>NC_133516.1:725000-3581666 GCF_049354715.1 Callithrix jacchus
CGAGCGAATCCAATCGCCACGCGGAAGCGCTACCACAACGCAGAGAGAGGCGGCGGGCCGGGGGAGTCCGGTACCCCCAAAGCACACCTCTGGGATCGCTAGAGAAGGCTTTCTCACCGAGGGCGGGTCACACTCCCCCACCCACCGGTCGCCCCTCGCCGGGCCGCCCACGGAGGCGCTCAGGGACACCCAGGGAAGGGAGGGATGAGGTCTACGGCGAGAGGAGCGGAGCCCGAGGCACCCCCTCAACCCCGCGTCGAGGGGCACAAAACCTCGATCGATCGCCTCGACGACAACCCTCCGACGAGCTGAGCGCTTCTCCTCGGGACCCACACGCAGACCCCATGGCGGCAACCGGAGGAGGGGGCCCCGGGGGCGGGAACGACACCACCGCTCGGCCTCGGGCACCTGAGGGACAACCCGGAGCGCTCCAGGAGCACCGCAAAAGGCCCAAGCGGAGCCAACGCTCGCACCACCCCGGCGAGGGCAGCACGACGGGCCATCGGGACGAGCCCCCCACCGCCGCGGAGAGGGGCCGCCCCCGACAAGGCAACAACCACAGGAGGCGAGAGCGAGGGATGCCTGCCGCGTCAGAGGACCCCACCGGCCCCCGCCAGGCGGAGAACGGGGGAGCACGGCGAGGTCGGGCCGGATTCCGTACCCCCTACACCTCCCGATCCAGACCCCACAGGCAGGGTGCAGGAGAGGCAAGGGGGCCCCCGCGGGCGGGACGAGAAGAGCGGTCCCATTCACCGAGAATGTCCGTCCCTCGCCCACCGCGGATCGGTCGCGGCCCGGGAGAGCGTGACGTCACCACATCGATCGGAAGAGACCCAGAGCGGGGCGAAGGAGTCAACCTCAGCAAAGCCACGGAGCCCACGGGCCCGAGGCCGGCCAGCCCCGCTCCGGGGAAGGGACGGCGGACAACCCCAGAGGAGAGGAGGACGCCTGACACGCACGGCACGGAGCCAACGGAACGGGGTCGTCGCGACCGCCCCAGGTGCCCGCAGCAGGGAGCGCACACGCAGGCAGACGGGAGCCCGCCCGCCCGCACCGGCCTTTCCCCGCCACACCCAGGTGAGTCGGAAGAGACCCGGGCCCAGGGCGGCACCAGGGAGCCGGGACACTCAGACGGATGCACGGGAGGCAAGGCACACGGGCCCCAGCCGGCGGCTCAACCCAGAGCAGGGCCGGCTAGCCGGGTCACCGGTAGACCAGAGACCCCCCACGCATCCAGAGGCCCGACCTCTCCAGCGACGGGTCGCCAGAGGACAGCGTGTCAGCAATAACCCGGTGGCACAAAACGACAACTCAGAGTGAAAGATACACCCCGCCCAGGGGGCAGGGGGTCTAGTCACCGGCCACACCGCCGACTCACAAATGCGTGACACGGACATCTGTCCCCAAAAAGGCCACCATCACAGCCAGACATGGAGCACCCAGGGCTGTCTGGTCGACCTAAAGACACACACACACACACACACACACACACACACACACACACACACACACACACACACCAGGGAGCAGCCCTTCCCGGGCACGCCCTCCGGGCCACCGGTGCCACGCAGGGGCCGGCCCGTGCCTTCAGAAACAGACTCTTTCGGCCGTCCCCTCACACGCGAGGGACACACGACACGAGGGACCGAAGGCGCTCAGGGACCACTCTCCGACCACGAAGGCGGACTCGGAAGTAAAGCGTCACAGCAGAGGGACCGCGGCCAGGCGCGGCACCCCGGGAGGACGGCGCAGGAAGGCCACCGACTCCCCACAGGGACTCGGGAAGGAAATCCGGCGGGTGGGTGGGTGCCTCTGGCGGCCAGGGCCCGCGCTGGCCCGCCACAGGGCCGTGGAGTGGCGTCCCCGGCCACCCGCGCCACGCCCGGAGGGTCCCCGCGGGTCGCGGGTCGGGCCTCGGGAGCTACGGCGTACTGGTCGACCAGCCCGGGCAGCCCCGACACCTCGCTCGGGCCTGGAAACTCGGCGACAGCCTGCCCCCATACAGCCCTGCACGCCCGAGCTCTGACTCACAAGTGACTCGCCAGAGCTCTGGCGCCACAGGGACAGCCCCGCTGACGGCCGCAGGCTTTCCGGAGCAATGACTAGCTCACAGCGGGGACGGTCCCCTCCCTCGGCAGCTGTCACCGGAGCTCCAGAAGCCAAGAAAACCATATAAAAGCGGCCGCCAGATGGAGCCCGACAACCGGCGACGACCAGGTCCCCAAACCTGTCACCGAGAGAGATCCAGATGGCAGGGCGGCCGGCGGACGGCAAAACCGAAACCGTGAGTCGAGAAAAGTCTGGCCGAGGCCGAAGACACAGCCCCTCCACCCCAACCCCACAGAAACCGTCCTCCAAACGTGTCTCTGCGTAGACCGAGACAGGCTCCAAAGACAAGCCCACGACGTGTGGCTGTTTGGACATGCATCTCGGAGGGAGAAAGAACACACAGGACTCGGTCGCGAGTCGTTCAGGTGACAGAGAGACACAGAATGAGGACACTTTCACAATCAAACCTGGGGTGTGGGGGAGGGAGGGAGGGAGGGAGGGAGGGAGGGAGGGGGGATAGAAAAAAGACACATGGAGGAAGGAGAGAGGGAAGAAAGGAAGCAGGGTGGGGGGAGGAAGGACATGGAGAAAACAGAAATTTTAAAATCTGGAGAAAATAGATGATGAAAGACAGGTGGAAAATGAAGAAAGATGAAGAAGAGAAAGAATGAGGAAAGAGGTGAAGGAAAAAAGGGCGAAAGAGACAAAAAAAGTATAAAAGACAAAGAAAGAGAGAAAAAAAGGAAAGGAACAGAAAAAAGGAAAGAAGGGAGGGAGGGAGGGAGGGAGGGAGGGAGGGAGGGAGGGAGGGAGGAGGGAAAGAAAGAGAAAAACACAGAGCAAGAAGAAAGGAAGGCAGAAAGAAGAGGCTAATGCCATTTTCGGCATTAGCCCCCACCTGCATTTAGGTAAAAATCTAAAAAAAGGGAAAAAGAAAAGAAAGGAAGGAAGGCAGAGAGAAGAAAGAAAGAAAATAGACAAAATGAAATTTCTTGCTAAACATAATCGGGCCTGGCGACAGAGCTAGGCTCCATCTCGAAAGAAAGGCAGGGAGACAGAAAGAAAGAGCAACAGAGAAAGACAGACAGACAGACAGAGAAAAAGAGAGAGAGAGAGAGAGAGAGAGAGAGAGAGAGAGAGAGAGAGAGAGAGAGGCCAAGCAAGGTGGCTCATGCCTGTCATCCCAGCACTTTGGGAGGCCGAGGCGGGCGGATCACAGGGTCAGCAGTTCGAGACCAGCCTGGCCAAAACGTTGAAACCCCGTCTCTACTAAAAATACAAAAATTACCTGGGCGCGGTGGCACACGCCCGCCATCCCAGCCACTCAGGAGGCTGAGGCAGGAGAATCGCTTGAACCATGGAGGCCGGAGGTCACCGTGAGCCGAGATCGCGCCATCGCACTCCAGCCTGGGTGACAGGCTGAGACTCTGTCTCAAAAGAAAAAAGAAATAAAAAATAAAAAAAGAAAAAGAAAGGCCACACAAGAAACACAGAAACATCTAAAGAAACACAGGAACAATGAACGAAACCCAGAAACGACAAAAGAAACAAACAAGAAAGAAAGAAAGAAAGAAAGAAAGAAAGAAAGAAAGAAAGAAAGAAAGAAAGAAAGAAAGAACTGGAAAAGGCAATTAGGAAGAGAGAAACAAAGGAGAAAGGATAGACAGATTTCCTTTCGAAAGATCCTCTAACAGCATAGTAAGGCCCAGGGAGGGGCTGCGACCCACCTTCCACCTTACGAATACGGTTGGCCAGGAAAATATAAATACCACGTGTAACGTCACCGTTAAACGTGACTATGAGCCGGGCGCGGTGGCTCACGCCTGTCATCCCAGCATTCTGGGGGGCTGAGTCGGGTGGGCCACCTGAGGTCAGGAGTCCAACAACAGGCTGACCGACATGGTGAAACCCCGTCTCTGCTAAAAATACCAAAAAAAAAAAAAAAGGGACCCACTTCCGTTACTTGCTGCTGTGGACGATAGGCAGCTGGGGTCGGTGAAGGATTCCAAGATGGCTGGGCGAAAACTTGCTCTAAAAACCATTGACTGGATAGCTTTTTGGGAGATCATACCCCAAAACCAAAAGGCCATTGCTAATTCCCTGAAATCCTGGAATGAGATCCTAACCTCCAGGTTGGCTGCTTTACCTGAGAATCCACCATCTATTGACTGGGCTTACTACAAGGCCAATGAGGCCAAAGCAGGCTTGGTGGATGACTTTGAGAAGAAGTTTAATGCCCTGAAGGTTCCTATACCAGAGGATCCATATACTGCCCTGGTGGATGCTGAAGAAAAAGAAGATGTGAAGTCTTGTGCTGAGTGGGTGTCTCTCTCAAAGGCCAGGGTTGTAGAATATGAGAAAAAGATGGAGAAGTATAAGAACTTAATTCCATTTGAACAGATGACCATTGAGGACTTGAACGAAGCTTTCCCAGAAACCAAATTGGACAAGCAAAAGTATCCCTATTGGCCTCACCAACCAATTGAGAATTTATAAAATTGAGTCCAGGAGGAGGCTCTGGCCCTTATATTACACATTCTGGACATTAAAAATAAAAGTAATTATTAAAAAAAAAAAAAAAAAAGAACCTCTTTAATTTTAATGTTAAAAATAAAAAAGGAAAAGAAAAACAAATTCTCCGGACGTGGTGGCACATGCCTGTAACCCCAGCCACTCAGGAGGCAGAGGCAGGAGAATCGCTTGAACCCCGGAGGTGGAGGTCACCGTGAGCTGAGATCGCGCCATCGCACTCCAGCCTGGGTGACAGAGTGAGACTCTTGTCTCAAAATAAAGAAAAAAGGAAAAAAGAAAGAAAGAAGAAAGAAAGAAAGAAAGAAAGAAAGAGAGAGAGAGAGAGAGAGAGAGAGAGAGAGAGAGAGAGAGAAAGAAAGGAAGGAAGGAAGGAGCCGGTCGCGGTGGCTCAAGCCTGTAATCCCAGCTCTTTGGGAGGCCAAGGTGGGTGGATCACGGGGTCAAGAGATAGAGACCATCCAGGTCAACATGGTGAAACCCCGTTTCTACTAAAGATACAAAAAATTAGCTGGGCATGCTGGTGCGTGCCTGTCATCCCAGCTACTCAGGAGGCTGAGGCAGGAGAATTGCCTGAACCCAGGAGGTGGAGGTTGCGGTGAGCCGAGATCGCGCCATTGCACTCCAGCCTGGGTAACAAAAGGGAAACTCCATCTCAAAAAAAAAAAAAAAAATACCACACAAGAAACACAGAAACAACGAAAGAAACACAGGAACAACGAACGAAACACAGAAAACGACAAAAGAAACAAACAAGAAAGAAAGAACTGGAGAAGGCAATTAGGGAGAGAGAAACTAAAGGAGAAAGCACAGACAGATTTCTTTTCGAAAAATCCTCTACCGGCATAGTAAGGCCCGGGGAGGGGCTGCGACACACCTTCCACCTTAGGAATATGTTGGCCAGGAAAATAAAAATGCCACACGTAAGGTAACCGTTAAAAGTGACAATGAGCCGGGCGCGGTGGCTCAGGCCTGTCATCCCAGCACTCTGGGGAGGCTGAGGCGGGTGGGCCACCTGAGGTCAGGAGTCCAACAACAGGCTGGCCAACATGGTGAAACCCCGTCTCTGCTAACAATACAAATAAACTTCTTTAATTTTAATCAAAGAAAGAAAGAAAGAAAAAGAAAGAAAGAAAGAAAGAAAGAAAGAAAGAAAGAAAGAAAGAAAGAAAGAAAGAAAGAAAGAACTTCTCCGGGCGTGGCAGTGCATGCCTGTAACCCCCAGCCACTCAGGAGGCTGAGGCAGGAGAATCGCCTTAACCCGGGAGGCAGAGGCCGCCGCGAGCCGAGATCGTGCCCTCGAACTCCAGCCTGGGTGACAGAGTGAGACTCTGTTTCCAAAAAAAAGAAGAAAAATGACTATGAGGGCCTGGGCCAGGGTGGTTGAGTGAGTTTACCTAGGGAGGGAGGGAGGGAGGGAGGGAGGGGTGGCGGGTGGGGAGGGGGGGAGAGAGAGAGAGAGAGAGAGAGAGAGAGAGAGAGAGAGAGAGAGAAAAAGAGAAAGAAAGAAAGAAGGGGGGATATGCCTGAGTGGAAGGAGAGAAACCAAGGGGAGCAGGAGGGGACACAAAGAGGAAGGGGAAGGGACGGAGGCACAGTAGGTTATTCTAAAATGTATTCAAGACTGGGGTGGGGGTGGGCACGGAGGGCAACTCAGGAAACAAGCCGACTCCAGCAATGACACCTAATTCATGATTGCTGGCATCGCTGCCTCGAAAGGGGGGCACCGCATGTTTCTTCCTCCACACTCATTCGATGATTTCTGGGAAACGCCATTTACGAGCACACTCTGGACATCTACCTGCTTTCGCTACATCTGGGGAGAATCGGGAAAGTCCCCACTAACGACAAGGCCTAAAGTGGAGCTGTCATCCACAAAACCCAGGCAGAAGGGTCCATATGGGTTAAGAAAGACACCAAGAAAGAAAGGGAAACAACGGATCAAAGAGAAGAACAATCGGGCCCGGCCAGGGTCTCCAGGGGTCGTCTGGGCAACGAGGGAGTCGGGGGTGGGGGTGGGGGTGGGGGTGGGGGACGAATGGACTAAGGGAGGGCGGGCCTCTAAGTGGGGGGAGGTGGGGGGCGGGTGGCAGAGAGAAGCCACAGTCTCTCCTGACGGTGGGCGGGCGGCCAGAGCGTCCCGTCACGCCGCCTAGACTTCGGAGAACCGGTGACCGCTAGGTGACGCCCGATGACAACATATGCAAGTGTCAGCCCGGCACCCTCCCAGGCATTTCCCCCACAACTAATGGAGCGGAGACCCTGAGGGGGAAGGAAGCACCGTGACTCGGCAATACGCGCAGAAACACACGCACCTACGTACGTGCGTAGGTACGTAAGTACGCACGCACGCACGCACGCACGGACGTACCCACGCACGCACTCACACGCACGGCGTATCCCACAGAATAGCAGAGTGTATACCGTGATAGCGAGAGGGCCCACGCCATTTTCTTCTCTAGTAACAAAAGAAAAAGCAGGCCGAGGCCCGGCGGCCCACGCCCCTCACCCCAGCACTCCGGTAGTCAGAGGCAGAGGCGGGCGGGTCACCCGGGGTCAGGAGTTCCGAACCATCCCCGTCAACATGGCGAAACCCCCGCCTCCAGGCCCTCGAAAGGCCGGGCAGGGGCAGGAGAATCGCTGGAACTCGGGAGGTGGAGGTCGCAGTGAGCCAAGATCTCACCACCGACCGCACTTCAGCCTGGGCGACAGAGCGAGACTCCCGGGGCGGGGGGGTGGTGGGGGGGATTCGCTTCCCTCTTTAGGTGACCACGCACCGTGACACGTACACAGAGAGCTCGGAAGGTACACAGGCTCTGACCTCCTCTGTGGTTTTGAGTCGGTCTGGCGATATTTTCCAGGCCTTCCGTTTCCCCGTAAGCAGTCACAGAAATGAAAACTCCCTCCTTTCCCAATTCGTCTTCAGCTCATCATCAGGCCGCAAGAATAAGCAGCCCGACCCGACCCGACCCTCCCGCTGGGTCCGGGAGCAATTGCACTCCAGCCCGGGCGACAGAGCGAGCGAGCGAGCGAGCGAGCGAGCGGGACCTCTGTCGCAGAAGAAAACAATTAAAAAGAAGGAAGATAGATAGATCATCGGCCAGCCGTTTTGTGTCGTGCTGCGTCCTGGCACCCGCCCGGGCCGGTAGGCCCAGCTCCTCAGGAGGCTGAGTCAGGGGAGGATCTCTCTAAGCCCACCAGTCAGTTCAAGGTCACAGTGACCTACGATCGGCCTGGGCGACACAGGGAGACCCCATCTCTAAAAAAGTACATGGAAGCGTGGACGGTCGTAGAAGACATACAAGGAGGTGGCGGAGCACGGGAAGGCTCCGCTCGTTCCTGAAGACCAGAGCACAGCCGGGTGCGGTGGCTCAAGCCTGTCGTCCCAGCACTTTGGGAGGCCGAGGCGGGTGGATCACGAGGTCGAGAGATCGAGACCAACCTGGTCAACGTGGTGAAACCCCGTCTCTGCTAAACATACCGGAAAATAGACAAATAAATAAATTAGCTGGGCACAATGGCACGTGCCTGTAATCCCAGCTACTCGGGAGGCTGAGGCAGGAGAATTGCCTGGACCCAGGAGGCGGAGGTTGCGGTGAGCCGAGATCGCGCCATCGCACTCCAGCCTGGGTAACGAGAGCGAAACTCCGTCTCAAAAAATTAAAAAAGACCAGAGCACAGAAACAGGACCATCCGCTTGAGGTAGCCACCGTTCCGAATCACGGCGGAGGCCTTGAGGATTTCAGAGCATGGCCCTGCTGTCATCTGCGGCACCCGACCTCGCCTGTAAATATTTCCGGAAACCGACTCGTCCGTCCATTCATTCACTCACCCATCCATCCATCCATCCATCCATCCATCCATCCATCCATCCCATCCATCCATCCATCCATCCATCCATCCATCCATCCATCCATCCATCCAATCCATCCATCCATCCATCCGTTCATTCATTTTATAGGCGCTTGCTGACAGCCCCAGCAGAGACTTCATCTCAAATAAACAAACACGTAGGTGAATCCATCAACGTCAAAAGGAAAACGCAAGGAAACGGGGCAGCACGGGGAAGCTCCGCCTTTCTCTAGACACCAGAGCAGATACACCACGGTACCGTCAGGAACAGACACAGACACGGGCCGTTCGGAATCTGTCGTCACCGTGCCAGATCGGCACCGAAAGACCGCACGTTTCCGAGCCGTCGCCGCCATCGTCGGGCGTGACGGCCGAGTCACGACCACGTAGAGATCTCCCGACCCACCGGCCGCGTTCGTGCTCTCACGAGCCGGGTCGGGAGAACGAGCGGGGCATTCGGCAAAGCACTCGTCTCACGTTCCTCGGCGGTCTCCCGCGTCTCTCGTGAAACCTGCCAAAGTTAGAGTTGCTTCTCCGTTCCACACCCGCCCCCCACTCCCCCCCCGCCACCGTCGACCGTCCGCAGAGTACCGAAACAAAAGAACGGTGAACACGTGTCACGCAACAGGGAGGAAAAACAACAAAGCAAAAGTCTCAGAGCTTTGTGGTACAGAATGAAGAAAATCTTGTACCCAACATCGTCAACGGTTTGCGAGGTTTCAGTTACAGATTTTACTAATGGTATGCCACCTGACATGTCCACCTCAGTCATTGTCACCAGACTGGAGGAATCTGGTTCCAGCCCATGCAGTAGTTTCCAGTGCGGTGGAAGCATAAGGCGAAACCAAGGAGGCAAAAGCCAAGTCAAGACACCCCCGTTTCTTGAGCAACTATGGGCAAGGTACTTTTGACAGCTGGAGTAAGGAAATGGGAGCCTTTCCATAGTTCAGCAGCCACAGATGATCTCTGAAATGAGATATAGGCTGCTTGTTTCTGGGCTCCAGGGACAATGAACATAAATAGGTTTGGAGCGATGTCTCCAGGGGCAAAAGGAGGAGGAATGGAATGTAAAGCAGCACAGGTAACTTACACAGAACACGCCATATCTTTGGGTTCTCCACACGTGTGGAGAGTACCTTGTGTGGAGGACTGAGTTTCAATAGATTGCCACGAGGGATCTGCTCTTCTCCATAGAAAACCCTGACTCAGGGACCATCATGGTGACTCAGTCCTATAATCCCAGCACTATGGGAGGCCGAGGTAGGCTTATCATCTGCGGTCACAAGAGCCAGACAGCCTGGCCAAAATGGGGAAACCAACAATACAAAAATTAGCAGGGTGTGGTGAGCACCTCTTATCTCAGCTACTTAGTGGGCTGTGGCAGGAGAATCACTTGAACCCGGGAGGCGGAGTCAGAGCACAGAGTTCACCCTACTGGACTCATGCCTGGGCGACAGAGCAAGACTCCATAAAAAAAAAAAAAAAAAAAATTAGCCAGGCATGGTAGTGCATGCGTGTAATCCCATCTACTTAGGAGGCTGAGGCAGGATAATTGCTTAAACCTGGGAAGTGGTGGTTGCAGTGAGCTGGGATCATGCCACTATACTCCAGTCTGGGTGAAAGTGAGACCTCATCTCAAAAAATAAAAATAAAAAAAGAAAACGCTGACCCCTGAAGCAGGGCATCTAGGAATAATTTAAAATCAGGCTTCCCAGAATTTCGTTAAGTGATGGTCCAGGGGACTACTTTCTTTCTGGTCACACCTCATTTCCCAGGAGGAGGGGCTCTCTGAATGAACCGCTGTTTCAGTGATGCCCGTAGTGGACTGGCCCGCTGAGGAGATGAACAAGACCCTCTATCTGAGGTCAATCGAGGCTCTGAGGCTGCCCTATAGTTGTGCCTAAGAGGGATTCTGACTTAGAGGAGTCAATAATAATCTCACAGAGGGTAGCTTCGCCCCATTGGCTACTCAGCCAAGCACATACAACAAAAATCTAAACCTGCGGTTTCTACTGTACTGTGGCAACACATAGGCAACAACACATGGGACACAGATACAGTGAAACTAATCTGTTTCACATGTCTAACTATGATGATTTCCAAGCATATGCACAGCTCTGGGGTAAATCCATTCCAGTCTGCCTTTCCCTTTAAAAAGAAAACATAACTCACCGGGTGCGGTGGCTCAAGCCTGTAATCCCAGCCTGGAAAACACGACGAAACCCCACTTTACTGAAAATACAAAAAATTTGTCGGGCGAGGTGGTGGGGGCCCATAATCCCAGCTACTCAGAAGGCGGAGGCAGGAGAATCCCTGGAACCCAGGAGGTGGAGCTTGCAGCGAGCCGAGGTCGTGCCATTGTACTGGAGAAAGAAAGAAAAGAGAACTCTCTCCAGGGCTCCCATCTGCTTTTGCAGGATCTGAAATGTGATTGCGGCAAAGGTTGAGAGAAGGGCCCAGGGGACAAAGGGGGGAGAAGCAAAGGCTGGAGGCACCTCTGCTCACTCTGGAATGTTTTCAACCTGGGTGGGGATGACTCAGGGAAAAAGCTGACTCTGAAAATGACAAATAATTTACTGTTACCGCTTCCTTAAAAGGTGGGAGGTTCATAGTTTTTTCCCAGCATGCATTCATTTACTTCCAGGAAGTGCCATTTAGTTTACAAATACCCGGCTTCGCTGCATATGTAGGGATTTAGGATCGTTCTTGTTCATGATAACTCCAAGTGTGCTTCTACAATGCACGTATCATTGTGAACCTCGAACACCTGAGACAGGTCTCACTCATTTTAGAAAATTAATTTTGCCAAGGTAGGAGAATCGCTTGAACCCAGGAGGTGGATGTTGTAATGAGCCCAGATGGCGTCATTGCACTCCAAACTTTTGCAACAAAAGCAAAATTCAGTCTCGAGAAAAAAAAAAAAGAAAAGAAAAGAAAGAAATACAAATAATAGAACAATGGGGCCAAGCCAGTGTGGAGGTTTCCTAGACAACAAGGCCTTGTGGGAAGGGAGGAAAGGAGTGCCTCTGAGCTCAGGGTGTGTGGGACTTCAAAGAAACCACTGCTTTACCTGGCTGCTCAAGTTTTGCCTACAAGCTTAACACCTACGTTTTCAATAAAACTGACCGGTAGGTGACGCCAGATAACAAGCAAACGACATGTCTGCCAGGAATGAGTGGGATCCCTGGTTTGCGGGTGAGCGACGAAGGGGAAGGATATGAAGGCACATGGGGTCGCCAGTCTTCTGATTTCTGTTTCATTATGTTACTGGCCAAGAGCATCCTCCCAAACGGTCCCCACAGCTCTTCAACAAATGCCCCTAGGTAAAAGAATACCATTTCTCAGAAAACAGACACGGTGGAACGCTCACATGAGCACACAATATGTATACAACTTTGTATCATAATAGTGAGCTTTCTTTGCTAAATGCCTTCGTGATGGATTTCACTAAAAGTATTGTTGAAAATATCAAATTATAGGAATGGGCACAGTGGCTCATGCCTGTAATTCTAACACTTCTACAGACCAAGGTGGAAGAATGGCTAGAGGTCAGGAGTCTGAGACTAACCTGGGCAACACAACGAGAGAGATTAGCACTACTTAAAAAAATTGCCAAGCATTGTGGAACATGCCTATATTCTCAGCAACGCAGGAAGCTGAGGCAGGAGAAGTGCTTAAGCACAGAAGTTCACTGTTGCAGTGAGTGAGCTGTGCGCAGGCTACCGGAGTACAGCTCTGGTCTGTGATTCTGAAATTCTCTTCTCTTCCTTTATTCTGTATTTTTTTGAGACAGAGGCTTTGTTGCCCAGGCTGGAGGGAAATGGCACCATCTTGGCTCACTGCAACTTCTGTCTCCAGTGTTCGAGCAATTCTCCTGCCTTAGCGTCCTGAGTAGCTGGGATTACAGGCACCTGCCCCCACGCCTGGCTAATTTTTGTATTTTTAGTAGACACGGGTTTTCATTATATTGCCCAGGCTGGTCATGAGCGCTGCTTAAATTTTCAATATGGGCCGCCGCTAGGTGACGCCCAACGAAAACCAAAACAAGTGTCATCCTGGAATAAGTTGGATCCCTGATGGAAGGGTAAGCGACGAAGTGCAGGGGACACAGGCACAGGCATTCGAGCATTTTCTTGTGATTTCCCTTGGCCATTGTTTCGGAATGCAGGACATCCTCCAAGACGGTTCCAAAAACAATTCAACCAGAGCCCCTGGGAATGATAGTCGGATCATTGGGAACTACCATTTATCCAGAGAGAAGAGTCTCCATTGGTGTGCGGCACAGGTACGGATAGAGGCAGGAGCTACCTCAGACAGAAGGCCAGTCTTCAGGGTTTCACAGTGGACCACAGCTTCAATCTCTCACCAACTCAGAGTAGCAATATGCGTCACCATAGAATGAAGTGAATAAAAAGCGTGCTCTGAGCAAAGCGTTTCACAGATAAGACGGTGTGAACACTCACTGTTGTCCATGGCCAGTTGTTTCTTCCACAGTGCTTGTTACTTAATCGTGTTTCACAACGTTCACCCTCTTGTGAATCAGTTAGGACTCTTGTTCCATGAATCCTGGAAGTTCAAAATCCGACATCACCAGAAGACCATGAATGCTATCCTAGCCTGGTAGCAATGAAGTACTTTCTCAGAAAACACACCAACACACAAACGCAAGCATGTATGAACATATGTGCATGCATTATATCTGTACAGTTTTACACTGTGATCGTGACCTTTTCTTCCCTAGATAACTTAGGGATAGCTTTCACTACATACTGTTTAAAATATCAAATTATAGGTGCCGACTGTGGTGGTTTATGCCTTTATTGCCAGCACTTTGCAGGCCAAGCTGGGAAAACTCTTGAGGCAGGTACAGTGAGACCATCCAGGAAAACACAGCCAAATCCCATCTCTAACAGAAATATCACAAAATTCGCTGAGCATTGTGTCGTGCACACGGAGTCTCAGCTACTGAAGGGCTGAGGCAGTGACTGCTTAAGACCAAGAATTTTAGATCTTATAATCCCCACTCCTTCAACACATCTGTGGCTTATGAATTGGTTAGATGGTCAGCAACATGCAGAAAACTTAATTACAGAATTCATGAAGAAAATGGAAGGAATTTTGTGGAGAAATACCTTTCACTGGGTAAATTACATAAAAATATGTATGTTCCATGTGAATGCCCACCATGGGGTGACCGCATCAGAGTAGGATGTTGATAATAACGTGGACAGAATGACTTGTTCTATGGGTATTGATTTTTCTTATTTTCCTCCCCACTCCCGTCATCACCTCATGGACTTATGAACAAGGTGAACATAGTAGCAGAAATAGAAGCAATGCACAGCCTGAGCAACATGAACTTGGAATCCAAAAGCCCAGTCTCGATACAGCCAACTCTGAGTGTTCAATCTCACAGCACCACAGATCAACATCGAGTTTTTGATATGATGTCGTATCTGCAGTGATTCTCCAGGTGCCTGATAGTACGTTTATTACACTTAATAATTTGCATAATATAAGGGGAAATAGTTTGTACTCAATGGAGTAGGCTCTTACCATGGATATAAATTTGTTTTCCTTGCATAAAATTCTTCTGCCAAAACTGCCATCCATGGACACACAGAATCCTTTATCCACCAACATGGTATTACACTCAGCCTTGCTCGGACCAAAAAATCCACTTCACAACCAAAGTTTAGCAATGTGCTCATCTTTACGGAATCCAGTGGACTTACCATGCTTTCCATTATCAAATCAAATCATATCAAATCAAGTCTATATTTTAGAGTCATGAATGGTGAAGAAAAATAATGAAAGAACTCTGAGTTCCTGAATGACTACATGGAGAGGAGGGGCCTTTTCAATCTGGTCACCCAGCAGCACTGTTATGTGTGATAAAATATGCTGTTACTCTACTGCAAATTAGGGGGGGTGGTATCTGACACTTCAGCATAAGCTAAAACATGCACTTAAATACCTAGTTGCTGAATTAGTTTAAAATGCATTCTTATGACTTTAAGAAAGACTATTTAGGATGACAAATGTTAGATTGGTCTTGCAATTTTCACCCTTCCATTTTGACCATACTAAGTTATATTAAAGAACTTGAACCACACAAAATAATTTTGTTATGGATTTAATAAACAGATAAAATGAAACAATCAAATAAAACAGATTTTATTTATTTGAGGATGTGTTTTCCAGAGCAAACTTAGATAGGAAATTTTAACTTCATGAATTTATATTCTACAAAAATATAATAAATTCAAATTAACCTGCTCTAATTTTTAATTAAATTGAATTATTTTTATGAGGGTTACTACATTTAAATAAAAATTACCTGATTTTTTTATATCAAAATTGACAGATTCTGCTTCTACACATTGTCTATAGGGACCATAATTTCTACAAGTCCACTTTTCTATATCTTCCACTCTCATCCCATTTGAATAAAAAACATCCTTTTCTGGACACACAAGGGTCAGGCAGATGCAACTATGCAACTACACGCTGTTTCACATCATTTTCTGAGGAGAACTTAAAACTGTTTTTATACACAAACATTTTGTTGGCCAACTATCAAATACAAAATTCTGACATTTGTTAAACATTGGGAAGGAAGACTTTAATACAATTGCAGTAGTTGTTATGGCCATTGTAATAGGGCTCAGAAACTGATCATAACTCTGAACACCGACAACTCAGGATTTGTACTCAATAAGTGGAATAAATCAGTGGATAAGAAATCACTGAAAAACATTCGCCAAAATATCAAAGGAAGAGAAATTTTTTCTAACAGCATTCTGGTTACAGGCTGGCTGAGGACTTAAATATCAAGAAAGTGGAATCGCAATATGAGTGGATGTAGAGGATATGTGGAATATGCTAAGTCTTAACAGAGTTTCTGAAAATGAGCTTCTTAAACCACAAGCCAGGTAATAAGTCAAGGTTGGGGGCTCGGCACGGTGGCTCACGCCTGTAATCCCAGCACTTTGGGAGGCTGAGGTGGGTGGATAATGAGGTCAAGAGATCGAGAACAACTTGATCAACATGGTGAAACCCCGTCTCTACTAAAAATACAAAAAATTAGCTGGGCATGGTGACACATGCCTGTGATCCCAGCTACTCGGGATGCTGAGGCAGGAGAATCGCCTGAACCCAGGAGGCAGAGGTTGCGGTGAGCAAAGATCATGCCATTGCACTCCAGCCTGGGTAACAAGAGCGAAACTCCGTTTCAAAAATTAAAAAGTCAAGGTTGGCATAGTCAAAGAAAGGGTTCAGTTAATCTTCACTAACCTTTGTTCATAAACGACGTTTTTATCACAACCAAGACTTTTTCTCATTGGGTCTGAAAGGTAATAAACACCAAAAGAATTTTTGTTTGGGAAATGAACACCCACTTTATCTGAGAAAACTCCACCTTCTCCTGTTTATCTTTAAATTTAGTGTAGAAAAAGAGCACTTGTCATTGCCACATTTCTTATTTTACTTATCTCCTTCAAAACAGACTCACTTTTATGCAAACAGCAACTTACCAAACACAAAAGTTATAACTCCTGACCACTATTGAAGCTAACAATGACTAGAGGACCTTTAAGACAACTGGGCATAAATAATCAGAAGTATCGATGGGACTTTGGGAAGACTCCTCAGATGGAGCTGACACAGCTGTGTGAGTCACTTTGACCTTTTATTTTTTCTCTTTCTTGCTCTCTGAAATGCACGTAGTTTTTGGTGCAGGCTGGTGCTCCTACAGTCATCTAGGGCCAGAGACAGCCTACAGGATAAAACCGTCTACCAAAAGATTGTAGCAGGTAATGGTGCCAAGAGGGCTGACTAAAAGTAGCTATGGTGTGTGGCTCTCATGGAAAGAAACAAAGGGGGAAAGTAAATACAACACCTTCAACTGAAACACCCAGGCATTTGCATTGGGACTAATGAAGAATGGAGAAAAGCAAGCCATGGTAACCGCTCACCCAGAAGTAACACAAACCCAAGGGAACCTGCCCTGTCCAGGGAAGTGGTGAGCAAATGTGTGACTCTGGGAAGCCACACTTCTCCCATGAATCTCTGCAACCTCAGTTCAGGAGATTTTCTTATGAACCCATTCCACCAGGGCCTTTGGTCTGACACACACAGCTACATGGTCTTGGCAAAACAACTGCTCAGACACAAACAGGATCTCAGGAGCTTCACGTGCTTTGGCTCCGGGATCTCTGGAAAAGATGACTGCAACTCAGACAAGGTGGGAGGTTGGACCTCTGTAAACACCCCTAGAGAGGAAGCTGAATCCATGGGCCTGAGCAGCGTCAGTCTGTGGGCCCCATTTCCGTGATGCCCTACATGATAAGACTCATTGGCTTGGAATTCCAGCCAGCCCCCAGCAACAGTATTGCAGCTACTTGAGACGAAACAGAGTTCTCGGAGGCAGGGAAGGCTGCCATGTTTGCTATTTGAATGACTCAGCCATTCCAGCCTGGACTTAGGAAAGTCCAAATAAAATTGACGGCAGATGGAGTGAACCCTCAACACAGCACTGTGGCTCTACCAAAATGTGGCCAGACTGCTTCTTGAAGTGGGACCCTGAGGCATTTTTTATCTAATGGTGGGGCCTTCTGCCAGAGCCTCTGGACAGCCCCTTTCATATTCTCCAGCAGAGTTTTGATTTCTTCCTGGATGCAGTGCCCAGTGGAAGGAGTGAGCCCCCCCCATTTTCTGTTTGTACTCAGCCATTCCAGCCTGTCGGCTTAGGAGAATCCAAATCATTCAGGATCAGAAAGGGTACCCCAGCACAGCACAGTGGCTCCAACATAATGTAATCAGCCTGCTTCTTTAATTGGGACCCTGATATGCTCCTCATCTCTGGATGGGCCAGATGTTTTCTGGCCAACAGAGGTTTAAAAACTTTCTGAGAGTTCCTAGAGAAAGAGTGGGCTACCATCTATGCTGTTTCAGCACCTTAGCTCTTTCAGTCTTTTGGCTATGGAGAGCCCAACCTGATGAGGGGTAGAAATGGTACCAGCACAGCATGGCTGATCTATGAAAGTGAAGCTAGATGGCTTCTTTAAGTGGGTCTCCAATCCTGTTCCTCTTTGCTGGGTAAGAACTACCAACCAGGGTCTCCAGGCACCTTCTAAAGGTGTGTTTAAACCAGTAACAGGCCTCCTGCACCTCTCCTGGGATGGAGCTCCCAAAGTGGTGGGCTCCTATATTTCTTGTTTTACAGACTTCACTGGTGATACTTCCAGTTACTGGGAAATTTGAGGTGACTGGAGACTAGAGTAGAAGCCCTACACACTGTAATAGCCCTACACAAAATAGCCAAACAAACAAATAAACAAACAAAAAAACAACTCAAAGGTCAGCAACCTCAAAGATTAAAGGTAGATAAGCACACACATGTGAGAAATAGTTAGTTCAAGTATACTAAAACTCAAAAATCACAGTGCCCTCTTTCTCCAAAATGACCACATTTCCAGCAAGCTTTCAGAATAAGGCTGAGATGACTTATTTGAGATGACTGAAATAACAGAAGTAGATTCCTGTATGTGGATAAAAGTTAACTTCACTGACTTAAAGGAACATGTTCTAACTCGATGCAAGACAGTTAAAGATTACAATATATATGATATTTCAGGAGCTGATAAACAAATTAGCCAGAATAGAAAAGAACTTAACCAACTTGATAGTGCTGAAAAACACAATGCAATAATTTCATAATGCAATCACAAGTATTAATAGCAGAATAGACCAAGCAGAGGAAAGAATATCAGAGCTTGATGACTGTGTTTCTGAAATAAGACAGGCAGACAACAATAGAAAAAAAGAATAAAAGAAATAAGCAAAATCTTTGAGAAATATGGGATTATGTAAAAAGACCAAATCTATAACTGATTAGTATACCTTAAAGAGTTAGTGAGAGGCTTGGCATAGTGGCTCATTCCTGTAATCCCAGTACTTTGGGAAGCTGAGGTGGGCAGATCACCTGAGGTTGGGAGTTTGAGACCAACCTGACCAACGTGGAGAAACCCCATTTTTACTAACAATACAAAATTAGCTGGGCATGGTGGTGCATGCCTGTAATCTCAGCTACTCGAGAGGCTGAGGCAGGAGAATTGCTTGACCATGAGACACAGAGGGTGTGATGACATGAGATCATGCCGTTGCACTCCAGCCTGGGAAACAAAAGCAAAACTGCATCACAAAACCAATTTGGAAAAGATATTTAAGTAAATCATCCATGAGAACTTTCTAACCTTGTTATACAGGCCAACATTAACATCCATAAAATGCAGAGAACTCTAGTAAGATACTCCATGAAAAGATCATACCAAAGACATGTAATTATCAGATTCTCCAAAGTTGAAATGAAAACTTATTACCAGCCACTACAAAAACACACTGAAGTACACGGACCATTGACACTATCAATTAGCTACATGAACAAGTTTGCAAAGTAACCAGCTAGCATAAGATAACAAAATCAAATCTACATATAACAATAATGTAAGTGGACTAAATGCCACAATTAATGCACACAGAGTGGCAAGTAAATAAAAAACCAAGACCCATTGGCATGCTGTCTTCAAGACACCCATCTCACATGAAGTGACACATATCGGCTCAAAATAGAGGGATGGAGAAAACTTTATCAAACAAATGAAAAACAGAAAAAGTAAGGGTTGCAATCCTAGTTTCCAACAAACTAGACTTTTTTTTTTTTTAGACTGAGTTTTACTCTTGTTACACAGGCTGGAGTGCAATGGTGTAATCTTGGCTTACTGAAACCTCTGCCTCCTGGGTTCAGGCAATTCTCCTGCCTCAGCCTCCTGAGTAGCTGGGATTACAGGCACATGACACCATGCCCAGCTAATTTTTTTATTTTTAGTAGAGACGGGGTTTCACCATGTTGACCAGGATGGTCTCGATCTTTTGACCTCATGATCCACCTGCCTCAGCCTCCCAAAGTGCTGGGATTTCAGGTGTGAGCCACTGTGCCAAGCCCCCAAAATAGACTTTAAACCAACACAAAAAGAAACAAAACAAACAAGCAAACAAACAAAAAAGACAAACAGAGTAATCAGATAATGGCAAAGGATTCAATTCAACAAGACCTTACTATTCTAAATATATGTGCACCCAACACAAGAGTACCCAGGTTCATGTAATAAATTTCTGGAGATCTTTAAAGAGACCTAGATCACCGCTACACAATAAGAGTGGCAGACTTTAACACCCCACTGACAATATTAGACAGATTATTGAGACAGAAAATTAACAAAGATATTCAGGATATGAACCTAGCTTTGGATCAAATGGATGTGATGAATATTTACAGAACTCTCCACCCAAAAACAGCAGAATGTACATTCTTCTCATCACCACATGGCACTACTTCTGAAATCTGTCACATAGTCTGAAGTGAAACATTCTTCAGAACTAAAATCATAATAAACAGTGTCTCAGACAACAGCACAAATTAGAGCAGAAAATAAAGAAATTTACTAAAAACCATAAAATTAAGCAGAAATTGAATAACCAGCTCCTGAATGACTGTTAGGTTAATAATGAAATTAATGCAAGTATTAAGAAATTCTTTGAAACCAGTGAAAACAAAGACAAAACATACCAGAAGCTCTAGGACACAGCTAAAGCAGTGCTAGGAGAAAAATTTATAGCACTAAATGCCCACATTCAAAAGCCAGAAAGTCAAGTTGACAACTTAACATCACAACTAAAATAACGACAGAAATAAGAGCAAAGAAATTCTACAGCTAGTAGAAGACAAGAATTCACCGAAATCAGAGCTGAACTGAAGGAGATAGAAATATAACCAATAATTCAAAAGATCAACAAATTCAGAAGCTGGTTTTTTCTTAGAAACTAATTATATGGACAGACAACCAGATATACTAATAAGGAAGAAAAGATAAAAAATTTAAATAAACACAATCAGAAATAGTAAATGTGACCACTGAATTCGCAGAAATAAAAATAACCATCAGAAAATACTATAAACAACTCTATGCCCGTAAGCTAAAAAATCTAGTAGAAATGGGTAAATTTCTGAATACATACATCCTCCAAGACTAAACCATGAATAAATTGAATCCCTGAAAACACAAATAACAGGCTCTAAAATTGAGGCAGTAACAAATGTCCTACCAACCGCAAAAAGCCCAGAACCAACGATTAACAGCTGAATACTATCAGATTTACAAAGAATAACTGGTACAATTCCTACTAAACCTATTTCAAAAAATTAAAACAGAGGATTTTCTCCCTAATGCTTTTTATAAGACCACATCATCCTGGTACCAAAACCTTGCAGAGACACAAGAGATAAAGAAAACTTCAGGCCAATATTCTTGATGAACATTGATGCAAACATTTTTAACAAAATAGTGGCAAACTTCATCCAGCAGCACATCAAAATGATTATTCATCACAGTTAAGTAGGCTTCATTCATGGGATGTGAGGTTAATTTAACATATACAAATCAATATGATTCATCACATAAACAGAACTAAAGATCAAAACCACATGACTTCTGTGAATAGATGCAGAAAAATCTTTCAACATAATTCAACATGCATTCAGGTTAAAAACTCTCAATAAACTAGAAATTGAAAAAACATCCCTCAAGATAATAAGAACCATATATGACGAAACCACAGACAACATCATGCTGAAAAGGCAAAAGTTGAAAAGATTTTCCTCTAAAATCATCATAAGACAAGGATGCCCTCTCTCACAACTCCTATTTAAGCCAGTATTGGAAGTACTGGCCAGAGCAATCAGGTAAGAGAAAGAAATAAAAGACATTCAAATCAGAAGAGAGGAAGTTCAACTACAGTTGATAGCAGGTGACATAATTTCATATCTAGGAAACCCATATCGGCTCAGCCCCAAAGCTTCCTAAGCTGATAAACATCTTTGTCAAAGTCTCAAAATACAAAATAAATATGCAAAAATCACTAGCCCTAACATTTTTATACACCAAAAACCGTTAAGCCAAGGGCAAAATCATGAATGACCTCTCATTCACAATTGCCACAAAAAGAATGAAATACCAAGGAATGTATCTAACAGGGGAAGTGAAAGGTCTCCACAAGGAGAACTATAAACCACTATCCAAGGAAATCAGAGCTGACATAAGCGAATGGAAAAACATTACATGCTTATTGATAGGAATAATTACAATTTTTTGAAAAGCCACACTTCAGGAATGTCTGCTGCGTGGTGTGGTGATTCTGCGTCTGGTTCTGTTGGGGTTGGGCCAAGGTTGTGGCCGGGGCTGGGGAGGAGGCATCCCAAAGGCCGAACTTTGTGAGGTCACCAGAATAAGGGTTGCCGGCCAGGCTACCATCCCCCCCAGTCAGCGGAGTAGTGAGTGTGGGAAATAGGATGCTGTAGTAATACAATGGAAATCTTGTTTGAAGCATCTGCAAGTCATCATAACCATATACTTGTGGCGGATAGGCATGTAACAGCCCTGGAACCACAATACACGGATTAGGCAACAACGGTGGGACCCCAGGAGGGAGGCTGGGAGGAGCTTTTCCTGAAGTCGTGGCAACTGAACTTCGAGTCGAGGCTGTGACAGGGGAGTTGCAGCCTAGGCTGAGACCCAGACTACTGCCACTATTGAGAGTGGAGGAGACACTGACCACTGGGGGAGGTGCAGAGACTGTGCTGGATGTGGTGGAAAAAGTGCTGGAGGAAGAATAGAGATTCGTTTCACTCTCCATGCTTGTGTGCAAAAGAGTGGATGTTGAAGTGTGCCCAGAAGATGTTGATGACGAAAGGGTATTCTGCTGCGTAGATAATGTGCTGCTGTGTTGTGTGGTGTTAGTATTTCGAATCTCCTCACTGTGGCTCAAGCCACCCAAGGAGGATGAGTGCAGATTGGTTGTTGTCACTAAGGAAGGTGCAGACACCATTTCATTGAGAGCAGGGATGCTAGAAGTGGAGGGTAAATCAGATTTTACTGCAGGGCTTGTAGCACCTTCAACAGATTGAGTGGTCCGTAATTGTGTGGCCTGCACAGAACTGAAGCCATTCTTTGCCTGAGTCAGGTCCTTTTGGGGTGATGAAGAGATGGAGCTGGGGTACCACAGAGTCTGTGTGGATCTCTGTTCATAAAGAGGGCCCTGAGCATTATTTTGGGAGGTATAGGTTGTCGACTGAATTGGGCCACTCTGATAACGACTCCTGACTCCGGTTAGATCAAATTGTAGATGAAGATTCGCTGGCCGTGCTGGTATATAGGCTACTGGAGCTGGCTTGAAGAGGCGCTCGTGGTAGGGGTGGACTCATAATCAGAAAGGACTGGCTCTGACCCAAACTGCAATGCCCCAAACTGCAGGTTTAGCCCTGAGATAGCTGCTGAGCCAGGCATCTCCACAGCCAGAGCAGGAATCTTAGAAGTCAAGGAGGCTTTTTTCTCCTGCTGTTTCAGCTTTTTCTGAGCTGGCTAGGGCTAGAGGACTGGTTGTCTGAAGATCTAGGTGACATCGATGGAGCCGATGTGGATTTCCTTGGCAGAGGAGAAGACTGAGGTGGAGGTGCAGCTGTGGAGGTAGCCACTGCAGGTGACTTCTCCTGAAGGAACACCTCCATCATGGTTGAAGATGGGGTAAAAGCCTGGCGCTTTATAAAGGGGCTGTGCACTGTTGAATCATTTGGGTTCTTCAAATCATACTACACCAATGATGGGGATTGTGTCATCGAGCCCATGTCCCAAGAGGAGGTGGTGGTGCTTCCAGTCTAAGAATGCTGAACTGCCAACTGAGCCAGGGCTTGAGCAGTCTTGAATTGCTCCAAGAACTGGGAGCCCGTAGTACTGCCGCCTTTAGCTTCATTCACCATCACCAAATCCTTTCCCCAGCATGCTCACCATACTGTGATGAGAAAATGTGTTCCCTGAAGCCGGCTGTGTTGTGGAGTCTGCTTTGAGTTGCTGAACACCAGAGGCTGAGCCAGAGAAGGAGCCTGAGATGGATCCAGATTAGATGAATCATTCTCCATTGTAGATGGTGTCTTCCCGAGAAGAACAGCAAGGTCAATTCTCTGACCAGCAGTGATTGTCACATTCTCCACAGGTAGAGGCACTGAAGACACATTAGAGGCAGTGAAGATCTTGGTCTCAGAAAGATCTTCATTCCAATCTTCAGTCCCCCATTCCTCTGTTGCAGTCCTCCATGCACCAGGAGCAGTCTGAAATTTTTGGGGATAATTTGACCCCTCAACCCCAATGAAATCAAGTCTCGTCTCATCATCTGGTTCAAAGTGGCCAGTGTTGTTCTATGTATTGCTGCTACTATTGCCATAGTTATCATGAGTATTGGCTGGCTCTGCATAATCAGCTGGGTTAAAAGTTACCATTCCTTGAGCAGAAAAACTTTCTCCTCGCCTACCAGAGCCACCTCTGCCTTGGCCACGGCCCCTTCTTCCTGTTTCCGTTCCTCTTCCAGAAGGCCCTCCACTGTTGGTGCCATCCAATCCATTTTCCTGACCTCAAACCACAGCTGGTTTTGATAACGCCCCATGCATACACTCTCATCCATGGCTGGCACCTTTCCCCCATCTTGGTGGCCCACCACGTAGCTGACTATAGTCTCTGTTCCGGTCTCGATTTTCTTTGCCTTCCTCATTGTATTCCATCTGGCTGCCATCTTTCTGGCCTGAGACTCCCTTCTTCTTCCCGACCATCTCCCAGGAATGCGTGTCTGGGTTTCCTTCCAGAAGAACATTGATGGCTCTGTTGACATCTCCTTTGCAGTTGTGCAAAGCAATTACACATTCATCCTGGTTCTTGCCTGTAATATCAATCTTTTCACCTTTTCCTCAAAGTCGCATCATTATGGTCTGAAATCAACTGTGCAAGTTGAATTTCTTCTGCAGTGGCCTGTGGCCACTGCTTGTGCTGTGGCTGGTTTTGGTTTTGAGGTTGTTCCCAGTTTCCCCAGGTTCAGTTAGTGCCCACCGACATAATCATTTACAGTATATACAAATAACAGTATTTACAAGGCAGAATACTCAGTCTCCTCCACACTGACACCCCAGGCCGCGTGGCCCCTGTCATGTAATATAAGATTCCCTCTTCCCCACCCCCTCCCTCCTTTTTCCTCTAGCGCTCTCTCTTGCGCCTTCCCCCCCAATATTTTTTTTCATCTTTAGGAAATTGTACTGAGCCTTCATTTTCTGCTCCCATAGCTACCAGGTCACCAGCCTCAGGATGGGATCTGGTGGCTGCTGTACCATATTTTGGCTCCAGGATGTAAGCTACCTGTACCAGTGAATCTGAATCACTGTACGTAGCTTCTGTTGGGCAGAGATTTCCTCAGGGGTTAGTTTTTGACAAGGTTCTGAGGTGGGAAATTAAGGAAAGAAAGAAAGTTAAAATCAAAGAGAGAAACAAGTTCTCTGTATTAGGCTGACGGCAGTCAACAGGTGAAGCCCATGCCCACAAAAAACCTTGATAACATTATCTGAGAAGCCAGAGCTGAGAGAAATGTACTTTGGAAACACTTCCTGCACTCTCTCAACATAAGGAGGGAAGCATAAATTTTTCTTGCACCCTTACCCCTATAGTGTAAGTAAACATAGGAATTTATAGGTATCTCTGTCCTGTATAAGTGATGCTGACAGTGATATGAACAATCAGGTTCAGGCTGAGGCAGTCTCAGATAGAGATGGGAGACTTGTTGGGAACTGGAACAAAGGTAACTCTTGTTATGTTTTACCAGAGAAACTGGTGGCATTTTGCTCCTGCCCTAGAGATCTGTGAAACTTTGATATAGAGAGAAGTTATTTACGGTGGAAATAATTTCAAAGCAACGAAGCATTTAAACCATGACTAGGGTCCTGTTAGAAGCATTCTGTTTTAAAAAGGAAGCAAAGCATAAAAGTTCAGAAAATTTGCAGCCTGAGAATGCGGTAGAAAGAAAAATTCCAGACAGGTGTGGTGGCTCACACCTGTCATCCCAGAACCTTTGGAGGCCAAGGCAGGCAGATCACCTGAGGTCGGGAGTTCAGGACCAGCCTGGGAAACACGGAGAAACCCATCTGTACACAAAATACAAAATTAGCCCGGTGTGGTGGTGGGCTCCTGTAATCCCAGCTACTTGGGAGGCTGAGGCAGGAGAATCGCTTGAACCTGGGAGGTAAATGTTGTGAGCTGAGATTGCGCCATTGCACTCCAGCCTGGCAAGAAAAGCGAGACTCTGTCTTTAAAACAAAAAAAAAAGGAAAATAAAACCCCATTTTTATGGGGAATTTCAAGCCAGCTGCATAAATTTATATAAGCAGAAAGAAGCCAAATGCTAATCCCCAATATTATGGGATAAAAGGGTCTCCAGGCCATTTCACAGACCTTCAAAACAGCCCCTCCCTTCACAGTCCCAGAGGCCCAGGAGAAAAATGTAATTTTGTTAGCAAGGCTCAAGGTCCCATGTGGTGTGCAGCCTAGGGATTTGGTGCTCTTTGTCCCAGTTGACCCACCCGTTGCAGACAGAGGCCAATGTAGACCTCAGGTTGTGGCTTCCTAGAGTGGAAGGGCCAAGCCTTGGCAGCTACCACTTGGTGTCGAGCATGCAGGTGCACAGAAATTAAGAATTGGGGTATGGGAACCTCTGCCTGAATTTCAGAAGATGTGTGGACAGCCTGGATGGTCAGGCAAAATTTGTTGCAGGGGTAGGCCCTCTACAAGGGAAGTGCAGAAGGGAAATGTGGGGTTGAAGCCCCCTCACAGAGTCCCTACTATGGCACTGCCCAGTGGAGCTGTGAGAAGAGAGCCACCATCCTCTGGGCCCCAGAATGCTAGATCCACCAACAGCTTGCACCAAGCACCTGGAAAATCTGCAGCCACTCAACATAAACCCATGAAAGCAGCCAGGAGAAAGACTGTACTCTGAAAAGCCACAGAGTTGGAGCTTCCCAAGACCATGGAAACCCACCTTTTGAATCAGGGTGACCTAAGTGTGACACCTGGAGTCAAAAACTTTATTGTGGAGCTTTAAAATTTGATTATCTCACTGGATTTCGGACTTGAATGGGCCCTGTAACTTTTGTTTTGGCCAAATTTTCCCATTTGGAATGGCCGTATTTACCCAATACCTGTATTTCCATTGTATCTAGAAAGTAATTAGCTTGCTTTTGATTTTACAGGCTCATAGGCAGAAGAAACTGGCCTTGTCTCAGATGAGACTTTGAGCTGTGGAATTTTGGGTTAATGCTGAAATGAGTTAAGACTTTGGGGGACTGTTGGGAAGGCATGATTGGTTTTGAGATGTAAGAACATGAGATATGGAGGGGCCAGGGGCTGAGTGATATGATTCAGTTCTGTCCAAACCCAAATATCAACTTGGATTGTACCTCCCCGAAATCTCACATGTTGTGAAAGAAACCCAAAAGAAGGTTACTGAATCATGGACACCAGTCTTTCTTGTGCTATTCTCGTGATAGTGAATAAGTCTCATGAAATTTGATGGGTGTATCAGGTATTTCTTTATCAGCAGCATGAAAACAAACTAATACAACTTCTAAAGTCACCTCATTGTAAAAAGAAAATTTCAGGAGTAGACAACGTGCTTAACCACTGTGTATCTCAATCTTATAGACATAGATATACTTTAATATTTCACATATTTTTAATTTTGTGTATCTTGTCAGTTGTAAGATGTGGTTGTAATTTTTTTTTTAAATGGAGTCTTGCTGCTGCCCAGGCTGGAGTGCAGTTGGCATAATCTAAACTCACTGCAACCTCTGCCCCTCAGATTCAAGCAATTCTCTTGTCTCAACCCCCCAAGTAGCTGGGACTACAGGTGCCTGACACCACAGCAGGCTAATTTTTGAATTTTTAATAGAGATGTGGTTTCAGCATATTGGTCAGGCTGGTCTCGAACTCCTGACCTCAGGTTATCCACTCTCCTTGGCCTCCCAAAGTGCTGAGATTACAGACATGAGCCACCACACCCAGCTGTATGGTTGTGCTTTTCAAAAGTTTTCATTGTGGCAATTTCTCATTTAAATCTAATTAAATTAAATCTAACCACTAATTATGAGAATAATTACTTTTTTAAATAAATAAAAACATCAAATGAAGTTATTTTTGTGTTAGAATTATTAAACATATTAAAACAAAAATCAATTTTAAATAGGGAATCTGAAAGCAAAAACAATTATTTACTGAACTAATTCAAATAGATGAATATTAATCCTGGCAATGGTGTTATAATATTCTTAAACTCAGAAGAAATTTAACAAACTATTAAATTCTGAAAACTGCTGAAGTTTGTAATATTTTTTAATGTGAAAAACTAAGGTTATTAAGTTACCTTTCTTTGAATGCTTCACCCTTAATTTCATGAAGAAATAGTCTTGTCATAATGGACAAAGGCCAAATGCTTTCTGTTATCATCTAGTTATAATCTGTGTCATGTATAAAATATGATCTTACTAGATCAACAAATCGAAGAGGCCTAAATTTATTATTTTATAAAATAATAAGATAATTAAACAAGCTTCATTCTTGTGCTTTTATATGAATGAAAGTACTCTGGAAATACATCTCCTAATATTGGAAATGTTATTCCTGACTCCTGTAGGGAAGATAAAATAGCTAGCAGATTAATTGCCAAATTATACTCAAGAACTTTTTTCAAAACAGGTTTTATGGCTTAATACATCACAAAGCTACAATAATGAGCACTGAGAATTAGATTACTTTAAATTAAGATTAGCTAGGGATGGGCTTATATTCTTGATATTATATTCTCTCTGTAATTTCAGCCCATGAGTAAGTAATTATTTCTCACCTCCTGCATGGCTTTGGTATTAGTCAGTTTCCAGAAGAGTTTGTTTTCCAAACAAGGGTACCACTTACTACAAATTTAATTTAAAGATGGAATTGGCTTTCATTTGTGATTTTAGAATTTTATGGATTCTATTTAGAGGCTCAAACAACACTGATTCACTTGATTTAGCTTCAAATGAGTAATGAAGTCTAGCTTAGCAGGTTTTATGTTGTCAGTCTTCTTTGCCTAAGATTCCACAGCTCTTCCAGGATATTAATACACTATTATGTGTGCAGTTTCTTTAATTTTGGTCCAAGGAAAGCAGAGGTACATCCATTTGTTTCCATTCTAAACAATCCTGCAGCTCAACCACACTGACCATAGAGCCCACTCCCTGTCCTGAACCCAGGCCTGGGGTGAAGATCTGCCCAGGAAAATCTCCCATCCAGAGCATTTTCACAAGCGGCATTTTATAAAATGACAGTTACATAGATTTGGAAGGAGACCGAACAGGATCATGAGTGAGTGTAAACCCATGTGTCAGATAGAAGACTGCAGAGTCAGAGGTTAGTGAGTGCTAAACACATCTGCAGTATGGAAACAGAGCAATCAACCAAGAATGACTAATCACCTGGGCTGATGGCACCATTTTTGACTTCTCTTTCTCTTCTCTTTTTCTGCAGAATTCTTTCTTAGGTAAGATCATGACTGAGAAGTCACCTCACAGTGTATAGTATGACGACTAGAGCTTCACATACACCTTTTTCTTTGATGTCACAATCCTGTAATTAGGAAGTAACTAACATGTTGAAAAAATGTTCTATGCTGACCACTGGAAGAGGAAAAAATTCAGATCAAAACGTCTCATTTGGAGGCCAGGTGTAGTGGCTGATGCCTGTATCCCAGCACTTTGGGAGGCCAAGGCAGGTGGAAAACCTGAGCTCAAGAGTTTGAGACCAGCCTGGTCAACATGGTGAGAACCCATCTCTACTAAAAGTACAAAAATTAACTGGGTGCAGTGGCAAGTGCCTATAATCTCACCTACTCAGGAGGGTGAGGAAGGGGAATCACTTGAGCCCCAGAAATAGAGGTCGCAGTTTGCAAAGATTGCATGATTGCACCCCAGCCTAGGTGACAGAATGAGACCTTTGTCAAACAAACAAACAAACAAAAACACAAAAAACAAACAAAAAACACAAGAAAGTGAGATATTTCTGCTCTTTCCCCCAAATTACTATCTCATTATAGTGAAGACCACACATTACATGAGAGCCAGGGGTGGGTATGTGGCTGCACTCATCTTCCCCTTCAAGTCACAGACCCCCTCTGTCTCTGCTAGTCCCTGGTGAGCACAGGGTCACCAAGGGAGACCTAGGTCGCCAGGATCACACAGCTTTTTCTTTCTCTTGGTCCTGAGCTTCCAGTCTTCTTATATCTGAGCCCTAACCCCCAACCTACATTCTTCCTCCTCTGAGGTCACTTCCCAGAGTCAGTGTTTCCTTCTCATTGCAGAGAGGCCTGTCTTCTGTGCTGAGTTTAAAGCCTGGGCTCTCCTCTCCTCAGCTGCCTTGTGACTCTGAAAGTGTGTGTTGGGGGAGGCAGGGATGAGAAGACAGGCCAGTAGAGTCACCAGCTCTGGCTCAAGGTCTCAGACCATTTTTTTTATGATTATTAATACTCTTTTTATTATTGCCATTGGGAAAAGCAACAGTTAACCCACACTGCCATACAAAAAGTCTATTGCGTGACTTTTTTTCTGCACAACAACTTGTTGTAGACTTGACACAAACTGAAAAATATTAAGAGTAATCTTTGTAATTTGACATATGGTAAAGAAATTAATGTTTCAAGTATTTAGTAGAATAATTTAGTGAGGCCTAATAAGGGGTGATTGGGTGATGAGGGCTCCTCTCTTATAAATGAAGGAATGTGATTACTCCCTTGCCCTTTTCTGCTTCTGCTCTTTCCCCTCAATATGTGTCAGCTGTTTTATTTATTTATTTTTCAAAAATTTTTTATTGCATTTTAGGTTTTGGGGTACATGTGCAGAACATGCAAGACAGTTGCATAGGTACACACATAGAAGTGTGTTTTGCTTCCTTTCTCCCCTTCACCCACATTTGGCATTTCTCCCCAGGCTATCCCTCCCCAGCTCCCCCCCATGCTGGCCCTCCCCCTTCCCCCCAATAGACCCCAGTGTTTAGTACTCCCCTCCCTGTGTCCATGTGCTCTCATTTTTCATCACCCGCCTATGAGTGAGAATATGCAGTATTTCATTTTCTGTTCTTGTGTCAATTTGCTGAGATTGATGTTCTCCAGGTTCATTCATGTCCCAACAAACGACACAAACTCATCATTTCTGATTGCTGCATAATATTCCAAGGTGTATATGTGCCACATTTTCCCAATCCAGTCTATCATCAATGGGCATTTTGGTTGATTCCAGGTCTTTGCTATTGTAAACAGTGCTGCAATGAACATTCGTGTGCATGCATCCTTATAGTATAAGAGTTTATAGTCTTTGGATATATACCCAGTAATGGGATTGCTGGGTCAAATGCAATTTCTATTTCTAAGGCCTTGAGGAATCACCACACAGTCTTCCACAATGGTTGAACTAATTTACACTACCACCAACAGTGTAAAAGTGTTCCTTTTTCTCTACATCCTCTCCAGCATCTGTTGTCTCCAGATTTTTTAATGATCACCATTCTAACTGGCGTGAGATGGTATCTCAATGTGGTTTTGATTTGCATCTCTCTGATGACCAGTGACGATGAGCATTTTTTCATATGATTGTTGGCCTCATATATGTCTTCTTTCGTAAAGTGTCTGTTCATATCCTTTGCCCATTTTTGAATGGGCTTGTTTGTTTTTTCCTGTAAATCTGTTTGAGTTCTTCGTAAATTCTGGATATCAGCCCTTTGTCAGATGGGTAAACTGCAAAAATTTTTTCCCATTCCGTTGGTTGCCGATCCACTCTAGTGACTGTTTCTTTTGCCGTGCAGAAGCTGTGGAGTTTCATTAGGTCCCATTTGTCTATTTTGGCTTTTGTTGCCAATGCTTTTGGTGTTTTGTTCATGAAGTCCTTGCCTACTCCTATGTCCTGAATGGTTTTGGCTAGATTTTCTTCTAGGGTTTTGATGGTGCCAGGTGTTATGTTTAAGTCTTTAATCATCTGGAGTTAATATTAGTGTAAGGTGTCAGGAAGGGGTCCAGTTTCTGCTTCCTGCACATGGCTAGCCAGTTTTCCCAACACCATTTGTTAAACAGGGAATCCTTTCCCCATTGCTTGTTTTTGTCAGGTTTATCAAAGATTGTATGGTTGTAGATACGTTGTGTTGCCTCCGATGCCTCTGTTCTGTTCCATTGATCTATATCTCTGTTTTGGTACCAGTACCATGCTGTTTCGATTACTGTAGCCTTGTAGTATAGTTTGAAATCCGGTAGTGTGATGCCCCCCGCTGTGTTCTTTTTGCTTAGAATTGACTTGGCTATGCGGGCTGTCTTTTGGTTCCAACTGAAGTTCATGGTGTTTTTTTCCAGTTCTGTGAAGAAAGTCAATGGTAGCTTGATGGGTATAGTGTTGATTCTGTAAATTACTTTGGGCAGTATGGCCATTTTTACGATATTAATTCTTCCTAACCATGAACATGGAATGTTTCTCCATCTGTTTGTGTTCTCTCTTAGTTTGCTGAGCAGTGGTTTGTAGTTTTCCTTGAAGAGGTCCCTTACGTTCCTTGTGAGTTGTATTCCTAGGTATTTTATTCTTTTTGTAGCAATTGTGAATGGCAGTTCGTTCTTGATTGGGCTTTCTTTAAGTCTGTTATTGGTGTAGAAAAATGCTTGTGATTTTTGCACATTGATTTTATATCCTGAGACTTTGCTGAAGTTGCTTATCAGTTTCAGGAGTTTTTGGGCTGAGGCCATGGGGTCTTCTAGGTATACTATCATGTCGTCTGCAAATAGAGACAATTTGGCTTCCACCTTTCCTATTTGAATACCCTTTATTTCTTTTTCTTGCCTGATTGCTCTGGCTAGAACTTCCAGTACTATATTGAATAGGACTGGTGAAAGAGGGCATCCTTGTCTAGTGCCAGGTTTCAAAGGGAATGCTCCCAGTTTTTGCCAATTCAGTATGATATTGGCTGTTGGTTTGTCGTAAATAGCTGTTATTACTTTCAGATACGTTCCATCGATACTGAGTTTATTGAGGGTTTTTATCATAAAGGGCTGTTGAGTTTTGTCGAATGCCTTCTCTGCATCAATTGAGATAATCATGTGGTTTTAGGTTTTGGTTTTGTTTATGTGATGAATTACGTTTATAGACTTGCATATGTTGAATCAGCCTTGCATCCCCAGGATGAATCTTACTTTATCATGATGGATAAGTTTTTTGATTTGCTGTTGCAATCGGTTTGCCAATATTTCATTGAAGATTTTTGCATCTATGTTCATCATGGATATTGGCAGGAAGTTTTCTTTTCTTGTTGGGTCTCTGCCAGGTTTTGGTATCAGGATGATGTTGGTCTCATAAAATGATTTGAGAAGGATTCCCTCTTTTTTGGATTATTTGGAATAGTTTCAGAAGGAATGGTACCAGATCCTCTTTGTGTTTCTGGTGGAATTCGGCTGTGAACCCATCTGGACCTGGGCTTTTTTTGTGTGGTAGGCTCTTAATTGCTGCCTCGACTTCTGACCTTGTTATTGGTCTATTCATAGTTTCAGCTTCCTCCTGGTTTAGGCTTGGGAGGACACAGGTGTCCAGGAATTTATCCATTTCTCTCATGTTTACTAGTTTATGTGCATAGAGTTGTTTGTAATATTCTCTGATGATGGTTTGAATTTCTGTGGAATCTGTGGTTATTTCTTCATTATCATTTTTTATTGCATCTATTTGGTTGTTCTCTCTTTCCTTTTTTATCAATCTGGCTAGTGGTTTGTCTATTTTGTTGATCTTTTCAGAAAACCCGCCCTTGGATTTATTGATTTTTTGAAGGGTTTTTCGTGTCTCTATCTCCTTCAGTTCTGCTCTGATCTTAGTTATTTCTTGTCTTCTGCTAGGTTTTGAGTTTTTTTGATCTTGCTTCTCTAGCTCTTTCAATTTTGATGATATGGTGTCAATTTTGGATCTCTCCATTCTCCTCATATAGGCACTTATTACTATATATTTTCCTATAGAGACTGCTTTAAATGTGTCCCAAGGATTCTGGCATGTTGCGTCTTTTTCTTATTGGTTCCAAAGAACTTCTATATTTCTGTCTTCATTTCATTGTTTATCCAGTCAACATTCAAGAGCCAGTTGTTCAGTTTCCATGAAGCTGTGCGGTTCTGGGTTGGTTTCTGAATTCTGAGTTCTAACTTGATTGCTCTATGGTCTGAGAGACTGTTTGTTATGATTTCAGTTGTTTTGCATTTGCTGATGAGTGTTTTACTTCCAATTATTTGGTCAATTTTCGAGTAGGTGTGATGGGGTGCTGAGAAGAATGTATATTCTGTGGATTTGGGGTGGAGAGTTCTGTAAATGTCTATCAGGTTTGCTTGTTCCAGGTCTGAGTATAAGCCCTGGATATCCTTGTTGATTTTCTCTGTGGTTGATCTGTCTAATATTGACAGTGGAGTGTTAAAGTCTCCCACTATTATTGTGTGGGAGTCTAAGTCTCCTTGTAAGTCATTAAGAACTTGCCTTATGTATCTGGATGCTCCTGTATTGGGTTCATATATTTTTAGGATCGTTAGCTCTTCTTGTTGTATCAATCCTTTTACCAGTATGTAATGGCCTGCTTTGTCTCTTTTGATTTTTGTTGCTTTAAAGTCTATTTTATCAGAGATGAGAATTGCAACTCCTGGTTTTTTTTGCTCTCCATTTTCTTGGTAAATCTTCCTCCATCCCTTTATTTTGAGCCTTTGTGTATCCTTGCATGTGAGATGGGTTTCCTGGATACAGCACACTGATGGGTTTTGGATTTTTATCCAATTTGCCAGTCTGTGTCTTTTGATTGGTGCATTTAGTCCATTTACATTTAGGGTTAATATTGTTATATGTGAATTTGATATTGCCATTTTGATGCTAGCTGGCTGTTTTGCCCGTTAGTTGATGTAGATTCTTCATTATGTTGATGCTCTTTAGCATTTAGTGTGGTTTTGGAATGGCTGATACTGGTTGTTTTTTTCTATGTGTAGTGTCTCTTTCAGGAGCTCTTGTAAAGCAGGCCTGGTGGTGACACAATCTCTGAGTCCTTGCCTGTTCGCAAAGGATTTTATTTTTCCTTCACTTCTGAAGCTCAGTTTGGCTGGATATGAAATTCTGGGTTGAAAGTTCTTTCTTTAAGGATGTTGAATATTGGCCCCCACTCTCTTCTGGCTTGTAGAGTTTCTGCTGAGAGATCTGCTGTGATTCTGATGGGCTTCACTTTGTGAGTGACCCGACCTTTCTTTTTGGCTGCTTTTAGTATTTTCTCCTTTATTTCAACCCTGGTAAATCTGACGATTGTGTGCCTTGGCATTGCTCATCTTGCAGAATATCTTTGTGGTGTTCTCTGTATTTCCTGCATTTGAGTCTTGTCCTGCCTTGCTAGGTGGGGAAAATTTTCCTGGATAATATCCTGAAGAGTATTTTCCAGCTTGGATTCATTCTCTTCGTCACATTCTGGTACACCTATCTTCACATAGTCCCACATTTCTTGGAGACTTTGTTCATTTCTTTTTGCGCTTTTTTTCTCTAATCTTGGTTTCTCATTTTATTTCATTGAGTTGATGTTCGACTTCTGATATTCTTTCTTCTGCTTGGTCAATTCGGCTGTTGAAACTTGTGCATGCTTCACGAAGTTCTTGTATTGTGTTTTTCAGCTCCTTCAATTCATTCATATTCCTCTCTAAGTTATCCATTCTTGTTATCATTTCCTCGCATCTTTTTTCAAGGTTCTTAGTTTCTTTGCATTGATTTAAAACATGTTCTTTTAGCTCACAAAAGTTTCTCATTATCCACCTTCTGAAGTCTAATTCTGTCATTTCATCACAGTCATTCTCTGTCCAGCTTTGTTCCCTTGCTGGTGAGGAGTTTTGGTCCTTTGTAGGAGGTGAGGTGTTCTGGTTTTGGGTGTTTTCCTCCTTTTTGTGGTGGTTTCTTCCCAGCTTTGTGGATTTAACCACCTGTCGTCTGAGTAGTTGTTGACTTTTCGATTGGGTCTCTTAGTGGACGCCCAGATTGTTGATGATGAAGTATTTCTGTTACATGGTTTTCCTTCTACCAGTCTAGCCCCTTTGCTGTATGACTGCTGAGGTCCACTCCAGGCCCTGCTTGTCTGGGGTGCACCTATAGCGGCTGCAGAACAGTGAGGGATGCTACCAGTTTCTTTTTCTGCTATGTTTGTCCCAGAATAATGCCTGCCAAATGTCAGTCTTTTGGATATAGAGGGGTCAGGGAGCTGCTTGAGGAGACAGTCTGTACTTTATAGGAGCTCATGTGCTGAGCTGTGAGCTCTGTTGTTCATTCAGGGCTGTTAGGCTTCTACGTTTAATTCTGCTGCAGCAGAACTCATAAAAAAACCCTTTTTTTTCTCAGATGCTCTGTCTCGGGGGGGTTGGGCTTTCTTTATGAGTGTCTGTTGTGCTCTCCTGCCCAGCTAGGAGGCAGTCTAGTCACTATTTTCCTGCCGAGGCTCTCCCCTGCTGGTGTGAGGTCTGCCCTGTTGCTGTAGGCTCTGCCCTGCCACGGTGGTCTCGGCCCTGCTGCTGGGGTCTCTGCCCTGCTGTCCTGGGCTATGCCCAGTGGCGGAGACTCTCTGTTGTGGCGGGTTGCCTCAGCAATGGGAAGCTGTGTCAGCAATGGGAGTGTACTTCAGTAGGGGCGGGTTGCCTCGGTAATGGCGGACACCCCTCCCTCACAGAGCTGTGCCGTCCTGGGTTCAGCTGTGCCCGTAGTGAAACTCTCCACCCAGAGCGTTTGGAATCGCCGTTTTCTTTGTCCCACTGCGATGGCCCAAACACCATTTCCCTGGAATCTCCTGGCCTGCCTCAATGTCCAAGTCCCATTCAATCAGATGGATATGCCAATATGCCCTCTTAAGTCTCAGATTGTCGGTTCAACAGGGCTTTCAGACCAGTTTGCTTTGTGCGGAGCACTGTGGAGCGCTGCTGTGCTGCAGCACTGGCTGCTGGCTGCACCAGCCACCGGCTGCATCAGACGAAACTGCTGCGCTTGTGTCCCATGTGTGTTTTATACCTGGGAGTTTCCCCGTTATGTGGGCAGCAAAGATCCATCTGGAAATGCAACCCTGACTCACCCTCCACGCGTTCACCGAGAGCTTCAATCCTGGGTTGTCCTCCCCACGCCATCTTGAGTCCGTCCTCCTCAGACCATATTTTATACTTTTGACCAGGAGAGACTTCTCTGTGATTCTAATCACATTAATTTCAAGCATTTTTTGTTTGAAAGATCACATTGAACTCCCGAGATTAAAAAATTGAAAAGATGTAATAATTGACCGTTGGAAATATAAAGGAGGTTGGCTATACAATTAACTCAGGACAATGTAGTCATAATAAACAGATGGTTTTGATGAAAGAAACTTCCATATCCAGCTAGTACCTTCTTTAATATCTGCTAAGAAAGAACAAGGGAAACTTGGAGAGAACATAGACTTAGAAATTTTATGTTGCAGTGCATTAATTTCCTAAACCACATGGGAAAGAGAAGAAGCTGTTGTGTATTAAACTAACTAGTTTTACTGAATATTTTCTGTCAATTTAAAAATTAATATTTTTTCCAAGGGCATATTTAAATTCTGAAAGTTATTGACTAAACATCAAAGAATATTTTTAGTACATAAGAATATTTTTAAAAACATTGACATCTTCACTAAATATGACACAAATTTAAAAGAAAAAGTAACTAGAAAATAAAAGAGGCATCTGAAAAGTATGTGATGCACTCTCTGTTGTACCAGCTGCCTCTGTTTGTGGAGAGCCCCCTCCTTCATTCTGCCTCCTCCATCTCATTGCTGATTCCTCTTTTTGTCTATTTTAATTTCTCTATTCCATTCTCAGGTCACCATCTCTCACTCTTTTTCTGTCCAATCTCACACCCCCTTCATTCTTTATATATAAATATTTATTTATAATAATGATTTATATAAATAAATTATATACATATTTGAGTGCATATATATTTAAAATTATATTCTCTTGCTGAATTGACCCATTATAATTTTTTTTTCATTATTTAACTTTAGGTTCTGTAGTACATGTGCAGATGTTGTAGGATTGTTACATAGGTACACACATGCCATGGTGGTTTGCTGTCTCCATGCCCCTGTCACTTACATTAGGTATTTCTCCTAATGTCATCCTGCCCCAATCTCCCCACCCCCTGCTATCCCTCCCCTAACTCTTCACCCCCAAACAGACCCCAATGTGTGATGTTTCCCTCTCAGTGTCCATGTGTTCTCATAATTCAGCACACTAATGAGTGAGAAATTGTGGTGTTTGGTCTTTCTGTTCTTGTGTCAGTTTCCTGAGATGATGGTTTTCAGATTCATCTGTGTCCCTGCAACGGACATGATCTATTTCCTTTTTATGTCTGCATAGTATTCCACGTGTATATGTGCCACATTTTCCTTGTCCAGTTTATCATTGATGGGCATTTGGTTTGGTTCCAGATCTTTGCTATTGTAAACAGGACTGCAACGAACATATGTGTCCATGTGTCTTTATAATAGAAAAATTAATAATCCTTTCAGTATATACCCAGTAATGGGATTGCTGGGTCAAATGGTATTTCTATTTCTAGATACTTGAGGAATTGCCACACTGTCTTGCACAATGGATGAACTAATTTACACTCCCACTAGCAGTGTAAAAGTTTTCCTATTTCTCCACATCCTCTCCAACATCTGTTGTCTTCAGATTTTTTAATGATCGCCATTATAACTGAGGTAAGATGGTATCTCAGTGTAGTTTTGATTTCATTTCTCTAATGACCAGTGATGATGAGTATTTTTTCATATGTCTCTTGGCCAATAAATGTGTTCTTTTGAAAAGTGTCAGTTCATATCCTTTGCCCACTTTTTGATGGAGTTGTTTGTTTTTTTCTTGTAAATTTGTTTTAGTTACTTGTAGATTCTGGATATTTGCTCTTTGTCAGATGGGTAGCTTGCAAAAACGTTTTTCCATTATGTTGGTTGACAGTTCACTCTAATGATTTTTTTTTTTTTTTGCTGTGCAGAAGCTCTTAAGTTTAATTAGATCCCATTTGTCAATTTTGGCTTTTGCTGCCATTGCTTTTGGTGTTTTGGTCATGAAGTCCTTGCCTATGCCTAGCTCCTGGATGGCATTGCCTAGGTTTTCTTCTAGGGTTTTTATGGTGTTAGGTCTTATGCTAAAATTTTTAATCAATCTGGAGTTAATTTCTGTATAAGGTATAAGGAAGGGATCCAGTTTCAGCTTTCTGCACATGGCTAACCAGTTTTTTCAACACCATTTATTAAATAGGGAATTCTTTCCTCATTGCTTGTTTTTGTCAGATTTGTCAAAGATCAGATGGTTGTAGGTGTGTGGTGTTGCCTCCGAGACCTCTGTTTTGTTTTATTGGTCTATATCTGTTTTGGTACCAGTACCATACTGTTTTGATTACTGTAACCTTGCAGTATAGTTTGAAATCAGGTAATGTGATGTCTCCAGTGTACTTTTTGCTTAGAATTAACTTGGCTATGCGGGTTCTTTTTTGGTTTCATATGAAGTTTAAGGTGGTTTTTTTCCAGTTCTGTGAAGAAGGTCATTGGTAGCTTGATGGGGCTAGGATTGAATCTATAAATTACTTTGGGCAGTATGGCCATTTTCACGATATTGATTCTTCCTAACCATGAGCATGGAGTGTTTTCCCATCTGTTTGTGTTTTCTCTTATTTCCTTGAGTAGTGGTTTGTAGTTCTCCTTGAAGAGGTTCTTCCTTACCTTTATTAGTTCACACCTTCATGTATTCGTGTGAATTCATTACATATTCATGTATTCACGTCCTTCATGTATTCATGTATTCATGTCCTTCATGTATTCCTTTATATTTTATTCTCTTGTAATTGTGAATGGGAGTCCTATCATGATTTGTCTCTCTGTCTGTTATTGGCATATAGAAATGCTTGTGATTTTCACACATTGATTTTGTATCCTGAGACTTTGTGGAAGCTGTTTATCATCTTAAGGATATTTTGGGCTGAGATGATAGGGTCTTCTAAATATACAATCATGTCATCTGCAAATAGAGACAATTTGACTTCTGCTTTTCTGAATTGAATACTTTTATTTCTTTTACTTGCCTGATTGCTCTGGCTACAACTTCCAATACTATGTTGACTAGAAATGGTGACAGAGGCCACCCTTGTCTAGTGCCAATTTTCAAAGGGAATGCTTTCAGTTTTTGTCCATTCAGTATGATACTGGCTGTGGGTTTGTCATTAATAGCTTTTATTATTTTGAGATACATTCCATCAATCCCTAGCTAGTTGAGTTTTTAGCATAAAGGGCTGTTCAATTTTGTCAAAGGTCTTCTCTGCATCTTTTGAGATGGTCATGTGGTTTTTGTCTTTGGTTCAGTTCAGGTGATGGATTACATTTATAGATTTGAGTATGATATACCAGACTTGTATCCCTGGGATAAGACCTACTTGATCATGATGGATAAACATTTTGCTTGCCAGTATTTTATTGAAGTTTTTGCATCAATGTTAATCATGGATATTGTCTTGAAATTTTCTTTTTTAGTTAACCCTCTGCCAGGTTTTGGTATCAGCATGATATTTGTCTCATAAAATGACTTAGCAGGGATTCCCTTTTTGTATTGTTTGGAATAGTTTCAGAAGGAATGGTACCAGCTCCTCTTTGTATGTCTGTTAGAATTAGACTGGGAACCCACCTGGATCTGGACTTTTTTTGGCTGGTAGGTTATTAATTGCTGCCTCAACCTCAGACCTTGTTATTGGTCTGTCAGTGTTTCAACCTCTTCTTGGTTTAGTCTAGGGAGGGTGTAAGCATCCAGGTATTTCACCACTTCTTCTAGATTTACTGGTTTATGTGCATAGAGTTGTTTGTGGTAATCTCTGATGGTAGGTGGTATTTCTGAGCAATTGGTGGTGATATCCCCTCTATCATTTTTTATTGCGTCTATTCTATTTTTCTCTTTTCTTTTTTTATTAATCTGCCTAGTGGTCTATCTATTTTGTTGATCTTTTAAAAAACAGCGCCTGGATTTATTGATTTTCTGAAGGACGTTTTATGTGTCTATCTCCTTCAATTCTTCACTGATCTTAGTTATTTCTTGCCTTCTTATAGCTTTTGAATTTTTTGATCTTGCTCCTCTAGCTCTTTTAATTGTGGTGGTAGGGTGTTGAGTTTAGAACTTTCCTCACTTCTCATGTGGGCATTTAGTGCTATAAATTTCCCTGTAGACACTGCTTTAAATGTGTCCCCGAGATTCTGGTACATTGTGTCTTCCTTCTCATTGGTTTCAAAGAACATCTTTATTTCTCCCTTCATTTCTATATTTATCCGTAGTCATTCAGGAGCAGATTGTTCAGTTTCCATGTAGTTTTGTGGTTTTAAGTGAGTTTATTAGTCTTGAGTTCTAATTTGATTGCACTGTGGTCTGAGAGAATGTTTATTATGGTATCTGTTCTTTAGCATTTGTTGAGGTTGATTTACTTTCAATTATGTGGTCAATTTTAGAGTAAGTGTGATGTGGCACTGAGAAGAATGTGCATTCTGTGGATTTGGAGTGGAGAGTTCTGTGGACATCTATTAGGTCCACTTGATCCAGATCTGAGTTCAAGTCCTGGATATTCTTGTTAATTTTCTGTCTTATCGATAGGTCTAATATTGACAGTGGAGTATTAAAGTTTCCCGTTATTACTGTGTGGGAGTCTAAGTCTCTTTGTATATTGTTAAGAACTTGCTTTATGTATCTGGGTGCTCCTGTGTTAGGTGCATATGTATTTAAGATAGTAAGATCTTCTTGTTGCATTGATCCTTTTACCATTATGTAATGCCCTTCTTTGTCTATTTTGATCTTTGTTGGTTTAAAGTCCGTTTTATCAGAGACTAGGATTGCAACCCCTGCTTGTTTTTGCTCTCCATTTGCTTGATACATTTTCTTCTATTCCTTTATGTTGAGTCTATATGTCTTTTCAAGTGAGATGGCTCTCCTGAATAGAACACACTGGTGGGTCTTGACTTTTTATTCAATTTGCCAGTGTATGTGTTTTGATTGGGGAATTTAGCCCATTTACATTTAAGGTAAATATTGTTATATGTAAACTTAATCCTCTCATTTTGATACTAGCTGGTGGTTTTAATCATTAGTTGACTCAGTTTCTTCATTATTTCAGTGGTCTTTACCATTTTCTTCATTTTTGTAATGGCTAGTACTGGTTGTTCCTTTCCATGGTTAGTGCTTCCTTCAGGAGCTCTTGTAAGGCAGGTCTGGTTGTGATAAAATCTCTCAACAACTGCTTGTCTGTAAATATTTTAATTTTCCTTCACTTATGAAGCTTAGTTTGGCTGGATATAAAATTCTGGGTTGGACATTTGTTTCTTTAAAGATGTTGAATATTGGCCCCCACTCTCTTCTGGCTTGTATAATTTATGCTGAGAAATCCACTGTGAGTCTTATGGGCTTTTGTTTGTGGGTAACCCGACTTTTCTCTCTGGCTGCCTCTAGCATTTTTTTCTTCATTTCAACCCTGGTGAGTCTGGTGATTATTGCCTTGGGGTTGCTCTTCTTGAGGAATATCTTTGTGGTGTTCTCTGTATTTCCTGGATTTAAATGTTGGTCTGTTTTTTTAGATTGGGGAAGTTTTCCTGGGTAATATTCTGAAGAGTGTTTTCCAGCTTCAATTCATTCTCCCCATCACATTTAGGTTCACTAATCAAACATAGATTAGATTTTTTCATATAATCCCAGATTTTTTGGAGGCTTTTAAAAATTTCTATTCATTCTTTCTTTCTCTAATCTTGCCTTCTTATTTTATTTCATTGAGTTGATCTTCGACCTCTGATATCCTCTCTTCTGCTTGGTCAATTCGGCTATTGAAAGTTGTGTATGCTTCATGAACTTCTTGTGTTGTGTTTTTCATCTTCATCAAGTTGATTATGTTCTTCTCTAAGCTGGTTATTCTAGTTAGCATTTCATCTAATCTTTTTCAGGGTTCTTAAGTTCTTTACATTGCGTTAGAATATGTACCTTTAGCTTAGAGAAGTTTGTTGTTATCCACCTTCTGAAGCCTACTTGTGTCAATTTATCAAACTCATTCTCCATTCAGTTTTGTTTCCTCTTTGGTGAGGAGTTGTAATCCCTTGGAGGAGGAGAGTTATTTCTGGTGATTTCATTCCTTCTGGACTCGTTTCTTCCCATATTCGTGGATTTATCTACAATATTTGAAGTTGGTGAGTTTCAGATGTGGTCTCTGAGTGGATGTATTTTCTGTTGATGTTGAAATTATTTTATTCTTTTTCTAATTTTCTTTCTAACACTCAGGCCCCTCTGCTGCAGGACCACTGGAGGTCCACTCCAGATCCTGCTTACCTGGGAATCACATGGGAAGGGGGTGTCTGCAGAACAAGAAGGATTGCTGCTTGTTCCCTCTTCTGGTATCTTCTTCCCAGAAGGATACCCGCCAGATGTCAGCCAGGGCTCTCTTGTATGAGGTGTCTCTTTTGATATGTGGGGTGCAAGGAGCTGCTTGAAGAGGCAGTGTGTCTCTTTTCACAGCTCAAGTGCTGTGCTGGGAGCTCCATTGCTCCCTTCAGAGCTGCTGGGCAGGGACGTTTAAGTATGCTGTAGCAGAACTCACAACTGCTGCTTTTCCCAGGTGCTCTGTCTCAGGACGATAGGGCTTTATTTATAAGCCTCTAGTGCTGCTGCCTTTTTTCAGAGATGCTCTGCCCACCAAGGAAGGAATCTAGTCACGGTCTGCCAGCAGAGGCAATGCTGAGCTTCTGTGGCCTCTGCCCAGCTGCTGTGTAAACTGCTTTGCAATTTGGTTTACACAGGCAAAGTTAGAACTGCCTTGGTAGTGGGGGACTTCCTTGGTAATGGCAAACTGCCTTGGTAATGGCCAGACTGTCTCAGTGATCATGGATGCCCTTCCCCTCACTGAGCTCCACCATACTGGGTGGAGCTCACACTGTTGTGCTGGCTGTGAAACTCTCAGTCCAGTGGGTTTCAGTTTGCTGGTCTTTGTGGGTTGGCACCCACAGAGCCAGATCTCTTGGCTCCCTGTCTTCACCCCCCCCTTTTTTTCCAGGGGAATGAGTGGCTCTGACTCACAGACATTTCAGATGCCAGTTAAAACAGCCTCCCAGATTTGTTTGGGAAACTCGAGGCACTGGCAGAAATGGCCACCCAGAGTTGTGTTGGAAACTCTCAGTCCTTGTAGGCCCAGCAGGAATCTCCTGGTGTGTAGACTGTAAAGACCATGGCAGAAGTGCAATATCTGAACTGGAGTACCAGAGTGGATGGGAAAGTACCTGATGGCCTCCATTGTGTAGGAGGGGTATCCTCCAGCACATTGCACTTCCTGGGTGAGGCAGCGCCCCATCCTGCCTTGGTTTACCTTCTTTGGGCTACATAAACTCTCCAACCAGTCCCATTGAGATGAACCTTGTACTTTGGTTGGAAATTAGGAGATCACTCACCTTCTGCATTGCTCTCACTGGAATCTGCACTTTAGAGTTCATACTCAGCCATCTTTGCAGAAGTCCCCTTTATCATTTATAGTGATTTTTAAATCTTGAAATCTATTTTGTTTGGTATAAGTATAGTGACTTCTGCTCTTCTTTGGTTTCCATTGGCATGAAGTATCTTGTTCTGCATTTTTATTTTTAGCCTATGTGTGTCTTTATAGATAAAGTGTGTTTCTTGTAGGCAACAGATCAATGAGTCTTCTTTTTGTATCCATTTTATTTACTTTCTGTTTTTTGATTGGCGGGTTTAGTTCATTTACATATAATGTTATTATTAATAAGTAAGGACTTACTCTTGCCATATTGTAATTTGTTTTCTGGTCTTTGTTTTCTTCTTGTCTTCTACTAGTCAAGGTGATTTTCTCCAGTGATATAATTTAGTTTCTAGCTTTTTATCTTTTGTGTGTCCATTGTAGGTTTTCTGATATGAGGTTGCCATGAGACTTGGGAATACTATTTTATAACCTAGTTTTTAACCTGGTAACAACTTAATACTATGTGCATGAACAAACAAATAAGAAGAAAACTATTAATTAAAAACTCTAACTTAAAAACTGTAATTTCCCCTTTTTTAATATTTTGTTGTTTCTATTTATATCTTATTGTACTTATGTTTGAAAAGTTGTTGTAGTTATTAGTTTTGATTTGCTCATTGTTTACTTCATCTACTTATGATAAGAGTAGTTTATATACCACAGTTACAGCACTACAAAATTCTGTTTTTTGTGTACTTACTAGTGACAGTGAGTTTTATACTTTCAGGTGATTATGTATTGCTCATTAATGTCCTTTTCTTTCTGATTGAAATATAATATTTGTTGTGTGACAGGTCTGGTATTGATAAAATCCCTCAGTTTTTGTTTGTCTGGAAAATTCTTTATTTCTCTTTCATGTTTGAAGAATATTTTCACTGTTATACTATTCTAGGGTAAAACATTCTTTTTCTTTAGCACTTGAAATATATCATTTCATTATCTCCTGGCCTTTAATATTTCCACTGAAATTTCTGCTGCCAAAAATACTGGAGCACCTTTATATGTTGTTTATTTTTCTTGTTGCTTTTAGAATCTTTTCTTTATCTCTCATGTTTTGGAGTTTGATAATTCAATACATTGAGGTAGTCTTCTTTGAGTTAAATTCTCTATAATCTGTTCTTTAACTTTCTTAGACTTGAATATTTATTTATTTTTTCTAGTTTTGTCAAGCTCTCTGTTATTATCTGTTTGAATAAGGTTTCTACCACTATAATTTACTCTACTTTCTTTTTAAGGCAAAAAACTCTTAGCTTGTCCTTTTGAGAATATTTATTAATTCTATAGGCATGCTTTGTTGTATTTTATTTGTGTGTGTGTGTGTGTTCTCTGACTGTGTATTTTCGAGCAGCCTATCTGAAGGTCACAGATTCTTTTTCTGTTTGATCAGTTCTGCTACTAAAGAATTCTGATGCATTCTTTAGTGTCAATTAAATTTCTTAGCTCCAGGATTTCTGTTTGATTCTTCTTAATTATTTAAATCTGTTTGTTAAATTTATCTGACAGAATTACAAATTCCATCTTTGTGTTATCTTGAATTTATTTGAGTTTTATCACCACAACTATTTGGAATTTTTTGTATTAAAATTCATGTATCTCTGTTTCTCCAGGATTGGACTTTGGTGCCTTATTTAGTTGATTTGGTGAGGTCATGTTTTCCCGAATTGTATTTGTGCTAGTAAAGGTTCTTTGATGTCTGGGAATTGAAGAGTTAGGCACTTATTGTAGTCTTTGCTGTCTGTGCTTATTTGTAGTTGACCCTCTATGGAAGGCTTTACAGATATTTGACAAGACTTGGGTGTTGTGGTCTAAATCATATCTGCTTTAGGGAGCACCCAAAGTGCAGTAATTATGTGGTTCTTTCAGCCTGGTGAGGTATTGACTTGATGGTCTTATTATTTTGATGGTATTACCCTGACAATATCTGGGAGATGTCTATGTATTACGCTCACAGGCTCTTGTAGTCTTCACTTACTTTTTACCATACACACAAATTCCCTCTCTATGTTCTGAGCCACCTAGAGCTGGGGGTGCAGTGACAAAAGCACTTCTGTGTCCATCACCACTATAACTGCACTGGATCAGACCTGAAGCCAGCATAGCAGTGGGTCTCACCCCAAACCTGTGTTAATTACTCTTTGGCTACTGCCTATGTTTGTTCAAAGCCTTGGGGCTTTACAATTAGCAGGTGGCAAAAACAGCCAGGCCTGTGATTTTCCCTTCAGATCAATGATGTCCCCCAGGATCCAGGCACGTCCTGAAGTGCCATGAAGAAGTTCAAGTCCAGAATTCAAGACTACCTGGTGTTCTATTGTACTGCAGCTGAAATTACACTCAAATTGCAAGATGCAGATCTTTTCACTCTTTCCTCCCCTTTCCAAAGGCAGTGGAGACTGACCTCATAGCCACCACCCGCCCTGGCCATGATGAGCTTTGACAGACTACTGCTGATATTCCCTTAAAACCCATGGTCTTTTAAATCAGCTCTTGGTAAAGGTTGCCTGGCCTGGGACTCACCTTTTATGGCAATGAGCTCCCCTTTGGCTTATGGCAAATACACAAATGCCATCCAAGTGTCAATTCCTGAAATTGTAAACTTCAAGACCCTTTTTGGTGCACTACCTAAAGCCACAAAGTCTCAAAGCCTCCCTGAAGGAGCTCAATGTAGCACCTGGATAACACTGCTGGTTACTCTGGTCTCAAGTGTTCTTCAGTTAGCAGGTGATAGATGCTGCCAGGACTGGATTTTTTCTTTAAGGCAGTGGGTTCGCTTCTGGCCCAATATGTGTCTAGAGATTTTATCTGGGAGCTAGCGCCTGAAATGGAGGCCTCGTGACTCTGACTGTTAGCCTATCATGCTGTGGCTGAGTTGGTATTCTGATTTTTGGTCCTTACAAAGGTGTTTTTAATTTGTAGACAGTTGTTAACTTGTGGGTTGTTTTGGTGGGAGGAAAATTGATGGTTTTCTATGCCATAATCTTGCTCCTATCCTGTCATAAGATTCTATCATCTTCTTCCTATTCTGTGATAGAAACTTCATCAATTGTTTTCTCTTTGTCTTTTGGAACACCAAAAATTCCAATATCTATCTATCATTTATCTATCTATCTATCTATCTATCATCTATCTATCTATCTATCTATCATCTATCTATCTATCTATTATCTATCATTTATCTATCTATCTATCGATTGATCTATCTATCTATCTATCTATCTATCTATCTATCTATCTATCAATCATCATCTATCTATCTTTAGTCAAAGTCTCACTCTGTCTCCCAGGCCGAAGTGCTCTGGTGCTACCTCAGCTCACTGTAGCCTCCACCTCTGGGTTCAAGCAGCTCTTGTGCATCAGCTTCCCAGGTATCTGAGATTACAGGCTTTCACCACCACGGCTGGCTAATTTGTGTGTTTCTAGTAGAGGCAGGGTTTCACCATTTTCCCCAGGCTGGACTTGAACTCCTAAGCTTAAGCAAGCCACTCACACTGGCCCTCAAAAGTGCTGGGATTACAGGTGTGAGCCACTACATCTGGCCTGCCTTTATGTAAATTATTTGGATGAAAGAGTATCAGTGGTGTCTGTAACTTCCTCAGTGGCTTGGGGTATTGCTAGCGGAGGTCATGGTAAAGTTTTTTTCTTTTTTTTTAATTTTTTATTGGATTTTAGGTTTTGGGGTACATGAGCAGAGCATGCAAGACAGTTGCGTAGGAACACACATGGCAGTGTGCTTTTCTTTCCTTCTCCCCTTCACCCACATTTGGCATTTCTCCCCAGGCTATCCCTCCCCAACTCCCCCTCCCACTGGCCCTCCCCTTTCCCCCCCAATAGACCCCAGTGTTTAGTACTCCCCTCTCTGTGTCCATGTGCTCTCATTTTTCATCTCCCACCTATGAGTGAGAATATGCGGTGTTTCATTTTCTGTTCTTGTGTCAGTTTGCTGAGGATGACGTTCTCCAGATTCATCCATGTCCCTACAAATGACACAAACTCATCATTTCTGATTGCTGCATAATATTCCATGGTGTATATGTGCCACATTTTTCCAATCCAGTCTATCATATGGGCATTTGGGTTGATTCCAGGTCTTTGCTACTGTAAACAGTGCTGCAATGAACATTCGTGTACATGTGTCCTTATAGTAGAACGATTTATAGTCTTTTGGATATATACCCAGTAATGGGATTGCTGGGTCAAATGAAATTTCTATTTCTAAGGCCTTGAGGAATCGCCACACTGTCTTCCACAATGGTTGAACGAATTTACACTCCCACCAACAGTGTAAAAGTGTTCCTTTTTCTCCACATCCTCTCCAGCATCTGTTGTCTCCAGACTTTTTAATGATCGCCATTCTAACTGGCGTGAGATGGTATCTCAATGTGGTTTTGATTTGCATCCCTCTAATGACCAGTGACGATGACCATTTTTTCATATGATTGTTGGCCTCATATATGTCTTCTTTCGTAAAGTGTCTGTTCATATCCTTTGCCCACTTTTGAATGGGCTTGTTTGTTTTTTTCCTGTAAATCCGTTTGAGTTCTTTGTAAATTCTGGATATCAGCCCTTTGTCAGATGAGTAAACTGCAAAAATTTTTTCCCATTCTGTTGGTTGCCGATCCACTCTAGTGACTGTTTCTTTTGCCGTGCAGAAGCTGTGGAGTTTCATTAGGTCCCATTTGTCTATTATGGCTTTTGTTGCCAATGCTTTTGGTGTTTTGGTCATGAAGTCCTTGCCTACTCCTATGTCCTGGGTAGTTTTGCCTAGATTTCCTTCTAGGGTTTTTACCGTGCCAGGTGTTATGTTTAAGTCTTTAATCCATCTGGAGTTAATTTTAGTGTAAGGTGTCAGGAAGGGGTCTAGTTTCTGCATTCTGCACATGGCTAGCCAGTTTTCCCAACACCATTTGTTAAACAGGGAATCCTTTCCCCATTGCTTGTTTTTCTCAGGTTTATCAAAGATTGTATAGTTATAGATATGTTGTGTTGCCTCCGGTGCCTCTGTTTTGTTCCATTGGTCTATATCTCTGTTTTGGTACCAGTACCATGCTGTTTTGATTACTGTTGCCTTGTAGTATAGTTTGAAACCCGGTAGTGTGATGCCCCCCGCTGTGTTCTTTTTGCTTAGAATTGACTTGGCTATGCGGGCTCTCTTTTGGTTCCATATGAATTTCCAGTTCTGTGAAGAAAGTCAATGGTAGCTTGATGGGGATAGCGTTGATTCTGTAAATTACTTTGGGCAGTATAGCCATTTTCACGATATTAATTCTTCCTAACCATGAACATGGAATGTTTCTCCATCTGTTTGTGTCCTCTCTGATTTCGTTGAGCAGTGGTTTGTAGTTCTCCTTGAAGAGGTCCCTTACGTTCCTTGTGAGTTGTATTCCTAGGTATTTTATTCTTTTTGTAGCAATTGTGAATGGCAGTTCGTTCTTGATTGGGCTTTCTTTAAGTCTGTTATTGGTGTAGACAAATGCTTGTGATTTTTGCACATTGATTTTATATCCTGAGACTTTGCTGAAGTTGCTTATCAGTTTCAGGAGTTTTTGGGCTGAGGTGATGGGGTCTTCTAGGTATACTATCATGTCGTCTGCAAATAGAGACAATTTGGCTTCCACCTTTCCTATTTGAATACCCTTTATTTCTTTTTCTTGCCTGATTGCTCTGGCTAGAACTTCCAGAACTATATTGAATAGGAGTGGTGAAAGAGGGCATCCTTGTCTAGTGCCAGATTTCAAAGGGAATGCTTCCAGTTTTTGCCCATTCAGTATGATATTGGCTGTTGGTTTGTCATAAATAGCTTTTATTACTTTGAGATACGTTCCATCGATACCGAGTTTATTGAGGGTTTTTAGCATAAAGGGCTGTTGAATTTTGTCAAATGCCTTCTCTGCGTCAATTGAGATAATCATGTGGTTTTTGTATTTGGTTCTGTTTATGTGGTGAATTATGTTTATAGACTTGTGTACGTTGAACCAGCCTTGCATCCCCGGGATGAATCCTACTTGATCATGATGAATAAGTTTTTTTATTTGCTGTTGCTTTCGGCTTGCCAATATTTTATTGAAGATTTTTGCATCTATGTTCATCATGGATATTGGCCTGAAGTTTTCTTTTCTTGTTGGGTCTCTGCCGGGTTTTGGTATCAGAATGATGTCGGTCTCATAAAATGATTTGGGAAGGATTCCCTCGTTTTGGATTGTTTGAAATAGTTTTAGAAGAAATGGTACCAGCTCCTCTTTGTGTGTCTGGTAGAATTCGGCTGTGAACCCGTCTGGACCTGGGCTTTTTTTGTGCGGTAGGCTCCTAATTGCTGCCTCGACTTCTGACCTTGTTATTGGTCTATTCATAGTTTCAGCTTCCTCCTGGTTTAGGCTTGGGAGGATGCAGGAGTCCAGGAATTTATCCATTTCTTCCAGGTTTACTAGTTTATGTGCATAGAGTTGCTCGTAATATTCTCTGATGATGGTTTGAATTTCTGTGGAATCTGTGGTGATTTCCCCTTTATCATTTTTTATTGCATCTATTTGGTTGTTCTCTCTTTTCTTTTTAATCAATCGGTATAGTGGTCTGTCTATTTTCTTGATCTTTTCAAAAAACCAGCTCTTGGATTTATTGATTTTTTGAAGGGTTTTTCGTGTCTCAATCTCCTTCAGTTCAGCTCTGATCTTAGTTATTTCTTGTCTTCTGCTGGGTTTTGAGTTTTTTTGATCTTGCTCCTCTAGCTCTTTCAATTTTGACGATAGGGTGTCAATTTTGGATCTCTCCATTCTCCTCATATGGGCACTTATTGCTATATACTTTCCTCTAGAGACTGCTTTAAATGTGTCCCAGAGATTCTGGCATGTTGTGTCTTCGTTCTCATTGGTTTCGAAGAACTTGTTTATTTCTGTCTTCATTTCATTGTTTATCCAGTCAACATTCAAGAGCCTGTTGTTCAGTTTCCATGACGCTGTGCGGTTCTGGGTTGGTTTCTGAATTCTGAGTTGTAACTTGATTGCACTATGGTCTGAGAGGCTGTTTGTTATGATTTCAGTTGTTTTGCATTTGTTGAGCAGTGCTTTACTTCCAATTATGTGGTCAATTTTCGAGTAGGTGTGATGTGGTGCTGAGAAGAATGTATATTCTGTGGATTTTGGGTGGAGAGTTCTGTAAATGTCTATCAGGTTTGCTTGCTCCAGGTCTGAGTTCAAGCCCTGGATATCCTTGTTGATTTTCTGTCTGGTTGATCTTTCTAATATTGACAGTGGAGTGTTAAAGTCTCCCACTATTATTGTGTGGGAGTCTAAGTCTCTTTGTAAGTCATTAACAACTTGCCTTATGTATCTGGGTGCTCCTGTGTTGGGTCCATATATGTTTAGGATCGTTAGCTCTTCTTGTTTTATCGATCCTTTTACCATTATGTAATGGCCTTCTTCGTCTCTTTTGATCTTTGTTGCTTTAAAGTCTATTTCATCAGAGATGAGAATTGCAACTCCTGGTTTTTTTTGCTCTCCATTTGCTTGGTAAATCTTCCTCCATCCCTTTATTTTGAGCCTTTGTGTATCCTTGCATGTGAGATGGGTTTCCTGGATACAGCACACTGATGGGTTTTGGATTTTTATGCAGTTTGCAAGTCTGTGTCTTTTGATTGGTGCATTTAGTCCATTTACATTTAGGGTTAATATTGTTATTTGTGAATTTGATACTGCCATTTTGATGCTAAGTGGCTGTTTGCCTGTTAGTTGTTGTAGATTCGTCATTATGTTGATGCTCTTTAGCATTTAGTGTGATTTTGGAATGGCTGGTACTGGTTGTTCCTTTCTATATGTAGTGCCTCTTTCAGGAGCTCTTGTAAAGCAGGCCCGGTGGTGACAAAATCTCTGAGTACTTGCTTGTTCACAAAGGATTTTATTTTTCCTTCACTTATGAAGCTCAGTTTGGCTGGATATGAAATTCTTGGTTGAAAATTCTTTTCTTTAAGGATGTTGAATATTGGCCCCCACTCTCTTCTGGCTTGTAGTGTTTCTGCCGAGAGATCTGCTATGAGTCTGATGGGCTTCCCTTTGTTGGTGACCTGACCTTCTCTCTGGCTGCCCTTAGCATTTTCTCCTTTATTTCAACCTTGTTGAATCTGACGATTATGTGCCTTGGGGTTGCTCTTCTTGTGGAATATCTTTGTGGTGTTCTCTGTGTTTCCTGTAAATGAGTGTTGGCCTGTCTTGCTAGGTGGGGGAAATTTTTCTGGATAATGTACTGAAGAGTATTTTTCAGCTTGGATTCATTCTCTTTGTCCCCTTCTGGTACATCTATCAAACGTAGGTTAGGTGGCTTCACATACTCCCACATTTCTTGGAGACTTTGTTCATTTCTTTTTGTGCTTTTTTCTCTGATGTTGGTTTTTTGTTTTATTTCATTGAGTTGATCTTCGACTTCTGATATTCTTTCTTCTGCTTGGTCAATTCGGCTATTGAAACTTGTGCATGCTTCGCGAAGTTCTCATATTGTGTATTTCAGCTCTTTTAAGTTATTCATATTCCTCTCTAAGTTATCCATTCTTGTTATCATTTCCTCGAATCTTTTTTTATATTTTTTTCAAGGTTCTTAGTTTCTTTGCATTGATTTAAAACATTTTCTTTTAGCTCACAAAAGTTTCTCATTATCCATTTTCTGAAGTCTAATTCTGTCATTTCATCACAGCCGTTCTCCGTCCAGCTTTGTTCCCTTGCTGGTGAGGAGTTTTGGTCCTTTCTAGGAGGTGAGGTGTTCTGGTTTCGGGTGTTTTCCTCCTTTTTGCGCTGGTTTCTTTCCATCTTTGTGGAATTATCCACCTGTCGTCTGGGTAGTTGCTGACTTTTTGATTGGGTCTCTGAATGGACACCCAGATTGTTGATGATGAATTATTTCTGTTACTTGGTTTTCCTTCTACCAGTCTAGCCCCTTCACTGTATGACTGCTGAGGTCCACTCCAGGCCCTGCTTGTCTGGGATGCACCTATAGCAGCTGTGGAACAGTGAGGGGTGCTACCAGTTTCTTTTTCTGCTATCTTTGTCCTAGAATAATGCCTGCCAAATATCAGTCTTTTGGATATAGAGGGGTCAGGGAGCTGCTTGAGGAGACACTCTGTACTTTATATGAGCTCAATTGCTGAGCTGTGAGCTCTATTCTTCATTCAGGGCTGTTAGGCTGCTATGTTTAATTCTGATGCAACAGAACTCATAATAAAACCCTTTTTTTCCCAGCTGCTCTTTCTTAAGGGGTTGGGGCTTTATTTTTGAGTGTTTGCTGTGCTGTTCTGCCCCGCTAGGAGGCAGTCTAGTCACTATTTGCCTGCTGAGGCTCCACCCTGCTGGTGTGAGGTTCGCCCTGTTTCTGCAGGCTCTACCCTTCTGCTGCAGTCTCTGCCCTGCTGCCACAGGCTACGCCCTGTGGCAGAGTCTCTCTGTTGTATCAGGTTGCCTCGGCAATGGCAGGCTGTGTCAGCAGTGGGCGTGTACCTCAGTAGGGGCTGATTGCCTCGTAATGGCGGATGCCCCTCCCCCACGGTGCTGCGTTTTGAGGGAACCTCCTCACCGGGAGCGTTTGGAATCGCTGTTTTGTTTGTCGCACTGCGCTACCCCAAACGCTGTTTCCCTGGGATTTCCTGGGCTGGCTCACTGTCCAAGTCCCGTTCCGTCTCACATTCAGCTTTCTCAGATCTCAGTTTGCTGGTTCAACAGGGCACCCGTAACAGTGCACTTTTGTATGGAGTGCTGTCGAGCGCCTCTGTGCTCCGGCATGGGCCGCAGCTGCACCGGCTGCCGGCTACACCAGCCAAAACCTCTGCCTGGCATCCTGTGTCTCTTTTATACCTGGGAATTCCCCCGTTCTGTGAGCAACTAAGATCCATCTGGAAATGCGTCCCTGACTCACCCTCTGCGCACATCCAGCGAGAGCTTCAATCCTGGGTTGTTCTCACAGTGCCATCTTGAGTCCTCCCCCTCGTGAGTATCTATTTTTAAGCCAAGTAATTAAAGATTCCCCGGGGTTAACTGGGCAGCAAAGTATAAGAAAGTTTTAGTTTGGTGAAAAAGTCTACATAATGACAAATTAAGAAAATAAAAAGAAAGTTATTCTCTCATCCCCTTCCCCCCAGTTGCTCTATTTTTTTGTCAAGTTGTGCAACTTTATTTTTCTCTTTGATAATTATACATTATTTTAATGTAACTAGATTTTGTATCACTCCAGGCTGGAGTACAGTGGCACAATTATAGCTCACTGTAATCTCAAGTTCCTTGAGCTCATGCAATCCTCCTGCCTTAGTCTTCAAAGTAGTCGAGACTACAGGTACCTGCCACAATGCCAAAATAATCTAAAAATTTTTTTTAGTGATTGGTGTCTTGCTCAGGCTGGTCTCAGGCTGCTCTCAAGCTTCCGGCCACAATTGATCCTCTGGCCTCAGCCTCCCAAGTAGCTGGTATCATGAGTGAGAACCACTGATCCCAGCTCTATATTTTTAAAACTATTTATCTCTTTAGTTTTTTCTAAAGCATTCTCAATACCTTCACTGGAACGTTCAGGCTTTCAATTCACAGTTGATTTTATCCATGTTGCTATTCATCCTATTTATTCCATTGCTTATAGGCCTTTGTGACATATTTAATATTTTGAGTTTTAAATTCTTGCTATTTATATGTGTGTATATATTTTCGGTTATCTCTTTTGCAAGGTCTTGCATCTGCCATGCTTTCCAGAGAAGAGAATGGACTCTGCTTTTTTGAGCGAAAAAATTTTAAATTATAAGACTAAAACAAAACCTGTGGGAAATAAACAAAATAAAAAGTATTTTAATTAAAGTTTTTTAGAAATTGCAATCTGGGAGACACAAGTCTAGTAAGAAGTTGTATCATGTTCCAGTCAGGTGAGGTTAGAGAAGGGCTTATAAAGTTTTACTTCAAGTTTACACAAGTGAAGGATTTTAGTGCAGTCTATGATGGACAATGGTTGGTTGCCAGCTGAGAACGTAGCTAGGAAAGTACCAGCTTAATTGAGCACAGCTGTCTCCTCAGGTGGTTTGGATCAGGCCTGGTATAAACAATTTAAGTCAAACACAGCTGCTTTTGCATGACATCTGGGATTTTCCCAATTCAAACAGGTCAAATTCCACCTGGGCATGCATGAGGATTAATTCCACTCTTCATGCCCTCCCAGTTCGTCTTAGAGGCTTCTCATATGACTATCTCCATTTTGGATTTATTTTCATCAGAAATAAAGTGTGCAGAAATTTTCAGTGGCAAGTAACAAAGAAAAATAATGCTCACCTGTGATTTATCAGACCCCAGCCAGAAAGAAAAGGCCAATATGTGCTTGACAAAAGGGTCTGAGGACTTTCAGGTGATTTGTTCCTCCAAAAGAATTGGCTCATGCCTTTAATCCCAGCACTTTTAGAGGCTGAGGTGAGCAGATTACTGGAGGTCAGTTCAAGACCAGCCTGATCAACTTAGTGAAAGTAAAAATACAAAATTTACTAAATGTACTAAAAGTAAAAAAAAAATTAGCTGGGCATGATGGTGAGTGCCTGTAGTCCCAGCTACTCTGGAGACTGAGGCAGGAGAATCACTTGAACCCAGAAGGTGGAGATTGCAGTGAGCTGACATTGCACCAATGCACTCCAGCCTGGGTAACACAGTAAGACTCTGTCTCAAAAAAATAAAAAAGAAATTAGACAAAGAATTGCACTAATCCTGGAAATTCTGCTTCATAGATAACAAAAATGTTTACAGAATAAAGCCCGGGTGTAGCCATAATGTGGCATTATAATTCTTTTTTTCTAGATAAGAAACAAGCTGAAAAAAAGAAAGAAAATTTTAAGGTAAGAGACAAAATCTCTGGGAGGATGTACACCTAAGGTAAAGGCTCAGTCACAGGCCCCTAGAAGAAGACTGAGAATGCAGCTTCTTTCCCTCTCTGCATTCATTGTCAATAGGCTTTCCCTGGCCTCGTCCTTTTCACATTTGTCATTTTGATTATTGTATACTTTTTTCCCCACATGGACCTGATGCAATTCCAGAATTGGAAGAGAAAACTATGATGTCCTCATAGTTGTTTAAAAGAAACCTCAGCAAGTGAAGTAGAAGTTGATTTTTTTTTCTAAAATCATAGAAAGGTATTCACCCTCCTGGGTCGGGAAATGATCTCTGCAACTATTGTTTTTAAAGAAATCTATTTCTAAGGCTGTTGCTATACTCCATAAAAATACCTTCAGATTCTTAATTCTAGAAGTTTGAGGTGGCTATTTTTACTCTTTCCTTGTGTTAATACTAAAATAAACATGTGCTCTGAGAAAGATGGAATTGTGTGTCTTATCCAGCAGCCAGAAAGTATGGCTGTTTTTCTCTCCTTCCTCAAGCATCATGCTGTTGACTCATTAGAATTTTATACTTCAAGGAGAAATGTTAGAGTCTGTATCTTATTTCAGCTTACACAAGTGAAATAAAAAGAATAAAAATAACCACAACTCTGAGTTTGTAGTAGAATGAGATTTTATTTATTATTTTTTTTTCAAAAGGCAAACTCAAAGGAGACAGCAGTGACTAACTTTTAGCAATGAAAAAAAGTTTAATTAAGTTACACTGACAACCAGAGTTGGTCAATTTCGTGCCAGCCACCACGGCCATACAATTGACTCGAGTTAATAGAGCCCAGCGTAAAGACTGTTTAAGATTTAACCTACCCCAATAAAGCTAACCTATAACTAAGTCATAGAAAACCCAAGTTATAGTGAAATACTCTACGAAAGTGGCTTTAATATTCTGAACACACTATAGCTAAGACACAAACTGGGATTAGATACCCCACTATCCTTAGCCCTAAAATTCAATAACTTAATTAACAAAATTATTCGCCAGAACACTACAAGCAACAGCTTGAAATTCAAAGGACCTGGCAGTGCTTTACATCCGTCTAGAGGAGCCTGTTCTATAATCGATACACACCGATAAACCTCACCATATCTTGCCATCAGCCTGTATACCGCCGTCTTCAGCAAACTCCTTAATGATTGTAAAGTAAGCAGAAGTGTTACCATAAAAACGTTAGGTCAAGGTGCAGCCAATGACGTGGGAAGAAATGGGCTACATTTTCTAAATCAGAAAACTACACAATAACACTTATGAAATTTAAGGGCCTATGGTAGATTTAGCAGTAAACCAAGAATAGAGAGCTTGATTGAAACAAGGCCAATAAGCACGCACACACCGCCTGTCACCCTCCTCAAACATCACATAAAAGTACATTAACAATAAACCACTCCATACTGATCTAGAGGAAATAAGTCGTAACATGGTAAGCGTACTGAAAAGTGCGCTTGGACGAATCAAAATGTAGCTTAAATTAAACCATCCGGCTTACACCCGGAAGATCTCATAACAGATGATTGTTTTGAGCTAACTCTAGCCCAAACCTTATTAAAAGTGTACTACTTAACTACACCAATTAAATCATTTACCTACTACAAAAGTATAGGCGATAGAAATTGCATTTTAGGCACAATAGACATAGTACAACAAGGGAAAGGACAAAACCAATAGAGCACAAAAAAGCAAAGATAAACCCTTATACCTTCTGCATAATGAACCAACTAGAACTAACTTTATAAAGAGAACTTAATGCCCCCTGAAACCAAGTGAGCTACCCAAGGATAGCTAAAAGAGCACACCAGTCTATGTGGCAAAATAGTGGGAAAATCTATGGGTAGTGGTGACAAACCTACCAAGCCTGGTGATAGCTGGTTGTCCAAGACAGAATCTTAGTTCAACTTTAAATTTACCTACAGAATCATATAATCTTCCTGTAAATTTAATTGCTAGTCTAAAGAGGGACAGCTCTTCAGACCCTAGGAAACAACATTTTATAGAGAGTAAATAACTTAACCACCATAGTTGGCCTAAAAGCAGCCACCAAATAAGAAAGCGTTCAAGGTCAATACTTACTTACTCTTAATCCTACTAATCTTATTGAACTCCTAAAACAAATTGGACCAATCTATTATTTAATAGAAGCAATAATGTTTATATAAGTAACATGAAATCATTCTCCCTGCATAAGCTTATCTCAGACAGAAACAACTATTGTTAGTTAACAGCCTAATTACCATATGCTACAGATTAGTTTATCAATTAACCAAACTGTTAACCCAACACAGGAGTGCACTCAGGAAAGATTAAAAAAAGTAAAAGGAACTCAGCAAACTCTACCCCCGCCTGTTTACCAAAAACATCACCTCTAGCATTTCCAGTATTAGAGGCACTGCCTGCCCAGTGACACATGTTCAATGGCCGCGGTACCCTGACCGTGCAAAGGTAGCACAATCACTTGTTCTCTAAATAAGGATTTGTATGAATGGCCACACGAGAGTTTAACTGTCTCTTACTTTTAATCAGTGAAATTGACCTATCCGTGAAGAGGCGGATATGCCTAAATAAGACGAGAAGACCCTATGGAGCTTCAATTTAATGATACAAACCAGAACAATTTAAACCAATAGGCATTAACCTATTGTCAATGTATCATGAATTTTGGTTGGGGTGACCTCGGAGTACAGTATAACCCCTGAAAAATACATACTAAGACCTCACTAGTCTAAATAAAAACACAGCTGTTGACCCAATAACTTGATCAATGGACTAGGTTACCCTAGGGACAACAGCGCAATCCTATTCTAGAGTCCATATCGACAATAGGGTTTACGACCTTGATGTTGGATCAAGACATCCTAATGGTGCAGACGCTATTAAGGGTTTGTTTGTTCAACGATTAAAGTTTTACGTGTTCTGAGTTCAGACCGGAGCAATCCAGGTCGGTTTCTATCTATTAAACATTTCTCCCAGTACGAAAGGACAAAAGAAATAGGGCCTACTTCATAAAGCGCCCTTAAAATTTAGATAACCCATATCTCAATCTTGCAAACTATTATCTTACCCAAGAACAGGGTCTGTTCAGATGGCAGAGGCTGGATATTGCATAAAACTTAAAACTTTATAACCAGAGGTTCAACTCCTCTTCTTAACAACGTGTTTATAGTCAACTTACTTCTACTAGTCGAACCCACCCTGATTGCCATAGCATTCTTAACACTTATAGAACGAAAAATCTGGGGCTATATACAATTCTTAAAGGGTCCTAACATTGTAGGCCCCTATGGAACACTTCAACCAATTGCCAATGCCATAAAGCTTTTTACAAAAGAACTCTTACTACCCACCACCTCCACCACAACTTTAAGTATCCGCCCCTACCCTAGCCCTCTCCATCGCCCTCATTTTATGAACCCCACTTCCTATGCCACACCCCCTAATCAACTTAAACTTAGGCCTCTTATTTATTCTAGCAACATCAAGCCTAGCGTTTTACTCAATTTTATGATCTGGATGAGCATCCAACTCAAACTATGCACTAATTGGCACATTACAAGCCGTAACCCAAACAATCTCATATGAAGTCACCCTCGCTATCATTCTCCTATCTACCCTACTAATAAGCGACTCATTTAATTACAATCACTCATTACAACACAAGGACACTATTGACTTCTACTCCCATCATGACCCCTAGCCATAATATGATTTATCTCCACATTAGCAGAAACCAACCGAGCCCCCTTTGACCTAACAGAAGGAGAATCAGAGCTAGTTTCAGGTTTTAATATTGAATATGCCACAGGCTCATTTGCCCTATTCTTTATAGCAGAATACATAAATATTATCATAATAAATGCCCTAACCACCACCATCTTCCTAGCAACATCATATAACATGACCATATCAGAAATCTACACAATCAACTTTATAACTAAAACCCTCCTATTAACCACCCTATTCCTATGAATTCGAACAGCATACCCTCGCTTCCGCTATGACCAACTAATATCCCTCCTATGAAAAAATTTCTTACCCCTCACACTAGCACTATGCATATGATATATCTCAATGCCCATCTTAACATCTGGCATCCCACCACAAACATAAGAAATATGTCTGACAAAAGAGTTACTTTGATAAGAGTAAATTATATAGGTTTAAACTCTCTTATTTCTAGAATTATAGGAATTGAACCCGTACCTGAGAACTCAAAACACTCCGTGATACCTATTACACCATATCCTAAACAGTAAGGTCAGCTAAATAAGCTATTGGGCCCATACCCCGAAAATGTTGGTCAAACCCTTCCCATACTAATATCAACCCCCTAGCCCACCTCATTATTTCCTTAACCATCCTAACAGGAACCACAATTACAATTCTAAGCTCACACTGATTTCTAGTCTGAATAGGCCTAGAACTGCACATATTAGCCATCGTACCAATTTTAGCCTAAAACACAAACCCCTGATCCACAGAAGCATCCACAAAATATTTCCTAATTCAAGCAACAGCATCAATAATTCTCCTAATAGACATTTTCCTTAATAACTTAACTTCCGGACAATGAACAATTAACCCACCCCACAATCAAATTTTGTCCACAGTAATATTAATTGCCCTAGTAATAAAAATAGGAATAGCCCCCCTTCACTTCTGACTTCCAGAAGTAACCCAAGGAATCCCCCTGATTCCAGCCATAATCGTCCTCACATGACAAAAACTTGCCCCCATATCAATCATATTTCAAATCTTCCCATCAATAAACATGAATATCATTCTAATGATCTCAATCCTATCAATTATAATTGGCAGCTGAGGAGGACTCAACCAAACACAACTACGCAAAATTCTAGCTTACTCCTCAATTACTCACACGGGATGAATAATAGCAGTGCTGTACTACAACCCAAATATCACCATTCTAAACCTTATTATCTATATCTTCTTAACAATCTCCACATTCATAATTTTTTACCTAAACTCAAATGTAACAACTCTATCATTATCGCACACTTGAAATAAATTAACATGAATAATACCCATAATCCCACTAATAATAATATCTTTAGGAGGTTTACTCCTACTAACAGGCTTTTCCCCTAAATGAGCCATTATACAGGAACTTACAAAAAACAATAACCTAATTATTCCACTCACAATAGCCATACTAACACTAATAAACCTATACTTCTATATACGCCTAACATACTCCATCTCAATAACAATATTCCCCACATCCAACAACACAAAAATTAACTGACAACTAAAACACATAAAACCAATGCCACTCCTACCTCCACTCGTAATCTCTTCCACATTACTACTATCTTTAACCCCACTAACACTAATAATCTAGACATTTAGGTGAATGAGACCAAGAGCCTTCAAAGCCCTTAGTAAGTAAACTTTACTTAATTTCTGCACTACCATAAGGACTGCAAAACTTTATTCTGCATCAACTGAACGCAAATCAATCACTTTAATTAAGCTAAGCCCTTCCTAGATTGATGGGACTCTAACCCACAAAAATTTAGTTAACAGCTAAACAACCTAATCAACTGGCTTCAATCTACTTCTCCCGGCGTTAGGGGAAAAAAGGCGGGCGAAGCCCCGGCAGAGTTGAAGCTGCTTCTTTGAATTTGCAATTCAATATGATATATCACCTCAGAGCTGGTAAAAAGAGGGCTACTCCTCTGTCTTTAGATTTACAGTCTAATGGTTACTCAGCCATTTTACCCCTAACTATGTTCATAAATCGCTGATTATTTTCAACCAATCACAAAGAATCGGAACTCTACACTTACTATTTGGTGCATGAGCAGGAGCAGTAGGAACAGCCCTAAGCCTCCTAATCCGAGCAGAATTATGCCAACCAGGAAGCCTAATAGAAGATGATCATGTCTATAATGTTATTGTCACATCTCACGCATTTATTATAATTTTCTTCATAGTGATACCAATTATAATTGGGGGCTTTGGAAACTGACTTGTCCCCTTGATAATCGGTGCTCCCGACATAGCATTCCCTCGAATAAACAACATGAGCTTCTGACTCCTACCCCCCTCACTCCTTCTTCTACTTGCATCCTCAACCCTAGAAGCTGGTGCCGGAACTGGCTGAACAGTTTACCCACACTTAGCAGGTAACATATCATACTCAGGGGCTTCTGTAGACCTAACTATTTTTTCATTACATTTAGCAGGTGTTTCCTCTATTCTAGGGGCTATTAACTTTATTACAACAATTATTAAGATAAAACCCCCAGCCATGACCCAATACCAAACCCCCGTATGATCCGTCCTAATTATAGCGGTCCTTCTTCTACTCTCCCTTCCAGTCTTAGCTGCTGGAATTACTATATTACTAACTGATCATAATCTCAATACTACTTTCTTCGACCCTGCTGGTGGCGGAGATCCCATCCTATATCAGCATCTATTCTGGTTTTTTGGTCACCCTGAAGTGTATATTCTTATTCTGCCAGGTTTTGGAATAATTTCACACATTGTAAGGTACTATTCTAATAAAAAAGAACCATTTGGTTATATGGGCATGGTCTGAGCTATAATATCCATTGGCTTCCTAGAATTTATCATGTGAGCCCACCATATGTTCACAGTAGGTATAGATGTAGACACTCCCGCATATTGCACATCAGCTACTATAATTATCGCAATCCCTACCGGGGTAAAAGTATTTAGCTGACTAGCTACGCTACACGGCGGCAATATTAAATGATCCCCCGCAATACTATGGGCCTTAGGCTTTATCTTTCCTTTCACCGTAGGCGGATTAACAGGAATTGTACTAGCCAACTCATCATTAAACATTGTATTACACGATACATACTATGTAGTAGCACATTTTCATTACGTACTATCCATAGGGGCAGTATTTGCTATTATAGGGGGCTTTATTCACTGATTTCCACTGTTTTCAGGCTACACACTTCACCAAACCTATGCTAAAGTTCATTTTACTATTATGTTTGTAGGCGTAAGTCTAACTTTCTTACCACAGCACTTCCTTGGCCTATCCAGAATACCTCGACGATACTCAGACTATCCAGATGCATATACCACATGAAACATCGTCTCATCTGTAGGATCCTTCATCTCACTAACAGCAGTTATTCTAATAATTTTCATAATTTGAGAAGCCTTCTCCTCAAAGTGAAAAGTTTCTACCATTGAACAACTATCTACCAATCTAGAATGGCTGTACGACTTCCCTCCTCCCTATCACGCATTTGAAGAAGCTACCTATGTAAAAACCCTAAACAAAAAAGGAAGGATTTGAACCCCCCAAAATTGGTTTCAAGCCAATTCCATAGACCTTATGACTTTTTCAATAAGATATTAGTAAAATAATTACGTAACATTGTCAAAGTTAAATCATAGACTAAATATCTATATATCTTAATGGCAGCACCAGCTCAAGTAGGCTTACAAAATGCCGCATCCCCCATCATAGAAGAACTTATCGCCTTCCATGACCATGCTCTCATAATCACTTTTTTATTTAGCTCACTGGTTCTATACATTATTTCTCTAATACTTACTACAAAACTAACTCACACCAGTACCATAAATGCTCAAGAGATTGAAATAATCTGAACCATCCTGCCCGCTATAATTCTCATTATAATTGCCCTTCCATCCCTATGTATTTTATATATGACAGACGAATTTAATAAACCCTACCTAACTCTTAAAGCAATTGGCCACCAATGATACTGAAGTTATGAGTATTCCGATTATGAAGACTTAGCATTCGACTCTTATATTACACCAACATATTTCCTTGAACCTGGAGAATTTCGACTCCTTGAAGTAGACAACGGAACAACCTTACCCATAGAAGCAGATATTCGTGTGCTAATTTCATCACAGGACGTCCTACACTCATGAGCTGTGCCATCACTAGGTGTAAAAACAGATGCAATCCCTGGACGCTTAAATCAAGCCATATTAACTTCCACACGACCAGACATAGTCTATGGACAGTGTTCAGAAATTTGTGGGTCCAACCACAGCTTTATGCCCATTGTACTAGAATTTATTTATTTCCAAGATTTCAAAGTATGAGCCTCATACTTATATATCGTATCACTGTAAAGCTAAACTAGCATTAACCTTTTAAGTTAAAGATTGAGAGAACCCGTCTCTCTACAGTGAATGCCTCAACTAAACATCTCACCATGACCAATGGTGATTCTGTCAATAATTGTAACCTTGTTTTACATCACCCAATTAAAGATATTGAGTTTTACTTTCTACACTACCCCATCACCAAAATTGACTAGAACACAAAAACATAAAACAACTTGAGAACTAAAATGAACCAAAATTTATTCGCCTCCTTCAATATCCCGACAATCCTAGAAATCCCCCTAGTAATATTAATCATTATATTTCCTGCCATATTAATTATACCTCCTAATAACCTAATTAATAACCGACTCTCCTCTCTTCAACAGTGATTAGTTCAACTTAAACTAAAACAAATGATAATAACTCATACTACTAAGGGACGAACTTGGTCTCTCATGCTTCTAGCCCTGATCATTTTCATCGCATTAAATAATCTTCTCGGACTTACACCCTATGCATTTACACCAACCACTCAACTATCAATAAATCTAGATATAGCAATTCCTCTATGAGCAGCAACTGTACTCATAGGGTTACGATTTAAAAAAAAATCATCTCTCGCCCATTTCCTACCACAAGGAACACCCGTACTACTTATCCCAATGTTAATTATTATCGAGACAATCAGCCTCTTCATTCAACCAGTAGCTCTAGCTGTACGACTAACAGCCAACATCACAGCAGGTCACCTGTTAATACATCTACTTGGAGACACTACACTATCATATCCATCTACCTATCTTCCTCCACAATTACTATTATCATTATCATTCTATTAATCACCCTAGAATTAGGTGTAGCACTCATCCAAGCCTATGTATTCACACTTTTAGTAAGCTTATATCTACATGACAACTCATAATGACACACCAAACACATGCCTATCACATAGTTAACCCAAGCCCTTGACCACTAGCAGGAGCCCTATCAGCATTTTTGCTTACATCTGGCCTAATTATATGATTTCATTTCTATTACATCCCCCTCCTTACTGCAGGGCTACTAGCTAGCACAATAACAATATTTCAGTGGTGGCGCGACGTAGTACGAGAAGGCACATATCAAGGCCATCATACCACTCCCGTACAAAACGTCCTTCGATATGGGATAATCCTATTTATTATCTCAGATGTATTCTTCTTTGCTGGCTTCTTCTGAGCATTTTACCACTCCAGCTTAGCCCCAACCCCACAAACAGGAGGACATTGACCCCCTACAGGTATTTTTCCTCTTAACCCAATAGAAGTACCCCTACTAAATACAGCTGTACTACTTTCATCAGGAGTCACAATTACTTGGGCACACCACAGCCTAATAGAAGCCAATCAAAAAGAATCAGCTCAAGCACTGACCATAACTATTGCACTAGGAATCTACTTTACCTGTCTACAAATATCAGAATACTCTGAAACCTCATTTACTATCTCCGACAGAATTTATGGGTCCACATTCTTTATAGCTACAGGCTTCCATGGCCTCCACGTTATTATTGGAACTACCTTCCTCACCACCTGCTATTTTCACCAACAGCTATATCACTTCACATCCAACCACCACTTCGGATTTGAAGCCACTGCATGGTACTGACATTTCATAGATGTAGTATGACTATTCCTCTATATCTCTATCTATTGATGAGGGTCTTACTCTCTTAGCATAAACAGTACTATTGACTTCCAATCAATAAGCCTCATATAACTCGAGAGAGAGTAATAAATCTAGCACTAACCCTAACAACTAACATCCTCCTAGCCCTACTTCTAATTACCATCACATTCTGACTCCCCCAACTAAATGCATATACAGAAAAACACAACCCTTATGAATTTGGGTTTGACCCTACAACCTCTGCCCACCTGCCCTTCTCTATAAAATTCTTCTTAATTGCTATTACATTCCTCCTGTTTGACCTAGACATCACCTTACTACTACCTCTACCATGGGCAACCCAAACAAACAACTTAATACTAACAATCAACATGATTTTTGCCCTACTTATTATTCTAGTATTGGGATTGGCCTATGAATGGACCCAAAAGAAATTAGACTGAGTTGAGTGTATATAGTTTATTTAAAACAAATGATTTCGACTCATTAGATTATGAAAACTCATATTTACCAACACGTGCCTTTCATTTATATCAACGTCACACTAGCATATTTCATATCACTGTTGGGACTATTAAGTTAACCATATCACCTAATATCGTCTCTACTATGTTTGGAAGGCATAATATTATCACTATTTATTATAACTACACTCACAACTCTAAATATATATTTAATATTAATGTATATAATACCCATTACTCTTCTAGTGTTTGCCGCATGTGAGGCTGCAGTAGGCCTAGCCTTATTAATCTTAATCTCTAACCTGTACAGCTTAGACTATGTCCAAAACTTAAATCTACTCCAATGCTAAAAATTATTTTACCAACAATCATAATACTACCAACAATATGACTTTCAAAAAATCATGTAGCCCCGAGGACTCAAGATGGCGCTGTGAGAACAACCCAGGATTGGAGCTCTTCTCGTTGAATCTGCAAACGGTGAGTCAAAGCGGCATTTCCAGACTGATCTTTGTTGCCCACAGAACGGGGAAACTCCCAAGTATAAAAAAGACACGGGACGCCAGGCAGTAGGTCTGCCTGGCGAAGCCGGCAGCCGGGGTGGCGGCGGCCGGCCCTACCCAGCAATCCCCACAGGGCGCGCTTGTCCGGGTGCCCTGTTGAACTGGCAACCTGAGACTTGAGAGGGCTGGACTTGAGACTGAATGAGACTTGGACAATAGGCCAGCCCAGGGGATTGCAGGGATTGGGATACCCAGTGGGACGAACAAAACCGCGATTTCAAACTATCCCGAGCAGACGGTCCGAGACGCTCTGTGGGGGAGGGGCATCCACCACTACCGAGGCAACCCGCCCCAACTGAGATACATGCCCACTGCTGACGCAGCCAGCCGTTGCCGAGGCAACCAGCCCCAACTGAGATACACGCCCACTGCTGACGCAGCCAGCTGTTGCCGAGGCAACCTGTCCCTACTGAGATACACGCCCACTGCTGACGCAGCCTGCCGTTGCTGAGGCAACACGCTACAACGAAGAAACTCCGCCGCAGGGCGTGGCGGAGACCACAGCAGAGCCGGCAGGAACAGCGTGAATCACACAACAGCAGGGCGGAGCCTCGGCAGCCAAACAGTGGCTAGTCTGCCTTCTAGCTGGGCAGGACACCTGATCAGACATCCAAAAATAAAGCCCAAACCCCTCAACACCAAGCATTTGAGAAAAAAAAAAAGGGTTTTTTAATGAGCTCTGTTGCAGCAGAATCAAACATAGCAGCCTAACAGCCCTGAATGAACAACAGAGTGCACAGCTCAGCAATTAAACCCCTATAAAGTACAAACTGTCTCCTCAAGCAGCTCCCTGACCCCTCTATATCCAAAAGACTGACATTAGGCAGGCATCATGCTGGGACAAAGAGAGCAGAAAAAGAAACTGGTAGCATCCCTCGCTGTGCCACAGCTACTAGAGGTGCACCCCAGACAAGCAGGAGAGATGCAAATCAAAACCACATTGAGATACCATCTCACGCCAGTTAGAATGGCGATCATTAAAAAATCTGGAGACAACAGATGCTGGAGAGGATGTGGAGAAATAGGAACACTTTTACACTGTTGGTGGGAGTGTAAATTAGTTCAACCATTGTGGAAGACAGTGTGGCGATTCCTCAAGGCCTTAGAAATAGAAATTCCATTTGACCCAGCAATCCCATTACTGGGTATATATCCAAAAGACTATAAATCGTTCTACTATAAGGACACATGTACACAAATGTTCATTGCAGCACTGTTTACAATAGCAAAGACCTGGAATCAACCCAAATGCCCATTGATAATAGACTGGATTGGAAAAATGTGGCACATATACACCATGGAATATTATACAGCCATCAGAAATGATGAGTTCGTGTCGTTTGTAGAAACATGGATGAATCTGGAGAACGTCATCCTCAGCAAACTGACACAAGAACAGAAAAGGAAACACCACATATTCTCACTCATAGGTGGGTGATGAAAAATGAGAACACATGGACACAGAAAGGGGAGTACTAAACACTGGGGTCTATTGGGGGGAAAAGGGGAGGGCCAGTGGGAGGGGGAGGTGGGGAGGGATAGCCTGGGGAGAAATGCCAAATGTGGGTGAAGGGGAGAAGAAAAGCAAAGCACACTGCCATGTGTGTACCTACACAACTGTCTCGCATGCTCTGCTCGTGTACCCCAAACCTATAATCAAATAAAAAATTAAAAAAAAAAAATCATGTAATATGAGTTAATACAATAACATGCAGCCTATTAATCAGTATTTTTACCCTTCTAATATTATATATGCCAAATAACTCATGTAATCTATCACTGACTTTCTTCTCAGACCCATTAACATCACCTTTATTAATACTAACTGCCTGACTACTACCACTAATAATTTTAGCAACACAACAACACCGGTACAACAACCCCATCCCATGAAAAAAACTATATATCTCTATACTAATTTTTTAACAAATCTCCCTAATCATAACTTTTTCAGCCACCGAACTAATTTTATTTTATATTCTATTCGAGACCACCCTAATCCCCACCCTAATTATTATTACTCGCTGAGGGTACCAGCCAGAACGTCTTAATGCCGGCTCGTATTTCCTATTCTATACATTAGCTGGATCTCTTCCTCTACTAATTATGCTCCTGTACTATTTAAGCAGTTTAGGGTCCCTAAATATGCTCACAATAACTATTAACACTAAAGAAATACTACTATCCTGAACTAACAACATTATATGACTAGGGCGCATAATGGCCTTTATAGTCAAAATACCTCTATATGGACTACACCCGTGACTCCCTAAAGCCCATGTTGAAGCCCCAATCGCTGGCTCAACAGTACTCGCAGCAATTCTACTAAAACTAGGTGGCTATGGTATAATACGAATTACCCCTATACTCAACCTTCTGACAGAAAAAATAAGTTACCCCTTTCTCATCTTATCCTTACGAGGTATAGTTATAACAAGCTCCATCTGCCTGCCACAAGCAGACCTAAAATCACTCATCGCCTATTCTTCCGTTAGCCACATAGCACTTGTTATTCTAGCCATTCTTATCCAAACCCCCTGAAGCCTTACCGGCGCAATAATCCTAATAATTGCCCATGGACTTACTTCATCTCTACCATTCTGCCTAGCAAACTCTAACTATGAACAAATCCACAGCCGAACTATAATGTTCACACGAGGTCTTCAAGCACTATTCCCACTAGTAGCACTATGATGATTACTAGCTAACCTCGCCAATCTTGCCCTACCCCCAACTATTAATTTAATAGGAGAACTGCTAACAATCTTAGCCCCCTTTTCCTGATCTAATTTTACCATCATATTCACAGGATTCAACATACTAATCACAGCCCTGTACTCACTTCATATATTTACTTCAACACAACGAGGTCCATTAACATATAGCACTAGCAATGTAAAACCCCTATTTACACGAGAAAACACACTTATACTAATGCACATAGCACCAATCCTCCTACTCACCCTAAACCCTAAGGTAACCATATGTTTTACACCCTGTAGCTATAGTTTAATAAAAACATTAGATTGTGAATCTAATAATAGAATCCCACAACTTCTTAACTACCGAGAAAGCATGCAAGAACTGCTAATTCATTCAACTTGGCTTTCTCAACTTTTAAAGGATAGTAGTTATCCATTGGTCTTAGGAACCAAAAACATTGGTGCAACTCCAAATAAAAGTAAAAATACACTCTTCAATAATTCTAATAACAATAATTACACTGCTGGCGCCTATCATAATTACTCTAATTAACCCAAACAAAAACCTCCTATACCCTCACTATGTAAAATTAGCCATCATTTATGCCTTTACCATCAGCATCCTATCGATAACAATATTTATCTTTACAGGCCAAGAATCCGTAATCTCAAACTGACATTGAATAACAATCCAAACTATCAAATTATCGCTAAACTTTAAGATAGACTTCTTCTCTATTATATTTACCCCTGTAGCGCTATTTGTTACCTGATCAATCGTAGAGTTTTCAATATGATATATAAGCTCAGACCCAAACATCAACCAATTCCTCAAATACCTACTTATTTTCCTCGTAACAATACTAATTCTAATCACAGCTAATAATTTGTTCCAACTTTTCATTGGATGAGAAGGAATAGGTATTATATCATTTCTACTAATTAGCTGATGACACAGCCGAACAGACGCTAACACAGCAGCCCTACAAGCAATCCTATATAACCGCATTGGAGACATTGGCTTTATTCTAGCAATGACATGATTCTTTCTATACTCCAACTCATGAGATTTCCAACAAATATTCATTCTTGACTCCACTTCAAATTCTTTTCCCCTAATAAGCCTTCTCTTAGCGACAACAGGAAAATCTGCCCAATTCGGCCTACACTCATGACTTCCATCTGCCATGGAAGGACCTACACCAGTTTCAGCACTACTACATTCCAGCACAATAGTTGTTGCAGGAGTTTTCCTAATTATTCGTTTCCACCCCCTAATCGAAAATAACCCCCTCATCCAAACACTAACTCTATCAATAGGCGCAATCACCACTCTATTCACAGCAATCTGTGCTCTAACACAAAATGATCTAAAAAAGATCATAGCCTTCTCAACCTCAAGCCAACTAGGCCTTATAACAGTAAGAATCGGCATTAACCAACCACACCTAGCCTTCCTTCACATCTGTACCCACGCCTTCTTCAAAGCCATACTATTCCTATCTGCAGGATCTGTTATTCACAGCCTATACAACGAACAAGATATCCGCAAAATAGGAGGCTTATTTAAGACCCTACCCTTCACATCCTCCTCCCTCATTATTGGCAGCTTTGCACTTGTAGGTGTACCCTTTCTCACAGGCTTCTACTCAAAAGACCTGATCATCGAGACCTCCAACACGTTGTATACCAACGCCTGAGCCCTAACAACTACTCTCGTAGCCACCTCCCTCACAGCTATATACAGTATCCGCATTATCTTCTTTGCCTTAACAGGATACCCTCGCTTTACAACTCTCATCTTAATTAATGAAAATAACCCTATGCTAATAAACCCAATCAATCACCTATCAGTGGGTAGCATTTTCACCGGGTTTCTTATTTCTAATTGTGTTCCTCCTACCTCACACCCCCAAGTCACTATACCATGACACCTAAAACTTACAGCCTTAGGCGTAACCATGCTAGGACTACTTGTAGCAATATAACTTAGTTTGATAACTAACAATATAAAATTAAGCACCCCATTAAAAACCTTCTACTTCTCTAACATACTAGGCTTGTACTCAACCACTATACACCGACTCAACCCCCATTCAAGCCTATCCACAAGCCAAAACCTTACCTCAGCCCTATTAAACCTCTTCTGACTAGAAAAATCTATATAAAAAATAACAACACAAACTCAAATTTCGATCTCCACAACCTCATCAACTCAAAAAGGCCTAATTAAGCTTTACTTCCTATCCTTCTTCATTACACCAACACTAGCACTACTCCTAACAATTTAACCCCCACCCCGAGTAAGCTCAATTGCAATATGCATTCCCATAAACAACGCCCAACAAGTTACTAAAACTACTCAAATACCATAATTATACAAAGCAGCAGCACCTGTAGGATCCTCACGAATTAACCCTGGCCCATCACCCTCATAAATCATTCAACTTGACACAGTGTTATAATTAACCACAATCTCTACCGTTTTAACAGGATTCCCACCTAGCAAGAATACCATAATTATCTCCATCATTAAACCGAACATGAAAATACCTAAAATATCTGTACTTGACACCCACGTTTCAGGATGCTCATCAATTGCTATCACCTCAGTGTAACCAAAAACTACCATCATACCCCCCAAATAAATCAAGAAAACCACAAGCCCCATATAAGGCCCACCAAAGTATAACGTAATCACACAACCTACGGCACCACTAAAAATTAACACTAACCCACCATAAATAGGCGAAGGCTTAGAAGAAAACCCCACAAAACCTATTACTAAAATAATACTTAATGAAAATAAAGCATATGTCATTATTCCCACATGGACTATAATCATGACTAATGATATGAAAAACCATTTTTGTATTTCAACTATAAGAATACTAATGACCTCTTCCCGTAAAACCCACCCTTTAGCAAAAATCATCAACGAATCATTCATTGATCTCCCCACACCATCCAACATCTCCTCTTGATGAAATTTTGGCTCACTTCTAGGCACTTGCCTAATTATTCAGATTACCACAGGCCTATTCCTAGCAATACACTACACACCAGAAACCGCTACCCCTTTCTCTTCAGTCGCCCATATCACCCGAGACGTTAACTATGGCTGAATAATCCGCTATATACATGCTAACGGTGCATCCATATTCTTTATTTGCCTCTTCTTCCACATCGGCCGAGGCTTATATTACGTGTCATTCCTTTTTCTGAAGACTTGAAACATCGGTACAATCTTACTACTTGCAACCATAGCCACAGCATTCATAGGCTATGTACTCCCATGAGGCCAAATATCGTTTTGAGGGGCTACAGTAATTACAAACCTTTTATCAGCTATCCCATATATTGGGTCTGACTTAGTCCAATGAATCTGAGGCGGGTTTTCAGTGGATAAAGCTACCCTCACACGATTCTTTACTTTCCACTTCATTTTACCTTTCATTATTGCAGCTCTGACTACCATTCATCTTTTGTTTCTGCATGAAACAGGCTCAAGTAACCCATCAGGAATCACCTCAGAACCTGGTAAAATTTCATTTCACCCATACTATACAACTAAAGACATTCTTGAACTGATCTTCCTCTTCCTAACCCTAACAAGTTTAACCCTATTTACACCTGACCTTTTAACAGACCCAGACAACTACACACTAGCAAACCTCCTAAACACCCCACCCCACATTAAACCAGAGTGATATTTCCTATTTGCATACGCAATCCTACGACCCATCCCCAATAAACTAGGGGGCGTTCTAGCTCTACTACTATCCATCCTAATCCTAATACTCATCCCCATAATACACCTATCCAAACAACAAAGTATAGCATTCCGACCAATCACTCAAATCCTATTCTGAACGCTAGTAGCTGACCTAGTTACACTTACATGAATTGGGGGTCAACCAGTTGAACATCCATTCATCGCCATCGGCCAAACAGCATCTATCATATATTTTCTCATCATTATCACCTTAATCCCCCTCTCCGCTCTAATCGAAAACAAACTACTAAAATGATAAACGTCCTTGTAGTATAAATTAATACTCTGGTCTTGTAAACCAGAAATGGAGAACACCTACTCCCCAGGACAATCAGGGAGAGAATATCTAATTCCACCATCAACACCCAAAGCTGACATTCTAATATTAAACTACTCCCTGGATTCTAAACTTTATCTTATTGATGGCCCAACAATAAAGTACTTTGCAAGTACACACAACATTTCAAACTTTTATGTAATTAGTACATTATTGTTTTACCCCATGAATAATATCTAGTACTACAAATGCTTAACTATACATAGCACATTAACCCTAAACGTACATAAAATCCTTGACATACATGCTTACAAGCAAGAACTAATATTGTACATTGGACTATAATCCATACGATCCTTAACCCACATACCGCACTCCAAACATGGATATCACTCACCAATGTAAAACCATTCATCATACATCCGCACATTAACATATTGATTGGACATAGCACATTTAGTCAAACAGTTGACACAACCGTGAATATCCACCAAATACACTTGGTCTCTTAATCTACCAACCTCCGTGAAACCAGCGACCCACCCACATCTGCTAGTATTCTCGCTCCGGGCCCATATAGACAGGGCTTGGTTATCCTGAAACTATACCTGGCATTTGGTTCCTACCAAATGGCCTCAGGGCCATAAAACTGAGATCGCACATACATTCCCCTTAAATAAGACATCACAATGGTGTGGCGCTATCACTCTCTTGTTCTCGTGTCACTGGATGCATGGGTGCCTCTTGTAGGAAAGGAATGTTCTCATCAGCATTGTCGGGAGACTCCTGGAAAGAGGTTCCAATTATCATCCTGTAGCACCTGACTGTGATTTGCCAGACTTTATGCTATCACCGCGCCTAATATTGAATGTCTTGTCAAATGCTGGTTCAGCACACAATTGTCATAATTATTAGTCCTCTGACTTGGCCTAGATTTAGTCCTAGTAGGCTGAAAGGTTGATTCAGGTACCATTAAGTTTTCTGGTTAAAGTCATCATTGGGTTCAAATGATCTATCACCCACTCTGGAGGGCAGCACCAGCAGAGAAGCTATAAATACACTTCAAAACTGAGCCTTAGTGCTGGTTGTACCTTAACCACACACTCTACAGCCAAGAGAAATTAGCGATTGAGCAAAAAATGCAGACCAAATGCCTCTTGGAGATGGACTGAAGCAACTCCAAAGAAAGCTGTAAAAAAGTGACAGAAATTTGTTCTTCTACTTGAAGAGTGTTCGATTCAAACATGAGTCCAACGTATGCATCCTTAAGAGGACATGCTCTGCTGTTGTCTCATTTGCCAGAATATCCTTCAGTTCCAGGCTTTCAACAGGGTGTAATTGGTTCATGCTCCATGATTAGAAAGGAATTAAAGTTTGAAGGCAGAATGAATGGCCACAATGCCTGATGTTAGACTTTCATAAGTGGCCTTGTGAAAGCCTGCATCTTCTATCATCTCCTTGAACTCTTCCTGAGACAGGAACATTTGGATACTCTCTACAAGGTATTGATAGGACTTCCAGTCTCCAGAAATGACCTCTCCAGGACAGGGATGACCTGGAAGCTATATAGATCATAATGCCTGGATATGAGGGGATTGTTCACTTGGCTAAATTCCAGACACAGAAACCGTCCTCCTGGTTTCAGTACCCGATGGGCTTCCTGGAGTGCCTGATCAATGTGTGTGACATTCCGAAGCCCAAAGGCAATGGTGTAAATATCAAACTTGTCATCATCAAAGGGAAGTTCTTTGGCATCTCCTAATACCCATGGAAGTCCAGCTCTGTATCCTTGAGCCAAGGCTTTCTGCTTTCCAACCTTTAGCATCTCCTTGTTGATGTCACACACCATGACATGAGACCCACCCAAGGAATCTTCTTCATTCTGGTACTCTTTGGCAATTTCTTCCCAGGATAAACTTTGTTGGGCCCTTAACTGACTCTTCTGTTTTCTCTGATGCTGGGACTGAACATAATTTAGGAACCGGAATGCAATGTCACCTGTGCCTCCAGCAACATCAAGCAGCTGGGTCCCAGGAAGTGGATGTATATTCCAGAGCAGCAAATCCTTCCAAAGACGATGGATACCAAGACTCATCATATCATTCATCACATCATACTTCTTAGCCACACTTTCAAACACCTGATGTACTTTGCCCCACTTTTTCTCTTCTGACACAGTCTGAAACCCAAAGTGAGTTTCCGTTACCTGCTTCTCTTTGGGGCCAAGAACCACGAAGCCCGAGGAGCTGACAGCCCCGCATCACCCGCCACCACCTACGACTGCAATAGTTCCATAGAGCCAAGCTTCTGGGAGCCGCCATCTTGGTACTCGAGTTAAAAGGCTAGAATGAGATTTTAATATAATATTTAACTCTAGCATTTACTTTTTACAAAAAATAAATATTTTCCCTCCTCTCTGGATAACTAGGTTCTGGGAAATGACTATCAGGGAGATGGAGAAGGCCTGTCTTTTCTTCTGACTTTCAGTGACCTCAGGAAATGTCTCACAATATTCTTTACACTAAAGCTGCCAGAATTAAACCAGAACCCTAAGTGCCTTAGCAGAGCCCTGTGTCCGAGAAAGAGGCTGCGCTTGAGCTGGTCTCAGTTTGCTCTGTCACTGCCACAGGGCTCTGCACTGGGGCCTGGCTACTAGACGGAAGGGTTAATTATGTTGGGGCTTCCCTCAGATTTATGACACATCCTCCTACCCTATCTGCACTCTGAGCTCCAGGCACTGTGCTGAGCACTCAGTTAATTGACAGTACCCATGTATCCCTGATATGTGAGTAATCAGTTATCACTGTCCCATGCCCCATTTCACAGAGGACAAAACCAAATCCAGGGGAGGAGAGGCAACTCTGGCCACTTGCAGGACTTGTCAGTGGTGGTGCTGGAATCCCAGTGTCAGCTTTTGGGCCCCCTCTGCTAGCACTAAGTTCAAAGCTCCGCTAAGCCTTATAAAACAAATGGAAATGGATTGCCCCACTCACAGCCCTAGGGTGAAACTGGGTCAGGCTCAATGTGAAGGATACTGAGCACAGAGCAAGTCGCATGTGAGTGGGGACTACCACTGTCTCATGAGCCCCTCAGGTCTGGAGGTTTTCAGTCATGTAATGGCCGCTGGCTCAGGGTGTCTCAGAAACAGGGGCTTCCCCAGTGTTTGTTGTAACAGCCACCTGCCCCAGCCAGGACTGTTTCAAAGTCCTCCAGAAAATTTATCTGATGGCCACTCAACCGTGTGGTGTTCTAACGAGGTGGGGGTTGATAGGGGCTCAGCTCTATGCAGATGCCACACCTGGTCCTAACTGGTCCTTTGGTCACTGTGAAGATAATACTCCCCTTCCTCACCAGCTCATTATTAAAACCATGACATTTTACTACAGCCTGGCAACCCATTTGGGAACCCCCTCTGTCACAGTAGCTAGGATTTGTCCCAGACTGGGGATCCCCTCTTGTTTTCTATTTGCAGTTGCTTAAATTTTAAAAAATTCTTTTCTGAAAAAAAAAATTCAGTAACATTTCCATATGCCAACAGTAAACAATCTAAAAAAGAATTAAGAAAGTAATTCAACTTACAATAGCTACAGATAGGTTAAATAGCTAGGAATTAACTGAACCAAAAAAGTAAAAATCTCTACAATAAAAAGTATACAACATTGATAAAAGAAATTTATGACAACAAAGAAAAAATGTCCTCACACATGATACTCTGTGTTTATGGATAACAAAAATCAAAATTGTTAAAATGTCCATGCTACACAAAGCAACCTATGAATTCAATGCAATTTCTATAAAAATACCAATGATATTCTTCACACAAATAGAAAGAACAGTTCTACAAAACAGTCCTAAATTTATACAGAATCACAAAAGACCTAGAATAACCAAAGCTATCCTGAGCAAAAAGAATAAATCTGTAGGGATTCCATTATCTACCATGAAATTATACTACAGATCTATAGTAACCAAAGCAACACAGAATGGCATAAAACACCAATGCACACAGACAAACAGAACAGAGTAGAGAACCTAGAGACAAATTCATACATCTACAGTGAACTCATTTTTTCCATAGGCACCAAGAAAATACATTAAGAAAAAAAAAATCTCTTTAATAAACAGTGCTGGTAAAACTGGATATCCATATGCAGAAAAATCAAACTAGACCCTATCTTTGGCCACATGCAAAAATCAACTCAAAATAGATCAAATATTTAAATTTAAGACTGCTATGAGAAATAGATAGGCTTGAATAACCTCTGTTCTTTCTGAATTACTCCTGGCACACCCCAGTAAAGAGTCTGGCGATAATTTTGGGGTAGGATGAGAGTAGGATTAATTAGACCCGATGGAAGGGCAATGACTGGGCTTATTTTCTCCATTTGGTCTCCCTATTACCCTAAAGAATCCTTTGGATCAGGTTCAGTGGCCCATGCCTGTAATCCCAGAACTTTGGGAGGCCCAGACAGGTGAATCAAAAAGTCAGGTGATAGAAACTATCCTGAACAACATAGAGAAATCCCATCACCACTAAAACCACAAAATTAGCCAGGAGTGGGGACACATGCCTGTAATCCCAGCTACTCAGGAGGCTGAGGCAGGAGAATTGCTTGAACCCAAAGGCAGAAGTTGCAGTGAGCAGGAATCATGCCACAGCTTTCCAGCCTGGGTGACAGAGCACAACTCCATCTCAAAAAAATAAAAAATGTAAATATAAATAAAAAGAATCCTTTGGAATTATCCCAACTCTCTGAAATGTAGCCATGGATTTCTAGTGAGGAGCACACCTTCTCAGTACCCAGCTGTCTGAGGCCATAATTCAGTTGCTTCAGGTGATTGAAAACAATTACTTTTTTACTGAAAAGACTTAATGCCCCATGGTTGAGATTAAGCTGGATTTACAAAACGTTGAATTCATCTTTTATGTTCTCTGTGAGCAGGGGATCCTCCTTGTGTTTTTCTACATCTAGAGATGAATCTATATTTGCCAATATTTACATAAATCTGAGACATAGATCAGGTAAAAATCCTAGACATGGCCTTCAGGATGATCCAACTCTTGCCCATTTCTTTTCTCAATTATGTTGTCAGACAGAAATACTTAACATGAAGTCTCTCCGCAATAATTACAACATTCCACTTGTAGAGAAGCTGGTGAGACAGAGAAGGGCTCGCAGTGAGAATCAAAGCTTCTTCTCAATCTTTCCGTGTATCTGTTTGTGAATACACGGAAAAGATTCTGGAGCCAGGGAAGAGCTATTAAACAGGGTAGAATCCCTGTAGATCAGAGTACTAGGTCACATGCTCATTAGTCACCTTCTTTGGTCAAACTCTCAGGGCTAAGCCTCTGATAGGGCTTCAGAGGAAAGCATATCTGTGAAAGCCTCTAATTACATGTGAAAGGTGAAGCTCTGGCTCTGGGAGGAGGCTCCCATCTGACAGAACATCATGCTTCTCTGAGTGTGAGATTCTGTGCCCTTCCTCAGCAGGACACCACTGACTCAATAATTATTGAAGAATCATATATAAATAGGCCTTTTTTACCATGAATTTCTTAAATAATAAAACAGAGAAAACACATTTATCCACTTTCAAATTGAGTAGGAGTGTGAGAAACTTTACAGAAAATGTCACAGAAGGAATCTTAAGCTCTGTCTATTCAAAAAAAGCCTCAAAATTCTGGTACAAACTGTTGGAATAAAGCTTTTCAGAGCTTGACTTTTTGCTATATATATACATACACACACATATATACATGTAATTGGACTTTAGTTTTATATGATTTTTAAAGAATAAACCATTTTTTCCTATTTACATAATTATTTATATTTATTTACTTACTTTATTATATATATTTGTTTTATTGGGTTTCAGGTTTTGGGGTACATGTGAAAAACATGCAAGATTATTGCATAGGTACATACATGGAAATGTGGTTTGCTGTCTTCCTCCCCATCACGTATATCTGGCATTTCTCCCAATGTTATCCCTCCCCAACTCCCCACCCCCTGCTTTTCCTCCCCTAGTTCCCCCACCTCAGACCTCAGTGTGTGATGCTCCTGGCCCTGTGTCCATGTGTTCTCATTGTTCAACACCCGCCTGAGTGAGAACATGTGGTGTTTGATTTTCTGTTCTTGTGTAAGTTTGCTGAGAATGATGGTTTCCAGGTTCACCCATGTCCCTACAAAGCACATGAACTCAACGTCTTTTATGGCTGCATAGTATTCCATGGTGTATATGTGCCATATTTTCCCTCTCCAGTCTATCATCAATGGGCATTTGGGTTGGTTCCAAGTCTTTTCCATTGTAAACAGTGCTGCAATGAACATTCATGTGCATGTCTCCTTATGATAGAATGATTTATTGTTTTTTGGGTATATACCCAGTAATGGGATTGCTGGGTCGAATGGAATTTCTATTTCTAGGTCCTTGAAGAAACACCACACTGTCTTCCATAATGGCTAAACTAATTTACACTCCCACCAACAGTGTAAAAGTGTTCCTCTTTCTCCACATCCTCTCCAGCATCTGTGGTCTTCAGATTTTTTAATGATCACCATTCTAGCTTGTGTGAGATGGTATCTGAATGTAGTTTTGATTTGCATTTCTTTAATGACCAGTGATGATGAGCATTTTTTCATATGTTCGTTGGCCTCATATATGTCTTCTTTTATAAAGTGTCTGTTCATATCCTTCACCCACTTTTGAATGGGCTTCTTTGTTTTTTTTTCTTGTAAATCTGTTTTAGTTCCTTGTAGATTCTGGATATTAGCCCTTTGTCAGATGGGTAGATTGCAAAAAAATTTTTCCATTCTGGTAGTTGCTGACTCATTCTAATGACTGTTTTTTGTTTTTTTTTTTTTGTTTTGTTTTCTGTGCAGAAGCTGTGGAGTTTAATTAGGTCCCATTTCTCTATTTTTGCTTTTGATGCCAATGCTTTTGGTGTCTTAGTCGTGAAATCCTTTCCTACTCTTATGTCCTGAATGGTTTTGCCTAGATTTTCTTCTAGGGTTTTTATGATGTTAGGTCTTTTTTTTTCCTGCACTGGCCAGCCATGTGCAGAAAGCAGAAAGTGGAAATCTTCCTGACACCTTACACTAAAATTAACTTCAGATGCTTAGTATATGACTTTCTTATTATGTCTGTATTGCCATAGACTTGGGATAAAGGCTGTTTGCCCTTAACGGTATTTTGTGTGTTTCTTTTTTCTCTCCTTGCATGTTTTATGCACAGAACAACACACACATTAGAAAACTTGCTTCCTAGATTAGACATAGACTTTGAGCCACAGAGGAATCTAGATGACAGCATAGACTTTTGGGATTAGCATCTGAGCAGACAAACTTGGATCCTAACACTTACCTTTATATCTCACCAGCCATGACCTGGGATATGAGCATAAAAGATTCACCAGAGTTGCAACTTTTAATAATGTGTTCCTTCCTGTTTCCCGATGAGGGCCCTTTCATTTCCTGGTCCTAATACTTACACACACATTTGTGATGATAAGGGAATATGAGGCCGCCCTGGCAGATTTACAGAAAAAGACTTGCTTGGATGGTCCAGCTCTGGGCTCTCCTGTTTTACTTCTGGTTGCCTCTTGCCCAGTAGCTAAAAACATTGGGGGGAAAATTGAAAACAGAGACAATTTCTGCATGTTTAGAAAAGATTTAGAAACTGAGACATCTTTTGCATCTTTAGAATATTTGGCATACAGCAGAACATCTTTTTATCTTGAGAGATTCTGGCCAACTGACTGCAATAGGGGACTGTCTTTAGAACTTGAGTTTTTGGTTACTAGAGTCCTTAGTTCTGTTAGGGTCTTTCACAGAAGAAATGAGGTCACTTCTTGAAGGTTTTATTCTTCTTTCAATAAAACCTGCCTTCCTTCAATAGGACCTATGCAAAGGCTTTTCTGCACTGCTGACTGCTTACATTTCTCTCCCAGGTTATATCAGTAGCTTTGCACACTTATGCAAACACAGCACCCATGCACCAGTTCTTGAAAAACTGAATGCAGCCAGTCACAAGTTTGATAAAGTCTTTATTTTTAATATACTAATTATGTAATCCCAGATATGTCATTGTGCCTCTCAGAGGCTCCACAGTCTTACAGTCTGCACAATTGGGATTATGCTATCATCCAGCTCCAAGGGATCTCATGAGACATGTACAAAACAATATTAAGAGCAAAGTATACCACAAAAGAAAGAGTGGAAGAATAATTTTCTATTACCAATTAAATTATTCAAGAAGCACAGAATTTGCTATCTGATCTCAATAAAGCATGTGAAATTGCATTTTTATAATACTGAAATATTTTTGAATTTGCTGGTGACAAAAAATATGTGGTTCTTTGATTTCATGTCCACCACGATTTGATATTTTCGAGGTATGTCTTCACACCTTCATTTTTAATTTTACCATCATGCATAAAATCTTTATATATACAGGAGATGAATGTATAAACATTCATCTGTTGATAAACACAGGTTGTTTCAATATCAAATAAATAGAAATACCTTTTGAGATACTATTTATATCCTTTGGATATATACCCAGAACTGACACTGATGGTAGTTGTAGTTTTAAATTTTTTCAGAAACACTGTTTTCCATAAGGACTGCATCAGTTTACATGCTCACCAACAGTGTACAAATATTCTCTTTGTGCACCCTCACTAGCTCTTTTGTCTTTTGACACTTTGGTAGTATATATTATTTTTTTCTTTTGTATTTTTTTGAGAAAGAGTCTTACTGTCACCCAGGCTGGAGTCCAGTGGCTCTATCTCAGCTCACTGCAACCTCCGTCTCCCAGGTTCAAGAGATTCTCTGCCTCAGCCTCCCAAGTAGTGGGGATTAGAGGCACCCGTGACCTCACCCAGTTAATTTTTGTATTTTTAGTAGAGACAGGGTTTAACCATCTTGACCAGGCTGGTCGTGAACTCCTGTCCTCGGCCTCCCAAAGTGCTGGGATTACAGGTGTGAGGTACCGTGTCTGGTTGGTAATATGTATTCTAACAAGCTTGAATTCTAAAAGCTCATTGTAGTTTTGATTTTCATTTTTCTGATGAGTAATAATTTTGACCATCTTTTTATATTTCTGCTTGTCATTTTTATGTCCTTAAAAAAAGGCAATTTAGATCACTTGCCCAATTATTATTCCAGTAATTGGCTTTTGCTTTGTTTCCTTTTTTTGAGAGGGTGAGATTGAGTAGTATGACTTTCTAGTATATTTCGAATATTGACTCCTTATTGAATACATGGTTTACAAATATCTTCCCTTATTCCATAATATGCCTTTTTATCTTGTTGAATGTTTTCTTTTATTTTGAGCAAAACTTTATAATTTGATGTAGTCTCACTACATTATGTTTGCTATTTTGGCCTGTGCTTTTGATGTCAAATTTAAAAAATCATCACCAAAATACAGTCAAAGAGTTTTTCTCCTGCGTTTTCTTTTAGAAGATTCATCATTTTAATTCTTATCTTTAAGTCTTTAACTAATTTTAAATTAATTTTATTTTCTTATTTATTTATTTTGTGTCCTCTTCCATTTCTTTCATCAATACTTTACAGTTTTTAGTATACAAATCTTTCACCTTCTCCGTTCAATTTATTCCTAATTATTTGATTTTTTTAATGCTTTTGTAAATGAAATGTTTTCTTTTTCAGTTACATTATTTTACTATATAGATTTTTATATAACAATATTGTATTCTGCAACTTCACTACATTAGTTCATTAGTTCTGATAGGTTATTTTTGTATAATGGTGAGTACTCTGAACCCTAGTTGTACTTTAATTGATATTTGCTCTTATTACATTATAGTTCTTAAAAGTGTAACCTGATGGATGTCTGCTGAATAAATTCAGTGGCACTCAAATCTTCTCATTTAATGTACTTTTTTTTTTTGAGACGAAGTTTCGCTCTTGTTACCCAGGCTGGAGTGCAATGACGTGATCTCGGCTCACCGCAACCTCCACCTCCTGGGTTCAGGCAATTCTCCTGCCTCAGCCTCCTGAGTAGCTGAGATTAGAGGCATGCGCCACCATGCCCAGCTAATTTTTTTATTTTTAATAGAGACAGGGTTTCATCATGTTGACCAGGTTGGTCTCGATCCCTTGACATCGTGATCCACCCGCCTTGGCCTCCCAAAGTGCTGGGATTACAGGCGTGAGCCACCGCACTTGGCCTAATATACTTTTATTTGATATTGTAAAATCAATTACTGGCTGATCTGCAATTACTGGTCAAAATGCTTTTATTTATATGGTTATTAGTCAAAATTTCTAATAAAGTTATGTAGCATTATTTATGTTCACTTATTTGTATGATGTTGTGAATTGGAGTATAAATAAATTCATTACCAAGGTAGAGAGCACACTAACCTATTGACAGTTTTTATTAATCTGTATTTCCTTCCTCCTCTCTCCTTGTTTTTTTTGGGTTTTTGTTTGTTTGTTTGTTTGTTTCTGAGATGGAGTTTTGCTCTGTCGCCCAGGCTGGAGTGACGTGGTGTAATTTTGGCTTACTGCAATCTCCACCTCTTGGGTTCAAGGGATTCTCCTGACTCAGCATCCTGAGTAGCTGGGATAACAGGCACCAGCCACCATGCCCAGCTAATTTTTGTGTATTAGTAGAGGCAGTATTTTACCATGTTGGTCAGGTTGGTCTCGAACTCCTGACCTCAGGTGATCCACCTGCCTCAGCCTCCCAAAGTGCTGGAATTACAGGCTTGAGCCATTGTGCCTGGCCCCTCCCCACTCTTTGTATTATAGCCATATGTACCCAGCATTTAGCTCCCACTTATGGGTGAGAACATGCTGTATTTGGTTTTCTATTTTTGCATCAGTTTGCTGAGAACAATGCCCTCATGTTGCTTTAAATGGCATAATTTTTGTTTTTTAATGGCTGTATAGTATTCCATGGGTCTTTATCCAGAACACCACTGATGGGCACCTGGATTAAGTCTATATCCTTGCTATCGTGAATACTGCTGTGATAAAAATATAGCTACATCTGTCTTTTTTTGTCAGATATTTATTTTCTTTTGAGTATATACCCATTAATGGAATTACTGGGTTAAATGGTAGTTCAACTCTCAGTTCTTTAAGAAATCCTGCAGCCTGCTTCACACAGTGGCTGAACTAATTTACATTCCCTCAGAAAATGTGTAAGTTTTCTCTTTTCTCTAGAGCTTCACCCATATGTGTTTTTTGTTTCTTTTTTTGACTTTTCAACAAAAGCCATTCTGACTGTTGTGAAATGGTTTTTCATTTTGGTTTGGGTTTGCATTTCTCTAATAACTAATGATAATGAGCACTTTTACGTATCTTTTTTGAGTGCTTGTATCCATGTCTTCTTTTGAGAAGTGTCTCTTCATGTCCTTTACCCATTTTTAAATAAAGTCACTTACTGCTTGCTTGTTGATTTGTTTAGGTTCCTTATAGAATCTGAATAATAGATGTCAGATGCCTAGTTTGTAAATCTTTTCTCTTATTCTGTGGGTTATCTGTTTACTCCCTTGATAGTTTCTCTTACTGTGCAGAGGCTTTAATTTTAATTAAATCCCACTTGTCAAATCTTGTTTTAGTTGCAATTGCTTTAGAGGACTTAGACCTAAATTATTTGACATAAATTATTATTATCAAGAAGGGTATTTTCTAAGTTATTTTTAGTTTTTTATAGCTTGAGATTTTACATTTAACTCTTTAATCCATGTTAAGTTAATTTTTGTAAGTGGTGAAATACGGGGAGTCAGTTATATTCTTTTGCATATGACTAGCCATTTATCCCTGCATTATTTGTTAAATAAAAAGTCGTTTTCCCATTCCTTACCTTGGTCAACTGTATTAACAATGAGGTGGTTTCAGGCATGTGGCTGTAGTTCCTTGCTCTCTATTCTGTTTCATTGGTCTGTTTGTTTTACTACCAACACCATGTTGTTTGGATTACTTTAGTCTTCTACTATAGTTTGAAGTCATGTGATATAATGTCTCCAAATTTTAGATTTTTCTTCTATCCTGTGAAAAATGACACTAGAAGTTTGATAGGAAAAGCACTGAATCTGTAAATTGCTTTGGCCAGTATACTCATCTGCACATATCCCAATGTGTGTTCTGTGGTTGATGAGTGGTGTTTTGTAGGTCCAATTGGTCAAGCACTGAATATAAACGCAGAGTTTAAAATTAGTTTTCTGCTTCAATGGTGTGTCTAATATGTTACTGGGGTATTAAAGTGACTTACTATTATTGTGTGGCTATTTAAGATCTTCTCAGAGGTCTAAAAGTAGTTGTTTTAAAAATCCATGTGCTCCAATATTGGGTGCATATATATTTAGAATAATTTAGTCTTTTATTGAGTTGGATCCTTTGTCATTATGTCATTCCCTTCTTTGTTTTTACAGATGTTAAAGTCTGTTTTACCTGCTCTAAGAACAGCGATTTTTGCTTTTCTTTATCTGCACTATAGATCTTTCTCTAACCCTTTACTTTGATCTAATAGGTGTCATTACACATGAGATAAGTATCTTAAGGACAGCAATAAGTGCACCTTGTTTTGTGGTTTGTTTTTTTTTGAGACAGGGTCTCTTTCTGGCACTGAGGCTGAAGTGCAGTAATGTAAACTCGGCTTGCTGCACCCTCTCCCTCCCTGGCTCAAGCAATTCTCATGGCTCAACCTCCCAAGTAACTGGGATTACAGGCATGTGCCACTGCAAACTATGGCTAACTTCTTTGTATTTTTGGCAGTTACAGGGTTTTGCCACGTTGACCAAGCTGGTCTTGAACTTCTGGCATCAAGTGATCCACCTGCCTCAGCCTCTCAAAATGCTGGGATTGCAGGTGTGAGCTACCTTGCCCAGCTGCATCTTGAATTTTTTTTAACCAACTTGCAACTCTGTTCTTTTTAATGAGTGTAGTATTTAGACGATTTACATTCAAGGTAAATATTGATATGTGAGATTTTTATCCTATCATAAAGTTGTCAGCTTATTGCTTCGTAGTTTCTGTTGTGTGGGTTTATTGTAGTCTGTGTGGGCACTTTACCTAAGTGTGTTTTTTGTGGTAGCAGGCTTTTGTTTGTTTCTTTCCATGTTTAGAGCTTCTTGTTTAGAACATTTAGAACTTGGTTAGAATTGAAGATTCTAACGAAGTATTTCTTATTCTGTCAAATACTGTATATCTTTTCATATCCTGTTAAAGATTGGTTTCTTTCAGAATGCTGAAATTGGGTCCCCAATCTCTCCTAGCTTATAAAGTTATTGCTGAGAAGTCCCCTGTTAGCCTAATGGGGTTCTCTTTGTGATCTGACCTTCTTCTCTAGCTGCCTTTGTAATTTTATTTTTAATGTTGTTATTGGAGAGTTTGGTGACTTTATGCCTTCATTATGTTTATTTTGTATAGTAACTTGCAGGTATTCTCCGTGTTTTTTATATCTGCATGAGTACCTCTGTAGAAGGTTAGAAAACATTTCTCAAATTATTTCCTAAAATGTGTTTTCCACATTGTTTACTTTTTCTCCTGCTCTCCCAGAAATGCCAATAATTCATAGGTTTTAGTTGCTTTACATAATCTCATATTTTGCAAAGACTTTGTTCATTTTGTAAAATTCTTTTTTGTTTAATTTTGTCTGACTAGGTTAGTTTGAAAGACCAAAATTTTGAGTTCTGAATTTTTTCTTCTGCTTGGTCCAGTCTATTGATAAGTTTATACACACACACACACACACACACACACACACACACACACACACACACACACACATCTATATAGATTTTATTGTGTCTTAGGTTTTGGGGTACATGTGAAGAACAGGCGAGATTGTTGCATAGGTACATGCACAGCAATGTGGTTTGCTACCTTCCTCTCCATCACCTATATCTGGCATTTTTCCCCAAGTTATCCCTCCCCAACTCCTCAACCCCCCACGGTCCCTCCCTTGGCCACCACCAACAGACCCCAGTGTGTAATGATCCCCTCCCTGTGTCCTTGTGTTCTCATTGTTCATCACCTGCCTATGAGTGAGAACATGTGGTGTCTGATTTTCTGTTCTTGTGTCAGTTTGCTGAGAATGATGATTTCCAGGTTCATACACCTCCATACAAAGGACACAAACTCATCAATTTTTATGGCTGCATAGCATTCCATGGTGTACATGTGCCACGTTTTCCTTGTCCAGTCTATCACCAATGGGTGTTTTGGTTGGTTCCAGATCTTTGCTGTTGTAAACAGTGCCACTATGAACATACGTGTGCATGTGTCTTTATAATAGAATGATTTGTAATGCTTTGGGTATATACCCAGTAATGGGATTGTGGGGTCAAATTGAATCTCTTTCTAGGTCCTTGAGGAAGTGCCACACTGCCTTCCACAATGGTTAAACTAGTTTACAGTCCCACCAAGAGTGTAAAAGTGTTTCCGTTTCTCCACATCCTCTCCTGCATCTGTTGTCTCCAGATGTTTTGACTATCACCATTCTAACTGGCATGAGGTGGTTTTGATTTGCATTTCTCTAATAATCAGTGATGGTGAACATTTTATCATATGTTTGTTATTGACCTCATTTATGTCTTCTTTTGAAAAGTGTCTGTTCATATCCTTTGACAACTTTTATATGGGTTTGTTTTTGTTTTTTTTTGTTGTAAATCTGTTTTGGTTCTTTGTAGATTCTGGATATTAGCCATTTGTCAGATGGGTAGATTGCAAAAAGTTTATTCCCATTCTGTTGGTTTCCAGTTCACTGTAATGATTGTTTCTTTTGCTGTGCAAAAACTCCAGAGTTTAATTAGGCTCCATTTGTCTATTTTGGCTTTTGTTGCCATTGCTTTTGGTGTTTTAGTCATGAAGTCCTTGCCTATGCCTATGTCCTGAATGGTTTTATTTAGGTTTTCTTCTAGGGTTTTTATGGTGTTAGGTCTTATGTTTAAGTCTTTAACCCATCTGGAGTTAATTTTAGTGTAAGGTTTCAGGAAGCGGTCCAGTTTCTGCTTTCTGCACATAGCTAGCCAGTTTTCCCAACACCATTTATTAAACAGGGTATCCTTTCCCCATTGTTTGTTTTTGTCAGGTTCATCAATGATCAGATAATTGTAGATGTATGGTGTTGCCCCCACGCCTCTGTTCTGTTCCATTGGTCTATATCTCTGTTTTGGTACCAGTACCATGCTGTTTTGATTACTGTAGCCTTGTAGTATAGTTCAAAATCAGTTAGCGTGATGCCTCTGGCTTTGTTCTTCTTGCTTAGGATTGTCTTGGCTATGCAGGCTCTTTTTTGGTTCCAAATGAAGTTAAGGTGGTTTTTTCCAGTTCTATGAAAAAGTCATTAGTAGCTTGATGAAGATAGTGTTGAATCTATGTATTAATTTGGGCAGTGTGGCCATTTTCACGATATTAGTCTGCTTTTGGTGTATGAAAATGCTTGTGATTTCTCCACATTGATTCTGCATCCTGAGATTTTGCTGAGGTTGCTTATCAGTTTTAGGAGATTTGGGGCTGAGATGATAGATTTTCTCAACATACAATCATGTCATCTGCAAATAGAGACAATTTGACTTCCTTTTTTCCTTATCGAATACTGTTTATTTCTTTTTCTTGCCTGATTGCTCTGGTTAGAACTTCCAATACTATATTGAATAGGAGTTGCAAGAGAGGGCATCCTTGTCTATTGCTGGATTCCAAAGGGAATGCTTCCAGTTTTTGCCCATTCAGTATGATATTGGCTGTGAGTTTGTCATGAATAGCTTTTATTGTTTTGAGATATGTTCCTTTGATACCTAGGTTATTGAGAGCTTTTAGCTTAAAGGGCTGTGGCATTTTGTTGAAGGCCTTCTCTGCATCTATTGAGATAATCTTTTATTTTTTCTCTTTCATTCTGTTTATGTGGAAGAATACGTTTATAGACTTGTTTATGTTGAACCAGCCTTGCATCCCTGGAATGAAGTCCATTTGATCATGATCGATAAGCTTTAAGATATACTGTTGCAATCGGTTTCCAGGTACTTTATAGAAGTTATTTGCATCAATGTTCATCATGGATGTTGGCCTGAAGTTTTCTTTTTTCATTGAGTCTCTGCTGGGTTTTGGTGTCAGGAGGATATTGGTCTCATAAAATGATTTGGGAAGGAGTCCCTCTTTTTGGATTGTTTGGAATAGTTTCAGAAGGAATGGTACCAGCTCCTCTTTGTATGTCTGGTAGAATTCAGCTGTGAACCCGTGTGGACCTGGACTTTTTTTGGTTGGTAGGCTATTAATTGCTGCCTCAACTTCAGCCCTTTTTATTGGTCTATTCAAGGTTTCAACTTCTTCCTGGTTTGGCCTTGGGAGGGTGCAAGTGCCTAGGAATTTATCCATTTCTTCCAGATTTTCTGGTTTATGTGCATTGAGTTGTTTGTAGTAATCTCTAATTGTAGTTTATATTCCTGTGGAATCAGTGGTGATATCGCCTTGATCGTTTTTTATTGCATCTATTTGATTCTTCACATTTTCTTTTTTTATTTTTATTTTATCTTTTTTTAAAAATTTTTATTGCATTTTAGGTTTTGGGGTACATGAGCAGAACATGCAAGACAGTTGCATAGGTACACACATGGCAGTGTGTTTTGCTTCCGTTCTCCCCATCACCCAAATTTGGCATTTCTCCCCAGGCTATCCCTCCCCAGTTCCCCCTCCCACTGGCCCTCACCTTTTCCCCCCAGTAGACCCCAGTGTTTAATACTCCCCTCCCTGTGTCCACGTGTTCTCATTTTTCATCACCTGCCTATGAGTGAGAATACACGGTGTTTCATTTTCTGTTCTTGTGTCAGTTTGCTGAGAATGACGCTCTCCAGATTCATCCATGTTCCTACAAATGACACGAACTCATCATCTCTGATTGCTGCATAATATTCCATGGTGTATATGTGCCACATTTTCCCAATCCAGTCTATCATCAATGGGCATTTGAGTTGGTTCCAGGTCTTTGCTATTGTAAAAGTGCTGCAATGAACATTCGTGTACATGTGTCCTTATAGTAGAACGATTTATAGTCTTTTGGATATATACCCAGTAATGGGATTGCTGGGTCAAATGGAATTTCTATTTCTAAGGCCTTTAGGAATCGCCACACTGTCTTCCACAATGGTTGAACGAATTTACACTCCCACCAACAGTGTAAACGTGTTCCTTTTTCTCCACATCCTCTCCAGCATCTGTTGTCTCCAGATTTTTTAATGATCGCCATTCTAACTGGCGTGAGATGGTATCTCAATGTGGTTTTGATTTGCATCTCTCAAATGCAAATCATGCAGATGACCAGTGACGATGAGCATTTTTTTATATGATAGTTGGCCTCATATATGTCTTTTTTTGCAAAGTGTCTGTTCATATCCTTTGCCCACTTTTGAATGGGCTTGTTTGTTTTTTTCCTGTAAATTTGTTTGAGTTCTTTGTAAATTCTGGATATCAGCCCTTTGTCAGATGGGTAAACTGCAACAATTTTTTCCCATTCTGTTGGTTGCTGATACACTCTAGTGCCTGTTTCTTTTGCTGTGTAGAAGGTGTGGAGTTTGATGAGGTCTCATTTGTCTATTTTGGCTTTTGTTGCCAATGCTTTTGGTGTTTTGTTCATGAAGTTCATGCCTACTCCTATGTCCTAGATAGTTTTGCCTAGATTTCCTTCTAGGGTTTTTATGGTGCCAGGTCTTATGTGTAAGTCTTTAATCCATCTGGAGTTAATTGTAGTGTAAGGTGTCAGGAAGGGGTCCAGTTTCTGCTTTCTGCACATGGCTAGCCAGTTTTCCCAACACCATTTGTTAAATAGAGAATCCTTTCCCCATTGCTTGTTTTTGTCAGGTTTATCAAAGATTGTATAGTTGTAGATATGTTGTGTTGCCTCCGATGCCTCTGTTTTGTTCCATTGGTCTATATCTCTGTTTTGGTACCAGTACCATGCTGTTTTGATTACTGTAGCCTTGTAGTATAGTTTGACATCCGGTAGTGTGATGCCCCCCGCTGTGTTCTTTTTGCTTAGAATTGACTTGGCTATGTGGGCTCTCTTTTGGTTCCATATGAAGTTCATAGTGGGTTTTTCCAGTTCTGTGAAGAAAGTCAGTGGTAGCTTGATGTGGATAGCGTTGATTCTGTAAATTACTTTGGGCAGTATAGCCATTTTTGCGATATTAATTCTTCCTAACCATGAACATGTAATGTTTCTCCATCTGTTTGTGCCCTCTCTGATTTCGTTGAGCAGTGGTTTGTAGTTCTCCATGAAGAGGTCCCTTACGTTCCTTGTGAGTTGTATTCCAAGGTATTTTATTCTTTTTGTAGCAATTGTGAATGGCAGTTCGTTCTTGATTTGGCTCTCTTTAAGTCTGTTATTGGTGTAGACGAATGCTTGTGATTTTTTCACATTGATTTTATATCCTGAGACTTTGCTGAAGTTGCTTATCAGTTTCAGGAGTTTTTGGGCTGAGGCCATGGGGTCTTCTAGGTATACTATCATGTCGTCTGCAAATAGAGACAATCTGGCTTCCACCTTTCCTATTTAAATATCCTTTATTTCTTTTTCTTGCCTGATTGCTGTGGCTAGAACTTCCAGTACTATATTGAATAGGAGTGGTGACAGAGAGCATCCTTGTCTAGTGCCGGATTTCAAAGGGAATGCTTCCAGTTTTTGCCCATTCAGTATAATATTGGCTGTTGGTTTGTCATAAATAGCTTTTATTACTTTGAGATACATTCCATCAATACCGAGTATATTGAGGGTTTTTAGCATAAAGGGCTGTTGAATTTTGTCAAATGCCTTCTCTGCGTCAATTGAGATAATCCTGTGGTTTTTGTTTTTGGTTCTGTTTATGTGGTGAATTACGTTTATAGACTTGTGTATGTTGAACCAGCCTTGCATCCCCGGGATGAATTCTACTTGATCATGATGGATAAGTTTTTTGATTTGCTGTTGCAATCGGCTTGCCAATATTTTATTGAAGATTTTTGCATCTATGTTCATCATGGATATTGGCCTGAAGTTTTTTTTTCTTGTTGGGTCTCTGCCGAATTTTGGTATAAGGATGATGTTGGTCTCATAAAATGATTTGGGAAGGAGTTCTTCATTTTGGATTGTTTGGAATAGTTTTAGAAGAAATGGTACCAGCTCCTCTTTGTGTGTCTGGTAGAATTCGGCTGTGAATCCGTCTGGACCTGGGCTTTTTTTGAGTGGTAGGATCTTAATTGCTGCCTCGACTTCTGACCTTGTTATTGGTCTATTCATAGTTTCAGCTTCCTCCTGGTTTAGGCTTGGGAGGACACAGGAGTCCAGGAATTTATCCATTTCTTCCAGGTTTACTAGTTTATGTGCATATAGTTGTTTGTAATATTCTCTGATGATGGTTTAAATTTCTGTGGAATCTGTGGTGATTTCCCCTTTATCATTTTTTATTGCATCTATTTGGTTGTTCTCTCTTTTCTTTTTAATCAATCTGGCTAGTGGCCTGTCTATTTTGTTGATCTTTTCAAAAAAAACCAGCTCTTGAATTTATTGATTTTTTGAAGGGTTTTTCGTGTCTCAATCTCCTTCGGTTCAGCTCTGATCTTAGTTATTTCTTGTCTTCTGCTGGGTTTTGAGTTTTTTTGATCTTGCTCCTCTAGCTCTTTCAATTTTGACGATAGGGTGTAAATTTTGGATCTCTTCATTCTCCTCATATGGGCACTTATTGCTATATCCTTTCCTCTAGACACTGCTTTAAATGTGTCCCAGAGATTCTGGCATGTTGTGACTTCGTTCTCATTGGTTTCGAAGAACTTCTTTATTTCTGCCTTCATTTTATTGTTTACCCAGTCAACATTCAGGAGCCAGTTGTTCAGTTTCCATGAAGCTGTGCGGTTCTGGGTTGGTTTATGAATTCTGCGTTCTAACTTGATTGCACTATGGTCTGAGAGGCTGTTTGTTATGATTTCAGTTGTTTTGCATTTGCTGAGGAGTGCTTTACTTCCAATTATTTGGTCAATTTTAGAGTAGATGTGATGTGGTGCTGAGAAGAATGTATATTCTGTGGATTTGGGGTGGAGAGTTCTCTAAATGTCTATTAGGTTGGCTTGCTTCAGGTCTGAGTTCAAGCCCTGGATATCCTTGTTGATTTTCTGTCTGGTTGATCTGTCTAATATTGAGAGTGGAGTGTTAAAGTCTCCCACTATTATTGTGTGTGAGTCTAAGTCTTTTTGTAAGTCATTAAGAACTTGCCTTATATATCTGGGTTCTCCTGCATTGGGTCCATATATGTTTAGAATCGTTAGCTCTTCTTGTTTTATCGATCCTTTTACCATTATGTAATGGCCTTCTTTGTCTCTTTTGATCTTTGTTGCTTTAACGTGTATTTTATCCGAGATGAGAATTGCAACTCCTGCTTTTTTTTTGCTCTCCATTTGCTTGGTAAATCTTTCTCCATCCCTTTATTTTGAGCCTTTGTGTATCCTTGCATGTGAGATGGGTTTCCTGGATGCAGCACACTGATGGGTTTTGGATTTTTATCCAATTTGCCAGTCTGTGTCTTTTGATTGGTGCATTTAGTCCATTTACATTTAGGGTTAATATTGTTATGTGTGAATTTGATACTGCCATTTTGATGCTAAGTGGCTGTTTTGCACTTTAATTGTTGTAGATTCTTCATTATGTTGATGCTCTTTAGCATTCAGTGTGATTTTGGAATGGCTGGTACTGGTTGTTCCTTTCTATGTGTAGTGCCTCTTTTTAGAAGCTCTTGTAAAGCAGGCCTGGTGGCGACAAAATCTCTGAGTACTTGCTTGTTCGCAAAGGATTTTATTTTTCCTTCACTTCTGAAGCTCAGTTTGGCTGGATATGAAATTCTGGGTTGAAAGTTCTTTTCTTTAAGAATGTTGAATATTGGCCCCCACTCTCTTCTGGCCTGTAGTGTTTCTGCCGAGAGATCTGCTGTGAGTCTGATGGGCTTCCCTTTGTGGGTGACCCGACCTTTCTTTCTGGCTGCTCCCAGTTTTTTCTTCTTTATTTCAACCTTGTTGAATCTGACGATTATGTGCCTTGGGGTTGCTCTTCCTGCGGAATATCCCTGTGGTGTTCTTTGTATATTCGGCATTTGAGTGTTGGCCTGTCTTGCTAGGTGGGGGAAATTTTTCTGGATAATGTCCTGAAGAGTACCTTGCAGCTTGGATTCATTCTCTTCGTCCCCTTCTGGTACACCCATGAAACATCGGTTAGGTCTCTTCACATAGTCCCACATTTCTTGGAGACTTTGTTCCTTCTTTTTTGTGCTTTTTTCTCTTATCTTGGTTTCTCGTTTTATTTCAATGAGTTGGTCTTCTACTTCAGATATTCTTTCTTCTGCTGGGTCAGTTTGGCTATTGAAACTTGTGCATGCTTTGCGAAGTTTCGTATTGTGTTTTTCAGCTCCTTTAATTCATTCATATTCCTCTCTAAATTATCCATTCTTGTTATCATTTCCTCGAATCTTTTTTCATATCTTTTTTCAAGGTTCTTAGCTTCTTTGCATTGATTTAAAACATGTTCTTTTAGCTCACAAAAGTTTCTCATTATCCACCTTCTGAAGTCTAATTCTGTCATTTCATCACAGTCATTCTCCATCCAGCTTTGTTTCCTTGCTGGTGAGGAGTTTTGGTCCTTTGTAGGAGGCGATGTGTTCTGGTTTCGGGTTTTTCCTCCTTATTGTGCTGGTTTCTTCACATCTTTGTGGATTTATCCACCTGTCATCTGCGTAGTTGCTGACTTTTCGATTGGGTCTCTGAGTGGACACCCAGATTGTTGGTGATGAAGTATTTCTGTTACTTGGTTTTCCTTCTACCAGTCTAGCCCCTTTGCTGTACAACTGGTGAGGTCCACTCCAGGCCCTGCTTGTCTGGGTTGCACCTATAGCAGCTGCGGAACCGTGAGGGATGCTACCAGTTTCTTTTTCTGCTATCTTTGTCCCAGGATGATGCCTGCCAAATGTCAGTCTTTTGGATATAGAGGGGTCAGGGAGCTGCTTGAGGAGACAGTCTGTACTTTATAGGAGCTCAATTGCTGAGCTGTGAGCTCTGTTGTTCATTCAGGGCTGTTAGGCTGCTATGTTTAATTCTGCTGCAACAGAGCTCATTACAAAACCCTTTTTTTCTCAGATACTCTGTCTTGGGGCGTTGGGGCTTTATATTTGGATGTCCGTTGAGGTGTCCTGCCCAGCTTTGAGGCAGTCTAGTCTCTATTTGCCTGCTGAGGCTCCGCCCTGCTGGTGTGAGGTTTGCCCTGTTGCTTCAGGCTCTGCCCTTCTGCTGCCGTCTCCGCCCTGCTGCCATGGGCTACGCCCTGCGGCGTTGTCTCTCTGTCGTATTGGGTTGCCTCGGCAACGGCAGGCTGTGTCAGCAGTGGGTGTGTATCTCAGTAGGGGCGGATTGCCTCGGTAATGGTGGACGCCCCTTCCCCATGGAGCGTCTCAGGGAACATCTTCACAGGGAGCATTTGGAATCGTTGTTTTGTCTGTCCCACTGCGCTACCCGAAACACTGTGTCTCTGCAATCCCCTGGGCTGGCCCACTGTCCAAGTGCTGTTCAGTCTCACGTTCAGCCCTCTCAAGTCTCAGGTTGCCAGTTCAACAGGGCACTCGGACAAGCGCGCCCTGTGTGGAGCACTGTGTGTGGCCGGCCGTCACCACCCCGGCTGCCGGCTGCTCCAGCCAAAACCTCTGCCTGGCATCCCACGTCTTTTTTATATCTGGGAATTTCCCCGTTCTGTGGGCAACAAAGATCATTCTGGAAATGCAGCTCTGACTCATCTCTCCGCACATTCACCAAGAGCTTCAATCCTGGGTTGTTCTCACAGCGCCATCTTGAGTCCTCCCCCCCGCCCATTTTCTGTTTTATTAATTTGGCTAGTGGTCTATTTTGTTGATCTTTTAAAAAAAAACAGCTCCTGGATTTATTGATTTTTTGAATGGTTTCTTGTGTCTCTGTCTCCTTCAGTTCTGCTCTAATCTTACTTATTTCTTGTCTTCTGCTAGCTTTTGAAGTTTTTTTTTTAGATCTTTTTTTAGATCTTGCTCTTCTAGCTCTTTCAATCTTGACGATAGGATGTCGATTTTAGATCTTTCCTGGCTTCTCATATGGGCATTTATTGCTACAAATTTTCCTCTAGACACTGCTTTAAGTGTGCCCCAGAGATTCTGGTATGTTGTGTCTTTATTCTCATTGGCTTTATAGAACATCTTTATTTCTGCCTTCATTTCATTGTTTATCCAGTTGACATTCAGAAGCCAGTTGTTCAGTTTCCATGATGTTGTGCAGTTTTGAGTGAGTTTTTAAATCCTGATTTCTAATTTGATTGCACTTATGTGAAACTGTTTGTTATAATTTCTGTTTTTTTATGTTTGCTCCGGAGTGATTTACTTTCAATTATGTGGTCAATTTTAGAGTAAGTGTGATGTGGTGCTGAGAAGAATGCATATTCTGAGAATTTTAGGTGGAGAGTTCTGTAGTTGTCTATTAGGGCTGCTTCATCCAGATCTGCATTCAAGTCCAGGATATCCTTGTTGATTTTCTATCTCATTGATCTGTCTAATATTGACAGTGGAGTGTTAAAGTTGCCCACTGTTATTGTGTGGAAGTGTAAGTCTCTTTCTAGGTTAAGAACTTGATTTATGTTTCTGGGTGCTCTTGTATTGCGTGAATATGTATTCAGGATAGTTAACTCTTCTTGTTGTATTGATTTTTTTACCTTTATGTAATGCCCTTTGTTGTCTCTTTTGATCTTTGTTGGTTTAAAGTCCATTTTATCACAGACTAAGTTTGCAACCTCTGCTTTTCTTTTTGCTCTCCATTTGCTTGGTAAACATTCTTCCATTCCTGTGTTTTATTTTTTTGAGTATTTGTGTGTCTTTGCTTGTGAGATGAGTTTCCTGAATACAGCACATTGATGCATCTTGACTTTTAATACAATTTGCCAATCTGTGTCTTTTGATTGGGGCATTTAGTCTGTTTACATTTAACATGAATATTGTTTTTTGTGAATCTGATCCTGCCATTTTTCTTACTGGCTGTTTGTTCTGCCCATTAGTTGATTCAATTTATTCACTGCATCATCGGTCTTTACCATTTGATACATTTTTGCAATGGTTGGTACTGGTTTTTCCTTTTCGTGTTTAGTGCTTCCTTCAGAAGTTCTCATAAGGCAGGTCTGGTGGTGATGAAATCTCTCAATAATTGCTTGTCTGCAAAGGATTTTGTTTTTCCTTTTCTTATGAAGCTTAATTTGGCTGGATATGAAATTCCGGGTTGAAAGTTTTTTGCTTTAAGAATGTTGAATATTGGCTTCCATTCTCTTCTGGCTTGTAGGGTTTCTGCCAAGAGATCTGCTGTGAGTCTGATGGGCTTCCCTTTGTGAGTAACCTGACCTTTCCTTCTGGCTGCACTTATAATTTTTTTCCTTCATTTCAACCCTGGTAAATCTGATGATTATGTGCTTTGGGGTTGCTCTTCTTGAGAAGTAACTTTGTGGTGTTCTCTGTATTTCCTGTATTTGAATGTTGGCCTCCCTTGCTAGGTTGAAAAATTTCTCCTGGATAATATTCTGAAGAGTGTTTTCCCAGTTTGGATTCATTCTCCCCATCACCTTCAGGCACACCAATCAAGCACATCTTAGGTCTTTTAACATAATCCCCTATTTCTTTCAGATTTTGTTTCTTTCCACTCTTTTTTCTCTCCTTCTCATTTTATTTCATTGAGTTGATCTTCAATCTCTCATATCCTTTTTTCTGCTTGGCCAATTCAGCTATTAAAACTTGTGTATGCTTTGCAAGTTCCTGTGCTGTGTCTTTCAGCTCCATCTAGTCATTTGTGTTCTTCTCTAAGCTGCTTATTCTCATTAGCATTTCATCTAACCTTATCTTTCAAGGCTTTAATTTCTTTGTTTTGGGTTAGAACTTGTTCCTTTTGCCCAGAGAAGTTTGTTATTACCCACGTTCTGAAGCCTGTCTTCTGTCATTTCATCAAACTCATTCTCCATCCTGTTTTGTTTCCTTGCATTTGAGGAGTTGTGATCACTTGCAGGAGTGTTCTGGTCTTTGATGATTTCATCTTTTCTGCACTGGTTTCTTCTCATCTTTATGGGTTTATCTACCTTTGATCTTTATAGTTGGTGATTTTGGATGTGGTCTCTGAGTGGACATCCTTTCTGTTAATGTTGAAGCTATTTCTTTCTGTTTTTTGATTTTCATTCTAACAGTCCATCCCCTTTGGTGTACGAGGCCTTTTTTTTTTTTTTTTTTTTTTGTTATACAGGGCACAGGTTGCGGCTTGAGGAGGCAATCTGTCCTTTGTCTGCCTGCAGAGGAGCTGCTGAGCTATCTCCGACTCAGCCCAGCGGCTGTGTAGGCTTCCTTTCACTTTGTTTACACAGGTGAGATTAGACCCGCCTTCCCAGTGATGGATGTCCTTCCCCCTACCGAGCTCGATCGTCCTGGGTCCAGCTCAATCTGATGTACTGGCTGGGAACCTCTCAAGCTAGAGGGCTGTAGTTTGCTGGTTTTTGTGGGGGTGGGATCTGCCAAGCCATATAACCTATCTCCCTGCTTTCAGCTCTTTCTCATTCTGGGGGGTGGGTAGATCTGTCCCACAGGTGCTCTCAGTGCTAACTAAAACCTCCACCCAGTTCTGTGTCTACAACTCATGGCACACCACTTGCCAGAGATGTTGCTCAGATCTGCACTGGCAACTCATGGCATTTCTCAGCCTGGTGGCATTCTCCCTGACTGTGGGAGGGAATGGGAGAAGCACAGTATCTGAACCGGACTGCTGAGGGGGCAAAGTCACCTATCCTCCAGTCAGTTGCATTTCCAAGATTGGTCAACACCCTGCCCTGCCTGAGTTTACCCTCCCTGGGATAAACCCCTGTGAACCTGGTACCTCGGTTGGAAACGCAGAGATCACTCGTCTTCTGCATCTCTCTCACTAGGAGCTGTGATCTGGAGCTGTTCCTGTTAGGCCATCTTGGTGGAGTCTCTTCTTTATTATTTTTTTCATGATATTTGGCACACATATTTTTTTCAGCAGTGTATTAGCAATCTTGACTTCATCTACAACCATTTCTTTGCAATAAATTTTAACATATTCCAGTATCTGAGAATTAGCATTTAAATTTTTTCTTAAGACAAGTGTATTTTTTTACTTACCCAAACCCATTTTACATATGGAAAAATTATATCTTCAGTATTCATTACTAAATTAGAAAAAGTGGATATTGAAAAGTTTCGACATTGGTAATAAGGCTTCAATTATTTATTCATTAGCTGATGATGAAACAAACCAAAATGGTTCTGAACAAAGATTATGGTTAATAATGAAGATGAAGACGATGTTGTTAACACTGCAAAAAAGTGCCTATAGATGACCTGGTGAAAACGTGTGCTTAAAATGTGTGATTGACCTCTTAGAAAACTAGAGTGACTACATTCATAACAGAAAAAAATCATGCCAGTTTACAAAATTGAGGAGAAACTTTTAGGCAAATCTCATTGATAATAAGGTGAATAACTCTGAAGGAAAAATTTAACATAGTCATCAAGTAGAATGCCTCCTCATTTTTAAAGGACTCATCTCTTTGTCCCTTAACTGTTTCTGATGTTTCTTTTCATCTAGAAAGTGCAGTGTACAGTAAACATTTAATTAAAATAGAGCGTTTTAGTCTTATACATGAAGACTGAAGTTCTGCTATTGTTTGATTTAGCTGTTGCTTAACAACTAATGTAGGTATTCTCGTAATTCTACTGTGCAGCTTAGTTACCATGAACACATTAGTTTTCACCGTAATAGTGTTATGTTATACTTTTTATTGTTTATTATACATGTGTTAATAAGTTTAAGGAAATGACTGCTTATTACTTGTATATAAATTCAGAGTCAGGAATAATGATGATGCAAAAAAAACAAAACAGAGATTGTCCAAATGGGTGGTTAAAATAGTAATATCTTTGCTTTCCTAGGGTTTTATGTACACAAATTTTGCTTTATAAAAATTTAAAATATACGAAGTTGACTTCAGTCTGTGTGTACAAGGTGTATATAAAATATAAATAATTCCTTAAATTTTGACTTGAATCTTGCTCATAACTTATTATGTGCATAAAATATTCTAAAATTCAAAAATGTTTAAACTCAAAACACTTTAGTCCCAACCGTTTCGGTAAGAGATACTCAATCTGTATATAGTAATAAATTATCTTACAGAAATATGCCCAGTAACAGGTACTCACAAGAAATAGAACGATACAAACTCTCATGAGGCCCCCTCATATTCTCCTCTCAAATTATTGTCCTTCCTTCCAAAATAATAACAAACATTCTAACATAATTTTTTGTGTTTATAAACTTTATTTAAATAGAAATATAAATAATGTACCAATTTATTTTAGTCTAGTTGTTTCTTTTTTTTTTTTTTTTTAGAAGTTCAACCTTTGTTTTTGATTCAGGAAGTACATGCAGGTTTGTTGCATGGATGTGTTGTGTGATGCTGATGTTTGAAATATAATCGATTCTACCCCCAGGCAGTGAGCAGAGTGCCAAACAGGTAGCTTTTCAGCCCTTGCACCTCCCCTGGCCTCCCACTCTAGAACTGACCAGTACTCAAAGATTTTTCCACCATTTTGTTATCTGTTTCCAATATTTATCTCCCACTTATACATGAAAACATGTGATAGTTGGTTTTCTGTTTTTGTATTTGTTCACTTAGGATCATGGCCTCCAGCTACATCCATGTTGCTGCAGAAAATATAATTTTGTTTTTATACTTGTGTAGTCATTCATAGTACATATATGTCAGAAGTTAAAAATTCAATTTACTGATGGTCACCTAGATTGATTCTACGTCAATTTCATTCACTATGTCATTCCAGCTCACTATTCCTATTGTGAATTGTGCTGCAATAAACATGCAAGGCAATGTGAAGTATTGGATGCGAGATTGAAATAATCACTAAGACAAAAGTATGCCAAATTGCAGGGTCTTTATTGCCGGCGACCACGGAGGACTCATGTCTCTCCAACCCGTGGCCCTGAACTCAGGGGGAGCAGGGTATTTAAGCCGAAAAACCACATAGTGGATGCAGGGCAAGCAACCTTACAAATGCTTATTTTGGTAACTACTGATAAGCAAAAGGTTTATTCTTTAGAGCAAGGTAGCAGGTTTGTTTACAGAAGCCAAGGTCAGCAGTTATTGCAAGAAGAATGGGGCAGATTTTTGGAAAAGCAGCTTTGTCTTATAAAATGGCGTTGCTCTGGTTCTAACTCTAGGCCCGCTATAGCACAGATGTTAGGTTTTTTAATGATTTATTTTCCTTTGGGTGGGTACCAAGTAATAGAATTGCTGGGCTTAATATTTAAGCCCTTTAAAAGTCTTCAAACTGCTTTTCACAGTAAATGAACTAATTTACATTCCCACCAGCAGTGTGTAAATGTGCCCTTTTGTCTGTGGCCTTACCTGCATACATTATCTTTTTAAAACTATTATTAAAAATCCGTTCTGACTAGTGTGAGATGGCATTTTACTTTAGTTTTGATTTCCATTGGAACAGGACTATTCGTCACTCATGGCAAGGCCTTAGGACAGAGCCCAGGGAGTTTCCATATTTGAGTCTGGGTCCTGGGTCTGTCCTGGTCTTCTTGAGTTTCTGTCTGCAGAGATTCCTATGTGGCTGCTCTCACCACAGCCCAGTGGTGGCTGTGGTTGCTGATGTAGTGCACCTGCTCTTTTTCCAAAGAGAGGGAGGAGTTTGTTCCATCAAACACCTCCTCCTTGTTCTGAATGAAACTCTGTAAAAAGTGCCTAGAAGCCACGCAAAGAAAAATCAGTGGCCTGACTTGTTTTCAGCATAGTTGATTCTATAGTCCACAACAGCTGGAAGAAAGCACTAAGCAAGTATATGTAAAAGAAAAGAGCAAGTGCTATAATATAAAGCAGAGTGTTGAGAAGAAGAGCTGGAAAATTATTTCATGGGGGGACCCAAAGCCTTCACTCAGGTGACTTTTAATCCGTGATCAGAATGACAACACGGAGACATCCCTGCACAAGAATGTGTCAGGGAGAAGCCACCCTTAGTAAAGAGACTCACAGGTGTGAGTTTGGCAGGAGTTAGAAAGGGACCAGTTAGGCTGCAGACAGCCCAAAGAAGAGATACGCAAATGAATTGAGAATCCTGGGGCCTGGAGGATAAAGCTAGATATTTGCTCCTTTCTGACAACGTTGCCCTAAATCTTAGCACCATTCAACAACATATACTATCTCAAAATTTGTGTGGACCAGAATTTGGAAACAGTTCACTTGGCTACCTCTGCCTTCAGGTCTTTTATGAGATTGGGACTGTGGCCTCAACTGAAGCTGGACTAGGAAAGCATCAGCCTTTACGCTCACTCATGTTAAAATTGGCAGGGTTTAGTGTGGACTGAGAGCCTGACTTTTCTTCTGTCTACTGACCTAAGCACTTCCTCAGGTCTTTGTTATGTGGGTCTGTACATAGAGCATCTGGCAGCATTGGAGTTTGCTTCCTCTGTTTGAGGAATACGATAGAGAGATAGAATTAGACAAACAGGCTCACAGAGTGGCAGAGAGAGAAAGATTGAGGGAGCAAATAGAAAAAACCCAGTAGAATAAAAACGACAGATTAAAAACAAATCTTGTCTTAGTGCAATTTGTCACATGTGTAATTCCAGCACATTGAGAGGCTGAGACATGTGGATCACCTAAGGTCAGAGGTTCAAAACCAGCCTTGCCAACATGATGAAACATTGCTTCTTCTGAAAATACAAAATTAGCTGGGAGTGGTGGCACATGCCTGTAATCCCAGCTACTAGGGAGACTGAGGCAGGAGAATTGCTTGAACCTGGGAGATGGAGGCTGCAGTGAGCCGAGATTATGCCACTGCACTCCAGCCTGGGCAACAAAAGCAAAACCCCATCTCAAAGAAAAAAAAATCTTGAGAGTTACAATAATCCTCTTTCGATATTTGTGTTAAGATTTTCACCCCCAGTGAAATGGTATAAGGGAGTAGAAGTTAGTTAAGTCCTGAGAGTGGGGCCCTCATAATGGCGATTACTGATTTTATACAACAAACCACAGAGGTCTCTTTTCCTCCTTTTGCCAAATGAAGATAAAACCTGACGTGTGCAGTCTGAAATTCAGAAGAGAGTCATCACCAGAGCTCAACCATGCTGACACCCTGATCTCAAATTTCCAGCCCCTAGAAGTGTGAGGAATTAAGTCCTTTGTCTATAAGCTGCCTTGTTTGGGGGTCCTTGGTACAGCAGTTCTGAACAAATACATAAGTGATACCCTATTCTGTACTCCACTGGACAGAAGCTGAATTTATGCCTCTAAACTGTTAAAAAATGACTTAAAAATTGGGTTTTGGGAATGAAGATAAAATATATTATAATAGAGACAGGTTCTCCCTCTGTCACCCAACTTGAAGCACAGTGGTAGAGTGGTGTAATTGCAGCCTCAAACTGTTGGGCTCAAATAATCCCCCCACCTCAGACTCCTTTGCCACCATGCCTGGCTGAATGATTTTAACTTTTTTTATAGAGAAGGGGCCTCGTTATGCTGCCCAGACTGGTCTCAAGCTCCTGGGCCCAAGCAATTTCCTCAACTCAGCCTCCCAAAGCACTGGGATTAAAGGATAAGCCTCTGTGGTGGTGAGCTGTGCCTACTCTAAAAGACTGAAAATAGAAAAGTAATAACTCTTTGCCAAATTAAAAAACAAACAAACCCAAAAACCCAATAGTTTCCAGGTCTTAGATAAAGACAATTCTGTGTCACAAAGAATGACAAAAGATTATTTAGCTGTTCAAATGATTTGCATATGTTTAAAAGAAGCAGAGGCAAAAGGTACATATAGAAGTTTTCCAGGCCATGCATTGTGGCTCATACCTGTAATCCCAGCATTTGGGTAGGCCAAGGCAGTAGGATCTGTTGAAGTCAAAGGTTTGAGTGAAGTACAGGCGACATGGTGAGACCCTGTCACTACAAAAACTAAAAATAAAGTTGGCCAGGCACTGTGGCACACGTCTTTAATCTCGGCACTTTGAAAAACTGAAGTGGTAAGATAACAAAGTCAGAAGTTCAAGATCACCCTGGACAACATAGTGAAACCCTGTCTCTACTACTATTACTGCTAATGAATTTGCTGGGTTTGATGGCATATGCCTGTAATCTCAGCTACTTGGGAGGCTTGGCAGGAGAATTGCTTGAATCTGGTAGGAAGAGGTTGCAGTGAACCGAGATTATGCCACTGTACTGCAGCCTGGGCCACAGAGCAAGACTCTGTCTCAAAAAAACAAAAACAAAACCAAAATAAAGTTATGCTAGCATAGTGGTGAATGCCAATAATTATAGGTAATTGAGAGTGAGGCAGGAGGACTGCTCAGCCAAAGAGTTTAAGGTTACAGTGAGTAATGATTATGCCATTGTACTTCAGGCTAAGCAAAAGAGTGAAACTCTGTCTTACAAAGTTAATAATAAAAGTTTTCTAAATTATATTGTTTAAGAAAGGAGAAAAGAAAAAAATCTTTTCTTATTTTCAAGTGGGATACTAGAGCCTCTCATTTGTAATTTGTATTTGCTTCTGCAAAATCTGTCTAGATTCGTGGTCTTGAACTATGGGACATCTGAATTCTAGTAGGTGCTGGATTCAGGCAACTGAGGGGTAGCCCTGGGCACACTGTGTGCATGTGAAAAAAAGGGTTTGTGGGGAACTAAAAGGCAAAAGAGCGGAAAGTGCCATTAAGAACTCACAAGTGGGAGACAGTACAGGGTTGGTGGAATGACTGGTTCATGCTACAGATACTGACCCAGGTGAGACTTTGCTCTGACTTATTTCTGTGTCCATGAAGGAAAATGAGATTACAATCTTCTCAACCCAGAAGCCTGGGTTGATTAAAAAAAACAAAAATAGGTTGCCCCTACATATTTGGTGTCTGAGGTAGAGAAAATGCCAGGAGTCACGTAGGCTCATGTGTGGGTTTTCGGTCAGGAGGTCCTGTTAGGAATGCCTGTTAAGAGGCTAAGCTCCCTAAGCTGTGAGAGCTCTAATCAGCACGTGTAGACTTTTCAGAAGGGAGATATAAGGCAGGCATTCTGAACCTGAAACTGCATGACATTTTGTTTCATCTCACGAGGTTTGACAGGCTGTTTTGGAACATGTCTGGAAGGTGAACTCTGAAGAAGAGTGTGTACTTTGATGTGACTCAGATGAGGCCTTTTGTGGGAACCAGGAATTCAATGCCCAGTATCAGAGCTGGTGTCTTTAAGCTCAGTAGGTTGCCTCTTTGTATTAAGTCCATTGTTACCAGGGTGTAGGCTGGAGATTCCAAATGGCTTCCAGAATCCTTCTCTGATTCTCTTTGGGAGATGGGGTCTGAAAAAGACAAAGTCAGTATTTTTAGGAAATTCCTGAAAGTCTGGTTGGAAACCTGGTAAGACCTCTTGCCTGATGCCTAAATGCTCAGTTCTGAGCTCTAGCTATATAGATGCTTGGTAGGCATAGAGCTGGGTTTGCATTTATATCAGCACAACGTATGTCAGAGTTGAAGAAGTAGCCAGGACAAAGTGTCTTGGTTGCGGGCTGGGGAACATCTTAAAAGCAAACTAGTCTGCTGACTTTCATCTTGGCAATGAGTGTTGGGTTCTAGCCAAAGGGCTTGAATGCAGCATGAGTCCAATCCATAGATACACCTTGTAATGGAGAAATGTTTGTGTATTTTCAGTTCGATGCAATCAAGGTGAAATTACCATGCTATTGGTTCATTAACTTTTTATTATTTAATATCAAATCTAAGACAAAACGCATTAAATGCTTATAGACATATGTATTTGTTCTTCACCAGGCCCATAGTATCTGCCTAGTTTTAAACTTTCTTCCATTTTGTAGGTTTCAACTTATTTTATTGTGGAATATTAAATCTAATACAGACATTGTCCTTTTACATATAATTTCCTTTTATTTAATATGTTTTTAATTGGCATTTTACCTTAAGTTATGGACTATTTTATCATATAAATAGCTTCATTTCTATTTCAAAGATAAAATTATTTGGGTTTCTTGTCTTGAAATTTTTATATTACTTAGTAATGAGATAAACATTAATGTTTTCAAGGTATTTTAAATTTTAGATAATTACTCATTATATCCATGTGAAGCTTGTTTTTACTGCATGTGTGGGTTGGACAGTTGTTTTCACTTCTGTTTCATCTTTACTCTGATATCCCTAGAACTCATAACTCTTGTAGTTGAGAAATAATAGGTTATCATTCCAATAAATGGGAAAAATTCAATAATACCACACTACAAATGAGTTTCAAAGCAGGACATGCCTTCAAAGCATAAACAACATGAGCCTACATATGTACAACAATAGTAACGTGTAAGTTACAGTTTGGATGAAAAATAAAAGCACAGAAAATTTGTTAAATAAATTAAAATGGACATCAGGTCTCAAGAATTTCTGAGCAGACAAAATAAGTTAGGTTTCATAAGTTATCTCAGCCTTGCTGGATTTGCAAATATAAGCAAAACTTAAATTATTTCTCATAGATGCCTATTTAAAAAACATAAATGAAGCTAAACCAATCAGGAGTAGCCAGCAACCTTATATAAATAGAAACTGTCCAATAAGAAAATAAAAAAAAGAAAAAACCAACCATACAAGAAAGAATAAAAAATGTTGTACTACCACTAATCAAATGATTTGTTTCTACATTTTTCCTCTGAATACTTGCTTCTTACACTGTAAATGAAACACTGTCTTTCAGCTGATGTTCTGCAGTTTATCAATTGCTCTTACTCAAATAAACAGTTTACAATTTCATTGTGTCTCAAATTACTTTTTAGAAGGATAAATAAACTATCTCGGAATAAACATTACAAAAATGTGTACAGAATATGAGAAAAACCATAGAAAGTTTTAAAATACATGAATGTAGACACAAGCAAATAGAAAATTTGTATCGTATTCTTAGGCAGAAAAACTCAATCTTATCAATGTAAATTGTCCTTAGAGGAAGTTATAAATTCAATTTAGTTTCAATACAAATACCAGATACCATTAGATATTGGAAGTAGGCGTGTTACTACTAAATGTTATACAAATGAAAACACAAATAAAAATAACCAAGAAAACTAAAAAAAAAAAAAAAAAAGGAGACTGGCCAGCCCTGTGAGAAATCTTGATTGATTAAAAGAACTCATAGATAATTGGAACTAAAAATTCAGAAAGAGACCAAAGGGCCTATGAAAGTGTCATAGTGCATCCAGGCTGCTACACCAAAATATCTTAGACAGAGTGAAAATGAACAACAGAAATATATTTTTCACAGTTCTGGAGGCTGAACGTGCAAGATCAAAGCAGCAGCAAATTTGGTGTTTGGTGAGAGCCCTGTTCCCCATAGATGGTACCTTCTTGCACAAGGGACAAAGGCATCCCCTTTAACCTTCTTTGAAAAGGCGTTTATTCCATTTATGAAGATGAAGCACTCTTGGCTTAATCACTCTCTCAAAGGCCAGATGCCTGATACTCTCCACATATGAATTTGAAAGGGGACCTAAACATTCAGGCCAGAGCAACAATTTAGTAAGCAATAGAAGCAACGTGGAGAATGGCATCAGTAATACTTGAGATGTAAAAATGTGATGCTCTTAACACAAAAATGATTTATTATTCATGACATATAACAAAATAAAGGTCCAATGAAATTATATTTTTCATAAATATAAATATGTACGGCAAAAAATTAATTGTTGATAAGGTTAATTCTACAGGTGGTATCAGGATTTCCTAGGTTTCTGGGGATGGGCAAGGCTCCAGAGTTTTCTTCTGTGATGTTTTCCTGGAAGTTGCCAATGCTCTTATTCAATTTGAAAGCAGATTAAAATGTTTGTTTCTATTTCAACATTTACTAAATTTAAAATAATAAGACCAATTTATGCATAATTCTGAAACAATTATTCATCAGTGGTGCTGTGCTGAGGAAGACACAGACTCTCACACGCAAACACGGGTGCTTTTCAGTCAAATAGATTTTTCCCCATGCCAGAGTCACATAGCTTACACTTGATGAGAGGCCTTCACAGGCAAGCATTGCTCTGCAGCCCTACCACAGACTTTAACCCTGAAAATCTGACCCAGAGAGTAATGGATAAACACCCATCCTAGTGTTCTGACTTACAGGAATCATTTCTTAAGAATCCCTTACAGGGATCTGGAATCTTTTCTGAATTCATCAGCCACACACAGATAGACTTGAAAATTTGGAAGAAAGGTTTTATTCTCACTGGGACTCCTGCCCTGTCCTGCCAGCTTCTCTAGAAGTACACTTTTCTAATCACTCCTGAGAAATTCTAAGGAGTTATCTCTTTGTGTCAACATTATTGATCTCATAAAGTGGGATGAGAAATAGTTTAGAATCCAGCTATGCTGGGGCCTGTGTCCAGGATTCCTTACCTGACATGTTTCTGATTTACCTAAATATTGATAAATACAGATTCATCTCTAAAAGGTAGAAAAACTGAAGAAGAAATCACTCCTTTCAAATGCATATGTAGACTTCTCCAGGATGGGTTGTATATTAGATCTAAAATTGAATCAATAACAGAAGAAAAACTAGAAAATTTGCAAACTTGTATAAATTTAACAACATACTCTTAAACAACCAGTTCAAAGAGAAAGACCTAATTGTTTCCAGATTGGGTCAAACTTAGTTTGACAGGAGTTCTGTGGCAAGCTCTTAGCTGACTTTAAAATCAGTGTAACCAGTAATAGTGTCAAGATGGCTATGAGTCCAAAAACCAAAAGAATAGCTCTAGGTGGAGGCTAATCCTTTACTGAAGGCTCTAAATGTCAAAATCTAGATTTGATGGGCCTCAGGATGAATTGTACAATGCAAATCTCCCCAAATATTTTTACTAAACCTTAACTGGAAAGTAAGACTCCAGATTGTTTAACCCTGACAAAAAAATAAATTTCTGATCTTTTCACCTGGGATCTATGTGTGTGTGCTGGAGCCACCTTTACCAACAGGCATGAAGTTACAACTTCCCTAGTGCCTCTACTTTGTACTTGTGCAGACTTTCAAATACAGAGGTAAGAGCTTAGGGTTTCCTGGTCTTTTGTGAAGCATGACCCTGAGCATCCCCATTTTCTTCTATTACTAGGACTATAAGTAGGGTCCTAATTCCCAGCAGCTTATTCTCCTAGAGCTTTTCAGTACGATTATTTTCAGGCCCAGTTGATACCTTTGTTCCTGGGGCACTGTGTAGTTCATTTCAAAGTAAATGCTTTTACAAACCTCTCAACCTATTAATTTAAGTTTTCTCTGCTTTTTAAATGAAGTAATTCTGCTGTTAGCTGTCCTTATAACTTGAGAGTTATAAAAAAAGAAAGTATAAATACTTCATACAAATATTTAAAATACAAATAGCATAAAAAGAGACTGGGGATGACTATATTAATAGCAGACAAAATACACTAAAAATTACAAGAGAAAATAAGACATTATATAGTCATAAAATGTTCACTTGGTCAGAAGATAGTAATATTTTAAACAATTACATACCTAATAACAAAACATTAAGATATAGAAAGGGTAAGTTCATAGAATTGAAGGCACAAATAGACAGTTCTAAAATAATAGCTGAAGATGTTAATACTCCACTCAGAGTAGTGAATAGAATAATGAGACAGATGATAAATTAGAAAACAGAGAGCCTGACTAACATAACAAACCAAACTGATCTCACAGATATATACAAGATGCTCCCTCCAACAAAAGGGTACACACTCTTCTCAAATGCATATGTGGCATTCTTCAGGATGGGTTGTATATTAGATCTCAAATTAAATCAATAATAGAAAAAAACTAGAATATTTGCAAACTTGTATAAATTTAACAACAAACTCTTAACCAATAAGTAAAAGAATAAATCACAAGGGAAGTAGAAAAATACAGAGGAAGAAAATGAAAGCACAACATATCAAAAGTTATGGGAAGCAGCAAAAACAGTGCTAGGATAAGAAGTCTGCAGCCACAAAACCTTTAAAAAGTACAAAGACATTAAATCAATAATAACTCTGTCATTATTAATTTCTATCAATTCAGAAAATTAATACCAAATTAGATTCAAAGAAAAAGTAAAATAATAAAACTTTTAGCAGAGATAAATGAAATAGAGATTATACAAACAACAGAATACCAAGAAACCAAAGCTAGTTCTCAGTTCTTCAAAAAAGAATTAACAATTGGCAAATCTTCAGTTACACTAAAATAAATCAGAGTATTTACATAACAAAAAGAGAAATAAATATGAGACATTAATATAATCTCTAAAGGGTTAGAATGCTTTAAAAAGTGTACTATAAAGTATGAGAGGACAATAAATTGAAAAATCGAGATTAAATGGGCAGATTTCCATGTATACAAGACTTGATTACAAAGAATTACAAAATCTGAATATACCTACAACTATTAAGGAAATGGAATCAGTCATTAAAAAGTTGATGAAGAAAAGCCTTTGATTGTTGGCTTCACTAGTGAATTATATCAAGCATTTATAGAACAAAAATTCTTTCCAAACTCTACCAAAACTACTCAGCCAAATCCTAGCTAGCCACATTAAGCAGCATACTGGCAAGATTTCACCCCATGACCCAGGAGAATTTATTATTGGAATGCAGGAAAGTTTTAGCATATGACTGGTTTCTGTGCAGTGCTGTTTATAACTGATTGATTGCAACCAGTTACAAATTTCTTTACTCCTTCTCCACTCCCACTGCTTCACTTAGCTAGCCTTTCTTAACAAACATTTCAGCATATAAAAATTAATCAATGCATACACCACATTAACAAATGTTTTTATAAAAATCTCATTAATACAGAAAAAGTAGTTTACAAAATTCAAAATATTTTTATAATAAATTAGGAATTTATTGTGTTTAAAGAAATAAAAGGAAACCATCTTTGTAAAATTCACATATAAAAACCCACAGCAAACAACATATTCCAAAGGGAAAGACCGAAAGGCTTTTCTCTAAGCTCAGAAGCAAGGCAAGAATGTCTGCTCTTGCCACTTTTATTCAACACAGTTTTGGAAGTTTTAATCAGAGAAATTAAAACAGAGAAATAAATAAACTGCATCAAAATATGGACAGAAAATATATCCTTATATGTAGAAAATCTTAAAGATTCCACACAAAAACTATTACAATTAACAAATTCGGCAGAGTAGAGCATTTAAAATCGACATAGAAAAATAAATTGTATTTTTAGTTGGCAACATAAATAATCTGAGAAGTAAACTATAAAAATAATTTAATTTACAATAGCATGAAAATAAGAAAGTACTTAGGAAGTAACCAAAAAGTAAAATTCCAATGACTTAGTGTGGACATTAAAAACAAATCAATTTTTAAGTTTCTGTGAAATCTCAAGGGACCCTAAATTGCCAAAGTAATTTTGAAAAAAAATTCCAAAGTTAGAGAAGTTACACTTACTGATTTCAGAACTCAGTATAAAAGTCTAAAATAGTATACTACAAATAGACCAACAGAATAACATGGAAAGCCAACATAAATAAACATGCTAAAGTGCAATGAAATATATATTACAAAAAAATTAAATATTTTAACATGTTTTTTAAAAAATTAAAAAATAAAAATGAACACGCATATATATGGTCAAATGATTTTTATGAGAAAGGAACTGTCCTTACAACTGGTGCTAGGAAATTGGGTACCCACATGTAAAAGAATGAAGCTGAACCCTAAGAAAAAAATTAACTAAGTTGATTAGAAACTTAAACATAAGAGCTAAAACCACATAATTCTTAGAATACAATATAGGTAAAACATGTTATAACATTGGATTTGGCAGTGATTTTTTTAACAGGACACCCAAAACACAAGAAAAAACAAACAAAAAATAGACAAATAGAACTTTATCCAGAATACACAAAGAAAAATTCAGCAACCATGAAACGAACTACTTGTTTAAAATATAGGAAAAAAAGTTAAACAGACATTTCTCTAAAAATTATGTAAACTGGCTAATAAGCGCTGAAAAAACACAAATGTAATCCCAAATGACATATCACTTAATACCCATCAGCACAGCTACTACCAAAGGAAAAAGAAGCAAACAAACAACCGAATCACAAGTGTTGGTGAGGATGTGGCGCAATTGGAACATTTGTACACTGTTGGCAGAAATGTAAAATGCTGCAGCTGCTATAAAATAACAGCATAGTAGTTACTAAAAAAGTTTACACATAAAATTACCGTATGACCCAGAAATTTTACACCTGGGTATGTAGTAAAATATATGAAAGCAGAGACACAAAATAATACACGTACACCTAGATTTATTGCAGCATGACTCACATCACCCAAAAGGTGGAAGCAACCCAAATGTTATTTGAAACATCATTAAGAACAAACAGAAAAAATGGGACTTATACATGCAGTGGAATATTATTCAGTTAAGTAAAGTAAGGAAATTCTGACACACGGTATATCATGCATAAACCTTAAGGAAATTGTGCAAAGTGGCATGAGCCAGTTATAAGGGACAAATACTGTATAATTCCACTTATGAGACACTTGGAGCAGTTAAATTCCAGAAACCCAAGTAGAAGAGCTGTTCCTAGGAGCTAGAGGAGGAGTAACAGGGAGCTGTTATTTAATGGATATAGAGTTTTGGTTTTGCAAGTTGAAAGAATGTCCTTATGCATGGGAATGATAGTTGTAATACAATGTGGATATACTTATTTTTTCTGAGATGCACACCTAAAATAGTTAAAATGGTTAATTTTATGTATACTTTACCATAATGTGAAAAATAATTTTTTATTATACTTTAAGTTCTGGGGTACATGTGCAGAATGTGCAGGTTTACTACATAGGTATACATGTGCCATGGTGGTTTGCTGCACCCATCGACCTTTCATTCTACATTAGGTATTTTTCCTAATACTATCTTTTCCCTAGTTCCCATTCCCCTGCCAACAGGCCCTAGAGTGTGATGTTCCCCTCCCTGTGCCCATGTGTTCTCATTGTTCAACTCCCACTTATGAGTGAGAACATGCAGTGTTGGTTTTCTGTTCTTGGGTTAGTTTGCTGAGATTGATGGTCTCCCGCTTCATCCATGTCCCTGCCAAAGACATAAACTCATTCTTTTTTTATAGCTGCATAGTATTCTATGGTGTATATGTGCCACATTTTCTGTATCCAGTTTATCATTGACGGGCTTTGGATTTGTTCCACGTCTTTACTATTGTGAACAGTGCCACAATAGACATATATGTGCATGTGTATTTATAGTAGAAAAATTTAATGTCCTTTGGGTATATAGCCAGTAATGAATTTGTGGGGTCAAATGGTATTTTTGTTTCTAGATCCCTGAGAAATTGCCACACTGTCTTCCACAATGGTTTAACTAATTTACACTCCACCAAAAGTGTACAAGCATTTCTATTTCTCCACATCATCTTCAGCATCTGTTGTTTCCTGACTTTTTAATGATCACCATTCTAACAGGCATGAGATGGTATCTCACTGTGGTTTTCATTTGCATTTCTCTAATGACCAGTGATAATAATCTCTTTTTTGTTATATATTTGTTGGCTGCATAAATGTTTTCCTTTTAAAAGTATCTGTTCATATCCTTGGCCCACTTCTTGATGGGGTTGGTTTTTTCTTGTAAATTTAAGCCCTTTGTAGATTCTGGATATTAGCCCTTTGTCAGATGGATAGAATGCAAAATTTTTCTCCCATTCTGTAGGTTGCCTGTTCACTCTGATGATAGCTTTTTTTTTTTCTGTGCAGAAGCTCCTTAGTTTTCTTAGATCCCATTTGTCAATTTTGACTTTTGTTGCCATCGCTTTTGGTGTCTAGTCATAAAGTATTTGCCCATGCCTATGGCTTTAATAATATTGCCTAGGTTTTCTTCTAGGGTTTTAATAATTTTAGATCTTACATTTAAGTCGTTAATTCATCTTGAGTTAATTTTTGTATAAAGTGTAAGGAAGGGATTCAGTTTCAGTTTTCTGCAAATGGCTAGCTAGATTCTGAACACTGTTTGTACATAGGGAATCCTTTCCCCATTGCTTGCTTTTGTCTGGTTTGTCAAATATTAGATGTTTGTAGATGTGTGGTGTTATTTCTGAGTCCTCTGTTTGGTTTCATTGGTCTATAAACACCTCTATGCAAATAAACTAGAAAATCTAGAAGAAATGGATAAATTCCTGGACATATACACCCTCTCAAGTCTAAACAAGGAAGAAGTTGAATCCCTGAATAGACCAATAACAAAATTGAGGCAGTCATTCTAAAATTGAGGCAGTAATTAATAACCTAGCAACAGAAAACAGTTAGGGACCAGATGGGTTCACACCTGAATTCTACCAGAGGTACAAAGAGGAGGTGGTACCATTCCTTCTGAAACTCTTCCAAACAATAGAAAAAGAGGGACTCCTTTTCTATCTCATTTTATGAGGCCAGCATCATCCTGATACCAAAATATAACAGAGACACCACCACAACAACAAAAATTTCAGGCCAATATCACTGATAAATGTCTATGCGAAAATCCTCAATGAAATTCTGGCACACTGAATCCTGCAGCAAATCAAAAAGCTTATCCATCTCGATCAAGTCTACTTTATCTCTGGGATACAAACCTGGTTCAACATATGCAAATCAATAAATGTAATCAATCACATAAACAGAACCAATGACAAAAACCACAGGATTATCTCAATAGATGCAGAAAAGGCCTTCAAGAAGATTCAACAGCCCTTCATGCTAAAAACTCCCAATAAACTAGGTATTCATGGAACATATCTCAAAATAATAAGCTCTATTTCTAACAAACTGAATGGGCAAAAATTTCAATATCATACTGAATGGGCAAAAACTGAAAGCATTTTCTTTGAAAATTGGCACAAGACAAGGATGCCCTCTCTCACCACTCCTATTCAACAAAATATTGGAAATTCTGGCCAGGGCGATTAGGCAAGACAAAGAAATAAACTGTATTCAAATAGAAAGAGAGGAAGTCAAATTGTCTCTGTTTGCAGATCACATGATTTTATATTTAGAAAACCCCATTATCTCAGCCCCAAACCTCTGGAAGCTGATGAGAAACTTCAGAAGTTTCAGGATTTAAAATCGATGTGGAAAAATTACAAGCATTTCTATACAACAATAACAGACAGAGAGCCAAATTATGAGCGAACTCCCATTCACAATTGCTATGAAGACAATAAAATACTTAGGAATACAACTAACTAGGGATGTGAAGGACCTCTTTAAGGAGAACTACAAACCACTGCTCAAGGAAATAAGAGAGGACACGAACAAATGGAAAAACATTCCGTGCTCATGAATAGGAAAAATAAATATTGTGAAAATGGTCATACTGCCCAAAGTAATGTATAGATTCGATGCTATCCTCACTAAGCTACCATTGACTTTTTTCACAGAAAGAGCCCACATAAAAAATAATTTTTTAAATGAATAAACTATAGTTATCTGCAATAGCATAAATATAATGTTGTATAAAAGAAAGTAGATGTAAAAGTGTGCATATTATATAATTTCACTTACATAAAATCCAAAAAGTGAACAAAACTGAGGTTCTGACTTCCAGTAATAATGAAGTAGTTTGTTGAATAACTATTTCACAGATAACTATAATAAAGCTTAATAAAATATTATATTTTGCTATATAGAAGTGCACATCTATGTATAATACATATATAATAGGCATGTTAGGAATAACTGAATGAGGATTTCAACTATGTCTCTGTAACAGATGTAAGAATTGAAGTTTGAATCTATTCAAATTAACTCCCTCTTAAAATAATAACAATTTTCAAAGATATACAACAGAATTCAGAGTCCCTGTAGTTCCTATTACACAATTTAAAAATTCATGAGATGTGTGAAGAAGCATGAAAGTGCAATCATTTCACAAGATAAAAAGCAGACAACAGAACCTATTCTCAACATGGCCAGGATGCTGTAATCAGTATATCAGTCTTGAAGAAAGCTATTGTAAGTATGTTCATTGGGTAAAGAAAAACATTCTCATGACAAGTGAAGAGATCTATAAGAATACACTCTCAGTCCTTTGGTCAGAGGGCTGCAGGACTACAATCCCAGCATGGACCAGGCTCAAGGACAATGTGCATTACTGGAGGAAGAGGCGAGGCTGTGTGCATGTCATTAGGCTTGCTGGGAGATGTAGTCTTATAATTACTCCCATCCCTTTTGTCACAGGGCTACAGGCTGATTCCACCATGCACCGGGTTAACAGACAGCGCACCTCTCTGGAAGAAAAGGGGAGAGGTTATAAGCACCTTTTGGGCTTGCTGGGAGATGTAGTCTTACAAACACTCCCAGCCATTTGGTCACAGGGCTGCAGCACCACAACCCCAGCATATACTGGAATCAGGAACAGTACACATCGCTGGAAAAAGAAATAGGGCTGTGAGTGAATTGCTGGGCTTTCTGAAAAATGCCATCTCATGAACACTTCTTCAGGGACCGTGTGCATCACTGGAGGAAAAGGCGGGGCTCTGCATGCCTCGCTTTTCTTGCTAAGAGATGCAGTCTCATAAATACTCCAAACCCTTTGGTCGCAGGGCTGCTGGACTACAATCCCACCGTGCACCAGGCTCAGGAATAGTGTGTGTGACTGGAGGAAGAGGCAGGGCTGTGCGTGCCTCCTTCATCTTGCTAGAAGGTGTAGTTTTATAAAAACTCCCAGCCCTTTCATTACAGGGCTGCAGGGCTACAATTCCCTTATGTACCAAGATCAAGAATAGTGCGTGTCCCAGGAGAAAGAGGCGGAACGGCGCGTGCCTCGCTTGGCCTGCTGGGAGATGTAGTAGTCTCATAAACACTTCCAGCCCTTTGGTCACAGGGCTGCAGCACCACAATTTCAGCATACACCGAGCTCAGGGACAATGTACATCAATGGAGGAAGAGGCGGGGCTGCGTACACCTCCTTGGTCTTGCTAGGAAATGTATTCACTCCCAGCCCTTTCGTCATACGACTGGAATACTTTAACACAGGGTCAGGGACAGTGCACGTCACTGGAGGAACAGAAAGCGCTGTGCACTTCTCACTATGCTTTTTGGGAGATGTAGTCTCATTAACACTCCAAGCTCTTTGGTTACAGTGTTCCAGAACTACAATCCCAACACTCATCCCGCTCAGGGACAGTGCACCAATCACTGGGGAAAGAGGCAGGGCTTTGTGAGCCTTGCTGGGCTTGCTGGGAGATGTAGTCTCATGGCCTCTCCCTTCAACTTTGGTCACAGAGCTGCAGCACTATAATCCTAGCATGTATGGGGCTTAGGGACAGTTCTCTAGTCACTGGAAAAAGAGGCGAGGCTGTGCGCACCTGGCTGGTTTTGCTGGGAGATGCAGTTTCTTAAACACTCCCAGCCTTTTTACCACAAGGCTGCAGGAGTGCAATTCCAGCATGCACTCGGCTCAGGAACAGTGTGCATTACAGGAAGAAGCGGAAGAACAGTGAGTGCCTCCTTCTCCTTGCTGGAAGATGTAGTTTTATAAAGACTCCCAGACCTTTGGTTAGAGGGCTGAACGACTAAAATCCCAGTATACACCGGGGCCAGTGATAGTGAGCATCACTGGAGGAAGAGGCGGGACTGTGTGTGGCTCTCCCCAGGCTTTCTGGGAGATTTATGCTCATAAACACTCCCAGCCCTTTGGTCACAGGGCTGCAGGACTACAATTCTAGCATGCACCAGTCTCAGGGACAAGGCAAGAGATGGGGTTGTGTGCGCCTCCCTAGGCTCGCTGGGAGATGTATGCTTATAAACGCTCCCAGCCCTTTGGTCAAGCAGCTGCAGGACTACAATCCCAGCATGCAGCAGGCTCCAGGGCTTTGCGCAGCTCTGGAAAGAGGAGCAGAGTGGTCGCATCCCACCTAGTCATGTGCTGGGAGCTCTAGTTTCTTAACTGCTCTGAGCCTGTTTGTAGGTAGGCTTTAGAACTCTAATCCCACCATGTCCCAGGATCTGGAGTGCATAGCCCTGGAGGGAGGGGCAGACCGGTGTTGACTTCTTGGTGTACAAAGTACTGTTGGACTCTGAATCCATGACGACTCTTTGCCAAGGATAGTGAGTACAGATGTGGACGTTAAGGGAAGGTCTGGGCTGGGCACTGAGGAGGGCATTACCCTACAAAGATACCTTACCTTTGCCCAAATCGGGCGGGTTGTTCTCACCCGATTGGTCCTGTCCTGCTCGATTTTCTCTTTCACCTGCACCCAGGGTTCTTTCCAGAGCATTGCATCTTCTGCAGCTCAGGGCGCTGCCTTCTTTCCTAAACTGTTGGGGAAACTGTCCTGATATCCGAGACACTCTCCATTGTGCCACGACCCTCTTTTTCCTCTAGCCAGAGCGCATGCTCAACTGCTTTTGAGAGAAATCTTCCACCTGGCCTGATTATGAACAGCTTCAGAGCTCTGTAGAGCAGTGACCAGGACTGTGACTTCCTGGAAATGTCACTCTCAATGGCGGTTTTTTCATGAATGTGAAAGTCGAGGCATTAGGAAGGTTAAGTGTAGGGTTGCACAAAATCTGTTAAAAGTAAAGAAGAAAGCCCCATTTCTGAGGCAGGAGTCTTGTGAGCCATTTTTATTAACTCATTAAGGTGGACAAGCTCCAAAATGCAACCTGAAGCTGCTGACGACTTAGGCATTTTACAATTGAAATCATCGGTCCATCTCAAGTAGGGCGTGATTTGCCAGTGTCTCAGAGACACAATTGGGATCTGATCCTTCAGGAACAGACAGCTTTCCAGCTTTGTGGTAGCGACTTTTAAGATGTAGAGTAGTTGGGGTCATTTGAAACCTGTCTTCCGTAGGGACTTTTACTTCTAGAGAGCACGTGCATTTTTATTTTACCTGTCCTCAAGCTGACGCTTTGCTCATTTTAATAATAAAAAACACACTCTTGGGAGAAGATTTAAGATGCTAATGAGACAGGCAATGTATGCACAAATATGTAGAGCTGCTGCACATGTGCACAGAGAAGACCAGGCAGAACATGCTTAGTGTAACACTTCTTTCCACCTTCCTATGAATAATCATGTAAAACTCCCCATAAAGAGGGTTTCTCCACCAATAATTAATGCTATCTCACCCTTATGAGCAGGCAGCCCTGGAATTTCTTTATCAGAGTGTACTATCTATTCTGCATTTAATTTTCAAAATATTCTTTTTTTCTTCAATAAACTATGCTATACTTCTTTTGCTGTGTGTCTTGTTTAAATTCTTTTAAACTAAGAAGATAAGAACCAAGGTATTACATCAGCCATCAATGTTTCTGGTGCCATGGCCCGGTGAGAGGTTTGTCCGCTCATTAATTTCACTTTCCCTTTACTTGCAGTGAATACTATAGCAGTTCCAGACTACCCGGTTAACTATCACTGCTTGTTCCAGTGCCGTTTCAGTAAAGTTCCGAGGGAAAGGTTTTTAAGTCACCAGTATTCCTTAGAGAGAGAATATAAGTGATCTCCTTCTAGCTGCTACTTCTGTATTATCCATAAATACACTAACCACACGGGTCACTCTCAGCATTTCATATTTGGGCTACATTGGTGCTTAGTTTCACATCTTTCTGGCCACACTTCAGACTCGGCTTACCGTTTGCTGTTCCTTCAGCAATACTCGATCGCCACCTAGTGGCTATTGTAATTTATTTTCTGATCAGGTTTTCTGTATACAAATTTTTTTTTTTGTTTTGAGGGGCAGAATAAGAGCACCCTGTCCCTTTGGGCTTTACGCATTTTCCAGCTCCTTAACATTGTTTTTCAACAGGCTTTCTTTGCTGAACAAAAAGTGCAGTCATGTAGATGCCCGGTCGTGGGGATTGCATCTGAGCATTCCAGGTATTAATAATTGAGCATCACAAATGGCAAACCAGTGAATTAAGAAAAGACTTGTCAGCCAGACATCTGCCCCAGAGCCAGCAGTGGGAGTCATCTCAGTAGGGCTGGAAATGTCCAGCACTGGTGAGAAGTAGGACAGTGTGTGGCAAATGCCTATGACCTCCTAGAGCTTTAGTTAGTGGGTTTTGAAGGGATGCTCTGGACACCTTGGTGGTCCCACTTGGCTCATGGCGATGCCCGTGGCCTCCTAAACTTCAGTACATGTTCTGTCTTTGCTGGATTCTCTCAGCACTGTGGGGAGCCTTTACCTCTACTCTCATTGAAACACCACTGGGATATTACTGGAACGGCTTTTGGCTAGAGGAATTAAGAAAAGGCTTATATTCTTTTGTAACACTATTTAGCCTGTGTACAGATTAGCTAACAAAACATGACTGGAGAATTAGACTGTGAATTTTAATAGCATCCTACAGCAAGATCTTTTCTGTAGAAATCAGGGAAGATCGTCTGAAGTATCTTATGTGCAAGCCTTTATGGCTGAGAACAAAACCCAGCTCTATGCAGCACCTGTGGGCTAAAGCCTAGTAAAAAAGAAAGCCTCTCAGACCCATTAGAGGACCCATTCTTATTAAGGGGAAGAGACTCCAGATCTCAGAGCCTAACACCAGCTCCAGATAGGGTCTCTCAGGAGCCCATGTCTTTTTTAGAATCCCCACCATCCCACACACTATCAGAGCCTCCTGTAGAATCTAATCTTGTTTCACCTCCTTTTTACACTCTTCCTTAAAGGCCTTTGTCAGGTACAATAGAGACCAGCCCAGCTGCAATACTCACAGTGGGACTTCATACCATCCAGGGCCAGCAAAATTGCTTCTCCTACACAAAGTCCCAAATGCAGAGAGGACCATCAGAGTGCATGTTCTATTCTCAATAAATGATCTAATCCAATGTAAAAAACAACTCTGATGGCTCTTAGAGAACTTCAGTGTGTTTACTGAAGACTTCTTTGTCCATCACTCAGCTTTATCATCCATAAACAGACCCAATGACTGCTGTCAACTTGGCTGCACAAAACTTTTGCTTATTGGCAAAAAAACAGAAAACACTAAAACTTTCACTGCATTCACCACTTTAATGCAAAATACTTTTTCAGCACAAATGTCACCATAAGGTGGAGCCTTGGGAATCTAGTATAAAAGATCTCAGGAAACCACAATGGCTTCCCAACAGCAGCAGAGGGACTCAGTAGACTTCAACAACGTCTGTGCTTGGTGGCCACTGTAGTCCTACAGACCAAAGAGCCTGGGATCTTCTCACAGCCAGGCTGTGAGGAACATGTTTGTATCTAAAAGAAGAATGCTGTTTTTGAAATCAATTAGTCTAGTTCATTCCAAGAAAATAGTAATAATATCACCACCCAGACAGACAAAATTGAATCTCTACGAACTTTCACTGGAACATGAAAGCAATGTCTATTACCCGCCTTGCTGTCTTTAATAGAATCAGTCATTACTATACTTTCGGCTTTAACTTTTTTTTCCAACTCTTTAAAATGTTAACTGATTTCTTGCTGTCTTACTTACAGCAGTTCCTTTTTTGTATGACGGTTTTGCGAGGCTTTCAACGTTTGGCTGCCAACATCTTACCGGCTTGTTCCATAAATGAGATGGTTTACACCCTGTTAGATCACACAGGAAGAAACTCTAGGGCCCAGGCTTGGCAGAAGTAACACCCACTCAGCAGAAAACAGCTCCAGGAAAAATGACCTAGCCCCTCAACCTCCAGTGTGATTATGGCTCTAAGATCTCTTAGGGGGAAATTGAAGCAGAAAAGATCGTCAAGAAAATGGCCATGATCTTGGGTTATAGAAACCGTGGTGACTGCACAGCCAACACAATAAGCCTTAGCATTCCCATCGGGCATACTCAAGCAAAGCTATCTTCATTAAGGACTCTCTGCTCTAGAGAACATGTGCGTTTTGATTTTGCCTGTCCTCAAACTTAACTTCTGCTTATTTTAATAGCAAAAACTGCAACCCCCAGTCAGGCACAGTGGCTCAGACCTGTACTCCCAGCACTTTGGAAGGCTGAGGAGGGTGAATCACTTGAAACCAGAAGCTCGAGACTAGACTGGCCAACATGATGAAACCCCATCTCTACTAAAGACACAAACACCAGCCGAGTTTGGTGGTGCATGCCTGTAATCCCAGCTACTCAGGAGGCACAAGAATCGCTTGAACTCAGGAGGTGGAGGTTGCAGTGAGCGGAGATTACTTCAGCCTGGGCAACAGAGTGAGACTCCATCTCAAACAAACAACAAACATACACTCCTGGGTGAAGATCTAAGATGCTGATGAGACACACAACATATGAAGAAGCATGTAAAGCTACTGCACATGTGCACTAAACTAAGAGAACCAGAACTGAGGTATCACATCAGCTGTCAACACAGCAACAAGTCAGTCTCTTTCCTGTGAACATAGCCCATGCAGAAAAGGAGAGTCACATCACCTATGTGCTGACCCAGAGAAATGTCACAATTTACCTTATGCACAAAGTTAAGGTCATAGAAGAGAGTCGTATTAAATAGTTTCTGGGCCCAGAGATATGTCACAATGCTGCCTGTGAGCAGAAATCAGGCAGAATAATTACATAACCAGTGTGCTGGACACAGCGATGTTATTCTTTCATCTGTGGGCATGACCCAGGAATGAAAGAAGAGTCACGGCATTTAGGTGATTGGTGCAGACGTGTGTAACAATCTCTCTTATGGGCAAAGCCCAGGTAAGAGAGGAGAGTCATCTCCAAGGTGATTAATGTAGAAATATGTTACAAGAAACTTTTTAGGTACGGCCCATGCAGAGTCTCCTTATCTTCCAGATGTTAGGTCCAGGGATATGTTAGAATGCCCAAAATACACAGGGCTTGGTCAAAAAAGGAGAGTCACATCACCTAGGTGCCGGGTCTAGACATATGTCACATCTGTTTCATGGGAAAAGCTCAGATAGGCCCAGAGATATGTTCCACTGCCTCCTGCTTGAAGTGTCTAGGCCAAAGACTCACATCACCTTGGTGCTAAGCCCATGTTTCTATGTAAACATTCAACCACAGTTGAAAGGGTGACTCTGTTTTTTCTTTTATTCTGAGACAGAGTCTCACTTCATCACCAGGTACCAGGCTGGAGTGCAGTGGCACAATCTCAGTTCACTGCAATCTCTGCCTTCTGGGTTCAAGCAATTCTCCTTCCTCAGCCTCCTGAGTAGCTGGGACTACAGGCACGTGCCACCATGCCCAGCTAATTTTTGTATTTTTTTAGTAGAGACGGGGTTTCACCATGTCGGCCAGGATGGTCTCGATTTCTTGACCTCATGATCTGCCTGCCTTGGCCTACCAAAGTGCTGGGATTACAGGCGTTAGCCAGGGTGACTCATTTCTAAACCCAGCTCACAGGCAAGAGAGAACTCTCCTATCTTGACCTAGTTAATTGTAGTGATGTTGACTCTCATACCCAAACTTAATGCCACAGGTACAATAATGAGTCCATACCAGCAGGAAGGTCTCAAAATTGATTGCAACTCTCATTCATACTGTATAAGGCACGGGATAGTATACAGAGTGTGCTAACCGGGCCAAGCACAACAGGTGAGATTGTGACACTCATATGCACACCCAGCCAACAGTAATTATTGTCATCCTCTGACATAAACACACATCACTGTTGAGGTTCTGAATCTCACACCTATAGTCAGTCAAAGACGCAATAATTGAGTCATACATAGATACATGTAGGTTGGTGACTCTCAGATCAAGATGCAGCACACCTGTGAGACTGTGACTTCCCTAAGGAGACACAGTCTGCACAGAAATTGATGCTGTCATGCACAAATCCAGTTGGCTGTTGAGCTGGTTACTCTGGGGCTTACACCCAACATACAGGAGGTATTGAATGCCATACTCAGTATTGAACTCAGTTGTGGGATTGTTCATCTCATTTCTGGGCCATTCTGCAGGTTTGACTGTGAAATCTGCCAGTGCTTAGCATCTGAGTGATTTGATGCTCTTGCATGGACCTAGCCCACAGATGGGATATTAACATATTGCTGGATCCAGCACCTTGAAGATGTAACTCTGTTCTTTTTCCTTGGCACTGCCCACAGTGAGCATTTTTACATATCACTAGACGTTGCAACCAGGTGATGTGAGTCTCCTTTCCTTTCTTGTCTCTGCCCTCAGAAAGCACTGTTGTATCTGGCTTTGCCTCACCCAGGTTATGTGACTCACCTGCTTGTGCACTGCCCATAAGGGACACTTTGGTATATCCAACACCCAGGCGATGTAACTCCACTCCCTGGGCCCTGCCTACAAGGGGCATTATGACATATCTCTGTGCTCATCACCAGGTAATGTGATTCTCTTCTCCTGCCTAGTCCCTTTGCACAGAAGGGATTTTGACATGTTACTGGGCTTAGCACCAAGTTGATGTGAATCTTCTGCCTGGATCGTTAACAGAAGACATTGTGATGTACCTCTGGGTTCATCACTTAGATGATGTGACTCTTCTCTCTTACCTGAATATTGTCCATAAGAGAGATGGTGACATATTTCTGGGTCTAGAACTGGGATAATGTGACTCTTCTCCCCTGTCCAAGTCATGCCCACTGAAAGAAGTGTGACTTATAACTGGGCACAGCACACAGGTGATGTGATTCTTCTTTCTGGCCCCTACTTACAGGGGTCACTTTCAAATACCTCTGGGCCCATCACTTAGACTGTGTGACTCTCTACTTCTTCCTATGGATTGCTCACAGTAAAGACTGTGACCTATTAATTTGCCCAGTACATACATGATGTGACTTTCCTCTCATGCCTGAGCCCCACCTTGCGTGGATCACCTGAAGTCAGGAGTTCAAGACTAGCCTGGCCAATATGGTAAAATCATGTCTCTACTAAAAGTACAAAAAATTAGCTGGGTGTGGTGATGGGCACCTGTAATCTACAAGAGCAAAACTCTGTATAGAAAAAAACATTCTAGAGTGGTTATTTAATTTTCATGTATTTGTATAGTTTTGAGGGTTTCTTTTGGAGTGGATTTTCAGTTTTATTCCGTATTATGCCAGTTAGAATGGTGAACTTCAAGTTTGGCCATTTTTACGTAATCCTATATCCTTTCAGACTGTTTTATTTAGATTTTTTTCTTTATCATTTCTAATCAGTCTAATTTGAAAGACTTGTTTTTAGCTCTAAAATTATTTTTCCTACTTCTTCTAGTCTATTGTTGAAACTTTCCACAGCATTTTGTATTTCTCTGAATGTGATGTTTATTTTCATAGATTCTGACTGGGTTTTCTTTGCAATGTCTATCTCTAGTAAGTTCTTCATTTATATTTTGGATTTTTAAAATTTCTTTATGTTGTTTTCACCTTTCTCTGGTATTTTCTTGAGTAACTTAATAACCTTATGAATTCTTTATCTGGTAGTTTAAAGATTTCATCTTGGTTTGGATCCATTGTTGGGGAGCTCATGTGTTCTTTTAGGTGTGGTATAGAACCCCATTTTGTCATATTACTAGACTGACTTTTCTGGCTCTTTCTCTTTTGGATAGACTATTTCTTCAAACAGTTTTTGAATTTATTTTTTATTTGATGGTAATTAAAAAAATTTTTTTCTCTTAAGGATCTGACTTTACTGTTCGTAGTTTATTACGATCTAACTTGATTCTTGGTGCTTTTAGGGGTTAAGGCTCTGTGTGAGTTTCTTTGTTATAGAGAGTCTTTGTGCACTGGATTTTCTAAATGCTGGTTATGTACTTGGTGTGTAGGCAAGTTTACTTTACTACCTCCTATGGGGATGAAATGTCAAGGATCTCTTGAAGCTTCTCTCATTCTACGATGGTGTACACTTTTTGAATTTATTTAATTTTCCCAGTATTTTATTTACTGAGTTGCCGATTGAGGCTTCAGGCCAATAGGGGAAGTATCCCTCGGTACACACCAGTTGTAGCTAAAGTAGATTGGTAGGTGTAATACCCAATGGAGGGCAGAGGTTCTAGCCTTGATAGAAGTGGCTGGGAGAGGTCTAAATTATATGTAGTGAGGTTTTATTAAGGTAAAGCATGGGAGCTACATCAGCTTTCCTGCCAGGCCAGCAAGAAAGCTATCTGCTCCCAGCCTCACTCCCATCCCAGTGTTCTAGCTGTTCGGATTAGACAGGCACCACGTTTCATCTCTAGAACTGTTGATGTTCAAGTAGGGAGAAATTGTGACTCTGCCTCTTGTGATAGCCTGAATCCAGGGAAGTGTCCTATGGGGATACAATTACCCCGAATTGTTCCGGGAAGGGTGTCTATAGCTACATCTGTGGTGTATTGCCATGGGAGCAGCCGCTGTTTAGTTTGCAGTGTTGTACGAGGGGTGAACAAGAACCCTTTCTCCCAGATCCTGTATGATCACGGAGGCTCTCTACCTGTTAGAGTGGAGATGCAGGCCCAGATCCTGTATGATCACGGAGGCTCTCTACCTGTTGGAGTAAAGATGCAGGCTTTTCCTACTGCCTCCAACACTGCAATTGTGTCTCTGCTGTAAGAACCTTCCTGCAAGTGAAAATACCTGAAACTCAAGGCCTGCCAGTCAGATTCATTTGTCCCATGGGGTGGTCCCTTGATACGGCCCTCTCTCCCTTCTCCTACAAATGGGACTTCCTGAGAGCCAGACAACAGTGATTGTTATTGCTCCTCTGGGTCTAGCAACCTAGTGGTGCTACCAGACTCTGGGCTTGTGCTGGAGAATGTCTGCAAGAAATCCAGTGATGTAACCTGTCTCCAGGTCTCCCAGCTGGGATACTAGCACCATTTCTTATGGAGGTGGCAGGGGAGTGATGAAGACTCTGAGATTCCTTGATTGTAGATAGACTTCATGTGCTGGCTTTCATAAATTCTGGTTATAGTTGTAATAAACTTGTCATTTGGATAGACTCAGGACCTCTGGCTAGCCAGGGTGTTGTACCCAGTGGTAATAGATGAGATCACGGAGCCATTGTCTCCTTCCTTGGTGCAGTGTTATTCTACTTAGAGGGACTGTAATGAATTGTGTTGATTGGCCTCCAACCAGGAGGTGGTACTTGCAAAAGAACACCAGCTGTGGTACTAGCAGTGGGACTTGAGCTTGCCCTAAGTTGCTCAGGGGAAGTGTTCTGATTCCTCAAGTAAGCAGGGGGCTATTAAGCTCCCAAAAGTTTGTGTCCTTTTTGTTAAGCTACTAGGGTGCGTGGAGGGCTACCACCAGGTGGGGAAAGGATGAGGTGGGTGTATGCTCTGACTCTCCTTGGGCAGGAAAGAACATCACCCCTGTGGTGGTTGCGATGTTGTTCTCAGGCCACTTTGGCAGTGTTCCAGAGGGCAGTAATACTGTCTCTGCTGCACTGGAGAGTTGGCAAAGTGTGTGGGGAGTAGTGGGTGGCAGTAAGCCTCACCCAGATTCCATGCAGTTGGTGAGACTGACCTCACTCTCACAGTGCTCTGCTAATAATGCAGGATTTAGATTCAGGTAGTCTGCACAGAGCTCAGACCTGCCCCAGGCCATAATCTTTCCTACAGGGATAGCAAGCCCAAGTTTTAGGCCATGCCCCTCTCCATCTGCCAACAGAACCAGGTGCCTTGCTCCTGCACTAGTATCTGCAGCTGACTACCCAACCCTAATCCCCTTTTGCTGCTTTCTAATCACGGAAGTTTATCTCTATTAGAGATTATATCACAAAATTCAGTTAGGAGCTTCTTTTACCCTGTCACCCTGCCCTGAGCTTTTTGGCTGATTTCCCTGAGGGCCTCTGTTAGATACAGTCATAAATGACTTCCCTTAGTTAATGTTGGAGACTGGGAATACCTGCAGGGCACTTCCCATGGCTACTTTTACTTGTTTCTATTTTTTGAGACAGGGTCTTGCTTTGTCCCCCAGGCTGAAGTCCAGTGGTCCAATCTCAGCTTACCGAAATTTTGCCTCCTGGACTCTGGTGATCCCCCTTCCTCAGCCTCCTGAATAGCTGGGACTACAGGCATGCATCACCACAGCTGGCTGGTTTTTGTATTTTTTTGTAGACATTTTTTCACCCTGTTACCCAGACTGAACTGCTGCTTCTACTCTTATGTTTCACACTACTCCCTGAAGCACTTCCAGCTCTGGGTAGGGTAAAGGCCTTCTCCCATGGCCTGAATTTTCAGATTCCCTAGTGGGGATGTGTACTCTGGAGGCAGACTCTCTTCTCACATTCTGGGGACTTCCAGTTTATTGCCTGTCTCATAAAGCAGGCTGTAGCCTGCTGCTTCTTTTAAAGGTTCTGTGGATTCTTTCAGTTTTTCTTTTGCGTTCCTGCATTTGTTCTTGGAAAGAAAATTCAGTGTGAATCTGTACACACTATTCTGTTCTTCCAAGTGGAAGAGGCACACTAACACTGCCTCTAATCTGTCAACTTAGAAAAAAAAGTTCTGTCTTTTTCTCCACTCTTTTTGTATTTTGTGTGTGTTTTTCTCTGATTTCTACAGACTTACCTTCAAGTTCACTGATACTTCCAATAGAGTTGAGTCTGCTGATAAACTCATAAAAAGGTATTATTTATATCTATCAAGGTGTTTTATTTCTAGCATTTTCACATGAATTTCTTAGAGTTCCCGTCTCTCTGCTGAAATTAGTTATCTGATCTTGCACATATTTCTATTGGGATTTTAACATATGCGTATTTTAAGTTCTGTATCAGATTATTGCAACATCTGTGTCACATGTGAGGCTGATTTCACAATTGCTCTCATCTTTGTCTTCTTTTGCCTCCCAAGATATCTTTATTCCTCTCTTTTTAAGCTTTGTAATTTTGGGGTTGAAATCTGGACATATTAGATGTCCATATAGAAACCAAGATAAGTAGATTTTATGTCTTAAAACTGAGATGCCTTTTCTTTTACTGGGCCTTTAGTATAGGTGTTTGTATTTCTCTGAGTAAAGCTGGGCTTGAGATGTGATTTTGCTAGATCGTGATTTTAACTACCGTATGGGATCTTTCTTTCTTTCTTTCTTTCTTTCTTTCTTTCTTTCTTTCTTTCTTTCTTCTTTCTTTCTTTCTTCTTTTTCTTTCTTTCCTTCTGTCTTTCTCCTTCCTTTTTTCCTTTCTTCTTTCTTTCTCTTTGTCTCTTTCTCTTTCTTTCTTCTTTATTTCTCTTTTTCTCTCTCTTTCTTTCTCTCTCTCATTCTTTCTCATTTCTTTCTTCCTTTCATTCTCTCTTTCTTTCCTTCTTTCTTTTTTCTTTCTCTTTCTTTCTTTCTTTCTTTCTTTCTTTCTTTCTTTCTTTCTTTCTTTCTTTCTTTCTTTCTTATTTTTGAGATGGTGTTCGGCTCTTATTACCCAGGGTAGAGTGCAATGGTTTGTTCTCAGCTAACTGCAACCTGTCTCTTTTGGGTCTAAGCAATTCTCCTGCCTCTGCTTCCTGAGCAGCTGAGGTTACAGGCATGTACCACCACACACAGTTAATTTTGTATTTTAGTGAAAATGGCATTTCTCCATATTGGTCAGGTTGGTCTTGAACTCCTGACCTCAGGTGATCCACTCACCTCAGCCTCCCAAAGTGCTGGGATTTCAAGCATGAGCCACAATGCTCAGTCTACTTTATGGGATTTGAATGCCTCTGGTAATACCTTATGTAGAGGGTAGGTGTTGGTTTGCCAGAGGATGTTTTTCTGGTGATAATTTTACCCTCAAACTTAAGTCTTCCTTCTGTTCTATCCCTTAGAAAGAGTATGTCTCTTGCAAATAATATGTATCTTGACAGCAGTTAGTCTTGTGATGAGGGTAGGTCAGAATTTTTTTATCTGATTGCCACTTTAAGGCAAGCACTGTGCCTCTGAGCCCCAGGGGTATGGCCTTCTTATTCTCTTCTTCTGACATGGCTCTGAATTCCTTGTGAATTTCTGCACATCCTCTAGGGTTTCAGTCTTTTTATGTATATTCCCTACTTCTGGCAGCAATGTGCATTCACCAGAGCCCAAAGAGAGTGCTTCTTGGTTCTTCAACCACAGATAAAGGCTCTTTTATTCTGTAGAGGAGAAAGGTCTGAGTGGAGCTTCTTGCCAGCATTCCTGCTGTTGCATCGCCCAGTTCTGTACCTTGAGAGAAATTTTCTTTTTTTAATTTTTTAATTATTTCAGATTATTATTATTATTATTTTATTATTCTTATCTTTTTTATTGCATTTTAGGTTTTGGGGTACATGTGCAGAGCATGCAATACAGTTGCATAGGTACACACATGGCAGTGTGTTTTGTTTGCTTTCACTCCACCCACATTTGGCGTTTCTCCCCAGGCTATCCCTCCCCACCTCCCCCTCCCGCTGGCCCTCCCCTTTTCCGCCAGTAGACCCCAGTGTTTAGTACTCCCCTCTCTGTGTCCATGTGTTCTCATTTTTGATCACCCGCCTATGAGTGAGAATATGCGGTGTTTCATTTTCTGCTCTTGTGTCACTTTGGTGAGAATGATGTTCTTCAGATTCATCCATGTCCCTAAAAACGACACAAACTCATCATTTCTGATTGCTGCATAATATTCCATGGTGTATATGTGCCACATTTTCCCAATCCAGTCTATCATCAATGGGCATTTGGGTTGATTCCAGGTCTTTGCTATTGTAAACAGTGCTGCAATAAACATTCGTGTGCATGTGTCCTTATATTAGAATGATTTATAGTCCTTTGGGTATATACCCAGTAATGGGATTGCTGGGTCAAATGGAATTTCTATTTCTAGGTCCTTGAGGAATCGCCACACTGTCTTCCACAATGGTTGGACAAATTTGCACTCCCACCAACAGTGTAAAAGTGTTCCTTTTTCTCCACATCCTCTCCAGCATCTGTTGTCTCCAGATTTTTTAATGATCACCATTCTAACTGGCGTGAGATGGTATCTCAATGTGGTTTTGATTTGCATCTCTCTGATGACCAGTGACGATGAGCATTTTTTCATATAATTGTTGGCCTCATATATGTCTTCTTTCGTAAAGTGTCTGCTCAAATCCTTTGCCCACTTTTGAATGGGCTTGTTTTTTTCCTGTAAATCTGTTTGAGTCCTTTGTAAATTCTGGATATCAGCCCTTTGTCAGATGGGTAAACTGCAAAAATTTTTTCCCATTCTGTTGGTTGCCGATTCACTCTAGTGACTGTTTCTTTTGCCGTGCAGAAGCTGTGGAGTTTGATTAGGTCCCATTTGTCTATTTTGGCTTTTGTTGCCAATGCTTTTAATGTTTTGTTCATGAAGTCCTTGCCTACTCCTATGTCCTGGATAGTTTTGCCTAGATTTCCTTCTAGGGTTTTTATCGTGCCAGGTCTTATGTTTAAGTCTTTAATCCATCTGGAGTTAATTGTAGTGTAAGGTGTCAGGAAGGGGTCCAGTTTCTGCTTTCTGCACATGGCTAGCCAGTTTTCCCAACACCATTTGTTAAATAGGGAATCCTTTCCCCATTGCTTGTTTTTGTCAGGTTTATCAAAGATTGTATAGTTGTAGATATGTTGTGTTGCCTCCGGTGCCTCTGTTTTGTTCCATTGGTCTATATCTCTGTTTTGGTACCAGTACCATGCTGTTTTGATTACTGTAGCCTTGTAGTATAGTTTGAAATCCAGTAGTGTGATGCCCCCTGCTGTGTTCCTTTTGCTTAGAATTGATTTGGCTATGCGGGCTCCCTTTTGGTTCCATATGAAGTTCATGGTGGTTTTTTCCAGTTCTGTGAAGAATTCAATGGTAGCTTGATGGGGATAGCGTTGATTCTGTAAGTTACTTTGGGCAGTATAGCCATTTTCACGATATTAATTCTTCCTAACCATGAACATGGAATGTTTCTCCATCTGTTTGTGTCCTCTCTGATTTCATTGAGTAGTGGCTTGTAGTTCTCCTTGAAGAGGTCCCTTACGTTCCTCGTGAGTTGTATTCCTAGGTATTTTATTCTTTTTGTAGCAATTGTGAATGGCAGTTCGTTCTTGATTTAGCTTTCTTTAAGTCTGTTATTGGTGTAGACGAATGCTTGTGATTTTTGCACATTGATTTTATATCCTGAGACTTTGTTGAAGTTGCTTATCAGTTTCAGGAGTTTTTGGGCTGAGACGATGGGGTCTTTTAGGTATACTATCATGTCGTCTGCAAATAGAGACAATTTGGCTTCCACCTTTCCTATTTGAATACACTTTATTACTTTTTCTTGCCTGGTTGCTCTGGCTAGAAATTCCAGTACTATATTAAATAGGAGTGGTGAGAGAGGTCATTCTTGTCTAGTGCCAGATTTCAAAGGGAATGCTTCCAGTTTTTGCCCATTCAGTATGATATTGGCTATTGGTTTGTCATAAACAGCTTTTATTACTTTGAGATACGTTCCATTGATACCGAGTTTATTGAGGGTTTTTAGCATAAAGGGCTGTTGAAATTTGTCAAATGCTTTCTCTGCATCAATTGAGATAATCCTGTGGTTTTCGTTTTTGATTCTGTTTATGTGGTGAATTACATTTATAGACTTGCGTATGTTGAACCAGCCTTGCATCCCAGGGATGAATCCTACTCGATCATGATGAATAAGTTTTTTGATTTGCTGTTGCAATCGGCTTGCCAATATTTTATTGAAGATTTTTGCATCTATGTTCATCATGGATATTGGCCAGAAGTTTTCTTTTCTTGTTGGGTCTCTGCTGGGTTTTGGTATCAGGATGATGTTGGCCTCATAAAATGATTTGGGTAGGATTCCCTCTTTTTGGATTATTTGGAATAGTTTTAGAAGGAATGGTACCAGCTCCTCTTTGTGTGTCTGGTAGAATTCGGCTGTGAACCTGTCTGGACCTGGGCTTTTTTTGTGTGGTAGGCTCTTAATTGCTGCCTCGACTTCTGACCTTGTTATTGGTCTATTCATAGTTTCAGCTTCCTCCTGGTTTAGGCTTGGGAGGACACAGGAGTCCAGGAATTTATCCATTTCTTCCAAGTTTACTAGTTTATGTGCATAGAGTTGTTTGTAATACTCTCTGATGATGGTTTGAATTTCTGTGGAGTCTGTGATAATTTCCTTTTTATCATTTTTTATTGCATCTATTTGGTTGTTCTCTCTTTTCTTTTTAATCAGTCTAGCTAGTGGTCTGTCTGTTTTGTTGATCTTTTCAAAAAACCAGCTCTTGGATTTATTGATTTTTTGAAGGGTTTTTCGTGTCTCAATCTCCTTCAGTTCAGCTCTGATCTTAGTTATTTCTTGTCTTCTGCTGTGTTTTGAGTTTTTTTGATCTTGCTCCTCTAGCTCTTTCAATTTTGACGATAGAGTGTCAATTTTGGATCTCTCCATTCTCCTCATATGGGCACTTATTGCTATATACTTTCCTCTAGAGACTGCTTTAAATGTGTCCCAGAGATACGGGCATGTTTTGTCTTCGTTCTCAGTGGTTTAGAAGAACTTCTTTATTTCTACCTTCATTTCATTGTTTACCCAGTCAACATTCAAGAGCCAGTTGTTCAGTTTCCATGAAGCTGTGCGGTTCTGTGTTGGTTTCTGAATTCTGAGTTGTAACTTGATTGCACTATGGTCTGAGAGGCTGTTTGTTATGATTTCAGTTGTTTTGCATTTGCTGAGCAGTGCTTTACTTCCAATTATGTGGTCAATTTTCGAGTAGGTGTGATGTGGTGCTGAGAAGAATGTATATTCTGTGGATTTGGGGTGGAGAGTTCTGTAAATATCTATCAGGTTTGCTTGCTCCAGGTCTGAGTTCAAGCCCTGGATATCCTTGTTGATTTTCTGTCTGGTTGATCTGTCTAATATTGACAGTGGGGTGTTAAAGTCTCCCACTATTATTGTGTGGGAGTCTAAGTCTCTTTGTAAGTCATTAAGAACTTGCCTTATGTATCTGGGTGCTCCTGTATTGGGTCCATATATGTTTAGGATCGTTAGCTCTTCTTGTTGTATCGATCCTTTTACCATTATGTAGTGGCCTTCTTTGTCTTTTTTGATCTTTGTTGCTTTAAAGTCTATTTTATCCGAGATGAGAATTGCAACTCCTGCTTTTTTTTGCTCTCCATTTGCTTGGTAAATCTACCTCCATCCCTTTATTTTGAGCCTTTGTGTATCCTTGCATGTGAGATGGGTTTTCTGAATACAGCACACCAACGGGTTTTGGATTTTTATCCAATTTGCCAGTCTTTGTCTTTTGATTGGTGCATTTATTCCAGTTACATTTAGGGTTAATATTGTTATGTATGAATATGATACTGCCATTTTGATGTTAAGTGGCCGTTTTGCCCGTTAGTTGTTGTAGATTTTTCATTATGTTGATGCTCTTTAGCATTCAGTGTGATTTTGGAATGGCTGGTACTGGTTGTTCCTTTCTATGTGTAGTGCCTCTTTTAGGAGCTCTTGTAAAGCAGGCCTGGTGGTGACAAAATCTCTGAGTACTTGCTTGTTCGCAAAGGATTTTATTTTTCCTTCACTTCTGAAGCTCAGTTTGGCTGGATATGAAATTCTGGGTTGAAAGTTCTTTTCTTTAAGAATGTTGAATATTGGCCCCCACTCTCTTCTGGCTTGTAGTGTTTCTGCTGAGAGATCTGCTGTGAGTCTGATGGGCTTCCCTTTGTGGGTGACCCGACCTTTATTACTGGCTGGCCTTAGTATTTTCTCCTTCATTTCAACCTTGTTGAATATGACGATTATGTGCCTTGGGGTTGCTCTTCTTGTGGAATATCTTTGTGGTGTTCTCTGTATTTCCTGCATTTGAGTGTTGACCTGTCTTGCTAGGTGGGAGAAATTTTCCTGGATGATTTCCTGAAGAGTATTTTCCAGCTTGGATTCATTCTCTTCGTCCCCTTCTGGTACACCTATCAAACGTAGGTTAGGTCTTTTCACATAGTCCCACATTTTTTGGAGACTTTGTTCATTCCTTTTTGCGCTTTTTTCTCTGATCTTGGTTTCTCGTTTTATTTCATTGAGTTGATCTTCGGCTTCAGGTATTCTTTCTTCTGCTTGGTCAATTTGGCTATTGAAACTTGTGCATGCTTCGCGAAGTTCTCGTATTGTGTTTTTCAGCTCTTTTAGTTCATTTATATTCCTCTCTAAGTTATCCATTCTTGTCATCATTTCCTCAAATCTTTTTTGATATCTTTCTTCAGGGTTCTTAGTTTCTTTGCATTGGTTTAATACATGTTCTTTTAGCTCACAAAAGTTTCTCATTATCCACCTTCTGAAGTCTAATTCCATCATTTCATCACAGTCATTCTCCGTCCAGCTTTGTTCCCTTGCTGGTGAGGAGTTTTGGTCCTTTCTAGGTGGTGAGGTGTTCTGGTTTCGGGTGTTTTTCTCCTTTTTGCGCTGGTTTTTTCCCATCTTTGTGGATTTATCCACTTGTCGTCTGCGTAGTTGCTGACCTCTCCATTGGGTCTCTTAGTCGACACCCAGATTGTTGGTGATGAAGTATTTCTGTTACTTGGTTTTTCTTCTACCAGTCTAGCCCCTTCGCTGTACAACTGCTGAGGTCCACTCCAGGCCCTGCTTGTCTGGGGTGCACCTATAGCAGCTGCGGAACAGTGAGGGATGCTACCAGTTTCTTTTTCTGCTATCTTTGTCCCAGAATGATGCCTGCCAAATATCAGTCTTTTGGATATAGAGGGGTCAGGGAGCTGCTTGAGGAGACAGTCTGTACTTTATAGGAGCTCAATTGCTGAGCTGTGAGCTCTGATGTTCATTCAGGGCTGTTAGGCTGCTATGTTTGATTCTGCTGCAACAGAGCTCATTAAAAAACCGCTTTTTTTCTCAAATGCTCTGTCTTGGGGGTTTGGGGCTTTGTTTTTGGATGTCTGTTGAGGTGTCCTGCCCAGCTAGGAGGCAGTCTAATCACTATTTGACTGCCGAGTCTCTACCCTGCTGTTGTGAGGCTCACCCTGTTGCTGCAGGCTCTTCCACTTCTGCTGCAGTCTCCACCACTGGCTACGCCCTGCGGCAGGGTCTCTCTGTTGTAGCGGGTTGGCTCAGCAACAGCAGGCTGCGTCAGCAGTGGGCGTGTATCTCGGTAGGTGCGGGTTGCCTCGGCAACTGCAGGCTGTGTCATCAGTGGGCGTGTGTCTCAGTCGGGGCGGGTTGCCTCGGTAATGGTGGACACCCCTCCCCCACGGAGCGCCTCAGGGACCGTCTCCACAGGGAGCATTTGGAATCGCCGTTTTGTCTATCCCACTGCGCTATCCCACACGCTGTGTCCCTGCAATCCCCTGGGCTGGCCCACTGCCCAAGTCCCTTTCAGTCTCAAGTTCAGCTCTCTGAAGTCTCAGGTTGCCATTTCAACAGGGCACCCAGAGTAGCGCGCCCTGTGGGGATCGCTGGGTAGGGCCGGCTGCCGCCACTCTGGCTGCCAGCTTCTCCAGGCAGAGCCTCTGCCTGGTGTCCCATGTCTCCTTTATACTTGGGAATTTCCCCGTTCTGTGGGCAACAAAGACCAGTCTGAAAATGCAGCTTTGGCTCTCGCTGGATGCATGGAGAAGGTGAGTCAGGGACGCATTTCCAGACGGACCTTTGTTGCCCACAGAATGGGGAAATTCCCAGATATAAAACAAACATGGGACGCCAGCCAGAGATCTTGACTGGTGTAGCCAGCAGCCGGTGTGGCTGTGGCCCGTGCCAGAGCGCAGAGGCGTTCCACAAAGGTCCGCACTAAAGCGCACTGTTCTGGTTGCCCTGTTGAACTGGGAACCTGAGACCTGAGAGGGCTGAACTTGAGACTGAATGGGACTTGAACAGTGTGCCAGCCCAGGACAAAGCGTTAGGGGTAGCTCAGCGTGACAAACAAAATGGCGAGTCCAAACGCTTTCTGTTAGGAGGTTACCTTAAAGCGCAGCTCCGTGCAGGTAAGGCGTCCACCATAACCGAGGCAATCAGCCCCTACTGAGGTACACGCCCATTGCTGACACAGCCTGCCATTGCCGAGGCAACCCAGTACAACACAGAGACTCTGCCACAGGGTGGAGCCCATGGCTGCAGGGTGGAGCCCGCAGCTTCAGGCAGGAGACTGCAGCAGAATGGCAGAGCCTGCAGAAACAGAATGAACCTCACACCAGCAGGGTGGAGGCTCGGCAGGACAAGAATGCCTCCTAACTGGGCAGGAAAACCCGGCAGACTCTCAAAAATAAAGCCCCAACCCCTTCAGAAAGAGCAGATGAGAAAAAAGGGGCTTTTTTTTTATGAGTTCTGTTGCAGCAGAATTAAACATAGCAGCCTAACAGCCCTGAATGAACATCAGAGCTCACAACTCAGCAATTGAGCTCCTATAAAGGACAGACTGTCTCCTCTAGCAGCTCCCTGAGCCCTCTATATCCAAAAGACTGACATTTGGCAGGCATCATTCTGGGACAAAGATAGCAGAAAAAGAAACTGGTAGCATCCCTACTGTTCTGCAGCTGCTATAGGTGTACCCCAGACAAGCAGGGCCTGGAGTGGACCTCTGCAGTCATACAGCAAAGGGGCTAGACTGGTAGAAGAAAAACAAGGTAACAGAAATACTTCATCATCAACAATCTGGGTGTCCACCCAGAGACCCAATCGAAAAGTCAGCAACTACACAGACGACAGGTGGATAAATCCACCAAGATGGGAAGAAACAAGCGCAAAAAGGAGGAAAACACCTGAAACCAGAACACCTCGCCACCTAGAAAGGACCAAAACTCCTCACCAGCAAGGGAACAAAGCTGGATGGAGAATGAGTGTGACGAAATGACAGAATTAGACTTCAGACGGTGGATAAACTTTTGTGAGCTAAAAGAACATGTTTCAAATCAATGCAAAGAAACTAAGGACCTTGAAAAAAGATGCGAGGAAATGATAACAAGAATGGATAACTTAGAAAGGAATATGAATGAATTAAAGGAGATGAAAAACACAATACGAGAACTTCATGAAGCATGCACAAGTTTCAATAGCCGAATTGATCAAGCAGAAGAAAGAATTTCAGAAGTCGAAGATCAACTCAATGAAATAAAACGAGAAACCAAGATCAGAGAAAAAAGCGCAAAAAGGAATGAACAAAGTCTCCAAGAAATGTGGGACTATGTGAAGAGACCTAACCTACGTTTGATAGGCGTACCAGAATGTGTCGAAGAGAATGAATTCAAGTTGGAAAATACTCTTCAGGACATTATCCAGGAAAATTTCCCCCACGTAGCAAGACAGGCCAACACTCAATTGCAGGAAATACAGAGAACACCAAAATGATATTCTGCAAGAAGAGCAACCCCAAGGCACATAATCGTCAGATTCAACAAGGTTGAAATAAAGGAGAAAATACTAAGGGCAGTCAGAGCGAAAGGTCGGGTCACCCACAAAGGGAAGCCCATCAGACTCACAGCAGATCTCTCGGCAGAAACTCTGCAAGCCAGAAGAGAGTGGGGGCCAATATTCAACATTCTTAAAGAAAAGAACTTTCAACCCAGAATTTCATATCCAGCCAAACTGAGCTTCAGAAGTGAAGGAAAAATAAAATCCTTTGCGAACAAGCAAGTACTCAGAGATTTTGTCACCACCAGGCCTGCTTTACAAGAGCTCCTGAAAGAGGCACTACAAATAGAAAGGAACAACCAGTACCAGCCATTCCAAAATCACACTAAATGCTAAAGAGCATCAACATAATGAAAAATCTACAACCAACGGGCAAAACAGCCAGCTAGCATTAAAATGTCAGTATCAAATTCACACATAACAATACTAACCTTAAATGTAAATGGACTAAATGCACCAATGAAACACACAGACAGGCAAATTGGATCAAAATCCAAAACCCATCAGTGTGCTGTATTCAGGAAACCCATCTCATATAAAAAATACACAAAGGCTCAAACTAAAGGGATGGAGAAAGATTTACCAAGAAAATGGAGAGCAAAAAAAAGGCAGGAGTTGCAATTCTCATCTCTGATAAAATAGACTTTAAAGCAACAAAGATCAAAAAAGACAAAGAAGGCCATTACATAATGGTAAAAGGATCGATACAACAAGAAGAGCTAACGATTCTAAACATATATAGACCCAACACAGGAGCAACCAGATACATAAGGCAAGATCTTAAAGACTTACAAAGAGACTTAGACTCCCACACAATTATAGTGGGAGACTTTAACACCCCACTGTCAATATTAAGACAGATCAAACAGACAGAAAATCAACAAGGATATCCAGGACTTGAACACAGACCTAAAGCAAGCAAACCTGATAGACATCTACAGAACTCTCCACCCCAAATACACAGAATATACATTCTTCTCAGCACCACATCACACCTACTCGAAAATTGACCACATAATTGGAAGTAAAGCACTGCTCAGCAAATGCAAAACAACTGAAATCATAACAAACAGCCTCTCAGACCATAGTGCAATCAAGTTACAACGCAGAATTCAGAAACCAACCCAGAACCGCACAGCTTCATAGAAACTGAACAACTCGCTCTTGAATGTTGACTGGATAAACAACGAAATGAAGGCAGAAATAAAGAAGTTCTTCGAAACGAACGAAAACGAATACACAACATGCCAGAATCTCTGGGACACATTTAAAGCAGTCTCTAGAGGAAAGTATATAGCAATAAGTGCCCATATGAGGAGAATGGAGAGATCCAAAATTGACACCCTATCGTCGAAATTGAAAGAGCTAGAAGAGCAAGATCAAAAAAACTCAAAACACAGCAGAAGACAAGAAATAACTAAGATCAGAGCTGAACTGAAGGAGATTGAGACACAAAAATCCCTCCAAAAAATCAATAAATCCAAGAGCTGGTTTTTTGAAAAGATCAACAAAACAGACAGACCACTAGCTAGATTGATTAAAAAGAAAAGAGAGAACAACCAAATAGATGCAATAAAGAATGATAAAAAGGAAATCATCACAGATTCCACAGAAATTCAAACCATCATCAGAGAATATTACAAACAACTCTATGCACATAAGCTAGCAAACAAGGAAGAAATGGATAAATTCCTGGACTCCTGTGTCCTCCCAAACCTAAACCAGGAGGAAGCTGAAACTATGAATAGACCAATAACAAGGTCAGAAGTCGAGGCAGCAATTAAGAGCCTACCACACAAAAAAAGCCCAGGTCCAGACGGGTTCACAGCTCAATTCTACCAGACACACAAAGAGGAGCTGGTACCATTCCTTCTAAAACTATTCCAAATATTCCAAAAAGAAGGAATCCTTCCGAAATCATTCTATGAGACCAATATCATCCTGATATCAAAACCCGGCAGAGACCCAACAAGAAAAGAAAACTTCCGGCCAATATCCATGATGAACATCGATGCAAAAATCTTCAATAAAATATTGGCAAGCCGATTGCAACAGCAAATCAAAAAACTTATTCATCATGATCAAGTAGGATTCATCCCTGGGATGCAAGGCTGGTTCAACATACGCAAGTCTATAAACGTAATTCACCACATAAACAGAACCAAAAACAAAAACCACATGATTATCTCAATTGACGCAGAGAAGGCATTTGACAAAATTCAACAGCCCTTTATGCTAAAAACCCTCAATAAACTCGGTATCGATGGAACGTATCTCAAAGTAATAAAAGCTATTTATGACAAACCAACAGCCAATATCATACTGAATGGGCAAAAACTGGAAGCATTCCCTTTGAAATCCGGCACTAGACAAGGATGCCCTCTTTCACCCCTCCTATTCAATATAGTACTGGAAGTTCTAGCCAGAGCAATCAGGCAAGAAAAAGAAATAAAGAGTATTCAAATAGGAAAGATGGAAGCCAAATTGTCTCTGTTTGCAGACGACATGATAGTATACCTAGAAGATCCCATCACCTCAGCCCAAAAACTCCTGAAACTGATAAGCAACTTCAGCAAAGTCTCAGGATATAAAATCAATGTGCAAAAATCACAAGCCTTCCTCTACACCAATAACAGAGTTAAAGAAAGCCAAATCAAGAACGAACTGCCATTCACAATTGCTACAAAAAGAATAAAATACCTTGGAATAAAACTCACAAGGAATGTAAGGGACCTCTTCAAGCAAAAGTACAAACCACTGCTCAACGAAATCAGAGAGGACACAAACAGATGGAGAAACATTCCATGTTCATGGTTAGAAAGAATTAAAATCGTAAAAATGGCTATACTGCCCAAAGTAATTTACAGAATCAATGCTATACCCATCAAGCTACCATTGTCTTTCTTCACAGAACTGGAGAAAACCACCACGAACTTCATATGGAACCAAAAGAGAGCCCGCATAGCCAAGTCAATTCTAAGCAAAAAACACAGCGGGGGGCATCACACTACCGGATTTCAAAGTATACTACAAGGCTAAAGTAATCAAAACAGCATGGTACTGGTACCAAAACAGAGATATAGACCAATGGAACAGAACAGAGGCAACAGAGGGAACACAACATATCTACAACCATACAATCTTAGATAAACCTGACAAAAACAAGCAAGGGGGAAAGGATTCCCTCTTCAACAAATGGTGTTGGGAAAACTGGTTAGCCATGTGCAGAAAGCAGAAACTGGACCCCTTCCTGACACCTTACACTACAATTAACTTCAGATGGATTAAAGACTTAAACATAAGACCTGGCACGATAAAAACCCTAGAAGGAAATCTAGGCAAAACTATCCAGGACATAGGAGTAGGCAAGGACTTTAAGAACAAAACACCAAAAGCATTGGCAACAAAAGCCAAAATAGACAAATGAAACCTCATCAAACTCCACAGCTTCTGCACAGCAAAAGAAACAGTCACTAGATTGGATCGGCAACCAACAGAATGGGAAAAAATTTTTGCAGTTTACCCATCTGACAAAGGGCTGATATCCAGAATTTACAAAGAACTCAAACAGATTTACAGGAAAAAAACAAACAAGCCCATTCAAAAGTGGGCAAAGGATATGAACAGACACTTTACGAAAGAAGACATATATGAGGCCAACAAACATATGAAAAAATGCTCATCGTCACTGGTCATCAGAGAGATGCAAATCAAAACCATATTGAGATACCATCTCACGCCAGTTAGAATGGCGATCCTTAAAACATCTGGAGACAACAGATGCTGGAGAGGATGTGGAGAAAAAGGAACACGTTTACACTGTTGGTGGGAGTGTAAATTAGTTCAACCACTGTGGAAGACAGTGTGGCGATTCCTCGAGGCCTTAGAAACAGAAATTTTATTTGACCCAGCAATTTCATTACTGGGTATATATCCAAAAGACTATATGTCGTTCTACTATAAGGACACATGTACACGAATGTTCATTGCAGCACTGTTTACAATAGCAAAGACTTGGAATCAACCCAAATGCCCATTGATGATAGACTGGATTGGAAAATGTGGCACATATACACCATGGAATATTATGCAGCAATCAGAAATGATGAGTTTGTGTCATTTGTAGGGACATGGATGAATCTGGAGAACATCATCCTCAGCAAACTGCACAAGAACAGAAAACGAAACACCACATATTCTCACTCATAGGTGGGTGATGAAAAATGAGAACACCTGGGCACAGAGAAGAGAGTCCTAAACACTGGGGTCTATTGGGGGTAAATGGGGAGGGCCAGTGGGAGGGGGAGGTGGGGAGGGATAGCCTGGGGAGAAATGCCAAATGTGGGTTAAGGAGAGAAAGAAGCAAAACACACTGCCATGTGTGTACCTATGCAACTGTCTTGCATGTTCTGCAGATGTACCCCCAAACCTAAAATGCAATAAAAAATTAAAAAAAAAAAAAAGAAGTTCCAAAATTATTAAGCCTACTAGTTTATATCTTCAAGCTGGTACAACTTTAATTCATAATTATTTTAATACTTAAGATAAATAGAAAACAAAACAAAAAAAATGCAGCTTTGACTCATCTCTCCACGAATTAACTGAGAGCTTCAATCCTGGGTTGTTCTCACAGCGCCATCTTGAGTTCCTTCCAGAAATTTTCTTTTATTTCAGACTTCTGTAAGTCTCTCACTGAATGTCTGGTTGGGTTCGAGGAGAAAAATCTTCAAAGAGGTACAGATTATTTTTTGTTCTACAAAAAAACTACACGCTTCCTTCTTTTCTTCCTCCCTTTCTTCCTCCCTCTCTCCCTTTTTTCCTTCCTTCTTTCCTTTACCTCTCTCTCTTCTTTCTTTCTTTTTTCTTTTTTTCTTTCTTTCTTTCTTTCTTTCTTTCTTTCTTTCTTTCTTTCTTTCTTTCTTTCTTCTCTCTCTCTCTCTCTCTTTCATCTTTCTGAGATGGTTGGAGTGCAATGGCATGATGTCAGCTCACTGCAACCTCCCCCTCCCAAATTCAAGTGATGCTTGTGTCACAGCCTCTTGAGTAGCTGGGATTATAGGCATGCACCACCATGCCTGGCTAATTTTGTGTTTTTAGTAGAGACGGGGTTTCACCATGTTGGCCAGGCTGGTCTCAAACTACTGACTTCAGGTGATCTGCCTGCCTCAACCTCCCAAAGTGCTAGGATTACAGGTGTGAGCCACTGCATCCAATCTATTTTCTTTCATTCTAAAATTTGAGACAGAATATTACACTCTTGCCCAGTCTGGAGTTCAGTGGCACAATCTCAGCTTACTGCAACCTCCATTTTCCAGGTTCAAACAATTCTTTTGCCTCAGCTTTCTGAGTAGTTGGGATTACAGGAATGCACCACCACACCCAGGTAACATTTGTATTTTCAGTAGAGACAGAGTTTTATCTTGTTGGCCAGGCTAGTCTCAAAATACCTAACTTTTAGTGATCTGCCCACCTCTGCGTCCCAAAGTGTTGGGATTACAAGTTTTAGCCACCATGCCTCGCCTGCATTTGTTTTTATCTCAGTGCTGTTCACGATAGCTAAGACCTGGAATCAACTTTGGCATCCATCAATGTCAGATTAGATTTAAAAATGTAGTACATGTACACCATACAATACTATGCAGCCATAAAAATTAAAGTATATCCTTTGAAACAACATGGATGCTGCTGGAGGCCAATATTCTAAGTAAATTAATATAGGAACAGAAAACCAAATACCACATGTTCTCATTTATAAGTGGGGGTAAATACTGGGTACTCACAGACATATGAGTATGAGATTCATGCCATAGATGGCAACAATGAACGCTGATGACTACTAGAGTGTGAGGGAGGGATGGAGTGAGGGCAGAAAATCTACCTAGTGAGTGCTATGCTCAGTACCTGTGTAATGGGATTATTCATGCCCCAAACCTCAGCATAATGCAGTATTCCCCCATAACAAACCTGCACATGTACTCCCTGAATCTAAAGTTGAAATTACAAATAAAAACTAAATACACACAATAAATAAAACATTCATTTATTAAAAATATAATTCATATACCTTTTATTCTGTAGTTAGAATTAAAAATTTCCAAATAAGGACAAATAAAACCAAACCAAAAAAAAAAAAAAAAAAAAAAAAACAGAACAAAGAAACAAACAAACATAAAAAGCAGCCCCAGATTATTTCGGAAGTTTTCACTTTTCTGCCAAGACATATTCTAGCAATTTGCTCATTGCTTTGGAATTCTTCTTACAGATGTCTGCATCTTTATCGCCTAGTTAAGTTGATGCTCCCACCTTGTCTTTTTCTGTGGGTTCCAGTCTATTCTTTGATTTTAGAACAATTGGTTGACCTGAAACATCAGTACTAAGATATGTTTTTTAAAAGTTGTGGGCTGGGCATAGTGGCTCACATCTGTAATTCCAGCACTTTGGGAGCCTGTGGTTGGCAGATAACCTAAGATTGGGAGTTTCATACCTTCCTCCCCAATATGGAGAAAGCCCGTCTCTATTAAAGCAAAAACTAGCAGACCATGGTGGCGAGCACCTGTAATCTCAGCTACTTGGGAGGCTGAGGCAGGAGAGTTGCTTGAACTTGGAATGTGGAGGTAGCCGTGACCTGAGATCATGCCATTGCACTCCAGCCTAAGAAACAAGAGCAAAACTCTGTCTCAAAAAAAAAGAACCTCCACTACATGTAAAAAAATGGCAAGAGCTGACATCTCTGCTTTACTTTCAGTCTTGTGAAAAAAGCACTCAGATGTTTACTAAGTATAATGTTAGATTTAAATTTTTTTGTAATATAGTTTTTATCAGATTGAGGAAGTTCTCTTGAATTCTCATTTTACTAATAGACTTCAAAAATCACAAATAAATATTCAATTCAATTTGTCAAATATAATATTTTTCAGTTATTGGGTCAGTCGTATGGGATTTTTCTTTATACTATTATAACGGTGAAATACGTTTATCAATTTTAAAATTTTTTTTCTTATTTTTTTATTGCATTTTAGGTTTTGGGGTACATGTGCAGAGCATGCAATACAGTTGCATAGGTACACACATGGCAGTGTGTTCTGTTTGCTTTCACCCGTTCACCCACATTTGGCTTCTCTCCCCAGGCTATCCCTCCCCACCTCCCCCTCCCATTGGCCCTCCCCTTTTCCCTCCAATAGACACCAGTGTTTAGTATTCCTCTCTCTGTGTCCATGTGTTCTCATTTTTCATCACCCGCCTATGAGTGAGAATATGCAGTGTTTCATTTTCTGTTCTTGTGTCAGTTTGCTGAGAATGATGTTCTCCAGATTCATCCATGTCCCTACAAACGACACGAACTCATCATTTCTGATTGCTGCATAATATTCCATGGTGTATATGTGCCACATTTTTCCAATCCAGTCTATTATCAATGGGCATTTGGGTTGGTTCCAGGTCTTTGCTATTGTAAACAGTGCTGCAATAAACATTCGTGTGCATGTGTCCTTGTAGTAGAATGATTTATAGTCTTTTGGATATATACCCAGTAATGGGATTGCTGGGTCAAATGGAATTTCTATTTCTAAGGCCTTGAGGAATCGCCACACTGTCTTCCACAATGGTTGGACTAATTTACACTCCCACCAACAGTGTAAAAGTGTTCCTTTTTCTCCACATCCTCTCCAGCATCTGTTGTCTCCAGATTTTTTAATGATCGCCATTCTAACTGGCGTGAGATGGTATCTCAATGTGGTTTTGATTTGCATCTCTCTGATGACCAGTGACGATGAGCATTTTTTCATATAATTGTTGGCCTCATATATGTCTTCTTTCGTAAAGTGTCGGTTCATATCCTTTGCCCACTTTTAAATGGGCTTGTTTGTTTTTTTCCTGTAAATCCATTTGAGTTCTTTGTAAATTCTGGATATCAGCCCTTTGTCAGATGGGTAAACTGCAAAAATTTTTTCCCATTCTGTTGGTTGCCGATTCACTCTAGTGACTGTTTCTTTTGCTGTGCAGAAGCTGTGGAGTTTGATGAGGTTTCATTTGTCTATTTTGGCTTTTGTTGCCAATGCTTTTGGTGTTTTGTTCTTAAAGTCCTTGCCTACTCCTATGTCCTGGATAGTTTTGCCTAGATTTCCTTCTAGGGTTTTTATCGTGCCAGGTCTTATGTTTAAGTCTTTAATCCATCTGGAGTTAATTGTAGTGTAAGGTGTCAGGAAGGGGTCCAGTTTCTGCTTTCTGCACATGGCTAGCCAGTTTTCCCAACACCATTTGTTAAATAGGGAATCCTTTCCCCATTGCTTGTTTTTGTCAGGTTTATCAAAGATTGTATAGTTGTAGATATGTTGTGTTGCCTCCAGTGCCTCTGTTCTGTTCCATTGGTCTATATCTCTGTTTTGGTACCAGTACCATGCTGTTTTGATTACTTTAGCCTTGTAGTATAGTTTGAAATCCGGTAGTGTGATGCCCCCCGCTGAGTTTTTTTTTGCTAAGAATTGATTTGGCTATGCGGGCTCTCTTTTGGTTCCATATGAAGTTCATGGTGTTTTGTTCCAGTTCTGTGAAGAAAGACAATGGTAGCTTGATGGGTATAGCATTGATTCTGTAAATTACTTTGGGCAGTATAGCCATTTTCACGATATTAATTCTTCCTAACCATGAACATGGAATGTTTCTCCATCTGTTTGTGTCCTCTCTGATTTCGTTGAGCAGTGGCTTGTAGTTCTCCTTGAAGAGGTCCCTTATGTTCCTTGTGAGTTGTATTCCAAGGTATTTTATTCTTTTTGTAGCAATTTTGAATGGCAGTTCGTTCTTGATTTGGCTTTCTTTAAGTCTGTTATTGGTGTAGAGGAAGGCTTGTGATTTTTGCACATTGATTTTATATCCTGAGACTTTGCTGAAGTTGCTTATCAGTTTCAGGAGTTTTTGGGCTGAGGCAATGGGGTCTTCTAGGTATACTATCATGTCGTCTGCAAATAGAGACAATTTGGCTTCCACCTTTCCTATTTGAATACCCTTTATTTCTTTTTCTTGCCTGATTGCTCTGGCTAGAACTTCCAGTACTATATTGAATAGGAGTGGTGAGAGAGGGCATCCTTGTCTAGTGCCAGATTTCAAAGGGAATGCTTCCAGTTTTTGCCCATTCAGTATGATATTGGCTGTTGGTTTGTCATAAATAGCTTTTATTACTTTGAGATACATTCCATCGATACCGAGTTTATTGAGGGTTTTTAGCATAAAAGGCTGTTGAATTTTGTCAAATGCCTTTTCTGTGTCAATTGAGATAATCATGTGGTTTTTGTTTTCGGTTCTATTTATGTGGTGAATTACGTTTATAGACTTGCGTATGTTGAACCAGCCTTGCATCCCAGGGATGAATCCTACTTGATCATGATGAATAAGTTTTTTGATTTGCTGTTGCAATCGGCTTGCCAATATTTTATTGAAGATTTTTGCATCTATGTTCATCATGGATATTGGCCGGAAGTTTTCTTTTCTTGTTGGGTCTCGGCCGGGTTTTGGTATCAGGATGATGTTGGTCTCATAAAATGATTTGGGAAGGATTCCCTCTTTTTGGATTATTTCGAATAGTTTTAGAAGGAATGGTACCAGCCTCTCTTTGTGTGTCTGGTAGAATTCGGCTGTGAACCCGTCTGGACCTGGGCTTTTTTTGTGTGGTAGGCTCTTAATTGCTGCCTCGACTTTTGACCTTGTTATTGGTCTATTCATAGTTTCAGCTTCCTCCTGGTTTAGGCTTGGAAGGACACAGGAGTCCAGGAATTTATCCATTTCTTCCAGGTTTACTAGTTTATGTGCATAGAGTTGTTTGTAATACTCTCTGATGATGGTTTGAATTTCTGTGGAATCTGTGGTGATATTTCCTTTATTTTTTTTTATTGCTTCAATTTGGTTATTCTCTCTTTTCTTTTTCATTAATCTGGCTAGTTGTCTGTCTATTTTGTTGATCTTTTTGAAAAACCAGCTCCTGAGTTTATTGATTTTTTGAAGTGTTTTCTGTGTCTTATCTCCTTCAGTTCTGCTCCGATCTTAGTTATTTTTTGTCTTCAGCTAGGTTTTGAGTTTTTTTGACCTTGCTTCTCTAGCTCTTTCAGTTTTGACAATAGGATGTCAATTTTGGATCTTTACTTCCTTCTCATGCGGGCACTTACTGCTATATATTTTTCCTCTAGGGACTGCTTTAAATGTGTCCCAGAGATTCTGGTATGTTGTGTCTTCATTCTCATTGGTTTCAAAGAACATCTTTATTTCTGCCTTCATTTTATTGTGTATCCAGTCAACATTCAAGAGCCAGTTGTTCAGTTTCCCTGAAGCTGTGCGGTTCTGAGTTAGTTTTTGAATTCTGAGTTCTAACTTGATTGCACTATGATCTGAGATACTGTTTGTTCTTATTTCTGTTCTTTTGCAATTGCTGAGGAGTGATTTACTTCCAATTATGCGGTCAATTTTAGAGTAGGTGTGATGTGGTGCTGAGAAGAATGTATATTCTGTGGATTTGGGGTTGAGAGTTCTGTAAATGTCTATTAGGTTTGCTTGTTCCAAGTCTGAGTTCAAGTCCTGTATATCCTTGTTAATTTTCTGTGTGGTTGATCCGTCTAATATTGAGAATGGGGTGTTAAAGTCTCCCACTATTATTGTGTGGAAGTCTAAGTCTCTTTGAATGTCATTAAGAAATTGCCTTGTGTATCTGGGTGCTCCTATATTGGGTGCCTATATGTTTAGGATTGTTAGCTCTTCTTGTTGCATTGATTCTTTTACCATTATGTAATGTCCTTCTTTGTCTCTTTTAATACTTGTTGCTTTAAAGTCTATTTTATCAGAGATGAGAATTGCAACTCCTGCTTTTTTTTGGCTCTCCATTAGCTTGGTAAATCTTCCTCCATCCATTTATTTTGAGCCTTTGTGGATCCTTGCCTGTGAGATGGATTTCCTGGATACAGCACACCGATGGGTTTTGGCTTTTTATCCAACTTGCCAGTCTGTGTCTTTTGATTGGGGCATTTAGTCCATTTACATTTGGCGTTAATATTGTTATGTGTGAATTTGATCCTGCCATTTTGATTCTAGCTGGCTGTTTTGCCAGTTTGTTGATGCAGATTCTTCATTTTGTTTATGCTCTTTGCCATTTGGTATATTTTTGGAGCGGCTGATACTGGTTGTTCCTTTCTATGTTTAGTGCCTCTTTCAGGAGCTGTTGTGGAGCAGGTCTTGTGGTGACAAAATCTCTGAGTACTTGCTAGTTTGCAAAGGATTTTATTTTTCCTTCACTTTTGAAGCTTAGTTTGGCTGGATATGCAATTCTGGGTTGAAAGTTCTTTTCTCTAAGGATGTTGACCATCAGCCCCCACTTTCTTCTGGCTTGCAGGGTTTCTGCTGAGAGATCGTCTGTGGGCTTCCCTTTGTGGGTAACCTGATCTTTCTCTCTGACTGCCCTTAATATTTTTTCCTTCATTTCCACCCTGGTGAATCTGACGATTATGTGCCTTGGGGTTGCTCTTCTTGAGGAATATCTTTGTGGTGTTCTCTGTATTTCCTGGACTTGAATATTGGCCTGCCTTGCTAGGTTGAGGAAGTTCGCCTGGATAATATCCTGAAGAGTATTTTCCAGCTTGGATTCATCCTCTTTGTCACATTCAAGTGCACCTATCAAACGTAGATTAGGTCTTTTTACATAGTCCTATATTTCTTGGAACACTTTATGCTTTTTTTCTCTAGTATTGCCTTCTCTTTTTATTTCATTGAGTTTATCCTCGACCTCTGATATTCTTTCTTCTGCTTGGTCAGTTCAGCTGTTGAAACTTGTCCATGCTTTGCGAAATTCTCATGTTGTGTTTTTCAGCTCCAGTAATTCATTTATATTTCTCTCTAAGTTGTCCATTCTCATTAGCATTTTGTCAAATCTTTTTTCAATGTTCTCAGTTTCTTTGCATTGGCTTAGAACATGTTCTTTTAACTCACAGAAGTTTCTCATTACCCATCTTCTTCTGAAGTCTGATTTTGTCATGTCATCACACTCATTCTTTATCCAGCCTCGTTCTCTTGCTGGTGAGAAACTGATTTCTTGTAGGAGGAGAGGTGTTCTGGTTTCGGGTGTTTTCCTCCTTTTTGTGCTGGTTTCTTCCCATTTTTGTGGATTTATCTACCTGTCGTCTTTGTAGTTGCTGATTTTCAGATTGGGTTTCTAAGTGGATGTCCAGTTGATGATGAAGTTATTTCTGTTTCTCATTTTTCCTTCGAACAGTCTGGCCCCTCTGCTGTAGGACTGCTGAGGTCCACTCCAGGCTCTCTTGCCTGGGGATCACCTGCAGCAGCTGCAGAACTGTAAGGGTTGCTACCAGTTTCTTCTTCTCTTATCTTTGTCCCAGAAGGATACCCACCAAATGTCAGTGTAATCTCTTCTTTATGAGGTGACTCTGGATATACGGGGTCAGGGAGCTGCTTGAGGAGACAGTCTGTCCTTTATAGGAGCTCAAATGCTGAGCTGAGAGCTCCGTTGTTCATTCAGAGCTGCTGGGCATGTACGTTTAGGTCTGCTGCAGCAGAACTCATAAACCGCTTTTTGTTCCCAGGTGCTCTGTCCCACGGAGTTAGGGCTTTATTTATGAGATACCACTGTGCTGCTGCCTTTTCTTTATCAGGGCTGGCCTGCCCAGCAAGGAGGCAGCCTAGTCACTGTCTGCCTGCAGAGACTTTGCTGAGGTGCTGCAGGCTCTTCCCAGATGCTGTGCAAACTTCCCTAAAGTCCTGTTTATATGGGGGTAGTTAGAACTGCCTCGGCCCCCCTCTGTGTTGGCGGACTCTCTCTCTGGTTCTGTTTATGTTGTGGATTACGTTTATTGACTTGTGTATGTTGAACCAGCCTTGCATCTCTGGTATAAAGCCTATTTGATTGTGATGGATGAGCTTTTTGATGTACTGTTGCAATCAGTTTTCCAGTATTTTATTGAAGATTTTTGCATTGATGTTCATCATGGATATTGGCCTGAGGTTTTCTTTTTTGTCGAGTCTCTGCTGGGTTTTCATATCAGGATGATGTTGGTCTCAAAATGATTTGGTAAGGATTCCCTCTATTTGTATTGTTTGGAATAGTTTCAGAAGGAATCGTGCCAGCTCCTGTTTATATGTCTGGTAGAATTTGTTTGTGAACCCATCTGGACGTGGACTTTTTTTGGGTGGTTAATTAATTGCTGCCTCAACTTCAGCCCTTGTTATTAGTCTGTTCAAGGTTTTAACTTCTTCCTGGTTTAGGCTTCGCAGGTTGCAAGTGTCCAGGAATTTGTCCATTTCCTCCAGCTTTACTGGTTTATGTGCATAGAGTTGTTTGTAGTAATCTCTGATGGTAGTTTGTATTTTTGTGGCATGGGTGGTGATATGCCCTTTATCATTCTTTATTGCATCTATTTGATTATTCTTTTTTCTGTTTTATTAATCTAGCTAGTGATCTATTTTGTTGATCTTTTCAAAAAACCAACTCTTGGATTTATTAATTTTTTGAAGAATTTTTTTTTCTCCATCTCTTTCAGTTTTGCTCTGATCTTAGTTATTTATTGTCTTCTGCTAGTTTTTTAGTTTTTTAGATCTTACTCCTCTAGCTCTTTCAATTTTGATGATAGGGTGTTGATTTTATGTCTTTTCTTACTTCTCTGGTGGGCATTTATTTCTATAAATTTTACTCTGGACACTGCTTTAAATGTGTCCCAGAGATTCTTGTACATTGTGTCTTCATTCTTGTTGGTTTCAAAGAACATCTCTATTTCTGCCTTCATTTCATTGTTTATCCAGTCGACAGGTTGTTCAATTTCCATGAAGTTGTGTGGTTCTGAATTAATTTCTGATTTCTGAGGTCTAATTTGATTGCACTTTGGTCTGAGAGACTTGTTGTTGATTTCTGTTCTTTTGTGCTTACTGAGGAGTGACTTCCAATTATGTGGTCAATTTTAGAGTAGGTGCAATGTGGTGCTGAGAATGTATATTCTGTGGACTTGGGGTGGAGAAGTCTGTAGATATCTATTAGGTCTGCTTGGTCTAGATCTGAGTTCACATCCTGGATGTTCTTGTTAATTTTCTGTCGTTGATCTCTCTAATATTGACAGTGGAATGTTAAAGTTTCCCACTATTATTGTGTGGGAGTCTAAGTGTCTTTGTCTAAGAACTTGCTTTATGTACCTGGGTGCTCCTGTATTGAGTGGGTATATATTTAGGATCATTAACTCTTCTTGATGCATTGATCCTTTCACCATTATGTAATGCCCTTCTTTGTCTTTTCTGATATTTGTTGGTTTAAAGTCAATTTTATCAGAGACTAGGATTGCCTCCCAAATAGCTTGGATTATAGGCATATGCCATTGTGCCAGCTAATTTTTTGTAGTTAGTAGAGGAAGGGTTTCACCATGTTGGTCAGGCCTGTCTCAAACTCCCGACTTCAGGTGATCCACCCGCCGTGACCTCAGAAAGTGCTGGGTTTACAGGCGTGAGCCACCACATCTGGACTATCAGGTGTTTATATTGACATGACATCTCGCTTCATAAAATACACTGGAAAAAATTCCCTCCTCTTCTGTTGTGTAGAGAGTTTGTGTGAATTTTTCTTCAACTGCATGTTGATAGAATTCAGTAGTGAAACCAGCAGGGCCTGAAGATTTCTTTGTAGAAAGGTTTTTGACTAGAATTTCTTCAGAAGATATATGACTAGGTTTTGTATTTCCCGTTTTGTCATTTATATAATTTGCTTTTTTCAATAAAATTTATTTATTTTCGAGTTTGTTGCCAAAAGAGTAATTTCAAATTAATTGGCAAAATGTGTTTATAAATGTGTTTATAGTATTCTATTATAAATTTGATATCTGTGTTTTCCATAATGATATTTTCTCATTTCTGCTATGAGTAATTTGTTTTGGATGTTTTTATTAATCCAGCTAGGAGTTTATCAGTCTCATCAGTCTTTTCAAAGCAGCAAACTTTTGCTAACTGAATTTTCTCTAAGAGCTGTTTATTTCCTGTTTCTTTGCTTTCTGTTTTTTTTTTTTTTTTGAGTTGGAATCTCACTCTGTCACCCAGGCTGGATTGCAGTGGCATGATTTTGGCTCACTGCAACCTCTGCCTCCCTAGTTCAAGGAATTCTTCTTGCTCGGTCTCCCAAGGAGCTTTAATTACAGGTGCCCACCAGCATGCCTGGCTAATTTTTGTATATTCAGTAGAGACAGGGTTTCACTATGTTGGTCAGGCTGGTCTCAAACTCCTGACCTCAGGTGATCCACCCACCTCGGCCTTTCAAAGTTCTGAGATTACAGGCATGAGCCAATGTGCCCAGCCAAGCTTTCTGCTTTTATCTTAATTTTTATATTTTTTGTTTTCTCTTGGGATTTCTGTCTTTTTACTCATTCCATATTCATACTTTCTTTTATGCCTCTGCACATTTATCATAGCTATTTTTAAATCTCTGTTAGCAGATTGAGCTCAGTGGCTCACACCTGTAATCTCAGACCTTTGGAGCCTAAGGCACAAGGATCGTTTGAGCTCAGGAGTTCAAGACCAGCCTGAACAAAATGGTGCGACCCTGTCTCTACCAAAAATACAAAAATTAGCTAGGTGTGGTGGATCACACCTGCAATCCCAGCACCATGGGAGGCTGAGGCAGGCAGATTATCTGTGGTCAGGACTTCAAAACCAGCCTGGTCAACATGGCGAAACACCATCTCTACAAAAAATGTAAAAATTAGCCAGGCATGGTGGTGCATGCTTATAGTCTCAGCTACTTTGGAGGCTGGGGCTGGAGAATGGCCCAGGTGATGGAGGTTGCAGTGAGCTGAGATGTCAGCTCACTGCAATCTCTGCCTCCTAAGTTCAAGTGATTCCCCTGCCTCAGCCTCCCGAGGAGCTGGGACTACAGGTACCTGCCACCATGCCTGGCTAATTTTTGTAGAGATGGGTTTTCACCTACTTGGCCGGGTTGGAGGTCTGAACTCCTGACCTCAAGAGATCCACTTGCCTCCCAGAGTGCTGGGATTATGGGTGTGAGCCACTGTGCCTTGCCAGTTAATAGGTTCTTATTTTATAAATGTACAAATTAAATGTAGACATCTGCTGAGCTGATTGTTGGTGCTTCTACATTAACTTTCCTGCTGATTCATAATTCCTTTATTTTTACATAAACTAAAACATTTTTAAGTGTGTTAATTTGGATAAAACCGCATTTATATTCCTCTTGGAATAGTGTTAAGAACTCTGAAGTCTGCTGAGCTGTCATGGCAAAATGGTATTTAACGTGCTCATAGGTTTGGAGGGGTTGTATAATTTCCATTTTTTAAATAAAAGTGCTTAAAAATAAAAAATGAATTATGTTTAACTTTTTAAAAATGATCAGTAGGACAAAAGTCATACATGTGGAGACCAAATGATTAGTTGCCAGGGGTTAAGGAGGTTTTTGGACCTTGAGTGTTTCTGTAAAATGGCAACATGAGAAAATTTTGAGAAGGAAATGTTCTGTTCCTTGTTACATCAACGTCAATATTTTGGCTGTGATGTGTTATTATGGCGTTGCAATGTGTTACCCTTGAGGAAACTGGCTGGAGTACCGAGGATCCCTCTGTATTATCACAACTGAATGGGAAGGCTACAATTACCTCAAAACACAAGAAAAACGTTTTAAAGAAAGGTTATATACTTTATGATTGTATTTTTATACTATTATGGATAAAGAAAAACTGTAGGATCAAAGAGAGATCAGTGGTTTCAATGCCTGGGGTACAGTCAGGCTTTGACTATTAAAAAAGCTTGAAGAAATGTGTGGAGTGGGTGGGTGGAAATATTCTACATCTCAATTGTAATGGCTACATAATTCAGTGATTTCAAAAGGAAATTCTACTTTTTTTAAACAAAAGGAGTGAACTTCATAAATCACCAAAGATAAAAATAATTATGATACTTTAGTCTGTTTTAAAATGTTTATTATTTTATTACAACCATGAAAATTATATTGAATGACTGCTTAATAGTCCCTAAAAAATGATCAATAGGTAAATTTGAGTATAATACTGATGGATTGCTAATTTTCTAGAATGGTGTTATCAGTAGTAGATTTGATATCCCACAGGACTTCAGAGGCTATGTAACAAATTTGAAGTCAAAGTCATTTGATTTTATAAAAATTTCAAATTAATTTAGGTTTTCTCACATATGTAGAGAATCTCCAGCTGACAATCACTCAACTTCAATTTTTGACCCTACGATAGTGCTGTTTTTCACTTTATTCAATAAATTGCATGAGACATTCAATACTTTATTTTACCATAATCTTTGTCTTAGTTGATTTTGCCCAACTGTAGGCTAATGTAAGTGCTCTGAGCACATGTAAGGCAGGCAAGGCTGGAGCAGAATGAAAAAATATTAAAGTTTTTTCTTTTTTCTTATAAAAGAAATAATTTGTATGTTAGAGTAATACATTAGAATTTCTTGTAGTATATTCTTAAATCCCTATTTCTCTTTATTTTTTTAATTTTTGAGACTGAGTTTCACTCTGTTGCCCAGGCTGGAGTGCAGTGGCAAGATCTCAGCTCTTTGCAACCTCTGCTTCCTGGGTTGAGGTAATTTTTGTGCCTCAGCCTTTGGAGTAGCTGGGACTACAAGGTTGTACCACCACAGCGAACTAATTTTGGTATTTTTTGTAGAGACAGAGTTTCACTATGCTGGACAGGCTGATCTCAAACTTCTGACACCAAGCAATTGGCTCACCTCAGCCTCCAAATGTGCTGGGATTATAGGCGTGAGCCACTGTGCCTGGCCGCTATTTTTTTTTTTTTTTTGAGGCAGAGTTTCGCTCTTGTTACCTAGGCTGGAGTGCAATGGCACGATCTTGGCTCACCGAAACATCTGCCTCCTAGGTTCAGGCAATTCTCCTCCGTCAGCCTCCTGAGTAGCTGGGATTATAGGCACACGCCACCGTGCCCAGCTAATTTTTTGTATTTTTTTTTTAGTAGAGACGGGGTTTCACCATGTTGACCAGGATGGTCTCGATCTTTTGACCTCATGATCCAACCGCCTCGGCCTCCCAAAGTGCGGGGATTACAGGCTTATTTTTTTAAATTTAGAAACAAAGCCTCTTTAAGTGTGCTGAGGGATAGATTAACTTTCTTTATAAAAACAGTAACCAAATCTGTGTGTTTGAATACAGACTTCTATTTTCACAGATTTACTTAATATATTTGCATCTTGTCCAAGTTATAATAATCAAATAATAATTCTAATTTCTTTGATATAATTTTCCTCTCAAATGACTTTTTTATTCATTAAAAAACTCCAAATTTTTTTAACTTAAGCAAAAAGAAAATAATATTCATTGTTTAACTACGTTTGAACATTTTGGTTTCAAATGTTAATCCAATCAGTTGGTGGACAGATTTACCCAACTGGGATTCACCTTTAATATTCTTTGTGTGGGTGTCAAACATCTCATTTGAACTATTTCTTCATTTTTTCCAATGTTCATTTCAACTTATCTTAAGCAGTGTAACACTCATGCTATTAATTCAAATATATCTTTATAATTACAATGATTTTTGTCATGGCCATATTATATATTTTTTGAATAAAGGGTATCACTCTGTTGCCCAGGCTGAAGTGCAATGGTGTGATCATGGCTCATGGTAGCCTCAACTTCCTACGTTCAAGCAGTCAACCCACCTCAGCTTCCCAAAGTGCTATATTAGAGGCATCAGCCACCACACCCAACCTGTGATAATTTTTAAAAATTGAAAAATTTCTGTGCTCTTAAAAGTCTTTTTTTCTTTTCTTTTTTCTTTTACCAAGTTTCACTCTGTTACCCGACTGCAATGCTGTGACACCATCTTGGCTCACTGCAACCTCTGCCTCCTGGCTTCAAGCATTTCTTCTGCCTCAGCAACCTGAGTAGCTGGGACTATAGGTGAGTGCCACCACACCCAGCAAGTTTTTGTATTTTTAGTAGATACAGGTTTCCACCATGTTAGCCCGGATAGTCTTGATCTCTTGAACTCATGATTCACCTTCTGTGGCCTCCCAAAGTGCTGGAATTACAGGCATGAGCCATGATGCCTGTCCACTGAGGGTATACTTTATTTCTCTGTTATGTTAATAACTGAGAGAATCAGGGCTAGCATGTACACTTTTAACACTACCCATCTTTGAAGTATTTAAGACCCTTTATTTATTTATTTTTTTGGATTTTAGGTTTTGGGGTACATGAGCAGAGCATGTAAGACAGTTGCGTAGGAACACACATGGCAGTGTGCTTTTCTTTCCTTCTCCCCTTCACCCACATTTGGCATTTCTCCCCAGGCTATCCCTCCCCACCTCCCCCTCCCACTGGCCCTCACCTTTTGCCCCCAATAGACCCCAGTGTTTAGTACTCCCCTTTCTGTGTCCATGTGTTCTCATTTTTCATCACCCACCTATGAGTGAGAATATGCGGTGTTTCATTTTCTGTTCTTGTGTAAGTTTGCTGAGGATGACGTTCTCCAGATTCATCCATGTCCCTACAAACGACACAAACTCATCATTTCTGATTGCTCCATAATATTCCATGGTGTATATGTGCCACATTTTTCCAATCCAGTCTATTATCAATGGGCATTTTGGTTGATTCCAGGTCTTTGCTATTGTAAACAGTGCTGCAATGAACATTCGTGTACATGTGTCCTTAGAGTAGAACAATTTATAGTCTTTTGTATATATACCCAGTAATGGGATTGCTGGGTCAAATGGAATTTCTATTTCTAAGGCCTTGAGGAATCGCCACACTGTCTTCCACAATGGTTGAACTAATTTACACTCCCACCAACAGTGTAAAAGTGTTCCTTTTTCTCCACATCCTCTCCAGCACCTGTTGTCTCCAGATTTTTTAATGATCACCATTCTAACTGGCGTGAGATGGTATCTCAATGTGGTTTTGATTTGCATCTCTCTGATGACCAGTGACGATGAGCATTTTTTCATATAATTGTTGGCCTCATATATGTCTTCTTTCGTAAAGTGTCTGTTCATATCCTTTGCCCACTTTTGAATGGGCTTGTTTGTTTTTCTCCTGTAAATCCGTTTGAGTTCTTTGTAAATTCTGGATATCAGCCCTTTGTCAGATGGGTAAACTGCAAAATTTTTTTCCCATTCTGTTAGTTGCCGATCCACTCTAGTGACTGTTTCTTTTGCCGTGCAGAAGCTGTGGAGTTTGATTAGGTCCCATTTGTGTATTTTGGCTTTTGTTGCCAATGCTTTTGGTGTTTTGTTCATGAAGTCCTTGCCTATTCCTATGTCCTGGATAGTTTTGCCTAGATTTCCTTCTAGGGTTTTTATGGTGCCAGGTCTTATGTTTAAGTCTTTAATCCATCTGGAGTTAATTTTAGTGTAAGGTGTCAGGAAGGGGTCCAGTTTCTGCTTTCTGCACATGGCTAGCCAGTTTTCCCAACACCATTTGTTAAACAGGGAATCCTTTCCCCCTTGCATGTTTTTGTCAGGTTTACCAAAGATTGTATAGTTGTAGATATGTTGTGTTGCCTCCGGTGCCTCTGTTTTGTTCCATTGGTCTATATCTCTGTTTTGGTACCAGTACCATGCTGTTTTGATTACTGTAGCCTTGTAGTATAGTTTGAAATCCGGTAGTGTGATGCCCCCCGCTGTGTTCTTTTCGCTTAGAATTGACTTGGCTATGCGGGCTCTCTTTTGGTTCCATATGAAGTTCATGGTGGTTTTTTCCAGTTCTGTGAAGAAAGTCAATGGTAGCTTGATGGGGATAGCGTTGATTCTGTAAATTACTTTGGGCATTATAGCCATTTTTACGATATTGATTCTTCCTAACCATGAACATGGAATGTTTCTCCATCTGTTTGTGTCCCCTCTGATTTCATTGAGCAGTGGTTTGTAGTTCTCCTTGATGAGGTTCCTTACGTTCCTTGTGAGTTGTATTCCAAGGTATTTTATTCTTTTTGTAGCAATTGTGAATGGCAGTTCGTTCTTGATTTGGCTCTCTTTAAGTCTGTTATTGGTGTAGACGAATGCTTGTGATTTTTGCACATTGATTTTATATCCTGAGACTTTGCTGAAGTTGCTTATCAGTTTCAGGAGTTTTTGGGCTGAGGTGATGGGGTCTTCTAGGTATACTATCATGTCTTCTGCAATTAGAGACAATTTGGCTTCCACCTTTTCTATTTGAATACTCTTTATTTCTTTTTCCTGCCTGATTGCTCTGGCTAGAACTTCCAGAACTATATTGAATAGGAGTGATGAAAGAGGGCATCCTTGTCTAGTGCCAGATTTCAAAGGGAATGCTTCCAGTTTTTGCCCATTCAGTATGATATTGGCTGTTGGTTTGTCCTAAATAGCTTTTATTACTTTGAGATATGTTCCATCGATACCGAGTTTATTGAGGGTTTTTATCATAAAGGGCTGTTGAATTTTGTCAAATGCCTTCTCTGCGTCAATTGAGATAATCATGTGGTTTTTGTTTTTGGTTCTGTTTATGTGGTGAATTACATTTATAGACTTGCGTATGTTGAAGCAGCCTTGCATCCCAGGGATGAATCCTACTTGATCATGGTGAATAAGTTTTTTGATTTGCTGTTGCATTCGGCTTGCCAATATTTTATTTAAGACTTTTGCATCTATGTTCATCATGGATATTGGCCTGAAATTTTCTTTTCTTCTTGGGTCTCTGCCGGGTTTTGGTATCAGAATGATGTTGGTCTCGTAAAATGATTTGGGAAGGATTCCCTCTTTTTCGATTGTTTGAAATAGTTTTAGAAGGAATGGTACCAGCTCCTCTTTGTGTGTCTGGTAGAATTCGGCTGTGAACCCGTCTGGACCTGGGCTTTTTTTGTGTGGTAGGCTCTTAATTGCTGCCTCGACTTCTGACCTTGTTATTGGTCTATTCATAGTTTCAGCTTCCTCCTGGTTTAGGCTTGGGAGGACACAGGAGTCCAGGAATTTATCCATTTCTTCCAGTTTTACTAGTTTATGTGCATAGAGTTGTTTGTAATATTCTCTGATGATAGTTTGAATTTCTGTGGAATCTGTGGTGATTTCCCCTTTATCACTTTTTATTGCATCTATTTGGTTGTTCTCTCTTTTCTTTTTAATCAATCTGGCTAGTGGTCTGTCTATTTTGTTGATCTTTTCAAAAAACCAGCTCTTGGATTTATTGATTTTTTGAAGGGTTTTTCGTGTCTCAATCTCCTTCAGTTCAGCTCTGATCTTAGTTATTTCTTGTCTTCTGCTGGGTTTTGAGTTTTTTGATCTTGCTCCTCTAGCTCTTTCAATTTTGACGATAGGGTATCAATTTTGGATCTCTCCATTCTCCTCATATGGGCACTTATTGCTGTATACTTTCCTCTAGAGACTGCTTTAAATGTGTCCCAGAGGTTCTGGCATGTTGTGTTTTCGTTCTCATTGGTTTTGAAGAACTTCTTTATTTCTGACTTCATTTCATTGTTTACCCAGTCAACATTCAAGAGCCAGTTGTTCAGTTTCCATGAAGCTGTGCGGTTCTGGGTTGGTTTCTGTATTCTGAGTTCTAACTTGATTGCACTATGATCTGAGAGGCTGTTTGTTATGATTTCAGTTGTTTTGCATTTGTTGAGCAGTGCTTTACTTCCAATTATGTGGTCAATTTTCGAGTAGGTGTGATGTGGTGCTGAGAAGAATGTATATTCTGTGGATTTGGGCTGGAGAGTTCTGTAAATGTCTATCAGGTTTGCTTGCTCCAGGTCTGAGTTCAAGCCCTGGATATCGTTGTTGATTTTCTGTCTAGTTGATCTGTCTAATATTGACAGTGGAGTGTTAAAGTCTCCCACTATTATTGTGTGCGAGTCTAAGTCTCTTTGTAAGTCATTAAGAACTTGCCTTATGTATCTGGGTGCTCCTGCATTGGGTCCATATATGCTTAGAATCGTTAGCTCTTCTTGTTGTATCGATCCTTTTACCATTATGTAATGGTCTTCTTTGTCTCTTTTGATCTTTATTGCTTTAAAGTCTATTTTATCCGAGATGAGAATTGCAACTCCTGCTTTTTTTTGCTCTTTATTATCTTGGTAAATCTACCTCCATCCCTTTATTTTGAGCCTTTGTGTATCCTTGCATGTGAGATGGGTTTCCTGGATACAGCACCCTGATGGGTTTTGGATTTTTATCCAATTTGCCAGTCTGTGTCTTTTGATTGGTGCATTTAGTCCATTTACATTTAGGGTTAATATTGTTATGTGTGAATTTGATACTGCCATTTTGATGCTAAGTGGCTGTTTTGCCTGTTGGTTGTTGTAGATTCTTCATTATGTTGATGCTCTTTAACTTTTAGTGTGACTTTGGAATGGCTGGTACTGGTTGTTCCTTTCTATGTGTAGTGCCTCTTTTAGGAGCTCTTGTAAAGCAGGCCTGGTGGTGACAAAATCTGAGTACTTGCTTGTTCGCAAAGGATTTTATTTTTCCTTCACTTCTGCAGACAGTTTGGCTGGATATGAAATTCTGGGTTGAAAGTTCTTTTCTTTAAGAATGTTGAATATTGGCCCCCACTCTCTTCTGGTTTGTAGTGTTTCTGCCGAGAGATCTGCTGCGAGTCTGATAGGCTTCCCTTTGTGGGTGACTCGACCTTTCTCTCTGGCTGGCCTTAGTATTTTCTCCTTTATTTCAACCTTGTTGAATCTGACGATTATGTGCCTTGGGGTTGCTCTTCTTGCAGAAAATCTTTGTGGTGTTCTCTGTATTTTCTGCATTTGAGTGTTGGCCTGTCTTGCTAGGTGGGGGAAGTTTTCCTGGATGATGTCCTGAAGAGTATTTTCCAGCTTGGATTCATTCTCTTCGTCCCCTTCTGGTACACCTATCAAACGTAGGTTAGGTCTTTTCACGTAGTCCCACATTTCCTGGAGACTTTGTTCATTCCTTTTTGTGCTTCTTTCTCTCATCTTGGTTTCTTGTTTTATTTCATTGAGTTGGTCTTCGACTTCAGATATTCTATCTTCTCCTTGGTCAATTTGGCTATTGAAACTTGTGCATGCTTCGCGAAGTTCTCGTATTGTGTTTTTCAGCTCCTTTAATTCATTCATATTCCTCTCTATGTTATCTATTCTTGTTATCATTTCCTCATATGTTTTTTTAAGTTCCTTAGTTTCTTTGCATTGATTTAATACATGTTCTTTTAGCTCACAAAAGTCTCTCATTATCCACCTTCTGAAGTCTAATTCCGTCATTTTGTCACAGTCATTCTCCGTCCAGCTTTGCTCCCTTGCTGGTGAGGGGTTTTGGTCCTCTCTAGGAGGCGAGGTGTTCTGGTTTCGGGTGTTTTCCTCCTTTTTTCGCTGGTTTCTTCCTATCTTTGTGGGTTTATCCGCTTGTCGTCTGCGTAGTTGCTGACTTTTCGATTGGGTCTCTGAGTGGACTCTTAGATTGTTGATGATGAAGTATTTCTGTTACTTGGTTTTCCTTCTACCAGCCTAGCCCCTTTGCTGTATGACTGCTGAGGTCCACTCCAGGCCCTGCTTGTCTGGGGTGCACCTCTAGCAGCTGTGGCACAGTGAGGGATGCTACCCGTTTCTTTTTCTGCTATCTTTGTCCCAGGATGATGCCTGCCAAATGTCAGTCTTTTGGATATAGAGGGGTCAGGGAGCTGCTTGAGGAGACAGTCTGTACTTTTTTGGAGCTCAATTGCTGAGCTGTGAGCTCTGTTGTTCATTCAGGGCTGTTAGGCTGCTATGTTTGATTCTGCTGCAACAGAGCTCATTAAAAAAAAGAAACACTTTTTTTCTCAAATGCTCTGTGTTGTGGGGTTCGGGCTATATTTTTTGATTTCCGTTGAGGTGTCCTGCCCAGTTAGAAGGCAGACTAAGCACTGTTTGGCTGCCGAGGCTCTGCCCCGCTGTTCTGTGATTCGCCCTGTTCCTGCAGGCTCTGCTGTGGTCTCTGCCACGCCCTGCGGCGGAGTCTCTTCATTGTAGCTTGTTGCCTCAGCAACGGCAGGCTGCGTCAGCAGTGGGCGTGTATCTCAGTATGGATGTGTTGCCTTGGCAACGGCTGGCTGCGTCAGCAGTGGGCATGTATCTCAGTTGGGGTGGGTTGCCTCGGTAGTGGTGGACGCCCCTCCCCCACAGAGCATCTTGGACCGTCTGCTCGGGATAGTTTGAAATCACGGTTTTGTTCGTCCCACTGGGTATCCCAAACGATCTGTCCCTGCAATCCCCTGGGCTGGCCTACTGTCCAAGTCTCGTTCAGTCTCAAGTCCAGCCCTCTCAAGTCTCAGGTTTCCGGTTCAACAGGGCACCCGGACAAGCACGCCCTGTGGGGACTGCTGGGTGGGGCTGGCCGCTGCCGCCCTGGCTGCCGGCTTCGCCAGGCAGACCTACTGCCTGGCATCCCGTGTCTTTTTTATACTTGGGAGTTTCCCTGTTCTGTGGGCAACAAAGATCAGTCTGGAAATGCAGCTCTGACTCACCTGTTTGCGGATTCAATGAGAGCTCCAATCCTGGGTTGTTCTCACAGCGCCATCTTGAGTACTTCCCCCCTTTATTTATTTTTAAAATTAATATTATTTTTTAATTTTTTATTTTTTTATTGCATTTTAGGTTTTGGGGTACATGTGCAGAACATGCAAGACATTTGCATAGGTACACACATTGCAATGTGTTTTGTTGCCTTCCTCCCCTTCACCCACATTTGGCATTTCTCCCCAGGCTATTTCTCCCCAGCACCCCCTCCCACTGGCCCTCCCCTCTTCCCCCCAATAGACCCCAGTGTTTGGTACTCCCTTCCCTGTGTCCATGTGTTCTCATTTTTCATCACCCACCTATGAGTGAGAATATGCAGTATTTCATTTTCTGTTCTTGTGTCAGTTTGCTGAGAATGATGTTCTCCAGATTCATCCATGTCCCTATAAACAACACGAACTCATCCTTTTTGATTGCTGCATAATATTCCATGGTGTATATGTGCCACATTTTCCAAATCCAGTCTATCTTTGATGGGCATTTGGGTTGGTTCCAGGTCTTTTCTATTGTAAACAGTGCTGCAATGAACATTCGTGTGCATGTGTCCTTATAGTAGAACGATTTATAGTCCTTTGTATATATACCCAGTAATGGGATTGCTGGGTCAAGTGGAATTTCTATTTCTAAGGCCTTGAGGAATTGCCACACTGTCTTCCACAATGGCTGAACTAGTTTACACTCCCACCAACAGTGTAAAAGTGTTCCTATTTCTCCACATCCTCTCCAGCATCTGTTGCCTCCAGATTTTTTTAATGATCACTATCCTAACTGGCGTGAGATGGTATCTCAATGTGGTTTTAATTTGCATCTCTCTAATGACCAGTGATGATGAGCATTTTTTCATATGTTTGTTGGCCTCATGTATGTCTTCTTTTGTAAAGTGTCTGTTCATATCCTTTGCCAATTTTTGAATGGGCTTGTTTGTTTTTCTCCTGTAAATCCATTTGAGTTCTTTGTAAATTCTGGATATCAGCCCTTTGTCAGATGGGTAAACTGCAAAAATTTTTTCCCATTCTGTTGGTTGCCGATTCACTCTAGTGACTGTTTCTTTTGCCGTGAAGAAGCTGTGGAGTTTGATTAGGTCCCATTTGTCTATTTTGGCTTTTTTTGCCAATGTTTTTGGTGTTTTGGTCATGAAGTCCTTCCCTACTCATATGTCCTGAATGGTTTTGGCTAGATTTTCTTCTAGGGCTTTTATGGTGCCAGGTCTTATGTTTAAGTCTTTAATCCATCTGGAATTAATTTTAGTGTAAGGTGTCAGGAAGGGGTCCAGTTTCTGCTTTCTGCACATGGCTAGCCAGTTTTCCCAACACCATTTATTAAACAGGGAATCCTTTCCCTGTTGCTTGTTTTTGTCAGGTTTATCAAATATTGTATGGTTGTAGGTATGTTGTGTTACGTCCGATGCCTCTGTTTTGTTCCATTGTTCTGTATCTCTGTTTTGGTACCAGTACCATGCTGTTTCGATTACTGTAGCCTTGTAGTATAGTTTGAAATCCGGTAGTGTGATGTCCCCCACTGTGGTCTTTTTGCTTAGAATTGACTTGGCTATGTGGGCTCTATTTTAGTTCCATATGAAGTTCATGATGATTTTTCAAGTTCTGTGAAGAAAGTCAATGGTAGCTTGATGGGGATAGCATTGATTCTGTAAATTACTTTGGGCAGTATAGCCAAATATTATTGTTAATTGAAGGATAGTAATTATATACATGTGTGGATACAACATGATATTTTGATATATGTTTACCATGTGATTAAAATGATTTAATCAAATAAATTAACTTATCTGTTAAGTGGCTTACCTGTCATTTTTATAATGGGAAATTTGAAATTTACTCTTTTGATTATTTTGAAATATACAATACATTGACTATAGTCACAATGCTGTGTAATAGATCTAAAAAATTATTTCCCCTGTCTGTTTGAAACTGTTAGTTTGCTAAGAATGGCCTCTAGCTCCATTCATGTTCCTGCAAATGACATGATCGCTTTCATTTTCATGGCTGTGTAGTATTCCATGGTGTATATGTACCACATTTACTTTATCTAGTCTATCATTGATGAGAATTTAGGTTGATTCCATGTCTTTGCTATTGTGAATAGTAATAATAGTAAGCTCTGTTGGCTTGTTAAAAATGATGGCCTCCAGCTCTCTCTATGAGATCAAAGGACATGATCTCATTTTTTTTTTTGGCTGAGAACGTACACCATGCTCTCGCTTACAACTGGGAGCTGAGTGTTGAGAACACATGGACACAAAAAAAAGGAATAATAGACACTGGTGTCTACTCGAGGGTGCAGGTTTCGAGGAAGGAGAGAATCAGACAAAATAACTATTGGGTGCTATGCTTAGCACCTCAGTTACAAGATAATCTGTACAACAAACCCTCACAACATGAGTTTACCTATGTAACAAACCTCTGTGTGTACTCCCAAACCTAAAATAAAAGTAAAAAACAAAAACTGTACTTTTTGAGAAACAGCTCCTCATTTCTTCTCTCCCTGCTCCCCCAACCTCTGGTATCCAGTATTCCACACTGTACCTACACAGACCTAGGTGATATAGCCTTCTACACACCTAGGTTATAGTCTTTTATTGTATGGCCTGTTGCTCCTGGGCTGCAAGCCTAGACAGCATGATACTGCACAGAATACTGTAGAATTCTAACACAATGGTACATATCTGTTTATCTATTTAAATTTATATATATATTTTTTGAGATGGAGTCTTACTGTTTCCCAGGCTGAAGTGCAGTGGCATGATCTTGACTCACTTCAATCTCTGCTTCTTGGGTTCAAGTTTTTCTCCCACCTCAGTTTCCCGAGTAGCTGGGACTGCAGTGCTGCATCACTATGCATGGCTGTATTTTTAATAGAGATGGGGTTTCAACATGATGGACTGGTCTCAAACTCCTGACCTCAAGTGATCCACTCACCTTTTTTTTTTCACCTTGGCCTCCCAAAGCGCTGGGATTACAGGCGTGAGCCACTATGCCTGGCCATATCTGTGTATCTAAACATGAAAAAAGGTACAGTATTAGACAGAAATAATAGACACTGGGCCCTTTATAAGGGGGAAGGGTGAGAGGAGGTTGAGATTTGAACAATTACCTATTGAGTAGAATGTTCACTGTTTGGTTGAGGTGCACACTGAAAGCCAAATTCTAGTATGCAATATATCTAAGTAACGAACCTGCACATAGATCCCCTCAATTCAGAAATTAAATATATAGAAGTATAAAAGGCTGGGCACAGAGGTTCATGTCTGTAATTCCAGCACTTTGGGAGGCAGAGATGACGGGCAGATCACTGAGGTCAGGAGTTCGAGACCAGCATGGCCAATAAGACAAACCTCATCTCTACTAAAATACAAAATATTAACTAATGGTAGTGAGCACCTGTAATCCCAGCTACTTGGAAGGCTGACGCAAAAGAATAACTTAAATCCGGTAGGCAGAGGTTGCAGTGAGCTGAGATCACACCACTGCACTCCAGCCTGGGTGACAGAGCAAGACTCAGTCTCAAAATACATACATACATACATGTTTAAATAAATAAAAACAACAAAAAGTAAAGGTACAGTATTATACTATTAAGGAAGCACCATCATATATCTGGCCCATCATTACTGAAATACTATTATGTGGTGCCTGACTGTCCCCGTTATTTTGTAATATATGTATATATCCTAATTGTTTTTTTCCGTTAATATTTAAGGCATTTGCTTTAGTGTATTGGGGCTGGCATCACAAAATAGCATAGGCTGAGTGCTTTAAACAAAGGAAATTTATTTTCTTACAGCATCGGAGACTACAAGTCCAAGATCAAAGTGTCAGAAGATGTAGTTTCTTCTGAAATCTTTTTTCTTGTCTGGCAGATGACCTCCTTATCTCTGTGATTTCACATGGTGTTTCTACTGTTGTCTCCTGGCTGTCCACATTTTATTTTCTTTTAAGGATGCCAGTCAGTTTGAATTGGGCCCCACTGTAACAGTCTCATCTTTTTTTATTGATGCCCAGGCTAGAATGTCATGGCATGATCTTGGCTCACTGCAACCTCCACCTCCCATGTTTATGTAATTCTCCTGCCTCAGATTCCTGAGTAGCTGGGATTACAGGGGTGCACCACCATGCCTGGATAACTTTTGTATTTATATTAGAGATGGAGTTTCATCATGTTGGCCAGGCTGTTTTCAAACTCCTGATTTCTGGTGATGTGCCCACCTTGGCCTCCCAAAGGGTTTGGATTACAGGTGTGAGGCACCATGCCCAGCCTAGTCTCACTTTTTAATCACAGTAATGAAGGCTTTATCTCAGTTAAGGTCACATTCTGAGGTACTGGGGTTTAGGGCTTTAACATATAAATTTTTGATTGCAGGGGGAGACAATTCACATTTGATAGATTTCAACCTTGACTTACCTTCCAGATCATGGTCATTTGCCTTTAGAATGGCCCTTTTGGGGGTAAATTCCAAGACCCCCAGTGGATGTCTGAAATGATGCATAATACAGAACCTGATATATACTATGCTTTTTTCTTTTCTTTTCTTTTATGAGACAGAATCTCATTCTGTCACCCAGGCTCGAGTGCAGTGCCACGATCTCAGCTTACTGAAACTTCCACCTCCTGGGTTCAAGCAAATCTCCTGTCTCAGCCTATTGAGTAGCTGGGATTACAGGCATATGCCACCGTGCCTGACTAATTTTGTTTTTGTATAGTTAGTAGAGATGAAGCTTCACCATGTTAGCCAGGATGGTCTCCATCTCCTGACCTTGTTATACGCCTGCCTCGGCCTCCCAAAGTGCTGGGATTACAGGTGTGAGCCACTGTGTCTTGCCTACTATGTTTTTTTTCTATGCATACTCACCTATGATAAAGTTTTATTTATAAATGAGAAGCAGTCTTTTTTTATTATTAGTTACTATTGTTAGTTTCTTAGGTTCACACTGAAGCTAGCAATAGTAAAAATAATAAAATAGAAAAATTATAAAAATACACTATTAAAAGTTATTTGAATGCTGTCTGTGCCCCTCAAAATATTTTTTTGTGGGAGAGGTTGTTTTTGTTGAACAGGCTGAGGCTGGAATGCAGTGGTGCAATCTTGACTCACTGAAACCTCTTTTTATTTTATCTTTATTTTAGAAAAGGTCTCACTCTGTTGGCCAGGCTGGAGTGAAGTGGCATGAACGAGACTCATGGCAGCCTTGAACTTCCAGACTCAAGGGATCCTCCCACCTCAGCTTTGAGTAGCTGGGACCACAGGCACATGCCCACACACCTGGCTAATTTTTAGGTTTTTGTAAAGGCGGGGGTCTTGCCATATTTTCTGTGCAGATATGGAAATTCTGGACTCAAGCACTCTGCTGCCTTCAGCCTTTCAAAGTGCTGGGATTACAGGCGTGAGTCACTATGCCTTGCTTGTCTCTTTCTTTCCCTCCCTCCCTTCCTTCCTTCCTCTCTTTCTTCCTTCCTTTCTTTCTCTTTCTTTCCTTCCTTCCTCCTTCCCTCCCTACCTTCCTCCTTCCCTCTCCCCCTCCCTCCCTCTTTTCCTTCCTTCCTTCCTTCCTTCCTTCTTTCCTTCCTTCTCTTTCTTTAGATGGAGTTTTGCTCTTGTCCAGGCTGGAGTTCATTGGTGCAATCTCAGCTTGAGTATACCTTAGGAGTTTTCTGGTCCTTACTGGAGAAAGTTTTATTTTTAGATATTAAAGTTTATACAATTTTGAGCAACTATGCTATAATATTACAGCCCTAGATTTGTTCATGGATTTCTTTTTTTGTTTTTGAGACATGGAGTTCTGCTCTTGTCAATGAGGCTGATGTGCTATAGTGTAATCTCAGCTCATTGCAACCTCTGCCTCCCAGGTTCAAGCAATTCTCCTGCCTCAGCCTCCTGAATTGCTAAAATTACAGGCATGCACCACTATACCTGGCTAATATTTATGTATTATTTGGAAAGACAGGGTTTTATCATGTTGTCTAGCCTGGCCTGGAACTCCTGACCTCAGGTGATCCACCGTTCTTGGCCTCCCAAAGTGCTAGGATTACATGCATGAACCACCACACTGGGCCTGTCCATGGATATTTTAAAAGATGTGCTTTGAGCACTCTAAAACAAAAGCAGTAGGCCTAAAATTTATATTTAGGTATTTCTACTATATTACAGATATTGTTTTTGTGGAGCTATAGTTTAATAAGGTTTTTAAAGGTAATAAGACATTGTATATTCTTGAATATTGTTATTTTCTAGTAAGTTTACTTAAATAAGCACAAATGCAAAAGACAGGAGTGATAGATAATATTGAAGCACTAGGAAAGAACTCTGTGGGTAAAAACTCAACATCAAATACACAAATACTGCAGTGAGCCTAAATTGCACCATTGCATTCCAGCCTGGGCAACAGAGTGAGACTCCGTCTCAAAATAAAATAAAAACAAAACAGGAATATGGTAACTTAAAATATTTATATTCTTTTCAAGTGGTCTTTGAAAAACAAAAGCAAATCTATCTGCAAACACATGTAGGTGGGGCAAGAGTGTGTGAAAATGGAACATTAATGAAGATTGATTGATGAAAAATGTGATCTAAAAAGTAGAAAAAAATTTTTTCCACCATTTTGATGAAAGATCTTTTATTTTGTCTTTTATCACTCAGGATAATAAGAAATAAAATTGCAAATAAATCAGATACTTTAAGTTGTCCTATGATTTACGTTTTACTAATCCATATGTGTAGAAGTGTAAGGGATTTTTAAAAGAGAAACAAGGTTGAAATTCCTAAATCTGAATTCAGATAAAAGGTGAATCTTCAAAAGAATTGATAATTTTGGAAAATAATTTTAAAGAAAGGCATACCAGTCAGTGATTATCTAGTTACACAATTTGTTGTCAGAGATTGTGAGGGCTTTACTATAAAAACTACAGGATGAACCATGAATCCTCAGTGCTGAGGTTTTGTTTGTCTTCTTTCTTAATAGGTGAACATTATACCACTGATTGCCAAAGGAGACACGTTTCTTAAACGATTTCCAGACGTTTAAGGGGAAGTAACGAGTGAGTTGATTAGCATTGGCATTCAGATATATCAGTTCCCAACGGATGAACAAACTACTGCTCGAGTGAACTCCAATTATGATAAGCTTCAGTAACAATATCTGACAGATGGTATAGATGAGTTTTAACTAAAATCCTGTATGAAAGTTTTATTTGTTGATTTCAAAAAACTTTTGCTGAGAATTGACACTTTGTATACAGATTTATTTAGATTAAATTTATACACCATATTTCTTAAGGCCTATAAGTTTCTTCTCAGAAGTATATTTTCTTGCTTTGATATCAAGGGGAAGCTGGCCTTATAAAATGACTCTGAAAGTGTTACCTCTTTTTTCTATTTTTTCAAAGATGTTGAGTATGTTTTATATTAAATTTTCTTTGAATGTTTGGTAGAATTTACCCATGAAGTAATCTGGTCCTAGGCTATATTTTGGAGTTTGAAACATTACTTCTTCAGGTCCTCTATTTGTTATTGGTCTCCTTAAGCTCCCCATTTATTATTCATTCAATCTTGGTAGGTTATATGTTTCTACTACTTTTCTCATTTCTTCTAAATTGTAGAATTTTTTACTGTATAACTGTTCTTAATAGTTTCTTGTAATTCTGTTTATTTCTGTAAGACAAGTTGTAATGTTGTCTCTTTCATTTCTTATATTAGTAACATATTCTCTTTTTCTGTTGTTAGTCTAGGTAAGGGCTTTGACTTTGATTTTTTTCAAAATCAGCTCTTAGCTTCATTGATTAAATTTTGTTTTGTTTTGAGACAGAGCCTCACTTTGTCACTCAGGCTGGAGTGCAGTGGAAATATTTTGGCTCACTGTGACCTCTGCCTCCCAGGTTCAAGCAATTCTCCTGCCTCAAGCTCCCAAGTAGCTGGAATTACAGGTGCTGGCCACCACACCCATCTAATTTTTGTATTTTTAGTAGAAACAGGGTTTCACCATTTTGGTCAGGCTGGTCTCAAACTCCTGACCTCAAGAGATCCAACTGCCTTTGCTTCCCAAAGTGCTGGTATTCCAGGCATGAGCCAGTGGGCCCAGCCAATTAAAATGTTTTTTATTCTGTATTTCATTATTTATTCTCTAATCTTTGTTGTTTCTTTCCTTATGCTAATTATTGGTTTAGCCCCCCGCCTCATTTTTTCAGGTATAAAGTTAGGTTGTTTATTTGACATTTTTTGTTTGTTTGTTCTATGAGGGGGAATCTTCCTTTGTCCACCAGGCTGGAGTGCAGCATTGTAATCTTGGCTCACTGCAACTTCGACCTCCTGGGTTGAAGCAATTCTCCTGTCTCAGTCTCAGTGTCAGTCCAGAATAGCTGGGACTACAAGCATGTGCCATCACACCTGGCTAACTTTTTTGTATTTTTAGTAGAGATGGGGTTTTGCCATGTTATCCAGGCTGGTCTTTAACTCCCAACCTCAAGCAATCTGCCCACCTCAGTTTCCCAAAGTGCTGGGATTACAGGCATGAGCCATCACCTGGCTGAGATTTTTTTTTTCTAAGATGTATGTGTTTACTACTATAAACTTCCTCTGTTTTTTATTTTAGATTCAGAGGGTATATGTACACATTTGTCAAATAAATATATTGCATACTGGTGAGGTTTGGCTTCTAGTGAACCTGTCCCTGAAACAGTAAACATTGTGCTCAACAGATTTCTTTTTGAGACATTTTCTTGCTTTGTCACCCTAGCTGTTGTGTGGTGGCATGATCACAGCTCACTACCAATAGGTAATTTTTTGACCATCAACCTTTTTCCAATCTCTCCTTTTGGAGTCCCACTATCTATTGTTTCCATTTTTATATTCTGTTGTGCTCATTGTTTAGCTTTCGCTTGTAAGTGAGAACATGTGGTATTTGATTTTCTGTTTCTGAGTTATTTCACTTAGAATAATGGCCCCCAGATCCATCCATGTTACTGCATAGAGCATGGTTTCATTTTTTATGGCTTCATAGTATTCCATGGTGTACATACACCACACATATAAATCCAGTCCACTGCTAATTGACATTTAGGTTAATTCCACGACTTTACTATTATGAGTAGGAATGTAATACACATATGACTGAAAGTGACTTTTTAATATAATTATTTATTTTTTCTTTCAGGTAGATGCCCAGTAGTTTTATGATTGGGTTAAATAGTAGCTCTATTTTTAATGCTTTGAGAAATCTCTATATTGTTTTTTATAGCGGTTGTGCTCACTCATGTTCCCACCACCAGTGAATAGGCATTCATTTTTCTCTGCATCCTCAAAAACATCTGTTGTATTTGTAGTACTAGCCATTCTGTGTAAGATGATATCTTATTGCAGTTTGTTTGTTTTTGAGATGGAATCTCATTCTGTCCCTCATGCTGGAGTGCAGTGGTATGATTTTGGCTCACTGGGTTCAAGTGATTCTCTGAACCTAATCTCTGCCTCCTGGGTTCAGGTGATTCTCCTCCCTGAACCTCCTGAGTAGCTATGATTACAAGGGCCCACCACCACATCCAGCTAATTTTTGGATGCTTTTTAGGTTCCATATGATATTTAGGATCATTTTTTTTTCTAATTCTATGAAAAATGACATTGGTAATTTGATTGGAATTGTGTTAAATATGTAGACTCCTTTGGTTAGTATGGTCTTTGAAATAATACTGATTCTTTCAATCCAAAAATTCTGGGATCCAAGATGGCTGATTAGGAGCAGCTCAGACTTGCAGCTCCCAGTGAAAGCACAGAGGGTGAGTGAATATTGCATTTCCAGATGGATTTTTATTGCCCACAGACCAGGAGATTCCCAGGTGGAGGAGCCCCACGGGTTGCCAGCATGGCTGTTTTGGTCCACACAGCTGTTTTGGCTGGCATCACTGTTTTTGCTGGCACCCCAGCACTGCAGGTCTCCACACAAAATACACGGGTCTGGGAGCCATTTTAGCTGGTGATTGGAGCTTCTGAGAGACAAGGTCACTCATTCAACTGATAAAAAAGGGGACTGAAGCAGAGAGCCAGGCCAGAAGATTCCTAGGCAAAAAGGTGCCACAAATCTCAGCATGGCTCTTTCAGCTGGTTCAGTGGGACCATATTCTTTTCTTTTTTTAAGACAGAGTCTTGCTCCATCACCCACACTGGAATGCAATGGCACAATCTAGGCTCACTACAACCTTCACTTCATGGGTTAAAGCAAGTACCCTGCCTTAGCCTCCCATGTATCTGGAATTAACAGGCACCTGCCATAACCCCCACCTAATTTTTGTGTTTTTAGTAGAGTCGGGTTTTACCATGTTGGCCAGGCTGGTTTCAAACTCCTGGCCTCTGGTGATCAGCCCACCTAGGCCTACAAAGGTGATGGGATTATGGGGTGAGACACTGCACCCAGCCTGGTTACTTTATTCTAAAGGTCGTGTGTGTGTGTGTCTGTGTGTGTGTGTGTGTGTGTAAGAGCACCTTGCAAACAAATATTTTATTTTTCTTTTGTAAAAAGACATTATTTCCACATTGGGAGTTGAGTATTTGCATATTTGAGGTCGAACTTTTACCCACAAAATTTTTTCTTAGTTCTTTGATATGGTTACTCCTATCTTTTGCATTTGAACTTAAATATAAACTTTGTAGAAAAATAACAATATACAAGATTTAAAAGTGTTTTATTATTTAAAATATCTTAATTAAAGCTCCAATATAGTAGAAATACATAAATACAAATGTTAGGCAGACTGCTTTTGTTTTAGATTGCTCAAAGCACATCTTTAAAAAAAAAATTCAGGAACAGGCCTTGAGTGGTGTCTCATGTCTGTAATCCCAGCACTTTCAGAAGCCAAGGTGGGTGGATCGCCTGAGGTCAGGAGCTTAAGACCAGCCTGGCCAAAATGATGAAACTACGTCTCTGCTAATACAAAAATTAGTCAGGTTTGGTGGCAGGTGCTTTTAATTTCAGCTACTCAGGAGGCAGAGGCAAAAGAATTGCTTGAACCTGGGAGACAGAGGTTGCAGTGAGCCAAGATCACACCACTGCACTTCAGCCTGAGCAAGAAGAGCAAAATTTCATCTAAAAAAAAAATCCATGGACAAATCCAAGGCTGTAATATTATAGCATAGGCGTTCAAAATTGTGTAAGCTTTAATATCCAAAACTAAAAGCTTCTCCAGTAAGGATAAGACAACTGCTAAAGTAGATTCAGGCCTAACATAAATGTTTGGGGTGATATTAATTAGAAAGCTGGAAAAGACATACTCCAGTGTGTTGGGTCCCTTTCAGCTCCCCCTGCCTTCTTTCTTTTCCTGACCCAAAATCACAGAGCGCCTTGGCCTCTCTGTGACCCAGCCAGCTGCAGAGTTTTCCCAGCAGGCTTGAACCAAAACCAGGTTATTGAACATTGCCAGCCACTAACCAACGTATCTAGATTGTTCCAAAAACACTGCAAGAAACTGGTCCCCAGCCCTGAGCCAAATTTCTTAAACCCTCATAAAAACTCCATAACCTGAATTTTGGAAAGCCAAGGAGGATTGCTTCAGGCTAGGAGTGTAATATCAGCCTGGCAGCATAGACCTTGTCTCTTCAAAAAATTTTTTTAAATTAGCCAGGTTTAGGGCCAAGCATGGTGACTCATGCCTGTAATCCCAGCACTTTGGGAGGCCAAGGCTAGTGGGTCACCTGAGTTCAGGAGTTTAATATCAGCCAGGAAAACATGGTGAAACCCTGTCTCCACTAAAAATATAAAAATTAGCTAGGTATGGTTATGGGTGCCTGTAATTTTAGCTACTTGGGAGGCTGAGGCAGGAGAATCACTTGCATCCTGGAGGTGGAGGTTGCAGTGAGCCATAATCATGCCAGTGCACTCCAGCCTGGGCAACAAGAGCAAAACTCCATCTGAAAAAAATAATTAGACAAGTGTGGTGGCAGCACCTGCAGCCCCAGCTACCCAGGTGCTTAGGTGGGAGGATCACTTGAGCCCAGGAAGTCGAGGCTGCAGTGAGCCATGATCTGATGAAAAACAAAAACAAACAAAAACCAAAGAACAACAAAAAACTCCATAATTTGAACTCGCTGTGAACAAAGCTTGATAGGAAACCTCTTTTCTCCCACTGTCCATCACGAGGACTGAGCAGCACTTGTTAACTCCCTCATAAACACCTTGGAATGATTACCCTTACATTTTAGTACTTTGGCCTGTGGAATTCCAACAAGCCTCATCTCAGGACCATTTGAAATATTACCCTGTGGGAATTCCCCTGCTGCCATTTTTGGGGCAGCTCCAGCCAGCCTTGAAGTTGATATGACATAACATAGTGATGGTAAATCATTCGCAAACAGAAATGGAAACTTTTGGCTGGCTTGGCACAGTGCCTCAAACCTAGAATCCCAAAACCTTGGGAGGCTGAGGTGGGTGGATCACCTGAGATCAGGATTTGAGACCAGCCTGTCCAACATAATAAAACCCCATCTCTACTAAAAGTACAAAAACTAGCAGGGAATGGTGGCTCATGCCTGTAATTCCAGCTACTCAGGAGGCTGAGGCTGGAGAATTGCTTGAACCCAGGAGGTGAAGGTTGCAATGGGCCAAGATTTTGCCTGAACAACATAACTGCACTTCAGCTTGGTTGACAGAGAGAGACTCTGTCTTAAAAAAAAAAAAAAAAAAGAAAAGGAAAGAAATTGAAACTTCTATGTCAATAATTCCTCAGATGTTCAGATTTAAGGGGAAGGCAATCATAGCAAGAACTGATCAACTTGAAAAAGAAGACAAGGAGTGTAAATTAGTTCAACCATTGTGGAAGACAGTGTGGCAATTCCTCAAGGCCTTAGAAATAGAAATTCCATTGGACCCAGCAATCCCATTACTGGGTATATATCCAAAGGACTATAAATCGTTCTACTATAAGGACACATGCACAAGAATGTTCATTGCAGCACTGTTTACAATAGCAAAGACCTGGAATCAACCAAAATGCCCATCGATGATAGACTGGATTGGAAAAATGTGGCACATATACACTATGGAATATTATGCAGCAATCAGAAATGATGAGTTCGTGTCGTTTGTAGGGACATGTATGGATCTGGAGAACATCATTCTCAGCAAACTGACACAAGAACGAAAAATGAAACACCGCATATTCTCACTCATAGGCGGGTGATGAAAAATGAGAACACATGGACACAGGGAGGGGAGTACTAAACACTGGGGTCTATTGGGGGAAAAGGGAGGGCCAGCGAGAGGGGGATGTGGGGAGGGATAGCCTGGGGAGAAATGCCAAATGTGGGTGAAGGGGAGAAAGGAAGCAAAACACACTTCCGTTTGTGTACCTATGCAACTCTCTTGCATGTTCTGCACATGTACCCCCAAACCTAAAATGCAATAAAAAATTTAAAAAAAAAAGAAGAAGACAACCAGGTGCAGTGGCTCACACCTGTAATTCAAGCACTTTGGAAGGCCATGGCAGGCAGATTGCCTGAAGTCAGGAGTTCGAGACCAGCCCAACCAACATGGTGAAATCCCATGTCTACTAAAAATACAAAATTAGTCAGGTGTGTTGGCAGGTGCCTGTAATTCCAGCTACTCAGGAGGCTGCAGCAGGAGACTTGCTTGAACCCAAAAGGCAGAGGCTGCAGTGAGCCAAGATGGCATCATTGCACCACAGCCTGGGCAACAAGAGTAAAACTCCATCTCAAAAAAAGAAAAAGAATACAAGCAGGGCATAGTGGCTCATGCCTGTAATCACAGCATTTTAAAGGCTAATTCCAGAAGATCACTTGAGCCCAGGAATTTCAGACCCACCATGACCATTTGGCAAGACCCCCATCTTTACAAAAAGTTAAAAATTAGCCAGGCATGTGGTCACAGGCCCATAGTCCCACACACTGTGGTCCCAGCTACTTGAGGCTAAGGCGGGAGGATCCCTTGAGCCAGGATGGTCGAGGCTGCCATGAGCCTTGTTCATGCCACTACACTCCAGCCTGGGCAACAGAGTGAAACCTTGTTTCAAAAAAAGAAAAGAGAAAAAGACAGTAGCTACATACTCTTGCCTACATCTTTATATAATGGTCTTTGTGAAAATTAGAGATTTTATATTTCAGGAAAATGGCTTGATAATAATAGGTGGCCATAAAATTAGGAGTGTATATCCTTGACTATTGAATGTACTGCTAATTAAGTACTTGAAGCAACTCTTAATTTAATTTAACTAGAAATATAACTTATTTCAACTACTTCATGACATCTGAGATCATGTACAAAGTCTCTTTTCAGTTTGAACAATACATAGTAAAATTCGAGACTCCTTGGATAAAGGGAGCCCCACTTGGAACATATTCTCTCTTTAATTAAATAAATTTAAAGACTAAATGAAGTTGTCTTCAACTACGTAAAGCTGAAGACAGCATGTTTTATTAGGGATGAGTGCAGAATAGAATATGATAATATAACAATTTTCTTTATATGCATCTTGGCCCTCTAGTTTAAAAAAAAAGATATACTTTTAACCTTTTTTTTAGAGAGATGGTCTTGCTCTGTGGCCCTGTCTGTGGTGTGGCGCGTGGTCACAGCTCACTGCAGCTTCAACCTCCCAGACTGAAGCGATCCTCCAACATCATTCTCCTCAGTAGCTGGGACTACAGGCACATGCTGCCATGCCCAGCCATTTGTTTTTTATTTTTTTGTAGAGACAGGGCCTCACTATGCTGTTCAAGCTGGTCTCCAACTTCCAGGCTCAGGCAATCCTTCCTCCTCAGCTTTCCAAAATGCTGGGATTACAGGCATGAGCCACCATGTCTGGCCTTTCTAAATTTTTTATAAAAAATAATTTTAGACTTATGGAAGACTTGCATGAAGATTACAGAAAAAAAATTGAAGCATGATAAAATTCCCAAGGACACACAGCTAGCAAGTAATAGGGTCAGGTTTGTGAAAGCAGGCAGCTTGAACCCACTGCTAATTATTTTTTTGAGATGGAGTTTTGCTCTTGTTGCCCAGGCTTGATGGCAATGGCGTGATATTGGCTCACAGGAACCTCTGACTCCTGTGTTTAAGCAATTCCCCTGCCTCAGCCTCCAGAGTAGTTGGGATTACAGGCATCTGTCACCACACCTGGATAATTTTGTATTTTTTTTAGTAGAGATGGGGTTTCACCATGTTGATCTGGCTGTTCTCAAACTCCTGACCTCAGATGATTCACCCACCACAGCCTCCCAAATTGCTGGGATTACAGGTGTGAGCCACTGTGCCTGGCCCTGCCCATGCTTTTAATCGCAGACAGTTCTAGACATTTATCCCAAGGTCACAGACACCTAGCAAGTGATACAGCAAATATTTAAAAGCCACTTCCACTGACAAGTCCTGTGACCTTTATATATAAAAAAATTAAAATTCTTTCTGTAAAGACAAAACTACAATATTGCATGTTCTGGACTTCATAGACATTCAACAGACATATTATGTACAATTAAACTGAACTACAAAAAACTGCTGAATAATTAGAAAAATTAATAAAATGAACAGAGTCTCATATCAGTTTTAAGATTTTGCTGAAACCATGGGGCTTAAGCAGCCTATTGAAAGGAAGTCCTCATGTGTCCCAAGTTTTATGCTTTTCTTATCTATTTCTATGTAACAAGATGTAGCTGCCTGCAGGCTCTTGAATTTTGAATCTTCTCTGATAGGATCTGCATCCAGGACCATAAACACCTTCTGTTTCACATCATCAGTGGTAATAGTCAAACGTCAGTGAGATTATTTTATAGCATCATATAGTAAATTTTATTTTAAAAATACAGGCATCCCCCATTCTTAAGTTTCCCTTTATTTTTCTTTCCTTCTTCTTTATTCCTGCCTTACTTCCCTCTCTCCCTCACTCCCTTCCTCCTCCCCTCCTCCCTTCCTTCCTTTCCTTCCCTTTTCTTTCTTCCCTTCCCTATCTCCCTTCCTTCCCTCCCTCCTTCTTTCTTTCCTTCCTCCCACCCTCTGTTCCTCCCTCCCTTCCTCCCTTCCATCCCTTCTTCCCTCCTTCTATCCTTCCTCCTTCCTTCCCTCCCTCTCTTCCTTCCCTTTCTTTCTTCCTCTCTTCCCTTCCCTTCCTGCCCATCTCTCCCTTCCTTCCTTCTTTTTCCTCTCTCTTTCTTTCTTTTGGCAGGGACTTGCTGTATTTCCCAGGCTGACATGATGTTGAGTCGCAGCAGCCTCGAACTCCTGAGCTCAAGTGATCCTCCCACTTCAGCCTTCCCAGTAGCTGGGACTACAGGTGCACACCACCATCCCTGCTAATTTTTGTATTTTTTTTTAGAGATGGGGTCTCGCTACATTTCCCAGGCTGGCCTTGAACTCCTAAGCTCAAGCAATCCTCCTGCCTTGGCCTCCCAAGGTGCTGAGATTATACGCATGAGCCACAGAGCCCAGCCCACTTTTACTTTTCACAATTTCCCATAATCAACAGCAGTTCAAAAATATTAAATAAAAAATTCTAGAAATACACAATGTAAAAGTTTTAAATTGTATGCTATTCTAAGTATGGTGATGTCATGTCATGTCACCCCATCGCAGCCTGGATATGAATTATCACACTATTCCCTTCATTTTATCTCATAGGCATTGTGTTATCTCACATAATCATAAGAAGAGTGAGCACAGTACAATAAGGTATTTTGAGGCCAGGCATGGCAGCTCCAGACTGTGATCCCAGCACTTTGTGAAGCCGAGGCAGTTGGATCACCTGAGGTTAAGAGTTCAAGACCAGCCTGGCCAACATGGTGAAAATCTGTCTCTACTAAAAATACAAAAAATTAGCCAGGCATGGCAGAGAGCACCTGTAATCCCAGCTACTAGGGAGGCTGAGGCAGGAGAATCGCTTGAACCCAAGAAGCAGAGGTTGCAGTGAGCTGAGATCACACAACTGTACTCTAGTCTGGGCAACTAGGGCAAAACTCTGTCTTAAAAAAAATATTTTGAGAGACGCTGACAACATTTACATAACTTTTAGTATAGTGTATTTTTATAATTGTTACTTTGTTATTAGTTACTATTGTTATCTTCAGTTTGCAGCTAAGAAGCTCACAATAGTAACTTATAATAAAAGAGAACTGCATCTCATTTATTAATAAAACTTTATCATAGGTAAGTATGCATAGAAAAAAATTGTACATACCAGGCTCTGCATCATGCAGGGTTTCAGACATCAACTGGGGGTCTTGGAACTTACCCCCAAGACAACTACTACCATAGGCAAATGGCCATAATCTGGAAGGTAAGTCAAGGTTGAAATCTATCAAATGTAAACCTCCTCCTCCCACAACCAAAAAATTTATGTTGAAGCCCTAACCCCCAGTACCTCAGAGTGTGACTTTAACTGAGATTAAGCCTTTAAAGAGATGATTAAAATGTGAGACTGGGTCAGGTGTAATGGCTCACACTTGTAATCTCAGCACATTGGGAGGCCGATTAGGGCAGATCACTTGAGGTCAAGAGTTCAAGACCAACCTTGCCCAAATGGTGAAACCTTGTCTCTACTAAAAATACAAAAATTAGCTGGGTGTGTTGGTGCATTCCTGTAATCCCAGCTACTCAGGAGGCTGAGACAGGAGAATCACTTAAACCTCAGAGCCAGAGGTTGCAGTGAGCCAAGATCATGCCATGACACTACAGCCTGGGCATTAAAAAAAGAAAGAAAGAAAAGAGAGACTGTTATAGTGCAGCTCAATCCAAATTCACTGGCACCCTTATTAGACGATAAAATGTGAACACACAGGAGACACCAGGAAAAACACCATGTGAGAACACAGACATAAGGCCAGACAAGAAGAAAGATTTTTGTAGAAACCACATTTTCTGATATTTTGGTTTTGGACTTCTAGCTTTCAAGACTGTGAAAAAATAAATTTCCAGGGGACTGATTCCAGATGGCTGATTAGGAGCAGCTCAGGATTGCAGCTCCCAGCGAAAGTGCTGAGGGTGAGTGGACTCCACATTTCCAGATGCATTTTTCTGGCCCACAGACCAGGAGATTCCCAGGTGGAAGAGCCCCATGGGTTGCGAGCATGGCTGTTTTGGCCAGGTGCAGCAGTTCTCCACACAAAATACACTGGTCTGGGAGCAGTTTTCACTGGCCCATTTGACTGATATAAAGGAGGATGAAAACAGGGAGCCAGGTCAGGAGATTCCTGGGCAAAAAAGCACCATGAATCTCAGTGTAGCTGTTTCAGCTGGTGCAGTGGGTCACCGTATGGGAAGTCACACAGATCTCGGTGCCTTTTCAACAGGTGACTGGAACACCAAGGAGACAGAGTTGCCCATTCAACTAAATTAAAAAAAAAAAGCTCTGAGACAGGGAGTCAGGTGATCAGGCTAGGCTGGTCCCCCCCCCACAAAAAAACAGCAATCTCAAACGCTCTGGATTGAGTTTCACAGCAAGCACAGCTGAACCCAGGATGGTACAGCTCTGTGGGGGAGGGGCGTCTGACATTAGTGAGGCAGTCCACCACTTTGGAGGTAGTCTGCCATTTCTGAGGCAGCCCACCATTGCCAAGGCAGTCCGCCATTGCCAAGGCAGCCTGCCATTACAGAGAGAGTCTGACATTCAGAGGTGGGCCACCATTACACAGGTGGGCCACCATTGCTGAGGCAGTTCTAACTATACCCATATAAACAGGACTGCAGGGAAGTTTACAGGGCAGCTGGGTGGAGCCCACAGCAGCTCAGCAAAGCCTCTGCAGGCAGACAGTGACTAGGCTGCCTCCTCACTGGGCAGGGCAGCACTGAAAAAAGGCAGCAACACAACAGAAATTCATAAATAAAGCTCTAACTTCCCAGGACAGAGCACCTGGGGGAAAACAGGGGGGTTTATGAGTTCTACTGCAGCAGACTTAAATGTACCTGCCCAGTAGCTCTGAATGAACAATGTAACTCACAGCTTAGCGCTTGAGCTCCTATAAAGAACAGACTGTTTTCTCAATCAGCTCCCTGACCCCCATATATCCAAAGTCACCTCATAAAGGAGAGCTCAGACTGACATCTAGCTGGTGTCCTTCTGAAACAAAGATAGAAGAAGAAACTGGCAGCAACCCTTACTGTTCTGCAGCCACTGCAGGTTATTCCCAGGCAAGCAGGGCCTTGAGTGGACCTCAGCAGTTCTATAGCAGAGGGATCTGAATGTTAGAAGGAAAAATAAGAATCAGAAAAAAATAACTTCATCATCAACAAACTGGATGTCCACTCCGAGACCCAATCTGACAGTCAACAACTACAAAGATGACAGGTGGATAAATCCACAAATATGGAAAGAAACCAGTGCAAAACGGATGAAAACACCCAAAACCAGAACGCTTCTCCTCCTACAAGGAATCACAACTCCTCACCAGCAAGGGAACAAGGCTGGATGGAGAATGAGTGTGATAAACTGACAGAATCAGGCTTCAGAAGGTGGATAATAAGAAACTTCTGTGAGTAAAAAAAAAATGTTCTAACTCAATGCAAATAAACTAAGAACCTTGAAAAAAGATGTGATGAAATGCTAGCAAGAATAAACAACTTAGAGAGGAATGTAAGTGAATTGATGGAGCTGAAAAACACAACACGAGAACTTCGCGAAGCATACACAAGTTTCAACAGCTGAACTGACCAAGCAGAAAAAAGAATATCGAGGTCGAAGATCAACTCAATGAAATAAAATGAGAAGGCAAGATTACAGAAAAAAGGGTATTAAAAAAAAGGAATGAACAAAGTCTTCAAGAAATATGGGACTATGTGAAGACCTAATCTATGTTTGATAGGTGTACCTGAATGTGACAGAGAGAATGAATCCAAGCTGAAAAACCCACTTCAGGATACTACCTAGAGACGCTTTTCCAACCTAGAAAGGCAGGCTAATATTCAAGTCCAGGAAATGCAGAGGACACCACAAACATATTCCTCAAGAGCAACCCCAAGGCATATAATTGTCAGTTTCACCAGGGTTGAAATGAAAGAGAAAATGCTAAAGGCAGACAGAGAGAAAAGGTCAGGTTATTTGCAAAGGGAAACCCATTAGACTCACAGCAGATCTCTCAGCAGAATTCCTAAAAGCCAGAAAAGAGTGGGGGCTAATATTCAACATCCTTTAAGAAAAGAACTTTCAACCCACAATTTCATATCCAGTCAAAATAAGCTTCATAAGTGAAGGAAAAATACAATACTTTACGAACAAGCAAGTACTCAGAGATTTTATCACCCCAGGCCTGCTTTAAAAGAGCTCCTGAAAGAGGCACTAAACATAGAAAGAAACAACCAGTACCAGCCACTCCAAAAACATACCAAATGGTGAAGAGCATCGACACAATGAAAAAACTGCATCAACTAACAGGCCAAACAGTCAGATAGCATCAAAACAGCAGGATCATATTCATACATAACAATATTAATTCTAAATGTAAATGGGCTAAACGCCCCAATTAAAAAACACAGATGAGCAAATTGGATGAAAACCCAGAACCCATCGATGTGCTGTATCCAGGAAACCCATCTCACATGTAAGGATACACAAAGGCTCAAAACAAAAGAGATGGAGGAAGATTTACCAAGCAAATGGAGAGAGAAAAAAAAGCAGATATTGCAATCCTCATCTCTGATAAAATACATTTCAAACCAAGGAAGATCAAAAGAGACAAAGAAGGACATTACATAATGGTAAAAGGGTCAAATGCAACAAGAAGAGCTAATGATCCTAAATATATAAGTGCCCAATATAGGAGCACCCTAATACATAAAGCAAGATCTGTAAAGCAAATTCTTAATGACTTACAGAGAGACTTTGACTTCCACACAATAATAGTGGGAGACTCTAACACCCCATTGTCAATATTAGACAGATCAATAAGACAGAAAATTGAAAAGCATATTCAGGACTTGAACTCAGACCTAGACCAATCAAACCTAACAGACACTTACCAAATTCTCCACGCCAAATCCACAGAATATACATTCTTCTCAGCACTACATTACACGTATTCTAAAATTGACCACACAATTGGAAGTAAATCACTCCTCAGCAAAGGCAAAAGAACAGAAATCATAACAAATGCTCTGTCAGACAACAGTGCAATCAAGTTAAAACTCAGAATTCAGAAACTAACTCAGAACCGCACAGCTTCATGAAAATTGAACAACAGGCTCTTGAATGTTGACTGGATAAGCAATGAAATGAAGGCAGAAATAGAAATGTTCTTCAAAACCAACGAGAACAGACACAACATACCAGAATCTCTGGGACACATTTGAATCAGTTGCTACAGGAAAATATATAGCAATAAATGTCCACACGAGAAGCAAGGAAAGATCTAAAATCGACACCCTATCATCAAAATTGAGAGCTAGAGGAGCAAGATCAAAAAACTCAAAACCTAGCAGAAGACAAGAAGTAGCTAAGATCAGAGCAGAACTGAAGGAGACAGAGACAAGAAAAACCCTTCGAAAAATCAATAAATTCAGGAGCTGGTTCTTCAAAAAGATCAATAAAATAGACAGACCACTAGCCAGATTAATAAAAAAGATAAGACATCATAATCAAATAGATGCAGTAAAAAACAATAATGAGAATATCACCACAGATTTTACAGAAATATAAACCACCATCAGAGATTATTACAAACAATTCTATGCACATAAACTAGTAAACCCAGAAGAAATGGATAAATTCCTGGACACTTGCAACCTCCCAAACCTAAACCAGGAAGAAGTCGAAATGCTGAATAGACCAATAAGAAGGCCTGAAGTTGAGGCAGCAATTTAGAGCCTACCACTTAAAAAAAGCCCAGGTCCAGATGGGTTCACAGCCAAATTCGATGAGACATATGAAGAGGAGTTGGAACCCTTCCTTCTGAAACTATTCTAAATAATACAAAAAGAGAATCCTTCCCAAATCATTTTATGAACCCAACATCATCAAGATACCATAACCTGGCAGAGACTCAGCAAAAAACAAAAACTTCAGGCCAATATTCATGATGAACATAGATGCAAAAACCTTCAATAAAATACTGGCAAGCCGATTGCAGCAGCACATCAAAAAGCTTATCCACCATGATCAAATAGGCTTCATCCCCTGGATTCAAGGGTGGTTCAACATACACAAATCTACAAACGTAATTCACCACATAAACAGAACCAACGTCAGAAACCATATGATTAGCTCAATTGATGCAGAGAAGACTTTTGACAAAATTCAACAGCTCTTTATGCTTAAAACCCTCAATAAACTAGGGATTGACAGAATATATCTCAAAATAATAAAAGCTATTTACAACAAACCAACAGCAAATATCATACTGAATGGGCAAAAAACTGCAAGCATTCCCTTTGAAATCTAGCACTAAACAAGGATGCCCTCTCTCACCACTTCTATTCAATACAGTGTTGGAAGTTCTAGCCAGAGCAATCATGCAAGAAAAAGAAATAAAGGTACTAAAACAGGAAAGGAAAAAGTCCAATTGTCTCTATTTGCAGACAACATGAGTGTATATTTAAAAGACCCCATCGTCTCAACCCAAAATCTGCTGAAACTGATAAGCGACTTCAGCAAAGTCTCGGGATATAAAATCAATGTGCAAAACCACAAGCATTTCTATACACCAATAACAGACTTAAAGAGAGTCAAATCAAGAATGAACTACCATTCACAAATGCTACAAAGAGAATAAAATACCTAGGAATACAGCTAACAAGGAACGTAAAAAACCTCTTCAAGGAGAACTACAAACAACTGCTCAACGAAATAAGAGAGGACACAAACAGATGGAGAAACATTCCATGTTCATGGTTTGGAAGAATCAATATCGTGAAAATGGCCATACTGCCCAAAGTAATTTACAGATTCAACGCTATTTCCATCAAGCTACCAATGACCTTCACAGAACTGGAAAAAAACACCTTAAACTTCATATGGAACCAAAAGAGAGCCCACAGAGCCAAGTCAATTCTAAGCAAAAAGTACAAAGCGGGAGGCATCACACAATCAGACTTCAAACTATACTACAAGGCTACAGTAATCAAAACAGCATGGTATTGGTACCAAAACAGAGATATAGACCAATGGAACAAAACAGAGGCCTGGAAGGCAACACAACATATTTACAACCATCCAATCTTTGACAAACCTGACAAAAAGAAGCAATGGGAAAAGGATTCCCTGTTTAATAAATGGTGTTGGGAAAACTGGCTAGCCATGTGCAGAAAGCAGAAACTGGACCCCTTCCTGACACCTTACACTAAAATTAACTCCAGCTAAATTGGAGACTTAAACATAAGACCTAACACCATAAAAACCCTAAAAGAAAACCTAGGGAAAACCATTCAGGACATAGGAGTAGGCAAGGACTTCATGACCAAAACACCAAAAGCATTGGCAACAAAAGCCAAAATAGACAAATGGGATCTCACCAAACTCCACAGCTTCTGCAGAGCAAAAGAAACAGTCATTAGAATGAATCAGCAACCAACAGAATGGGATAAAATTTTTGCAGTTTACCCATCTGACAAGGGGTTGATATTCAGAATTTACAAAGAACTAAAACAGATTTACAAGAACAAAACAAATAAGCTTATTCGAAAGTGGGCAAAGGATATGAACAGACACTTTACAAAAGAAGACATACATGAGGCCAACAAACAAATGAAAAAATGCTTATTATTACTTGTCATTAGAGAAATGCAAATCAAAAGTACATTGAGATACCATCTCACTCCAGTTAGAATGGCGATCATTAAAAAATCTGGAGACAACAGATGCCTGAGAGAATGCAGAGAATTAGAAACACTTTTACACTGTTGGTGGGAGTGTAAATTAGGTCAACCACTGTGGAGCACAGTGTGGCAATTTCTCACGACCTAGCAATAGAAATACCATTTGACTCAGCAATCCCATTACTTGGCATATATCCAAAGGATTATAAATCGTTCTACTATAAGAACACATGCACACATATGTTCACTGCAGCACTGTTTACAATAGCAAAGACCTGGAACCAACCCAAATGCCCATCGATGATAGACTGGACAGGAAAAATGTGGCACATATACAACATGGAATACTATGCAGCCACAAAAAACGATGAGTTCGTGTCCTTTGTTCATCTGTCAGGAACGTGGATGAACCCGGAAACCATCATTCTCAGCAAACTGACACAAGAACAAAAAATCAAACACCACATGTTCTCACTCATAGGTGGGTGTTGAACAATGAGAATACATTGACACAGGGAGGGGAGCATCACACACTGGGATTTGTCTTGGGGAAATAGAGGCGGATGGGGATTTGGGGAGAAATGGCATGGGTAGAAATACCAGATATAGTTGATGGGGAAGAAGGCAGCAAATCACAGTGCCATGTTTGTATATGTATGCAACAATCTTGCATGTTCTTCACATGTACCCCAAAATTTAAAATGCATGAAATAAAAAGAGGCTCTGTTTCTAAACATTAAAAGAAATAGGGGCCAGTCATGGTGGCTTACGCCTGTAATCCCAGCACTTTTGGAGGCCAAAGTGGGTGGATAGCTTGGGGACAGGGGTTCATGATCAGCCTGGCCAACATAGTGAAACGCTGTCCCTACTAAAAATATAAAATTTAGCTGAGCATGGTGGTTCGCTCTTGTAGTCCCAGCAACTCAGGAAGCTGAGACATGAAAATCATTTGAACCGGAGAGGCAGAGGTTGCAATGAGCAGAAATTGCACAACTGAACTCCAGCGTGGGCGAAAAGTCAAACTCCATCTTGGATAAATAAATAGGGAATTAATGACATACTACAAGAAACTCTAATGTATTACTCCAACATAATAAATTATTTCTTCCCTAAGAAAAAAAGAATTTTAACATTTTTTCATTGTGCTCTAGCGTGTTAATATGTTGAGAAAATCTCACACATGTTAATCCAGATGCTTTGCAACTTATGATGAGGCTATGTCCCAGGAAACCCATCATAGGTTGAACATACTGTAAGTCAAAAACGCATTTAATACACCTAACATAACTGAACATTATAGCTCAGCCTTGCCTGCCTTAAATATTCTCACAATACATTAGTTTACTGTTAGGCAAAATCAACTAAGACAAAGCTTATGTTGTGATAAAGTGTTGAATATCTCATGCAATTTCTCAAATAAAATGAAAAACAGCACAATCGCAGAGTCAAAACTTTAAGTTGAATGACTGTAAGCTGAATATCCTCTACATATATATATCAGGAAACCTAAATCAATTTGAAATTTTAAAAAAACCAAATGACTGACTTCAAATTGGTTATATACCCTCTGAGGACTTGTGTTATATCAAAGAAAGCTACTATTATGACACCATTCTGGAAAATTAGAAATCCATCAATATTATACACAAAGTTACCAACTAATCATTTTCAAAAGGTTAAAAGATAATTCGTTTTTTATTTCTAAGCACTTTTATTTTAAAAATGGGAATTATATAACTCTTCCACACATACAGGCACATTAAATACCACTTTGCCATGACAGCTTAGCATACCTCACAGTTTTTAACACTATTCTATGAGGAATACAAAATGCCTTTTTATCCAAATTAACACACTTCAAACATATTTTAGCATATGTGAGAATAAAGAAATTCTGAATGAGTAGGAAAGTTGCTAAGGTGGAAGTAGCAACAATCAGCTAAGTACATGTTGTCCACATTTATTTTGTACCTTTATAAAACAAGAGCATGCTAACCCACCAGGCACAGTGGTTCACACCTGTAATCCCAGCACTTTGGGAGACCAAGGCAAAAGAAGCACTTGATGTCAGGAGTTCGAGACCAACCTAGTCAACTTGGTGAAACCCTGTCTCTACTAAAAATACTAGCCGGGCATGGTGTCAGGTGCCTGCAATTTCAGCTACTCAGGAGGCTGAGGCAGGAGAATCACTTGAATCCAGGAGGCAGAGATCTCAGCTCACTGCAACCTCCATAACTCAGGCTCAAGCAGTTCTCCAGCCTCAGACTCCTGAGTAGGTAGGATTATAGGCATGCATCATGATGCCTGGCTAATTTTTGTATTTTTTGTAGAGAAGGGCTTTCACAATGTTGGCTAGGCTAGTCTCAAACTCCTAATCTCAGATAATCTGTCTGCCTTGGCATCCTAATGTGCTGGGATTACAGGAATGAGCCACCATGCTGGCTAATTTTTGTATTTTTGGTAGAGACAGGGTTGCACCATGTTGATTGGGCTGGTGTTGGACTACTGAGCTCAAATAATTCTGCCTTAGCCTCCAAAAGGCTGAGATTGCAGGTGTGAGCCACTGAGCCCAATCTACTAAAAAATTTTAAAACAGCAATCATAAATGTGCAGAGACATAAAGGAAAATATGCATATACAATGAGTAAAAGAGACAAAAATCTCAGGAGACAAACAAAAATTATAAAATGAAAATAGCAGCAGAAAACATTGTCAGGCATGCTGGCTCATGTCTGTAATCCCAGCACGTTGAGACCAAGGAAGGTGGATCACCTGAGATTAGGAGTTCAAGACCAGCCTGGCCAACATAGTGAAACCCTGTCTCTACTAAATATACTCAAATGAGTCGGGCATAGGGGTGGGTGCCTGTAATCAGAGCTACTCATGAGGTTGGGGCAGGAGTATCCCTTGAACCAGGGAGAGAGAGTTTGCAGTGAGCTGAAATCGTGCCACTGCCCTCCAGCCTGTATGACAGAAGGAGGATCCATTTCAAAAAAAAAAAAAAAGCAGAAACTCCAGCTGAAATTTGCTGCTTTGCAAAGATAATTAAAACCTAGCTAGACTAATAAAAACACCCAAAACACAAATTACTTCCAGCAGAAATGAAAGAATATTACTGCAGCCCACACAGATATCAAAATTATAATAAACACATTTTGCCAATAAATTTGAAATAATTTTTTTGCCAACAAACTTGAAAATAGATAAATTTCATTGTAAAAAACAAATTATAAAAATGACACAATGGGAAACAGGCAATCCAAATAGTCATATATCTGTTGAAGAAATTGTAATAAAAATTTTTTTCAAGAAGAAATCTTCAGACCCTGCTGATTTCACTATTGAATTCTATCAACAAGTAGATAAAGGAAAACGTACACAAACTCTCTACAAAACAGAAGAGGGAGGAATTTTTTTCCAATATATTTTATGACGTCAGATACAATGTCAATATAAACACCTGACAGGCCGGGCATGGTGACTCACCCCTGTAATCCCAGCACTTTGTGAGGTCCAGGCAGGTGGACCACCTGAGGTCAGAAGTTTGAGAAAAGCCTGACCAACATGGCAAAACCCGTCTCTACTAAATACAAAAAATTAGCTGGGCCTGGTGGCATGGGCCTGTAACCTCAGCTACTTGGGAGGCTGAAGCAAGACAATCCCTTGAACCCAGAAGGCAGAGGTTGCAGTGAGCCATGATTGCACTATGCACTCCACCCTGTTGACAGAGTGAGATGGTCTCAAAACAAACAAACAAACAAACAAACAACCCAACAACAACAACAAAAACCCGGCAAAGACAACACAAAAAGAGTAAATTATACGTTAGTTTCTGTCATGTGCATAGCTGCATAAATTATTTTGTACTGCCATAATTAAATTTAATTTTAATTGTACAACTAGTGAGTGTGCAAATAAACTTTTCTTAACAACTGAACTATTGAAATAAAAGATAGTATTCCATTTGACTATTACCCACTTCCCATCCCCTTTCTTTTTTTTCCCTATTTTTATGATTTCAAACATTAAAAAAATATTTTATATATACAAATGTGGAGGTATTAAACTTAAAAACACATTCATGGTTGGGTGTGGTGGCTTATGCCTGTAATCCCGGCACTTTGGGAGGCTGAGGCGGACAGATCACCTGAGGTAAGAAATTTTAGACTAGCCTGGCCAACATGGTGAAACCCTGTCTGTATTGAAAATACAAAGAAAATAACTGGGCATGGTGTCAGGTGCCTGTAACCCCAGCCACTCGAGAGGCTGAGGCAGGAGAATCACTTGAACCTGGGAGGCAGAGGTTGCAGTGAGCCAAGATTGCACCATAGCACACTAGCCTGGGTGACAAGTGAATCTCCATCTCAAAAAGAAGCAAGCAAGCAAACAAACAAACAAACAAAATACATTCTCCACTTGCTTTTTACTAATAAAAATCTATATATGTTAATTGGCAAGCTTTATGGAAGAATATTTACATGTAATAAGTCAACAATTTTATGTGCACAATTTGATGAACCTTAACAAATGTGCATAGTAATGTAATCACCATCATGATCACCATATGGAACATTTCTGACATTTCTAAAGCTTTCCCTCTAAACCCTATTAAGTCCATTCATAACCCTCACCCCTCAGCCCTGGCAACCTCTCATCTGTTTTCAGTTGCTATAGTTGTACATTTTCTAGAATTTCATTTAGAAGTAATCATAGTGCATAAAGTTTTTGTTTTAATCTTGACAAATACAGTTCATTTGTATATAAAAAGATAATAGATTTAAATAATTGGCATTTATTCTAGAAATCCAAGGTTAGTTTAGTACTAAAAACCAATAAATAATAAACTATAAAATATTGATGAAAGAAATTGAAGAGGACATCAAAAAAAGATTCCATGTTTATGAGTTCAAAGAATCAATATCATTAAAATGTTCATACCACCAAAAGCAATCTACATATTCAACTCAATATCTATCAAAATACCAATGATATTCTCCACAGAAACAGAAACAATATTCTAAAATCTACATGTATTCACAAGAGACCTAGATTATTCTAAGAAATGCTGAGTATTCTGGATACTCTGAAGAAATCACATTACTTGACTTCAAATTATAATACAGAGCTACAAGAACCAAAACAGCATGGTACTGGCATGAAAACAGACACACAGACCAATGGAACAGACCAAAAAACCCAGAAATAAATTCAGAGATGTACAGTAAGCTCGTTTTTCACAAAGGTGCCAAGAGCATACAGTTTGGGAAAGAAGAGTCTCTTTGATAAATGGTATTAGGAAAACTGGATATCCATATGTAGAAGAATGAAAAGATGTATACAAATCTAATAAAACTGATTAAAGACATAAATCTAAGTCATGAAACTATAAATTTACTAAAAGGAAACCTTAGGAAAACTCTCCAGGACATTGACCTGGGCAAGTATTTCTTGGATAATGTCCCACAAGCACAGGAAACCAAAGCAAAAATGGACAAATAGGATCATATCAAATTTTAAAACTTCTGCACAGTAAATAATGCAATCAACAAAGTGAGGAGAAACTGACTAAATAGGAGAAAATATTTGCAAACTATCCACATGATAGGGATTAATAACCAGAATATGTAAGAAGCTCAAATAGCTCAATAGAAAAAAATCTAATAATCCAAATTAAAAACTGACACATGATTGGAATAGACACTTCCCAAAAGAAGACATACAAACGGAAAGCATTTATATAAAAAGGTGTTCAACGTCCACTGACTGTTAAAGAAATTCCAATCAAACCTACAATGTTATATTATCTCACTTGAGTTAAAGCAGTTTTTACCCAAAAGACAAGCAATAACAAATGCTGGAAAGAATGTAGAAAAAAAATGAACCCTCTTACACTGCTGATGGGAATGTGAATTAGTATGGATAACAATATGGATGTACCTCAAAAACTAAATAGAACTACCATATGATCCAGCAATCCCACTGCTAGGCATATACCCAAAAGAAATAAATTAGTACATGGAAGAGATATCTGCATTCTCATGCTTATTGCATCACTATTCACAATAGCTAAGATTTGGAAGCAACCTAAGTGTCCATCCACAGACGAATGGAAAAAGAAAATGTGGTAGATACACACAATGCAGTACTATTCAACCATCAAAGAAAATGAGATTCTGCCATTTCCCAACAATATGAATGAAATTGAACACCATGTTAAGTGAAATAAGCAAGGCACAGAAAGACAAACTTCACGTGTCCTCACTTACTTGTGGGAACTAAAAACTAAAACAATTGAATTCATGGAGACAGCGAGTGGAAGGATGGTTACCAGAGGCTAAGAAGGGCAGCAGGGGTGGTAAGTAGATGGTTAATGGGTACAAGGATATAGTTAGATAGAATGAATAAGGCTCAGTATTTGAAAGCACCCCAGGGCGACTACAGTCAACAATATATTGTACATTTTAGAAAAATGAAGAGTACAATTGAAATGTTTCTGACACAAAGAAATGAGAAATACTTAAGGTAGTGGATACTCAGTTTACCCTGATATGATTAGTACACTTTGTATGTCTATAACAAAATATTTTATGTGCCCTATAAATATATAGACCTACTATGTACAAATAAAAATTTAAAATTGAAAGCTGAGCATGGAGGCTCATGCCTGTCATTCCAGAATTTTGTGAGGCTGAGGCTGGAAGATCACTTGCGCTCAGGAGTTTGAGACCGGTCTAGGCAACATAGTGAAATCTTGTCTCTACTGAAAATAAAAATTAAAGTAATAGCTGGGTGTCGTGGTGCATGCTCATAGTCCCAGCTATTCTGGAGGCTGAAGTGGGAGGATCACTTATTCCCAGGCATTAGAGTTTTCAGTGAGCTATGATTGTGCCACAGCACTGCAGCCTGGGTAACAGAGTAAACACCTGTCTCAAAATAAATCAAAAATTTAAAATTCAATAAACATTTCAGCATATTAATAGTATAAACAAAAATCACCATATGACTGACAAAACAAATGAAAAATATTATTTTAACAAATTGAATTGAATATTCATTTGTAATTTTTAAAATCTATTAGTAAAATAAGAATTAAAGAGAACTTCCTCAATCTGATAAAAACTATATTACAAAAAAATTTAAATCTAACATTACACTTACTAGTAAACATCTGAATGCTTGCCTCACAAGACTGAAAATAAAGCAGAAAGGTCAGCTCTTGCCATTTCTATCCATTGTACTGGAGGTTCCTTCTTTTTTTATTTTTTATTTTTTGAGAGGGAATTTCACTTTTGTTTCCCATGCTGGAGTGCAATGATGTGATCCAGGCTCACCAAAACCTCTGCCCTCTAGGTTCAAGTGATTCTCCTGCCTCAGTATCCCTAGTAGATAAAATTATGGGTGCCTATCACCATGCCCAGCTAATTTTGTGATTTAAACCTATATGAGCATCTACTGTATCTTACTAATTTTCTTTTAAATATGTGATTGATTGAGGCCTTTTTGCTGTAGAACAAAAGCTATAAGTTTTACCAGGACTAATATTAACGTGAGATTGATTGAGGTATTTTTGCTGTAGGACCTACAGGTTTTATCAGCAGTGAAACTGTTGGTTGCCAGGGATTGCATGGAGCTAAGGAGACTGGGCAGTGGCTGGTGCAGGCCAAGTGGTGGGTGGTAATCCCAGGGTGGGGGTTGGGATGGTTTACACTTGGCTGCACCCTCCTGGCTCCTCAGGCAGTAATTCCTGAAGGTGGCTTGGACTCTGGCACAGGCCCTCCTGTGGTCACAGGTGCAATCTGCCTGTGCTTGGCTTTTTTGGGGGTTCTCAGCTGCATGCCCGCACATCTGTCTCAGGCTTGGATTGGCACCAGGGAACTTCTGAGACACACTGTCCACCTGATCTACCCCCACAGGAGGCCAGTTACAGGTGTCGCCACTCAGCTGCACACTGGGCTCGCCTCTCTGTGGTTGTTCCCTCCATGTCTAGACAGCAGTGCTGAGAAACAAGAGTCTCTGAGCTTGGAGACCAAGGCAGGGCCCCATGGTGTGTGGCCCAGATCAAAGGGGGGCAGTCATCTCATGGAATCAAGGGATGTTCTTCTGACACCCTGTCCAAGGGTCTTAGGTATGTTTCTGTGGTCCAGCGACCCCTGCCACACCTCATCGAACTGAATCTCCAGCCCCATGGGACCTGATCACTGCCCACACCATCCAATCCATAATCCAGTGGTAAGAGCAGTCCCGAGTGCACACCTCATGGTCTGAAGCATGCTCTTCCCCCACCTGACCCAAAGAGGAAAGCCGGCTCAAGGAGGTACTGAGGTCAAAACTGTCGGGGTTAAGTGCTGCTTGTGGCAGGCAGTCCCATTCCCAGAGCCGCCCCTGGCACCACCTCCCCCATGCACCTGTGCAGCAGCAGCTGGACAGCACCAATGTTGCAGATCCCCAGCCAGGCACGCAAATGCGCATGCACAAGCAGACTGAGGCAAGTGCCAGTGCTGAGCTGGGGCTCGCATCACAGTGACAGCCACCATTGCCTGGGGAATGGTCTGAGCAGCTTAGGCAAGCAGGGGCCCTCTGTGGCAGTGCCTCGGTGTTTGGCAACAGCCCTCCCTCTCCACAGGATCATGCCATGATCCCAGGATTTTAGAAATCCAGCAGGCCAAATCAGGCTTAGAGAAGGTCTGAAGGGGCTTCAAGGATGTCTACGGTGATCCTCAGAAATCCCCAGGATGCTTCAGGCCTGCCCAGATGGTACAAAGATGCCTCTTGCTGAAAGCCCTCCCAGCTGGCATTTCCAAGTATGGCCTGCCTGCCTACCGCTGGGCTGCTGTCTCCCCGAGGGGCTTCCCAGCAGAGAGCAGAACCTGCAGCCTCAGGAGCTGGCTGGCAGGGTGTGTTTCCATGAGAATGTTGGATGTCTCCATGAGTCTTTCTGTGTGTGTGTGTGTGTGTGTGTGTGTGTGTGTGTGTATCTTTCTGTTTATGAGTGTGTTTGTGTGTGTGGGTGGGTGTGACATGCTGATGTGAGTGTGGCCAGTGCACTCCAGTGCAGTTTCTATGTAGTCTGCCTACCCTCTGGTGTGGATCTGCCTTTGGCTCAGCTTGGGGGCTGCGGGGCCATTCTTTGTTTTGCCATCGGTTTCTAAAGCCTCAGTGTAGTGGGATCTAGCTGCCACCTGCAAGTGTGATAATATTCTTTCCATTCTAAGGCCAGTCACTCCTCAAGAAAGAAGGCAGGTGCAACACACCTAAAATTAAACTCCTCCAAGGGCCCTTGGTCCTGCACCACATCTAGGGCTGGAGAGACCCTAGCCTTCCCGTCCTCAGGTTTTCTTGAAGAGATACACTGGTGTCCTCAAACTTATGTGTATTTCATATACTTAGGATTCTTGTTAAAACACAGGTTGCAATTCGTGTGTCAGAGTGAGCCTGTGATTCTGTATTTCTTGGAGGCACTTAGGGGATTCCAGTGATTTTGAGTCATGATTGACATTTCGAAGAACAAGTCTCAGTATTGTTCTTTTGAAGTAAGAAATGTCGACATAGGGTCTTCATTTAAAAACCTTTTCTGGATATAATCCTCATTTTTCTCCCTAATTACTTTTGTAATATCACTAAAACACACTGATTAGCAATATAAACAGAAACAGATGGAGAGTTCATCAATTTACTCCTTTGGAATGGCTAATTTAGTTGAATCTTGGATATCTAGGAACAGATTACATGGCATGAGTTAGGTATGAAATAACATTGGGCTTGGTATCACGAAGAATTGAAATATCACTAATGTAAGAAAACATAAATATATTTATACTATAATGTAATTCTCTTCAGCATTATTTGGTGTTGACTCTAGCTTGGGAATGTTCCTTGATCTCAGCTGCCCCCATAATTTTTGACAACATTGCCTGCTTCAGTCTCTAAGGAACAGTGGTCTTCCTATGGGAATGATAAAATCTACACAGAGGCTGTGCTCTGATTGGTGGAGGGTTCTAACATATTGGCTACAAATGCTCATGTAGTTAGAGTTCTTTCAAAGATCGAATATGTTCTTTAAAATGGTAAATGTATTCTAAAATGTAGGATGTAAATTTTAGCAGTTAGTTTAAAAATAATTTTCATATAACATTTTAATTGGTTTTAAATTAATTGGGATATTCAAGACCTTTTCTTTCCCTTTTGCTTGCCTAAAAAGTATTTACATAAACATTTATGTAATTATGTAATTATTTACATAAACATATATGAATATGCATACAGGTAGGCAAACGATGTATGTAGTATAATCCCATGTTTACCATTTCAGCTATTGAAGTCATAGTTGATAATTTCTGAATACTTAAATACTCCGAGTAAATCACAATATGGACAATTGTGAAATGTTGAGAAAAACCTTTAAAATAATTTTTTAGAATTGATTTATTCTATCAGATATATGTTTATTTACAAGTAAAGTACTATAAAGTATACTGAATTGGTTACATTTTATTTCCTGTGGCATAAATGGGAATAAAATGCAGGGCTCTAATATAGTATTAATGAGAAATAGCTAAGTTTTCAAGTACCTAACTTAAGCAATAATGTTTAACAGAGGACATTTATTTTTTCATTAATTAAATATTAGATCTACATATATATATTTTCCCCAAATAACCAGAAGAGGAAAACAATGCTTTGATCCTGAGGAAGAAAAAAGCATGAGATTGCAATAAGTTAAGCACTTTGACACAGTGTTAAGTTGGAGAAACATTCGTGCTTAAAATTGTTTTTCTCATATTCTTATATTCTATTTTTTAAGTTTTATTTGATTATCCCTTGTATGGCAGGAAAGATTTCCTAGAGAGAGAAGACAAAGACAGTCTGTGTTGAATAAAACCCCCAAGACTGAAGATTGAAGAACTGAATATGCAACTTTGGAAGTGAACTGGAGACAGGGAAAATCTTGTCAGGTATGTTGGATGCTAAAACCTTGTCTTAGGGGTTATGTTTCCATGTTTGTTACTTTCTCCTCACAAAACAAGTGTAAAAACATTTGCAATGTAGGCCCTTGCTGAAAATATTATGTAGGGGAAACAGTACTTCAGAAACAAATTTCATCCACTTATTAAACTCCCACACATGGTTATATTCTGAATGTAGATGTAAATAAGAGTGATAATCTGACACAGGAAATTGTTTCTCTCTTGGCAAGAGATGTCGACAAAGGTCTGCCTTTAGAAGCCATAAAAATGATTTGGCCTAAACACTTTGTACTAAGATTATGATGTTTTATGTTGAAACAATAACATTACTAAGCTCTGTTAGCATACTGTGAAAGGTGAGTTATGTAAGCAATGGTGAGAAGACAGAAGTTTCATTGACAAGAACAAAATTGGCACTTTGTGATTGCTTACCAAAACAAGTGTGTGAAAGGCTTCTCTCTGATGAAATAAAGAAAGGTGAAAAGATGTCCCAGGTAGATTTTATGTTTGTTTTGTTTTCCATTCTTTGTTGGTCACTTTTTTCTTTTAGTGAGTTATAATGCTAATCAGCAGTCTTAGTTGATGCATCCCATTGGCTCATCTTGACAGTCCAGAAGAAATTGATCAAAGCTCCAGGTGGGGTGGGGGAGTGAGTGGATGAACAAAAAGACAGCTAATTTAAAAGAGGCAGCAGAGTTTCAAAGAACCATGGTGCAAAGGTTCTTAGGCTTGTTACAGGGACTTTGTAAGGGAATCCGTTCTGATTTCTTTCAAAAAATTATCTTCTGGTAAAGCCCTGTTAAATTAACCGAGGAACAGCAATGAAACATTTTAGAAAGAATAAACATATTAATAAAACAAATATATTAGTGTTGTTACATTTTTAAATATTTACTTTAAAAATTAAATATCTACTTAAAAAATTAAATATTGACATCAGAAAGAATACATATTGATAAAACAAATATATTAGTGTTTTCAGGATTGTAGGTATTTACTTCCAAATCATGTAGTCTCTCTTGGTTATTAAGAATATAATTTGTCTTAGTTTCTCAAAGAATTTCATAAAGTCTTAAATTTTATAATTTTTTTCATCCCACCAATGAGAAAGATCAAGTAAAAATTGTAGTAGAGAAAGACAAAGCCCTTGAACAAATCTAAGAAAGTTTAGTGTAATTGGTTCATGTTTTCGCGGTAGCTTATGTTGAATGACTTGGCAGTTATCATGAAGGTGAAGTTTCCTAAAATATAGAACGATGTAGTAAGTATTTCCAAGTTCAGGAGATACACAGGAATTATTCTGACTGCAATATAACTTTTGCAGTAAGTTGAAAATGAAATCCCAACCATAAATCTAATACAATGGAATAAATAAAACATCAAAAATAAAGAAAAAACATAGCAATCATATATAGTGAACCATAATTTAATTCTGAAAAATTGCTTTGAGGTTGAGGATGGAGTTGAGGATTATGATTAATAAGAAAGAGTAGTTAAAAACTTAGAGAGCTTGTGATCCTCTTATTATTGATTTGAAACTATATGTATTTGAAACTTTATGAGTATCTACTGTGCTGTACTACTTTTCTTTTAAATATAAGATTGATTGAGGACTTTTTGCTGTAGAACTAAACCTACATGTGTTTATTAGGACTAACATTTCTTTTTTAAATATGGGATTGATTGAGGTCTTTTTGCTGTAGGACCTACAGGTTTTATCAGCGGTGAGCCTGTGGTTGCCAGGGAGTTCACCCATCTAAGGAGACTGGAGGATGGCTGGGTGCAGGCCAGGTAGTGGGTGGTGATTCCAGTGGGGATTGGGGCCCCTTTGCACTTTTCAGGATCCTCCTGGGTCCTCAGCAGTAACCCCCTGAAGAAAATTTGAACTGCAGCACAGACCCTCCTGTGGTCACAAGTGCTTTCTGCTCCCACTTGGCTTTCTTGGGGGTTCTCAGTGGCATGGCTGGACATCTGTCTCAGGCTTGGATTCACCCCAGAAAGCTTCTGAGACACCCTGTCCACCTGATCTGCCCCCACAGGAGGCCAGTTCCAGGTGCTGCCACCTCTGCTGCACACTGGGCTTGCTTCCTTGTGTTTGTTCCCTCCTTTCCCACACAATAGTGCTGAGAAGCAGGATTGTCTGTGCTTGGAGACCAAGGCAGGGCCTCTTTGTAGGTGGCCCAGGTCAAAGGGAGTCAGTCAGCTCCTGGAGCCAGCGATCATTCTCCTGACACCCTCGCCAAGGGTCTCAGATATGTTTCTGTGGCCCATCAACCCCCGCCCTGCGTGACAGCTCACCAAACTGAATCTCCAGCCCCATGGGACCTGAACCCTGCTCACCCCATCTGATCCAGAATCGAATGGAAAGAGCAGTCCCGAGTGCCCACCTGACAGTCTGAAGCGTGCTCCTCCTCCAACCAAGCTGAAAAGGAAAGTTGGCTCAAGGACAAACTCAGGCCAACACCGGCGTCCTGCACTGCTTCTGGCATGCAGCCTCCTTTCAGGGGCCACACCTGGCACTGCCTTCCCCGTCCACTTGTGCGGCAGCAGCTGGACAGTGCCAACGTTGCGGCTCCCCAGCTGGGAACGCAAATGCACATGCGCAAGAAGCCTGTCACATGCGCCAGAGCTGAGCTGGGGCTCACCTCACACTGACAGCCAACGTTATCTGGGGAACCATCTAAGCAGCTTGGTAAAGCAGGGGCCCTGTGTGGCAGTGCCTCAGCATTGGGTAATGTCCTCCTCTTTGGGCATCATTGCCATAGTCCCATGATTTTAGGAATCCAGCAGGCCTAACCAGGCTGAGGAAAGTTCTAGCAGGGCGTGAAGGACGCCCATGGTGATCCCCAAGTGTCCCCACGATGTTTCAGCCCTGCCCAGACAGTGCAAAGCTGCCTCTCATTGAAAGCCCTCCTGGCTGGCATTTCCAGGTATGGCCTGCCTGCCTACAGCAGGACTGCTCTCTCCCCGAGGGGCTTCAGCAGAGAGCAGAACCCCGCAGCCTCAGGATCTGCCTGGCATGGTGTGTTTCTGTGTGAGTGTTGGATGTCTCCGTGTGTATTCCTGCGTGTGTGTGAGTGTGTGTATGTGTGTATCTTTCTGAGTGTGTTGAGTGTGTGTGTGGGGGGGTGTGACATGCTGACATGAGTGTGGCCAGTGCACTCCAATGCTATTTCTCTGTAGTCTGCCTACCTTCTGGTGCAGGTCTGCCTTTGGCTCAGCTTGCGGTCTGTAGCCCTGCATTCTTTGTTGTGCTGGTGATTTCTAAAGCCTCAGTTTTGCGGGGTCTGGCTCCCATTTGCAGATGTCCTAATCACCTGCCCATCTCGATGGAAGTCACTCCCCAAGAAAGAAGAGGGGCATAACATACCCAAAACCAAACTCCTCCAAGTGGCCTTGGTCCTGTGGCACATCTAGTGCTGGACGGACCCTAGGCAACCTGTCCTCAGGACCCCTTTGAGCCCACTTTTAATTCCAGGGCTTGTGGAGCTGAAGCTTCACAGGGTGAGTTGGGCACTCTTTCTTCCTCTTTGGATTTCTTTCTGTGTCAAAGGATGAAAAAATCATAAGGTCAGATAAGGTGAGACTACATTCGGCTGAGGTGTGGAGGGGGTCCAGCCCCTCCACCTACAGGACACGTTCTGACAGATGTCAAAGAAACTGCTTCTTTGTCAACACTCACATTTCTGAGTGACAGGATAGCTGTGATGCTCCTGGATCCCTGCGTGCCCCATTGCTTCCACCACCAAGGAAACCCTTGATCTCTATTTCATCAGATGTCTGCATGGTTTTCATAGGATGAGAGGGTGCCAGCTGTGGCTGGCCTTGATCTTTACCTTCTCATCAAGACTGCGTTTTCTTTCCTCTGCCATGGTTTTCTCAGAGTTAAGAGCTCTCTCATTGCTCTATTCCTGCTGGGACAGCAGCTCAGCACTGAACCTCTTGGCTGTCAGGGATTTCACGGAGCTAAAGAGACTGGGGGGTAGCTGGGTGCAGGCCAGGTGTCAGGTAGTGATCCCGGTGTGGGGGTTGGGGTGGTTTGCAATTTTCAGGCTCCTGCTGGCTCCTCTGGTGGGAATCCCTGAAGGGAGCTTGGAGTCCGACACAGGTTCTCCTGTGATTGCAGGTGTGCCATGCTCCTGCTTGGCTTTTTTGGGGGTCCTCAGTGGCATTCCTGGACATCCAATTCAAGCTGGGATGTGCCCTAGAAAGCTTCTGAGACACTCCCTCCACCTGATTTGGCCCCATGGGAGACAAATTTCAGGTGTTGTCACCTCTGCTGCACTGTGGGCTAGCCTCTTTATGGTTGTTCCCAATTTTTTCAGACAGGAGTGCTGAGAATTAGGTGTCCCTGGGGTTGAAGACCAAGACAGAGCCTTGTGGTGGGTTGCCCAGGTCAAAGATGTCTGTCAGCTGATGGAGCCAAGGAACGTTGTGCTGACAGCCTCCCTGAGGGTCTCAGTTATATTGCTGTGGTCCAGAGACCCCTGCCACACCTCACCAAACTGAATCTCAAGCCCCATGGGACCCGATCCCTGCCCATGCCATCCAATCCAGAATCCAATGAAAAGAGCAGTCCAGAGTGCCCACCTCACTGTCTGAAGTGAGCTAGTCCTCCACCCGACTGGAACAGGAGAGTCAGCTCAAGGAGGTATTGAGGTCAGGACTGTCAGGGTCCAGCACTGCTTGTGGCATGCAGCCTCCTTCCTGGGCCACCCCTGGCACCACCTCCACTGTGCACTGTGGGGAAGCAGCTGGACAGTGCCAACATTGCAGCTCCCCAGTTGGGCACGCAAACGCTCATGCGCAAGCAGCCTGCCACAGGCACCAGCGCTGAGCTGGGGCTCAGGTCACAGTGACCACCACCATTGCCTGAGGAACTGTCTCAGCAGCTTGGCGAAGCAGGAGCCCTCTGTGGCAGTGCCTCAGCGTTGGGCAACGTCTGCCACTCTTCAGGGGATTGTTTCCGAAGTCCTGCAATTTTAGAAATCGGGCAGGTGGAACCAGGCTGAGGAAAGGTCCAGAGGGGCTTCAACAATGCCCAGGGCGATCCCCAAGGATCCACACATTGCTTCAGGCCTGCCCAGACAGTGTGAGGGTGCATCTTGTTTACATCTGTATACATAAAACGATCTCTTAGGAAAAACTTGAATTTCCTTGAACAGGATCTGAAAATGAGGAGGGGGTAAAGTGCCGGCCTTTATTAAAGAAATACTGCAAAGAAAGTACTGCCTTTGGGGAAAAGCCAAATTTGAACTGGAGCAACGTTCTGAGAAGAAATTGTTCTGTAAAGAGGTTTCAGGATGTAGTGTTTATTTTCTGAGATTTGTTCAAAAAGAAGAGAATCAAGAAGGAGACAAGAGAATAGAGTAGATGTTTCATAAACTGCCAAAGATGGCTTCTGTGCATCTCATAATGTTTCCTTACTTATAGCTGGTGAGAACCCACCAGCCTCAAACCTGCATGCATGAAATTCAAATTCTTACACATCTAAGTACTTTAAATATAGCCCAAAGGAGACTATGTTTAGCCATTTAGAACTTGCCTTCTTTACATATTCCGTAAATTTTTACCTGGGTGATGGTAGACAATTATAGGGTTGGGTGGTATGAATGTAACTGACTGACCTTAAACATGCAAACCTTAGGGCCCAGTTACCCTGATGCTAGAATCAGCTGAGACCTTTAGTTGCAAAACATTAATAGAAATCTACAGGGGCTTCTTTTTTCTATATGTAATAAAATATGGGTGCCAAATTAATATAACTGAAGAAAATATGATACTGAGAAATAAGGATATGTTAACTCTTCTTAGAGAAATGAAATACAATCATGGGGAAAAAGATTGCAATTGACACTGTAACCTTTAACTAAATCAATATGTTTCCATTTTTTTCATGTTAATTTGTCTGTTTTAATATATTATTATTCATATTTTATAAACAATCTATGTAGACTTTTATATGCACTGAAGAAAACCCTATAATTTGGGGAATTCTATAGAGTATTCTTTTGTAAAACAGAACTTGTGTGTTGTATTTGTTCAAAGCAAGTCATGTATGAAAGTTTAAAAATGATACATGAAAATAAAGTGCTAATGCAGAGGTAGAAAAAGTGCATTTATATGGATTTAGATAAAAAACAAATTTGGTCCCTTGTCCAAATGTTTCTTTAATTATGATTCTCTTTGAAAGGATTTCTTTCCCTTCCAAACTTTCAACATCTGTAGTTGAATATGTTTGGGACTCAGAATTGCATTTAGAAATAGATCTATAAATTATGTTTTCCTAAGGAATATAGGTTGAAGTTTGTGTGCATGTTTTTATGTATGTGTACCTATATGTGTGTTTGTATTGTATTTATGCAAATGTGTGAGTGTGCATCTGTGTTGGGTAAATATGTGTGTCAAGGGGGCATTATAAAGATATTTTCAGATTCATTTAAATTAGGAAGGAAGAGCTAGAATTCTCAGGGCTGAAATTCACTCTCATAAGACTTGAAGCCTGATGAATATCCTCTCATATTGTAAAGGTTCCAGTTATTTTCCAATCTGTGCTGGCTGTGTTTCTTTTGAGTGTGAAACTTCTATTGCATTAGAGGAGAGCCAGACAATCTGACCCAATAGGTGGGGCAGAAAGGCATTAAATCATATGTATTCTCAACATAGCAAGTAATTCTGAGCTGAAAGATGAGGGCAGACAAAGCTTTTGTGTTTACCAGGTGAAAATGAATTAATTTAGGGCAAGAAGAAACAAGATGGAGAATAACAGGGCAGCACCAGCAAGTGTTTTCCAACTTCATTTCTTTAAGTTTTTAAATTGCAACCCAATTTAAGTTAAATCTCATAAATCCTGGCATAAAATTCTATAGCAAAAGTCGTTTTAACCAAAATCAGGGTTATTAACTTATTGCATAATCTTAATCAATACCCTCGGTTCACTTTGGTAAAACAGCAGCAAAATTATAAATCAAGCTCTTTGCTTTGTATTTTAAATTAAATTGAGAAAACATGGTTGTCAACTTTCCTAAATAAATGTATTTTTAGAATTTAATTTAAAATTTAAAAGTGAATTAACTCAAATTTTTGATAGAAAAAACATTTTTAAAGAAAATATATGCATAGGTCAATGTAAAGGATTCTGTCACACTTTTTGAAAGTTTAAATCTTTGTCAGTAATGCACCATTCATTCTAAGAATAGAATATGAATAATTTCTGCCTGCAGAGACTCATGAAGACTTGATAGTTAATGAAAACTAACCGTTGGAAAGAACAAAATTCAACACTTTCCTGCTATCTAATTATCTCAGCATAATTAACTGTTTGCAAGATTTAGTGCCTAAATCCGTTTTCTCCAAAATTAATTTTATAGTCTTTTTTATTACAAAGATATGATTCTCTATCACGTTTAAACTGGAGAGAGCACATAAGAAATAATTAAACTACCGGGATTTCTTTATATCCTTTTAACTTCATCTCCACCCCCAAAGTTTTGAATGCAAATTTAAAATACTTCTCTGCAGACAATCACATCATCACTATTTCTTCCTTCTCACTAAAATTCAATGTCTAAGATGTGTCTAAATAAAAACATAGAAATTACAAATTTGAAGATATTTAGTGGTTTTTTTTTTTTTGAGAAAGATTTATCCATTCTCAAGACTTGTGTCTATGTCCATAGCAAACACTGTTAATCATTTGGGTCTATCCAAACACTAGATTGAGGTTCACATTTTTTCTCTCAAAAGTATTAGTTCATAATTTATTAAAAATTTTTAAGTCTCAGGGAGTGAGAGAGCAAATAGGCCAAGATGCTTTCTTCTTCACCATTAATGTGAGTATGGTTAAAACCAAAGAAAAGACCAGTAAATGAGAAAAATGCAAACGTTTTTCACATTCCATTGCTGTTTTGACACAGCAATTAAAGTTTGCAGAACAGCAAGATTGTTCCAATTCTATTCTCCCAAGCATAAGTCTTAAAAAAAGAGGTTACATTTGTGACTGTAGCTCATGGAGCATCTAATCTGGCATCCTGAAAATTCGTATCTAAGCCACGCTTATATCTTAAACCTTTCAAACAAATAAAGGTACAGAAGCAGTAATTTATGTACTGTATAAATGTTTTTGCTCCTTTAGAGCAAAAGCCTAATTTTTATGTGTTGCCATTTTTTAACTTCTGGCAGTGCCTGGGAGATAACTGAGATTCAAAATGTAAATTTTACTAGTATAATGTGATTCAAAAATTGCTTTACCCTGTTCTCACTACATGTGAGACAGAGAAGAGAAATGCTGGGTGTTTGTGAGCTTTAGGCAATGGGAAACATATTGGAAGTGCAGAAGCCACACAAAACTTTGCAGGTTTTCAGTTTAGAAGTGAATTTGAGCCTTTCCCAGTTTGATTTCTGTTCAGGGCAGACCAAACATGACTTTCTGAGTCAAAGAAATAAGGCTTAAAAAGGCTTATATAGCAGGCTCACAGGCTTCTTGTACATCAAATAGCTCTTACACAATGGCATTTAGATGATTTAAGTGTAAATGAATCGAAGACACATGGATTGCATTTCCTTTGAAATATGCATGGGTTTTAAAATGAAGGGAAAACTCACTTGCCAAAATCCTTTATGGGTTATGCTGTATCAAAAAGATTTGGAAAATCCAAAGACATCGGGTTCAGCCACCCTGGAGATTAAATCAGTGTCCTTCATCCAATGATAACTGGTCCCCTGTTTTGCAAAGACATTTCTTAAAAATGTCAAGTCCCTTAAACATAAGACCTAACACTACAGAAACCCTAGAAGACAATCTAGGCAAAACCATTCAGGACACAGGCATAGGCAAGGACTTCATGACAAAAAACCCAAAAGCATTGGCAACAAAAGCCAAAATAGACAAATAAAACCTAATCAAACTCCACAGCTTTTGCACAGCAAAAGAAAGTTATTAGAGTGAATCAGTAACCAACAGAATGGGAAAAAATTGCTGCAGTTTACCCATCTGACAAAGGGCTGATATCCAGAATTTACAAAAAACTTAAACAGATTTACAGGAAAAAAACAAACAAGCTCATTCAAAAGTGGGAGAAGGATATGAACAGACACTTTAAAAAAGAAGACATACATGAGGCCAACAAATATATGAAAGAATGCTCAGCATCACTGGTCATTAGAGAAATGCAAATCAAAACTATGTTGAGATACCATCTCACGCCTGTTAGAATGGCAATCATTAAAAAATCGAGAGACAACAGATGCTGGAGGCATGTGGAGAAATAGGAACACTTTTACAGTGTTGGTGGGAGTATAAATTAGTTCAACCATTGTGGAAGACAGTGTGGCGATTCCTCAAGGACCTGAAAACAGAAATTTCATTTAACCCAGCAATCCCATTACTAGGTATATATCAAAAGTATTATAAATCTTTCTACTATAAGGACACATGCACACGAATGTTCATTGCAGCACTCTTTACAATATCAAAGACCTGGAACCAACACAAACGCCCATTGATGATAGACTGGACAGGGATAATGTGGCACATATAAACCATGGCATATTATGCAGTCATCAAAAATGATAAGTTCGTGTCCTTTGTAGAGATATGGATGAACCTGAAAACCATCATTCTCAGGAAACTGACACAAGAGCAGAAAATCAAACTCCGCATGTTCTCACTCATAGGTGGGTGTTGAACAATGAGAACACATGGACACAGGGAAGGGATCATCACACACTGGGGTCTGTTGAGGGGAAATAAGGAAGGGACAGAGGGGGATGAGGAGTTGGGGAGACAGCATGTGGAGAAATACCAGATATAGGTGATGGGGAGGAAGGCAGCACATCACACTGCCATGTGTGTACCTATGCAACAATCTTGCATGCTCTTCACATGTACCTCAAAACCTAAAATGCAATTTAAAAAATGTCAAGTCCCAAACCTGACTCTCCTGAAAACTGATTTTCCTAATGCTTGAATTGTTAATTCAATGATAGAGTCTTATTATGGAGTCTTCCCTGGAGATCAGGAATCCATTTTCTGTTAGTTAAGCCACCAGAAGTACATTTCAATTTTACCCAATTTTTCAAGTGTGGCTAAAGATGTAAGTCCTCTCTGCCCTGCAGGTAAAAGTTAATATTTCTAGGGAGCCAAAAGGAAATTGAGTTTTCAAGCTGAATGAAAAAATTAAATAAGCAGAAGATAAAAGTGGAAAACTTGTTTGTTGTAAATGTATTCAGGCCAGATTTATGACATCACATATTCATTAGCATACTTATTTAAGAACAATAAAAGAAAGAAAGGAGGGAAGAAAGGGGAAAAAAATAAGGGAGGGAGGGAGGAAAGAAGGAAGGAAAGGACAAAAAATAAAAAATAATAACTAGGTGACAAAGTGTCTTGGAGCAAAAAAAAAAAAAAAAGATTGAGTGAAGTGCCAAATATAAATTATGTTTAACAAAAATAGGCAGTTTCGTGAAGTTAGGTGGGCTGCAATAAAAACAAAATACCAATTACAACAAATTCAAACAGACCAATGCACAGGAAGGTGACAGGGTGACGTGAGTGAAAAATGTGTTGGCACAAGAGATGAACAAGGCATCAGAAAACTAGAGGAGGGATGCTATACTGTTAAAAGAAAATAAATTAAATGTTAAAATCGTAAACAAAGAAAAATTACAGGATGGGCCGGGCGCGGTGGCTCAAGCCTGTAATCCCAGCACTTTGGGAGGCCGAGGCGGGTGGATCACGAGGTCAAGAGATTGAGACCATCCTGGTCAACATGGTGAAACCCTGTCTCTACTAAAATTACAAAAAATTAGCTGGGCATGGTGGTGCGTGCCTGTAATCCCAGCTGCTCGGGAGGCTGAGGCAGCAGAATTGCCTGAACCCAGGAGGCGGAGATTGCGGTGAGCTGAGATCACGCCATTGCACTCCAGCCTGGGTAACAAGAGCGAAACTCCATCTCAAAAAAAGAAAAAAAAAATTACAGGATGTTACCTAAACAGAGAGAAAGTCTACAAATGCACTCAGTAACTGAGCTGAAAGGAGTGTAGGAAGAGATCGTCTAAAACAAGTGAAGTGCTGTTATTTAAATCTGTGCAGTCAAACAGCTTATATTAAAAAGACTAGATCAGATTATGCATGCAGTTATGATGTGAGAGGAAACAGCTTTCAAAATTGTTTAATGAGTTCCCTGTAAGAAGCTTAACAGGATTATCACGTAGTTCACTGGAGAATGGACAGCAATTCTTGGCGTGTCCCTCACTCAACATGTAATTCCAATATTCTCCTTTACAGGGAGGTGCAAAATCATTGTGCTGCTCAAAAGCATTAGTTGAAAAGTCAGGATGCTTTTAATGAGGGAAGTTCAACATAAAAGGGAAATAAGGAAGGGAATAAAATGGGTACTATAACCTGAGCTCTTTTAGCATGATTCTGCCCCACTAACTATGGAGGCATCTGGAAAGGCTGAACCCTCTAGAAATTTTAGTTTGCTCTGGTCTCCTCAGACCTGCCTGGGCTGCCTGCATCCTAGGTAGCTAGTGTGACATTCTTTGCTTCTGAAATGTTACTTCTCCTCTGTTCTGCTCTCTAACCATTTCTTGTTAAAGTGGTGAAATATTCTCCACCTCTTCTGTTATGCAGTCTACAAACCAGTACAGCTTTGCATTGTCAGTGTACTTGGATACTCTAATGAGAAGGATGTTTATGATAGGTTGGCCTCTGCTAGTTGTGGCATTAGTACCACCTGGGTGTGGGAGAGTGGTGATGCGAAAGGAAAGAAATCTGTCCAGAAAATACTCCGAGCAATTCTCATCAGTTGTGAAAGAACAAATCATACTTTTTCTCCTGGAACCATCTATTATTTTTGCTCTAGACTTAGATTCTCTGGCTCTTGAGAAATTGTATTAATCAACGTAATTAGTGCCAAGTCCTGTAACAAAACAACCTTAAAATCTTAGTGACTTCACCCACTGAAGGTTTTTCTTTTGGAAGCTTTCTGTTCTATGATTCTGGAATCCCAATTCTTCCATCTTGTGGTAGAATAATTTTCTAGGGCCTTTGCAGAATTTTCTGCTGTATCATCTGTATTTAGCTGGCTGGCTAACAAAGAGTGAGGAAGATCACGTGACACATTTTGTGGCCATGACTGAATGTAGTGAACATTATTTCCATGACAGGACCCCAGTCTTAACTGCCAAGGATGCTTGGAAATGTAGTTTTCCTAAGTGCTCAGAAAGAAAAAGCATGATTGATGAATATTGAGCTAGTCTCTGCCATATTCACAAAGGGGTGTTTCCATCCCTATTGTAAATTATACCTCAGTGAATCTGTCTTCCCAGCTTTTTTCATATGTTCAGATATGTCTGAATTTATAAACATTATTTAATTTGGAAACTGAGAAAGATTAAGGTATACATAGTTAATAAGTGACAGACCTGAAATGTAATTCAGATTCACCTGAATCTAAAGTTATGTTCTGCCTTCAAATTTTATACTTTGAAAAGTGGCATCAGGAAGAACATCGGATTGGGAGGAACTTGACTCCTTTGCACCCCTGGAGTCCTCTGAGATATCAGACCTTCAGTGGCATCAAAGCTTTGTTCAGTAGTACTATAATTAAGGGAAGTTAAGGGTACTTCTGAGGTTACAGAGCAAACCGAGACTGATGCTGTTTTACAGTGGCAAGAAAGTGTAAATCATTGGGAAATAGCCAGCACCTCGTCCTCCAAGTTGGGTACAGGAAGAAAGACATGTTAAATGGCCTCAGAATATATGTACACCTCTTCTTCACCTTTCTTCAGAAGGCTGAAGGCAAAGCTAAGAGAATGCCACCAAGAAGAAAAGACAAGACTGGGCTTGGATCTTAGCATCATGCTCACACTGTAGCTTTTATTTTTGGCAACTGCGTGGGTATCGATGTATTTTTACCCCACAGAGTCTCAGTTTTCCTGTCAGTGAAATGGAGATAGTGACAACAACCCAGGATTTAAGCTTTCGGTTAATCCGCGGAGAGGTGAGTCAAAGCTGCATTTTCAGACTGATCTTTGTTGCCCACAGAACGGGGAAATTCCCAAGTATAAAGGAGACCTGGGACACCAGGCAGAGGCTCTGCCTGGAGAAGCCGGCAGCCAAGGTGGCGGCGGCCGGCCTTACCCAGCAATCCCCACAGGGCGTGCTTGTCCGGGTGCCCTGTTGAAATGGCAACCTTAGACTTGAGAGGGCTGAACTCGAGACTGAAAGGGACTTGGGCAGTGGGCCAGCCCAGGGGATTGCAGGGACACAGCATGAGGGATAGCGCAGTGGGACAGAAAAAATGGCGATTCCAAATGCTCGCCATGGAGACCGTCCCTGAGGCGCTCCGTGGGGGAGGGGCGTCTACCATTACCGAGGCAACCCGCCCCTACTGAGATACACGCCCACTGCTGACGCAGCCTGCCATTACCGAGGCAACCCGCTACAACAGAGAGACTCCACTGCAGGGCGTAGCCCATGGTGGAGAACGCAGCAGAACAGCAAGAGCCTGCAGCAACAGGGCGAGCCTCACAACAGCAGGGCAGAGCCTCGGCAGTCAAATAGTGATTAGACTGCCTCCTAGCTGGGGAGGACACCTCAACAGACATCCAAAAACAAAGCCCCAACCCCCCAAGACAGAGCATTTGAAAAAAAAAAAGGTTTTTTAATGAGCTCTGTTGCAGCAGAATCAAACATAGCAGCCTAACAGCCCTGAATGAACAACAGAGCTCACAGCTCAGCAATTGAGCTCCTATAAAGTACAGACTGTCTCCTCAAGCAGCTCCCTGACCCCTCTATATCCAAAAGACTGACATTTGGCAGGCATCATCATGGGACAAAGATAGCAGAAAAAGAAACTGGTAGCATCCCTCACTGTTCTGCAGATGCTATAGGTGTACCCCAGACAAGCAGGGCCTGGAGTGGACCTCAGCAGTCGTACAGCGAAGGGGCTAGACTGGTAGAAGAAATAACAAGTAACAGAAATACTTCATCACCAACAAGCTGGGTGTCCACTCAGAGACCCAATCGAAAAGTCAGCAACTACGCAGACGACAAGTGGATAAATCCACAAAGATGGGAAGAAACCAGCGCAAAAAGGAGGAAAACACCCGAAACCAGAACACCTCGGCTCCTAGAAAGGACCAGAACTCCTCACCAGCAAGGGAACAAAGCTGGACGGAGAATGACTGTGATGAAATGACGGAATTAGACTTCAGAAGATGGATAATGAGAAACTTCCATGAGCTAAAAGAACATGTATTAAATCAATGCAAAGAAACTAAGAACCTTGAAAAAAGATTTGAGGAAAAGATGACAAGAATGGATAACTTAGAGAGGAATATGAATGAATTAAAGGAGCTGAAAAACACAATACGAGAACTTCACAAAGCATGCACAAGTTTCAATAGCCGAATTGACCAAGCAGAAGAAAGAATATCTGAAGTCGAAGATCAACTCAATGAAATAAAATGAGAAACCAAGATCAGAGTAAAAAAGTGCAAAAAGGAATGAACAAAGTCTCCAAGAAATGTGGGACTATGTGAAAAGACCTAACCTACGTTTGATAGGTGTACCAGAAGGGGACACAGAGAATGAATCCAAGTTGGAAAATACTCTTCAGGACATCATCCAGGAAAATTTCCCCCACCTAGCAAGACAGGTCAACACTCAAATGCAGGAAATACAGAGAACACCACAAAGATATTCCACAAGAAGAGCAACCCCAAAGCACATAATCGTCAGATTCAACAAGGTTGAAATAAAGGAGAAAATACTAAGGGTAGCCAGAGAGAAAGGTCGGGTCACTCACAAAGGGAAGCCCATCAGACTCACAGCAGATCTCTCGGCAGAAACACTACAAGCCAGAAGAGAGTGGGGGCCAATATTCAACATTCTTAAAGAAAAGAACTTTCAACCCAGAATTTCATATCCAGCCAAACTGAGCTTCAGAAGTGAAGGAAAAATAAAATCCTTTGCGAACAAGCAAGTACTCAGAGATTTTGTCACCACCAGGCCTGCTTTACAAGAGCTCCTGAAAGAGGCACTACACATAGAAAGGAACAACCAGTACCAGGCATTCAAAAATCACACTAAATGCTAAAGAGCATCAACATAATGAAGAATCTACAACAACTAAGGGAAAAACAGCCACTTAGCATCAAAATGGCAGTATCAAATTCACACATAACAATATTAACCCTAAATGTAAATGGACTAAATGCACCAATCAAAAGACACAGACTGGCAAATTGGATAAAAATCCAAAACCGGGGGAAGGACTCAAGATGGCGCTGTGAGAACAACCCAGGATTGGAGTTCTTGTTGTGTCTGCAGAGAGGTGAGTCTGAGCTGCATTTCCAGACTGATCTTTGTTGCCCACGGAACGGGGAAATTCCCAAGTGAAGAGGAGACGTGGGACGCCAGGAAGATATTCCGCCTGACGAAGCCGGCAGCCGGGGTGGCGGCGGCCGGCCATACCTAGCGCTCCCCACAGGGCGCACTTATCCGGGTGCCCCATTGAACCAGCAACCGGAGACGTGAGAGGGCTGGACTTGAGACTGAGCTAGACTTGCACAGAGGGCCAGCCCAGGGGATTGCAGGAACAGAGCATTAGGATTGGCCCAGTGGGACGAACAAAACCGCGATTTCAAACAAGTCCCGTGCAGACGGCCGGAGACGCTCTGAGGGGGAGGGGCGGCCACCATTACCGAGGCAACCTGCCCCAACTGAGATACACGCCCATTGCTGACGCAGCCAGCCATTGCTGAGGCAACCCGTCCCTACTGAGATACACGCCCACTGCTGACGCAGCCAGCCGTTGCCGAGGCAACACGCTACAACAGAGAGACTCCGCCGCAGGGCGTGGCGGAAAACAGCAGCATAGCGGAGCCAGGGCGAGCCTCACAACAGCAGGGCGGAGCCTCGGCAGGCAAACAGTGGCTAGTCTGCATCCTAGCTGGGCAGGACCTCAACGGACATCGAAAAATAAAGCCCAAATCCCTCAACACAGAGCATTTGAGAAAAAAAGAGTTTTTTAAATGACCTCTGTTGCAGCAGAATCAAACATAGCAGCCTAACAACCCTGAATGAACAACACAGCTCACAGCTCAGCAATTAAACCCCTATAAAGTACAAACTGTCTCCTCAAGCAGCTCCCTGACCCCTCTATATCCAAAAGACTGACATTAGGCAGGCACCATCCTGGGACAAAGATAGCAGAAAAAGAAACTGGTAGCATCCCTCGCTGTGCCACAGCTGCTAGAGGTGCACCCCAGACAAGCAGGGTCTGGAGCGGACCTCAGCAGTCATACAGCGAAGAGGCTAGACTGGTAGAAGGAAAACCAAGCAACAGAAATACTTCATCATCAACATTCAGGGTGTCCACTCAGAGACCCAATCGAAAAGTCAGCAACTACGCAGACGACCAGCGGACAAATCCACAAAGATGGGAAGAAACCAGCGCAAAAAGGAGGAAAACACCCGAAACCAGAACACCTCGCCTCCTAGAAAGGACCAAAACTCCTCACCAGCAAGGGAACAAAGCTGGACAAAGAATGACTGCGACGAAATGACGGAATTAGACTTCAGAAGATGGATAATGAGAAACTTTGGTGAGCTAAAAGATCATGTATTAAATCAATGCAAAGAAACTAAGAACCTTGAGAAAAGATTTGAAAAAAGATTCGAGGAAATGATAACAAGAATGGATAACATAGAGAGGAATATGAATGAATTAAAGGAGCTGAGAAACAGAATACGAGAACTTCGCGAAGCATGCACAAGTTTCAATAGCCGAATTGACCAAGCAGAAGAAAGAATATCTGAAGTTGAAGACCAACTCAATGAAATAAAACGAGAAACCAAGATTAGAGAAAAAAACGCAAAAAGGAATAAACAAAGTCTCCAAAAAATGTGGGACTATGTGAAAAGACCTAACCTACGTTTGATAGGTGTACCAGAAGGGGACGAAGAGAATGAATCCAAGCTGGAAAATACTCTTCAGGACATCATCCAGGAAAATTTCCCCCACCTAGCAAGACAGGCCAACACTCAATTGCAGGAAATACAGAGAACACCACAAAGATATTCCGCAAGAAGAGCAACCCCAAGGCACATAATCGTCAGATTCAATAGGGTTGAAATAAAGGAGAGAATACTAAGGGCAGCCAGAGAGAAAGGTCGGGTCACTAACAAAGGGAAGCCCATCAGGCTCACAGCAGATCTCTCGGCAGAAACACTACAAGCCAGAAGAGAGAGGGGGCCAATATTCAACATTCTTAAAGAAAAGAACTTTCAACCCAGAATTTCATATCCAGCCAAACTGAGCTTCAGAAGTGAAGGAAAAATAAAATCCTTTGCAAACAAGCAAGTACTCAGAGATTTTGTCACCACCAGGCCTGCTTTACAAGAGCTCCTAAAAGAGGCACTACACATAGAAAGGAACAACCAGTACCAGCCATTCCAAAATCACACTGAATGCTAAAGAGCATCAACATAATGAAGAATCTACAACAACTAACAGGCAAAACAGCCACTTAGCATCAAAATGGCAGTATCAAATTCACACATAACAATATTAACCCTAAATGTAAACGGACTAAATGCACCAATCAAGAGACACAGACTGGCAAATTGGATAAAAATCCAAAACCCATCAGTGTGCTGTATCCAGGAAACCCATCTCACCTGCAAGGATACACAAAGGCTCAAAATAAAGGGATGGAGGAAGATTTACCAAGCAAATGGAAAGCAAAAAAAGCAGGAGTTGCAATTCTCATTTCTGATAAAATAGACTTTAAAGCAACAAAGATCAAAACAGACAAAGAAGGCCATTACATATGGTAAAAGGATCGATACAACAAGAAGAGCTAACGATCCTAAACATATATGGACCCAATGCAGGAGCACCCAGATACATAAGGCAAGTTCTGAAGGACTTACAAAAGGACTTAGACTCCCACACAGTAATAGTGGGAGACTTTAGCACTCCACTGTCAATACTAGACAGATCTACCAGACAAAAAATCAACAAGGATATCCAGGGCTTGAACTCAGACCTGGAGCAAGCAAACCTGATAGACATTTACAGAACTCTCCACCCCAAATCCACAGAATACACATTCTTCTCAGCACCACATCACACCCACTCTAAAATTGACCACATAATTGAAAGTAAAGCACTGCTCAACAAATGCAAAACAACTAAAATCATAACAAACAGCATCTCAGACCATAGTGCAATCAAGTTAGAACTCAGAATTCAGAAACAGACCCAGAACCGCACAGCTTCATGGAAACTGAACAACTGGCTCTTGAATGTTGATTGGGTAAACAACGAAATGAAGGCAGAAATAAAGAAGTTCTTTGAAACCAATGAGAACGAAGACACAACGTGCCAGAACCTCTGAAACACATTTAAAGCAGTCTCTAGAGGAAAGTATATAGCAATAAGTGCCCATATGAGGAGAATGGAGAAATCCAAAATTGACACCCTATCGTCAAAATTGAAAGAGCTAGAGGACCAAGATCAAAAAAACTCAAAACCCAGCAGAAGACAAGAAATAACTAAGATCAGAGCTGAGCTGAAGGAGATTGAGACACGAAAACCCCTTCAAAAAATCAATAAATCCAAGAGCTGGTTTTTTGAAAAGATCAACCAAATAGACAGACCACTAGCCAGACTGATTGAAAATAAAAGAGAGAACAACCAAATAGATGCAATAAAAAATGATAAAGGGGAAATCACCACAGATTCCACAGAAATTCAAACCATCATCAGAGAATATTACAAACAACTCTATGTGCATAAACTAGTAAACATGGAAGAAATGGATAAATTCCTGGATTCCTGTGTCCTCCCAAGCCGAAACCAGGAGGAAGCTGAAACTATGAATAGACCAATAACAAGGTCTGAAGGTGAGGCAGCAATTAAGAGCCTACCACACAAAAAAAGCCCAGGTCCAGACGGGTTCACAGCCGAATTCTACCAGACACACAAGGAAGAGCTGGAACCATTTCTTCTAAAACTATTTCAAACAATCCAAAAAAAGGGAATCCTCCCCAAATCATTTTATGAGACCAACATCATTCTGATACCAAAACCCGGCAGAGACCCAACGAGAAAAGAAAACTTCAGGCCAATATCCATGATGAACATAGGTGCAAAAATCTTCAATAAAATATTGGCAAGCCGATTGCAACAGCAAATCAAAACACTTATTGATCATGATCAAGTAGGATTCATCCCGGGGATGCAAGGCTGGTTCAACATACGCAAGTCTATAAACGTAATTCACCACATAAACAGAACCAAAAACAAAAACCACAAGATTATCTCAATTGACGCAGAGAAGGCATTTGACAAAATTCAACAGCCCTTTATGCTAAAAACCCTCAATAAACTCGGTATCGATGGAACGTATCTCAAAGTAATAAAAGCTATTTATGACAAACCAACAACCAATATCATACTGAATGGGCAAAAACTGGAAGCATTCCCTTTGAAATCTGGCACTAGACAAGGATGCCCTCTCACCACTCCTATTCAATATAGTACTGGAAGTTCTAGCCGGAGCAATCAGGCAAGAAAAAGAAATAAAGGGTATTCAAATAGGAAAGGTGGAAGCCAAATTGTCTCTATTTGCAGACGACATGATAGTATACCTAGAAGACCCCATTGCCTCAGCCCAAAAACTCCTGAAACTGATAAGCAACTTCAGCAAAGTCTCAGGATATAAAATCAATGTGTAAAAATCACAAGCATTCGTCTACACCAAAAACAGACTTAAAGAAAGCCAAATCAAGAACGAACTGCCATTCACAATTGCTACAAAAAGAATAAAATACCTTGGAATACAACTCACAAGGAACGTAAGGGACCTCTTCAAGGAGAACTACAAACCACTGCCCAACGAAATCAGAGAGGACACAAACAGATGGAGAAATATTCCATGTACATGGTTAGGAAGAATTAATAGCGTGAAAATGGCTATACTGCCCAAAGTAATTTACAGAATCAACGCTATCCCCATCAAGCTAACATTGACTTTCTTCACAGAACTGGAAAAAACCACCATGAACTTCATATGGAACCAAAAGAGAGCCCGCATAGCCAAGTCAATTCTAAGGGAAAAGAACACAGCGGGGGGCATCACACTACCGGATTTCAAACTATACTACAAGGCTACAGTAATCAAAACAGCATGGTACTGGTACCAAAACAGGGATATAGACCAATGGAACAAAACAGAGGCACCGGAGGCAACACAACGTATATACAAATATACAATCTTTGATAAGCCTGACAAAAACAAGCAATGGGGAAAGGATTCCATGTTTAACAAATGGTGTTGGGAAAACTGGCTAGCCATGTGCAGAAAGCAGAAACTGGACCCCTTCCTGACACCTTACACTAAAATTAACTCCAGATGGATTAAAGACTTAAACATAAGATCTGGCACCATAAAAACCCTAGAAGAAAATCTAGGCAAAACTATCCAGGACATAGGAGTAGGCAAGGACTTCATGAACAAAACACCAAAAGCATTGGCAACAAAAGCCAAAATAGACAAATGGGACCTAATGAAACTCCACAGCTTCTGCACGGCAAAAGAAACAGTCTCTAGAGTGGATCGGCAACCAACAGAATGGGAAAAAATGTTTGCAGTTTACCCAACTGACAAAGGGCTGATATCCAGAATTTACAAAGAACTCAAACAGATTTACAGGAGAAAAACAAAAAAGCCCATTCAAAAGTGGGCAAAGGATATGAACAGATACTTTACGAAAGAAGACATATATGAGGCCAACAATCATATGAAAAAATGCTCACCATCACTGGTCATCAGAGAGATGCAAATCAAAACCACATTGAGATACCATCTCACGCCAGTTAGAATGGCGATCATTAAAAAATCTGGAGACAACAGATGCTGGAGAGGATGTGGAGAAAAAGGAACACTTTTACACTGTTGGTGGGAGTGTAAATTAGTTCAACCATTGTGGAAGACAGTGTGGCGATTCCTCAAGGCCTTAGAAATAGAAATTCCATTTGACCCAGCAATCCCATTACTGGGTATATATCCAAAAGTCTATAAATCGTTCTACTATAAGGACACATGTACACGAATGTTCACTGCAGCACTGTTTACAATAGAAAAGACCTGGAATCAACCCAAATGCCCATTGATAATAGACTGGATTGGAAAAATGTGGCACATATACACCATGGAATATTATGCAGCAATCAGAAATGATGAGTTCGTGTCGTTTTTAGGGACATGGATGAATCTGGAGAACATCATCCTCAGCAAACTGACACAAGAACAGAAAATGAAACACCACATATTCTCACTCATAGGTGGGTGATGAAAAATGAGAACACATGGACACAGAAAGGGGAGTACTAAACACTGCGGTCTATTGGGGGGAAAAGAGGAGGGCCAGTGGGAGGGGGAGGTGGGGACGGATAGCCTGGGGAGAAAAGCCAAATGTGGGTGAAGGGGAGAAGAAAAGAAAGCACACTGCCATGTGTGTACCTACGCAACTGTCTTGTATGCTCTGCTCATGTACCCAAAAACCTATAATCCAATAAACAATTAAAAAAAAAAAATCCAAAACCCATCAGTGTACTGTATTCAGGAAACCCATCTCACATGCAAGGATACACAAAGACTCAAAATAAAGGGATGGAAGAAGATTTACCAAGCAAATGTAGAGCAAAAAAAAGCAGGAGTTGCAATTCTCATCTCTGATAAAATAGACTTTAAAGCAACAAAGATCAAAAGAGACGAAGAAGGCCATTACATAATGGTAAAAGGATCGATACAACAAGAAGAGCTAACGAACCTAAACATATATGAACCCAATACAGGAGCACCCAGATACATAAGGCAAGTTCTTAATGACTTACAAAGAGACTTAGACTCCCACACAATAATAGTGGGAGACTTTAACACTCCACTGTCAATATTAGACAGATCAACCAGACAGAAAATCAACAAGGATATCCAGGGCTTGAACTCAGACCTGGAGCAAGCAAACCTGATAGACATTTACAGAACTCTCCACCTCAAATCCACAGAATATACATTCTTCTCAGCACCACATCACACCTACTCGAAAATTGACCACATAATTGGAAGTAAAGCACTGCTCAGCAAATGCAAAACAACTGAAATCATAACAAACAGCCTCTCAGACCATAGTGCAATCAAGTTACAACTCAGAATTCAGAAACCAACCCAGAACCGCACAGCTTCATGGAAACTGAACAACTGGCTCTTGAATGTTGACTGGATAAACAATGAAATGAAGACAGAAATAAAGAAGTTCTTCGAAACCAATGAGAACGAAGTCACAACATGCCAGAATCTCTGGGACACATTTAAAGCAGTCTCTAGAGGAAAGTATATAGCAATAAGTGCCCATATGAGGAGAATGGAGAGATCCAAAATTGACACCCTATCATCAAAATTGAAAGAGCTAGAGGAGCAAGATGAAAAAAACTCAAAACCCAGCAGAAGACAAGAAATAACTAAGATCAGAGCTGAACTGAAGGAGATTGAGACACGAAAAACCCTCCAAAAAATCAATAAATTCAAGAGCTGGTTCTTTGAAAAGACCAACAAAATAGACAGACCACTAGCCAGATTGATTAAAAATAAAAGAGAGAACAACCAAATAGATGCAATAAAAAATGATAAAGGGGAAATCACCACAGATTCCACAGAAATTCAAACCATCATCAGAGAATATTACAAACAACTCTATGCACATAAACTAGTAAACCTGGAAGAAATAGATAAATTTCTGGACACCTGTGTCCTCCCAAGCCTAAACCAGGACGAAGCTGAAACTATGAATAGACCAATAACAAGGTCAGAAGTCGAGGCAGCAATTAAGAGCCTACCACACAAAAAATGCCCAGGTACAGAGGGGTTCACAGCCGAATTCTACCAGACACACAAAAAGGAGCTGGTATCATTCCTTCTAAAACTATTCCAAATAATCCAAAAAGAGGGAATCCTTCCAAAATCATTTTATGAGACCAACATCATCCTGATACCAAAATCCAGCAGAGACCCAAGAAGAAAAGAAAACTTCAGGCCAATATCCATGATGAACATAGAGGCAAAAATCTTCAATGAAATATTGGCAAACCGATTGCAATAGTAAATCAAAAAACGTATTCATCACGATCAAGTAGGATTCATCCCGGGGATGCAAGGCTGGTTCAACATACGCAAGTTTATAAATTTAATTCGCCACATAGAACCAAAAACAAAAACCACATGATAATTTCAATTGACGCAGAGAAGGCATTTGACAACATTCAACAGCCCTTTACGCTAAAAACCCTCAATAAACTCGGTATCGATGGAAAGCATCTCAAAGTAATAAAAGCTATTTAGGACAAACCAACAACCAATATCATACTGAATGGGCAAAAACTGGAAGCATTCCCTTTAAAATCCGGCACTAGACAAGGATGCCCTCTTTCACCACTCCTATTCAATACAGTACTGGAAGTTCTAGCCAGAGCAATCAGGCAAGAAAAAGAAATAAAGGGTATTCAAATAGGAAAGATGGAAGCCAAATTGTCTCTATTTGCAGACGACATGATAGTATACCTAGAAGACCCCATTGCCTCAGCCCAAAAACTCCTGAAACTGATAAGCAACTTCAGCAAAGTCTCAGGATATAAAATCAATGTGCAAAAACCACAAGCATTCGTCTACAGCAATAACAGACTTAAAGAGAGCCAAATCAAGAACGAACTGCCATTCACAATTGCTACAAAAAGAATAAAATACCTTGGAATACAACTCACAAGGAACGTAAGGGACCTCTTCAAGGAGAACTACAAACCACTGCTCAACGAAATCAGAGAGGACACAAACAGATGGAGAAACATTCCATGTTCATGGTTAGGAAGAATTAATATCGTGAAAATGGCTATACTGCCCAAAGTAATTTACAGAATCAACGCTATCCCCATCAAGCTACCATTGACTTTCTTCACAGAACTGGAAAAAACCACCATGAACTTCAGTTGGAACCAAAAGAGAGCCCGCATAGCCAAGTCAATTCTAAGCAAAAAGAACACAGCGGGGGGCATCACACTACCAGATTTCAAACTATACTACAAGGCTACAGTAATCAAAACAGCATGGTACTGGTACCAAAACAGAGATATAGACCAATGGAACAAAACAGAGGCACCGGAGGCAACACAACGTATCTACAACCATATAATCTTTGATAAACCTGACAAAAACAAGCAATGGGGAAAGGATTCCCTGTTTAACAACTGGTGTCGGGAAAACTGGCTAGCCATGTTCAGAAAGCAGTAACTGAACCCCTTCCCGACACCTTACACTAAAATTAACTCGAGATGGATTAAAGACTTAAACACAAGACCTGGGACGATAAAAACCCTAGAAGGAAATCTAGGCAAAACCATCCAGGACATAGGAGTAGGCAAGGACTTCATGAACAAAACACCAAAAGCATTGGCAACAAAAGCCAAAATAGACAAATGGGACCTAATGAAACTCCACAGCTTCTGCATGGCAAAAGAAACAGTCACTAGAGTGAATCGGGAACCAGCAGATTGGGAAAATTTTTGCAGTTTACCCATCTGACAAAGGGCTGATATCCAGAATTTACAAAGAACTCAAACAGATTTACAGGAAAAAAACAAACAAGCCCATTCGAAAGTGGGCAAAGGATATGAACAGACACTTTATGAAAGAAGACATATATGAGGCCAACAATCATATGAAAAAATGCTCATCATCACTGGTCATCAGAGAGATGCAAGTCAAAACCACACTGAGATACCATCTCACGCCAGTTAGAATGGCGATCATTAAAAAATCTGGAGACAACAGATGCTGGAGAGGATGTGGAGAAAAAGGAACACTTTTACACTGTTGGTGGGAGTGTAAATTAGTCCAACCATTGTGGAAGACAGTGTGGCAATTCCTCAAGGCCTTAGAAATAGAAATTCCATTTGACCCAGCAATCCCATTACTGGGTATATATTCAAAAGACTCTAAATCTTTCTACTATAAGGACACGTGTATACGAATGTTCATTGCAGCACTGTTTACAATAGCGAAGACCTGGAATCAACCCAAATGCCTATTGATAATAGACTGGATTGGAAAAATGTGGCACATATACACCATGGAATATTATGGAGCAATCAGAAATGATGAGTTTGTGTCGTTTGTAGGGACATGGATGAATCTGGAGAACATCATCCTCAGCAAGTTGATACAAGAACAGAAAATGAAACACCGCATATTCTCACTCATATGCGGGTGATGAAAAATGAGATCACATGGACACAGGGAGGGGAGTACTAAACCCTGGGGTGTATTGGGGGGAAAAGGGGAGGGCCAGTGGGAGGGGGAGGTGGGGAGGGATAACCTGGGGAGAAATGCCAAATGTGGGTGAAGGGGAGAAAGGAAGCAAAACACACTGCCATGTTGTACCTACACAATTGTCTTTCATTCTCTGCTCATGTACCCTAAAACCTAAAATGCAATTAAAAAATAAAATAAAATAAAATTAGTAATCGCCATTATGAGGGCCCCACTCTCAGGACATAATTAACTTCTACTCCCTTATACCACTTCACTGGGTTTAAAAGTTTTAACACAAATATTGAAGGAGGATTATTTTAACTATCAAGATTTTTTTTCTTTGAGATGGAGTTTTGCTTTAGTTGCTCAGGCTGGAGTGCAGTGGCATGATCTCGGCTCACTGCAGCCTCTGCCTCCCAGGTTCAAGTGATTCTCCTGCCTCAGTCCCCCTAGTAGATGGGATTACAGGCATGTGCCACCACTCCCAGCTAATTTTGTATTTTTGAAGAAGCAGGGTTTCATCATGTTGGCCAGGCTGGTTTTGAACCTCTGACCTCAGGTAATTCACATGTCTCAGCCTCTAAATGTGCTGGAATTACACATGCAATCCATTGCACCTTGACAAAATTTGTTTTTAAGCTGTAATTTTTCTTCTTTTTTAAATTGTTAAATATTATTTATTTATTTAGAGGCAGAGTCTCACTCTGTTCTCCAGGATGGGGTGCAGTGGTGTGATTTTGAAGAGAAAAAGAGAGACAGGAAGGGAAAGGGAGGCTCCGGGGGGCCTGTCCACAGCTATTTCAGCCCCTGCTGTGAGAGTCTTCCCAGAGGAGGCCACAGATTCTGTGGGGCAGAGACCAGCCACCCCCACCATGCATTATCTAAATTCCCAATCCACAAAACTACAAGAAGCAGTCATAAATTATTGTGTTAACTAACTTCATTTTGAAATGAATATTTTTTATGCAGCCGTAAAGAACCAGAGAATTTTAATTTACTAATTTATAAAGATGTTACAAAATGTTGTAAAGTAAAAAACGTTAATAAGGAAGTAACCTGTATGGTACCACTTGTGAAAAAGAAAACTTTGTATATGAAATCCATGTACACATACTATATTTTCCCAGACTATAATTCCAATGCCTACTGTTAACTAACTCTGGAGAATCAGTATTGAAGGGTAGATATATCTATATATATTTCTTTATTCATATATTGTATTTCTTTATAAATATATATTTTATATGTATGTAGTTTATATGCAAATAAGTATTATTAAATTTATATATAAAATTATATACTTACATATTTATATTTTACAAATATTTACATACAACTATTGTATATAAATTTATATATTTATGTATTTATATGTTATATAAATACATATTTTTATTTATGTATATAAATATGGTTTTATTTATGTATATATTTATATAATTTTATTTATGAATGTAAATATTTACATGTATTTATTTCTATGTTTCTTGTATAAATGTTTTTTATAAATGAAATATAAATTGCTTTTTACTTTTTTTGAAAGAAAATTTCAAAAACACAAATTAGCCAGTCAAAAAATGGAATCAAAGGTAAAATTTATATGTAAAATCATAAACATAGAATATACAACTATATAATTTACATATTTACTTATAACAGATTATATACTATATATTATATATGTATAATATAAAATACACTTATATATAATACATATATAATACTTTATATTATAATTATATAATATAATAATATGTATAATATATTGTTATTGGGTTTTTTCTATTTGTTCCTTCAATCTTTCTCTCTCTGTCACTGTGTGAACCTGTTTGTCTAATTCTATCTCTCTATCATATTTCTCAAACAGAGGAAGCAAACTCCAATGCTGTCAGATGCTCTATGTACAGACCCACCTAACAAAGACCCGAGGGAGTGCTCAGGCCAGTAGACAGAAGAAAAGTCAGGCTCTCAGTTCACACTAAACCCTTCCAATTTTAACATGAGTGAGTGTAAAGGCTGATGCTTTCCTAGTCCAGCTTCAGTTGAGGCCACAGTCCCAATCTCATAAAAGACCTGAAGGCAGAGGTAGCCAAGTGAACTGTTTCCAAATTCTGGTCCACACAAATTGTGAGATAGTATATGTTGTTGAATGGTGTTAATATTTAGGGCAACGTTGTCAGAAAGAAGCAAATATCTAGCTTTATCCTCCAGGCCTCAGGATTCTCAATTCATTTGCGTATCTCTTCTTTGGGCTGTCTGCAGCCTAACTGGTCCCTTTCTAACTCCTGCCAAACTCACGCCTGTGAGTCTCTTTACTACGGGTGGCTTCTCCCTGACACATTCTTGTGCAGGGATGTCTCCCTGTTGTCATTCTGATCACGGATTAAAAGTCACCTGAGTGAAGGCTTTGGGTCCCCCCATGAAATAATTTTCCAGCTCTTCTTCTCAACACTCCGCTTTATATTATAGCACTTGCTCTTTTCTTTCACATATACTTGCTTAGTGCTTTCTTCCAGCTGTTGTGGACTATAGAATCAACTATGCTGAAAACAAGTCAGGCCACTGATTTTTCTTTGCGTGGCTTCTAGGCACTTTTTACAGAGTTTCATTCAGAACAATGAGGAGGTGTTTGATGGAACAAACTCCTCCCTCTCTTTGGAAAAAGAGCAGGTGCACTACACCAGCAACCACAGCCACCACTGGGCTGTGGTGAGAGCAGCCACATAGGAATCTCTGCAGACAGAAACTCAAGAAGACCAGGACAGACCCAGGACCCAGACTCAAATATGGAAACTCCCTGGGCTCTGTCCTAAGGCCTTGCCATGAGTGACGCATAGTCCTGTTCCAATGGAAATCAAAACTAAAGTAAAATGCCATCTCACACTAGTCAGAATGGATTTTTAATAATAGTTTTAAAAAGATAATGTATGCTGGTAAGGCCATAGACAAAAGGGCACATTTACACACTGCTGGTGGGAATGTAAATTAGTTCATTTACTGTGAAAAGCAGTTTGAAGACTTTTAAAGAACTTAAATATTAAGCCCAGCAATTCTATTACTTGGTACCCACACAAAGGAAAATATATCATTAAAAAACCCTACATTGACTTGCATGTTTATTGCAGCACGATTCACAATAGGAATAGTGAAATGGAATGACATAGTGAATGGAATTGACATAGAATCAATCTAGGTGACTATCAGTAAATTGAATTTTTAAAATCTGGCACATATGTAACTATGAATGACTACACAAGTATAAAAAGAAAATTATATTCTTTGCAGCAACATGGATGTAGATGGAGGCCATGATCCTAAGGGAACAAACATAAAAACAAAAAACCCACTACCACATGTTTTCACTTATAAGTGGGAGATAAATATTGGAAAGAGATAAACATAAAGGTGTGAAAAATCTTTGAGTACTGGTCAGTTCTAGAGTGGGAGGCCAGGGGAGGTGCAAGGGCTGAAAAGCTACCTATTTGGCACTCTGCTCACTGCCTGGGGGTAGAATTGATCATATTTCAAACATCAACATCACAACACATCCATGCAACAAACTTTCATGTACTTCCTGAATCAAAAATAAAGGTTGAACTTCTAAAAAAAAAAACAACTAAACTGATATAAATTGGTTCATTATTTATAATTCTATTTAAATAAAGTTTATTAACACACAAAATATTATTTTAGAATGTTTGTTATTATTTTGGAAGGAAGGGCAATAATTTGAGAGGAGAATATCAGGGGGCCTCATGAGAGTTTGTATTGTTCTATTTCTTGTGAGTACTTGTTACTGGGTGCGTTTCTGAAGATAATTTGTTACTATATAGAGATTGAGTATCTCTTACCAAAATGCTTGGGACTAAAAGTGTTTTGAGTTTAAATTTTTTGATTTTGGATTATTTTATGTACATAATAAGTTATAAATAAGACTCAAGTTGAAATTTAAAAAATTATTTATATTTTATATACACCTTGTACACATAGACTGAAGTCAACTTTGTATGATATTTTAATAATTTTTTTATAAAGTAAAATTTGTGTACATAAACCCCTAGAAAAGCAAAGATATTACTATTTTAACCACCCATTTAAACAATCTCTGTTTTTTTTTGAATCATCATTATTTCTGACTCTGAATTTATATACAAGTAATAAGCAGTCATTTTCTTAAACTTATTAACACATGTATAATAAACAATAAAAAGTATGACATAACACTATTATGGTGAAAACTAATGTGTTCATGGTAACTAAGCTGCACAGTAGAATTACGAGAATACCTACATTAGTTGTTAAGCAACAGCTAAATCAAACAATAGCAGAACTTCAGTCTTCATGTATCAGACTAAAATGCTCTATTTTAATTAAATGTTTACTGTACACTGCACTTTCTAGATGAAAAGAACATCAGAAACAGTTAAGGGACAAAGAGATGAGTCCTTTAAAAATGAGGAGGCATTCTACTTGATGACTATGTTAAATATTTCCTTCAGAGTTATTTACTATTCAGAGTTATTATCAATGAGATTTGCCTAAAAGTTTCTCCTCAATTTTGTAAACTGACATGATTGTTTTTCTGTTATGAATGTAGTCACTTTAGTTTTTCAATAAGCCAATCACACATTTTAAGCACACGTTTTCACCAGGTCATCTATAGGCACTTTTTTGCAGTGTTAACAACATCGTCTTCATCTTCATTATTAACCATAATCTTAATTCAGAACCATTTTGGTTTGTTTCATCATCAGCTAATGAATAAATAATTGAAGTCTTATTACCAATGTTGAAACTTTTCAATATCCACTTTTTCTAATTTAGTAATGAATACTAAAGATATAATTTTTGCATATGTAAAATGGGTTTGGGTAAGTAGAAAAATACACTTGTCTTAGAAAAAAATTGAAATTCTAATTCCCAGATACTGGAATATATTAAAATTTATTGCAAAGAAATTGTGGTAGGTGAAATCAAGATTGCGAATACACTGCTGAAAAAAAATATGTGTGCCAAATATCATGAAAAATATAATAAAGAGGAGACTCCCAGCAAGATGGCCTAACAGGAACAGCTCCAGATTACAGCTCCCAGTGAGAAGGATGCAGACGACTAGTGATCTCTGCATTTCCAACTGAGGTACCAGGTTCATTCCAATGAGACTGGTTGGACAGTGGGTGTAGCCCAGGGAGGGTGAACTCAGGCAGGGCAGGGTGTTGACCAATATGGGAAACGCAGCTGACTGGAGGATAAGGTACTTTTCCCCCTCAGCCATCTGGTTCAGATACTGTGCTTCTCCCATGCCCTTTGCAACCCACAGTCTGGCAGAACGCCACCAGGCTGAGAAGTGCCATGAGTTTCCAGCGCAGGTCTTAGCAACATCTCTGGCCAGTGGAGTGCCATGAGTTGTTGGCACAGAACTGGGTGAAGGTTTTAGTAAGCACTGAGAGCACCTGTGGGACAGATCTACCCACCCCCCAGAAAGAGGAAGAGCTGAAAGCAGGAGACAGGTGATATGGCTTGGCAGATCCCATCCCCACAAAAACCAGCAAACTACAGCCCTCTAGCTTGAGATTTTCCCAGCCAGTACATCAGATTGAGCTGGACCCAGGACAATCCGGCTCGGTGGGGGAAAGGACATCCATCATTGGGAAGGCTGGTCTAATCTCACCTGTGTAAACAAAAGTGAAAGGAAGTCTAAACAGCCTCTGGGCTGAGTTTGACACAGCTCAGCAGCTCCTCTGCAGGAAGACAAAAGACAGATTGCTTCTCAAGCAGCAACCTGTGCCCTGTATAACAAAACAAAACAAAACAACAACAACAACAACAAAACTCCTCGTACACCAGAGGGGACAGACTGTTAGAATGAAAACAACAACAACAACAAAAAACACAGAAAGAAATAGCTTCAACATTAACAGAAAGGACGTCCACTTAGAGACCACATCCAAAATAATCAACTACAAATATCAAAGGTAGATAAACCCATGAAGATGGGAAGAAACCAGCACAGAAAAGATAAAATTATCAAAGATCAGAACACTCCTTCTGCAACGGATCACAACTCCTCAACTGCAAGGGAACAAAACAGGATGGAGAATGAGTTTGATGAAATGACAGAAGACAGGCTTCAGAACGTGAGTAATAACAAACTTCTCTGGGCTGAAGAAACATTTTCTAACACAATGCAAAGAAACTAAAAACCTTGAAAAAAAGGTTAGATGAAATGCTAATGAGAATAAGCAGCTTAGAGAAGAACACAAATGACTTGATGGAGCTGAAAAACACGGTACAGGAGCTTGCGAAGCATACACAAGTTTTAATAGCTGAATCGGCCAAGCAGAAGAAAGGATATGAGAGACTAAAGAGATCAACTCAATGAAATAAAATGAGAAGGAGAGAAAAAAGAGTGAAAAGGAAGGAACAAAGTCTGGAGGAAATAGGTGATTATGTTAAAAGACCTAAGATGTGCTTGATTGGTGTGCCTGAAGGTGATGGGGAGAATGAATCCAAACTGGGAAAACACTCTTCAGAATATTATCCAGGAGAAATTTCCCAACCTAGCAAGGCAGGCCAACATTCAAATTCAGAAAATACAGAGAACACCACAAAGATACTTCTCAAGAAGAGCAACCCCAAAGCACATAATCATCTAATTTACCAGGGTCGAAATGAAGGAAATAATGCTAAGGGCAGCCAGAAGGAAAGGTCAGGTTACAAACAAAGGGAAGCCCATCAGATCTCTTGGCAGAAACCCTACAGCCAGAAGAGAGTGGGGGCTAATACTCAACATCCTTAAAGAAATGAACTTTCAATCCAGAATTTCATATCCAGCTAAATTAAGCTTCATAAGAGTAAGAAAAACAAAATCCTTTGCAGACAAGCAATTATTGAGAGATTTCATCACCACCAGACCTGCCTTATGAGAACTTCTGAAGGAAGCACTAAACACGAAAAGGAAAAACCAGTACCAACCATTGCAAAAATGTATCAAACGGTAAAGACCAATGATGCAGTGAAGAAATTGAATCAACTAATGGGCAGAACAAACAGCCAGTAAGAGAAATGGCAGGATCAGATTCACACATAACAATATTAATGCTAAATGTAAACAGACTAAGTAAATGCCCCAATCAAAAGACAAGACTGGCAAGTTGTATTAAAAGTCAAGAACCATCAATGTGCTGTATTCAGGATACCCATTTCACAAGCAAAGACACACAAATACTCAAACAAACAAAAGATAGGAATGGAAGAAGATTTACCAAGCAAATGGAGAGAAAAAAAATAAAAGCAAGGGTTGCAATCTTAGTCTGCGATAAAATGGACATTAAACCAACAAAGATCAAAAGAGACAAAGAAGGGCATTACTTAAGGGTAAAAGGATCAATACAACAAGAAGAGCTAACTATTCTGAATACATATTCACCCAATACAGGAGCACCCATATACATAAATCAAGTTCTTAACAACCTAGAAAGAGACTTACACTTCCACACAATAACAGTGGGAGACTTTAACACTCCACTGTCAATATTAGACAGATCAATGAGATAGAAAATCAACAAGGATATCCTGGACTTGAATGCAGACCTGGACAAAGCAGCCCTAATAGACAACTACAGAACTCTCCACCTGAAATCCTCAGAACATACATTCTTCTCAGCACCACATCACATTTACTCTAAAATTGACCACATAATTGAAAGTAAATCACTCCTCAGCAAACATAAAAGAACAGAAATCATAACAAACAGTCTCACGTAAGTGAAACGAAATGAGAAATCAGGATTAAGAAACTCACTCAAAACTGCATAACGTCATAGAAACTGAACAACTGGTTTCTGAATGTCAACTGAATAAACAATGAAATGAAGCCAGAAGTAAAGATGTTCTAAGAAGGCAAGGACAATGAAGACACAATGTACAAGAATCTCTGGGACACATTTAAAGCAATGTCTAGAGGGAAATTTGTAGCAATAAATGCCCACACGAGGAGCCAGGAAAGATCTAAAATCGACATCCTATCATTAAGATTGAAAGAGCTAGAGGAGCAAGATAAAAAAAAAAAACTCAAAAGCTAGCAGAAGACAAGAAATAAGTAAGATCAGAGCAGGACTGAAGGAGACAGGGACATAAGAAACCCTTCAAAAAACAATAAATCAAGGAGCTGGTTCATTTAAAAGATCAACAAAATACGCAGACCACTAGCCAGATTAATAAAAAGAAAAGGGGAAGAATCAAACAGATGCAATAAAAAAGATCAAGGAGATATCACCACAGAAACCATCATTCTCAGCAAACACACAAGAACAGAAAATCAGACACCACATGTTCTTACTCATAGATGGGTGATGAACAATGAGAACACAAGGACACAGAGAGGGGATCATCACACACTGGGGTCTGTTGGTGGTGGCCAAGGGTAAGACAGTTGGGGGTTGGGGAGCTGGGGAGGGATAACTTGGAGAATAATGCCAGATATAGGTGACAGGGAGAAAAATAGCAAACCACATTGCCATGTATGTACTTATGCAACAATCTTGCATGTTATTCACATGTACCCCAAAACCTAAAATGCAATAAAAAAAAAAATATATATACACATATATACACACATATGTATATATAAAATAAACTTTATCAGTAGACTGGACCAAGCAAAAGAAAAAATTTCAGAACTCAAAATTTTGGTCTTTCAAACTAACCTAGTCAGACAAAATTAAACAAAAAAGAATTTTACAAAATGAACAAAGTCTTTGAAAAATATGAGATTATGTAAAGCAACTAAACCTATGAATTACTGGCATTCCTGGGAGAGCAGGAGAAAAAGTAAACAATGTAAAACACACATTTAAGGAAATAATTTGAGAAATGTTTTCTAACCTTGCTACAGAGGTGCTTATCCAGATATAAGAAACACAGAGAATACCTGCAAGTTACTACACAAAATAAACATAATGAAGGCATAAAGTCACCAAACTCTCCAATAACAACATTAAAAATAAAATTACAAAGGCTATAGAGAAGAAGGTCAGATCACAAAGAGAACCCCATTAGACTAACAGGGGACTTCTCAGCAATAACTTTATAAGCTAGGAGAGATTGGGGACCCAATTTCAGCATTCTGAAAGAAACCAATCTTTAACAGGATATGAAAAGATATCCAGTATTTGACAGAATAAGAAATACTTCGTTAGAATCTTAAATTCTAACCAAGTTCTAAATGTTCTAAACAAGAAGCTCTAAACATGGAAAGAAACAAACAAAAGCCTGCTACCACAAAAAACACACTTAGGTAAAGTGCCCACACAGACTACAATAAACCCACACAACAGAAACTACGAAGCAATAAGCTGACAACTTTATGATAGGATAAAAATCTCACATATCAATATTTACCTTGAATGTAAATCGTCTAAATACTACACTCATTAAAAAGAACAGAGTTGCAAGTTGGTTAAATAAAAATTCAAGATGCAGCTGGGCAAGGTAGCTCACACCTGCAATTCCAGCATTTTGAGAGGCTGAGGCAGGTGGATCACTTGATGTCAGGAGTTAAAGATCAGCTTGCTCAACGTGGCAAAACCCTGTCACTGCTAAAAATACAAAAAAGTTAGCCATAGTTTGCAGTGGCACATGCCTGTAATCCCAGTTACTTGGAAGGTTGAGGCATGAGAATTGCTTGAGCCAGGGAGGGAGAGGCTGCAGCAAGCTGAGTTTACACCACTGCACTTTAGCCTGGATGCCAGAAATAGACCCTGTCTCAAAAACAAACAAACCACAAAACAAGGTGCACTTATTGCTGTCCTTAAGATACTTATCTCATGTGTAATGACACTATTAGATCAAAATAAAGGGTTAGAGAAAGATCTATCATGCAGATAAAGAAAAGCGAAGGTCGCTGTTCTTAGAGCAGGTAAAGCAGAATTTAACATCTGTAACAACAAAGAAGGGAATGACATAGTGACAAAGGATCCAACTCAGTTTAAGACTAACTATTCTAAATATATATGCACCCAATATTGGAGCACATAGATTTTTAAAACAACTACTTTTAGACCTCTGAGAAGATTTTAAATAGCCACACAATAATAGTAAGTAACTTTAATACCCCAGTGACATATTAGACACATTATTGAAGCAGAAAACTAATTTTAAACTCTGCATTTAAATTTAGTGCTTGACAAATTGGACCTACAAAACACTTCACTCATCAATTACAGAGCACACATTGGGATATGTGCAGATGAGTATACTGGCCAAAGCAATTTACAGATTCAGTGCTTTTCCTATCAAACTACTAGTGCCATTCTTTACAGAATAGAAAAAAAATCTAAAATTTGGAGACATTATATCACATAACTTCAAACTATAGTAGAAGACTAAAGTAATCCAAACAACATGGTGCTGGTAGAAAAAAAAACAGACCAATGAAACAGAATAGAGAGCAAGGAACGGCAGCCACATGCCTGAAACCACCTGATTGTTAATACAGTTGACCAATGTAAGGAACGGGGAAACGACATTTTATTTAATAAATAATACAAGAATAACTGGCTAGTCATATGCAAAAGAATATAACAGACTCCCCATATTTTACCACATACAAAGATTAACTTAAGATGGATTAAAGAGTTAAATGTAAAATCTCAAGCTATAAAAAACCTTAAAAAACTTAAAAAATACCCTTCTTGATAATAATAATTTATGTCTAAGTCCTCTAAAGCAATTGCAATTTAACCAAGATTTGACACGTGGGATTTAATTAAAATTAAAAGCCTCTGCACAGTAAGAGAAACTATCAAGGGAGTAAACAGATAACCCACAGAATAAGAGAAAAGATTTACAAACTAGGCATCTGACATCTATTATTCAGATTCTATAAGGAACTTAAACAAATCAACAAGCAAGCAGCAAGTGACTTTATTAAAAAGTGGGTAATGGACTTGAAGAGATACTTCTCAAAAGAAGACATGGATACAAGCACTCAAAAAGGATACGTAAAAGTGCTCATCATCATTAGTTATTAGAGAAATGCAAACCCAAACCAAAATGAAATACCATTTCACAACAGTCAGAATGGCTTTTGTTGAAAAGTCAAAAGGAAAACACATATGGGTGAAGCTCTAGAGAAAAGAGAAAACTTACACATTTTCTGAGGGAATGTAAATTAGTTCAGCCGCTGTGGGAAGCAGGCTGCGGGATTTCTTAAAGAACTGAGAGTTGAACTACCATTTAACCCAGTAATTCCATTAATGGGTACATACTCAAAAGAAAATAAATATCCGACAAAAAAAAAAAAAAAAAAACAGATGTAGCTATATTTTTATCACAGAAGTGTTCACGATAGCAAAGACATAGACTTAATCCAGGTGCCCATCAGTGGTGTTCTGGATAAAGACCCATGGAATACTATACAGCCATTAAAAAACAAAAATTATGCCATTTAAAGCAACATGAGGGCATTGACCTCAGCAAACTGATGCAAAAACAGAAAACCAAATACAGCATGTTCTCACCCATAAGTGAAAGCTAAATGCTGGGTACATATGGCTATAATACAAAGAGTGGGGAGGGGCCAGGCACAGTGGCTCACGCCTGTAATTCCAGCACTTTGGGAGGCTGAGGCAGGTAAATCACCTGAGGTCAGGAGTTCGAGACCAACCTGACCAACATGGTAAAATACTGCCTCTACTAAAACACAAAAATTAGCTGGGCATGGTGGCTGGTGCCTGTTATCCCAGCTACTCAGGATGCTGAGTCAGGAGAATCCCTTGAACCAAGGAGGTGGAGATTGCAGTAAGCCAAAATCACACCACGTCACTCCAGCCTGGGCGACAGAGCAAAACTCCATCTCAGAAACAAACAAACAAACAAAAACCAGAAAAAAACAAGAGAGAGGAGGGAGGAAATACAGATTGATAAAAACTGTCAATAGGTTAGTGTACTCTCTACCTTGGTAATGAATTTATTTATACTCCAATTCACAGTATCATACAGATAAGTGAACATAAATAATGCTACATAACTTTATTAGAAATTTTGACTAATAACCATATAAATAAAAGCATTTTGACCAGTAATTGCAGATCAGCCAGTAATTGCAGATCAGCCAGTAATTGATTTTACAATATCAAATAAAAGTATATTAGGCCGGGCGCGGTGGCTCACACCTGTAATCCCAGCACTTTGGGAGGCCGAGGCGGGTGGATCACGATGTCAAGAAATCGAGACCATCCTGGTCAACATGGTGAAACCCTGTCTCTATTAAAAATAAAAAAATTAGCTGGGCATGGTGGCGCATGCCTGTAATCTCAGCTACTCAGGAGGCTGAGGCAGGAGAATTGCCTGAACTCAAAAGGTGGAGGTTGCGGTGAGCCAAGATCACGCCATTGCACTCCAGCCTGGGTAACAAGAGCGAAACTCCGTCACAAAAAAAAAAAAAGAAAGTACATTAAATGAGAAGATTTGAATGCCACTGAATTTATTCAGCAGACATTCATCAGGTTATACTATTAAGAACTATAATGTAATAAGAGCAAATATCAATTAAAGTACAACTAGGGTTCAGAGTACTCACCATTATACAAAAATAACCTATCAGAACTAATGAACTAATGTAGTGAAGTTGCAGAATACAATATTGTTATATAAAAATCTATATAGTAAAATAATGTAACTGTAAAAGAAAACATTTCATTTACAAAAGCATTAAAAAGAATCGAATAATTAGGAAAAAATTGAACGGAGGTGAAAGATTTGTATACTAAAAACTGTAAAATATTGATGAAGAGGACACAAAATAAATAAATAAAAAAATAAAATTAATTTAAAATTAGTTAAAGACTTAAAGATAAGAATTAAAATGATGAATCTTCTAAAAGAAAACGCAAGAGAAAAACTCTTTGACTGTATTTTGGTGATGATTTTTTAAATTTGACATGAAAAGCACAGGCCAAAATAGCAAACATAATGTAGTGAGACTACATCAAATTATAAAGTTTTGCTCAAAATAAAAGAAAACATTCAACAAAACAAAAAGGCATATTATGGAATAAGGGAAAATATTTGTAAACCATGTATTCAATAAGGAGTCAATATTCGAAATATATTAGAAAGTCATACTACTCAATCTCACCCTCTCAAAAAAAGGAAACAAAGCAAAAGCCAATTACTGGAATAATAATTGGGCAAGTGATCTAAATTGCCTTTTTTTACGGACATAAAAATGACAAGCAGAAATATAAAAAGATGGTCAAAATTATTACTCATCAGAAAAATGAAAATCAAAACTACAATGAGCTTTTAGAATTCAAGCTTGTTAGAATACATATTACCAACAAGACACGGTACCTCACACCTGTAATCCCAGCACTTTGGGAGGCCGAGGACAGGAGTTCACGACCAGCCTGGTCAAGATGGTTAAACCCTGTCTCTACTAAAAATACAAAAATTAACTGGGTGAGGTCGCGGGTGCCTCTAATTCCTGCTACTTGGGAGGCTGAGGCAGAGAATCTCTTGAATCTGGGAGATGGAGGTTGTAGTGAGCTGAGATAGAGCCACTGTACTCCAACCTGGGTGACAGTGAGACTATTTCTCAAAAAAATACAAAAAAAAAAAAATAATAACATATACTACCAAAGTGTCAAAAGACGAAAGTGCTAGTGAGAATGCACAGAGAAGAGAATATTTGTACAGTGTTGGTGAGCATGTAAACTGATACAGTCCTTATGGAAATAACAGTGTAAGTGTTTCTGAAATATTTAAAACTACAACTACCATCAGTCTCAGTTCTAGGTATATATCCAAAGGTCATAAATAGTATCTCAAAAAGTATTTCTATTGATTTGATATTGAAACAACCTGTATTTATCAACAGATGAATGTATAAACTATTTATATATATAAAGTTGTTTTTGCAAGATGGTAAAATAAAAATGAAGGTGTGAAAGACATACCTTGAAAGTATCAAATCGTGGTGGACATTGAACTGAATAACCACATATTTTTTGGCACCAGCAAATTCAAAAATATTTTAGTGTTATAAAAATGCGATTTCACATGCTTTATTGAGACCAGATAGCAAATTCATGAACAATTTAATTGGTAAGATAAAATTAATATTTAGAAAAAATTTATTGCTTTCTTGTTAAAGATGAATGACACTGCCATTCAAACTGTTACAGAAAATTGATTATTCTTTTCTCAGGTCTGATTGGCATCAAAGGACTGGCAGTGGCATAGACATTGACAACAAACCTTTTGACCAAGAAGATGACAGGGACAAATACCCATAACAGAACTGAGGGTGAAGAGACAATAAAGTCCAGTGAGTCCATAACCACAAAGACATTCATCAGCAGCAGGAAGGTCTGAGTGGCCCTTTTTTTCAGGGGAAGAACTTGAGGAGAGGCTGGCATTGTGAAGATACTGGGATTGCTTCTGACATCTAAATTAAAAAAATACCATATGTGCACCTGAGAGCAGCATAATTACTAAAGAGAGACATCCCTGAATAAGGACAGAGTGAGAAACAATCCCTCCCTGATGAAGTTCATGGGAGACACTGCATAGTGTTTACCGACATTCAGTAGATCTGGCTGGGTTATATTGGAATAATCTATAGTGTAAATAGTCATGTCACTCTGAAAGGCAAACTGAGGAACCAAAGAAAGAAAAATGGTAGAATATTGTCATTTTTGAATTTATGTTTAAATCTCATCAACCAGACAGTGTTGGGGCTGAAGGTGATGGACTGAAGCACACTCAGGATGCAGACAGTGCAAGTGGAGAGGCTCCTTATCACCGTGCACATGTAAAACAGAACCTGACAGGTGAAGTTATTCAGAAAATTTAGTGACTCAAACATATCTGAAAACAAAAATTTATGCCTCGCCTAACAAATGTCCTTTTCAGGACATTTGTTCAAAATGAGTAACATTATCATCTTTACATTTCAACAATGTATTCTTACTTAATCCTAACTCATATAAATTTTCAATTATGTATATTCTGCAAGTTTTTAAACAAAATTATACATATAATCAACACATTTACAATTATGCACTTTGTTGATATTTCTGATGAATCTTAGCTTCCCTTTATACAAATCAAAGCCTATGATTCTGTGTTTTCTCACTTTATATTTAGTAACCAAAACAGTGACAGGAATATTAAATAAAATGGTATTTGTAAATTAAATTGACTGTATTTTATGCAAGTGGGAAAAAAGTCATTAAAACAATTTTTAAATATATCCAGGGTAGTTTTTCTCTGAATCTGTCACTTTGATACAATTTACTTTTTATTTCTTTATAATTTTTGACACTTGTATAATTTTTTAAGTAGTGTATTAGCAATTTTGATTTCATCTAAAACTGCATTTTTTCTTTGCAACAAATTTTAATGTATTCCCAGTATGTGGAAATTATAATTTGAATATTTTTTCTTGAGGGAAGGGTATTTTTCTACTTACCCAAACCAATTTTACATGTGCAAAAATTATACCTTCAGTATCCATCACTAAATTAGAAAAAGTGGATATTGAAGAAGTTTTCAACATTGGTAATAAGGCTTCAATTTATTCATTAAGTGATGGTGAATAGAACAAAATAATTCTGAATGAATATCATAGTTAATAGTGAAGATGGGGACTCTTCAAGATGGCGGAGTAGGAGAAGCTCGGGGTTGCAGCAGCTCTGGGTTGCAGCTCTCAGTGAAGGCTCAGAGGGTGAGTTCAAGCTGCATTTTCAGACGGATCTTTGTTGCCCAAAGAACGGGGAGATTCCCAGGTGGAGGAAAGTCACGAAGCGCTGCTGCGGCTGTTTTGGCCAGTGCTGCTGTTTTGGCCGGTGCAGCGGTGCAGTGGCACTCCACACAAGGCGCACCAGTCTGGATGCCCTGTTAAACTGGCAATCTGAGATTTGGGAGGGCAGATTAGCATATCCATCTGATTGAACGGGACTTGGACAGTGACCCAGACCAGGAGATTCCTGGGAGGCAACATTTGAGCCCGCGCAGTGGGTCGCTGCACAGGAAATTGCATGGACCCTGGTCTGCAATCAGCAGGCGACTGAAATGCCTGGGAGTCAACCTTTCAATTTTTGAAAGGGAAAAAGAGGGGCCCTGAGGCAGTGAGCCAGCTGACCAGGCTCGGCACGTCCCACCCCGACAGGGACAAGCAAAGCGGTGATTCCATACACCCAGGGTTGAGAGTTTCACTGCAGATGCAACTGAGTCTGGGACAACGCAGCTCAGTGGGGGAGGGGCGTCCCCCATTTCCGAGGCAATCCACCCCTACAGAAGTATACTCCCATTGCTGATGCAGCCTGCCATTGCTGAGGCAACCCGCCATAACGAGAGACTCCGCCAATACACAGGCAACAGAGCAGAGTGCATGACAGCAGGGCAGACCCCTCAGCGACAGGGTGAAGCCCACGGCAACAGAGCAGAGCCCACCACAGTAGGGGGAAGCCAACACCAACAGGGTGGAGCCTCGGCAGGCAAATAGTGACTATACTGCCCCTTAGCTGGGCAGAAAAGTGCAACGGATACTCATAAAGTAAGCCCTAACGCCCCAAGACAGAGCATCTGAGAAAAAAAAAGAGTTTTATGAGTTCTGCTGCAGCAGACTTAAAAGTATCTGCCGAACAGTCCTCAATGAACAACAAAGCTCACAGCTCAGCACTTGAGCTCCTATAAAGTACAGACAGTCTCCTCAAGCAGCTCCCTGACCCCTGAGTATCCAGAGTCACCTCAAAAAGGACTGATCAGACTGACATTTGGTGGGCATCATTCTGGGACAAAGCAGCAGAAGAAACTGGTAGCATCCCTCACTGTTCCACAGCTGCTACAGGTGTATCCCAGACAAGCAGGGCCTGAAGGGGACCTCAGCAGTCGAACAGCAGAGGGGTTAGACTGTTAGAAGGAAAACCAAGCAACAGAAATACTTCACCATTAACAATCTGGGCGTCCACTCAGAGAACCAACCAAAAAGTCAGCAACTACTCAGATCACAGGAGAATAAACCCACAAAGTTGGGAAGAAACCAGCGCAAAAAGGAAGAAAACACCAGAAACCAAAACACCTCGCCTCCTACAAAAAAACAAAAACTCCTCACCAGAAAGGGAACAAAGCTAAACAGAGAATCAGGGTGATGAAATGACGGAATCAGACTTCAGAAGGTGGATAATGAGAAACCTCTGTGACCTAAAAGAGCATGTTCTAAATCAATGCAAAGAAACTAAGAACCTTGAAAAAAGATTTGAAAAAAGATTTGAGGAAATAATAACAAGAATGGACAACGTAGAGAGGAATATCAATGAATTGAAGGGGCTGAAAAACACAACATGAGAACTTCGCAAAGCATGCACAAGTTTCAACAGCCGAATTGACCAAGCAGAAGAAAGAATATCAAAAATCGAAGATCAACTCAATGAAATAAAATGAGAAACCAAGATTAAAGAAAAAAACGCAAAAAGAAATAAACAAAGTCTCCAAGAAATGTGGGATTATGTGAAGAGACCTAACCTACATTTGACAGGTGTGCCAGAATGTGACGAAGAGAATGAATTCAAGCTGGAAAATACTCTTCAGGATAGTATCCAGGGAAATTTCCCCAACCTAGCAAGCCAGGCCAAAACTCAAGTCCAGGAAATACAGAAAACACCACAAAGATATTCCGCAAGAAGAGCACCCCCAAGGTACATAATCGTCAGATTCAACAGGGTTGAAATGAAGGAAAAAATACTAAGGGCAGCCAGAGAGAAAGGTCGGGTCACGCACAAAGAGAAGCCCATCAGACTCACAGCAGATCTCTCGGCAGAAACTCTACAAGCCAGAAGAGAGTGGGGGCCAATATTCAACATCCTTAAAAAAAAGAACTTTCAAGCAGAATTTCATATCCAGCCAAACTGAGCTTCATAAGTGAAGAAAAAATAAAATTCTTTGCAAACAAGCAAGTACTCAGAGAATTTGTCACCACCAGGCCTGCTTTACAAAAGCTCCTGAAAGAGGCAGTACACATAGAAAGGAACAAGTACCAGCCATCCCAAAAACATGCCAAATGCTAAATAGCATAAAAAAAAAGAATAATCTGCACCAACTAACGAAAAAAACAGCCAGCTAGCATCAAAATGGCAGTATCAAATTCACACATAAAAATATTAACCATAAATGGAAATGGACTAAATGCACCGATCAGAAGACACAGACTGGCAAATTGGATAAAAAACCAAAACCAATCGGTATGCTGTATCCAGGAAACCCATCTCACATGCAAGGACACACAAAGGCTCAAAATAAAGGGACGGAAGAAGAATTACCAAGCAAATTGAGAGCAAAAAAAAAAAAAAAAAAAAAAAAGCAGGTGTTGCAATTCTCATCTCTGATAAAATAGACTTTAAAGCAACAAAAATAAAAAGAGACAAAGAAGGTCATTACATAATGGTAAAAGGATTGATACAACAAGAAGAGCTAACAATTCTAAATATATATGGACCCAATACAGAAGCACCCAGATACATAAGGCAAGTTCTTAATGACCTACAAAGAGACTTAGACTCCCATACAATAATAGTGGGAGACTTTAACACTCCACTGTCAATATTAGACAGATCAACCAGACAGAAAATTAACAAGGATATCCAGGACTTGAACTCAGACCTGGAACAAGCAAACCTGATAGACATTTACAGAACTCTCCACCCCAAATCCACAGAATATACATTCTTCTCGCACCACATCACACCTACTCTAAAATTGACCACATAATTGGAAGTAAAGCACTGCTCAACAAATGCAAAACAACTAAAATCATAACAAACAGCATCTGAGACCATAGTGCAATCAAGTTAGAACTCAGAATTCAGAAACAGACCCAGAACCGCACAGCTTCATGGAAACTGAACAACTGGCTCTTGAATGTTGAATGGATAAAGAATGAAATGAAGGCAGAAACAAAGAAGTTCTTTGAAACCAACGAGAACGAAGACACAGCATACCAGAATCTCTGGGACACATTTAAAGCAGTCTCCAGAGGAAAATATATAGCAATAAGTGCCAATATAAGAAAAGTGGAGAGATCCAAAATCGACACCTATTATCAAAATTGAAAGAGCTAGAGGAGCAAGATCAAAAAAACTCAGAACCTAGCAGAAGGCAAGAAATAACTAAGATCAGAGCAGAACTGAAGGAGATTGAGACACGAAAAACCCTTCCAAAAATTAATACATCCAAGAGCTGGTTTTTTGAAAAGATCAACAAAATAGACAGACCTCTAGCCAGACTGATAAAAAAGAAAATAGAGAACAATTAAATAGATGCAATAAAAAATGATAAAGGGGAAATCACCACAGACTCCACAAAAATTCAAACCATCATCAGAGAATATTACAAACAACACTATGCACATAAACTAGTAAACCTGGAAGAAATGGATAAATTCCTAGACACCTGTGTCCTCCCAAGCCTAAACCAGGAGGAAGCTGAAACTATGAATAGACCAATAACAAGGTCTGAAGTCGAGGCAGCAATTAAGAGCCTACCACACAAAAAAACTCCAGGTCCAGATGGGTTTACAGCCGAATTCTACTAGACACACAAAGAGGAGCTGGTACCATTCCTTCTGAAACTATTCCAAATAATCCAAAAAGAGGAAATCCTTCCCAAATCATTTTATAAAACCAACATCATCCTGATACTAAAACCCGGCAGAGACTCAAAAAGAAAAGAAAACTTCAGGCCAATATCTATGATGAACATAGATGCAAAAATCTTCAATAAAATATTGGCAAGCCGATTGCAACAGCACATCCAAAAGCTTATCCATCATGATCAAGTAGGATTCTTCCCAGGGATGCAAGGCTGGTTCAACATATGCAAGTCTATAAATGTAATTCACCACATAAACAGAACCAGAAACAAAAACCACATGATTATCTCAATTGATGCAGAGAAGGCCTTTGACAAAATTCAACAGCGCTTTATGCTATAAAACCTCAATAAACTCAATATTGATGGAACATATCTCAAAGTAATAAAAGCTATTTAGGTCAAACCAACAGCCAATATCATACTGAACTGGCAAAAACTAGAATCATTCCTTTGAAATCTGGCACTAGACAAGGATGCCCTCTTTCACCACTCCTATTCAATATAGTGCTGGAAGTTCTAGCCAGAACAATCAGGCAAGAAAAAGAAATAAAGTGTATTCAAATAGGAAAGGAGGAAGCCAAACTGTCTCTATTTGCAGACGACATGATAGTATATTTAGAAGACCCAATCGCCTCAGCCCAAAAACTCCTGAAACTGATAAGCAACTTCAGCAAAGTCTCAGGATACAAAATCAATGTGCAAAAATCACAAGCATTCCTATACACCAATAACAGACTTAAAGAGTGCCAAATCAAGAATGAACTGCCATTCACAATTGCTAAAAAAAGAATAAAATACCTAGGAATACAACTCACAAGGAACGTAAGAGATCTCTTCAAGGAAAACTACAAACCACTGATCAATGAAATAAGAGAGGACACAAACAGATGGAGAAACATTCCATGTTCATGGTTAGGAAAAATCAATATCTTGAAAATGGCTATACTGCCCAAAGTAATTTACAGATTCAACTCTATCCCCATCAAGCTACCATTGACTTTCTTCACAGAACTTGAAAAAACCACCATAAACTTCATATGGAACCAAAAGAGAGCCCGCAAGCCAAGTCAATTCTAAGCAAAAAGAACACAGCAAGTTGCATCACACTACCAGATTTCAAACTATACTACGAGGCTACAGTAATTGAAACAGCATGGTACTTGTACCAAAACAGAGATATAGACCAATGTAACGGAACAGAGGCATCGGAGGCAACACAACATATCTACAATCATACAATCTTTGATAAACCTGACAAAAACAAGCAATGGGGAAAGGATTCCCTGTTTAATAAATGGTGTTGGGAAAACTTGCCAAACATGTGCAGAAAGCAGAAACTGGACCCCTTCCTGACACCTTACACTAAAATTAACTCCAGATGGATTAAAGACTTAAATATAAGACCTGGCACCATAAAAACCCTAGAAGAAAATCTAGCCAAAACCATTCAGGACATAGGAGTAGGCAAGGACTTCATGACCAGAACACCAAAAGCATTGGCAACAAGAGCCAAAATAGACAAATGAGACCTAACCAAACTCCACAGCTTCTGCACGGCAAAAGAAACAGTCACTGGAGTGAATTGGCAACCAACAGAATAGGAAAAAATTTTTGCAGTGTACCCATATGACAAAGGGCTGATATCCAGAATTTACAAAGAACTCAAACAAATTTACAGGAGAAAAACAAACAAGCCCATTCAAAACTGGGCAAAGGATATGAACAGATACTTTACAAAAGAAGACATACATGAGGCCAACAAACATATGAAAAAATGCTCATCATCACTGGTCATTAGAGAGATGCAAATCAAAACCACATTCAGATACCATCTCATGCCAGTTAGAATGGCGATCATTAAAAAATCTGGAGACAACAGATGCTGGAGAGGATGTGAAGGAATAGGAACACTTTTACACTGTTGGTGGGAGTGTAAATTAGTTCAACCATTGTGGAAGACAGTGTGGCGATTCCTCAAGGACCTAGAAATAGAAATTCCATTTGACCCAGCAATCCCATTACTGGGTATATATCCAAAAAAATATAAATCATTCTACTATAAGGACACATGCACAGGAATGTTCATTGCAGCACTTTTTACAATAGCTAAGACCTGGAACAAACCCAAATGCCCATCCATGATAGACTGGACAGGGAAAATGTGGCACATGTACACCATGGAATATCATGCAGCAATCAAAAACGATGAGTTTGTGTCCTTTGTAGGGACATGGATAATCTGGAGAACATCATTCTCAGCAAAGTGACACAAGAACAGAAAATGAAATACCGCATATTCTCGCTCATAGGTGGGTGATGAAAAATGAGAACACACGGACACAGCGAAGGAAGTACTACACACTAGGGTCTACTGGGGGGAATAGGGGAGGCACAGGTGGGGGGTAAGGGGAAAGGGATAGCCTGGGGAGAAATGCCAAATGTGGGTGAAGGGGAAGATGGCAGCAAAACACCCTGCCATGTGCGTACCTATGCAACTTTCTTGCATGATCTGCACATGTACCCCAAAACCTAAAATGCAATAAAAAAAGGAAAAAAAAATAGTGAAGGTGAAGACGGTGTTGTTAACACTGCACAAAAAGTGCCTATAGATGACCTGGTGAAAATGTGTGATTCAAATGTGTGATTGGCCTCTTAGAAAACTAGAGTGACTACGTTCATAACACAAATCATGTCAGTTTACAAAACCTGGGAGGAACTTTCAGGCAAATCTCATAAGGCAAATAACTCTGGGGGAAAGGCTGAAAATAGCCACCAAGTAGAATGCTGCTTTATTTTTAGAGGTCTCACCTCTGGGTCCCTTAACTGCTTCTGATGTTTCTTTTTACCTAAAAGAAAAATGTAGTGTTCAGGAAATATTGAATTACAATACAGCATTTTAGCATTATACGAGAGGCTGAAATCCTGTCATTGTTTGTGGTGCTGTTGTTTAACAACTGATTCAGGGGATTCTGGTAATTCTACTGCACTGCTTAGTTACCATGAGCACATTATCTTCTCACTGCATTAATGCATTGTCATACCTTTCATTGTTAATTACATATGTGTAAATTAGTGTGAAAAATGACTGCTTATTACTGGCCTGTGAATTCAGAGTCAGGGATGATGATGATATAAAGAGAAAACAAGAGAGATGGTCTAAATGGGTGGTTAAGATAGTAATATCTTCGCTTTCCCAGGGTTTCATGTACACAAATTTTGCTTCATGAGAAAGTTATTAAAATGTTGTACAAAGTTGCCTTCAGGCTATGTGTACAAGGTGTGTATACAACATAAATAAATTTTGTATTTAGCTTTGAGTCTTATTCACGACATATTTTATTGTGTACATAAAAATATTCCAAACTTCAAAATAAAAATCTGAAACTCAAAGCCCTTTTAGTCTCAAGCATTTCAGGAAGGAATATTCAACCTATATATAGTAATAAACTATCTTACAGAAACACACCCAGTAACAAGTACTCACAAGAAAAAACATTACAAGGTCAGGAGTGGTGGCTCATGCCTGTAATCCAAGCACTTTGGAGGCCAAGGGGGGCGGATCACCTGAGGTCGAGAGTTCAAGACTAGCCTGACCAACCTCGTGAAACCCCGTCTTAAAAAAACAACTTTACAAACCCTCATGAGACCCCCCATATTTTCCTCTCATATTATTGCCCTCTCTTCTTCTATGGTAACAAGTATTCTAATTTATGAATTAGTTTTGCATGTTTTTAAATTTTATTTAAATAGAATTATAAATAATGGAGTCTTCTATTTCAGTCTAATTTTTTCTCTTTTTTCTTTAAGTTCAACTTTTATTCTTGATTCAGGAAGTACACATGCAGGTTTGTTGCATGGATGTGTTGTGTGATGCTGAGGTTTGAAATATGATTGGTAAAGAAAGTGTGGCACATATACACCATGCAATACTATGCAGCCATAAAAAATGATAAGTTCGTGTCCTTCATAGGGACTTGGATAAATCTGGAAACCATCATTCTCAGCAAACTGACACAAGAACAGAAAACCAAACACAGCATGTTCTCACTCATAGGTAGGCGATAAACAATGAGAACATATGGACTCAGAGAGAGGAGCAGCACACACTGGGGCAGTGGGGTAAGGCAGTAGGGGAGGGACACTGGGGTTTGGGAAGGGTGGGGAGGAAATACATGGGGAGAAATGTTGGATATAGTATGCACCTATGCAACGACCCTGCACGACATGCGCATGTGTCCCAGAATCTAAAGTAAAATAGATAATAATAATTATAATTATACACCATGGCCAAGTAGAATTTTTTACTAATGCAATGGCTTAATATCTAAAAACCAATAATTTAATACACAATATTAATAAACAGAAGACCATAAAATGATCCTTTTAACAGACACAGGAAAAACTTGTGGAACACACAACACTGATTCATTGTAAAACCCTTAATATGCAAGGAATAAGAAACTTACTAGAACTGCAGAAAAGGATTTATAAAAATCTTCCACTAATATTACACTTGATGATTAAAGACTGGGCGCTATTCCTCAAAGTCCAAGAACTAAATAAACATGTCTACTTTTGCTACTCTACTAAATTTGAAATAAAGGTGTTAGTCAGAGGAATTATAAAATAAAAGCAAAACAACTCAAAATTTAGATAAGAAACTTTTTTGTTGTAAATGACATCAACTTACACATAAGAATTTCTAAATAATTTATTAAAATCAACTGAAACTTATATAAATGAGTTCAGCAAATCACAAGATCCAAGATAAATGCCAATATTAAATTTCACTTTTAAACACTAGCTAGATGCAATCTGAAAATAAAATTAGAAAAAATAATTCTACTCAGTAGCTCAATGTGTAGTGGCTTAAAATTTCAAACATGTATTGTTATGTCATACTTTCTGTAGCCCACAAATTCTGACACAGATTAGTTGAATGGGTCTATCACAAGGTCCTCATAAGACTGAGGCTCTGTCTTAACATACGTTTGACTGGGGAAGAATGCACTTCTGAGCTCATTCTGGTTAGCTGTGGCATTATTGTTTGGATTGAGGCCCGGGTTTCTTTTTGTCTGTTGGTCAGGGCACTCCCTCCACTCTTTGTTACACAAGCCTGTAAATAGGAAAGCCCAAAACACTGAAGCTTGCTTCTCCAAAGCAAAGTATACCACAAAAGAGAGAGAGGAAAGAAATAAGAAAAGAAGAACACAAGACAGATAAAATAAGAGCCAAGTGACAGTCTTTTCATAATTAAATATTGGAAGTGATATTTCCTATTTTCAAGTGTATTCTACTGATAAGCAGTGAGTCACTAACCACTTACTTTTTTCATATGGTATGTATACTGGGAAATAAAAATTATTATGAGTCATCATGAAGGCTGCTCACTACGTGTGCCAAGGTGAGACAAGTGGAAAAATATCTAAATTTTGTTTTTCAATTTCAACGACTTCATGATGGATTTTGAAAAATGATATCGAGAGGGGAAATGACTTTCTCAAAATTGAAGTGAAAAAACTCGGACATGTTTGAGAGGTGTTCATGTTTTGTCCCAACCCTGTAGTTTCTTTCTCTAAGTTTAGCATTAGCAATGCTTAATATAAACTCCCAAGAGTCATTAATATTGTTTTGTACATGTCTTATGAGATCCCTTGGAGCTGGATGATAGCATAATCCCAATTGTGCAGATTGTGAGACTGTGGAGCTTCTGAGAGGCACAATGACATATCTGGGATTACATAATTGATATATTAAAAATAAAGGCTGCATTCAGTTTTTCAAGAACTGGTGCATTGGTGCTGTGTTTGCATAAGTGTACAAAGCTACTAATAAAACCTTGGAGATAAAGGTAAGCAGTCAGCAGTGCAGAAAAGCCTTTGTGTAGGTCCTATTGAAGGAAGGTAGGTCTTATTGAAAGAAGAATAAAACCTTCAAGATGTGACCTCATTTCTTTGGTGAAAGACCCTAACAGAACTAAGAACTCTAGGAACCAAAAACTCAAGTTCTAAAGACAGTCCCCTATTGCAGTCAGTTGGCCAGAATCTCTCAAGATAGAAAGATGTTCTGCTGTATACCAACTTTTCTAAAGATGCAGAAGTTGTCTCAGTTTCTAAATCTTTTCTAAAGATGCAGAAATTCTCTCCATTCTCAATGTTCCCCCCAATGTTTTAAGCTACTGAGCAAGAGGCAACCAGAAGTAAAACAGGAGAGCCCAGAGCTGGACCATCCAAGCAAGTCTTCATCTGTAAATTTTCCAGGGCAGCCTCATACCCCCTCATCATCACAAATGTGTGTGTAAGTATTAGGACCAGGAAATGAAAGGGCCCTCATCGGGAAACAGGAAGGAACACATTGTTAAGAGTTGCAACTCTGGTGAATCTTTTATGCTCATATCTCAGGTCATGACTAGTGAGATATAAAGGTAAGTGTTAGAATCCAAGTTTGTCTGCTCAGATGTTAATCCCAAGATTCTATGCTTTTATCTAGATTCCTCTGTGGCTCAAAGTCTATGTCTAATCTGGGAAGCAAGTTTTCTTATGTGTGTGTTGTTCTGTATGTAAAACATGCAAAGGGAGAATAAAAGACACACACACAATACCGTTAAGGGAAACAGCCTTTATCCCAAGTCTATAGCAATACAAACATAATAAGCAAGTCATATAATAAGCAAATATTGTGATAAGGAAATTGTATTGGGAAGAGGAGAAACATAAATATATATATATTTCACTCACCAGACTATGGAGGATTCATCATCAGACTGAGAAGTAGCAGCATAGGATCCAGAGTTAGCCACTTGTCCGTGCAAAGATGAGGAGAGAACTCATGAAACTTTGGTGCAGTCTGGGACCCTAGCTCTTTCTGTAATGAGTTGTTTGGCATAAGTCCCAGTCAGTGTTTGTGATTGTAATAGATTGAAATAGAGATTACTCCCAAACAGCACTGAATGAATGCCCCAAAAGGCTCACACAACCTGTACCAGGACTTGGTGACCATTGTTTGTGTTCATGTTTAATTGAGTTCAAATATAATATTTAACTTTTCCTCCACATTCAGCTCCAATTTGATATTCAATTGTATAAATACACAGTTACAGGTACACAAGGAAGGCACAGTTGATATAGATTACAAATACAGGGTTAGCACAGGAGAATTAAAATCACAATTAATAAAAATCACACCTGCCATGGCTACAATAATTAAGAGCTCTTTATACATGTAAACTTAATATTTTAATTTGTTGCTGAAGCAGAATTGTACTGGTGGCAGGAAAAATACTGTGATAGGGTACATCCACCAGGGAGTTTAGCGTATTTGTATCCAGCAATGTTTGTAAGCATCTAGATGACTGTGGAGAGGCATATTATCCCAGTCGGCAAATAGAATGAATAGCCATGCCCAAGTGCATCTTCCCATTTAATATGGGGGCAGGTATCACAACCGGTAGGATACACATACCCCAGAGTCACCAACTCCAGGTGACAGCAATGGTTTTACTATAACTATAGTGTATTAAGGGGTTATTAAAGTAGGAAACAGATTGTGCTTTATTGAGGGCAATGTTGCTGATTTAAAGTGTGTGTTGACAATTTTCTGGCAGAAGAAACCCCAGAGTAACATTAGAGGAGCCATTTAAGGCCTCCAGACAGAGGGGCTATGGATTGTTACATGGGTATACACATGCCGTGGTGGTTTACTGCCTCAATCCCTCTGTCACCTACATTAGGCATTTCTCATAATGTTATCCCTCCCCGATCTCCCCCACATTGCTATCCCTCCCATAGACCTCCATCCCCCAATAGACCCCAGTGTGTGATGTTCCCCTCCCTGTATCCATGTATTTTCATTCTTCAACATCCATTTATGAATGAGAACATGCAGTGTTTGGTTTTCTGTTCTTGTGTCAATTTGCTGAGAATGATGGTTTCCAGATTCATTCATGTCCTTGCAAAGGACATGAACTCATTCTTATTTATGGCTGCATAGTATTCCATGGTGTATATGCATCACATTTTCTTTATCCAGTCTGTTTTTGATGGGCTTTTGGTTGGGTCCAAGTCTTTGCTATTGTAAACAGTCCCACAATGAACATACATGTGCAAGTGTCTTTATAATAGATAAATTTATAATTTTTTGGGTATATACCCAGTAATGGGATTGCTGGGTCAAATGGAATTTCTATTTCTAGATCCTTGAGGAATCACCACACTGTCTTCCACAATGGTTGAACTTATTTACACTCTTGCCAACAGTATAAAATGTTTCTATTTCTCCACATTCTCTCCAGCATCTGTTGTCTCCAAATTTTTTAATGATCATTATTCCAACTTGCAAGAGATGGTATCTCAGTGTGGTTTTCATTTGCATTTCTCACCTTGTAAGTAGTTCCACACATTGACAGCCATCTGATCTTTGACAAACTTGACAAAAACATGGAATAGGGAAAGGATTCTTTGTTTAATAAAAGGTGTTGGAAAAACTGGTTAGCCATGTGCAGAGAGCTGAAACTGGACCCCTTCCTTACGCCTATACAAAAATTGAACTCCAGATGGATTAAAGATTTAAACATAAGCCCTAACCATAAAAACACTAGAAGAAAACCTAGGCAATACCATTTAGGACATAGGCATAGTCAAGGACTTCGTAACTAAAACACCAAAAGCAATGACAACAAAATACAAAATAGACAAATGGGATATAATTAAACTTAAGAGCTTCTGCACAGCAAAATAAACAATCATTAGAGTGAACTAACAACCAACAGAATGGGAAAAAAGTTTTGCAAGCTACCCATCTGACAAAGGGCTAATATCCAGAATCTATAAAGAACTAAAACAAATATACAAGAAAGAAACAACCCCATGAAAAAGTGGGTGAAAGATATGAACAGACACTATGCAAAAGAAGACATTAAAGTGGCCAAAAAACATATGAAAAAATGCTCATTACCACTGGCATACTTTTTCTAACTTGTTTCTGCGTAAGACTCCAATTATTATGTTGATCAAGGATAGTTACTTGCAGTTCTACTGTCCCATCTTGAATAAGCCATAGATCTAGGGCCAGTTAAACTGCTTGTTTACCTTGTTCAAAAGCCGTGCTCTCTTTCTTTCCCCAATAAACATGATAGTATTTTCTAGTGACTACATGCAGAGGTTGTAAAAAGTTATCCAACTGAGGAATATGATGTCTCCAGAATCCAAATGAGACAATAAAATTTCTTGGCCTCCTTTTAGTGGTGAGGGTTGCATATTCTAGTGTTTTAGCCTTAGTCTTTGGTAAAATGGAATATTTCCCTGCATTCCATAAAAAGCCAAGGAATTTTATGGTTTGTGCAGCTCCTTGAATTTTACTAGGGTTAATTTCCCATCTTTGAGATAAAAGCTAAGTTTTTACCTGCTCCAAGCCCTGGCTGACTAGTTCTTCAGATTTACCCTAACAGGACCCCTTGGACAGTTGCTTTTTTCAGCAATAAGCTGATCGTTATGAGCCTGATCAGTAAAGACATAGGGCTGGCACTGGGCCGAAGCCAGCATAGAAGTTAAGGCAGCAAGGATTCCACCAAGATGGATGAATAGAAACAGCTCCGGAGTGCAGTTCCCAGTGAGAGACAAGCAAAAGGTGAGGGATTTCTGCATTTCCAACCAAGGTACCAGGTTTACCTCAATGGGACTAGTTAAACAGTGAGTTTAGCCCAGGAAGAGCAAACCAAGGCAGGACAGGGTGCTGCCTTACCCAGGAAGAGCAACTGACTGGAGGATCTAGGACTTCCCCCTCCAGCACCCTGGTTCAGATACCATGCTTCTCCCATGGCCTCTGTAACCCACAGAAGAGGAGATCCCTGCTGGGCTGAAAAGCATGTGAGTTAATAGCACAAATCTGAGTGACAGCTCCGGCCAGAACTTCAGATTGTCAGCACAAATCTGGCAGGTGTTTCGATTAGCACCAAGAGTGCCTGTAGGACAGAGCTACCCTCTTCCCAGAAAGAGAGGTAGCTGAAAGCAGGGAGACAGGTGATATGGCTAGCAGGGTCCCAACCCACAAAGACCAGCATATGGAAGCCCTCTCACTTGAGAGTTTTTCAGCAAGCACATCAGTTTAAGCTCAACCCAGGACAATCAAGCTCAATGAGGGGAAGGGCATCCACCATTGCTGAGGTGGATATAAATGATCTGTGTAAACAGAAGCCAGAGGAAGCTTACAGAGCAGCTGGACTGAGTCTATGACAGCCCAGCAGTGCCTCTGCAGGCAGACAAGAGACAGACTGCCTCCTCAAGCAGCTCTCTGACCCCTGTATAACAAAAAAATATGCCTCAAAGAAGAGAGTTCTGGCTGACACCTGGTGGATACCCTTCTGAGACAAAGGGACCAGAGGAAAGATTAGGCAGCAATCTTTGTTTTCTGAAAACCCCACAGGTGATTCCCAGGCAACAAGGTCTGGAGTGGATCTCTAGCAATCCTACAGCAAAGGGACCTGACTGTCAGAAGGAAAACTAAAAGAACAAAATAAAATAGTTTCAACATCAACAGAAAAGATGTTTGCTCAGAGATACCACCCCAAATCAACAACTTCAAAGACAAAAGGTGGATAAATCCGTGGAGTTGGGAAGAAGCAAGTGCTAGAACTAGAACTAGTTCTAGAAAGACTAGAATGCCTCTCCTCCTACAAGGGGTCACAACTCCTCACCAGCAGGGGAACAAAACAGGATGGAGAGAGAATTTGATGAGTTGAGAGAAACAGGCTTCAAAAGGTGGGTAATAACAAATTTTCCGTAGCTAAAGGAACATGTTATAACCCAATGTAAATAAACTAAAAACCTTGAAAAAGGTAAGACGAAATGCTAACTAGAATAAACAGATGAGAGAAGAACATAAATGACTTGATGGAGCTGAAAAACACAGCACAAGAACTTCAGGAAGTGTGCACAAGTTTCAATAGCTGAATCAATGAAGAAGAAGGAAGGATATCAGAGATTAAAGATAAACTCAATGAAATAAAACAAGAATGCAAGATTAAAGAAAAGAGAGTAAAAAGAAATGAACAAAGCCTTCAAGAAATATGGGATTACATGAAAAGATCTAATCTATGCTTGATTGGTTTACCTGAATGTGACAAGGAGAATGAATCCAAGCTGGAAAATACTCTTCAGAATATTATCCAGGAGAACTACCCCAACGTAAGAAGTCAGGCCAACATTCAAATACAGGAAATACAGAGAACACCACAAAGGTATTTCTTAAGAAGAGCAACCCCAAGGCACATAATCATCATATTCACCAGGGTTGAAATGGAGGAAAAAATGCTAAGGGAAGACAGAGAGAAAGGTCAGTTCATCCACAAAGCGAGGCCAATCAGACTCACAGTGAATCTCTTGGCAGAAATTCTACAAGCCAGAAGAGAGTGGGGGCCAATATTCAACATCCTTAAAGAAAAGAACTTTCAACGTAAAACTTTATATCCAGCCACTCTAAGCTTCATAAGCAAAGGAGAAATAAAATTCTTTACAAACAAGCAATTGCTGAGAGATAGTGTCACCACCAGGCTTGCCTTACAAGAGCTTTTGAAGAAAACACTAAAAATAGAAAGGAACAATTAGTACAAGCCACTACAAAAATATACAAAATTGTAAAGACCAAAGACACAATAAAGAAATTGGGTCAACTAATGAGTAATAAAACTAATCAGTAACAAAATGGTAGGATCAAACTGACACATAACAATAATAATCTTAACTGTAAATGGCCTAAGTGCCCCAATCAAAAGGCACAGGCTGGCAAACTGGATAAAAAGTCAAGATTTATGAGTGTGCTGTATTCAGGAAACCCATCTCACAGGCAAAGACACACATAGACCCAAAATAAGGGGATAGAAAAAGATTTACCAAGCAGAAGGAGACAAAAAAAAGTCAGGGGTTGCAATCCTAGTGTTTGATAAAATGAACTTTAAGCCAACAAAGAGCAAAAGAGACAAAGAAGGATATTGTATAATGGTAAAAGGATCAATGCAACAAGAAGAGCTAACTATCCTAAATATATATGCACCCAATACAGGAGCATCCAGGTACATAAAGCAAGTTCTTAACAACCTACAAAGAGACTTGGACTCCCACACAGTAATAGTGGGAGACTTTAACACTCCACTGTCAATATTAGACAGATCAGCAAGACAGAAAATCAACAAGAACACCCAGGACTTGAATACAGATCTGGACCAAACTGATCTAATAGATCTATAGAAATCTCCACCCCAAATCCACAGAATATACAATTTTCTCAGCACCACATCGCACTTACTCTATAATTGACCACATAATTGAAAGTAAATTACTCCTCAGCAAATGCAAAAGAACAGAAATCAGAGCAGTCTCACAGACCACAGTGAAATCAAATTAGAACTCAGGATAAAGAAACTCACTCAAAGCCACACTAACACATGAAAACTGAACAACTGACTCTTGAAAGATGACTGGATAAACAAGGAAATTATGACAGAAATAAAGATATTCTTCAAAGTCAATAAGAACGAAGACACAACATACCAGAATCTCTGGGACACATTTAAAGCAGTGTCAAGAGGGAAATTTATAGCAATAAATGCCCACATGATAAGTGAGGAAATATCCAAATTTAACACCCTATAGTTAAAATTGAAAGAGCTAGAGGAGTAAGATCAAGAAAACTGATGAGGACTCAAGATGACGCTGTGAGAACAACCCAGGATTGAAGCTCTCGTTGAATACGTGGAGAGGTGAGTCAGAGCTGCATTTCCAGACTGATCTTTGTTGCCCACAGAACGGGGAAATTCCCAAGTATAAAAGAGACGTGGGACGCCAGGCAGACGTACCGCCTGGTGAAGCCAGCTGCCGGGGTGGCGGCGGCCAGCCCTACCCAGCGCTCCCCACAGGAGCCCTGTTCAACCCGCAACCTGAGACTTGAGAGGGCTGGACTTGAGACTGAACGGGACGCGAAAAGTGGGCCAGCCCAGGGGATTGCAGGGACACAGCGTTTGGGATAGCCCAGTGGGATGGACAAAACCATGATTCCAAATGCTCCCCGTGCAGACGGTCCCTGAGACGCTCTGTGGGGGAGGGGCATCCACCATTACCTGCCCCTACTGAGACACATGCCCACTGCTGATGCAGCCTGCCATTGCCGAGGTAACCCGTTACAACAGAGAGACTCCGCAGCAGGGTGTAGCCCGTGGCAGAGACCGCAGCAGAAGAACAGAGTCTGCAGCAACAGGGCAAACCAGAAAACAGCAGGGCGGAGCCTCGGCAGGCAAACAATGACTAGACTGCCTCTTAGCTGGGCAGGACACCTCAATGGACATCCAAAAATAAAGCCGGAACCCTCCAAGACAGAGCATTTGAGAAAAAAAGGGTTTTTTTAATGAGCTCTGTTGCAGCAGAATCAAACATAGAAGCCTAACAGCCCTGAATGAACAACAGAGCTCACAGCTCAGAAATTGAGCTCCTACAGACTGTCTCCTCAAGCAACTCCCTGACCCCTCTATATCCAAAAGACTGACATTTGGCAGGGATCATCCTAAGACAAAGATAGCAGAAAAAGAAACTTGTAGCATCCCTCACTGTTCCGCAGCTGCTATAGGTGCACCCCAGACAAGCAGGGCCTGGAGTGGACCTCAGCAGTCATACAGTGAAGGGGCTAGACTGGTAGAAGGAAAACCAAGTAACAGAAATACTCCATCATCAACAATCTGGGTGTCCACTAAGAGACCCAATCGAAAAGTCAGCAACTACGCAGACGACAAGTGGATAAATCCACAAAGATGGGAAGAAACCAGCTCAAAAAGGAGGAAAACACCCAAAACCAGAACACCTCGCCTCCTAGAAAGGACCAAAACTCCTCACCAGCAAGGGAACAAAACTGGACGGAGAATGACTGTAATGAAATGACGGAATTAGACTTTAGAAGGTGGATAATGAGAAACTTTTGTGAGCTAAAAGAACATGTATTAAATCAATGCAAAGAAACTAAGGAACTTGAAAAAAGATATGAGAAAATGATAACAAGAATGGATAACTTAGAGAGGAATATGAATGAATTAAAAGAGCTGAAAAACACAATACGAGAACTTCGTGAAGCATGCACAAGTTTCAATAGGTGAATTGACCAAGCAGAAGAAAGAATATCTGAAGTCGAAGACCAACTCAATGAAATAGAATGAGAAACCAAGGTTAGAGAAAAAAGTGCAAAAAGGAATAAACAAAGTCTCCAAGAAATGTGGGACTATGTGAAAATACCTAACCTACGGTTGATAGGTGTACCAGAAGGGGATGAAGAGAATGAATCCCAGCTGAAAAATACTCTTCAGGAAATCATCCAGGAAAATTTCCCCCACGTAGCAAGACAGGCCAACACTCAATTGCAGGAAATACAGAGAACACCACAAAGATATTCTGCAAGAAGAGCAACCCCAAGACACATAACCGTCAGATTCAACACGGTTGAAATAAAGGAGAAAATACTAAGGGCAGCCAGAGAGAAAGTTCGGGTCACCCACAAAGGGAAGCCCATCAGACTCACAGCAGATCTCTCAGCAGAAACACTACAAGCCAGAAGAGAGAGGGGGCCAATATTCAACATTCTTAAAGAAAAGAACTTTCAACCCAGAATTTCATATCCAGACGAACTGAGTTTCATAAGTGAAGGAAAAATAAAATCTTTTGCGAACAAGCAAGTACTCAGAGATTTTGTCACCACCAGGCCTGCTTTACAAGTGCTCCTAAAAGAGGCACTACACATAGAAAGGAACAACCAGTACCAGCCATTCCAAAATCACACTAAATGCTAAAGAGCATCAACATAATGAAGAATCTACAACAACTAACGGGCAAAACAGCCACTTAGCATCAAAATGGCGGTATCAAATTCACACATAACAATATTAACCCTAAATGTAAATGGACTAAATGCACCAATCAAAAGGCACAGACTGGCAAACTGGATAAAAATCCAAAACCCATCAGTGTGCTGTATCCAGGAAACCCATCTCACATGCAAGTATACACAAAGACTCAAAATAAATGGATGGAGGAAGATTTACCAAGCAAATGGAGAGCAAAAAAAAGCAGGAGTTGCAATTCTCATCTCTGATAAAATAGACTTTAAAGCAACAAAGATCAAAAGAGACAAAGAAGGCCATTACATATGGTAAAAAGATCGATACAACAAGAAGAGCTAGCGATCCTAAACATATATGGACCCAATGCAGGAGTACCCAGATACATAAGGCAAGTTCTTAATGACTTACAAAGAGACATAGACTCCCACACAATAATAGTGGGAGACTTTAACACTCCACTGTCAATATTAGACAGATCAACCGGACAGAAAATCAACTAGGATATCCAGGGCTTGAACTCAGACCTGGAGCAAGCAAACCTGATAGACATTTACAGAACTCTCCACCCCAAATCCACAGAATATACATTCTTCTCAGCACCACATCACACCTACTCGAAAATTGACCACATAATTGGAAGTAAAGCACTGCTCAGCAAATGCAAAACAACTGAAATCATAACAAACAGCCTCTCAGACCATAGTGCAATCAAGTTAGAACTCAGAATTCAGAAACCGACCCAGAACCGCACGGCTTTATGGAAACTGAACAACTGGCTCTTGAATGTTGACTGGGTAAACAATGAAATGAAGGTAGAAATAAAGAAGTTCTTCGAAACCAATGAGAACGAAGACACAACGTGCCAGAATCCCTGGGACACATTTAAAGCAGTCTCTAGAGGAAAGTATATAGCAATAAGTGCTCATATGAGGAGAATGGAGAGATCCAAAATTGACACCCTATCATCAAAGTTGAAAGAGCTAGAGGAACAAGATAAAAAAAACTCAAAACCCAGCAGAAGACAAGAAATAACTAAGATCAGAGCTGAACTGAAGGAGATTGAGACACGAAAACCCCTTCAAAAAGTAAATAAATCCAAGAGCTGGTTTTTTGAAAAGATCAACAAAATAGACCACTAGCCAGATTGATTAAAAAGAAAAGAGAGACTCAAGATGGTGCTGTGAGAACAACCCAGGATTGGAGCCCGCGTTGAATCCGCAAACGGTGAGTCAGTGCTGCATTTCCAGACTGATCTTTGTTGCCCACAGAACGGGGAAACTCCCAAGTATAAAAAGACACGGGACGCCAGGCAGTAGGTCTGCCTGGCGAAGCCGGCAGCTGGGGCGGCGGTGGCCGGCCCTACCCAGCAATCCCCACAGGGCGCGCTTGTCCGGGTGCCTTGTTGAACCGGCAACCTGAGACTTGAGAGGGCTGGACTTGAGACTGAACGAGACTTGCACAGTATCCCAGCCCAGGGGATTGCAGGGACAGATCGTTTGGGATACCCAGTGGGACGAAAAAAACCGCGATTTCAAACTATCCCGGGCAGACGGTCCGAGACGCTCTGTGGGGGAGGGGCGTCCACCACTACGGAGGCAACCTGCCCCAACTGATATACACGCCCACTGCTGAGGCAGCCAGCCGTTGCCGAGGCAACCCGCCCCAACTGAGATACACGCCCACTGCTGACGCAGCCAGCTGTTGCCGAGGCAACCCGTCCCTACTGAGATACAGGCCCACTGCTGACACAGCCTGCCGTTGCTGAGGCAACACGCTACAATGAAGAGACTCCGCCGCAGGGCGTGGCAGAGACCACAGCAGAGCCGGCAGGAACAGCGCAAACCACACAACAGCAGGGCGGAGCCTCGGCAGCCAAACAGTGGCTAGTCTGCCTTCGAGCTGGGCAGGACACCTGATCGGACATCCAAAAATAAAGCCCAAACCCATCAACACAGAGCATTTGAGAAAAAAAAAAGGGTTGTTTAATGAGCGGTGTTGCAGCAGAATCAAACATAGCAGCCTAACAGCCCTGAATGAACAACAGAGTGCACAGCTCAGCAATTAAACCCCTATAAAGTACAAACTGTCTCCTCAAGCAGCTCCCTGAAGCCTCTATATCCAAAAGACTGTCATTAGGCAGGCATCATCCTGGGACAAAGAGAGCAGAAAAAGAAACTGGTAGCATCCCTCGCTGTGCCACGGCTACTAGAGGTGCACCCCAGAGAAGCAGGGTCTGGAGCGGACCTCAACAGTCGTACAGCGAAGGGGCTAGACTGGTAGAAGGAAAACCAAGCAACAGAAATACTTCATCATCAACATTCTGGGTGTCCACTCAGAGACCCAAACGAAAAGTCAGCAACTACGCAGACGACCAGCGGACAAATCCACAAAGATGGGAAGAAACCAGCGAAAAAAGGAGGAAAACACCCGAAACCAGAACACATTGCCTCCTAGAAAGGACCAAAACTCCTCACCAGCAAGGGAACAAAGCTGGACGGAGAATGACTGTGAAGAAATGACGGAATTAGACTTCAGAAGATGGATAATGAGAAACTTTTGTGAGCTAAAAGATCATGTATTAAATCAATGCAAAGAAACTAAGAACTTTGAAAAAAGATTTGAAAAAAGATTCGAGGAAATGATAACAAGAATGGATACCATAGAGAGGAATATGAATGAATTAAAGGAGCTGAAAAACACAATACGAGCACTTCGCGAAGCAAATGCAAGTTTCAATAGCCGAATTGACCAAGCAGAAGAAAGAATATCTGAAGTCGAAGACCAACTCAATGAAATAAAACGAGAAACCAAGATCAAAGAAAAAAGCGCAAAAAGGAATGAACAAAGTCTCCAAGAAATGTGGGACTATGTGAAAAGACCTAACCTACGTTTGATAGGTGTACCAGAAGGGGACGAAGAGAATGAATCCAAGCTGGAAAATACTCTTCAGGACATCATCCAGGAAAATTTCCCCCACCTAGCAAGACAAGCCAACACTCAATTGCAGGAAATACAGAGAACACCACAAAGATATTCCGCAAGAAGAGCAACCCCAAAGCACATAATCGTCAGATTCAACAGGGTTGAAATAAAGGAGAGAATACTAAGGGCAGCCAGAGAGAAAGGTCGGGTCACCCACAAAGGGAAGCCCATCAGACTCACAGCAGATCTCTCGGCAGAAACACTACAAGCCAGAAGAGAGTGGGGGCCAATATTCAACATTCTTAAAGAAAAGAACTTTCAACCCAGAATTTCATATCCAGCCAAACTGAGCTTCAGAAGTGAAGAAGAATAAAATCCTTTGCGAACAAGCAAGTACTCAGAGATTTTGTCACCACCAGGCCTGCTTTACAAGAGCTCCTAAAAGAGGCACTACACATAGAAAGGATCAATCAGTACCAGCCATTCCAAAATAACACTGAATGCTAAGGAGCATCAACATAATGAAGAATCTACAACAACTAACAGGCAAAACAGCCACTTAGAATCAAAATGGCAGTATCAAATTCACACATAACAATATTAACCCTAAATGTAAATGGACTAAATGCACCAATCAAAAGACACAGACTGGCAAATTGGATAAAAATCCAAAACCCATCAGTGTGCTGTATCCAGGAAACCCATCTCACATGCAAGGATACACAAAGGCTCAAAATAAATGGATGGAGGAAGATTTACCAAGCTAATGGAAAGCAAAAAAAAGCAGGAGTTGCAATTCTCATCTCTGATAAAATAGACTTTAAAGCAACAAAGATCAAAAGAGACAAAGAAGGCCATTACATAATGGTAAAATGATCGATACAACAAGAAGAGCTAACGATCCTAAACATATATGGACCCAACATAGGAGCACCCAGATACATAAGGCAAGTTCTTAATGACTTACAGAAGGACTTAGACTCCCACACAATAATAGTGGGAGACTTTAACACTCCACTGTCAATACTAGACAGATCAACCAGACAGAAAATCAACAAGGATACCCAGGGCTTGAACTCAGACCTGGAGCAAGCAAACCTGGTGGACATTTACAGAACTCTCCACCCCAAATCCACAGAATACACATTCTTCTCAGCACCACATCACACCTACTCTAAAATTGACCACATAATTGGAAGTAAAGCACTGCTCAGCAAATGCAAAACAACTGAAATCATAACAAACAGCCTCTCAGACCATAGTGCAATCAAGTTAGAACTCAGAATTCAGAAACCGACCCAGAACCACACAGCTTCATGGAAACCGAACAACTGGCTCTTGAATGTTGACTGGGTAAACAACGAAATGAAGGTAGAAATAAAGAAGTTCTTCGAAACCAATGAGAACGAAGACACAACGTGCCAGAACCTCTGGGACACATTTAAAGCAGTCTCTAGAGGAAAGTATATAGCAATAAGTGCCCATATGAGGAGAATGGAGAGATCCAAAATTGACACCCTATTGTCAAAATTGAAAGAGCTAGAGGAGCAAGATCAAAAAAACTCAAAACCCAGCAGAAGACAAGAAATTACTAAGATCAGAGCTGAGCTGAAGGAGATTGAGACACGAAAAACCCTTCAAAAAATCAATAAATCCAAGAGCTGGTTTTTTGAAAAGATCAACAAAATAGACAGACCACTAGCCAGATTGATTAAAAATGAAAGAGAGAACAACCAAATAGATGCAATAAAAATGATAAAGGGGAAATCACCATAGATTCCACGGAAATTCAAACCATCATCAGAGAATATTACAAACAACTCTATGCACATAAACTAGTAGACCTGGAAGAAATGGATAAATTCATGGAATCCTGTGTCCTCCCAAGCCTAAACCAGGAGGAAGCTGAAATCATGAATAGACCAATAACAAGGTCTGAAGTTGAGGCAGCAATTAAGAGCCTACCTCAAAAAAAAGCCCAGGTCCAGACGGGTTCACAGCCGAATTCTACCAGACACACAAAGAGGAGCTGGTACCATTCCTTCTAAAACTATTTCAAACAATCCAAAAAGAGGGAATCCTTCCCAAATCATTTTATGAGACCAACATCATCCTGATACCAAAACCCGGCAGAGACCCAACGAAAAAAGAAAACTTCAGGCCAATATCCATGATGAACATAGATGCAAAAATCTTCAACAAAATATTGGCAAGCCGATTGCAACAGCAAATCAAAAAACTTATTCATCATGATCGAGTAGGATTCATCCCTGGGATGCAAGGCTGGTTCAACATACGCAAGTCTATCAACGTAATTCACCACATAAACACAACCAAAAACAAAAACCACATGATTATCTCAATTGACGCAGAGAAGGCATTTGACAAAATTCAACAGCCCTTTATGCTAAAAACCCTCAATAAACTCGGTATCGATGGAACGTATCTCAAAGTAATAAAAGCTATTTATGACAAACCAACAGCCAATATCATACTGAATGGGCAAAAACTAGAAGCATTCCCTTTGAAATCTGGTACTAGACAAGGATGCCCTCTCTCACCACTCCTATTCAATATAGTACTGGAAGTTCTAGCCAGAGCAATCAGGCAATAAAAAGAAATAAAGGGTATTCAAATAGGAAAGGTGGAAGCCAAATTGTCTCTATTTGCAGACGACATGATAGTATACTTAGAAGACCCCATCGCCTCAGCCCAAAAACTCCTGAAACTGATAAACAACTTCAGCAAAGTCTCAGGATATAAAATCAATGTGTAAAAATCACAAGCATTCGTCTACACCAATAACAGACTTAAAGAAAGCCAAATCAAAAGCGAACTGCCATTCGCAATTGCTACAAAAAGAATAAAATACCTTGGAATACAACTCACAAGGAACGTAAGGGACCTCTTCAAGGAGAACTACAAACCACTGCTCAACGAAATCAGAGAGGACACAAACAGATGGAGAAACATTCCATGTTCATGGTTAGGAAGAATTAATATCGTGAAAATGGCTATACTGCCCAAAGTAATTTACAGAATCAATGCTATCCCCATCAAGCTACCATTGACTTTCTTCACAGAACTGGAAAAAACCACCATGAACTTCATATGGAACCAAAAGAGAGCCCGCATAGCCAAGTCAATTCTAAGCAAAAATAACACAGCGGGGGGCATCACACTACCAGATTTCAAACTATACTACAAGGCTACAGTAATCAAAACAGCATGGTACTGGTACCAAAACAGAGATATAGACCAATGGAACAAAACAGAGGCACCGGAGGCAACACAACATACATACAACTATACAATCTTTGATAAACCTGACAAAAACAAGCAATGGGGCAAGGATTCCATGTTTAACAAATGGTGTTGGGAAATCTGGCTAGCCATGTGCAGAAAGCAGAAACTGGACCCCTTCCTGACACCTTACACTAAAATTAACTCCAGATGGATTAAAGACTTAAACATAAGACCTGGCACCATAAAAACCCTAGAAGGAAATCTAGGCAAAACTATCCAGGACATAGGAGTAGGCAAGGACTTCATGAACAAAACACCAAGAGCATTGGCAACAAAAGCCAAAATAGACAAATGGGACCTAATGAAACTCCACAGCTTCTGCACGGCAAAAGAAACAGTCACTAGAGTGGATCGGCAACCAACAGAATGGGAAAAAATTTTCGCAGTCTACCCATCTGACAAAGGGCTGATATCCAGAATTTACAAACAACTCAAGCAGATTTACAGGAAAAAAACAGACAAGCCCATTCAAAAGTGGGCAAAGGATATGAACAGATACTTTACGAAAGAAGACATATATGAGGCCAACAATCATATGAAAAAATGCTCATCGTCACTGGTCATCAGAGAGATGCAAATCAAAACCACATTGAGATACCATCTCACACCAGTTAGAATGGCGATCATTAAAAAATCTGGAGATAACAGATGCTGGAGAGGATATGGAGAAAAAGGAACACTTTTACACTGTTGGTGGGAGTGTAAATTAGTTCAACCATTGTGGAAGACAGTGTGGCGATTCCTCAAGGCCTTAGAAATAGAAATTTCATTTGACCCAGCAATCCCATTACTGGGTATATATCCAAAAGACTATAAATCGTTCTACTATAAGGACACATGTACACTAATGTTCATTGCAGCACTGTTTACAATAGCAAAGACCTGGAATCAACCCAAATGCCCATTGATAATAGACTGGATTGGAAAAATGTGGCACATATACACCATGGAATATTATGCAGCAATCAGAAATGATGAGTTCGTGTCGTTTGTAGGGACATGGATGAATCTGGAAAACATCATCCTCAGCAAACTGACACAAGAACAGAAAATGAAACACCGCATATTCTCACTCATAGGTGGGTGATGAAAAATGAGAACACATGGACACAGAAAGGGGAGTACTAAACACTGGGGAATATTGGGGGGAAAAGGGGAGGGCCAGTGGGAGGGGGAGGTGGGGAGGGATAGCCTGGGGAGAAATGCCAAATGTGGGTGAAGGGGAGAAGAAAAGCAAAGCACACTGCCATGTGTGTACCTACGCAACTGTCTTGCATGCTCTGCTCATGTACCCCAAAACCTATAATCCAATAAAAAATTTTAAAAAAAAATAATTAATTAATTAATTAATACAAAATAAAAAAAAAAAAGAAAAGAGAGAACAACCAAATAGATGCAATAGAAAATGATAAAGGGGAAATCACCACAGATTCCACAGAAATTCAAACCATCATCAGAGAATATTACAACCAACTCTATGCACATAAACTAGTAAACCTGGAAGAAATGGATAAATTCCTGGACTCCTGTGTCCTCCCAAGCCTAAACCAGGAGGAAGCTGAAACTATGAATAGACCAATAACAAGGTCAGAAGTCGAGGCAGCAATTAAGAGCCTACCACACAAAAAAAGCCCAGGTCCAGACGGGTTCACAGCCGAATTCTACCAGACACACAAAGAGAAGCTGGTACCATTTCTTCTAAAACTATTCCAAATATTCCAAAAAGAGGGAATCCTTCCCAAATCATTTTATGAGGCCAACATCATCCTGATACCAAAACCCGGCAGAGATCCAACAAGAGAAGAAAACTTCAGGCCAATATCCATGATGAACATAGATGCAAAAATCTTCAATAAAATATTGGCAAGCCGATTGCAACAGCAAATCAAAAAACTTATTCATCATGATCGAGTAGGATTCATCCCGGGGATGCAAGGCTGGTTCAACATACGCAAGTCTATAAACGTAATTCACCACATAAACAGAACCAAAAACAAAAACCACATGATTATCTCAATTGACGCAGAGAAGGTATTCGACAAAATTCAACAGCCCTTCATGCTGATAACCCTCAATAAACTCGGTATCGATGGAACGTATCTCAAAGTAATAAAAGCTATTTAGGACAAACCAACACCCAATATCATACTGAATGGGCAAAAACTGGAAGCATTCCCTTTAAAATCTGGCACTAGACACAGATGCCCTCTTTCACCACTCCTATTCAGTATAGTCCTGGAAGTTCTAGCCATAGAAATCAGGCAAAAAAAAGAAATAAAGGGTATTCAAATAGGAAAGGTGGAAAGCAAATTGTCTCTATTTGCAGACGACATGATAGTATACCTAGAAGACCCCATCGCCTCAGCCCAAAAACTCCTGAAACTGATAAGCAACTTCAGCAAAGTCTCAGGATATAAAATCAATGTGAAAAATCACAAGCATTCGTCTACACTGATAACAGACTTAAAGAGAGCCAAATCAAGAACGAACTGCCATTCGCAATTGCTACAAAAAGAATAAAATACCTTGGAATACAACTCACAAGGAATGTAAGGGACCTCTTCAAGGAGAACTACAAGCCACTGCTCAACGAAATCAGAGGGGACACAAACAGATGGAGAAACATTCCATGTTCATGGTTGGGAAGAATTAATATCATGAAAATGGGTATACTGCCCAAAGTAATTTACAGAATCAACGCTATCCCCATCAAGCTACCATTGAGTTTCTTCACAGAACTGGAACAAACCACCATGAACTTAATATGGAACCAAAAGAGAGCCTGCATAGGCAAGTCAATTCTAAGCAAAAAGAACACAGCGGGGGGCATCACACTACCGGATTTCAAGCTATACTACAAGGCTACAGTAGTCAAAACAGCATGGTACTGGTACCAAAACAGAGATATAGACCAATGGAACAAAGCAGAGGCACCGGAGGCAACACAACATATCTACAACTATACCATCTTTGATAAACCTGACAAAAACAAGCAATGGCGAAAGGATTCCTTGTTTAACAAATAGTGTTGGGAAAACTGGCTAGCCATGTGCAGAAAGCAAAAACTGGACCCCTTCCTGACACCTTACACTAAAATTAACTCGAGATGGATTAAAGACTTAAACACAAGACCTGGCACCATAAAAACCCTAGAAGAAAATCTAGGCAAAACTATCCAGGACATAGGAGTAGGAAAGGACTTCATGAACAAAACACCAAAAGCATTGGCAACAAAAGCCAAAATAGACAAATGGGACCTAATCAAACTCCACAGCTTCTGCACGGCAAAAGAAACAATCACTAGAGTGAATTGGCAACCAACAGAATGGGAAAAAATGTTTGCAGTTTACCCATCTGACAAAGGACTGATATCCAGAATTTACAAAGAACTCAAACAGATTTACAGGAAAAAAACAAGCCCATTCGAAAGTGGGCAAAGGATATGAACAGACACTTTACCAAAGAAGACATATATGAGCCAACAATCATATGAAAAAATGCTCATCGTCACTGGTCATCAGAGAGATGCAAATCAAAACCACATTGAGATACCATCTCACGCCAGTTAGAATGGCGATCATTAAAAAATCTGGAGGCAACAGATGCTGGAGAGGATGTGGAGAAAAAGGAACACGTTTACACTGTTGGTGGGAGTGTAAATTAGTCCAACCATTGTGGAAGACAGTGTGGCGATTCCTCAAGGCCTTAGAAATAGAAATTCCATTTGACCCAGCAATCCCATTACTGGGTATATATCCAAAAGACTATAAATCGTTCTACTATAAGGACACATGCACACGAATGTTCACTGCAGCACTGTTTACAATAGCAAAGACCTGGAATCAACCCAAATGCCCATTGATAATAGACTGGATTGGAAAAATGTGGCACATATACACCATGGAATATTATGAGCAATCAGAAATAATGAGTTTGTGTCGTTTTTAGGTACATGGATGAATCTGGAGAACATCATCCTCAGCAAACTGACACAAGAACAGAAAATGAAACACCGCATATTCTCACTCATAGGCGGGTGATGAAAAATGAGAACACATGGACACAGGGAGGGGAGTACTAAACACTGGGGTGTATTGGGGGGAAAAGGGGAGGGCCAGTGGGAGGGGGAGGTGGGGAGGGATAGCCTGGGGAGAAACGCCAAATGTGGGTGAAGGGGAGAAAGGAAGCAAAACACACTGCCATGTGTGTACCTATGCAACTGTCTTGCATGCTCTGCTCATGTACCCCAAAACCTAAAATGCAATAAAAAATAAATAAAGAAGAGAATTAAAAAAAAATCAAGAAAACTAAAAACCTAACAGAAGACAAGAAATAACTAAGATCTGAGCAGAACTGAAAGAGATAGAGACACAAAATACACCTTCAAAAATTAGTAAATCCAGGAGGTGGTTTTTCTGAAAAAATCAGTGAAGTAGACAGATCACCAACAAGACTAATAAAAAAGAATAGAGACAAGAATCAAATATATACAATAAAAAATGATAAAGGGGATATCACCGCCAATTTCTCAGAAATAAAACTACCATCAGAGATTGCTAGAAACAACTCTATGCACATAAACCAGTAAATCTGGAAGAAGTGTATACATTCCTGGACACTTACAGCCTCCCAAGCCTAAACCAGGAAGAAGTTGGAACCCTCAATATTCCAATTACAAGGGCTGACGATGAGGCAGCAATTAGCCCACCAGCCAAAAAAAGTCCAGGTCCAGATGGGTTCACAGCCAAATTCTACCAGACGTACAAAGAGGAACTGGAACCTCTCCTTCTGAAACTGTTCCAAACAACAAAAAAAGAGTGGGAATCCTCCCTAATTCATTTTAGAAGACTGTCATCTTGATACTAAAACTTGGCAGAGACACAACTAAAAAAGAAAACTTCAGGCCAATTTCCATGATGAATGTCAATGCTAAAATCTTCAATAAAATACTGACAAGCTGAATGCAACAGCACATCAAAAAGCTTATCCATAAAAATAACTTAGGCTTTATCATGGGGATGCAAGGCTGGTTCAACATACACAAATCTATAAATGTAATCCACCACATAAATAGAACCAAAGAAAAACCAAATGATATCTCAATAGATGCAGAGCAGGCCTTCAACAAAATTCAACAGCCCTTTATGCTAAAAACTCTTAATAAACTCGGTATCAATGAAAAATATCTCAAAATAACAAAATATATTGATGACAAACCCTTGGCCAATATCATACTGAACAGTCAAAAGTTGGAAGCATTCGCTTTGAAAACTGGCACTAGACAAGTATTCCCTCTCTCACCACTCCTATTCAATACAGTATTGTAAGTTCTGGCCAGAGCAATCAGGAAATAAAAAGAAATAAAGGGTATTCAATTATGAAATGTGGAAGTCGAGCTGTCTCTTTTTGCAGATGACTTAATTGTCTATTGAGAAGACCGCATCAGCCTACAATCTCCTTAAGCTGATAAGGAACTTCAGCAAAGTCTCAGGATACAATATCAATGTGGAGAAATTACAAGAATTCCTATACACCAATAACAGACAAACAGAGAGTCAAATCATGAGCGAAGTCCCATTAACAATAGTTACACCCCAACCTAGAAAGTCAGGCCAATATTCAAGTCCAGGAAATACAGAGAACACCACAAAGATATTCTGCAAGAATAGCAACCCCAAGGCACATAATCGTCAGATTCACCAGGATTGAAATGAAGAAGAAAATGCTAGGGGCAGCCAGAGAGAAATGTCGGGTCACCCACAAAGGGAAGCCCATCAGACTCACAGAAGATCTCTTGGCAGAAACCCTAAAAGCCAGAAGAAAGTGGGGGCCAATATTCAACATTCTTAAAAAAAAGAACTTTCAACCCAGAATTTCATATCCAGCCAAACTGAGCTTCACACGTGAAGGAAAAATAAAATCCTTTATTTTTCCTGAGTACAAACAAGCAAGTACTCAGAGATTTTGTCACCACCAGGCCTGCTTTACAAGAGCTCCTGAAAGAGGCACACATAGAAAGGAACAACCTGTACCAACCACTCCAAAATCATACCAAATGGTAAAGAGCATAAACAAAATGAAAAATCTGCATCAACTAACGGGCAAAACAGCCAGTTAGAATCAAAATGGCAGTATCAAATTCACACATAACAATTTTAACCCTAAATGTAAATGGGCTAAATGCACCAATCAAAAGACACAGGCTGGCAAATTGGATAAAAAGATAAAACCCATCGGTGTGCTGTATCCAGGAATTCTTAAATATTAATTAAGAATAATAATTCTCCCCATATTATCCCTCCCTGACCTCCCGAACCCCTGACTGTCGCTCCCTTGGACCCCACAACAAACCCCAGTGTGTGATCCTCCCCTCCCTGTGTCCATGTGTTCTTATTGTTCAACACCCAGCTATGAGTGAGAACATGCAGTGTTTGATTTTCTGTTCTTGTGTCAGTTTTCTGAGAATGATGGTTTCCTACATAGATTCATCTATGTTCCTACAAAAGACAGGAACTCAACATGTTTTATGACTGTGCAGTATTCCATGGTGTATATGTGCCACATTTTCCTTCTACAGTCTATTTTCAATGGGCATTTGCGTTGGTTCCAGGTCTTTGTTATTGTAAACAGTGCCACTATGAACATATGTGTGCATGTGTCTTTATAATAGAATAATTTTAATTTTTTGGATATATACCAAGTAATGGGATTGCGGGATGAAATGGAATTTCTATTTCTAGGTCCTTGAGGAAGTGCCACAGTGTCTTCCCCAGTGGTTGAACTAGTTTATACTTCCACCAACAGTGTAAAAGTGTACATATTTCTCCACATCCTCTCCAGCATCTGTTGTCTCCAGATTTTTTAGTGATCACCATTCTTTTTTTTAATTGCGTTTTAGGTTTTGGGGTACATGTGAAAAACATGCAAGATTGCTGCATAGGTACACACGTGGCAGTGTGATTTGCTGCCTTCCTACCCTTCACCTATATCTGGCATTTTTCTCCATGCTATCTCTCCCCAACTCCCCACCCACTGTTGTCCCTCCCCTATTCCCCCCAACAGACCCCAGGGTGTAGTGCTCCCCTCCCTGTGTCCATGTGTTCTTATTGTTTAACACCCACCTATGAGTGAGAACATGCAATGTTTGATTTTCTGTTCTTGTGTCAGTTTGCTGAGAATGATGATCTCCAGGTTCATTCCTGTCCCTACAAAGGACACGAGCTCATCATTTTTGATGGCTGCATAATATTCCATGGCGTATATGTGCCACATTTTCCCTGTCCAGTCTATCATCAATGGGCATTTGGGTTGGTTCCAGGTCTTTGCTATTGTAAACAGTGCTGCAATGAACATTCGTGTGCATATGTCCTCATAGTAGAATGATTTATAATCCTTTGGATATACACCCAGTAATGGGATTGCTGGGTCAAATGGAATTTCTATTTCTAGGTCCTTGAGGAATCGCCACGCTCTCTTCCACAGTGGTTGAACTAATGTATACTCTCACCAGCCGTGTAAAATTGTTCCATTTCTCCACATCCTCTCCAGCATCTGTTGTCTCCAGATGTTTTAATGATTGCCATTCTAACTGGCGTGAGATAGTATCTCAATGTAGTTTTGATTTGCATTTCTCTAATGACCAGTGATGATGAGCATTTTTTCATATGTTCGTTGGACTCAGTTATGTCTTCTTTGGTAAAGTGTCTGTTCATATCCTTTGCCCACTTTTGAATGGGCTTGTTTGTTTTTTTTCCGTAAATGTGTTTTAGTTCTTTGTAAATTCTGGATATCAGTCCTTTGTCAGATGGGTAAACTGCAACAATTTTTTCCCATTCTGTTGGTTGGTGATTCAGTCTAATGACTGTTTCTTTTGCCGTGCAGGAGCTGTGGAGTGTGATGAGGTCCCTCCCATTTGTCTATTTTGGCTTCTGTTGCCAATGCTTTCGGTGTTTTGGTCATGAAGTCCTTTCCTACTCCTATGTCCTGGATAGTTTTGCCTAGATTTTCTTCTAGGGTTTTTATGGTGCCAGGTCTTGTGTTTAAGTCTTTAATCCATCTGGAGTTAATTTTAGTGTAAGCTGTCGGGAAAGGGTTCAGTTTCTGCTTTCTGCACATAGCTAGCCAGTTTTGCCAACACCATTTATTAAACAGGGAATCTTTTCCCCATTGCTTGTTTTTGTCAGGTTTGTCAAAAATTGGATGGTTGTAGACGTGTTGTGTTGCCTCTGAATGATCACCATTCTAACAGATGTGAAATGGTGTCTAAATGTGGTTTTTATTTGCATTTCTCTAATGACCAGTGATAATGAGCATTTTTTTCATGTTTGTTGGCCTAATATATGTCTTCTTTGGAAAAGTGTCTGTTCATATTGTTCACCCATTTTTGAGTGGCTTTGGTATTTTTTTTCTTGTAAATCTGTTTTTGTTATTTGTAGATTCTAGTTATTAGCCCTTTGTCAGATGGGTAGATTGCAAAAATGTTTACCCATTCTGTTAATTGGTTCCTGGTTCAGTATAATGATTGTTTCTTTTGCTGTACAGAAGCTCTGGAGTTTAATTAGGTCCCATTTGTCTATTTTGGCTTTTGTTGCCAATGCTTTTAGTGCTTTAGTCATTAGGTCCTTGCCTATGCCTATATTTTGAATGATATTGCCTAGGTATTCCTCTAGGGTTTTTATGGTGTTAGGTCTTATGTTTAAAATTTTAATCCATCTGGAGTTAATTTTAGTGTTAGGTGTCAGGAAAGGGTCCAGTTTCTGCTTTCTGTACACTGCTAGCCGGTTTCCCCAATATTAAACAGGGAATTCTTTCCCCATTGCTTGTTTTTGTCACGTTAGTCACAGATCAGATGGTTGTAGATGTGTGGTATTTCTTCCAAGGCCCCTGTTCTGTTCCATTGGTCTATATCTCTGTTTTGGTATTACTACCACGCTGTTTTGATTACTGTAGCTTTATAGTATAGCTTAAAATCAGGTAGCGTGATGCCTCCAGATTTGTTCTTCTTGCTTAAGATTGTCTTTTCTATGGGGGCTCTTTTTTGATTCCATTTGAAGTTTAAGGCTTTTTTCCCCCAGTTTTGTGAAGAAAGTCATTGGTAGCTAGGTGGGCACAGCATTTATAGCATTGAATCTGTAAATTACTTTGAGCGTATGGCCATTTTCAAGATATTGGTTTTTCCTAACCATGAGCATGGAATGTTTCTCTATCTGTTTGTGTCCTCTCTTATTTTGTTGAGCAGAGGTTTATAGTTCTCCTTGAAGATGTCCTTTACATCCTCTGTTAGTTGTATTCCTAGGTATTTTATTCTTTTTGTAGCAATTGTGAATGGGAGTTCACTCATGATTTGTCTCTCTGTTAGTCTGTTATTAGTGTATAGAAATGCTTGTGATTTCTGCACATTGATTTTGTATCCTGAGACTGTTGAAGTTGCTTATCAGTTTAAGGAGATTTTGGTCTGAGATGATAGGGTCTTCTAAATATGCAATTATGTAATCTGCAAATTGAGACAGTTTGACTTCATCTTTTCCTAATTGAATACATTTTATTTATTTTTTTCTTCCCTAATTGCTCTGGCTAAAACTTCCAATACTATATTGAATAGGAGTGATGAGAGAGGGCATCCTTGTCTAGTGCCAGATTCAAAGGGAATTCTTCGAGTTTTTGCCAGTTCAGTATGATATTGGCTGTAGGTTTGTTGTAATTAGCTTTTAATATTTTAAGATATGTTCTTTTCATACCTGGTTTATTGAGAGTTTTAAACATAAAGGGCTGTTGAATTTTGAAAGGCCTTCTCTGCATCTGTTGAGATAATCATGTGGTTTTTGTCTTTGTTCTGTTTATGTGGTGGATTACATTTGCAGACTTGTGTATGTTGAATCAGACTAGCATCCTCGGGATGAACCCTACGTGAATGTGATGGACAAGATTTTTGATGTGCTGTTGCAATTGGTTTGCAGTATTTTATTGAAGATTTTTGCATCTATATTCATTATGGATATTGTCCTCCAGTTTTCTTTTTTTGTTTAGTCTGCTGCGTTTTGGTATCAGGACAACGTTGGTCTCATAAAATGATTTGGGAGAAATTCCCTCTTTTTGTATTGTTTGGAATAGTTTTAGAAGGAATGGTACCAGCTCCTCTTTGTATGTCTGGTAGAATTCAGCTGTGAACCCATCTGAACCCGGACTTTTTTTGATTGGTAGGCTATTAATTGCTGCCTCAACTTCAGCCCTTGTTATTGGTCTGTTCAAGGTTCTGACTTCTTTTAGGCTTGGGAGGGTGCACGTCTCCAGGAATTTATCCATTTCTTCCAGGTTTACTAGTTTATGTGCATAGAGTTGTTTGCAGTAATCTCTGATTGTAGTTTGTCTGTAGTTTGTCTTCTTGCAGAGTCAGTGGTGATATCCCCCTTATCGTTTTCATTGCATCTATTTGATTATTTTCCCTTTTGTTTGTTTTTTTTATTAATCTGGCTAGCTGTCTGTCTATTTTGTTGCTCTTTTCAAAAAACTGGCTCCTGGATTTATTGATGTTTTAAAGGATTTTATATATCTCTATCTCCTTCAGTTCTGCTCTGACCTTAGTTATTTCTTGTCTTCTGCTAGCTCTTGAGTTTTTTTTTTATCTTGCTCCTCTTGCTTTTTCAATGTTGATGATAGGGTACTAATTTTGGATCTGTCCTCTTTTCTCTGGTGGGCATTTATTGCTATAAATTTCCCTTTAGACACTGCTTTAAATATGTTCCAGAGATTCTGGTACATTTTATCTTCATTCTTGTTGGTTTCAAAGCACGTTTTTATTTCTGCCCTCATTTCATTGTTTATCCAGTTGACATTCAGAAGTCAGTTGTTCAGATTCCATGAAGTTCACAGTTCTGAGTTAGTTTCTAAATTCTGAGGTCTAATTTGATTGCACTGTGCTCTGAGAGGCTGTTTGTTATTATTTCTATTATTTTGCACTGGCTGAAGAGTGATTTACTTCCAATTATGTGGCCAGTTTTAGAGTAGGTGCTGTACGGGGCTGAGAAGAATGTATATTCTGTAGATTTCGGGTGGAGAGTTCCATATATGTCTATTAGGTTTTCTTGGTCCAGGTCTGAGTTCACGTCCTGGATATCCTTGTTAATTTTTTACCTTGTTGATCTGTCTAATATTGACAGTGAAGTGTTAAAGTCTTCCACTACTATCCTGTGGGAGTCTAAGTCTCTTTGTAGGCCATTAAGAACTTGCTTTATATATTTGGGTGCTTATATATTTAGGATAGTTAGTTCTTTTTGTTGTATTGATCCTTTTACCATTATGTAATGCCCTTTTTTGTCACTTTTGATCTTTGTTGGTTTAAAGTCTATTTTATCAGAGACTAGGATTACAACTCCTGCTTCTTTTTTGCTCCCCATTTGCTTGATAAATCTTCCTCCATCCCTTTATTTTTAGCCTATATTTGTCCTTGCACGTGAGGTGGGTTTCTGGAATACAGCACATCAATGGGTTTTGACTTTTTATCCAGTTTGTCAGTCTTTGTCTTTTGATTTGGGCATTTAGTCCACTTACATTTAAAGTTAATATTGTTATGCGTGAATTTGATTTTGCCATTTTGATGCTAGCTGGATGTTCTGCCTGTTAGTTGACACATTTTTTTTTTATTATGTTGATGGTCTTTACTATTTGGTGTGTATTTGGAGTTGCTTGTACTGGTTGTTTCTTACCTTGTCTAGTGCTTCTTTCAGGAGCTCTTGTAAGGCAGGCCTGGTGGTGATGAAATCTCTCAGCAATTGCTTGTTTATAAAGGATTTTCTATCTCCTTCATTTATGAAGCATAGTTTGGCTGGATATGAAATTCTAGGTAGAAAATTCTTTTCTGTAAGGATGCTGAATATTGGCCCCCACTCTCTTCTGTCTTGTAGGGTTTCTACTGAGAGACCTGCTGTGACTCTGATGAGCTTCCCTTTGTGGGTGACCCGATTACTCTCTCTGGCTGCCCTTAGCATTTTTTTTTCTTAATTTTAATCCTGGTGAATCTGACGATTATGTGCCTTGGGTTGCTCTTCTTGAGGAATATCTTTGTGGTGTTCTCTGTATTTCCTGGACTTGAATATTGGCCTGCCTTGCTAGGTTGGGGAAGTTCTCCTGAATAATATTCTGAAGAGTGTTTTCCAGCTTGGATTCATTCTCTCCATCACATTCAGGTACACGTATCAAATGTAGATTAGGTCTTTTCATATAATTCCATATTTCTTGGAGGCTTTCTTCATCTCTTTTCACTTTTTTCTTTATTCTTGTTTTCTCATTTGATTGCATTGATTTGATCTTCAATCTCTGATATCCTTTCTTCTGTCTGGTCAATTCAGCTATTGAAACTTATGTATACTTTATGAAGTTCTCATGCTGCATTTTTCAGCTCTTTCATGTTGTTTATATTCTTCTCTAAGCTGTTTATTCTAGTTAGCCTCTCATCTAACATTTTCCCAAGGTTCTTAGTTTCTTTGCATTGCATTAGCACATGTTCTGTTAGCTCTGAGAAGTTTGTTATTACTCACCTTATGAAGCCTGTTTCTGTCAATTCATCAGATTCATTCTCCATCCATCTTTGATCCCTAGCTGGTGAGGCGCTATGATCCCTTGGAAGAGGAGGGGCGTTCTAGTTTTTGGTATTTTCATCCTTTTTGTGCTGGTTTTATCCCATCTTAGTGGCTTTATCTACCTGTGGTCTTTGTAGTTGGTGACTTTTGAATGAGATCTCTGAGTGGACATTCTTTTTGTTGATGTTCAAAAAATTTCTTTCTGCTTTTTCATTTTCATTCTGACAGTCAGGCCCCTCTGCTGCAGGACTGCTGCAGGTCCACTCCAGACACTGCTCACCTGGGGATCACCCATGAGGACTGAAGAGCAGCAAGGGTTGCCACTGGTTTCTTTCTCTGCTATCCATGTCCCAAAAGAGTACCCACCAGATGTCAGCCTGAACTCTCCTTTATGAGGTGTCTCTTTGGGTATACAGGGATTGAGGAGTTGCTTGAGAAGACAGTATGTCCCTTATAGGAGCTCAAGTGCTGTGCTGGGAACTCCATTCTTCCATGCAGACTTGCTGGGCAGGTACTTTTAAGTCTGCTGCAGCTGAACTCATAACCACATCTTTTCCCAGGTGCTCTGTCCTAAGAAAGTTGGCTTTATTTATAAGTTTCTGTCATGCTGCCCTTTTTCATAGATGGCCTGCCCCTCACAGAGTAGTCTAGTCACAGCCTGCTAGCAGAGGTGTTGCCGCAGGCTCTGCTCAACTGCTGTGTGAACTGCCTTAGTAGTGGCAGACTGCCTTGGTAGTGGGGGATGCTCTTTCCCCCACTGAGCTGGATTGCCCTGGGTCCAGCTGTGCTTGCTGTGAAACTCTCAATCAAGAGTGTTTCAGATTGCTTGTTTTGTGGGGGTGGTACCCCATGAGCCAGATCACCTGGCTGCCTGTCTCAGGCCCCTCCCTTTCAGTTGAATGGGCGGCTCTGTCTCCCAGGCATTCCAGGCACCAGTTGAAATGGCCACCCTTACTTGTGTACATGAGTTTCTGTGAGTCAACCCGGCACTGGCTGAAGCCACTGTCCTGAGAACTCATGGCACTTTTTGGCCCAAGAATCTTCTGGTCTGTGTGCAGTGAAAACTTGTTTGGAAATTTGCTGAGCACTCACACTGTGTGCTGTTCTCACTGGGAACTGAACTCCAGAGCTGTTCCTATTTGGTCATCTTGAATCTTCCTTCTCTGAAGTCTTCTCAATTCATCAAACGTATTCTTCATCCTGTTTTGTTCCCTTGCTGGTGAGGAGTTGTGATCCATTGCAGGAGAAAAGGCACTCTGGTCTTTGATAATTTCATCCTTTTTTGCACTGGTTTCTTTTCATCTTCATGTGTTTACCTACCTTTTATTTTTGAAGTTGGTGATTTTGAGTGTTGTCTCTGAGTGGACGTCCTTTCTGTTGATGTTAAAGCTATTTCTTTTTGTTTTTTAGTTTTCTTTCTAACAGTCAGTCCCCTCTGCTCTATGAGATGGTGTATTTTTCTATTGTTAAACTGGGGTCAGGGAGACACTTGAGGAGGTAGTTTGTCCCTTGTCTACCTGAAGAGGCACTGTTGGGCATCCCCAGACTCCGCCTGGATGCTGTGTAGGCTTCCTCTGGCTTTTGTTAATGCAGCTAAGACTAGACCCACCTTCACAATAGTGGATGCCCTTCCCCCCACCAATCTCAATTGTTTTGAGTTGAGCTCTAACTAATGTGGTGACTGAGAAACTCTCAAGCAAGAGGGCTTCCATTTGGTCTTTGTGCGGGTGGGACCTGCCAAGCTGTATCACCTGTCTCCCTCCTTTAAACTCTCCTTCTGTCTGAGGGGCAGTGAGATCTGTCCCACAGGCACTCTCGATGCTGGCCAAACCCTCCACCAAGTTCTGTGCCAACAACTTGTGGCACTGGGCCAGCTGGAGCTGTCCCTCAGATCTGTGCTGGGAGCTTGAGGTGCTTTTCAGTCTGCTGGCATTCTCCCAGACTGTGGACTGCAAAGGGCATGGGAGAAGCACAGTAACTAAACCAGAGTGCCCCCACTGTAATAATTTTGATCTCCCTATATTTCAGTAGCAGATTAATAATCTTGACCTTATCTCAAACCTTATATTCTGTTTGCCATGAATATGTTCTCACTATCTGGGATTAGAATATCAATCCATTTTTTTTTGAAAAGTGGAAAATATACTACAAAATTATTTAAAAACAGGGCACATATTTGAAGCATACATAATAAGTGCCTATATATATACAAAAAATAATTTATAACATACACTTGGCATAGGAGATTAAATTATATAAGAATTGATAAAGTGAATTAAAAGGGAGATGAGAACTGAAGAACTCTGAGCAGACAAAACCAGTTACACCTCATAAGTGACTTCAACTTTATGTAATAAAATTATTTGCAAACATAAGCAAAACTTGAGTTACTTCTTGTAAAGGCCTATATTAAAGAAAAGTAGAACTTAATCTCAAATAATCAAAAGTAGTCAACAAACTTATATAACTAGGAATTTTCCAATGAGGAAATAAACAAGAAATTTGGTAACAGCAACGAAGGAAATTTTTTTCTGCTTTTGCATATCCCCAGTAAACAATTTCCTCTGACACGATGTCATCCAAACTGTAACTTCTTTCTGTCTTGTGTTTTCTAAATTCCAAATTGCTTCTTACTCAAATAAACTCAAATTTCATTGTGCCTCAGTTTACTTTTTAAGAAGACAAAATAAACTATCTAGAAATAAATCTAAAAAAACTGTGTATAGCATATAATAACTACCATAGAAATTACCTGACATATATAAATGTGGACATGAACAAATAAAAAATCACATTATTGTTTTGAGTAGAAAAACTCAGTATTGTCAGTATTAGTTGTTCTTGCTGATTGCTGGAGCTAAAAATTCAGAAATAAACCAAGTGCATAAGAAAGTGTCTTATTCTTCTCAGGCTTCTATGACAAAATACCTTAGACTGGATAATGTAAAAACAGAAATGTGCTGCTCACAGACCTGGCGACTGAAATGTTAAAAATGAAGACATCACAAATTCAGTGTCTGATGAGGCTTCTGTTTCTTACATGTGGCACTTTCCAGCTATTTCCTCACATGGCAGAAGAAGCAAGAATGCTCCTTTCAACCTGCATCCCATGGGCACTAATATAGTTCATTAGCATGCAGCCCTTCTGACTTAATCACTTTCTCGAAGGTCCCATAACTAATAGTATCACACGGAATCTATACGTGGATTAACTTTTACATATGAATGTGGAGGTTGAGGAACACAAATATTCAGACCACGGCAGAAAGTTAAACAACAGAAGCTGCAGTGGGCAGTATTATTAACATTTGGGAATTTGATGTTTCTATCACAAAAGTTAAAAATGGTTTATTCTGACCAAGCAGAAGAGAGGATATCAGAGGTTGAAGATCAACTAAATAAAATAAAACAAGAAGGCAAGATTAGAAAAAAAAAAGAGTAAAAAGAAATGAACATAGCCTCCAAGAAATGTGGGATTATGTGAAAAGACCTAACTTACATTTGATACGTGTACCTGAATGTGATGGAGAGAATGAATCCAAGTTGGAAAACACTCTTCAGGATATTATCAAGAAAAACTTCCCCAACCTAGCAAGGAAGGCCAATATTCAAGTCCAGGAAATACAGAGAACACCACAAAGATATTCCTCAAGAAGAGCAACCCAAGGCACATAATCGTCAGATTCACCAGGGTTGAAATGAAGGAGAAAATGCTAAGGGAAGCCACAGAGAAAGGTTAGGTCACCCACAAAGGGAAGCCCATCAGTCTCACAATAGATCTCTTAGCAGAAACCCTACAAGACAGAAGAGAGTAGGGGCCAATATTCAACATCCTTAAAGAAAAGAAATATCAACCTAGGATTTCATATCCTGCAAAACTAAGTTTCATAAGCAAAGGAGAAATAAAATTCTTTATGAACAAGCAATTACTCAGAGATTTCATTATGACCAAGCATGCTTTACAAGACCTCCTGAAAGAAGCAGTAAACATAGAAAGGAACAACCAGTATCAGCCACTCCAAAAACTTACCAAATGGTAAAAAGCATTAACACAGTGAAGAGACTGCATCAACTAACAGGCAAAACAACCAGCTAACATCCAAATGGCAGGATCAAATTCACACATAACAATATTAACCCCGGCTGGGCATGGTGGCTCAAGTTTGTAATCCCGGCACTTTGGGAGGTCAAGGCAGGTGGTTCACGAAGTCAAGAGATTGAGACCATCCTGGTCAACATGGTGAAACCCCGTCTCTACTAAAAATACAAAAAATTAGCTGGGCATGGTGGTGCATGCCTGTAATTACAGCTACTCAGGAGGCTGCGGCAGGAGAATTGCCTGAACCCAAGAGGCGGAGGTTGTGGTGAGCCAAGACTGTGCCATTGCACTCCAGCCTGGGTAACAAGAGTGAAACTGCATCTCAAAAAGAAAAAAAAAAAAACAATATTAACCCTAAATGTAAATGGGCCAAATGCCCCAATCAAAAGACACAGACTGGAAAATTGGATAAAAGGAAGAACCCATCAGTGCGCTGTATCCAGGAAACCCATCTCACATGCAAGGATACACATAGAGTCAAAAAAAGGGATGAAGGAAAATTTACCAAGCAAATGGAGAGCAAAAAAAAAGCAAGACTTGCAATCCTAGTCTCTGATAAAATAGACTTTAAACCAATAAAAATCAAAAGAAATAAAGAAGGACCTTACCTAATGGTGAAAGAATCAACGCAAAAAAGAGCTAACGATTCTAATATATATGCACCCAATACAGTAGGACATAGATACATAAAGCAAGTTCTTAACGACCTACAAAGAGACTTAGACTCCCATACTATAATAGTGGGAGACTTTAATACTCTACTGTCAATAAATATAAGACAGATCACTGAGACAAAAAATTAACAAGGATATCCAGGACTTGAACTCAGACCTGGACAAAGCAAACCTAATGGACATTTACAGAACTCGCCACCCCAAATCCACAGAATATACATTCTTCTCAGCACCACACCACACCTACTCTAACACTGACCACATAAGTGGAAGTATATCACTCCTCAGCAAATGCAAAAGAATGGAAATTATAACAGTGTCTCAGACGACAGTGCAATCAAGTTAGAACTCAGAATCCAGAAACTAACTCAGAACCACACAGCTTCATGGAAACTGAACAACTGGCTCTTGAATGTTGACTAGATAAACAATGAAGTGAAGGCAGAAATAAAGATGTTCTTCTACACCAAGAAAGAAGATGAAACGTACCAGAATCTCTAGGACACATTTAAAACAGTGTCTGGAGGAAAATGTATAGCAATAAATGCCCACATGAGAAAAAAGAAAAGATCTAAAATCCATGCCCTATTGTCAAAATTAAAAGAGCTAGAGGAGTAAGCTCAAGAAAACTTAAAAGCTAGCAGAAGACAAGAAATAACTAACATCAGAGCAAGACTGAAGAAGGTAGAGACACAAAATTACCCTTCAAAAAATAAGTAAATCCAGAAACTGGATTTTTAAAAAGATCAACAAAATAGGCAGACCACTAGCCAGATTAAGAAAAAAGAAAAGGGACTATAATCAAATAGATGCACTAAAAACCTATAAAGGGGATATCACCCGGGATTCCACAGAAATACAAAAAACTCTATGCACATAAACCAGTAAACCTGGAAGAAATGGATAAATTTCTTCCAAGCCTAAACCAGTGAGAGGTTAAAACCCTGAATAGACCAATGACAAGGGCTGAAAGTGAGGCAGCCATTAATAGACGACTCACCAAATTAAGCCCAAGTCCAGTTGGGTTCACAGCCAAATTCTACTAAACATACAAAAAGGAGCTGGTACCACTCCTTCTGAATCTATTCCAAACAATCCAAAAAGAGGGAATCCTTCCCAAATCATTTCATGAGACAAACATCATCCTGATACCAAAACGAGGCAGAGACTCAACAAGAGAAGAAATCTTCAAGCCAATATCCACGATGAACATAGATGCAAAAATCTTCAATAAAATACTGGCCAACCGATTGCAACAGCACATCAAAAAGCTTATCCATCACAATCAAGTAGGCTTCATCCCAGGATGCAAGGTTGATTCATCATATGCAAGTCCATAAACATAATTCATCATATAAACAGACCACATGATTATTTCAATTGATGCAGAGAAGGTCTTTGACAAAATTCAACAGTGCTTTTTGCTAAAAGCTGTCAATAAACTAGGTATTGATGGAACCTAGCTCAAAATAATTGAAGCTCTTACAACAAACCAACAGCCAATATCATATTGAATGAGCAAAAACTGGAAGCATTCCCTTGAAATCTGGCACTAGACAAGAATGCCCTCTCTCACCACACTTATTCAATATTGTATTGGAAGATCCAGCCAGAGCAAGAAAAAGTATAGGTGCTGCCAAATCGAGCACATGCAATGCCTGTCTCAGCTTTTCTATGGCTCTTTCGTTATATGTTTTTTATAGGGAGAGGGTTGCGCTGTGTCGTTCGAGGCAAGTCTTGAAATTGTGACCTAACGATTCAATTAGGAAAGGAGAAAGTCAAATTGTCTCTATTTGCAGACAATATGATTGTATATTTAGAAGGCCCCATCATCTCAGCACAAAATCTCCTTAAATTGATAAGTAATTTCAGCAAAGTCTCAGGGTAAAAAATTAATGTGCAAAAATTACAAGCATTTCTATACACCAATAACAGACTTAAGGAGAACCAAATCAAGAACAAAATGCCATTCACAATTGCTACAAAGAGAATATGATACCTAGGAATACAACTAACAAAGAATATACCTCTTCAAGGAGAACCTCAAACCACTGCTCAAGGAAATAAGAGAGGACACAAACAGATGGAGAAACATTCCATGCTCCTGGTTAGAAAGAATCAATATCATGAAAATGGCCATACTGCCCAAAGTAATTTATTGATTCAATGCTATACCATCAAGCGACCAAGAATCTTCTTCACAAAACTGGAAAAAAACCACCTTAAACTTCATATGGAAGCAAAAGACAACCCGCATAGCCAAGTTAATTCTAAGCAAAAAGTACAAAGCTGAAGACATCACATTACCTGACTTCAAACTATACTGCAAGCTTACAGTAATCAAAACAGCATGGTACTGGTACCAAAACAGAGATATAGACAAATGGAACAGAGCAGAGGCCTTGGAGGCAACACCACACATCTACAACCATCTGATCTTTGAAAAACCTGACAAAAACCAGCAATGGGGAAAGGATTCCCTGTTTAATAAATGGTGTTGGATACACTGAACACCCATGTGCAGAAAGCAGAAAGTGGACATTTTCTTGATACCTTACACTAAAATTAACTTCAGATGCATTAAGGACTTAAACATACGACCTAACGCCATAAAAATCCTAGAAGAAAATCTAGGCAAAACCATTCAGGATATAGATATAGGAAAGAATTTCATGACTAAAACACCAAAAGCATTGGCACCAAAAGCCAAAATAGATAAATGGGACCCAATTAAACTGCACAGCTTCTGCACAGCAAAAAAAAAAAAAAAAAAAAAAAAAAAAAAAAAAAAAAAGTCGTTAGAGTGAATCGACAACTAACAGAATGGAAAAAATTTTTTGCAATCCACTCATCTGACAAAGGGATCCAGAATCTATCCAGAATCTACAAAGAACTAAAACAGATTTACAAGAAAAAAAAAAAACAAAGAAGTTCCTTCAAAAGTGGGTGAAGGATATGAACTGACACTTTTCAATAGAAGACATACATGAGGCCAACAAACATATGAAAAAATACTCATCATCACTGGTCCTTAGAGAAATGCAAATCAAAACTACATTGAGATATAATCTCACACCAGTTAGAATAACTATCATTAAAAAATCTGGAAACAACGAATGCTGGAGAGGATGTGGAGAAATAGGAACACTTTTACACTGCTGGTGGAAGTGTAAATTAGTTCAACCACTGTGGAAGACAGTGTGGCGATTCCTCAAGGATCTAGAAATAGAAATTGCATTTGACTCAGTAATCCCATTACTGGGTATATATCCAAAGGACAATAAATCATTCTATCAAAAGGACACATGCACACGAATGTTCATTGCAGCTCTGTTTACAATAGCAAAGACTTGGAACCAACCCAAATGCCCATTGATGTTAGACTGGACAGGGAAAATGTGGCACATATACACCATGGAATACTATGCAGCCATAAAAACCGTTGAGCTCATGTTTTTTGTAGGGACATGGGTGAACCTGGAAACCATCATTCTCAGCAAACTTACACAAGAACAGAAAATCAAACACCACATGTTCTCATTCATAGGCGAGTGGTGAACAATGAGAACACATGGACAGAGGGCGAGGAGTATCACACACAGGGTCTGAGGTGGGGGAACTAAGGGAGGGAGAGCAGGGGGTGGGGAGTTGGAAAGGGATAACATGGGGAGAAATGCCAGATATAGATGATGGGGAGAAAGACAGCAAACCACATTACCATGTATGTACCTATGCAACAATCTTGCACGTTCTTCACATGTACCCCAAAACCTAAAATGCAATAAAATAAATATATATAATAAACAAAGTTAGTAAATAAATGTAAATAAGTATGTAAATATGAAAAAATGATTTATTCTTTAAAAATTATATAAAACTAAAGTTTAATTAAATGCATATATGTATATATGTGTGTGTGTGTGTGTATATATATATATATATATATATATATATATATATATATATATCAAAAAGCCAAGCCCTGAAAAGCTTAATTTCAACAGTTTTTAGCAGAATTTTGAGGCTTTTTTCGGATAGAGAGAGTCCAAGAGATTCCTTCTGTGACATTTTCTGTAAAGTTTCTCACACTTCTACTCAATTTGAAAGTCGATAAATGTGTTTTCTCTGGTTTATTATTTAAGAAATTCATGGTAAAGAAGGCCTGTTTATATATGATTCTTCAATGATTACTAAGTCAGTGGTGTCCTGCTGAGGAAGGGCATAGAATCTCACGCTCACAGAAGCATGATGTTCTGTCAGATGGGAGCCTCCTCCCAGAGCCAGAGCTTCACCTTTCACATGTAATTAGAGGCTTTCACAGATATGCCTTCCTCTGAAGCCCTATCAGAGGCTTAGCCCTGAGAGTTTGACCAAAGAAGGTGACTAATGAGCATGTGACCTAGTACTCTGATCTACAGGGATTCTACCCTGTTTAATAGCTCTTCCCTGGCTCCAGAATCTTTTCCGTGTATTCACAAACAGATACACGGAAAGATTGAGAAGAAGCTTTGATTCTCACTGCGAGCCAGCTTCTCTACAAGTGGAATGTTGTAACTATTGCTGAGAGACTTCATGTTAAGTATTTCTGTCTGACAACATAATTGAGAAGAGAAATGGGCAAGAGTTGGATCATCCTGAAGGCCATGTCTAGGATTTTAACCTGATCTATGTCTCAGATTTATGTAAATATTGGCAAATATAGATTCATCTCTAGATGTAGAAAAACACAAGGAGGATCCCCTGCTCACAGAGAACATAAAAGATGAATTCAACGTTTTGTAAATCCAGCTTAATCTCAACCATGGGGCATTAAGTCTTTTCAGTAAAAAAGTAATTGTTTTCAATCACCTGAAGCAACTGAATTATGGCCTCAGACAGCTGGGTACTGAGAAGGTGTGCTCCTCACTAGAAATCCATGGCTACATTGCAGAGAGTTGGGATAATTCCAAAGGATTCTTTTTATTTGTATTTACATTTTTAATTTTTTTGAGATGGAGTTGTGCTCTGTCACCCAGGCTGGAAAGCTGTGGCATGATTCCTGCTCACTGCAACTTCTGCCTTTGGGTTCAAGCAATTCTCCTGCCTCAGCCTCCTGAGTAGCTGGGATTACAGGTATGTTCCCCCACTCCTGGCTAATTTTGTGTTTTTAGTAGCGATGGGGTTTCTCTATGTTAGTCAGGATGGTTTCTATCACCTGACTTTTTGATTCACGTGTCTCGGCCTCCCAAAGTTCTGGGATTACAGGCATGAGCCACTGCTCCTGGTCCAAAGGATTCTCTAGGGTAATAGGGAGACCAAACGGAAAAAATAAACCCAGTCATTGCCCTTCCATCGGGTCTAATTAATCCTACTCTCATCCTACCCCAAAATTATCGCCAGACTCTTTACTGGGGTGTGCCAGGAGTAATTCAGAAAGAACAGAGGTTATTCAAGCCTATCTATTTCCCATAGCACCTGAGGTCTAAGTCTTTCACTCCCCAGGTTTCAGATTTTCTTTTTTAGGGTTTCTGGAAAATTTTATTCATACTTCTGTAAAAGCTGCAACCAGGATTGCCTCTGGTTAATCACATCAGTTTGGATGAGTTACCCTTTTCTTGCAACATTAAAGGTCCCAAATTAGAAAGCAATACATTGGCATGGTGAAGTAAAGGGTACACTTTAATGTTTATTTACAGAAGGCTGCAAGATATGAAATTCCACATAGAAACGAGAAGCCCAGCCAGAGGACAAGCTTCATACAGTATGTATAGCTGGAACTGTTCAAGTATAATTTCAGTGTAAAAAGTGCTACAATAACAAACCACATTTAGAGTGTTTTGTAGAGAAATAAGAAGACAAAATACCAAAGGGCACACAACAAATTTATGCCTCAGCTACATGATCTAAAAGTCCCAGGAGCTCCATCCTGAACTTGGAAGGTATAGCCTTCAGAGACAGTTTCTGGCACAATATTTTGATCTTTCTCTTCCACTACAGAGAAATACTTCTCAATTAAGTTTAACGAAGCCTTATACACGGACTCATTTTCATGGCTTTCTAGAGCTTCAATTTTGTCTAAGCCTCCACATTCTTGAATCATTATACTCAGTTTCTCCATTCCACCTAGTTTCTCAATAGCCTGAAAGATATTTGAAATGGCATCCACGATAACCAGAATAATCTTGGTATCTTTTGCAGTTCAGAGGTTCATCAATAGCTTTATTATGCTGCAATGAATGAGGTACACAATCTGTTTAACTTTCCCACCACTGGTATAGTTGTTCACGGCCCATACAGCTTCCTTTTTTGTCTTAAAATCTGCCTCAGAGAGAGAACACTGACAAGAAATGTGACTAATCCATGATTTGCAACTTGCTGTATCTGATTCTGATGGCCAGCTATGATGTTTGACATTGTCCATGTAGCTTCTTTCTGAATGTTAGTTTTGGGGTTGGTGAGCAGACTGGGAAAGACAGCAAGTGCTCCTGCATTGATCAGAACTTGAGTCTGTTCCTCTGTTTTTTTGTGTCTGTTTTTGTCTGCTTTGTTGAAAACTTACTGCTTGTATTTGGCTTTATTTCTTATTTATCTATTCTATTTATGAAAATAAGAAAAACATGTTATGCAAAAGGTGAATCTATGTATCTCCTAAGAAGTACACATTTTATAAGCCTCATTCTTCACACCCCACACAAGATATACAGAAATCTAGAAAACAAAAGTTAGAGATAAAATTATAGAAACATGCTGTAAAGTTGTTTACAACTCTCTGCTTTCCCCTGAAAGCCCCTTGAGGTCATGGAGTGCTGCTTTCCAGGACACACTTTCTCAGTCACTGCCCAGGTAGGCACCTGAGCCTGGGCTGGGGAAAGTTTTGTCCTGTGACAACTCTTCTTATGTCCTCAATTACACTCCACAGACTATGCCTGCCAGCGTGTGTTTAAATACCTCACACTTGCCATCCCTGGGTAGGGACCAGACTATTCTACCTCTGTGAAGATCAAAGTGAGAAGGAGGAGGAGAGAAGATGGACACAAAGAAAAAGAACCAGAGAAACAGTGAATAAAGAAGAGTCAGGAAAGCCAGGTTCAGTGGCTTAACCAGGCAAGACTCTGTCTAAAAATAAATAAATAAATAAATAAATAAATAAATAAATAAATAAATAAATAAAGAGTTGGGGAGAACTAAAGAAGGTAAAATAAAGAATGAAGGTGGTGTGGGTGAGATTGGACATAAAAAGACACAAAAAGAGTGAGAGATGGTGACCTGAGAATGGAATAGAGAAACCAAAATAGAAAAAAAAGAGGAATCAGCAATGAGACGGAGGAGGCAGAATAGAGGAGGGGGCTCTCCACAGACAGGGGCAGTTGGCACAACAGAGGGTGCATCACATACTTGCCAGATGCTTTTTTTATTTTCCAGTTACTTTTTCTTTTAAATTTGTGTCATATTTAGTGAAGCTGTCAATGTTTTTAAAAATCTTCTCATGTACTAAAAATATTCTTTGATGTTTAGTCAATAACATTCAGAATTTAAATATGCCCTTGGAAAAATATTGATTTTTAAATTAACAGAAACCATTCAGTAAAACTAGTTAGTCTAATACACAACAGCTTCTTCTCTTTCCAATGTGGTTTAGGAAATTAATGCACTGCAACATGAAATTTCTGTCTATGTTCTCTTCAAGTTTCCTTTGCTCTTTCTTAGCAGATATTGAAGAAGGTGCTAGCTGGATATGAAAGTTTCTTTCATCAAAACCATCTGTTTATGATGAATACATTGTCCTGAGTTAATTGTATAGCCAACCTCCTTCATATTTCCAGTGGTCAATTATTACATGTTTTCAATTTTATAATTTGGGGAGTTCAATGTGATTTCTCAAACAAAAAAAAATGCTTAAAATTAATGTGATTAGAATCATAGAGAAGTCTCTCCTGGTCAAGAGTATAAATATGGTCTGAGACCTTGAGCCAGTGCTGGTGACTCTACTGGCCTGTCTTCTCATCCCTGCCTTCCCCAACACACACTTTCAGAGTCACAAGGCAGCTGAGGAGAGGCAAGCCCAGGCTTTAAGCTCAGCACAAAAGAGAGGCATCTCAGCAATCAGAAGGGAACACTGGCTCTGGGAAGAGATCTCAGAGAAGGAAGAATGCAGGTTGGGGGTTAGGGCTCAGATATGGGAAGAAGACTTGGAAGCTCAGGACCAGAAGAAAGAAAAAGCTGTGTGATCCTGGTGACCTAGGTCTCCCTTGGTGATCCTGTGCTCACCAGGGACTAGCAGAGACCAAGGGGTCTGTGACTTGAAGGGGAGGATGAGTGCAGCCACATACCCCTGGCTCTCATGTAATGTGTGGTCTTCATTAAAATAAAATAGTAATTTGGGGGAAAGAGCAGAAATATCTCACTTTCTTGTGTTTTTTGTTTGTTTTTGGTGTTTTTGTTTGTTTGTTTGACAAAGGTCTCACTTTGTCACCTAGGCTGGGGTGCAATCATGCAATCTTGCAAACTGCAACCTCCATCTCTGGGGCTCAAGTGATTCCCCGACCTCAGCCTCCCGAGTAGCTGGGATTATAGGCACTTGCCACTGCACCTGGTTAATTTTTGTACTTTTAGTAGAGATGGGTTCTCACCATGTTGACCAGGCTGGTCTCAAACTCTTGAGCTCAGGTTTTCCACCTGCGTTGGCCTCCCAAAGTGCTGGGATACAGGCATGAGTCACTACACCTGGCCTCCAAATAAGCGGTTTTAATTTGAATATTTTCCTCTTCCAGTGGTCAGCATAGAACATTTTTTCAACATGTTAGTTACTTCCTAATTACAGGATTGTGACACCAAAGAAAAAGGTATATGTGAAACTCTAGTCATCATACTACACACTGTGAGGTGACTTCTCAGTCATAATCTTACCTAAGAAACAAGTCTGCAGAAAAAGAGAAGAGAAAGGGAAGTCAATAATGGTGCCATCAGCCCAGGTGATAGTCATTCTCGGTTGATTACTCTGTTTCCTTACTGCAGATGTGTTTAGCATTCACTAACCACTGACTCTGCAGTCTTCTATCTGACACATGGGCTTGCACTTACTCAGGATCCTGTTCCACATCCTTCCATTTCTATCTAACTGTCATTTTATGAAATGGTGCTTGTGAAAATGCTCTGTATGGGAGATTTTCCTGGGCAGATCTTCACCCCAGACCTGGGTTCTGGACAGGGAGTGGGCTCTGCGGTCAGTGGGGTTGAGCTGCAGGATTGTTTAGAATGAAAACAAATGGATGTACCTCTTCTTTATTTGGACCAAAATTAAAGAAACTGTACACATAATAGTGTATTAATACCCAGGAAGAGCTGTGGAATCTTAGGCAGAGACTATTGACAACATAAAACCTGCTAAGCTAGACTTAATTACTCATTTGAAGCTGAATCAAGTGAATCTGTTTGAGCCTCTAAATAGAATCCATAAAATCATAATTAGAATTCATAAAATCATAGATAGAATCCATACAATCACAAATAAAAGCCAATTTTATCTTTAAATTAAATTTGTAGTAAGTGCTACCCTTGTCTGGAAACAAACTCTTCTGGAAACTGACTAATACCAAAGCCATGCAGGAGGTGAGAAATAATTACTCATGGGCTGAAATTATGGAGAGAATATAATGTCAATAATATAAGCCCATCCCTAGCTAATCTCAATTTAAAGTAATCTAATTCTCAGTGCTCATTATTGTAGCTTTGTTATGTATTAAGCCATAAAACCTATTTTGTAAAAAGTTCTTGAATATAATTTGTCAATTAATCTGCTAGCTATTTTATCTTCCCTACAGGAGTCAGGAATAACATTTCCAATATTACGAGATGTATTTCCAGAGTACCTTCAGTCATATAAGAGCACAAGAATGAAGCTAGTTTAATTATCTTATTATTTTAAAAAATAATCAATTTGGGCCTCTTTGATGTTGTTGCTGTTTTATCTACTAGAGCATATTATATACTTGACACAGATTATAACTAGATGATAACAGAAAACATTTGGCCTTTGTCCATTATGACAAGACTATTTCTTCATCAACTTAAAGATGAAGCATTCAAAGAAAGGTAACTTAATAACCTTAGTTTTTCACATTAAAAAATATTATCAACTTTGTAGTTTTCAGAATTTAATAGTTTGTTACATTTTTTCTGAGTTTAAAAATATTCAACGCCATTGCCAGGATTAATATTCATCTATTTAAATTCGTTCAGTAAATAATTGTTTTTGCTTTTGGATTCCCTACTTAAAATTGATTTTTGTTTTAATATGTTTAATAATTCTAACACAAAATAACTTCATTTGATGTTTTTATTTATTTAAAAAACTAATTTTTCTTATAATTAGTGGTTAGATTTAATTTAATTCGATTTAAATGAGAAATTGCCACAATGAAAACTTTTTGAAAAGTACAACCATACAGCTGGGTGTGGTGGCTCATGTCTGTAATCTTAGCACTTTTGGATGCCAAGGAGAGTGGATAACCTGAGGTCAGGAGTTCGAGACCTGCCTGACCAATAAGGTGAAACCCAGTCTCTATTAAAAATTCAAAAATGAGCCTACCATGGTGTCAGGCACCTGTATTCCCAGCTACTTGGGAGGCTGAGACAAGAGAGTTGCTTGAATCTGAGGGGCAGAGGTTGCAGTGATTTTAGATTATGCCAACTGCACTCCAGCCTGGGCAGCAGCAAGACTCCGTTTTTAAAGATAAATTACAACCATATCTTACAACTGACAAGATACATAAAATTCAAAATATTTGAAATATTAAAGTATATCTATGTCTATAAGATTGAGATACACAGTGGTTAAGCACGTTGTCTACTCCTGAAATTTTCTTTTTACAATGAGGTGACTTTAGAAGTTGTATTAGTTTGTTTTCATGCTGCTGATAAAGAAATACCTGATACACCCATCAAATTTCATGAGACTTATTCACTAACACGAGATAGCACAAGACTGGTGTCCATGATTCAATAACCTTCTTTTGGGTTTCTTTCACAACATGTGAGATTTCAGGGAGGTACAATCCAAGTTGATATTTAGGTTTGGACAGAACTGAATCATATCACTCAGCCCCTGGCCCCTCCATATCTCATGTTCTTACATCTCAAAACCAATCATGCCTTCCCAACAGTCCCCCAAAGTCTTAACTCATTTCAGCATTAACCCAAAATTCCGCAGCTCAAAGTCTCATCTGAGACAAGGCCAGTTTCTTCTGCCTATGAGCCTGTAAAATCAAAAGCAAGCTAATTACTTTCTAGATACAATGGAAATGCAGGTATTGGGTAAATACGGCCAATCCAAATGGGAAAATTTGGCCAAAACAAAAGTTACAGGGCCCATTCAAGTCCAAAATTCAGTGAGACAATCAAATTTTAAAGCTCCACAGTAAAGTTTTTGACTCCAGGTGTCACACTTTTGTCACCCTGATTCAAGAGGTGGGTTTCCATTATCTCAGGAAGCTCCTACACTGTGGCTCTTCAGAGTACAGCCTTTCTCCTGGCTGCTTTCATGGGTTGATGTTGAGCGTCTGCAGATTCTCCAGGTGCTTGGTGCAAGCTGTTGGTGGATCTAGCATTTTGGGGCCCAGAGGATGGTGGCTGTTTTCTCACAGCTCCACTAGGCAGTGCCACAATAGGGACTCTGTGAGGGGGCTTCCACCCCACATTTCCCTTCTGCACTGCCCTTATAGAGGGCCTGCCCCTGCAACAAATTTTGCCTGAGAATCCAGGCTGTCCACACATCTTCTGAAATCTAGACAGAGGTTTTCAAACCCCAATTCTTAATTTCTGTGCACTGCAGGCTCAACACCAAGTGGTGGCTGCCAAGGCGTGGCCCTTCCACTCTCTAAAGCCACAAGCTGAGGTCTACATTGGCCTCTGTCTATGATGGGTGGGTCAACTGAGACAAAGGGCACCAAACCCCTAGGCTGCACACCACATGGGACCTTGGGCCTTGCCAACAAAATTACATTTTTCTCCTTGGCCTCTGGGACTGTGAAGGGAGGGGTTGTAGTGAAGGTCTGTGAAATGGCCTGGAGACCCTTTTATCCCATAATCTTGGGGATTAGCATTTGGCCTGTTGCTACTTATGAAAATTTATGCAGCTGGCTTGAATTTCCCCATAAAATTGGGTTTTTGCTTTCCTTTTTTTTGTTTTCTTGAGACAGAGTCTCGCTTTTGTTGCCAGGCTGGAGTGCAATGGTGCAATCTCGGCTCACAACATTTACCTCCCAGATTCAAGCAGTTCTCCTGCCTCAGCCTCTCAAGTAGCTGGGATTACAGGAGCCCACCACACCGGGCTAATTTTGTATTTTCGGTACAGACGGGGTTTCTCCATGTTTCCCAGGCTGATCCTGAACTCCCGACCTCAGGTGATCTGCCTGCCTTGGCCTCCCAAAGTGCTGAGATGACAGGTGTAAGCCACCACACCTGTCTGGAATTTTTCTTTCTACTGAATTCTCAGACTGCAAAATTTCTGAACTTTTATGCTTTGTTTCCTTTTTAAAACAGAATGCTTCTAACAGGACCCTAATCACAGTTTAAATGCTTTGTTGCTTAGAAATTATTTCCACCGTAAATAACCTCTCTCAATTTCAAAGTTTCACAGATCTCTAGGACAGGAGAAAAATGCCACCGGTTTCTCTGCTAAAATATAACAAGAGTTACCTTTGTTCCAGTTCCCAACAAGTTTCCCATCTCTATCTGAGACTGCCTCAGCCTGAACCTTATTGTTCATATCACTGTCAGCATTTTTGTCAAAGCCATGCAACAAGCCTCTAGGAGGTTCCAAACTTTCCCACATTTTTGTGTGTTCTTCTGAGCCCTCCAAATTGTTCCAACCTCTGCCTACCCAATTTCAAAATTGCTTTTATATTTTTGGGTATCTTTCCAGAGTGCCCCATTCTACTGGTACCAATTTACTGCATTAGTTCATTTTCATGCTGCTGATAAATAAATACCTGAAACTGGAAACAAAACGAGGTTAAATTGGACTTACAGTTCCACATGGCTAAAGAGGCTGCAGAATTATGGTGGGAGGTGAAAGGCACTTTTTACATAGTGGTGGCAAGAGAAAAATGAGGAGGAAGCAGAAGCAGAAACCCTTGATAAACTCATCAGATCTCATGAGACTTATTTACTATTATGAGAATAACAAAGACTGGAGCCCATGATTAAACCACCTCCCTCTGTGTCCCTCTCACAACACGTGGGAATTCTGGGAGATAAAATTCAAGTTGAGATTTGAGTGGGGACACAGCCAAATTATATCAGAAATGTCATTCAGTTTTTTTATGTTTAAAATTTCCTCCCCTGTGAAAAGGGAAAATAAAGCACATTATAGATTTATTATAAAAATACATGTAAAACACTGTTATAATACTCTAGAATAGTACTACAACATAGTGAGAATATATAATTTTCTTTTTAGAGCAAAACTTTTATCAACAGACAAATGAAGTTTAATAAAATATTTCTGGGCTAGAAAGAATAGCAAGTACACAATAGGGTACTTTGGTTTCCCTCATAAAACAGACCTGATGTGTTCATGAAAAATCTCCTCACTTGGAATGAAATTATCAATTACTTGAAAATAACAAATTGTCTCCAGTATTATAGCAGTAAAAATTATCTTCTTATCCCAGATGATACTTAAATAGCTGAAATGTTCTTCTTGACTCTTTATTTATAAGATGAACATTACGATGCATAGCTTTGATGCTCAAGCACCTGACTATGCTCAACTCCTGATACTCTCTACAAAATTTCCTTAGAGAAGGACTGATTTGGAGTTGATCTATTTTTTCAGTAATATTAGATAGAAAGTTGTTTTTATGTTCACAGGGTGGGCCAGAGCTTGAGCATTGACACCATCTCCCACTTGAGTATCTCCCATGCCATCACCATCAGCTTTCAAAACATCAGGTGGACAGAGCTTAAACTATATGCTTCCAAATAGACTTGATACTCTGATATCCGAATTCCGTGCTGAATTCTGAATATGCCTGAAAATGTCATTATTCCTATGTATGTTACTGGCAAGTGGAACACCACAAGCAGCACAAAAATTATTTTAAACACTGTTATGGAGTAGTTAATTACAGAATTCCACATCTATCACATGCTGTATTTTTATCATTTTTTAATGTTTTGTGTCTGGAACTTATAACCCGGGGCAGAAGCTCTATGACTTTTACTCTGTTCAACACAAGTGGTGGATCCAACACATTCATAGGTCCAACACCACTCCTAAACACTTACCTGAGTCCAGAGTCACTGAAAGCATCTTTGTCTTGAGGAGCACTTGTGTATCATATCATACTCTCTCCTACATCTTTACCATATATGTGGTTTTGGGGTTTGGGGTGGTGTTTTGTTTTTTTCTTTTGTTTGAGATGGAGTTTCACTCTTGCTGCCCAGACTGAAGTGCAATAGTGTGATCTTGACTCACCACAACATCTGCCTCCCAGGTAAAAGTGGTTCTCCTGACTCAGCCTCCCGAGTAGTTGGAATTACAGGCATGCACCACCATGTCAAAATAATTTTGTATTTTTTGTAGAGACGAGGATTCTCCATGTTGTTCAGGCTGGTCTCAAACTCCCAACCACAGGTGATCCATCCACCTCAGTTTCCCAAAGTGCTGGGATTAGAGGCATAAGCCACCATGCCCTGCCAATGTAGTTCTTTTTTATAGTCCCAGTTGTTGGCTGATGAACAACTCTAAATTGATTGCTGCTTGTATTTTCTATAGTCGGACCCATTGTTCTCATAAGCCATGGCCCCAGGATATCCAGAATGATCTCTTCCTGCTGTGGAAGGAATACCAAGTTTTCTAAGATAATCAAATAGATCTACATTTTATGTGAATTTTATAATAACGTGCAGACATTTGTTTATTATTTTATGCAAAGATTTGATTACCACAAAGAGCAGTCGCATATCAAAGACCTGTAAATCACAGACTGAGTCTATACCCTCATGGGATTTTTATGGTAGCAATCGCAGTTACAAACTAAATGTTCTGCAAGTTCTTTGATAATTTTTCATTTACTAAATGTTATAATAAAGAAATTTAGATGGTGGGAGGAGGGGAAGATGGCACTGTAGGACCAACTCAGGATTGCAGCTCCCAGTGAAATCACAGAGGGTGAGTGCATGTCGCATTTCCATATGGATCTTTAATGCCCACAGACCAGGTGTAGGAGCTCCATGGGCCACCAGCATGGCAGTTTGGGCTGGCACAGCTGTTTGGGCCAGGGCTGCAGCACAGCAGCACTCCATACAAAATACACTGGTTTGGTTGCCCTGTTAAACCAGCAATTGGAGATTTTGGAAGGCAGATTAGTATATTCATCTGATTAAATGGGACTTAAACAGTAAGCCAGACCAGGAGATCCCTGGGCAGCAATGTGGTTTGAGCTGGCGCAGTGGGTTGCTGCATGGGAAATCACATAGATCCTGGCACCCTTGCATCAGGCGACTGGAACACCTGGGAGAGGGTCAACCGTTCAACTTTAAAAAAAGGGCTCAAAGACAGGGAGCCAGGTGATCAGGCTCAGCGGGTCTCACCTCCACAGAAACAAACAAAAGAGCAATTGGAAACCCTTGAGGTTGAGAGTTTCACAGCAAGCACAGCTGAACTCAGGACATTGCAGCTCGGTGGGGGAGGGGCGTCCACCACTACCGAGGATACGGAGGTACTCTGCCATTGCTGAGGCAGTCTGCCATTGCTGAGGCAACCCGCCATAACAGAGAGAGTCCACCACTACAGAGGAGGGCCACCATCACCACTGCAGTTCTAACCACACCCATATAAAAAGGACTACAGGGAAATACACACAGCAGCAAGGCAGAGCCCACGACAGCAGGGTAGAGCCCATGGCAGAAGAGTGGAGCCCATGGCAACAGGGCAGAGCCCATGGCAGCTCAGCATAGCCACTACAGGCAAGCAGTGACTAGACTGCCTCCTCGCTGGGCAGGAAAGTGCAATGGATACTCATAAATAAAGCCCTGACTTTCTGGGACAGAGCACCTGAGGAAAAAATAATGGGCTTTATGAGTTCTCCTGCAGCAGACTTAAACGTACCTGCCTAGCAGCCCTGAATGAACAATGGAGCTCTCAGCTCAGCACTAAAGTTCCTATAAAGTACAGACTGTCTCCTCAAGCAGCTCCCTGACCCCTGTATATCCAAAGAGTCATCTCACAAAAAACTAATCAGACTGACATTTGGCGGGCATCATTCAGGGACAAAGATAGCAGAAGAAGAATCTGGTAGCAACCCTCACAGTTCTGCAGCTGCTACAGAAGTTCCTGAGCAAGCAGGGCCTGGAGAGGACCTCAGCAGTCCTACAGCATTGGGGCCAGACTGTTAGAAGAAAAACTAAGAAGCAGAAATACTTCATCATCAACAATCTAGACGTCCACTCAGAGAACCAATCAGAAAATCAACAACTACTCAGGTGACAGGTGGATAAATTCACAAAGATGGGAAGAAACCAGCGCAGAAAGGAGGAAAACACCCAAAACCACAACAGCTTGCCTCCTACAAAGGACCAAAACTCCTCACCAGAAAGGGAAAAAAGCTGGATGGAGAATGAGAGTGATGAAATGACAGAATCAGACTTCAGAAGGTGGGTAATGAGAAACTTCCATGAGCTAAAAGAACATGTTCTAAATCAATACAAAGAAACTAAGAACCTTGAAAAAAGATTTGAGAAAATGATAGCAAAAATGGACAACTTAGAGAGGAATATGAGTGAATTGAAGGAGTTAAAAAACACAACCCAAGAACTTCGTGAAGCATGCACAAGTTTCAACATCTGAATTGACCAAGCAGAAGAAAGAATATCAGAAGTCGAAGATCAACTCAATGAAATAAAACAAGAAGCCAAGATTAGAGAAAAAAGCGCAAAAAGGAATGAACAAAGTCTCAAAGAAATGTGGGAGTATGTGAAGAGACCTAATCTATGTTTGATAGGTGTACCTGAATGTGACGAAGAACATGAATTCAAGCTGGAAAATACTCTACAGGATATTATCCAGGAAAATTTCCCAACCTAGCAAGGCAGGCCAATATTCAAGTCCAGGAAATACAGAGAACACCACAAATATATTCTGCAAGAAGAGCAATCCCAAGGCACATAATCATCAGATTCACCAGGGTTGAAATGAAGGAGAAAATGCTAAAAGCAGCCAGGAGAAAGATCGGGTCACCCACAAAGTGAAGCCCATCAGACTCACAGCAGATCTCTCGAAAGAAACTCTACAAGCCAGAAGAGAGTGGGGGCCAATATTTAACATCCTTAAAGACAAGAATTCTCAACCCAGAATTTTCTATCCAGCCAAACTAAGCTTCAAAAGTGAAGGAAAAATAAAATCCTTTACAAACAAGCAAGTACTCAGAGATTTTGTCACCACCAGGCCTGCTTCACAACAGCACCTGAAAGAGGCACTACACATAGAAAGGAACAACCAGTATCAGCCACTCCAAAAACATACCAAATGGCAAAGAGCATAAACAAAATGAAGAATCTGCATCAACAAACTGGCAAAACAACCAGCTAAAATCAAAATGGCAGGATCAAATTCACACATAACGATATTAACTCTAAATGTAAATGGGCTAAATGCCTGAATCCAAAGACACAGACTGGCAAGTTGGATAAAAAGACAAAATCCAACGGTGTGCTGTATCCAGGAAACCCATCTCACATGCAAGGATACACAAAGATTCAAAATAAAGGTATGGAAGGAAATTTACCAAGCAAATGGACAGCAAAAAAATGCAGGAGTTGCAATTCTTGTCTCTGATAAAATAGACTTTAAAGCAACAAAGATCAAAAGAGACAAAGAAGGACATTACATAATGAAAAAAGGATCGATACAACAAAAAGAGCTAATAATCCTAAATATATATGGACCCAATACAGGAGCACCCAGATATATAAGGCAACTTCTTAACGACTTACAAAGAGACATAGACTCCCACATAATAATAGTGGGAGACTTTAATACTCCACTGTCAATATTAGACAGATCAGCCACACAGAAAATTAACAAGGATATCCAGGACTTGAACTCAGACCTGGAACAAGCAAACCTGATAGACATTTACAGAACTCTCCACCCCAAATCCACAGAATATACATTCTTCTCAGCACCACATCACACCTACTCGAAAATTGACCACATAATTGGAAGTAAAGCACTGCTCAGCAAATGCAAAACAACTGAAATCATAACAAACAGCCTCTCAGACCATAGTGCAATCAAGTTAGAACTCAGAATTCAGAAACTAACTCAGAACCGCACAGCTTCATGGAAACTGAACAACTGGCTCGTGAATGTTGATTGGATAAACAATGAAATGAAGGCAGAAATAAAGAAGTTCTTTGAAACCAATGAGAACAAAGACACACCATACCAGAATCTCTGGGACACATTTAAAGTAGTCTCTAGAGGAAAATACATAGCAATAAGTGCCCACATGAGAAGAGTGGAGAGATCCAAAATTGACACCCTATTGTCAAAATTGAAAGAGCTAGAGCAGCAAGACCAAAAAACTTAAAACCTAGCAGAAGACAAGAAATAACTAAGATCAGAGCAGAACTGAAGGAGATAGAGACACGAAAAACCCTTCAAAAAATCAATAAATCCAAGAGCTGGTTTTTTGAAAAGATCAACAAAATAGACAGACCACTAGCCAGATTGATAAAAAAGAAAAGAGAGAATAACCAAATAGATGCAATAAAAAACGTTAAAGAAAAAATCACCACAGATTCCACAGAAATTCAAACCATCATCAGAGAATATTACAAACAACACTATGCACATACACTAGTGAACCTGGAAGAGAAGAATAAATTCCTGGACTCCTGTGTCCTCCCAAGCCTAAACCAGGAGGAAGCTGAAACTATGAATAGACCAATAACAAGGTCTGAAGTTGAGGCAGAAATTAAGAGCCTACCACAAAATAAAAGCCCAGGTCCAGATTGGTTCACAGCCGAATTCTACCAGACACACAAAGAGGAGCTGGTACCATTTTTCCTAAAACTATTCCAAATAATCAAAAAAGAGGAAATCCTTCCCAAATCCTTTTATGAGACCTACATCATCCTGATACCAAAACCCGGCAGAGACCCAACAAGAAAAGAAATCTTCAGGCCAATAACCATGATGAACATAGATGCAAAAATCTTCAATAAAATATTGGCAAGCCGAATGCAACAGCAAATCAAAAAACTTATCCATCATGATCAAGTACAATTCATCCCAGGGATGCAAGGCTGGTTCAACATACGCAAGTCTATAAACGTAATTCACCACATAAACAGAACCAAAAACAAAAACCACATGATTATCTCAATTGATGCAGAGAAGGCCTTTGACAAAATTCAACAGCCCTTTATGCTAAAAACCCTCAATAAACTCGGAATTGATGGAACGTATCTCAAAATAATAAAAGCTATTTACGACAAACCAACAGCGAATATCATACTGAATGGGCAAAAACTGGAGCATTCCCTTTGAAATCTGGCATTAGACAAGGATGCCCTAACTCACCACTCCTCTTCAATATAGTACTGGAAGTTCTACCCAGAGCAATCAGGCAAGAAAAGGAAATAAAGTGTATTCAAATAGGAAAAAAGGAAGCCAAATTGTCTCTATTAGCAGACGACATGATAGTATATCCAGAAGACCCCATTGCCTCAGCCCAAAAACCCCTGAAACTGATAAGCAACTTCAGCAAAGTCTCAGGATATAAAATCAACATGCAAAACTCACAAGCATGCCTATACACTAATAACAGACTTAAAGAGAGCCAAATCAAAAATGAACTGCCATTCACAATTGCTACAAAGAGAATAAAATACCTAGAAATAAAACTTACAAGGAACATAAGGGACCTCTTCAAGGAAAACTAAAAACCACTGCTCAACGAAATAAGAGAGAACACAAACAGATGGAGAAACATTCCATGTTCATGGTTAGGAAGAATCAATATAGTGAAAACGGCCATACTGCCCAAAGTAATTTACAGACTCAATGCTATCCCCATCAAGCTACCATTGACTTGCTTCACAGAACTGGAACAAACCACCTTGAACTTCATATGGAACCAAAAGAGAGCCCACAAAGCCAAGTCAATTCTAAGTAAAAAGAACACCGCAGGAGGCCTCACACTACAGGAGTTCAAACTATACTATGAGGCTACAGTAATCAAAACAGCATGGTACTGGTACCAAAACAGAGATGTAGGCCAATGGAAAAGAAAAGAGGCATCGGAGGCAGCACAACACATCTACAACCATACAAACTTTGATAAACCTGACCAAAACAAGCAATGGGGAAAGGATTCCCTGTTTAATAAATGGTGTTGGGAAAACTGGCTAGCCATGTGCAGAAAGAAGAAACTGGACCCTTCCCTGACACCTTACACTAAAATTAACTTCAGATGGATTAAAGACTTAAACATAAGACCTAACACCATAAAATCCCTAGAAGAAAATCTAGCCAAAACCATTCAGGATATAGGAGTAGGCAAGGACTTCATGAACAAAACACCAAAAGCATTGGCAGCAAAAGCCAAAATAGACAAATGGGACCTCATCAAACTCCACAGCTTCTGCATGGCAAAAGAAACAGTCACTAGAATGAATCGGCAACCAACAGAATGGCAAAAAGTTTTGCAGTTTGCTTATCTGACAAAGGGCTGATATCCAGAATCTACAAAGAACTCAAACAGATTTACAGGAAAAAAACGAACAAGCCCATTCAAAAATGGGCAAAAGATATGAACAGACACTTTACAAAAGAAGACATATATGAGGACAATGAACACATGAGAAAATGCTCATCATCACTGGTCATCAGAGAGATGCAAATCAAAACCACATTGAGATACCATCTCACGCCAGTTAGAATGGCGATCATTAAAACATCTGGAGACAACAGATGCTGGAGAGGATGTGGAGAAATAGGAACACTTTCCCACTGCTGGTGGGAGCGTAAATTAGTTCAACCATTGTGGAAGACAGTGTGGCGATTCCTCAAGGACCTAGAAATAGAAATTCCATTTGACCCAGCAATCCCATTACTGGTATATATCCAAAGAACAATAAATCGGTCTACTATAAGGACACATGCACACGAATGTTTATTGCAGCACTGTTTACAATAGCAAAGACCTGGAACCAATCCAAATGCCCATCAATGATAGACTGGACTGGGAAAATGTGGCACATATACACCATGGAAAATTATGCAGCCATCAAAAATTATCAGTTAGTGTCCTTTGTAGGGAAATGGATGAATCTGGAGACATCATTCTCAGCAAACTGACAAAAGAACAGAAAATGAAATACCGCATATTCTCACTCATAGGTGGATGATGAAAAATGAGAACACATGGACACAGGGAAGGGAGCACTACACACTGGGGTCTATTGTGGGGAATAGGGGAGGGACAGTGGGGGGTAGCTGGGGAGGAATAGCATGGGGAGAAATTCCAAATGTGGGTGAAGGAGAGGAAGGCCCCAAAACACACTGCCACATGTGTACCTACGCAACTATCTTGCATGTTCTGCACATGTACCCCAAAACCTAAAATGCAATAAAAAAAATTTAGATGAGAAAATTTATTATAAATGGGGCATCTAATAATTTAGAGACCATGGAAAACTTATATGGATATGTAGCTTTATATTAATTAATTTAAAATGTAATGGAAGGCTCATAGGTACAGCAAGATGGCAGAAGAGAAGGCTTCACCAACCACCCCATCTGCAAAAACACCAATTGAACAACTGCCTACATTTAAAAAGCACCTTTATGAGAACCAGAAATTAGGTGAGCACTCACAGTACCCGGTTTTAGCTTCATAGTGCTGAAAGAGGCACTGAACAGATGGGAAAAACAGTCTTGAATATCTTACATGATTTCTCCCAAATCCCCAAACAATGGTGGCATGGTTCGGAGAGCCAGAGTGCAGCCGTTGTGAGGCATGGAACTCAGTGCTGTTCTATTACAACAGAAAGAAAAACCAGACCAAACTGAGCTTACACCTGCTGATAGAGGAATTATTTAAACCATACAGTTGCTGGTAACTGTAAGTATACAGAAAAACTAATTTTTGTATTTTTAGTGGAAACGGGGTTTCACCGTGTTGGTCAGGATTGTCTCGATCTCTTGTCCTTGTGATCTGCCCGCCTCAGCTTCCCAAAGTGCTGGGATTACAGGCATGAGCCACCGTGCCCGGCAAGAAAACTCATTTTTGACAAAGCTGTGAAGAACATACACTGGGGAAAAGACAGTCTCCTCAATAAATGGTGCTGGGAAAACTAGATATCCATATGCAGAAGAATAAAACTGGATTCTTCTAGTCCAAGCTGGAGTGTAGTGGTGTGATCTCAGCTCACTGCAGCCTCTGCCAGCTGGGTTCAATCAATTCTCCTGCCTCAGCCTCCAGAGTAGCTGAGATTATAGAAGCCCACCAACATGCTGTAAAGAAAAAATAAACATTAAATTTGAACTTAATTGAACAGGAACACGAACCATGGTCACCAAGTCCTGGAGCAGGTTATATGAGTCCCGTTAGACTTTCATCCAGTTCTGCTTTAGTGAAATCTGTATTTCAGTCAATTCTTATACATTAGTTACTGAAAAACAACAAACAATTGCAAGAACAAGTTGACCTTTCTGTGTTGCTTGTGTTCAGTATTGAAGGGCCCTCATGACTGGGCCTCATGAAAGGCAAATTGTTACAAAGAAAGCTAGGGTCCCAGACTGTGCCAAAGATTTCTGAGACTTCTCCTCATCTGTGCATGGACAGGTTATATGTCTTTCCCCTTCTCCCCTCCCATATCAACTTGGTTATTATATTATTTGTTTATTACATTATTTTCTTGGTGTATCTGTACTGTCATATACTTGGGATAAAGGCTGTTGACCCTTAAAAGTCTGTGTGTCTTTTCTTCCCCCATCATGACTTTCCCACACAGAACATTTTTGGCATTACAACAGAATCTGAAAGTGAAAGCATGTCATTTGCCAGCTTCAGGACTGGACTGGGAGCTCAGGAACTTTCCATATCCCTGCAGGGGAACTCCTCCAGTTTCCTCCCCCCACCGTGGCCATTGACTGGTCAAAGGGAAATGGCCTTTGAGAAAATTGGGAATCTAAATTAGTGCATTTTGAACCAATGGCTGTGCATGACGCACTGCAGGGAATCCTCACTGGTAAAGGGAATGCTGAGGGAATTTCCCACCATGGATGGTACTTGCTTACTGCTTATAAGTTAATGTGTCAAGATAAGAATTTGATGCTACAAGAGAAATGTAAGCTGGAAATGAAGAATGCTAACCTGACTTTGAGAATGGCCCTGGCCCAGTGCCAGGCCTATGTCTTGACTGATCAGGCTCAAAGCTATCAGCCTACAGCTGAAAAAAAAATGTGTCCAAGTGGCCTGGTCAGGATAAAACTGAAGAACTAGCCAGCAGGGGCTTGGAGCAGGTACAAACCCAGCTTTTGTCTCAAGGTTGGAAAATTAACCCTAGTAGAATTCAAGGACTTACACAAACAGTAAAATTCCTCTGCATCCTATAGAATGTAGGGAAATAGTTCATTTGACCAAAGGCTAAGGCCAAAATACCCAAATTTGCAACACATACCACTAAAAACAGGCCCAGGAATTTATTGACTTGTGTGGATTCTGGAGACATCATATTTCCCACTTGGGTAACATCGTACAACCTCTGAATGCAGTCACTAGAAAATGCTACGGCTTTCACTGGGGACAGAAAGAGAGCATGGCTTTTGAACAAGCTAAACAAGCAGTGCAGCTGGCCCTGGATCTATGGCGCATATGAGATGGGGCAGTAGAACTGCAAGTGACTGTCCTTGATCAACATGCTAATTGAAGCCTTTGTCAGAAACAAGATGAAAAGAGGGTGTCTCTGAGGTTATGAACCTGGAAGTTGCCAGAAGCCGAAAAAGCTTATATCCCTTTTGAAAACAATTGTTAGCTTGCTGTTGGACTTTGCCAGAAAGGGAGCACATCTGCTTCAACCATGATGTCTTTGTAAGGTCTGATATTCCTATTATGACTTGGGTCCTTAATTACCCCAAAACTCAGTGAATAGGGTATGAAAAAGAAAGTAGCAGCCAGGTTTGGTGGCTCACCCCTGTAATCCTAGCACTTTGGGAGGCCAAGGTGGGTAGATCACCTGAGGTCAGGAGTTCACGACCAGCCTGGCCATCATGGTGAAACCCAATCTTGAAAAAAATAAAAAAGAAAGTAGCATCATAAAATTGAAATGGTACCTACAAGACAGGGCTAAGCCAGAACCAAAGGAGGTATTATTTTTACATGAGAATGCACAAAACTTGCCAGCTCAGAAAACCACTGAGCAAGTCCTGCGGATAGGGAAGTAAACATCCTCCTCTCAATGGGGCAAGTGCTCTAAAGAACTAAGTCCCCAGGATCAGAAACATTCTTGGTTTACTGAAGGATTCACCAAATACATTGGTGGCACTTGATGCTGGAAGGCCATGGCTTGCAATCCTGTTAAAAAGAAAATTGGCATTTCTGATGAAGGAAGGGGTGGGAGCAGCCAGCTGGCTAAACTAGTAGTGGTCCTCTGATCCATTCAGGACGAGGCCTGAGGGATGCATCTCTTGGTCAGTAGAAAATGTTCTACCTGGATGCCCCAATGGCAATGAAACAAATGGGTAATTGATTTCATTAATAAAAAAGTTTGAGGAAAAGAATACTGGAAAGATTTGTGAATCCTGGCGCACATTACCATTAACACTGTTTTTCATGTTCATGTCCACACGTCTCTGCTTTCTCTTGACAGACTAATCAGCAGGCAGATCAACAGGCCAAAATTCCCACCATAACTGCAAATTTGAATGCAGATAAATGGATTGCAACACACTCAAGCCTTCCAATGAGAGGAGTTATGATGTATGGTGATATAATTGATAGTGATTACTGAGGAGAGTTAAAGGTCATTTTATAAAATACCACTCCAGATTCCTTGCTATAAAGCGGCAGATGTGAGTAGCTCAATTGTTAGTGGTACTGTTGTGGATAATCAGGAGATGGGAGAGACCAATCGGTGGAACAGGAGGATTCTATTTAAGGTGTGAACAGGCTAAGTGGAGTCACATTCAAAAACTGAGCATCAGACAAAGAGAGCAAATGGCTTTTATGCATCTAAGGGCATGAAAACACAAAGCAGGAAGCAAACTTATAGAAGAGTAAACAAAAGCTATTAATCAAGGTAGTGACCAGCTTACATATGACTCTTAGTATGCAAGCCAGGTGGCCCTTATCTCAGCTCAGGTTGGTTTGGCAGATTTACCTTATCTCAGCTTAGGTTGGTTTGGTTAGATTTTCCACATGACTTTTTCCTTGGTGCCTTGGTGTCTGTAGATCCGGCCTTCTTAGGCATTTCTCATGGCCTTCACTGTGTCACTTAGATAAAAAATTGACTTATACAGGACAGAGATACCTATAAATTCCTAAGTTTACCTATACTATAGGGGTAAGTGTACAAGAAAAATTTATATTTCCCTCATGTTGAGAGAGTGCAGGAAGTGTTTCCAAAGTACATTCCCCTCAGCTCTGGCTTCTCAGACAATGTTATGAAGGATTTTTCTGGGCCTGGGCTTCACCTGTTGACTGCCGTCAGCCCAATACAGAGAACTTGTTTCTCTCTTTTTGATTTTAACTTTCTTTCTTTCCCACCTCAGTACCTTGTCAAAAACTAACCCCTGAGGAAATCTCTGCCCCAACAGAAGCTACGTACAGACCTAGGAGATTCAGATCCACTGGTACAGGTAGCTTACATCCTGGAGCCAAAATATGGTACAGCAGCCACCAGATCCCACCCTGAGGCTGGTGACCTGGTAGCTATGGGAGCAGAAAATGAAGGCTCAGTACAATTTCCTAAAGATGAAAAAAATATGCTTCCCTCCATTTCTGTTATTACAGAGAATAACCTGTCTGCTAATGATCAACACCTGTGTTTTTGTGTCTGAGGCCAAGAATGAATTCACCAACTGAGTAGCCACTACTGCAACAGAAGCAAACTGCTGTCAATGTTGGCTATGCGTGGAGTTGCCAGAGGCATACTGAGTGTTATGTGTATATCCCTGACAATTTTCACAATATTGCTCTTTTTGCAAAGCCATGGTGGCTGTGATTTTTCATTAATTATTCTTTTAATTCCCCTGTACTTACTTTGTATCTGTAATCTATATCAACTATGCCTTCCCCATGTATCTGTAAGGGTATTTTTCTACAGTCGAGTGGAAGAAAGGTTAAATATTAAATTTGAATTCAATTAAACATGAACACAATGCTCCCCAGTACCAGAACAGGTTTTGTGAGCTGCCTGAGCTATTCATGCAGCCCTGTTTTGGAGAAATCTCTATTTCAATCTATTTCTATTTGTTAGTTTTTGTAAAACAACAATCAAGAAAACAGGTTGTCTTTTCTGTGTTTTTTGAGCTCAGTAGTAAAGGGCTCTTGTTACTGGGCCTAATGCCAAACAGCTTGTTACAAAAAAAGCTAGGGTCTCAGATGGCACTAAAGCTTCATGAGATCTCTCCTCATCTGTGCACAGGTGGCTGTCTGACTCTGGAGCCCAGACTGTTGCTTCTTGATCTGGTGATGCTTCCTCCATAGTCTGGTGAGTGTGTGTGTGTATATATATATATATATTTCCTTCTCCCCATCTCTTATCAGTTTACTTATATAATTTGCTTATTCTATCTGTATTGCCATATACTTGGGATAAATGCTGCTTACCCTTAAAAGTATTGCATGTGCCTATTTTTCTCCCTCATGTGTCTCCCACACAGAACACTTGCCCAGCTAATTTTTGTATTTTTAGTAGAGATTGGGTTACACCATGTTGGCCAGTCTGGTCTTGAACTCCCGATCTCAGGTCATCTGCTAACCTCAGCATCCCAAAGTGCTGGTATTACAGACGTGAGACACCACATCCAGCCATGAGGAGGCATTTCTCTAAAGAAAAGCATACAAGTGGCAAACAGGCATATAACCATTGCTAAACATCATTGAACCTCAGAGAAATGCAAATCATAACTACAATAAGATATTATCTCATGCCAGTTAAACTGTTTTATATCCAAAAGAAAGAGAATAACAAATGCTGATGAGGATGTGGAGAAAACATTTGTTCAGTCTTGGTAGGAATGTAAATTAGTACAACCACTATAAAAGACAGTTTGAAGATTCCTCAAAAAACTAAAAACTGAGCCACCACACCTACCATATAACCCAGCAATCCCAGGGCTGTGAATATACTGAACAGAAAGAAAATCAGTTTGTTGCTGCACTGCTTACAATAGCTAAGATTTGAAAGCAAACTGTCTACAAATGAATGAACGTATTTTTTTAAAAAGTAGTACATATATAGAATGAAGTAGTATTAAGTCATCAAAATGAGATTTTATCTTTTGCAACAATATGAATAACAGTATGTTAAGTGAAATAAGCCAGGCACAGAAAGACAAACATTGCACGTTCTCACTTATTTGTGGAATCTAAAAATCAAAACAATTGAACTCATGGACATAGAGAGCAGAAACATAGTTTTCAGGGACTAAGCAAAATAGAGGGGCTGCGAAAAAGGTGGGGATGGTTAATGGGTACAATAAATAAGACCTACCATTTCATAGCAAAACAAGATGATTATAGTCAATAATAATGTAATTGTACATTTTAAACTAAGAGAGAATAGTCAGAATTTAAAACAAAGAATAAATGCTTGAGTGTGTGGGCATCCCATTCTATGTGATGTAATTATTATGCATTTCATGTCTGTATCAAAACATATCATGTACCCCATAAATATATAAACCAACCATTTACCCAAAAAAATACAAACTAAATAAATTAAATAAAATAAAAATAATTGAAAAATCAAATATCATAGAATTAACTAGACTCAGAAAAATAAGAGGATTGTAATAAAATGAAATGTCTATGCAATAATCATAATCTGAGAAGAAAGTCACACTTTCCTTCCATTTTTGTTTCTAATCTATATTTTTTCTACTTTCAAGTTGTTGAACTTTCTTCTTTTCACTTCTAGTTATATTTTAATGTGACTAGTCTGGGATATTTCTTTCTATATTTTTCACTTTTTAAATAATTCTCTAACTTTTAGATTTTATATTAAGGCCCCTTATGTTTTTGAGAAAAGCCTATTCAGATTTTTGACTATTTTAAAATTAGGTTATTTAATTATTTTCTGTTGAGTTTTTTGTTTCTGTTTATCAATCCTTCGTCAGCTGTGTAGTTTACAAATATTTTCTCTCATTTCTCTTTCTTTTTTTTTTTTTCTTTTGAGACAGAATCTCTCTCTGTTGCCCAGGCTGGAGTGCAGTGACAAGATCTCAACTCACCACAAACTCTGCCTCTCAGTTTTAAAGATTCTCACTGCTCAGATTGTCTAGTAGCTCGGATTAAAGGAACTCACCACCGCACTCAGCTAATTTTTGTATTTTTAGTAAAGACGGGGTTTCACCATGTTTCCAGGCTAGTCTCGAACTCCTGACCTAAGGTGGTCGACTTGCCTCAGCCTCCCCATGTGCTGGGATTACAGGCATGAGTCACCGTGCCGTGCCAATATGATATTATTTATACAATGGAATATTAGCCATAAAAATAAATGCAATACTGATATGTGCTGCAACATGGTTAATAAATAAAGACATATGCTCAATGAGAAAAGTACAAGAAAAAAGTCATATATTATATTATTTTATTTCTATTAATTTACTAGAATAAACAGCCAAAGACATAGAGTGGATAAGTGGTTACCAGGGAAATTGGATGGGAGAATGAGATATCACTGCTTAATGGGTATGGCTTTATTTTTGGTAAAATGCTGATAAAACTATTTTGGAATTTGACAGTGATGACAGATAATTTACAGTGTAGCATTGTAAATTATCTGGAAAACACTAAATTTTACACTTAACACTGGTTCGTATATTGAACTCTATGTTAAGTAAATTTTGGCTGACTAAAACAATTTAACAAACAAAGAAAATACGCTATGAAACAGGAGGGTAAATGAGGGAGCCCTACAGGCTCCAGGACAACGTGAGGGGTCTCAGAAGCTTCCCGTGCTTCCCTGTTTGCCTCCACTGTTCTGAGGTATCCAGTTAACTCCCAAGACCTCCTCAACCCAGTCTGGAAAATGACTCTGGCTCTGCTTTCCAAAAAGAACCCCAAAGCTCTGACAGGGATGACTTTGTCCTTGGACCTCAGAACAGTGGTCTGAAGCTCTACCACATTCTACATTAGTTTGTGTGCTCTATTCCACAAGTTTCCAGGCCACTTTCTGCTGTGAAACACCTTCAGAGGATGCAGAGAACTTTCCAAGGATCTGAGGGTACAGTGGGTAATTAACAGACAGCAAGATCAACTCAGTTGTTTTTGTTTTTTGTTTTCCTGATGCAAAAATATTCAATAAAATACTGGCAAACCGAATCCCACAGCACATCAGAAAGTTTATTCGTCACAGTCAAGTCAGCTTCGTCCCTGGGATGCAAGTCTGGTTCAACATATGCAAATCTATAAATGTAACCCACCACCTGTTTAAGCCTTTGAAATGTAGTAGTCACCCAAGTCACTTGTGTAAATTTATAGAGAAAAAATTTGAGGGTTTCACTACTGTATTCCTCTTCATATTGGGTGTAGGGTGATTTTTCCTAATTTTAATTATGTAAAGCAGTGAATCCAGAAATCAAAGTTTTGCCCTCTGAAGGCTTTTCTGGGGTTGGATAGAGCCCAGGCAGATCCATGGGAGCCTTGAGGCTCCCGAGCCATCAGCCTGTTATCTTTTCCCCTCCACATTTTATGTGTCCTGAGTGTGTTACCAAGAGATGGGGTGCCACTACCTCATGGCAAAGCTGCCCCCATCCTTTATCTTTTCTCTTCTTGTCACTCCATCAGTGCTAACTCCTCTTATGACCTTTAACCTAAGAAGTCTGTGTGTGTGTGTGTGTGTGTGCATGCACACACAAACCTGTGCAAGTCTAATGGTACAGACATGAGTTTGCTTCATATAATGAAAAAATTGGCAAAAATGCCCAGATCTCAAGGACTCATTCCCAAAGCAAACCCCATGACAATGTTGAGCCCTGGACTAGGTCAGAATGCTCTTTCATCCTCTGGACTCTGCCCACTTTATGTTCTCTGGGCCAGTCTCTGCTTCTCTTAGGACTTCAGTTTTCCAGTTATCCAATGATATGTTGGATGTTAAAGTGCTTAAGCCATAGCTCAGCATGCACATGGTCCAATCTTCCTACCAACTAGGTTAGGTGTAGCAGGGCTGTGATCAGGGTGTGCCCAGATCTTCCTCACTTGGGCAGAAATAGATGGGTTTAGCACTGTGCAGACAAACATTCTGTTCAAGAAGTGTCATATACACAGGATCTTTCAAGGCCCACGGACAATGTGTGCATGTGAGTCCCACTTTAATCCCCCAACAGCTTCCCATGGAACATACCAATATATCTCCTGTCCTCTGCATCTGAAAAGTGTGACATTCTCACTCAACAAATGGGCTGACAGGACCTTTGTGGTGGAGTAGTCCCACAAAAAGAATTTGAGATGCTATTGACTGTACAAGGAACTATGGATTTGGGCCATGTAAAAACACTAGAACTTTAGAATTAAATCTGTCTCCCTGCTGCCTCCACCAGTTTACAAATATGAAACGTCTTAGGAAAGAGGCGTGTCTTATCCAAGATTACACAGGGATTCCATGGCAAAGCTAGCACTTTGATTAGGATTACATTTGCCTACCTATAGAAGAAAACTGTACATGATAGAAGCAGAGACAATGGAGAAAATTCTTTCTCATAAATAAGAATGTTAGAGCTGGGCAGTCTGACTCTGAACTGTGCACCAAGGCAGTCAAAAACAAGGCATCTTTTGCTAAAATTCTCTTTCTTTTTTTAACTTTTAAGTTCAGGTGTAAACGTGTAGGATGTGCAGGTTTGTTACATATGTAAACGTGTGTCACGAATGTGGTTGTTCAGATTGCTTTATCACCCAGGTATTAAGCCTACTATTCATTAGTTATACTTTCTGATTCTCTTTCTCCTCCCACCCTCCACCTTCTTATAGATCCCAGTTTGTGTTGTTCCCTTACATGTGTCTGTGTGTTCTCATAATCTAGCTCCCACTTATAAGTGAGAACATGTAGTATTTGGTTTTCTGTTCCTGTGTTAGCTTTCTAAAAATAATGGCCTCCAGCTCCACCCATGTCACTACAGAAGAAATGATTGTTCTTTCTGTGGCTGCATAATTCTCTATGGCATTGATGTGCTACATTTTCTTCATCCAGTCTATTATTGATGAATATGTGGGTTGATTTGATGTCTTTGCTATTGTGAATAGGGCTGCAATAAACTTGTGCATACCTATGTCTTTATGACAGAATGACATCTTTATTTTGGGTATACACTCAGTAATAAGATTGCTGGGTGAAATGGTATTCTTATTTTTAGGTCTTTGAGGAATCATCACACTGTCTTCCACAATGATTTAACTCTACCAACAGGGTAAAAACATTCCTTTTTCTCCACAATTTGTTAGCATCTGTAATTTTTTGACTTTTTAATAACCATTTTGACTGGGATAAAATGGTATCCCATTTTGGTTTGGATTTGCATTTCTCTAATTATCAGTAATGTTGAACTATTTTTTCATACACCTAGTCAATAAGTGGTGCTGGTATAACTACAAGCCACAATACACTATTTTTTCATTTCTTCATGTCCTTTGCCCAATTTCTAATGAGTTTTTTTGTGAACTTATGTTCCGTATAGATGCTGGAAATTAGATCTTTGTCAGATGCACAGTTTGCAAAACTTTTATCTCATTCTGTACGTTGCCTGCTTACTCTGTTGATAGTTTTCTTTGCTGTGCAGAAGCTCCTCAGTTTAATTAGATCTCATTTGTCAATGTTTTCTTTGTTCTAATTGCTTTTGGCATCTTCATCATAAATACTTGTCCGGGCCTATGTCCTGAATGGTATTGTCTAGATTGTCTTCCAAAGCTTTTATGGTTTTGGGTTTTACATTTAAACTCTCCTGAGTTGATGTTTGTATATAATGTAAGAAAAAAAATCACTTTCTTTCTTTTTTTTAAATTTTATTTTAAGTTCTGAAGATCAGGTGCAGAGCGTGTACGTGTGCCATTGTGGTTTGCTGCACCTATCAACCCGGCATCCAGTCTTTAAGCCCATATGCATCAGCTATTTATCCCAATGCACTTCTCCCCTTGCCCCTCACTCCTCGAATAGTCACAGTGTGTGTTGTTTCCCTCCCAGTGTCCATGTGTTCTTATTGTTCAACTCCCACTTATGAGTGAGAATATGCAGTGTTTAGTTTTCTGTTCCTGTGTTAGTTGGCTGAGGATGATGGAGGAAGGGGTTCACTTGCAATTTTCTGCATGTGGCTTGTAGTTATACCAGCACCACTTATTGACTAGGTATGGAGTCCTTTATCCATTGCTTGTTTTTGTCAGGTTTGTCGGAGAGCAGATATCTGTAGGTGTGCAGCCTTATTTCTGGGTTCTCTATTCCATGTCATTGGTCTATGTGTCTGTTCTTGGATCAGTACCATGTTGTTTTGGTTACAGTAGCTGTAGCACAGTTTGAAGTCGAGTAGAGTGATGCCTCCAGCTTTGTGCTTTTTACTTGTGTTGTCTTAACTGTTTAGGACTCTTTTGGCTCCATACAGTTTTAAATAGAGTTGTTTACTTTTGTGAAAAATTTCAGTGGCACTTTAATGGAAATAGTATCAACTCTATGAATTTCTTTGGGGAGTATGGCTTTTCAAAAAATTGTAATTCTTCCTATCAATAAATATGTAATGTTTTTCCATTCACTTATGTCAGCTCTGATTTCCTTGGATAGTGGTTTATAGTTCTCCTTGTGGAGACCTTTTACTTCCCCTGTTAGATACATTTCTTGGTATTTCATTCTTTTTGTGGCAATTGTGAATAAGAGTTCATTCATGATTTTGCTCTTGGCTTAATGGTTTTTGGTGTATAAAAATGTCAGGGCTAGTGATTTTTGCATATTAATTTTGTATCCTGAGACTTTGACAAAGATATTTATCAGCTTAGGAAGCTTTGGGGCTGAGCCGATATCGGTTTTCTAGATATAAAATTATATCCTCTGCTATCAGCTGTAGTTGAACTTCCTCTCTTCTGATTTGAATGTCTTTTATTTCTTTCTCTTACCTGATTGCTCTGGCCAGTACTTCCAATACTGGCTTAAATAGGAGTGGTGAGAGAGGGCATCCTTGTCTTATGATGATTTTAGAGGAAAATCCTTTCAACTTTTGCCTTTTCAGCATGATGTTGTCTGTGGTTTTATCATATATGGTTCTTATTATTTTGAGAAATGTTTTTTCAGTTCCTAGTTTATTGAGAGTCTTTAACCTGAATGCATGTTGAATTATGTTGGAAGCTTTTTCTGCATCTATTCACAGAAGTCATGTGGTTTTTATCTTTAGTTCTGTTTATGTAGTGAATCATATTGATTTGTGTATGTTAAATTAACCTCACATCCCATGGATGAAGCCTACTTGACTGTGATGAATAATTATTTTGATGTGCTGCTGGATGAAGTTTGCCACTATTTTGTTAAAAATGTTTGCATCAGTGTTCATCAAGAATATTGGCCTGAAGTTTTCTTTATCGCTTGTGTCTCTGCAAGGTTTTGGTACCAGGATGATATGGTCCTATAAAAAGCATTAGGGAGAAAATCCTCTGTTTTAATTTTTTGAAATAGGTTTAGTAGAAATTGTACCAGTTATTCTTTGTAAATCTGATAGTATTCAGCTGTTAATCGTTGGTTCTGGGCTTTTTGTGGTTGGTAGAATATTTGTTACTGCCTCAATTTCAGAGCCTGTTATTTGTGTTTTCAGGGATTCAATTTATTCATGGTTTAGTCTTGGAGGGTGTATGTATTCAGAAATTTACCCATTTCTACTAGATTTTTTAGCTTATGGGCATGGAATTGTTTATAGTATTTTCTGATGGTGGTTTTTATTTCTCTGAATTCAGTGGTCACCCTTACTGTTTCTGATTGTGTTTATTTAAATTTTTTTCTTTTCTTTCTTATTAGTCTATCTGGTTGTCTGTCTATATAATTAGTTTTTAAGAAAAAACCAGCTTCTGAATTTGTTGATCTTTTGAATTATTTGTTATATTTCTATCTCCTTCAGTTCAGCTCTTATTTCGTTAATTCTTGTCTTCTACTAGCTGTAGAATTTCATTGCTCTTATTTCTGTAGTTATTTCAGTTGTGATGTTAAGTTGTTAATTTGACTTTCTGGCTTTTGAATGTGGGCATTTAGTGCTATAAATTTTTCTCCTAACACTGCTTTAGCTGTGTCCTAGAGATTCTGGTATGTTTTGTTTTTGCTTTCATTGGTTTCAAAGAATTTCTTAATACTTGCACTAATTTCATTATTAACCTAACAGTCATTCAGGAGCAGGTTATTCGATTCCTGCTTAATTTTATGGTTTTTAGTAAATTTCTTTATTTTCTGTTCTAATTTGTGCTGTGGTCTGAGACACTGTTTATTATAGTTTCAGTGCCATGTGGTGATGAGAAGAATGTACATTTTACTGTTTGGAAGTGGAGAGTTCTGTAAATATTTATCACATCCATTTGATCCAGAGCTAGGTCCAGATCCTGAATATCTTTGTTAATTTTCTGTCTCAATAATCTGTCTAATATTGTCAGTGGGGTGTTAAAGTCTGTCACTTTTTTTTTACAGGTCAGAAACATAATTTTTTTAAATTTCATTTTAGGTTTTGGAGTACATGTGTAGAACATGCAAGATAGTTGCATAGGCACACATGTGGTCTGCCACTATTATTGTGTAGAGGCAGTCTAAGTCTCTTTAAACATCTCTAGAGATTTATTACATGCACCTGGGTACCCTTGTGTTGGGTGCACATATATTTAGAATAGTTCGTTCTTGTCGAATTGAATCCTTTGCCGTTATATAATGACTCTCTATGTCTTTTTTTGTTTGTTTTGTTTCTTCCTGTGTTGGTTTAAAGTCTATTTTGTTGGAAACTAGGGTTGTAACCCTTGCTTTTTCTGTTTTTCATTTGCTTGGTAAACTTTTCTCCATCCCTCTATTTTGAGCCTATATGTGTCACTTCATGTGAGATGGGTGTCTTGAAGACAGCATACCAATGGGTCTTGGTTCTTTATCCACTTGCCACTCTGTGTGTTTTAATTGTGGCATTTAACCCACTTACATTATTGTTATATGTAGATTTGATTTTGTTATCTTATGCTAGCTGGTTACTTTGCAAACTTGTTCATGTAGCTAATTGATAGTGTCAATGGTCCGTGTACTTCAGTGTGTTTTTGTAGTGGCTGGTAATAAGTTTTCATTTCAACTTTGGAGAATCTGATAATTGTATGTCCTTGGTATGATCTTTTCATGGAGTATCTTACTAGAGTTCTCTGCATTTTATGGATGTTAATGTTGGCCTGTATAGCAAGGTTAGAAAAGTTCTCATGGATGATATACTGAAATATTATTTCCAAATTGGTTTCGTTCTCCCCAGCTCTTTCTTTCCTCTTTTTTTTTCTTTTTTGGAGATGGAGTTTTGCTTTTGTTGCCCAGGCTGGAGTGCAATGGTGTGATCTCATCTCACCACACCCTCTGCCTCTCATGTTCAAGCAATTCTCCTGCCTCATCCTCTTGAGTAGCTGAGATTACAGGCATGCACCACCACACCCAGCTAACTTTGTATATTTAGTAGAGATGGGGTTTCTCCACGTTTGTCAGACTGGTCTCAAACTCCCAATTTCAGGTGATCTACCCACCTCAGCCTCCCAAAGTACTGGGATTACAAACATGAGCCACTATGCCAAGCCTATCCCTAACTCTTTCAGGTATACTAATCAGTTATAGATTTGGTCTTTTTACATAATCCCATATTTCTCAGAGATGTTGTTTATTTCTTTCATTCTTTTTTTCTATTGTCTGCCTGTCTTATTTCAGAAACACAGTCTTTGAGCTCTGAGATTCTTTCCTCTGCTTGGTCTATTCTGCTATTAATACTTGTGATTGCGTTATGAAATTATTGTGTTTTTCAGCACTATCAGGTTGGTTAAGTTATTCTCTATTCTGGCTAATTTTTTATCTGAAATGTCATATATATTATAATCTTTAACTTTCTTGCATTGAGTTAGAACATGTTCCTTTAGCTCAGTGAAGTTCACTTTTATCCACATACTGGAATCTACTTCTGTTATTTCAGTCATCTCAACCTCAGCCTTATTCTGAAAGCTTGCTGGAAATGTGGTCATTTTGGGGAAAGAGGGCACTGTGATTTTTGAGTTTTTAGTATACTTGAGCTAACTACTTCTCACATGTGTGTGCTTATCTACCTTTAATCTTTAAAGTTACTGACCTTTGAATTTTTTTTTTGTTTATTTGTTTGTTTCCCTTTTAATAGTTTGGCTATTTTGTGTAGGGCTGTTACAGTTTGTAGGGCTTCTACTCCAGTCTCCAATCATCTCACATTTCCCAGTAACTGGAAGTAGCACCAGTGAAGTCTGTAAAACAAGAAATATAGGAGCCCACCACTTTGGGAGCTCCGTCCCAGGGGAGGTGCAGACCTGTTGCTGGCTTAAATACACCTGTAGGAGCTGCCTGGAGACCCTGGTTGGTAGGTATCACCCACAAAGAGGAACAGAATTGGAGACCCACTTAAAGAAGCCATCTAGCTTCACTTTCATAGATCAGCCATGCTGTGCTGGTACCATTTCTACCCCTCATCAGATTGGGCTCTCCATAGCTGAAAGACTGAAAGAGCTAAGTTGCTGAAACAGCATAGATGGTAGCCCACTCTTTCTTTAGGAACTCTCAGAAAGTTTTTAAACCTCTGTTGGCCAGAAAACACCTGGCTCACTCGGAGATGAGGAGCATATCAGGGTCCCACTTAAAGAAGCAGGTTGATTACATTATGTTGGAGCCACTGTGCTGTGCTGGGGTACCCCTTCTGCTCCTGAATGATTTGGATACTCCTAAGCCAACAGGCTGGAATGGTTTAGTTGTCCAAACAGCAAATATGAAAAACCACTCCTTCCACTGGGCACTGCATCCATGAAGAAATCAAAACTCTGTCTGCTGGAGAATATGAAAGGGGCTGTCCAGAGGCTCTGGCAGAAGGCCCCACCATTAGATAAAAAATGCCTCAGGGTCCCACTTCAAGAAGCAGTCTGGCCACATTTTGGTAGAACCACAGTGCTGTGTTAAGTGTTCACTCCATCTGCCGTCAATTTTATTTGGACTTTCCTAAGTCCAGGCTAGAATGGCTGAGTCATTCAAATAGCAAACATGGCAGCCTGCCTTGCCTCCGAGAACTCTGTTTCATCCCAAGTAGGTGCAACACTGTTGCTGGGGGCTGGCTGGAATTCCAAGCCAATGAGTCTTATCATGTAGGGCATCACGGAAATGGGGCCCACAGACTGACGCTGCTCAGGCCCATGGATTCAGCTTCCTCTCTAGGGGTGTTTACAGAGGTCCAACCTCCCACCTTGTCTGAGTTGCAGTCATCTTTTCCAGAGATCCCGGAGCCAAAGCATGTAAAGCTCCTGAGATCCTGTTTGTGTCTGAGCAGTTGTTTTGCCAAGACCATGTAGCTGTGTGTGTCAGACCAAAGGCCCTGGTGGAATGGGTTCATAAGAAAATCTCCTGAACTGAGGTTGCAGAGATCCATGGGAGAAGTGTGGCTTCCCAGGGTCACACATTTGCTCACCACTTCCCTGGACAGGGCAGGTTCCCTTGGGTTTGTGTTACTTCTGGGTGAGCGGTTACCATGGCTTGCTTTTCTCCATTCTTCATTAGTCCCAATGCAAATGCCTGGGTGTTTCAGTTGAAGGTGTTGCATTTACTTTCCCCCTTTGTTTCTTTTCATGAGAGCCACACACCATAGCTACTCTTAGTCAGCCCTCTTGGCACCATTACCTGATACAATCTTTTGGTAGACGGTTTTATCCTGTAGGCTGTCTCTGGCCCTAGATGACTGTAGGAGCACCAGCCTGCACCAAAAACTACGTGAATTTCAGAGAGCAAGAAAGAGAAAAAATAAAAGGTCAAAGTGACTCACACAGCTGTGTCAGCTCCATCTGAGGAGTCTTCCCAAAGTCCCATCGATACTTCTGATTATTTATGCCCAGTTGTCTTAAAGGTCCTCTAGTCATTGTTAGCTTCAATAGTGGTCAGGAGCTATAACTTTTGTGTTTGGTAAGTTGCTGTTTGCATAAAAGTGAATCTCTGTTTTGAAGAATGAAAGAAAAATAAGAAATGTAGCAATGACAAGTGCTCTTTTTCTACACTAAATTTAAAGATAAACAGGAGAAGGTGGAGCTTTTCTCAGATAAAGTGGGTGTTCATTTCCCAAACAAAAATTCTTTTGGTGTTTATTACTTTTCAGACCCAATGAGAAAAAGTCTTGGTTGTGATAAAAATGTCCTTTATGACCAAAGGTTAGTGAAGATTAACTGAACCCTTTCTTTGACTATTCCAACCTTGACTTATTACCTGGCTTGTGGTTTAAGAAGCTCATTTTCAGAAATCGTGTTATGGCTTAGCATATTCCACATATCTTCTGCATCCACTCAGATTCAGACTCCCCTTTCTTGATATTTAAGTCCTCAGCCAGCCTGTAGCCAGAATTCTGTTAGAAAATATTCTTCTTCCTTTAATATTTTAGCGAATGTTTTTCAGTAATTTCTTATCCACTGATTTATTCCACTTATTGAGTACAAATTCTGAGTTGTCGGTGTTCAGAGTTATGATCAGTTTCTGAGCCCTATTACAATGGCCATAACAACTACTGCAATTGTATTAAGGTCTTCCTTCCCAACGTTTAACAAATGTCAGAATTTTTTATTTGATAGTTGGCCAACAAAATGCTTGTGTATAAAAACAGTTTTTTAAGTTCTCCTCAGAAAATGATGTGAACCACCGTGTAGTTGCATCTGCCTGACCCTTGTGTGTCCAAAAAAGGATGTTTTTTATTCAAATGGGATGAGAGTGGAAGATATAGAAAAGTGGACTTGTAGAAATTATGGTCCCTATAGACAATGTGTAGAAGCAGAATCTGTGAATTTTGATATAAAAAATCAGGTAATTTTTATTTAAATGTAGTGATCCTCATAAAAATAATTCAATTTAATTAAAAATTAGAGCAAGTTAACTTGAATTAATTATATTTTTGAAAAATATAAATTCATGAAGTTAAAATGTCCTATCTAATTTTGCTCTGGAAAACACATCCTCAAATAAATAAAATCTGTTTTATTTGATTGTTTCATTTTATCTGTTTATTAAATCCATAACAAAATTATTTTGTGTGGTTCAAGTTATTTTCTTTTGTTTTTTGAGACAAAGTTTCACTCTTGTTACCCAGGCTGGAGTGCAATGGCACGATCTCGGCTCACTGCAACCTCTGCCCCCTGGGTTCAGGCAATTCTCCTGCCTCAGCCACCTGAGTAGTTGGGATTACAGGTACGCAACACCATGCCGAGTTAATTTTTTGTATTTTTAGAAGAGACGGGGTTACACCACGTTGACCAGGATGGTCTCGATTTCTTGACCTAGTGATCCAACTGCCTTAGCCTCCCAACGTGCTAGGATTACAGGCGTGAGCCACCACGCCCGGCTCATGTTCTTTTATATAACATAGTATGGTAAAAATGGAAGGGTGAAAATTGCAAGACCAACTTCACATTTTTCATCCTAAATAGTCATTCTTATAGTCATAAGAATGCATTTTAAATTAATTCAGTAATTAGGTATTCAAGTGCATGGTTTAGCTTATGCTGAAGTGTCAGATGCCAACCCTCTAATTTGCAGTAGATTAACAGCATATTTTATCACACGTAACAGTGCTGTTGGGTGACCAGATTGAAAAGGTCCCTCCTCTCTATGTAGTCATTCAGGAACTCAGAGTTCTTTCATTATTTTTCTTCACCGTTCCTGACTCTAAAATATAGACTTGATTTGTTATGATTTGATTTGATAATGGAAAGCATGGTCAGTCCACTGGATTCCATAAAGAGGAGCACATTGCTACACTTTGGTTGTGAAGTGGATTTCTTGGTCCGAGCAATGCTGAGTGGAATACCATGTGGGTGGATAAAGGATTCTGTGAGTCCATGGATGGCAGTTTTGGCAGAAGAATTTTATGCACGGTAAACAAATTTATATCCATGGTGAGAGCCTACTCCATTGAGTACAAACTTTTCCCCCTTATATTATGTAAATTATTAAGTGTAATAAACGTACTATCAGGCACCTGGAGAATCACTGCAGATACGACATCATATCAAAAACTCGATGTTGATCTGTGGTGCTGTGAGATTGAACACTCAGAGTTGGCTGTATCGAGACTGGGCTTTTGGATTCCAAGTTCATGTTGCTCAGGCTGTGCATTGCTTCTATTTCTGCTACTATGTTCACCTTGTTCATAAGTCCATGGGGTGATGACGGGAGTGGGGAGGAAAATAAGAATAATCAATACCCATAGAAAAAGTCATTCTGTCCACGTTATTATCAACATCCTACTCCGACGCGGTCACCCCATGGTGGGCATTCACCTGGAACATACATATCTTTATGTAATTTATCCAGTAAGAGATGTTTATCCACAAAATTCTTTCCAGTTTTTTTATGAATTCTATAACCAAGTTTTCTGCATGTTGCTGACCATCTAACCAATTCATAAGTCACAGATGTGTTGAAGGAGTGGGGATTATAAGATCTAAAATTCCTGGTCTTAAGCAGTCACTGCCTCAGCCTCTTCAGTAGCTGAGACTCCGTGTGCACGACACAATGCTCAGCGAATTTTGTGCTATTTCTGTTAGAGATGGGATTTGGCTGTGTTTTCCTGGATGGTCTCACTGTACCTGCCTCAAGAGTTTTCCCAGCTTGGCCTGCAAAGTGCTGGCACTAAAGGCATAAACCACCGCAGTCGGCACCTATAATTTGATATTTTAAACAGTATGTAGTGAAAGCTATCCCTAAGTTATCTAGGGAAGAAAAGGTCACGATCACAGTGTAAAACTGTACAGATATAATGCGTGCACATATGTTCATACATGCTTGCGTTTGTGTGTTGGTGTGTTTTCTGAGAAAGTACTTCATTGCTACCAGGCTAGGATAGCATTCATGGTCTTCTGGTGATGTCGGATTTTGAACTTCCAGGATTCATGGAACAAGAGTCCTAACTGATTCACAAGAGGGTGGACGTTGTGAAACACGATTAAGTAACAAGCACTGTGGAAGAAACAACTGGCCATGGACAACAGTGAGTGTTCACACCGTCTTATCTGTGAAACGCTTTGCTCAGAGCACGCTTTTTATTCACTTCATTCTATGGTGACGCATATTGCTACTCTGAGTTGGTGAGAGATTGAAGCTGTGGTCCACTGTGAAACCCTGAAGACTGGCCTTCTGTCTGAGGTAGCTCCTGCCTCTATCCGTACCTGTGCCACACACCAATGGAGACTCTTCTCTCTGGATAAATGGAAGTTCCCAATGATCCGACTATCATTCCCAGGGGCTCTGGTTGAATTGTTTTTGGAACCGTCTTGAAGGATGTCCTGCATTCCGAAACAATGGCCAAGGGAAATCACAAGAAAACGTTCGACTCCCTGTGCCTGTGTCCCCTGCACTTCGTCGCTTACCCTTCCATCAGGGATCCAACTTATTCCAGGATGACACTTGTTTTGGTTTTCGTTGGGCGTCACCTAGCGGCGGCCCGTATTGAAAATTTAAGCAGCGCTCATGACCAGCCTGGCCAATATAATGGAAACCCGTGTCTACTAAAAATACAAAAATTAGCCAGGCGTGGGGGCAGGTGACTGTAATCCCAGCTACTCAGGACGCTAAGGCAGGAGAATTGCTCGAACACTGGAGACAGAAGTTGCAGTGAGCCAAGATGGTGCCATTTCCCTCCAGCCTGGGCAACAAAGCCTCTTTCTCAAAAAAAATAAAGAATAAAAAATAGAGAAAGAGAAGAAAATTTAAGAAGCACAGAACAAAAAAAGCTCTGGTCACCTGCGCACAGCACACTCACTGCAACAGTGAACTTCTGTGCTTAAGCACTCCTCCTGCCTCAGCTTCCTGCGTTGCTGAGAATATAGGCATGTTCCACAATGCTTGGCAATTTTTTTAAGTAGTGCTAATCTCTCTTGTTGTGTTGCCCAGGTTAGTCTCAGACTCCTGGCCTCTAGCCACCTTTGTCTGTTAGAATTACAGGCATGAGCCACTGTGCCCATTCCTATAATTTGATATTTTTAACAATACTTTCTAGTGAAATCCATCACGAAGGCATTTAGCAAAAGAAAGCTCACTATTATGATACAAAGTTGTATACATATTGTGTGCTCATGTGAGCGTTCCTCCGTGTCTGTTTTCTGAGAAATGGTATTCTTTTACCTAGGCGCATTTGTTGAAGAGCTGTGGGGACTGTCTGGGAGGGTGCTCTTGGCCAGTAACATAATGAAACAGAAATCAGAAGACTGGCGACCCCATGTGCCTTCATATCCTTCCCCTTCGTCGCTCACTCCTAAATCAGGGATCCCAATTCCTGGATGACATGTCGTTCGCTTGTCATCTGGCGTCACCTACCGGTCACTTTTATTGAAAACGTAGGTGTTAAATTTGTAGGCAAAACTTCTGGCTGCCTGAGAGCAACCAGGTAAAGCCATGTTTTCTCTGGAGTCCCACACACCCTGAACTCAGAGGCACTCCTTTCCTCCCTTCCCACAAGGCCTTGTTGTCTAGGAAACCTCCACCTTGGCTGGGCTCCATTGTTCTATCATTATTTATCTTTCTTTCTTTTGTTTCTTTTTCATATTTTTTCTTTTCTTTCCTTTTTTTTTTTTTTTTTTTGAGACTGGGTTTTGCTTTTGTTGCAAAAGGTTGGAGTGCAATGGTGCCATCTGGGCTCACTATAACATCCACCTCCTGGGTTCAAGCGATTCTCCTACCTTGGCAAAGTAAATTTTCTAAAATAAGTGAGACCTGTCTCAGGTGTTCGAGGTTCACAATGATAAGTGCATTGTAGCTCCACACTTGGAGTTATCATAAACAAGAACGATCCTAAATCTCTACAGATGCAGCGAAGCCGGGTATTTGTAAACTAAATGAAACTAAATGGCACTTCCTAGAAGTAAATGAATGCATGTTGGGAAAAAACTATGAACCTCCCACCTTTTAAAAAAGCGATAACACTGAATTATTTGTCATTTCCAGAGTCAGCTGTTTCCTTGAGTCATCCCCACCCAGGTTGGAAACATTCCAGAGTGAGCTAAGGTGCCTCCAGCCTTTGCTCCTCCCCACTTTGTCCCCTGGGCCCTCCTCTCAACCTTTGCCCCAATCACATTTCAGATCCTGCAAAAGCAGATGGGAGCCCTGGAGAGAGTTCTCTTTTCTTTTTTCTCCAGTACAATGGCGTGACCTTGTCTCACTGCAACCTCCACCTCCTGGGTTCTAGGGATCTCTTGCCTCAGCCTTCTGAGTAGCTGGGATTATGGGCCTCCACCATCGCGCCCGGCTAATTTTTGTATTTTTAGTAAAGTGGGGTTTCGTCGTGTTTTCCAGGCTGGGATTACAGGCTTGAGCCACCGCACCCGGTGAGTTATCTTTTTTTTTTGAAGGGCAAGGCAGACTGGAATAGATTCACCCCAGAGCCGTGCATATGCTTGGAAATCATCATGGTTAGACGTGTGAGACAGGTTAGTTTCACTGTATCTGTGCCCCATGTGTTGTTGCCTATGTGTTGCCACAGTACACTAGAAACCGCCCATTCAGAGGTTTGGTGTATGTGCTTGGCTGAGTAGTCAATGGGGCAAAGCTACCCTCTGTGAGATTATTATTGATGCCTCTAAGTCAGAATCCCTCCTAGGCAGAACTATAGGGCAGCCACAGAGCCTCGATTGGTCTCAGATAGAGGGTCTCCTTCATCTCCTCAGCGGGCCGGTCCACCACAGGCATCACTGGGACTGGAGTCCATTTCGGAGAGCCCTCCTCCTGGGAAATGAGGTGTGACCAGGAAGACGGTCATTCCATGGGCCATCACATAATGAGATTGTGGGAAGCCTGATGTTAAACTATTTTTGGATGCCCTGCTTCAGGGGTCAGCGTTTTCTTTTTTCATTTTTATTTTTTGAGATGAGGTCTTATTCTCACTGAGTGCAGTGGCATGATCTCAGCTCACTACAACCACCACTTCCCGGGTTTAAGCAATTCTCCTGCCTCAGCCTCCTGAGTAGATGGGATTACACGCATGCACTACCATGCCTGGCTAATTTATTTATCTACTTTTCTTTTTATACGGAGTCTTCCTTTGTCACCCAGGCTGAAGTTCAGTAGGGCAAACTTAGTGCACTGTAACCTCCACCTCCCAGGTTCAAGTGATTCTCCTGCCACAGCCCACTAAGTAGCTGAGATTACAGGTGCTCACCACACCAGGCTAATTTTTGTATTGTTAGTTTCCCCATGTTTCCCAGGCTGTTTGGCTTTTGTGACTGCCGGTGATCCGTCTGCCTCGGCCTCGAAAAGTGCTGGTATTACAGGACTGAGTCACCACGATGGGCCCTGAGTCAGAATTTTCTATGGAGCAGAGCAGCCGCCTCGCTGCAATCTACTGAAACTCAGCCTGAACCTGGAGATGTGGCATGATCAGTGTAAGTTAGCTGTGCTGCTCTGCCTTTCATGCTCCCTCCTTTTGCCCCGGAGACATCCCTGCAAACCTGTTTACATCCACTGTACCTGGAGCCCTAGAGCATGCAGTCTGTCTCTCTTTTCAGAGCCCATCTGGGGCTATCGGGTCATTGGGAGGCTCCCATCCTCATTCTCCGGCTTTCCAAAGTGCCTTGTCGATGGTTGCTGAAGTAAAGATGGCATCTTTGCTTGGCTTTTGCCTCTTTGATTCTGCCTTATCCCTCCGCCACACTGGAAACTACTGCACGGGCTGAGAACAGATTCATCCAGCCTGGTGACAATGACTGAGGTGCACATATCAGATGGCATACCCTTACTAAAATCTGTAACTGACACCTCCGGAATCGTTGAAAATGGTGGGTGCAAGTTTTTCCTCCTTGTTACATAAAATGTGGTCACTGTTTTTTTATTTTGGTACTCTGTCGACCGTCGAAAGTTGGGGGGGGAACAGAGAAAGAACTCTGACTTTGGTAGGTTTCACGAGAGACATGGGAGACCCAGGAACGTAAGATGAGTGCTTTGCTGAATGCCCCGCTTGTTCTTCCGACCAGGCTCGTAAGAGTACAAACACGGCCGGTGCGTTGGGAGACCTCTATGTGGTCATGACTCTGCTCTTATACTTGGCGATAGTGGCGATGGCTCCGAAACGTGCGCTTTTTTGGTGCCGATTTGGCACGGTGACGACAGATTCCAAAGGGCCTGTGTCTGTTCCTGATGGTACCGTGTATCCGCTCTGGTGTTTAGAAAAAGGTGGAGCTTCCCCATACTGCACCGTTTCCTTGCGTTTTTCTTTTGATGTTAATTTATTTACTTATGTGTTTGTTTATTTGAGATGAAGTCTCAGCTGGAGCTGTCAGCGTGGGCCTATAAAATGAATGAATGAATGAATGAATGGACGAACCAGTCGGTTTTCGAAAATACTTACAGGCGAGGTGGGGTGCCGCAGATAACCACAGGGTTTTGCTCTGAAATCCTCGAGGCCTCCGCTGTGAGTCGGAATGGTGGCCACCTCAAGAGGATGGTCCTGTTTATCTGCTATGGTCTTTAGGAACGAGCGGAGCCTTCCCGTGCTCCGCCACCTCCTTGTATGTCTTCTACGACCGTCCATGCTTCCATGTATATTTTAGAGATGGGGTCTCCCTGTGTCGCCCAGGCCGATCGTAGGTCACTGTGACCTTGAACTGACTGGTGGGCTTAGAGAGATGCTCCCCTGACTCAGCCTCCTGAGGAGCTGGGCCTACCGGCCCGGGCGGGTGCCAGGACGCAGCACGACACAAAACGGCTGGCTGATTATCTATCTTCCTTCTTTTTAATTGTTTTCTTCTGAGACAGAGGTCCCGCTCGCTCGCTCTGTCACCCGGGCTGGAGTGCAATTGCTCCCGGACCCAGCGGGAGGGTCGGGCTGCTTATTCTTGTGGCTGATGATGAGCTGAAGACGAATTGGGAAAGGAGGGAGTTTTCATTTCTGTGACTGCTTACGGGGAAACGGAAGGCCTGGAAAATATCGCCAGACCGACTCAAAACCACAGAGGAGGTCAGAGCCTGTGTACCTTCCGAGCTCTCTGTGTACGTGTCACGGTGCGTGGTCACCTAAAGAGGGAAGCGAATCCCCCCCACCACCCCCCCGCCCCCGGAGTCTCGCTCTGTCGCCCAGGCTGAAGTGCGGTCGGTGGTGAGATCTTGGCTCACTGCGACCTCCACCTCCCGAGTTCCAGCGATTCTCCTGCCCCGGCCTTTCGAGGGCCTGGAGGCGGGGGTTTCGCCATGTTGACGGGGATGGTTTGGAACTCCTGACCCCGGGTGACCCGCCCGCCTCTGCCTCTGACTACCGGAGTGCTGGGGTGAGGGGCGTGGGCCGCCGGGCCTCGGCCTGCTTTTTCTTTTGTTACTAGAGAAGAAAATGGCGTGGGCCCTCTCGCTATCACGGTATACACTCTGCTATTCTGTGGGATACGCCGTGCGTGTGAGTGCGTGCGTGGGTACGTCCGTGCGTGCGTGCGTGCGTACGTACGTACCTACGTACGTACGTAGGTGCGTGTGTTTCTGCGCGTATTGCCGAGTCACGGTGCTTCCTTCCCCCTCAGGGTCTCCGCTCCATTAGTTGTGGGGGAAATGCCTGGGAGGGTGCCGGGCTGACACTTGCATATGTTGTCATCGGGCGTCACCTAGCGGTCACCGGTTCTCCGAAGTCTAGGCGGCGTGACGGGACGCTCTGGCCGCCCGCCCACCGTCAGGAGAGATTGTGGCTTCTCTCTGCCACCCGCCCCCCACCCCCCACGCCCCGAGCCTCACCTCCCCCCCACCTCCCCCCCCTTAGAGGCCCGCCCTCCCTTAGTCCATTCGTCCCCCACCCCCACCCCCACCCCCGACTCCCTCGTTGCCCAGACGACCCCTGGAGACCCTGGCCGGGCCCGATTGTTCTTCTCTTTGATCCGTTGTTTCCCTTTCTTTCTTGGTGTCTTTCTTAACCCATATGGACCCTTCTGCCTGGGTTTTGTGGATGACAGCTCCACTTTAGGCCTTGTCGTTAGTGGGGACTTTCCCGATTCTCCCCAGATGTAGTGAAAGCAGGTAGATGTCCAGAGTGTGCTCGTAAACGGCGTTTCCCAGAAATCATCGAATGAGTGTGGAGGAAGAAACATGCGGTGCCCCCCTTTCAAGGCAGCGATGCCAGCAATCATGAATTAGGTGTCATTGCTGGAGTCGGCTTGTTTCCTGAGTTTCCCTCCATGCCCACCCCCACCCCAGGCTTGAAAACATTCTAGAATAACCTACTGTGCCTCTGCCTTTTCTCCTTCCTCTTTCTGTCCCCTCCTGCTCCCCTTGGTTTCTCTCCTTCCACTCAGGCACATTCCCCTCCCCCCCTCTTTCTCTCTCTCCCCCCTCCCCCCCACTTACCACCCCTCCTTCCTTCCCTAGGTAAACTCACTCAACCACCCTGGCCCGGGCCCTCATAGCCTTTTTTTTTTTTTTTTTGAGACAGAGTCTCACTCTGTCACCGAGGCTGGAGTGCAATGGCGAGATCTCGGCTCACCGCAACCTCCGCCTCCCGGGTTCAAGAGATTCTCCTGCCTCAGCCTCCTGAGTGACCGGGATTACAGGCGCCTGCCACTGCGCCCAGCTAATTTTTGTACCTTTAGTAGAGACAGGGTTTCAACATTTTTGCCAGGCTGGTCTAGAACTCCTGACCCTGAGATCCACACAACTTGGCCTCCCAAAGTGCTGGGATGACAGGCATGAGCCACCTTGCCCGGCCTCTCTCTTTCTTTCTTTTTCTCTCTCTCTTTCTCACTCTTTCTTTTTTTCTGTCTGTCTTTCTTTCTCGTTTTCTCTTTCATTCTCTCTGTCTCTCTGTCTTTCTTTCTAGACGGAGCCTTGTTCTGTTGCCAGGCCAAATTACGTTGAGTACAGAGTTTTATTTTCTCTATTTTCTGTCTTTTTCTTTCTTCCTTCCTTCCTTTTCTTTTTTTTTTCTTTTTACCCGGATACAGGTGGGCTAACACCAAAAAGAACATTAGCCTCTTCTTTCTTTCTTCTCGTATCTTTCTTTTTCTTTCCTTCCTTCCTCCCTTCCTTCTTTCCTTTTTTCTGTTCCTTTCCTTTTTTCTTTCTTTCTTTGTCTTTTATACTATCTTTTTTCCTCTCTTTCGCCCTTCTTTCCTTCATCTCTTTCCTCATTTCTTCTCTTTTTCATCTTTCTTCATTTTCCACCTCTCTTGCATCATATATTTTCTCCAGGTTTTAAAAATTCTGTCTCTCTGTTTTCTCCATCTCCTTCCTCCACCTTCCCTGCTTTCTTTCTTCCCTCCCTCCTTCCTCCATGTGTCTTTTTTCTATCCCCTCCCTCCCTCCTTTCCCCTACCTTGTGGATTGTGAAAGTGTTCTCATTCTGTGTCTCTCTGTCACCTGAATGACTCGCGACCGAGTCCTGTGTGTTCTTTCTCCCTCCGAGATGCCTGTGCGAACACCCACACATCATTGGCTTGTCTTTTGAGCCTGTCTCAGTCTACGCAGAGACACGTTTGGAGGACGGTTTCTGTGGAGTTGGGGTGGAGGGCTGCGTTTTCGGCAGTGGGAAGACTTTCGGTTTTGCCGTCCGCCAGCTGCCTTGCCATCCGGATCTATCTTTGTGACAGGTTTGGAAATGGTTGTCACCGATTGTTGGTCTCCAACTGGCAGCCGCTTTTATATAGTTCTCTTGGCTTCTGGACCTTCGTTGGCAGCTGCCGAGGGAGGGGACCATTCCCGCTGTGAGCTAGGCAGTGCTCCAGAAAGCCTGCGGTCATCAGGAGTGCTGTCCCTCTGGCACCAGAGCTCTGGCGAGTCACTTGAGAGTCAGAGCTCGGGTGTGCAGGCTATTACAGGGGCAGGCTTTTGCTGAGTTTCCAGGCCTGAGAGCTGTGTGAGGGCTGCCCAGGCTGTTCGACCAGCATGCAGTAGCTCCCGAGGCTCCACCCACGACCCGCGGCGACCCTCCGGGCATGGCGCTAGTAACCGGGGATCCCTTCCCCGGCGCTATTGCGGGCCTGTGTGGGCCCTGGCCACCTAAGGCACCCACCGAATTTCTTTTCCAAGTCCCCATGGGGAGTCAGTGGCTATCCTGCTCCATCCTCTCAGGGTTCTGCGCCCGGCCGTGGTCCCTCTGCTGTGACACTTTTCTTCCAAGTCCGCGTTCGTAGTCAGAGAGTGGTCCCTGAGTACCTTCAGCCTCTCGTGTGCCCCTCACGTGTTAGGGGACGGACGAAAGAGTCTTGCTCTGGAGGCACGGGCTGGTCCCTGCCTGGCACCGGTGGCCCGGAGGGCATCCCTGGCACCGTGGGTGCTCCAGTGTGTCTTGGGGTCGACCAGACACCCCTGGATGCTTCGTGTCTGGCTGCGATGGTGGCCTTGGGGACGGATGTCCGGGTCGCACATTTCTGAGTCAGTGATGTGGCAAGTGACTCGAACCCCTGCCTCCTGGGTGGAGTATATCTTTCACTCTGAGTTGGCATTTTGGGCCACCGGGTTATTGCTGACACACTGTCATCTGGCGACCTGTCGCTGGAGAAGTTGGGCTTCTAAATGCCTGGGGGGGTCTCTGGTCTACTGGTAACCTGGGCAACCCACCCTGCTCTCGCTTGAGCCGCCAGTTGGGGCCCGTGTGCCTTGCCTCCTGTGCGTCTGTCTGAGTGTCCTAACTCCCTGGGGGCACCCTGGGCTGGGGTCTTCTCTGACCCAACCGGGTGTGGCAGGGAAAGGTTGAGGCTGGTGGGCTCCCCACTGCTTGTGTGTGCGCTCCCTGCTGCGGGCACCCAGGGCAGTGGTGACAACCCCACCCTGTTGGCTCTGTGCCATGTGTGTCAGGCGTCCTCCTCTCCCCTGGAGTTGTTCACCGTCTCTTCGGCAGAGTGGGGCTGGCCAACTGCAGGCTGGTCGGCTCAGTGGTTTTGGTGAGGCTGACCCCCATTGCTCTGCTCTGGGTCTTTTTTCGATCGATGTGGTGATGTCACGCCCTCCTGGGCCGCAAACGATTCATGGTGGGCCAGTGACGGATATTCACAGGGGATTGTACTGTTCTTGTCCTGCCTGTGGGGGCCCCTTGCTTCTTCTCTCCCCTCCTTTGGGGATTGTGTCAGGAGGTGTCGGGGTACGGGATCTGGCCCAACTTCACTGTGCTACCCCACCCTCTACCTGGTGAAGGCAGCGGAGTTCTCTGATGCAGAAGGCATCCCTCGCTGTTGCTTCCTTTGATTGTTGCCCTGCATCAGCGGCCCCTCTCCACGGCGATGGAGGCTTACCTGCTGGCGTGTCATGTTGCCCTTGTTGGGGTTGTGCGAGTGTTGGCTCCTCTTGGGCTTTTGCGGTTCTCCTGGAGCACTCTGGGTTGTCCCTCAGGTGTCCCAGGTGGAGCGGTGTTGTCCCCGCAACCGGGGCCTGCTTCCTTGGTTGCTGCATCGGGGTCTGCCTGTGGGTCCTAAGGAAAAGCTCAGCTTATCAGGGGGTGTCATGGAGGTGGTTGAGAGGGGTGCACCCCTCCCACGTGAGGTCAAAGTTGCCTCGGGTTTTCCCCCTCTCACCATAGACTGCACCTCTCCCTTCACCAGGTGTCCCTGAGTGCTTTCGTGGGCGGCCCAATAAGGGGAGACTGATGGGTAGGGGAGTGTGACCCGCACTCGGTGAGAAAGTCTTTTCTAGCAATCCGAGAGGTGTGCCTTGGGATACCAAACTCCCCCTTGCCTGCTGCTTCTGTTGTGGTAGCGCTACCATAGTGATTGGATTCATTTATGTGAAGCAGAGTTCCCTCTTGGTGCCTGGGAGTAGAAGGGTCTGCTGGTCCCCGTGCTCAGGACCGAGCGCTGCTCATCTCCTATTGTGGCCCGCACCGTTCCCCTCTGAGTGGGGGGAGGGTCCCAACAGGCCTGGCCCTGCGTCCTAGCTGTTAGGGAGGTCGTCGCTTGAACGCTGCGTGCACGTGGTGTTCCATCTGGCTCGTGACCCACTTCCACTGTGAGCCGGCCCTCTGCTTCCTCCCATGCCTAGCCGTGGCCAGTGCCAATGACTGTGATGTGTGCAGGGCAACAGGTCGGGCCGCCTGGGCCCAGGGAAATGTCCCCATTGTGGGGTGTGTCAGTCACCCAAAGTGAGACCGAGTCAGGGATAGATAAGATTCTGGGCATGTTGCCCTGGTGTAGGGTTTGTGGCTGGAGTCTCTTTGGGGCCCCCAGTGGTGGGCTCGGGGTCCCATGAGGAAGCTCTGCAGTGTTGCCAAGGGCCGGCCGGCATTCCCGGCAAAAGAACCGTGGGACCGCCATTGTGTCTTTGGCAGTGGGATGCTGCAGTCGTATTTTCTAGGTGACCCAGCTGTGCCAGAGATTTCTGCCTGAGCTCTTGGCTGAGACGCGTGCCCCTGCCCTGGTGAACACTGGCCTTGCATGTGTGCTCCTTCCCCGCTGCCACCTGCAGATCCTTCCCCTGTGAAATGCTCTTTGGCCACGCTGGGGAGGCCCAGTATCGAACCCAAGCAGGCTCAGCCTTGTGGGGTGTCAACCCCAGCAACCATAAACTAATGTCCGCATACCAGTAGTGTGTGCCTTGGCTTCGTGACCGGTGGTGGTCGGCCCCGCGCGGGTCTGGTTGATGTCAGTGGTCAGGTCTGCCTGGCCTGTGTGCAAAAAGATGGTTCTCAAGCGATGGCTGCAGCAGCAGTAGCAATAGGTGGAACCCTGAGATCCGAGAGGTGTGAAAGGGTCGCTGAACAACCCAGGAGACAGGTGTTGCTTGAACCCAGAAGGCAGGTGTTGCACTCCAGCCTAAGTGACGAGAGGGAGACTGACTGTACGTCATAATGAAAGGCGTGGCAGGGGGTGGAGTCACCCGACTCCTCGTTTTCTTACAATTGTACACGCTGCTGTGTTGGACTACTTTTCGTTTTCTGTTTCTCCTTTTTTCAGTGAGGTGGGTTTTCACCGGGCTGCCCAGGCTCACCTCGAACTCGTGACTTCAGGTGACCCGCCCGCCTCGGCCTCCCAAAGGGCTGGGATAGCTGGCGTGAGTCACAGCACCCAGCTCAGTTATTTGGACGCCTTTTCTGACCATAAAGTCGGCGGGCCAGGCACAAAGGCTTTTGGGAACCTGTCCTCCAGGCGTTTCAAAGACCAAGGCGGGTGGATCACGTGAGGATGAGGGTTCGAGACTGGCCCGACCGTCATGGTGAAATCCCGTCTTTAAAATGTATACGAAGCTTGGGTTGGGCTTGGCGGCAGCTAACGCCTGTGATCTTAGCACTTTGGAATGCCGAGGTGGTCCGATCGTGAGGACACAAGTTCGAGACTGGCCTCAAACAAGATGGCTCAGCCCATGCCCTATAAATAAATGTAAAAAAAAAAAAAAAAAAACGAAAGTTAAAACGCTGAGCCGGAAATGGCATGTGCTCGCTTCAGCAGAACCTACACTAAAATTGGGACGCCATGCAGAAGGCCGCCATGGCGACGGCCCTACGATGATACTCAAATATGTGCAGCGGTTTGTACGTTTTCCTTTTTTTCTTGCCATTGTGGCCGTTCTGGAGAAATAACATAGAGGGAGATTTTAGGTACAAAAACGAAAGAAAAATAGAAACTTAGCTGGACGAGGTATTGTGGACACCTGCAATCCCAGCTACTGGGGAGGGGTTATCAGGACAATAGCTTTAACCCAGGAGGGAGGTGTTACAAGAAGCCAAGATCACAGGGTTGCACTCCAGCCTGGGTACAAGAGGGAGACTGACTGTACGTCATAAAGAAAGGCGGGGTGGGCGGTGTAGTCACCTGACCCCTTGTTTAGTTACAATTGTACACGCTGCTGTGTCAGACTACACTTCTTTTTCTTTTTCTCCTGTTTTAAGTGAGGTGGGTTTACACCAGGCTGCCCAGGCTCACCACGAACGCGTGACCTCAGGTGACCCGCCCGCCTCGGCCTCCCAAAGGGCTGGGATTGCTGGCATGAGTCACAGCACCCGGCCCAGTTCTTCAGATTTCTTTTCTGACCATAAAGTCGGCAGGCTGGGCACAAAGGCTTTCAGGAGCCCGTCCTCCAGGCACTTCGAAGACCAAGGCGGGCAGATCACACGAGGTTGCAGGTTCAAGACCGGTCCGACCGTCATGGGGAAGCCCCGTCTGTAAAAGGAAAACAAAGCTTGGGTCGGACTCGGCGGAGGCTCACGCCTATGATTCCAGCACTTTGGAATGCCGAGGTGGGCCGATTGTGAGGTCACAGGTTCGAGACTGGCCTCGAACGACACAGCGCAGCCCTCTCTATATAAAATAACGTTTAAAAAAAAACCGAACGAAAATTAAAAAGCTTAGCTGGGCATGGCATGCTCTTGCTTTGGCAGCACCTACACTAAAATCGAAATGCCATGCAGAAGGCCACCGTGGCTGCGGCCCAACGATGACACGGAAAGGTGCAGCGCTCTGTATATTTTCTTTTTTTGCCATGGTGGCAATTCTGTAGAAATAACACACAGGGAGATTTGAGGTACAAAAACGAAGAAAAGAATAGAAAGTTTGCTGGACGTGGTGGTGTGGACACCTGCAACTCCAGCTACTGGGGAGGCCTTATCAGGACAATAGCTTGAACTTAGGAGGTTGGTGTTGCACTCCAGACTGGGTGACAAAAGGGAGACTTACTGTACGTCATAAAGAAAGGTGGGGCGGGGGACGGAGTCACCTGACACCTCCTTTTCTTACAATTGTACATGCTGCTGTGTTGTACTATTCGTTTTTTTTTCCTTTTGTTTAAGTGAGGTGAATTTTCACCAGGCTGCCCAGGCTAAACTCGAACTCGTGACCTCAGGTGGCCCGCCTGCCTCGGCCTCCCAAAGGGCTGGGATTGCTGGCGTGAGTAAAAGCTCCCGGCCGAGTCCCTCGGATTCATTTTCTGACCATAAAGTCGGTGGGCCGGGCACGGAGACTCATGGAAGCCTGTCCTCCAGTCACTTCAAAGACCAAGGTGGGTGGATCACGCGAGGTTGTGGGTTCGAGCCCGGCCCGACCATCATGGTGAAACTGTCTTTAAAATGAAAACAAAGCTTGGATCGGGCTTTGCAGCAGCTCACGCCTGTAATCCCAGCACTTTGGAATGCCGAGGTGGACCTATCATTAGGTCACAGGTTCGAGACTTGCCTCGAATGACACAGCGCAGCCCACTCCCTATAAAAAAAATGTAAAAAAAAAAAAACAGAACGAAAATTAAAAAGCTCAGTTGGGCATGGCGTGCATTCACTTCGGCAGCACCTACAATAAATTGGGATGCCACGCAGAAGGCCGCCGTGGCCGCAGCCTAACGATGACACAAAAAGGTGTGCAGCGGTCCGTACATTTTCTTTTTTTTCCTTCTTGCGGTTGTGGACATTCTGTAGAAATAACACATTAGGGAGATTTGAGGTACAAAAAAGAAAGGGAAATAGTAAGTTAGCTGGACGTGGTGGTGTGGACACCTGCAACCCCAGCTACTTGGGTGGCGTTATCAGGACAATAGCTTGAACCCAGGAAGGAGGTGTTGCAGGAAGCCAAGATCGCACTGTTGCACTCCAGCCTGGGTGACAAGAGGAAAACTGTACGTCATAAAGGAAGGCGGGGCAAGGGGCGAGTCACCCGACACCTCGTTTTGTTACAATTTTACATGCTGTTGTGTCCGACTACTTTTCCTTTTCTTTTTCTCCTTTTTTAAGTGAGGTGGGTGTTCACTGCCCAGGCTGACCTCGAACTCGTGACCTCAGGTGCCCCGCCGCCTCGGCCTCCCAAAGGGCTGGGATTGCTGGTGTGAGTCACAGCGCCTGGCCCAGTCTCTCTGATTTATTCTTTGACAATTAAGTCGGCGGGCCAAGCACAGAGGCTCACAGGAGCCTGTCATGAGGTGCTTCGAAGACCAAGGTGGGCGAATCATGCGAGGTTGTGTGTTCGAGACCGGCCTGACCGACATGGTGAAACCCCGTCTTTAAAACAAAAACAAAACTTGGGTTGGGCTCGGCAGCTCATGCCTGTAATTCAGCACTTTAGTATGCTGAGGCGGGCCTATCATTAGGTCACAGGTTCGAGACTGGCCCAGAAGGACACAGTGCAACCCACTCCCTATTAAACAAACATTAAAACAGAAAAAAATTAAAAAGCTGAGCCGGGTATGGCATGTGCTCACTTCGTCAGCACCTACACTAAAATTGGGATGCTACACAGAATGCCGTCGTGGCCACAGCCCAACGATGACACACAAAGGTGTGCAGCGGTCTGTATTTTTTTTTTTTTTTTGCCATTGCAGCTGTTTTATAAAAATAAAATACAGGTAGATTTGAGGTATAAAAAAAAATAGAAAGCTGGGCATGCTGGTGTGGACACCTGCAACACCAACTACTTGGGTGGCAATATCAGGAAAATAGCTTCAACCCAGGAGGGAGGTGTTGCAATAAGCCAAGATCGCACTGTTGCACTCCAGCCTGGGTGACAAGAGGGAAACTATACGTCATAAAGAAAGACGGGGTAAGGGGTGGAGTCACTCGACACCTCGTTTTGATGCAATTGTACACACAGATGTGTCAAACTACTTTGTTTTCTTTTTCCTTTTTTTTAAGTGAGGTGGGTTATCACTGGGCTACCCAGGCTGACCTCGAACTTGTGACCTCAGGTGACCCGCCCACCTCAGCCTCCCAAAGTGCTGGGATTGCTGGCGTGAGTCACAGCACCCCGCCCAGTCTCTCCGATTCCTTTTTTTACAATAACGTCGGCGGGCCAGGCATGGTGGCTCACAAGAGCCTGTCATTCCGGCGCTTCGAAGACCAAGGCAGGCAGAACACGCGAGGTTGCAGGTTCCAGACCAGCCCGATCGACATGGTGAAACCCTGTCTTTAAAACAAAAACAAAACTTGGGTTGGGCTCAGCAGCTCAAGCCTGTAATCCCAGCACTTTGAAATTCCAAGGGAGGCCGATCGTGAGGTCACAGGTTCAAGACTGGCCTCAAACGACACAGCACAACCTGCTTTCTATAAAAAAAAACAAAAAAATTAAAACCTGAGCCGGGCATGCATGTGCTTGTTTCGGCAGCACCTACACTGAAATTGGGACTCTACATAGAAGGCCACCGTGGCCACAGCCCAACGATGACATGCAAAGGTGTGCAAGTGGTTCGTATTTTTTTGTTGTTGTTGTCGCCATTGTGGCTGTTTTGTAGAAATAAAATACAGGTAGATTTGAGGTGCAAAAAAAAAGAAAAATTGAAATTTAGCTGGACGTGGTGGTGTGGACATCTGCAACCCCAGCTACTTGGGAGGCATTATCAGGACAATAGTTTGAACCCAGGAGGGAGTTGTTGCAATAAGCCAAGATCGTACTGTTGCATTCCAGCCTGGATGACAAAAGGGAAACTGTAGGTCATAAAGAAAGGCGGGGCGGGGCTTGGAGTCACCCGACACCTCGTTTTGTTACAATTGTACACATTGATGTTTCGGACTATAAGTTTTCTTTTTCTCCTTTGTTAAGAGTGGTGAGTTTTCACCGAGCTGCCCAGGCTGACCTCGAACTCGTGTCCTCAGGTGACACACCATCCTCGGCCTCCCAAAGTGCTGGGATTGCTGGCGTCAGTCTCAGTGCCTGGCCCAGTCTCTCTTATTTTTTCTCTTGACAATAAAGTCGGCAGGCCAGGCACAGAGGCCCACAGGAACCTATCATCCAGGTGCTTCGAAAACCAAGGGGGGGTGGATAACGCAAGGTTGCAGTTCGACACAGGCCCTACTGAAATGGTGAATCCTCATCTTTAAAAAAATAAAGTAAAATTTGGGTTGGGATCGGCTGCTCACGCCTGTAATTCCAGCACTTTAAAATGCCGAGGCGGGCCGATCGTGAGGTCACTGGGTGGAGACTGGCCTCGAATGACACAGCACAACCCGCTCCCTATGAAAAAAAAACAAACATTAAAACAGAAAAAAATAAAAAAGCTGAGTCGGGCATGGCATGTGCTCGCTTCAGCAGCACCTACACAAAAATTGGGATGCTACACGGAAGCCATGGCTGTAGCCCAACGATAACAGCAAAGGTGTGCAGTGGTGCGTAATTTTTTTTTTTTTGCCGTTGTGGCTTGTTTGTAGAAATAAAATACAGGTAGATTTGAGGTACAAAAAAAAGAAGAATATAGAAAGTTAGCTGGACATGGTGGTGAGGACACCTGCAACCCCAGCTACTTGGGAGTAATCATCAGGAAAATAGTTTGAACTCGGGGGGAGGTGTTGCACTCCAGCCTGGGTGACAAGAGGGAAACTATACGTCATAAAGAAAGGCGGGGCAGGGGGTGGAGTCACTCGACCCCTCGTATTGTTACAATCGTACACACTGATGTTTCGGACTACTTTAAGTTTTCTTTTTCTCCATTTTTAAGAGTGGCGGGTTTTCACCGGGCTGCCCAGGCTGACCTCGAACTCGTGACCTCAAGTGACCCGCCCATCTCGGCCTCCCAATGTCTGGGACTGCTAGCGTGAGTTACAGCGCCTGGCGCAGTTTCTCAGATTTCTTTTTTTGACAATAAAGTCGGCAGGCCGGGCACGGTGGCTCAAGGGAGACAGTCATCCAGGCACTTCGAAGACCAAGCTGGGTGGATCATGCGAGGTTGCAGGTTCGAGACCAGCCCGACTGACATGGTGAAACCCCGTCTTTAAAATAAAAATAAACTTGGGTTGGGCTCAGCGGCTCACGCCTGCAATCCCAGCACTTTGGAATGCCAAGGCGGGCCGATTGTAAGGTCACAGGTTCGAGACTGACCTCGAATGACACAGCGCAACCCGCTCCCTATAAAAAAACATAAAAACAGAAAAAAATAAAAAACCTGAGCCTGGCATGGCATGTGCTTACTTTGGCAGCACCCACACTGAAATTGGGACGCTACACAGAAGGCCACAATGGCCGCAGCACAAGGATGACACATGAAGGAGTGAAGCGTTCTGTATTTTTTTTTTTTTTTTGCCGTTGTGTCTGTTTTGTAGAAATCAAATACAGATAGATTTGAGGTGCAAAAAAAAAAAAAAAAATACGAAGTTAGCTGGACGTGGTGCTGCGGACACTTGCAACCCCAGCTACTTGGGAGGCATTGGCAGGACAATTCCTTGAATGCAGGAGGCAGGTGTTGCAATAAGCCAAGATCACACTGTGTCACTCCAGCCGGTGATCAGAGGGGAACAGTACGTCTTAAATAAAGTTGGGGCAGGGGGTGGAGTCACCCGACACCTCCTGTTGTTTTGACTGTGCACACTAATCTGTCTGATTTCTTTTTCTTTTTCTCCTTTTTCAAGTGAGGTTGGTTTTTACCGAAATACCCAGGCTGACCTCGAACTCTTGACCTCAGGTGACCCATCCACCTTGGCCTCCCAAAGTGCTGGGATTCATTGCATGAGTCACAGTGCCTTACTGTATCAAATACAGATAGATTGGAGGTACAAAGAAAAAAAAACAAAGTTAGGTGGATGTGGTGGTGTGGACACTTGTACTCCCAACTATTTGGGAGGCTGCCGCAGGACAATCACTTAAACCCAGGAGGCAGGCATTGCAATAAGCCAACATCACACCATTGTACTCCAGCCTGGGTGACAAAAGGGAAACAATACATCATAAAGAAAGGCGAGGAGTGTGGTGGAGTCACATGGTACCTCGTTTTGTTACAATTGTACACACTGATGAGTCTCATTTTTTTTTCTTTTTCTACTTTTTTAAGTAAGGTGGGTTTTCATTGGGATGTCCAGGCTGACCTCGAACTTGTGACCTCAGGTGACCCACCCACTTCGGTCTCCCAAAGTGCTAAAGTTGCTGGAGTGAGTCACACCGTCCGGCCCAATCTCTCGGATTTTTTTTTAACAGTAAAATCGGCCGGCCAGGCATGGTGGCTCATGGGAGCCTGTCATCAAGGCACTACGAAGACCAAGGTGGGAAGATTATGCCAGGTTGCAGGTTCTAGACTGGTCCGACCAACATGGTGAAACCCCGTCTTAAAAACGAAAAGAAAACTTGGGCTGGGCTCGGCGGCTCACGTCTGTAATTTCAGCACTTTGGAAGGCCAAGATGAGCCAATCCTGGGGTCCCAGGTTCGAGACAGGCCTAGAATGACACAGTGCAACTTGCTTCGTATAAAAAACAGTAAAACAAAAAATAAGAAAGCTGAGCCGGGCATGGCATGTGCTCATTTCGGCAGCACCTACACTGAAATTTGGATGCTACAAAGAATGCCAGCGTGGCCACAGCCCAAGGATGACACGCAAAATGTGCAGCGTTCTGTAATTTTTTTTTTTGCTGTTGTGGCTGTTTTGTAGAAATCAAATATACATAGATTAGAGGTACAAAAAAAAAAAAACCTGCCCGGCAGTCAGGTGTTGCAATAAGCCAAGATCGCAGCATTGCGCTCCAGCCTGGGTGACAAGAGGGAAACAGTATGGCATAAAGAAAGGCAGGGCAGGGGGTTGAGTCATCCGGCACCTCGTTTTTTTTTTACAATTGTACACACTGATGTGTCAGATTTCTTTTTTTTTTCTTTTTTTCTTTTTTTAAATGAGGTGGATTTTCACTGGGATTCGCAGGCTGATCTCGAACTTGTGACATAAGGTGACCCGCTCACCTCAGCTTCCCAAAGTGCTAGGATTGCTGGAGTGAGTCACAGCGCTCAGCCCAGTCTCTCTGACTTCTTTTTTAACAATAAAGTCAGCCAGCTGGCCACGGTGGCTCACGGGAGCCTGTCATCCAGGAGCTGTGAAGACCAAGGTGGGCGGATCACACGAGGTTGTGGGTTCAAGACCGTCCCAACCAACGTGGTGAAACCCTGTCTTTAAAACAAAAACAAAACTTGGGTTGAGCTCGGTGGCTTATGCTTGTAATTTCAGCTCTTTGGAAGGCCGAGACGGGCCAATCCTAAGGTCACAGTTTCGAGACTGGCCTCGAACGACACAGAGCAATTTGCTCCTTACAAAAACATAAAAATAGAAAAAAATTAAAAAGCTGAGCTGGGCATGGCATGTGCTCACTTCGGCAGCACCTACCCTAAAATTGGGATGCTACACAGAAGGCCGGCATGGCCGCAGCGGAAGGATGACATGCAAAGGTGTGCAGTGTTCTGTAATTTTTTTTTGCCATTGTGGCTGTTTTCTAGAAATGAAATACAGATAGATTGGATATACAAATAAAAACACAGAAAGTTAGCTGGACCTGGTGGTGTGGACACCTGCAATTCCAGCTACTAGAGAGGCTGTGTCAGGACAATCGCTTGTACCCAGGAGGCAGGTGCTACAATAAGCCAAGATAGCACCATTGCACTCCAGCCTAGGTGACAAGATGGAAAGAGTACATCATAAAGAAAGGCGGGGAGGGGGGTGGATTTCTCTGGCACCTTGTTTTTCTTTAGAATTGTACACACTGCTCTGTCTGATTTCTTTTCTTTTTCTTTTTTTAAATGAGACGGGTATTCACCAGGATGCGCAGGCTGATCTCGAACTTGTGACATCAGGTGACCCGCCCACTTTGGCCTCCCAAAGTGCTTGGATTGCTGGCAAGAGTCACAGCACCCAGCACAGTCTCTTGAGATGTATAGTAAAAACAAAATTTCCCAGAATCAAAACTCATAAAATATACAGTGAAAATGCTTTTTGATATGTGGATTCAGCTCACAAAATTGAACATGTGGTTTGACTTGGAATTTTGGAAACACATTCTTTGTAGAATTCAGGAGAAGGAATTTCAGAGCCCATTGAGTCCTATAGCTAAAAACAAAATATACCAGAATGAAAAATAAGAAATGTACAGTGAAAATGCTTTTTGATGTGTGGATTCAGCTCACAGAATTGAACATGTGCTTTGACTTGAAATTTTGGAAACACTTCATTTGTAAAATCCAGCAGAAAGAATTTCAGAGCTCATTGAGTCATATAGTTAAAAACAAAATATCCCAGAATGAAAACTAAAATTGTATGGTTAAAATGTTTTGTGATGTGCGGATTCAGCTCACAGAATTCAAAATGTGGTTTGACTTTGAATTTTGGATACAGTTGCTTTGTAAAATTCAGGAGAAAGAATTTCAGAGCCCATTGAATCTTATAGTTAAGAACAAAATATCCCCTAATGAAAAATAAGAAAATGTACGGTCAAATGTTTTTGATGTGTGGATTCAGCTCACAGAATTTTAAATGTGGTTTGACTTGGAATTTTGGAAACACTTTCTTTGAAAAATTCAGGAGAAAGAATTTCAGAGCCCAATGAGTCCTATCTTTAAAAACAAAATATCCCAGAATGAAAACCAAAAAAAAAAAAAAAGCACAGTGAAAATGCTTTTTGATGTGTAGATTCAGCTCACAGAATGGAAAATGTGGTTTGACTTGGAATTTTGGAAACACTTTCTTTGAGAAATTCAGCAGAAAGAATTTTAGAGCACATTGAATCCTATAGTTACAAACAAAATATCCCAGAATGAAAACTAAAAAAATCTATGGTGAAAATGGTTTTTGATGTGTGGATTCAGCTCATAGAATTGAAAATGTGGTTCGACTTGGAATTTTGGAAACACCTTCTTTGAAAAATTCAGGAGAAAGAATTTCAGAGCACTTTGATTCCTATACGTAAAAAAAAAAAAAAAAAAACCCAGAATGAAAGCTAAAACACTGTATGCTGAAAATGCTTTTTGATGTGCAGATTCAGCTCACAGAATTTAACATGTGGTTTGACATGGAATTTTGGGAACACTTTTCTGGTAAAATTCAAAAGAAAGAATTTCAGAGCACATTGAAACCTATAGTTAAACAAAATATCACAGAATAAAAACTAAAATAAATGTACTGTCAAAATGCTTTTTGATGTGCAAATTCAGCTCACAGAATTTTACATGTGGTTTGAGTTGTAATTTTGAAAACACGTTCTTTGTAAATTCAGGAGAAAGAAATTCAGACCCCATTGAGTCCTGTAGTTAAAAACAAAATATCCCAGAATGAAAAATAAAAAATTTACGGTGAAAATGCTTTTTGATGTATGGATTCAGCTCACAAAATTGAACATGTGGTTTGAATTGAAATTTTGGAAACACTTTCTTGTAAATTTCAGGAGAAAGAATTTCAGAGCCTATTGAGTCGTATCTTTAAAAGCAAAATGTCCCAGAACTAAAAAAAAAATAAGTACCATAAAAATACTTCTTGATGTGTGGATTCAGCTCACAGAATTGAAAATGTGGTTTGACTTAAAATTTTGGAATCACTTTCCTTGTGAAATACAGGAGAAAGAATTTCAGAGAGCATTGAGTCCTATAGTTAGACAACAAATATCCCAGAAAGAAAACTAAAAAAACTGTACGGTGAAAATGGTTTTTAATGTGTGTATTCACCTCACAGAATTGTACATGTGGTTTGACCTGGAATTATGGAAACACGTTCTTTGTATAATTCAGGAGAAATAATTCCTGAGCCCATTGAGTCCTATAGTGAAAAAAAAATCCCAGTATGAAACCTAAAAAAAGTAAGAAAAAAATGCTTTTTGAGGTGTGGATTCAGCTCACAGAATTGAACGTGTGGTTTGACTTGGAATATTGAAAAGACATTCTTTGTAAAATTTAGGAGAAAGAGTTTCAGAGCCCATTGAGTCCAATAGTTAAAAACAAAATATCCCAGAAAGAAAACGAAAAACATGTATAGTGAAAATGCTTTTTGATGTGTGGATTCAGCTCACAGAATTGAACATGTGGATTGAACTGGAATTTTTGAAACACTTTTTATGTAAAATTCAGGAGAAGGACTTTCAGAGCCCATTGAGTGCTATCATTAAAAAGAAAATATCCCAGAATGTAAACTAAAAAATGTACGGTGAATATACTTCTTCATGTGTGGATTCAGTTCACAGAATTGAACATGTGGTTTGACTTGAAATTTTGGAAACACTTTCTTTGTAAAACTCAGGAGAAAGAATTTTAGAGCCCATTGAGTCCCACAGTTAAGAACAAAATATCCTAGAATGAAAACTAAAAAAATGTATGGTCAAAATGTTCTTGATGTGCAAATTTATCTCACAGAATTGAACATGTGGTTTGACTTGGAATTTTGGAAATACTTTCTTGTAAAAATCAGGAGAAAGAATTTCAGAGCCCATTGAGTCATATAATTAAAACAAAATATCGCAGAATGAAAACTAAAAAACTGTACAATAAAAATTGTTGATGCGTGGATTCATCTCACAGAATTGAACATGTAATTTGACTTCACATTTTGAAAACACTTTAGTTGTAAAATGCAGGGAAAAGAATTTCAGAGCCCATTGAGTCCTATATTTAAAAGAATATAAACCAAAATGAAAATTAGAAAAATGTACAGTGAATGTTCTTGTTGATGTGTAGATTCAGCTCACAGAATTTAAAAATGTGGTTTGACGTGAAATTTTGAAAAGACCCTTTTTGTAAAATTTAGAAGAAATAATTTCAGAGGCAAATGAGTCCTATAGTTAAAATAAAATATCCCAGAATGAAAACTAAAGAACTGTACGGTGAAAATTTTTGTTGATCTGTGAATTCAGCTCCCAGAATTGAACATGTCGTTTGACTTGAAATTTTGTAAACACATTCTTTGTAAAATTCAGGAGAAATAATTTCAGAGCCCATTGAGTTTTATAGTTAAAACAAAATAACCCAGAATTAAAATTTAAAAAAATATACGGTGAAAATACTTGCTGATATGTGGATTCAGCTCACAGAATTGAACATGTGGTTTGACTTGAAATTTTGAAAACAGTTTCATTGTATAATTTATGAACAAAGTATTTCAGAGCCCATTGATTCCTATAGCTAGAACAAAATATTTCAGAATGAATACTAAAAAAATGTACAGTGAAAATACTTGTTGATGTGTAGATTCAGCACACAGAATTGAACATGTGGTTTGACTTATACTTTTGAATACACTTTCTTTGTAAAATTTAGGAGAAAGTATTTCAGATCTCATTGAGTCCTAAAGTTTAAACAAAATATCCCAGAATAAAAACTAAAAAACAGTTTGGTGAAAATTCTTGTTGATGTGTGGATTCAGCTCACAAAATTGAAAATGTGGTTTTACTTGAAATTTTGAAAACACTTTTTTTTGTAAAATCCAGGAGAAAGTATTTCAGAGCCCCTTAAGTTCTACAGTTAAAACAAAATATTCCAAAATCAAAACTAAAATAATGTACAGTGAAAATTTCTGTTGATGTGTGCATTCAGCTCTCAAAATTGACCATGTGGTTTTACTTGAAATTTTGAAAACACTTTTTTTTGTAAAATTCAGGAGAAAAAATTTCAGAGATCATTGAGTCTTACAGATAAAACAAAATATTTCAGGATGAAAACTAAAAAAAATATATAATAAAAATCCTTGTTGATGTTTGGATTCAGCTCTCAGAATTGAACATGTGGTTTGACTGGAAATTTTGAACACATTTTCTGTGTAAAATTCAGGAGAAATCATGTCAGATCCCATTGAGTTGTATAGTTAAAAAACAATATATTCCAGAATGAAAACTAAAAAACTGTTCGGTGAAAATTCTTGTTGATGTGTGGATTCAGCTCATAGAATTGAACATGTGGTTTGACTTCAATTTTTTTTTTTTAATTTTTTATTGGATTTTAGGTTTTGGGGTACATGAGCAGAGCGTGCAAGACCGTACGCACATGGCAGTGTGCTTTGCTTTTCTTCTCCCGTTCACCCACATTTGGCATTTCTCCCCAGGCTATCCCTCCCCACCTCCCCTTCCCACTGGCCCTCCGCTTTTCCCCACAATACACCCCAGTGTTTAGTACTCCCCTTTCTGTGTCCATGTGTTCTCATTTTTCATCACCTGCCCATGAGTGAGAATATGTGGTGTTTCATTTTCTGTTCTTGTGTCAGTTTGCTGAGGATGATGTTCTCCAGATTCATCCATGTCCCTACAAACGACACGAACTCATCATTTCTGATTGCTGCATAATATTCCATGGTGTATATGTGCCACATTTTTCCAATCCAGTCTATTATCAATGGGCATTTTGGTTGATTCCAGGTCTTTGCTATTGCAAACAGTGCTGCAATGAACATTCGTGTGCATGTGTCCTTATAGTAGAACGATTTATAGTCTTTTGGATATATACCCAGTAATGGGATTGCTGGTCCAATGGAATTTCTATTTCTAAGGCCTTGAGGAATCGCCACACTGTCTTCCACAATGGTTGAACTAATTTACACTCCCACCAACAGTGTAAAAGTGTTCCTTTTTCTCCACATCCTCTCCAGCATCTGTTGTCTCCAGATTTTTTAATGATCACCATTCTAACCGGCGTGAGATGGTATCTCAGTGTGGTTTTGATTTGCATCTCCCTGATGACCAGTGACGATGAGCATTTTTTCATATGATTGCTGGCCTCATATATGTCTTCTTTCGTAAAGTGTCTGATAATATCCTTTGCCCACTTTTGAATGGGCTTGTTTTTTTCCTGTAAATCTGTTTGAGTTCTTTGTAAATTCTGGATATCAGCCCTTTGTCAGATGGGTAAACTGCAAACATTTTTTCCCATTCTGTTGGTTGCCGATCCAATCTAGTGACTGTTTCTTTTGCCGTGCAGAAGCTGTGGAGTTTGATTAGGTCCCATTTGTCTATTTTGGCCTTTGTTGCCAATGCTTTTGGTGTTTTGTTCATGAAGTCCTTTCCTACTCCTATGTCCTGGAAAGTTTTGCCTAGATTACCTTCTAGGGTTTTTATGGTGCCAGGTCTTATGTTTAAGTCTTTAATCCATCTGGAGTTAATTTTAGTGTAAGGTGTCAGGAAGGGGTCCAGTTTCTGCTTTCTGCACATGGCTAGCCAGTTTTCCCAACACCATTTGTTAAACAGGGAATTCTTTCCCCATTGCTGGTTTTTGTCAGGTTTATCAAAGATTGTATAGTCGTAGATATGTTGTGTTGCCTCCGGTGTCTCCGTTTTATTCCATTGGTCTATATCTCTGTTTTCGTACCAGTACCATGCTGTTTTGATTACTGTAGCCTTGTAGTATAGTTTGAAATCCGGTAGTGTGATGCCCCCCCCACTGTGTTCTTTTTGCTTAGAATTGACTTGGCTATGCGGGCTCTCTTTTGGTTCCATATGAAGTTCATGGTGGTTTTTTCCAGTTCTGTGAAGAAAGTCAATGGTAGCTTGATGGGGATAGCGTTGATTCTGTAAATTAATTTGGGCAGTATAGCCATTTTCACGATATTGATTCTTCCTAACCATGAACATGGAATGTTTCTCCATCTGTTTGTGTCCTCTCTGATTTCGTTGAGCAGTGGTTTGTAGTTCTCCTTGAAGAGGTCCCTTACGTTCCTTGTGAGTTGTATTCCAAGGTATTTTATTCTTTTTGTAGCAATTGTGAATGGCAGTTCGTTCTTGATTTGGCTCTCTTTAAGTCTGTTATTGCTGTAGACGAATGCTTGTGATTTTTGCACATTGATTTTATATCCTGAGACTTTGCTGAAGCTGCTTATCAGTTTCAGGAGTTTTTGGGCTGAGGCGATGGGGTCTTCTAGGTATACTATCATGTCGTCTGCAAATAGAGACAATTTGGCTTCCACCTTTCCTATTTGAATACCCTTTATTTCTTTTTCTTGCCTGATTGCTCTGGCTAGAACTTCCAGTACTATATTGAATAGGAGTGGTGAAAGAGGGCATCCTTGTCTAGTGCCGGATTTCAAAGGGAATGCTTCCAGTTTTTGCCCATTCAGTATGATATTGGCTGTTGGTTTGTCCTAAATAACTTTTATTACTTTGAGATACGTTCCATCGATACCGAGTTTATTGAGGGTTTTTAGCATAAAGGGCTGTTGAATTTTGTCAAATGCCTTCTCTGCGTCAATTGAGATAATCATGTGGTCTTTGTTTTTGGTTCTGTTTATGTGGTGAATTACGTTGATAGACTTGCGTATGTTGAACCAGCCTTGCATCCCTGTGATGAATCCTACTCGATCATGATGAATAAGTTTTTTGATTTGCTGTTGCAATCGGCTTGCCAATATTTTATTGAAGACTTTTGCATCTATGTTCATCATGGATATTGGCCTGAAGTTTTCTTTTCTTGTTGGGTCTCTGCCGGGTTTTGGTATCAGAATGATGTTGGTTTCGTAAAATGATTTGGGAAGTCTTCCCTCTTTTTGGATTGTTTGAAATAGTTTTAGAAGGAATGGTACCAGCTCCTCTTTGTGTGACTGGTAGAATTCGGCGGTGAATCCGTCTGGACCTGGCCTTTTTTTGAGTGGTAGGCTCTTAATTGCTGCCTCGACTTCTGACCTTGTTATTGGTCTATTCATAGTTTCAGCTTCCTCCTGGTTTAGGCTTGGGAGGACACAGGAGTCCATGAATTTATCCATTTCTTCCAGGTTTACTAGTTTATGTGCATAGAGTTGTTTGTAATATTCTCTGATGATGGTTTGAATTTCTCTGGAGTCTGTGATGATTTCCCCTTTATCATTTTTTATTGCATCTATTTGGTTGTTCTCTCTTTTCTTTTTAATCAATCTGGCTAGTGGTCTGTCTATTTTGTTGATCTTTTCAAAAAACCAGCTCTTGGATTTATTGATTTTTTGAAGGGTTTTTCGTGTCTCAATCTCCTTCAGCTCAGCTCTGATCTTAGTTATTTCTTGTCTTCTGCTGTGTTTTCAGTTTTGTTGATCTTGCTCCTCTAGCTCTTTCAATTTTGACGATAGGGTGTCAATTTTTGGTCTCTCCATTCTCCTCATATGGGCACTTATTGCTATACACTTTCCTCTAGAGACTGCTTTATATGTGTCCCAGAGGTTCTGGCATGTTGTGTCTTCGTTCTCATTGGTTTCGAAGAACTTCTTTATTTCTGCCTTCATTTCGTTGTTTACCCAGTCAACATTCAAGAGCCAGTTGTTCAGTTTCCATGAAGCTGTGCGGTTCTGGGTCGGTTTCTGTATTCTGAGTTGTAAGTTGATTGCACTATGGTCTGAGAGGCTGTTTGTTATGATTTCAGTTGTTTTGCATTTGTTGAGCAGTGCTGTACTTCCAATTATGTGGTCAATTTTCGAGTAGGTGTGATGTTGTGCTGAGAAGAATGTGTATTCTGTGGATTTGGGGTGGAGAGTTCTGTAAATGTCTATCAGGTTTGCTTGCTCCAGGTCTGAGTTCAAGCCCTGGATATCCTTGTTGATTTTCTGTCTTGTTGATCTGTCTAATATTGACAATGGAGTGTTAAAGTCTCCCACTATTATTGTGTGGGAGTCTGAGTCTCTTTGTAAGTTATTAAGAACTTGCCTTATGTATCTGGGTGCTCCTGTATTGGGTTCATATATGTTTAGGATCGTTAGCTCTTCTTGTTGTATCAATCCTTTTACCATCATGTAATGGCCTTCTTTGTCTCTTTTGATCTTTGTTGCTTTAAAGGCTATTTCATCAGAGATGAGAATTGCAACTTCTGCTTTTTTTTGCTCTCCATTTGCTTGGTAAATATTCCTCCATCCCTTTATTTTGAGCCTTTGTGTATCCTTGCATGTGAGATGGGTTTCCTGGATACAGCACACTGATGGGTTTTGAATTTTTATCCAATTTGCCAGTCTGTGTCTTTTGATTGGTGCATTTAGTCCATTTACATTTAGGGTTAATATTGTTATGTGTGAATTTGATACTGCCATTTTGATGCTAAGTGGCTGTTTTGCCTGTTAGTTGTTGTAGATTCTTCATTATGTTGATGCTCTTTAGCATTCAGTGGGATTTTGGAATGGCTGATACTGGTTGTTTTTTTCTATGTGTAATGCCTCTCATAGGAGCTCTTTTAGAGCAGGCCTGGTGGTGACAAAATCTCTGAGCACTTGCTTGTTCGCAAAGGATTTTATTTTTCCTTCACTTCTGAAGATCAGTTTGGCTGGATATGAAATTCTGGGTTGAAAGTTCTTTTCTTTAGGAATGTTGAATATTGGCCCCCACTCTCTTCTGGCTTGTAGTGTTTCTGCCGAGAGATCTGCTGTGAGTCTGATGGGCTTCCCTTTGTGGGTGACCCGACCTTTCTCTCTGGCTGCCCTTAGTATTTTCTCCTTTATTTCAACCTTGTTGAATCTGACGATTATGTGCCTTGGGGTTGCTCTTCTTGCGGAATATCTTTGTGGTGTTCTCTGTATTTCCTGCATTTGAGGGTTGGCCTGTCTGGCATGGTGGGGGAAATTTTCCTGGATGATATCCTGAAGAGTATTTTCCAGCTTGGTTTCATTCTCTTCGTCCTCTTCTGGTACACCTATCAAACGTAGGTTAGGTCTTTTCACATAGTCCCACATTTCTTGGAGACTTTGTTCATTCCTTTTTGCGCTTTTTTCTCTGATCTTGGTTTCTCGTTTTATTTCATTGAGTTGGTCTTCGACTTCAGATATTCTTCCTTCTGCTTGGTCAATTCGGCTATTGAAACTTGTGTTTGCTTCGCGAAGTTCTCGTATTGTGTTTTTCAGCTCCTTTAATTCATTCATATTCCTCTCTAAGGTATCCATTCTTGTTATCATTTCCTCATATCTTTTTTCAAGTTCCTTAGTTTCTTTGCATTGATTTAATACATGTTCTTTTAGCTCACAAGTTTCTCACTATCCACCTTCTGAAGTCTAATTCCGTCATTTCGTCACAGTCATTCTCCGTCCAGCTTTGTTCCCTTGCTGGTGAGGAGTTTTGGTCCTTTCTAGGAGGCGAGGTGTTCTGGTTTCGGGTGTTTTCCTCGTTTTTTCGCTGGTTTCTTCCCATCTTTGTGGATTTATCCGCTTGTCGTCTAAGTAGTTGCTTACTTTTCGATTGGGTCTCTGAGTGGACACCCAGATTTTTGATGATGAGGTCTTTCTGTTACTTGGTTTTCCTTCTACCAGTCTAGCCCCTTCACTGTACGACTGCTGAGGTCCACTCCAGGCCCTGCTTCTCTGGGGTGCACCTCTAGCAGCTGTGGCACAGTGAGGGATGCTACCAGTTACTTTTTCTGCTATCTTTGTCCCAGGATGATGCCTGCCAAATGTCAGTCTTTTGGATATACAGGGGTCAGGGAGCTGCTTGAGGAGACAGTCTGTACTTTATAGGAGATTAGTTGCTGAGCTGTGATCTCTGTTGTTCATTCAGGGCTGTTAGGCTGCTATGTTTGATTCTGCTGCAACAGAGCTCATTAAAAAAACCCTTTTTTTCTCAAATGCTCTGTGTTGGGGGGTTTGGGCTTTATTTTTGGATATTCGTTGAGGTGTCCTGCCCAGCTAGGAGGCAGAGTAGCCACTGTTTGCCTGCCGAGGCTCCGCCCTGCTGTTGTGAGGCTCGCCCTATTGGGGCAGGTTCTGCTGTTCCACTGTGGTCTCCGCCACGCCCTGAGGTGGAGTCTCTCTGTTGTAGCGGGTTGCCTCAGCAATGGCAGGCTGCGTCAGCAGTGGGCGTGTATCTCAGTAGGGACGGGTTGCCTCGGCAACGGCTGGCTGCATCAGCAGTGGGCGTGTATCTCAGTTGGGGCGGGTTGCCTCGGTAGTGGTGGACGCCCCTTCCCCACAGAGCGTCTCAGACTGACTGCACGGGGATCGCTTGAAATCGCGGTCTTGTTTGTCCCACTCGGCTAGCCCAAACGCTCTGTCCCTGCAATCCCCTGGGCAGGCCCACTGTCCAAGTCTCGCTCAGTCTCAAGTCCAGCCCTCTCAAGTCTCAGGTTGCCAGCTCAACAGGGCACCCGGACAAGCACGCCCTGTGGGGAGCGATGGTCAGGGCCAGCCGCCACCACCCCGGCTGCCAGCTTTGCCGGGCAGAGGCACTGCCAGGCATCCAGCATCTCCCCTATACTTGGAAATCTCTCCGTTCTGTGGGCAACAAAGATCAGTCTGGAAATGCAGCTCCAACTCACCTCTCCACGGACTCAAAGAGAGCTCCAATCCTGGGTTGTTCTCACAGCACCATCTTGAGTCCTCCCTCTGACTTCAAATTTTGAAAACTCTTTTTTGTAAAATTCTGGAGAAAAATTTTAAAGCCTATTGAATCCTAAAATGCAAACAAAATATCCCAAAATGAAAACAAAAAAAATGTATGCTGAAAATTCTTGTTGATGTGTGGATTCAGCTCTCAAAATTGACCATGTGGTTTCACTTCAAATGTTGAAAACGCTTTTTATGTAAAATTAAAAAGAAAGAATATCAGAGCCCATTGAATCCTACAGTTAAAAGAAAATATCCCAGAATGAAAACTAAAAAAAATACAGTGAAAATTCTTGTTGATGTGTGGATTCAGCTCACAGAATTAAACACGCGGTTTGACTTGAAAATTTGAAAACACTTTCTTTGTAAAATTTAGAAGAAAAAGTTTCAGAGCCCATTAAGTCCTATAGTTGAAAAAAAATCTTAGAATGAAAACCAGACATATGTACAGTGAAAATGCCTGTTGATGTGTGGATTCAGCTCACAAAATTCAACATGTCATTTGACAAGAAATTGTAACAGCACTTTTTTTGTAATATTCAATAGAATGATTTTCAAAGCCCATTGAGTCTTATATTTACAACAAAATATCCCAGAATGAAAACTAAAAAACTGTACAATAAAAATTCTTGTTGATGTGTGGATTCAGCTCACAAATTTGAACATGTGGTTTGACTTGAAATTTTGAAAACATTTTCTTTGTAAAATTCAGGAGAAAAAATTTCAAAGCTTATTAAGTCCAAAAGATCAAACAAAGTATCCCAGAATGAAAACGAAAAAAATGTACGATGTAAATTTTTGTTGATGTGTGGATTCAACTCTCAAAATTGACCATGTTGTTTGACTTGAAATTTTGAAAAACTGCTTTGTAAAATTCAGGAGGAACAATTCAGAGCACATTGAATTCTACAGTTAATATAAAATATCCCAGAATGAAAACTAAAAAAATATAAGGTGAAAATTCTTGTTGATATGTGGATTTACCTCACAAAATTGAACATGTGGTTTGACTTGAAATTTTGAAAACCCTTTCTTTGTAAAATTCAGGAGAAAGAATTTAAGAGCCCATTGGGTCCTATAATTAAAACAAAATATCTCAAAATAATAACTAAAATAATAGATGGTGAAAATTCTTGTTGATGTGTGGATTCAGCTCACGAAATTGAATATGTGGTTTGACTTCAAATTCTGAAAACACTTTCTTTGTAAAATTCAGGAGAACAAATTTCAGAGCCCATTGAGTCATATAGTTTAAACAAAATACCTCAGAATGAAAACTAAAAAGCTGTATAATAAAAACTCTTCTCTTGTTGATGTTTGGATTCAGCTCCCAAAATTGCACATGTAGTTTGACCTAAAATTTTGAAAACACTTTCTTTGTAAAACTCAGGAGAAAGAATTTCAGAGCCCATTGAGTCCTAAATTTGAAACAAAATATCCCAAAATGAAAACAAATAAATTACGTTGAAAATACTTCTTAGGTCGGGCGCGGTGGCTCAAGCATGTAATCCCAGCAGTTTGGGAGGCTGAGGCAGGTGGATCACAAGGTCAACAGATCGAGACCATCCTAGTCAACATGGTAAAACCCCCGTCTCTACTAGAAATACAAAAAATTAGCTGGGCATGGTGGCGCATGCCTGTAATCCCAGCTACTCAGAATGCCGAGGCAGGAGAATTGCCTGAACCCAGGAGGCGGAGGTCGCAGTGAGCTGAGATTGCGCCATTGCACTCCAGCATGGGTAACAAGAGCGAAACTTTCAAAAAAAAAAAAGAAAATACTTCTTAATGTGTGGATTAAGCTTTCAAAATTGACCATGTGGTTTGACTTGAAATTTTGAAAACACTTTGTAAAAATCAGGAGAAAGAATTTTAGAGCCCATTGAGTCCTACAGTTAAAATAAAATATCCCTGAATAAAAACTTTTAAAAAGTATTGTGTAAATTCTTTTTGATGTGTGGATTCATCTCACAGAATTGAACATGTGGTTTGACTTGAAATTTTGAAAACACTTTCTTTGTAAAATGCAAAAGAAAGAATTTCAGAGCCCATTCTTCAATCCTATAGTTAAAACAAAATATACCATAATGAAAATTTAAAAATGGTGAATGTTCTTTTTCGGTGTGTCGATTCAGCTCACAAAATTTAACATGTAATTTGACTTGCAATTTTGAAAACACATTTGTCATACCATAATGAAAATTAAAAATTCTTAAAAAAAATTCACGGTTTTTTTTTAGTTTCCATTCTGGGTTATTTTGTTTTATATATAGGACTCAATGGGCTCTGAATTTTTTTCTCCTGCATTTTACAAAGAAAGTGTTTTCTTTGTAAAATTACAAGTGAAACCACATGTTCAATTCTGTGAGCTGAATCCACATATCAACATGAACATTCATTGTATATTTGTTTAATTTTCATCAAAGTATATTTTGTTTTAACTATAGGACTCAATGGGCTCTTAAATTTTTTCTCCTCCATTTTACAACAAAACTGTTTTCAAAATTTCAAGACAAACCACATGTTCAATTCTGTGAGATGAATCCACACATCAACAAGAATTTTCACCATACTTTTTTATAGTTTTCATTCTGGGATATTTTAAGTGTAGGACTCAATGGCCTCTGAAATTCTATCTCCTGAATTGTATAAAGAAAGTGTTTCCAAAATTTCAAGTGACACAACATAGTCAATTTTGAGAGCTGAATCCACACATCAACAAAAATTTTCAACATACATTTTTTTTAGTTTTCATTCTGGGATATTTCTTTTGAACTTTAGGACTCAGTAGGTTTTGAAATTTTTCTCCTCAATTCCACAAAGTTTTTTCAAAATTTCAAGTTAAACCACATGTTCAATTCTGTGAGCTGAATCCACAGATCAACAAGAATTTTCACCGTACAGTTTTTTAGATTTTATTCTGAAATTTTTTTGTTTTAACTATAGGACTCAATGAGCTCTGAAATTCTTTCTCCTGAATTTTACAAAGAAAGTGTTTTCAAAATTTCAAGGCAAAGCATATGTTCAATTCTGGGAGCTGAATCCACACATCAACAAGAATTATCACCATATATTTTTTTAATTTTCATTCTGGAATATTTTGTTTTAACTGTAGGACTGAATGGGTTCTGAAATTCTATCTTCTGAATTTTACAAAGAAAGTGTTTTCAAAATTTCCAGTCAAACCACATGGTCAATTTTGAGAGCTAAATCCACACATCAACAAGAATGCATACCTAATGTGTGCAATAGGTACTCATGTATTGTGCACACATTATGTACATATATAATGATTGGGATAACACCATATGTACACGTGTGCAAATATGTGCCCACTAAACTATGTACACATGTAGATATAGGTGCAAACTATGTACCTATGCAGAGCATGCTATCACCAGAGCCCCCCTTTTAGCAGCCCCCAAGTCCACCCTGGCTGCTTAAGGACAACCTGGCTAGGGGGCTTTACTCACAGCTTTTACCAGAGGACCCGTAAGAGCTCCTAGGACAACCCTGGCTTTTTACAGATTTGCTGGTTAGAAAGCTGTGCCCACAGCCCCAGCAGAAGTCCTGCAGCGGCCCCCAGGCCCAACCTGGCTGCTTAAAAACACCCTGGCTAGGGAGCTGTGCCCACAGCCCTTGCCAGAAAGCCTGTAAAAGCTCCCAGGCCCACTGTGAATTTTTAAAAACCTCCTGGCTATAAAGCTGTGCCCACAGCCTTGCCAAAGGTCCCATAGCAAGTGCCAGGCCCACCCTGGTGTCTTAGACACCCCCTGGCTAGGGGCTTCGTCCAAGGCCCTGCCAGAGGGCATGTAGCAGCCCCCAGACCCACCCTGCTGCTTAGGGACACCCTGACTAGGTGACTGTGCCCACAGCCACCCCCAGAAAGCCTATAGTAGACCCCAGTCTTACCATGGCTGCTTAGAAACACCCTGGCTATGTGGCAGTACCCACAGCCAGTGCCAGACTGCCTGTAGCAGCTCAAAGGCCCACCATGGCTGCTTAGGGACCCCATGGCAAGAGCACTGTGCCCACAGCCCCCATTAAAGGGCCTGTAGCAGGCACCAGGCATATAGTGGTTTCTTAGGGACCCCCTCACTTGGCCGCTATGCCCACAGCTTCTGGGGACCAGCTATTTTGAAAATGTGGTGTAATATGATACTGGTGACCATATCATACAGAAATGAAAAATTTTTTTTATATATTAGGCAATAGCTCTAGTCACATCTCTGCCATATTGACAAAAATGTCACCCTCACTCCCCTTATATTAGAATTGAGAGCATAGGGGGGTTTCACCCCTTGCAATGTTTAATTCAATATAACTGTTTTCTTCTTTACATTAGTGACCATATCAGAGCATGGTGTACACCTCTTGCCATATTCAGAGTATTCCCTATAGGTGGTAACATTTTCCTCTCCTTCTCTGGATATTAGAAACAATATCCCAAAACCAGCGTTCAGCCCCAGTCATGTCGTGAGTAATGTCATCTCTAATCCCCTGGTTATTAGGAACAACATCATGGGGGGTTTGTGCACTTTCTAAGATATTTGGAGTAATATCTTTAAGTTGTTAAATATTAGAAACAATACTACAGTGGTGGTGTACACTTTCTGCAATATTCAGTCTATAGTCATCCTTTGTCCCCAGGATATTAACTGCATCACAGAAGTGTTTTACTTTGACTGTGATATTGAAATAATCTCATAGTGTACACTTGCTATCACAATGACAGTAATACCTACTTAAAATATGATGCATAATATCAAAAAATGGACAAACATGTGGGTATACCAACTTTGATATCGAAAGTCATTTTTATCTAATATATTAGAAATCATATCCCAGAATATACTCGATATGTACACTTATTGGAATATTACAAACAATGCACAGAATACGTACCATATGTACATTGACTGTTGGGCATATGTGTACAGAATACAAATGTACAATAAATGTACATAATCTGTACAATATGTACAATTATATGTACACAATGTATACACAATAGGTATATACATAATGTGTACAATATATTCATTTATTGTAACACTGCAATGATATAATCACAACAGCTTATAACATCACAATACACTAATAATATATAATATAAACATATTGCACACATTATGTACATTTACATTTATTGTGATATTCTGATACATACACATTTACATCATGTACCCATTACATATGGATGTACAATATATGCACATGTATATATGTGTACAAAGTATGTACATATGCACACTATGTCCATATACATACATGTAATATACATATGTACCTTCTGTGCCTAAGTACATACTATGTACACACATGCGTGTACACCCACTTGGGTAACCGAAGTAATTTCTATCTAATATGCTAAAAGAAATATCCCAGAATGTACTCATGTGTACATGTATTGGCATATTGCAATAAATGTATATAAGATACAGTCTGTACATTTAGTCTGCTATATATATGTGCACACAACACAAAAGTTAAAAAAATGTACATAATCTGTAAAATATGTTTTATATTTTTATAATGTGTACACAATGCATAGGTACAAAATGTGTACAATATGCATATTTATTGTAATATCACAATGATATATCACAACAGCATATATAATCACAATAAACATGTAATACATATTAATATAAATGTACATATTGCAAACATTATGTACATTAACATTTACTGTTAAATAATGTGTATCCATGTACATCATGTACCCATTATGTACAGATGTAGAATATATGCACGTGTACATATGTGTGCACAGTATGTACATATAGACACTATGTACACATATGTACATATAATGTAGACATGTACATTCTGTATACAAATACATAATATGCATAATCTGTACAAGTATAAAACATGTACACACCTGGGTGTACACCCACTTTGGTAGCGAAGTAATTTCTATCTAATATGCAAAACATTTTATCCCAGAATATACTAATAATGTGTACATTTATTGGCATATCACAAGAAATGTATAAAATAGGTACAGTCTGTACATTTACTCTGGTGTACATATGTGTACACAATAAAAATGTGCAATAAATGTACATAATCTGTACATTATGTATATTATATGTTCATAATGTGTACACAATAGGTATGTACATAATATGTACAATAGGTCCATTTATTTTATATCACAATGATATCATATAATCACAACAGCATATAAAATCACAATGCACATGTAATACATAATATCAATATAAATGTACAGATTGCAAACATTATGTACATTCAGACTTATTGTAATATTATATGTACACATGAACATCATGTACACATTTTCACATGAACACCATGTACCCAGTACGTACACATGTACATCATGTACCCATTATGTACACATGTACAATATATGCACATGTATATATGTGTGCACAGTATGTACATATGTACACTATGTAAAATACCTACATATAATGTAGATATGTACTTTCTGTACACGAGTACATAATATGCACAGTATGTACATGTATAAACTATGTACACACATGCATGTACACCCACGTTGCTAGCCGAAGTAATTTCTATCTAGTATGCTAAAACAAATATTTCAGAATGTACTCATAATGTTTACATTTACTGGCATATCACAATAAATGTATAAAATAGGTACAGTCTGTACATTTACTCTGCTGTACATATATGCACCCGATATGCAAGTTGAAAAAATGCACATAATCTGTAAAATGTTTCTTTATATTTCTATAATGTGTACACAATGCATAGGTACATAATCTGTACAATATGTACATTTATTCTAATATCACAATATCATCACAACAGCATATATAATCACAATAAACGTGTAACACATATCAATATAAACATACACATTGCAAACATTATGTACATTTACACTTAGTTAAATGATGATGTGTATGCATGTACATCATGTACTCATTATGTACAGATGTACAATATATGGGCGTGTAAATATGTGTGCACAGTATGTACATATGTACACATAATGTAAATATATAGTAGACATGTACATTGTGTACATGAGTATATTATATGCACAACATGTAAACATATAAACCATGTACACACCTAACTGTACACCCACTTTGGTCATTGGAGTAATTTCTATCTAATATGCAAAAAATTATATTTCAGAAGGGACCCATAATGTGTACTTTTATTGGCATATCGCAAGAAATGTATAAAAGAGGTACAGTCTGTACATTTACTCTGGTGTACATATGTGTACACAATACAGATGTACAATAAATGTACATAATCTGTACAATATGTACATTTATTATAAGTAAATAATGTGTACACAATAGGTATGTACATAATGTGTACAATAGGTCCATTTATTGTAATATCACAATATCATATAATCACAAAAGCATATAAAGTCACAATGAACATGTAATACATAATATCAAAATAAAGGTACAGATGGCAAACATTATGTACATTTACATTTATTGTAATATTATGATATGTACACATGAACATCATGTAACCAGTATGTACACCTGTTCATCATGTACCCAGTACGTACACATGTACATCATGTACCCATTACCTACAAATGTGCATCATGTGCCCATGATGTACAGATGTACAATATATGCACATGTACCTATGTGTGCAGTATGTACATATGTACACTACATACACATATGTACATATAATGTACATGTGTACATTCTGCACATGAGTATATAATATTCACAATATGTACACTTACAAAATATGTACACACATGGGTGTAAACCCACTTTGGTAACGAGGAGAATTTCTAATATGCTAAAAATATCCCAGATTGTACTCATAATGTGTACATTTATTTTCATATCACAATAAATATATAAAATAGGTAAATTCTTTACATTTACTCTGCTGTACACATGTGTACACAATGCACATGTACAAAAAATGTACATAATCTGTAAAATATGTACCTATATATTTCTAAAATGTATACACAATGCATAGGTACATGTGTGCACTATGCAAATTTACTAGAATATGAGTGATAAAATATAATCACAATAAGATATATAACAGTAATATATACATATCGTGTAGTATCACAAAGAGTACATATTGCACATATTAGGTATGCATTAGGTACACATGTATTGTGCACACATTATGTACATATATAATGATTGTGATAACACCATATGTACACGTGTACAAATATGTGCCCACTATTTAAACTATGTACACATGTAGAAATAGGTGCAAACTATGTGCCTATGCAGAGCACGCTATTACCACAGCCCCCCTCGTAGCAGCCCCCAGGTCCACCCTGGCTGCTTAAAAACACTCTGGCTAAAGGGATTTTCCCACAGCCCTTACCAGAGGGCTTGTAACAGCTCTCAGTCCCACCCTGGCTTATTATGGACCGGCTGGCTATAAAGCTGTGCCCACAGCCCCACCAGAGGTCTTATAGCAGCCTCCAGGCCCACCCTGGCCTCTTTGGGACCCCTGGCTATGGGGCTATGTCCAAGGCTCTGCAAGAGGGCAAGTAGCTGCCCTTAGGCCCACTCTGCTGCTTAGGGACACCCTGACTAGGTGACTGTGCCCACAGCCACCCCCAGAAAGCCCATAGTAGACCCCAGGCCCACCATGGCTGCTTAGGGACACCCTGTCTATGTGGCAGTACCCACAGCCACCACCAGACTGCGTGTAGCAGCCCAAAGGCTCACCATGGTGGCTTAAAGATTTTCTGGCTAGGGTGCTGTGCCCACAGCCCCCACCAAAGTGCCCACAGCAGGACCCAGGAATACAGTGGTTGCTTAGGGATTCCCTCACTTGCCTGCTATGCCTACAGCTGCTGGGGCCCAGATATTTTTAAAATGTGGTTTAATATGATACTGGCGACCATATCATACGGAAATGATAATGTTACTCCATTTTTTTATATATTAGGCAATAGCTCTAGTTACACTTCTGCCATATTGACAAAAATGTCATCCTCATTCCCTTGACATTAGAATTGAAAGCATAGGGGGGTTTCACCCCTTGCAATGTTTAATTCAGTATAATTGTTTTCTTGTTTACATTAGTGACCATATCAGAGCATGGTGTACACCTCTTGCCGTATTCAGAGTATTTCCCTATGGGCAGCAACATTTTCCTCTCCTTCTCCTGATATTAGAAACAATATCCCAGGACCGGCATACAGCCCCAGTCACATCGTGAGTAATGTCATCTGTAATCCCCTGGTTATTAGGAACAATATCACCATGGGCTTGTGCACTTTCTGAGATTTTTGGAATTATATCCTTTAAGTTTTTGAATTTTAGAAACAATACTACAGTGGTGGTGTACACTTCCTGTGATATTCAGGCTATGGTCATCCTTTGTCCCCAGGATATTATTAACTGCCATCACAGAAGCGTTTTACTTTGCCTGTGATATTAGAACAATCACAGAGTGTACTGTTGCTTTCACAATGAGAGTAATACCTACTTAGGATACGATGCATAATATCATGAAATGGACACACATTTGTGTATACCCACTTTGATATTGGAAGTCATTTTTATCTAATATACTAAAAATCATATCCCAGAACATAATCATGATGTGTACACTTATTGGGATATTACAAACAATTCACAGAATATGTACCATATGTACATTGACTGTGATGGACATATGTGTACACAATAGAGATGTACAATAAATGTACATAATCTGTACAATATGTACAATTATTCTTCACAGAACTGGAAAAAACCACCATGAACTTCATATGGAACCAAAAGAGAGCCCACATAGCCAAGTCAATTCTACGCAAAGAGAACACAGTGGGGGGCATCACACTACCGGATTTCAAACTATACTACAAGGCTACAGTAATCAAAACAGCATGGTACTGGTACCAAAACAGAGATATAGACCAATGGAACAAAACAGCGGCACCGGAGGCAAGACAACATATCTACAACTATACAATCTTTGATAAACCTGACAAAAACAAGCAATGGGGAAAGGATTCCCTATTTAACAAATGGTGTTGGGAAAACTGGTTAGCCATGTGCAGAAAGCAGAAACTGGACCCCTTCCTGACACCTTACACTACAATTAACTCCAGATGGATTAAAGACTTAAACATAAGACCTGGCACCATAAAAATCCTAGAAGAAAATCTAGGCAAAACCATTCAGGACATAGGAGTAGGCAAGGACTTCATGACCAAAACACCAAAAGCATTGGCAACAGAAGCCAAAATAGACAAATGGGACCTAATGAAACTCCACAGCTTCTGCACGGCAAAAGAAACAGTCACTAGAGTGGATCGGCAACCAACAGAATGGGAAAAAATTTTCACAGTCTACCCATCTGACAAAGGGCTGATATCCAGAATTTACAAAGAACTCAAACAGATTTACAGGAAAAAAACAAACAAGCCCATTCAAAAATGGGCAAAGGATATGAACAGACACTTTATGAAAGAAGACATATGAGGCCAACAATCATATGAAAAAATGCTCATCATCACTGGTCATTAGAGAGATGCAAATCAAAACCACATTGAGATACCATCTCACGCCAGTTAGAATGGCGATCATTAAAAAATCTGGAGACAACAGATGCTGGAGAGGATGTGGAGAAAAAAGAAAACTTTTACACTGTCGGTGGGAGTGTAAATTAGTTCAACCATTGTGGAAGACAGTGTGGCGATTCCTCAAGGCCTTAGAAATAGAAATTCCATTTGACCCAGCAATTCCATTACTGGGTATATATCCAAAGGACTATAAATCGTTCTATTATAAGGACACATGCACACGAATGTTCATAGCAGCACTGTTTACTATAGCGAAGACCTGGAACCAACCGAAATGCCCATTGATGATAGACTGGATTGGAAAAATGTGGCACATATACATCATGGAATATTATGCAGCAATCAGAAATGATGAGTTCGTGTCATTTGTAGGGACATGGATGAATCTGGAGAACATCATCCTCAGCAAACTGACACAAGAACAGAAAATGAAACACCGCATATTCTCACTCATAGGAGGGTGATGAAAAATGAGAACACATGGACACAGGGAGGGGAGTACTGAACACTGGGGTCTATTGGGGGAAATGGGGAGGGCCAGCAGGGGGGGAGGTGGGGAGGAATAGCCTGGGGAAAAATGAAAAATGTGGCTGAAGGGGAGAAAGGAAGCAAAACACACTGCCATGTGTGTACCTATGCAACTGTCTTGCACGTTCTGCACATGTACCCCAAAACCTAAAATGCAATAAAAAAATATGTACAATTATATGTAAACAATGTGTACACAGTAGGTATGTACATGTGTACAATATGTACATTTATTGTAATACCACAATATCATACAATCACAATAGCCTATTAAATCACAATACACAGGCAATACGTAATATTAATGTACATATTGCACACATTTTATACATTTACATTTATTGTGATATTATATGTACACATGTACATTATGTACCCATTATGTACGGATGTACAATATATAAACGTGAATATATGTGGGCAAAGTATGTACATATGTACACTATGTACACATACGTATATATAATGTAGACATGTATTTTATGTACACAAGTACATAATATGCACAGTATGTACATGTATAAACTATGTACACATGCATGTACCCCCACTTAATTAAAGTAATTTCTATCTAATATGCTAAAATATTTCAGAATGTATTCATGTGTACATTTATTGGCATATCACAATAAATGCATAAAATAGGTACAGTTTGTACGTTTACTCTTCTGTACATAAGTGCACCCAATACGCAAGTAGAAAACATGTACATAATCTGTAAAATATGTTTTTTTATATTTCCGTAATATGTACACAATGCATAGGTACATAATGTGTACAATATGTACATTTATTGTAATATCACAATATCTTATCACAACAGCATATATAATCAACAATAAACATGTAATACATAATATCAATATAAATGTATTGCAAAGCTTATGTACATTTACATTTACTGTGATATGATGTGTACACATGTACATCATGTACCCATTATGTACAGATATACAATATATGCACGTGTACATATGTGTGCACAGTATGTACATCTGTACACATGTACATACAATGTCGACATGTACATTGTGTACACGAGTACATTATATGCACAATATGTTCCCGTATAAACCATTTACTCACCTAAATGTACACCCACTTTGGTCACCGGAGTAATTACTAGCTAATATGCAAAAAATTATATCCCAGAATGTACTCATAATGTGTACATTTATTGGCATATTGAAATAAATGTATAAAATAGGTATAGTCTGTACATTTACTCTGCTGTACATATGTGTACACAATACAGATGTACAATAAATGTACATAATTTGTACAATATGTATATTATATGTACATAATATGTAAACAATAGGTATGTACATGTGTACAATATGTCCATTTATTGTAATATCACATTATCATATAACCACAACAGCATATAAAATCACAATGCACATGTAATACATATCAATATAAATGTACAGATTGCAAACATTATGTACATTTACATTTATTGTAACATTACCATATATAAACATGAACATCACATACACATTATGTTCACATGTACACCATGTATCCAGTACGTACACATGTACCCATGTTGTACAGATGTACAATATATGCACGTGTACATGTGTACATATGTACACACCATGCACACATATGTACATATAATTTAGACATGTACATTCTGTACACGAGTACATAATATGCACAATATGTACATGTATAAACCATGTACACACCTGGGTGTACACCCTCTTTGGTAACCGAAGGAATTTGTAATATGCTAAAAATAATATCCCAGATTTTACTCATAATGTGCACATTTATTGGCATATCACAATAAATGTATTAAATACGTAAGGTCTGAAAATTTACTCTGCTGTACCTATGTGTACACAATGCACATGTACAAAAAAATGTAATCTGTAAAATATGTAACTATTTCTATAATATGTGCACAATGCATAGGTACATAATATGTGCACTATGCACATTTTTAAAAATACCAATGATAAAATATATTTAATCACAATAAGATGTATAATCACAGTAATATATACATACCATGTAGTATCAAAAAGAGTACATATTGCACACATTAGGTATGCATTAGGTACATATGTATTGTGCACGTATTATGTACATGTACATTTATCGTGATAACACCATATGTAGATGTGTACAAATATGTGCTCCCTATTTAAACTATGTACACATGTAGAAATAGGTGAAAACTATGTACCTATGCACAGCACGCTATTACCACAGCCCCTTTTTAGCAGCCCGCAGGCCCACTTTGGCTGCTAAAGGACACCCTGGCTAGGGGGCTGTGCCCACAGCTCCTGCCAGAGGGCCGGTAACAGCTCCCAGGCCCACCCTGGCTTCTTACGGAGCCCCCGGTTATAAAGCTGTGCCCACAGCTTTGCCAGAGGTTCTGTAGCAGCCCCCAGGCCCACCCTGGTGTCTTTGGGACCCCTGGCTATGGGGCTGTGTCCAAGGCCCTGACAGAGGGCAAGTAGCTGCCCTTAGGTTCACCCTGCTACTTAGGAACACCCTGACTAGGTGACTGTACCCACAGCCACCCCCAGAGGGTTTGTAGTACACCCCAGGCCCACCACAGCTGCTTAGGAACCCCCTGGCTATGGCACTGTGCCCACAGCCCCCACCAAAGGTCCTGTAGCAGGCCACAGGCAGGCAGTGGTTGCCTAGGGACCCCCTCACTTGGCCGCTATGCCCACAGCTGCTGGGGACCAGCTATTTTGAAAATGTGGTGTAATATGATACTGGAGACCATATCATATAGAAATGATAATGTTATTCTGTTTTTTCATATATTAGGCAATAGCTCTAGTTACACCTCTGTCATATTGACAAAAATGTCATCCTCACCCCCTTGACATTAGAAGTGAAAGCACAGGGGGGTTTCACCCCTTGCAATGTTTAATTCAGTATACTTGTTTTTTTGTTTGCATTAGTGACCATATCGGAGCATGGTGTACATGTCTTGCTGTATTCAGAGTATTTCCCCAAGAGCTGCAACAGGGGTCCCCATAGCCAGGGGTCCCAAAGACTCCAGGGTGGGCCTGGGGGCTGCTATGGGACCTCTGGCAGGGCTGTGGGCACAGCTTTCTATCCAGGGGGTTTGTAAGAAGCCAGGGTGGGCCTGGGAGCTGTTATGGGCCCTCTGGCAGGGGCTGTGGGCACAGCCCCCTAGCCAGGGTGTCCTTAAGTAGCCAGGGTGGACCTGGGGGCTGCTACGAGAAGGGCTGTGGTAACAGCATGCTCTGCATAGGTACATAGTTTGCACCTATTTCTACATGTGTACATAGTTTAAATAGTGGGCACATATTTGTACACGTGTACGTATGGTGTTATCACAATCATTATATATGTACATAGTATGTGCACAATACATGTGTACCTAATGCATACCAAATGTGTGCAACATGTACTCTTTGTGATATAAGATATGTATATATTACTGTGATTATATATCTTACTGTGATATTTTATCACAGATATTCTAAGAAATTTGCATAATGCACACATTATGTACCTATGCATTTTGTACACATAGAAATCTATAGGTACATATTTTACAGATTATGTAGATTTTTTCTACTTGTGTATTGGGTGTACATATGTACAGCAGAGCAAATATACAGACTATACCTATATTATGCATTTATTGTTATATGCCAATAAATGTACACATTATGAATACATTCTGGGATATTACTTTTAACATATTAGATAGAAATTACTTTGGTTACCCAAGTGGGTGTACACGCATGTGTGTACATTGCTTATACATGTACATACTTTGCATATTATGCACTTGTGTACAGAAGGTACATATGTACGTTATATGTATGTATGTGTACATAGCATACATATATACAAACTGTGCACACATATATACACATGCATATATTGTACATTTGTGCATTATGGGTACATGATGTACATGTGTACATACTGGGTACAGGGTGTACATGTGAACATAATGTATACATGTTCATGTGTACATATCGTAATATTACAATAAATGTAAATGTACATGTTTGCAATCTGTACATTTATATTGATATTATGTATTACATGTGCATTGTGATTTTATATGCTGTTGTGATTATATATCATTGTGATATTACAATAAATGGACATATTGTACACATTATGTACATACGTATTGTGTACACATTATGTACATATAATATACATATTGTACAGATTATGTACATTTATTGTACATCTGTATTGTGTACACATATGTACATCAGAGTAAATGTACAGACTGTACCTATTATATACATTTCTTGCAATATGCCATTACATGTATATATTATGAGTACATTCTGGGATATAATTTTTTGCATATTAGATAGAAATTACTACAGTGACCAAAGTGGATGTACACCCAGGTGTTTACATGGTTTACACATGTACATACTGTGCATATTATGTACTCTTGTACACAATGTACATGTCTACACTGTATGTACATATCTGTACATATGTACATACCGTGCACACATATGTACATGTGCATATATTGTACATCTCTACATAATGGGTACATTATGTACATGCATACACATCATCATTTAACAATAAATGTAAATACATAATGTTTGCATATGTACAATTATATTGTTATGTGTTACACATTTATTGTGATTATATATGCTGTTGGGATATGATATTATTGTGATATTGCAGTAGATGTACATATAGCAAACATGTACCTATACATTGTGTACACATGATAGAAATATAAAGGAACATATTTTACAGATTTTGTACATTTTTCAACTTGCATATTGGGTGCACACATGTACAGCAGAATAAATATACAGACTGTACCTATTTCATACATTTATTTTGATATGCCAGTAAATGTACACATTATGAGTATATTCTTTAATATTTCTTTTAGCATATTAGAAATTAATTCAGTTACCCAAGTGGGTGTACACGCATGTGTGTACATAGTTTATACATGTACATACTGTGCATAATATGTACTCATGTACAAAATATGCATATCTACATTATATGTACATATGTGTGCATAGTGTCCATATGTACATACTGTGCACAATATATACGTGCACATACTATACATCTCTACATAATGGGTACATGATGTACATGTGTACATATCACAATAAATGTAAATGTACATAATGTGTGCAATATGTATATTTATATTATGTATTACCTGTGTATTGGGATTGTATAAGCTTTTGTGATTATATGATATCATTGTGGTATTATAATAAATGTACATATTGTACACATTATTTACATACCTATTGTGTACATATTGTGTATATATAATTCTACATATTTTACAGATTATGTACATTTAATGTACATCTCTTTTGTGTACACATACGCCCATCACAGTCAATATATATATGGTACATATTCTGTGCATTGTTTGTAATATCCCAATAAGTGCACACATCATGAGTATATTCTGGGATATGATTTTTAATATATTAGATAAAAATGACTTCTAAAATCAAAGTGGGTATACACACATGTGTGTCCATTTCGTGATATTATGCATTGTATCCTAAGTAGGCATTACTCTCATTGTGAAAGCACGTGTACACTTTGTGATTGTTCCAATATCACAGGCAAATTAAAACACTTCTGTGGTGCAGTTAACAATATCTTGGGGACAAAGGATGACCATAGCCTGAATATCGCAGGAAGCGTACACCACTACTGTAGTGTTGTTGGTAATATTCAAAAAGTTAAAGGATATTACTCCAAATATCTTAGAAATCACACAAGCCCCGGTGATACTGTTCCTAATAACTAGGGGATTACAGATGACATTACTTACGATGTGACTGGGACTGGTCGACCATCCTGAAATATTGCTCCTAATATCCAGAGAAGGAGAGGGAAATGTTGCGGCCCATAGGGAAATACTCGGAATATGGCAAGAGGTGTACACCATGCTCTGATATGGTCACTAATGTAAACCAGATAACAATTATACTGAATTAAATATTGCAAGGGGTGAAACCCCCCTATGCTTTCAATTCTAATGTCAAGGGTGTGAGGATGAAATTTTTGTTAATATGGCAGAGGTGTAACTAGAGCTATTGCCTAATGTATAAAAAAACAGAATAACATTATTATTTCCATAGATAAGCTACAGTTTGGGAAAAACTTTTACAAACCAACTATCAGATGAAGAACTCATCTCCAGAGACTCATTTCTAGAATAAATAATGAACTCAAAGCTCAAATGTAGGCCACACTTGTATTCCTAGCACTTTGGGAGGCTGAGGAAAGATGGCTTGAATATGGGTGGTCAAGGCTGCAGTGAACCATGACTACACTTCTGGCTGCATGATGGAGTAAGAGCTTGTCTCACAAAACAAAACCTGCAAAGTAAAAATGGGAAATAAACACATCAACCATGTTTGCACTCCCAGCCATAGAGAAACAAGGTAGTGCTACACACCTGAGCTCCAGTGAGTTCTGGCACGGGTTGGTGAGTTGCAGGGACTGCGTCATAAAGCATTAGTTGAACATCCAAATGACCGGGTTGTGGTCTCAGCATCCACCGATGAACGCACTATAAAAAACGCACTGTTCTAGTACCAAAAAGGTGGTGGCTGCTAAGAATAAATCTACGGATAGAAGCAGGAACCAAGGTCACGGTCTGCCAACCAGATCCTCTTGTGAAAGACCACTGGACTCATGAAGTGCCAAGACAGGAGGTGGTGTGACTCCATGGGAAGGTTGGAGAATCTGGGAATCAAACAGAAGCACTCAATGTTCTGACCATGTAAATACAAAACTTTCAGCGACTACAGCCATCAACAGAACATCTGAGACGACAGGCATCTCAGAAGATATATAGCCACAGGGTAACAATGGAGTACTATCTGCAGTTAAGGTCCTCTGTCTTCCTCTTAGGGTGGGTGGGTGGGTTTGATTGATTGATTGATTTCTTTATTTAGATGGAGTCTTGCTCAGTCGCCCAGGCTGAAGTGAAGTGGAGCATTCTCAGCTCACTGCAACCTTCTCCTCCTGGGTTCCAGCAATTCTCCTGCCTCAATCTTCTGAGGAGCTGGGATTATAGGCATGTGCCACCATGCCCCGCTAGTTTTTTTGTGTTTTTAGTGGAGATGGGGGTGCACCATGTTGGCCAGGATGGTCCCAAACATCGGATCTCATGATCTGTATGCTTCGGCCTCCTACAGTGCTGGGATTACAGGTGTGAGCCACCGTGTCTGGCCGGGTTTATTTATTTTAAATCAAGGGCTAAATTCTTTTTCTCTCTTGAATGCCAGTGAAGTATTTAAGAAAAACAGTCACCAGTTAGAGTTAACACTTGAAGGACAAATTTAAAGGTGATTGTAAGTTACAAAATAAAGGCATCTTATGAACTCTCATAAAAAAAAGAAATATTAAGACACTTTTTATTATCTTTTTGAGATACGATCTTGCTCTGTCCTTCAGGCTGGAGTACAGTGGTGCAGCCTCCCAAGTAGTTGGGATTACAGGCGTCCACCACCATGTTTTTGTATTTTTAGTAGAGACGGGGTTTCACCATGTTGGCCAGGCTGGTCTCGAACTCCTGACTTCATGTCATCCTTCCCCCTAGCACCTGACCAGAGAAATTAACACATAATTTGTTTCAATTAGTACAAAAAAAGCATTTCATGAAGTTTAATATCCTTTCATGATTAAAAACAAATTGACTAGAAATCAAAACAACCTCAACGTAATAAAGGTCATATGAACAACATGCAGCTAGTATCGTTCTCAATGATGAGACAAAGTTTTCCAAGATGAGTAATAAAACAATGATGCATGCTTTCATAATACTGGAAATCCTAGCCAGAGCTATTAAGAAAGAAAGGAAAAAGAAAAGGCATCGAAATTGGAAAGGAAGAAGTAAAATTTTCTCTGTTAACAAACTACATGATCTTCTTTGTAGAAAATCTTGAAGACTGCACAAAATAAACTGTTAGAACTAATAATTTGTCCAAGTTTTAGGATTATGAAATCAATATACAGAAGTCAGTTGCATTTCTACGCACTAACAGTCAACAATCCCAGAAGGAAATTAAGAAAATAGTTTCTTCTGGCTTGGTTGTGGATGCCTATATTCCCAGCTACTTGGGAGGCTGAGGTAGGAGAATCACTTGAGCCTGGCAGGTCAATGCTGTCAGTTTTTATAATAATTATGCCTGTAAATAGCCAGTGTACCCCAGCCTGGGCAACATAGTGAGACACTATCTGGGGAAAAAAAAAAACTCAGTTTACAATGGCATCAAAAAGAATAAAACAGGAATAAACTCAACCAGGAGGCAGACTCTCGCAGGGTTTTCAGTTCCAGAGACCGACTATGTAACAAATGTAAAGGCATCTCATATTTATGTATTAAAAGGCTTAGTTTCATTAGGATGTCAATACGACTCAAAGTGATCTACAGGTTTAGTTTAATTGCTCTCAAAATCTCAGTGACATTTTTTCTTCAATTACAGAAAAATCTATCCTTATAAATTGTGTAAAGTTTATATGCAATTTCAAGAGATTCCAAATGGCCAAAGCAATCTTGAAAAAGTAACAAAGCTGGAAGTGTTTTACTTCTCAGTTTCAAAATGTATTATTGAAAGCCACAGAGGGCTGGGCATGGTGGCTCAAGCCTGTAATCCCAGCACTTTGGGAGGCTGAGGTGGGCAGATCATGAGGTCAAGAGATCAAGACCATCTTGGCCCACATGATGAAACCTCATCTCTACGAAAAATACAAAAATTAGCCAGGTGTGGTGGCACACGCCTGTGGTCCAAGCTACTCGGGAGGCTGAGGCAGAAGAATCCCTTGAGCCCAGGAGGCAGAGGTTGCAGTGAGCCGAGATTGTGCCACTGCACTCCAGCCAGGTAACAGAGCAAGACTCTATCTTTAAAAAAAAAAAAAAAAAAGCTACAGTGGTCAAAAGTGTGGTACGGCAATAAAGACATATAGAGAGACCAGTGGAATGGAATACAGAGTGCAGAATAAAACTCTTACACATATGGTCAAATGAGTTCAATAAGGATGCCAAGACTTCAATCAGGGAAGGGACAGTCTTTCAACAAATGGCGTTGGAAAACTAGATGTCCACAGGCAAAAGAATAAAGTTAAAGCGTTACCTTATATCATGTTTTTTTAAAAAAAAAAAAACCCTCAATAATGAATCAAAGAACCAAGTGTAAGATCTGAAGCCATACAACTCATTTTTTTTTTTGAGACAGACTCTCACTCTGACACTGAGGCTGGAGTGCAGTGACGTGATCTCGACTCACTGCCACCTCCGACTCCCAGGTTCAAGCAACTCTCTGCCTCAGCCTCCCAAGTAGCTGGGATTACAGGAGCCCATCACCACGCCTAGCTAATTTTTGTATGTTTAGTAGAGACAGGGCATCTTGGTCAGGCTGGTCTTGAACTCCTGACCTCATGATTCACCCACTTCGGCCTCCCAATGTGCTGGGATTATAGGTAGGAGCCACTGTTCCCAGCTGACAACTTCTAAAACATAGAAGGATAGCTTCCTTTGGCCATGATTTCTTAGATATGACACCAAAGGCCCAAACAACAAAAGGAAAAGTAGACAGATTGGATTACATCGAAGGATACTATTAACAGACTGAAAAGGAAACCTACGGAATGACAGATGTACAAATTACATGTCAAAGAGTTCCCATCTAGAACAGATAAAGCACTCTCACAATGTAACAACAAAAACCCCACTAACGTGGTTCAGAAATGTGCAAAGGATGTGAATAGACAGTCTACCAAATAAGAGGTGCAAATGGCCAATCAGCACATAAAAAGATGCTCACCATCACTATTAGGGAAACCAAAACCACGGAGAAGCTGGACTTACTGGCTCATGCCTGGAGTCCCAGCACTCTGATAGGCCGAGATGGGCGGATCACTTGAGGTCAGGAGTTTGAGACCAGCTTGGCTGATGAATTCCCAGATCACTTGAGGTCAGGAGTTTGAGACCAGCTTGGCTGATGAATTCCCAGATGCTCAGGAGGCTGAGGCAGGAGAATTGCTTGAACCTGGGAGGGGGAGATTGCAGTGAGCCAAGATTGCACCACTGTACAGTAGCCGGGGTGACAGAGCGAGACTCCATCTCAAAAAAAGAAGACCTACATGGAGAGGCCACCTCAGACTCATTAGGATGGCTGTAATCCATACAGAAAATAAAGTCTTAGAGAGAATGCTGAGCAGCTGGAAGCCGTGTGTACTCTTACTGGGAATATAAAATGGAGCTTAACTATGGAAAACAGTGTTTAAACTTTTCATCAAAAAGTGTAAAACAGGCCAGGCATGGTGGCACAAACTGGTAATCCCAGCACTTTGTGAGGCCATGACAGGTGAATCACTTGAGGCTAGGAGGTCAAGACCAGTCTGGCCAACGTGGTGAAATCCATCTCTACTAAAAACACAAAAACGAGCCACGCGTGGCGGTGCAGGCCTGTAATCCCAGCTACTCAGGAGGCTGAGGGTTAAGAATTGCTTGAACCCAGGAGGCAGAGGTTGCAGTCAGCCAGGATTGCACCACTGCATTCCAGCCTGGGTGACAGAGCGATACTCTGTCTCTAAACAAGGATTACCATATAATCCAGCATTTCCGCTTCTGGGTGTGTACTCTCTACAATTCAAAGGGCCTCACACATTTATACACTGATGCTCATAGCAGCGTTGTTGAGTGAGAAATCATATTGTTTGCTGAGAAATCCTATTGAGAGAGGTGGCAAGGGAAACTTAGTCGGCCTCCCAAAGCGGAAAACTGCCCCAAAGCAGCAAACTGCTCAGAGCACTATAAACAGTATTCAATATAATTGTGTCTCACGCCAGATGAATCAGTTCTTTGAGCACAGGATGGGTAACCCTTTCTTTGTTCCCTTGTAAAGAGCGCTTTCTAGTTTGTCTTTAACTTGTAGTAAACACACACTAGCTGCCTGGTAAGTTTACCTTTAACCAATGAAAGAACACAGAGCATCTTCTTGTAAAACTTGTCACTGGAACGTAAAGAATAAATACATTGGTTAGAGTCTGCTCTGGACTCTCAGCTGGAAGTGCTGTGAGACCCCTGGTGCCCCACTCTGAACCCACCTTTTGCTATGTCGGTGTCTGTTTCTTAATTCCTTCACTGCCGCATGAGTTGCGGTCTCTGAGGCTGAGCTGGTCTCGGCACAGCATTGTTCATAGGAGCTGAAAAATAGCTGCAATCCAAGTGCCCGCCGAGAGATAAACAAATGTAGTCTCTCCATACAGTCAAACATAATTCAGCCTTAAAAAGGAAGGAAATTCCGACACATGCTAAGACATGGATCAACCTTTAGGACGTTATGCAAAGTGAAATAAGGCAGTCACAAAAAGAGAAATGCTGTATGATTCCACTGATGGGAAGGACCTAGCGTAATCAGATTCACAGAGACAGAAAGTAGAGTGGTGGCAACCAGGAGCTGGGAGAGCCAGTAAGGACTTATTGAATGGGGACAGAGTTTCAGTTTGGCAGGATTTAGTGAGTTCCAGAGTTTGTTTGGCTGCACAAAAATATAATTGTACTTACACTGAAGTGGGTACTTTAAATGGTCGTTGTAAATTTTTTGTGTTTTACCACATTGAATATTTTTGACACTGGAAATGTATATTTATTGAGCACCTCCGTGCTGGGCATGATGATACGATTATCAACACCGTAGTAATAAAAAACACACTTAGGGAGGTACGATTCTCAGTGTAAAAACTAGCACAGACAGACAATAATAGACAGACCCACAAGACTCAGATAGTAGGCTTATTAGACAGAGATCATAGATTTCAGCAGGAAACCAGAAATTATTTAAATTACTAATCACTATATTTATAGTTTAGTAATTTAGCCAATCAGCTAATTTACTAATTACTGAAAACTACATACTGAAAAAGAACCAGAATGTAGTAGAGAGAGATGGCAGAAAGGCCACCTAAAGCCCATCTTTTAGACATTGCTCTTAGCAGATGAGGGACAGAAGGGCACTTCCTAGCCAGGTGTGGTGGCTCATGCCTGTAGTCCCAGCTCCTCAGGAGGCTGAGGCAGGGGAGTCACATGAACCCAGCAGGCAGAGGTTGCAGTGAGCTGATACTGTGCCACTCCACTTTAGCCTGGGCAACAGAGCAAGACTCCATCTCAAAAAAAATAAATAGCAGGGTGTGGTGGCTCATGCCTGTAATCCCAGCACTTTGGGAGGCTGAGGCAGGTGGATCACTGAGGTCAAGAGTTGAGACCAGCCTGACTATACCCCATATTCTAATAAAAACAGAAAAATTAGCTGGGTGTGGTGGCAGGCATCTGTAATCTCAGCTGCTCAGGAGGCTGAGGCAGAATTGCTTGATCCTGGGAGGCAGAGGTTGCAGTGAGCCACTGTACTCCAGCCTGGGTGAGAGGGCTAGACTCCATCTCAAAGACGTTAGATAACGCCCATCTTTTAAACCATTCTCCTAACAGATGAGGGTTACAAGAGCGCTTCCTTACCCTGGTAGCCCTGAGTGTCCAGTCTGTGTCCGTGACCACCACACTTGATAGGGAAACAGTTGAGCAGCCTCCACTGCAAACTGTACTCAAGATCCTACCCACACAGTGAGAGTTCCCTTTAGCTTGCACTTTGGGTTGGATGCATCCTGAGCTCTCAATGCATTGTGGGCTAAGGTTCCGCCATCCCCTGGGCTGGGAAGTATGTCTTGGTCTTCTGTCTTCAGGGTGCTGGTAACAGAGCCTGACATGGAGTGAGGGCTCCATAGATGCTTGTTCAATTTTCCAGGAACGCAGCAGGCTGGGCCTAACACCACTGCCTGCAAAGGCCTGGCAGGTGTCAGGACTCATCGACCCATCCCTGATGCTCTTACCGAAAGGGGAGAGGGAGATGGGTGGGAGTGGATGGAGAGCTGTCCTTTCGATAAGGAGGGCCAGGGGTTGTACTAGGGGCCTCGGCATAATTTATTTCAGAAAACAGCTGGGCCCCCTCTCCTCTGGGGCCCATAGTCTGGCCTTACTTCTCTCTTCTCTCTTCTTTTCAGTTTGAGATTTCATCTAAGCTAGCACTAGGCTGCCAAAGACTTCAAACTCCTCCACCTTCTACTCTAATTCCAGCTCCTTGACAAGGGCAAGATTCTTGGCTGGGACAGACTAACCAGCATGGAATGCTGGGAAACTCAGAACCACACATGCTTCAAATGCAGAGAAGATGAGCTGTTTGCCATTGCATTCAAAAATACTTGTGAGGACATGAAACTCTCCCACTGGTCTGGTTAATTCTCCCCCTTCCTCCACACCTCCACTGTAAACCAAGAGACAGCGTAGCCAGCGAGTCCTGGCCCTGCAGAGAGAGCTCTACCAGCTCCTATTCATGCCCAAGGTATTTATTAACTTATTCAACAGCCATGTGGGAAACCACCACTTCAGAACGCTGACTGTGCACAGGAGGACATGAAGTCAGCTTCTCAGCTGCCCAGTCCTGGCTTTCCCTGCCTGATCCGGGGATCTCTTGAGGCAGGAGCTTCTTTGAGGGGAACTGATAGCTCTTCAGAAGCCCAATAGAGAGCTGCTCTCTGGGGTAGACACACGGGGACAGAAGGCTTTCGAAGGCCTCTGTTTTGGTAGGGGCACCTGTGAATTCAGCCTCCCAGGCTAGAGCATTCGAAGTTTTTTTCACTTTCTTTTGGAACATAACATTTTCCTTTGAGTTTTCAACTGAAGAATAAACCTAGCAGAATACAAGAATGTGTCTCTGGATTGCTGGGGCTGATCATCAGCTCAGGAGATGGGGAGACGTGGGCAGTTATGCATTCTTCTCACTGATAGGGGGCGTCCTCTTTGGGCTGAGCATTTGGTAGTAGATTGTAGGGTCCAGATTCCGGAGCAAAGGGCCAGGTGTCAGCCACAGGGACTGAAGCAAGCTGAAGGCCAGATGCCAGACTTGGCTGTCCCTGTCCTCCTCACCCATGAATTCCTGGTGCACAGCAGGTACTAGATGAAGTTCAAAAGAAACAACTCCAGGGTAAATGGAAATGAGAAGGTTGGTTCTCCACATCCCCACACTGGAGGGAAGAGAAGCGAGGGTGGCGGGGATCTGAGTGTTTGCTATGGTTACAGCCTAAAGACCCAGAGCCCAGCACTGCTCCGAGTGCCTTGAAAGACGTTTGATCTTAAGCCTTAAAATAGTCCAATGAGGAATGGATGATCTCCTTAATGAGGGAAGAAACAAAGACTCAGAGAGTTGAGGGGATTCCCCTAAGGTCATATAACCTACAAATGGCCAGGACGGTGCTGATGCCGGTCTGTCTGCCTCCCAATGCTGCCCAAGCTCAATCACCCCCCACCACTTCTGCTTTTGCAATAATAGCCTTATGCCACATACTCTACCAGTTACTTTATGAAAGTAAGTCAAGTAAACTTTAGCCATAGCCCAAGCCATAACAGGTAGCACCTGTTCAAAACACCCTATAAGTCAGGTCATGCAAGATCAGATATGCACCCACAACTGTTACAGGTGCTGTGCTAGCCACTGTTTGGGGAACTCATCCTAGGAATATGAGTGAAGAGATAACTCACAAAGAAAAGCAAGTCACTGGCATGCAGGGGGCCCTCAGCAATTCAGAGTCAGAGGCAACTAGAGTGTGCAGCCACCTGACCTGCTAATTTCCCAATATGCTTAATGGATTCATGATGTCAGGTCCACAAAGGAAATGCAGAAGCCTTCCCTTCCTGCCTCCCAAACTCTGTGGGTCAAGTATTTACCAAAAACACAGCAGTGGACTGAACACCAGCAGAGATACAAAGAGGGAAAAACAGTTCTCCCTTTTCAAGGCAGGTTGGACAACATCAGTATTTTGCAGTTAGGATGTGCAGGTGGAGTGTGTGCGCATGCCCAGAATTTAAAGACAAACAGATGGGAGAGGGAATGATTCCAGCAGAAAGACCAGTAAATGTTCACATCTACAGTGTACACTGAACTGCCGCTCAGACAACATAGCAAGGCTCTGTCTCTACAAAAATTTAAAAATTAAGCCAGGTGTGGTGGCACGTGCCTGTAATATCAGCTACCCAGGAGGCTGAGGCAGGAGGATCACTTTAGCCCAGGAGTTTAAAATTACAGTAAAGTGTGATCACATCACTGCACTCCAGCCTGGGCATCAGAGCAAAGCCATATCTCTAAAACAAACAAGAAAAGACAGTTACATAAAAATCAACGTATGAAAATCCAAAATAATATATTAGCAAATAAACCCCACTGGGGCTGAAAAAAAACTTACCTAAACCAAGGGAGACTTGTACAGTGTGAAAGAATGGCTCGAAATTAGAACATCTTCTCTTTTCATTTATATTAGTATGTTGAAAATTATACTCACCATAGATGTTCAAAAGGCATTTGACTACAAAATTTATAAAAGAAACTTATCAAATTAAGAAAAGGAATACTTCCTTAGATTACACACAATAAAGGAAATTACACCCAGACATACACCCATCAAAGCAAAGCCCAGCATCATTTGTAAGGGATTGAAGCAATAGAAGCTTCCATCAACTTTTGGAACAAAAGAATGCCCTCTGTTACCACTATTATTTTGGAAGCCCTAGCTGATGCAACTAGGCAAGGAGCAAAGTAAGATATTAAAGAAAAAGGCAGAAGGTGAAATAGTCATATTTACTCTGAAAAATGAGGCAGACAGATTCTGCTAAAGAGTTAGGTACAAAAGGAACATACTAAACAGCCTTTCTTTTACTTAGTTGTTAAACTACAGAGATGAGGCTGGGCACAGCTCATGCCTGTAATCCCAGCACTTTGGGAGACCAAGGCAGGCAGATTGCTTGAGGCCAGGAGTTTCATACCAGACTGGCCAACATGGCAAAACCCTGACTCTACTAATAATACAAAAATTAGCCAGGTGTGGTAAAACACTCCTGTCATACCAGGTAGTCAGGAGGCTGAGGCATGAGAATTGCTTGAACCTGGGAGGTGGAGGTTGCAGTGAGCTGGAACTGCACTACTGCACTCCAGCCTGGGTGACAGAGCAAGACCCTGTCTCAGAAAAATAAATAAATAGAGATGGGGTCATCTTAGGTTGCCCAGGCTGGTCTCAAACTCCTTGGCTCAAGCAATCCGTCTGCCTCAGTCTCCTAAAGTGCTAGGATTACAGGCCTCAGCCACCAAGCCTGGCCTCAGACAATCTTCCTATGTACAAACAAGCAGTTAGAAAAAAGAAGAAAACATCCCATTTGCAATAGCGCACCCCAAAAAAACAAAACTCTCAGAAATAAACATGCAAAAATATGCACACACAATCCATATCAAGAAATCGTTCAATGAAACACTTTGAATGCAAAGAAAGCCACGCAGCACATGTTATCAAGAAAGGTTCAACCTTAAAAAGATGTCACGGCCAGATGTGGTGGCTCACACCTGTAATCCCAGCACTTTGGAAGCCCAAGGTGGGTGGATCACAAGGTCAGGACTTCGAAACCAGCCTGAACAGCATAGTGAAACCCTGTCTCTACTAAAAATACAAAAAAATTAGCCGGGCATGGTGACCTGCATCTGGAGTTCCAGCTACTCAAGAGCTGAGGAAGGAGAATTGTTTGATCCCGCAAGCAGAGATTGCAGTGAGCTGAGACTGCGTGACTGCACTTCAGCCTGGATGACAGAGTGAGGCTCCATCTCAAAAAACAAACAAAAAGATGTCACTATCAATATCAAGTAGGGGTGTGTGGAAATGGAGCCTTCACACATGCTGGGGGAACATAAGACAGCATGGCCACTCCAAAAGACAGTTTGCCAGTTTCTTAAAAGGTAAATATAAATTGACCTTACGGAGTCGGATGTAGTGGCTCAGGCCTGTAATCCCAGCATTTTAGGAGGCCAAGGCAGGTAGATCACCTGAAGTCAGGAGTTTGAGACCAAACTTGGCCAATATGGTGAAGCCCTGTCTTTTCTAAAAAAATACAAAAAAGTAGCCCAATGTGGTGTCGGGCACCTTTAACCCCAGCTACATGGGAGGCTGAGGCAGAAGAATCGCTTGAAACTGGAAGGCAGAGGTTGCAGTGAGCTGAGATTATGTCACTGCACTGCAGCCTCAATGACAGAGCACAAACTCTGTCTCAAAAAAACAAAAAACAGTTAGGTGCAGTGGCACATGCCTGTAATCCCAGCTACTCAGGTGGCTGAGGCAGAAGAATCACTTGAACTTGGGAGGTGTAGGTTGTAGTGAGTCAAGATCATGCCACAGGACTCCACCTTGGGCAACTCAGTGAGACTGTCTCCAAACAAATAAATATAAATAAAGTGTCAATATCAGTGGCTCTTTGCATACTCACAGAATGGTGCATCCATCACCACCATCGATTTTATAACATTTTTATTTCCCCAACAAGGAACCCTGTTATCTTCCATCATCACCCCTTTCAATTCTTCCTTCCACCCCCAGCACTAGGTAACCAGTTATCTGCTCCCTGTCTCTCTGGGCATTTTATATAAATGGGATGATACAGTATGTGGCCCTTGGTGACTAGCTGCTTGGACTTGGCATAAAGTGTCAGGCTCACCCACATGTGGCCCATGTCTGTGCTTCATTCCTTTTCACTGCCTTATTGCCCAAGTGGTGTCATAAGCTCTGCAGGTAGACTGTGAAAAGTCAGGGTGTGTGTTGTAATCCCTAGAACAGTTGCTAAAGAAAGCATCTATAGCTAAAAACAGAGCAACAAGACAGCCAAGAAGCCACTAGAGATGAAAGGATATGTGAAGAATCACTCCATTTATCCAAAAGAAGGCAGGAAAGGAGGAACAAAAAACAAAAGAGAAATAGGCCAGGCATGCTGGTTCACTACTACAAATACCAAAAAAAAAAAAAAAAATAACGAGGCACAATGGCACACACCCGTAATCCCAGCCACTCGGGAGGCCGAGGTGGGAGAATCACTTGAATCTGGGAGGCGGAGATTGTAGTGAGCTGAGACGTGTCTCAAATCCCTCCCAAAGTGCTCTTCAGTCTGAGTGACAAAGCAATACTGTCTCAACACACACACACACACACACACACACACACACACACACACACACACACATACACAAATGGCATAGGTTAGAAATTCCATTGAACTGTAAGTGAACTAAACACTCCAAATGAAACAGATAGTGAGACTGAATTTTAAGAAACATAAATAAAAACATGACCCACCTATCTAATGTGTAGAAGAGGCACACTTTAATTACAAAAACACAGCTAAGTTGAAAACAACAGGATGAAAAAAGATATCTACAGAGACATTAGTTATAAGAAAGCTCATTAACATTAGATAAATAGATAATATGCGGGCTTCCTATTTCTTTGGTGAAACAATTAATAACTGAGAACATAAGGTTGGTGCAGTGGCTCAGGCCTGCAATCCCAGCACTTTGGGAGGCCAAGGTGGGCAGATCACCTGAGGTCTGGAGTTAGAGACCAGCCTGGTCAACATGGTGAAACCTTGTCTCTACTAAAAATACAAAAATTAGCCAGGCATGATGGAGAGTGCCTTTAACCCCAGCTACTCGAGAGCCTACGTGGGAGAATGCCTTGAATCTGGGAGGCACAGGTTGCAGTGAACCGAGATTACACCATATACTTCAGCCTGGGTGGTAGAGCAAGACGTCATCTCAAAAACAAATAAATACTGGAGAACGGTACACTTTAAATTGCTGCATGTTCTGGTATGTGAATTACATGTCAATTTCTTAAATGACTGGTAGGAAAAGGAAGGCACTGAAAATTATATTTTGTTTTGTAATTAAACAAGAGATTTCTTCCTCTCTCTCCAAAAAAAAAAGTCCTCTTTCAGTTTCTGCAAACTTCCTTCTTCCCACCCCTATCCATCCACCCAGAGGAACTTTTATCTGTTCCCACCCAAGAAGATTAGAAATCTTTGTCTTTTAATTTGAGGCCCGGTAGGGAAATTAGAGGTCCAAGAAAGAAAGGCTTCCCAGAGCCCCGTTCCATCTGAGCCTCCCACAACCCATGTCTCCCTTTACCCCGTAACACACTTCCTTTTCGGTTTACCATCTAGAAGAAAGAATAAACTTATTTCTCTTATTCACCAATAATTTATATAAACCAAAGATTACAAACAAGCGTGTTTTTAGCAACCTGATCTCATTCTCTTCAAACACCAATTGCTCTCCAGTAAAGGGATTGTCTTTCCAGACAACATCAATTCACTTGGAAATCTCACTTAAAACAGAAAAGTTAAAGTCTTCAAAGGTTTTCCATGGACAAAACATTTGCAGGAATGCATGGGGCTGAAGGTCAAAGAAAACAAGGCATAAATTACTTTGCCCTCATTTCTTTTGTCGTTGTGCGCCCATGGTTAGTGATTAGTGCAGTGACAAAAATCTGCCTTTGAAGGTTTTTTTTTTTTTTTTTTGAAGACAGAGTCTTGTTCTGTAGCCCAGGCAAAAGTGCAGTGGCACAATCTCAGCTCACTGCAATCTCCATCTCATGGGTTCAAGAGATTCTCCTGCTTCAGCCTCCTGAGTAGCTGGGATTAGGGATTACAGACACCCATCACCATGCCTGGCTAATTTGTGTTTTTAGTACAGGCGGGGTTTTGCCATGTTGTCCAAACTAGTCTCAGACTCTCACAGGAGACACGCCATGTGGCCCACCCACCTCAACCTCCCAAAGTGCTGAGATTACAGGCATGAGCCACCTCACCAGGCCAGGTTAATATTCTCTAATAAGAGTAACAAAATGGTATAATCAAAAAGTCACAGATAGATAAAAAATTTTAAAACAGTGTTGGAGGCCAGGGGCAGTGGCTCATAAGTATAATCCCAACACCTTGGGAAGCCAAGGCAGGAGGATCACTTGAGACCAAGAGTTCAAGACCATCCTGGCCAACACAGTGAAACCTCTTATCTATAAAACATTTTTTAATGATACTGGAAAATGCTAACTTGGGTAGTTACAGCTTCAATGCATCATTGCCTGGTCTTCTGGGTTTCGCTCTGAACCTCGTGAAAGATAATTAAGTCATGTGTCCAAGATCAAGGACTTCCTGTTGCACACAGATGATGCTCCCTGGAGCACCCTGCTCCAATCCCCCTCCCTTCAACTTGTCTCAGTGTATCACATTCAACCCAGACCTGGGCAAGCCCCGCTCATGTCATCAGCCCTGCCCAGGCCAGCAGCCTAGAAAAGGTCCCCATCAACCCCCACAAAGGGGAGGGTGACTCAGTTCACCCACATGGTGCAGGCCAGCTCCATGCCTTGCACTCTCTCCAGACCTGGGCCATTGTACAAACTACACAGCCAGGGTCCTTTGCTAAGAAGTGTCCCTAATGTTTGCCTGAATGCTCTACTGCTTTCATCTTTATTTTTTTGAGACATAGTCTTACACTGTCACCCAGGCTGGAGTGCAATGGCATGATCTTGCCTCACTAAAACTTCCACCTCCCGGGTTCAAGTGATTCTCCTGCCTCCGTCTCCTGAGTAGCTGAGATTACAGGTGGCCCCTACCATGCTCAGCTAAGTTTTTTATTTTTAGTAGAGACAGGGTTTCACCATGTTGGCCAGGCTGGTCTCGAACTCCTGACCTCATGATCTGCCTGCCTCGGGCTCCCAAAGTGCTGGGATTACAGGTGTGAGCCACTATGCCCAACCCACTTGAATCTTAATTTCTGAAAATTATTGATTTTTGTTTTGTGCAAATCCATGCAAATTAAGTAGCAGTTCCTACTTCAGAGCCACTTAATAAAGATTCTCGGGTGGCTGGAGTAGGCCGGGATGTAAAGTAAGGGGTTGGCCAGGCACAGAGCCCCACCAACAGGGAGACCTTTCCCTTGTTCTAAAATAAACCTCTCAGAGCCATTTTTTAATAGAGCCTGAAATAGCCTGGTGACCTGCCCTCAACTGTTTTAATCACTTGCTGTCCCCCTCTTCAAGAGCTGGTGCATTCCACATAAGTGCATAATTAATACTAACAAGAGGGGCTGTGCCCATGGGCTGGGGTCCTGTCATGGGCGTTCTGTGTTCGGGGTCCCTGGGAGGCACAGGACCAAGATCTGTCCTTATAATATGACAACAGATCACTCTACAGTGCCCTGTCCTGAGCAGGACAAGACATAGCAACCCTTTCACTCAATGCTGAAATGTCTCCTAGGCATGAGCAATGGTGGCATTTACAGGATGGTTGGCAGCACTTGGAAGTGGGCCAGCTGTGCCTCAGTGGCTTTGGCGGTTCAAACCCACAATTCAGCCAACTAACCCTGGGCTCCAACCAGCCTGGCTAACTGGGAACAGCCATTCCCAGCTGCACTCAGGCATCTGAAAGACCCTTCCTTTCCTGCAAAGCCTCTTGCAGAGTTTCAGGGAGGAAGGGGAAACCCCAAACCCATATAACTCTAACAGCATCACCTCTTGGCTCATGGGTGTGGGGGGAGGGTGATTGCTGTGTTGAATTTCAACCTGACGCCAGCCTGGTGGGGGTAGGAGCAATGCCATTTGCTCCATCTCACAAACAACATCGCATCAGCACCCCCAAGAGACAAAGCCAGAAATTGAGACTGGCTAGCAAAACCAGGACTGGAACCGACTGGGCCTTTCTGACTTAAGAGCCTTAGGGCAAGCTGTTGGTGTCAGCAGATCCCACCCTAGTGTAGCCTGTGTCAGCCAGGGCTGAGGTTCTCTCTGTTGACAAAGCTTTCCCTCTTAAGGACACTAGTGGAACCGTGGCCCCATCAGATCATCTGTCCCTGGGAACACTCTTTTCCAGAGAACTCTCTTCCAATGAGGAAAAGAAAGTGGGTCCACTGACTTCCGTGACTCTCAAAATAACTTTGTATTAGTACATAAGGACCCAACACTGCACTTATAATCAGACAGTTCGGGGTCCTCCGCTCTGAGAGCATCCACATTGGCCATCTCCTTCTCCTGTTTGGGTCTCAAACTCTGCCTCTGGAACCTCCTTTTCAAGGCTAAGTTTCCAGCCAGAACAAGTGCCCACACTCTTCTCTTCCAACACATGCCCCTGCCATAGGCAGGAAGGCTGAGGACAGACAGGGTCTTTGCTCCCCTAGACAGAGCTGACCATGACTGAAGGACCCTCAGATGCAAGCAGAATGCTCTGTCCTTTTTTGTCACTGTGTTGACCACCTTGGGAGCTGATTATGTTCCTTAAACTTTCTAGTAACACTTAAGGCCCCCAGCACTGCAAAAAGGATTAAGTCAACTGAGATGAGACATGTTTTTCCAATTAGTTATAAAGCACCCTTGTTGGAATTTTTATAAAACTGGCTGGTTGCTCATTTCCAAGATTCCTCATTCTTTCTTTCCGCATAAATAATTTCACAAGGTTTTCAAGTAAATTTGGACTAAAGGCCCATGACCATGGAATAAGCAGGACACTCACAGTGAACTTGTAAAGCCAAAGTCTTCTCTTCCATGTGCCATGCTATGAGAAAGGAGTTGGCAAGTAACTTCCACCTACCAAACTTTCCTACCTCAGGCTTAAGACACACATCAACAGGTGCAACAAAGTTTGTGTTAGGATATGCACTTTACTACATACGTGTATCTTTAGGAAGACTTTTCCCGGCAGGGCACAGTGGCTCACACCTGTGATCCCAGCACTTTGGGAGGCCGAGACAGGTGCATCCTTTGAGGTCAGGAATTTCAGATCAGCTTGGCCAACATGGCAAAAACCCTCCTCTACTAAAAACAGAAAAATTAGCTGAGCATGGTGGTGCATGCCTGTAATCCCAGCTACTTGGGAGGCTGAGGCAGGAGAATTGCTTAAAATGGGGAGGTGGAGACTGCAGTGAACCCAAGATTGCACCACTGCACTGCAGCCTAGGGGATCAGGAAGGGGAGTGAACCCATCTCATAAATAAATAAGCAAGCAAGCAAGCAAATAAATTAATTAATTAATTAATAAAATACAGTAGGCTAGACACCGTGGCCTCATGCTTGTAATTCCAGCACTTTGGGAGGCAGAGGCGGGTGAATCAGGAGCTCAGGAGTTCAAGAACAGCCTGGCCAAGATGGTGAAATCCCCATGTCTACTAAAAATATGAAAAATTAGCCAGGTGTGGTGGTGGGTACCTGTAATCACAGCTACTTGGGAGGCTGAGGGAGAGAATTACTTGAACCCAGAAGACAGAAGCTGCAGTTAGCTAGATTGCACCACTGTACTCCAGCCTGGGCAACAGGGCTAGACTCCATCTCAAAATAAAATTAGATGGAGAGGCTGTGTGTGTGTGGTGGCCCATACCTGTAATCCCAGCACTTTGGGAGGCTTAGGTGGGAGGAGTTTGAGGCCAGCCTGGGCAACATAGGGAGACCCTGTTTCTACCCCTCCCCTGTCACATACACACAAATTAAAAATGTAGCCAGGTGTAGCGATGCCTACCTACTTGGGAGGCTGAGACGGGAGGATTGCTTGAGCCCAGGAACTCAAGACAGACTGAAACCATGTCTCACAAAGGAAAGCCTGAAAGGGTACATGGCAAGAAAACTGGGTCAGAGCAGTAGATTCCACTCCAACTGATCTCCACAACCACTGAAGGAGCTGCTTTCCCTCCCACTTTTGATTTCTGTGGATTTTTACACTACAAAACAAAGAGTAATTACTTAGAAGCATTCTAGGACAACATATATGTGGAATTTTATAAAAATTTTTGCAATAACCTCTTTTCAACATTGTCACCTTTCAGATAAAGAAAATGACTTCAGGTCTCACTCCAGATACCAAATCAAAATTTTGGGAGAAATAGGTCCAAAAGTATATATTAAAAAGTAAAACACAGATTCGCATAACCCTCAATGTGTTAGAACCACTGTGTTGGACAGTAATGGAAATGGCATTCTAATGAAGGAAGCACTTGGCCATGATAGTGCAAATGAGCACTGTGGGAAGGGATCTTGGAAGATGAGGCTGGAAGGTGCATGGTTCAGAAGTGAGGGGATTTGTATGCCACACTAAAGCATTTGAGTGCATAAGGATGACAAAACCATTGAAGATTTTTAAAATAAGAAAGTGTTGTGACTGGCCCTCTGCTTCCACAGAGGAAAAAACAGGACACTGAATGTTCAAAGGCAGCAGGTCAGGAGGCTACTGTTCCAGTCCCCTTGAGAAAAGAAGGCAGCAAACCACATCACCATGTGTGTACCTATGCAGCAATCCTGCATGTTTTGCACATGTACCCCAGAACCTAAAGTGCAATAAAATACTTTTTTAAAAAAGGAGAAGGCCTGGAGCTGCTAGAAAATGGAAGAGAGGACCAATTCAAAGAGTACTTGGAACTGGATCTGTCAGGACTGGTCACCAGATGAGGGGGATTAAGAAATGGCAATGTTCATAGATAATGGCAACACTAATCAAGATTGGGAAGTGCAGGGGGAGAGAGGAGTTCCAGGGGAGGAATGAATTCCCCCTTGGCTATGCCTAGTTTGAGTGCACCCAGGGACACATGTGCACACTCCACATGCATTTTGGAAAGACTGGTCTGGAGCCACCAAGACAGATGTGAATCTGGAAGTAATGAGCACAGCTGAAGGAGAGCTATGGAAAGACGAGATGTAGGGCAGAATCCTAAAGACCTGCAAAGGACACATCCAAGGCCAAGTACCAAGAGAAACAGAGGATCAATCTTCTAAGAAGTGTAACAAATGAGCAGAACTGGGGGTTGGGAGGTCAAGAAGCAGAGGTTGCTGTCTCATGTCATAGGACAGAAAGTCCAAAGTCAGTCATCTGATTTGGCATCGCAACTTTATTGATGACCTTAGTGACAGTCAAGAGGTATAAAGCAGCATTTTATAGACCGACAGACTAAGTCTCAGTGCTTAAGTGACCCATCTAAAGTCATGAAGCTTAAGACATACATTTATCCAGTAACTACCAGATAACTGTACAGGAGATATGACTATGTGGTTATAAAATAACAAGGGGAGGAAGTCACAGACACAAAACTGGAGTACAACTTATTAAATGTTAGCTAAGGCAAAGACCCAGGAGCAACCCAGAGGAAAAGCAGCTAATTCCCTAACAGGAAGCGAGTTGGTGGTGGGGAGGGGGGGAGGGAGGCCTCCCAAAAGCATACCTGGCAGTGGGCTTTATAACTGAGCTATGAAGGATAAGGACAGTCAGACCATGGCAGAGGCTCTAGGAAGTGGGAGCAGCATCAATCATATCAGCAAAAAATTCTGTAAGTAATTCAAATGGGGAAGTCAAAACTGTGACATCACCAGAAAAGATGGGAAGATATACACACCCAGACATTCAAATAACTGTTCTGAAAGGTCGTCAATGCGAAATCTTCCCAAACAAAAGTATCTTAATAATGGGTGGGGAACGCCTGGGGAGGCAAATGCACACAGGAGAGAGAGAAACAGTGAGAAAGAACACAGGAGTGTGCCTCTAAAAATTGAAAGGGAATTTTTTTGCCCTGAAGACTAACACAAAAGTACAGCTTGTGTGTGTGTGTGTGTGTGTGTGTGTGTGTGTGTGTATGTATAAATTTATAATAAACAACTGTTATTACATTTCACGAAATCTAAGTTACCCTCAATGCTCATGTGAGATCAGCCTCTGGGCTCTCCATCTTACAGAGTTTTCCTTTTAGCTCCAAAGTTTAACCTGACCTAACCATTTTCTTATTTCTACTAAGAGTGCTTACACTTTAAAGTGTGGCTGAGAAAATGTAAAAATGTTACAAATTCACATGCTGTCTCTACAATAAATTGTATATTTTCTCTGCATTTTTATGCTTAATCTCTCTCACAGGAACATGAGAAGGGAATTTCTGGAACATTCAAAATCCCTATCAAACCATACACTTATAGAAAATTGAGCCATTTTTTGACCATATTGAAAGTATATGAATGTTCAATATGATAGCCTCTAGCCACAGGCCCAACAACTGTCACATATGACCAACAAGAGCTTGTAAATTACCTCTACGTCAGAATGAAGCATTCTACAAGAGGCCAAAAATTAATGTAATTTAAACCAGAAAAGCTTTAAGTTTCAAGATAGCTCAAAGTGATTACAGTCTTCAACAAATCAATAAAAGCAGCCAAAAAAAATCCATTGTTATATCCACATCTCTACTGATGGAATATGAAATATGTTCTAATATTATCTTTTTAATAATATAAATGGATTTTGGATAACCTACTTACACTTTTAACTACTCTCTCCCAAGATGAATTGTGAATGGCCAGTCTTTGTGAGGCCCTGCTTTGATGGGAAGAGAGTGGGGAGGCATGAACCTAATCCCAAAGATCAAATTGCATATCAAAGTTTAAAATGCATACCATACTATACACTCTGATTATTAAGCAATTTTCTAAACAGATCTGCACTGTTCAATATAAGAGCCACTAGCCATTTGGGGCCATGAGCACTTGTATGTGACTATAACCAATACAGGTGTGTTTTAAATGCTAAATACAAAATAGACTTGGAAAAAATAGTATAGTCACACAGAACAACCTTCAGTTTCAAGGGCCCTGTGCTGGAATCTATCTAAGTATAGCTGTGTAATAATCACTCAGACAGCTAGTTAGAAATAGATTCTTGGATACTAGCTCCAAAACTTTTTATTCTCCAAGTTTGAAATGGGAGTTGGGATTCTTTGTAAATTTCCCAGGCAAAACTCTGTGTAGCTATGTTTAGAAAACAAGTGTCCTCATCAACAAAGCTCTTGGCCACAAACCAACCTCAAAGTCAACTAGAGAGGAAAGGGCCCAAAGGCAAAGGAAAGAACCATTTTAAAAATCTTTAAAATACAAATTAAACAGAAATAATACGCTATTATACACCCACCAGATTGCCAAAATTTTTAAATCTCACAATACCAAGACAGACTATGATGTAGAGCAATGAGATTTCTCACACACAGCCAAACACTACTTTAAAGAAAACCTCAGTATTTTCTTACAGGATTGAAAATAGTCCTATCCATGACCAACCACTCCAATACCCACATGTCTAACATGGGGTATGAGTTACATGTACAAGAATATTCAACACAACGTTGTTCATCATAGCCAAATGAGAAAAAAAATTAACAGCAAAATGGCTATATAGTTGTATATCCACACAGTAAGAAACTACACAGAAAAATGAAAATGAAAGAACTCTAACTTTTACAAAAATATGAACTGAATTCAACACAATGTTGTGCAGAAGAAACCATACATCTCTTGAATCAATTCAGAAGAATACATTATAAATCTTTTTCACCGAAGTTCCATAAAGCAAGTCATAAACCATTTGTCTAGGAATACCTACAACATTGATAAAATTATAAAGAACATGAAAGTAATTACCATGGAAGTCACTAGAATATTGCCTATGAAAGGAGAGAATGGGTTACAATAGTGACAGACAGAGAACTTTTGTGGGCTGGTAATATTCTACTTTTTTGCCCAGGGTGGTCACACAGATACTGGCTTTTTAGTTTTCATTAAATATTATGTATTAGTTATAGTAACACTAGGTACTACAATAAATGGACTCAAAAAATATTTAATGGCTCTAATAAAAACAGAGGTTTACATAACTGTCCAAAGCAGATACCTCTCTCTCAAAGAGCTTCACTTGAATAAATGGAAAGGCACACCATTCTTGGATAGAAAAACTTAGAATCATACAGATGTTCATTTCTCCTTATTTTAATTATTAAATCCATGCAATAAAAATGTCAATAGGTTTTTTCAAAACAAAATTATTTTAAAAATTAATAGAGAACTATAAACATGTGAGACAGCCAAGAAATTTGCAATGCGGGTGGATTGATTGCCCTTTCAGAGACTAGAACCAATTTTTTTAAAAAGCTAGAATGATGAGCAGATAAACAGATCAATAAAATGTAACTGGAATTCCCAAGATAGATCCAAACACATAATGGGTATTCAGAATATGATAAACGTAGTATCTGAAGTGTTTTGAGTGTAACACAAAATTTGAAAGCAATTTTTAAAACTAGATATAATTCCATTACATCAATATAAAAATTCCCTCATGGCAAAACACGATAAGCAAAGTCAAAGGACAAGCAAACTTAAAAGCAACAGTGTAAGTCAAATCGCCAGGGGCTAATTCCCTTAATATATCTAAAGCTCCTACATATCAATAATAAAACAGTAACCATATAGCACAGAAACAGGCAGCATATAGGAACAGTGAACTCTCAGAATAAGAATTACAAATGACTCATTCACATGAAAAGATGCCCAAACTCTGTAAGAGAAATTTAAGTTAAAAATCAGAAGAAAATAACATTTTCACCAATCAGATAAACTCTAGTAGCACTCTGTACTGTTGAGTGTATAAGTTAACAGACACACTAAAACCTTGCTGGTGGAAGTCAACACCAATAAAATGTTAATGGAGAACAATTTGGAAATGTGGGAGGTGATGTGTTTACATGTACTTATTATGTACTTCAGCACTGATATAATAGCAAAAGTGGTGGGGACTCTACAGCCATCACAGAGAATGAGGCAGTCCCGTAAGTACCAAGATGAAGTGATCTTTTAGATACCCAGAGCAGCACATCATTTTCCTTGTTGGCTTCTCTACTGGTAGAGTCATCTTTGGTAAAGTAAGGCAGAACATCTAACTGAAGAATATGACCTCCCACAAATACTGAAGAAGAATTCAAAGCTACCAATTGGGGAAAGAGCTTTTTATAAAACAGTGTAAAAAAATCTACAAATTGCCTAGAAAACATAAAATCCTGCAGAAAATTCTAACTGAAACCATCGAAAACTGAATTCTTCACTGCACTTGCATGCTACCCTGTCTCCTGATCATCCTACCAAATCTGCCTTTCCTCCTAGATCTCCTGTTTCACTTAATGCTGTCACTTCCACCCAGGTCCTCAAGCTACAAAGAAGAACCTTCATTCATACTTTCTGGGTTCCCAAAATTTTTCAAATAATTTCTCTAAGTGCTTATATTCAATTGTCACTGGCCTATAAGGTTGACTTTTCTTTTAGATTGTGAGCTTCTTAAGGCTTGAGACCAGCTTCATGCATCTATGCCTTTCTACCAATCCCTGAGTGGAAGACCTGGCTCCACATGTGCTTTTCATTCACTGGAAGAAAAAATGGGGAAGGGGAGAATCATGCCTCAACAGTTTGCTTAAAGTCAAGGAGAGCAGACTAATAAACAGTTTATATTTATCTTCTACCTTTCCTCTATTAATTGCTACAACTAGAAACTCTAACTACAAATGTAAAATAAATACAAGAAGCATAAGGACATCTTATTCAACATTCAGTAAGTACTTCCTGTGTAAGTACAATGAATGAACACAAACATGGTTGTCCCTGCACTCACAAAACTTACAGGCCAGTAAAAGGACAATTAAATGAAGAATACAAATGACAGATCACTAAGTCTTACACAACACAGAGAGCAAGCATCATGAGAACACCAAGTAGAGAGATTTACATGACATTACACTCTCAGGACTATTACTTGTCCCCTGAATTGTACAGCCAACGGCACATTCTAATCCCACATAAACCAAACACACTTGGCATAGCCAGTGAGAAGCACTGTTCTGCCAGGACAGGGCTATAGCCATCAGACACAACAGCCTCTATTCCTCCACAGGCAACCCCAGAAAACAGCAGAGAAAGCCCAGATGTTCTTAAACTCCATGGTAAACTCATGATGTTGAAAATGGTCAGAGTGTGATCAACTCACAAATCCCCAAGTGTGTTCTCAGATCACCCACAGGAACCAAAAAGCAGTGAACTTTTCCAAATGCACAGAAACAGAAGCAGAAAACAAGTGATTTAATCAAGCACCACAGAGATTAAAGGTAAGCATCTACTTACCACATGAATGAGTTTGTCTCATCTTGATCTCTGTCTTAACCAACTATACACAATTCCTATGAACTGAGAAAAGATTTATTAGACTCCCTTGTGAAATCAGAGGTACTAGATTAACTGAATCCATAACTGCTAAACTATGAAACACAACTAAAGGCTAAACTATGAAGCTTCAGTTTTATTTCAGGCAACCTCCCGACATAAACACAATCCAGATAAAAAATAAAGCTCAGCAACATACACACATCCCCCCAAAATCACACAGAACACAGACACATAGAAAGGGTGGGCCTGCTTCCTATGCACAGCACTGTCAAGCTTGCTCTGGTAAATGAAAGCCAGGAAGCTCATCCCTGAAGAGGATGAAAAGGATGAATACAAGAGCAAGGAAGCCCTTCTATGAAGAGAGTTTGGAGTGTGTCTCTGTGTGTATATGCACTCACATTTTTAGTGTCTTAGGTTTGTCAAAGGAAAATAAATCTTGGGACCCCTAAATCACTAAGCTAAAGGGAAAAGCTGATCTGGGGACTGTCTAAGGACAACCTGCTTGTCACTGAGATAGATGTATAGCCGATTGCCTCCTTTGGAAAGGCTAATCAAAAACTCAAAGAATGCAAGCACTCCTGTCTCTCACCTATCTGTGACCCAGAAGCTCCTTCCAGCTTCAAGTCTCCTTTCTGCTTTGCTTCAAGTTGTCCTACCTTTCCCAACACAAGCATTATATTTCTTACATATATTGACTAATGTCTCACATCTCCCAAATATGTATAAAACTAAGCTGTGTCCTGACCACTCTGGGCACATGTCATCAGGACTTGCTGAGGCAGTCTCAGGAGCATGCATTCTCAAACTTGGCAAAATAAATTTTCTAAATTAACTGAGACCTTTCTCAAATTTTTGGGTCTACAAATAATACCAGTAAATCAGAAGACCTGAAGGGAAAAATAAGGTAGTGTAACTTCATTATGACTGAAAAATGAATCTGGTATACATACAATAGAATATTACTTAGCAAATAAAATGAAATAAACTATTGACACAGAAACACCATGGATGAATCTCAAAATAATCACGTCAAATGAAAAAAGCCAGAAAAATGAGTTCCTGCTGTATGATTCTATTTATATAAGTTAGAAAATGAAAACTAATATACAGTTACAAAAAGCGTATCAGTGTTTCCCTGTGGATCAGAGGCAGGAGGGAGACAGTACTGAAGGGTACAAAGAAACTGTTGGGATGACAAGTACAGTGGTGACAGCTCTATGCTAAATACCTATGTGAAAACATCTAACTTTACACTTCTAATATGTGCAGGTTGGGTGTCACTTGACTCCTCAATAAAGCTGTTTAAAATTTTTGATTAAAGTCAGTTCACATTGACCACCAATCGGGTTTAACTGAAACCTCACAAAATGAAGGAGATTATTTTCACTTTCAGAAGGATACCTGATCGCAGTTACATATCATGCTTTGTGGACAAGCAATTTCAGAATAAATACAGATTTCAAATACTTAAATGTCTGTATTTCTTCCCATTCATCCTTTCATGATTTTAAAGGACCTAAAGCATTTTACAAAAAATTCCATCGCTTCAAGTTTTTTAGAGAGACTCTGAAATTCAAGAAACATTTAACTTTTTGGAAAAGACGGGACCTTACACACCATCCTGTCCAAATTTCTTAATTTGAGGAAGTAAACTTAGCCCCTCCCCTTGTAGGGAGTTCATCCAGTCTCATGGCTTTGAAGTCAGTTCTGTGTTGCTGACACCTACCTTTGTCATTTTCATCTTGACCTCCCCACTGAACTACAGCCATTTATGCCACTGCCCACTAAACCACCTCACTTGACTATCTCATAAGTATGCAAAACCAATCGTGGCCAAAAGGTATCTTCTGATTCCCCTCACCACCAACTTCTCCAATTTCTTTCATCTCTGTAATTGAACGATCACACATTCAGTTCTCAACTAAAACCTAGAAATCAGCTCTTGACTAGTCACCTCCTGCCTTCCACATAGAATCCACACTTAAGTTCTTAGCTCCAGCTACTATGGCTTCTTATGCAGACAACAGCTCTGAAAGGTCCCCATTTTCTCTCCTGCCTCTACCAGTCAGTCACTACACAGGAGCCACAGTCATGAGGCCATCAATCCCCAGACCTAGCACACTCTACAGACTTGCTGCCATCATTAAAGTGAAATACTAACTCCTTATTCTGCCCTAAAAGATCAAGGCTCTTTCCACCTCTCCAGCCTCATCTACCACTATTTCTTCTCTGGCTACATTCCAACATTTCATACTGACTGTCTCCAACACACTAAACTCATTTCCACCCCAAAGCCAACGCTTTCCCACCTCCATACCTGAAACACACACAGATACTTTACCATTTATATCTCAACTCAAATAACATCTTCAAAAGCTTCCCACACCTCACTATCTACAGAAGAACCCTTGGTGAGAAGCTGGTGGTGAGGGGAATCAGGAGCCCTTTGGCCACAATAAGTTTATAAATGTATTAGGTGTTCAAGTCAATATTTAATTCACGTAACATAGACCTAATTTTACTGACTTTACGGTACTTATCACTATATAAATTATCTTGTAAAGTTCTTTACTTATTATATATGCTAATAAAATTCATTCATTCATTTATTCCTGATATGCCTATCAGAAGCATTAGCCCCAATAAGAACTGTGATCCTTTCTTACTTCACTTGAAAGCATTCGTTTCCAGGTACATTGTACCACTAGGTACAAAGTACCCACGTGCATTTTTTTAAAGTCTATTTTGAGTTTTTAGTAATTTCTAAGTGTGATGATTGGGCTTCCACACCCAAACCTGAGTGAAGCTTTTTAGAACAACACCAGTCTGATGTTTAAAAATAAAGGTCAATTTCAACTGTCCTATTCATTTTAAAAGATTCCAAATCTCCTTCCTCAAATATTTTTATCTCAGCATTTTACCTGACTGATGTTTAAATTTCAATTTCAACTGTCCTGTTAATTTTACAAGTTTTCAAATTATGCTTCTAAAGAATTGAAAATTTTTGACTGCTGACCTGCCTCATTATCATGAGATTTCTATTTGATATAATATCAACTTATCAACATACAGGAATGTTGTTGATTTTGAGATCTGACTGCCTCTCACTAAAATAGTGCCCTTTTCAATAAGAATCAGGTCAATATAAAAAGTGTTTTCTTTTAATGATTACATTGGGATATCTAATATCTTGCCTTTTGGATACTTGGCAAATAGTCACTTACATAATATACTATCTAAAAGCACCAAGTTAAACATTTTTAATTCCTTTATTTTCTTTTTTAGAATTTCAAAGCTTTCAGACACTGATACCAAAAAAAATCACAATAGATTTTTTACCTCATTGTTACACATTATAAATGATCTCATAGTAAATCATTAATCACTGAAATGTACATTTTATAAGGACAGAGATATTTATCCAGTTGGTTCATTTTATCCCCCAGCACCTATTCCTGGCACATTATCAGCTTAAAAAAATAAATGTTGTTAAATGCCTGCAAGCTCCTGTTTTCCCTTATGGAAATCACCATATTACTTCCACATTTAGAGCATACTGCTAGTATGGGTAATCTCTTCTTGCTGTTGCTCAATGCTATGAAAATATTAAGCATTATCTGAACAGCAGTTCTAAATCACAAGTTCTTGACTTTCAAGTTATACAGTGATATGTGGCAAATGGGTAGCAAGTGATCAACATAGATTTTTGCATTAGGTGTGATCAACATAGATTCTCTTACCTTGTGCTGAGGAGGCAAGACTCAATATGGAGTCTGGATACACAGACTGCTCTAGGGCTAGGGAGAAAGCCACCGATAGAAGACCGTCTGTCTGTGCATCTCTGAATATAGACTGCCAGAGTATCAAGTTTTATACGGATGCCAAGGTGAATGTTAAATAGCGCTACAGGGCTGCTAATGAACGTTGCCATAAGAAAGTCATCAGAAGCAACCATTGTGAATCCTAGAAAAGCAGCTCAGTTTTTTGTGCTGCAAGTAATTTATACTAATGAAAATTCCAATAGTCAAGTTCAAGAATAATCATTCTTGAATAATCAAGGTTATTCCTAAAACATTACCGTTGCCCTCACATTTCTAAGAAAAAAGCAGCAGAGATACAACTAGTTTCCTGGGAACTACATATAACACAGTGAACAAGAGTGGGAATGTGTGTCATATAAATGCCACCTATCATGTCAAAGTAGGCTGACACTGCAGATCAGAAGCAAGCAGCTCTCTACCACCTAATACACCCTAAATATGAATCCCTGTTCCATCTTCAACCAAGGAACCTCTGGAATTTATAACCTGTTTCTTAATACGAAAATATGAATAATCCCTGTATAGATTTGTAAATAATAAAATCTATTTTAAAAAAGAAAAGTAAACATATACTTCTAATCCTTTGATCACCATGGTCTGCCTACCTGGCTGGCTGGCTGGACTGAGGAGGAGCAGGTTCAGAACCCACTGGGAAAGCTCCTATAAAAGATAAGATGACAAGTAAACAGGCCATTATTTAACAAACAAAATGGACTTTTATAAAATATGCATTATACCACTTCACACCCACCAACATGCCTATAATCAAAAAAATAGTAACGGTTGACAAGAATGTAAAGAAACTGGAACCCTCACACACTGCTGGTGAAAATGTGAAATCATGCAGTCACTTTGGAGGACAGTTCCTCAAAATGTTAGGTATAGTTATCATATAAGCCAGCAATTCCACTCCTAGGTATTCACACAAAAGAACTAAAAACAGATCGACACAAAAGCTTCTAAGCAAGTGTTCACAGCAGCATTTTTCTTAATTGCAAAAATGTGAAAACAACCCAAATGTCCAACAGACAAATAAAATGTGGCATATATCCACATAATGGAATAATATTTAGCAATAGAAAAATGCATGATGATATGCAAAGATAGATAAACCTTGAAAACATGCTAATGAAAGAAGTCAGACACAAGACCACAAGTCATCTGATTGCACCTACATAAAATGTCTAGAATAGGCAAATCTATAGAGACAGAAAGTAGATGAGTGGTTGCTTAAGGCCGAGAAATTTGGGAAAAATAGGGAGTGACTGAATGGGTGCAAGATTTCTCTTTTTGATGGAAATGTTACAGATTAGACAGTGGTGATAGCTGTACAACTGAGACTATATTAAAACCATTGAACTGTACACTTTAAATGGGTGAGTCCTATGGTATGTGAATTATATCTTGATAATGCTATTAAAATATATTGTGTATTATCTTTAAATAATTATAGCTTTCAACCATCAAATGACATGTCTTATGAAGCATGGACATGTCACCTTAACAGCTACATTCCATGTGGCTCACAAAGTCCTCTCACAGCCCCCAGTCCCCACGACCAAGGGTATTCCCCAGGGCATTTCCACCAGAGCTCCCAGAGAAGATGCTTTCTCTTCCTAGGATCACAGGTGGAGCTGTGTTCAACTGGGGCTGCTCCTGTGACAAGAGAGAATAGGCTAACACTCTAAGAAAAGCAGAATGAGAGAGAGAGTGGGGCAGTGGGATAAAGAAAGAGGGGGAAAGAAGAAGGTGAGATAGGAGGAGACACAGAGAGGAAGAGCACAGTAATTATTGTTGGAGCATCTGCATCCAGCCATGCTGGCTAGTTTTAAGTGGGTCTCTGTAATTTGCTTTTAGGAGAGTCTTAATATGTTACTTCACTACAAACTCTTTCCCTACTTAACTGATAACTTTCCAAGGATATATACGCAAGTAAAACTAAATCCTGGGCATTTTTTGTTTAATACAAAGATATATGAACATTAGAAACAGCACACATAGCTCAGTGGTTAAATGAAGTCACACAGACTTAGATTCAAATGCGAGTCTGAGGCTTACATAAGTGACCTTGGGTACACACAATTTAACTTACCCCCAAACCTTAGTTGCCACTTCTGTAAAATGGGAGCCCTAGGTTTGGTTTTGTTTACAGAGAGGCCACTGTCCACATTAAATAAAATAACTCATGGCAGGGTCTCAATACAGTACCTGGCATATAAAAACACAACGGTATGATCCACCATTATTATTGGTAAACTCATGATTTATCACATGTATATTTAGAGCTTAGAAAAGTATTGTTTTAAAGCAAAGATAGCATGAATAAGACTAGTAGGTAAGAGCCAGAGAAAACTATACTGTGCTTCACAAAAAAATACTTCTTATTCATTTGGAGAGCATTATTTTTAAGATGTTAGAAACTAAACCAAGTAATGAAAAAGACAGCAGCCAGAAATGAATTTTGGTTCTTAGCTAACCTTGTCTAATACATACTTTGGTCAGAGATTTTTCTTCTTAGCCTTCAGTCTGCAATCACTTTTGGAAACCACTCCCCACTTGCAAATAGACAGCTTTAGACAACGATTTTTTTTTCTGTTTTGCTTCTTTATTGTATTTGGATAAAGATCCACCTAAAAATTATCTGTTTTTTATTTTTCCAAAGTGTAATGTTTTCACTATTGCTGCTTCTATAGAGGGCATTGTGAGAGATACAGATGAAACATTAAATGCCACAGTGAGTAGAAATAATGACTATAAAAAGTAATAATTATTATTTGGTAATATAACTATTTGGATTGCTAAGCTTTCTGTTTTTCTACAACACTGCATGTTTACTGCATCCACATGAGAGAATTTCCTCCATTTATCTACTACCCATAGATATCACCAACTTGGCTCAGACACAAGTCCTCTCCAAAAGTGACCCTGTGATCACCCAGTTCTGAGTTCATTCATTCATTCAACAAAGACTTAGTGAGAACCTACTATGTGCAAGGTATTGTACTGGATACCAGAGAGGCAGAGAATAAAAGAGATACCTCTTCTTTGTGTTCTCATGAGGAGCTGTTGCCTCCTCATCACAACACTGACCACACTGATTACTGATTTCCTAATTACTACTCTGAAACCCCTAGAGAGACTCTAAGCAACCTGAGGTCAGGGACCATAGCAAAGCTGATTTGCACCGTATCACATTATTTTGAATAAGTCATAAAAAAAATTGAAACAGAATGAGGTGTCAGCACAATATAGCCACAGCATAGCTATTTGCATGATCAGAGACTCATGCGGAGCAAACTCAAGAGTGTAGACACACAAACTTTACAGGTCACTGAGTCTCCCATCAGTGCTGAATATAGCCTGCCACTGTGATCTTGGCTACATCTAGAGCTCGATCCAAAGCATATGAAACAGATATAAAATTATATGAAACTGATGTAAAATATGTTTTTAATAAATATTTGTAATAGATTGTCTTTTCATTGAAAATATTTCTATATAAGGCAAGGAAGAATAAAACACATATATTAGCCAAATGGAATGTCTTAGATGAAATGCACCAATTACAGAAAAAACACAAACTACAACAACTCATTTAATATGAATTTAAATAGACCTGTAACTGCTAAGAAAACTGACTTTGTAATTTCAAATCTCATACACATCTCTAGGCCAGTGAGGTGCGGTGGCTCACACCTGTAATTCCAGCACTTTGGGAGGCTGAGGCAAGTGGATCAACTGAGGTCAGGAGTTCAAGACCACTCTGGCAAACATGGTGAAACCCATCTCTACTCAAAATACAAAATATTAGCTGGGCCTGGTGTTGGGTACCTGTAATCCCACCTACTAAGGAGGCTGAGGTAGGAGAATCCCTGAACCCAGGAGGTGGAGGCTGCAATGAGCCAAGGTCTTGCCATTGCACACCAGCCTGGGCAACAAGAGCAAAACTCCATCCCCCAAAGCAAAAACAAACAAACAAACAAACAAACAAACAACAACAACAAAAACTCAGCCCAGATGGTTTTACTAAAGAATTCTATCAAATTCTTTAAAAAGAATTAACATTGGTTTTATATAATTCCTCCCAGAAAATAGAAGAGGAACGAATACATCTCAATTCAATGAAGGGAGTGGTCTAGATGTAAGGAGACTAAAGAGAAATTAGAACCAAATGCAATCTGTAATTCCAAACTAGATCCTGTTGTTAAACAGAATATGATGAGATAACCAGTAAAACTTGAATGAAGTTGAAGATGTGATAATAGAAATGTATTAATTTTCTAATTTTGATGGTCATTTTGATATTACACAGAAGAATGTCCTTTTCTTAGGAAATGCCACTAAAATATTTGGAAGCAATGGGCCAAGAAGTCAGCAACTTATTAGCAAATGGTTCAGGGAAAAGCAAATTTTCCTGAATTGTACTGATAACCCTCCTGTAAATGCAATCTTGTTTTAAAACAAAGAAAAAATGTTTCTTAAAAATATAGGAGGCTATCTTTATGATCTCAGGATACAGAAGAATTTCCTAAACTAGGTATAAAAACACTGCAAATATGAATGGTATAAATTCAGTCACATAAAATTAAGAAATTTAGAAATGAAACATTATTCAGCTTTTTCAAAGAAAAGAAATTCTGGCTTCTATGAGTCATATAACATATATGTGACAACACGGATGAACCCTGAAGATGTGTTAATTCAGATATGCCACTCACAAAAAGACAAACGCTGTAAGTTTCCACTTATATGAAGTATCTAGAATAGTGAAATTCATAGAAACAAAAGGCCAGCGGCTGGCCCTGGAGGAAATAGAGTCGATTAATTAATATACAGTTTCAGTTCTGTAAAATGAAAAACTGGAGATCTAGTGCTCAGTGTTGTGAATACACTCATCACTACTGAACTACCCACTTAAAGATGGTTAAGATGGCAAATTTCATGCTTATTACCACATACATATATACACTCGTGGATAACACTTGAAGAAAGGAAACGGTTAACACAATATTGCAGAAGTCTCTCCTCTCTTGGATGTGATCTGAAAAGGGCACACAGGGAACTTAAAAAATGTTTTCTTTAAAGTCAAGTACAAGTGGTTTTTATCATCCTCTAAAAGGATAAGCTCCTGTAAATCTACTTTTTAAAATCAACTCCCCAGGAAAGGGAGGGAAGATGAGCAAGTACAAAAGCTCTAAAAATAAATAACTCAAGGACAGAAAAGGCAAAAGGAAAGAACGATGAATTTTCTCAGTATTATTAACTTTAAAGTCTGTTTTCTAAATAATAAAAGATCAATTTCTGTACAGCAACTTAAAGTTGTAAGTGGTACTGCTCAAACTAGATGTAACTTTATGTAATTACCAATTATCTTTTTAAAATATGGAGCCAAATAATATCAATCCCTCAGCCTCCCTATATTGCTCATCAAAACAGGGGGAGTCATACAGGACAGGGGCAATCTGCAGTGGTCTGAACAAGGGGAAGCAGAAAGAGGCACTGAGGGCCAGCGTTCTGCCTTGAGAAAGCAGAAGCGGAGGCTACACTGTATACGGCTTGTGCAGAGGCCTCCCAGTTCTGACTGGTATCCTGCTAAGAAAAAAAAAGTAAGGCTAAAAAATATATCCACAAGGATACCTATAGGGGTGGGGGGAGAAATTAAAATGTCTAATTCTTCTCAAGAGCTTTAAAACATGCAAATCCAATTCTGAATTTTCTACTGTCTACTGGCTATATCAGCTGGGACTCAGGTCAGATAGAGACAGGTCACTGATGCTGACTGAAAATCGCCTATATTTTACTCTTATTTTTATTCACAATGCTTTAAATATAAGTTTGATTAAAATTTTTCTCATCATTCTACTCAAAATACCACAGGCTCTTTGTTCTATCAAATGAAATTACTACCCTGAAAACGGAATGCTTTCAAGATAAAATGTGCAATCTCCAAGGAAAATCTTGAGTCCTGCCCTATACCCTGAACCCCAGATTCACATCTTCAATGTTCTTCACATTTCTACTTCAAAGTCTAGCCAGCATCTGAAACTTAACACAGTCAACAGGAACATCTTTCACATCCACCCTTCTCATATTCCAACAGCCATTTCTCTTCCAGGCTGGTGTCAAAGGCTGTCACACTGACCTTCCACTGAGCTGTTAACACTTACACTGTCCATGAGTGGCGAAGCTAAAAGGGCACCGATTGTAACACTCCTTCTGGGGCCTCAGGGCCTGCGCAGAGGTTTTCTTCTCCTGATGTGTGTGAGGTGGGCATGGTATGTGGGTGGTGTGTGTGCCGCATATGGGTTAAGTGTGTGGGGTGTGAGAGTTGGGCATGGTGTATAATGTAGGGTATGGTGTGTGAGGTGGGTATATGTGTGCTGTGTATGGTGTGTATGGGGTATGGGTGTGGTGTGTGAGGTGGACATGGTTTGTGTGTGGTGTGTGTGTGCTGTATATGGGTTAAGTGTGTGGGGTATGTGAGGTGGGCATGATATATATGTAGTGTGTGGTGTGTGAGGTGGGTAGATATGTTGTGTATGATGTGTGGAATGTGGTGTGTGGTACAGGTGATGTAATATTTTTGTGGAGTGTGGTGTGCTGTGTACATGGTACTTATGAAATGTTTGTTTGCTGTGTATGAAATGTGTGTGGTGTGTGTGAAATGTATACGGTGTATGCATGGTATTATGTGTTGAGTGTGGTGTGTGTGTTGTGCATATATAAGGTGTGTGTGGTGTATGTGTGCAGTGTGTGGTACATGTGAAGAGTGCATGATATGTAGTGTGTGTATTATGTTTGTGAAGTGGACATGATATGTGTGTGGTGTATAGGAGGTGTGTGTGGTGTCTGTGATGTGAGTTTAATGTGTGTGGTGTCTGGTGTATATAGGTTAAGTGCATGGTGTGTGTGAAGTGGGCATGGTATATATGTTGTGTGTGTGAGGGTTATATGCAAGTGGTGTGTGTGGGGTATGTGTGTGGTGAGGGTGGTGTATATGGGTTCAATGTGTGTGGTGTGTGAGGTGGGCATGGTGTATATGTGGTATGAAGTGTGTGATGTATGTGAAGTGGGCATAATGTGTGTGGTGACTGGTGTATATGAGTTAAGTGCATGGTGTGTATAAGGTGGGCATGGTCTATATGAGGTGTGTGCACGGTGGTTATAATATGCATGTAGTGTGTAGGGGGTATGTGTGGGAGGTGAGTATGATACATGTATGGCCTGTGTGAGGTGGGTATGATACGTGTGTGGTGTGTGTGAGGTGAGTATGATGTATGTGTTGTATATGGGTTAAGTGTGTGTTGTATATGGGTTAAGTGTGTAGTGTGTGAGGTGGGCAGGGCATACATATGGTGTGTGTGATTTGTAAAATGAATATATGTGTGTGGTGTCTGTGTGGTGTTTATAGGGTGTGTGGGGTGCGTGAGATATGATAGGTGTGTGGTGTGTATGTAGTGTATATGTGTTAAGTCCAGTGTGTGAGAGGTGGGTACGCCATGTGTGTACTGTGTATGAGTTGAGTAGAACATGGGTGTGGTATGTATAGTGTATATGGGTACATGTGTGGTGTGTGTGAGGTGGGTATTTGTGTTGTGTGTGGCATGTATTGATATGTGTGTGAGGTGGGAATGATGTGTGTGAGGTGGGAATAATCTGTGTGTGATATATATGCATTAAATGTGTGGGGTGTGTGAGGTGGGCATGGTGTATATGTGGTGTGTGGTGTGAGGTGGTTGTGTTATGTGTATGGTGTGTAGGAGGTAGGTATGATATGCATGTGCTGTGTATGGGATGTGAGTGTGAGCTGGATGTAATATGTGTGGTGTGGATATGACATGTGTGGTGTGTGTTGTAATATGGTTAAGTGTGTGGTGTGTGTGAGGTGGGCATGGTATAGGTGTGGTATGAGGGGGTATAATATGTGTGTGGTGCATATGAGTTAAGTGTGTGCAGTGTGTGAGGTGGGTATGATATGTGTATGGTGTGCATGAGGTGGACATGTTATGCATGCTGTGTGCGGTGTCTATGGGTTAAGCATGTGGTATGTGTGAGGTAGGCATGGTATATATGTGATGTGTGAGGTGGGTATGTTTGTGGTGTGTGGCATGTATGCAGTATGCATATGAAATGGGTATGATACATGTGTGGTGTATGAGGTGGGTATGATATGTGTTCTGTGTGTGGTGTCTATGGGTTAAGTGTGGTGTGTGTGTGTGAGGTGAGCATGGTATATATGTGGTATGTAAGGTGGGCATGTGTGTTGTGTGTGGCATGTATGGGGTATGTGAGGTGGGTATGATATGAGCATGTGGTTTGTGTGTGATGTGGGAATGACATGTGTGGTGTATATAGGTTAAGTGTGTGGGGTGTGTGAGTTGGGCATGGTTTATAAGTGTTATATAGTGTGTGAGGTGTCTGTATGTGTGTTGTGTGTGGTGTGCATGGTGTATGTGTGTGGTGTGAGGTGGATGTGATATGTTCCTGGTGTGTCAGATAGGTATGATATATGTGTGCTGTGTGTGAGGTGGTTACAGTTTGTGTGTGGTACATGTGGAGTATCCATACAAATTCAGTGTATGGGGTGTGTGAGGTGGAAATAGTGTATAATGTAGTGTATGGTGTGTGAGGTGGCTGTCTGTGTGTTCTGTATGGTGTGTATGTGTGTGGTGGGTGTGAGGTGAGCATTGCATGTGTGAGGTACACTTACATATGTGCACACATACATACCTGTGCACTGCAGAGGATAGGCAGGCCAGAAGCCAGGGACATGCAGCAATGACCAGCTCAGCCAAAGCAGGGCTCAGGGTGGGAGTGGCCAGGCCCCTGGCAGCTCAAGATCTTGAATTCACCGAGAACCTAGGAGGAGAGAACAAGCTGTGTCACCATCTCCACCCAAGTTCATCACTAACATGAACATATATGCTGCACTGAAACCGTTCCACATCTGATTAGAATAAGAAACACAGACGAATCCAAGATGGCTGATTAGGAGTAGCTCAGGATTGCAGCTCCCAGCAAAAGTGTGAAGTGTGAGTTGATGCCACATTTCCAGATGGATTATTATTGCCCACAGACCAGGAGATTCCCAGGCGGAGGAGCCCCATGGGTCACCAGCACAGCTGTTTTGGCCAGTGCCCCAGTGCAGCGGTTCTCCGTACAAAATACACAGGTCCAGGCACCATTTAAGCTGATGATTGGAGCTCCAGGGAGACAGATTCACCCATTCATCTGATTAAAAGGGAGACTGAAACAGGGAGCCAGGCCTGGAGATTCCTGGGCAAAAAAGTGCCATGAATCTCAGTGCAGCTCTTTCAGCCAGCGCAGTGGGTCACCGCACAGGAAATCACACGGATCCCAGTGCCTTTTCAACAGTCTACTGGAACACCTGGGAGACAGTCGAATGTTCAACTAAAAAGAAAAAAAAAAGGCTCTGAGGCAGAGAGCCAGGTGATCAGGCTAGGCTGGTCCCAATCCCCCAAAAAACAGCAACCTGAAAGATTCTGGATTGAGAGTCTCACAGCAAGCACAGCTGAACCTGGGACAGTCCAGCTCTGTGCAGGAGAGGTGTCTGCCATTACTAACACACTCCACCACTACGGAGGTGGTCTGCCATTTCTGAGGAAGCCCGCCATTACAGAGAGAGTCCACAATTACAGAGGTGAACCGCCATTGCTGAGGCAGTTCTAACTATACCTGTATAAACAGGACTGCAGGGAATTTCACATGGCAGCTGGGTGGAGCCCACAACAGCTTAGCAAACCTCTGCAGGCAGACAGTGACTAGGCTGCCTCCTCACTGGGCTGGGCAGCCCTGAAAAAACACAGCAGCACAAGAGAAACTCATAAATAAAGCCCTAACTCCTCGGACAGAGCACCTGGGGAAAAAAAAGTGGGGGGGGGGCGGGTTATGAGTTCTGCTGCAACAGACTTAAATGTACCTGCCCAGCAGCTCTGAATGAACAACGAAGCTCACAGCTCAGCACTTGAGCTTCTATGAAGGACACACTGCCTCCTCAAGCAGCTCCCTGACCCCTTTATATCCAAAGAGTAACCTGATAAAGGATAGCTCAGATTGACATCAGGCAGGTATTCTTCAGGGACAAAGATAGCAGAAGAAACTGGCAGCAACCCTTACTGTTCTGCAGCTGCTGCAGTTGATCCCCAGGCAAGCAGGGTCTGGAGTGGACCTCAGCATTCCTACAGCAGATGGGCCGGACTGGTAGAAGGAAAACTAAGAAACAGAAAGAAATAACTTCAACACCAACATACTGAATGTCCAATCAGAGACCCAATCTGAAAGTCAGTGACTACAAAGACAACAGGTAGGTATATCCACAAAGATGGGAAGAAACCAGTGCAAAAAGAATGAAAACACCCAAAAGCAAACACCTCTCCTCCTACAAGGGATCAAAACTCCTCACCAGCAAGGGAACGAGACTGGATGGAGAATGAGTGTGATGAATTGACAGAATCAGGCTTCAGAAGGTGGGTAATAAGAAACTTCTGTGAGCTAAAAGAATATGTTGTGACCCAATGCAAAGAAACTAAGAACCTTGAAAAAAGATTTGATGAAATGCTAATGAAAATAAATAACTTAGAAAGAAATATAAGTGAATTGATGGAGCTAGAAAACACAACATGAGAACTTTGTGAATCATACACAAGTTTCAACAGCCGAATTGACCAAGCAGAAGAAAGGATATCAGAGGTCGAAGATCAACTCTATCAAGTAAAGCGAGAAGGCTAGAATAGAGAAAAAAGGGTAAAAAGAATGAACAAAGTCTCCAAGAAATATGGGACTATGTGAAAAGACCAAATCTACGTTTGATAGGTGTACCTGAATGTGATGGAAAGAATGAAACCAAGCTGGAAAATACTCTTCAGGATATCATCCAGGAAAACTTCCCCAACCTAGCAAGCCAGGCCAATATTCATGTCCAGGAAATATAGAGAACCCCTCAATGATATTCAGCAAGAAGAGCAACCCCAAGGCCCATAATCATCAGATTCACCAGGGTTGAAATTAAGGAGAAAATGCTAAGGGCAGCCAGAGAGAAAGGTCAGGTTACCACAAAGGGAAGCCCATCAGACTCACAGCAGATCTCTCAGCAGAACCCCTACAGGCCAAAAGAGAGTGGGGGCCAATATTCAACATCCTTAAACAAAAGAATTTTCGACCCCAAATTTTATATCCAGCCAAACTAAGCTTCATAAGTCAAGGAAAAATAAATCCTTTGCGAACAAGCAAGTACTCAGAGATTTCATCACCACCAGACCTGCTTTACAAGAACTCCTGAAAGAGGCACTAAACATAGAAAGAAATAACCAGTACCAGCCACTCCAAAAACATACCAAATGCTAAAGAGCATCAACACAGTGAAGAAACTGCATTAACTAGTGGGGAAACAGCTGGCTAGCATCAAAATGGCAGGATCAAATTCACACATAACAATATTAACCCTAAATGTAAATGGGCTAAATGCCCCAATCAAAAGACACAGACTAACAAATTAAATAAAAAGCCAAAACCCATCTCACATGCAAGGATACAAAAACCTCAAAATAAAGGGATGGAGGAAGATTTACCAAGCAAATGGAGAGCAAAAAAAAAAAAGCAAGAGTTGCAATTCTCATCTCTGATAAGATAGACTTTAAACCAACAAAGATCAAAAAAGACAAAGAAGGACAATATGTAATGGTAAAAGGATCAATGCAACAAGAAGAGCTAACAATCCTAAATATATATGCACCCAATACAGGAACACCCAGATACATAAGGTAAGTTCTTAATGACTTACAAAGAGACTTAGACTCCCACACAATAATAGTGGGAGAGTTTAACATCCCATTGTCAATATTAGACAGATCAACAAGACAAAAAATTAACAAGCATATCCAGGACTTGAACTCAGACCTGGAACAAGCCAACCTAATAGACATTTACAGAACTCTGCACCCCAAATCCACAGAATAGACATTCTTCTCAGCACCACATCACATCTACTCTAAAATTGATCACATAACTGGAAGTAAATCACTCCTAAGCAAATGCAAAACAACAGAAATCATAACAGACAGTCTCTCAGACCACAGTGCAATCAAATTCGAATTCAGAATTCAGAAACTAAGAACCATACAGCTTCACAGAAACTGAACAACTGGCTCTTAAATATTGATGGGATAAACAATGAAATGAATGCAGAAATAAAGATGTTCTTTGAAACTAACAAGAACGAAATCAAAATATACCAGAATCACTAGGACAAATTTAAAGCAGTCTCTAGAGAAAAATATATAGCAATAAATGCCCACACGAGAAGCAAGGAGAGATCCAAAATTGACACCCTATCATCATAATTGAAAGAGCTAGGGGAGCAAGATCAAAAAAACTCAAAACCTAGCTGAAGACAAGAAATAACTAAGATCAGAGCAGAGCCGAAGGAGATAGAGACACAAAAAACCCTTTAAAAAAAATTAATAAATCCAGGAGCTGGTGTTTAGAAAATATCAACAAAATAGACAGACCACTGGCCAGGTTAATAAAAAAGAAAAAAGTGAATAATCAAATCGATGCAATATACAATGATAAAGGGGATATCACCACAGAAATTCAAGCCATCATCAGAAATTACTACAAACAACTCTATGCACATAAACTAGTAAACCTGGAAAGAATGAATAAATTCCTGGACACCTGCATCCTCCCAGGCCTAAACCAGGAAGAAGTCAAAACCCTGAAAAGACCAACAACAAGGTCTGAAGTTGAGGCAGCAATTAAGACCCTACCACCCAAAAAAAGCCCAGGTCCAGATGGGTTCACAGCCGAATTCTACCAGACATACAAAGAGGAGCTGGTACCATTCCTTCTGAAACTATTCCAGATAATCCAAAAAGAGGGAATCCTTCCCAAATCATTTTATGAGACCAAAGTCATCCTGATACCAAAACACTGCAGAGACTCAGCAAGAAAAGAAAACTTCAGGCCAATATTCATGATGAACATAGATGCAAAAATCTTCAATACAATACTGGCAAGCTGATTGCAAGAGCGCATCAAAAAGCTTATCCACCATGATCAAGTAGGATTCATCCCGGGGATGCAAGGCTGGTTCAACATACACAAGTCTATAAATGTAATTTACCACAGAAAGAGAACAAAAGACAAAAACCACATAATTATCTCAATTGATGCAGAGAAGGCCTTTGACAAAATTCAATGACTCTTTATGCTAAAAAAGCCCTCAATAAACTAGGTATTGACTAAACATATCTCAAAACAATAAACCCTATTTATGACAAACCAACAGCTAATATGATACGGAATGGGCAAAAATTAGAAGCATTCCCTTTGAAATCTGGCACTAGACAAGGATGCCCTCTCTCACCACTCGTATTCAACATAGTACTGGAAGTTCTACCCAGAGCAACCAGGCAAGAAAAAAAAAAAATAAAGTGTAGTCAAATAGAAAAAAACGAAGTCAAATTGTCTCTATTTTCAGATGAAATAATTGTATATCTAAAAGACCCCATCGTCTCAGTCCAAAATCTCCTGAAACTGATAAACAACTTCAGCAAAGTCTCAGGATATAAAATCAATGTACAAAAATCACAAGCATTCCTATACACCAGTAACAGACTTAACAAGAGCCAAATCAAGAACGAACTGCCATTCACAATTGCTACAAAGAAAATAAAATACCTAGGAATACAACTAACAAGGAACATAAAGGACCTCTTCAAGGAGAACTACAAGCCACTGCTCAACAAAATAAGAGAGGACACAAACAGATGGAGAAACATTCCATGTTTATGGTTAGAAAGAATCAATATCATGAAAATGGCCATACTGCCCAAAGTAATTTACAGATTTAATGCTATCTCTATCAAGCTACCAATGACCTTCTTCACAGAACTGGAAAAAAACACCTTATATAAATAAATTAAAAGGTGTTCATATGGAACAAAAAGAGAGCTCGCATAGCCAAGTCAATTCAAAGCAAAAAGAACAAAGCAGGAGGCATCACACTACTGGAGTTCAAACTATATTACAAGGCTACAGTAATCAAAACAGCATGGTACTGGTACCAAAACAGAGATATAGATCAATGGAGCAGAGCAGAGGCCTTGGAGGCAACACAACATTATCTACAACCATCCAATCTTTGACAAACCTGACAAAACAAGCAATGGGAAAAGGAGTCTTTGTTTAGTAAATGGTGTTAAGAAAACTGGCTAGCCATGTGCAGAAAGCAGAAACTGGATCCCTTCCTGACACCTTACACTAAAATTAACTCCAGATGGATTAAAGACTTAAACATAAGACCTAACATTATAAAAACCCTTGAAGAAAACCTAGGCAAAACCATTCAGGACATACTTGTAGGCAAGGACTTCATGAACAAAACACCAAAAGCATTGACAACAAAAGCCAAAATAGACAAATGGGACCTAATCAAACTCCACAGCTTCTGCACAGCAAAAGAAACGTCATTAGCGTGAATTGGCAACCAACAGAATGGGAAAAAATTTTTGCAATCTACCCATCTGACAGAGGGCTGATATCCAGACACTACAAAGCACTAAAACAGATTTACAAGAAAAATACGAACAAGCCCATTCAAAAGTGTGCAAAGGATATGAACAGACACTTTACAAAAGAAGACACACATGAGGCCAACAAACATATAAAAAAATGCTCATCATCTCTGGTCATTAGAGAAATGCAAATCAAAGCTACATTGAGATACTGTCTCATGCCAGTTAGAATGTGATCATTAAAAAACCTGGAGACAACAGATGCTGGAGAGAATGTGGAGAAATAGGAACACTTTTACACTGTTGCTGGGAGTGTCAATTACTTCAACCATTGTGGAAGACAATGTGGTGATTTCTCAAGGACCTAGAAATAGAAAATCCATTTGACCCAGCAATCCCATTACTGGGTATATATCCAAAGGATTATAAATCATTTTACTATAAGGACACATGCACACGAATGTACACTGCAGCACTGTTTACAATAGCAAAGACCTGGAACCAACACAAATGCCCATCGATGATAGACTGTACAGGGAAAATGTGGCACATATACACCATGGAATACTATGCAGCCATAAAAAACGATGAGTTTATGTCCTTTGTAGGGACATAAATGAACCTAGAAACCATCATTCACAGCAAACTGACACAAGAACAGAAAATCAAACACCACATGTTCTCACTCACAGGTGGGTGTTGAACAACGAGAATACATGGACACAGGGAGGGGAACATCACCCACTGGGGTCTGTAGGGGACAAATAGGGGAGGGCCGGGGGGGTGGGGAGTTGGGGAGAGATAGCATGGGGAGAAATGCCAGATATCGGTGATGGGGAGGAAGGCAGCACATCACACTTCCAAGTGTATACCTATGCAACAATTTTGCATGTTCTTCACATGTACCCCCAAACATAAAATACAATAAAAAAAACTAAAATTATAATTAAAATAAATAAATAAAAAGAAGGTTGGGCCAGGTGCGGTGGCTCACACTTATAATCCCAGCATTTTGGGAGGCTGAGGCCAGTGGATCACGAGGTCAAGAGATCAAGACCATCCTTGCCAAAATGATGAAACCCCGTCTCTACTGAAAATACAAAAATGAGCCAGACATTGTGGTGCATGCCTGTAGTCTCAGCTACTTGGGAGGCTAAGGCAGGAGAATTGCTCAAATATGGAAGGCAGAGGTTGCAGTGAGCCAAGATTGTGCCACTGCGCTCCAGCCTGGTGACACAGCGATGCTCCATCTCAAAAAAAAAAAACAAAAAAACAAAAAAACACCATTTGCAGGACTGGATATGAAAAGGAAAAAAAATGTACAAGATTAAATGCGTGCTGTAGAAGAACCACACCTGTTCATCTGCTGAGCACACCGTGATTCCTAACTCAGCAAAAGGCCCCCCGCTCTGGGAAAACCTGAAAGCGAACTGCTGTTTCCAAAATGCATTTTTACGGTTGGAAATCTGTGTTTCCCAAGCCCTCCTTCCAGTCCTTGGCACTGTGACAAACATTTCTCACCCCTGGGGACGTAGGGCTGGAGATGCAAAAGTGAAAGTCACCAAGGCTGAGTTTCAGCTGCCTGCATCCTTGCAGCCAGGGCCAGAGGGCCGTGAGGGATTCCCTAGCTCCCACCGTCTACGCTGGACTCACAGGGCATGGCTCTGCCGCAGTGGCCTGGCTTACCTCCATGAAGTGATTGCTCAGGGTGGGCCCTGAGTCATTCTCGAATATCTGGCTGACACGGAGATGCCTCTTGTTGCTGCTCTCATCCCAGTGCTTCCTATAGCTCACCTCTAGTTCAAGCGATTCTCCTGCCTCAGCCTCCAGAGAAGCAGGGATTACAAGTAGCCGCCACTACGCCTGGCTAATTTTTGTATTTTAATAGAGATAGGCTTTCACCATGTTGGCCAGGCTGGTCTTTAACTCCTGACCTCGTGATCCACCTGCCTCAGCCTCTGAAAGTGCTGGAATTACAAGCATGAGCCACTGCGACTGGCCTTTTTTTTTTCTTTAACTTATTTATTTTAGAGATAAGATCTCACTCTGCTGCCCAGGCTGGAGTACAGTGGCACATTCTTGGCTCATTGCAACCTCTGCCTCCTGGATGAATAGAAATAAGACTGAGGCTGAAGTGCCAGCCCTGGATTTATTCCTAAATGGCTCTGCTATTGGGAGCAAGTTCATCTCTTTGGGGTTGAGCTTGGGGTATTCAGATCACCACTTGCCAGACTCTGGCGCACTCTCTGGACATCCCACCTCACCTGGGAACCCACTTTGTAGCTGAAGGCCAAGATCTGTGTGCAGTGGAGCTCGTGGCCCAGCTCCAGCCTGTAGGCACCGTCTAAGCCGTTCTCTGTCTGCAGCCTCTTGCCAGTGCTGCACTGGTGTGTTGGCTGTTTTGCCTGGGCTGTGAGGATCAATCAAGGGACCCCTGCCCTCCTCTGCCAGGCAGCCCCTTTAACAGGGCTCCAAGAGGAGGAGGGCCCAGCCCAGCCTGGCCTCAGTCATGTTTCCCCCACCCTGTGGTCTGCTTCACCTGTCACTCCATTAGAACCTGTTCATAGGGAGGTCTTAAGAGATGGATAAATTCCCCTCAACAGACATTTTTTTTTAATGAGCAGGTACTAAGTCCTACTCAGAGCCCACAGAATGGCTAATGAAAAATCCTGTGGTGACAGCGTATCTTAGCTCGCAGAGCCACAGCCACAGGAACCAGGGCAGGCCCTGCCACCTCAACCTGCCCCACAGCCAGGCACACAGTGCTTTACCCAGGAGGCTGTACTGGATCCTCAGGGAGCTGGTCCACAGCTGGCCCCACTGCTGCAGCAAGCCAAGGGCACACAGCCCCACCAGCCCTGGCACGAAGAGTTTGGCACGCAGGGTGGCCACCCAGCATTCATCCTCCTTCCTTTCCAGCAGTGCTGCAGGGACAGAGAGCAGGCAGGTGAAAGCATTAGCCCCAGGGACCAAAATTCCCAGCCCCAGGCAAAGAGGGAACTCAGGAATACTCCAGGGGCCTTGGGGTTGGGGGCTCCTTGAAGAGTCAACACCTGTGCCCTGCACAACAGCCCACAGACAGGTCTAATCATGGCTCACTGCAGCCTTGACCTCCCAGGCTCAATTGATCTTCCACCTCAGCCTCCCAAGTAGCTAAAACTACAGACATGTGCCACCACATTGGCTAATTTGTGTGTGTGTGTGTGTGTGTGTATATATATATGTGTGTGTGTGTATGTACACACACACACACACACATACATACATACATACATACATACATATACACATATTTTTTGTAGAAACAGGAGTCTCACTATGTTTCCCAGGCTGGTCTTGAACTCTGGGCTCAGGCAATCCTCCTGCCTTGTCTTCCCAAAATGCTGGGATTATAGGCATTGGATACCATGCTTGGTCCAAGGATAAAGTAGAATGAGGCCAGGCGCAGTGGTTCATGCCTGTAATCCCAGCACTTTGGGAGGCCAAGGCAGGCAGACTTCCTAAGGTCAGCAGTTCGAGATCAGCCTGGCCAACATAGTGAAACAGCGTCTCTACTAGAAATGCGAAAAAGAAAAGTTAACCATGTATGGCGGCAGGCACCTGTAATCCCAGTTACTCTGGAGGCAGAGGTAGGAGAATCGCTTGAACCCAGGAGGCAGAGGCTGCGGTGAGTCAAGATTGCACCATTGCATTGAGTCCCAACAACACTGTGAGACTGTCTCAAAAAAAAAAAAAAATGTACAATGAAACAAAATCAAATAGGACAGATGACAAAAGAATTAACCACACATCATGGGTCGCTGGGTATATTTCACCTTCTGAAGCTTCTTCTTCTGCAACACTGAAGGTCATCCAGAACTCACAGGTGGAAATGGGCCAGCTGTTATGACTTCCAAACACCCACATGAGGTGGTCAACAGCCACCGCTCCAAGTTCCCCCAGCCCCAGCTCCTGTCCTTACCTTGGAATCTTTCAGAACACATAAGTGGCACACCCAGGTGCCACCACCTTGGCTCTGGCACAGTGCCAACATCTGCTCAGCCTGTGTGTGTGTTTTAAATGCCCCATGTATTTTAGGTCAAAATGTTACATGTGCTTCTTATCGTGGGTGAGAATAAAAACTGTCCTAAAGCTGCTATTTTAAGGTTTGTGGGGGAGGTTGGAGGTTGGGGGAGGTTCTGGGGGCTCACACTGAGCCTGCATCTGTCCTTAGATGGGATGTTGATATTAAAAGGCAGGAGTGATGAGAACCATCAGGAGGCATTTGGCCCGCACCCTAGCCTGGCCATGTAGGAGACAGGGCACAAGGGGTCTCATCGCCTACCTGTCAGGTGGGCTTGGTCATTCAGCAGATGGCTCAGCGATGCAGAGAGGCCAGCTTGCTGCGCACCTGCTGCATGAGGTTCCCTGTAAAAATGACAGGGCTGGCCCCATCACCAGTTTCATCTCCAACTGCACCTGGAACTGCTTGGCCTTGCCAACAATGGGTGGCTGCAGGTCACTATAGCCCTGAAAAGGCCTTGGTGTCACCTGGAATGGCAGGCTTGGCCAGCAAGACCAGCCATGATCATACAAGCTGGGACCAGAGAGATGGCAGGAGACAGCCAAGCTAATGGCTTTGTATGCCAATCCTTCCCAGTTTTTTATTTTTCTTAAGATGGAGTCTCATTCTGTTACCCAGGCTGGAGTGCAGTGGTGGGATCCTGGTTCAATGCAACCTTTGTCTCCCGGGTTCAGGTGATTCTCCTGCCTCAGCCTCCCAAGTAGCTGAAATGACAGGCACACACCACAGTGCCCAGCTAATTTTTCTATTTTTAGTAAAGACAGGGTTTTGCCATGTTGGCCAGTCTGGTCTCAAACTCCTGAGCCCAAGTGATTTGCCCGCCTTGGCCCCCAAAGTGCTGGAATTACAGGCGTGAGCCACTGTGCCTAGTCCTTCGTCAATTTTTTAACTGCAGATTTCTCAAAATTAGAAACCTGTGTTACAAACTCAGACATATATACAAAGGACTCCTCTTTTCTCCTTGACAACCCCCCTCATTGGATCTATCAAAAACTCAGTTGACCGTCACTATGTGACTAGAACCAACCCCATCTCTCACCTCTGCTGCACACCAGCTCCAGCCCTGGTCATTCCAACTATCTCACTGCAACATCCTCCTGGCTCTCCCGGCTCCCATCCTGCCACTGGCAACGGATCTCCACGTGGTGACCAGACACGTCCAACCATGGCACACTAGCATTTCTTACAGTACACCCCAAAGTCCTGAGGCCAGTGAAGCCAGAACTTTGTTGGTCATTGGTGCAGACACTGGCAGGGGGGCCATGGGGACAGTTCACTACACTCCAAGGCCCCACATGGGAGATCCTCTAGAAAAGCCATGAGCAACTACAAATATCATCTTTGATGGCCCCGCCAGACGGTGAACAAACCCCACCCATCCCTCTCATAGCCACTAGCTAGTCAGTTCACCAAAAGTATGTCAAAACAATACTATTACCAGACCCTCACTACTTAACGCTGTGTTTCCCTGATCCCCACCGACATGTGTGCAGACGTGTGTATGAATGTGTGTGCATCTGTGTACAGATGTATCTGTACATGAATGTGTGTAGATGTGTATGTATACAGAAATACCAAAATACACAAATATGTGTGTATGAATGTGTGGATATGAATGTGTATGTACAGTGATGTGTACATGGTAGTGTCTATATGTAGATATGTGTATGAATGTGTGGGTATACAGACATGTGTGTGGATGTATAAAGATGTGTATATATACGGATGTGTGTATATGAATGTATGTGTACAAATATGTCTACATGTGGATGTAGATGCTCACAGATTTTCCTGCTGACAGGCATATCCTAGTGCTGGCTTTCTCCAGTGTGTATCAGAGACTGCGTGGTGGTGTCAGAGCTTCCTCAGGGTGCACGTGAACAAGAGCACAGAATTTCTCTCCCAAACCACTACATTTTGCAGATTAAAGAGAACACTAGTCACAAATGCGTCAGGTCAGCAGGCATAAACTGGGGCTCTGCAGGCAAACCAGGACCCAACCTTGACCCACACGGGGACGGGGTGCCAAACAGAACACTTCCCAGACCAACCTTAAATCCTACAAACTTTAAGGCTGAATTCAAGCCTCGAACCCCTGGGCCCAGAAATTCGAGGTTGAACCCAAGCTCTGGCACTTTGTATTCAAGAACTCATCTGCCTCAGTTTCCTTATCTTATATGGGGTTACAAAGAGGACTTGAAGAAGGGACCTCCTGCCTGCTGGAACATGCCCCAGAAAGTTAGAGTGCCAGCTGTTACTGTAATTTTGATGAGTCTGGGGCAGATGGAAGTAGAATTTCTCCAAATGCAAATAAACATTTCCAGACTTCAGACAGCTCTATAGGGAGTGGAAGGAAGGTCCAAGGGAAGGTACAGGCAATCTGTGCTTGCACATTTAGCAAATAACAAGACATTCAAGGTCCCCTGGGGGTTCTGGAAATGAGGCAGAAGTCTCAGCCATCAGACAGGTGGGGCTTTAGCAGGAAGACGGCTCTCCCCTGACATGAGTCTTCACCCAGGCTGATGGCACAGGTGGAAGTGGAGAGAGTATTTATGCAGCAAGACATCCAGCCTGGCTTCAGACTCTCCACTCCAGGCCTCTGAGAAGACACTGGAAACTGAGGCAGAATTGGGCGATCCACTGCTGAACGTGCCCAGTGGTCATGCCTGGTGGGATCAAGTCTAAAGCTGCTATTTGTACCTGGCTGGAGTACAGTGGCACGATCTCGACTCACTGCAACCTCCACTTTCCAGATTCAAGCAATTAACCTGCCTCACCCTCCTGAGAAGCTTGGCCTACAGTCGTGCACCATGCCCAGTTAAGTTTTGTATTTTTGGTAGAGACAGGGTTTCTCCTTGGTCAGCCTAATCCCAAATTCCTGACTTCATGTGATCCTCCTGCCTCAGCCTCCCAACATTTGTTTACCTTTTGAAGTCACCAATCTGCGTGAAAAGGGGGTAGAAGTTTTAAATCTTCTCCCCAGGATAAAGGAGACAGACACGAAACTTCAACACAATGACAAGGGCTTCAAGTGACTTTCTAAGTTCCATCCAGGTACCCTTGGGTACAATCCCTTGAAAAGCACCTACTAAGATAAAAATGAGCCTGGACAACATAGTAAGACCCATCTTCACAAAAAAGAAAATAAATAATAGAAAGGCATGGAGGCACAGGTCTTAGTCCCAGCTACGTGGGAGGCTGAGGCAAGAGGATCACTTGGGCCCAGGGGTTCAAGGCTGCAGTGATTTAGGATCATGCCATTGCATAGAAGACCTTGTAAAAGAAAGAGAAAAGTGGGGGAGAGAGAAAAGGAGGCGAAGAGAGGGGGAAAAGACATGGGGGAAAGGGAGGGAAAGAGGTACGAAGAGAAAAAGAGAGGAATAGAGAGAGGAGGGAAAGGAAAGAAGAGAAAAGAAAAGAAAAAAGAAAGGAAGAAAAGAGAAAAGAAATGAGAAAAACATATAAACTTTGTGGCCAGGGAATTCCACTGTTATGAATTTACTCTGGAGAGAGAATTGTGTTCACCACAGAATAATTATAGCAGAAAACCTGGGAAAAACTCAAGAGTACTTCATTAAGAAACTACATGAATACATTTCATTCCATGGACTGTTACACGATCATTTGCACTACACGGGAGACTCTGATTTTTTTAGGTGGATATATTAACTCCACGTGCTGATTGTGTGCATAGATTATCTTGGAAAGGAATCACCAAAAAACCCTAACAGCGATTGGCTTTGAGGAGGCGTGAGAGAGTGGCTTTAAGGCTGCACCAACACCAACCAATAGAACTTTTTTGCAATAAGGACCATATTTCTGGGCCATCTGCAGCTGTGAAGCACCTGAAATGTGGCCCACGCAAACAAAGAACCAAATCCTTCGTTTTCTTTAATGTTAATTTATTTAGATTTTTTTTCTTTTTTGAGATGGAGTCTCGCTCCGTTGCCCAGGCTGGAGTAAAGTTGCGTGATTTTGGCTAACCGCAACCTCTGTCCCCCAGGTTCAAGCAGTTCTCCTGTCTCAGCTTCCCAAGTAAATGGGATTACAGGGGCTCACCACCACATCCGGCTACTTTTTGTGTTTTTAGTAGAGATGGGGTTTCACTATGTTGGTCAGGCTGCTCTCCAACTCCTGACCTCAGGTGAGCCACCAGACTCGGCCTCCCAAAGCACTGGGATTACAGGCATGAGCCACCATATCTGGCCTCACTTAGATTTCAATAAACACATAAGCCACTGGCTGCCATATGGGAAACTCAGATCTATAGTCTTTCATAGTTTTTGAACTTTGAATCATTTAAATGCATGGCCTATTCTTTTTAGTTATAGAACTTAATAGAATAGTATTTAGATTGTATTAATTTAAATGAAATCTACCATAGAATTTAAATTGAACCAGCGAATGTGGATATATAAAAATATTGCCAAGGTGTGTGTGTGTGTGTGAGTGTGTGTGTGTGTGTATTAAGTGTCTGTGTGTGTGTATATATGTATGTATATTTTGTTTTTTGTTTTTATCTTGAGTGAGAGTCTCGCTCTGCCACTCAGTTCGGAGTGCAGTAGTATGAAGTTGCCTCACTGCAACCTCCGCCTTTAGGGTTCAAGTGGTTCTCCTGCCTAAGCTTCCCGAGTCAACGGGGTTACAGGTACACACCACCACCTCCAGCTCATTTTTGTATTTTCAGTAGAGAAAGCGTTATACCATGTTGGCCAGGCTGGTCTTGAACTCCTGACCTCAAGTGGTCCACCTGCCTCGGGGCCTCTTAACATGCTGAAGATTACAGGCATGAGCCAGGATGCCCAGCTGCAAAGGTGTGTTTTTGAGTAAAATGAACAACTTACAAACAAAAAAATAGGGAACAGCTGGGAGTGGTGGCTCATTCCTATAATCCTAGCACTTTGGGAGGCTGAGGTGAGAAGATCACTGGAGCCCAGGAGGTCGAGGCTGCAGTGAGCCATGATTGCACCACTTCCCTCCAGCCTGAGTAATGTGGCAAGACCCTGCCTCAAGAAAAACTAAAATTAAAAAACCAAAACCTAAACATGACGATTAAGTTTTCAGGTTGTTTTATGATATGTGCCTTCCTCAAAACTTGTTACGATATCATCACCTCACCCATCTGATGCAAAAAAGAAAAAATAAAACCCAGAGACTCAAACTAAAAATATTTGCAAATCTATAGCGTTAGGTGTTGTCCTGTGTCTCCCTGAAAGACACTGAAGCCCTACGCCGCAGGATCTGTGGATGTGACCTCATTTGGAAACAGTCTCTTCACATGTGATTGAGCTAACCTGAGGTAATGAAGGTGAATCCTAATCCCGTGTGCCTGTGTTCTTATAAAAAGGGGATGTGTGGACAAATAAACCTACAAAGGGAAGACAATGTCAAGACAGAGACAGAAGACCACCTACAAGCCGAGGAACTCTGGATGCTCTGAGAATCCATGAGCGAGACCTGGGACAGACCCTCCCTCACAGCCTTCACAGAAAAAAACAATCAATCAATAATCCCTTGATTTTAGACACCTGGCCTCCAGAACTGTGAGAATAAATCTCTGTGGTTGAAGCCACACAGTTTAGGGTACTTTGTTAAGGCAGCACTGGGAAATGAATGCAGAGTTCTTGGGGCACACATCAACACTTCTGAATAAAATTTGGGACATGGCATGCTTGAACTTACAATTTATACTTTTCTCTACTCTGAATTCTTTTTTATTTTTGAGAGACAGGGTCTTACTCTGTCACCCAGGCTGGAGTGCACTGGCACAAGCATGGCTCACTGCAGCCTCCACCTTCTGGGCTCCAGCAATTTTCTTGCCTCAGCCTCCTGAATAGCTGAGACTACAGGCACATGTCACTGTGCCTAATTTTTTAAAAATGTTTTGTAGAGATGAGGTCCTGCTATGTTGCCCAGTTTACCTGGGACTCCTAGCCTCAAGTGATCTTCCCACCTTGGTCTCTCAAAGTTTTATAAGCCATTGTAACTGGCTTGCCTTTTTTTTTTTTTTTTTTTTTTAAAAGACAGAACCTTGCTCTATTGCCCAGGCTGGAGTGCAGGGACAAGGTCTCAGCTCACTGCAACCTCCATCTCCTGAGTTCAAGCAATGCTTTTGCCTCAGCCTCACGAGTAACTCAGCTTATAGGCTTCTACCACCACACTCAGCTAATTTTTGTATTTTTATTACATGTGGGTTTCACCAGTGGGCCAGGCTGGTCCCGAACTGCTGACTTCAGGTGATCCGCCCACTTCAGCCTCTCAAAATTCTACCATTGTGGTTCAGTGCAACCTCTGCTCCTGGGTTCAAGCAATTCTCCTGCCTCAGCCTCCCAAGTAGCTGGGATTACAGGTTCCTGCCACCATTGCCAGTTTTTGTACCTTTAGCAGAGATGGTGTTTCACCATGTTGGCCAGGCTGGTCTTGAACTCTCGACCTCAGGTGATTCACCTGCCTCAGACTTCCAAAGTGCTAGGATAGCTGGCATGAGCCACTGTGCCTGGCCTACTCCTATTATTATTACATTGTAATATATAATAAAATACTTACACAACTCACCATAACGTAGAATTAGTGGGAGCCCTGAGCTTGTTTTCCTGAAACTAGATGGTCCCTTCTGGGGGTGATGGGAGACAGTGACAGATCAACAGGCATTGGATTCTCATAAGAAGCTCACTGTCCAGCTCTCTCGAATGTATTATTTACAGTAGGGTTTGCGCTCCTATGAGACTCTAACAATGCCACCGATCTGACAGGAAGTGGAGCTCAGGTGGTGATGCCAGCAATAAGGAGTGGCTGTGAACACTCCCTCGCCCACCCGCTGCTCACCTGCTGTGCTGTCTGCCCAGCTTCTAACAAGGAAGCCAGGCGCGGTGGCTCACACCTGTAATCCCAGCACTTTGGGAGACTGAGGCAGGTGGATTACCTGAGGTCGAGAGTTCGAGACCAACCTGACCAATGTAGAGACACCCTGTCTCTACTAGAAATACAAAAATTTGTATTTCTAGTAGAGAGAAAGGAGCCAGGCATGGTGGCTCATACCTGTAATCCCAGCTACTTGAGAGTCTGAGGCAGGAAAGTCACTTGAATCTGGGAGACAGAGGTTGCAGAGAGCCAAGATTACACCATCGCATTCCAGCCTGGGCAACAAAAGCAAAACTTCGTGTCAAAACAACAACAACAACAAAAAGAAGCCAGGGTGCAATGGCTCACACTTGTAATCCCAGCACTTTGGGAGAATGAGGAGGGCGAATCACCTGAAGTAAGGAGTTTGGGACCAGCCTGGCCAACGTGGTGAAACCTGTCTCTACTAAAAATACAAAAATTAGCCAGGTGTGGTGGTACATGCCTGTAATCCCAGCTACTCAGGAGGCTGAGGCAAGAGAATTGCTTGAACCTCGGAGGTGGAGGTGACATTTACCTGAGATCACACTGCTGCACAGAGTGAGACTCTGTCTCAAAAAAAAAGGAAAAAAAAAAAGGCTACAGACTGGTACTGATCCATGGCCAGGAGGGTTGGGGACCCCAGCTGTAGACAATATGAAATGATCAAATCAGCGTAACAGACAGTCATCACCTCAAATATTTATCAAATCCTTCTCTTCTGGCTATCTTGAAATAGTCAAATAAATTCTCATTCACTGTAGTTTCCCTTGTGCGCTATGGATTACTGTAACTTATTTCTTCTATCTAGGCCTTCTGGTCTTTCATTCTGTTTTTTAAGATTATTTTCATTTATTTCTGAGACAGTCTCTCTCTTTCTGCCAGGCTACAGTGCAATGACATAATCTTGACTCACTGCAACCTCCACCTCCTGGGTGCAGGCAATTTTCCTGCCTCAGCCTCCTGAGTAGCTGGGAGTACAGGCGTGCATCACCATTCCTAGCTACCTTTTTTTTTTTCGTAGTGATGGGGTTTCACCATGTTGTCCAGGCAGGTCTCAAACTCCTGACCTCAGGCAATCCACCCACCTCAGCCTCCCAAAGTGCTAGGATTACAGGCATGAGCCACAGTACCCGGCCACTTATTCATTCTTACATTCATTCATTCTATGAATAACTACTGCCTGGTTATTATATACCTGGCAGAGTTCCGGGCTCTGGGGAAACAGCAATGAGCAAAACAAAGTTGCTGCTGTCTTAATGGATCCATCGTTCTAATGAGGAGGAAAGAGACAGGCAATCCATGAAGAAACCATAAACACAAACAGCACATCAGGTGAGAGCGCTGTGAAGAATAAATACTAAAGTGGGTATGGCCAGGTGCAGTGGCTCACACCTGTAATCTCAGCACTTTGGGAGGCTGAGGTGGATGGATCCCTTGAAGTTAGGAATTCAAGACCAGCCTGGCCAACATGGTGAAATGCCATCTCTACTAATAGTACAAAAAAAAAAAAAAAAAAAAAAAAAAGACCCAGGTGTGGTGGCACCTGCCTGTAATCTTAGCAACTCAGGAGGGTGAGGTGGGAGGATTGCTTGAACTTGGGAAATGGAGGTTGCAGTGAGCCGACATTTCATCACTGCACTCCAGCCTGGGGAACAGAGCAAGACTCTGTCGTCAAAAATAAAAAAGTGAAGAGAAATCAGGTGCAGGTTAGAGTGCATTCGCATGAGCAAGGGTGCTCTTGTGGTGGAGAAGGTGATAGACATGAGGGCTGAGCCTGGGGACTCCTGGGGAGAGCAGCATGGGAGGGCCCTAGGTATTGGTTCCATTTGTGGTCCTTTTGTTTAGATTTGATTTGTTTTTGACACAAAGTCTTGCTCCATCGCCCAGGCTGAAGTGAAGTGGCACAATCTCGGCTCACTGCAATCTCCACTAACCGGGTTCAAGCCACCTCAGTCTCCCAAAGAGATGGGATGGCAGATGTGAGTCACGTGCCCGGCCTATGCATCAACATGTTTAAATTCTTCTGAAAACTGTGCTTTAGAAAGAGTGTTCTGAAAGACATAGGAAATAAATGACAGAATGGCAGGGCAAGGATCGCATCAGTGACAGGGTGGCTGTGGAGATTTGCTGGCCAGCAGCAGGAAAGCCACTCAGACCCTGGATTCTACCTCTGCAGCCTGTCTGCACCTGAACCCTCCTCCCCACATCAGTGGAAGCCTGGAACTCTCAGAAAAGCAGACCTCACCGGCCGCTGCCACTTTCACCAGAATGATGTGATTCATTCATTCACACAGAAGACAGCAGGAACCCTGAGAAAACAGGATCCAGAATGTGTGGGTTTTGATGGACAGTGTGGTAGGATCTGGGAGGCTCCACCTGCCTCACCTCCTGAGCCCCACACTCCTTCCCCAGTCCTGCTCGGCATAGAGATTAGTGACATTACCAGAAAGGTAGATGCTTGGAAGGACACCAGCAACATGGAGAAGAGGAGGCCAGAGGTCCACAAGGCACCCAGCTCCTGGCCTCGGATGACCAGGACTGTCCAGAAAGGCTCCCTCACAGCCATGAAACTTGATGATCCTCGAGTTCCTGAGGATGGAGCTGGAGGGCTGGGCCCACAAGTCCTTCTGCCTCATTTGCTCTCCTGGGGTTGGAGGGAAAAGAGCGATGAACACACGGCTGGTCCAGAATTTTCCCCTGCACCCTGACAGTAACCCTGCAGTGAATCCCACTGATCTCACCAACTGCATACCAAAGCTGTCTTCCTCTCTGCATCTCTGACCCTCAGTCCTGATCCATCTACCATCATCCCGTGCCTGAACTCCTGCAGGAACTGACCTGGGACCACTGCCCTCGGGAGGCAGCTTCTGATGCCCAGAGAACAGAGGCTGCCCCTGAGCCCACCTGGGTATGGTGCCATCAGGAAGGCTACCTGGAGGTGGTGTAATGCCTGAGCTACATCTTTCTTTCTTTCTTTCAAATTGTTGGTAAAGTCAGGGGGTCTCACTATGTTTCCCATGTTGGCCTTAAGCTCTTGGGCTGAAGTGATCCTCTGGCCCTGGCCTAATGTGCTGGGATTACAGACTGAGCTACACCTTAAATGACCAGGAGGTAGGTGCTGGGCAGGCAGAGGATGAGGAGATGGGGCCAGGAAGAGGGAGGGAAGGGTTTGAGAGAGGGGGCAGAGAAAACCCAGGCACAGGGAGCAGCATGACTCAGGACACTCCGTGTGGCCAGAGGAGTGCGTGGGCAGGGTCGCTCGGCACTTTAGGGTCAGGCAGGAGTCCGGCATCTCCCGTGCTTCACCAGGTAAGGGGGGCATTATCAGAAGGCAGCTGCCAGGAGAAGGGTTTTTTTTGTTTTTTTGAGGGAGTCTTGCTCTGTTACCAGGCTGGAGTGCAGTGGTGCGATCTCAACTCACTGTAACCTCTGCCTCCCGTGTTCAAATGATTCTCCTGCCTGAGATTCTAGAGTACCTAGGATTATAGTTGCCTGCCACCATGCTCAGCTAATCTTTGTGTTTTTAATAGAGAGATCATTTTGCCATTTTGGCCAGGCTGGTTTTGAACATCTTACCTCAGGAGATTCGCCTGCCTCGATCTCCCAAAGTGCTGGGATTATAGGTGTGAGCCACCATGCCCGGAGGCAGCCATGCTGGAGGCTGGAGAAACAGTCCAAGTGACAGATGGACATTGGGACAGCTGGGCCTAGAGAGGAAATAAGTTCCTTCCTCCATCCCCCTTCCCTCCCTCTCCCCCACCTTTCTTTCTTTTCTTCCCTACTTCTTTCTTCTGCTTTCCTGCCTTTCTTTCTGCCCTCTTTTTCCCCCTCTCCTTCATTCTTCCTTCCTTCCTCATTCCTTCTCTTCCTCTTTCAACTCTTTCCTTCCCTCCATCTGTCCTCCCCTTTCCTATCTTTCCTTCCCTCCATTTCACCCCTCCCCTCCTTCCTTTCTTCCCATCCCTCCCTTCTTCCCTCCTCCCTCCCTACTTCAGTAGTTCTCGAACACTGGTCCAGCAACTTCTGCATGCCGAGCACTAACTAGATACTGAGTCTGCCACAGGGATTGGCCCGTGCTGCTGTGGAGCTTGTAGTCTAAGGAGAGCAATGCCATCAGCCCCTGCCAGGAGCTTTCTGCAGGGCCCTTTAGGAAGTGGGAAGTGTTGGGGAAAAGCAAAAACAAACCCAGAATAGGCCAAGGAAGGGAGCTGCTTGGAGGAGAGAGATGGGTGGGCCATGTCCTTGCTGGACGATGGTGAGGGAGGTGGCCCTGACTGCAGGGGGTGCTGGAGGGGTCAAGGTCTTCTGGAGTGAGGGTGGTCCAGGTGGAGGGAACAGCTAAAGCAGATGCCTGGATAGATGTGTGAACATCAGGCAGGTGTGAGGATGGGGAAGGGGGTAGGTGGGAAAGGGAGGGAGATGGATGGAAGGTGAGGCTGGAGGCAATGAGGCAGTTCAGGGCAGGCCAGGTGGGCCACAGTGGGGCCTTTGGCTCAGACTGAGGAAAACAGGGGCATTGTGGGTCTGAGCAGAGGAGGGTACAATGGATTCAGCTCACACAGGTCTCCTGTGGCTGGAAGTAGAGAAAGGCTGGGGCAGAAGTAAGGAGTGAGCCAGGGCCTTGCTGCTGGATGCATTTTCAAGATGACTCCAAGCAAATCTGCTGACTGATGGGGTGCAGGAGAAAAAGGCATTAATCTGACCCAGGGCCTGGGATCTGAACACTGGAGGGTTGAGCCACCATCCAATGCGATGGGGAAGGAGCGGGGCAGGTCTGCACAATGGGAAACTCACAGAGACAAGAACAAAGCCAGACCCGCTGGCTCCCACTCAGCTCTGCCCTCTTCATCGCCCACACCAGAGCCTGTCTTTCTCCCCACTTCCTGCGTGGTCCGTCTTTTTCCCAAAAGCCAAACCTGACAGTGAATCCTCTTCTTGGTGATGAAGAAACTCAGAGGCAGGCGGCTCAGGAAGAGAGCGATGGTGGAGAGATCCAGGAGCTGGGGACAGAGGGGACAGAACATCAGGAGATCCTGAGGAGCCCAGCTGTTAGAGGCCTGTGAACCACAGCAGCTCCATCTTGAATAGGAGCTGGGTAAAAGGAGGCTGAGACCTACTGGGCTGCATTTCCAGGCGGTGAAGGCATTCTGAGTCACAGGATGAGACAGCAGGGCAGCACAGAATACAGGTCACAAAGACCTTTCCAGTAAAACAGGCTGCAGTAAAGAAGCCTGCCCAAAACCCACCAAAACCAAGATGGCTACCAGAGTGACCTCTGCTCATCCTCACTGCTACATTGTCACCAGCACCATGATGGTTTACAAATGCCATGGCAACATCAGAAAATTTTCCTATATGATCTGAAAAGGGGGAGTCATGAATAATCTACCCCTCTTTCAGCATGTCATGAAGAAATGGCCCTAAAGATGGGCACCAGTGTCTTCTGGGCTGCTCTATGGAGTAGCCATTCTATCTTTTCTTTCCTAAAAAACTTTTTTTTTAGGAAATAATAAACTTGCTCTGTGGCTCACACCTGTAATCCCAGCACTTTGGGAGGCTGAGGCAGGTGGATCACCTGAGGTCAAGAGTTTGAGATCAGCCTGGCCAACATGGTGAAACCCCGTCTCTACTAGAAGTATAAAAATTAGCCAGGTGTGATGACATGCACTTGTAATTTCAGCTACTCAGGAGGCTGAAGCAGGAAAATCACTTGAACCCGGGAGGCGTAGGTCGTACTGAGCCAAGATCACACCACTACCCTCTATCTAGCCTAGGCAACAGAGTGAGACTTCATCTCAAAAACAAAACAAAATAGCAAAACAAGCAAACAAACAAATTTTCATTTTACCCTCATGAGGGTTGTCAGACTTAGCAAATCATCATACAGATACCCAGTTACCTTTGAAGACAGAGTGAGGTTTTAGTTTAAGTCTCGTGCATTATTTGAGACATACACTGAGAGTTCGAAACTCTCACTTCACTGGATGTCCTGTTTTCTCTGGCAACCCTGCTCCCTACCAACGTGGTGCTTTTAAGATACTTATCTCCCCCCTCTCAGCTTTGGTTCCTATATTTGGAAAATGTGGAAGTGGGAGGTAGAATAAATAATTTTTTTAAGTTGCTCTGACTTTCTGAGAGTCATTCACAGGTTACTTGAACCCATTCTCTCACCAAGTCCCACCCCAACTCCAGTCTGCATGCCTCAGTTTCCCCTCTCAGTCCTTAGGAACACTATTTTTTATTTTTTTTTTTGAGATGGAGTCTCGCTCTGTTACCCAGGCTGGAGTGCAGAGTCGCGATCTTGGCTCACTGCAACCTCTGCTTCCCAACCAATTCTGCTGTCTCAGCCTCCCGAGTAGCTAGGATGACAGATGTGCATCACTATGCCTGGCTAATTTTTGTATTTTTAGTACAGACAGGGTTTCACCATGTTGCCAGGCTGGTCTCGAACTCCTGGCCTCAAGTGAACTCACTTCAGCCTCCCTAAGTGCTGGGATTACAGGTTTGACTCACTCTACCCAGCTCAAAGCAAGTACAACAATATTTTCTAAGGTTGGATCCGTTTGTTTCATTTATGCAGCAATGGCGTCACCTGGTGGCTTCATGGAGAAGTGCCCTAAGGGTAAACCACCTACAGCAGGGTTTAAAAAAACACTCAAAGGAATCTGACAGAAGATGAGCCTCTTGGCCGGGCGCGGTGGCTTGTGCCTGTAATCCCAGCACTTTGGGAGGCTGAGGCGGGTGGATCACGAGGTCAAGATCAAGAGTTCGAGATCATCCTGGTCAACATGGAGAAACTCCGTCTTTACTAAAGATACAAAAATTAGCTGGGAATGGTGGCGTACACCTGTAGTCCCAGCTACTCGGTAGGCTGAGGCAGGAGAATTGCTTGAACCCAGGAGGTGGAGGTTGCGGTGAGCCAAGATCATGTCATTGCACTCCAGCCTGGGCAACAAGAGCGAATCTCCATCTCAAAAAATAAATAAATAAATAAATAAAGAAGATGAGCATCTCTCTCTGGAGGAAAAATGTTCATTAAACTAGCAACCTCAGTATTCACCCCTCCTTCACCAGGATCTCATGGTGATGTTAGAAGCTGTCTACCAAGAGGCAGGAAAAGTGCACAGGGAAAGTGACGCAGTGCATTATCTGCAGATATCTTGGTCTTCTCTGAATTTTTTTTGAGGGTGAGTTGCTCTGTCCCTCAGGCTGGGTTACAGTGGTGTAATCTCGTCTAGCATCAACTTATGCCTCTTGCGTTCAAGTGATTCTCCTGCCTCAGCCTCCTTAGTAGCTGGGATTACAGGCACATTCAACCATGCCCGGTTCATTTTGTATTTTTAGCAGAGACAAGGTTTCATCATGTTAGCCAAGCTTATCTTGAACTCTCGACCTTAATTGATCTGTCCACCTCAGCCTCCCAAAGTGCTGGGATTACAGGCATGCACCCTCATATCTGGCAGAAGGATCAGGTTTTCTCATTTTATTTTTATTTTTTAGACAGAGTCTTACTCTGTCACCCAGGCTGGAGTACAATGGTGTGGTCTTGGCTCACTACAACCTCCACTTCCCGGTATTCTCTGGCCTCAGCCTCTCGAGTTGCTGGGACTACAGGCATATGCCACCACACCTGGCTAATTTTTGTATTTTTGGTAGAGATGGGGTTTTACTATATGGGTCATGATGGCCTCAAACTCCTGACCTTTGGTGATCCTCCCACCTCGGCCTCCTAAAGTGCTGGGATTACAGGAGTGAGCCACCATGCCTGGCCATGGGTTTTCATAAACCAAAGCATATTTCTTATTGTGTTTAACGGAATTGTGCCCCAGCCCTGAACTTTCCTTGATTCATCCTCCTTTAAATAGCGAACTTCTCAAAAGGTGTAATGAACATGGAAGAGCCACTGGCTGGGTGGGCTGGGTGGTAGCAGGGGGGCTGGGGTCTCAGCAGTTGGCATCCCCTTTCCCAGGATGTACTCATGGCCTCATGTAGCTATTTTTTTTATCTCCTAGGTCAGCTTGTCGACACCGTCCGGGTGAAAAAAGGAGACCAGATCTTGTTTTCATCTATGTTCGAAGCCAATATCACCACCCACAACATTGCTGTCATTGTGTGCAAAAGCCTAGAAATACTTAGACCTGGTTTATTAACCATACACCTGCCAGACCCAACCCAGCCAAAACATGAAATCCGCCAGGTGCAGTGACCCAAATCTGTAATCCCAGCACTTTGGGAGGCCAAGGTGGGTGGATCTCCTGAGGTCAGGAATTTGAGACCAGACTGGCTAACATAGTGAAACCCCACCTCTACTAAAAATATAAAAATGAGCTGGGTTTGCTGGTGCACGCCTGTAATCCCAGCTACTCGAGAGGCTGAGGTTGGGGAATCACTTCAATAGAGGAGGTGGAGGTTGCAGTGAGCCGAGATTGAACCACTGTACTCCAGCCTGGGCAGAGCGCGAGACTCCATCTCAAAAAACCACAGTAACAACAACAAAAACACAAAATCAAACCCCCATCCTTTTTTTTTTTTTTTTAGAGATAGAGAGGGATTTCCTGTGTTGTCCAGGTTACAGTGCAGTGGTACAAACATAGCTCACTGCAGCCTCTTACTCCCAGGCTCAAGCAGTCCTCCCACCTCAGCCTCCTGAGTAGCTGGGATTACAGGTGCATGCCACCATGCCCAGCTAATATTTATGTGTGTGTGTGTGTGTGTGTGTGTGTGGAGATGGGGTCTCACTATGTTGGCCAGGCTGGCCTCAAACTCTGGGCTTCAAGTAATCCTCCCATCTCCACCTTCCAAAGTGCTGGGATTACAGGCATGAGCCTCTGTTCCTGGCCAAAATCCAACTACACATTCATGAACGACCAAAGGCATGAGCTTCTGTGTTTTAACAATGAAATGGATTATTCCTTGGGTATAACTTTGCTGGGGATGCTGTACAAAGTGCCACAAACAAAGTAGCTTAGAACAAGACAAATTTGTTGTTTCAGGCCAGATGCCATGGCTCATGTATGTAATCCCGATAGGATGACACCCTGTCTCTACTGAAAAAAATACAAGGCCGGGAGTGGTGGCTCACACCTATAACACTAGCACTTTTGGAGGCTGAGGTAGGCAAATCATGAGGTCAGGACTTCAAGACCAGCATGACCAACATGGTGAAACCCTGTCTCTACCAAAAGTACAAACATCAGCTGGGTGTGGTGGCACACATCTGTAATCCTAGCTACTCAGGAGGCTGAGGCAGGAGAACTGTTGAACCCAGAAGGTGAAGATTGCAGTAAGCTGAAATCACACCACTTTATTCCAGACTGGGGGACAGATCAAGAATCTATCTCAGAAAAAAAAATTAGCCAGGCATGGTTGCATGTGTCTGTATTCCCAAGCTACTCAGGAGACTGAGGTGGAAGGATTTCTTGAGCCAGGGAGAATGAGGCTGCAGTGAGCTGAGATCATGCCACTGCACTCTAGCCTGGGTGGCAGAGCGAGACCCTGTCTCAATAAATTAATAAATAGAATAAAATGTTGTCTCCCAGTTGGGAGGCCGGAAGTGTAAAGTCAGGTGTCTGCAGCCGGGCTCTCCCTGGAAGCTCTAAGGAAAAATCTGTCCCAGCCTCTCTCCTGGCTCAGGCATCCCTTGACTTACAGTGGCCATTGTCCTTCTATGCATGTCTGTCTCTGTGTGCAAACTTACCTTTGGGCAGGCACGGTGGCTCACACCTATAATCCCAGCACTTTGGGAGGCCAAGGCAGGATTGCTTGAGCCCAGAAGTTCAAGTCCAACCTGGGAAACATAGTGAGATACCATCTCTACATAAAATACAGAAAATTAGCTGGGCATGGTGGAACACAACTGTAGTCTCAGCTACTCAGGAAGCGGAGGTGGGAGGATCAGTTGAACCCAGGAGTTTGAGGCTGCATTGAGCTATGATCACACCACTACACTCCAGCCTGGGTGACAGAACAAGACTGTCTCAAGAAAAAATATTTTATTCTTTCTTTTTCTTTTACTGGCAACAAATTTCCCTTTTAGTAAGGACACCAGTTATGTGGAATCAGGGCCCCACCTTCATGACCCATTTTAACTTGATGACCTCTGTAACAACCCGGTCTCCAGATAAGGTCATGCCTGTAATCCCAGCATTTTGGAAGGCTGAGGTGGGAGGATCACTTGAGGCCAGGAGTTCAAGACCAGTCTGAGCAACATAGTGAGATTTCACCTCTACAAAAACCATAGTAAAAATAGCTGAATGTAGGGGTGTGTACTTGTAGTCCCAGCTCCTTGGGAGGCAGGAGCACAGAGCGAGCCCAGGAGGTCGAGGCTTCAGTCATCTGTGATTGTGCCACTGCACACCAGCTGGGCAACAGCAAGACCCAGTCTGTCTCAAGAGAAGAAAAAAGGTTTGCTGATCAAATGTGGGGCAATTTTTTAAAACTTTAACTCTGCATTTTGTCATATTGCTTAGCTTTTCCACATGAACTCTGTGATTATAACAAGAAAATAACAGTCACATTACTTTTTTTTGAGAAGGAGTTCTGATCTTGTTTCCCAGGCTGGAGTGCAGTGGCATGATCTCTGCTCACTGCAACCTCTGCCTCCTGGGTTGAGCAATTCTCCTGCCTCCACCTCCTGAGTAGGCAAAAATTCTCAATAAACTAGGTATTGATGGAACATATCTCAAAATAATAAAATATATTTACGACAAACCCACAGCCAGTATCACAATGAATGGGCAAAAGCTGGAAGGATTCCCTTCAAAATCTGGTGCTAGACAAGGATGGCCTCTCTCCCCACTCCTACTCAACATAGTATAGGTCCCCAACAACTGAGGGATCTGTGGGGATCGCTCCGTATAGGAAGTTCTAGCCAGAGCAATCAGGCAAGAGAAAGAAATAAAGGGTATTCAATTAGGAAACGGGGAAGTCAAATTGTCTCTATTTGCAGATGACATGATTGTATATTTAGAAGACCCCATCATCTCAGCCCAAAATCTCCTGAGATCAGGAGTTTGAGGACAGCCAGACCAACAAGCTGAAACACCAGCTATATTAAAAGTACAAAAATTAGCTGGGCATGGTGCCATGTGCCTGTAATCTCAGCTACTTGAAAGGATGAGGTAGAAGAATGGCTTGAACCCAGGAGGTGAAGGTTGCAGTGAGCTGAGATTACACCACTGCACTGAAGCCTGGGTGGAGTTAAAAAAAAAAAAAAGAAAATAAAATTGGGTTTTGTAGAGACAGGACTCTTCCTGTGTTGTCCAGGCTGGCCTCAAACCTCTGAACTGAAATGATCTTACCACATCAAAATTACAGGTGTGAGCACTCACCCAGCCAACAAACTTGGAGATTGAAAGAGGCTTAAAAGACATAACAATGCTGGGGAACAGTTATGGGCTAAAGATGCATACTAGGACGGCTCTACTCTAAAGAAACAGATGGAGGCCAGGTGTGGTGTCTCACATCTGTAATACCAAACACTTTGGGAGGCCGAAAAGAGAAAAACGCTTGTGCCCAGGAGTTTGGGACCAGCCTGGAAACATAGCCAGGGTGGGCCTGGGGGCTGCTACAGGCCCTCCAGCAAGGGCTGTGGACAGAGTCCCCTAGCCGGAGGGGGGGTCCCTAAGCAGCCAGGGTCTGCCTGGGGGCTGTGGCCTAAGCTTCCAAGCCAGGGTGTCCCTAAGCAGCCAGGGCGGGCCTGGGGGCTGCTATGGGTACTCTGACAGGGGCTGTGGGCACAGCCCAATAGCCAAGGGATCCCTAAGCAGCCAGGGTGAGCCTGGGGGCTGCTATGGGCCCTCTGGCTGGGGCTGTGGGCTAGCGCTGTGGGCTAGCACTCTGTGCATATGTACACAGTTTTTCCCTATTTCTACATGTCTGCATAATTTACATAGTGGGCACATATTTGTATAGGTGTACATATGGTGTTATCACAATAACTATATATGTACATAATATGTACACAACACATATGTATTTTATTTGTACATTATGTACTTTTATTGTGATATTATGTATTATATGTATATTATTGTGATTATATATATATATCACTGATATTTCAAGAAATGCATATAGTGTACACATTATGTACCTACGCATTGTGTACACATGTATAGGTACATATTTTACAGATTATGTACATTTTTTCTACATGTGTATTGTATACACATATGTACATCAGAGTAAATGTACATACTGTACCTATTACATACATTTATTGCAATATGCCAATAAATATACACATTATGAGTACATTCTAGGATATTATTTTTACTATATTAAATAGAAATTACTCCTGCTATCAAAGTGGGTATACACCCATGTGTGTACATATTTTACATGTGTACATATTGTGCATATTATGTACTCATGTACAGATATATATTTACATATGTAACTATATGTACACATGTACAGTGTACATATCTACATACTGTGCAGTTATGTGCACATGTATATATTGTACATCTGTACACAATGTGTACATGATGCACATGTGTACATATTGTAATATCACAATCAATGTATATGTACATGTGTACATTTATATTGATATGTATTACATATGTATGTGATTATACCTGCTGTTGTGATTATACCTGCTGTTGTGATTATATAATATTGTGATATTACAATAAATGTACATATTGTACACATTATGTACATACCTATTGTGTACACATTATGTGCATATAAATGTACATATTGTACAGACTATGTACATTTATTGTACATATGTATTGCGTACACATATGTACATCACAGTCAATGTACATATGGTACATATTATATACATTTATTGTTATCCCAATAAGTGTACACATCATGAATATATTCTGGGATATGATTTTTAGTATTTAGATAAAAATTACTTCCAATATCAAAATGGGTATACATTCATGTGTGTCCATCTTGTGATATTATCCATCATATTTTAAGTAGGTGTTACTCTCATTGTGAAAGCAAGTGTACACTCTGATTGTTCCAATATGACAGGCAAAGTACAACACTTCTGTGACGTAGTTCCTAATAACCTGGGGACAGAGGATGATTATACCCTGAATGTCACAGAAAGTGTACACCACCACCGTAGTATTGTTTCTAATATCCAAAAACGGAGAGGATATTACTCCAAATACCTCAGAGAGCGCAATCCCCCCGTGATATTGTTCCTAATAACTAGGGGATTATAGATGACATTACTCACGATGTGACTGGGGCTGTACGCCGGTCCTGTGACATTGTTCCTAATATCCAGAGAAGGAAAGGAGAATGTTACTGCCCATAGGGAAATACTCTGAATATAGCAAGAGGTGTACACCATGCTCTGATATGGTCACTAATGTCCACAAGAAAACAATTATGTTGAATTAAACATTGCAAGGAGTGAAACCTCCCTGTGCTTTCAATTCGAATGTCAAGGGGGGTGAGGATGACATTTTTGTCAATATGGCAGAGGCGTAACTAGAGCTAGTGCCTAATATAAAAAAAACAGAATAACATTATCATCTCGCTATGATATTGTTCCCAGTATCATATTACACCACCTTTTCAAAATAGTCCCTAGCAGCCAGGGTGGTCCTGGGGGCTGCTATGGGCCCTCTGGTGGGGGCTGTGGGCACAGCCCAGTGCACACACCTCACAAGAACACACACCGCTCACCACAAATTTCACACCCCAAAGTACACACACGTCAGACACACACCACGCACCACACACATTCCCCACACATTGCACAGTGCACACACCTCAGACACACACCACTCCTCACACACACTCCACAGTGAGCACACCTCGCACAGACTCACAATGTTTACCACACACTCTTCAAGCACACACTCCACAGTGCACACACCTCGCAGAGACACGCCACAATCCTCACACCTACTCCACAGTGTACACAAGTCACACAAACACACGCCACTCACTGGACACAAACTTCACAGCGTGCACACCTCAGACACACCACACAACACACACTCCACAGTGCACACACTTCACACAGAAACACATTACACACCACAAGCATATTCAACAGTTCACACATCTCACACACACTCCAGAGTGCACACACCTCACACACACACCACTCACCACTCACACTCCACAGTGCCCGCACTTCACAGACACATTCACCACACACACAATCCAGTTTACACCCCTCAGGTGCACACCATGCACCACACACCCTACACACACACCCAACAGTACACACATCTCAGACACAAACCACAAACCACACACATTCTACAATGCACACACCTCACTCAGACACCACTCAACACACACTCCACACACACACCCAACAGTACACAAATCTCAGACACAAACCACACACACTCTACGGTGCACACACCTCACTCAGACACACAACACTCAACACACACACTCCACAGTGCACCTGCCTCACATAGACACACACCACTCACACACTCATACTCCACAGTGCGCACACCTCACACACACATACACCACTCACCACACACTTTGCAGCTCACACGCCTGACACAAAAACACACAACACACCACACACATTCAAACACACACTCCACAATACACATTGCTCACACAGACACACAAAACACCACACACACTCACCACAGTGCACAAACCTCACAAAGCCAGACACCACGCACCACACACACACTCCACAGTGCACACAGCTGAAACTGACACACATCACGCACCACACACACACTTCACAGGGCACACACCTCACACAGACACACACCACTCACCACACAAACTCACTCTGCAGTGCAAGCACCTCAGAGACACACCTGTCACCACACACACACTCCACAGTGCACATACCTCACACAGAAAGACACCATGCACCACACACACACACTTCACACACTCAACAATACACACCCCCAAACAGACACACCACACTCATCACACACACACCACAGTGCATAACTCACACACATGATACAACACACACCCTCCAGACACACTCCATAATGCACACACCTCACAAGGAGACACCACTCAACACACACACACTCCAAAGTGCACACACCTGAAACTGGCACACATCACTCATCACACATACACTCCACAGGGCACACACCACACACAGACACCACTCACCACACACAAACTGCACACACCTCACGCAGACACATACCACTAATCACACACACACTACACAGAATAGACATTTTATTCAGATACACACCAGTTACCACACACACACCACAGTACATACACCTCACACAGCACCACTCACAACACACCCACTCCACAGTGCACACACCTCAGTCACATACCACTCACCCACCACACACACACTCCCCATGCACACACCTCATACAGAGACATACCACTCCTTACGCACACTCCACAGTGCACACACCTCATATAAAAACACACAACTCACCACATTCACACTGCAGAGTACACACACCTCACACACACAAGTCACATCACAGTCCACAGTGGACACACCTCACACAGTCACACCACTCACGACATACGCACACTCCCCATGCACACACCTCACACAGACATGCACCACTCCCCACGCACACACTCCACAGTGCACACACCTCACACAGAAATGCATCACTTACCACACACACACTACACAGTGCATACATCTAACACTGACACACACCACTCACCTCATACACACATCCCACACTGAAAAAACCTCAGACACACACCAGGTACCACATGCACTCCACACACGCACACTGCATAGTGCACACACCTCAGTCACACACCACTCATTACTCACACACTCCCCATGCACACACCTCACACAGACACGCACCAGTCTCCACACACAAGTACATAGTGCACACACCTCACACAGACACACACCACTCACCACACATACAGTGCACAGTGCACGCACCTCACAGAGACACACCACGCACCCCATACACTCCACACAAACACTGCATAGTGCACACACTGCACAGACACACACCAGTAACCACACACACACTGCAGTGCACAAACCTCACACAGACACACACCACTAACAATACACACTTCACAGGGCACACCCCTCACACAGAAATACATTGCACACCAAAAAACTCCACACACACTTCACAGTGCATACACCTCACACAGACACACACCACTCACCAATCACACACTCCACTATACACAAACCTCACAGAGACACCAATAACCACACACTCCACATGCACACACCTCAAACACACACCACTCATCCGACACACACTTCAGAGTGCACACACCTTACAGACACACACTACACACCACACACTTTCCACGCACACTCCACCATGCAAAACTTTCAGACACACACCACTCACCACACACACACTACAGTGCACACACCTCACACACACCATTCATCACACTCAACAATGCACACGCCTCACACAGACACATTGCTCAACACACAAACACTCCACAGTGCACGCACTTCACACACACACCACTCACAACACACACCCAAAGTGCACACACCACACCAAGACACATGCCAGTTACCAGATGCACACACTCCAAAAGGCACACACCTCACATTCACATGCCACACAACACACACACACACACACTCCAGAGAGCACATCCCTCACATTCACACATCACACAACACACACACACTCCACAGAGCACACCCCTCACACAGACAACACCACTCACCACAACACATACCCCACAGTGCACACACCTCACAAAGACACAAAACACACACACTCCACAGGGCACACACCTCATAGACTCACACCACGCACCACACACACATTCCACAGTGCACACGTCTCACAGACTACACAAAACACACATTCCATGCACACTCCACAGTGCACACACCTCAAACACCACTTACCACACAAACACACTTTACAATGCACACACCTCACATTCACCACTTATCACACACTGCAAAGTGCACACACCTCACAGATGCACACCAGTCACACCAACAAACTCCATAGTACACACACTTCACACAGACACACACCATTCACCTCACACGCGCACTCCACAGTGACAACACCTCAGAAAGACACACACCATGTACCACGCACACTCCACCCACACTGTCCACAGGGCACACAGCTCACACAGACACAATGACTCACAACACACACACAATCCACAGGGCACACACTTCAGACTCACACCGCTCACCACACACACACTCCACAGTGCACACACCTCACACAGACACCACTCACCACACACACTCCACAGTTCACTCACCTCATGAAGAGAAACACCACTTACCGCACATACACTCCAGTGCACAACCTCACACACACACCACTCACCGCAGCTCACAATTCACACCTTTCAAAGACACACACCACTCACCACACACTCCACAGTACACACATCTTAGACACACACCATGCACCACACACACTTCACACGCACACACCCAACAGTGCAAACACCTCAGAAACAAACCACAGTTCTCACCCCACTCACACACTACACACCACACACACTACACACACACCCAACAGTGCACACACCTCAGAAACAAACCACATACCACACACACTCCACAGTGAACACGCTTCAGACACACATACTCAACACACTCCCAGTGCCTACATCTCACAGACACCACTCATCACACACACAGTGCAGCTCACATACTTGACACAGAAACACACAATGCACCACACACACTTCACTCACACACTCCACAATACACACCCCTCACACACACAACACTCACATGTACACTCACGACAGTGCACGAACCTCACAGACACACACCATATACCACACACACTCGAGTGCACACAGCTGAAACTAACACAGATCACTCACCCCACACACACTCCAAAATGCACACATCTCACACAGACACACAAAACTCACCTCACACACTCACTCCACAGTGCACACCTCAGTCACATACCTCTCACCACGAACACTCCTCAGCACACACTTCTCACAGAAACACACCATGCACCACACACACTTTACACACACACTCCACAATACACACCCCTCATACAGACACACCACACTCACCACACACACACCACAGTGCACAAAATTTAGACACACATGATGCTCCACTTGCAGTCCACATACACACTCCATAGTGCACACACCTCACAAAGAGACACCACTCAACACTCACACACTCCACAGTGCACACACCTGAAACTGACACACATCACTCACCACACACACTCCACAGTGCACACACCACAGACACACAACTCACCACACCCACACCACAGTGCACACACCTCATGCAAACACACACCACTAACCACACACACTACACAGTGCACACACCTCCCAGACACACCACTCACCACACACACACTTTACATTAAACACACCTGACACAGCACAGACCACTCACAACACATACCCACTCCACAGTGCACACACCTCACACAAACACCACTCACCACACACACAGACTCCAAAATTGACACATCTTACACACACACCAGTCGTCACCCCCACAAATACAACAGGGCACACACCTCACACAGACACTCACCACTCACCTCACACACACACATCACAGTGCACACACCTCACAGACACACAGCACTCAGCAAACACACTCCACAGAGCACACAAATCACACAGACAAGCACCACATACTACATACTCCACAGTGCACACACCTCACACAGACACATGTCACTCACCACACACACACTCCACAGTACACGCACCTCACACGGACACACACCACTCACTCCACACACACACTCCACATGCACACACCTAACACAGACACATGCCACTCCTCACACACACACAGTGCACACACCTCACACACACACCACTCACCACACACTCTCCACAGTGCACACACCTCACACAGACACGCATCTCACCACACACTTTACAGTGCATACACCTTACACAGACACACACCATTCACCACTCCAGTGCAGGCACCTCAGACACACCACTCACCACACACACACTTCACAGTGTACACACCTCACAAAGTCACACACCACTCACCACACACACCACAGTGCACACACAACGCAGCCATGCACCACTCACCACACACACTCTACAAAGACATACCACTCAACACACATTCCACAGTGCACAAACCTTTGTGACACCTCACAGACATACCACTCAACACACATTCCACAGTGCACAAACCTTACAGTCACACACCTGAAACACACACCACTCAGTGCACACCCACTTCACAGTGCACACACCTCACACACACAACTCACCACACAGACTCCAAAATGGACACACCTTACACAGACACACACCAGTCACCATCCCCAAATAGGGCACACACTTCACACAGACACACACCACTCACCTCACACACACACTTCACAGTACACAACTCACACACACAAAGCACCACACATACTCTACAGTGCCCACACCTCACAGAGACCCACAGCACTCAGCACACACACACTCCACAGTGCACACAAATCACAGACAAGGACTGCATACCACACACACACTCCACAGTGCACACACCTTACACGGACACACCACTCCACACACACTCCACAATGCACACACCTCAGACCACACTTTTCACACACACACTTCACAGTGCACACATTTCACACAGAAACACACCAGTCACCACACACTTCACACACACATTCTGCAGTGCACATATCTTAGACACACACCACTTACCGCACACACTCCACAGTGCACACACATCAGAGAACCACACCCCCACTACACATTACACACACCTCACACACTCTACTCACAACGCACCCCCCACAGTGCACACACCTCACACAAACACCACTCACCACACACACAGTTCACATGGCTAACACCTTAGACACACATCATGCACCACACACAATCCACACACATACACAGTGCACATACCTCTGACACCCATTACTCATCAGACACACACACTTCATAGTGCACACACCTCACACAGACACACACCGCTCACCGCACACATTCCACACAGTGCACTCACATCACAGAGACACACAGAACTCACCACACACACATTTCAGGGTCTGGGTGTAGACTCAACAGACGTCAGCACATTGGCAGGTTGCTTACAGTCTGCAAATTTGTAGCTCACACCTTTGTCCAAGTGCCCGCTTCCTCACATTAGATACATCATATGACCTCGGAAAAAATGGGCGTCACACCACATATTCTCAGGCCCTGGAGGAGAGAGATCTGTGGTGTGCGGGTGATGCCCTTCAGCTGCAGTACCTCCCTGGATGTCTCCTGGGGCGGTCATGAGAAACCCCCCTTTTGCCGCCACCCCACAGTTTTCGCCACAGGCCGTCCACCTTGGTGCCCTGCTTTCCCCCTGGGCTTAGGTATGATCATAGCCCTAGGGTGTGGGCAACTGGGATGAAGTAGTGAAGGCAGCTGGCACTCGGGTGAGTTGTCCTGTGCCAAGGAGCAGCAGTTTGCCAGAGTTAACGTGAGCAGTTCCCCTGGGAAGGGAAGGGAAGAGCACCGTCTGCCAAGCTCCTGCTCGCCCCCTCGTGTGTCTGCTTGTGTGTGCTATGCATGTGCACGTGTGCATGCAGACGTGCCAGAGTGTGAGTGCGCGTACATCAAGGCGCTCCTCAGGTTGTGCAGCTGGAAACCGAAGAGTCATAAGAGATGCAAAGGGTGGTGGTGGGGCTTCCCCAACCCTGGGAGGAGCCAGGGTGCAGGAGACCGAGGTGAGCCCGGAAGCCTGGCTCTTGAACTCATTCACCAGCAGAGCTGGGATGGTGCTGCGGACGGCTGCAAGGCCTCCGGGGACTGCCGAAGAGGAGCTGTGAAGGAGGCCGGAACTGAAGGGAGTTTCTAGGGAGCACAACTCCTGGGCGCCTCAGCCACTGTGCTCCAGGGTACAAGGAGACAGCCGGGTACTGGGCCTGAGCCCACCTGGCCAGCTGGAGCCAGAGTGGTAGAGAAGCACGGTGCAAGGGGTGAGAGTCGTGTCCCCACATGGAAGCAGAGGACAAGGACAGGGAGGCATGCATCCACGCATCCAGACCACGCTCAGAATCAATGAGGGAGCTCATGCCGGCCCACCCTCCGGGCCTTTGAGATAGCCTCCCACGCGGTGGGGAGGTGACTTGGCTGCGGACCCCGGCCCAGCTGGAGGTGAGTGCCGCCACCCGCTCTCGGTCTCACCTGAAAGCTCCCTCTCTGCTCTTCTTCCCTCAGTCCTTGCCCCTCTCCAGGTGGCCCAAATCCCCTGGCATTCTCGGGTCCCATGTTCGGAGTAGGAGAGTGATCGGCAGACAACGCCTATAGTACCTGTTGGATCCAGCACCGGACACCCACCTGGCGGGCTGGGGGCCGCCCCAGCCACCTTGCCCTCCATGGAGCTGGCTTGTGGCCGGCTGCCTAGTGGGGTGGGGTTAGGGAAGGGCTGAGGCTCACTCGGGTGTCCTGGCACAGTGCGGGCTGGAGACTGGGAGCCTATTTTCCATCCCACAGGTGCAAGCACCTGTTAAAAATGCTTGATTTGAATGAAGAGACCCCCCCCAAACAGGCTTTGTGTGAGCAACATGACTGGATTTACCTGGGTGCAGGTGGTCTAATGCCAAAAAGGGTGGTCGGATAGGAGCTGGTGTAGGAAGCAGTAGCCATTTGGCTATCTTAAAGGTGATGATAAGCAGTCTTGTGGCCTTGTTATCTCTCCACATCCTGCCCCACTTATCTCTTCTCCACTTTCTTCTTAATCACGAGGCCAGTCTGTGCCTCATCTCCATGGTTACTCTCTGACTCGATTACCCCAAGTTTTCCCGCCTTTGCTTGCTTATAAGCTGCTGCTTTGTGCCTAATAAATGAGACTTGATCAGATCCCTTGACTTGTCTCCATTCGACTTGTCTCCATTCTTCGCGTCTCCTGTCTGTCCCATAATCCCCACTTCCTTCCTAGGGTCCGCGTTGCTCGTCCCGCGGGTCGGGACAAACTGGCGCCCAACGTGAGAGCTCGAGTACGAGGAATACAGTGAGGGACGCCGTCAGGATCGGCCGGCACAGGAGAACTAAGAAACCCGGAGGAAAGAGCGTCGTGGGAGCCTGCCACGGACTCGCGCTCCGGTAGGTGGACAGCGAATATGGGACAGGAAATCAGCCAGCATGAGTTGTTTATAGAGAGTTTAAGCAAAGCTTTAAAGTTGCGAGGAGTAAAGGTGAAAATAAAACAATTGTGTAAATATTTTGACTATATTCAGGATGTCTGCCCTTGGTTCCCTCAGGAAGGAACTATAGACCAAAAACGATGGAAAAGGGTAGGAGATGCTTTGAAAGATTACTACAGTACTTTTGGGCCCGAAAAGGTCCCGGTCACAGCCTTTTCTTATTGGAATTTGATAGATGAGATTTTAACTCAAAAACACTGTGATCCCCTCATTGCTAATGTAATTTCTCAGGGAGAGTCTCTCCTGAAAGAAGGACTTGATAAGAGCCACTCCGGCAGTACAAAGGATCTTAATGACTCCAAGCCGCTGCATGTAAATAAAAAGGCACAGTCACCACTAGTTAACAAAGATGAGGATTTGATGTCCTTTGATAGTGACTCCGAGAAAGGACCACCCGGAGGGACTCAGTGCCCCTCCGAGAACCAGAATCCACCTTTAGAAAAAATCAAAAAGGGAACTAGAAAACAGACTCAAAGGCCTGGCAAGCCTGATAAGCCTAAAATTGAACCCTCGAACCAGACTAAGGTAATTGACTGGACTATAGATAAGGAAACTTCTGGGTCAAATATAGACTGGGGTGATTTGGAGGACGAGGCATTCGACAAAATAACCAAGACTGGTCCACTTATGGACCGCAGCCTCCACCCTATAGAAAGGGACCCTCGGCACCTCCAATAGCGTGTCCCGTTGTTGACCCCCAAAAAGAATTACAAGAAAAAATCAATTCCCTGAAAGAACAAATTAGGCTTGAAGTAGAACATCAGGAGCTAATTGAACAGCTTGAGAAAATAAAGATAGGTAAAGCCAGAAACGAGGCTAAGCCTCAAAACGCCCAAAACACTGCCCCTCCCCGACGAGGAGCAGCACCGAGGCAACCCATCCAAAATAATTCTTTGCTAGACCTTGATGATCCGAAAGCATTTCCCGTAACAGAAACCACCGATGATAGGGGAGTTGCTTGGAGACACCATGCTGGTCTCGATTTCAAAATAATTAAGGAATTGAAAACTGCGGTAGCACAATATGGAGCTACTGCTCCCTATACTACTGCTATCTTAGAGCCTGTGGCTGAAAATTGGCTGACCCCTGGGGATTGGCAGTCGATAGCCCGAGCCACCCTCTCGGGAGGTGATTATTTATTGTGGAAATCTGAGTATTATGAATGCTGTAAGGAAACTGCCCGCCATAACGCGCAGGCTAATAATAATTGGAATTTTGACATGCTAGCTGGTGAAGGCAATTACGCTACCAGAGACGCACAAATGCAGTATGATGCAGGTCTTTATGCCCAAATTCAAGCTGCAGATACAAGAGCCTGGCGGAAGTTGCCCACTAAAGGAGACGTCGGTGCTTCCCTCACCGGCATAAAACAAGGACCGGATGAGCCCTTTTCAGAATTTGTGCACCACCTTCTTACAGCTGCTGGCAGAATTTTTGGCAGTGCAGATGCGGGAACAGATTTTGTTAGACAGCTAGCATTTGAAAACGCCAATGCCGCCTGCCAAGCGGCCATCCGCCCTTACAAAAAGAACACAGACCTCTCAGGGTATATACGCCTGTGCTCAGACATAGGCTCAGCTTATCAACAGGGACTAGCCATGGCTGCAGCCCTACAGGGCTACACTGTGAAACAGTTTTTATCTAATCAATCAAAGAACAAATGTTTTCAATGCGGTGCTAACGGCCATTTTGCCAAAGATTGCAAGTCTGATAAAAAACCCTCTCTTAATGCTAAGGTTCCTGGCTTGTGCCCACGATACAAAAGAGGGAAACACTGGGCTAATGAATGTAAATCAAAACGAGATGCCCAAGGACAGCCACTCTCCCCGCACCAGGGAAACGGGGTGAGGGGCCAGCCCCAGGCCCCCAAACAAAGACAGATCTTTGGGGCAGTCAGTTCTGTTCCTCCAGCCAACAATCCGTTTCAAGCCTCTGCCGAGCCACAGCAGGAAGTGCAGGATTGGACCTCTGTTCCACCTCCCATACAGTACTAACACCTGAAATGGGGGTTCAGGCATTGCCTACAGGCATCTTTGGACCTCTGCCTGAAGGTTCTTTTGGACTTATTCTAGGGCGAAGCGGCCTCACACTACAAGGTTTGCAAGTTCTCCCTGGAATAATAGATAATGATTACACAGGAGAAATTAAAGTTATGGCAGCTTCTCCTAAAGTCATAAGTACTATCTCCCCTGGACAGAGATTTGCTCAACTTTTACTGTTGCCTCTGTGTAAAACTAATAATAAGATTGTCAAAAACAATAGAGGTGACTCAGGCTTTGGTTCCTCTGATGTCTACTGGGCAGAAGTGATATCTCCCAAAAAAGCCCATGATGACATTGTGGTTAGATGGAAAGGAGTTCACAGGGTTGGTGGATACCGGAGCCGATGCGACTATAATTAGTATAAAACAATGGCCTGCCACATGGCCGGTGAGCGCTACTATTACTCATCTCACTGGTATTGGACAGAGTAAAAATCCAGAAAAAAGTATAAAAATGCTTAAATGGGAGGACAAAAAGGGAAATCAAGGCCAAATCCAGCCCTATATTGTTGCAGGCCTGCCTTTTAACCTTTGGGGAAGAGACTTGCTAGCACAAATAGGCATGGTCATAGGCAGCTCCAATGAGATTGTCACCGCCCAGATGCTCAAACATGAATACGTGCCAGGTACTGGGCTGGGAAAAAACCAAACTGGAATTTTGAGTCCTATAGAGGCCAAATTACAAACAGATAGGAAAGGGATAGGGTGTTTTCAGTAGGGGCCGTGGTCTGTCCTGTAGCCCATGCAGACAAAATTACTTGGTTGTCAGATAACCCCATATGGGTTGACCAATGGCCCCTTTCTTCAGAGAAATTAGCTGCCGCTCAACAACTGATACAGGAACAGTTGCAAGCGGGGCATATAGAACCTAGCAATTCTCCCTGGAACACACCAATTTTTGTCATAAAGAAAAAGTCAGGAAAATGGCGATTATTACAGGACCTTAGGGAAGTCAATAAGTCCATGGTCCTCATGGGGGCCCTACAGCCTGGACTCCCTTCCCCTGTTGCCATACCCTTGAACTATTACAAGATTGTTATTGACCTAAAAGACTGTTTCTTTACTATTCCGTTACATCCAGAGGATCAAAAGCGTTTTGCTTTTAGTGTGCCTTCTACCAATTTTAAAGAGCCTATGAAAAGATATCACTGGAAAGTACTACCTCCATGTTAGGACATGGCTAACAGTCCAACCTTGTGCCAATCTTTTGTTGCTTTGGCCATTCAACCTGTTAGAGACACCTGGAAAGAAATTTATATTATCCATTATATGGATGATATACTTTTAGCAGGAAGAGTTGGACAAGATGTCTTTTCTTGTTTTAAAGCTTTACAGACATCTCTTACTCAGCATGGTCTGTTAATAGCTCCTGAAAAAGTGCAACTCACAGACCCTTACACATATTTAGGCTTCCAGCTAAAAGGGAGCCAAATTACCACACAAAAGGTGCAGCTTAGGCTAGATAAACTGAAGACATTTAATGACTTTCAGAAATTGTTAGGAGATATCAATTGGCTACTACCTCATTTAAAACTCTGCAAAGCAGATCTTAAACCACTCTATGATATTCTAAATGGGGACCCAAACCCCACCTCACCTCATGAGTTAACCTCTGAAGGCATTCAGGCTATCCAAACTGTAGACATGCCATTAATCGCCAAACCATCACCTTCATGGACTATAGCAAGCCACTTCAATTCATCATTTGCCAGACTTCTTTATCTCCCACCGCTGTGTTCTGGCAGACTGCTCCACTCATGTGGGTACGCCTTCCTAATATGCCAAAAAGGGGTCCTTGAACCATATTACCTTATGGTAGCAAGTCTAATTATCCAAGGTCGAACAATGGGCAAGGAATATTTTGGTCAGGAGCCTTCCTTGATTGTTCAGCTGTACAGTAAAGAACAAGTTCAATGGCTTATGCAAATTACTGAAGCTTGGCCTGTGGCGTTAGCTTCCTTTTCAGGACAATTAGACAATCACTATCCTCCTCACAAATTGATTACCTTTGCCAGTAGGCATGAGTTTGTCTTTCCTAAAATTACAAAACTTGAACCTATACCTGATGGACTCGTCGTATTTACTGATGGCTCATCTACAGGTATAGCTGCCTATGTCACTCAAGGCCACACTGTACAATTTCAGACTCAATCCTCTTCTGCTCAACTTACTGAGTTGCAAGCAGTAGCAGCAGTATTCTCTGCTTTTCCCAATCAATCTTTAAACGTCTATACTGACAGTGCATACATTGCTCAGTCTATACCTAACTTAGAGACAGCCCCCATTATCAAACATACCTCCTCAGCTGCAAAATTATTCAAACAATTGCAACAGTCCATTATCAGCAGAACTCATCCTTTCTTTATTGGGCACTTTCGGGCTCATTCAGGATTGCCTGGACCACTATCACAAGGCAATCAACAAGCTGACCTGGCCACCCGCAGCCTCCATACTTATGCCATTGAAACTGAAACTCCATTATCTCAAGCTCAACATACGCACAGCCTGCGCCACCTTAATGCTCACTCTCTCAGGCTGCTACACCACATTACCAGGGAACAAGCTAGACAAATAGTTAAGGAATGCACACAATGTGCCACCCATTTACCTGTGCCCCATTTAGGTGTCAATCCTAGGGGCCTAGTCCCAAATGCACTCTGGCAGATGGATGTGACCCATATCCCAGAATTTGGTAATCTTAAATATGTTCATGTGTGCGTTGATACCTGTAGTGGATATGTGTTTGCTACACTCCAAACAGGAGAAGCCACTAAACAGGTCATTGGACACTTACTGTCTGCTTTTGCCACCCTTGGCTGCCCACAAAAAATCAAGACCGATAACGGGCCAGGATATACTAGTTCAGCCTTTGCCCGATTTTGTTCTAAATTAAACATATAGCATGTAACTGGCATCCCCTATAATCCTCAAGGCCAAGGAATAGTTGAGAGAACTCATCTTACCTTAAAACTGACCCTCCAGAAAATTAAAAAGGGGGAATGGTACCCCATTAAGGGGTCCCCCAGAAACCTCATAGCACATTCACTATTCATACTCAATTTTTTAACTTTAGACAAAGATGGACACTCCGCTGCAGAACGCCATTGGCAATCAGAAACTCAAACGAAATTTGCATCCGTAATGTGGAAGGACCCTATGACAGGCTCCTGGCACGGCCCTGACCCCGTATTAATTTGGGGCAGGGGATCAGTTTGTGTGTATGCTAAAGAAGTAGATTCTGCCAGATGGCTACCTGAAAGACTAGTGAAACAAATAGACTGTAAAGGAATGTCAGAATGGGAAAATAATAACCCATCCCAGGGAATAACCTAGACCCTGAGGATTATCTCTTTCTCCCCTTTCCTTTTCAGACAATCATGTGGCTCTTACTAGTGATAATCCTAACACCTATACCTATGACTGATAGTGGATTTGGACAACAGTATGACTTAGGGATCAGCTTGATTCCTTGGCTGAAGTAGTCCTGCAAAACCGCCGAGGCCTGGATCTACTCACCGCAGAAAAGGGAGGACTGTGTCTAGCACTAGAGGAGAAGTGCTGTTTCTATGCCAACCGCTCTGGCATTGTTAGAGATAAGATAAAAACCCTTCAAGAAGATTTAGCGGCAAGAAGAAAGGCACTCCTCGACAATCCACTATGGGGAGGGTTGAATGGGTTCCTTCCTTATCTCCTTCCCCTCCTCGGCCCTTTTATTGGATTCCTTCTACTCCTAGCTGTGGGGCCTCTCATATTTAACGAGGTCATGGCTTTTGTTAAACAACAAATTGATGCGTTAAAAATGCAGCCCCTACAGATCCATTACCATAAGCTGGAAATGGCTGATCGAGAATTAGAGATGGATTTAGGCTATGGTAGTGCCAACCACCTCTAATATTGCTTGGTGAGATGGGCCAGTTAGCCAATGACGGGCAACCTGAGAGCCTAACAGTAAGATGCTCCCACCTAAGACAGGGGGTCGGAACATGATTCCCGCTCACCCTATGACGGGTAAGGGTAAAAGGCATCACTGTAGGTGTGTCTCTCGACCTAAGACAGGCATGGCCCCAGCAAGTATTCAGCCATTTAAATAAAATTAAAAAGGGGGACCCGTAGGAAGCAGTAGCCATTTGGCTATCTTAAAGGTGATGATAAGCAGTCTTGTGGCCTTGTTATCTCTCCACATCCTGCCCCACTTATCTCTTCTCCACTTTCTTCTTAATCACGAGGCCAGTCTGTGCCTCATCTCCATGGTTACTCTCTGACTCGATTACCCCAAGTTTTCCCGCCTTTGCTTGCTTATAAGCTGCTGCTTTGTGCCTAATAAATGAGACTTGATCAGATCCCTTGACTTGTCTCCATTCTTCGCGTCTCCTGTCTCTCCCATAATCCCCACTTCCTCCCTAGGGTCCGCGTTGCTCGTCCCGCGGGTCGGGACAAGTTGGTTTTATAAGTTGGAGTAAATCTTTTGGGGAGGGGGCAGGGGTGTTACAGGATATAATCAGTTACAGTGGTGGGGGTAGGGGAAAGGAGTATATATTACCATAAGTTCAGTTACAATGGCAGGTGGGGTAATACTTGGGCATAGTTAAGATGGCAAATTGGGGTGAGGAGTATTCACATTATCATAACAACAGTTAAGATGGGAGGGTGGAGTGACGGGAACCCTATCTCCAGGGGAAGCTCCACTGGGCGACCAGGAATAATGGCGAACGCAGGTGGGGGTTGGGGGTGACCAGCTGAGGCAGGCAGGCCTTTAGACTTTCTGGGTTCTAACAGTGGCCAGCAATCTTTGTGCCCCTGGCCACGGTCTCCCGGGTGGTGGGGAGGGAGGTCACAAACCCGAAGCCACACAGCAACCTCGATGACAGTGCCTGGAGGTCACCAGGTATCTTGGAAAGCCAGAGACATGGCGATTGGGGGAGGTGGGAGGCAGGGCTTTCTCCACCTCTGGCCTTAGAGCAGAATGCTCCCCTTTCTGGGTGCATGCTCGTCCCTGCCACCCACTGCAGGTCCGGGGGTCCCTGAGCTGCAAGGGGTGACCAGAGGAGCCTCTGCAGTCAGGCTGGGGGCTAGTTCCTGAGCTCCAAGCAGCCAGATGGATCTGGCACCTAGGGAGGTGTAGGCTCTGTCTTCCCCAGTCAGTCTGGGTTTACCGAGGTGCCCAGTCTCCCTGAACTAGCACAATGCAGAGTTAAGGTCCCAAGACTTGTCCGAGGGTGCCTAGGCAGCAGCAGGTAGTTCTGGGCTGGCCTCGGGGAGAGGGCAAGCAGGGGAGAACTGGCTGGGGGCATCCAGGGCATCAGTTTGGGTCCTAGCCTTGGGCCACTTGCATCCGAGCCACCACCCCACCATCGTTTCCCACTGCTCTTTTTCCCTGGATGAAGCTTGTGTGAGGAAGGCAGCTTTCTTCCATTTGTATAGAAGCCCTTAGCTCCTGGGTTTTGGAGCATATAAATATATCAACATACGTAAAGAAAAGTTTAGAAAACAAACAGACAAATATGACAATAGTAGAGGACCTTGTTACTCTACTTAATAGATTATTCAGGCAGAAAGCTAGAAAGAAAATGACATGTTTGCATAGCACTACAGAGTAATTGCACCTATAGGACCATATATAGAATATTTCATGTAACAGTATGAGAAGACACATTCCTACCAAGCACAAATGGAACATTATCCATAATAGATTGTATGTTGGGCCAAAACAAAACAAAGTCTTTTCAAATTTAAAAATATTAAAATGATATCAACTTGTTTCTGTTTTGGTTTAGAGATGGAATCTCACTCTATCACCCAGGCTAGAGTGTAATGGTGAGATCTTAGCTCAGTTCAACCTCCACCTCCCGGGTTGAAGCAATTCTCCTGCCTCAGCCTCCCAAGTAGCTAAAATTACCACCACACCTAGGTAATTTTGTATTTTTAGTAAAAATGAGGTTTCAACATGTTGGTCAGGCTGGTCTAAGACTCTTGAACACAGGTAATCCACCTGCCTCAGCCTCTCAAAGTACTGGGATTACAGTCATGAGCTACCATGCCCTGATGTTTCACCTTTTAAAACTACAATTTAAGAAAACTACAAATCAATAGCCAAAGAAAAATTTGAAGCTCACAAATATGTGAACAGTAAACAATATGTTCCTGAACATCCAGTGAGTCAAAGAGAAAAAGCAAAGGAAAATCAGAAAGAATATTGAGAGGGAAAAAATAGAAACACAACATACAGTAACTTCTGGGATTCAAAAAACCCACAAAACAGTTCTAAAATAGAATTTTATAGTGCTATATTTCTATATTAAAAAAATAAAAATATGTTAAAAATCCTGAGTTTAATCCACAAAGTATTTCAAAAAGGACAACTAAATCATCTCAATGTTTGAATAATAAAGAAAATAATATGCTGGGCACTGTGGCTCAGGCCTGTAATCTCAGCACTTTGGGAGGCCAATGTGGGCGGATCACCTGAAGTTATGAGTTCGAGAACAGACTGGCCAATACTGTGAAACTCAGTCTCTACTAAAAATACAATAATTAGCCGGGTGTGGTGGCAGGGGCCTGCAATTGTAGTTACTGAAGAGTCTGAGAATGAAACATCCCTTGAAACTGAGAAGCGAAGGTTGTAGTGAGTTAATATCGCACCACGGCACTCCATCCTGGGCGATAAAAGTTCAACTGCATCTCAAAAGACAGAGAGAGAGAGAGAGAGAAATATAAAAGAATAAGAAATAAAAATTAGAGCAGAAATAGATTTCATAGATACTTAGACAGAAAGTAGAGAAACAATTTACATACAAAAGGTATATAAATTAACTTTTTTAAGAAGAAGAGTAAATTTGGTTTTTTATTTTTTATTTGATTAAGAGTTTCATTTTTATTTTGTATTTCTGCTTACAATAAGTAGGTCGAAATAATTTACCCATACCTCGTGGACATTGGGTTTTCAGTAGGGTTGGTATTTAGGCACCAGACATGTGGCTTTGGGATTGTGAAAGAGCATTTATGGAAAAGAAAAAGAATAAGAGAACATGCTATCAAAAGCCTATAGGGTCGGGCACGGTGGCTCACTCCAGTAATACCAGCACTTTGTGGAGGCCGAGGTGGGTGGATCACCTGAGGCTGAGCTAGAGACCTGCCTGGCTATCATGGTGAAACCCCGTCTCCAGTAAAAATACAAAAATTAGCTGTGAGTGGTGGCATGCGCCTGTAATCTCAGCTAGTCAGGAGGCTGAGGCAAGAGAATATCTTGAACCCGGTAGGCAGAGGTTGCCATGAGTTGAGATCCCACCACTGAATTCCAGCCTGGGTGACAAGAGTGTAAGTTAGTCTCAAAAAAAAAAAAAATAATAAAGAAAGAAAGAAAGAAAGAAAAGAAAAGAGAAAACCTATGGGTAGGGAACAGTACACAGTTGGTGAAAAGACTGGTTAGTGCTGCAGTTACTGGTCGAGGGAGGTGGGGTAGCTCTGACTTATAAATTCGTGCAATGCAGGCAGATGCAAGGGATGGATGATCTGGAAGCCTACACTAGTGGAGAGAACAGGTCACTGCTGCAGATTCAAGATCTGGGGATAAAAGTAAGCCATGAGTCATCTGGGAACTTATATAGCCTATTGGCAGAAAACTCTAGAAACACAAGTTGTCTCAGCACAATTTCTGAGGGTGAAGCCTTGTCATGGGAGTAGGGAAGCTGCATTACTGTCCAGTGTGCATGAGTATTGAGTGCTCAGGAATCACTTCATAACAGCAGAGTGGGGAGCAGCGACTTACCTCAGGACTTCTTTTCTGTGAGTTATCAGCTTCCTATACACCCAGATGAGACTGGGAATCACAGGACAATTCACAGTGCAACAGCGTGTTTGCAGAATAGTCTCTATTCCCCAAAAGACCCACAGTCTCCCTCCAGCCAAGGCTGCTGTGATGTTTTTGTTCTCACACTAAATACATGATGTTTGCTGAACACCAGCCAACTCTTCAACACCAACTGGGTGTTCAAGAACTCAATTCTCACACAATCCAGAGTCACCATAGACCCGACCACTACAGGACTCAGTTCCTCAATACAGTACCCACCGCACATGCCAGTGACAAGCACCGGAGGCCCCTCTATTCCTCTCAGACACTGTCTACACATCATGGGCTTTTATAAACTTCTCCCTGAAGTTCAATAATTTGATAAAACTAATTACAGAATATGGCAAAATGCTCCACCTATGTTTCTCAGCTTACTTCCTCCTCCATATGAATAATAGCCCTTTTCAGTCTACCTTTTGAGACATTTGCACATACTACGTTTAGTGCTTGCAACACTACTTTACTTTTTTGAGGCAGAGTCTCAATCTGTCACCCAGGATGAAGTGCAGTTGTGTGATCTAAGCTCACTGCAACCTCTGCCTTCTGGCTTCAAGCAGTTCTCCTGTCCCTGCCTCCTAAGTAGCTTGGACCTGCCATCATTCCCAGCTACTTTTTGTATTCCTGGTACAGACAGGGTTTCACCATGTTGACCAAGCTGGTCTTAAACTCCTGACCTCAAGTGATCCACCCTCCTTGGCCTCCCAAAGTGCTGTGATTACAGGTGTGAGCCACCAGGCCAGGCCACATTACTTGAGAATAAAGTTACATTTTATCACATCTAAATTTATTTTATTTGACACTATGTAAAAACAGCACCCAAACAATAACAATTACATCCTGATAGAGGACATCACAACCCTCCTCCCATCTCAACTCTCACTGCATCTGCCCATGGATCCCCACAGTTGAGATGGTGACGCATACTTTGACCCAGGTGTAGACACTACAAAACTTTTTACACATAGGCCAGCCAAAGAGAAAAATTTTGACTCTCCCCTGGAAGTCTCCACTTGTTCCCCTGAATTAAAAACAAAACAAAACAACAAATCAAACAAACAAACAAGGTTTAGAAGTGTTGGTTTCAGAGTTGGTTTTAGAGGAAGACATGTTGCCAAGCAGGAATATCTTGCTTTCTCACTCCCCCTGAAGCAGCTGTGTGGAATTAGATCTATTTCAACATGCCCAGAATAAATAATATGCTCACACATTTTCCTAGTTGACAGTTTTCAACTGTCTCTACAGAAAAAAAAAGTGTTTTTAATTAGCCAGGAAAGGTGGTGCACGCCTATACTCCTGGCTACTCAGGAGGCTGAGGGGAAATGATCACCTGAGCCCAAGGTCAAGGCTGCAGTGAGCCAGAATCACACCACTGCACTCCAGCCTTGGTGGCTGAGCAAGAACCTGCCTCCAAAAAAAGAGAGGAACAGAAAGCAGCAATTACTGTGAATGTCAGGGTTGGGAAATACTTCTGGAGAGAAGGGAGGGGCTGGCATTGTGCCCATCTGCAGCCCCTTCTGGAAGTAGAGTCTAGTGGGGAAGACAGCAGCACAACTGGAGATTCAGGCTGTAGCACCAGGAAGTTCCCTTCCACCTTCCGGTCTCCTCACCCTCCCCTTTGGGAAACAGGAGCATGATTTTCTTTCTTCTTTGCCTTTCTAACTAGATAGCGTTTCTGATGGGAGAATTCATATGCAGGATGAATAGCATCAACATGAACAGCCAGCTGGAATTGATGGCTTTGTGGATGCCCCAGCCAGGCACAGCCCAATTCCTCTGCTAAGTAGATCTGGATGTTGCTGCTGTCCAGGACTCTCAGCCGCATGCTCGGTGCCCACTCCAAGATTCTGGAAATCCCCTGAAATTGCCCCCAAAAGGAGCTACACTCACTCACAATTCTGCATAGAAATGGTCTCTATGTGTCTTTTTTTTTTTTTTTGAGACAGAGTCACTCTGTTGATCAGACTGTAGTCCGATGGTGTGATCTCAGCTCACTGCAACCTCCACCTCCGAGGCTCAAGCAGTTCTTTTGCCTCAGCCTCCCAAGTAGCTGGAGTTGCAGGCTCCTGCAACCACGGCTGGCTAATTTTGTATTTTTAGTGGAGACGGGGTTTTACCATATTGGTCAGGCTGGTCTTGAACTCCTGGTCTCAAGTGATCCGCTCACCTAGGCCTCCTAAAATGCTGGAGTTATAGGCATGAGCCACCATGCCTACCCATTTCTGTGTCACCCCCTAGGCCAGCCTCTGCATGTTTGGGCTTGATGAGGCTATGGCTGTCCAGCTGGCTGCCTGTCATCTTTAGTCTCTGTGTCTCCTCGATCCTTCTCAGCTGCCCCTAAATTTCTTTTTTTTTCTTTCTTTTGATTTTTTCTTGGGATGAAGTTTTGCTCTGTCACCCAGGCTGGAGTGCAGTGGCATGATCTTGGCTCCTTGCAATCTCTGCCTCCCATATTCGAGCAATACTCCTGTCTCAACCTCCAAAGTAGCTGGGACTACAAACACGTGTCACCATGCCTGGCTAATTTTTGTATTTTTAGGAAGGTAGGGTTTTATCATGTTGGTCAGGCTGGTTAGTCTCAAACCCCTGACCTCAGTTGATCCACCCACCTCGACCTTCCAAAGTGCTGGGATTATAGGCATAAGCCACAGTGCCCAGCCTCAGTTTTTAGCCTCAGCCTGAGTGGGCTTCTCTTGCTAGCAGCTAAGATCTCTGACACCTACGGCCTTCTCCCACCTAGCAGGAAGTGTTTGCATGTTTCTGGATCTAAAATCCAAGTGTCTAAGCCTACCAGTAGTTGCAAGTGCAGATGGTCATACAATTTTTTGACTTTACAATGGCACAAAAATGGTCACATTCAGTAGAAAATGTGCTTCCAGTACCTCTACCACCTTTCTGTTTTAAATTGTTAGTATAGTATTCAAGAAATTGCATGAGGGCCTGGTGCAGTGGCTCATGTCCTCAATCCCAGGACTTCAGGAGGCTGAGGTGGGAAGATTGCTGGAACCCAGGAGTTTGAGACCAGCCTGGAAACAGTGACACCCTCTCTCTATAAAAAAAGTAAAAATTAGCCATGTGCAATTGTGTGCACCTGTAGTCCCATCTACTTGGGAGGCCGAGGCAGGAGGAATCACTTGAGCCCAGGAGATTAAGGCTGCAGTGAGCTATAATCATGTCACTGCACTCCAGCCTGGGTAACAGAGCAGGATCTCATTTTTTAACAAAAAATTTAGGCCGGGCATGGTGGCTTATGCCTGTAATCCCAGCACTTTGGGAGGCTGAGGTGGGTGGATCACGACGAGGTCAGGAGTTCAAGACCAGCATGAGCAACACGGTGAAACCCCGTCTCTACTAAAAATACAAAAGTTAGCTGGGTTTGGTGGCATCTACCTGTAATCCCAACTCAGGAGGCTGAGGCAGGAGAATTGCTTAGAACCTGGGAGGCGGAAGTGGCAGTGAGCTGAGATTGCACTATTGTACTCTAGCCTAAGAGACAGCACAACTCGGTCTCAGGATAAACAAATAAGTAAATAAAAATTTAAAAGTAGCTAAACTATTGCTTCATGAGGACAGCATTTCTGTTTTGGATGATGAGAAATTTAGAAACAGATGGTGGCACTGGTTCCACAATATTGTGAATTGAATTGTACACGTAAGCATGGGTACTTTTATCCAAGTTTATTATCTATTTCTACAAACATTCACGAAGGCTGGACCCCTGAAACGTCAAAGTCATGATCCAAGGTGGGGAAGGGTGAGTGGGTTTTGTTCTCCTTTTACTACTGCTTGGTTTGTTCTCTACCTAAAGTCGGCTGGGCTAACCTCCAATGCTTGGTAGGGTAGGTGTATTACATGCATTTGCGGGCCGGGTATGGTGGCTCACACATGTAATTCCTGCACTTTGGGAGGCTGAGGTGGGCAGATTGCCTAAGCTCAGGAGTTCAAGACCAGCCTGGGCAACATGGTGAAACCCTGTCTCTACTAAAAATACAAAAATTGGCTGGGTGTGGTAGGGTGCTTGTAGTTCCAGCTACCCAATAGGCTGAGGCAGGAGAATCGCTCAGACAAAACAGACAGAGGTTGCAGGCAATGAGCCAGGAGGGGATCAAAGCACTGCAGCCTGGGCAACAGATCCAGACTCCACCTCCAAAAATAAAAATAAATAGGCCAGGTATGGTGGCTCGCACCTGTAATCCCAGCACTTTAGGAGACTGATTTAGGCAGATTACCTGAGGTTGAGTGTTCTCGACCAGCCTTGCCAACATGGTAAAACCCAATCTCTACTAAAAATACCAAATTTACCCAGTGCTCATGCCTGTAATGCCAGCCACTCTGGAGGCTGAGGCAGGAGAATCACTGGAACCTGATAGGCAGAGGTTGCTGTGAGCCAAGATTGCACCACTGCACTCCAGCCTGGATGACAGCGTGAGACTCCATCTCAAAAAATAAATAAATGCATTTTCAACTTAGTATATTTTCACATTTTTCTTTTTTTTTTTTTCATAGGGACAGGATCTCTCTGTTGCCCAGGCTGGCCTTGAACTCCTGGGATCAAGCAATCTTCCCACATTGACCTCCCAAAGTGCTGGGATTACAGACGTGAGCTACTGCACTTGGCTGCTATTACAAACTTATAATAGATTTATGGGGACATGACCCCATCATGAGTCAAGGAGCATCTGTAATCATTCTGAAAATAGAGGTGGCTTGCGTGAGAATATGGGGGAGTGTCACAAAACACAAGGGGACCAGGGCCTGCAGGGGGATACCACAGGCTGCCTCTGGCTCAAGCCCAGGGCTCCCTCCTCTGTGTCTTCTGCTGCGGGACAGATCCCAGGCTCACAGCTTTGCAAATCCATGCTGTCTGCACTGCAGGACTTTGAATCCACAGCTAGGGGTTGTGGGTGATGTTGGAGCAGGAGCAGGGCAGGAAGAACACATCAGGGGCTGCACCTGCAGCCACACTGGCAGCACGAGTTCGTTTTCTTTTTCTGTTTTCTTTTTGAGATGGAGTTTCACTCTTGTTTTCCAGGTTGGAGTGCAATGGCATGATCTCAGCTTACCACAACCTCAGCGTCCCATATTCAAGCAATTTTCCTGTATCACCCTGCTGAGTAGCCAGGATTACAGGCATACACTAGCATGCCTGCATAATTTTGTATTTTTAGGAGAGACGGGGTTTCACCATGTTGGCCAGCTGGTCTCAAACTCCTGACCTCAAATGGTCCACCTGCCTCAGCCTCTCAGACTGCTGGAATTACAGGCCTTAGCCACCGCACCTGGCCCTGGTTGCCCTGTCCTTCCTGCTGGCTCTGTAAAGCCTCAGCTTCTTTTCCCCCACCCCTAGCTGATAGAGAGAAACTTCCACTCCCTGCAGTTCTAGGCCACCTTCCATGAGAGGGGTTACAAGTTACATGGGAATACCAAGTACAATCTGGTGAGCTATGTCCCCACCAAACGTCACCGCATGTCCCCCGAGGGCCCCCTCTTTCTTCTTCCCTTACCAGCATAAAGAGCTGAGAAATTTTTAGACAACATAGCCCCTAGCCCTCCCCTGTGGTGGGGAGATAATCACGCAGTCATCACCTACACACCTGACTTCATTGAAGTGTCACACGGGTCAGGCACAGTGTGAGCTGGTAATCCCAGCTCTTTGGGAGGCTGACGCAAATGGATCACAAGGTCAAGATTTTGTGACCCAGCTGACCAACATGGAGAAAACCCATCTCTACTAAAAATACAAAAATTAGCAGGCCGTGGTGGCATGTGCCTATAATTCCAGCTACTCAGTAGGCTGAGGTAGGAGAATCACTTGGATCCTGGAGGCAGAGGTTGCAGTAAGCTGAGATTGTATTACTGCACTCCAGCCTGAATGATAGAGGAAGATCCCATCTCAATAAATAAATAAAGTATCACAGAGGAGATTCCCACATGGTATGACAGGGAAGAGCCTAACCGAGCTTGGGGCAGGGTTGGAGGTCCGAGTTAGCTGAGGAATAAAGATGTAGTGGGGGCAATTTCTACAGGGAAGGGGCCTGACCAGCTGCAAGTCAGCAACAGCAAACTTCTTTGACCAGGCTCATCACATCTAGATGCGTGAGGAAAACAATCTCTCCTCACTCTGCGTCCCCAGAACTCCGGGAGCAAGGGACTGGGAGCAACCACACTGGGGCCATTGTTTCTGTGAGCTCCCAGAAGCCTTTCACAGGTGGTGGGATTAGAATGGAGCAGGGCTTGGCTGAGCGTGGTGGCTCATGCCTGGAATCCCAGCACTTTGGGAGGGCGAGGTGGGTGGATCGCCCAGGGTCAAAAATTGGAGACCAGCCTGGCCAACATGGTGAAACCCCAGCTCTACTAAAAGTGCAAAAATTAGCCAGGTGTGGTAGCACTCACCTATATTCCCAGCTACTCAGGTGGATGAGGCAGGAGAATCTCTCAAACCTGGGAAGCGGAGGTTGCAGTGAGCAAAGATTGCATCACTGCATTCCAGGCCTGGGTGACAGAACAAGACTCCATCTCAAAAAAATAAAAATAAAAAGTCGAGCCAGGGAACAGAGTGGGGCTAAGCGGCTTCCAGGTTTACCTCTCCTCCAACATCCTATCTCTCCCACAGTCCTGAGTTGGTGGATGCCCATGGTGTTCCACAGGTGCACTTGGGATTTTTTCTCCTCACCCCACAGGATATTTAACAGAAGCAGCACTGAGGCAGGACCAACCCAACTTCACTTCCAAGTATGCTGTCTCCTGGACAGAGGCGGGGACTGGGCTCCCTTGGGAAGTCCCTTAGCAGGAACACAGAGAAGCAGGGCTGAGATCATAAATCTAGCTGAAGAACAGTAAAACAGGATGATTTAAACACTTTACAAGAGCCATGTGAGGTGGCTCACACCTGTAATCCCAGCACTCTGAGAGGCCGAGGTGGATGGATCACCTGAGGCCAGGAGTTCGAGACCACCATGGCCAATATTGTGAAACTCACTCTCTACTAAAAATACAAAAATGAGCCAGGTGTGGTGGCAGGTGCCTGCAATCTCAGCTACTCAGGAGGCCGAGGCATGAGAATGGCTTGAACCTGGGACGAGAAGGTTGCAGTGAGGCCAGATCATGCCACTGCACTCCAGCCTGGGTGACACAGTGAGACTCCATCTCAATGACAACAACAACAAAACACTTACACACAGCATTACCATTTGCTCTAACAAAGCCACTGCCATCCATTCCAAAAGAATAGAAAGCAGGAACTCCGAGAGGTATTTGCATACCTGTGCTCACAGCAGTGCAATTCACAACAGCCAAAAGGCAAAATCAACCAACGGGTCCACCATCAGATGAAAAGATAAGCAGAGTATGATCCATCTGCACAGCAGAATATGACTCAGACTTAAGAAGGAAGGGAGGCCGAATGAGGTGGCTCATGCCTGTAATCCCAGCACTCTAGGTCATGGTGGGTGGAGACACTGTCTTGAAAAAATACATACAAATAAAGAGAAATAACAAAGGAAGTGAGAATACACCGTGAGTGACTCTAATAAGTAAGGACTGAAAGGGTTCTCAGCTGCTGATAGCATTACTACCAACCTGTTCAGTTTTGTTTCTTTTCCCGGCTGAGAAGACCTGCACTTGTCCCCTGGGCTCACCTTTCCATACACCAGGCCAGTGATGGCAGACTACAGCCTTATCTGTAGCACTTTGAGCCGGTACATTTTCTGCTGCTTAAACAGCATTTGCAGGCAGGCCGAGAGGAACATCAGCACTGTGAGGAGGTAGTCCTTCCAGGCCGGAGACTTGGGATCACCAATAAACTCCAGAAAAAGGCTTGCAGGGGAAGGAGGGAGAAGGTACAGCTGGTGAGAGGAGGTGCCCCTGTGTGTTGCCTTTGCGCAAACCAGGCCAGGTGTGGAGGATCAGTTGGCGTGATTGCCTTTTTCGCAATCATGATCTCAGTTATTTTTCCCACTGTCCATGCTTCTTTTCAATCTTACTGCAGCTCCTCGAGATCAAGAGGTGCTGTTTTTCTCCCCTCTTGTTATGGGCTAAATTGTGTCCTCACAAAAGTTGTATGTTGAAGCCCCAACCCCTAGTACCTCTGAATGTGACTGTATTTAGAAACAGGGCCTTAAAAGAGGCAATAAAGTTAAAATGAAGTCATTAGGCTGGGCCCTCACCCAGTCTGGAGTCCTGATAAAAGGAGAAAATGTAGACACACAGGGAGACACCAGGGTGGACACAGAGGAAAGACCATATGAGGACACAGGGAGGAGCTGGCCAACTGCACACCAGAGGCAGAGGTCTCAGATGGAACCAACTTGCAAATACCTGATCTGGAACTTCCAGCCACCAGAAATATGAGGAAAATATATGTCTATTGTTGAAGTTACTTAGTCTGAGATGCTCTGTTATGGCAGCTGAGCAGACTCCACTTGGACCTGGGCTGGCCACAAAACCACCTTTGACAAACAGAGTAGACTGGAGATAAAGCTATGCCAGCTGTGGCCTCAGGAGAAAATGTGGCTTTTGGCCCATTGCTTAGAACCTTCTTCAGCAGCCATATGAACAAGTCCGAGATAGGTTTTTGGAGGATGGGAACCCACGTGGAAAAAAAAGCCATCCCAGCTTCAGACACACAACTGCAGGCACATGAGAAAACCCAGCCAAGAAAAGAAAAACCACCCAGCTGAGCCCAGCCCACGTTACTGACACACATGACCATAAAATAAATAAATGAATGCTTATAATTTTAAGCCACTCACTTTTGAAGTATTTTACAACAAAAGCTAATTTATACAGTCAGGTAAGAGCTTGCTTATTTGCCCCTGTGGGGGACAGTCACTTTCTCATTAATCATTTCCCTTTTTCAGTATCCTTTTCACCCACCCTCCAGTGTTCTTAGCACCAGATCTATAGGCAGAGGCATGAGAGCTAAAGCCCCCTGGCCCTGGAGGGATGCCATTAAGAGACCACCAGCCTTAGCAGAGCTCCTGAAGTCTGGACTCACCTAAGCAGCTTGGGGGCAGTGAAGCTGAAGACATCACTGATGAAGAGGCTGTGAGTCCCATGAGAAAAATAGAATGGAACACCTGCCAGATGGCCCTCAGCAGTGGGCCCCACTGCCTCCCTTTGTGCCATAGGAATGGCTCGGTCTCTGGAGCCTCCATGCCACTGCCTTCTTTCCTTTTAAACACTGTTGCCTTGGTGTGTCTTAGAGGAAGGAAGAGGCTGGCTCTGGGTCCCATTTTATACTCTCAGCCACCAGCAGCAGGGCCAGGCATTAAAAGCTTGTTTTCCTAACAATGAACATGGGTGGGTGTGGATCCAGCCTGGCTGCCTCCCCTGTGCCTCCTTATCAATCTGAGTACCCATTTAAGAGGCACACAGGGGGTGTGGGGAAAGGGCAGGAGGGCAGCCCTGAGGACTCATGGATGGCCATGGGAAAGCACACACGTTGAGCACCTACTACATGCCAGACACTCCCCAGTCATCCTAAGACCCCCGGCAAGCCAAATGTTGTTCCCATTTCATAGATGAGAAAACTGAAGCTCAGAGAAGTGAACTTGTCCAAGGGCACACAGCTGGGAAGTAAAAGCTGGGCTTCAATTCCATCTCTCTGCCTCTAGAGCCCAAGCACTTTTCTTTTCTTTTTCTATTTTTGAGATGAAGTCTCACTCTGTCACCCAGGCTGCAGTCCAGTGGTGATATCTGGGCTTATGGCAACCTCTGTTTCCTGTATTCAAGTGATTCTCTCACCACAGCCTCCTGAGTAGCTGGAATTACAGGCAAATGTCACCACACCCAGCTAACTTTTGTATGTTTAGGAGATGGGGTTTCACCATGTTGGCCAGGCTGATTTTGAACTCCTACCTCAGGTGATCTACTGGCCTCAGCCTCCAAAAGTGCTGAAATTACAGGCCTGATCCACTGAACCCAGACTCCCATGTATTTTTTAATCTATCATGTTGTCAACCTGGAAGAAGAACAGCATGCCCTCTTCCACACACACAACCAGCCAGCCCTTAGGTGGTTTTCAATCGGTGGAGAATCACAGCTGATGTGCATGGAGCCTGGTGCTCTGGCTCTGGGTGAAAGTACAGAGGCTCAGGCTGCCTCAAACTCATAAGATCCCCAGTCTTTGGCCATAAACAGGGGCACAGAGAAGAGCTAAAGTGAGGAAGGGAAGGGAGGTGGTAAGGGCAGGCCCAAGGGCATCACCAGGGAAGGTCAGATGCTCTGAGCCATAATGGAGAGGCTGGGGCTATGCGGCTGCTGACAGCTGGTTGCTGTGTGTCTAGGGTAAGTAGACTGCTCCCCTCTCCATGTGTGAGAGAATAAGTGTGGTCCCCCTTCTAAGTCCCTTGTGTGCCTCCAACAATCTGTAAGGTTATCAGTAATTGCTTGCTTGCTTTTTTGAGACAAAGTTTCACTCTTCTTGCTGAGGCTAAAGTGCAGCAGCATGATCTCAGCTCTCTGCAACCTCCATCTCTTAGGTTCCAGCGATTCTCCCATCTCAACCTCCCCAGAAGCTGGGATACGCTCCCATGTCTGACTATCATGCACACAGTAGGAGCTCAATAAATACATGTCAATTAAATCGGAAAAGCAGACTGAGTAACATGTGTAAAAGGACCTAACAAGAGTGCCCAGCGTATACTTTTATAAACATTTATAGAAGGAAGGATGGAGCCTGGCTGGGTTGACAGAACTTGGCTTTGGAGCCAGGAGACTATGGTTTCAATGCCTGCTCTGTCTCTCTCCTCTGAGCCTTAGTGTTTCAATCTGTAAAATGGGGTTCGAAAAAAGTTGACTCGGAAGTTTTCTTTTTGGCTGGAGATTTTACTCAGTTCGAATCTAGCTGTTTGCACAAAGAGTGACTGTGTTCAGCCTGCAGTCTCCATAGCAGGCATTTTCCTCTCTGGGGGTCTCACCTTCCAAACACAAAGAGGACCAGATTGCTGTCTGATGTCTGGTCTCTGGATTGAAGGCCATTTAGTGCAGGACTCACAAATGACTGTGGAATAAGGCAGGGGTATGCATGAGTGGCATGGGCAATGTGTGAGTTGGGAGACAGAAAAGGAAGTGATGAGGGCCGGGTGCAGTGGCTCACACCTGTAATCCCAGCACTTTGGGAGGCTGAGGTGGGCAGATAACTTTAGATCAGGAGTTCAAGACCAGCCTGATAACCTGAGCAACATGGAGAAACCCAGCCTCTAATTGAAAATACAAAAATTAACTAGATCTGGTGGTGGGTGCTTGTGGCCCCACCTACTTGGGAGGCTAAGGAAAGAGAATCATTTGAACCTTGGATGTGGAGCTTGCAATGAGGCAAGATGGTGCCACTGCATTCCAGCTGGGGTGACTGAAGCAGAAAGGAGGGAGGGAGGGAGGGAGGAAAGAGGGAAGGAAGGAAAGATGGGTGGGAGGGAGGAAGAAAGAAAAAAGAAAAAGAGAGAAAGAGAAACAAAGAAAGGAAGAGATTAAGAAAGAGAGAAAGAAAGGAAGATGACAGAGAGAAGAAATAAAGAAAAGAAAGAGAAGAGAAAGAGAAAAGAGAGAAAGAAAGAGAAAAAGGAAAAGAGAGAAAAGAGAAAAAAGAGAGGAAAAAAGGAAACAAGGAAAGAAGACAGATAAAAGAAAAAGATACATGCACGCATATGTTCATTGCGGCATGATTCCCAATAGCAAAGACATGAAACCAACTAAATGCCCATCGATGGTAGACTGATAAAGAAAATGTGGTACATATACACCATGGAATATGATGGAGCCATAACACAAAGAGGTCATGTCTTTCGCAGCAACATCGACAAAGGTAAAAGCCATTATCTTACATTTACGAACAGAGGAACAGAAAACCACATACTACATGTTCTCAGAAGTAGAAGCTCAACATTGAGTACACATGGACACAAGAGACACTGGGGCTTATTTCAAGATGAAGGAGAAAGAATGGTCAGGACTGCAGAACTACCTATGAGGTACAGTTTCTACACATAGGTGACTAATCCGTACAGCAATCCCCAGTAACACTTATATAATAAACCTGCACAGGTACCTCTGAACATAAAAGTTAAAAAAAAAAAAAACTGATAAACTAAATCAAAAGAAAGCATTAGGAAAGAAAAATGTGAGATAAAAACAGAAAAATAGTAGATATAATAAATACTTTGGTATCTTAAAAAAACGGAAATAGACAAATTAATAAGAAGGAAAATAAGCATAAAAGCAAAAAAAAGACAAGAAAAAAATTATAAGTTAACTCAAATTATAAGGGACTATTTTGTACAACACTGTGCAAATACATTTGAAACCTGCAATTATTACTATCTAATCCAATTCTGAATCATAAAAATGTTCTACATCTGCACCGTTCAATATGTAGCCACTAGCTACGTGTGTTGAGTGAATACCTGTACAATTAAATGTGGCTCATGTGACTGAGAAACTAGTTTTTTTCTAATTATTAATTTATTTAATTTCTAATTATAATTATTAGAATTATAATATATAATTATATTCTGCTAGTGGCTATTGTATCAGAAAGCACAGAAGATGAAATTAAAATTTTATTAAGACTGTGTTATTTATCAAAGTTAAATCCAAAGAGAATTTTAAAAACAAAAAGCTTAAAGAGACCAAATCTATAAAAGAAATAAAGTTATTAAAGATTCTCATTCTCTCCCTCTGACACACACACACACACACACACACACACACGAAAAGGAAAGCTCTTCTTTGTAACACAGAACAGGTCTTTGATGAACTACTACTCATGGCCCAAATCCTGCTGCAGACCATTTTCCTGCAGTCCATGAGCTAATAATATTTACACAGCTAAAGAAGAAATGGAATATGTAACAGAGACCATATGTGGGCCACAAAGCCTAAAACACTTAGAATGTGGCTCTTTACTGGAAAGATCTAATGGCCCCTGATCTAGAAAAATGCCTGAAATTTAAAATCACAGTTTTGCAAATACCAAAAAGGTAATGTGAGATTCTGGCATGCAATTACTCCTAACACTATACACTAACATATTGTTAGAAAAAAGACTTTCATATATCTCTATTATCCATCAAATGTTCATTAAGTACAGAATTTAAAATGAAGAGATGAAACTTAGCTTTACAAATATTGAAATAAAGTGACATAAACTTTCCGATGTAATGCAATGGGAAACATATTTGCCTAAACATTTTGTCTAATTCAGAAGAACAGTTAGATGAATCCAGTTTGCGAAACATTCTATGAGACAATTAGTCTGGACTCTTCAAAAATGTCAAGGTTGTAAAAGATGAGGAAAAAGGGTGGAGGGGAAGCAATATTCTAGAGTGATAAAAATAAGAAACATGACAAAATTCCAATATAAGATCCTGACTAATACAAAGAATATTTGAGAGCAAGTGGAGACATTTAGACTGTATATTACATAATATTGATTATCAGTAGCAAATGTCTTGTGATTGTTACTGTAGTAAGATAAAAGAATGTGCTAATTTTGGAAAAACTCCCTTAAGTATTTTTATATAATATTGATGTCTGCAATTTGCTTTCAAGCAGTTCAGAGCTCCCCAATATGTGAGTGTGTGCATGTATATGTATGTGTGTGTAAGAGAAAGAAAATGAGTGTGTATGTGAAGAGGAAAAGAGACATAGAAACACAAAAAGCCAATCCCAGAAAATGTTCATTTGTGAATCTAAATAAAGAGCACATGTGTCTTTACAGGACTTCTTCAACTTTTCTGTTTGAAGTTAAAAGTTGGAAGAATTTTTTTAAAGGCACTTGCTTATTCAGGGTGAACATAATCTTCAAATTTCTTTGCTAGATGTTGGTTTTCTGTAGTTGTTAATACGTTTGTGCCACCTGATTGCCTTATGACAAAATAAACTTAGCTGGGAAAGAAAAAGTGTCTGTGTAGCCATAAAGCCGAACAATTGCTTCACTGAATAGGAAAAGAAAGTGTGATGTTTATTGCAAGTAATATTGTTATGAACTGTTATTCTCCTAGTACAGTATAACCAATTAATACCTTGTAATGTTACTCAGCATATACCAATAAGGAGAGACGAACAGGCAGTATTTATACACAACTACACTGGGACCGAATCCTTATAGCCTAAAAAACAATACGGCAAACATTAAGAGTAGGTACAGCAGGTGTTTTTTCATGATTTACAGGACAAGAAATCACACTATCTTCTTCTACTAGATGATTAACTATTCTGGGAAACATATATTTAGGTTTATAGTTATTATAGACAAGGATACAAGGTGCATAAGCAACCCTGTCATCTTTCATTATTACAATCTTGCCAATCTGGAGTGAAGAAAAAATGACACAAGTAGATAGGGGCATTGGCCTAAGAGGAAGAAGACCAGAGTTATGGCTTCAGCTCTGCTTCCAAATAGCCCCAATAGTTTTTGGTAAATCACTTCCCTTCTCTGAGCTTGTTTCCTCATCTAGCAAATGTAGCAGCTGAACTGAGTTAAGATTGTTGGATCTGCAAGATCAAGGGCTATTTATTCTGCAAGGACTGAAAGACAAGATGGCAATTTAGAACAATTTAATAAGAAATAAAAATTTAATGTGCTGTGAATATTATTCATTAGAATTCAACAGGACACAGGGAGAGGAGACCAAGAGATAGCTAACAATTATGATCAGCTTCAGGGAGTCACTCCCTTCTAAGACATAGGGACTGCACTTGGTGGGGAGTGACACTTCACCAGAGGCCCAGAACGTTTTGGATGAAGAATGGCCACAAGAGGAAAGGTGGAAATTACACTGGGCCAAGAAGATTTCCATTGACTCCTTGTGTGATACAACTTTTCTTTCCAAACCCACCAAAATCTTTATATTTTTGCTGAATTATACTTTTTAAATGAATTCTAGAAGGAAGTAATATTTGGAAACCAGGTAACAGCAGAAATTGAAAAGTCCCTCAGAACTAGGAGAGGAAACTCTGAGGAAGTAAATCTAGAAATACCCCAAAACTAAGAAATTGGGGTGTATATAGCAACCCTTCATTAAAATCCATCTTAGAAAAGTACTGCATTTTATATTTCATATGGGACTTTGCCAACAAGGATAGTTTGCTTAACAAACAAATAAAAATGTAAAGATTGCATCCAAGCAGGTAACGACGTAACAAGCACACTCTTCCATACTCTTCCATTGTAGGTTCTCACCAGAGGAATCTGTGACTATGTACATAAATATATATACACACACACACATATGTGTATATATATATGTGTGTGTGTGTGTATATATATATATATACATACATATACATATACATATACATATATAAAGGCAGATATTTACATATATACATATATGTAAAGGCAGACGTTCAGCCTCTCCAAACAGCTGCCTTAATTAACCCAGTCTTGCAGTCAGCCATAATGAGCACCTGGCATGCACCTCTAAAGGCTCTTCCACATCAAAGACTCCTCCGGAGCCCAAGGGACCAGACCAGAATCCTTTCTTCTTCTTCACTCGCACTGGGGCTTGCTCATTTACACTTTCTCCTATCTCTTTCTCCTCTTGATGTTAAGTGCTACCTTGTTTCTTGTGGAATATTTAACCTATAATATTTAGATATTGGTTAAATATACTATTATGTATGGTTTGCAATATCGACTGACTTGTCGAATGGATTGAGTCTGTGTTGCCCATGGCTCTGACTATGGAGTGAATGGGAAGTGCTAAGGAGAACTGTCTCCTTGGGAACGCCATGTAGCTCATGGCTTCTGTGATTAGAAATTCTCTGAGGAACTCAGAGAATTAGGATGAGTTCTTCTTCAATAGAAGTCTGACATGTGGAAAGACACACACATGTGTGAACCAGGATACTTCTAACCTTGCACTGCTGATGACATGGGGTTTTGAGAAAAAATTGCCTAAACTACTGAGGACATAGATGCCACCAAGTGAGGTATGAGTTAAATCAAGCAGAGTAAGACCATAGGTGAGTAGAATGCTTTGGAAATTGATTATTGGATTAACTCTAAGTTCATTTGAAACACTTGTCAGTCTATTCAATTGTGTGTGTCTGTGATTTTTTAAGTACATAGGCAAATTTTCTTTCCTAAATAGGCACAGTCTCCAGAACATTACTGAATCTTTGATCATTTTACATTTTATAATGTTTCTGAGTCATTATTTTAAACATCATTACCTCTGCATAGGGATAGTAAATATGGGATGCAAACATTGGATTGAATCTGTATAGCACCCATGCATCCCTGGAAGGTGATTTTTGGAGGGACATAAATCTCAAGCGTGAACTAGTTTCTCCTCTTTGCCTCCTTCTCATGAAATATGAGTATAGCAGCAACAACAAGAAGAATTAAGTTGACAATTCTGGTTAGTTTGGGTTCATAAATTTATCAAATTTTTACCCTATTTTGCTTTAAATCAAAGTGAATGAAATTAAATCTATATCCCCTGGTCTAATTCCCTTTAGTAAGACTGCATTCTTTCTACAGTAATTAGAGAAACTTTTTTTGCCCACACATATTCAAAGAAGGTTTTGGAGCTTACAACACACAGGCCATCACTTAAACTATGAGAATTCAGAAGCAGAAATTCTACTCACAATTGAACTTCACTGAGTTGGGTGACATGGTGTTTTAAATTCTAATTCTACTATAGAGCAAACACAGATTGAAAAGCTGAGGACAAGTCATATGTATTATTTGTACTGAGAAGCTGCATTATTAGCAGAGTCTTTGATATACAACGGCAAGTTCTGTTTAAGATGTTTATGCTCCCGGGAGTTTTTCCTAACGTTCTTCCATGAGACGATATGTACACCGAGCAGTGTTCACAAACTCTGAGTGGCATTGACATTAGTTCCTAATAATGTTTAGAAACATTAGTAAAATTTCTGAACATTATTAGAAATTAACAATGGTTCACCATCCTCCAGTATACAATGTGCATGCTAAATCACTGACCATCGTTTGATGTACTATCCCCCAAAGAAAAAATATATGGGCCTCAGAATGAAGGCAATGAAGCCACAATGGCTCCTGTTACTATCATCCCCAGTAACCCACTTTGGGAATGGGTGCTTCCAATTTCCACAATTCTGGGCACCACAGGTGTAGAGAACTCTTCCACCAGCAAATATAAAATACAGCTGCCACTTCAACATTTTGGGCACTTGTGTCCAGGGCCAACAACAAGAACAAACAGAATAGGGATAATTGCCATCCTGGAAAAGGCACATGGCCTAGTCAGGAGAAAAGCTGCTATTACACATTTGAGAAGTGAGCAATCAGCTTAACATCAAGGTGGCTGGTACACATTAGTATTCCATCATCTAATTTTAATCATAAACCCATAATTGCCATAGCCATAGCCTAAGAAAATTAAACATGAACTTGGTCCCCACAGAAATGAAGTTGTGGGCTACCCACAAAGTTAGCATCCTTCTACCATTGTAAGAACTAAGGTAAAGGGCTCTAGAATGAATCAGAGAGTTTAGCCTAGAGCTGTGCCTCCTCAGTAGCAGCTTGGGTTGCAATTTGTCCTACTAACCTTTTTCTCTTATAACCTTACAAGTTTCTCCAAAGAGAATGTCCCACCAGAGTCCTAAAGGAGCCACCCTGAGAAATTATATCAGACAAACGGCCACAGAAATATGAAGGAATTGTCATGAAAACTGCAGTGCCCAGATCTCTCTGCCCTATTCCCTTCAAGACTCAAAAACATATACCTCGAGCTGGGTATGACCGCACTGAAAGAGATTACCTCTTCTCCAGTGGATCCCTACCCAAGTACTGGGGATAAACAATCAGCTCCTCTACCCAAAGATAAACAACCCCGTGAGGCTACCCAACCTTCAGGATTCCCTTTGGAGTCAGCTGCATCCCTGTTGTGGTGCTTCCCAGCCCCAATTCATCCTATGCCCAACCCTAATTCTTTCCTTTCCCCACACCCCAAGTGCTGAGCCCAAGTCCACTCCCTAAGAAACATCCTTCACACTTATTTCCATCTGAGTCTGTTTTCTGCGGTAGTCAAACCACAATAAAGTTTAAGTATCCCTGGCACACTAACAGCAGAAAGTTAATATTGCTATTTCACTTGTGCCATAATTTTTTTTATAATTTTGCAGTATTTTTTCTCTTAGTGTCATCTAAGAGCAAAGAAAATTCCTCAAATATCTTTATACCCTAACAAGAGCTGTAGTATACAAAATTATTTTAAATATATATGACATCTTTGATTCCTTCAATGTGATACATGTTTAACATAGACAAACAATGTTAAACAGAAAAAAAGAAAACTTGATTATGGAATAAAATATTTGGGTATTTGAAGCAAAGAAATGGCTAAAATGTTAATTGAACTTAATTGGCATATAACCTGAGACTGATCCAATATATCAGAAATCAAGTGACTTCTACACTCTGATCAGATTGTAATACCATTTACTAGGCTTTCTTTCTTGTTTTCTTCTCCCTTTTGTGCTCATATCTTTATCTCTGGAATCTGTTTTTAAGCCTGAAATTCCAGTAGCTGCCCACTGTTCTTTGTCTCTGAAACCTGTCTGCCATCCTGGACGTGCCTGCCTCTTTATTAGCTATCTGCTGACACGAGGCATTGACTGCCTAGTCCTGAAGTGTCTAGCAGTGTCCATTATCTGCCTTAGACCCCTTGACCTGGGTAAATTTTATTTCTTCTTAATGGAGAATGCAATGGAGTCACAGCTTACTCCTGGGTTAGGTACTAACATTAGCCTATTAGGTGAAGAGAAAAATATAGATCACTGATAATACTCTTGCAAATATTATCAGATAAGAAAAAAGAAAACGCCTCTCAAAAATGCCTCATTGCTGTTTTTTTCTCTAGCATTTGAATCAATCACTATGATATGTTTGGTTTTCATTATTCAAATCAGTGCTGTGTTTAAATACAAAAGTTCCATTTAGCTTAGCAAGATGCTGACACTTTAAAAGGCATGAGGGAAAGGCCATTCCTGTTTATTGAAGGAACTCACTGGAAGATTCCCCTGCATGATTTAAAGGATTGCTTTTCCTTGATCTTTTATTGTTGTTGGTTATTATACTTAATTCTTTGTAATTTATTTACCAACAATATTTGTATATTTTTATGGCATACATGTGATAGTTTGACACATTCGTGGAATGTATAATGGTCAAATCAGGTTATTGATCAGGTATTTAGGATGTTCTTCACCTCAAATATTTATTATTTATTTGTGTTGGGAACATTTCAAATCTACGTATTTTGAAATACACATTGTTAATTATAGTCACCCTACTGTGCTATCGAACACAGGTATTTATCTTTTCTAACTAATGTTTGCAACCATTGACTAACCTCTCTTTATCCCCTCCAACACACAGAAACCCATCCCAGTCTCTAGTAACCATCATTCTACACTCTACCTTCATGAGGTCAGCATTCTTTAGCTCTCACTCAACATGTGAGTGAGAACATGTGTTACTTGTCAGGGTCTGCCTTATTTCTCTTACTTTAATGGCCTCCAGTTTCATCCACGTTGCTGCAAATGAAAATATTTTTATTCTCTCTTATGGCTGAATAGAATTCCCTGTGTATATATACCACGTTTTCTTTACCATTCATCTGTTGATGGACACGCAGGTTGACTCGATACTCTAGCGATTGTGAACAGTGCTGCAGTAAACATGGGGTTACAGGTCTCCCTTTGATATACTGATTCCTTTTTCTTTAAAGAAATACCCAGGAGTGAGATTTCTGGATCATATGGTAGTTCCACTTTTAGTTGTTTGAGAACTCTCTGTACTGTTTACCTTCATGGCTGTACTAAATTACACTCCCATCAACAGTATGTAAGGGTTCCCTTTCCTCAGCATCCTTGCAAGCATTTATTGTCTTTTTCATAATAGCTCTCCTAACTGGGGAATATGACAACCATGATTATTCGTGAAGCTGAGCATTTTTTTCACAGACCTGTTGGCCATTTATACTTTAATTCTTATGAATTAAAAACACACGTACAATATAACCCAGTCAGTTAGGCATGGATATGGTAACTGTGAGATCGACTAACCCTGGGAAGTGGCAGGACATGACCTATGCAAATGCCGCATCTTCCTGAACGCTTCCTCCAGAACTACTTTCATGTGACTAACTCTGTTTCCGCTCTTTCATACTGTTTACATATTTCCCCCACTTTCATGTTCCCAACCACTCCATTTAAATCTCAGTGCACGACTGACTTTCAGCTTTGCTATTCTATGTGAGCACTGACCCCAAAAGGGACTTCCAACCTGTTTAGCTACTAGATGATGATACAGAATAGAGAAATAAACATAACATTGAATTCATATAACTGTATTAGCCTTTTACAAATCAGATCAACCATGGAAATGAGCTCTCACCATCTATCTTTTGGTTCATTAATATTATCAGCAAATCTATTCCTCTGGGCAGACATTAAACATGAGAGAAATTAACAAAGGTGCACTAATACAATCACAATGCCAATAATTTATAATCTGAGAAAAGGAACTGATAAACCACATTTTAATTATACAGGTTCATCATGACACATGACTTATGTGACATTTTAAAATTTGTTCACGGCCGGGCGCGGTGGCTCACGCCTATAATCCCAGCACTTTAAGAGGCCGAGGTGGGTGGATCATGAGGTCAGGAGATCGAGACCATCCTGGTCAACATGGTGAAACCCTGTCTCTACTAAAAATACAAAAATTAGCTGGGCATGGTGGTGCATGCCTGTAGTCCCAGCTACTCAGGAGGCTGGGGCAAGAGAACTGCTTGAACCCAGGAGGTGGAGGTTGCGGTGAGCTGAGATCATGCCATTGCACTCCAGTCTGGGTAACAACAGTGAGACTCCGTCTCAAAAAAAATTAAAAAATAAAATGAAATAAAATAAAATTTGTTCACACAGTAATTAATCCAGACAAGAAAGTTGTAATAAATCATAACCAAATAAATTATACCAGCATATTTTTCTGTCACTGTATTTCTTCCTAGCCTACTGGACATTTGTAAGAATATTTCTGGGGTCAGATATATTCATACTCAATCACTTACCAAGCTGTACAAGTATTTTTAAATATATTACTGTAATATGTTACCAATGAGAGAACAAGTTAGTCAGGTAACAAAGAAATAGCTGAAAATATTACTGTGTATTCATGGATTTCATATTTGCTTCCAGGTTGCAATACATGGAAAGGTAGAGAGTAACTTAGAAATTTAAATTTGTTAAATTTAGAAACATGCTGGATAATTTTAAAAGTTGGAACAGCTATAAAGATGTAAAACCATGTTTCATTTGGGAAAAATAAAAGTTCCTAATAAGAACACTTAAAATGTGAAGATGAATTTCTATCACTTGTGTTTTGACAGATCTTAAATTCATTATTGTCAATGTGCTTTTTTTGGCAACAGTTCTAGTGATGAATCTAGTTTAAAATCACATAAGACATGCTCAACCCTTTGACATTCTGGTCATCATGTTTATTTACCAAGTCGGGCATTTGAGAAGAAATGCTATTTAACCAGTTGTCTATGTTTAAAATAAAAAGTAAGCAAATTTTTTAAAATGCCCATTAAAAAGTACTCCCACATGCATTAGCATGCATTAGCATATCTGACCATCTAAAGACAATTTATTTGAGACAGATATTATCCCAATTTATAGTTGAAGATACTAGTATCAGAGAGGTTTGGATTTTGCCATGGTCGCATAGTTTTAATTTTGAAAAGCTTCCAATATTATGTTTAGCATTTATATCACCAAACAACTGCTACAATTGGAGCAAATCCACTTTGTTTACACTGGTATCACTAAGCCATGGAGCAGTGTCTCACACCGAGTAGTTTAATTAATCTTTTGTAAATGGACGACCAGAGAAATGACTGAATGTCTGAGTCACTGTTGGGTTCTGTAAGAGAGATGATTTAGCTACTCTTTGTCAGGAAATGAATCCTTACAGCTCATTACAGTGGCAGTTACAGCTCTAGAGATCTCCTAAATTTTGAAGATTCCTAAAACATAAACACCTGAACTCCCAGTTGTACGCTTCATTTAGAAATTTTCACCTGTTTTATGTGAGTCAAGTTAAGTTGGATATAACTATGAGATGTTTCACAGAAGCCTCATGGTAACCCCAAGGCAAACATCTATAGTAAATACAAAATAGAGGAAAAAAATAATCAAAGCACACTACTACAGAAAGTTACATAATTACAAAGAAAGACTGCAAGAAAGAAAGGAATAATCGACAAAATATCCAGACAACAATAAATAAAATATCTATAGTAAATCTTTACTGACCGATAATTACTTTAAATGTAAATGATCTAAAATTAATAAAATATACAGAGAAGCTACATAAATTTAAAACAGACCAAACTACATGCTGCCTAAAAGAGACTCATTTCCCTTGTAAAGAAACACCTAGACTGAAAATGAAATGATGAAAATAGATATCCCATACAAATGGAAATCAAAATAGAGGAGTAGCTCTTTGCCAGATAAAATAGCCTTTATATTCAAAACTGTAAAAAAAGAAGGCATAACAATTCCCATACAAATGGAAATCAAAATAGAGCAAGAGTAGCTATTTCTTAGATACAATAGCCTTTATATTCAAAACTGTAAAAAAAAAAGAAAATATAACAATTATAAATACATATGCACCACCCAACATCAATGCACCTAAATGTATAAAGCAAATATTAACAGATATGAAGGAAAAGATAGACAGCTATACAATAATTAAGGGAGATTTCAGTATCACACTTTCAGCAATAGGAAGATGATCCAGAAAAAAATGAATAAGAAAATGTTGCACTTCACCTATACTTTTTTGCTCACCTATACCTTCAATCAAATGGACCTAAGAGATATATGTAGAACATTTACAGGATACATATTCTCCTCAAGCCCACATGAAACATTCTCCAGGATAGATCATAAGTTAGATCATAAAACAAGATTAACAAATTTAAGATTTAAAAATATATAAAAATTGAGGCATGGCACGGTGGCTCAAGTCTGTAATCCCAGCAGTTTGGGAGGCCGAGGGCGGTGGATCACGAGGTCAAGAGGTCGAGACCATGCTGGTCAACATGGTGAAACCCCGTCTCTACTAAAAATACAAAAAATTAGCTGGGAATGGTGGTGCGTGCCTGTAATCCCAGCTACTCAGGAGGCTGAGGCAGGAGAATTGCCTGAACCCAGGAGGCGGAGGTTGCGGTGAGCCGAGATCAAACCATTGCACTCCAGCCTGGGTAATAAAGGCGATACTCCATCTCAAAAATAATAATAATATTAATAGCACATATATATATGTATATATATATCAAAATCTTTTCTGACTATAATGGTATAAAAGTAGAAATTAGTAACAGGAAAAAAGACCTGGAATATTCTCAAATATAAGAAATCAGAAACCATGCATCTGAATAGCCAATGTGCAAAAAAAATAAGAAATTATAAAAAACATTTATAAATATATAAAGATAAAAGTGAAAACAAAGCATCTAAAACTTTTAGGACACAGCAGAAGCAGCTGTAAAAGCAAAGTATTGTTTATAGCAATAAACATGCACACCTAAAAGAACAAAGATCACAAATAAATGCCTCAACATTACACCAAAAGGAACTAGAAGAAAAGAATAAACTAAGCCAAAATGTAGCAGAAGGAAGAAAACAATAAGGATCAGTGCAGAAATATATCAAATGAGAATAGAAAAATATGGGGAAAATATCAATAAAACAAAGAGGTGTTTTTGTTTTTTGCAAAAATAAACAAAAGTGGATTTAGGGGAGGAGGACTCAAGATGGCGCTGTGAGAACAACCCAGGATTGGAGCTCTTCTCGTTGAATCTGCAAACGCCAGCCGTTGCCGAGGCAACCCGCCCCAACTGAGATACACGCCCACTGCTGACGCAGCCAGCCGTTGCCGAGGCAACCCGCCCCAACTGAGATACACGCCCATTGCTGACGCAGCCAGCCATTGTCGAGGCAACCCGTCCCTACTGAGATACACGCCCACTGCTGACGCAGCCTGCCGTTGCTGAGGCAACACGCTACAACGAAGAGACTCCGCCATAGGGCGTGGCGGACACCACAGCAGAGCCGGCAGGAACAGCGCGAATCACACAACAGCAGGGCGGAGCCTCAACAGCCAAAGAGTGGCTAGTCTGCCTTCTAGCTGAGCAGGACACCTGATCGGACATCCAAAAATAAAGCCCAAACCCCTCAACACAGAGCATTTGAGAAAAAAAAAAAAAAAGGGTTTTTTTAATGAGCTCTGTTGCAGCAGAATAAAACATAGCAGCCTAACAGCCCTGAATGAACAACAGAGTGCACGGCTCAGCAATTAAACCCCTATAAAGTACAAACTGTCTCCTCAAGCAGCTCCCTGACCCCTCTATATCCAAAAGACTGACATTAGGCAGGCATCATCCTGGGACAAAGAGAGCAGAAAAAGAAACTGGTAGCATCCCTCGCTGTGCCACAGCTACTAGAGGTGCACCCCAGACAAGCAGGGTCTGGAGCGGACCTCAGCACTTGTAAAGTGAAGGGGCTAGACTGGTAGAAGGAAAACCAAGCAACAGAAATACTTCATCATCAACATTCTGGGTGTCCACTCAGAGACCCAAATGAAAAGTCAGCAACTACGCAGATGACCAGCGGACAAATCCACAAAGATGGGAAGAAACCAGCGCAAAAAGGAGGAAAACACCCAAAACCAGAACACCTCGCTTCCTAGAAAGGACCAAAACCCCTCACCAGCAAGGGAGCAAAGCTGGACGGAGAATGACTGTGACGAAATGACGGAATTAGACTTCAGAAGATGGATAATGAGAAACTTTGGTGAGCTAAAAGATCATGTATTAAATCAATGCAAAAAAACTAAGAACCTTGAAAAAAGATTTGAAAAAAGATTCGAGGAAATGATAACAAGAATGGATACCTTAGAGAGGAATATGAATGAATTAAAGGAGCTGAAAAACACAATACGAGAACTTCGCGAAGCAAACACAAGTTTCAATAGCCGAAATGACCAAGCAGAAGAAAGAATATCTGAAGTCGAAGACCAACTCAATGAAATAAAACGAGAAACCAAGATCAGAGAAAAAAGCGCAAAAACGAATGAACAAAGTCTCCAAGAAATGTGGGACTATGTGAAAAGACCTAACCTACGTTTGATAGGTGTACCAGAAGGGGACGAAGAGAATGAATCCAAGCTGGAAAATACTCTTCAGGACATCATCCAGGAAAATTTCCCCCACCTAGCAAGACAAGCCAACACTCAATTGCAGGAAATACAGAGAACACCACAAAGATATTCCGCAAGAAGAGCAACCCCAAGGCACATAATCGTCAGATTCAACAGGGTTGAAATAAAGGAGAGAATACTAAGGGCAGCCAGAGAGAAAGGTCGGGTCACCCACAAAGGGAAGCCCATCAGACTCACAGCAGATCTCTCGGCAGAAACACTACAAGCCAGAAGAGAGTGGGGGCCAATATTCAACATTCTTAAAGAAAAGAACTTTCAACCCAGAATTTCATATCCAGCCAAACTGAGCTTCAGAAGTGAAGGAAGAACAAAATCCTTTGCGAACAAGCAAGTACTCAGAGATTTTGTCACCACCAGGCCTGCTTTACAAGAGCTCCTAAAAGAGGCACTACACATAGAAAGGATCAATCAGTACCAGCCATCCCAAAATTACACTGAATGCTAAAGAGCTTCAACATAATGAAGAATCTACAACAACTAACAGGAAAAACAGCCACTTAGCATCAAAATGGCAGTATCAAATTCACACATAACAATATTAACCCTAAATGTAAATGGACTAAATGCACCAATCGAAAGACACAGACTGGCAAATTGGATAAAAATCCAAAACCCATCAGTGTGCTGTATCCAGGAAACCCATCTCACATGCAAGGATACACAAAGGCTCAAAATAAAGGGATGGAGGAAGATTTACCAAGCTAATGGAAAGCAAAAAAAAGCAGGAGTTGCAATTCTCATCCCTGATAAAATAGACTTTAAAGCAACAAAGATCAAAAGAGACAAAGAAGGCCATTACATAATGGTAAAAGGATCAATACAACAAGAAGAGCTAACGATCCTAAACATATATGGACCCAACACAGGAGCACCCAGATACATAAGGCAAGTTCTTAAGGACTTACAAAAGGACTTAGACTCCCACACAATAATAGTGGGAGACTTTAACACTCCACTGTCAATACTAGACAGATCAACCAGACAGAAAATCAACAAGGATATCCAGGGCTTGAACTCAGACCTGGAGCAAGCAAACCTGGTGGACATTTACAGAACTCTCCACCCCAAATCCACAGAATACACATTCTTCTCAGCACCACATCACACCTACTCTAAAATTGACCACATAATTGAAAGTAAAGCACTGCTCAACAAATGCAAAACAACTGAAATCATAACAAACAGCCTCTCAGACCATAGTGCAATCAAGTTAGAACTCAGAATTCAGAAACCGACCCAGAACCGCACAGCTTCATGGAAACTGAACAACTGGCTCTTGAATGTTGACTGGGTAAACAACGAAATGAAGGCAGAAATAAAGAACTTCTTCGAAACCAATGAGAACGAAGACACAACGTGCCAGAACCTCTGGGACACATTTAAAGCAGTCTCTAGAGGAAAGTATATAGCAATAAGTGCCCATATGAGGAGAATGGAGAGATCCAAAATTGACACCCTATCGTCAAAATTGAAAGAGCTAGAGGAGCAAGATCAAAAAAACTCAAAACCCAGCAGAAGACAAGAAATTACTAAGATCAGAGCTGAGCTGAAGGAGATTGAGACACAAAAAACCCTTCAAAAAATCAATAAATCCAAGAGCTGGTTTTTTGAAAAGATCAACAAAATAGACAGACCACTAGCCAGATTGATTAAAAAGAAAAGAGAGAACAACCAAATAGATGCAATAAAAAATGATAAAGGGGAAATCACCACAGATTCCACAGAAATTCAAACCATCATCAGAGAATATTACAAACAACTATATGCGCATAAACTAGTAAACCTGGAAGAAATGGATAAATTCCTGGACTCCTGTGTCCTCCCAAGCCTAAACCAGGAGGAAGCTGAAACTATGAATAGACCAATAACAAGGTCTGAAGTCGAGGCAGCAATTAAGAGCCTACCTCACAAAAAAAGCCCAGGTCCAGACGGGTTCACAGCCGAATTCTACCAGACACACAAGGAGGAGCTGGTACCATTCCTTCTAAAACTATTTCAAACAATCCAAAAAGAGGGAATCCTTCCCAAATCATTTTATGAGACCAACATCATCCTGATACCAAAACCCGGCAGAGACCCAACGAGAAAAGAAAACTTCAGGCCAATATCCATGATGAACATAGATGCAAAAATCTTCAATAAAATATTGGCAAGCCGATTGCAAGAGCAAATCAAAAAACGTATTCATCATGATCAAGTAGGATTCATCCCGGGGATGCAAGGCTGGTTCAACATACGCAAGTCTATCAACGTAATTCACCACATAAACAGAACCAAAAACAAAAACCACATGATTATCTCAATTGACGCAGAGAAGGCTTTTGACAAAATTCAACAGCCCTTTATGCTAAAAACCCTCAATAAACTCGGTATCGATGGAACGTATCTCAAAGTAATAAAAGCTATTTATGACAAACCAACAGCCAATATCATACTGAATGGGCAAAAACTGGAAGCATTCCCTTTGAAATCTGGCACTAGACAAGGATGCCCTCTCTCACCACTCCTATTCAATATAGTACTGGAAGTTCTAGCCAGAGCAATCAGGCAAGAAAAAGAAATAAAGGGTATTCAAATAGGAAAGGAGGAAGCCAAATTGTCTCTATTTGCAGACGACATGATAGTATACCTAGAAGACCCCATTGCTACAGTAATCAAAACAGCATGGTACTGGTACCAAAACAGAGATATAGACCAATGGAACAAAACAGAGGCACCGGAGGCAACACAACATACATACAACTATACAATCTTTGATAAACCTGACAAAAACAAGCAATGGGGCAAGGATTCCATGTTTAACAAATGGTGTTGGGAAAACTGGCTAGCCATGTGCAGAAAGCAGAAACTGGACCCCTTCCTGACACCTTACACTAAAATTAACTCCAGATGGATTAAAGACTTAAACATAAGACCTGGCACCATAAAACCCTAGAAGGAAATCTAGGCAAAACTATCCAGGACATAGGAGTAGGCAAGGACTTCATGAACAAAACACCAAAAGCATTGGCAACAAAAGCCAAAATAGACAAATGGGACCTAATGAAACTCCACAGCTTCGGCACGGCAAAAGAAACAGTCACTAGAGTGGATCGGCAACCAACAGAATGGGAAAAAATTTTCGCAGTTTACCCATCTGACAAAGGGCTGATATCCAGAATTTACAAAGAACTCAAACAGATTTACAGGAAAAAAACAAACAAGCCCATTCAAAAGTGGGCAAAGGATATGAACAGATACTTTACGAAAGAAGACATATATGAGGCCAACAATCATATGAAAAAATGCTCATCGTCACTGGTCATCAGAGAGATGCAAATCAAAACCACATTGAGATACCATCTCACGCCAGTTAGAATGGCGATCATTAAAAAATCTGGAGACAACAGATGCTGGAGAGGATGTGGAGAAAAAGGAACACTTTTACACTGTTGGTGGGAGTGTAAATTAGTTCAACCATTGTGGAAGACAGTGTGGCGATTCCTCAAGGCCTTAGAAATAGAAATTCCATTTGACCCAGCAATCCCATTACTGGGTATATATCCAAAAGACTATAAATCGTTCTACTATAAGGACACATGCACACGAATGTTCATTGCAGCACTGTTTACAATAGCAAAGACCTGGAATCAACCAAATGCCCATTGATAATAGACTGGATTGGAAAAATGTGGCACATATACACCATGGAATATTATGCAGCAATCAGAAATGATGAGTTCGTGTCCTTTGTAGGGACATGGATGAATCTGGAGAACATCATCCTCAGCAAACTGACACAAGAACAGAAAATGAAACACCGCATAATCTCACTCATAGGTGGGTGATGAAAAATGAGAACACATGGACACAGAAAGGGGAGTACTAAACACTGGGGTCTATTGGGGGGAAAAGGGGAGGGCCAGTGGGAGGGGGAGGTGGGGAGGGATAGCCTGGGGAGAAATGCCAAATGTGGGTGAAGGGGAGAAGAAAAGCAAAGCACACTACCATGTGTGTACCTACGCAACTGTCTTGCATGCTCTGCTCATGTACCCCAAAACCTATAATCCAATAAAAAAATTTAAAAAAATAAATAAATAAATAAACAAAAGTGAAAAATCCTTAGCTACACCAACTAAGGCAGACAGAAGATTCAAATAAATGAAATCACAGGCCAGGCACTGTCGCTTACGCCTGTAATCCCAGCACTTTGGGAGTCGGAAGTGAGCGGTAATGAGGTCAGGAGATCAAGACCATTCTGGCTAACATGGCAAAACCCCAACTCTACTAAAAACAAAAAAAAAATAGCCAGGTGTAGTGGCGCACTTCTGTAATCCAACTACTCAAGATGGTGAGGCAGAGAATTGCTGAACCTGGGAGGTGGAGGTCGCAGTGAGCCGAGATGGCACCACTGCACTCCAACTTGTGCAACAAAGCGAGACTGTCACAGAAAAAAAAAAAGAAAGAAATCACAGATTAGAGATGAGACCTTACAACAGATGCCTCAGAAATGAAAAGGATCATAAGGGACTATTATAAAGAGTCGTATGCCAACATTAAATAACTTAGAGAAAACACGTAAGTTTCTAGCAACACACAACCTAGTAAGATCGAATCAAGAAGTTAACAAAAAGGTTCAACAAACCATTAACAAAGTTGAAGTAGCAACCATTTACTGATTAGGAGATCCTTTTCCCCCTTGCTTGTTTTTGTCAGGGTTGTCAAAGATCAGATAGTCGTAGATGTGTGGTGTTATTTCTGAGACCTCTCTTCTCCATTAGTCAGTGGGCTTATTCTGGCAAGAGTACCATGCTGTTTTGGTTACTGTAGCCTTGCAGTACAGTGTGAAGTCAGGTAGCATGATGCCTCCAGCTATGTTCTTTTTGCTTAAGATTATCTTGACTATACAGGATCTTCTTTGATTCCATATGAAATTTAAAAGTTTTTTTTTCTAATTCTGTGAAAAATGTCTATGGTAGTTTGATGGGAATAACATTGAATCTAAAAATTACTTTGGGCAGTATGGCATTTCCATGATATTGCTTTCTCCTATCCATGAGGATGGAATGTTTCTTTGTTGGTGTCCTCTCTTATTTCCTTGAGCAGCCATTTGTAGTTGTCCTTGAAGATGTCCTTCACATCCCTAGTGAGCTGTATTCCTAGGTATTCTCTTTGTAGCAATTATGAATGGGCATTCATTCATGATTTGGTTCTCTGTTTGCCTATCATTTGTATAAAGGAAAACTTTTGATTTTTGTACACGGATTTGTATCCTGAGACTTTGCTGAAGTTGTTTATCAGATCAAGAAGTTATGCAGTTGAGACAATGGAGTTTTCTAAATATAAAATTATGTCATCTGCAAACAGAGAAAACCTGACTTCCTCTCTTCCTATTTAAATACTCTTTATTTCTTCTTCTTCCCTGATTATGTTCCATGCAAAGACACACAAAGATTCTAAATTTTCCTCCAAGGGATGGAGGTAAATTTACAAAGCAGATAGAAAGCCAAAAAAAAAAAAAAAAAAAAAAGTAGGGGTTGCAATTCCTCGTCTCTGACTAAACAGATGACACACAGATCAAAAAGACGAAGAAGGGCATTACATAATGCTAAAGGAAACAATTCAACAAGAATAGCTAAGTATTCTGAATATATATGCACCCAAAACAGAAGCACCTAGTTTCATAAAACAAACTCTTGAGCATAAGACCTACACAGACACTTAGGCTCCTGTAGAATAAAAATGGGAGACTTCAACACCCCACTGTCAAAATTGGACAGATCAATGAGAGAGAAAATTAACAAGGATATTCAGGACTAAGCTCAGCTCTGGATCACATGGACCTAGTAGATGCCTACAGAACTCTCTACCCCAAATCAACAGAATATACATTCTTTTCAGTGCCACATGACACTTATTCTAAGATCAACCACATATTTGAATTAAACCACTCCTCAGGAAATGCAAAAGAACTGAAATCATAACAGTCGCTCAGACCACAGTGCCATCAAATTAGAACTTAGGATTAAAAAACTCACTTAAAGCCACACAATTTCATGGAAATTGAACAACTTGTTCCAGAATGACTCCTGGGTAAATGATGAAATTAAGGCAGAAATAAAAAAGTTCTTTGAAACCAACAAGAACAAAAAAACAACATACCAGAATCTCTGAGATACAGCTCAAGTAGTGTTAAGAGGGAAATTTATAGCACTAAATGCCCACGTAAGAAAGTTAGAAAGATCTCAAATCGACAACCTAACATCACAACTAAAAGAACTAGAGAGGCAAGAGCAAACTAATCCAAAAGCTAGCAGGAGACAAGAAATAACTAAGATCAGAATTGAAGGAGATAGACACATAAAAATGCTCCAAAAAAAATTTATTGAATCCAGGAGCTTGTTTTTTTGAAAAATAAATAAATAAATAACAAAATAGGTAATATAGAAGAAAAGAGAGGAGAAGAATCAAGCAGACACAGTAAAACGTTATTAGAGGAGATATCAACACTGACCCCACAGAAATATAAACTTAGAGAATACTATATTACCTCTATGCCAATAAACTAGAAAGTCTAGAAAAAAATGGATAAATTCCTGGACACGTACACCCTCCCAAGAATAAACCAGGGAAAAGTCAAATCTCTGAATAGACTAATAACAAGTTCTGAAATGGAGGCAGTAATTAATAGCCTACCAAACAAAAAAGAAAAACCCAGGACCAGACAGATTCACAGACCAATTCTACCAGAGGTACAAAGAGGAGCCTGTACCATTTTTTCTGAAACTATTCTGAACAACTGAAAAGGAGAGACTTCTTTCTAACTATTTCTATCAGGCCAACATCATCCTGATACCAAAACGTGGCAGACACACAACAAAAAATACAAAACTTCAGAACAATATCCCAGATGAACATCAATGTGAAAATCCTCAATAAAATATTGGCAACCTGAGTCCAGCAGCACATCAAAAAGCTTATCCACCACGATCAAGTTGGTTTCATCCCTGGGATGCAAGGCTGGTTCAACATATGCAAATCAATAAACATACCATATAAACAGAACCGAGGGAAAAAACCACATGATTATCTCAATACATGCAGAAAAAGCCTTTGATAAAATTTAACATCCCTTCATGTTAAAAGCGCACAATGAACTAGATATTCATGGAACATATCTCAAATTCTTCTTAAACTTTTCTAAAGTTTAGAACCAGAGGGAATACCATCAAACCCATTTTTGGGACCAGCATCATTCCTGTGTCAAAGTCAGACACAATAAGAAAACTACAGACCACTATCTAAGATGAATATAGATGGAAAAATCATCACTAGAACACCAGCAAAATGAACTCAAGAACACATAAAAAACATTACATAATGACCAATTTGGATTTATCCCTATCTCAACACTGTTTTTATCATGAAACAATGGTAAAGAGGCTAAAGAGACAACTTAAATACTGAGAATAGATTTAGCAAACAGTCTCTCTTAAAAGGTTAATACCTAAAATATGTAAGGAATTCAAACAACCCAATAGCAAAACAAACAAACAAACAAACAAAAACCTGATTAAAAAATAGGTAAAGGACCTGAACAAACTTATCTCCAAAGAAGACATAAAAATGGCCAAAAGGTACCTGAAAATGTGCTCAACTTCACTAGTTATTAGGGGAAATACACATCAAAACCACAATGATTTATCCCCTACCATCTGTTGGGATGCTTTTTATGAAAAAGTCAAGAGATAAGTAGTGGTGAGGGTGCAGAGAATAGGAAACACTTGTAACCTCTTGATAGGAATGCAGATTTATGTAGCCACTTTGGAAAACTTCACAGAGCTTCCTCAAAGAAATTCAATGTAGAACTACCATATGACCTAGTGATCCCTCTTCTGGATATATCCCCCCAAAAAATGATATCACCACCTTATAAGGGTATCTGCATGTCCATGCTTTTTGTAGAATTATTCTCAATAGTCAAGGTAGGGAAACAACCTAAGTGTCTACTGATAGAGGAATTGATAAAGAAACCACGCTATATATATACAACAGAATACTAGCTGGCCTCACAAAAGGAGATCCTGCCATTTTCAGCAACATGGATGACCCTAGATGACATTATGTTCAATAAAATAAGACAGATATAGAAAGACAAATACAACATGAACTCACTTATATGCAGAATCCTAAAAACATAATAATAAACACAAAGCAGCAGAGTAGAATGGTAGTTGGGAAAGGTACAGAAGAAATGAGAGATGTAGACCAAAGGGTATGAATCTTATTTACACAGGATGAATACATGTAGAGGACTAGCATACAGCGTAAGCACCAGAGTTGATGATACTGCATTGTATACACTGGAAATTTGGTAAAACAATAAATTTTAGGTTCTCTTACCACACATGCACACACACATACATGTCAAAAGGAAAGGTGACTGGAAGATAATGTAGTAATTTATTAAAGTACTTGACTGTTATAAGCACTTCACCATGCAGATGTATATAGAAACATGTTGTACATCTTATGTTTATACAATAGAAATATTACTCATCATTACTGAAAAATAATTTTTCATACAATATATAAATTAAGATAACTGTATACATAGTTTAAGCATTTCTCAGTATTAATTTTTAACATGGGGAATATTAATAGAACTCACATAAATAATTACTAAAAATAAAAATGTCTGCCCCATTCTACTGAGAGATCTTCAGGGAAAATATTCTAGTAGTCCAGGTTAATTTTTTTAACTCTATATTTTGTGGACCAAATTATGAAGTCAAAAAAGAATTTGCCTATGAATCATCGGTTATTTCAGTGTCCTAGGCATCTCTTAAAATAAGCTGCCAGACAACCTGAACCTGGAAAAGAATTGAAAATGTCCCCAGTTGGATGTATTCTTTTTGTTCACTGGTAACTCTAGGAATTTTTAGAAATCAAGTTGCATTCTAGATGTTCACTGCATTCAATAGCATTGATGTCATGAAAACGTTCCCTTATTTATTTGTATGCCTAATCACTAAACTGCAGTATGAAGTAAATACTCAGTAATTCACTTGAGATGCTCCTCTCTAGTTACTGCAGATTTGAGTGTGATTATTTAAATATCACCCAATGAGGCAGAGTAGAATGATTACCAACCAGCTGCCCATCTGATATATTCCTCTTGAAAGGCGTCAAAACTCATGTGCTTGCAGGTAAGAAGCATAACATAATTATTTCATTTTACTTTAATAAATCATGCTTCAGTTTACTACTGTGAGCCAGGAAGGATTGAAAAGAAAGTGGAATGGACTAAAAACTCTAAGAAATAAAGCACAGCTAAGGAGAGAGCCAGAGACGTTGTAGTTCTGAAATTGGCTGCTTTCTCTCAAACACTAAGAAACCTTCTTTCTCATAGAAATTAGCTTATTTTTCTCACAAAGGTGGAAGGGGACATTTGGAAATTTTTTTAAACATCACACACTGCCGTATAGAAAGAAAAGTTTAACAATACAGTGAGACACCCAGATCTCTAACACTGACATGAACTAAAACATAAGGCATGTCTATCCTGACAAAGACCAAATACACAATTATATAAGCCAATATTCATCATGTTTCTCAACACCATCATCCACTGAATGTTTACTGTGTGCCAACAAGTTAAGTGCTTTCGAGGCAACCTCACAAAACCTTTATGAGCCAGGTACTTTTATAAGCCCTTATTTCAAATGAAATAATTAAAGTCTACAGAAGGTGTAAATAACTGGTCTGAAGTGGCTAAGCTACTAAAGATCCTCTCATTCCAAAGTCCCAGTCTTCAAAGAGAGCAAAGAAGAGATTAACGTGGCTCTAGAATAAAAACACTCTGTAGTATTTGGATAAGACAATGAGCACTACAGGAAGGAGAAAGCACACAGGATGAGAAGAGAAGAAAACAAGTTATGTTTGTGGTATAACTAAAAGACTGACTGAGTTGGTGGAGGATTTGTACTGAGAAATGGTAGGAAGCAAGCTAGAATAGAACACTGGGGGCCAGGCGCGGTGGCTCATGCCTGTAATCCCAGCACTTTGGAAGGCCGAGGCAGGTAGATCACTAGGTCAAGAGATCGAGACCATGCTGGTCAACATAATGAAACCCCGTCTCTACTAAAAATACAAAAATTAGCTGGGCATGGTGGCACACGCCTGTCATCCCAGCTACTCAGGAGGCTGAGGCAGGAGAATTGCCTGAACCCAGGAGGCGGAGGTCGCGGTGAGCCGAAATCGCGCCATTGCACTCCAGCCTGGGTAACAAGAGCGAAACTCCATCTCAAAAAAAAAAAAAAAAAAAGAACAGAATTAAAAAAAAAGACGACTGGGGGCAAATTAGTCAGATTTAAATGTCAGTCTAAAACCCAGGGAAATTGGAAGCTATTGCACATTTTTTAATCAGAGTCCAATACTTGAATGATCCTGTGCTTGTTTTAGAAAATCACACAAGATCATCAGAATTTACATGTAAAATTAATTTTTTGGTGATCTGATTAAATACCTTTAATTTAGAGATTAGACACTGAGATTTATGTTCAGGATCCCTACTCTTTCCTACTTAAAAGTCAAGGTAAGTGAACATTACATTTAGCTGAGAAAAGAAATATCCAGTAACTGCCTTTTGAATATGAACATTTTAGTCACTGTTATATTGTTTTGTTCCTTGAGAATCTGTGATCTTCTAAAGAAAACAGATTCCTATTTTTATGGTAGAAATTTTATGAATGTAGACAGTTATGAAGAAGTAATATAAGTGGTACCAAACACAGAAAATGGATTTAGGAGAAGTAAGTGACATGAATTGGAGGAAGGTCATAGGCCCATTATAGCCATGTTCCCCAAGATCCCCAGAACGCCCTTCACCCATAACTACTCACTGACATGGTGGCTTTCAGGTGATTGCCAAGGAGATTGCTGAGCAAGGAGCATGGAGAAGACCAATCAGAAAATGCCTTGAGTCACTTGCCTATGTAAAATATCTCCCCTTTCAGGCTCTTTGCATTCTGCACTTTCTCAATATTCAGCCACATCAGATCCTCTTCTTGTTTCATTTCATTCATTTTTTTTAAGATAGGGTCTCACTGTATTGTCCAGAATTGGCTGAAATCATCAGGCTTGCCTCAACTTCCAGGGCTAAAGCCATTTTCCCACCTCAAGCCTTCTGAGTAGCTGGGACTACAGGCTCATGACACTGCATCTGGCTCTTTCTCTTAATGCTGACCACTAACTTCTAGAATTTCCTGCTATGTGACACTGTAATGTGAGTTTATATGTGTTTATAGAGGCTGCCAAGAAATAGTCCCAGAAGTGCTGTGTTGGAAATCTGAAAACAGAACTTTGGTTTACTTCATGTATTGTTGAATTTTTAGGCTAGGGTAAATATAGAATTACTACATAAGCAAATAATCCACTCCTTGATACATACCCAACAAAATTATAAACAAGGACTCAAGTAGTTGCTTGCATGCCAGTGTTCCTAATGGCATTATGCACAATAGCCAAAAGTAGAAATATCACATGTTCATCAACAGGTAAATCAATAAGCAAAATGCACTATATATGGAGTATTATTGAGCCATCAAAAAAATTAAGTTCTGACATATGCAACAATATGGATGAACCCTGAAAACATTATGCCAATGACATTTTGGTTTTGTAATTAAACAAGAGATTTCTTCCTCTCTCTCCAAAAACGTCATCTTTCAGTTTCTACAAACTTCCTCCTTCCCACCCCTATCCATCCACCCAGAGGAACTTTTATCTGTTCCCACCCAAGAAGATTAGAAGCCTTTGCCTTTTAATTTGAGGCCCAGTAGGAAAATTAGAGGTCCAATGTCAAGAAAGAAAGGCTTCCCAGAGCCCTGTTCCATCTGAGCCTCCCACAACCCATGACTCCCTTTACCCCGTAACACACTTCCCTTCAGGTTTACCATCTGGAAGAAAGAATAAACTTATTCCTCTTATTCACCAATAAGATCTCATTCTCTTCAAACACCAATTGCTCTCCAGTAAAGGGATTGTCTTTCCAGACAACATCAATTCACTTGGAAATCTCACTTAAAACAGAAAAGTTAAGGTCTTCAAAGGTTTGCCAGGGGCAAAACATTTGCAGGAATGCATGGGGCTGAAGGTCAAAGGCAAAGAAAACAAGGCATAAATTACTTTGCCCTCATTTCCTTTGTCCTTGTATGCCCATGGTTAGTGATTAGTGCAGTGACAAAAATCTGCTTTTGAAGGTTTTTTTTTTTTTTTTTTTTTTTGGAGACAGAGTCTTGTTCTGTAGCCCAGGCAGAAGTGCAGTGGCACAATCTCAGCTCACTGCAATCTCCATCTCATGGGTTCAAGAGATTCTCCTGCTTCAGCCTCCTGAGTAGCTAGGATTAGGGATTACAGACACCCATCACCATGCCTGGCTAATTTGTGTTTTTAGTACAGGCGGGGTTTTGCCATTTGTCCAAACTGGTCTCAAACTCTCACAGGAGAAATGCCATATGATCTGCCCACCTCAACCTCCCAAAGTGCTGGGATTACAGACGTGAGCCACCTCACCAGGCCAGGTCAATTTTCTCCAATGGAAGTAACAAAACAGGTATAATCCAAAATTCACAGATGTATCAAAAATTTTAAAACAGTGTTGGAGGCCAGGGGCAGTGGCTCGTGAGTATAATCTCAACACCTTGGGAGGCCAAGGCAGGAGGATCACTCAAGACCAAGAGTTTGAGACCATTCTGACCAACACAGCGAGACCTCTTATCTATAAAACATTTTTTAATGATACTGGAAAATGCTAACTTGGGTAGGGACAGTTTCAATGCATCATTGCCTGGTGTTCTGGGTTTTGCTCTGAACCTCATGACAAATGATTAAGTCATGTGTCCAAGCTCAGGGACTTCCTGTTGTACACAGATGATGCTCACTGAAGCACCCTGCTCCAGTCTCCCTCTTTTCAACTTGTCCCAGTGTATCATTTTCAGCCCAGACCAGGACAAGCCCCGCTCATGTGTCAGCCCTGCCCAGGCCAGCAGCCTAGAAAAAGATCCCCATCAACCCCTGCAAAGGGAAGGGTGACTCAGTTCACCCACATAGTTCAGGCCAGCTGCATGCCTTGCACTCTCTCCAGACCTGGGCCAGTGTACAAACTCCACCACCAGGGCCCCGTGCTCAGAAGGGTCCCTAACGCTTGCTTGAAGGCTCTGCTGCTTGAATCATTTTTCATTTTATTAAGACATAATTCTGTACTGTCACCCAGGCTGGAGGGCAATGGCATGATCTTGGCTCACTCCAACCTCCACCTCCCAGGTTCAAGCAATTCTCCTGCCTCAGCCTCTCATGTAGCTGGGATTACAGGCACCCACCACCGTGCCCAGCTAAGTTTTTTATTTTTAGTAGAGACAGGGATTCACCATGTTGTCCATGCTGGTCTCGACCTTTTGACCTTGTGATCTGCCTGCCGTGGCCTCCCAAAGTGCTGGTATTACAGGTGTGAGCCACTGCGCCCAGCCCACTTTAATCTTAATTTCTGAAAATTACTGATTTTCATTTTGCACTGATCCCTGCAAATTAAGTAGCAGTTCCTACTTCAGAGCCGTCTTGGATGGCTGAAACAGGCCAGGATTTAAAGTAAGGGACTGGCCAGGCACAGAGCCCCTCCAACAGGAAGACCTTTCCCTTGCTCTAAAGCAACCGTCTCAGAGCCATTTCCTAATGGAGTCTGAAGGAGCCTGGTGACCTGCCCTCAACTGTTTTAATCACTGGCTGTCTCCCTCTTCAAGTGCGGGTGCATTTCAAATTAGTGCATAATTAATACTAACAAGAGGGGCTGTGCCGATGGGCTGGGGTTCTGTCAAGGGCTTTCTGTGTTTGGTGTCCCTGGGAGGCAAAGGACCCAGATCTGTCCTTAGAGTATGACAATACATCACTCTTCAGTGCCCTGTCCTGAGCAGGACAAAACATAGCAACCCTTTCAGTCAATGCTGAAACGTCTCCCAGGCATGAGCAATGGGGGCATTTACAGGATGGCTGACAGCACTTGGCAGTGGCCAGCTGTGCCTCGGTGGCTCTGGTGGTTCAAACCCACAACCCAGCCAACTCAACCTGGACTCCAACCAGCCTGGCTAACTGGGAACAGCCATTCCCAGCCGCACTCAGGCATCTGAAAGACACTTCCTTTCCCATGAATCCTCTTGCAGGGTTTCAGGAAGGAAATGGAAACAGTAAGAGGAAACCCCAAACCCATTTAACTCTAATAGCATCACCTCTTGGTTCATGGGGGTAGGGGGAGGGTGCTTCCTGTGTTTAATTTCCTCCTGATGCCAGCCTGGTGGGGGTAGGAGCAATGCCATTTGCTCCATCTCACAAACAATATCGCATCAGCCCCCCCAAGAGATGAAGCCAGAAACTGAGACTGGCTAGCAATACCAGGACTGGAAATGACTGGGCCTTTCTGATTTGGGAGCCTTAGGGCAGGCTGTTGGTGTCTGCAGATCCTGGCCTACTGTAGCCTATGTGATCAGCCGGGGCTGCTGTTCTCTCTGCTGACAGATCTTTCCCTCTTAAGGACACTGGTGGGGCCGTGGCCCCGTCAGATCATCTGTCTCTGGGAACACTCTTTTCTAGATAACTCCAATGAGGAAAAGAATGTGGGTCCACTTACTGCCGTGTCTCTCAAAATACCCTTATAAAAGTACATAAGGACCCAACACTGCGCTTATCATCAGACAGTTCAGGATCCTCCGCTCTAAGAGCATCAACATTGGCCATCTCCTTCTCCTGTTTGGGTCTCAAATACTGCCTCTGGAACCTTCTTTTCAAAGCTAAGTTTCCAGCCAGAACAAGTGCCCGCGCTCTGCTCTCCCAACCCATGCCCCTTCCATAGCCAGGAAGGCTGAGGACAGACAGGGTCTTTGTTCCCCTAGACAGAGCTGACCATGACTGAAGGACCTCAGGTGCAGGCAGAGCCCTTTGTCCTTTTTTGTTACTGTGCTGGCCACCTTGGGAGTTGATTCTGCTCCTTAAACCTTCTGGGAACACTTAAGGTGCCCAGCACCTCAGAAAGGATGAACTCAACTGAGATGAGACATGTTTTTCCAATTAGTTGTAAACCACCCATGTTGGAGGTTTTCCAAAACTGGCCAGTTGCTTCCCCATTACTCGAGATTCCTCATTCTTTCTGCATAAATAATTTCACAAGGTTTTCAAGTAAATTTGGTATAGTAAGGCCCATGACCATGGAATAAACATTATGCCCACAGTAAATGCTAAAGCCAAAATCTTCTCTTCAATGTGCCATGCTATGAGAAAGGAGATGGAAAGTAACTTCCACCTACCAAACTTCCCTACCTTAGGCTTAAGACACACATCAACACGTGCAACGACGTTTGTGTGGGACATGCATCTTACTATATGCGTACATCTTTAAAAAGAATTTTTCTAGCCAAGGAAATGTCTTTCTAAAGATGCACGTATCTAGTAAAATGCCTGTAATCCCAGCACTTTAAGAGGCTGAGTCGGGCAGATTACAAGGTCAATAGATCAATGCCCTCCTGGCCAACATGGTGAAACCCCATCTCTATTAAAAAATACAAAAATTAGCTGGGCGTGGTGGCACATGCCTGTAGTCCCAGCTACTCAGGAAGCTGAGGCAGGAGAATCACTTCAACCTGGAAGGCAGAAGTTGCAGTGAGCCTGGATTGTGTCATTGCACTCCAGCCTGGAAACAGAGCAAGACTCCATCTCAAAAAAAAGGAAAGATTTTCCCACTGACATTTATTTCTCATGCCAAGTCGGGGACCTGCTGCTGCCAAACTGGGGAGGCCAAGATCCCACAGCAAATGTGCTCACTCTCCTTAAAGGGGTGTGAAACCAGCCAGAGGTGGACAATGTGGTAAAGGCAGGGAAAACACTGTCTCACACTTAGGAAGACAGAAGAGGTCTCGCAATGGGCAGCACAGCCCTGGGAGTGGGTGACTCATAATAGCAGGAATAAATATTACAGCAAGTGCATTAACACATGGGAGGAATTTAACATTCCTTTTGTGCGATGGAGTCTTGCTTTGTCACCCAGGCTGAAAGGCAGTGGTGTGATATTGGCTCACTGCAACCTCTGCCTCCTAGGTTCAAGCGATTTTTTTTCCTCAGCCTCCTAATTAGCTGGGATTATAGGCATGCACCACTGCACCTGGCTAAATTTTTGTAATTTTAGTAAAGACAGGAATTCTCCATGTTGGTCAGGCTGGTCTGGAACTCCCAACCTCAGGTGATCCGCCTGCCTTGGCCTCCCAAAGTGCTGGGATTACAGGTGTGAGCCACTGCATTCAGCCAATACATTTGTTTTTTTAAGCTCCTAAGTTTGTGGAAATTCATTACACAGCATTACCAGCTCTGACCAGAGATCTCAAGCACCAACCCCAGCTGTCACACCTGCGGAAAATGCCAAGTCCTCACATGACTCTCTAGGCCTCCAGGAGACCTTCTGTGGTCCCATCAGGCTCCTAGAGACCCCTTAGGGCACTGTCACTACTCTCTGCAGGAGCCACGTGAGGGCAGTGAGAAGACAAGTGGCTGTGGAATTTGAAGCTTCTAAGTCCTGACCCCCTAGGGCCTCAGGTGTCTTACCCAGGTGTGCTGTTAATGTGATGTATCACTTGAGGTTAACCCCGGCTGGCTGGCTGGCTGGGGCAGTCTGTCAGGTTTTGCCACTGTAAAGTTACTCTTCTCCCCCTTTCCATTCTGGAAGAAAGTCACTGTGCACAGCCCACACTGATGGAGGAGGCATCCTCAACTTTTATTTACTGAGTTTGGCAAACCTGCCTGTCACACCAGCACATTTCAAGTACTCCATAGATCCATGAGGCTGCTGACAATCACATTAGACAGTGCAACCCTACTCTAGAACATCAAGGAAAAGCAAGTACCCACACATCTGTCTCTTAGGTACCACTGTACTATTGTTTACTTAATAGTTTTCTGTAAAAGGGGTCACTTTTCTTTTTGAGATAAAATCTCACTCTGACACCCAGGCTGGAGTGCAATGGCGTGATCTCAGCTCACTACAACCTATGCCTTCTGGGTTCAAGTGACTTTCCTGCCTCAGCCTCCCGAGTAGCTGGGAATATAGGCATACACGACCACATCTGGTTAATTTTTATATTTTTAGTAGAGACAGGGTTTTGCCATGTTGGCCAAGCTGGTCTCGAACATTTGACCTCAGGTGATCCACCCACTTTGGCCTCCTAAAGTGCTGAGATTACAGGTGTGAGCCACTGCACCCAGTCACAGGGCTTTTTAAAAAGGGAACTTGATATCACTACCTTACAACGGCCCAGTATCAAGGATGGCCTTGGACATCCAGAAGGTAGAGCAGCTCTATTCCTAAACATGGGCTTTTCCAGCCTTCCTTTCTTCTCCTCAGAAGCCTGGGGCAGGCAGGGACCCCTTGGTCCTGGTCCCCTGGGCTCCAGGGTCCCCACACGAGGGAGCCTTCACCAGTTCACAAGAAGTGTCATGGGCAGCTCTGACCCCTCCTGTGCCCCAGGTGTCTCTGGACCAGAAAGCTGTAGATCTGTGTCTGCCAAACCTGGTTGATAATGAGAGTCACTGGAGAGCTTTCTAAAAGCTTAGACTTTCTTGAGCCCAAAGCACGTGGCTCCTAATTGAAGATACGGGTAGGGACCAGGTAAAAACAGCCCAGGTGGAGCTGATAATTAGCGACATGCCAGAGTCCTACAAGCAGGACAACCGGGCTTAGCTGTGCTCTGGGAAAATTTTCACCTGCAAGTAATGCGCAGCTGTCCGATGGAAGACCCCAGGGCAGGTTCTGACTCCAACTCTTCTTTCCTTGAGACAGAGTCTCACTCTGTGGCCCAAGCTGGAGTGCAGGGTCATGATCTTGGCTCACTGCAACCTCTGACTCCTAGGTTCAAGCGATTCTCCTGCTTCAGTCTCAGCAGTAGCTGGGACCACAGGAGCATACCACAATGCCTCGCTAATTTTTGTATTTTTAGTAGTGACAGGGTTTTGCCATGTTGGGCAGGCTGGTCATGAACTTCTGGCTTCAGCATATCTGCCTGTCTTGGCCACCCAAAATGTTGGGGTGACAGATGTGAGCCACAGCACCTGACTTGACTCACTTTCTAAAATAAGCAGTACCCGCTGAAGGAAAGTGTCTAGCTCAGCCTTCTCCCAAGCTCACAGGACGTGGAATGAGGTGCTGACAGACCCTTTGGAGAAACTCCTTTCCCTGTCCTCTGTGACCAGGAGGAAAGGAGGCTTACTGGTCTGGTATTTCTGGGTGTACAGCCTCTTTGTTTCTTCCTTTTCTTGTCCATATAACATATCAGGTCACTTTGATCAGGGACAGAACTAGATTGTACCCCTCTGGGTGGCTGCTCACTACACTTTAGGGCCAGGTAACTGGTTTACTGAGTTCGGGGAACCTCCCCCATGCCAGATTGAGGTGATTTAGGTGACGAGATTTAGAGCAGATTTTGGACTCCTGAGTAGATGTTATAATGGGATGAGGCCTTGGGGCAGGGTGGATGTACTTTGTATTTGGGATAAACACACATCTTCAGGGTCTAGAGAGCTGACTAGATAGGCAGACTGTCCCTCCCCACACAATGATATCCATGTCCTAATCCCGAGAACCTCTGAATATGTCACATTATATAGAAAAAAGGGACTTTGCAGGTGGGATTAGTAAGGGGTTTGAGACAGGAAGGTTGGCCTGAATACCCAGGTGAGCCCAATCTAACCACACACATTCTTAAAAGCACAGTACTTTCTCTGGCTTAAACAGGAATGATAAGGAGGAATGGGAGGTCTGAGAAGTCACCATGCTGAACAGGGAGCAACCATGAGTCTCGTTCACCTCGTGTATCCCCAGAGCCTGGAACCCAACCGGTGTTTGGCCACAGAAAGGCCAATAAAGTGAACTTTTGTGGTTTCTTTTTGTTTTTTGAGATGGAGTTTTGCTCTTGTTGCCCAAGCTGCAGTGCAATGGTGCAGTCTTGGCTCACTGCAACCTCTGCCTCCCAGGTTCAGGCAATTCTCCTGTCTCAGCCTCTCGAGTAGCATGTGCCACCACGCCCGGATAATTTTCTGTATTTTTCGTAGAAATGGGGTTTCACCATGTTAGCCAGGCTGGTCTCAAACTCCTGAGCTCAGCTGATCCGCCCGCCTCAGCCTCCCAAAGTGCTGGGATTACAGGCGTTAGCCACTAAAGTGAACGTTTAAGCACTGCATTCCAGCTAGCAGCCGTGAATTATTTAACCTCTCTGACCCGCTGTCATCCCGTTTCTATGGATATCAGAAGGGCAGTGAAATAACCCACCCAACGTTATCCAATGAATGAACAGTGGCGCTGGCCCCACTGCAAGCCCTTCAGAACCCTTCTGGTTGACAAATCTGGCAGCCCCCCACCCCCACCTCGGCCTGGCCAAAATGGGCAGAACTCCTGGGTAAACAGGAGTGAAGCTTCTTATGGCCCCATTTTGTTTCTTTGCTTCATTCTGTGCCTTTGCTTTCTGGTGACTGGTTGTCATCCTATTTCTTGAGCACAGACCAGCAGAGGGTGCCAGTGCTGGTACAGAGAACTTCAGCTCCCAGAGCTGCCCTGGGGAAGAGCTGCTGTAGGGAAGGGCCTGCTCCTGACCACCCACAACAAGTGTCCTTAATGATGAGAAGCACCTACTGGTTTATAACCTGGCTCTGTGGCTGGAGAGAGCCCCTGGACAAAGGACTTCATCTCCATGGCTGCAGTTTTCACAGCTGTGAAAGGGGACAGGGTAAATGCACCTCCTAGGGGTACTGAGACAGTAAAATGAAGCAACTTATGAGACGGCTTCTCACACAGTCCCTGGCACTTCATTCTTTGTTGAACTTCCATTCTTTTTGTTTTGTTTTGTTTTGAGACAGAGATTTGCTCTGTTGCACAGGCTGGAGGACAGTGGCGCAGTCTCTGCTCATTGCAACCTCTGCCTCCTGGGTTCAAGGGATTCTTCTGTGTCTGCCTCCTGAGTAGCTGGGAGTACTGGCACACACCCCCACACACACACCACGTCTGGCTAATTTTTGCATTTTTAGTAGAGATGTGTAACCGCCATGTTGGCCAGGCTGGTCTTGAACTCCTGACTCCAGGCGATCTGCCCGCCTTAGCCTCCCAAAGTGCTGGGGTTACAGGTGTGAGCCACTGAGCCCAGCTGAATTTGCATTCTTTATCAAGAGTCAAGCTCGAAGACCTCTCATTTCAGATTGTGCTCCAACCACATGAATCATTTTTTGGACTCAGCTGGCTATCTCCTTTTCCTCCATGCTTTTATGTCTTTACCAAGTCTTCCCTCTGTACTTAAAGAGCACTCCCCAACGGTGTAGCCATCACCCTCAGGTTCACTATAAACTATACAGGAGGCCCAATTCAAAAGGCCCTTCTAAGCAGGGAGCTCCTTTCATTTGAATACTGCTGCAGGCCACGTGTAAATTCAAGACACTGCCTTTGCTTGTATATTTCCAGTCTTCCAGCCTAAAACCCAGCCAGTCCTAACACTGACTGACTGTCCATGTATATTATGTAAGACCCCATGCTGTGCAGGGATTCTGAGTTAAGTAAGACACAATCACTGTAAGCACCTCCAACAGAGACAGAGATAGCAACAGATGATTTCAGAACAGCATATGTGCCTGTCTACAGAGACCCACTCTTAGGAGGGGAACATTAATTCAGTTCCCAAGAACCTACCAGGTACCACCCTTCAGAGGAAGAGAGGTCTCCACTTCACAGACAGACTTTCAAGGCCAAATTCAAAAAGGAACCAACAGGACCAAGACCGGACCCCAGGTTTGGCTGACATCACTATCTTTCTTTTCACAAGGAGGCAGAGGCCCCTTGAAGACGTCCTTTTGCACAAGCTCCAAAGTATCTACTAAATGGAGATCATTATGGCTGAAAATGCATTTTCTCCTTGTCCTTGCAGCTGCTCTGTAAGTTTGGGCTATAGCCTGATGTTCATCTGCCCCAGCCCTAGCCAACTGCTAGCCAACAGATCACAGGGTTGTGACCCTTGGAATTAGAAGCCATTCTACACACAGTGTCTCTTCTAGGTGCTTTTTTTCATCAACGATTAAACCACAAACAGGCCAAGTGACAAAGCATTCAGTTCCTTCACACGGTCATTCCTTCCCCCTCTCGCTTCACCTGATGCAGAAGCATTTGTCAGTCAAACTTGAGCATTACAAGAATATGCAACAGAAAGAATTAGAGAACTCAGTAATCCAAAAGCTGCTAAATGAGGGTTTTCTGCATTTTTAAGGGTAAATGTAAAGGAGTCCCAAGAAAAGTGAAGTCACAGCCTCTGCAGCTTATTTTCAGTTCTTAGAAAAGAGCCAGTGTCAAAGGGAAAGCGGCTCTGGCCCAGAACACAGACTCCGTTGTCTGGCAGGGGTGTTTGCTGATAAACCAGCTTGGATTTGGCACCAGAAATTAAAAATTCTGACTTCTGTTTTCAGTTGGTGATATCAAGGAGGAAACACAAGCCAAAGCAGTGAAAGTTATTAACATTCAGAGAAACCACACAGCTCAGCTAACGTGCTGGGGTGACACCCTTCTATCACCAAGCCACCAGCAGTTTTGAGGTGACTGTCATAAAAAACACAGTGGCCTCTTTTTTCTACCCCATGATGCCACACATTCCTGAGATGTGTTATCACTCAGAGCACCATGTAGGCCCAACCAGCATTTTTCAATGGACATTATTTACCAGAAGTTGGGGGAGGACAAATGGAACAGGATAGGGTACAGGGGGTTTTCGGCAGCTTGGGTCTGCTTTCTGGCATACAAGCAGGTTTTGCCACAGACTTTAAGATTTTGGGAGTTGGCCGGGCGCGATGGCTCAAGCCTGTAATCCCAGCACTTTGGGAGGCCGAGGCAGGTGGATCACGAGGTCAAGAAATCAAGACCATCCTGGTCAACATGGTGAAACCCCGTCTCTACTAAAAATACAAAAAAATTAGCTGAGCATGGTGGCACGTGCCTGTAATCACAGCTACTCAGGAAGCTGAGGCAGGAGAATTGCCTGAACCCAGGAGGCAGAGGTTGCGGTGAGCCGAGATTGTGCCACTGCACTCCAGCCTGGGCAACAAGAGTGAAACTCTGTCTCAAAAAAAAAAAAGATCTCGGGTGTCTACTACACATCCAGCTCAGGGACTACTACCAGGTGCCCTATAATAATTTTGTGAATAAGGTTTGCCTTTTATTATTATTATTATTTTTTTGAGACAGAATCTGGCTTCATCTTCCAGGCTGGGGTACAGTCGCACAATCTCAGCTCACTAAAACCTCCGCCTCCTGAGTTTAAGAAATTCTCGTGCCTCAGCCTCCAGAGTAGCTGAGATTACAGATGTGTGCCACCATGCCTGGCAAACATTTTTCTATTTTTAGTAGAGATAGGGTCTCACTATGTTGCCCAAGCTGGTCTCAAACTCCTGGCCTCCAGTGATCTGTCTGACTCGACCTCTCAAAGTGTTGGGATTACAGACATGAGTCACTGCACCCAGCCATTATGACTAAATTTTAGCCTAAGAATTCTGTAACAGAGATCTCATTGTCTGCACCAAAATTTAATTTAAATGTAATCAAAAGAAACTGATCGAGTGACCTAGCCAGGGAGTGTGCCTAAAGAGAAATGATGATGAGATGGAATGTGGTGTCCTGGATGAGACACTGGAACAGGAAAGGACATTAGGAATAACCCCAAGAAGTCTGAATTAAGTAGAGATGGGTTATTAAAAGCATCTCAATATTTGTTTATTAATTTTAACAAATTCACCATACTAATGTAAGATGTTAATAATAGGGGAAGTTGGGTACAGGTACATGGGAACTCTTTGTATAATCTCTGCAATCTCTCTCTCTCTCTCTCTGTGTGTGTGTGTGTGTGTGTGTGTGTGTGTGTGTGTGTGTGTAGACAAGCAAGAATATACTGATACTCCCAGCAATTATGATTTGGTGCCTACTAAGTGTCACATACCATGTAAAAGTGATCTACACATATCTTCATTTATTCCTCACACTAGTGCTATGAGCTGGGCATAATCTGCATTTTACAGCTAAAGAAATTGAAGAAGAGATGGTAGGTACCTTACTCATAATCACATGGCAAGGTTAGTGGCAGATAAAGGGCTCAAATACAGGTTGACAGGACAGCTCAGCAATACTGCCTCAAATATCCCCAACTGTGAACATTAAACAGTTCCAAACAAGCTGCATGAGGACCATGAAAACAAGGCACACTTTCCAATCTGCCCCACATTAGAAAGAAAAGAGTTTAGAAGCAGAGCACATGCCAGGCACAGTGGCTCATGCCTGTAATCCCAGCACTTTGGGAGGCCAATGCAGTTTGATCACGAGGTCAAAACATTGACACTATCCTGGCCAACATGGTGAAACCCCATCTCTACTAAAAATACTTTTTTAAAAAATTAGCTGGGAATGGTGGCATGTGCCTGTAGTCCCAGCTACTCAGGAGGTTGAGGCAGGAGAATCTCTTGAACCTGGGATGTGAAGGTTGCAGAGACAAGATCATGCCACTGCACTCCAGCCTGGCAACAGAGTGAGATTCTGTCTCAAAAAAACAAACAAACCAAAAGCACAGCACAGCCAAGACACAACACTCAATGCTGGAGAGGATGTCTGTAAGTCCACCAATATCACCATACATTCTGTGCAATCAAGAAATTTACTTGGATGGGGGTGGGGTGGGCTCCTGTGTGTAATTCCAGCACTTTTGGAGGCCAACGCCAGTGGATAACCTGAGGTCAGGGGTCTGAGATCAGCCTGGTCAACATGGCAAAACCCCATTTCTATCAAAAATACAAACCTAGCCTGGTGTGGTGGCACACTCCTTCAATTCCAGCTACTCAAAAGGCTGAGCTGGAGAAATGCCTTAACCTGGGAGGGGGAGTTTGAAGTGAGCTGAGATTTTGCCACTGCACTCCAGCCTGGGAGTAAAACTCCCTCTCAAAAAATAAAAAAAATGAAAGGAGGAGGGCCATGTTCGGTGACTCATACCTGTAATCTCAGTACTTTGGGAGGCCTAAGTGGGTGGATCACCTGAAGTCAGGAGTTTGAGACCAGCCTAGCCAACATGAAAAAACCTAGTTTCTACTAAAAATACAAATAAATATATGCATATATATAGATATGTACATACATACATACATACATATATATATATTAGCCAGACAGTGGCACCGCTACCTCATTCATCACCAATGTTTGTTTATGTCTCTTCCTCTCTCTTTTCCTTGGAGATGGAGTCTCACTCTGTGGAGCCTCCTAGGCTGGAGTGCCATGGTGTGATCTCGGCTCACTGCAACCTCCACCTCCTGGGTTTAAGTGATTCTTCTGCCTCAACCTCCCAAGTATCTGGGACTACAGGCATGCACCACCACACCTGGCTAATTTTTGTATTTTTAGTAGGGATGGGGTTTCACCATGTTGGCCAGGATGGTCTCGAACTCCTGACCTCCAGTGATCCACCTGCCTTGGGCTCCCAAAGTGCTAGGATTACAGGCATGAGCCATCATGCCTGGCTTTTTTTTTTTTGAGTTGGGGTATCCCTATGCTTTCTAGGTAGGCCCTCAAGCGATCCTCCCACCTCAACCTCCTGAGTTCCTGAGATTACAGGTGAGTGTCACCTTGCCTGCCATGATATTGTCACCACAGACCCCTCTCATTCCCTTTCATAGGAAGTCACTGAGAACCAGAAAAGCTTGAGCCAAAAACTAGGGAAACTGATAGTTGAACTCATTTCTGCTGGGTGCCAAAGTTCTCTGTGCCTCCTTCTGTGAAAAGTGGAGGTGGCAAGATCCAGTGGCTCACACATATAATCCCAGCATTTGGGAGGCCTAGTGGGTGGATCACCTGAGGCCACTGCACACCAGTCTGGACAACAAGAGTGAAACTCTATATTGAAAAAAACAAGAGAGTAAGAAAGAAAGAAAGAAGAGAGGAAGAGAGAGAATGAGAAAGAGAGAAGAAAAGAGAGAGAAAGAAAGAAAGGAAGGAAGGAAGAAAATCAGAGGCTTTGGTCCCTTAATCTGCCACACTCTGGAGTAATTCTGTCCTTGCTTGAATGTGATCTCCTTGAGGCAAAGTCTGGGTCTCCTTTCTCTTGCATGCCCACCCTGGCCTGTCTGTCTCACACTACCTGTTCAATGATGGCTGGCCCATGTAGAGTATGGGTTTGAGGCATCCCAAGACTAGGAGATGTAGAAGATGTGAGTGAGAAGCCTTGGAATGTTCTGCCTATCAGGAAATGTGTCTATCCCAGAGTTCAGCCGAGAAGCTGTGCTCCCTCCGACGCCAGTGCTCAGAGCTCCCTTACACAGGGTGGAACCTTGGATGGCCAAGTATATTGGCTCAATATTTGCCTTGAGTAGCTGGGTGCAGTGGCTCCAGCCACTGCTGGATCTGTAATTCTAGCACTTTGAGAGGCTGAGGCGGGTATTCAGAATATGATAAACGTAATATCTGCAATGTTTTGAGTGTAACACAAAATTTGAAAGAAATTTTTAAAATGAGATGTAATTTCATTACATCAGTATAAAAAATTCCCTCATGGCAAAACACGGTAAGCAAAGTCAAAGGACAAACAACAAACTTAAAAGCAACAATGTAAGTCATATTGCCAGGAGCTAATTCCCTTCATATATCTAAAGCTCCTACATATCAATAATAAAACAGTAACCATATAATAGAAAAACAGGTAGCAATATATAAACAGTGAGCTCTCAGAAAGAGAATTACAAAGGACTCATTCACATGAAAAGATGCCCAAACTCCATTAAAAGAGATATATAAGTTAAAAATTAGAAGAAAATAACATTTTCACCAATCAGATAAACTCTAGTAGCACTCTGTACTGTTGAGTCTATAAAGAAACAGACACACTAAAACCTTGTTGGTGTAAGTATATACCGATAAAATGTTAATGGAGAACAATTTGGAAATGTGGGAGATGATGTATTTACATGTAAGTATTGTGTACTTCAGCATAGATATAACCGGAAAAGTGGCGGGGACAACTAAAGCATGTTACATTCAGTCGATGGAGTGAATGCTCTACAGCCATCACAGAGAATGAGGCAGTCCCGTAAATACCAAGATGAAGTGATCTTTTAGACACCCAGAGCAGCAGATCTTTCTTCTCGTTGGCTTCACTACTGGTAGGGTCATCTTTGGTAAGGTGATGCAGAACATCTAATTCAATAATATAACTTCCCATAAATACTTAAGAAGAATTCAAAGCTACCAATTGGGAAAAGAGCTTTTTATAAAGTAGTGCAAAAATCTACAAATTACTTAGAAAACAGAACATCATGCAGAAAACTCTAACTAAAAACATCCAAAATGGAATTCTTTACTACACTTACATGCTAACCTGTCTCATCATTCTACCATATCTGCTTCTTTTCATCCTCAACCCCAGATAACAGTACAGAGAGCCCAGACATCCTTAAACTCCATGTAAGCTCATGTTGTTAAAAACAGCCAGAGGGTGATTAACTCATGAATCCCCAAGTGTGTTCTCAGATTATCCACAGGAACCAGAAAGCAGTGAACTTTTCCAAATGCACAGAAACAGAAGCAGAAAGCAAGTGATTTAATCAAGACACCACAGAGATTAAAGGTAAGCATCTACTTACCACGTGAATGAGTGTTTGTCTCATCTTGATCTCTGACTTAACCAACTATACAAAATTCCTATGAACTGAGAAAAGGTTTATTAGACTCCCTTCTGAAATCAGAGGTACTAGATTAACTGAATCCATAACTGCTAAACTATGAAACACAACTAAAGGCTAAACTATGAAGCTTCAGTTTTATTTCAGGCAACCTCCCGACATAAACACAATCTAGATATAAAAAAAAAAAAGCTCAACATACACACATCCCCCAAAAATTACACAGAACACAAACACACAGAAAGGGTGGGCCTGCTTCCTATGCACAGCACTGTCAAGCTTGCTCTGGTAAATGAAAGCCAGGAAGCTCATCCCTGAACAGGATGAAGGGGATGAATACAAGAGCAAGGAAGCCCTTCTATGAAGAGAGTTTGGAGTGTGTCTCTGTGTGTATATGTACTCACATTTTTAGTGTCTTTGGTGTGTGAAAGGAAAATAAATCTTGGGGCCCCTAAATCACTAAGCTAAAGGGAAAAGCCAAGCTGGGAACTGCTTAGGGACAACCTGCCTGTCACTGAGATAGATGCATAGCCTATTGCCTCCTTTGGAAAGGCTAATCAGAAACTCAAAGAATGCAAGCACTCCTGTGTCCCACCTCTCTGTGACCCAGAAGCTCCTTCCAGCTTCAAGTCTCCTTCCTGTCTTTGCTTCAAGTTGTCCTGCCTTTCCGGACACAACCATTGTACTTCTTACATATGTTGGCTGATGTCTCACTTCTCCCTAAAATGTATAAAACTAAGCTGTGTCCCGACCACCCTGGGCACATGTCATCAGGACTTCCTGAGGCTGTCTCAGGAGGGTGCATCCTCAAACTTGGCCAAATAAACTTTCTAAATTAACTGAGACTTGTCTCAAATTTTCAGGGTTACAAATAATACCAGCAAATCCGGAGACCCGCTGAAGGGAAAAAGAAGGTAGTCTAACTTCATTATGACTGCAAAAATGCATCTGGTATATCCATACAATAAGATATTACTTAGCAAATAGAAGGAAAAGAACTACTGACACAAAAAACACGATGTATGAATCTCAAAATAATCACGTTGAATTAAAAAAGCCAGAAAAAAAGAATACCTACTGTATGATTCTATTTATACAATATATAAGTTAGAAAATGGAAACTAATCTACAGTTACAAAAGCTTATCAATGGTTCCCTGTGTATCAGAGGCAGGAGGAAGACAGTACTGAAGGGAACAAGGAAACTGTTGGGATAACAAGTACGTCTATTATCTCTAGTGGTGAAAGCTCTATGGCTGAATACCTATGTGAAAACATCTAACTTTACACTTCTAATATGTGCAGCTTGGGTGTCACTTGACTCCTCAATAAAGCTGTTTAAAATGTTTTGATAAAAATAAGTTCACATTGACCACTAATCGGGTTTAACTGAAACCTTACAAAATGAAGGAGATTATTTTCACTTTCAGAAGGATACCTGATCGCAGTTACATATCATGCTTTGTGGACAAGCAATTTCAGAATAAATACAGATTTCAAATACTTAAATGTCTGTATTTCTTTCCATTCATCCTTTTTATTATTTAAAAGAAGCTAGGCTGGGCACGGTGGCTCACGCCTGTAATCCAAACACTTTGAAGACAAAGGTGGGCAGGTCACCCAAGGTTGCGGGTTTGAGACCAGCTTGACCAATATAGTGAAAACCCCATCTTTAAAAAAAAACGAAAACAAAAATTAGATTGGGCTCAGCGGCTCACGCCTGTAATCCTAAAGAAGCTAAAGCATTTTACAAAAAACCTTTCATCACTTCAAGTTTCTTACAGAGACTCTCTGAAATTCAATAAACATTTAACTTTTTGGAAAAGACAGGACCTTACACACCATCCTGTCCAACTTTCTCAATTTAAGAAAGTAAACTTAGCCCCTCCCCTTGTAGGGAGTTCATCCAGTCTCGTAGCTTTGAAGTCAGTTCTGTGTTGCTGACACCTACCGTTGTCATTTTCATCTTGACCTCCCCACTGAACTACAGACATTTATGCCACTGCCCACTAAACCACCTCACTTGACTATCTAATAAGTACCTAAAACCAATTGTGGCCAAAAGGTATCTTCTGATTCCCCTCACCACCAACTTCTCCTCCAATTTCTTTCATCTCTGTAATTGAACAATCACATATTCAGTTCTCAACTAAAACCTAGAAATCAGCTCATGACTAGTCATCTCCTGCCTTCCACATAGAATCCACACTTAAGTTCTTAGCTCTGTCTGCAAAGTAGATTGCCAAAGCTGGCCCAGGCTCCATCTACCCAGCTACTATGGCTTCTTATGCAGACAACAGCTATGAAAGGTCCCCATTTTCTCTCCTGCCTCTACCAGTCAGTCACTACACAGGAGCCACAGTTATGAGGCCATCAATCCTCAGACCTAGAATACTCTACATTGCTGCCATCATTAAAGTGACATCCTAACTCCTTATTCTTCCCTAAAGTATCAAGGCCCTTTCCACCTCTCTAGCCTCATCTACCACTCTTTTTTCTCTGGATACATTCCAACATTTCATACTGACTGTCTCAAACACAGTAAACTCATTCCCACCCCAAAGCCAATGCTTTTCCACCTCCATACCTGGAATGCACACAGATACTTCACCATTCATATCTCAACTCAAATAACATCTTGAAAAGCTTCCCAGACCTCACAATCTACAGAAGTATCCCCTGGTGAGAAGCAGCTGGTGAGGGGAATCAGGAGCCCTTTGGCCACAATAAGTTTAGAAATGTATTAGGTGTTCAAGTGAATATTTAATTCACTTATCATAGATCCCATTTTACTGATGTTACAGTACTTATCACTATCTAAAATTATTTTGTAAAGTTCTTTACTTATATATTATATATGCTAATAAAATTCATTCATTCATTTATTCATTCATTCATTCCTGCTATGCCTATCAGAAGCACTAGCCCAAATAAGAACTGTGATCTTTTCTTATTTCACTTGAAAGCATTCATTTCTGGGTGCCTGGTACTACTGGTTAAAAAGTGCCCATGTGCATTTTTTTTACACCTATTTTAGTTCTTTTTTAATTCCCAAGTATGACGATTGGGTTTCCACACTCAAACCTGAGTGTGAGCCTTTTGACAACATCAGCATATTACCAGTCTGACGTTTAAAAATAAAGGTCACTTTCAACTGTCCTATTAATTTTACAAGATTCCAAATCTCCTTCCTTAAACCTTTTTACATCATTACCTGCCTGATGTTTAAAAATAAATTTCAATTTCAACTGTCCTATTAATATTACAAGTCTTCAAATTATGCTTCTAAAAACCTGAAAAATTCAACAACTGGCCTGCCTCATTATCATGAGATTCCTATTTGATATAATATCAACGTATCAATTTACATGAATGTTGTTGATTTTGAGACTGCATGGCCTGTCACTATAATAGTACACTTTTTGATTAGGATAAGATCAATATAAAAAGTATTTACTTTTTTTTTTTTTTTTTAATTTTTTATTGGATTATAGGTTTTGGGGTACATGAGCAGAGCATGCAAGACAGTTGAAAAAGTATTTACTTTTAATGATTAAATTGCGATCTCTAATATCTTACCTTTGGGATACTTAGCAAACAGACACTTACAATATATACTATCTAAATGCACCAATTTAAACATTTTTAATTCCTTTATTTTCTTTTTTAGAATTTCAAAGCTTTCAGACACTGCTACCAAAAAATCCACAGTAGATTTTTTAACTGGTTGTTACACATTATAAATGGTCTCATAGTAAATCATTAATCACTGGGATGTACATTTTATGAGGACAGAGATGTTTATCCAGTTTGTTCATTCTATTCCTCAGCACCTATTCCTGGCATATTATCAGCATAAAATAATATATGTTGTTAAATACCTGCAAGCTCCTGTTTTCCCTTATGGAGATCACCATATTACTTGCACATTTAGAGCATACTGCTAATATGTGTAATCTCTTCTTGTTATTGCTTGATGCCATAAAAATATTAAGCATGATCCGAACAGAAATTCTAAATCACAAGTTCTTGACTTTCAAGTTATACAGTGATATGTGGCAAATGGGTGGCAAGTGATCAACACAGATTTTTGCATAAAGTGTGATCAACATAGATTCTCTTACCTTGTGCTGAGGAGGCAAGACTCAATATGGAGTCTGGATACACAGACTGCTCTAGGGCTAGGGAGAAAGCCACCGATAGAAGACCGTCTGTCTGTGCATCTCTGAATATAGACTGCCAGAGTATCAAGTTTTATACGGATGCCAAGGTGAATGTTAAATAGCGCTACAGGGCTGCTAATGAACGTTGCCATAAGAAAGTCATCAGAAGCAACCATTGTGAATCCTAGAAAAGCAGCTCAGTTTTTTGTGCTGCAAGTAATTTATACTAATGAAAATTCCAATAGTCAAGTTCAAGAATAATCATTCATGAATAATCAAGGTTATTCCTAAAACATTACCCTTGCCCTCACATTTCTAAGAAAAAAGCAGCAGAGATACAACTAGTTTGCTGGGAACTACATATAACACAGTGAACAAGAGTGGGAATGTGTGTCATCTGAATGCCACCTATCATGTCAAAGTAGGCTGACACTGCAGATCAGAAGCAAGCAGCTCTCTGCCACCTAATACACCCTAAATATGAATCCCTGTTCCATCTTCAACCAAGTAACCACTGGCATTTATAACCTGTTTCTTAATATGAAAATATGAATAATCCCTGTATAGATTTGTAAATAATAAAATCTATTTTAAAAAAGAAAAGTAAACATATACTTCTAATCCTTTGATCACCATGGTCTGCCTACCTGGCTGGCTGGCTGGACTGAGGAGGAGCAGGTTCAGAACCCACTGGGAAAGCTCCTATAAAAGATAAGATGACAAGTAAACAGGCCATTATTTAACAAACAAAACGGACTTTTATAAAATATGCATTATACCACTTCACACCCACCAAGATGCCTATAATCAAAAAAATAGCAATGGTTGACAAGAATGTAAAGAAACTGGAACCCTCACACATTGCTGGTGAAAATGTAAAATCATGCAGTCACTTTGGAAGACAGTTCCTCAAAATGTTAGGTATAGTTATCATGTGAACCAGTAATTCCACTCTTAGGTATACACACAGAAGAAGTAAAAACAGATCGACACAAAAGCTTCTACACAAATGTTCATGGCAGCATTATTCATACTTGCAAAAAACATGAAAACAACCCAAATGTCCATCAACAACAGACAGACAAATAAAATGTGCTATATCCATATAATGGAATAATATATGGAAATTAATAAAAAATGCATGATGATATGCAAAGATAGATAAACCTTGAAAACATGCTAATGAAAGAAGTCAGACACAAGACCACAAGTCATCTGATTGCACCTACATAAAATGTCTAGAATAGGCAAATCTATAGAGACAGAAAGTAGATGAGTGGTTGCTTAAGGCCGAGAAATTTGGGAAAAATAGGGAGTGACTGAATGGGTGCAAGATTTCTCTTTTTGATGGAAATGTTACAGATTAGACAGTGGTGATAGCTGTACAACTGTGACTATATTAAAACCATTGAATTGTACACTCACTTTAAATGAGTGAGTCCTATGGTATGTGAACTATATCTTGATAATGCTATTAAAATATATTGTGTATTATCTTTAAATAATTATAGCTTTCAACCATCAAATGACATGTCTTATCAAGATAAAGTATGGACATGTTGTCACCCCAACAGCTACATTCCGTATGGCTCACAAAGTCCTCTCACAGCCCCCAGTCCCCATGACCAAGAGTATTCCCCAGGGCATTTCTGCCAGAGCTCCCAGAGAAGATGCTTTCTCTTCCTAGAATCACAGGTGGAGCTGGTTTCAACTGGGGTTCCTTCTGTGACAAGAGAGAATAGGCTAACACTCTAAGAAAAGCAGAATGAGAGAGGGAGTGGGGCAGTGGGATAAAGAAAGAGGGGGAAAGAAGAAGGTAAGATAGGAGGAGACACAGAGAGGAAGAGCACAGTAATTATTGTTGGAGCATCTGCATCCAGCCATGCTGGCTAGTTTTAAGTGGGTCTCTGTAATTTGCTTTTAGGAGAGTCTTAATATGTTACTTCACTACAAACTCTTTCCCTACTTAACTGATAACTTTCCAAGGATATATACACAAGTAAAACTAAATCCTGGGCACATTTTGTTTAACACAAAGATATATGAATATTAGAAACAGCACACATAGCTCAGTGGTTAAATGAAGTCACACAGACTTAGATTCAAATGCGAGTCTGAGGCTTACATAAGTGACCTTGGGAACACACAATTTAACTTACTCCCAAACCTTAGTTGCCACTTCTGTAAAATGGGAGCCCTAGGTTTGGTTTTCTTACAGACAGGCCACTGTCCACATTAAATGAAATAACTCATGGCAGTGTCTCAATACAGTACCTGGCATATGAGAACACAACAATATGACCCACCATTATTAGTGGTAAACTCATGATTTATCACAGATATATTTAGAGCATAAAAAAGTATTGTTTTAAAGCAAAGATAGTATGAATAAGACTAGTAGGCAAGAGCCAGAGAAAACTGTATCATGCTTTACAAAAAATACTTCTTATTTATTTGTAGAGCATTATTTTTAAGACATGTTAGAAACTAAACCTAGTAATGGTAAAGACAACAGCCAGAACCAAAAATTTTAATTCATAAAAATCAATTCTGGTTCTTAGCTAACTTTGCCCAATACATACTTTGGTCAGAGTTATTTCTTATTACCTTCAGTCTGCAATCACTTTTGGAAACCACTCCCCACTTGCAAATAGACAGCTTTAGACAACTATTTAGATTGCTAAGCTTTCTGTCCTTCTACAACACTGCATATTATTGCATCCACATGACAGAATTCCCTCCATTTATCTACTGCCCATAGATATCACTAACTTGGCTCAGACACAAGTTCTCTCCAAAAGTGACCTTGTGATTACCCAGTTCTGAGTTCATTCATTCATTCAACAAAGACTTAATGAGAACCTACTATGTGCAAGGTACTGTACTGGATACCAGAGATGCAGAGAATAAAAGAGATACCTCTTCTTTGTGTTCTCATGAGGACCTGTTGCCTCCTCATCACAACACTGACCACACTGATTACTGATTTTCTAACTCCTTCTCTGCAACCCCTACAGAGAATCTAAGCAACCTGAGGTCAGGGACCATAGCAAAGCTGATTTGCACCGTATCACATTATTTTGAATAAGTCATGAAAAAAACTGAAACAGAATGAGGTGTCAGCACAATATAGCCACAGCATAGCTATTTGCATGGTCAGAGACTCATGCAGAGCATGAGTAAAGTGAGGTGTGTAGACACACAAACTTTACAGATGAAATGCACCAATTCCAGAAAAAACACAAACTACAATAACTCATCCAATATGAATTTAAGTAACTCTATAACTATTAAGAAAACTGGCTTTGCAATTTAAAATCCCATAAACATCTCTAGGCCAGTGAGGTGCGATGGCTCACACCTGTAATTCCAGCACTTTGGTAGGCCCAGGTGGGTGGATCACCTGAGGGCAGGAATTCAAGATTACTCTGGCAAACACTGTGAAACCCTTCTCTACTCAAAATACAAAATATTAGCTGGGCGTGGTAGTGGGTGCCTGTAATCCCAGCTACTCAGGAGTCTGAGGCAGAAGAATCCTTGAACCCAGGAGGTGGAGGCTGCAATGAACCAAGGTCGTGCCATTGCACACCAGCCTGGGCAACAAGAGAAAAATTTCATCCCCCACCTTCCCACCAAAAACAACAACAACAACAAAAAAAAAAAAACAGCCCAGATGGCTTTACTAAAGAATTCTATCAAATTTTTTAGAAAGAATTAACACTGGTTTTATACAATCTCTCCCAGAAAATAGAAGAGAAAGGAATACCTCTGAATTCAATAAAGGGAGTGGTCTAGACATAAGGAGACTAAGCAGAGTTTAGAACCAAATGCAGTCTGTAGTTCCAAACTAGATCGTGTTGTTAAACAGAATTTGATCGGATAATCAGTAAAGCTTGAATAACGTTGAAGATGTGAAGATAGAAATGTATTAATTTTCTAATTTTGATGGTCATTTTGATACTACACAGAAGAATGGCCTTAGGAAATGCCACTAAAATATTTGGAAGCAATGGGTCATCAAGTCAGCAACTTATTAGCAAATGGTTCGGGGAAAAGCAAATGTTATCTGAATTGTACTGATAACCCTCCTGTAAATGTAATCTTGTTTTAAAACAAAGAAGAAATATTTCTTAAACATATAGGAGGCTATCTTTATGATCTCAGGATACAGAAGAATTTCCTCAACTAGGTATAAAAACACTGCAAATATGAATGTTATAAATTCAGCCACATGAAGATTAAGAACTTTATAAATGGAACATTATTCAACTTTTCAAAAGAAAAGAAATTCTGGCTTTTATGAGCCATATAACATATGTGACAACACGAATGAACCCTGAAGACATGCTAACTCAGATATGCCACTCACAAAAAGACAGATGCTGTAAGTTTCCACTTATATGAAGTATCTAGAATAGTGAAATTCATAGAAACAAAAGGCCAGCGGCTGGCCCTGGAGGAAATAGAGTCGATTAATTAATATACAGTTTCAGTTCTGTAAAATGAAAAACTGGAGATCTAGTGCTCAGTGTTGTGAATACACTCATCACTACTGAACTACCCACTTAAAGATGGTTAAGATGGCAAATTTCATGCTTATTACCACATACATATATACACTTGTGGATAACACTTGAAGAAAGAAAGGAAATGGTTAACACAATATTGCAGAAGTCTCTCCTCTCTGGGATGTGATCTGAAAAGGGCACAAAGGGAACTTAAAAAAAAATTTCCTTGAGTTCAAGTACAAGTGGTTTTCATCATCCTCAAAAGGATAAGCTCCTGCAAATCTAATTTTTAAAATAAACTCCCCAGGAAAGGGAAGATGAGCCAGTACAAAAGCTCTGAAAATAAATAAAAAACTACAGGACAGGGAAGGCAAAAGGAAAGAATCATGAATTCTCTCAGTATTATTAACTTTAAATTATATTCTCTAAATAATAAAGGATCAATTTCTGTACAACAATTTAAAGTTATAAGTGGTACTGCTCAAACTAGATGTACTTTATGTAACTACCAAATATCTTTCTAAAATATGGAGCCAAATAATATCAATCCCTCAGCCTTTCTATATTGCCCACGACAACAGAAGGAGTCAGACAGGACAGGGGAAGTCCTCAGTGGTCTGAACAAGGAGAAGCACAAAGAGGCACTGAGGGCCAGCGTTCTGCCTCGAGAAAGCAGAAGCTGGTGGCTACACAGTATACAGTTTGTTCAGAGGCCTCCCACTTCTGACTGGTTTTCCGCTAAGAAAAAAAGGGTAAGGGTCAAAAATATACCCACATGGTTCCTTATGGGGTGGGGGGAGAAATTAAAATGTCTAATTCTTCTTCTCAATAGCTTTAAAACATGTAAATCAAATTCTAAATTTTCTACTGTCAACTGGCTATATCAGCTGGGACTCAGGTCAGATACAGACAGGTCACGGAGGCTGACTGAAAATCACCTATATTTCACTCTTATTTTTATTCACAATGCTTTCAGGAAAAACTTTTTTGATTAAAAATTTTCTCATCATTCTACTCAAAGTACCATAGGTTCTTTATTCTATCAAATGAGATTCTCACTCTGAAAAATACAATGGAATTCTTTAAATATAAAATGTGCAACCTCCAAATAGAATCTTGAGTCCTGCCCTATTCCCTGAACTTCAGATTCACATCTTCAATGTCCTTCACATTTCTACTTCAAAGTCTAGCCAGCATCTGAGACTTAACACTGCCGAAAAAAGTATCATTCAGATCCACCCCTTCTCATATTCCAACAGCCCTTTCTCTTCCAGGCTGGTGTCAGAGGCTGTCACACTTACCTTCCACTGAGCTGTTAACACTTAAACTGTCCATGGGCAGGGAAGCTAAAAGAGCACCAATTGTAACACTCCTTCTGGGGCCTCAGGGCCTGCACAGAGTTTTGCTCCTCCCAGCACCCAAAAGCACTCACCCCAGCTCCTGCACACGCTTACCTGCATGTTCCCTCCCATGATGGGTTGAGCACAGGGGGTTCTAGTGAGTGGAGTCTGCCCCTGCCAGCGCCTAAGTGCTACTTTCAGCATCCACGCCCCAGTTCCCACCAGCAAAGCGTTCAGGGAAATTATCCTGCTTCGTTATCTCAGTCAGGTGACCAAATCAACATCAACAGTGAGCAGTCACATTGAAAGTACACATTCTTTCCTTTGTACGGACAGAATCTTTTCGGTCTTCCTCCCAGGCATCCATAAACCCAGATGTATTATGAGAAACACATGTGATAAATCCCATTTGAGGGACATTCTACAAAATACATGACCAGTAGTTTTCAAACCTGACAAGGTCACCAAAAAGAAAGGAAAGTCTGAGAAACTGCCACAGACTAAAGGAAGCTAAGGAGACACAAAGGCTAAATGTAATATGGTAAACTGTGTAAGATCCAGGAACACAAAAAGGACCTTGTTATAAACTGAATGTTTGTGTCCTGCCCAGAATCCTCATATGCTGAAGCTTTAACCTCAAATGTAATAGTATCTGGAGCTAGGGCGTTTGGGAGGTAATCAGCATTAGATGAAGTCATGAGGGCAGGGCCCTGGTCTAATGGAATTAGTGCTCTTATAAAGAGACACAGAGAGCTTGTTCTTTCTTCTGATGAAAACACACCTAGGAAAGGGGACTGTGCCGTGTGCAAATGAGGAAGACGCCTCACAGGAACCCAACCATCCTGGCACCCAATCTCAGACTTTTCACCTCCAGATCTTTGAAAACAAATTTCTTTTGTTTAATCCTCTCAGTCTATGGAATTTTGTTATGGCAGCTAACTGATACAGACCTTAAGTAAAAACTAAACAAATCAATCATGTATAGAATTTAATCAATAATAATGTATCAATATTACTTCACTAAATGTGACAAATGACCACACTAATGTAACAGTTTAACAATATGAAAACTGGATGAAAGTTATTTGAAAACTCTACTATTTTCACAACTTTCTGTAAATTTAAAACTCTTCTAAAACACATAGTGTATTTCTAAAAATTCGATGGCTTCCTATACTTTTCTTAAACCAAAGGCCTCCCAATCTCTTTTACTCATCATCTAATACTTACACCTTGTTTACTCTGGTGTACCATGTTCACCTTTACAAGAGTTACACAGTATGAGTTACATACATGTACATGTTTGTCAAAATTGATTAAACTGCACACTTAAGATCTATGCATTTCTCTATATATGTTATACTTCAATTGCAACTGTTTTAAAATATATAATTGCCTCATCACGAGACAGAGTTTTACTCCTGTTGCCCAGGCTGGAATGCAATTCGCTCACTGCAACCTTTGCCTCCTGGGTTCAGGCGATTCTCCTGCCTCAGCCTCCTGAGTAGCTTGGATTACAGGCATGCACCAACATGCCCGGCTAACTTTTGTATTTCTAGTAAAGATGGGTTTTCACCATTTTGGTCAGGCTGATGTTAAACTCCTGACCTCAGGTGATTCACCTCCCCCAGCCTCCCAAAGTGCTGGGATACAGGCATGAGCCACCTCACCCAGCCCACCTTATTTTTTAGGTTACAGATGAACTGAATATCAGCGCACATCAGAAACTAACAAAGAACACAAATATGCTCAATGATATCTGATGTCTTCTAAATCACACATCTGACCCTTTTCATGGCACAGCTCTCCCTTAGTCCAATTCCTTCCTCAAAACCTTCTCTCCATATTTTCCTTTAATCAAAATCACCTACTAAACTTTACCCTAGACATAAAATCATCTGGAAAGCAAGGCCTACAAAGGCAAACCTCAGATGCTTAGATACTTTCTATCTTACAGCATGGTGTCACCTCACTTAATAATAGATATTCTACTAAGATTTAAGACCTTCCGAACAAATACTATGTCTAACTCAAGGTCACTCTGGAATTCTCAGTAATGATTAAACAACACAGGAGGAGTCAATGGCAAGATCTTTTGATCCTTTTCCTTCCCTGGCCTCAGCCTTATTGCAAAACACTCCCTCCCTTCTGCTACCTGGCCCCACAAGGCATGTTCTTACATTCCATGTGGACCAATAATTTCTATCATCTCATAAATTCTATACTTACTCTAATAAAAAGTTAATTGTTCTTGTTACACTAAAGTCCTTTTCTTCATCTGACATTAAAAACTACTTCTATAATTTTCTAATTTTTCAAAACACTGTTAATTTGCACACACCAAATCAACATACTTCTACGTTGTATTTTTGCACTTTTCATTTCCTGATTTGCCTTTTTCCTGCCGACTCACACTATTTGATCACAACAAATTTCTAAGCTTTTTCTCAACCTGGACTATTTACATTATAAAATGTCCCATGTTATCTAAAATGCTCAATTTAAAATAATAGCTAAATGATTTTATTCATCCAATTTTACAATATGAGTTTTTAATTATTTCAAGAACTTTATCAACAAGCAAGTTGATTCTTAGGTGCTTCAAAGAAACAATTGTCAGTATGAAAAGTTAAGGCTTATGTGGTATTAATCAAATATTCTCAAGACTTGCTCAAATAGAAAACAACTGTAAATATACTCACGTGTTGCTTAATAATGGGGGTACATTCTTAAAAATGCATCATTATGCAATTCACCGTGGACATCACAGTGGACTTATACAAACCTAGACAGTCTAGCCTACTACACATGCACCTAGATGATACAGTTGCAGACCTATATAGCAGCTTACTGTAATGAATACTATAGTATGTGTGTATCTAAACATAGAAAAGGTACTGTGAAAATACAGCATAAAAGATAGAAAATGGAGGCCTGGCGCGGTGGCTCATGCCTATAATCCCAGAACTTTGAGAGGCCGAGGCGGGTGGATCACGAGGTCAAGAGATCGAGACCATCCTGGTCGACATGGTGAAATCCCGTCTCTACTAAACATACAAAAAATTAGCTGGGCATGGTGGCACGTGCCTGTAATCCCAGCTACTCGGGAGGCTGAGGCAGGAGAATTGCCTGAACCCAGGAGGCGGAGGTTGCGGTGAGCCGAGAGTGTGCCATTGCACTCCAGTCTGGGTAACAAGAGTGAAACTCCGTCTCAAAAAAAAAAAAGATAGAAAATGGTATACTTATATAGGGCACTCCCCATGAATGGAGACTGCAGGACTAAAAGTTGTTGTGGGGAAGTGGGGGGTGAATGAATGTTAAGGTCTAAGACATTGCTCTACACCACTATTGACTTTATAAAGACTTTACACTTAGGCTACACGGAAAAGTTCTTCTTTCTTCAGTTAACTAACCTTGGCTTACCATAACTTTTTTATTTTACAAACTTTTAAACTCTTCTATAATTGCACTTAGCTTAAAACACACATTGTACATTTGTACAAAATATTCTTTCCTTATATCCTAATTCTATAAGCTTTGTTCTGTTTTTAATTTTAAAACTTTTTCTTAAAAACTAAGACACAAACACCCACTAGCTTGGGCCTACACTGGGTCCAGATCATGCACATCACTGTCTCCCACCTCGAATCTCGTCGCACTGAAAGGTTTTCAGGGGCAAGAACACACATGTAGCTCTCACCTGCTATTATGACAGTGCCTTCTTCTGGAATATTTCCCGAAAGACCCACCTCAGGCTGTTCTGTAGTTAACTTTTCTTTTTAATCAACAGAAGTACATACTAAAACAATAATAAAATGACAAACCAATAATATATTTAACGTTATCAAATATTATGTACTGTACATAACTGCATATGCTACACTTTTACAGGGACTGGCTGCACAGGAAGTTTGTTTACACCAGCATCACCACAAAAACCTGAGCAACTAAGAAATTATGAATACTACAGCTTCACTAGGCAATGGAAATTTCTCAGCTCCCTTGTAATCCGTGGGACCAAAATCATATATGAGCTCTGATGACCTCACTGGCACTATGCAGTACATAACTGTACTACACAAATTAGGGCTACACGTGGCTGTACAAATGTATAGCAGTCCCAAGATACACACTCAAGACCTTCAGCTAAACAAAGAAAGACATGTCAAAAAGTTTTAAGTCCTGTCTCCTTCCCCGGATTCTCCTGATTATTTCAGTACTGAAAAGAACTTTCTCTGGTTGCTGAGATGTTTAAATGAGTTCATTACTATGAAAAAGGTATTATTAGTGTGACATGGTAAAAGCCCCATAAAACTGCATACCTCAACCATACCTCGGCTTTCTATTGAAACTGCTCTCTGCGACTCAAATGTGACAGGCAAGCAGTCCACACCCATGCCATCTTGGCCCCTGTGACTTATAACAAGTAATTAAGGACTGTAATTTCCACCCTACCCAGACAATGTGTAAACAAATGCTAATCTTGGCTTTTGTGAACCACTTAAGTAACAATCAGAATGTCAAAAGTCACCTGGCCCTGGGATTGTCCGGAGCCCCTCACCCTCCTTTTCACCTAGGAACCCACTGGAATGTCCAGAGCCACTCACGCTCATCTCCGCCCAGGAGGTGATTCATAGAATCCACTAGCCCTCAGAACGTCGGAAGCCCCTCACCCTCACTCCCGAGGTGGTTTTATGGTTATAAAATGTCTTGACACCCTCCTTTTGGGCCACGGGTTGGAGAGACGCGAGTCCTCCGTGGCCGCCGGCAATAAAGACCCTGCAATTTGGCATACTTTTGTCTTGGTGTTGACTTTCTACGCTCAAGCCAGTACAACATTAGCATAAGAAAGGAAATATTTCGGCGTGGGAGGGAGGGGTAAGCCTATGGCAGACACCGGTTCAGAGAAAGGAAAGGGGGAAGAGAAAGACAATGTAAACACAGGCCAGTCTCCCTAAAAGAAATGTAAATGTATATGGCTATCTCCCTTGCTCCTCATCAGCAATATGTTTTTTTACAGACACCTACCCTGCATTTGCTGATACACTGGCAACAACCTGTTTAAATCAGGAGTGTGACATGCTACACTGCATGTCAGTGTGGAAAACAACGATGATGCACCGTTCACATCTAGACCCACGCCTTAGCCTTTCCGGGAGTCCTTCAGAGCCACCCGCTGGGCAGGCACCACCAAGCCGGAGCACAGCCTTCCGCTAAGTCTACATCCCAGCCTGTGCATCCGAAGGGACCCAACGGCTGAGTCCCAGCCCCGCTGTGGCAGAGGGAAGGGACCAGCACGCACACCCTCAAGTCTACATGAAGACCCTTTCCGGGGCTGTCGCCGACAGCGACGCCCGGACCACGCCGGCCCTGGGCGGCAGATAGGGTTCTGGGGCGCACGCCGCGGAGGCAGGAAGGAGGCCGGCGGGAGCGAAAGGTCACCGGGACAGGCTTGTCTCCCCCTCACTTCCAGCAGCGGCGGGCCCCAGTCCCACCCCTCACCCAGGCCCCTGGTCTGGTGGCACCACGGCCACAAAGGGTGGCGAGGGCGCATGTCCGATGTCTGGGTGCCTCAGTACCTGAACCCACCTGGTCGAGTGGCAGCTGCACCGCATCGCCGAGGGGCCGCGGCAGGGTGGAGTCCGTGGTACTGGCGGTGCCGGAGGGCGACAGAAAGGCTTAAACTAAAGACTGCTCTCTACTTTGCACCCAGCCGCCGCCCGCCTTTGACTTCCAGCAACTCCCAACGCCAGTTTTCCACTTTGCACACGCAGGTGCCGATGGCCGCCCACGGCACAATCGCGGCGTGGAACCGTGACGCGGTCGCCAATCAGAGAGCGCCGGCAGCACAGCGCCCCTCCCCCGTGCCGAGGGGCGGGGCGAAGGGAGGAGGCTCGCCGAAGGCTGTAGCCTGAGGGTGCCTCGCGGGCGGGGTGGGATGCCTTTCCGGGGTGAAACTTTAGAATGGCGTCTTTGCCTCCTCACTCCTCCCTTTGTTCTCCCTGGAATGTCACGGCCATCCACCTCTCTCTAGGAGGGACAGCAGGCAACCTAGGGGTGGGCAGTGGCCCCCCAAAAAAGGAGCGGAGTGAGGGACGTTCCAAGCATTGCTGGGGACATTGGGGACCAAGCTTGGGCCTGGGAGGAGGGGGACGATGAGCCAAACCTAGCTGAAAAGCCCCTTTGTCTTTGAAACTGCTGTGTAAAAGCCCAAAGTTGAGAACAATCCCGAGGTCTGACCCTTTCAGTCCCCCTCCAGCTGCACCTGGGCCTTCCAGGTGGAGCAAGGTGTTCCTGCGTTGGATGCCTGTGGTAGCAGGGAGACCGACTCACCTTTGTTGCGTTAAAGTTTAGTTCTTTGGTCGCCAGCTGCTCTTATTGAACGTCCTGCCTTCCTCCTCAAAGAGGCGGTTTCTAAGCATCTCTTCACCCCCCGAGCACAGTCACCCTCAGACTTTTGAATTCTGCGTGTCCACATACCTTCTGGGTGTTGACGGAGGGTCATGTATATGTGTAATTCATTTGCCCTGAACTTCATAAAAGTAATCCATTTGAGCTCTTTGAAAATGCAACATCAACTTTTGTTCAGCAGGCTTTTAGAAGAGGAATGCCACAGGCGGGTTCCTAATTCCCCTTGGGAGCTCAAGACTTAAGGGTTTGGCCATTTGTGATTCGGGTAAAAATAGTGTTTACTGGAAGTTTAATCACATGTTTTAATACTTTTGGTAGAATAGCTCAATAATCCTCACAATTACGCTGTGAGATAGATACTATTATACACCATCTTTCAAATAAATTGAGGCACAGAAAAGTTATGTAATTTGCCCAAGAGCACACAACTAAGTAGATTGGAATCCAAGTAACCTACCTCCAGAGCTGACCTTGCCACTAGACCTTTGTCTTCCTCACACCTAAACCCATTCCAGAAGTTCCCATCAGCTACCATTTGCTTTATGACTAGTTCGGGATCTTGAACAATAGGACAGCACAGATAAGAAGAATACACCCACTTTGGTAAATCGATCCGTGGGCTTTAGTTTCTTTGAAAATGAGGCAGTTGAACTAATCAATGCAGTCCCTTTCTGCCTACAATTGAGTGGTCAATGTAATCTTAGTTTAGTAGATTCTCTACTGAAACTGAATAGAGGATGGAAGGAAGAATAAGAAAAAACCTGGCCCTTCAGTCAACCTGGGGAAGTGTTCCAGTGGGAATTGTAATCAATTAGAGGGCAATCTATTGAGTTAGGTTCTTATTAAAGAATATTAATCCAAAAATACAGATTTCTCTATTACTACAGTATTAGAAAAAAAGATTTTTTCATTTTCTTCACTTTGGAAACAGGCAGAGGAAGCATACAGCTGGCAGAGCATACAAACTGGAAAAAAAATTAAAATTCCATTTTAAACCATTAAAGATGTGTGTGGGGAACGTACTGCAACCTAGAGTAGGCAGCACGGAGACAGTCTGTGCACCACGCCCAGCTAACTTTTGTACTTTTTGTAGTGCCAATAATGTCTGCAACAGGAGTTTCCTTAGGCTGAGTTTTTGTTTTAGTCATACATGACAGAACATAGCCTATATTCAAGCTTACTTCACCTAAAAGCCTTAACAGAGTTTTGTGTTTATAGAAGTAAATAGGGTAACAACTAGTTTTGATCTATTTTGAGCTTTTACAAACTACACAGTAGGAAAGGATTTCAAAAGAACAAGCAGTAATTATATAAATATTTTCATGGATGAAAATTAAGCAAATGAATGTATAACCTCTTTGGATTATGGTATTACTTTGTGGCACATTTAAAATTATTACTCTGATTGATGATTTTGAAAATTCCAGGCACCGTTAGACTCCATCCTTCTGTACAGTATTTCTCTAATTCTATACATATTTATCTTTTTTAGGTTAGCGTCCACCTGTTAATCAATTAAACAATACTACACTATTCTAGGACAGGAGCCAGGAACTTTGGTCTTATGGCATAAAACTACTCTATTACTTTTGTGTAGAATATATTTCACTACTGGTTCCTAGATACTTATGTCAGAGAGTACTTAAAATTGTTCTCTGCAGTTGCTTGAGTGTCATTGAAAAACAAAAACAAAAATCAACTCATGTATATCTGATACAACCCAATAAGAAAGAGAGAATGGGTCTCCGTGGGGTTCCAAGACCATCTTTATTGGAATCACTCAGGATGCTTATTGAAAACTCAGATTCCTGGGCAATAGTCAACAAATAAAACAATCAGAATGTGCTATGTCTGAGCCCTACAATCTGCCTTTTATCAGTGTTCATGGGTAATCCCTAAGTACATGGTGAAGTTTAAGAACCATTGCCGTGGGCCTTTAATACCTCTCATTTTGTTAAGAACTTCGTTATAATTTGGCAAATGCAAAAATAATTCTTACACCAGGACAAGTAATTTAATTAGGATTTATTCTGTGTTTCTAATTTACAAATAATGAATCCAAACTCTTCCTATGCTAAATGTGAAGTAAATTCACTAACATTAAATCAGCACTAGTAACTATGACAACTAACTAGACTCATTTTATCATTGAAATAAAATAAAAATCAAATGCCCAGGGCCCTTATTGATTGTATATGTATAAGAAAGATATAAATACTCCTGTATATTTCTGAGTAACCATAGTTTCTTACAAATCATAATTTGTATGATCTGTGTCCTAGTCAGCACAGATCTAAGCCAGCAGAAAGTTATTTGCCCCCTCCTTCAGAAAAATCAGGTGGAATGCTTTAAACACCTGGCATTTGAAATTGTGTCGTGTATTTGTGTCTGTTTACTAATTTTCTATCTGCATCCTGGCCCACAAAGTGAGAACTGTATGAGTGCAGGGACTCTGTCTACCACTGAAGCACCAGCACCTAAAATAGTACCTAGATACAGGTACTTAACAAATACTTATTAAATAAACAAAAAGAAAGGGAATCGTCCCACATTAAGACAGTGCATAATATGAAAACTTCACCCTAAATCATCAACAAATCTTTGAAACCACAATGTTTATTTTCAGTAGTCATTTAAATGTGTCGGTTTGTTTTATTAGCCAAAGTTCGTAGTATCATACTGCCCTTTTATGCTGTTTGGTGCCTGGAAAATATGCAGTAGAGGCTTTTCTTTCCTTCTTGTTCCCTAACATTTCTGGGGCTTAGGGGGGAGACAGGAAGGGAACAATGTTCATGAGTCTTCACTGCTGTATGGCTCTGATAGCTCAAAGGCTACGTTAGAATCATCACATCCTTCCTGAAATATGTTGCCAGCCTGTCCTTGGAAGCAGAGCTCTGATAACTTTGTCTTAAAGAGTGTCTAATGCACTAGACATTTATTTAAGATCACTAATGTGCTAATAATCAGACATTCAACACAGTGCCAAATTCCCTATATTTAAACTTATCTGTTAGGTCACCTTTACAACAAAACCTTTCTTTTTTTTTTTTTTCTTTGAGACGGAGTTTCGCTTTTGTCACCCAGGCTGGAGTGCAATGGCGTGATCTTGGCTCACCACAATCTCTGCCTCCTGGGTTTAAGCAATTCTCCTGCCTCAGCCTCCCGAGTAGCTGGGACTACAGGCGCACGCCACCATGTCCAGCTAAGTTTTGTATTTTTAGTAGAGACGGGGTTTCACCCTGTTGACCAGGATGGTCTCGATTTCTTGGCCTCGTGATCCACCAACCTCGGCCTCCCAAAGTGCTGGGATTATAGGCATGAGCCACCGCGCCCAGCCACAACAAAATATTTCTATTGTTTTCCTTTAATGCTTATTTTCCTAATAAACTGTGGAAAAACTCAGAAAGAAAATTTAAAACGTTTTAAGACTGCAAAAGTGTAGTTAACCTTTTGAAAATGTTGCAATGTCAAGCAATGCATTAACAAAGCAATGCTGACATTTTTAAAACAGATAACATTCAAGTTAATTTCATTATATTATCTCTAAGATCTTAGTTTTTTATTTTTATTTTATTTTATTTTGAGATGGTGTTTCACTCTTCTTGCCCAGGCTAGAGGGCAATGGTGCGATCTCGGCTAACCACAACCTCTGCCTCCCAGGTTTAAGTGATTCTCCTGCCTTAGCCTCCCAAGTAGCTGGGATTCCAGGCATGTGCCACCATGCCTGGCTAGTTTTATATTTTCAGTAGAGGCAGGATTTCTTCATGTAGGTCAGGCTAGTCTTGAACTACTGGCCTCAGGTTATCCGCCTTTCTCTGGGGTTATTTATATTGCACAAAGTGCTGGGGTTATTTATATTGCAAATGTCAAACACATTGGGCCGACTCTTTCAAAGCAGGAACAAAATGAGCTTTCAACGTAATGAGCACCATGGTTACACATTTATTATATTTCTGCACAAATATCAATGCTGCTTATTATTTCTTCAGTTTTGCTCAAATATATAATAAAGTCAGTAGTCTATTACACATGAACAGCATTTTTGCACATGGAAAAATTACACATACTCTACAGATACAAATAAGCTGAATAAGAATGACAAGTGTAGAAAGAGGGAAATATACAGCCTTTTCAATCTTGTATTTGTAAGATACATAGTCGCTGTTTTTCTAAATGATAATTCTTAATGTGTATGACATGGCTAGACATTAGAAGAAAAACAAGAGATGTCAGCAAGTACCTTCCTTTTTACATTGCCATTAACAGCCCGTGCCCCACTTTGAGCTCGCAAGGCCCTACCTGTCCCTGTAACACACCCTCGTGGTCTCTGCCTTCTCCGACACTGCAGAAACTGACCCAGCACGCTTGCCTGTCTCTCCAGAGAAGATGCTTCCACTTATCTGAGCTCACTGATGGAGGCCAGGAGCCTCCACCTCCTCAGTTCACAGAAACATTTTCATCTTGGTTCTATTGCTGCCTATTAATCCCCATTTTGCCCATTACACTGTGCTCCCTTATTTCACTTCAGTTCATCCACCTGGATTTAGCTGTCAGAAAAGATAAGGGCCAAGGCAAGAGTGATGGCTGATAAATATTCCTCAAGGGAGAACACCTGCATGCGCACCGGCATAAGTTGGAGGAGTCTATGCAAATATTTTCTTTTCAGCATAATATTTAAATTTAGGCATCACATGGTCTTACTCATACACAGGAACTCACAAAGCAAATCTCATGGGGATGGAGTGAAATGTGTTACCAGAGGCTGGGAAGGGAAGAGGGGGATGAAAAAAAGTTGGTTAAGGGGCGCCGGGCGTGGTGGCTCAAGCCTGTAATCCCAGCACTTTGGGAGGCCGAGGCGGGTGGATCACGAGGTCAAGAGATTGAGACCATCCTGCTCAACATGGTGAAACCCCATCTCTACTAAAAACACAAAAAATTAGCTGGGCATGGTGGTGCGTGCCTGTAATCCCAGCTACTCAGGAGGCTGAGGCAGGAGAATTGCCTGAACCCAGGAGGTGGAGGTTGCGGTGAGCCGAGATCACGCCATTGCACTCGAGCCTCGGTAACAAGAGCGAAACTCCATCTAAAAAAAAAAAAAAGAAGTTGGTTAAGAGACACAGAAATACAGAAGGAATAAGTTTTAGTATTTAATAGTATCGTAGGAAAATTGTAGTGAACAATAATTATTGTGCATTTCAAAATAGCTAGAAAAGAATTGTAATATTAATATTCCACACGAGCATAAAAAGACAAATGTTTGAGATGATGGATATTCCAGTTACCCTGATTGCTTCATTACACCTTCTATACAGCTATCAAAATACCACATGTAGCCACAAAATATGCACAGCCAAAAATCTATATAGCAATGGATTTTTTAAAAATTAAATTTAGGTGTCATAAATAAATTTGAGTCTAACCACAGATTCTTAAGAAACACATAAATTTACTAGCTATAAATATATAGTTAAATAATATTTTACTAAATTTTCTATAACTACCTCTGTTTTAATGGCAGTGATTTAAGAGTTAGAAATAGTAACCAGAGCTCTTATCACGCATATCTGCGTTCTACCATAGTATTTACCCTAAACAACATATAATGAGAAAGAATACCGTCTATCTGGAAGCGTATAACTAGTAAATATTAGTTACGAATATTTTAATAGAGTCTTTCTCTGTTTTGAGAATAGTTGAGTTTGATCTCTCTTAGACCAATGCCAATTAGTTTTATAACCCAATTTTATTGCCAGAGAAATGGCTCCATCTTCTTGAATATTTGATATGAAAAATAATGACCATTGAAACAAACAGATTATGTAAATGTATTCATACCCTGCAAAAGAATTTTCTAAATTCCTCTTATAGCTTTCAAAAAAAATGAAAGTGTGATACTATATGCTAAAGGAACCCCTTTTTTGCCTCCTACTATGTCATATGGTAAAAATATGACTAATTGTATTAATAAGCAACATCTGTTTAAATAAACTTTATACCTGAAGCAACGCTGTTATATGTAAACTGCGTATACTAAGAGAATCTGAGATGTCACTAGCTTTAAAGAGTGCTCTAACTTAGCTGAACTTTAAATGTCTATTTATATATACAAATAAAAGAATAACCTAATTATATCAGTAAATTTAGTTACCAGTGTTTGAAAAATACTTACTAGATAATTGACTTTTGCTGAAGACATCTTAATTAAAATTAATTTAAATTTTACCACTAAAAATAAACGACTCACTTGCTGTAATGATTTGCACTTACAGATAATATATATTTTCTTATTTCGATGCCCATTTTGGACCTATTTAAACATAAAGGTATTTGTTCAGGCCGGGCGCGGTGGCTCACACCTGTAATCCCAGCACTTACGGGAGGCCAAGGCGGGTGGATCACGTGGTCAAGAGATCAAGACCATTCTGGCCAACATGGTGAAACCCCTTCTCTACTATAAATACAAAAATTAGCTGGGCATGGTGGCACACGACTGTAGTCTCAGCTACTTAAAAGGCTGAGGCAGGGGAATTACCTGAACCCGGGAGGCAAAGGTTGCAGTGAGCTGAGATGGCTCCACTGCACTCCAGCCTGGCACAACTCTGTCTTAAAAAAAAAAAAGTATTTGTTGCCCTTTGAAAGGAACTAGGTCATAATGACCACAGGGTCTGCATATGTAGAGAGCATTGAATGTCATACATTTAGGCTCTCATCAGCAGATTTGTATGCACATCCAGAGACAGTGATGTTTGTTCCAAGATCTGCTTATACCAGTTATGCTTTTGATAATAATTATGTAAATTTTAAAATTAGCACACAATCCATAAATTATGAGAATAAAGAGAGAGATGTTTCTAATAAAACTGAATGCATTGGGAAGACTGAATTAATACAAGACTTTAAAAAAATGTTCATTTGTTGTGGATGAGACCATTCTGAAAGTTTGAAAAACAAAAAACACCCTTCCAAACTCAGGTTATTTGAAATCATTTAGCTAGTTATTTATCTTAAAAAAAATGCAGATTGGAAATCATAGAATTTAGTTGTAGAATAGAGAGCTCTAAGCCACTACAAAAAGATGATGGGGAACGAAAATCTGCTTAAGCTAAGTAATGGCTGTGGCTATGCATCCCAGAATTGTAATAACTTTCCATATATAAAATTAAAATAAAATGTTGAAGGTATATGTATGTGTTTATCTTTAATTCTTCACTTTAGCCTGATTTTTCTATTAATTCATTAACTATCCACGCTTAACACACAGTTTCCACCGTAACATAAACATGCATACAGTTTGATAATGAAATACCACATTTATGGGGTTTTTCTCATCACCATACCACAGGAGAATAATAGTACACCATACCATCCCCATACCATCTCATACCACAGGAGAGTAATAGTACAGGTCTTATTCTGCAAAAGAGAGGGAAAAAGACCTATCAGAGAGATAATATGATGTGCAGAAATAGGATGTGCATGTTGCTCTTAGGTAGCTATGGATTGTGAAATGTGGTTAGAATAAATATGTGAAAAGCTACAGGAGAAGAAATTCTATGAGCGAATAAGAGCTTTATTATATAGAATTTGATTGTTGGCAAAGAGATTTTTTGTAAACAAAATAAGCAACTAATTATTTTTTGAGTATGTGGCTAAGAGGAAGACGGATTGGAGAAAGAGCTGTAAAGCTGTACTACGTACAAATCATGGATTGGGAAGTTGGAATGACAGTGGAAATTAAAATGTAGTGGAACATAGGTATTGAAGTGAAGCAGATCAGTTAAGAAGATATTTCAGTGAATGGTCAGCATGAGGTGAGGTTGGTGGTAGGAGTAACAATGCTGCTGAGAAGGCAAGAAAAAGGAAGACCGAGTAGTACCCATTGACCTTACTGCAGCGATCAGGAAACAAAGAACGGGTACTCATTGACTGAATAGAGATCATTGCAGGGAATGGATAATAACAGAGAGTTAGATTTTGAGAAGGAAAAAAAAGTCAAGCTTTGCTGAATTGCTGGATGTTGAGACTTTGAGGACAAAAATTATTGTCAAATATTTCTGATTAGAGAATCAGGATGCCATGGAAGATCAAGACAGGTTTGGCAAGAAAGCCTAAGCGGTAGGAAAACTGATGTTGGGCTTGGATGCTAAGAGGTCAAATAACATGAGGACTCAAAATCACCCTTTGCTTTGGTAATGTGAAAATATGGATTGAAGAGTGAATGAAATCAGAGGAAATGGAAAAAGCAAGTGTCAACAACCCACTTTAAACGTTTGGCTATAAAGGAAGTAGAGAGATACACCAGTAAGTGGAGAGAAATGTGGGGTCCAGGAAGAATTTTACGTCATATCAGAGCATGTCAGATGATTATAGAAAAAATCAAGTTAAGAACAATAAAGTAAGGTACAAACTAGAAAGAATTACAGATGAATGAAGCCCCTGAGAGTTGATGGAATGGAACTCAGAGCTCATGTGGAACAACTGGCCTTCTATGGAAAAAGGGATATTTTCTGCATTATCAGGAGGGTAGAAGGAGGGAAGATGGATGTAGGTTTGTTGATGTGTCAGCGAAAAATGAGGGGAATGCCATATGAAAGCTTCTGTTCTCTCGAAGTAAAGAATATTGCTATCTCTGAAGAGTAGTGGGAAGTATTGGAGCTTTGAAGAAAGTAGGAAGGATTTGCATATACTAAAACCTAGGGCTGTAGGAGTGAGATCCCAGATGGTGCCGGTGAACACAAATTTTTAATACTACCAAGATGACTGGAAGATTTTCTCCAGCAATCCTCTGCTCCTTGAATACAGGTAATAGAATATGTGTTTGAGTGCATTCAAGATTAGAGTTTTATGGGTAGGTGGGGTAAAAGGTAGAGAAAGTCAACAGAGGTGATGATATTTGCAAAAGGGTGATCACAATAAAGAATCATAGAAAGTAAGCCAGACAATGAATAATAACAAGGGGCAGGGGCTAGAAGATAGAACATTGTGGGGTTAGTGGATTAGAATTCATAATGAGGTTGAAAAACTGTTGCTGCAACAGTACACAACATGTGAACCGAAATGATAGGAAGCCATGATTTTAATCGTTTTGAAATCCTAGTTTCGTTTGTTTGTTTGTTTTGAGACAAAGTTTTTCTCTTGTTACCCAGGCTGGAGTTCAATGGCACAATCTCAGCTCACCGCAACCTCCGCATCCTGGGTTCAAGCAATTCTCCTGCCTCAGCCTCCCGAGTAGCTGGGACTACAGGCCTGCGCCACCATGCCAAGCTAATTTTTTTGTTGTATTTTTAGTAGAGACGTGGTTTCACCATATCGACCAGGATGGTCTCGATCTCTTGACCTCATGATCCACCCGCCTCGGCCTCCCAGAGTGCTAAGATTATAGGCGTGAGCCACTGCGCCTGGCCCAAATCCTGGTTTTTAAATGGTTTTAAGTGAGAATTTCAGAGATCATTTTTTAATGGTTTAATAATAGATTTTTAATGGGTTTAATTCAGGTTTTCAGGCATGGCACCATTTCTAGTGATGACAGCCCAATACTTGACTATTGGAGATGGGTGTTTACAGTACTGTTGTAAAGAGAAAATTGAAAATGAAGTATTCTAGGAATGGAGAGGCTAAAATGTGAAGGCATCTTCATGGTTTTTGTAGTCATATGAGATAATGGAAAGAGTTTGGGTGGGAAAAAAAGGCTGCCATCTGAGGGTACCCAGATTGACGTCAAAAGGATCAATGAATAAAGGTACGTCCACAGAATTTTGATTGTTAAAAGGGAGAAGAAGCTTATACAAATAAATGTGTAAGTCTCACTAAAGAGGGGCTTATTTTGTTTTTTAGATTCAACTCAGTTTTTTGTTTGTTTGTTTCAAGAAAAATGAGATACCTAGTATCTGACAATGACAGTTGGGAATGAGAACTTGGGGAGGGGGCAACATCGAAGGCAAGTGGGATATGAGAAAAAGAACACAAGCCAATTTTGAGAAGACCTCTGGGGAAATGTTCTTATAAATGAGCTGGCTTTCAGGCAAGTGGATGGTGAGAGGTTTCATTGAAGAAAAAGAAGATGCTGAAGCTTTTAAGATATAGGAACGTTTACTAGTTGAAGAGTGAGAGTTACTTGCTCAAGATGAGAGAGGTAGTCAGGAGATGGATAAATCAGAATTTTAACTCAAGTGTGTGTGACTCCCATGCTGGAGCATGCTGCTTATCAGAGAGAGAAAATTTACCCACATCAGTGAATTGAATATTGGATATGAGAAAACACATTTTCAAAATCATTTCATTCATCTCTTTTATTTTTGACAATTGCAAGAATATTAGGACTATTATATTGGCATTCGATCAGAAAATGTAACAGAGACCTGAGAACAGCTATGCAGTTTTAGAAAATAGTTTTTAGAAGCTGCACTTGGCTCCAAAAATCCAATATAAATATAATTTTTATTGTAGAGCTGTCAGAAATGTTGTATCTTTTGAGACTGCAATGCTATTTTAGGGTTTATGAAGCACTTTTGCCAGCAGATATAAATCCTGTTACCCTCTAATTCATAATCTACTTTTCTTAGTGATCCACATTATCTTTGTTTTTCTAAGATAACATCTAAGAAAAGCATTTCCCCCAGCTTTCCAAGCATGTGGCTGCCTACTGTTTTATCTGCTCCATACCTTATTGGCATTGTCTTGAAACTCCACTGCTCCCTTGCACCTCCTAATCATACAACGTATGAAGCAGAAAGAGCCACAGGAAAATGCGACCCTGGCCACCTTTTATTGATTCAGGGCTGGACACCTGACCTAAGTCAAACCAGTCAGAGCCCTCCAGGATTTCAGAACTGCTTGGATGCTGGATCTAATATGTAAAGCTTGAACACTGTCACTACCGTATTTTCTGCCATAAGAGACCAAAGAAGTGAAGGAAGGTGATCTGCAGAACAAGAAAGGAGAAAAAGTGAACATAAATGTGTTTCAGTGCTGCTGCTTTTAGAAAGCAAAGATAAACATGTGGAATAAATAGTTATGTCTTCCTATGTCAATTGTTCCTAACATCCATCTGGATTCCAGAGAGTTCTGGGACACACTCCAGTATCTTTGTATCTTTATACAATCCTGTCTTCCTAATTTGCCACAAAAATGCCTTGGAATTTTCTCTCCAAGCAAACAAACAGAATACTAGGTAGTCAAGAAGTTGTTACAGCTGTAAGTTATCTAACGAGCACTAGTGAATAATATTATGCTGAAAGCATCTGTATTTCTGTCTGAACAGATACTGTGAAAGTACCTGTCCCAACTGCTACCTTTTGAGTAATAATCATAATCATAGTGATTTTTGTGAGTTATTGAAGTTCTAAGCACTAGGCTCTGTGTATTACAGGCATTGCATTCAGTCTTCATACAGTATTTATAAGAAAACTGAAGCTCACAGAAGTCAAGTGGGATGGACAGCTATTTCCCCCCTGGGTCCACTGTGAGAAAAGGACTCGCCCGGCTTCAGAGGGAACTTGTCAGTGAGCAATGTTCAGCTGTGGGTCTCTTCAGAAATTAGCCTCATGTGAAGGCCAGGCATGGTGGCTCACACCTGTAATCCCAGCACTGTGGGAGGCCAAGACGGGTGAATCACTTGAGGTCAGGAGTTCAAGGCCAGCCTGACAAACCTGGTGAAGCCCCGTGTCTATTAAAAACACAAAAATTACCAGATGTGGGCACCTGCAATCCCAGCTACTCAAAAGGCTGAGGCATGAGAATCACCTGAACCCAGAAGGTGGAGGTTGCATTGAGCTGAAATTGTATGACTGTACTCCAGCCTGGGTGACAGAGGGAGACCCTGTCTCAAAAAGAAAGAAAGAGAGAAAAAAAAGAGAAGAAAGAGAGGAAGGAATAGAGGGAGGGAGGGAAGGAGGAAGAAATGGAAGAAAGGAAGGAAGGAAGGAAAGAAAAGGAAGGAAGGAAGAAAGGAAGGAAGAAAGGAAAGGAAGGAAGGAAGGAAAGGAAGGAGGGAGAGAGGAAGGAGGAAAGAAGGAAAGAAACAAAGAAAGAAAGAGAGACAGACAGACTAAGATGCAAACATTTGTCTTCCTGAGGTCACACCCTCCCAGTTTGTATCCTGCACCCAGTGACAGAGTAAGAGGTATAAAGGTCCAACGAAGGAGAAATCTGCAGGAACATTCTCACTCCGGAGCTGCAGTGGGGTAGTTGAGGCTATCAGGTACATCTCAGCTCAACTGCTCCTTTGCCCAATCCTCCTTCATTCCTCTCCCTTCCACAGCTGCTCATCCCGAAGTGCTCCCTAAAAAACACCTGAACACCAACATCTGTCTTAGAATCTGTGTCCTGGGAACAATTCCTACAATACCAAGTGAATTATTCAAGTTCCTCCAGCCAACAAGGACGAAATTGAAACATAGATTCATCTTTCTGACCCTAGGCAAATATACATTTTCTACGCTGTGCTAGCCATAGTATATATAACACGTGTAAATAGTTACTGAGATACTGAGTCATAGCTACTTCAGTCACGATATCGTAATGCTTGATCTGTCAATAAAAATGCCAGCCGGGCACGGTGGCTCAAGCCTGTAATCCCAGCACTTTGGGAGGCCGAGGCGGGTGGATCACGAGGTCAACAGATCGAGACCATCCTGGTCAACATGGTGAAACCCCGTCTCTACTAAAAATACAAAAAATTAGCTGGGCATGGTGGCACGTGCCTGTAATCCCAACTACTCAGGAGGCTGAGGCAGGAGAATTGCCTGAACCCAGGAGGCGGAGGTTGCGGTGAGCCGAGATCGCGCCATTGCACTTCAGCCTGGGTAACAAGAGCAAAACTCCGTCTCAAAAAAAAAAAAAAAAAAAAAAAGAAAGAAAAAGAAAAAAAAAATGCCATCTTTTTCTCAGTTATCTCAGAGAGTGAGTTCTTTAAGATTTGTAAAAACCAAAACTTTTTTTTAACTGAAAATACTCTTCTAAGTATATAAAATCCAAAACTGGAAAATGAAAGGCCTATTCAGCAGTAATTCCCATGGACTGTAAAGACGGAATAATTGATTTGTGAAAAGAAATGGTGTTCCGCATTTTCATTACTGCCACATAATGCAGCTCTATGTGATACAGCACATTTTAGTCTCAACTCCAAAGAAAAATTATACTAACACGTCCACAAATTATTGCTTTACTAAAGCTGAAAAATTCAGCCCCTGAAACTGATAGAAAAGAAGCAGGGAAGCATATGAAATGTCAACATTTTCCACTTAGAATCTTAATTTTGTTCCCCTAGACACTAGTTTGATAGGGAACTAGTGTTCAGCGTTTTCGAGTGAGTAACTCATAAGTCACCTACCCAGAACATCTACAACCCGAGGGCTTACTTAGAAATGACCTCTTTGTGTACAAACATTACAGAAACCCCCGCCCCCTTTTTTTTTGAGATGGAGATTCGCTCTTGTTACCCAGGCTGGAGTGCAATGGCGCGATCTCGGCTCACCGCAACCTCCGCCTCCTGGGTTCAGGCAATTCTCCTGCCTCAGCCTCCCGAGTAGCTGGGATTACAGGCACGTGCCACCACGCCCAGCTAATTTTTTGTATTTTTAGTAGAGGCGGGGTTTCACCATGTTGACCAGGATGGTCTTGATCTCTTGACCTCGTGATCCACTCACCTCGTCCTCTCAAAGTGCTTGGATTACAGGCGTGAACCACCGCGTTCAGCCAGAAAACCCTTTACCAAGAATTTCGCCTGGCTAGAAAATGAAATGATGTGAAGAAGTCTTCTGGAACTCTTTCCACAAAGTGATGGACATTAAAGAGTTAATAGATAGGATACTTTTAATAAATCCTTTTTTTAAATTCTCCAATTGACCTGTAGGGAATGGAAGGCTGGTAGAAGAACCAAGGTGAATGAGCCCTGCTCTGAGTAAGGAAGTCATCCCTCACTGTGGAGGTGGCCGGTCAGGGCAGATTTCATCTTAATTAAGAAAAGGTTTTCCTTCTTTCAGTGGATTAGTCCGCACTTTCCGCTGAGAAGCACTGCCTGTCTTTAGATATGGGCGTGTTGTTTAATTGATGTGTACCTCCCGGGTGACCTGAAGAATAAAGAGATGCATCTTCAAAGGAACCTGAACTGGATGGTTAAATCCTCCTGGGAGGTTTGCACTGATAGAACTGTGTTGCTGAAGCCCACTTGGAAGCATTCTGCTGATAGGCCTTCCCTTCTCACTCCCCACCAAGCACCACTCTAAGCTAGTTTCTCATTTCTTCCTCTCCCCACAGGGGCCCCTGAATTCGATCTTGCCAGAATAGACCCAGACATGGGGAAATGCACAGCTGGATTCTCACCTCCCTTTGCCTGCTGAGGGAGGGGTAGAAGCAGGGGAAATGGGGTCTATGGGAGAAAAGAGAGAGGCTTCAGGGAGCGGGAGTCACATCATCGAGTTCTGGAAGAGGGGACCCACTGACAATACAGCAGGCGAAACCGCAGGGCCATTCCATGGCACATTTCACCATCTCGTATTTGCTCTTTGAACTATGAAGGCATTCATACAAATATTTACTTTATAAAAACATGTATGTAAATATATCGTTCATAAAAATAACAAAATCTTTCTAAATTCTAATCCCTTTAGTCCATCACCTCTCTCCAGTACAATCGGGTGCCTTGTACCTGGGTGGTAACAATGAGGAAAGTCAAGGAAGGGAAGGTGAGGGACGGTGGCCTCACAGAGGCTGCAGCATCCTCTCAAGGTGTCTGATAGCCAGCATTTCTGGACAGTGGTTCCTTGACAAATAAGGATAGAGTTAGAAGATAAACAGCCGGAAACACCTCAAAGCAGGTATGAGAGCATCTTCCTATCACAGATTAGAAGCTGACCCTTCAAGGTGAGGAAGTTGGCTGCTCCTCATGGCTCTCTTTTGGGATGGCTGTTCAGCACCTGGGCCAACATGTCAAACGTTGAACTCCTGTTCGATTTTACTTCATGGCTGGGATATTGTGTTTTGTCATCAGTTTGTATGTTTCAAAATTATGATTAGTTGTTGATAGTGGAAAATCATGAGATTTCAATGGAAATAGAGATTTCTAACTTTTATAAACCTATGAATGTAAATACCAAGGCCAAATTCTAGAATAACAACACTCAGTCAGACACCAGTAGCCACAGCTGGTGTTGTGAAGGGATCACACTTCACAGTCCTATCTGGCCCTTCTGACATGTGCATAGCCCCAGCCCAGATGAAACATGGGAGGGGGGCCCCCTGCTCTGCACATAGCCCCTGCCCAGATGAAGCACGGGAGGGGGGCCCACTGCTCTGTGTATAACCCCTGCCCAGATAAAGCATGGGAGGGGGGCACCCTGCTCTGTGCACACCCCCTGCCCAGATGAAGCATGGGAGTGGGACCTCTTGCTTCGCCACCTGAGGGAAAAGTGTTTCATGCCAACTGTTTTATTTTTGCATTTTGTTTTTTTCTATTTCTGTGATTTCAGGGAAAGGACTTTGCAATGTGACTAAATGAGAACTATGTCTGGCTTTCAGCTAAGACCATAGATTTCAAACACTGACTCCTAAATAAACACCCACACACACACACACACAAACACACACACACACACCTCACACACAGTTTACAATGTAATCTAATGCAACTTTTGAGTTGCTATATTGGCAAAAGCAATGAGAAATTGGGAATGCAATTTCTAAAACAATGAACATGGGGGGAGTCCAAGGGCTTTGAGGTCCCTCAAGTCACAAATTACTTATTTATTAACATGGGCAGAGAAAAAGAAAAAAACTATTCCCTGGCATAAGTCTCCTACATATTGCTTTTCTGTTTGAGGCAAGGTATCAGCAAGTTTAGTATGCAATCTAGAACAGATCTGTCTCATCTTGCCGGACTAACTTTTCTTAGTACTTTGGGGATATACGTAGTAACAAATTGAAATAAAATTGTATGACACATGTCCCCATGAACTACAGAACACAAACTGTACAAATCCACTGTTTACATTCCTTGGCTATAACATATTTACAAAAATATGTATGCTTTTTAAAAATCTATAAACAGATTTTTAAAAAGTATCTTCATAGAGTATTTTCTTTTTTTTTTTTTAAGACGGAGTTTCGCTCTTGTGACCCAGGCTGGAGTGCAATGGCGCAATCTCGGCTCACCGCAATCTCCGCCTCCTGGGTTCAGGCAATTCTCCTGCCTCAGCCTCCCGAGTAGCTGGTATTATAGGCACGCGCCACCATGCCCAGCTAATTTTTTGTATCTTTAGTGGAGACGGGGTCTCACCATGTTGACCAAGATGGTCTCGATCTCTTGACCTCATGATCCACCCGCCTCGGCCTCCCAAAGTGCTGGGATTACAGGCGTGAGCCACCGCGCCCGGCCCATAGAGTATTTTCTAAACTTTTTGTTTCAAATGGTTTCAAACGGACATTTTTTTCTGTCCCCACGTCTTTGGTTAACATGTGTAATGAGTTGCATTTTTATTGTGTTGCTCTTTTCAGTGACATCACGTAGAAGTAAGTACGTAAGTAAATCATTGTTATTTGATGAATACTATATAATAAAAACAAGCACGTATATGCTGATATTTTTATTTTCTAGTCGATTGGGAACTTTCCTTAACTATTTCACTCTCACAATCTAGAAGCTCAGCAAACAAATTCAGAAGGGGGAGTTGGTAGGGTGGATGACCCCAGACTAAGGGGTTAGCCTAGCTCTGTTTTGCAGTCAAGGGTCACCATACATATGCTGCTAGCATATGACATAATTAGAAACAAAAAGCAGCCAGGCCAACCTCTAAAAAAAGTGACTCAAATACATGCTAAAGAGACAACCAGCAAAATCACCTGCCCACTGTGTCATCCCTAGTCCCTGTCCCCCAGCCCGAGCACGGGACCCTTCATTTCACTTTCTGCTTTTCCGGAAACAGCAATTTTCAGAGTCAGAACACTGAATTTTTTTTTTTTTTGAGACAGAGTTTCGCTCTTGTTACCCAGGCTGGAGTGCAATGGCGTGATCTCGGCTCACTGCAACCTCCGCCTCCTGGGTTTAGGCAATTCTCCTGCCTCAGCCTCCCGAGTAGCTGGGATTACAGGCACATGCCACCATGCCCAGCTAATTTTTTGTATTTTTAGTAGAGACAAGGTTTCACCATGTTGACCAGGATGGTCTCGATCTCTTGACCTCGTGATCCACCCACCTTGGCCTCCCAAAGTGCTGGGATTACAGGCTTGAGCCACCGTGTCCGGCCTAGAACACTGAATTTTAATTCAGATCTACCACCTCTTCTATGACTTGGCCTATTTTTCCAGTCATTGGTTTTGCTGTCTATTCAATGAGGATAAAAATAATAATGCTGAAACTTTTTGTAATAATCTATTTGTTCTCTCCACAGATACTGAATTCTTACTGAGTGCCAAGAACTGTTCCAGGCGCTGGAAATACAGCAATGAGGAAAAAACTAAGTTCGTGTGCTGCTGTTCCTTATTTTTCTAGAGAAGAGATCATAGTAACGTAACATAATGTAATGTTGTACACGAAATGTAATAAGGTAGAGACAACAAATAGGAAGAAAAAGATAAAGCAGAGGGAAAGAATAGAGGTTGGTAAACAGGTGACTTTTAGAGAAGATGATTGTTCAAAGATAAAAGTGCATGTATGAGAAGAGAGTGCCAGGAGCTCAGCTGTGAGCCTGATGCTGAGGAGGCTTGCTGCATGAAAAGTAATACTTCTATGTGTGGCTGACAGTACTATTAAAAGGAAAAGCCTCACTAAGTTACAGGGACTTAGTTAGAAGGACTCAGACTCTTCACTGAAGCTTCAAAAAAGTCACACAATAAGGACAAGTTCACTATTTTATAGCTATAGTTCAAATACATAATAGAAAACACCAGGCTAATTCTCAATTACAAAGATATAGAATTAACCCAAGTGCCCATCAACAAAGAGTCAATAAAGAAAATGTGGTAATGTGGTATATATACACCATGGAGTACTACTCAGCCACAAAAAAGAATGTTATATTGTCTTTTGTAGCAACTTGAATGGAGCTGGAACCATTATTCCAAGTAAGGTAACTCAGGAATGGCAAACCAAGTGTCATATGTTCTCACTTGTAAGTAGGAGCTAAGGTAAGAGGGTGCAAAGGCATAAGAATGACATAACGGACATTAGGGACTCAGGGAGGAAGGCTGGAAGAGGATTGAGGGAAGGATAAAAGACCACATATTGAGAACAGTGTACACTGCTTGGGTGATGGCTGCCCTAAAATCTCAGAAATCACCACCAAAGAACTTATCCATGTGACCAAAACCACCTGTACAAACAATTTAGATTTAAATTTTTAAAAATCCTTCAAATCTAGAAAACAAACAAACAAACAAACAAACAAAAAATGCTTGTTCTAGTTAAGACCAAAACCTTAAAACTCAGGACAAAACTGGAATACGCTCACTTTAGAAGAGCTTAAAACAAACTTCCACACAATGAAAGTAATGTGCCAGGAATCACAAAGATTCCACCTCTTTTTTATTTTATTTATTTTTTTTGCCATAAAGATGTTTTATTAGGCCAAACTACACACTATAAAGGTCTCACCCTTTTTTTGCCATAAGAGTATTAGGCAAAACTACACACTATAAAAATGCCTTAAAATGTAGCAGAAAGAGATGGAAAGACTCAAAAAGTACAAAGGAGTAACAAGTATTTTTGCAAGGTCATCTCAGTGTGTGCACCTGGGCTGGGCTGGGCAAGGACACCTTTCAGAGAATGAGAGCCACTGAGGAGCACTGTCAGAGAGGCCCATTTTCCTGCTCAAGAACAGCTTGGGGGAGTCTGAGGGACCTTTTCCACCTCTGCTGCTTCCAGGAACCACTTCTTTCAAGAAGAGGCACTGTCCTCCTTGCCAGTTCTCCTTTGCCCCCAATGGCCCATTGTCAACACTCAGAAACAGAGGAGCATCACCTGTTTTCCCTGACACATCTGAGGCCAGTGGGTATGCCCAGGGAAACTGGGGTGGAACATGTACATCTGCCCGCCCCCAGGCTATGCTTGCTTTATCTTGTCTGTGTGATATGGGGGAGGGGAATTACCAAGAGGTCATCACATAGGCCATGGACAAGTTCTACAAGAGCCAGGTAGAAGAGCATTGTCCTGGCATGCTGCCCAGCACCCAGCTCACACACACATCTCTTATTTAACAGCTTCCCTGAAGCAGCCCTTGAAGTCCAGGCTCCCTAACAAGCCTCTGGAGGAGACTCTGCCAGGCTAGGGTCCTGGGCTAAAAGACCCATCCCCAAGGGTGTCACCCTCACCAGTCTCATCCTGACAATCTTAGATTATTTTTACCCTGAGGTTTTGGAGTGGGAGTCAGGCAGACAGGAGACAGTGCCCATTAGCCAACTTTCCAGAGAACATCAGTCCTCCAGACAGGGACAGATTAGACCCCCACTAGGTCATTCTCACTGGTTGCCAGTTGAGGGAAACAGCACTTGTGAGCACCTGCCTGTCTCCCCAGGTTCTGTTCAGAAACCCCATCTGTGCCTTTGGACCGAGACTACCCCAAGCACGCAGGCCAGCAACTTTATCTATGGCCTTCACAACTGAATCCCCTTATTTATGGGGTTCACTGCATGTGAGTACATGGTGGGCTAAATTTCTGCCTACCAACTCCTGCCAGATACCCATGCCCACCTCATTAAGAGAGTGAGGCCATACAGACACACCCAGGCCATTATAGTATGGGGTGGCTGGGGCCCTGCTTGCCTACCCTTTATTGCTGGTTCAGGGCCAACTGTCCAAGCACATTCCTACCCTGAGTTGATACACTGGGGACATTATACACCGGGGTCACTTAACACTTATAAAATTCCACAAACAGGCCCAGCTGGTCTCCTGGAAGTTTCGTAAATAGGATAAACGGAGGCTTCCCTTCAGAAACAGGTATCCCACCAAGTAGCTGCCCAAGGCCCAGGCCAGCCCCAAGTTTGTGTGAAGCCTGCCTGCCATGTCCACAGCCCATGCCGACCCCTCCAGGAGCCACTGGACTGCTTGTTTCTGGGATGTGACAAGCCCAAGACAGCTGCAGCCTTGCAGGACCACTATGCCCATCTGGAAGCAGTATCCAGGGGCCTATAGAAAGAAGTGGAGGTGAAACCAAGTGTCATAAAAATACTTTATTAGGCCAAACTACACACTATAAAAATGCTTTAAAATGTAGCAGGAGGAGATGTAAAGAGTCAAAGAGGTACAAAGAAGTAACAATGGCTGTCAAAATACACTAAAGAATCCACACTACTTCTCCCTTTACCTGGAAAAGGAAGCTTCTAGGCTACCTCCTCCTGAGCACACGCCTTAAACAATTCCTCCTTAGCCGTGGCATCTTGGTATTACTGATATTCTGACACCAGGTCATTAAGGTTGCTCTCGGCCTCGGTGAACTCCATCTCATCCTTGCCCTCACTCGTGTACCAGTGCAGGAAGGCCTTGTGCCTGAACATAGCTGTAAACTGTTCGGCATCGCGTTTGAAGAGCTCCTGGACCGCTGTGTTGTTACCGATGAGGGCGGCCAACATTTTTAGTTCCTGGGGTGGAATGTCACAGACGGCTCTTTTCTTTTTGTGAGGGAGCAAAGTAGCTGCTGTTCTTGTCCTGGATATTGAGCATTTGCTTATTCACCTCCCTCGTGGACATGTGACCTCTGAAAATGGCAGCCATGGTTAGGTAGCAGCCACGTCGGGGGTCACAGGTGGCCATTATATTCTTAGCCTCGAACAGCTGCTGAGTGAGCTCAGCCATGGTCAGGGCCCAGTACTGCTGGCTGGTCAGTGAGGCAAAGCCAGGCATAAAGAAGTGAAGCCCAGGAAATGGAAGCATGTTCGCATTCAGCTGGCCCGGGAAGTACAAGTACGTGGTGACCCCACTCATGGTAGCAGACACCAGGTGATTCAGGTCACTGTAGGTGGATGTGGTCAGTTTTAAGGTTCTGGGACAGATGTTATGGAGCACTTCATTATCGATGCAGAATGTCTCATCTGCATTTTTTTGAGCTGGTTGATGGAAAGGGTGGCATTGTAGGGCTCCACCATGGGTTCTGACAACCCGGGCGAGGGCAGGACACTGAATGTGTTTATGATTCCATCTGGGTACTCCTCCCAAATTTCACCCATGAGAAGTGTACCCATCCCAGACCCAGTCCCCCCACCCAGGGAGTGGGTCAGCTAGAAACCGTGTAGGCAATCACAGCTCTCAGCCTCTCTTCTCACAACATCCACCACCGACTCCATCAGCTCCAAGCCTTCCAATGTAGTACCCATTGGCCCAGTTGTTACCAGCTGGGGCTCCACACTGACCTGTAAGGTAGTACTGCCAGTCACTTGATGGCCAGGTAAATGGTGGTCACCACCACAATGCAAAAAGGTCCAAGTGTCACATGTGAGGTAAAATTACAATTCACCCTGCATGTGGAGCAAATAAAATCCCCTCCTCCTAAGTTACAGGACAGCAGCCTTGCTTGTTAGAATATAGATCAGGAGCCAATCCCAAGACAGCTAACAGCAGACTCACTGCAGGTGGCTCCTGCCCATTCCCAGGCAATAAGAAGGCTGTAGTCATGGCCCCATATCAGCTCCTTGCAGGAAGATTACATCAGCTCCTCAAGTTGAGAAGACAGCTGGGCCTTCCTCCGGCAAAGCCCATTTAGGAAAGGGAGACTGAGTGACTCAGAGGATGGGAGGGTGTTCAGGGGCCTTGGTTCCACAGTTCCCACAGAGATAACCTTGAGGCCCTCATTGACTTTGAACTGCCCTGGCTAAGGAGCCACATCCCAGTCCTCATCCACAGCTCACCTAAGATAAAGTTGTCTGGCCTGAAGATCTGCCTGAAGGACCCCGAGGTCATGGAGTCCATGGTTCCTGGCTCCAGATCCACAAGCACAGCGTGAGCCACGTACCTGCCACCTGAAGGGAATGGGAAGGCATTCGTTCCCAGGAGAGCTATTGGGGCAAGACTGGAGTCTCACCACTGGCCTTGTTGTGGTACACATTGATGCGCTCCAGCTGCAGGTCACTCTCCCCACAGTAGGTGTCAGTGGAGTTGATGCCATGTTCATCAGATATCACCTCCCAGAACTGCAAGAGATGCGACAGGCCAGACAGGCCAGGGCTGAGTCACAGAGCTTGGGGAGTTGGAGCTGCTCTAGTCCCTCTCCCACTTCCACCCCCACCCTCAGGCCACTAAGTCCCTTGAGGTTTGACCTGGCAGTCTTGCCAGCCACACAGCTCCACCGCATCCTGGGCAGGAAGCCCAGGGACCACAATGCAGAGGGGCCACCCCTTCCACTGCCAACATCTTCATCGGCCACCCCGCAGACCCTAGCTGTGCCCTTAGATTAGACCCCTGGCTGCCAACCTTTGTGCCAATATGGTTCTTGCAGTGTCCAGGTTGGGTGAGCATGAATTCCCTTATGGCCAAGTCGGGATTATGGGCAGAAGAAGAAACGTGAAAAGGAGAAGCAGTCACACAATGATTCAGCCTGCAGTCCACCAATGCTTAGGGCCCGCAGTCCTGCGCCCACCTCCTGCAGCCTTGGATTGGGCTCTCAGAATAAGAAACAGCTTTACTTTTCCAAAGGTGAATCCCTTGGGGTTTAACATCTATTGGAGAGATCAGGTGGCCTTGCTGCGGTTCTTTCCAAATTGGGGAAAGCTGGTCAACTGGAGAACTTCTTCCCATGTCTTCAGTAAGACCAAATCCCTAGCTGAGCTAAAACTGAATTTTCTTCCCGTGGGAGAGGGGAAGCCTTTGTTTCCATATTCGCAGAGTGCCTTTCCACTTGTCCTAGATTGATGACATATTTTTGTGATTGATGAGATGAGTTTTTTCATCTCTTAGGAGATCTGTGATTAGGAAAGTCTTTCTGTATGCCAACTCAACAGGACTTAAGTATAAGTTTTCCTTTGGAGCAGCTCAAACCCATGGTAAGCTATGGGTGTTAGGGGTAGTCAGCCCTCTGATTTTGTTAGAGACTTCTTTAGAGTATGTTTAGTTCTTCCATGTTTCCAGAGGACTACAGTCTCCACACAGAGCAAAAATGATATTTGATTCCTAAAGCTGAGGATACGTGTTGGGATATGCCTGATGTAAAAGATGGGTCATTGTCACTTTGCAGACTTTTAGATGATCCAAACTGAGGAATAATATCTTCTGGTGAACATTATTCAGATAGCATGGGGAACGCCTTGATCTAACCAGTGAAGGTATCAGTAAGTATTAGCAAATACTTGAATGTCCTACACAAAGGCATCTGAGTAAATTAGAGTTCTTAGTCCTCACCTGGAGAGGACTCTCAATGTCAGACATGTTAAACTAGAGGAGAAAATTGCTGGCTGTTTCGGTTATTTCAGGCACAGAGCTCAGGGCAGGGTCACCTGTTTCAGTGTCTTGAAAAGATTTATTGTCATAAACCAATGAGACATTAACTGAAACAATCCTTTCTAGGGTGAAAAAAATCATGTAAGTGCTTAATTATTTTCTTATGATTGGTACCTGGCATTAGTAATGTATTACCATGAATCAGCCAGCCAGAGGAGTGTTGGGCTAAACTGCATTCCTTGGCCCATTTTTCTTCTTTGAAGCATTCTGGCTCAGCTCTGGGTATGCTGACCAGCATGCCCATCAGCTTCATTGGCCCTTTTAGTGCAGCGACTTGGCTACCCCATCTGCAAGGGCATTTTCTTTAACACGGTCAATCTCTCTTTTGACATCCTCTGCAATGAATTATATTCACTTTTCTTTGGCAGCCAAGCAGCATTCTAACAAGCTCAAAATCTGGGTGATGTTGTATGGAAAATCCTCTGTGGTCAGGAGTCCCTACCCATTCCAAATTGCAGCATAAGCATGAAGCACCACAAAAATCATACTTAGAATCAGTGTAAATGTTAACTTTTAATACTTTCTCAACTGCAGGGCTCTGGAAAGTTTAATTAACTCAGTTTCTTGAGCTTAGGTAGAGGCCAGTAGGGCTTGTGACTTGATTAACTTGTGCTGACTAATAAGAGTATGTCTAGCCCTCCTGTTTTCCTGATGCACAAAACAACTTGCATCTGTTAACCACTCTTCCTTGGGATGGTCAAGGAGCTCATCTCAAGTCTGGCCAGCAAGAATAAATTTGTTTCATAACCTGTGACATGGTTTGGCTGTGCCTCCAGTCAAATCTTAAATTGTAGCTGTCATAATTTCCATGTGTCTTCGGAGGGACCCATTTGGAGGTAATTGAATTGGGTGGGGGCTTCCCATGTTGTTCTTGTGACACTGAATAAGCCTCATGAGATCTGATGATTTCACTTTAATTTTTTTTGCTTTTTTTTTGAGACATAGTCTTGCTCGGTTGCCCAGGCTGGAGTGCAGTGGCACGATGCCGGCTTTGCCTGGTTAATTTTCTTATTTAAAGTAGAGATGTGATTTCACCATATTGGTCAGGCTGGTCTCAAACTCCTGACTTCAGGTGATCCATCCAGCTCGGCAACCCAAAGTGCTGGGATTACTCCCCTTTATAAAGTGGAGTTTTTCTACGCAAGCTCTTTTGCCTGCTGCCATGTAGGAGATGTGACTTTGCTCCTCCTTTACCTTCTGCCGTGATTGTGAGGCCTCCCCAGCCATGTGGAACTGTGAGTCAATTAAACCTCTTTTCTTTTTTTTTTTTTTTGAGACGGAGTTTTGCTCTCGTTATCCAGGCTGGAGTGCAATGGCGCGATCTTGGCTCACCGCAACCTCCGCCTCCTGGGTTCAGGCAATTCTACTGCCTCAGCCTTTTGAGTAGCTAGAATTACAGGCATGCGCCACCATGCCCAGCTAATTTTTTTGTATTTTTAGTAGAGACGGGGTTTCACCATGTTGACCAGGATGGTCTCGATTTCTTGACCTCGTGATCCACGCACCTCAGCCTCCCAAAGTTCTGGGAGTACAGGAATGAGCCATCGCTCCCAGCCTTAAACCTCTTTTCTTTATAAATTACCCAGCCTCAGATATGTCTTTACTAGCACCATGAGAACAGACTAATACAACATGTATGCTGGAAATGCTGGAAGCACCTGTGTACTCTAGCAGATAAGTAGCTCAGTTTATGGTTTGACAGACTTCAAAAGTTATGTCTGAAGTGTCTAGTACTAAGGCCTGATACTTTAATAAATTTTCCCTATAATCCACTGGTACCCTTTAGTTTCTAGGACCACCTTCCCTTGGTGTGGGACCAAAAAACCTTTAGGTGCTGTCCTAGTGTTTTCTGATTAGCCTTGCCTACTAGAGAAGTTGTAGCAGCAACAGTGCCAAGAAATCTAAGACACCCAGAGACCACCTAGTCTGTCTGCTCAGAAAAGTAGGCTACTGGCCTTCAATTGTTCCCCATGATTTTTTTCATGTGGGGCTGTTAAATAAATTTCAACTTCTAATTATAATGATGGAGAGGTTCTTGCTGATGTTTTCTAATAATCAAGGTAAAAAAATACTAGGTTCCAAGACATCTATTTTTTAAAGTGTCACTTAGACCAGTGGCAAATTAAACAAGCAATCAGCTGAAAGTCAGAAAATCATTGAGGAAAGTAAAAGCTAAATTGTTTGAGGTTTGCTTCCTGTGGTAGCCTCCAGGCTGCTACAAAACAGAGGCAGTGAGCAGAAAGGTGACAAGATGCAGAGCCTTCAGGTGAGGGACAGAGAGCACAAGGTAGGCAGTCCAAAAAGAGAAAGTGGCAAACATCATGTTTAGCAAAATTCATTCTTTTCAATAAACCCCAGGGCCTCTAACTCTGTGAGCTTGGCTTATAATCTGAGTATGACACCCCAAGCCCTTTAACTTCTGTGGCTGAGTCTCTCACTCTTGCACTATACTGTAGGGCCTCTCACTTAAGTGATAGTAGATAATCATTCTTACCCACTGGAATGGCTTTATGACTCTAAAAGATACTCCACTTGCTCAATGTCAGCTAACTGATTCTGTATGGATTGTTTTCCTTGGAGTCGGGGTCTTATCTTGGTGTCCCTTCATGATGTTACTGAAAGATGTTGCTTGAAAAGAGGGTTCTGATACAGACCACAAAGGATTCTTAGGTTGTGTAGAAGAAAAAAATCTGAGGTAAGTCAGAGAGCACAGTGAAAAAAGCAAGTTTATTAGCAATGACTCCAGTACAGAGTTGGGTATCCTCAGAAAACAAGAGCAGGAGTGCACTGTCTTTTGTTAGTCTCTCAACTTAGAAGCAACTATAAAGAGAAAGAGTTACAATTAAACTTAAAAATGCACACGTACTCACTAAAGGCAGGTACTATTGGTTTTAACAATGGCCATTAAACTTTTGACCTAAGCTAGCTCATTAATACTATCTTTAAGAAAATATGCTGCACTCCTGGGACATTTATACATTTTTCAGGCTTGGTGGAAGATGTCTTGTATGGCCATACATATTCTGCAATTGTAATTGGTGGCCAGCTAAAATATGCAGCTATTTTCTGACCATAAGTGTTCATCTTTTAACTGTCTTGTGAGTACCTATCTACCAATATTAAGATAGAGTATTCTAGTCATGTTTATTAAATTAGAGCTTGGTAACCATGAGTTCCTCTAACACAACAAGTCTACTCCTCAAGGAGAAAATGTATTTCTCAGGAATTTTGTGCATTATGTTTGATGGAATTTGGTATGTTTACCAAAATGGTAGAAAACAGTGAAATTAGTCCTCAAAAGGTCCTCAGAATTATGTATCAAGTAAACAAAATAATTATAGAGAATATGCAAGTTGATATAGTTGATACTCAAAAGAAATTTTGTTTGAAACACAATGAGGCTTTTCTATTATTATTTATTATCATTAATCATTATTATTATTTTGGGACTGAGTCTTGCTCTGTTGCCTAGGTTGGAGTGCAGTGGCACCATCGTGGATCACTGCAACCTCTGCCTCCCAGGTTCAAACAATTCTTCTGCCTCAGCCTCCTAAGTAGCTGGGATTACAGGCATGCAACACCACATACAGCTAATTTTTGTGTTTTTAGTAGGGATGGGGTTTTACTATGTTGGCCAGACTGGTCTCAAACCCCTGACCAAAAGTGATCTGCCGACCTTGGCCTCCCAAATTGCTTAGATTACAGACATGAGCCACACATGTGATTAGATTAATTACAATTTAAACCAAATCAGATTCAACAAGGTAGTACCTCTTAGTTTGAAGATGTTTTCTGTCATTTTAAAATGTGACATTCTTCAGTGGAAAGGAAAAATAGTGTTTATCTCCACAGTCAAGAACAAGGTTCCCTGCAGGGATTGGTTGACTGAGAGCTATGGCTCAGGATTAAAAATCCTTCTTTCTTCCACTTGTAAACCAAAAATAAATTCCTAAGCCTCTATTTTCTAAATGGAACCCTCTTCTTGGGTAAGGACATTTCAAAGTTAACCTGAAAAGTTAGTTCAGGCCATGGATCACACATGCCTCATTATACTCTCCCCCCATTTTTTTTAAATTTTAATTTTTAAATTTATTTTTGTGGATACATAATTTGTGTATATATTTATGGGGGTACATGACATATTTTGATACAGGCATTCAATGAGTAATACATATTGAAAATTGGGGTATCCATCCACTCATTCATTGACTGCTTGTGTTATAAACAATCCAATTATACTCTTTTAGTCATTATAAAATGTATAAATTATTTTTGACTATAATCACCCTGTTGTGCTGTTAAGTATTGTCTTATTCAGTTTTCTAACAGTGTTTTCTACCCATATAACATTCCCACTATCCTTCTGTTCCCCCACTGCCCTTCCCAGCCTCCAGTAGCCATCCTTATACTCTGTATCTATGAGATCAATTGTTTAGAATTTTAGCATCCACAAATAAATAAAAACATATCCTGGCCGGGCGTGGTGGCTCACGCCTATAATACCAGCACTTTGGGAGGCCGAGGTGAGTGGATCACGAGGTCAAGAGATTGAGACCATCCTGGTCAGCAAGGTGAAACCCCATCTCTACTAAAAATACAAAAATTACCTGGGCATGGTGGTGCGTGCCTGTAGTCCCAGCTACTCGGGAGGCTGAGGCAGGAGAATTGCCTGAACCCAGTAGGTAGAGGTTGTGGTGAGCCGAGATCGTGCCATTGCACTCCAGCCTGGGTAACAACAGTGAAACACCGTCTCAAAAACATAAAATAAAATAAGAACATATGACATTTGTCTTTCTGTGTCTCACTTATCTCACTTAACATAAAGACTTTCAGTTCCATTTATGCCATTGCAAATGACAGACTCTGATTCTCTCTTATAGCTGGATAGTGTATGTGTACCACATTTTCTCTATCCAGTCATCTCTTAATAGACATTTAGATTCTTTACAAATCTTGGCTATCATAAACCCTTCTGTAGCAAACATGGGAGTACTGACATGTCTTTGATTTGCCAATTTTATTTGTTTTAGGTATATACTGAGTAGTAAAATTCCTGGACCATATTGTAGTTCTATTTTTAGTTATATTGGAAACATTAAAACTGTTCCCAACAACAGGGTATGGGGGTAAAATAATATCTCATTGTAAGTTTGATTTGCGTTTCTATAATAATCAGTAATATGAAGCATCTTTTCATTTGTCTGTTTGCCAATTGTATGTCTTCTTTTCATAAATGTTTATTTAAATTTTTTGCTTACTCTTTAGGTTATTACATTTTTTCCATAGAATGTTTAAAACTCTTAATCTATTGCACTGTGTTAGTCTACTTCTGCACTGCAATTAAAAAATACATGAGACTCGTAATTTATAAGGAAAATCAGTTTAATTGACTCACAGTTTCACACAGCTGGGAAGGCCTCAGGAAACTTACAATCATGCCAGATAGGAAAGCAGGCATCTCTTACATGGCAGTAGGAGAGAGAGCAGCTATGTAAAGCAAAGTGGGTAGGTACCCTTACAGAAGCATCAGATGTCATGAGAACTGATTCACTATCACAAGAAAAGCATGGGGAAAACCACCCCCATGATCCAATCACTTTCTACCAGGTCTCTCTCTCAACAACTGGGGAGTAAAATTTAATATGAGATTTGGGTGAAGACACAAATCCTAACCATATTATGTAGCTATTAATCCTTTTTCAGATGGCTAATTTACAAATATTTTCTCCCATTCTATGGGTTTTCTCTTCACTTTGTTGATTGTCTCCTTCACTGTAAGAAACTCTCTAACTTGCTGTAATCCCATTGTCCATGTTTGCTTTGTTTGTCTGTGCTTATGGGGCGTTATTTAAGAAATTTTTGCTCAAACCAATGCCCTAGAGAGTTTCCCCAATGTTTTCTTGTAAAAGATTGATAGTTTGAGATGTTAGGCTTAAGTCTTTAACTCATTTTAATTTGGTTTCTGTATGTGGCCAGAAATACGGTTCTAGTTTTATTTTTATGACTATGACTTGTCAATTTTCCCAGCTCTATTTATTGAAGAAATTGTCTTATTTTTTATTGTATGTTCTTGGCAATTTCATTGAAAATAAGTTTGCTCTACGTTTATGAGTTTGTTTCTGGGTTCTCTATTCTGTTCCATATCTGTGTTTATGCTAGGACCATGCTGTTTTAATTACTATAGCTTGGTAGTATAATTTGAAGCCAGGTAATGGGATTTCTCCTGTTTTGTTTTATATACTCAGCATAGCTTTGATTATTATAGTATTTTGTGGTTCCATATAATTTTCAGAATTCTTATTCTATTTCTTTGAAGAATGTCATTATAATTTTGGTAGAGATGGCATAAAATCTATAGATTGCTTTGGATTGTGGGAACATTTAAAAAATACTGAGTCTCCAAATCTGTGAACATAGAAATATTTTTCTATGTTTTGTGTCCTCTTTCCTTTCTTTTACTGGTGTTTTATAGTTTTAATTGTTGAGAACTTTTATTTCTTTGGTTAATTTCTACACTTTTTTTATTTGTGGCTATTGCAGATAGTATTATTTTTTAAAATTCTTTTTCAGTTTGTTGACTGTTGGCTTATAGAAATTCTACTGATTTGTATATATCGATTTTGTATTCTGCAAATTTAATTAATTTGTTATTTCTAACAGTTTTATAGTGGACATATAGGCAATTCTTACATTGCTATAAAGAAGTAATCTGAGACTGGGTAATTTATAAAGAAAAGAGGTTTAATTGGCTCATGGTTCTACAGGCTGTACAGAAAGCATAGCACTGGGTTCTGCTTCTGGAAAAGCCTCTGACAGCTGACACTCAAGGTAAAAGATAAATCTAGTGCTTGTACATCACATTGTAAATGCGAGGGTGTCTGTGGGGGGAAGTGCTACATATGGGGACTGTAATCCCATATTTCTTCTCTGCATTGTTTTAATAGAAATTCTCCATGAGGGCTCCACCACTGCAGCATGTTTTCTGCCTGAACTCCCAGGCTTTGCATAATTTTTTGAAATAAAGGTGGAGGTTTTCAAGTCTCAACTTTTGCATTTTGTAATAGGCTAAACAGCACATGGAAGCTACCAAGGCTTATGACTTACACCATCTGAAGAAGTGACTGGAGTTGTAACTGGGCCAATCTGAGATACTCCTGGAGATTGAGTGGTGGCCAGGATGCAGGAAGCCATGTTCCAAGGCCTCTCAAGAGAGTATGGTCCTCAGCCTGATCCCAGAAACTATTGTCTTCTTTTAGACCTCCGGGCCTGTGATGGAAGGCTGCCTCTTAGATTTCTAAAATGCCTTCAAGTCCTCCTTCTCATTGCCTTGGCTATCAATACTTTTTTTTATGTTATGCAAATATCTCTAACATTGGGTGCCTCACAGCCTACTTGAATTTCTCTCTTATAAAAGCTCTTTATTTTTCTGCCACATGGTTAGCCTGCAAAGTTTTCAAAATTTTACACCATGCTTCTCTTGTATATAGAAGTTACAACTTATTTTTTTGGCTCCAGCATTTAAGTATAAGTTGTTAGAAGCATCCAGGCCATATCTCGAATGCTTTGCTCCTTAGACATTACTTCCAACAGAAATCCTAAATTGTCACACTCTCAAATTCAAACGTTTATATATCTCTAGGGCATGAACCCAACTTAGCCAACCACTTTGCTGAGACATAACATGCATGACCTTTGCTTTCATCCCAGTAAGTTCCTAATTTTCATGTGAGACCTCCTCAGTCCAGCCTTCACTGTCCAGATTACTATCAGCATTTTGGTCACAGCCATTCAACCAGTCTTTAAGAAAATCTCAATGTTCCCTCATTTTCTGTCTTCTCTACAAACTCTTCCAACCTCTGCCTGTGTACCCAATTACAAGGCTTATTCCACATTTTTAGGTATTCTTACAACAATTTTCCCTTTTTGGTGCCAATTTTTTGTATTAAACCATTTTTGCATTACTATGAATGCCTGAGACTGGGTAATTTATTTTTAAAAAGGAAGTTTAACTGGCTCATAATTCTACAGGTTGTACAGAAGACATAGCACTGGCATATGCTTCTGGGGAGGCCTCTGGAAGTCTACAATCATGGCAGAAGATGAAGCAGAATCTTGCACATCACAGGACAAAAAGCAGGAACAAAAAACAAAGGAGTAAGTTGTTACACACTTTTAAATAACCAGAACTTGTGGGAACTCACTCACTATCATGAGGATAGTACCAAATGGGATGGTGCTAAGACATTTATGAGTAATCTACCCTGATGGTTAAATCACCTTTCACCAGGCCCACTTCCAACATTGAGAATTACATTTCAATATGATATTTGGAAGGTGACATACATTTAAACCCTATCAGAGGAGTCTTTATTTTGTTCCAAATATAAGTTTATATCATCAGCAAAAAGAAAATAGTTTGAATTCTTTTCCAGTTGGGATGCACTTTATTGCTTTCACCTATCTGATCGCTCCAGCTAGTACTTTCAGAATTATGTTGAATAACAATGGTAAAAGTGGACATTCTTGTCATCTTCCAGATTTCAGAGAAAAGTTTTTAGTTTTCCCTCGCTCTGTATGATACTAGCTGTGTGTCTGTCATATATGGCTTTTATTATGTTGAAGTATGTTCATTCCATACCAAGTTTTCAAAGGGTTTTTTATTATAAAAGAATATTAAATTTTGGCTGGGCTCAGTGGCTCACACCTGCAATCTTAGCACATTGGGAGGCTGAGATGGGTGATCACAAGGTAAAGAGATGGAGAGTGTTCTGGCCAACATGGTCAAACCCTACCTCTACTAAAAATACAGAAAAAATAGCTGAGCGTGGTGGTGCACATTTGTAGTCCCCACTACTTGGAAGGCTGAGGCAGAATAATCCCTTGAACCTGGAGGCAGAGGTTGCAGTGAGCCAAGCTCATGCCACTGCACTCCAGCCTGGTGACAGTGTGAGACTCTGTTTAAAAAAAAAAATATTAAATTTTATCATATAATTTTTTAGCATAATTGAAATGATCACATGGATTTTGTCCTTTATTCAGTTTATGTGATATATCACATTGATTTTCATGTTGAACCATCTTTACATCCTTGGGATAAATCCCACTTGATCATTATGAGTTACCTATTTATGTATTCTTTCATTCAGTTTGCCAGGTGTTTTGGACATTTTTGCATCAATATTCTCAGATATGGGCCTGTAGTTTGCTTTTTCAATGTTTCTTCGTCTGGTTTTCATATCGGGTAATACTGGCCGCAAAGAATGAGTTTGGAAATGTCCCCCTCTTCTCTAATTTCAGTCTGGTCCTACAGCCTTTTATATTCAGGTTTTAATTTCTTTCTTTTTGTAAATTGCATTTTAGGTTTTAAGGTACATGTGCAGAACATGCAAGATAGTTGCATAGCGACACACATGGCAGTGTGTTTTGCTGCCTTCCTCCCCTTCACCCACATTTGGCATTTCTCCCCAGGCTATTCCTCCCCAGCTCCACCCTCACTGTCCCTCTTCTATTCCCCTCAATAGACACCAGTGTGTAGTACACCCTTCCCTGTGTCTATGTGTTCTCATTTTTCATCTCCTGCCTATGAGTGAGAATATGTGGTATTTCATTTTCTGTTTTTGTGTCAGTTTGCTGAGAATGATGTTCTCCAGATTCATCCATGTCCCTACAAAGAAGATGAACTCATCATTTTTGATTGCTGCATAATATTCCATGGTGTATATGTGCCACATTTTCCCAATCCAGTCTATCATCAATGGGCATTTGGGTTGGTTCCAGGTCTTTGCTATTGTAAACAGTGCTGCAATGAACATTCGTGTGCATGTGTCCTTATAGTAGAACGATTTATAGTCCTTTGGATATATACCCAGTAATGGGATTGCTGGGTCAAATGGAATTTCTATTTCTAAGGCCTTGAGGAATCGCCACACTGTCTTCCCCAATGGCTGAACTAATTTACAATTTCACCAACAGTGTAAAAGTGTTCCTATCTCTCCACATCCTCTCCAGCCTCTGTTGTCTCCAGATTTTTTAATGATCGCCATTCTAACTGGCATGAGATGGTATCTCAATGTGGTTTTGATTTGCATCTCTCCAATGACCAGTGATGATGAGCATTTTTTCATGTTTTATGGCCTCATGTATGTCTTCTTTTGTAAAGTGTCTGTTCATATCCTTTGCCCATTTTTGAATGGGCTTGTTTGTTTTTTTTCTTGTAAATCTGTTTGAGTTCTTTGTAAATTTTGAATATCAGCCCTTTGTCAGATGGGTAAACTCCAAATACTTTTTCCCATTCTGTTTGTTGCCGATTCACTCTAGTGACTATTTATTTTGCCATGCAGAAACTGTGGAGTTTGATTAGGTCCCATTTGTCTATTTTGGCTTTTGTTGCCAATGCTTTTTTTGTTTTGTTCATGAAGTCCTTGCCTACTCCTATGTCCTGAATGGTTTTGCCTAGAGTTTCTTCAAGGGTTTTAATGGTGCCAGGTCTTATGTTTAAGTCTTTAATCCATCTGGAGTTAATTTTAGTGTAAGGTGTCAGGAAGGGGTCCAGTTTCTGCTTTCTGCACATGGCTAGCCAGTTTTCCCAACACCGTTTATTAAACAGGGAATCCTTTCCCCATTGCTTGTTTTGTCAGGTTTATTAAAGATTGTATGGTTTTAGATGTTTTGTGTTGCCTCCAATGCCTCTGTTCTGTTCCATTGGTCTATATCTCTGTTTTGGTACCAGTACCATGCTGTTTTGATTACTGTAGCCTTGTAGTATAGTTTGAAGTCCGGTAGTGTGATGCCCCCTGCTGTGTTTTCTTTGCTTAAAATTGACTTGGCTGTGTGGGCTCTCTTTTGGTTCCATATGAAGTTCATGGTGGTTTTTTTCCAGTTCTGTGAAGAAATTCAATGGTAGCTTGAAGGGGATAGCATTGATTCTGTAAATTACTTTGGGCAGTATAGCCATTTTCATAATATTAGTTCTTTCTAACCATGAACATGGAATGTTTCTCCATCTGTTTGTGTCCTCTCTTATTTCGTTGAGCAGTGGTTTGTAGTTATTCTTGAAGAGGTCCCTTAATTTCCTTGTAAGTTGTATTCCTAGGTATTTTATTCTTTTTGTAGCGATTGTGAATGGCAGTTCGTTCTTGATTTGGCTCTCTTTAAGTCTGTTATTGGTGTATAGGAATGCTCGTGTTTTTTGCACATTGATTTTATATCCTGAGACTTTGCTGAAGTTGCTTATTAGTTTCAGGAGTTTTTGGGCTGAGGCGCTGGGGTATTCTAGGTATACTATCATGTCGTCTGCAAATAGAGACAATTTGGCTTCCCCCTTTTCTATTTGAATACCCTTTATTTCTTTTTCTTGCCTGATTGCTCTGGCTAGAACTTCCAGCACTATATTAAATAGGAGTGGTGAGAAAAAACATCCTTGCCTAGTGCTGGATTTCAAATGGAATGCTTTTAGTTTTTGACCATTCAGTATGATATTTGCTGTTGGTTTGTCATAGATAGCTTTTATTACTTTGAGATACGTTCCATCGATACCAAGTTTATTGAGGGTTTTTAGCATAAAGGGCTGTTGAATTTTGTCAAATGCCTTCTCTGCATCAATTGAGCTCATCATGTGGTTTTTGTTTTTGGTTCTGTTTATGTGGTGAATTACATTTATAGACTTGTGTATGTTGAACCAGCCTTGCATTTCTGGGATGAATCCTACTTGATCATGATGGATAAGTTTTTTGATGTGTTGTTGCAGTCGACTTGCCGGTATTTTATTGAAGATTTTTGCATCTATATTCATCATGGATATTGGCCTGAAGTTTTCTTTTCTTGTTGGGTCTCTGCCGGGTTTTGGTATCAGGATAATGTTGGTCTCATATAATGATTTGGGAAGGATTTTCTCTTTTTGGATTATTTGGAATAGTTTCAGAAAAAATGGTATCAGCTCCTCTTTGTGTGTCTGGTAGAATTTCGCTGTGAACCCATCTGGACCTGGAATTTTTTTGTGTGGTAGGCTCTTAATTGCTGCCTCGACTTCAGACCTTGTTATTGTTCTATTCATAGTTTCAGCTTCCTCCTGGTTTAGGATTTGGAGGACACAGGTGTCCAGAAATTTATCCATTTCTTCCAGGTTTACTAGTTTTTGTGTATAGAGTTGTTTGTAATATTCTCTGATGATGGTTTGAATTTCTGTGGAATCTGTGTTGCTTTCCCCTTTATCATTTTTTATCGCATCTATTTGGTTGTTCTCTTTTCTTTTTTATCAATCTGGCTAGGGGTTTATTTTGTTGATCTTTTCAAAAAATCAGCTCTTGGATTTATTGATTTTTTGAAGGGTTTTTTGTGTCTCTATCTCCTTCAGTTCAGCTTTGATCTTAGTTATTTTTTGTCTTCTTCTAGGTTTTAAATTTTTTTGATCTTGCTCCTCTAGCTCTTTCAATTTTGATGATAGGGTGTCTATTTTGGATCTCTCCACTCTTCTCATATGGGCACTTACTGTTATATTATTTTTCTGGAGACTGCTTTAAATGTGTCCCAGAGATTCTGGTATGTTGTGTCTTTGTTCTCATTGGTTTCAAAGAACTTCTTTATTTATGCCTTCATTTCATTGTTTATTCAGTCAACATTCAAGAGCCACTTGTTCAGTTTCCATGAAGCTGTGAGGTTCTGAGTTAGTTTCTGAATTCTGAGTTCTAACTTGATTGCACTATAGTCTGAGAGACTGTTTGTTATGATTTCAGTTGTTTTGCATTTGCTGAGGAGTGCTTTACTTCCAATTATGTGGTCAATTTTAGAGTAGGTGTGATGTGGTGCTGAGAAGAATGTATATTCTGTGGATTTGGGGTGGGGAGTTCTGTAAATGTCTATCAAGTTTGCTTGTTCCAGGTCTGAGTTCAAGCTCTGGATATCCTTGTTAACTTTCTGCCTGGTTGATCTGTCTAATATTGACAGTGGAGTGTTAAAGTCTCCCACTATTATTGTGTGGGAGTCTACATCTCTGTAGGTCGTTAAGAACTTACCTTATGTATCTCAGTGCTCTTGTATTGGGTCCATATATATTTAGGATCGTTAGCTCTTCTTGTTTTATCAATCCTTTTACCATTATGTAATTACCTTCTTTGTCTCTTTTGATCTTTGTTGCTTTAAAGTCTATTTTATCAGAGATGAGAATTGCAACTCCTGCTTTTTTTTTTTTCTCTCCATTTGCTTGGTAAGTCTTCCTCCATCCCTTTATTTTGAGTCTTTGTGTATCCTTGCATCTGAGATGTGTTCCCTGGATACAGCATACTGATGGGTTTTGGTTTTTTATCCAATTTGCCAGTCTGTGTCTTTTGATTGGTGCATTTAGCCCATTTATATTTAGGGTTAATATTGTTATGTGTGAATTTGATACTGCCATTTTGATGCTAGCTGGCTGTTTTGCCCATTAGTTGATGCAGATTCTTCATTTTGTTGATGCTCTTTAGCATTTGGTATATTTTTGGAATGGCTTGTACTGGTTGTTCCTTTCTATGTGTAGTGCCTATTTCAGGAGCTCTTGTAAAGCAGGCGTGGTGGTGACAAAATCTCTGAGTACTTGCTTGTTTGCAAAGAAATTTATTTTTCCTTCACTTATGAAGCTCAGTTTGGCTGGATATAAAATTGTGGGTTGAAAGTTCTTTTCTTTAAGGATGTTGAATATTGGTCCCCACTCTCTTCTGGCTTGTAGCGTTTCTGCCAAGAGATCTTCTGTGAGTCTGATGGGTTTTTCTTTGTGGGTGATCCAACCTTTCTCTCTGGCTGCCCTTAGTATTTTCTTTTTCATTTCAACCCTGGTGAATCTGAGGATTATGTGCCTTGGGGTTGCTCTTCTTGCAGAATATCTTTGTGGTATTCTGTGTATTTCCTGGACTTGAATATTGACCTGTCTTGCTAGGTTGGAGAAATTTTCCTGGATAATATTTTGAAGAGTATTTTCCAGCTTGGATTCATTCTCTTAGTCACATTCTGGTACACCCATCAAACATAGGTTAGGTCTCTTTAAATAGTACCACATTTCTTGGAGACCTTGTTCATTCCTTTTTGCGTTTTTCTCTCTAATCTTGGTTTCTCATTTTATTTCATTGAGTTGATCTTCGACTTCTGATATTCTTTCTTCTGCTTGGTCAGTTTGGCTGTTGAAACTTGTGCATGCTTCATGAAGTTCTCATGTTGTGTTTTTCAGCTCTTTCAATTCATTCATATTCCTCTCTAAGTTATCCATTCTTGTTATCATTCCCTTGAATCTTTTTTCAAATCTTTTTTTAAGGTTCTTAGTTTCTTTGCATTGATTTAGAACATGTTCATTTAGCTCACAGAAGTTTCTTATTACCCACCTTCTGAAATCTGATTCCATTATCTTGTCACACTCATTCTCTATCCAGCTTTGTTCCCTTGCTGGTGAGGAATTTTGGTCCTTCGTAGGAGGTGAGGTGTTTTGGTTTCGGATGTTTTCCTCCTTTTTGTGCTGTTTTCTTTTCATCTTTGTGGATTTATCCACCTGTCATCTGATTAGTTGCTGACTTTTTGATTGGGTCTCTGAGTGGACGCCCTGATTGTTGATGATGAAGTATTTCTGCTACTTGGTTTTTTTTTCTACCAGTCAAGCCCCTTTGCTGTATGACTGCTGAGGTCCACTCCAGGCCCTGTTTGTCTGGGTTACACCTATAGCAGCTGCAGAACAGTGAAGGATGCTACCAGTTTCTTCTTCTGCTATCTTTGTCCCAGAATGATGCCTGCCAAAGGTTAGTCTGATTAGTCCTTTTTGAGGTGATTCTTTGGATATACATGGGTCAGGGAACTGCTTGAGAAGATGGTCTGTACCTTGTAGGAGCTCAAGTGCTGAGCTGTGATCTCCGTTGTTCATTCAGGGCTGTTAGGCTGATACATTTAAGTCTGCTGCAGCAGAACTCATAGAACCTCTTTTTTCCCTTAGATGCTCTTTCTCGGGGAGTTAGGGCTTTCTTTATGTGTATTTGTTGCACTGTCCTGTCCAGCTAGGAGGCAGTCTAGTCACTATTTGCCTACTAAGGTTCCATCCTGCTGGCATGGGGTCCGCCCTGTTGCCATGGGCTTCGCCCTGCCGCAGAGTCTCTCTGTTGTGACGGGTTGCCTTGGCAATGGCAGGCTGCATCAGCAATGGGAGTGTACCTCAGTAGGGGCCCATTGCCTCAGAAATGACAGACGCCCCTCCCCCACCGAGCTACACCATCCTGGGTTCAGCTGTGCCAGCAGTGAAACTCTCAACCCTGAGCATTTTGAATTGCCATTTTGTTTTTCCCTGTGTGGGTGAAACCCGCTGAGCCTGATCACCTGGCTCCCTGCCTCTGAGCACTTTTTTTTTTTAAGTTGAACGGTTGACTCTTTCCCAGGTGTTTCAGTCTCCTGCTGAAAGGGCACCAGAATCTGTGTGATTTCCTGTGAAGTGACCCACTGCTCTGGCTCAAACGCCGCTTCCCAGGAATGTCCTGGTCTGGCTCACTGTCCAAGTCCCGTTTAGTCAGATGGATATTCTAATCTGCTCTCCCAAATCTCAGATTTCCAGTTTAACAGGGCACCTGGACCAGTGCATTTTGTGTGGTGTGTAGAGAGTGCTGCTGCCCTGTGGTGCCAGTTGAAGCGGCCCCGCAAGCTGAAACAGCTGTGCTGGCATCCTGTGTCTCTCCTACACCTGGGAATTGCCCCGTTCTGTGGGCAACAAAGATCCGTCTGGAAATGCGCTTTGACTTACCCTCTGTGCCTTTACTGAGAGCTGCAATCCTGAGTTGTTCTTACTGCACCATCTTGAATCCTAGACCTCAATTAAATTTCCAAACCATTTAGCAAATAAAATCCTGGCCGGGTGCGGTGGCTCAAGCCTGTAATCCCAGCACTTTGCAAGGCTTAGGCAGGTGGATCACAAGGTCAACAGTTCCAGACCAACCCCGCCTCTACTAAAAATACAAAAAATTTGCTGGAAATGGTGGCTTGTGCCTGTAATCCCAGCTACTCAGGAGGCTGAGGCAGGAGAATTGCCTGAACCCAGAAGGTGGAGGTTGCAGTGAGCCAAGATCGTGCCATTGTACCCCAGCCTGAATAATAAGAGCAAAACTCCATCTCAAAAAAAATAAAAGAGAAAAGAAAATAAAATTCTACACAACAAATAGGTGTCTAGAGATTCTAATTTGTCAAGAAAAGAGAGAGAGCAACAGAGACCAGAGATAACACAACTCTTTGTTAAAACATGATTTTGCACTAAGGGACACAAACTGCCCTCCTAGATTACATAGAAGTGAACTTTGATCACCAGGTTTTAATTTCTTTACATGTTATTCATCTGTTTAGGTTTTGGATTTTTGTCCTCGTTTAATCTCGGTAAGTTCTGTGTGTCAAAGAATTAATTTCCGCTAACGTTTCTACTATGTTGTCATGCAATTGCTGATAGTAGCCACTAATGATTGTTCGATTTTCTGAAGTATTACTTTTAATGTCTCCTTTCTCACCTCTGATTTTATTGATTCATATCTTCTCTGCTTTTTATTTGGCCTATCTAACTATTTGTCAATTATTTTACTTTTCAAAAATTCAAGTTTTTGTCTCATTATCTTTTGTATTTTTTCCCCACTCTAATCTTTATTATTTCTTTGATTCTAATTTTGGGTTTGGTTTGGTCTTTTTATTCTGGTTAACTAAGATGTATTGTTAAATTATTTATTTGAAGTTTTTCTGTTTTTTATGTAGTTACTTAAAGTTACTTATTTTTCTTTTATAATAGTACCTTATTTGATACATTACACAGGCTTTGCTATACTATGTTTCCATTATCATTTGTTTCAACAAATTGTTTTATTTTTTCTTAACTTTCTTATTGACCTACTGATTATTCAGGAGCATGTTGTTTAATGTCCATGTGTTTGTACAGTTTCTGATATTCATTTTTTTAAATTGATTTCCAGTTTTATTTCATTGCAGTCAGAGAAAATGCTTGATATTACTTCAGTTTTTTGAATGTTCATAGACGTGTTTTGTTACCTAATATATTGGCTATTCTTGAAAATAACCCATTTGCTAAGGGAAAGAATGTGTATTCTGTGGTTAGTGGATGAAATTTTTGGTAAATTTTAATTAGGTTTATTTGTTCTATAGTGCAGATTAAATCTGATGTTTCTTTGCAGGTTTACTGACCGGAAGGTCTATCCAATGACTTAAGTGGGTTGTGGAAGTGGCCAGCCATTATTATATTGAAGTCTATTTCTTTAGCTCTTATAATATTTGCTTCATTTATCTTGGTGCTTTAGTGTTGGGTGCATATATATTTCTGATTATTATATTTTCTTGATAAATGTATCTTATTATTATATAATAAGATATATTTATCTCTTCCTACAGTCTTTTCTTGAAATCTAATTTTGTCTGGAATAAGTATAGCTATTTCTGCTTTTCTTGGTTTCTAGTGGCATGGAATACCTTTTTCCATCCTTTTATTTTAAGTCTAAATGTATCTTTATAGGTAAAGTATTTTTTGTAGGCTACAGATTATTGTCTTGCTTCTCTATCCATTCTTCCACTATTTGCCTTTTGACTGGATTATTTATTTACATTCAATGTTATTATTGACAAGTAAGCACTTACTCCTGCTATTTTGTTATTTGTTGTCTGATTGATTTTTGTCCTCTCTTCCTTCTTTCCTTTCTGCCAGTCTTCCTTTTAGTGAAGGTATTTCTCTTGTAATATAATCTAATTTCTTGGTTTTTTTTTTCTGTACATCTGTGGTATGCACTTTTATTTAAAATTACCATGAAGCTTGAAAATAATGTCTTATAACCCATCAGTTTAGACCATAGACAATTTAACACTGAGTGCATAAACAAACAAGCAAAATAACTAATAAAAACTTGACACTTTAACTTCATTGCCATTCTTCTAAACTTTTTGTTGTTTCTCTTTATTCCCTATTTTACTAACTATGTTTTGGAAAGGTGTAATTTTTTTATAGGTTTATTGTTTACAGTTTCTGAATTTTTGTGCACCATAATTACCATATTCTGTATTATTCTGCATGCTATTACTAGTGAGTTTTGTACCTTCAGGTGATTTCTTATTGTTCAATAACATTATTTTTTCTTTCAGATTAAGAACTCCCTTTAGCATTTCTTATAGGACAGGTCTTTATTAATAAAATTTCTCAGTATTTGTTTGTCTGGAAAAGTTCTTATTTTTTCTTGAAGTTTAAAGGACGTTTTTGCCAGATATATTATTCTAAAGTAAAAGTCTTTTTCTTTCTTCAGCTCTTTAACTATGTCATGCTGCTCTCTCAGCCTGTATATTTTCCACTAAAAATTCTGCTGTCAAATGTATTGGAGTTCCACTGAGTGTTATTTGTTTCTCTTCTCTTGCTGCTTTTGGAATTATTTCTTTATCTTTTATCTTTGAGAGTTTAGTTAAGGGACTTGAGGTGGTCTTCTCTGGGTTAAATCTGCTTGGTGTTCTGTAACCTTCTTGTACTCAAATGTTGATATCGAATGTTGGGGGATTGTTCAATAGTATTTAATATAATTTTTTTGAATAAATTTTTAACTCTTTCCTCTTTCTCTACCTCCTCTTTAAGGCCAATAACTGTCAGCTTTGCTATTTTGAGGCTTTTTTTTTCGGATTCTGTAGGCATGCTTTATTTTTTATTCATTTTTGTCTCCTCTGACTTTGTATTTTCAAGTCCTCTGACTTCAAGTCTACTAAATCTATCTTTTCCTTGATTAATTCTTTTAAGTAATTCTGATGCATTCTTCAGTATGCCAATTGCATTTTAACTTCAGAATTTCTTCTGTTATTCTTTTTTTAATCTTATGGTTAAATTTATCTGATAGAATTTTGACTTCCTTCTCTGTGTTGTATTGCATTTCTTTGAATTACCTCAAGCTACTATTTTTGATTTCCTGTATAAAGGGTGACATATTCCTTTTATTCAAGGATTTGTCCCTGGTGCCTTATTTAGCTTGTTTGGTGGTGCCTTGTTTTCCTCGATGGTTTTGATACGTGTAGATGTTCGTCTGGATGTGGGCATTGAAGAGTTCAGTCTTTATTGTAGTCTTTAGTCTGGGCTTGTTTGTGTTTATTATTTTTGGGAAAACTTTCCAGGTATTTAAAGAGACCTGGGCCCCAAATCCAATAACACAGTAATTTATGCAAACAAATAGAGGTATTGCCTTGGTGGTCTTGATTTATTATGTAGAGACTTTTGACCTCTTCCCTTACTTTCTCTCAAACAGAGTCTCTTTTTCTGTTCTGAGGCATGTGGAGCTAGGATTGGGTAAGATAAGCACCCCTGTGACTATCTCCTCTGGGACTGCGCTGGTTCACACCTGAAGTAGGCATGGACCTGGGTCTTACTCAAGGCCCACTGTAACCACTACTTGGCCACCATATAAATTTATTCAAAGTCCTAGGGCTCTATGACTAATAGGGGCAAAGCCAGCCAGGTTTTTGTTTCTCCCTCCAGGGTGGCAAGTTATCCTAGCCATGAGTAAGTCCATAGACGTTATCTGGGAGCTAGAGATTGAAGTATATATCTTTAATATTTACCTGATCTTCTATTTTACTGTAGCTAACCTGGCACTTAGGCCATAAGACAAAAAATTTTCTACTTTGTCTTCCCTCATCTGCAGAGATAGAAGCCTCTTCTGTGGCTGCCAAAACCACTGGCCCATGGAGGAGGTTCTGCCAGATCATCATCAATTTCTCACTTAGAGCCTGAGGACTCTTCAGTAAGCATGTGATACATTCTGCAATGACCGGGACTCAACCTTTGGCCCAGGATGAGTGCAGAAATGCTGACCAAGACCCTAGGCCTGGACTAAGAAACTCTAAGATTCTGCTTGGTGCTCTTCCCCACCATGGCTGAGCTTGTATATGAGGTGCAATACAGAGCTTTCTTTACTTTTCCCCCTGCTTTCCTCAAACAGAAGTATTTCACCATAGCTACCACAGCTGGAAATATGCTGGCTCACACCTGAAGTTAGTACTTCTCAGAGACCAATGCCTATGGTGTATGACCTGGGTGTTGCTGTTTTTAATTCTGAGTACAGAGGTGCTTTGGTCAGCAGGTGATGAATTCTGCCAGATCTTTACTGACGTGGCAGCATTGAGGTTAATGTGAAGTCCTCCAGTCACTGTGCTCTCCCTCTCCCAAAGTCACAGGTTACTCTGGGTTACATGGCTGCTTCTGGGTGGGGTTCGGTGAGTGGTGTTGTGAGCACTCCCTTAGCTGCTCTGGCTGGTGTCTCAGTAGGCCACATTCTCCCACCCCTACCCCCACATTCCACTGGTCCTAAGCCCAGCTTGGTAGCATGATTTGCCTAATAATTGATGTCCTGTGGGCTAGATGGCTCCTTAAGTTTTCTTAGGGTTCAATGGCACTTGAACTCCTGATGGCAAGTCTTGTGAAGACTCAAGTTCCCAACATTGAAGTGGGAGATTTTCCTTTTGCTAGGGCCAATTCTAATGTTTCCTTAATTGTCAGATGTCAGCTGATTACGGCCTGGTTCTGCTTTTCACTGTGACAGGGAAGTACTGAGTTTATTCCAAGGCCTCACAATCTGTGCTCTCCCTCTCCCAAACATAAAATTTCTGCATCATGGGGCCACTACTGATGGTTTAAAAAGGGGTGGCATTGGTGCTTTTAGACTCATTTGTTTTGTCTTCTCCAATGTCTCTTTCAGTGATATGAAATTAATACTAGGTACTGTGATTGCTCACCTAATTTTTGGTCCCTTTGACAGTGCTTCCTGAATGTAGTGAGTTGAAAAAATTTGTGTTTTTGTATGGGGGATGAGTGGTGTAGGATTCTTTTCTGCCTTCTAATTCTGTCCCTGCCTTAAACTTTTAGATTATGCAGTTTGTTACCTGGATATATTGTGTGATGCTGTGATATGTGAAATATTATTGATCCCATCACCACATTAGTGACCATATATTATGGGATATGATTGATCCCATCACTAAGGTAGTGAGCATAGCACCAGTAGTTTCTCACCTCTGCCCTCCTCCTTTCCTTCTTCAGCTAGTAATCCTCAGTGTCTATTGTTGACATCTTTATATTCATGAATACCCTATGTTTAGAACCAACTTATAGGCAAGAGCATGTGGTATTTGATTTTCTGTTTCTGTGTTTATATCCTTAGGATAATAACCTCCAGATGCATTGACGTTGCTGCACAGTATTTCATGGTGTATATGCAGTATTTCATGGTGTATATAAAGCATATATTTCTATTCAATTCATTGATTTACACACAAGTTAATTCCATGCATTCCCTATTGTGAATAGTAATATGATGAACATACAAGTGCATGTGGGTTTTCTTTTTTTTGTAGAATTTTAAATTTTCTTTTGGATATATACTCAGTAATGAAATTGCTGATGGAATAATACTTCTGTTTTAAATTTTTTGAAAATTTTCCAAACTGCTTTGCATAGTGCCTGACATTTTGGGGGGCTAGAGAATGACAGTGGCAACTGATCTGATTCAGATATCACTAATTCTAATATTAGCTGTATTGGAGGGTCATCGCAGAGTGAATCGCTGCTGTATTCACAAGAATATAAGTATAAAACTCTCAGGATAGCACCTAATTTTTGTATTTTTAGTAGAGATGGGATTTCACCATGTTGGCTAGGCTGGTCTCAAATTCCTGACCTCAAGTGATCCACCTGCCTTGGCCTCCCAAAGTGCTGGAATTACAATTGAGCCACAGCACCCAGCCAGCACTATTTCTTTAAGCCTACACATTTTGCCCTTGTTGAAAGTATTTGAACATACAATTATCAAGCTTATTTTGTTTATGTATGCTTAAATCTTGTATAAGCTTAAATATTTTTTCCAATCTAAGCTTGATTTTATCTTCTTTCTTATATATTTGTATAACTTTAGGTGGCAATTTTCATTGAAAATTTGTTCTCAGAAGCCTTAAAATAGAACATAGTTCTGGCAGCAACTTGAAAGTCATTTGAGAAGGGGAGATTTATAATGATAATTCAAATGAAGCAAACTAAAAATTAATGAACCAAGACAGAGGAAAAAGCAACATTTACCTGAGCACATCCCAAAAGAATAAAATTTCAAATGTAACTACAAAAAAGTATGCTGAAGATCACATTACAGAAATAATTATTAATACTCAAAATAGCTCTAAAGTCCTGCTCACTTTTTGAATGCTGGAAATTAACAAGGAGGGGCCTGTAACTCTAAGATGGTTTCTTCAGTAATGACTATTTTCTTTTACAAGACGTGAGTATTCTCTACCTTCTAAGAGACCAGCATTGCTCATCAATGCTGAGCAATGGAAAGTGAAGGTGTTCAGTTTTGGTAAGTTCTTAGTGAAATCCATGACCTTTTTCTTCATATTCTGGACTCCCAATGTGACTGATGAAAGTTACAACATGCTCTGCAGGGGGAAATGCTTTAGCGTGTATTACTACATTATAATCTCATCTTTGTAGAGCTAGAGGCATTTTGAAAGTCACATTGTAACATTGCTTAAACATAGTTTGTTTTTACCAAAGCATAGGACATTGTATCATCTCATATTAATTAGTTAGTTGAGTCAAAATTACTGCTCATTACTTAGTGGTTTCACGACTTATCTTAGTGTTAAAACCTTCTTTATTTCAGAACTCTTTCACCTCTCAGTTTTTGTTTTGCAGTGTCACTGCCTGCCAGCTGCTAATCTGCTAATACCCAGTGGATCATGTGTCCTGTGAAGGGACTGAAGGAGATATTAGTGTAAAATTATGTTGATGATTCATATTTTGAATAAATAGAACATTAAGTTTGTATACATTTTGAAAATAGCATTTTAATATTCAACTGTGTCATAGTCATAATGATTGGATATATGTTGAATTATATGCATATTAAGTTGTTACATGTATATGTTCTTTTTTTATGTTTTTTTTTTAATTTTTTATTGGATTTTAGGTTTTGGGGTACATGAGCAGAGCATGCAAGACAGTTGCGCAGGAACACACATGGCAGTGTGCTTTTCTTTCCTTCTCCCCTTCACCCACATTTGGCATTTCTCCCCAGGCTATCCCTCCCCACCTCCCCCTCCCACTGGCCCTCCCCTTTTCCCCCCAATAGACCCCAGTGTTTAGTACTCCCCTTTCTGTGTCCATATGTTCTCATTTTTCTTCACCCGCCTATGCGTGAGAATATGCGGTGTTTCATTTTCTGTTCTTGTGTCAGTTTGCTGAGGATGACGTTCTCCAGATCCATCCATGTCCCTACAAACGACACAAACTCATCATTTCTGATTGCTGCATAATATTCCATGGTGTATATGTGCCACATTTTTCCAATCCAGTCTATTATCAATGGGCATTTTGGTTGGTTCCAGGTCTTTGCTATTGTAAACAGTGCTGCAATGAACATTCGTGTACATGTGTCTTTATAGTAGAACGATTTATAGTCTTTTGGATATATACCCAGTAATGGGATTGCTGGGTCCAAAACACGTATATGTTCTTTAGCATTCTAACTTGCAACTGTATATCTGTAAAGACTTTTTCTTTTTTTTTTTTTCAAGAAGATCAAACTGACTTATTGAGCCATCTGATTGATGTTAAGTTGGGTGGCCCAGGCTCTGTGTAGGGGTAAGGTTGAAGCAGGAAGAACGGTGGTGAGGGGCAAGCGTGCCAGACAGGCCGATTCTCTATCATGTTCACAGAGAAATTTTTTTTTCTCCAGGGCCTGGGGAGCAGCCAGGTTCCATGAGTTAAATGTAGATCTGAACCATATCAAGCTGGGATTGAGGTACACACTTTCCTCTTTTGAAGAGTAGCTAGGGATTCCAACTTGGTGAGAGGGAGACTGTGGCAGAGCCAGACTAGACAAGGACTAATCACCTGAAAAAGGCTGCCATCAAAGGACTTGATGAGTGCTGGGTGCCGTGGCTCAAGCCTGTAATCCCAGCATTTTGGAAGGCTGAGTTGAATGGATCACTTGAGGCCAGGAGTTCGAGTCCAGCCTGGGCAACATAACAGAATCCTGTCTATACTAAAAATACAAAAATTAGGCATGCTATCCTTCTGTAATCCCAGCTACTTGGGAGGCTGAGGCAGGAGAATCGTTTTAACTGAGGAGACAGAGGTCAAAGTGAGCTGAGCTCATGCCACTGCATTCCAGTCTGGGAGACAGAGTAAACCTGTGTCTCAGAAAAAGAAAAAGAAAAAGAAAATGGCCTTGGCAGAGTGGCTGGCTTGACAATGCCTTCCCTTGGGTTTCTCCTTGGTAGGGTTCTGTCATGAGGAGGTGCTTTTTTCTCCCTGTCCATGGCCTGAATCCAAGAAATTTCTTTTTCCGGTGGTTGGGTGGTGGACAGAACTGGAAACCTTCTTTAGGTGATTTTATGTTGTTGGTGGTGGTTTTTTTTTTTTTTTTTTTTTGAGATGAAATCTCATTGTGTCACCTAGGCTGGAATGAAGTGGCTCAATCTTGGCTCACTGCAATCTCCTCCATTCTAATTTCAAGTGATTCCCATGTCTCCGCCTCCTAAGTAGCTGAGATTACATGCATGTGCTACTGCATCGGCTAATTTTTGTATTTTCTATAGAGATGGGTTTTCAAACTCCTGACCTCAAGTGATCTGCCCATTTTGGCCTCCCAAAGTACTGGGAATATACAGGCATGAGCCACCATACCCGGCCCCTTCAGGTGGGTTTTGAGGCTTCACTACAATACTAATTTTCTGTTGCTGCTGCAACAAATTACTGCACACTAAGTGGCTTGAGACAAAACAGATGTATGCCCTTACAGTTCTGAAGGCCAGAATTCTAAAGTCAGTCTTACAGAGTCAAGGGGGGAGCAGGGCCGGTGCCTTCTGAGGCTCTGCAGGAGAATCCCTTTCCTGGCCCTGGAGATGGCCTGCAATTCTCAGTTTGTGCTGCCCTTTTTGAATGACTTAAGTTTCCTGCTTCCATTACTACACCTCCCACCACTCTCCATCACCTGTTCAGCCCTTCTAAGAATCCGAGTGAGTACACCAACCCAGCCGGGACAGGCTGGGATAATCTTCCCAGCCAAAGATTGTTAACTTTGTTAAGGCAAAGCCCCTTTTTTCATACCAGGTCATGTTCACTGGTTCTTGCGATTAGGATATGGGTACCTTGGGGGTTTTCTATCAGCCTACTACAGCAAGGCTGCAAAATTATTACACCTTTTTGGTGTTTTAATGATTGAGAGAAAAAGGGTTGGGATTTTTTTGGGGGGGGCTAGGTTCCCCTTAATTGTGTATCTTTAAAGTCTGGGGTCCGTCTTAACCTTGTTTCTTTTCTTTTTCTTTCTCTCTCTCTCTCTCTCTTTTATTTTATTTACTTTTTTGATACGGAGCCTTGCTCTGTTGCCCAGGCTGGCAGCGGCAAGATCTCAGCTCACTGCAATGTCTGCCATCTGAGCTCAGGGATTTCTCCTGCCTCAACCTCCTGAGTAGCTGTGACTACAGGTGCCTGACACCACACCTGACTAAGTTTTGTATTCTTACTAGAGAAGTGGGTGGAGGGTGGTGGTGGGGGGGATGGGGGTTTCCAGTCTGTTTCCCTGAGCCAAAGGGATCTGGCTGCCTCTGCTCCCAAAGTGCTGGGATTACAGCCCTGCACCACTGCACCTGGCTGCTGTAAAATCTTATTTTCACACAGCTGAGACATATTTTTGGAAGTTTGCTAAAGGGCCCCTGGAGACCTCCTCATTGTGGTTTTCCTGTTGGTGTGTTTAATTTGATTGATCTTTTCTGCTTTCCAGAAATTAAAAGGCTAACATGAAGTACTAAACTTTAAAACTTCTCTTTTCATTTATTTATTTATTTTTTGAGATGGAGTCTTACTTTGTCACCCAGGCTGGAGGGCAGTGGCATGACCTAGGCTCACTGCAACTTTCGCCTTTTGGATTCAAGTGATTCTCTTGCCTCAGCATCCCAAGTAGCTGGGATTACTGAAGCACACCACTACACCTGTTTTTTTATATTTATGGTAGAGATAAGGTTTCATTATGTTGACCAGACTGATCTCAAGTGATTCACTTGCCTCAATCTCCCAAAGTGCTGGGATTATAGGTGTTCACCACTGCACCTGCCCTAAAACTTCTCTTGTATTCTCTTGTATTAAACTTATTCTAAGAACCACCAAAACAGAAAAATTTTTTTTGAAAGCAGTAAAATGATATGAACGGTTAGAATGTAAAATACAGAAAATAAGTCATTATATTTTAGTGCTGCTCTGACATAGGGATGTATTATTGAGAATCAACTTTTGCTCAGTTTTCAGAGAATGAAATAATTCTATCACTGATCTAGGAAAAGTTGAAGAGCTGTTTGAAAGAAAATGTAGTATGTCTAAATTGGAAAAGTCCAGTAATGCTTTGTTCATGAGCATTTATACAATGCAGTTACTGTTCACCATGGGAGTACTGTGGACAAGCCCAGGGCTGCTGGTCAACTGTGCCATTTTTATACATTTTTGCTTGTAATGCGCTTTGTAGTGTCTGTCTAAATATTAGAAAAATTATTTGTTTCTACATTACTGCAAAGCTAAGGAAATATATTTCTTTAATCTGTTTTGTTACATGCAGTATTTGGTGGGGTGTGGTGGCTCATGCCTGTAATTCCAGCATTTTTGGGGGCTGAAGTAGGCAGATCACCTGAGTTCGGGAGTTTGAGACCAGCCTGACCAACATGGAGAAACCTTGTCTCTACTAAAACTACAAAATTAGCCATGTGTGGTTGCGCATGCCTATAATCTTAGCTACTCCGGTGGCTGAGGCAGGAGAATCACTTCAACCCAGGAGGTGAAGGTTGTAGTGAGCTGAGATCCTGCCATTGCACTCCAACCTGGGCAACAAGAGCAAAACTCTTTCTCAAAAAAAAAAAAGGTATTTACCAAGATGCCCCTGTTGTCTCTACTTTTATCTTGATGCATCGCTGACTTGATGTTAGATTTCAAATTCTTCTTTACCCTTACAATATTCTGTCCTGAAGCTACCTTTACATCATAATGAAAGAAGTTAGCAATTTGTTATTGTCATCTATCTGTTGGCATATATCAAATGGTCACCTAAAAATAGCAACAACCAGTAGAAACATTATGATTTTGCTGTTTCTATTTGGATGACTATTTACTTTGCAACATTACTAGCAAGCTATAAAATTGTATAGTATGCAGAACTTTAACTAAATTGCTGTAAGTGAACACTTAAACATGATAAACTATATTGAAGTTATTTATGTTAATATAATTGAACATTTTGTCTTCAATATAAATAATATAACCTACCTCTCAATGAAAATGAAACCTAGAATTAGAGTAAATTTGCTAATGAGCTCAATAACTTTTCCACAATATTTTTAGTTATGTGCTTAAGGTTCTCTTAGTGTTTCTTGCACTTTATAATAGTTTAATCCTTTTTTTTTCTGGTTTTTGTAGGTTCTTGTTTGTTTGTTTGTTTTGAGACAGAGTTCAGCTCTGTCACCAGGCTGCAGTGCAGTGGCTCAGTGTCAGCTCACTGCAACCTCCACCTCCCAGGATCAAGTGACTCTCCTGCCTCAGCTTCCTGAGTAGCTGGGATTACAGGTGTGTGCCACCACACCCAGGTAATTTTTGAAATTTTAGCAGAGACTGGGTTTTACCATGTCAGCCAGGATGGTCTTGATTTCTTGACCTTGATTTCTTGCCTTGGCCCCAAAAGTGCTGAGATTACAGGCATGAACCTGGCCTTTGTTGGTTCATTTAAAAAAAAAACCCTCATAACATGTGCTACCAGGAAGCATGGACAGTGAGGATTTCTTTACATATTTATTGTGAAGGCCTGGATCTTAAGAATTCATCTGAATGTTTTTTTAAACAAATTATTTTCTTAATCTTATCTGAAAGCATAGGCTTTGGGGACACACTGGGGCCACATCTTTTATCCTATCTGAACCTTAGTATCATCCTCTTCTGTGGTCATGAGAACTAAAGACCTACCTTAAAGATCTGATAAGGTAGTAAAGTGCTTCACATAATGCCTGGCATATAAATACATAATAAATGCTTCCTCCTCTTGTCTTTATTTGTTTGTTTTTCAGACAGAATTTTGCTCTGTCACCCAAGCTGGAGTGCAGGGGAATGAACTTGGCTCACTGCAACTTCTGTCTTTTAGATTCAAGCAGTTCTGCCACCTCAGCCTCTCAAGAAGCTGGGATTATCGGCATGCACTACCACACCCAGCTAATTTTTGTGTTTTTAGTAGAGACAGGGTTTCACTATGTTGGCCAGGCTGGTGTTGAAGTCCTGACCTCAAGTCATTTACCTGCCTTGGTCTGCCAAAGTGCTGGGATTACAGATATGAGCCACCACAGTCGGCATATGTTTTTAAATCAGTACTATTGTGAGTAAAAATAGCTGGCTATTACTGTTTTATAAATTGGCTAAGACAGTCTTATAAATGTCAGTGTTTTTATAAGGTGAAACAGATTATGTTGTGGGGCTTTTGTTTTGATGGTGATTTATTAGATTATTTTGTTTAAAGACAATAATGTTCAGTTACTGTGAAACTATAAAAACAATGTTCACATTTCATAATTCTAAAGCAGTCTTAAAGGTGACTGCCTTAAGGAAAGATATTTTTGTTTTGATATGTACATGTGATATTCAAGTTTAGTGTACAGCAGAGGACATTAAACCTAAGTCAGCGCTAATGTGCACTTGAAACTTCAGTGCAAATACCAATGTGTAGAAAATAGACTTTAACATATAATGATTGCCAAAAAATGGAGCTGTTCTGATGGGAGACCATTGGTTATGCTTGAGTTTAATACTCCCCATGCTCTTGACTCTTTATTTTTCTTTGTTACCTAGGCTGCAGTGCAGTGGCACAATCTTAGCTCACTGCAACCTCTGCCTCTCAGATTCAGGCCATCTTCCCTAGGGACTGGAGGTGAGTGCCACCACACCTGGCTAATTTTTGTATTTTTAGCAGAGGTGGGGTCTCCAGCTTCAGACCTAAAGTGATCTACCTGCCATGGCCTCCAAAAATTCTGAGGTTACAGGTGTGAGCCACCGTGTCTGGTTAGCTCTTGACTTTTGGTAGCTGTTGTTTTATTTTAATCTTTAGTAAATAAATGCTATTTGAAGTGTATAGTTCAGAAAAATCTGCTTCTGTTATTTAAAAAATATGTTTTTTAAGTCCAATAATGTTACACTGATGTTTGTTTTAAAATTATTACCTCTTCTATTTAGTACTGTATGTATTAAATAATATTAGCTAGTATGTTTTTCTGGCTTTATAATGTGGTTCAGATTTCTATAAAAAGTTTAGCTGTTTCTATATTGCCTTAAAGTCATGAAACATTTCTATTTTTTCCTTTTTCCTTCCTTCACTTCCTTCCTTCCTTTTTTCCTTCCTTCCTTCTTTCTTTCTTTCTTTCTTTTTTTCTTTCTTTCTTTCTTTCTTTCTTTCTTTCTTTCTTTCTTTCTTTCTTTCTTTCTTTCTTCTTTTGAACTGGAATTTCTCTCTTCTTGCCCATGCACTAGCATGATCTCAGCTCACTGCTTAGAAGGTGATTCACTCAGAGAAGGTGAACCCACTGTTAGTAAAATATGTCTAGTATCAGATGATTTTGATCTCCTGATGACCCATCAAACTGCAGGTCTTTTGGCTGTGTCATATATTCAGTTCCACATTTATTCATTTAAGAATTGAAGACTTTTTATATCCCCATTATGTGCCAAGCACTGGGTGGAACACTAGGTAACAGAGATGAACAAGCCCTCTTCCCAGGATTTCACAGTGGATGTTAGAATTTACTGCCATTTAGCTTCAGTTGATTCTGCAGTAGTTCCAGGATTTTCCAAGATGATCCTGTCTTCAAATGTCCGGTTGATTCAACTTCAGAAGCGGTCTCTCTTCACACCTTACTACTGCCCCTCTGCCATTATCTCTTACCTGGATTATCTCAGTAGTCTTCTAACTGGCTTTTTTGTTTCCATGTTTGCCTTCTTCAGTCTACTCTCTTTCTCTTTTTCTTTTTTCAGATGGAGTCTTGCTTTGTCACCAAGTCTGGAGTGCAATGCTATGATCCAGGCTCACTGTAACTTCTGCCTCCTGAGTTCCAGCAACTCTCCTGCCTCAGCCTTCCTAGTAGCTGGGATTACAAGCATGAGCCACCATGCTCGGCTAATTTTTTGTATTTTTAGTAGAGACAGGGTTTCATCACGTTGGCCAGGCTTGTCTTGAACTCTTGTTCTCAAGTGATCCACCTGCCTTGGCCTCCCAAAATGTTGGGATTACAGGAGTGAGCCACCGTGCCTGGCCACTCTACTCTCACTACAACAGCTAGTACAATCCTTTCACAGTGGAATCAAGATCACAATTACTTCTCTGTTCAGACTCTCCAGTGGCTTTGTTTTGTACATGACCTGGCCCCTGCTACCTGTCTCACTGTTCTTCCTGTTACTCTCCTGCTCTTACTCCTCTTTATAAACACTGAGCTCATGTTGTTTCCTTTAGCATGCTAGACAGGCTTGATCCTGTTCTGGGCCTTGCTGTTTCCTCTGCCTGGAACATTCTTCCCCTACTCTCTGCATTGCTCACTCTCTCACTGCTTTGGATTGTGGTTCCAAAGTCACTTTATCAAGGGCTTCCAGGCTGCACTGAGACTTTGCCCACTACCCGTGGAGCTCTGTCCTGCAGACCTTGTCTGAGCAACGGATGAATGAAGTACTCTTACTTACAGAATACAGTGCAAGAGTTGGGCTAAGGGGTCCTCAGCTGCTTTAGAGGGTGATTGCAGCTAATTGACTACAACTCCTTGTTTCTTCTTGCATTTATTCAGTATAGATTTAATAACAGGTTTTAAGTCAACATGGTTGTGAATAATTAACATGGATAATAGAGTGGATTCATGAATCATATAAACCTCTGGTTCTGAGGCCCAGAGTTAACACCATTAACTAGTAATTGTTTTCAACCTCCCCCGGGAGGGCCATCTAGCACAAAGTTTATATGAGTAAACAGAGTAGAGACAAAGGAGTGTGGGGTAAACAGATTTAACTGAGGAAGCTTTTATTATCTTAATTTCTATCTTGTGACTTAAAGCTCTAAGATAAAAACTGGCTGTCTTCAACCCGGCCCATTAAATCATTTTGGCTTTCCAAAAAGGTTGATACTATAATCTATAACTTCCCTAATATTTCCCTTAATATTTTGACAGCCACCTTGAGTGAATTCCAACACTGCTCTGCATAAAATATATCCTTAATTTATATTTTCTATTTGATGTCTGACTCCCCCTTGTCCTTCACTAAAATGTAAACTCCATGAGGGAAGGGATTTTGTCTGTTTTGTTTTGTTGTATCCCTAAATACCTAGAAGGTGCTTAGTAAATACTTGTTGGTTGAATAAATAAATCAGCCTATTATTGAATCAGTCAATGTCTTCTGTAGAAGGGACTTTTCCTACCAGTGGTGCATAGCGGTATGATAGCTGGAATAGGGAGGGATGTAGTCAGAATGGCTCTGTCTGTGTGGGCTAGTTTTGCCTAGCATGATCCCAGCAGGCTCCTATTGGAGCTAAGCCACAATTTCAGTCATATTAGTATCATTCTTTAATCATAAAGCCAGAGGATGTTAAGATTGAAATTGATCTGGAAGACAATTTGGTCTACATTTCTGGTGATTTATATGAGAATAACAGAGCCTAGAGAAAGTAAGTTAATTACTCACAATTGTAAAGCTGTAGAGGTCTACCTGAAATTAGGCTTGTGACATCAGATTCTGTAGTCTTTCCTACATGTGTTCCCCCCTGGCTGAGACAGTTCGTGGGCTTTCAGATTTGACAATTTTCTCATCAGTCCCTAAACAGGAGCTTTTATCTGCACAGTATAGGTTAGCATAGATGAATCATGACCCTAAAATGTGTAGGAAAATCCCAAAGGTTGAACACTGTGAATGGGAACTACCCCAAATGTGTCAGGAGCACCACAGGCATGCTCACTTCTTCACTGGCTGGAGCTGGGTAAGATGGAAAGAAAACCCAAATCAAGACACTTTGCTGCTTCAGTTCTTTTATTGCATGTCAAAGTCCAATGTGTCTCCATTTAAATTCAGATATTTTGATGAATGGTCACACCAGCTTCAGGCCCTTCGGGTCAGAAGTTTTGATATCACCAATTGTTCATTTTCTAGATGGACTTCCATACGTCAGGCATTTGTGTGTAGCTGGTCAATTGTGAAGTTCTCAGAGTGGTGTAGAACCCTCTCTTTTTGGGACAGTTGGTTCTACTTGTGCAGCATGTTCTGAACCTGGCCTATCTCTATCTGCTTTCTAAATGTGTGAGGTCTTTTTTTAGGCAGCATAAAGCAAGAGAGGACTCCTAAAGAGGGAGAAAAACTCCTCCAACATTTGCTGAAACATGTTTGTAACCTGACCAAGATGTAATTGGAATAGCATAAAAAGACTAAAATTTATTTAATTTCTTGCCATCTGGCTTGTGATATATAGTGCCTTCAATTGAGTTTAGAAGTAACTTTGATCATAGGTCAAGAGATGAGATATGTGTGTGTGTGTGTGTATATATATATATATATATATATATATATATATATATATATATACACCTATGATCTCTCTCTCTCTCTATATATATATATATATATAGAGAGAGAGAGAGAGAGAGAGATATGAAGTTTTGCTCTATTTTCTAGTCTGAAGTGTAGTGGTGCAATCTCAGCTCACTGCAACCTTGGCTTTTCAGGTTCAAGTGATTCTCCTGCCTCACCTCCCAAGTAGCTGGGATCACAGGCATGCACCATCACATCCAGATAATTTATGTATTTTTAGTAGAGACCAGGTTTTATCAAGTTGGTCAGGCTTGTCTCAAACTCCTGACCACATATGACCCACCCATCTTGGCCTCCCAAAGTGCTGGGATTATAGGTGTGAGCCACCACACCTGGTCAGATAATTGAGTTTCTTATTATATCTGGGTTTCTGCAGAATTTTAGTGACCAAGGAAAGTACACTATTGTTAATTTTGTTTTTCTTTATGAAAGAAGTAATTTACTTTTTATATAATTACTTGTCAGTCACGGGAAGGAAAAGTCCGAGTTTTTGTCCACAATGATAGAAATTATTGTTACATTACAGGATGACTCTGTGAATGCCTTTAGGAAAAATCCCTAGTCATATCTTGACCATTTTACTAGCTGTGAGACCGCCATTGTACTGGTTACTGTAACATTTCTTGGTTTTCTTTCTAGACCTCAACTAGTTGCTACTGTCCTCCTGGAATGTCTAGTAAAATAAACACTAAAGGTAAGAGATTACATATACTTCTTATTATATTTCACTACATTAAGACATTATTTATCAGCATTCCTGAAATCATACAAAATCATTGTCCAATGTCATTGTGGGAATTGCAGTTAGTTTCTTGGCTTTTTAAGGTATTTTATTTAATGAACCTTTTCCCCCTTTTTCTTTCTTTCTTTTTTTTAATTTACTAAAAATGTCACATGTGCAATCCACTTTATTTATGTTTCCAAGGTTTTGTTGAGCCCCTTATGTAGGATTACACTACAAGTTTAATTCTGCAGGTTTCTTTGAAAATCGCCAAACCGTATGAGTTTTATACTCTGCTCTTATAAAGCCTCTTCCTCTGTATTTTTTCTATAATATACTAAAGTAATTCTGTGCTTATTTTACAGCTTTGCAGTCCTCTCAAAGACCATGAAGCCCTGAGAGTAATGTACAGATTCCTGAAGTTGAGAGTTAGGGTAACAGGGAGGAAGACACATGGCCTGTTCTTGGACCTGGAATGTGAACTCTGTAACATAGACTGCCTCTCATAAGGCCCTTTTCAGCTCAAACAGCAAGGCTCAGACAGCTTGCTCTTGTGCCTAACAGACAGCCTTCTGTCTGAAGACTGGAGAAAGAGCTCCAGTGAGATTTTCTGTGAGGTACTGGTTCAAATAACTGTGAAAGCTGTAAATTCCCACAGCCTTGCATCTGCAAGATGAAGATCCAGGAAAGCCCATGGCATCGTTCAAAGGCCTGAGAGCCAGAAGGTCAAGGGCAAGAGAAAACTGGTGTTCCAGTCCCATTTTCGGACAGAGAGGGAATTCAATCTTCCTCCACCTGTTGCTCTCTTCTGGCCTGCAGAGCATTGGACAAGGCCAGCCCATGATCCTCACTCAGTCCACTGATTCAAACGCTCATCTCCTCCAGAAACATCCTCATAGACACACCCAGTATTATGCTTTAACAGCCACCTGAGCCTCTCATGGCCCAGTGAAGTCGACACATTAAAATTATCACATAAGAACAAACCTTCAAATTCAGGTTGTTTTTGAATGCCTAAGTATGATGTTCTAAAAAGCCTGTACCTATGAGGTATTAGAATGAATACATCCTTGTTTAATTTCCATAATAAAATATACAAAGTAATATTTTATTTGTCTTTAATATAAATATACCTATTATGTTCCATCATTTTATAGTATTTTGTGGTTTTAATTCAGTCCAACCTAATGTAACTATAAAAAGGATATTGAAAAGTTACAGGAAAGGAAAACTAAGACAGATGGAGCCTTGACTTGAAAGAGTTTACAAATTAGGAAGAAATACATGTGCACAGAAGGCCTTGATATAGACAATGTTTGTCAGAGTATTCTAAAAAAGGTCTTTCCAAAACAGCTCTGATTATTAAAAATGTCCAAGTTCTCCACATTGTCTGCAAGAGAAGACTTAACCCCATAGACTTTCCTACAGAGACATTTGCCATCAGAATTCATTTTCCCTCTTTGTCTTCTGTTTTCTCCTAACCTGCATTCGGGACCCTTTAGCTTTTAGTCATACTCACCCACTCAGATTTCTCAAAAATCATGTTCTTCCATGTGTCCTTGTATGTTTAATGTGATTTCTTTACCCTAGAATTCTTGTTTACTTTTTTACCCTGAGCATTCATCAAAACTTATTTAAATGTCAACTCCCTGCTCAGCATCCCCCACTTCTCCAGGCAGGGTTTGTCTTTTGCTCTCTGGCACTTCATGGACACACTGTGTGTACCTATTACAGATTTTCAATACAAAATTACAATAATTCATGTACTCATCTGCTTTGCTTGACTGAGAAATCCTTGGGCCCGGCCCCTCTACTCACCTGAAGTTCCCTGAGGAGCCTGGGTGCACCCTAAAGATGCGAGGTGGAAAAGTGGGGTGAGCACACGGGTGAAGGGGCCTCAGGAGTAACCTTATTTCTTTCTCTTTGATATTACAAGTAATATTTCTCCCTAAGATATTACAAATAATATTACAAAGTGTTCAAACATACTCTACATCGGCTAAGACGTTAGGAGTAGTATCTTTTTAAAATATACACCCATATCAACCCAACGGTGATATTTGGAGTAATATCTCTTTAAAATGTACACCCACATTAACCACCCGCCATAGGGAGAGTAGTGTCACCCGGGTTCCCCCTGAATATTACGAACCATATCACAGAGGAGTGACCATAGCTGTGACTCGTAGTATCTCTCCCTAAGATATGAATAATATCACAGGATGTACACAAATACTTTACACACACTTTGATATTACGAGTAATGACATGCTGAATATCACAAACAAGATAAAAAAGTGTTGAAACATACTCTACAACAACTAAGATATTAGGAGTAATATCTCTTTAAAACATACAACCACACCCACGCAACGTCGATATTAGACGACATATCTATTCAAAGTATACACCCAGAGCAAGCTGCCGCCAGAGGGTGAGTTATATTCCTCCAGCCTCCCGTGGATATTATAAATCCTCTGGCTAAGGGGCCATGCCCACAACCCCGTCAGAGGGAGAGTAATATTCTTCCAGCCCCCCTGGATATTATGAACCCGCTGGCTAGGGGGCTGTACACACAGCCCCCACCGGAGGGCGAGTAATATCACCACGGCCCCCATTGTATACTACAAACCCTCTGGCTAGGGGACTGTGTCCACAGCCCCCACCACAGGGCGAGTAGCAGCACCCGGCCCCCTCCCCCGGCTGCTACAAATCGGCTATTTAGAGAAATTGGAGTAATATAATACTGGGAACCATATCATAGGGAGAAGATAATGTTAATTTGATTTTCTTTTATATTGGGCACAATAACATTAGTTCTAGTTACACCTCTGCAATATTGACAAAAATATCATCCTCGCCCCTATACAATAGAATTGAAATCACAGGGGGGTTTCACTCCTTGCAATATTTAATTCAATATAATTATTTTTTCTGTGGACATTAGTTACCATATAAGAGAATGGTGTACACCTCTTTCCATATTGAGAGTATTATTATATGGGCAGTAACATCATCCTCTCCTTTCCTGGATATTAAGAACAATATCACAGTACAGGTGAACAGCCGCAGCCACATTGTAAGTGATATCATCTCTCATTCCCTAGATATAAGAAACAGTATCACTGGGGGTTTGTGCACTTCCTGAGATATTTGGAGTAATATCCTCTCCGTTTTTGGATATTAGAAACGATATTACAGTGGTGTACACTTCCTGCGATATTCAGTGTATCCCCTCTTCCCAGGATATTAGAAACTATATCACAGAAGCGTTTAAATATCACCGCCTGTGATATTGGAACAATGACAGAGTGTACACTTGCCTTCACAATGAGAGTAATATCTACTTAGGACATGATAAATAATATAACAAAATGTACAGACATGGGTGTATACCCACTTTGATATTAGGAGTAATTTTCATGTAATATACTAAAAATAATATCCCAGAATATACTCGTGAAATGTACATTTATTGGGATACAACAAAAAATGTATATAACATCTACCATATGTACATTTACTATGATGTACTTATGTGTACAAAATACATATGTACAATAAATGTTAATAATGTGTGCAATATGGACATAAAATGTCAATAATATATACACACACGTACATAATGTGTACAATATGTACATTTGTTGTAATATCACAATATCATATATAATCAAAATAACACATATAATCACAGTATATATAATACATATCACGTTAAATGTACATATTGTACACATTATGTACATATACATTTATTGCAATACTACAATATGACAAAGTGTACATAACGTGCACACATCATGTATACTTGTACTATATGTACACGTGTAAATATGTGTGCACATTGTGTACATTACGTACACGTGGTTCACAGTATGTAGATATGTACATCAAGTACACGTGTACATATATGTACTCATTGTGTAGATATGTGCCATCTGTAAACAAGTACATCATACGCACAATATGTACATGGGTACAATATGTACACACATGGGTGTATAAACATTTCGATAATAGGAGTAATTTTTATCTAATATACTAAAAATAATATCCCAGAATGTACTCAAAATGTGTACATTTATTGGTATATTGCAATAAACGTACATGTCCACAATATGTACATTTACTGTGATGTACATATGTGCACACAATACATATGTAGATGAAATCTAGATAATCTGTAAAATATGTAAATTTATATTTATATAATGTGTACACAATACATAGGTACATAACACGTACAATATGTACATTTATTGAGATAGTGATATATATATAATCACAATAACATATAACCACAAAAATATATGCATAATACATAATATCACAAGAAACATACATATGTATACATTATATACATATGTGTGTGTACATATTATGTACATATACAGTTATTGTGATAACACCATATGTCCACGTGTACACAATGTACACACTATGTACATACATACTATATGTACACGAGTATATATAGGTGCACATTATGTAAATTATGTACACATGTAGAAATAGGTGAAAACCATGTACATATGCAGTGCACATAGCAGCCCCCCAGCCCACACTGTCTGCTAGAAACTCCTGGCTAAGGAGCAGTAACCACAGTCCCTGACAGAGGTCCCCAGCCCACCCTGGCTGCTAGGGAACAGCTATTTTGAAAATGTAGTGTAATATAATACGGGGAATCATATGATAGGGAGATGTTAATCTTATTCTGGTTTTTATTTATATTAGGCACAATAATACTAGCTCTAGTTACACCTTGGTGATATTGACAAAAATGTCATCCTCACCAACCTTCACATTAAAATTGAAAGCACAGAAGGGTTTCACCCCTTGCAGTGTTTAATTCAATAAAATTGTTTTTATTGTGGACATTAGAGACCGTATCAGAGCGTGGTGTACACCTCTTGCCATATTCAGAGTATTTCCACAAGGGCAGTAACATTATCCTCTCCTTCCCTAGATATTAGGAACAATATCACAGGACCACTGTAGAGCCCTAGTCACATTGTGAGTAATATCATCTGTAATTTCCTAGTTATTAGGAACAATATCACTGGGGGCTTGTATGCTTCCTGACATATTTGGAGTAATATCCTCTCTGTTTTTGGGTATTAGAAACAACACTACATTGGTGGTGTACATTTCCTCCGATATTCAGGGTAGGATTATCCTCTACTATCCTCTAATATCCCCAGGATATTAGAAACGACATCACAGAAGCGATGTACATTGCCTGTGATATTGGAACAATCACAGAGCATACACTTCCTTTCACAATGAGAGTAATACCTACTTAGTATATGATGAATAATATCACAAAATGAACACAAATGGATGTAAATCCACTTTAATATTGGAAGAAATTTTTATCTCATATACTAAAAATAATAACCCAGAATACATTCATAATGTGTATACTTACTGGGATATTACAATAAATGTATACAATATGTACCATATGTACATTGACTGTAATGTACATAAGTGTATAAAATACAGATGTACAATAAATGTACACAATCTGTACAATATGTACATTTATATGTACATAATGTGTACACAATAGGTATGTACATAATGTGTACAATATGTACATTTATTGTAATATCACAGTGATAAATATATTATCACAACAGCATATATAATCACAAAACATATGTAATACATATTATCAAAGTAAATGTACATATTGTACACATTATGTACATATACATTTTTTGTGATATTACAGTTTGTACAGATGTACAATACATACACGTGTACATAAGTGTGCACAGTACGTAGATATGTACACTATGTACACATGTAAAGAAATGTACATAATACGTAGATATGTTCCATCTGTACATGAGTACATAATATGCACAATATGTACACGTGTAAAATACGTGCACACAGGGGTGCATACCAACTCTAATAACAGGAGTAATTTCTATCTAATATACCAAAAAAAAATCCCAGAATGTACTCATAATATGTACATTTACTGGCATATTGCAATAAATGTATATAATAGGTACAATCTGTACATTTACTCTGTGTACATATGTGTACACAATACAAATGTAGAAAAAAATACATAATCCGTAAAATATGTACCTTTATATTTATGTGTACACAATGCATAGGTACATAATGTGTACACTATGCACATTTCTTGAAATATCAGTGATGTATATATAGTCACAATAACATATATAATCACAATAATAATATTGTATATAACATGTAATATCACAAAAAAGTACATGTTGTACACATTAGGTGCATATGTATAGTGCACATATTATGTACATATATATTTTTCATAACACCATATGTACACGTGCACAAATATGTGCCCACTATGTAAACTATGTACACATGTAGAAATAGGTGCAAACTATGTACCTCTGCACAGCACGCTATCCCAAAGCCCCCGCCGGAGGGCCTGTAGCAGCCCCCAGGCCCACCCTGGCTGCTAGGGATGAGCTATTTTGAAAATGTGGTGTAATATGATACTGGCAATCATATCATTGGGAAATAATAAAGTTATTCTGTTTTATTTCATATTAAGCACTAGCTCTAGTTACACCTCTGCCATATTGACAGAAACGTCATCCTCACTCCTCTTGACAATAGAATTGAAATCATAGAAAAGTTTCACCCCTTGCAGTGTTTAATTTTATATAACTGTTTTCTTGTGGACATTAGTGACCATATCAGAGCATGGTGTACACCTCTTGCCGTATTCAGAGTATTTCAATGCGGACAGTAACATTCCACTCTCCTTCTCTGGACATTAGGAACAATATCACAGGACCGGTGTACAGCGCCAGTCACACCGTGAGCAGTATAATCTGTAATCCCCTAGTTATTAGAAACAATATCACTGGGGGCTTGTGCACTTTCTGAGATATTTGCAGTAATATCCTCTCCGTTTCTGGATATTAGAAACAATACTACAGTGGTGGTGTACATTTCCTGTGACATTCAGGTTATAATCATCCTCTGTCCCCAGGATATTAGGAACTACATCACAGAAGCCTTGTACATTGCCTGTAATATTGGAATAATCACAGAGTGTATACTTGCTTTCACAATAAGAGTAATACCTACTTAGGATATGATGGATAATATAACAAAATATACACAGATGGGTGTATACCCACTTTGATATTGAAAGTAATTTTTATCCAATATACTAAAAATCATATCCCAGAATATACTCATAATGTGTACACTTATTGGAATATTACAATAAATCTATAGAATATGTACCATATGTACATTGACTGTGATGTACATATGTGTACACAATACAGAAGTACAATAAATATACATAATCTGTACAATATGTACATTTATATGTACATAATGTGTACATAATAGGTATGTTCATAATGTGTACAATATGTAAATTTATTGTAATATTACAATAATATAGAATCACAACAGCATATATAATTACAATACACATGTAATACATAATATCAATATAAATGTACATATTGTACACATTATGTACGTATACATTTATTGTGATATTACAATATGTACACATGTACAATATGTACACAATTATGTACCGATGTACAGTATATATACGTGTACATAAGTGTGCACAGTATGTACATATGTACACCATGTACAAATATGTACATATGTAGATATGTACCTTCTGTACACGAGTACATAATATACACAATATGTACACGTGTAAACTATGTACACACATGGGTGTAAACCCACTTTGGTAACCGGAGTAATTTCTATCTAATATACTAAAAATAATATCCCAGAATATACTCATAATGTGTACATTTATTGGCATATTGCAATAAATGTATAAAATAGGTACAATCTGTACATTTACCCTGATGTACCTATGTGTACACAGTACACCTGTAGAAGAAATGTACATAATCTGTAAAATATGTACTTTTATATTTCTATAATGTGTACACAATGCATAGGTACATAATGTGTACACTATGCACACTTTTTGAAACATCAGTGATATATATATAATCACAATAAGATATATAATCACAATTATATATATAAAATGCATATCACAAAAAAGTACATATAGTACACATTATGTACATATGTATTGTGCACATATTATGCACATATATATTTTGATAACACCATATGTACACGTGTACAAATGTGTGCCCACTATGTAAACTATGTACACATGTAGAAATAGGTGCAAACTGGCTGGGTGCGGTGGCTCACGCCTATAATTTCAGCACTTTGGGAGGCCGAGGCGGGTGGATCACGACGTCAAGAGATCAAGACCATCCTGGTCAACAAGGTGAAACCCGCTCTCTACTAAAAATACAAAAATTAGCTGGGCATGGTGGTGCGCTCCTGTAGTCCCAGCTACTCGGGAGGCTGAGGCAGGAGAATTGCTTGAACCCACAAGGCGGAGGTTGCAGTGAGCCGAGATTGTGCCATTTCACTCAAGTCTGGGTATCAACAGTGAAACCCTGTCTCAAAAAAAACAAACAAACAAACAAAGAAAGAAATAGGTGCAAACTACGTATCTATGCACAGCACCCTATTCCATAGCCCCCACCAGAGGGCCAGTAGAAGTCCCCAGGTCCACCGAGGCTGCTTAGGGAGCCCCCTGGCTAAAGAGCTGTACCCACAGACCCCGCTGGAGGTACCATAGCAGCCTCCAGGCCCACCCTGGCTGCTTAGGAACCCCCTGCATAAAGGGCTGTGCCCACAGCCCCAGACAGAGGGCCCATAGCAGCCCCCAGGCCCACAGTGTCTGCTTATGGACCCCCTGGCTAGGGGACTGTGCCCACAGCCCCTGCTGCAAAGCCCGTAGCAGCCCCCAGGCCCACCCTTGCTGCTTAGGGACCCCCTGGCTAGAGGGCTGTGCGCACCATCTCCACTGGAGGGCCCATAGCAGCCCCCAGTCCCATCGTGGCTGCTTAGAAACTCCCTGGCTAGGAGGCTGTGCCCACGGCCACCATTGGAGGGCCCATAGCAGCCCCGAGGCCCACCCTGGCTGCTTAGGGACTTTCTGGCTAGGGGGCTGTGCCCACTCCCCGTGCCCGCCGAGGCCGGTAGCAGCACCCAGGCCCACCCTGGCTGCTTAGGGAGCCCCTGGCAATGGGGATGTGCCCACAGCCCCCGCCAGAGGGCCCATAGCAGCCACCAGGCCCATCCTGAATGCTTAGAGACCCCCTGGCTTGGGGGCTGTACCCACGACCCCGCCGGAGGGCTCATAGAAGCCCCCAGGCCCACCCTGGCTGCTTAGGGAGCCCCTGGCAAGGGGCTGTTCACAAGGCTCCCACCGGAGAGCATGTAGCAGCCCCCAGGCCCACCCTGGCTACTTAGGGACCCCCTGCCTAGAGGGCTGTGCCCACCGCCTCTGCCAGAGGGCCTGTGGCATCCCCCAGGCCCACCCTGGTTGCTTAGGGACTCCCTGGCTAGGGGGCTGTGTCCACAGCTGCTGGAAACCGGCTATTTTGAAAATGTGGTGTAATATGTTACTGGCAACAATATAATAGAAAGATGATAATTTTATTCTGTTTTTTTTTTTGTTGTTTGTTTGTTTTAGGCACTAGCTCTAGTTACACCTCTGCCATATTGACAAAAATGTCATCTTCACCCCCCTTGACATTAGAATTGAAAGCACAGTGGGATTTCACCCCTTGCAATGTTTAATTCAATATATTTGTTTTCTTGCTTACATTAGTGATTATATCAGAGCTTGGTGTACACCTTTGCCATATTCAGAGTATTTCCCTATAAACAGCAACATTCTGCTCTCCTTCTCTGGATATTAGGAGCCATATCACAGGACCGGTGTACAGCCCCAGTCACATCGTGAGTAATATCATCTGTAATCCTCTATTTATTGGGAACAATATCACTGGGGGCTTGTGTGCTTTCCAGGATATTTGGAGTAATATCCTCTCCGTTTTTGGATATTAGAAACAATTCTCCAGTGGTGGTGTACACTTCCTGCGATATTCAGGGTATAAACATCCTCTGTCCCCAGGATATTAGGAACTATATCACAGAAGCCTTGTACATTGCCTGTGATATTGGAACAATCACAGAGTGTATACTTGCTTTCACAATGAGAGTAATACCTACTTAGGATATGATGGATAATATCACAAAATGTACACAAAATGGGTGTATACCCACTTTGATATTGAAAGTAATTTTTATCCAATATACTAAAAATCATATCCCAGAATATACTCATAATGTGTACACTTATTGGGATATTACAATCAGTGTACAGAATGTGTACCATATGTACATTGACTGTGCTGTACATGTGTACACAATAAAAATGTACAATAAATGTACATAATCTGTAAATGTACATAATCTGTACTATATGTACATTTATAGTACATAATGTATACACAATAGGTATGTACTTAATGTGTACAATATGTACATTTATTATAATATCACGATGATATCATAGAATCACAACAGCATATGTAATCACAATACACATGTAATATATAATATCAATATAAATGTACATATTGTACATATTATGTACATATACATTTATTGTGATATGACATGTATACATGTATATCATGTACACATTAGGTACAGAGGTATAATATAGGCACGTGTACATAAGTGTGCACAGTATGTACATATGTACACTATGTACACATATATACATATTATGTAGATATGTACCTTCTGTACACGAGTACATAATATGCACAATATGTACACATGTAAACTATGTTCACACATGGGTGTACACCCACTTTGGTAACCGGAGTAATTTCTATCTAATATACTGAAAATAATATCCCATAATGTACTCATAATGTGTACATTTATTGGCATATTGCAATAAATGTATAAAACAGGTACAATCTGTACATTTACCCTAGTGTACATATGTGTACACAATACACATGTAGAAAAAATGTACATAATCTGTAAAATACGTATTTTTATATTTCTGTAATGTGTACACAATCCATAGGTACATAATGTGTACACTATGCACTTTTTTTGAAATATCAGTGATATCATATAATCACAATAAGATATATAATCACAATAATATGTATATAACACAATATCACAAAAAAGTACATATTGTACACATTAGGTACGTATGTATTCTGCACATATTATGTACATATATTTATGCACATATATTTATTGTAATAACACCATATGTACACGTGTACAAATATGTGCCCAGTATGTAAAGTATGTACACATGTAGAAATAGGTGCAAACTATGTAGCTTTGCACAGCACGCTATCCCACAGCCCCCACCAGAGGGCCCATAGCAGGCCCCAGTTCCACCCTGGCTGCTTAGGGACCCCCTGGCTTGGGGGTTGTGCCAGCTGTGCTCACACCCCTCACCAGAGGGCCTGTAGCAGTCCCCAGCCTTACACCAATTTGTTTGTGACACTTTCATGCATGTTGTTAAGTACAGCTAATTGCCACCCAAATTCCATTGTTCCATGAATACATCATTATTTGATCTGTGCAATATTCATTAACAGTATTTTTCCAGTTATTTGCCCTCAGGGGTCACATATCAATAAATATCATTTTACATATAGAGTTTCACATATGTGCAACGATATTCATTAGGCAAATCTTTATACTTTGAGCTTCTTGATCAAGTGTATTTTTAATTTTGAAAGGTAGTGCTAAATCACTCTCCATAGAGATTGCACTGAAGTCATGAGGTGGAAGGAGCAAAGGGTGTTATGATACGTATCAATGTGCAGCAGACCCTTTCGTTGCTGTTCTTCCCATCCTTGATGTCCATCTCTGGTCTCAGCTCTGGCTATGCTGGATAGCACAACTACCTAACACTTGAATTGATGAATTCTGCATTTTACTTCTCATGCACTGAGAGCCTCTTTGAGCTTCTTTTTAAAAAATTATTATACCTTAAGTTCTAGGGTACATGTGCAGAACGTGCACGTTTGTTACATAGGTATATACGTGCCATGGTGGTTTGCTGCATCCATCATGCTGTCATCTATATTAGGCATTTCTCCTAATGCTATCCTTCCCCCATCCCTCCCTAACCCTCCTCCCACTGCCGACAGGCCCCGGTGTGTGATGTTCCCCTCCTGTGTCCATGTGTTCTCATTGTTCCACTACCACTAATGAGCGAGAACATGCGGTGTTTGGTTTTCTGTTCGTGTGTTAATTTGCTGAGAATGATGGTTTCCAGCTTCATCTGTGTCCCTTGCTTTCTGCAGCAACTTTGAAAATGTGCCCTCTACTGGCCTTTCCTCTTTCCTGTCTCACTCTGTTCATTCACTCCTGCACACAGTCACAGCCTCCTAAATTCCTCACTCAGGTTCTGTTTGCGGGGAAATACAAAATAAGGCAGAATGTGAGGTGCTAACCTCTTGGCCACATGCAACAATGATAGGTATTATTAGGTTTAAAATTTAAAAGTAATGCTGGACGGATAAGCTAAACAATTGACAAATCCATTCTGTTGCCTGTACTTTGAATGCTGCCTTTGTGTGCTCCTACAACCTAGGGCCTTCCTTGTCATTAACCAACATTCACAATTCCATGTAGAAAATGTTAATTTTGGAGATAAAAGAGCCATTGAAAGGAAGAATTCATCTTTTATTTACTAAATCTCCTCAGTTAATTCTTCACTTCCATTTTCTCTCAGGAATGCCTACGTATCTCCACAGACTCTAAGCTCTGGGGTTGATCCTTTCTTTTCATTGTGGGAGTAAACCACATAGACTGGGCAACTGAGACCTCTTCAGAACAATAATAAAATTTGAGACACGTCAAATGCACATTTCCTTTTGGACATTCTGCTATGGGAAGTTCTGGAGCTAGCTAGAGGCTGTTTCCTCCATTACAGGAACATACTATAATATATAGGATTAAGATTCACATATTCTATAGCAATTCCTTGGGAAGAAAATGAATGATAGGTTAAAAAGAATTTCAAATCAAAATTAATGGCAGAAGAGGAAGATAAGAAGTTGAATATACTCTTCAAAGAAGTTCCTGGGATAAGGATTTAGGATTCAAAACTCTCTTCCTCTGGTGTTTTTCAAAATAGTAGACTTCCTTTTCTTAAATTATTATTTGTTTTTCTTTCTTAAATTATTTCACCATTTTTTTCCTCTAAAAAATAAGAATGGAAAAGGGTGGAAAGAAAAGAGTCAAGAATAAGGAGAGTATGTCAAATTGCATGCCTGTATCAAAACATCTCATGTACTCCATAATACATATATCTACTAGGGACCCACAGAAATGAAAGTAAAATAAAATATAAAGGAAAAAGAAAGAGTGGAAGCAGAGCTAAAACAAGAGGGAGAAATTAATTACAAACTTGGGAGACAACAGAAACTTGTGTAGAAGCAATTTTATGTTTGCCTTCCTTGGTTTTCTTCTACGAAAACAAGACCCATGTTGGAAAGTTTCCAGAGAATTCACCCTGGAAATGATCATTTCCACTATCTCTGAAAATGTACCTACAAATGGAGTTTTTAACGTTTATTTTTATTATACTTTAAGTTCTGGGGTACATGTGTAGAATGTGCAGGTTTTTTACATAAGTATACGCGTGCAATGATGTTTTGCTGCATCCATCACACTGTCATCTACATTAACTATTTCTCCTAATGCTAACACTTCCCTAGTCCCCTACCTCCTGAAAGGCCCTGATAAGTAATGTTTCCCTCCTGGTGTCTATGGTTCTCATTGTTCAACTCCCACTTATGAGTGAGAACATGCGGTGTTTGATTTTCTGTTCTTGTGTCAGTTTGCTGAGAATGATGGCTTCCAGCTTCATCCATGTCCCTGCAAAGGACATGAACGCATCCATTTTATGGCTGCATAGTATTCCATAGTGTATATGTGCTACATTTTCTTTATCCAGTCTCTTTTGCAACTTTTGCCTAAAAATGTGGAGATTAGTAATCCCAGAGGCAAGATCACATTAGCAATGGAAGAGTGGGGGAAGTTCCAGTGTTTAAAAGTCCTTCTCTTATATCAATAACCCTTCAGTCCATTCTGAACTTTGCTTTTGCTTTGTCGATGAGGCTTCGGTACCATGACCATAGGTAAATGTCTCCTTCGACCCCTTGCCTTCTGTTTGTAACATTTGTCCTTCTGCTGTTAGTGACAGAACTTGTTTTAATAGAAAGCAAAGAATAGGACAGAAATTTGTCATCACACTGACGGTGCATATCTTGTGTGCAAGTGTGCAGAAGCATGTGCTTTGTTTGCTTTTCAGATTTTTGAGGGTGAGCCTGTGATCAAAAGCCAGACATAAAAGTGTGAAGAAGCTGGGCACAGTGGCTCACGCCTATAATCCCAGCACTTTGGGAGGGTGAGGCGGGTGGATTACGAGGTCAAGAGGTTAAGACCATCCTGGTAAACATGGTGAAATTTTGTCTCTACTAAAAATACAAAAATTAGGTGGGTATGGTGGTGCAGCCTATAGTCCCAGCTACTTGGGAGGCTGAGGCAGAATAATTCTTGAACCCGGGAGGCAAAGGTTGTGGCAAGCCGTGATCGCGCCATTGCACTCCAACCTAGATAACAAGAGCGAAACTCTGTCTCAAAAAGAAAAAAGTGTGAAGCGAGTTGCCTATAATTTTGAGATGTCTTCATGTCAGCTTTCCTTTCTCAAGGTACTAAAAGAAGGTTTCCTTACTGTCTAAAGGATTTACGATTGGGCATGAAGGGGTGAACTAACTCATCAGGTTTGTCTTCAAACGGCCTCATTGCCAGTGGAAAGAGAAGAAACAGGAAAAACACCCTGCAGAAAGCAAGTGCTCTGATGATTCATGCATTACTTGCATTAAAAAAAAAAAAAAAACTAAACTAAAAACTAAACACTGCTTGAGCCTTAGAATTTCTCTAGGGGAAAGGATAAAGAATTATTTCCCTCTAAGGACAACAGCAAATATTTGCACAGCACGGGAAAGTAATTTTCAAAAGCATTATTTTGTTTGCCCATTTTTATTCTCAGGCTGAATTAAGCCTCAGTTTTCATGTTTGATTGAATCTGTCTTTGCTGACAAAAGTTTTCTGGGCAACCCAGAAAGTCTGCAATATGAGATAATGTGACAGAGGATACAGTGAATCAATAATGTCTCTGCTGGAATTGCTTTCTGGAGACTTTGAGATGTCAGAGTTGAAATGTTATACAAGAAGTCACTGGGCTGGGAGATAACTGGAGATGTGACTCCATGAAGGCATTGCTCATCCCTGTTCCAAGCATATCTGGCTGCTTTTGAGAGGAAAATAGGGATGGATGAAAAAGGGGAGTTTTAGCCCCGAATTTGTACCCTGGTTCTGCCACTTGCCAGCTCTGCTGCTCTTGCTAGGGAGATCACGTAACATACTAACTCCAGTAATAATCACTGAAGGTCATGAGTCCTCTAAAGTAAATAGCATTTGCCCCATTTTACAGAAGAGGATGCAGCATCAGAAAAGCTAGTTACTTTTCCTAAGTTCCCTGGGCACATTTATTACCTGAATGCAAACTCAGGCTTTGTGATACAATGTCCTGTGAGGATTCCTTTACATTGTCACTGGCCATAACTGGAAGCAGGAGAGACCCATTGCTAAGGAATGATAGCCACATCAAGAAGTGGTTAAAACTCCCAATATGCTGCCCACAAGTAAAGATCACATGTATTCTGTTGAGTGGTTTGTATAACTAGAAAATGCTGGGGGTGATAGTGCTTTGATGTTGGCAAATAAGAAGACTCTTTTGTCTTGTATTCTCGCTCAAATTCTGTGCTCTGATGAGCGGCTGAATCTCTTGTTTCTACCAAATGATTCAATTCACGTCAACAAGTATATTTGTTTGTAGCACTGCCTATGCCTATGAAAACTTATGGAAGTAACATCACTCCGATTCTTGGTAAAAAAGGGAGAACAGAGCCATCTTCCATAAGATTATTGGAGAGATGACTGTGACAATGCATTTATAGTGCTTAACACAGTGCCTGGGAAAGAATAGCACCTGTTATCAGTCAGACCATTATTAGTGCAGTTTTAAACTAGCTGTACTTGCAAGTACATCAATTGGTATCAAACTTTCACAACTAGCTCCCAATGTGTCTGCAGCAACACCCAGCTCCAATATGCACAATTTCTAAAGTGTCTGACATCAAGGTTTTGGATGTGAGGATTGCTCACTTTATTCTTTCAGAATTGATCTCTGCGTTCTTTTTCCATGACTACTGGTGTTTTTAAGATAAACTAATTAGAAAATACAAAGCACTCTTGCCTCAAAGGTACTGTAAGTATAAAATAATAATGCCAGACTCATCTTGGCAACCTTACCATACCCTCTCTAAAGCCGAATATCTGCTTGTTCAGGTCCAATTGTCCATTGAGAGGTAATGCGAGTTAAGTCCCACGCCCATGTCTCCGAGCCTGTTGAATCTTAGAAGAGAACCTCCTCCCTGTGATTCCCAGGGAAGACAGTGGTGAATTAATTATATTGAACATGGAACAGTCAGCCCCTGCTTGTCTCTGAGATGTGGCCCAGGGAGTTAATCTCCCATCTCCTAGTTAATCACTTTCATCCTCAAGCTGTATTAAGCCTCAATTTTTATTTTTTTGATTGAATCTGTCTTTGCTGACAGAAGTTTTCTGGGCAACCCAGAAAGTCCTCCGTATGAAAGAATATGACGGAGGAAGCAGTGAATCCATAACGTCTTTTCTTCACTTTCTGGAGACTTTGAGATATCAAGACATTTGAAATGTCACACGAAGTCACTGGGCAGGGAGATAACTGAAGAAATGGAACAGAAATGGCTTATCTCTGTTCCAATTATATCTGGCTCCTTTTGAGAGGTAAATAAGAATGGAGGAAGATGAGGAGAGTTAGTCCTGAATTTGTGCCCTGGCTCTGCCACTTATCAGCTCTGCTGCTCTTGCTAGGGAGATCATGTTAGCACATTAATACCAATAATAATCACTGAGAGTTATGAGTGTTTTATATCCTCACTATCCAAAATGTGGTCTTTAGGCCAGCAGCATTAGCATTTCCTGGATGCTTGCAAGATATGTAGACTCTCAGGCCAAACCCCAAATTACCTAGCGATTCTGATTGAATGAACAAGAATATTCATCTAATCAAATTCTCTGAGTAATTTGTATGCTCTGGAAAGTTTTAGAAGCACTTGCAATTATTTCATTTCTCCCTCGTAATGATGCTAAAGATACTCATTTTGTAAAGTCTGTCTTCTGGTATTACTAACTACTACCCTGCTTTACATGGAAGGAAACTGAGGCTCAGAGAGGTCAAATGGCTTTCTCAATATTACACCACCGAGAGAGGGTTTGAAGTTAGGCGCCTGTCAAAGCAGATGCTCTTAACCCTATGCATTTGGGAGACTTAATAAGATTCTAAGTATCCATCACTCAGCAGAGTACCAGACCCACCATAGCTGGATGATACATGTTGGTGACCTTCTCTGTTTCTTCTATTCTCTTTCTCTGTTCTGGTTATTTTCAGACTTCCTGATGCTCCCTTGTCATGGCATTTATGTTGGTCCACCCGACATAGGCTGGGTCTTTCCTAAATTCTTGGTTCCCCCTTGACTAGGTCAGTGGTTCAGAGGGAGTACTGTCTGTTTTCCCGTGGCATCCTAGAGGGTCTCCTGGATGGTGTTGCCAGCCCCTCTTCTCCATCCCCACTGCAAAGAACTTGATGATGTTTGCTGCTGACCATAAAGCTGGGATGGAAAGCAATCCCCTGACAGGCTGGCTAGCATCTTGTTCCCTTCCTCTAGACAGGTATCATGGATTTTCCTAGGGAAGACATGGGATGAGTTCAGGATTTTTACCTGTTATTCCTTTTGGTCCTGTGAGTTGCATAAATAAACTAGTCTTTAGCAGGGGTGGGGCTTGTGGTTTCACAGTTTACTTTTTTTGGAAAAATAAAGGATTCTGATTTATAGATACATTATTTCTATAAAGGATGAGCACATTTATAGTTAATCAGTTTCTATGGCTTTGGTTTCTCAGTAATAAGGGTGTTTAAATCATACAGGACAGGAGAATGGTAGAAGGCTTGAAAGAGAGAAACATGGAATCTGAGTTAAATAAACAAGAGTATAATTGAGTTACCTGATCCCATCATTTCTAAATCCAATTTTTCAACCAGGTGTAGCTCAGATCTTATTAGATGTTTCTTAGCAGATCTAGAGCCTGTGATAGTCACACCACTAGTCAACCTTATCTCAGGCTTTCAACATGAGTATAAAATGAGGAAATGCTTTGGGACAAAATGGAAAACTCCTGGGGCAGCTGGGTGAAGACCATAGTGAATCAGATCATTGAAGTACCTTCTTTCATTTGATTAATATCCTGGACAATGAGTTTAGGAAACTGATGAAAAGTGGATTTGTGATTGTTTTGGGGAAAGAAGCCTGAAATCAGAAGAAAAAAGGAGAATATGCATACACTTTGGAGAGCCTAGTGGCTGTAACAGAAAATATGTGAGTTACTTATTATTGCATAACAAATATTTTCAAAAACTAAGTGACTTAAACAGCAAGGAATGCTTATTATGACACAGCTTCTGTGTGTCTGGAATCAGGAGTGATTTAGCCTGGCAGTTCTGGCTCAGGGTCTGCCATAAAGTTATAGTCAAGAGATTGGCAAGGACTGCAATATCTGAAGGTTTAAACAGGATTGTTAATGAAACCAGAGGATTCATTGCTGATTCAAATAGGTGGAAAGGTGGTACTGTCTCTTGGCAAGATGTCCTTGCTCCCTGGACGCTTAGAAGCCCTATAAGTGTCTTGAGTGTCTTCACAACCTTGTATCTACCTTCCTGCGGAGCACATATTTCAAGAGAGCAAGACCACAGCCACAATGTTTTTTATGACCTAGCCTCAGAAGCCGCACATTGCCGTTGCCGCTATATCCTGTTGGTTATGCAAGTCAGCCCTCTTCAGTGTGAGAAAAAATTATACAAGAGTGTGAATAGTAGGTGGGGAATCACTGGGGGCATCTTTGAGGCTGGATATTACAAAAGATAATATACAATTATCTAGAGGCAAGGGGGGCATTCTGGGTTTCTAAAACTCTCCTTAATTGTGTGATCTTAGATCATTTGGAATCTCTTGGTCTCAGCTTCTTAACCTCTAAAGACATTAGAATGATTTCAACGACTCTAATGCTATGGGCTTTTGGTCTGATGGAAAGGTAGAAAACTTGTCACCTGAGGACCTCAGTTTGAAGTCCAACTCTCTCTCACTTGCTAGAAGGTCTAAGGCAAGTCACTCCCAGTTCTGAAGAATAGATTTCCAATGTGCAAAGTGGGGATGGTCCTGAGGATTAAAAGCGATAATGGATGTGGAAGTCTTTTAAAAATCTGTGTCCATGCGCTTGTAAGATGTTTTATTTCCTCATAAAAAAGCTGAAGTAGAGGGAGCGGGAAGGCAGTATCATTATCGCGAAAATAAAATTACCTTTTACTCTCCGATGTATTATGAGCCCTGAAAACAGCCTCTTCTATCTGTCAGGCTAGGCTGTGATCTTTTCAGCTATGACAGGTGGTTATTATAATAGAAACTAAAAGCCATATTATTTCACAAGTAGGCTTTAAAACTTATAAAGAGCTTTTACTGACATTATGTAATTTAGACCTCATTTTTTTTTTTTGCCAATGTAAAATTCCTTGTTTTAAACTAGTATTTTTTGGAAATGCGAATGTATGGTCTTAGAAAATTCATGCTGATTGTCATATTTAGGATTACTTACCACACTCATTCATGAAGTGGTTAAAGTCAGTCAAGTAGGACTCCTCCTTATATTTTAACACACGAGAAATTTGCGTCTTAGAGAAGTTAAGTGGCTTATCGAAGACTCAGAGACACGCAGGATGAATCTGTAAAGGCAAATATTATGTCTATGGCTATTTTTTATTTTGAAAACTGTGCTTTAAACCACTGAGATGAAAATGACAATCAAACTAATCAAATCTATTATTATTATTAAACTCTATGAACCCATCTATGTTTTTCCTGATGCCAAGTACTGGAGTCATGAAGATGAAGAAAATGTGGTTTCTAACATTGTGTAACTCATTTGTGGGTGGAGACGGTGGGTCAGGCTAGACATGCAGGTGAATAGTTTCAAGGTAGCATTATATCTCACTGTAGAAGTTTATTAAAAATATGTGCTCTGGGGAAAAACCGGTGAACAAAACATGATCTTCTGATTGAGGTCGTAGGAAAGCGGAGGGGCTCTTAAGCTGTAGGTGAAGATGAACGGCATGGCACAGTATGGTGAGCTGAGCTTCAGGAGGCTTGTTCCACAAGTGACAGGCAGGCAGGGGCCAGGTGTGAATGCCCTGGTATACTTGTCACAACTACTGTGGCTTTCTTCTGTGAATGACAGAAAATCATTGGTTTATTAAAAATACATTTTTCCCCTGATTATGAAAATACAGTCATCCCTCAGTACCTGTGGGGGATTGATTCCAAGGCATCCCCTGAAAGTCAAAATTCATGAATGCTCAAATCCCTGATATCAACAACACAGTATCTGCATGTAACCTATGTGTATCCCCCATGTACTTTAAATCATCTCTATATTGCTTATCATACCTAATACAGTGTAAATGCTATTCAAATAGTTGTCATACTGTATTGTTTAGGAAATAATGACAAGAAAACTATACCTGTTGTGTATACAAGCAATATTTTTTAATATTTTCTATTCATAGTTGGTTAAATCCACAGTGCAGAACACATAGATATGGAGGGCCAACTGTATTTAGAAGGCTTTTGAATGGGGAGATGGCATGGAGACAGTTACAAATACATTTAGAAAACAGGCAGGAATGAGGCATTAAGTTTGTAAGAGGCTAAGAAGGAGGGTCAGGCCGGAATGAAAGGGAGTTTTGTGTTGTCTCACACTGGGGGGTAAGTGGACATGTAGCCTCTGCCTAGTAATGTGCTGTAGCTCAGGGGCCAGCAAATGTTTTCTGTAAGAGAATAGATGGTAAAAGTTCTAGACTTTGTGGCTCACATGGTCTCTGTAGCAATTACCTAACTCTGCTGTTGTAGCAATGTATTAACAAATGAGTGGGGCTGTGTGCCACTAAATCTTTACATATATTACATTTTGATGTTATATAATTTTCACATATCAAGAAATGTTATTCTTCTTTTGAATTTTTCAATTATCTAATAATGGTCAAATCATTTTTAGTTCGTGAGCCTTTCCAAAACAGACGTGGAACATATTTGACCCACAGACCATAATTTTGCAACCCCTCTGGTAGCTTCTGGAAATCCAATTGCCATGTCTACCTGATGAACTTGGCAAATTAACTCACACTAGTTGTAGTAAATGGAAACGTTACAGAGCAGTCTCCTGCTACACAGCATTTTTTTTCCAGGTCACATGTGGAGTTGAAACATACTCCTAAATAACAAAAGTTAAGTGTGAACAAGGGGAGGCAGGTGTGCCTGCTCAGGTCATTTTCCATAGCTGGCTGCTGAGATTCTGTGGGCAGGTTGGGACCTTGCTGAATTCCTGAACAAGACTGTTACCCTGTGTCTCCGTGCTGGTGGTTCAAGGCTGGCTGTGCTGTGACTGCTGTCAGGCCAATAGTTGAAACAACTTGTCTCCAAAGGAAGACAAACGTGTGTGCTTCTTGGATGAATCTGGCACCATACTTAGCTGAGCTGTTTAAAGTCTAATCTTTTAAAAGACATATCTGGGACTCTTGTCTGTGCATGTTAATGGATATTCACAGGAACATAGAGAGTACTTGCATAATGTAATCACAAAACTCATTGAAAATACTCGTACCCTTGGTTGGGCACGGTGACTCACCCTTGTAATCCCAGAACTTTGGGAGGCCAAGGAGGGTTGGTCACCTGAGATCCGGAGTTCAAGACCAGTCTGGCCAACATGATGAAAGCCCATATCTACTAAAAATACAAAAATATTAGCTGGGTCCGGTTGTGTGCACCTGTAATGACAGCTACCAAGGAGGCTCAAGCAGAGGAATCGCTTGAATCTAGGAGGCGGAGATTGCAGTGAGCCGAGTTCGTGCCACTGCACTCCAGCCTGGGTGACAGAGTGAGACTTCATCTCAAACAACAACAACTCAGCCTTATTTCATAGGTGAGAGGAAGGGTTTCATTTACAATCCCACAATTAATGGATGGAAAAAGTTGGGGCTCACATACAGATTGTTTGACTTCATTTATCTTTTTCCCACCGGGCCTAGCTCTGTATATGGTACATTTTGAATGGGTTGGGTAGGCCTAGGTAGAGAAGGAAATAAAAGGAGCTTCCGGGAGACTGCCTCTTCCAGAGGAGCATGGCACAGATATATTTATTCAGTCTCCTAAGAAGCGAAACCAGATTTCTTAATATAGTTTTATTTGACCACCTGGTGCCCTTGCCTTTTCTCTCCATCTCTCTTGCTACCTTCTGCCAGCAGGTGGAAGAAATTATTGCTATGCCCAGGCCAAAATACCTGAAAGCAAACAATATCTCAGCAAGTGGGATTTTTGAACACAATAATCCAAGTGTTTGAATCTCAGCAAACATGCAGCTGATACAGATTCTCTTTTGTATCAGTTCTAGTTTTGGCAAAAAGCGAAGGACAGAACTAAGGAAATTACATGATTCTCCAGCATGCCATAAGGAAATCCCTGGTTTGCTTATGATCAGGATGGTGAAAGCCACTAAGAATAGTCATGAAAATTCGCCCGTTCTAACTCTGTCATCTCCTTTCTCAATCATCCATGTTCCTCCAACGGTTGTCACGGAGTGTGTACCTGTGTCATTCTCTTCTAGGCATTGGGGCAGGTTGGCTGGCCAGCTTTATGAATGAACAATATATGTCTACTATATAAGCCAGTTATACTAAGAATGGTATCCTGGAAACCAAAACTGTTTTTTGGATTTTCTCAGATCGTGCAGAATTGGGTGATTTTCTCTTCCACTCCCTCTTTTTGCCTTTAGCCACACCTAATAAATACAATATAATTCCATAAATACAACCTAATTCCATAAATGCAACCTAATTCCATAAAACCTCTCCTCTTTCTCACCCAACATACAGCATGGGGCCCATTGCTTTCCTCTGAGATGCCTAGATGGAGTCTGCCCTTGTATGCACTGTTTTCCCCCTTATCATGTTTATACAGGGGTTAGCTCTTTTTTATAGTTTGTAGACACATAGGCATTTGTATGTAGTCCAGATTTTTATAATAATTCCAAAGATAGAAGGGAGAGGGAGTTTACATTGTGTGTGGGGAGCAAATTTCTCAAATCCCTTTGAACATATTCTCCCTCTCCCCTGCCCTTCTTTCTTCTCACTTCTGAATCATCCTCAGGTCTCTTGATGTCTCATCCCTTTCTGAGGAGCAGTTTAGCTTCTGTCCACTTCTACTTTCAGAATTCTTCAGCTACCAAGACCCACCTCCTCAGAGAGTTGCTGGAGATTTTAGTAACAAAAATTTTCCCTGTCACATTTAGGAGATGTGCTTTCTTATCTTTGTTCTATCAAGCTGGGTGAAATTACACAAAACACTTTCTATCTTAGAACCAGTTTCCTCTTTGTAGAATGTAGCTAACCTCTATTCTGTGGTCACAAGGATCATCAAAATAAAAAATAATCATAGTTAATATGTGTGGTTTACTAACCATGTTCTAGAAACCATGTCAAGTGCTTTCTGCAGATGGTTCCTCTTTTATTATAGTATTGGAACTATTGTCACCCCCACCTCATAGACTACTAAATTGAGTGCTAAGTCACCTCTCCAAGGGTATTCAGCCAGTAAGTAATAGAATGATGATCAGCATTTGAGATAAGAATATTTTACACAAAATGTATTGTTACAGAGAAACTAGAGTGGTATTGTTCCAGATAAGCATTCATGCCTGTTTGCTTATCAAATGGGCAGAATACATTAAATGCTTTCAGGAGAATGGGAGACATTGTTTAAATTTTCCCCCAAACCCAGAAGAACTCAAAAGTACTCATCATCTTGGCCTTATTGGTATTTGACCATGAATACAATAGATCCCACAGAAGCAAGTCTAGTAGAGTGGCCTTGGAAAAAGGCTAGGATTTAGGAGCTGGTTTAGGCAACTCAAGCCTTCTCGGCTTCCATTTTCTTATCTGTACTTTAATAATTCTCGTTTTTAAAAGCACCTTTGTTGAAAGTAAAGTTTCAGTGAAACAGCACAGATGAAGTGTTTCATATTTGGTCTGGCAGGTAGTAGTTGCTCAACATGTCTTGTCTATTAATGACAACCACAATGATAATAGTGGACTAATAATGAATTGATAAAATATGATTGTGAAAGTTCAAATGAGTTTTGATCTTGCCCCTCTCCTCTGCTTCAGAGGCTGCATGGTTTTCGTGTTCTACATTGTATGGTTTAATGTTGGCAGGTGGGGGAATTTGATAGACATATGATAAAATCAGAAGCCCCAAGACTTGTATTTTCATTATAGAAATGTATTACTTCCTTGTATTGTGACCTGGAGCAAGTTACTTTGTCTTAGTTAACTGTACTTGTAAAAATAATCATGAATATACCTGCCTTTTCTCCTCCCCTCAGCCTCTCCACAGTCAGTGTGAAGTACCATTGGTATAGTGTATATGAAGAGGCTTTGCAAGCTCTGGCATCCTGTATATATGCTATTTTTGCATCTTCAATTGTGAGTGGTGTTTTTTCATTCTCCTTAAATGACGCAGCACTACCCTCTTGGTAAAATAAATGCATTTGTGCATAAACATTTGGCAAGTAATGGGAGGTGCATTTGCAAGATTTTTCCCTTGAACAGCCAAGTGAGTGACTATGAGCTGCACTGTAGCAGTGACATTTACAATAATTTGTTCAGAAGAGCAATTGCCAACTTGCCTATTTGACTAGTATGGGGTACTATACGTTGTTTAAGGTGATTAGATCAGTAAACAAGCAATTCGGTAGAGCCATCAGAGAAGAGGATGAAAAGAAATGAATATCTGAGATCCTGAGTTTCCAATCAGATCAAGAAAAAGAAGCCTATAAGAATAGGTCCCATTTATTTGCGGGAGAACCATATACCACTTTGTACAGAGGCTTTATTTTCTAGGAATATTTTCTAATGCTTTCAAAAACATTTTGATATAGGTAGGACTATTCCCATTTTACAGATGAGAAAACTGAGGCTCAGAGCTTTAAGTCACCAGTCTGCTCCTTCTTACATTCTGGTTTTTAGAAAATGGTGCCACCACATATGCAGACACACAAGCCAAAGTCCTATGAGTGAGCTCTGGTTTATCCCTTTCTCTCTCACTTCTCATATCCAACTTACCATTCAGGCCTGCTGATTTTAGTTCTTAAATATCCCTTAGCTTCTGTTGTTTCTTTCCATTCAAATTCTCATTGCAGCCCTTCTGTGGATTACCTCCTGGCCTTCCACCTGTGTGTCTGTGTCCATGTTGTCTCCAGTCTGTCCTCCACGTAAGTCAGACCATGCCCCATACCTCCCAGTCCTCCTTAGAATGAGGAAAAGCCTCCTCACCATGGCCACAGGCTCCTTTCCATTTCTCTGACCTCACGGCATGCCCCTCCTCTCTGCTCTGCACTGCAAAGACTCCACGTGTTTTACTAGCCAAGGTCAAGGTCCCCTTGCATCACATATTTGCCTGGGATGCCAGATTCTTTTTACTTTGCCCACTTACTGCCCACTCATTCTTCTGATTTCAGTCCCTCCCTAGGGGAAACCTTTCCTGACCTTTGTAACTAAAGCAAAGACTTCTCTTGGGTGCTCTCATTGTTCCAGGGACCTGCCTGCACAGCACTTGTACCAGTTAATCCTTCACATTAACTTGAGTGACAGATATGTTAGTGTCTGCTGCTTCCTCCCAGGAATGAAGCCAGAAAAAGTAAGACCCTATTTGTGTGCATTCCTATAGTCTAGTGTGCTTAGCGAGATATTGTTTAATGAGAATGAGTTGGACATGACAGCATGGCTAGAAAGTGATGGATTGAGGATTTAAACATACATTTTTCTGGTTCTAGAGACTTGGCTGTTAACACTATTCACTTTTGGGCAGTGTCATTTTAGGACTGATAAGGGTACTTTATGCTAAGATCAAATATATTTTGGATCCATCAGATGAAGTTTGATAAAAGTGGGTTGTTAAGAACCACTGATAAGCAGAGCTGCCTGACCAAGATTTACAGATTTTGCATCAAAGAGAAATGTAATGAAAGTGGGCTGATGGGAGGGGGCAGAGGGCTGAAAAGTGAAGCAGAAACAGCTACTTCTATAGTGCCCTTGACCCTGCCTTTCTCTGTTCTTCACTCTGGCTGAAATTGACCACCCTGAGTGCGTTCAGATAATGATAAATTATCTCTGTCACACTGTGTGTGTGTGTGTGTGTGTGTGTGTGTGTGTGTGTGTGTGTGTGTTGGGCTATGTACAAGAGAGGCAGATTTTGTGAATAAATGAAGCCTTGTAATTAAAAAATTTGTTGTAAATGGCAAGATGCATTGGTGCTTGGTCCTTAGTACTCCTTTCTGAGGCCACATTTCCTTGAACTGTCTTGTATTTGCCACTGACACTACTAGCAGCAGGATGGAGGGGAGGAAGAGAGAGACCAGGTGTTGCAATGATTAATGCCTGCTTTCAGCTCTGCTACAAACTAAAACACTGACTGACTTTGGTTAACCCTTAAACTCTTTGAGCCTCAGTTTTTCATCTGAAAAAAATCAATGATGGTTTGAATTTCTTCAAAATCTGACATTCAGTTATCTCTCTCTCCACTGTGGAAGCACTGGGAGCTATTGTTCTCCTGTCTCTGGTGGCTGTTATGACTTCTGCATTATCAAGGGGCCCTCTCTAACCTAAATAACCCCCCAAAGAAATTAAGTTTGTAATCATTTCTGCCTGGTAAGCAAAATAACAAGAGAAAAGAGGTAGTTGTCAATAGCCCTGTGGATGGCAAATTATAGGGATCTGTGCAAACACTTGCTTATATAGCCATAATTTGCCTTTCGTTTTTCTTTGCAACTCAGAAGAAAGTGAAAAATTTTCAAAGAGCCTCTCATTGAACATATTTTAAAAAATCATGTCATTGGCAAAATGGGCATTTGGTTGCTTGATTTCCATATATCTCTGAGTATGTGGAACAGTTATTTTTAGCTGGAGGTAATTAGCTGAGTAGAAAGCTGCAGAATCTTGGAGGCAAAAAATTCATTGTATGTCTTGTGTTGGCATGGAGAAAGCAAAGCGAAAGGGCAGAGTATAGGAGGTCGTTAAATAACGAGATAAGGGGTCAGCGGCATTTCCTCTGGCTACTTAGAGGTGAGGCCCTAAAGCAATGGAGACAACATTGTGGGTGGGAATGTGTTTGCAGGGTCTAATTAGTTTACCCAAGCAAAGCGCAAAAGAGAAACGGCTTAAAAATATGTAGATTGTTAAACCCATGGCTTCATTTGCTCTTCTTCGCCTTTGAAATCTTTTTGAAACCTTATAGTAGAACAATTTATAATCCTTGAAACCTTTTTGCTACCACTCTTGTCAGCTTGTCTAAAACCACCATAGCTTATCAGCTACTGGGGAAAGTTGTTTAAACTCTCTAAGCCTCCTTTTTTTCCCACTGGTTCACTTAGGGGCACTAATTCCTGATTTTTCTGCCTGAGTTATTGTTGTTCAGATCACATAATTGTTTGCATATGTGCTCTATAAGATGCGTCACCTAGCGCACGTTGTGCGCAACCTCAGGTGTAGAAGTTAGCACATCTGTGGTCCTGGATTTGGCTGTTACTAACAAGATGGAACAGGGAGGAAGGGCAGAGGAGACCACTTCAGAATTTTTCTGGATTCTTTTAACTTCTCCAGAAAATGACACTGTGCTTATATTTGAAGATAACTATCTGCCTAGGCATATGGAAATTCTAAGATTGACATCGCTTTGCATTGATCCTAGGGCAGGGTTTCAGGATTGCTGGAGCAGCAGCATCATTTTACATTATAGATTTCAGTCAGCAGGCTGGTCATGGCCTCCTCAGTGTGCCAGAATCTTACAGATGGTGGGTGTCAGTGGGCTGGGCTCACAGTTTTCATCTCTTAGGCTGGGCAGGCCCATGGGGGCAATGGTAAAAATTTAATGGGAACATATATCAGAAGTAATAAGAAATCCATCTTCTTAAAGGCTTCATAGGAGATTTCCTGAAGATTTATAAAAGGCACTTTATTGATCAAATGACTCTGATATTTCCCTCTCACTGGAAGAAATTCAGGTCACCAGGCCACTTAAAATCGTTGTGTTCCTTTTCTGCAGTAACCTCTGCTCATATAATTTCTTTATGGCATATTATATACTATTAACTTAATATCCTGATTAGCGGAGCTAGCAAACACTCAGTATCACTATAAACTGCAGTATCATAACTGACTTCCTTTAAAAATCATCTAATGTTTCTTTAAAATCACTGGTGCTTTTGTAAAGTAGTTCATATTTAGGAATATAAACATTTTATAATGCTGGAAAATTATTTGAATTCCTTTTCATTTAAAACCCATAGCTTTTTATTTAATCCAGCTTTCACAAATATATCATCTTTCCACTTAGAAAAATTGAGTTTATAGATAAACATAAAGTACTCATAGCTCCATCCAAAAGTCAACAACTCTTAATATCATTATTTTTGTTCTAGTTCTCAGTATTTTTGCTGAATCTATGTTTTGTATAGTTTCATCATATGTCCGAAAAAACTATATATATGAGTTTTAAAATAATACATTTTTATTTTCATAAATGAAATACACATTTAATATGGTATGACTAGGACATATAGAGAGATATAAAAAAGAAAATTAAAGTCATTTAAAATCTTACCAAAGCTAATAACCATAAACATTTTGATGTATTTTCTCAGAATATTCTTTCCTATGCCTTTTATATTTTTCTTTATTATCAAGTACTTCAAGCGTATGGAAAGGACAGAAAATAATATAAGAAGCAATGGAAAATTTTAAAATATGGGTATTTTTCTGCATCTGTTTCAGATTGTTTAGTTTTTGTTGTCCTTTGCCCTCCCCACGTGTCTCTTTTTTTTTTCCTGGCAAAACAAAGCATTACAGATATAGTTTCAGCTTCCTATACTCGATTTTATCTTTTTAAAAGTTATTGATATTGAAATGTCTGCCTCTGGTCTACTTACTTTCCCTGCAGAATAACACTTTACCATATGGAAATACCACGATGTACAATTACAGGCATAGTGCCATATACATTTGTGTACAGGTTTCTTGGGAAGAATCTCTCTTACTGTGTTTCCAGAAGAGGGATTGGTAAATTGTAGGGGAGGCTTGTCTTCATTTTTACTATGAATTTCCAATTGTTTAAAGTAGTTGTAACAATTTGTATTTCACAGGCAATATGGGGAAGCTTGTTTCATGTTTGGCTTCACTTGATATTCCTAGGCGTTTACTTTATGTTTGCCAATCTTATGAATGTAAAAAGGTATGTTTTAATTTATATTGTGCACAGGCTTTATTATTCGGGACACATGTAACCTTTCTCATGCACCACTGTCATGGATTTGTTTTCAATTTAACCCATTTATTAAGCATGAAAAATCACCAGGTTTCTCAAAGATGCCGATCAGGGCTGCTGATGAATTTGCTGTATTAGATCCACCCTCTCCAGCTCTGGCCCTCTAGTGTCAGTATTTCTGCCTTCCAGTTATAGTGGTTCTTCTTTTCAGGTTCTGGGAACATTCTGGCTGTAGAAATCAGTTGCAGTAATTGATAGGATTTTTATTAAATTTCTTCTTATTACTTCTTACCTAGTAATTATGCAGACTGTAAAATATATTTATGAAAAAATTCAAGTTATATACAAAACCAGACACTACCAAAGCATATACAATGCTCATTATCCCTTTTATTTTTCTCTTCTTCCTCTTCCAATATATAATCACTTGTAGAGAGCTCCTACTATTTCCTTTGTATTTTTGTTTATGCCAAATGCAATGAATATTCTCTAACATATCTTTTTGGATCCATGAGAAGAAGGTGAATGTAATTTTTAAAAATTAATATTATATATCTACATCAGCACAGTATTGCATTATATGGAAATAAGAGAACTAATCTAACTCTTCCATGGACATTTAGGTTGCTTCTAGTTTTCTGTTATTTTAAACAATGTTGTGGAAAACATTCTTGTAAATGTCTTTTGACATCAATGTGAAAATTGTCTTAGGAGATATTTGTAGAAATGCTATTTACATGCTATTTTTTGCCTACTTTATTAATTTTTATTTAAAACATTTTAAAGTACTTTAGGAATTCGTGACTTCTAAGTAGGTGTAGAACACAGTAGCTAGATTCTCTGAGCTTTATTTTCTGTTTGAAGTGAGGGAAGTGACAGTAACTACCTGTTAGGGTGATTTCGATGATTAAATGAGATACCGTGTACAAAGTTTATAGCATGGATTTTGGATCACAGCAGACACTAGAAAGTTCAGTTTTGCCTTTTTGTAGTCTGTCCCCAACCCCAATATACCCTTGGATATTTTTCCAGCACAGACTCTAGAGTTTGATAGAAATGGAATCATACTGTTATCACTCCATATGTAAGGTTTCTTTCAGTCAAAAAAAAGTTTTTGATATTCAGCCATGTTGTTGCACATGTCAATAGTTCTTTCCTTCCTTCTCCTTCTATCTCAGCACTTAGAAAAGGAATACTGCAAAAAAAAAAAGAGAGAAATAAAACAATATTTCCACTTGTATTAGGTTTTGGTCTACAGTTGACAGTGTTCTCAAATATCTCTAACAGGTTCCCATGGAAAGAAATATTTATTTTCTGTCCAGAACATAACAGGAATCATAACAGAGGCAGAAGGCCTCCTAGCCCTGTGTGAAAATTATCATGTTGACTATATTTCACAGAAGTTAAACACAGGCGTAGGGGCAGCTGTCAGCCTTTGTTTCCTCACTATCAGTTCCACCACTTTTATTTTTTCATCTGGGGAAAAATAATAATGACTGTAATAACAATAAAAAAAAATAAAAAGGACAGTAGAAAAGGTTGAATGCACTGGCTATGGCAGGGAGCAATCAGAAATGGTTTGTTTTTTTCATTTACTTCTTCAAAGTTGCTACGTGGACTCATTCTTACCCACCTGTTGGGTAGAATCTTTGATATATTCTATTTCACTGAGCAGTTTAAGCTGTTACGAAATTCTGTCTAGTTTAACACAGGAACAGAAAACCAAGCACCACACGTTCTCACTCATAAGTGGGAGTTGTAAAATGAGAACACATGGACACAGAAAGGGAACAACACACACTGGGGCCAGTTGGGGGTCGGGAAAGGTGAGAGGGGGAGACCATTAGGACAAATAGCTAGTGCATGTGGGGCTTAAAACCAAGATGAAGGGTTGATAGGTGCAGCAAAGCACCATGGTACACATATACCTATGTAAAAAACCTACACATTTTGCACCTGTATCCTGGAACTTTAAAAGAAAAAAAATCCTGTTTAGTTTAATTTCCAAACTCAAAAATCTCATTCAGCTTAAAACTTCACCCTTCCTTACATATTTTAACACAAAATAATCAACAACAAAAACAGGTATAGGTTGAGCATCTCTGATCCATAAAACCCAAAATCCAAAATATTCCAAGATCTGAAATTCATCCACATGGATGGCTGAGATAGTGACATGTGTGCTTTCTGATGGTTCAATGTATACAAACTTTGATTCGTGCACAAAATTGCTAAAAATACGTAAAATTTTATTTGCCCTATGTGTATGAGATGTACATAAACATAGGGGAATTGTGTGTTTAGACTTCAGTTATATCTTTAAGAGATCTCTTTATGTATATGTAAATATTCCAAAACATAAAAAAAATTTTAAATCCAAAACACTTCTAGTCCCAAGTAATTCAGATAAGGAATATTCATCTAGTACATCTAATAAGTCAATGGATACTTTAAAATAAAATTCTAAAAGTATTTAAAGAGTCCAAAAGACATCAGGAGAAAAGGGACAAACAAAAAGTGGGGAAGGGGATGCAAACAAAAACAAACAAAATAAAACAAATCATTAAATTGTAAGCTTGAATCCAATTACATCATTCAGCCACCAATAAATCTATATTTAATAACATTAAATGTTAATGAATCATACCACATACTCCAATTAAAGTGCAGAGATTGCCTGAATTGACTTAAAAAACCCACAAGACCCAGTGCTGTATATAAAATATACACACTTTAAATAGGAAAAAAAAAAAGACAAATATACGTAGGTCTAAATAAGTACATTTGATTTTTTTTTAGGCAGTGTCTTACTCTGTTTCCCATCTCCCAGGCTGGAGTACAGTGGTGCAATCTTTACTCACTGTAAACTCTGCCTCCCGGGTTCAAGCAATTCTCCTGCCTCAGCCTTTCGAGTAGCCAAGATTACAGGAACCTGCCACCATGCCTAGCTAATTGTGGGGGTATTTTTAGTAAAGTTTGGGTTTCACTGCATTGGACAGGCTGGTTCTAAACTCCTGACCTCAAGGGATCTGCCTGCCTCAGCCCCCCAAAGTGCTGGGATTACAGGTGTGAGCCACTGTACCTGGTAAATAAGTACATTTAAAAAGATATACTATGCAAACAGTCAGTAATGGAAGTGTGAAGAAGCTATATTAATACCAAAAAAATATGCTCAAGTCAAAACAGTATTTCCAAAGATAAAGAGGGATATTTCATAAGTACAGAAGAGTCATTTTATCAAAACAATGAATTAAAAATAATTTGTTCATCCATTTGCACAAAACAAAATTGAACTAAAGGAATAAATAATCCACAATTTTTATTGATGATTTTAATACCCATCTCCCAAGCAATTGATAGATAAACTAGACAAAATCTTAGTCAAGATGCAGATGACCTGAACAACACTCTCCACTGTCTTAAACCTATGGAAGACGACACCTAATTACCACAGAATACTGTATGTTTCAAGTACATGTAGTGTTCACTAGGATAGGTCACATGCTAGGTCATAAAACAAAACTGAATTGATTAAATCAAATTGAATTCATGCAGTGTATGTTACCTGACCACAATAGAATTGAAACAGAAATTAACAATAAGAGAACTAGGAAAGCTCGAAGTACTTGGAGATTAAATATAATCCACCAGCCCAAGAAGAAATCAAAAGGTAGAATATAAAATATTTCATTTCAAGAGATAATCAAAATACAACATGTCAACACTTATGAATTACAGCTATGGGAGTTCCCAGAGGGAAGTATAGCTGTACATGCTTATACTGCAGTAGAAGAAAAAGAGAAAGGTCTAAAATCAAGGACGTAAATGTTCACCTAAAGAAGATTAAACACACACACACACACACACACACACACACACACACATACACACACAGCAAAGAAAACTCCAACGAAGTAGTAAGAAGGAAACAATAAATATAAAAGTGCAGAGATAAGCCAAATTGAAGACAGACAAAATAATAGAGAAAACTAACAAAGCAAAGAAGCTGGCTGTTTTAAAATATCAACACTAATAAGCCTTAAGCTACTCTGATCATGAAAAAAAGAGAGGAAACACAAATGGTCAGTATCAATATCAGAAGTGAAAGCGAAGTGAAACTATCCCTACAGATCCTGCAGACGTGAAAAGGATAATAAGAGACTATCATAAACAATGTCATGGTGACAAATTCTGCAACTTAGATGAAATGAACAAAGTATCTGAAAAATACAACAAAAACTGACACAAATTTTGCAGAAAAAGTGTCTGAAAAAATTAAAAAATATATTACACAAATGAATATGCAACCCACAGCCTGACAGAAAACGTTCATAAATCTATTTTCAGAAAAAAGCCTGATTCCAGAAAAAGCCTGATTCCAGAAAAAAGCCTGATTTCCAGAATATATAAAGCAGTTTTATAACCTGAAAATAAGGCTGGGCACAGGGGCTCACACCTGTAATGCCAGCACTTTGGGAGGCCGAGGAGGGTGAATCATTTAAGGCCAGGAGTTTGAGACTAGTCTGGGCAACATGGTGAGACCCTGACACTAGTATAAATACAAAAAAAATTAGCCTTGTATGGTGGCTAATAAAAATACAAAAAGTTAGCCTGGTATCAGCTAATTGGGAGACTGAGGTGGGAGGATCACTTGAGCCCAGGAAGCAGAGGCTGTAGTGAGCCAAGATTGCACCGTTGCATTCCAGCCTGGATGACAGAGCAACTTAAAAAAAAAAGATATCAATCATTCTTTAGAAGAAGAAAAAATTTGAGGAGCCACTTTGCAAAGATAATATACAAGTGGGACAAAATGATTAACATCAAGAAGCATCAAGGAAATGCAGATTAAGCCACAGTGAGATACCACTACACACCCCACAAAATAACTAGGTTTGGAATGACTAAATACCAAATGTTGGCAAGAATACAGCGCAATTATAACTATTGCTAATGGGACTATAAAACAGTACAACTACTTTGTCAAATTTCTGGAATTTTCTTATAGAACGAATATACATCTCATCTATAATAAATTTCCGAGTTAGGAATTTACCCCAATTATTGAAAATACATGTTAATAAAAATACTTAAAGAAGACCACAATAGCTTTACTCATAATAATCAAAAGTTGGAAATACTTTTGGTGACCACAAATAGAGGATCAGGTAGCAAACTACATTACAGGGTTATCACAACACGATTCAATTTACGTGGAATTTCTAAAGTTGGCAAACAGTCTACAATAAAATAAATCCAAGGGTACAGAGCTGGAGACTGAGACAGGTCATGAGGAAACTTTCTGGGATTGTATTAGACCATTTTCCCACTGCTGATAAAGACATACCTAATACTGGGTACTTTATTAAAAAAAGGTTTAATGGACTCACAGTTGCACCTGGCTGAGGAGGCCTCATAATTATGGCAGAAAGTAAAAGAGACATCTTACATGGTGGCAGACAAAAGAGAAATGAGAAACAAGCAAAAGGACTTTCCTCTTATAAAACCATCAGCTCTTGTGAGACTTATTCACTATCACAAGAACAGTATGGGGGAAACTGTCACCATGATTTAATTCTCTCCCATCAGGTCCCTCCCACAACACGTGGGAATTCTGGGAGCTACAATTCAAGAAGAGATTTGGGTGAGGACACAGCCAAATCGTATCAGGGATTATAGTAATGTTCTTTATTTGAGAGAGTTTGGGGTTACACATATGTATACTTTTGTCAAAATTTGGTAAATACATACTTAAAATTTTTGTATTTTATCATTTGTAAACTTTACACCAAAAGGAAAAAAAGTACCAAATTCTAGTTAATGCACATTGAGTTACTGATGTCTGCAATTTACTTTAAAATGCCTAAAAACTAAGATGGATTAGTGGACGGATAGAAAGATGGATCTATGGATAGACATGAGATAAAACAAGACTCCAAGTTTGTGAAGATACAGTTAAAGTGTTCACTGTAAAGTTTTTTCAGCTTTGCTGTACGTTCATAAATGTTCATAATAAAATGTCAACTAAAACCGTTTTTATCCTTCCTTCTCTGTGACAGCCTCAGCCTGAGAAACCCACAGTGGGAAGAGAAAGGAGGGCAGTGTGTTTGGTTATGACCATCCACCCTCACTCCTAGCAGTGGTTTCTGGCTCTTCTAGGGTTCGCTAGGGTCAGGGAGAAAGGAGAGACAGAGGAAAAGATAGGGCCTTATTGAATAGTTCAGCTGTATTATGGTGTCACATTTTAGGAGCAGGCATGCAGTTTTTCACCCTTTCTCGTGGGTTCCTGAGAAATTATCCTGGTAGGGATCTTTGACAGCAGTTCACTACCTCAGGTAATACATTTTCTGGGAAGCCACTAAGAGCCCTCTTACCACCTGCCTCTGAGGGTCCTGGGCAGCCTCTTCCTCACCCCTGGCAGGAAGCTTTTCAGGGCGGCGTCTTCCTTAAAATCAATGGTTTTCTCTATTATGGAATTCCTATTTGGCCCATAGAAAACATGCACACACCTTTGTTTGGCTTAACTTGAAGTACGGGCCACTCCCAGCTCCAGTCTTTATCGTTTCTATCTGCCCCATTATCCCAACTTGGCCACAGCCTTTTGCCTTTGGATTTTATTCACATGGGATAGCAGTTCCCAAGTTCTCCAGCCTTCAGGGACGTGAGCTAATCAGTTTGAATGGTTAATTAGAAGTTCCTGGGGGGAGGACTCAAGATGGCGCTGTGAGAACAACCCAGGATTGGAGTTCTCGTTGTGTCGGCGGAGAGGTGAGTCTGAGCTGCATTTCCAGACTGATCTTTGTTGCCCACAAAACGGGGAAATTCCCAGGTGAAGAGGAGACGCGAAATGCCAGGCAGATATTCCGCCTGGCGAAGCCGGCAGCTGGGGTGGCGGCGGCCGGCCCTACCCAGTGCTCCCCACAGAACGCACTTGTCCAGGTGCCCTGTTGAACTGGCAACCGGAGACGTGAGAGGGCTGGACTTGAGACTGAGCTAGACTTGGACAGTGGGCCAGCCCAGGGGATTGCAGGAACAGAGCGTTAGAATTGGCCCAGTGGGACGAACAAAACCGCAATTTCAAACAAGCCCCGTGCAGACGGCCCGAGACGCTCTGAGGGGGAGGGGTGGCCACCATTACCGAGGCAACCCGCCCCAACTGAGATACACGCCAATTGCTGACGCAGCCAGCCGTTGCCGAGGCAACCCGTCCCTACTGAGATACACGCCCACTGCTGACTCAGCCTGCCGTTGCCGAGGCAACCCGCTACAACAGAGAGACTCCACCGCAGGGCGTGGCGGAGAACAGCAGAACAGCTGAGCCAGGGTGAGCCTCACAACAGCAGGGGGGAGCCTCGGCAGTCAAACAGTGGCTAGTCTGCATCCTAGCTGGGCAGGACCTCAACGGACATCCAAAAATAAAGCCCAAACCGCTCAACACAGAGCATTTATAAAAAAAAAGGGTTTTTTTAATGAGCTCTGTTGCAGCAGAATCAAACATAGCAGCCTAACAGCCCTGAATGAACAACACAGCTCACAGCTCAGCAATTAAACCCCTATAAAGTACAAACTGTCTCCTCAAGCAGCTCCCTGACTCCTCTATATCCAAAAGACTGACATTAGGCAGGCACCATCCTGGGACAAAGATAGCAGAAAAAGAAACTGGTAGCATCCCTCGCTGTGCCACAGCTGCTAGAGGTGCACCCCAGAAAAGCAGGGTCTGGAGCGGACCTCAGCACTCGTACAGCGAAGGGGCTAGACCGGTAGAAAGAAAACCAAGCAACAGAAATATTTCATCATCAACATTCTGGGTGTCCACTCAGAGACCCAATCGAAAAGTCAGCAACTACGCAGATGACCAGCGGACAAATCCACAAAGATGGGAAGAAACCAGCGCAAAAAGGAGGAAAACACCCGAAACCAGAACACCTCGCCTCCTAGAAAGGACCAAAACTCCTCACCAGCAAGGGAACAAAGCTGGACAGAGAATGACTGTGACGAAATGACAGAATTAGACTTCAGAAGATGGATAATGAGAAACTTTGGTGAGCTAAAATATCATGTATTAAATCAATGCAAAGAAACTAAGAACCCTGAGAAAAGATTTGAAAAAAGATTTGAGGAAATGATAACAAGAATGGATAACTTAGAGGGGAATATGAATGAATAAAAGGAGCTGAGAAACACAATACGAGAACTTTGCGAAGCAAACACAAGTTTCACTAGCCGAATTGACCAAGCAGAAGAAAGAATATCTGAAGTCGAAGACCAACTCAATGAAATAAAACGAGAAACCAAGATTAGAGAAAAAAACGCAAAAAGGAATGAACAAAGTCTCCAAGAAATGTGGGACTATGTGAAAAGACCTAACCTACGTTTGATAGGTGTACCAGAAGGGGACGAAGAGAATGAATCCAAGCTGGAAAATACTCTTCAGGACATCATCCAGGAAAATTTCCCCCACCTAGCAAGACAGGCCAACACTCAATTGCAGGAAATTCAGAGAACACCACAAAGATATTCCGCAAGAAGAGCAACCCTAAGGCACATAATCGTCAGATTCAACAGGGTTGAAATAAAGGAGAGAATACTAAGGGCAGCCAGAGAGAAAGGTCGGGTCACCCACAAAGGGAAGCCCATCAGACTCACAGCAGATCTCTCGGCAGAAACACTACAAGCCAGAAGAGAGTGGGGGCCAATATTCAACATTCTTAAAGAAAAGAACTTTCAACCCAGAATTTCATATCCAGCCAAACTGAGCTTCAGAAGTGAAGGAAAAATAAAATCCTTTGCGAACAAGCAAGTACTCAGAGATTTTGTCGCCACCAGGCCTGCTTTACAAGAGCTCCTAAAAGGGGCACTAGACATAGAAAGGATCAACGAGTACCAGCCATTCCAAAATCACACTGAATGCTAAAGAGCATCAACATAATGAAGAATCTACAACAACTAACAGGCAAAACAGCCACTTAGCATCAAAATGGCAGTATCAAATTCACACATAACAATATTAACCCTAAATGTAAACGGACTAAATGCACCAATCAAAAGACACAGACTGGCAAATTGGATAAAAAGCCAAAACCCATCAGTGTGCTGTATCCAGGAAACCCATCTCACATGCAAGGATACACAAAGGCTCAAAATAAAGGGATGGAGGAAGATTTACCAAGCAAATGGAAAGCAAAAAAAAAGCAGGAGTTGCAATTCTCATCTCTGATAAAATAGACTTTAAAGCAACAAAGATCAAAAGAGACAAAGAAGGCCATTACATAATGGTAAAAGGATCGATACAACAAGAAGAGCTAACAATCCTAAACATATATGGACCCAATGCAGGAGCACCCAGATACATAAGGCAAGTTCTTAAGGACTTACAAAAGGACTTAGACTCCCACACAATAATAGTGGGAGACTTTAACACTCCACTGTCAATACTAGACAGATCAACCAGACAGAAAATCAACAAGGATATCCAGGGCTTGAACTCAGACCTGGAGCAAGCAAACCTGATAGACATTTACAGAACTCTCCACCCCAAATCCACAGAATACACATTCTTCTCAGCACCACATCACACCTACTCTAAAATTGACCACATAATTGGAAGTAAAGCAGTGCTCAACAAATGCAAAACAACTGAAATCATAACAAATAGCCTCTCAGACCATAGTGCAATCAAGTTAGAACTCAGAATTCAGAAACCGACCCAGAACCGCACAGCTTCATGGAAACTGAACAACTGGCTCTTGAATGTTGACTGGGTAAACAACGAAATGAAGGCAGAAATAAAGAAGTTCTTCGAAACCAATGAGAACAAAGACATAACGTGCCAGAACCTCTGGGACACATTTAAAGCAGTCTCTAGAGGAAAGTATATAGCAATAAGTGCCCATATGAGGAGAATGGAGAGATCCAAAATTGACACCCTAGCGTCAAATTTGAAAGAGCTAGAGGAGCAAGATCAAAAAAACTCAAACCCAGCAGAAGACAAGAAATAACTAAGATCAGAGCTGAGCTGAAGGAGATTGAGACACGAAAAACCCTTCAAAAAATCAATAAATCCAAGAGCTGGTTTTTTGAAAAGATCAACAAAATAGACAGACCACTAGCCAGATTGATTAAAAAGAAAAGAGAGAACAACCAAATAGATGCAATAAAAAATGATAAAGGGGAAATCACCACAGATTCCACAGAAATTCAAACCATCATCAGAGAATATTACAAACAACTATATGCGCATAAACTAGTAAACCTGGAAGAAATGGACAAATTCCTGGATTCCTGTGTCCTCCCAAGCCTAAACCAGGAGGAAGCTGAAACTATGAATAGACCAATAACAAGGTCTGAAGTCGAGGCAGCAATTAAGAGCCTACCACACAAAAAAAGCCCAGGTCCAGACGGGTTCACAGCCGAATTCTACCAGACACACAAGGAAGAGCTGGCACCATTTCTTCTAAAACTATTTCAAACAATCCAAAAAGAGGGAATCCTTCCCAAATCATTTTATGAGACCAACATCATCCTGATACCAAAACCCGGCAGAGACCCAACGAGAAAAGAAAACTTCAGGCCAATATCCATGATGAACATAGATGCAAAAATCTTCAATAAAATATTGGCAAGCCGATTGCAACAGCAAATCAAAAAACTTATTCATCATGATCAAGTAGGATTCATCCCGGGGATGCAAGGCTGGTTCAACATACGCAAGTCTATCAATGTAATTCACCACATAAACAGAACAAAAAACAAAAACCACATGATTATCTCAATTGACGCAGAGAAGGCATTTGACAAAATTCAACAGCCCTTTATGCTAAAAACCCTCAATAAACTCGGTATCGATGGAATGTATCTCAAAGTAATAAAAGCTATTTATGACAAACCAACAGCCAATATCATACTGAATGGGCAAAAACTGGAAGCATTCCCTTTGAAATCTGGCACTAGACAAGGATGCCCTCTCTCACCACTCCTATTCAATATAGTACTGGAAGTTCTAGCCAGAGCAATCAGGCAAGAAAAAGAAATAAAGGGTATTCAAATAGGAAAGGTGGAAGCCAAATTGTCGCTATTTGCAGACGACATGATAGTATACCTAGAAGACCCCATTGCCTCAGCCCAAAAACTCCTGAAACTGATAAGCAACTTCAGCAAAGTCTCAGGATATAAAATCAATGTGCAAAAATCACAAGCATTCGTCTACACCAATAACAGACTTAAAGAAAGCCAAATCAAGAACGAGCTGCCATTCACAATTGCTACAAAAAAAAAAATACCTTGGAATACAACTCACAAGGAACGTAAGGGACCTCTTCAAGGAGAACTACAAACCACTTCTCAACGAAATCAGAGAGGACACAAACATCTTCAAGGAGAACTACAGACCACTGCTCAACGAAATCAGAGAGGACACAAACAGATGGAGAAACATTCCATGTTCATGGTTAGGAAGAATTAATATCGTGAATATGGCTATACTGCCCAAAGTAATTTACAGAATCAACGCTATCCCCATCAAGCTACCATTGACTTTCTTCACAGAACTGGAAAAAAAACCATGAACTTCATATGGAACCAAAAGAGAGCCCGCATAGCCAAGTCAATTCTAAGCAAAAAGAACACAGCAGGGGGCATCACAATACCGGATTTCAGACTATACTACAAGGCTACAGTAATCAAAACAGCATGGTACTGGTACCAAAACAGAGATATAGACCAATGGAACAAAACAGAGGCACCGGAGGCAGCACAACATACATACAACTATACAATCTTTGATAAACCTGACAAAAACAAGCAATGGGGAAAGGATTCCATGTTTAACAAATGGTGTTGGGAAAACTGGCTAGCCATGTGCAGAAAGCAGAAACTGGACCCCTTCCTGACACCTTACACTAAAATTAACTCCAGATGGATTAAAGACTTAAACATAAGACCTGGCACCATAAAAACCCTAGAAGGAAATCTAGGCAAAACTATCCAGGACATAGGAGTAGGCAAGGACTTCATGAACAAAACACCAAAAGCATTGGCAACAAAAGCCAAAATAGACAAATGGGACCTAATGAAACTCCACAGCTTCTGCACGGCGAAAGAAACAGTCACTAGAGTGGATCGGCAACCAACAGAATGGGAAAAAATTTTCGCAGTCTACCCATCTGACAAAGGGCTGATATCCAGAATTTACAAAGAACTCAAGCAGATTTACAGGAAAAAAACAAACAAGCCCATTCAAAAGTGGGCAAAGGATATGAACAGATACTTTACGAAAGAAGACATATATGAGGCCAACAATCATATGAAAAAATGCTCATCGTCACTGGTCATCAGAGAGATGCAAATCAAAACCACATTGAGATACCATCTCACGCCAGTTAGAATGGCGATCATTAAAAAATCTGGAGACAACAGATGCTGGAGAGGATGTGGAGAAAAAGGAACACTTCTACACTGTTGGTGGGAGTGTAAATTAGTTCAACCATTGTGGAAGACAGTGTGGCGATTTCTCAAGGCCTTAGAAATAGAAATTCCATTTGACCCAGCAATCCCATTACTGGGTATATATCCAAAAGACTATAAATCGTTCTACTATAAGGACACATGTACACGAATGTTCATTGCAGCACTGTTTACAATAGCAAAGACCTGGAATCAACCCAAATGCCCATTGATAATAGACTGGATTGGAAAAATGTGGCACATATACACCATGGAATATTATGCAGCAATCAGAAATGATGAGTTCGTGTCGTTTGTAGGGACATGGATGAATCTGGAGAACATCATCCTCAGCAAACTGACACAAGAACAGAAAATGAAACACCGCATATTCTCACTCATAGGTGGGTGATGAAAAATGAGATCACACGGACACAGAAAGGGGAGTACTAAACACTGGGGTCTATTGGGGGGAAAAGGGGAGGGCCAGTGGGAGGGGGAGGTGGGGAGGGATAGCCTGGGGAGAAATGCCAAATGTGGGTGAAGGGGAGAAGAAAAGCAAAGCACACTGCCATGTGTGTACCTACACAACTGTCTTGCATGCTCTGCTCATGTACCCCAAAACCTATAATCCAATAAAAAATTAAAAAAAAAAAAAGAAACAGATCAACCACAACCTGCCTCTTCTTTCTCCCACCCAAAGACAACCATTGTTAACATTTTGCTATATTCTCTTTATGTACCTTTATTTTTTCAGGTATCTTTGTTCAAATATATTTTTGATTGTAAAATTGTCTTAGACAATAAGTTGTCAGAAAAGAACCCCACTCTCCTCACACTCAAGGCTTCCAGCTTGAAGGTGACTGACTCGGGAAACCTGTATCTTAACAAGATATGATGTTAATAAGGTATCTTTTATTTGACTTTTCTGAGATATTCTCTCCTTAGCATACTCTCCTTCATCCCCTTCTTTCCTCCTATACACTCACATGCACATACACACACACTCTCTCTCTTTCTCTCTTACACACACATTCTCATATGCACATACACACATGTCCATACACATGTGCACACACACACAGGCACATGCATGCACACACTCACACTCATACAAACCAACATGCACATACACACTCTCCTTCATCTCCTTCCTCCCTGCTACACACACATACTCTCAGACTCATATGCACAGACACACATACACATGTGCACACACACATATGTACAACATGCAATGTGTCAGAGAAGGCCATGTAGAAAACGATTGTTACTCTCCAAAAGGAAGGACACCCACACTTTTACAATGGACAAAAACAGCCCTGTTTTTGTGAAAAATGAATTTTCTATTAGGCCTAGAAAGACACTTAAAAAGTGTTTCTTCTTTTATCTAATTGGAACTTGTGTATGTGCACACACCCGTGCGACAGAAAGAGCCAGGGAGAGAGGGAGGGAGGGAGAGGAGGTGGAGGCAAGAAAAGAGAGAGCGATTAAAGGGCAAGTGCACTGTGGCAAGCTCGTCTGGATTAAGCGAGGAGCAGGCAGCTGTGGTGATGAGATAGGAGCTCGGAATGCTTCATGGTACCAAGACTGTCATAAGTGGCTTTTGGGGTCTGAAAAAGTGACCGCAGAATTCAGCGTTCCTCTGACAACCACTCAGAAAATAGAATGTGAAGAAGCAGGAGGAAGGGAAGGTGTGGGGCCAGCCATGAGAATGCACCCCACTGCTCCACGGATGCCTAGAAATGCTGGTCACATATGGGGCACATGTGAGGGGAAGTCTGGACTGGTGGCAGTAGTGCTGCCAAGCCATGTAGCCTGCTCTCTTAAAAGTGAATGTTCTTGCATAAGTAGTGGGGAAGATTATCCCCTAGTTAAAATAGGCCCCCTTTGTCCTAGACACATATTTTAATATTTTCAGGTGATCACTTGCTTGATTGTCTGTGTAAAAGATCAGCAATCCATTTTTTCTGGAAAAATGTAGGTAGTAAATATCTTAAGCTTGGCAGCTCATATGGTCTCTATTACAGCTACTCATCTCTGTGGTTGTGGTGTGAAAGCAGCCATAGAAATGGGTAATATAAAAGTGGGGCTGAGTTCCAAAGTACTTTTATGAGCACTGAAAATTGCATTTTATATAATTTTTGACATGTCCCAAAATATTGTTACTCTTTTGAATTCTTTGACATTCATGGCTCATGAGCTGTATGATAAGAGACAACAGGCAGGAATTGGTGGATGGGCCATGGTTGCCCAAACCCTGTGTCCAAATCATGGCATTGTGCAGGCAAAAGGGATCTCTGACCCTCTCTTTTTTTCTCTTTCCTTCTCTTCAGTTTCTCATTGTGCTGATTTGGAAACCAGAAATCGAAAGCTCAGGGAAGTGAACTGTTTCTGACTTAACCTGTTAGTGGCAGTGTTAGGATAAAATTTCAGGTTTCAAGGAGCACTTCTTACAGCCCAGATCAAGATTGAATGCTGCTTTTGTGATTGCAAAAGGCATACCATCCTCTGGTACACTAGCTCCTTAGGGTCACCCTGAATCTGAAACTTAGTTCTTTGTAAAGTCTTTTGTTCTATAATTCTTCAGTGCATTATTTGCTAATTTGTGCCGGTTACTCTGTTTAACACAACTGAGATATAGACATAAGCAAAGTTCCTGCCCTTTAGGAACTCACTTTTTCAGGGCCTGGTTTTGATAATCCAGACAAAGCTACTTAAATGTAGTTTTATCCTTGAAAGCAAAATCTGCTGCACTTATGTAAGTTACAATAATAATTAGAATCTAGAAGAAATTCATTCTTAAAACAAGAATGCAAAGAGAATAAAAAATAAACGTCGAAGTCACCCTCTGACTGTGTGTCGGTTTTAAAACAACAAGACTATTATTTTAAGTGAACACAAGGGAAATTTTGCTACCAAGCGAGTACAATTTCTAACAGGTGATACATTGACTCCTCTGATTCCAGACATTTCCGAAAGTGCCCTTACTACCTACATTACTTCCTTCTGTAAAGCTCTACTAATTAAGACTTTATCTTTTGTGGTTGGATTTTTGCTTTTGGAATTACAACCTGCTTTTCAAGTCACATTTTGTAAATTAGTTGAGGTATCTTGCTGAGTAATAAGGTCTGAGTCAAAACTTCCTGAAAAGTGCCTCGTGAACTGGTGAGTCATCATGGCAAAGATTCCAATTGTTGGACTGAGGCAGAGAAGTAGAAAGAAGAACACAGACTTTAAGGTCTGACAGACGTAAGTATAGGTCCCACCTCCACCACGTATTAGATGTGTGATGTTAAATGAGATACTATACCTCTTTGAGCCTCAGTTTTTCTCTCTGTAAAAAGAAGATGTTAAGCCTTTCCTTGCACTATTGTTGTAAGGATTAGAGATGATGTAAATAAAAACGTTTCCAGCATGCTCGGTATTCAGTGTACCTTGGATAGACTTATTTGGCCAGTTCACTGCAAAGGGTAATATACAAGAGTAAGATTTTTCTTTTTTTCAAAATAGACTTTTTGGGATTAAACTCTGAAACAGTGTTAAATAAATGAATCAAGATATTTTTCACTTCTGTTGTTGAAGTATGTGCCTTCTTAATGTTTGGTAATGTTAGAATTTTCCACATAAGAAGTTGACACTTCCCTTCTTAATTATACTTGAAATACTATGTTTCAACACTAGTTACTATTTTCTTTTCTAAAAGTGTCATTTGTCTAGCTTCCCTTGAAAGATCAGCTAAATGTCACATTATCCCTGCTTCTGCTAATCTGTCAAAATGCTCACCACCATAGTGATAACATTTTCTTCACACTCAAGTTTATTTAAAAAATGTTCCAAAGACAGTGTTGCTGAATTTTTATTTGTTTAATAAAAATTCGGGTTTTAAATATAAAAATATAGATTCATTATAAAACCTCTAGAAAGCAAAGAAAAATAGATCTAAAAAATATCTTGTTTAATCACATAAAGCTAGGCACAGTTAAATTACTGTTTCCATTTTGGTATATTTTATTTTAATCTTTTTACTATTTTTACTGTCCTTCTTTATATCCATAATGGTGATAACATGATGTATATATAAACATGTATATATTATATAAATATATAAAATACATAAATATATATTTTAAAAATGGTATCTGTTTATTATATATAAATATATATCTAATGATTATATATCTACATATCTACTTATATATATATACATATCTCCATGATAGAAGTTGGAAAATACTGAAAACTGTAGAGGTGTTCTGAGAAACAACCTACAATCTCATTATACAGAAATAATTTTCTTCCCTATTGCTTCTCCACATTTTGGCTTAGATAAAATTTAGAAATAATTTTCTTAACTTTTTTGGTATTGTGTTTTTAGAGTATCAAGATGTTGCTGCATATTCTGATTTTTATGTATAGTTGTCACAGAAACACCCACAAAATAATAGTTCTGGAAAGGAATTTGTGAACAAATATTTTCTCCCAGGAAGTGGTGTATTAGCCTTTTCCAGTGAAGAGATCACCACGGATGACACTGGTTATTCAATATGGGTTTTAAAAGAAACATTCCTGGACGTGAAAGTAGACATTGGGTTTATATCAACAGCTCAATCGTTTTTAAATACGCTTTATTTTTAGAGCAGTTTAAAGTTAATAGTGAGGCATAGTGGAAAGTACAGAGAGTTCCTACATTCCCACCTCCTTAAATGCACAGCCTCCTCCACTATCAGCCTTCCTCACTAGAGAGGTACATTTGTTACAATGGATAAACCAACATTGACTTATAACTGTCACCCATAGTTTATAATTGACATTAGGGTCCATTCTTGCTGTCGTATATTCAGTGAGTTTTGACAAGTGTGTAATGGCATGTGTCTACCATTACAGTAACACACAGAGTAGTTTCATTGCCCTAAACATCCTCTATGCTCTGCCCATTCATCCTTTCCCACTTTCCAACCCCCAGCAATCACTGAACGTTTTGATGTCTCTATAGTTTTGCCTTTTTTAGAATGTCATATAGTTGGATTCATATAGTAAGTGGTCATTTGAGATTGGTTTCTTTCACTTAGTAGTATGTATTTGAGGTTCCTCTATGTCTTTTAATGGCTTCATAGCTTACTTGCTTTTTTTTCTGCAACAAAAGCCACATTCAAAGCTTATTGCTTTTATTGCTGAATAATATTCCACGGTGTAGATGTACAGGTTTGTTTGTCCAGGCACTTACGAACCTATAGTGATCAGTGTGGAGCCTGGGGAAGCCATAAATGGCCTGGTTGTGGTGAAGACCTAGAGCCTATGTTGATAGGAACCATGGAGGTTGGAGCCATTGGATCTTAGAGCCATAGGGGCCAGCCTGGAGCTTGGGTTCTCAGGGTCTGTCCCATAGCCTGTGGCTATAGGAACCTGCCTGATGTTGAGTTCACTGAATTGTGCCTGGCAATGGAGTTTATGTTGAAGTCAGGTGTTACGTTTACTCTCCTCTCTGCACATACATGGTATCTCTTTCCATGCTGCACTACCCAGGGTTAGGGGCGGGGTAATGCAGATAATATAAAACTGTCTTTTATACCCTATTTTATGCAGTTTTTCTTACTTTTCTACTCCACAAACGTGCTATAACCTCTCACCTGGATTCCTTGTCTCTTTTGAAGACATTTTGATGCACGGATGGTTGTTCAAATTAATGTTTCTGTGAAAAAATAAATGCTGAAAAGTTCTGTTTTGCCATTTTGTCCATGTCATTCTCCTCTGTTCACTGAAAAAATATTTTTACTAAATAACGTATTGTTAAAAATTGTCAGACCCTTGGCTTAGCTCTGGAAGTTCCTCCTTTAGAGCAAGTTCCTCCCCTAGTTCTCTATAGAAAGACTATAGTTGTAAAATGTTAGGAGGGATGATATTTTGAGTGTAGAATTAAGGACAGATTACACATAAATGTTTGGTGGACAGTAAACATTTGTGTGTAATCTGTTCTTACACACACAAAAAAGGTCTATAGCTTTAGAAAAGGGAAAATTATCAAGGTTATTGAGACAAAATAAAATGAGTTGAGAAAATTGAAGTGAATGTTTATACTTGAATGAGACCTCGTGGAGAAAGACAAAATAAGGAAGACATGGGAGAATATTTGCATTCTCGGAACCACAAAAGTGAGGAAAGCCAAGAACACAGCTGGAGTCGCACCAGATCAAGTAGACATTCCATCAGAGCCTGAACTGAGAATGCACCATTCCTAGTCACCTTGATAACAGCCCCATTTTCTGTTAATACTCTATGAGAAAAATCTTGCAAAAATAGTCAGAAAAGGCAGAGTCACATGCGGTTCACTGTGTTCCACCTTGGTAGACGGTCTTAGGAGGAGTTTTGGAAGGATCGTGCTGCAGGCAATGGATGAGATAATGATGAGAAATTTTCCAGCTCTGTATAAAAGGGCAAGCAAAATATATGCTTGTGAATTTCTGGTGCTTTTCCATGCTGTATTTTCTGATCAATTTTATCCCAGTTAATGTGAATATAAACTCTGATTGTTATGGTTCTCTCTCGTGGGATGTCTATTATTTTGTCAAAAATTGTATCAGAAACTTTATATAAATCACTTAATTACACATTTCCAAGCTGCATATGAATTAGTTATTACTATGATCATTTTACAGATGAAGAAGATGAGACTCAGAGCAATTCATAAGGTGCCCAAGGTCAGAGAGCAAGTAAGTACCAGAAATAAAAGCTAGATAAATCTAATTCCCATATCCTTGCTCTTTCAATGATGTTTCAGAGTTGATTACAAAAAGAACCATTCTGTGTGCTCAGGATAATTTAATACCTACTAAATTTAACCACAGGGAAGTTTTATAAACAGGGTAGAGTATGCAGTTAAGATAAAATTTGAGAAAAAAAGATTAAATTAAAATAGTACATAACCAATGATCAGGATATTCTGTCAGTATTTTAGAAATTTATGTAAGAATAAACTAGATACTGACAAAAAATTCACATTCTTTATGCACAAATCTTGTAAGTAGCTACTGTTAAAGAAAGAATATTATTTACCTAGAAAAAAGTGGGGTTGTCAACCACTATATAACCATTCCTGGGGTGAATGTCTTTTTAATTTTAGGCCTCTGGTTAATGGATCCAAGAGGTAGATACGTGACGTCAGAATATTCTCTTTTATAGGTAATTACAATTTACAATGGAAGATACAGAGACCACAAAGTAGTAGAGTTGAGTTATATTCTTGTTCTTGGGAGAGAAAGGAACTACCTCTCACTATCATGTTCAATGGGCAAAGATTAATAGAAGGTACAGCAAAATGGACACACATGCGAGTATACCCACATTGATATTAGAAGTAATTTTTATCTTATATACTAAAAATCACATCCCAGAATATACTCATAATGTGTACATTAATTGGAATATTACAATCAACATACAAAATATGTACCATATGTACATTGACTGTGATGTACATATGTGTACACAATACAGATGTACAAAAAATGTACATAATCTGTACAATATGTACATTTATACGTACGTAATGTGTACACAACAGGTATGTACATGTGTACAATATGTAAATATATTGTAATATTACAATGATATAATTACAACAACATATATAATCACAGTACACATATGGTACATAATATCAATATAAATGTACATAGTCCACACATGTACATTTACATTTATTGTGATATTATGATATGTACACATGTACATCATACACACGTGCAGATGTGCAGTATATACATGTGTGCACAGTATGTACATATGTACACTACACATGTTTATATAATGTAGATATGTACCTTCTATACACGAGTACACAATATGCACAATATGTAAATGTATATACTAGGTACACATATGGGTGTATGCCCACTTTGGTAACCGGAGAAATTTCTAATATACTAAATATAATATCCCAGAATGAAGTCATAGTGTGTACATTTATTGTCATATTGTGATAAATGTATTAAATAGGCACAATCTGTACATGTACTCTGCTGTACATATGTGTACACAATGCACATGTACAAAAAATGTACATAATCTGTAAAATATGTACCTATATATTTCTATAATATGTACAAAATGTATAGGTACATAATGCGTGCACTATGCACATTCCTGAAAATATCAGTGATAAAATATATATAATTACAGTAAGATATATAATGACACTAATACATATATATCATGTAATATCACCAAAAGGTACATGTTGTACACATTAGGTATGTATTAGGTACATATGTATAGTGCACATATTATGAACATATATATTTATTATGATAACATTGTATGTACACGTATACAAATATGTGCCCACTATTTATGTACACATGCAGAAATAGGTGCAAACTACATACCAATACACAGCACGCTATTACCACAGCCCCCCTTGTAGCAGATGCCAGGCCCACCCTGGCTGCTTACGGACCCCCTGGCTAGAAAGCTGTGCCCACAGCCCTGCCAGAGGTCTCATAGCAGCCCCACACCCAGCCTGGCATCTTAGGGACCCCCTGGCTAGAGGTCTTTGTCCAAGGCCCTGCCAGAGGGCACGTAACATCCCCCAGGCCCACCCTGCTGCTTAGGGACACGCTGACAAGGTGACAGTGCCCAGAGCCCCCACAGAGGGCCCATAGTAGACCCCAGGTTCACTAGGTTGCTTACTGACACCCTGGTTATGTGGCTGTATACACAGCCCCCGCCAAAGTGCCCATAGCAGCCCGATGGCACACCATGGCTGCTTAGTGACAACCTGGCTAGGGCGCTGTGACCACAGCCCCCACCAACGGGCCTGTAGCAAACCCCAGGCACACAGTGGTTGCTTTGGGACCCCTCGCTTGGCGGCTATACCCACAGCTACTGGGGCCCAGCTATTTTGAAAATGTGGTTTAATAGGATACTGGCGATGATATCATATGGAAATGGTAATGTTATTCTGTTTTTTTATATATCAGGCAGTAGCTCTAGTTACACCTCTGCCATATTGACAAAAATGTCATCCTAAACCCCCTTGACATTAGAATTAAATGCATAGGGGTGTTTCACCCCTTGCAATGTTGAATTCCATATAATTGTTTTCTTGTTTACATTAGTGACCATATCAGAGCATGGTGTACACCTCTTGCAGTATTCAGAGTATTTCCCTATGGGCAGCAACATTTTCCTCTTCTTCTCTGGATATTAGAAACAATATCCCAGGACCAGTGTACAACCCCAGTCACATCATGAGTAATGTCATCTGTAATCCCCTAGTTATTAGGAACAATGTCACGGGGATCTTGTGCACTCTCTGAGAAATTTGGAGTAATATCCTCTGAGTTTTTGAATATTAGAAACAATACTACAGTGGTGGTGTACACTGCCTGCGATATTCAGTGTATGGTCATTTTTTGAACCCTGAATATGATGAACAACATCATAGAAGCGTTTAACTTTGCCTGTGATATTGGAACAATCAGAGTGTACATTTGTCTTCACAATGAAAATAATACCTACTTAGGATACGATGCATAATATTATGAAATGGACACACATATGTGTATACCCACTTTGATATTGGAAGTAATTTTTATTTAATATTCTAAAAATCATATCCCAGAATATATTCATGATGTGTACACTTATTGGGATACTACAAACAATGCACAGAATATGTACCATATGTACATTGACTGTAATATACATATGTGTACACAATACAGATGTACAAAAAATGTACATAATGTGTACAATATGAACAGTTATATGTGCACAATGTGTACACAATAGGTATGTACATAATGTGTACAATATGTAAATTTATTGTAACACAACAATGATATATAACAACAGCTTATAAAATCACAATACACAGGTGATACATAACATAAATGTACATACTGCACACATCATGTACATTTAAATTTATTGTGTTATGATATGTACACATGTACATCATGTACCCATTAGGTACGAATGTACAATATATGCACATGAAGATATGTATGCACTATATGTACATATGTATACTATGTACACATATATATAATGTATATACCTTCTGTACATGAGTACATAATATGCACAGTATGTACATGTAAAAACTTTGTACACACATACGTGTACACCTACTTTGATAACCAAAGTAATTTCTATCTAATGTGCTATAAGTAATATGCCACAATGTACTAATAATGTGTACATTTATTGGCACAACAGAATAAATGTATAAAATAGGTACAGTCTGTACGTTTACTGTGCTGTACATACGTGTACCCAATACAAAAGTAGAAAAAAAGTACATAATCTGTAAAATATGTTTCTTTATATTTCTATTCTGTGTACACAATGCATAGGTACATAATGTGTACAATATGTACATTTACTGTAATGTCACAATGATATATCACAACAGAATATATAATCACAATAAACATGTAATGCATAATATCAATATAAATGTACGTATTGCAAGCATTATGTACATTTACATTTATTGTTAAAAGATGTGTATGCATGTATATCATGTACCCAATATGTACAGATGTATAATATATACACGTGTAAATATGTGTGCACAGTATGTACATATGTATACATATGTACATATAATGTAGACATGTACATTGTGTGCACGAGTACATAAAATGCACATTATTTACACACCTGGGTGTACACCCAATTTGGTCACTGAAGTAATTTCTATCTAATATGCAAAAAATTATATCCCAGAATATACTCACAATGTGTACATGTATTGGCATATTGCAAGAAATGTATATAATAGGTACAGTCTGTACATTTACTCTGGTGTACATGTGTACACAATACAGATGTAAAATAAATGTACATAATCTGTACAATATGTACATTTATATGTACACAATGTGTACAAAATAGGTATGTACATAAAGTGCACAATAAGCCCATTTATTGTAATATCATATAATCAAAACAGCATATGAAATCACAATACACATGTAATACATAATATTAATATAAATGTACAGATTGCAAACATGTACATTTACGTTTATAGTAATATGATATGTACACATGAACATCATGTACACAATATGTTCACATGTACATCATGTACCCATTATGTACACATGTATATTATGTACCCATTATGTAAACATGTACAATATATGCATGTGTATATATGTGTGCACTATATGTACATATGTACACTATTCATATGTACATGTAAAATAGACATGCACCTTCTGTACACGAGTACATAATATGCACTGTATGTACATGTATAAACTATGTACACACGTGTGTACACCCACTTTGGTAATTAAAGTAATTTCTATCTAACATGATAAGAGCAATATCCCAAAATGTACTCATAATGTGTAAATTTAATGGCATATTACAATAAATGTATAACCCTAACCCCAACCAAAACCCTAACCCTAAGATGTATAAAATGTACATCTATTGTTATATCAAAATAATTTTATATCACAACAGCATATGTAATCACAATAAACATATACTACTTTATATCAATATAATCGTACGTATTGCCAACATGTATATTTACATTTATTGTTAAATGATGGTGTGTATTCATGTACATGATGTACCCATTACGTACAGATGTGCATTGTATAAACGAGTACGTAATATGCACAATATATACACGTATGAAACCTATACACACCGAGGTGTTCTCCCACATTTGTCACCAAAGTAATTTCTATTTAATATGGAAAAAATTATATCCCAGAATGTACTCATCATATGTAAAATTATTGGCATATGGCAAAAAATTTATAATGTAGGTACAGTTTGTAAAATTACTCTGGTGTACATAGGTTAACACAATACAGATGTACAATAAATGTACATTATCTGTACAATATGTATGTTATATGTACATAATTTGTACACAATAGGTATGTACATAATGTGTACAATATATTCACTTATTGTAATAACACAATGATATCAGAAAAACAAAATTACAATGCACATGTAATACATATGAATATAAATGTACAGATTGCAAACATGTTCATTTTCATTTATTGTAATATTACGATATGTACACATGAACATCATGTACACATTATGTTCACATGTACATCATGTACCCAGTACGTACACATGTACATCATTTACCCATATTGTAAACACATACATCATGTACCCATTATGCACGATGTACAATATACGCACGTGTATATATGTGTGCACTGTATGTACATATGTACACTACGCATATGTACATATGAGATAGACATGTACTTTCTGTACATGAGTACATAATATGCACAGTATATACAGGTATAAACAATGTACAAGCATGCCTGTACACCCAATTTTGTAATTGAAGTATTTTCTAACATGCTAAAAGTAATATCCCAAAATGTACTCATAATAGGTACATTTATTGTCATATTACAATAAATGTATAACCCTAACCCTAACTCCAACCCTAACCCAAAGATGTATAGAATAAATATTTATCGTAATATCAAAATTTCATATCACAACAGCATATATAATCACAAATAGGTAATTTATAATATCAATATAATCATACGTATTGCAAACATTATGTACATTTACATTTATTGTTAAGTGATGATATGAATCCCTGTACATCATGTACCCATTTTGTACAGATAAGTAATATATGCACATGTAAATATGTGAGCACACTATGTACATACGTATGCCAATGTACATATAATATAGACATGTACATTGTGTACATGATTAAGTAACATACACAATGTGTACACATATAAACCATGTACACACCTGGGTGTACTCCCACTTTTGTAACCAATTTTTGTTTTATATGTAAAAATTTATATCCCAGAATGTACTCACCATATGTACAATTACTGACATATATCAAGAAATGTATAAAGTAAGTACAGTCTGTACAATTACCCTGGTGTACATAGGTTAATACAATACAGATGTCCAATAAATGTACATTATCTTTACAATATGTATATTACATAATTTGTACATAATTTTTACACAATAGTTATGTACATAATGTGTAAAATATGTCCATTTATTGTAATATCACAATGATATCACAACATATATAATCACATTGCACGTGTAATACATATCAATATAAATGTAAAAATTGCAAATATTATGTACATTTACATTTATTGCAATATTACAATATGTACACAGAAACATCATGTATGCATTATGTTCACATGCACATCATGTACCCAGAAAGTACATATGTACATCATTTACCCATTGTTTAAACATGTACATTTACTTATGCACAATGTACAATATATGCACGTGTATATATGTGTGCACAGTATGTACATATATACACTATGTACGCATATGTACATATAAGGTAGACATGTATCTTCTGTACATGAGTACATAATATGCACAATATGTACATGTATAAACTATGTACAAGCATGCCTGTACACCCACTTTTGTAATTGAAATATCTTCTAACATGCTAAAATTTATATCCCAAAATGTACTCATAATGGGTACGTTTATTGGCATATTACAATAAATGAATAACACTAACCCTAACCCCAGCCCTAGCCCTAACCCTAAGATGCATGAAATGTACATCTATTATAATAACAAAATGATTTCATATTACAACAGAATATATAATCACAATAAACATGTAAAACACAATATTAATATAATTGTACGTATTGCCAACATTATGTACATTTACATTTATTGTTAAATGATGATGTGTATGCATGTACATCATGTACCCATTACGTACAGATGTGCAATATATGCACGTGTACATATGTATGCACACGTACATATAATATAGACGTACATTGTGCACAATTGTATGTAATATGCAAAATATGTACACGTATAAACCATGTACACACCTAGGTGTACTTCCACTTTTGTTACCAAAGTAATTTCTATTTAATATGCAGAAAATTATTGTGTATTCATTATGTACATATATACATACTGCCCAGATTATGTACATTTATTGTACATCTGTATTGTGTAAACATATGTACACCAGAGTAATTATCCAGACAGTACATCTTTTATATATTTGTTGGGTTATGCCAATAAATGTACATTTGATAAGTACATTCTGGGATATAATTTTTGCATATAAAATGAAAATTACTTTGGTGACATATGTACATACTGTGCACACATATATACACGTGCATATATTGTACATCCGTGACTAATGGGTACATAATGAACATGTTTTCATAATGAATATATGATTTACATGTGGATGTACTGGGTACATGGTGTACATGTGAAGATAATGTGTACAAGATGTTCATGTGTACATATCGTAGTATTACAATAAATGTAAATGTACATAATGTTTGCAATCTGCACATTTATGTTGATAGGTATTACATGCGCATTGCGATTTTATAAGCTGTTTTGATTATATGATATCATTGTTATATTACAGTCATTGGATATATTGTACACATTACATACATAACTATTGTGTACACATTATGTAAATATAATTTACATATTGTACAGATTATGTACATTTATCATACATCTGTATAGTGTAAACCTATGTACACCAGAGTAATTCTACAGACTGTAACTCTTTTATGTGTTTTTTGCAATATTGTACTTGTGATATTACAATCAATGGAAATATTGTACACATTATGTACATAACCATTGTGGACATATGTACATACATTACACACATATATACACGTGCTTATAGTGTAGATTTGTGCCTAATTGGTACATAATGTACATGATTACATTATGGGTACATGATGTACATGTGGACGTACTGGGTACATGGTGGACATGAGAACATAATGTGTACAAGATGTTCATGTGTACATATCGTAATATTTCAATAAATTAAATGTACATAATGTTTGCGATTTGTACATTTATATTGATGTTATGTATTACATGTGCATTGTGATTTTATATGCTGTTGTGATTTTATGATATTGTGATATTACAATCAAGGGACATATAGTTCACATGTACATAAGTATTGTGTACACATTTCGTACATATATAAATACTACATAGAAGATGTACATTTATTGTATATCTGAATTGTGTAAACATGTACACCAGAGTAATTGTACAGATTGAACCTCTTTCATATATTTCTTGCAATATGCCAATAAATGTACATATGATGAGTACATTCTGGAATATAATTTTGCATATTAAATAGAAATTACTTTGGTGACAAAAGAGGGAGTACACCCGGGTGTGTACATGGTTTATACGTGTACATATTGTGCATATTTTGTACTCGTGTACACAATGTAAATTTTTATATTATATGTACATGTGTGTACCTATGTACATAATGTGCACACATTGGTACATGCATGCATATTGCGCACCTGTATGTAATGGGTTTATGATGTACATGCATACACATCATCATTTAACAATAAATGTAAATGAACATGATGTTGTCAATACGTACGGTTATATTGATATTATGTATTACATGTTTATTGTGATTATGTATGCTGTTGTCTATTAATATCATTTTGATATTATGATAGATGTACATTTTATACATCTTAGGGATAGGGTTAGAATTAGAGTTAGAGATAGGGTTATACATTTATTGTAATATGCCAATAACTGTACATATTATGAGTACATTCTGGGATACTGCAATTAGCATGTTAGATAGAATTTACTTCAATTACCAAAGTGGGTGTACACGCATGTATGTACATAGTTTATACATGTACATACTGCGCATATTATGTACTCATGTACAGAAGGTACATGTCTATCTTTTATGTACGTATATATTCATAGTGTACATATGTACATACTGTGCACACATATTTACAGGTGCATATATTGTACATCTGTGCCTAATGGGTACATGACGTACATGTGGACGTACTGGGTACATGGTGTACATGTGAACATAATGTGTACATGTTATTTATGTGTACATATATTGCAATAAATATAAATGTACATAATGTTTGTAATCTGTAAATTTATATTGACATGTATTACATGTGCATTTTAATTTTATGTGATGTGACTATATAATATCATTGTTATATTACAATCGATGTACATATTTTACACATGTACATAATTATTTTGTACACAGTATATATATATTATATGTATATTTCACAGATTATGTAAATTTATTGTACATCTGTATTGTGTAAACACATGTACATCAGAGTAATTTTACAGACTGTACCTCATTCAAACATTTCTTGTGATATGCAAATAAATGCACATTTGATGAGTACATTCTGGGATGTAATTTTTGCATATGAAATAAAAATTTGGTGACAAAAGTGGGCGCACATTCAGGTTTGTACATGGTTTATACGTGTACATATTGTGCATTTTATGTACTTGGTACACAGTGTACATGTCTATATTATATGTAAATGTGCGTACATATGTACATACAGTGCACACGAATGTACACACGCATATATGGCAAATCTGTCCGTAATGGGTACATGATGTACATGCACACACATCGTAATGTAAAAGTACATGTAAATGTACATAATGTTGCAATACGTACAATTATATTGATATTATATATTGTTTGTTTTGATTATATATTTTGTTGTGATATAATATCATTTGTATATTATGATAGATGTAGATTTTATATATCTCATGGTTAGGGTTATGGTTGGGGTTAGGTTTAGCGTTATACATTTATTGTAATATGCCATTAAATGTACACATTATAAGTACATTCTGGGATATTGCTCTTAGCATGTTAGATAGAAATTACTTCAATTACAAAAGTGAGTGTATACGCATGTGTCTACATAGTTTATACATGTATATATTGTGCATATTATGTACTCGTGTACAGAAGGTACATGTTTCTTTTATATGTACATATGCATACATAGTGTACATATGTACATACTGTGCACACATATATACAAGTGCATATATTGTAAATCTGTGCCTAATGAGTACATGATGTACATGTTTACATAATAAGTACATAATGTACAGGTGGACGCCCTGGGTACATTGTGTACATCTGAACATAATGTGTACATGATGTTCATGTGTACATATCGTAATATTACAATAAATGAAAATGTATATGTTTGCAATCTGTACATTTATATTGATATGTATTACATGTGCATTGTAATCTTATATGCTGTTGTGAATATATGATATTGTGACATTACAATACATAAACATATTGTACACATGTACATAACTATTGTGCACACATTATGTACATATTATATACATATTGTAGATATTATGTATGTTTATTGTACATCTGTATTGTGTAAACATATGTACACAAGGGTAATTTTCAAGAATGTAACTTTTTATACATTTCTTGTGATATGCCAATAAGTGGACATATGATCAGTACATTCTGGGATATGATTTTTTGCATATTAAATAAAAATTTCTTTGGTGACACAAGTGGGAGTACACCCGGGTGTGTTCATGGTTCATACGTGTACATATTTTGCATATTTTGTCCTCGCATACACAATGTACATGACTATATGTACATGTGCATACATATGTACATAATGTGCAAACATGTACACAGCAATATATTGCACATCTGTACGTAATGGGAACATGATGTACATGCATACACATCATCATTTACCAATTAATGTAAATGTAAATAATGTTGGCAACATGTACGATTATATTGATATGTGTTACATTATTATTATTATACATGCTGTTGTGATTTGATATCATTTTAATATTACTATAGATGTACATTTTATACATCTTAAGTTTAGGGTTAGGGTTGAAGTTAGGGTTAAACATTTATTGAAATATGCCAATAAATGTACACTTTATGAGTACATTCTGGGATATTACTCTTTCCATGTAAGATAAAAATTACTTCAATTACCAAAGTGGGTGTGCACACATACATGTACACAATTTATACATGTACATACTGTGCATATTAGGTACTCATGTACAGAAGGTACATGTCTACCTTATATGTACATATGCATAAATAATGTACATATGTACATACTGTGCACCCATATATACATGTGCATATATTGTACATCCATGCCTAATGGGTACATGATGTACATGTTTGCATAATGGGTACATGTACATGTGGATGTACTGGGTACATGGTGTACATGCGAACATAATGTGTACATGATGTTTATGTGTACATACTTTAATACAATAAATGTAAATGTACATAATATTTGCAACCTGTACATTTATACTGATATTATGTATTATATGTAAATTGTGATTTTATATGCTGTTGTGATTTTATAATATCATTGGGATATTGCAATCAATGAACATATGGTGCATATTATGTACATAAATATAGTGTACACATTATGTATATATAATATACATATTGCACAGATTATGTACAATTATTGTACATCTGTATTGTGAAAAAACATGTACACCAGACTAATTGTGCAGACTGTACTTCTTTCATACATTTCTTGCCATATGCCAATATATGTACATATGATCAGTACATTCTGCGATATAATTTTTGCATATTAAATAGAAATTACTTTGGTGACAAAAGTCGAACGACACCCGGGTGATTACATGGTTTATACATGTACATATTGTGCATCTTACGTAATCGCATACACAATGTTCAGGTCTACATAATATGTACATATGCCTTCATATGTACATACTGTGCACACAAATGTAAACGCGCATATATTGTGCATCTGTTCATAATGAGTACATGATGTACATGCATACACATCGTCATTTAACAATAAATGTAAATGTACATAATATTGGCAATATGTACGAAATATGCAGGACGTAACGGGATTAACGCAGGACGTAACAGTATTAACGCAGGACATAACTATATTAATGCAGAACGTTTCAGTATTAACACAGGACGTGTCTGTATTAACACAGAACGTGTCGGGATTAGTGCAGGACGTAATGGGATTAACGAAGAAAGTAACGGGATTAACACAGGATGTATCAGTATTAATGCAGGACGTATCAGTATTAATGGAGGACCTATTGAGATTAACGCAGAAAGTGTCAAAATTAATGCAGGACATGTTCGTATTAACATGTCAGTATTAACGCAGGATGTGTTGAAATTAACGCAGGACGTGTCAAGATTAATGTGGGACGTGTTGGTATTAATGCAGGATGTGTAGGTATTAACGCATGACATGTCGGTATTTAAGCAGAACGTGTTGGTATTAACACAGAACGTGTTGTTATTAACACAGGACATGTCAGTATTAACGCGTTACATAAGAATATTAGCGCAGGACATTTCGGGATTAATGCAGGACGAAATGGGATTAACGCAAAACGTAACGGTATTAACGCAGGACATAACGGGATAAACACAGGACGTAACGGGATTTATGCAAAACGTGTCGATATTAACACAGATGTGTCGGTATTAACGCAGGACGTGTCAGTATTAATGCTGGACATATCGGGATTAAAGCAGAACATGTCAGTACCAATGCAGAATGTGTTAGTATTAACACAAGACGTGTCGTGATAAACACAGGGCGTGTAGTTATTAACGCAGGACGTGTCTGTATTAATGCAGGATGTGTCGGGATTAACATAGGACATAACTGTCTTAACGCAGAACGTAACTGTATTAACGCAGGACATTACAAAGTTAACGCAAAACGTAACAGCATTACCGCAGGACGTAACAGTATTAATGCAGGATGTATCAGTATTAACACAGGATATATCGGTGTTAACGCAGGACCTAATACGATTAACGCAGGATGAATCAGGATTAACGCAAAATGTATTGTTATTAACGCAGGAGGTGTCAGTATTAATGCAGGACGTGTCGGTATAAATGCAGGACATGTCAATATTAACACAAAACGTGTCAGAATTATTGCAAAACATGTTGAGATTAATGAAGAACTTGTCAGGATAAACGCAAAACATGTCAGTATTGACACAGGACAATTGGTATTAATGCAGCATCTGTCGGTATTAATGCAGGACGTGTCAGTATTTATGCAGGTCATGTAGGGATTAACGCAAGACGTAAAGGTATTAATGCAGGACATATCAGTATTTACACAGGATGTAACAGTGTTAAGGCAGAACATAACATGATTAACGCAGAATGTAACAAGATTAACGCAGGACGTAATGCTATTAAAGCAGGCGTATTGGTATTAACGCAGGACGTATCGGTATTAACACAGGACATAACAATATTAATGCAGGACGAAACTGTATTAATGCAGGATGTATCAGTATTAACGCAGGACGTAACAGGATTAACACAGGACGTGTCGGTATCAATGCAGAACATGTCGGTATTAACGCAGGACATGTCGGGATTAACGCAAAACGTGACGGTATTCACAGAAAATGTAACGGTCTTAATGCAGGACATAATGGTATTAATGCATGATGTAACAATATTAACGCAGGACGAGTCCTTATTAATGCAGGACGTTTCGGTATTAACGCAGGAGATATCAGTATTGATGCAGGATTTATCAAAATAGACACAGGACCTTTCAGAATAAACACAAAACGTGTCTGTATTAACGTGTCGCTATTAATGCAGGACGTGTTCGTATTAATGCAGAATGTGTCGGTATTAACACAGGATGTGTCAAAATTAACACAAGACTTGTCAGTATTAACGCAGGACGTGTTCATATTAATGCAGGATGTGACAGGATTAATGAAGGACGTGCCGGTATTAATGCAGAAAGTGTCGATATTAACACAGGACGTGTCTGTATTAACGCAGGACGTATCGGTATTAACACAGGATGTGACAGAAATAGCGCAGGACAAAACAGAATTAACGCAAAATGTAACGATATTACTGCAGGACATGATGGTATTACTGAAACACATTACGGTATTAATGCAAGATGTATCGGTATTAATGCAGGACGTAACGGTGGTAGCAAAGGACGTATAGGTATAAATGCAGGATGTAACGGTATTAATGCAGGACATTACGGTATTAATGCAGGACATAACAGTATTGAAGCAGGACGTAATGGTATTAACACAGGACGTATCGGTATTAACGCAGAACGTAATGGTATTAACGCAGTACGTAAAGAAATTAGCACAGAAAGTATCAGTATTAACACAGGATGTAATGGGATTAATGCAGGACATGTCGGTATTAACACAGGATGTGTCTGAATTAACGCAGGACATGGTATTAACGCACGACGTGTCGGTATTGACGTAGTTTGAGACTGGATTAATGAGGCCATGTCAGCAGTAATGCAGGACATGTTGGTATTAATGCAGGATGTGTCAGTATTAATGCAGAACACATCAGTATTAACGCAAGATGTGTCAGTATTAACGCAGGAGGTGTCAATATAAACGCAGGACGTGATGGGATTAATGCAGGACGTATCGATATTAATGCAGGACATGTCAATATTAATGCAGGATGTGTCAGTATTAATGCAGGATGTAACAGAATTAACTCAGGACATAAAGAGATTAATGCAGGACATATCGGTATTAACACAGGACATATCTGTATTAATGCAAAACGTATCAAGATTAACGCAAAATATCACAGGATGAACGCAGGACATAACAGGATTAACGCAGGAAGTGTCAGTATTTATGCAGGATGTAAAAATAACGCAGGATGTAACAATATTAACGCAGGGCATAATGGTATTAACGTAGGACGTGTCTGTATTAACGCAATACATAACAGGATTAACATAGGCTGTAACAGAATTAACGCAGGATGTGTTGGTATTAACGCAAGATGTGTCGATATTAATGCAGCATGTAAGGGTATTAACGAAAAACGTCAGCATTAACACAAAACGTCACTGTATTAACAAGGACGTGTCAGAATTAATGCAGGATGTGTCGGTAATAACGCAGGATGTGTCGGTATTATTGCAAGATTTGTCAGTATTAATGCAGGATGTAACAGTATTATCGCAGGATGTGACGGTATTACCACAGGACATTACGGTATTAATGCAGGACGTATCGGTATTAACACAGAATGTAACGATATTAACAAAGGATGTATCAGTATTAACGAAGGATGTAATGGTATTAATGCAGGACGTATCGGTATTAACGCAGGACATAAAGGTATTAACGCAGGACGTGACGGCATTAATGGAAAAGGTAACATTATTAACGCAGGACGTAAGAGTATTAATGCAGGACATAAAGGGATTAACGCAGGATGTAACAATATTAACGAGTGACATAACGAGATTAACCCAGGACGTGTCAGTATTAACACCTGACGTTTGGGTGTTAACGCAAAATGTGTCGGCATAAATGCAGGACGTGTAGGTATTAATGCAGGACATGTCAGCATTAACACAGGACGTGTCAGTATTAACGCAAGACGTGTTGGTATAAATGCACCATGTGTCAGTATTAATGCAGCATGTGTAAGTGTTAACACAGAACGTGTCGGTATTAACAAAGGACATGTCGATATTAATGCTAAACATGTATGTATTAATGCATGATGTGTCGGTATTAATGCAGGACGTGTCAGTATTAGCATAGCATGTGACAGTATTAATGCAGGATGTGTCAGTATTAAAGCAAGACGTGTAAGTATTAATGCAGGACGTGTCAGTATTAACGCAGGACATGTTGGTATTAAAGCAGGACATATCTGTATTAATGCAGAACGTAATGGGATAAATGCAGGAGGTAATGGTATTAATGCAGGACATAATAGTATTAACACAGGATGTAACGGGATTAATGCAGGATGAAACGTTATTAACGCTGGACATAATGGTATTAACATAGGATGTATCAGTATTAACACAGAATGTTTCGGTATTAATGCAAAATGTGTCAGAATTTAGGTATGTTGTCATAACGAGATTAACGCACGACGTAACAAGATTAACGCAGGACGTATTGGTGTTAACGCAGGATGTATCAGTATTAATGCAGAACCTATAGGGATTAATGCAGGATGTGTTGGAATAAACGCAAAACGTGTCCGTATTGACGTGTTGGTATTAATGTTGAACATGTCAGTATTAATGCAGGATGTGTCGGTATTAACACAAAGTGTGTGGGTATTAACACAGGACATGTTGGTATTAATGCAGGACATGTCAGTATTAATGCAGGACGTGTCGGTATTAATGCAGGACCTGTCGGTATTACCACAGGATGTGTCAGTATTATTGCAGGATGTATAAGTATTACCGCAAAACGTGTCAGTATTAACACAGGACGTGTCTGTATTAATGCAGGATATAACAAAATTAACGCAGGATGTGTCAGTATTAATGCAGGACGTAATAGAAATAAAGCAGAGTGCGACAGGATAAACACAGGAAATAACGGTATTACCACAGGACATGACAGTATTACTGGAGGATGTTACAGTATTAACGCAGGATGTAATGGTATTAACGAAGAATGTATCAGTATTACCACAGGATGTAATGGTATTAATGCAGGATGTATTGGTTTTAACACAGAACATTATGGTATTAATGCAGGATGTAACGTTATTGAAGATGGACGTAACGATATTAACACAGGACGTATCGGTATTAATGCAGGACGTAACGGTATTAACAGAGTATGTAACGGGATTAGCGCAAGAAGTATCGGCATTAACGCAGGACGTAATGGGATTAATGCAGAACATGTCAGTATTAATGCAGGATGTATCAGAATTAACGCAGGACATGTCAGTATTAACGCACGACATGTTGGTATTAACGTTAGGATGTGACAGGATAAATGAGGACGTGTCGGTATCAATGCAGGACGTGTCGGAATTAACACAGAATGTGCCAGTATTAATGAAAAATGTGTCAATATTAATGCAGGACGTGTCAGTATAAACGCAGCAAGTGATGGGATTAATGCAGGACGTATCGATATTAATGCAGGACATGTCAATATTAGCGCAGAATGTGTTGGTATTAACACAGGATGTGTCACTATTATCGCAGGATGTGTCGGTATTACCGCAGGACATGACAAGATTGATGCAGGATGTAACGGAATTAAAGCAGGACGTGTTGGTATTAACGCAGGACGTATTGGTATTAATGCAGGACACGTCAGTATTAACGCAGGATGTGTGGGTATTAATGCAGGACGTGTCGGTATTAACGCAGGATGTGTCAGTATTAACGCAGGATGTTTCGGTATTAATAGAGAATGTGTTGGTATTAACGCAGGACATGCCAATATTTACACAGAACGTGTGGGTATTAATGCAGGACATAATAGTATTAAGGCAGGATGTATCAGTATTAACAGAGGACATAACAGGATTAACGCAGGATGTAACAATATTACCGCAGGAGGTAACGGTATAACTGCAGGACGTAACGGTATTAACAGAGGACGTAACATTATTAATGCAGGACGTAAGGGTATTAACGCAGGACGTAACAGTATTAAAGTAGGACATAACAGTATTAACGCAAAAGGTAATGGTATTAATGCAGTACATAATGGGATTAGCGCAAGGAGTATCAGTATTAATGCAGGATGTAACAAAATTAACGTAGGATGTGTTGGTATTAAAGCAGGATGTGTCAGAAATAATGCAGGACATGTAGGTATAAACGCACGACATGTCGGTATTAATATAGGACGTGTTGGTATTAACGCAGGATGTGTCGGAATTAATGCTGGACGTTTCAGTATAAATGCAGGACGTGACGGGATTAAAGTAGAAAGAATTGGTATTAATGCAGGACGTGTCAATATTAATGCAAGACGTGTCGGTATTAATGCAGGACGTGTCGCTATTAATGCCGGACATGTCGGTATTACCGCAGGATGTGTTGGTATTAATGCAGGATGTAATGGGATTAATGCAGGACATAACGGGATTAACAGAGGATGTGTCGGTATTAGTGCAGAACATATCAGTATTAACACAGGACCTATCGGGATTAATGCAGGATGTCACAGGATTAATGCAGGACGTAACAGTATTAACGCTGGATGTGTCACTATTAACACAAGATGTGTCAGTATTAATGGAGGACGTGTCGGTATTAACACAGGACAATCGTTATTAATGCAGGACCTTTCAGTATTAACACAGGACATGTCGGTATTAACGCAGGACATGTCGGTATTAATGCAGGACATGTCTGGATTAACACAGGACATGTCGGGTTTAACGCAGGACGTGTCGGTATTTACACAGAACATAACGGTAATAACGCAGGACGTAACAATATTAACGCAGGACGTAACGGTATTAACGTAGAACCTGTCGGTATTAACGCAGTATGTAACAGGACTAACGCAGAACGTAACAGAATAAATGCAGGACGTGTCGGTATTAACGCAAGATGTGTCAGTATTAACACAGTACGTAAGGGTATTAATGCAGGACGTAACTGTATTAACAAGGACGTGTCAATATTAACGCAGGACGTCTCGGTAATAACACAGGACGTGTTGGTATTAATGCAGGATGTGATGGTATTACCACGGGAAGTAACAGTATTAATGCAGGACGTATCTGTATTAATGCAGGACATAATGGTATTAATGAAGAACGTATTGGTATTAACGCAGAATGTAACGGTATTAATGCAGGACATATCGATATTAACGCAGGACATAACAGTATTAACACAGAATGTAATGGTATTAACGCAAAATTAACACAATGCCAAACGTGTCGGTATTAATGCAGGACATGACAGGATTAATGCAGGATGTGTCAATATTAACAAAGGACATGTCGGTATTAGCGCAGGACATGTCGGTATTAACACAAGGCGTGTGGGTATTAATGCAGGATGTGTCAATATTTACGCAGGACGTGTGGGTATTAACGCAGGACATAAGGGTATTAACGCAGGACATATCAGTATTAACGCAGGACATAACTGTATTAACGCAGGACATAACAGAATTAATGCAGTAAGTAACAAAATTACCGCAGGACGTAATAATATAAATGCAGGACGTAACGGCATTAATGCAGGACATAACGTTATTAACACAGCACGTGAGAATATAAATGCAGGATGTAACAAGATTAATGTGGAACGTAACGGGATTAATGCATGACATAATGAGATTAACGCAGGACATGTTGGCAGTAACGACGGACGTTTGGGTGTAAACGCAAGACATGTCAGTATTAACGCAGGACGGGTTGGTATTAACGCAGGACGTGTCGGTATTAACGCAGGACGTGTCAGTATTAAGGCAAAACGTGTCGGGATTAACTCAGGATGTAACGAAATTAACGCAGGACGTAACGGGATTAACACAAGATGTATTCATATTAACGCAGAACGTATCGGTATTAACGCAGGATGTAACGGGATTAACACAGGATGTAACTGTATTAACACAGAAGGTATCAGTGTTAATGTAGGACGTGTGGCTATTAGCGCAGTACATGTCGGGATTAATGCAGGACGTGACAATATTTGCACAGGACATGTCGGGATTAACGCAAAACGTGTTGGTAATAACGCAGGACGTATCGGTATTAACACAGTATGTAACAGGATTAATGCAGGACCTAACAGGATTAATGCAGGACGTAATAGGATTAACGCACAATGTGTCAGTATTAATGCAAAACCTGTTGGTATTAACGCAGTACCTGTCAATATTCATGCAGGATGTGTCGGTATTTAAACAGGACGTGTCAATATTAACTCAGAACGTGACGGTATTAACAAAGGATGTGATGGTATTAACGTAGGACGTATCGGTATTAACTCAGGATGTCAAGGCATTAACGTAGGACATAACGGAATTAACGGACATAAAGGTATTAACACAGGATGTGTCGGTGTTGATGCGGGACGTGTCGGTATTTATGCAGAATGTGTCAAGTTTAATGCAAGACATGTCGCTATTAACACAGGACGTTTTGGTATTAACACAGGATGTGTCACTGCTAACACAGTACATATCAAGATGAACACAGGACGTAACAAGATTAACACAGGATGTGTCAGTATTAATGCAGGACGTGTCGGTATTAAAGCAAAACGTGTCGATATTAATGCAGGACATGTCGGTATTAATGCAGAAAATCACAGGATTAACGCAAGATGTGTGGGTATTAATGCAGGACGTGTCAGTATTGACGCAGGACGTGTCGGTATTAACACAGGACGTGTCATTATTAATGCAAAATGTGTCGATATTACCGCAGGACCTGTCGGTATTAATGCAGGATGTAATGAAATTAACACAGGATGTAACGGGATTAACACAGGACGTTTCAGTATTAATGCAGGACATATCAGTATTAACACAGGACATATCGGGAATTACACAGGACGTCACAGGATAGACGCAGGACATAACCGGATTAACACAGTACGTGTTGGTATTAATGCAAGACGTGTCGGTATTAACACAGGACGTGTTGGTATTAACACAGGATGATCAGTATTAATGCAGGATATGTCGGTAGTAACGCAGGATGTGTCCAGATTAACGCAGGACATGTCGGGATTCATGAAGGACATGCCAGTATTTACGCAGGATGTAACGGTAAAAACGCAGGACATAACAATATTAATGCAGAATGTAATGGTATTAACGTAGGACGTGTCAGTATTAACGCAGTACATAATAGGATTAATGCAGGACGTAACAGGATAAACACAGGACGTGTTGGTATTAACGCAAGACGTGTCGGTATTAACGCAGTATGTAAGGGTGTTAACGCAGGACATGTCGGTATTCATGCAGGATGTCACTGTATTAACAAGGACGTGTCAGTATTAACACAGGACGTGTCACTAATAACACAGGACGTGTCGATATTAATGCAGGGTGTGACGGTATTACCGCTGGACGTTGCGGTATTAATGCAGAACGTATCTGTATTAACACAGTACGTAACGGTATTAACGAAGGATGTATCGGTATTAACACATGACATATCGGAATTAATGCAGGACGTAACAGTATTAACGCAGGATGTAATGGTATTAACGGAGTACATAACAGGATTAACACAGGACGTATCAGTATTAACGCAAAACGTAACACAATTAATGCAAAACGTGTCGGTATTAATGCAGGACATGTCGGAATTAACACAGGATGTGTCGGTATTAATGCAGGACGTGTCGGTATTAACCCAAAACATGTCGGTATAAATGCAGGATGTAACAGAATTACCGCAGAATGTAACAGGATTACCACAGGACGCAACAGTATTACTGCAGGATGTAACGGTATTAACACAGGATGTAACGGGATTAACGCAGGACGTAACGGGCTTAACGCAGGACGTATCAGTATTAATGCAGGACATATCACTATTAATGCAGGACATAACGGAATTAATGCAGGGCATGTCGGTATTAATGCAGGACATGTCGGTGTTAACGCAGGACGTGTCGGTATTAATGCAGGACATGTCAGCGTTAATGCCGAATGTCACGGGATTAACACAGGACATGTCGGTATTAACACAGGACGTGTCGGTATTAACATAGGATATGTCAGTATTAACACAGGAAGTGTCACTATTAATGCAGGATGTGTCGGTATTAACACAGGATGTGACGAGGTTAATGAAGAACGTATCGGGATTAATGCAGGATGTATCGGTATTAACAAAGGACATAATGATATTAATGCAGGACTTGTCGGTATTAAGGCAGGATGTCGGTATTAACGCAAAACGTGTTGGTATTAATGCAGGACGTGTCAGTATTAATGCAAAATGTGTCGGTATATATGCAGGACGTCACGAGATTAATGCAGGACATAATGGGATTAATGCAGGACAAGACGGTATAAGGCAGGGAATGTCGGTTTTAATGCAGGACGTAATGGGATTAACGCAGGACGACACAGGATTAATGCAGGACGTATCAGTATTAACACAGGATGTAACGGGATTAATGCAGGATGTAACAGGATTAATGCAGGACGTGTTGGTAATAACGCAGGACATGTCAGTATTACCACAGGATGTAACTGTATTATGGAAGGACATAACAGGATTACCGCAGGGCATAACAGGATTACCACAAAACGTAATGGCATTACTGCAAGCTGTGTCAGTATTACCGCAGAATGTGTCAGTATTAACGCAGGACGTGTCAATATTAATGCAGCACATGTGGGTATTAAGGCAGGATGTGTCGGTATTAGAAGACGTGACAGGATTGACACAAAACGTAACAAGATTAATGCAATACGTAACGGAATTAATGCAAGACGTATTGGTATTAACACAGGATGTATCGTTATTAACAAAAAACGTGTCAACGTAGGACGTGTCGGTATTAATGCAGGATGTGTCTGAATTAACGCAGGACGTGTTGGTATTAATGCAGGACGTGCCAGTAATAATGCAGGATGTGACGGTATTAATGCAAAACGTATCGGAATTAACACAGGACATAACGGTAATTATGCAGGATGTATTGCTTTTAACACAGGACATAACGGTATTAACCCAGGACGTAATGGTATTAATGCAGGACGTGTTGGCATTAACGCAGGACTTAACAAAGTTAGCACAGGACATTTCGGTATTAACGCAGAACGTGTTGGTATTAATGCAGGACGTGTCGGTATTAATGCAGGACATGTCAGTATTAACACAGAATGATTGGTATTAACGCAGGACGTGTTGGTATTAACGTGGGACATGTCAGTATTAACACAGGATGTGTCGGTATTAACTCAGGACGTTTCGATATTAACAGAGGACGTACCACAATAAACGCAGGATGTATCGGTATTAACAAAGGACGTAATGATATTAACGCAGGACATAACGGTATTAACCCAGGACATGTCGATATTAATGAAGTACATAACAGGTTTAATGCAGGACATGTCGGTATTAACGCAGAACATGTCGGTATTAATGCAACACGTGTCACTATTAACGCATGATGTGTCAGTAATAACACAGGAGATGTCGGTATTAATGCAGGATGTGTCGGTATTAACAAAGGACGTGTTGGTATTAACGCAGGACATGTCGGTATTAAGGCAGGACGTAATGGTATTAATGCAAGACGTGTCACTATTAATGCATGACGTGTCAGTAATAACACAGAAGGTGTCAGTATTAATGCAGGATGTGTCAGTATTAACACAGGACGTGTCAATATTAACATAGAAAGTGTCGGTATTAACGCAGAAAGATAGGTATTAACAGATGACGTGTCGATATTAACGCAGGACATGTCGGCATTAACGCAGAACAATCAGTATTAACACAGGACAATCAGTATTAATGCAGGATGTGTTGGCATTAAGGCAGGACCTGTCAATATTAACGCAGAACGTGTCGGTATTAATGCAGGACGTGTCGGTATTAATGCGAAACGTGTCAGCCTTAGCGCAGGATGTGTTGGTATTAGCGCAGGATGTAACGGTATTAATGCATGACATGTCATATTAATGCTGGATGTAATGGTATTAACGCAGGACGTAACGGGGTTAACGAAAGACATAACAAGATTATCGCAGGGTGTAACGGAATTAACACAGGATGTATTAGTATTAACACAGGACATAACGGTATTAACGCAGGATGTATTGGTATTAACGAAGGACATAATGGTATTAACGTAGAACGTATCGGTATTAATGAAGGATGTAACGGTATTAAGGCAGGACGTAATGCTGTTAATGACAGACGTGTCAATAGTAATGCAGAATATCACGGGATTAATGTAGGACCTTTCGGTATTAATGCAGGACGTGTCAATATTAATGCAGAACGTGTCAATATTAACGCAAAACATGTTGGTATTAACGCAGGACGTGTCAGTATTAACGAAGGACGTGTTGGTATTAATGCAGGACATGTTGTATTAATGCAGGACGTAACAATATTAACGCAGGACGTATCGGTATTAACGCAGGATGTAACAGGATTAACGCAGGATGTAACAAGTTTAACGCAGGATGTATGGGTATTAACGCTGGACATACGGTATTAACTTAGGACGTATCTGTATTAACGCAGGACATATCTGTATTAATGCAGGACGTGACGGTATTAACGCAGGATGTAACGATGTTAACATCAGACGTGTCGGTATTAACGCAGGACGTAACAGGATTAACGCAGGACATGTTGGTATCAATGCAGGACATGTCGGTATTAACACAGGATGTGCCGTATTAATGCAAGACATATTGGTATTAATGCAGGACATAACAGGGATAACGCAGGATGTAACAGGATTAATGCAGGACGTAATGGTATTACCACAGGACGTGTCAATATTAACAAAGGATGTAAAGGTATTAACGCAGGACATAACGGTATTAACGCAAGACATATCGGTATTAACACAGGACGTATTCGTATTAACGCAGGACCTATCCGTATTTAAGCAATATGTGACAATATTAATGCAGGACGTAACGGTATTAACACAGGACGTGTCAGTATTAACGCAGGATGTGTCAGTATTAACAAAGGACATGTTGGTATTAATGCAAAACATGTCGGTAATAATGCAGGACGTGTCAATATTAATGCACGACGTAATGGTATTAATGCAGGACGTGTTGTATTAATGCAGGATGTAACGGTATTAATGCAGGACGTATCTGTATTAACGCAGGATGTAACGGGATTAATTCAGGATGTATTGGTATTAACGCATGACGTAATGGTGTTAACGCTGGACGTATCAGTATTAATGCAGGACGTAATGGTATTAACGCAGGACATGTTGGTATTAACAGAGGACTTGTCGGTATTAATGCAGGACCTCATGGGATTAACGCAGGACATGTTGGTATTAACAGAGGACTTGTCGGTATTAATGCAGGAGGTGCCAGTATCAATGCAGGACGTATCAGTAATAATGCAGGACATAACAGGAATAATGCAAAACGTAACAGGATTAATGCAGGAGGTAACGGTATTACCACAGGATGTGAGAGTATTACTGCAGGACGTAACGATATTAACGCAGGATATATCAGTATTAACACAGGTTGTAACGGTATTATTTCAGGACACATCAGTATTAATGCAGGACGTAATGGTATTAACACAGGACATAACGGTATTAACGCAGGATGTAACAATATTAACATAGGACATATTGGTATTAACACAGGACATAACAGGATTAATGCAGGACGTGTCAGTATTAACGCAGGATGTAACAAGAATAACGGAGGATGTAACAGGGTTAACACAGGACGCAATGGTATTACCGGAGGACTTGACGGTATTACTTCAGGATGTAATGGTATTAACGCAAGACGTATCAGGATTAATGCAGAACATAACGGTATTAATGCATGACGTAATGGTACTAACGCAGGACATAAGGGTATTAATGCAGTATGTATCGGTATTAATGCAATATGTAACATGATTAACGCAGGGCGTAACTGCATTAACACAGGATGTAACGGGATAAATGCAGAACGTATCAGTATTAATGCAGTACATAACAGAATTAACTCAGGATGTAATGGGATTAATGCAAGACGTAACGGGATTAACACAGGACGTGTTGGTATTAACGGAAAACGTGTCGGTATTAAAGCAGGACGTGTCAGTATTAATGCCGGAAGTGTCGGTATTAACGCAGGAAGTGTCGGTATTAATGCACGACGTGTTGGTATTAATGAACGACGTGTCGATATTAACGCCAGATGTGACAGGATTAACACAGGATGTGTCGGTATTAACGCAGGACCCAACAATATTAACAAAGGATGTCTCGGTATTAACGGAAAATGTATCGGGATTAACGCAGGACGTCACAGGATTAATGCAGGATGTAACAGAATTAATGCAGGATGTGTCAGAATTAACGCAGGACGTGTCGGTATTAACACAGGACATGTTGGTATTAACACAGGATGTGTCGGTATTAATGCAGGATGACCAGAATTAATGCAGGACCTGTCGATATTAACGCATGATGTGTCGGTATTAACGAAAGATGTGTCGGTATTAATGCAGGACGTGTTGGGATTAATGCAGGACATGTCAGAATTAATGCAATATGTGTCAGTATTAACACAGGACGTGTCGGTATTAACGCAGGATGTGTCAGTATTAACGCAGAACCTAACGGTATTAATGCAGGACCTAACGGTATTAACGCAAAATGTCATGGGATTAACACAAAACGTAACGAGATTAACAAAAGACATGTCGGTATTAACGCAGGACATATTGGTATTAACACTGGACATAACAGGATTAATGCAGGACGTGTTGGGATTAACCCAGGATGTGTTGGTATTAATGCAGTATGTTAAAGTATTAACGCAGGATGTGTCAGTATTAACGCAGGATGTCACTGCATTAACACTGGACGTGTCTGGATTAACCCAGGATGTGTCAGTATAATGCAGGATGGGTCAGTATTAATGCAAAATGTGTCGGTATTAATGCAGGACATGTCGGTATTAATGCAGGACGTGTCGGTATTAATGCAGGATGTAACGGTATTAATGCAGGATGTAACGGTATTAACACAGGAGGTAATGGAATTAATGCAGGATGTGTCGGTATTAACGCAGGATGTATCGCTATTAACGTTAGATGTAACAGGATTAACGCAGGACGTAATAAGGTTAATGAAGGATGTGTCAGTATTAAAGCAAAACGTGTCAGTATTAACACAGGAAGTGTCGGTATTAACATAGGATGTGTCTGAATTAATGCAGCATGATAGGTATTAATGCAGGACGTGTCAGTATTAACACAGTATGTGTCGGTACTAACGCAGGACGTGTTGGTATTAACGCAGGACGTGTCGGTATTAATGCAGGACGTAATGGGATTAATGCAGGACGCATCAGTATTAACACAAAACGTAACAAGATTAATGCAGGATGTAACAGGGTTAACGCATTATTCCTGTTATGCCCTGCATTATTCCAACACGTCCTGCATTAATACCCTTACGTACTGCATTAATACCGACACATTCTGGGTTAATCCCGACACGTTCTTCTTTAATACCGACACGTTTTGCGTTAATGCCGACATGTCCTTTGTTAATACCGACACTTCCTACGTTAATACTATTACGTCCTGCGTTAATACTGTCACGTTCAGCTTTGAGCCCGACACGTTCTGCATTAATACCAACAAGTCCTGCCTTAATACCGACGCGTTAATACAGACATATTCTGCATTAATTCTGACACGTCCTGTGTTAATCCCGAGAGGTCCTGTGTTAATACTGATAGGTCCTGCATTAATACTGATGCATTTTGCGTTAATCTTGTTATGTCCTGCATTAATGCCGTTATGTTCTGCATTAATACCGATAGGTCCTGCATTAATAAAGTTACGGCCTGCGTTAATTCTGTTACGTTTTGCATTAATACTACATGACCTGCGTTAATACTGATACTTCCTGCGTTAATACCATTATGTTTTTGGTTAATACCGTTTTGTACTGCATTAATACCGTTATTTCTTGTGTTAATACCGTTACGTCCTGTGTTAATATGAATACATCCTGCGTTAATACCGATACGTTTTGCATTAATCCCTTTATGTACCACGTTAATACCGACACATCCTGTGTTAATACTGACACGTCCTGCATTAATATCGACAAGTTCTGTGTTAATACCGCCATATCCTGCCTTAATATGGATATGTCTTGCCTTAATATCGTCACGTCCTGTGTTAATACTGACACGTCCTGCATTAATACCGACACGTCCTGCATTAATACCAACACGTCCTGTGTTAATACCGTTATGTCCTGCTTTAATATTGTTAAATCCTGCGTTAATCCCGTTAATGTCCTGTGTTAATCCCATTATGATCCTGCGTTAATATCAACCCGTCCTGTGTTAATACCATCACGTCCTGCGTTAATACTGTTACATCCTGCATTAATACTGGCACATCCTGCATTAATACAGATTCATCCTGCGTTAATACGGATACGTCCTTCGTTAATACCGATACGTCCTGCATTAATACGGATACGTCTTGCGTTAATACCGATGCATATTGCGTTAATACCTTTATGTCCTGGGTTAATTCCGACACGTCCTGGGTTAATACCATTTGATTTGCGGTAATACCATTACATCCTGCGGTAATCCTGTTATGTCCTGCTTTCATCCTGTTACATCCTGCATTAATACAGTTACGTCCTGCGTTAATACCGATATGTTCTGTGTTAATATCATTATGTCCTGTGTTAATACCGATATGTCCTGCGTTAATACTGACATGTCTTGGGTTAATCCCGTTACATCCTGTGTTAACACTGATACATTCTACATTAATCCCATTACATCCTGCGTTAATATCGATACATCCTGAATTAATACTGTTACATCCTGTGTTAATACCGTTACATTCTGCATTAATACCATTATGTGATGCATTAATACCGACACATCCTGCGTTAATACCCTCACATCATGCATTAATATTGTTACGTCCTGCGTTAATACTGTGATATCTAGCGTTAACACCAACACGTCATGCGTTAATACCGTCACATCCTGCGTGAATATCGTGACATCTGGTGTTAATACCCACATGTCCTGCGTTAATATTGATACGTTCTGCGTTAATACCATTACGTCCTGCATTAATACCGTGACATCCAGCGTTAATACCAACATGTCCTGCGTTAATAACGTTATATCCTGCGTTAATACCGTCACATCCTGCATTAATACGGATACGTCCTGTGTTAATACGATACATAATGCATTAATACTGACACGTCCTGCGTTAATACTGACACATTTTGTGCAAATCCCGACACGTCCTGCATTAATCCTGACACGTCCTGCATTAATCCTGACACGTCTTGCATTAATACTGACACTTCTTGTGTTAATACCAACATGTCCTGCCTTAATACCGTTATGTCCTGCGTTAATTCCGTTATGTCCTGTGTTAATACTGTTACGTCCTGCTTTAATACAAATATGTCCTGCATTAATACTGTCACATCCTGTGTTAATAACATCTCATCCTGCATTAATACTGACACGTCCTGCATTAATACCGACAATCCTGTGTTAGTATCGACAGGTACTGTGTTAATGTTGACAGGTCCAGTGTTAATACCGACACGTCCTGCGTTAATACTGACATGTCCTGTGTAAATACTGATAAATCCTGCGTAAATCTTGTTACGTTCTGCATTAATCTTGGTATGTACTGCTTTAATACCGACACATCCTGCATTAAAAACGACATGTCCTGCATTAATACCGACATGTCCTGCGTTAATACCGACATGTCCTGTGTTAATCCCGACATGTCCTGTGTTAATACTGACACGTCCTGTGTTAATACCGACATGTCCTGTGTTAATACCAACATGTCCTGCATTAATCCTGTCACATCCTGCATTAATATTGACAGGCCCTGCATTAATATAGTGACGTGCTGCGTTAATACCGACAGGTTCTGCATTAATACCGACAGGTCCAGTGTTAATACCGACACGTCCTGCATTAATACAGACATGCTGTGTGAATACCAACATGTCCTGCATGAATACAGATAGGTCCTGGTTTAATACCAACAGGTCCTGCATTAATACCGCCATGTCCTGTGTTAATACCGATACGTCCTGTTTTAATACTGACACGTTTTGCGTTAATCCTTTTATGTCCTTCATTAATCCTGTTATGTACTGCGTTAATACTGTTACGTCCTGCATAATTCTCGTTACATCCTGCCATAATCCCGTTATGTCCTACGTTAATACCATTACATCCTGCGGTAATACTGTCATGTCCTGTGGTAATACCGTTATGTCCTGTGTTAATCTTGTTACATCCTGCATAATTCCTGTTATGTTCTGCATTAATACCGATACATCCTGCTTTAATACCGGCATGTCCTGTGTTAATACCAACACGTCCTGCATTAATACCAACATGTCCTGCATTAATTCCGTTACGTCCTGGGTTAATACTGACACGTCCGATGTTAACACCGTTACGTCCTGTGTTAATACTGTTACATCCTGCGTTAATACAGATACATCTTGCATTAATACTGATAATTCATGAGTTAATACCGTTACGTCCAGCGTTAATACCCATGCATCCTGCGTTAATCTTGTTACATCCTGCGTTAATCCCGTTACGTCCTGCATTAATACCTATACGTCCTGTGTTAATACCGTTACGTCCTGCATTAACACGACACATCCTGCATCAATACCATTATGTCCTGCGGTAATACCAACATGTCCTGTGTTAATACTGACACGTCCTGCGTTAATACTGACATGCCCTGTATTATTACCAACACATCCAGTGTTAATTCCGACACGTCCTGTGTTAATACCGACACATCCTGCATTAATACTGACACATTCTGCGTTAATACCAAAACGTCCTGTGTTAATACCAGCATGTCATGCGTTAATTCCATGACATCCTGCGTTACTACCGACACATTTGGTGTTAACACCATTACGTCCTGCGTTAATACCATTATGTCCTGCATTAATACCAATACGTCCTGCGTTAAAACCATTACATCCTTCATTAATATCGATATGTTCTGTGTTAATACCATTACATCCTGCGTTAATACCAATACATTTTGCATTAATTCCATTACGTCCTGTGATAATCTTGTTACGTCCTGCGTTAATACTGATACGTCCGGTGTTAATACCATTACATTCTGCATTAATACTCACGTCCTGCGCTAATACTGACATGTCCTGCATTAATGCCAACACATTTTGTGTTAATACCGACACATCCTGCCTTAATACTGACACGTCATGCGTTAATGCTGACAGGTCCTGCGTTAATACCCACACATTCTGCGTTAACACCGACACGTCCTGCATTAATGTTGGACGACATTAACACCATTATGTCGTTAATGCCGACACATTTTGCGTTAATACCCACATGTCCTGCGTTAACACCAACACGTCCTGCGTTAATATTGACAAGTCCTGCGTTAATGTTGACACGTCCTGCGTTAATGTTAACACGTCCTACATTAACACACATCCTGCGTTAATACCGATACATCCTGCATTAATATTGACACGTCCTGCGTTCATACCGATTGTCCTGCATTAATATTGATCATTCTGTGTTAATACTGACACGTCCTGTGTTAATATCCACACGTCATTTGTTAATACCTATCATTCTGCATTAATACCGACACGTCCTGCGTTAATACCGACACTTGCTGCATTAATACCGACACATCCTGCATTAATACTGACACGTCCTGCATTAATACCGACACATCCTGCATTAATACTGACACGTCCTGCATTAATACCGATACGTCCTGCATTAATACCGACACATCCTGCGTTAATGCCAACACGTCCTGCTTTAATCCCATGACGTCCTGCATTACTACAGACACGTCCGGTGTTAACACCGTTACCTCCTGCGTTAATAACATTACATACTGCATTAATATCAATACGTCCTGTGTTAATGCCATTACGTTTTGCGTTAATAGCAATACATCCTGCTTTAATTCTGTTACGTCCTGCAATAATCTTGTTACATCCTGCATTAATCCCATTACATCCTGCATTAATACCGTTACATCCTGCATTAATATGACACATCCTGCATTAATACCATTATGTCCTGCATTAATACTGACACAACCTGCGTTAATGCTGACATGTTTTGCGTTAATACTGACACGTCCTCTTTTAATACCAACCCTTCCTGCGTTAATACCAACACATCCTGCGTTAATACCGACAGATCCTTTATTAATATTGACAGGTCCTGCATTAATGCCAACACGTCCTGTGTTAACACTGACACGTCCTGCATGACAATCGACACATCATGCGTTAATACTGACATGTCCTGTGTTAATACTGACATATCTTGCATTAATAACACCAACATGTCCTGTGTTATAATCGACACGTTGTGCGTTAATACTGACATGTCCTGCATTAATACTGATTGTCCTGTGTTAATATTAATTGTCCTGGGTTAATTCCGACACATCCTGCATTAATACCTCTATGTCCTGTGGTAATACCATTATGTTCTGCGGTAATGCTGTTATGTCCTGTGGTAATTGTGTTACATTCTCTGTTAATACAGTTATGTCCTGAGTTAACACCGATACGTCCTGTGTTAAGACAATATGTCCTGCATTAATGCCGAAATGTCCAGTGTTAATACTGTTACATTCTGCGTTAATAACGTTATGTCCTGCGTTAATTTCGCCACATCCTGCATTAGTGTTGACACATCTTGCATTAATTCTGTCACGTCCTGCATTAATACTCGCACATCCTGCATTAATACCGACACGTCCTGCATTAATACCGACATGTGCTGTGTGAATACCGACACTTCCTGTGTGAATATTAACAGGTCCTGCGTTAATACCGACTGGTCCTGCATTAATACTGACATGTCCTGCATTAATACTGACATGTCCTGTGGTAATACCGACACCTCATGCATTAATTTTGTTATGTCCTCCATCAATCCTGTTATGTACTGCGTTAATACTGACACGTCCTGCATAAATACCGACATGTCCTGCGTTAATCCTGTTACATACTTTGTTAATACCGACATGTCCTGTGTTAATCCTGACATGTCCTTCATTAATCCCGACATGTCCTGAGTTAATCCCGACATATTTTGCGTTAATACCAACCCATCTTGCATTAATACCGACACGTCCTGTGTTAATACTGACACGTCCTGCGTTAATACCATTACGTCCTGCGTTAATTCCATTACGTCCTGCATTAATACGAATATGTCCTGTGTTAATACCATCATGACCTGCGTTAAGACCGTCACATCCTTTGTTAACATCAATACATCCTGCGTTAATATGATACATCCTGCGTTAATCCCTTTATGTCCTGCGTTAATACTGACATGTCCTGCGTTAATACCGACACATCCTACGTTAATACCGACATGTCCTATGTTAATACCGTTATGTCCTGCGTTAATACTGTCACGTTCAGTGTTGATCCCCACACGTCGTGTGTTGATACCGATACCTCCTGCGTTCATACCAACATGTCCTGCGTTAATACCCAAATGTTCTGCATTAATACTGACATGTCCTGCCTTAATATCAACACGTTAATACGGACACATTCTGCGTTAATTCCGACACGTCCTGCGTTAATGCCGATAGCTTCTGTGTTAATATCGATATGTCCTGCGTTAATACCAATACATCCTGCATTCATAAAGTTACGGCCTGCATTAATAAAGTTACATCCTGCATTAATACTATAACGTTTTTGGTTAATACCGTTTTGTTCTGCGTTAATACTTTTAGGTGATGCGTTAATACCATTACGTCCTCTGTTAATCCTGTTACGTCCCAGGTTAATACGGATACATCCTGTGTTAATACCGATATGTCCTGTGTTAATTTCTTTAAGTCCCATGTTAATACTGACACGTCCTGTGTTAATACCGACACGTCCTGCATTAATATTAACACGTCCTGCATTAATACCGACACCTCCTGCCTTAATACCAACATGTCCTGCATTAATACCGACAACTCCTGCATTAATACCAATACGTCCTGCTTTAATACTGTTATGTCATGCATTAATATTGATAAGTCCTGCATTAATACCGATACATCCTCCATTAATACCGTTACGTCCTTCATTAATACCAATACATCTTCCATTAATACCATTACATCCTGTGTTAATACCGTTACATCCTGTGGAAATATCGTTACGTCCTGTGGTAATATTGACACGTCCTGTGTTAATACCGACAAGTGTTGCGTTAATACCATAACATCCTGCATTAATACCGACATGTCCTGCGTTAATACCAACACATCCTGTGTTAATACTGACATGTCCTGCGTTAATACCGTTATGTCCTGTGTTAATTCCTTTATGTCCTGCGTTAATACCATTACGTCCTGCTTTAATACAGTACATCCTGCGTTAATACTGACACATCCTGCGTTAATTTTGTTACATCCTGTGTAAATCCTGGTATGTACTGCATGAATACCGACCCATTCTGCATTAATACCGACATGTCCTGCGTTAACACTGACACGTCCTGCGTTAATACCAACATGTCTTGAGTTAATACTGACACATCCTGCATTAATATCGACACATTCTGTGTTAATACTGACATGTCCTGCGTTAATACTGACATGTCCTGCGTTAATACCGACACATCCTATGTTAATACCGACATGTCCTGCATTAATACCGTTACGTCCTGCATTAATTCCATTATGTCCTGCGTTAATACCGTTATGTTCTGCTTTAATACGGATACGTCCTGCGTTAATACCGACATGTCCTGCATTAATACCGACACTCCTGCATGAATACCGACAGGTACTGCATTAATATTGACAGGTCCTGCATTAATACCAAAATGTCTTGTGTTAATACCGACACGTCCTGCATAAATACCGACACCTTCTGCGTTGATTTTGTTATGTCCTGCGTTAATTCTGGTATGTACTGCATTAATACCAACACATCCTGCATTAATAGTGACACGCCCTGCGTTAATACCGACATGTCCTGTGTTAATACCGACATGTCCTGCATTAATACCAACACATCCTGCATTAATATCGACATGTCCTGCATTAGTACCGACACGTCCTGTGTTAATACCGACACGTCCTGCATTAATACCAACACGTCCTGCATTAATATCGACACGTCCTGCATTAATACAGTGATGTTCTGCGTTAATACCAACAAATCCTGCGTTAACACTGACATGTCCTGCATTAATACTGACATGTCCTGCATGTATACCTACAGGTCCTGCGTTAATACCAACAGGTCCAGCATTAATACTGACACATCCTGCATTAATACCGACATGTGCTGCATGAATACTGACACGTCCTGCATGAATACTGACAGGTCCTTCGTTAATACCAACAGGTCCTGCGTTAATACCACCACGTTCTGTGTTAATATTGTTACATCCTGTGTTAATCCCATTATGTCCTGAGTTAATCCCGTTATGTCCTGCGTTTATCCTGTTATGTATTGCGTTAATACTGTTACATTGTGCATTAATCCCGTTATGTTCTGCATTAATACCGTCATGTCCTGCGTTAATACCTACACCACCTGCGTTAATACCGACACGTCCTGCATTAATACCCACTGCTCCTGCGTTAATACTGACACGTCCTGCATTAATACCGTTATGTCCTGCGTTAATACCGTCACATCTTGCTTCAATACTAATATGTCCTGTGTTAATACGGATACATCCTGCGTTAATACCAATACGTCCTGCGTTTATACCAATACGTCTTGCATTAATACCGATGCATATTGAGTTAATGCCGTTTTGTTTCAGGTTAATTCCAATAAGTCCTGTGTTAATATCGTTCATCTTGCGGTAATACCGTTACGTCCTGCAGTAATCCTGTTACGTCCTGCTGTAATCCTGTTATGTTCTGCGTTAATACAGTTACGTTCTGCATTAATTTGAAGTCCTGAGTTAATACCCACATATTCTGCATTAATACCGTTACGTGCTGCGTTAATACCGATATGTCCTGCGTTAATGCCGACACATCTTGTGTTAATCCCGTTACATCCTGCATTAACACCGATACGTCCTTTGTTAATCCTGTTACATCCTGCGTTAATACCGATTCGTCCTGTGTTAATACTATTACATCCTGCGTTAATACCGTTAGGTCCTGTGTTAATACCGTTATGTGCTGCATTAATATTGACAGGTCCTGCGTTAATACCATCACGTCCTTTGTTAATATCATTACATCCTGCGTTAATACCATGACATCTGGCGTTAATACCAACACATACTGTGTTTATACCGACACGTCCTGCCTTAATACCATGACGTCCTGCGTTAATGCCAACACATTTTGCGTTAATACCAATACGTCCTGCGTTAATATCATTATGTTTTGCATTAATTCCATTACGTTTTGCATTAATTCCGTTACGTCCTGCGTTAATCCCGTTATGTTTTGTGTTAATCTCTTTATGTTTTGTGTTAAAAACAACACATCCTGCATTAATACCGTCAAATCCTGTGTTATGACCTACACGTCCTGCGTTAATACCGACATGTCCCGCGTTAATACCGTTATGTCCTGCATTAATACTGCCACGTCCTGCATTAATACCGATACGTTTTGCGTTAATACCGATATGTATTGCATTAATATCGATATGTCCTGCGTTTATATTGTTACATCCTGGGTTAATTTAGACACGTCCTGCGTTAATACTGTTACATCTTGCAGTAATACCGTTATATCCTGTGGTAATTCTGTTACATCCTGCAGTAATACCGTTATGTACTGCAGTAATCCTGTTACGTCCTGTGTTAATACCGTGACATCCTGGGTCAAAACCGATATTTCCTGCATTAATGCTGACACGTCCTGCATTAATACCAGCACATCTTGTTTTAATATCGATACATCCTGTGTTAATACCAATACATCCTGCGTGAATTTTGTTACATCCTGCGTTAATACCAGTATGTTTTGTGTTAAAACCGTTACATTCTGTGTTAATATCGTTATGTTTTGCGGTAATCCTGTTACGTCCTGCAGTAATTCTGTTATGTCCTTCATTAATACAGTTACGTCCTGCGTTAATACAGTTACATCCTGCGTTAATACCATTATGTCCTGTGTTAATTTCGTTACGTCCTTCATTAATATCGATACGTCCTTCGTTAACACTGATATGTCCTGCGTTAATCCTGTTATGTGCTGCGTTAATACTGATACATCCTGCGTTAATATCGTTACATCCTGCATTAATAACGACACGTCCTGTGTTAATACCGTCACATTCTGCATTAATACCGACACTTCCTGCATTAATACTGACACATCCTGCATTAATACAGTGACGTTCTGCATTAATACCAACATGTCCTGCATTAATACCGACATGTCCTGCGTTAATACCGACACTTCCTGTGTTAATACCGACACGTCCTGCATTACTTTTGTAACGTCCTGCATTAATGTTGTGACGTCCTGAGTTTATCCCAATATATCCTGCATTAATACCGACATGTCCTGCGTTAATACCGAAACGTCCTGCGTTAATACCGATATGTCGTGCATTAATACCAACACATCAGGCCTTAATACCAACATGTCCTGCATTAATACCGACACGTCCTGCGTTAATCTTGTGACGTCCTGTGTTAATACCGTTATGTGCTGCGTTAATACCGGCACGTCCTGCGTTAATACTGACACATCTTGCATTAACACCGATACGTTCTGCATTAATACCGAAATGTCTTGTGTTAATACTGACATGTCCTGCATTAATACCGACACGTCCTGCATTAATCCCGACACGTCCTGCATTAATACCGACACGTGATGCGTTAATACCCATAACGTCCTGTGTTAATACCCACACATCCGGCATTAATCCCATGACGTTCTATGTTAATCTCGTTATGTCCTGTGTTAATCCCGTTAGGTCCTGCATTAATCCCGTTACGTCCTGCTTAAATACCATTACGTCCTGCGTTAATACTGATCCATCCTGCATTAATACCGATAAGTCCTGCATTAATACCGTTACATCCTGCGTTAATACCGATATGTCCTGCGTTAATAACATTACATCATGTGTTAATACCGTCACGTCCTGTGAAAATATTTTTATGTTCTGTGGTAATACCGTTACGTTCTGTGCTATTTCTGTTATGTCCTGAATTTATTTTGTTATGTTTTGCATTAATAGCATTAGGTCCTGCATTAATACTGATACATCCTGCGTTAATATCGTTACGTTCTGCATTAATACCGACACATCTTGCGTTGATCCTGTTACATCCTGCATTAATACCAATACATCCTGTGTTAATCTCGTTACATACTGCGTTAATACCGTTACGTCCTGTGGTAGTTTTCTTACGTTTTTCGGTAATCCTGTTATGTCCTGCGTAAATATCGATATGTTCTCTGTTAGTATCATTATGTCCTGCATTAATACCGATACGTCCTGCATTAACACCGTTATGTCCTGTGTTAATACCGATACACCCTGCGTTAATCTCGTTACATCCTGCATAAATCTCATTACATCTTGCATTAATACCAACATGTTCTATGTTAATCCCGTCATGTCCTGCATTTATACTGACACGTCCTGCATTAATTCTGACACGTTTTGCATTAACAACAACACATCCTGCGTTAATACTGACATGTCCTACATTAATCCTGTCATGTCCTGCATTAATACTGACATGTCCTGCATTAATACCGACACGCCCTGCATTAATTTTTTTACATGCTGCATTAATCATGTCGTGTCCTGCATTAATACCAAAACATCCTTCGTTAATACAGTGACGTCCTGTGTTAATACCGACATGGCCTGCGTTAATCCTGTTATGTCTTGTGTTAATCCTGTTACATCCCACATTAATCCTGTTACATCCTGCGTTAATACCATTACATCCTGCATTAATACCGATACCTCCTGTATTAATATTGTTACGTACTGCGTTAATACCGATATGTCTTGCGTATGTACCATTATGTTCTGCATTAATACGTTATGTCCTGCAGTAATACCGACACGTCCTGTGGTAATACCAAAACGTCCTGCATTAATACCGACACGTCCTGCATTAATACTGACATGTCCTGCGTAAATCCTGTTACGTCCTGCATTAATTCTGATACATACTGCATTAATACTGACATGTCCTGCATTAATACCGTCATGTTTTGCGTTATACCATTATGTCCTGTGTTAATACCGACACATCATGCATTAATCCCGACACCTCCTGTGTTAATACCAACACATCCTGCATTAATACTGACATGTGCTGCATTAATATCGATATATCCTGCATTAATACCGACATGTCCTGCCTTAATACCAACACATCCTGCGTTAATACCGACACGTCTTTTGTTTATCCCATTACATGCTGCATTAATCCCGTTACGTCCTGCGTAAATACCGACATGTCCTGCATTAATACTGACATGTTTTGCATTAATACCGACACGTCCTATGTTAATCTTTTTACATCCTGCGTTAACACCGTTACATCCCGCATTAATACTGACACATCCTGCATTAATCCCGATACATCCTGCGTTAATCCTGTCATGTGCTGCATTAATACTGACATGTCCTGCATTAATACTGACACATCCTGCATTAATACCGACACGTCTTGCGTTAATACCGACATGTCTTGTGTTAATACCGACATGTCCTGCATTAATACTGACACGTCCTGCATTAATACCAACACGTCCTGCATTGACACATTTTTCGTTAATACCGATACGTCCTCTGTTAATACCGATACATCTTGCATTAATCTTCTTACGTCCTGCATTAATCCTGTTATGTCCTGCATTAATCCTGTCACGTCTTCTAATATAGAAACATCCTGCATTAATACCGACATGTCCCGCATTAACACTGACATGTGTTGCATTAATATTGACATGTCCTGCGTTAATACTGACACGTCCTGTGGTAGTACCGACACGTCCTGCGGTAATAACGTTACGTCCTGTGGTAATTTTGTTATGTTCTGCAGTAGTCTTGTTACGTCCTGCGGTAATAGTTACATTCTGTGGTAATACCAACACATCCTGCATTAACCCTGACACGTCCGGTGTTAATACCGACATGTTTTGCATTTATCCTGTTACCATTTTTATTACCCATTAATACATGCCATAATTTTTCACATTACCCATTGTCATTACATATTAATATATACTGTAGTTTTACATAGGGCACATCAATACATGCCATAGTTTTACATAATACATATTGTTATTACACATTAATACATGCTGTAGTTTCTCACAGTATAGATTGTTATTACAGATTAATAAAGACCGTAATTTTCCACACTATATTCTGTTATTACACATTAATACATGCCGTACTTTCACTAAGTTCACATTGTTATTAAACACTAAGACATGTCATAGTTTTACACAGTAGATATTGTTATTGCACATTAATACATGCCGTAGTTTCACACAGTACATATTTTCATTCCAGATTATTACGAGCCATACTTTCACACCATACATATTCTTATTACACATTAATAAATGAAATAGTTTTTTACAGTACATGTTGTTATTACAAATTAATACATGCCATAGTTTTACACAGCACAGATTGTTTTTCACATTAATACATGCTGTACTTTCACACAGTACACGTTGTTATTACACATTAATACATGATGTAGTTTTCCACAGTACACATTGTTGTGACACATTAATACATGTCATAGTTTTCCACAGTACACGTTGTTATTTTATATTAAAACATGCTGTTGTTTTACACAGTACACATTGTTATTACACGTTAATGCATGCTGTAATTTTACACAATATACATTGTTATTACACATTAATACATGCCGTAGTTTTTCCCAGTAGGCATTTTTATTACCCATTAATGCATGCCATTGTTTTGCACAGTACATGTTGTTATTACACAGTAATATATGCTATAGTTTTACACAGTACAGGTTGTCATTACACATTAATACATGCCATAGTTTTCACAATACAAATTGTTACTAAACCTTAATACATGCCATAGATTTACACAGCACACATTGTTATTACACATTAATACATGCCACAGTTTTCACAGTACATATTTTTATTTGACATTAATACATGCTGTAATTTTTCACAGTATACCTTGTTATTACACATTAATACATGCTGTAGTTTTGCACAGTAGGCATTGTTATTACACATTAATACGTGAAGTAGTTTTACACAGTACACATTATATATTAATACATGATGTAGTTTTACATAGTACACTTTGTTATTACACATTAATACATGTGTAGTTTTTCACAGTAGGCATTGTTATTATTAATACAAGCCATAATTTTACACGGTGCGCATTGTTATTACACATTAATACATGGCGTAGTTTTCCACAGTAGGCATTGTTATTACACATTACTATACGCCATAGTTTTCCACAGTACACGTTATTACACATTGATACATGCCATGGTTTTACACAGTACAAATTGTTACTGCACATTAATGCGTGCAGTAGTTTTACACAGTTAACGTTGTTACTACACAATACATGCCTTACTTTCACACAGTGTACGTTATTATTACACATTAATACATGCTGCAGTATTACACAGTACAAATTATTACACATTAATTCATGCCATAGATTTACACAGTACAAATTGTTATTACACATTAATTTATGCTGTAGTTTTCCACATTACACATTATTTTTACATATTCATAAATTCCATAATTTTACCTACTGCACATTAAGACAAACTTATTTTGCACAGTACATATTGTTATTACGCATTAATACAGGTCAGAATTTTGCACAGTACACATTGTTGTTACACATTAATACATGCCACAGTTTTACGCAGTATGCATTGTTATTACACATTAATATTTGCCATAGTTTTCCACAGGTTTTGTTACTACACATTAACACATTCTATAGTTTTACACAGTACGCATTGTTATTACACCTTAATACATGCTGTACTTTTACACAATACACGTTGTTATTTATTACACATTAATTGATAAAGTAGTTTTACACGGTACACATTTTTATTAGACATTAATACATGCCATCGTTTTCTACAGTACGCATTTTTATTACACATTAATACATGCTGTAGCTTTCTGCTGTACAAATTGTTATTACAACATGCCGTAGTTTTAAAGAGTACACATTGTTATATGCCAAAGTTTTACACAATACAGATTGTTATTACTCATTAATACATGCCATAGTTTTACACAGAACACATTATTACACATTAATTCATGCTGTAGTTTACCACAGTACTCCTTGTTATTACACATTAATCCATGCCATAGTTTTCCACAGTACACATTGTTACTACACATTAATATATGAAGAAGTTTTACACAGTACACATTGTTATTACACATTAGTACATGCCCTAGTTTTGCACAGTTTGCATTGTTATTACATGTTAATACACGCCGTAGTTTTACAAAGTACACATTGTTATTACGCATTAGTACATATTGCAGTTTTACAGTATACATTATTGCACATTAATAGATGCCATAGTTTTCCACAGTAAAATTTTCTATTACACATTAATACATGCCTTTGTTTTACACAGTACACATCATTATTACACAATAATATATGCTGTAGTATTCCACAGTATACATTGTTATTACACATTTATATTTGCCTTAGTTTTACACAGCAAACATTTTTATTACACATTAATACATGTCGTAGTTTTCCACATTACACATTGTTATTTCATATTAATATATATCATAGTTTTATACAGGGCACATTAAGACATATCATAGTTTTACAAAATACATATTGTGTAAATATGTATTAATGTGTAATAACACATTAATACATGAAGTAGTTTTACACAGTACACTTTGTTATTACACATTAATACATGCCATAGTTTTCCACAGGACACTTTGTTGTTACACATTACTACCTGCTGTAGTTTTACACAATACGTATTGTCAATGAACATTAATAAAGGCCATAGTTTTACAGAACACACGTTATTACACATTAATTCATGTCATAGTTTTACACAGTTGGCATTGTTATTACACATTAATACATGTTGTACTTTTACACAGTACACCTTGTTATTACACATAAATAGATGAAGTAGTTTCATACAGTACACATTGTTATTACACATTAATATATGCCATAGTTTTACACAGTAGGAATTGTTATTGCAAATTAATACATGCCATAGTTTTACACAGTATGTATTGTTATTACACATTATCGTGTGCTGTAGTTTCACATGGTACACATTGTTATTACACATTAATACCTGCCATAGTCTTACACAGTACACATTGTTATTATACATTGATACATGCCATAGTTGTGCACAGCACATATTACACATTAATACATTCCATAGTTTTCCACTGTACATGTTGTTATTACACATTAATGCATGCCATAGATTTCCACATTACACATTGTTATTACATATTAATATATGCTGCAGTTTTACATAGTGCACATTAAGACATACTGTAGTTTTACACAGTACATATTGTTATTACACATTAATACATGCCCTAGTTTTACACAGTACACCTTGTTATTATATGTTAAGGCATGGCGTAGTTTTACACAATACACATTTTTAGTACACATAAATACATGCCATGGTTTTACACATTACACATGATTACATATTGATACATGCCATAGTTTTACACAGTATGCATTATTACTCACTTATACATGAAAAAGTATTTCACAGGAGGCATTGCTATTACACATTAATACATTTCCTAGTTTTACATAGTACCCATTACTACATATTAATACATGCTATACTTTTACACAGTATGCATTGTTATTACACATTAATACATGATTTAGTTTTTCACAGTAGGCATTGTAATTAGATTAAAACATTTTCTAGTTTTGCACACAAAGCACTGTTATTACACATTAATAGCTGAAGTAGTTTTCCACAGTACACGTTATTACACATTAATACATGCCATAGTTTTACACAGTGCATGTTGTTATTACACGTTAATACATGCCATACTTTCACACAGTACACATTGTTATGACACATTAATACATGCCATAGTTTTCCACAGTACATATTGTTATTGCACATTAATACATGCCATACTTTCATAGAGTACACATTGTTATTAAACATTAAAACATGCCATGGTTTATTACACTACATATTGTTATTGCACATTAATGCATGCCATAGTCTTACACAGTACACATTTTCAAAGCAGATTAATACAAGTCATACTTTCGCACCATACATGTTATTACACATTGAGATGAAGTACTTTTATACAGTACCCATTATTACACATAAATACATATCATAGTTTTACACAGCCCACATTTTTATTACACATGAATACCTGCTGTACTTTCACACAGTACACGTTATTACACATTAATACATGAAGTAGTTTCACACAGTACACATTGTTGTTACACATTAATACAAGCCATAGTTTTACACAGTACACATTGTTACACATTAATGCATGCTGTAGTTTTACACAATATACATTGTTATTACACATTAATAAATGTCATAGTTTTCCACAGTATACATTGCTATTACACATTAATACATGCCATAGTTCTACACAGTACACATTATTACACTTTAATATATGCCACAGTTTTCCACATAACACATTATTACATATTAATATATTCTGTAGTTTTACATAGTGCACATTAAGACATACCATAGTTTTATACAGTACATATTGTTATTACACATGAATACATGCCCTAGTTTTACACAGGACACATTGTTATTACACATTAATACATGCCATACTTTCACACAGCATAGTGTCATTAATACACGTTGTCATTAAACATTAATACATGCCATACATTCACAGAGTACACTTTGTTTTTAACATTAATACATGAAGTATTTCTACACAGTACACATTAACACATGCCATAGTTTTCCACAATACACATTGTTATTACACATTAATAAATGCCATAATTTAACACAGTACAGTGTTATTACACATTTATACATGCCATAGTTTTCCACAGTACAAATTATTACACCTTAATACATGCCGTAGTTTTACAGAGTACATACTGTTATTGCACATTAATACATGCCGTAGTTTTACACAGTACACACTTCTATTACACATTAATACATTCCATACTTTTACACAGTAGACCTTATTACATATAAATGAAGTAGTTTTACACAGTACACGTTGTTATTACACAATAATATGTGCCATACTTTGACACAGCACACGTTGTTATAACACATTAATACATGAAGTAGTTTTACACAGTACACATTCTTATTACACAATAATACATGCCTTAGTTTTACTGAATACACACTGTATTACATATTAATACATACCGTAGTTTTACACAGTACACATTCTTATTACACATTAATACATGCCGTTGTTTTACAGAGTATACATTGTTATTACACATTAACACATGCCATACTTTTCAACACAACAAATTGTTATTACACATTAATACATGCAATAGTTTTACACAGTACACATTGTTATTACACAATAATATATGCTGTAGTGTTTCAAAGTGTATATTCATATTACACATTAATAAATGCCATAGTTTTACACAGTAAACATTGTTATTACCCATTAATACATGTCATAGTATTCCACATTACACATTGTTATTAAATATTAATATATACCATAGTTTTACCTACTGCACATTAAGACAAACTGTGATTTTGCACAGCACATTTTGTTATTACGCATTAATACAGGCCAGATTTTGGCACAGTACACATTTTTGTTACACATTAATACATGCCACAGTTTTACACAGTATGCATTGTTATTACACATTAATATTTGCCATAGTTTTTCACAGTAGGCATTGTTATTACACATTAATACATTCCCTAGTTTTACACAGTACACACTGTTATTACACCTTAATACATGCTGTACTTTTACACAATACACGTTGTTATTTATCACACATTAATTAATGAAATAGTTTCACACAGTATGCATTTTTATTACACATTAATACATGCTGTAGCTTTCTGCTGTACAAATTGATATTACAACATACCGTAGTTTTAAAGAGTACACATTGTTATTATACATTAGTATATGCCAAAGTTTTTCACATTACAGATTATTACTCATTAATACATGCCATAGTTTTACACAGGACACATTATTACACATTAATACATGCTGTAAAATTCCACAGTACACCTTGTTATTACACATTAATACATGCTGTAGTTTTCCACAGTACACATTGTTATTACACATTAATACATGAAGTCGTTTTACACAGTACACATTGTTATTACACATTAGTACATGCCCTAGTTTTGCACAGTTCGCATTGTTATGACATGTTAATACACGCCGTAGTTTTACACAGTACACATTATTATTACACATTAGTACATATTGCAGTTTTACAGTATACATTATTACACATTAATAGATGTGTAGTTTTCCACAGTACAGTTTTCTATTACACATTAATACATGCCTTTGTTTTACACAGTACACATTTTTATTACACAATATATGCTGTAGTTTTCCACAGTATACATTGTTATTACAAATTTATATTTGCCTTAGTTTTACGCAGCAAACATTTTTATAACACACTAAAATATCCCAATTTTAGTGTAGGTGCTGTGGAATCGAGCACATGCAATGCCTGTCTCAGCTTTCTTATTGTTATTTCCTTATATGTTTTTTTATAGGGAGAGGGTTTCACTGTGTCGATCGAGGCGTGTCTCGAAATTGTGACCTAACAATCCGCCCACCTCAGCATTCCAAAGTTCTCAGATTAAAGGCCTGAGTCGCCGAGCCCAGCCCAAGTTTTGCTTTTGTCTTAAAGACGGTGTTCTGCCATGTTGGTCGTGCTGGTCTCGAACCCGCAACTTCGTGAGATCCACAACCCTTGGTCTTTGAAGCGCCTGGATTACAAACTTTCATGGTGCACCATCCTTGGCCGCCAAATTTTATTGTTAAAAAAGAAATGAGGGAGAATTTGTCGAGCGCATTGACTCACGGCAGCAATCCCAGCCCTTTAATAGGCCGAGGTGGGCGGGTCACCTGCGGACACGAGTTCCGGGTTAACCTGGGCATTCAGGTGAAAGCCCATTCCACATAAAAAAAAGAAGAAGAAATAGTAAACAAGAGAAATCAGACGGTTTAGTGTGCACAGTTGGAACAAAACAAGGTGCCAGTCACTCCACCTCCCACCCCACATTTCTATATAATGTACTGCTTTCCTCTTGTCATCCAGGCTGGAGTGCAAAACTGCAATCTTGGCTTATTGCAACAACTGTCTAGTGGGTTCCAGCGATCGTCCTGCTGATGACTCCCAAGTAACTGGGGTTGAATGTGTCATAACCATCAGGTCCAGCTAACTTTCTGTTTATTTTTGTGAACCTAAAATCTATCTGTTTTTGATTTGTACAAAACAGCCACAATGGCAAAACGAAATGAATAAATAAAAAACGGAACGCTGCACAGCTTAGCATGTCATCCTTGCGCTGAGGCCAGGCCGGCCTTCTATGTAGCGTTCCAATTTTAGTGTACGTGCTGCCGAAGTGAGCACATGCCATGCCCGGCTCAGCTTTTTTATTTCTTTCGGTTTTTATGTTGTTTATAGCAAGCAGGTAGTGCTGTGTCATTAGAGGCCAGTCTCGAATTTGTGATCTCACTGTCTGCCTGGCTCGACATTCCACTGTGGTGGCATTACAGGTGTGAGCCGCCGAGCCCAACCCAAGTTTTGTTTTCATTCTAAAGATGGAATTTCACCATGTTGGTCAGGCGGGTCTGGAACCCACATCCTCAAAATTTCTTGTAGCGTTGGTCTTCGAAGTGGCTAAATGATAGGTTCCTGTGAGCCACCGTGCCTGGCAGGCTGACTTTATTATTACAAAAAAAGAACAGAGATACTGTTCCCGGCACTGTGATTATCGCCAGCAATCCTAGCCATTTGAGAGGTCGAGGTGTGCAGTTCACCTGAGGTCACGAGTTCCTGGTCAGCCTGGGCATCTCTGTGAAAACACATTTCACTTTAAAAAAAAAAGTAGAAAAAGAGAAGAACAGATATCAGATAGATTATTGTGCACAATTGGAACAAAATGAGGTGCCGGGTGACTCAACACCATGCCCTGCCTTTCTTTATGACATATTGTTTCTTTCTTGTCACCCAGGCCAGAGTGCAACAGTTTGATCTTGACTTATTGCAACAATGGACTCCTGGGTTATAGCGATCATCCTGCCGATGCCTCTCCTGTAACTGGGGTTGCATTTGTCCACATCACAACAACCAGCTAACTTTCAATTCTTTTTTTGGTACCTCAAATCTATCTGTATTTGATTTCTGCAAAACAGCCACATGGGCACAAAAAAAATACAAAGCACTCCACAAATTTGCGCATCAGTCTTGCACTGCGGCCACACCGGCCTTCTGTTTAGCATCCTAATTTTAGTGTAGGTACTGCCGAATCGAGCACATGCAATGCCTGCCTCAGCTTTCTCATTGTTATTTTGTTATGTTTTTTATAGGGAGAGAATTGTGCTGTGTTGTTCTAGGCGAGTCTCAAAATTGTGACCTAATGATCCACCCGCCTCGGCGTTCCAAAGTTCTCGGATTACAAGCATGAGTTGCTGAGCACAGCCCAAGTTTTGTTTTTATTTTAAAGACTGGGTTTCACCATGTTGGTCGGGTTGGTCTCCAACTCGCATCCTCGCGAGATCCACACCCCTTGGTCTTTGAAGTGACTGGATGACAGGCTTTCATAATGCACCATTCTTGGCTGCCAGATTTTATTGTTAAAAAAGAAATGAGAGAGACTGTGCCAGGCGCTTTGACTCACGCCAGCAATCCCAGCCCTTTAATAGGCCGAGGTGGGCACGTCACCTGCGGTCACGAGTTCCAGGTCAGCCTGGGCATCCCGGTGAAAACCCACCCCACTTAATAAAGGAGAAGAAGAAATAGTAAACAAGAGAAACTAGACAGATTAGTGTGCACAATTGGAACAAAACGAGGTGCCGGGTGATTCCACCGCCCGCCCCACCTTTTGTTATGACATAGTGATTTCCTCTTGTCACCCAGGCTGGAGTGCAACACTGCAATCTCGGCTTATTGCAACAACTGCCTAGTGGGTTCCAGTGATCGTCCTTCTGATGTCTCCAATGTAACTGCGGTTGAATGTGTCAACACCACCAGGTCCAGCTAACTTACTGTTTATTTTTGTAAACCTAAAATCTATCTGTATTTGATTTGTACAAAACAGCCAAAAGGGCAAAACTAAATGAATAAATAAAAAATGGAACACTGCACAGCTTAGCGTGTCATCCTTGCACTGAGGCCAGGCCAGCCTTCTATGTAGCATCCCAATTTTAATGTACGTGCTGCCGAAGCAAGCACATGCCATGCTAGGCTCAGCTTTTTTATTTCTTTCAGTTTTTATGTTGTTTATAGCAAGCAGATAGCACTGTGTCATTAGAGGTCAGTCTCAAATTTGTGATCTTACTTTCCACTCGGCTCGCCATTCCACTGTGGTGGGATGACAGGTATTAGCAGCCGAGCCCAACCCAAGTTTTGTTTTTGTTCTAAAGAAAGAATTTCACCATGTTGGTCGGGCGGGTCTGGAACCCGCATTTTCAGAATTTCTTTTGGCGTTGGTCTTTGAAGTGCCTAAATGACAGGCTGCTGTGAGCCACTGTGCCTGGCAGGCCTTTAGTGTTACAAAAAAAGAACAGAGAGACTGTGCCCGGCACTGTGATTAATGCCAGCAATTCTAGCCATTTAAGAGGTCGAGGTGGGCGGTTCACCTGAGGTCAGCCTGGGCATCTCGGCAAAAACCCGTTTCACTTAAAAAAAAAAGTAGCAAAAGAAAAGAACAGAAATTAGACAGATTATTGTGCACAATTGGAACAAAACGAGGTGTTGGGTGACTCCACCCCACGCCCTGCCTTTCTTTATGACGTATTGTTTTTCTCTTGTCACCCAGGCTGGAGTGCAAGAGTGCGATCTTGACCTACTACAACAACAGCCTCCTGTGTTCCAGCAATCATCCGGCCGATGCCTCCGAAGTAACTAGGGTTGCAGGTGTTCACATCACCACATCCAGCTAACTTTCAATTTTTTTTTTTTTGGTACCTCAAATCTATCTGTATTTGATTTCTACAAAAGCTGCATGGGCAAAAAAAAAAAAAAAAAAAAAAATACAAAACGCCACAAACATTTGCGTGTCAGTCTTGCACTGTGTCCATGCCGGCTTTTTGTGTAGCATCCCAATTTTAGTGTAGGTGCTGCCAAATCGAGCACATGCAATGCCTGTCTTAGCATTTTTATGGTTATTTGGTTATATGTTTTTCATAGGGAGAGGGTTGCGCTGTGTCGTTCGATGCAATTCTCAAAATTGTGACCTAACAATCCGCCCACCTCGGCATTCCAAAGTTCTCAGATTACAGGCGTGAGTGGCCGAGCCAAGCCCCAGTTGTGTTTTCGTTTTAAAGACGGGGATTTGTTATGTTGGTCGTGCCGGTATCCAACCCGCAACCTCACGAGATCCACACCCCTCAGTTTTGAAGCACCTGGATGACAGGTTCTCATGATGCATCGTTCTTGGCCGCCGAATTTTATTGTTAGTAAAGAAATAAGGGAGACTGTGCCAGGTGCTTTGACTCACGCCAGCAATCCCAGCCCTTTAATAGACTGAGGTGGGCGGGTCACCTGCGGTCACGAGTTCCGGGTCAGCCTGGGCATCAAGGTGAAAACCCACCCCACTTAAAGAAAAAGAAGAAGAAATAGTAAACAAGAGAAATCAGAAAAATGAGTGTGCACAATTGAAACAAAACGAGGTTCCGGGTGACTCCATCTTCACCCCTTCACCTTTCTTTATGATGTACTGCTTTCCTCTAGTCACCCAGGCTGGAGTGCAACACTGCAATCTCGGCTTATTGCAACAACTGCCTAGTGGGTTCCAGCGATCGTCCTGCCGATGCGTCCCAAGTAACTGGGGTTGAATGTGTCAACACCACCAGGTCCAGCTAACTTTGTGTTTATTGCTGTGAACCTACAATCTATCTGTATTTGATTTGTACAAAACAGCCACAATGGCAAAACGAAATGAATAAATAAAAAACGGAACGCTGCACAGCTTAGCGTGTCATTCTTGCGCTGAGGCCAGGCCGGCCTTCTATGTAGCGTTCCAATTTTAGTGTACGTGCTTCCTAAGCGAGCACATGCCATGCCTGGCTCAGCTTTTTTATTTCTTTCAGTTTTTATGTTGTTTATAGCAAGCGAGTAGTGCTGTGTCATTAAGAGGCCAGTATCGAATTTGTGATCTCACTGTCCGCATGGCTCGACATTCCACTGTGGTGGGATGGCCACTGTGAGCCGACAAGCCCAACCCAAGTTTTGTTTTCATTCTAAAGACGTAATTTCACCATTTTGGTCTGGCGGGTTTCGAACTTGCATCTTCAAAATTCCTTTTAGCATTGGTCTTTGAAGCGCTTAAATGACAGGCTCCTGTGAGCCAGCGTGCCTGGCAGGCCGAATTTATTGTTAAAAAAAAAAACCAGAGAGACTGTGCCCAGGACTTTGACTAATGCCAGCAATCCTAGCCATTTGGGAGGTCGAGGTGGACGGTTCACCTGAGGTCACGAGTTCCTGGTCAGCCTGGGCATCTCGGTAAAATCCTCTTTCACTTTAAAAAAAAAGTAGAAAAAGAAAAGAACAGAAATCAGACAGATTAGTTTGCACAATTGGAACAAAATGAGGTGCTGGGTGACTCCACCACACGCCCTGCCTTTCTTTATTAGGTATTGTTTTCCTCTTGTCTCTCTGGCTGGAGTGCAACAGTGCGATCTTGGCTTATTGCAAAAACTGCCTTGTAGGTTACAGCAATCGTCCTGCTGATGCCTTTAAAGTAACTGGGGTTTCAGGTGTCAACATCACCACATCCAGCTATCATTCAATTTTTTTTTTATTTTGGTACCTCAAATCTATCTGTATTTGATTTCTACAAAACAGCCACATGGGCAAAACAAAAATACGAAACGCTGCACACATTTGCGTGTCATTCTTGCACTGTGGCCACACCGGCTTTTTGTGTTGCATCCAAATTTTAGTGTAGGTGCTGCTGAATCGAGCAAATGCAATGCCTGTCTCAGCTTTCTTATTGTTATTTCGTTATATGTTTTTTATAGGGAGAGGGTTGCACTGTGTCATTGGAGGCGAGTCTGGAAATTGTGATGTAACATTCCCCCTGTCTCAGCATTTGAAAACTCTCAGATTACAGGCGTGAGTTGCCAAGCCCAGCCCAAGTTTTGTTTTCGTTTTAAAGACGGGGTTTTGACATATTGGTCGAGCCAGTCTCAAACCCGCATCCTCACGAGATCCACACCCCTTGGTCTTTGAAGTGCCTGGATAAAAGGCTTCCATGATGCACCGTTCTTGGCTCCCGGATTTTATTGTTAGAAAAGAAATGACGGAGACTGTGCCGGGCGCTTTGACTCACGCCAGGAATCCCAGGCCTCTAATAGGCTGAGGTGGGCACGTCACCTGCAGTCACGAGTTCTGGGTCAGCCTGGGCATCAAAATGAAAACACACCCCACTTATAAAAGAGAAGAAGAAATAGTAAACAAGAGAAATCAGACAGATTAGTGTGCACAATTGGAACAAAACGCAGTGCCGGGTGACTCCACTGCCCGCCCCGCCTTTTGTTATGACATAGTGCTTTCCTCTTATCACCCAGGCTGGAGTGCAACACTGTGATCTCGGCTTATTGCAACAACTGCCTAGTGGGTTCCAGTGATCGTCCTTCTGATATCTCCAATGTAACTGCGGTTGAATGTGTCAACACCACCAGGTCCAACTAACTTACTGTTTATTTTTGTGAACCTAAATTCTATCTGTATTTGATTTGTACAAAACAGCCACAATGGCAAAACTAACTAAATAAATAAATAACGGAACACTGCACAGCTTAGCGTGTCATTCTTGCACTGAGGCCAGGCCGGCCTTCTAAGTAGCGTCCCAATTTTAGTGTACATGCTGCTGAAGTGAGCACATGCCATGCCCATCTCAGCTTTTTAATTTTTTTTTGTTTTTTATTTTGTTTATAGGAAGCGGGTAGCGCTGTGTCGTTCGAGGCCAGTCTTGAATTTGTGATCTCACTGTCCGCCCAGCTCGACATTCCACTGTGGTGGGATTACAGGTGTCAACCGCCAAGCCCAACCCAAGTATTGTTTGCGTTCTAAAGACGGAATTTCACCATGTTGATCGGGCGGGTCTGGAACCAACATCCTCGAAATTACTTTTGGTGTTGGTCTTCGAAGAGCCTAAATGACAGGCACCTGTGAGCCACCATGCCCAGCAGGCCGACTTTATTGTTGAAAAAAAGAACAGAGAGACTGTGCCCAGCACTGTGACTAATGCCAGCAATCCTAGCCATTTGTGAGGTCGAGGTGGGCGGTTCACCTGAGGTCACGAGTACCTGGGCATTTTGGCAAAAACCCATTTCACTTAAAAAAAAAGAAGTAGAAGAAGAAAAGAACAGAAATCAGACAGATTAGTTTGCACAATTGGAAGAATACTAGGTGCTGGGTGACTCCAACCCATGCTCTGCCTTTCTTTATTACGAATCGTTTCCCTCTTGTCACCCAGGCTGGAGTGCAACAGTGCAAGTTTGGCTTATTGCAACAACTGCCTCCTGGGTTCCAGTGATCATCTTGTTGATGCCTCCAAAATAACTGGGGTTGCAGGTGTCCACATCACCACATCAAGCTAACTTTCATTTTTTTTGGTACCTCAAATTAATCTGTATTTGATTTCTACAAAACAGCTGCATGGGCAAAGAAAGAAAAAAATACAAAACGCTGCAGACATTTGCGTGTCAGTCTTGCACTGGGTCCACGCCAGCCTTCTGTGTACCATCCCAATTCTAGTGTATGTGCTGCCGAATAGAGCACATGCAATGCCTGTCTCAGCTTTTTTGGTTATATGTTTTTTATAGGGAGAGGGTTGAGCTGTGTCATTCGAGGCAAGTCTCAAAATTGTGACCTAACGATCCCCCCACCTCAGCATTCCAAAGTTCTCAAATTACAGGTGTGAGTCGCCGAGCCCAACCCAAGTTTTTTTTGTCTTAAAGATGGGGTTTTGCTGTGTTTGTCAGGCCGGTCTCAAACCCATAACCTCGCGAGATGCACACCCCTTGGTCTTTGAAGCACATGTATGACAGGCTCCCATGATGCACCGTTCTTGGCCGACGGAATTTATTGTTAAAAAAGAAAGGAAAGAGGCTGTGCCTGGCCCTTTGACTCAGGCCAGCAATCCCAGATTTTTAATAGGCCGAGGTTGGCGGGTCAACTGCCGTCACGAGTTCCGGTCAGCCTGGGCATCCAGGTGAAAACCCACCCAACTTTAAAAAAGAAGAAAAAGAAATAGTACATATCGTAATATTACAAAGAATGTAAATGTACCTTACTTTTGCACTCTGTACATTTATATTGATATTATGTATTACATGTGTATTGAGATTTTATATGCTGTTGTGATTATATGATATTATGATATTACAATCAATGGACATACTGTACACATTATGTACATACCTATTGTGAACACATTATGTAAATATAATATACATGTGGCACAGATTATTGACACTTATTATACATCTGTATTAGGTAAACATATGTACACCAGAATATTTGTTCACACTGTACTTCTTTAATATATTTCTTGCAATATGCCAATAAATGTACATATGATGAGTACATTCTGGGATATAAATTTTGCATATTAAATAGAAATTACTTTGGTGACAAAAGTGGGAGTTCACCCGGGTGTGTACATGGTTTATACATGTACATATTGTGCATATTAGGTACTCGAATACACAATGTAAATGTCTATATTTTATGTACCTGTGGGTACGTATGGACATAATATGCACAAATATGCACACGCGTACATATTGCTCATCTGTACGTAATGGGTACATGATGTACATGCATACAAAGGGCCATTTAACAATAAATGTAAATGTACATAATGTTGGCAATCCGTACGATTATATTGATATGATGTATTACATGTTTATTGTGATTATATATGCTGTTGTGATAATATCATTTGGTTACTATGATAGCTCTACATATTTTACACCTTAGGGTAAATGATAGGGTTGGGGTTGGGGTTAGGGTTATACGTTTATTGTAATATGCCAATAAATGTACACATTATGAGTACATTCTGAAATATTACTCTTAGCAGATTAGATAGAAATTACTTCAATTACCAACGTGGGTGTACACGCATGTGTGTACATAGTTTGTACCTGTACATAGTGTGCATATTATGTACTCGTGTACAGAAGGTACATGTCAACCATATATGTACGTATGTGCACATAGTGTACATATGTACATACTGTGCACACATATATACACGTGCATATATTGTACATCTGTTCATAATGGGTACATAATGTATATATTTACATAATGGTTACATGATGTACATGTGGACGTACTGGGTACATGGTGAACATGTGAGCATAATGTGTACATGATGTTCATGTGTACATATTGTAATATTACAATAAATGTAAATGTCCATAATGTTTGCAATCTCTACATTTATATGGATATTATGTATTACATGTGCATGGTGATTTTATATGCTGTTGTGAATATATGATATCATTGTAATATTAAAATACATGTACATATTGGACATATTTTGTACATAATATATTTGCACACATTCTGTACATATAATATACAAATTGCACAGATTATTTACATTTATTGTACATCTGTATTGTGTAAACTTGTGTACACCAGAGTAGTTATACAGACTGAACCTCTTTTATAAATTTCTTGTGATATGACAATAAATGTACATATGATGAGTATATTCTGGCATATAATTATTTGCATATTAAATAGAAATTACTTTGGTGACAAAAGTGGGAGGACACCCGGGTGTGTACATGGTTTACAACTGTACATATTGTGCATATTACCTATTCACACACACAATATACATGTCTACATAATATGTACATTTGTGAACCTATGTACATCATGTGCACACGTATGTACACGCGCATATATTGCACATCTGTACATAATGGGTACATGATGTACATGAACACACATCTTCAATAAACAATAAATGTAAATGTACGTAATGTTGGCAATGTGTACAATTATATTGATATCATGTATTACATGTTTATTGTGATTATATATGCGGTTGTGATATAATATCATTTTGATATTACGATGAATGTAATTTTATACATTTTAGGGATAGGGTTAGGGTTATACATTTATTGTAATATGCCAATAAATGTACCCATTATGAGTACATCTTAAGATATTACTCTAAGCATGTAAGATATAATTTACTTCAATTGCCAAAGTTTGTGTACACACATGTGTGTACACAGTTTATACATATACATACTGTGCATCTTATGTACTCGTGTACAGAAAGTACATGTCTACCTTATATATGTATGTGTACATAGTGTACATATGTCAATACGTTGCACACATATGTCAATGTGCATATATTGTACATCCGTGCCTAATGGATACATGATGAACATGTTTACATAATGGTACACAACGTACATGTAAACGTACTGGGTTCATGGTGTACATGGTAACATAATGTGTACATGATATTCATGTGTACATATCGTAATCTTGCAATAAATGCAAATGTACATGTTTGCAATCTGTTCATTTATATTGATATAATGTATTACATAAGCATTGTGATTTTATATGCTGTTGTGATTATATAATATCATTGTGATATTACAGTATATGGACATATTTTACACATTACATACATAACTATGGTGCACACATTATGTACATATACATATTGCACAGATTATTTACATTTATTGTACATCTGTATTGTTTAAACATATGTACACCAAAGTAATTGTACAGACTGTACTTCTTTTATACATTTGTTGTGATATGTTAATAAATGCACATATGATGTGTACATCCTGGGATATAAATTTTTGCATATTAAATAGAAATATTTTTGGTGACAAGAGTGGGAGTACACCCGAATATGTACATGATTTATACGTGCACATATTGTGCATAATATGTACTCATGTACATAATGTACATGTCTATGTATTATGTATATGTGTGTATGTATATACATACTTTGCACACATATGTACAAGCACATATATTGCGCATTTTTATGTAATGGGTACATGATGTACATGCATTCACTTCGTCATTTAACAATACATGTAAATGTACATAATGTTGGCAATATATACAATTATATTGATATTATGTATTATGTGTTTATTGTGATTATATATGCTGTTGTGATATGATATCCTTTTGATATAATGATAGATGTACATTTTATGCACCTTAGGGTTAGGGTTAAAGTTGGGGTTAGGGTTAGGGTTATACATTTATTGTAATATGCCAATAAATGTACATATTATGAGTTCTTTCTGAAATATTATTCTTAGCATGTTAGATAGAAATTACTTCAATTACCAAAGTGGGTGTACATGCATGTGTACATAGTTTACACATGTACATAGAGGTCATCTTATGTACTAGTGCACAGAAAGTAGATGTCTACCTTATATGTATGTATGCATACAGAGTGTACATATGTACATACTGTGCACACATATATACATGTGCATATATTGTACATCTGTGCCTAATGAGTACATGATATACATGTTCAAATAATGGGTACATGATGTATATGTGGACGTATTGGGTACGTGGTGTACATGTGAAAGTAATGTGTACATAATGTTCATGTGTATATATTGTAATATTACAATAAATATAAATGTACATATTTGGGCAATCTGTACATTTATATTGATACTATGTATTATACGTGCATTGTGATTTTATATGCTGTTTTGATTATATAATATTGTGATATTAAATTCAATGGGCATATTGTGCACATTATGTACATAACCAATTTGCACGCATTATGTGCATATAATATACATATTGTGCAGGTTTACATTTATTGTACATCTGTATTGTGTAAACATATGTAAACCAGAGTACTTGTACAGACTGTACCTCTTTTATACACTTTATGCGATTTGCCAAAGAATTTACATATGATGAGTACATTCTGGGATATAATATTTTGCATATAAAATAGAAATTACTTTGGTGACAAAAGTGAAAGTACACCCGAATGTGTACATGGTTTTTACGTGTACATATTGTGCATATTACGTGTTCGTGCACAAAATGTACATGTCTATATAATATGTACATGTGCATACGTATGTACATATTTTGCACAAAAATATACACGCGCATATATTGCGCATCTGTACGTAATGGGTTCATGATGTACATGCATACACATCATCAAACAATAAACATAAATGTACATAATGTTGGCAATCTGTATGATTATATTGATATTATGTATTACATGTTTATTGTGATTATATATGCTGTTGTGTTATAATGTCATTTTGATATGACAATAGATGTACATTTTATATATCTTAAGGTTATAGTAAAAGTTAGGGATAAAGTTATACATTTATTGTAATATGCCAATAAATGTACACATTATAAGTACTTTCTGGGATATTACTCTTAGCATGTTAGATAGAAATTACTTCAATTACCAAAGCGGGTGTACATGCATGTGTGTACATATTTTATACATGTACATATGTTGCATATTATGTACTCGTGTACAGAAAATACATGTCTACATTATATGTATATATGCATACATAGTGTACATATGTACATACTCTTCACATATATGTACACGTGCATATATTGTATGTCCATGCCTAATGGGTAAATAATGTATATGTTTATATAATGGGTATATGATGTACATGTGCAAGTACTGTGTACATGGTGTACATGTGAACATAATGTGCACATGGTGTTCATGTGTACATATCGTAATATTATAATAAATGTAAATGTACTTAATGCTTGCAATCTGTACATTTATATTAAAGATATGTATTATATGTGCATTGTGATTTTATATGATGTGATTATATTATATCATTGTGCTATTACAATACATGGACATATTGTACACATTATGTACATAACTATTGTGCACACATTATGTACATATAATATACATATTGCACATATTAGTTACATTTATTGTACATTTGTATTGTGGAACCATATCTACACCAGAGTAAGTGTACAGACTGTACCTCTTTTATACATTTTATGCGATTTGCCAAAGAATTTACATTTGATGAGTACATTCTGGGATATAATTTTCTGCATATTAAATAAAAATTACATTGGTGACAAGAGTGGGAGTTTACCCGGTTTTGCACATGGTTTATACTTGTATGTATTTTGCATAATAACTACTCGCATACAAAAGTAAACTTCTATGTAATATATACATGTGCATACGTATGTATATATTATAAACAAAAAATTATACACGAGCATATATTGTGCGTCTGTACATAATAGGTTCATGATGTACATGCATACTCATCATTTAACAATAAATGTAAATGTTCATAATGTTGGCAATACATACGATTATATTGATATTATGTATTTCATGTTTATTGTGATTATATATGATATTGTGTTATGATATCATTTTGATACTATGATAGATGTACATTTTATACATCTTAGGATTAGGGTTATTTTTGGGGTTAGGGTTAGGATTATTTATCAATTGTAATATGCCAATAAATGTACATATTATGAGTACATTCTGAGATATTACTCAGCATTTTAGAGAGAAATTACTTCAATTAAAGTGGGTGTACACCACTGTGTGTACATAGTTTATACATGTACATACTGTGCATATTATGTACTCGTGTACAGAAGGTACATTTCTACCTTATATGTACATATGCGTACATATGAAAATACTGTGCACACATATATTCACCTGCATATATTGTATATTTGTGCCTAATACATGATGTACATGTGGACGTACCAAGTACATGGTGCACATGTGAGCATCATGTGTAAGTGATGTTCATGTGTACATACCATAATATTAAAATAAACGTAAAATTACATAATGTTTGCAATCTGTACATGTATACTGATAGTATGCATTACATGTGCATTGTAATTTTATATGCTGTTGTGATTATATAATATCATTGTAATATTACAATTAATGGACATATTGTACACATTACGTACATAACAAATTTGCACACATCATCTACATAAAATATGCATATTGCACAGATTACGTTTATTGTACATCTGAATTTTGTAAAAATATGTACACCAGAGTAATTTTACGGACTGTACTTATTTTATACTTTTCTTTTGATATACCAATAAATGAATATAAGATGACTATATTCTGAGATATTATTTTTTGCATATTAAATAAAAATGACTTTGGTGACAAAATTGGGAGTCCATCAGGTTGTGTACATGTTTTATAGGTGTACATATTGTGCATATTTTGTACCCGCGTACACAATGTTAATAATTATATTATGTACATATTCTTACGTATGTACATAATGTACACACATAGGTTCATGCGAATATATTGTGCATTTGTACGTAATGCATACATGATGTGCATGCATACACATCGTCATTAAACAATAAATGTAAAGGTACAAAATGGCAATACATACGATTATATTGGTATTATGTATTACATGTTTATTATAATTATATATGCCGTTTTGATATAACATCATTTTGATATTACAATAGATGTACATTTTATACATTTTAAATTTAGATATAGGGTGGGGGTTAAGGTTAGGGTTATACATTTATTGTAATATTCCAATTAATATACACATTATAAGTTCATACTGGGATATTACTCTTAGCATGTAAGACAGAGATTACTTCAATTACCAATGTGAGTGTACAAGCATGTGTGTACATAGTGTATTCATGTACCTACTGTGCATATTATGTACTCGTGTAAATAAGATATATGTCTACCTTATGTGTACATATGCATACATAGTGTATAGATGTACATTTTTTCCCCACGTATATACACGTGCATATATTGTACAGTGTCAAATGTGTACAAGATGTACACGTTTATATAATAAGTTCATGGTGTACATGTGAATATAATGGAAAAATTATATTCATGTTTACATAGAGTAATATTACAAGAAATGTAAATGTACATGTTTGCAATCTGTACATTTATATTGATATAATGTATTTCATGTGCATAGTAATTTTATCTGCTGTTTTGAATATATATTATTTTGATATTACAATACATAAATATATTGTACACATTATGTACATAACAATTGTGCACACATTATGTACATATAATATACATATTGCACAGATTATTTACATTTATTGAATATCTGTATTTCGTAAACACATGTACACCTGAGAAATTGTACAGTCTGTACCTTTTTTATACATTTCTTCCGATATGTACATATGATGTACAATAAATGTACATATGATGAGTACATTCTGGGATATAATTTTTTGGAAATAAATAGAAATTACTTTGGTGAAAAAAGTGAAAGTACACCCGGGTGTGTACATGGATTATACGTGTATATATTGTGCATATTATGTACTCATGTACATAATGTACATGTCTATATGATATGTACACGTGCGTACATATGTACATAATGTGCACACATATGTACATGCGCATATATTGTGCATCTGTACGTAATGGGTACATGATGTACATGAATACATATTATCATATAACAATAAATGTAAATGAACGTAATGTTGGCAATACATAAATTTATATTGATATTATGCATTACAGGTTTATTGTAATTACATAAGCTGTTGTGATATAGTATTCTTTTGATATTATGATAGATGTACATTTTATACATCTTAGAGTTAGTCTTACAGTTGGGGTAATTGTTAGGTTTATGGTTAGGCTTTCGGTTAGGTTTAGGGTTATGTGTAGGTTTAGGGTTTAGAACTAGGATTAAGGATAGGGTTAGTGTTTAAGTTTAGGGCTAGGGTAGGATTAGGGTTAGGTTTGGGGTTAAAGTTATACCTTTATTGAAATATGCCAATAAATGAACAAATTATGAGTACATTCTGGAATATTACTCTTAGCATGTTAGAAATCACTTCAATTATTAACGTGGGTGTACACGCATGTGTGTACATAGTTTATACATGCACATACAATGAATATTACGCACTTGCATATGTACCTAAAATGCATGTCAACCATATATGTACATATGCATACATAATATAGCGACGTACATACTGTGCACACATATATACTTGTGCATATATTGTACATCCGTGCATAATGGGTACAAGGTGCAACTGTTTACATAATAAATACATGATGTACATGTGGATGTACTCGGTACATGGTGTACATGTGAACATAATGTGTAAATGTTGTTCATGTGTACATATGGTAATATTACAACAAATGCAAATGTACGGAATGTTTTCAATGTCTACACTTATATTGACATTACGTATTACATGTGCAATGTGATTTCATAAGCTCTTCTGTTTAAAGGATATCATTGTGATACTACAATCAATGGACATGTTTTACACATGATGTATATAACTGTTGTGCACACTCTATAGAAATATAATATACATATTAAACAAATTATGCACATTTATTGTACATCTGTATTGTGTAAACATATGCACACCAGACTAATTGTACAAACTGTACCTCTATTATATATTTCTTGCGATTCCAATTAATGTACATATGATGAATAAATTCTTGGATATAACTTTTTGCATATTAAATAGAAATTGGTGACAAAAGTGGGAGTTTCCCCGGGTCTGTACATGGTTTATACGTATACGTTTTGTGCCTATTACATACTCACGTACACAACGCACATGCCTATATTACATGGACATGTGCATATGTTTGTACATAATGTGCACACATAGATACACGCGCATTTATTGTGCATCTGTACCTAACGGATACATGATGTTCTTGAATACACATCATCATTTAGCAATAAATGTAAATGTGCATAATATTGGCAACACGCATGATTATATTGACATTATGTATAACATGTTTATAGTGACTATATATGCTGTTGTGATATGATACCATTTTGATATTACCATAGATGTAACTTTTATATGTCTTAGGGTTAGGGTTAGTGTTATACATTTATTGCAATATGCAAATAAATTTACACATTATGAATACATTCTGGGATATTAGTCTCACCATGTTATATAGAAATTACTTCAATGACCAAAGTGGGTGTACACACATGTGTCTACGTTGTTTATACGTGTACATACAGTGTATAATATGTACTCATGTACAGCCGTTACATGTCTAGCTTATATGAATCTATGCATACATAGTGTACATAAGAACATAATGTGCACACATATACACTCGTGCATATATTGTACATCTGTGCCCAATGCGTACATGATGTACATGTAGACGTACTGGTTACATGGTGTACATGTGACATAATGTGTACATGATGTTCATGTGTACATATCGTAATATTACAATAAATGTAAATGTACATAATGTTTGTAATCTGTTCATCTATATTGATATAATGTGTTACGTATGCATTGTCATTTTTTCTACTGTTGTGAATATATGATATCATTTTGACATTACAATACATAATCATATTGTACATATTATGTACATAACTATTGTGCACACATTATGTACATATAATATACATATTGCACAGATTATTTACATTTATTGTACATCTGTATTTGGTAATCACATGTACACCAGAGAAAGTGTACAGTCTGTACCTCCTTTATACATTTCTTGTGATATGCCAATAAATGTACATATGATGAGCACATTGTGGGATATAATTTTTTGCATATTAAATACAAATTACTTTTTGACAAAAGTGGGAGTTCACCCGGGTGTGTACATGGATTATACGTGTTCATATTGTGCATATTACGTACTCGTGTACATAATGTTCATGTCGATATGATATGTACATGTGCTTACATATGTACATAATGTGCACACATATGTACACGCACATATATTGCACATCTGTATGTAATGGGTACATGAGGAACATGAATACATATTATCATTTAACAATAAATGTAAATCAACATAATGTAGGCAATACATAATATTATATTGATATTATGCATTACAGGTTTATTGTAGTAACATAAGCTGTTGTGATATGATATCCTTTTGATATTATAATAGATGTACGTTTTATACATCTTAGGGTTAGTGTTAGGGTTGGGATTGTGGTTAGGTTTAGGATTAGGCTGTTTGTTTATGGTTACGTGTAGATTTAGGGTTTAGGATTATGATGCGGGTTAGGGTTAGTGTTTAAGTTTAGGGTTAGTGTAGAGTTAGGGTTAGGTTTCGGGTTAAGGTTATACCTTTATTGAAATATGTCAATAAATGTACAAATTATGAGTACATTCTGGAATATTACTCTTAGCATGTTAGATAGAAATCACTTCAATTACCAACGTGGGTGTACACGCATGTGTGTACATAGTTTATACCTGTACATACAGTGAATATTACACACTTGCATACGTACAGAAGGTACATGTCAACCATATATGTACATATGCATACATAGTGTAGCGACGTACATACTGTGCACACATATATACACGTGCATATATTGTACATCCGTGCATAATGGGTACAAGGTTTACCTGTTTACATAATGAATATATGATGTACATGTGGACGTACTGGGTACATGGTGTACATGTGAACATAAGGTATACATGTTGTTCATGTGTACATATCGTAATATTTCAACAAATGTAAATGTATGTAATGTTTTCAATGTCTACACTTATGTTGATATTATGTATTACATGTGCAATGTGATTTGAAAAGCTGTTGTGACTAAGTGATATCATTGTGATATTACAATCAATGGACATATTGTACACATGATGTACATAATTGTTGTGCACACCTTATAAAAATATAATACACATATTAAACAGATTATGCACATTTATTGTATATCTGTATTGTGTAAACATATTTACAGCAGACTAATTGTACAGATTGTACCTCTATTATATATTTCTTGCAATTTCAATTAATATACATATGATAAATAAATTTTTGGATATAATTTTTTGCATATTAAATAGAATAACTTTGGTGACAAAAGTGGGAGTTCACCCGGGTCTGTACATGGTCTATACGTATACATTTTGTGCCTATTACGTACTTGCATACACAACGTACATGCCTATATTACATGGAAATGTGCTTACATATGTACATAATGTGCACACAAAAGTACACGCGCATATATTGCACATCTGTACGTAATGGATACATGATGTACTCGAATACACATCGTCATTTAACAATAAATGTAAATGTGCATAATGTTGGCAATATGTACGATTATATTGACATTATGTATAACATGTTTATAGTGACTATATATGCTGTTGTGATATGATATCATTTTGATATTATGATAAATGTAACTTTTATATTATTTAGGGTTAGGGTTAGTGTTATACATTTATTGCAATATGCACATAAATTTACACATTATGAGTAAATTCTGGGATATTAGTCTTAACATGTTAGAAATTACTTCAATTACCCAAGTGGGTGTACACGCATGTGTCTACATACTTTATATGTGAACATACAGTGCCTTTTATGTACTTGTGTAGAGCCATTACAGGTCTAGCTTATATGTACCTATGCATACATAGTGTACATAAGTACATACTGTGCACACATATATACACGTGCATATATTATACATCTGTGCCCAATGGGTACATGATGTACATGTTTACATAATGGGTACATGATTTAAATGTGGACGTACTGGTTACATGGTGTACATGTTAAAATAATGTGTACATGATGTTCATGTGTACATATCGTAGTATTACAACAAATGTAAATGTACATAATGTTTGCAATCTGTTCATCTATATTGATATAATGTGTTACGTATGCATTGTAATTTTATCTACTGTTGTGTATATATGATATCATTGTGACATTACAATACATAATCATATTGTACACATTATGTACATATAATAAACATATTGCACAGATTATTTACATTTATTGTACATCTGTATTTGGTAAACACATGTCCAGCAGAGAAATTCTACAGTCTGTATCTCTATTATTCATTTCTTGCAATATGCCAATAAATGTACATATGATGAGTACATTCTGGAATATAATTTTTTGCATATTCGATAGAAATTACTTTGGTGAAAAAAGTGGAAAGTCATCTGGGTGTGTACATGGATTATATGTGTACATAATGTAAATGTCTATATGATATGTACATGTGCGTATGTATGTACCTAATGTGCACACATATGTACACGCACATATATTGTGCATCTGTACATAATGGGTACATGAGGTACATGAATACATATTATCATTTAACAATAAATGTAAATGAACATAATGTTGACAATACATATTATATTAATATTATTCATTACAGGTTTATTGTAATTACATAAGCAGTTGTGATATGACATTCTTTTGATATTATAATAGATGTAGGTTTTATAAATCTTATGGTTAGTGTTAGGGTTGGGGTTGGGGTTAGGTTTAGGGTTAGGTTATTGGTTACATTTAGGGTTATGTGTAGGTCTAGGGTTTAGAATTATGGTAAGGGTTAGGGTCAGTGTTTAAGTTTAGAGTTAGTGTAGGTTTAGGGTTAGGTTTCAGGTTAAGGTTATACCTTTATTGAAATATGCCAAAAATGTACAAATTATGAGTACATTCTGGAATATTACTCTTAGCATGTTAGATAGAAATCACTTCAATTACCAACGTGGGTGTACACGCCTGTGTGTACATAGTTTATACATGCACATACAGTGATTATTCTGCACTTGCGTACGTACACAAGGTACATGTAAACCATATATGTACATATGCATACATTGTTTAGCGACATACATACTGTGTACACATATATACACGTGCATATATTGTACATCCGTGCATAATGGGTACAAGGTGTACCTGTTTACCTAATGAGTATATGACGTACATGTGGACGTACTGGGTACATGGTGTACATGTGAACATAATGAGGACATGTTGTTCATGTGTACATATTGTAATATTACAACAAATGTAAATGTACGTAATGTTTTCAATGTCTACACTTATATTGATATTATGTATTACATTTGCAATGTGATTTCATAAGCTGTAGTGATTAAGTGATATCATTGTGATATTACCATCAATGGACATGTTGTACACATGATGTACATAACTGTTGTGCACACTTTATATAAATATAATATACATATTAAACATATTGTGCACATTTATTGTACATCTGTATTGTGTAAACATATGCACACCAGCCTAATTGTACAGACTGTACCTCTATTATATATTTCTTGCGATTCCAATTAATGTACATATGATTAATAAATTTTTGGATATAATTTTTTGCATATTAAATAGAAATTACTTTGGTGACAAAAGTGGGAGTTTCCCCGGGTCTGTATATGATTTATACGTATACGTTTTGTGCCTATTACGTACTCACGTACACAACGTACATGCCTATATTACATGGACATGTGCGTACATATGTACATAATGGGCACGCATAGGTACACGCGCATATATTGCGCATCTGTACATAAAGGGTACATAATGTACTTGAATACACATCATCATTTTACAATAAATGTAAATGTGCATAATGTTGGCAATAAGTACGATTATGTTGACATTATGTATTACATGTGTATAGTGACTGTATGTGCTGGTGTGATATGATATCATTTTGATATTACGATAGATGTAACTTTTATATTCCTTAGGGTTATGGCTAATGTTATACATTTATTGCAATATGCACATAAATTTACACATTATGAGTACATTCTGGGATATTAGTCTTAACATGTTAGATAGATATTACTTCAATGACCAAAGTGGGTGTACACGCATGTGTCTACATAGTTTATACGTGTACATACAGTGCATACTATGTACTCGTGTACAGCCGTTACATGTCTAGCTTATATGTACCTATGCATACATAGTGTACATGAGTACATACTGTGCACACATATATACACATGCATATATTGTACATCCATGCCCCATGGGTACATGATGTACATGTGGACGTACAGGTTACATGGTGTACATGTGAACATAATGTGTACATGATATTCATGCGTACATATAATATTACAATAAATGTAAATGTACATAATGTTTGCAATCTGTTAATTAATATTCATATAATGTGTTACGTATGCATTGTGATTTTATCTACTGTCGTGAATATATATCTTTGTGACATTACAATACATAATCACATTGTACACATTATGTACATAACTATTGTGCACACATTATGTACATATAATATACATATTGCACAGATTATTTACATTTATTGTACATCTGTATTTGGTAAACACATGTCGACTAAAGAAATTATACAGTCTGTACCTCTTTTATACAGTTCTTTCAATATGCCAATAAATGTACATATGATGAGTACATTCTGGAATATAATTTTTTGAATAATAAATAGAAATTACTTTGGTGACAAAAGTAAGAGTTCACCCGGGTGTGTACATAAATTATACGTGTACATATTGTGCATATTATGTACTCGTGTACATAATGTACATGTCTGTATATGTACATGTGCATACATATGTACATAATGTGCACACAAATGTAAATGTGCATATATTGCGCATCTTTATGTAATGGGTACATGAGGTACATGAATACGTATTATCATTTAACAATAAATATAAATGAACATAATGTTGGGAATACATAATATTATATTGATATTATGTATTACAGGTTTATTGTAATTACATAAGCTGTTGTGATATGATTTTTTTTGATATTATAATAGATGTACCTTTTATACATCTTAGGGTTAGTGTTAGGGTTGGGGTTGGGGTGAGGTTTAGGGTTAGGCTTTCGGTTAGGTTTAGGATTATGTGTAGGTTCAGGGTATAGAATTATGGTAAGGTTTAGAATTAGTGTTTAAATTTAGGGTTAGTGTAGGTTTAAGGTTAGGTTTTGGGTTAAGGTTATACTTTTATTGAAATATGCCAATAAATGGACAAATTATGAGTACATTCTGGAATATTATTCTTAGCATGTTAGATAGAAATCCCATCAATTACCAACATGGGTGTACACGCATGTGTGTACATAGTTTATACATGCACATACAGTGAATATTATGCACTTGCATACATACAGAAGGTACATGTCAACCATATATGTACATATGCATACATAGTGTAGTGACGTACATACTGTGCACACATATATACACGTGCATATACTGTATATCCATGGATAATAAGCACAAGGTGTACCTGTTTACCTAATGAATATATGATGTACATGTGGACGTACTGGGTACATGTTGTACATGTGAACATAATGTGTACATGTTGTACATGTGAACATAATGTGTACATGTTGTTCATGTGCACATATCATAATATTACAACAAATGTAAATGTACGTAATGTTTTCAATGTCTACACTTATATTGATATTATGTATTACATGTGCAATGTGATTTCATAAGCTGTAGTGATTAAGTAATATCATTGTGATATTATAATCTATGGACATGTTGTACACATGATGTACATAACTGTTGTGCACACTTTATATAAATATAATATACATATTAAACAGATTATGCACATGTATTGTACATCTGTATTGTGCACACATATGCACACCAAAATAATTGTACAGATTGTATCTCTATTATATATTTCTTGTGATTCCAATTAATGTACATATGATTAATAAATTTTTGGATATAATTTTTTGCGTATTAAATAGAAATTACTTTGGTGACAAAAGTGGGAGTTCACTCGGGTCTGTATATGGTCTATATGTATACGTTTTGTGCCTATTATGTACTCGCGTACACAACGTACTTGCCAATATTACATGGACATGTGTGACCGTATGTACATAATGTGCACACATAGGTACACGCGAATATATTGTGCATCTGTATGTAATGGGTACATGATGTACTTGAATACACATTGTCATTTAAAAATAAATGTAAATGTCCATAATGTTGGCAATACGTACAATTATATTGACATTACATATAACATGTTTATAGTGACTATATATGCTGTTGTGATATGATATCATTTTGATATCACGATAGATATAACTTTTATATTCCTTAGGGTTAGGGTTAATGTTATACATTTTTGCAATTTGTACATAAATTTACCCATTATGAGTACATTCTGGGATATTAGTCTTAACACGTTAGATAGAAATAACTTCAATTACCAAAGTGGGTGTACACACATGGCTCTACACAGTTTATACATGTACATACAGTGCATATTATATACTCATGTACAGCCGTTACATGTCTAGCTTATATGTACGTATGCATACATAGTGTACATAAGTACATACTGTTAACACCTATATAAACGTGCATATATTGTATATCCATGCCCAATGGGTACATGATGTACATAATTAAGTAATGGGTACATAATGTACATGTGGAAGTACTGGTTACATGGTGTTCATGTGAACATAATGTGTACATGATGTTCATGTGTACATCTTGTAATATTACAATGAATGTAAATAAATGTATGATTATATTGACATTATGTATAACATGTTTATAGTGACTATATATGCTGCTGTGATATGACATAATTTTGATATTACAATAGATGTAACTTTAATATTCCTTAGGATGATAGTTAGTGTTATACATTTATTGCAATTTGCACATAAATTTACACGCACATAAATTTACAACAAAACGCTGCATAGCGTTTCATTTTTGCACTGAGGCCTTTTTGGGCTCCTATGTTGAGTTTCAATTTAAGTGTACCTGCTGCCGAAGTGAGCACATGCCGTGCCCGGCTCTGCTTTTTTTTTCTTTCGGTTTTTATGTTGTTTATGGCAAGTGGGTAGCACTGTGTCGGTCGAGGCCAGTCTCGAATTTGTGATCTCACTGTCCGTTGGGCTCAACATTCCACTGTCATGGGATTACAGGTGTGATGCGCCGAGCCTAACCCAAGTTTTGTTTCCGTTCTGAAGGCGGAAATTTCCCATGTTAATCAAGCGGGTCTCGAACACACATCCTCGAAATATTTTTGCATTTGTCTTCGAAGCACCTAAATGGCAGGTTCCTGTGAGCCACCGTACCTGGCAGGCCGAGTTTCATGTTGACAAAAGAGAACAGATAAACTTTTCCCAGCACTGTGACTAACACCAGCTATCCTAGCCATTTGGGAGGTCGAGGTGGGTGGTTCACCTGAGGTCACGAGTTCCGGGTCAGCCTGGGCATCTTGGTGAAAATGCACTTCACTTAAAAACGAAGAAGTAGAAAAAGAAAATAACAGAAATCAGACAAATTAGTGTGCACAATCTGAACAAAACGAGGTGCCAGGTGGCCCCACTTTACACCACAAATTTCTGTATGACATACTGGTTTCCTCCTGTCACCCAGGCTGGAGTGAAACACTGCAATCTCGGCTTATTGCCACAACTGCATAGTGGGTTCCAGCGGTCGTTCTGCCGATGCCTCCCATGTAAATGTGATTGAATATGTCAACACCACCTGGAACAGACAACTTTCTGTTTATTTTTGTGAACCTAAAATCTATCTGTATTTGATTTGTACAAAACAGTTACAATGGCAATACTAAATGAATAAATAGAAAATGGCACGCTGCGTAGCATTTCATCCTTGCACTGAGGCCTTTTTGGGCTTCTATGTAGAGTCCCAATTTTAGTGTACGTGCTGCCAAAGCGAGCACATGCCGTGCCCGGCTCAGCTTTTTTATTTCTTTGGTTTTTATGTTGTTTATAGCGAGCGGGTAGCACTGTGTTTGTCGACGCCAGTCTCGAATTTGTGATCTCACTGTCCGCCCGGCTCGACATTCCACTGTCATGGAATTAAAGGTGTGATGCGCCGAGCCAAACCCAAGTTTTGTTTCCATTCTGAAGACGGAAATTTCCCATGCTGGTCAGGCGGGACTCGAACACGCATCCTCGAAATTTTTTTGGCATTGGTCTTCAAAGCGCCTAAATGACAGGTTTCTGTGAGCCACCGTAACTGGCAGGCCGAGATTTATGTTATCAAATTGAAACAGGGAGGCTTTGCACAGCACTGTGACTAACACCAGCTATCCTAGCCATTTGAGAGGTCGAGGTGTGCTGTTCACCTGAGGTCACGAGTTCTGGGTCATACCGGGCATCTCGATGAAAACCAACTTCACTTAAAAAAAAAAGGAGAAAAAGAAAATAACAGAAATCAGACAAATTAGTGTGCACAATCTGAACTAAATGAGGTGCCAGGTGGCTCCACCCCCACCCCGCCTTTCTGTATGATGTACTGCTTTTCTCCTGTCACCCAGGCTGGAGTGAAACACTGCAATCTCGGCTTACCGCCACAACTGCATAGTGGGTTCCAGCGGTCGTTGTGCCTATGCCTCCCAAGTAACTGTGGTTGAATATGTCAACACCACCTAAAACAGACAACTTTCTGTTTATTTTTCTAAACCTCAAATCTATCTGTGATACTTTGTACAAAACAGTTACAACGGCAAAACTAAATGAATAAATAAAAAAACGGAATGCTGCTTAGCATTTCATTTTCACGCTGAGGCCTTTTCGGCCTTCTATGTGGAGTCCCAATTTTAGTGTTCGTGCTGCCAAAGCGAGCACATGCCATGCCCTCCTCAGCTTTTTGATTTTTTTCCGTTTTTATGTTCTTTTTAGCAAGCGGGTAGCGCTGTGTCGTTCGAGGCTAGTCTCGAATTTGTGATCTCACTGTCCACCCGGCTAGACATTCCACAGTCATGGAATCACAGGTGTGATGCGCTGAGCCTAACCCAAGTTTTGTATTTGTTCTGAAGACGGAAATTTCTTATGTTGGTCGGGCGGGTCTCTGACACGCATCCTCGAAAATTTTTTTGTGATCGTCTCTGAAGCGCCAAAATGACACCTTCCTGTGAGCCACCATATCTGGCAGGCCGAGTTTTATGTTAACAAAGAGAACAGAGAAACTTTGCCCAGCACTGTGAGTAACACCAGATATCCTAGCCATTTGGGAGGTCGAGGTGGGCGGTTCACCTGAGGTCACGAGCTCCGGGTCAGGCCTGGGCATCTCGGTGCAAACCAACTTCACTTAAAAAAAAAGAAGTAGAAAAAGAAAATAACAGAAATCAGACAAATTAGTGTGCACAATCTGAACAAAACGAGGTGCCAGGTTGCTTCAGCCCCCACCCCGCCTTTCTGTATGACGTACTGCTTTCCTCCTGTCACCAAGGCTGGAGTGAAACACTGCGATCTCGGCTTACTGCCACAACTGCATAGTGGGTTTCAGCGGTTGTTCTGCCGATGCCTCCCAGGTAACCGTGGTTGAATATGTCAACACCACCTGGAAGAGACAACTTTCTGTTTATTTTTGTGAACCTGAAATCTATCTGTATTTGATTTGTACAAAACAGTTACAACGGCAGAACTAAATGAATCAATGGAAAACGGAATGCTGCGTAACGTTTCATCCTTGCACTGAGGCCTTTTCGGGCTGCTACGTAGAGTCCCAATTTTAGTGTACGTGCTGCCAAAGCGAGCACATGCCGTTCCCAGCTAAGCTCTTATTTCTTTCGGTTTTTATGCTGTTTATAACAAGCGGGTAGCGCTGTATCATTCGAGGCCAGTCTCGATTTTGTGATCTCACTGTCTGCCCGGCTTGACATTCCACTGTCATCGAATTACAGGTGTGATGTGCCAAGCCTAACCCAAGTTTTTTTTCCGTTCTGAAGACGGAAATTTCCCATGTTGGTCGGGCGGGTCTCGAACAGGCATTTTCAAAATTTTTTTTCGTTGGTCTTTGAAGCGCCTAAATGACAGGTTCCTGTGAGCTGCTGTAACTGGAAGGCTGAGTTTCATGTTAACAAAAGAGAACAGAGAGACTTTGCCTAGCACTGTGACTAACACCAGCTATCTTAACCATTTAGGAGGTCGAGGTGGGCGGTTCACCTGAGGTCATGAGTTCTGGGTCAGCCTGGGCATCTCGGTGAGAACCCACTTCACTTAAAAATACAAAAGTAGAAAAAGAAAATAACAGAAATCAGACAAATTAGTGTGCACAATCTAAACAAAACGAGGTGCCAGGTGGCTCCACTGCTTACCGTGCCTTACTGTATGATGTATGGCTTTCCTCCTGTCACCCAGGCTGAAGTGAAACACTGAGATCTCGGCTTACTACCACAAATGCATAGTTGGTTCCAGTGGTCATTCTGTTGATGCCTACCAAGAAACTGTGGTTGAATAGGGCAACACCACCTGAGACAGACAACATTCTGTTTATTATTTGAATCTGAAACCTATCTGTATTTGATTTGTACAAAACAGTTACAAAAACATAACAAATAAATAAAAAAAAACCGAAGGCTGCCAAGCGTTTCATCCTTGTGCTGAGGCCTTTTCAGGCTTCTATGTAGAGTCCAAATTATAGTGTACATGCTACTGAAGGGAGCACATGCCATGCCCGGCTCAGCTTTTATATTTCTTTCGGTTTATATGTTGTTTATAGCAAGCTGGTAGCACTGTGTCATTCGAGGCCACTCTCGAATTTGTGATATCACTATCCACCTGGCTCGATATTCCACTGTCATGGGATTACAGGTGTGATGCGCTGAGACTAACCCAAGTTTTGTTTCTGTTCTGAAGACGGAAATTTTCCATGTTGGTCGGGCTGATCTCGAACACGCATCCTCGAAATTGTTTTGTGTTGGTCTTTGAAGCGCCTAAATGAGAGGTTGCGGTGAGCCACCGTACCTGGCAGGCAGAGTTTCATGCTACACAGAGGCCTTTTCAGGCTTCTATGTAGAGTCCCAATTTCAGTGTACGTGCTGCCGAAGCGACCACATTTTGTCTGCCCGGCTCGACATTCCACTGTCACAAGATTACAGGTGTGATGCGCCGAGCCTGACCCAAGTTTTGTTTCCGTTCTGAAGATGGAATTTTCCCATGTTGGTCAGGCGGGTCTCGAACACGCACCCTCGAAATTTTTTTTTGCGTTGGTCTTCGAAGCGCCTAAATGACAGATTCCTGTGAGCCTCTCTACCTTGCTGGCCGAGTTTCATGCTAGCGCTGAGGCCTTTTCAAGTTTCTATGTAGAGTCCCAATTTCAGTCTACATGCTGTTGAAGCGAGCACATGCCGTCCGCTTATCTCGAAATTCCACTGTCATGGAATTACAGATGTGATGCGCCGAGCCTAACCCAACTTTTGTTTTTGTTCTGAAGACGGAAATTTTTCATGTGTGTCAGGCGGGTCTCGAACACACACCCTCGAAATTTTGTTTGCGTTGGTCTTCAAAGCGCCTAAATGACAGGTTCTTGTGAGCCATCGTACCTGGCAGGCCGAGTTTCATGCTAGCACTGAGGCCTTTTCGGGCTTCTATGTAGAGTTTCAATTTCAGTGTACGTGCTGCCGAAGCGAGCACATGTTGTGCCCGGCTCAGCTTATTTATTTCTTTTGGTTTTATGTGGTTTATAGCAAGCGGGTAGTGCTGTCAGTCGAGGCCAATCTTGAATTTGTGATCTCACTGTCTGCCCGACTTGGCATTCCACTGTCACGCTATTACAGCTGTGATGTGCCAAGCCTAACCCAAGTTTTGTTTCCATTCTGAAGACGAAAATTTCCCATGTTCGTCGGGAGGGTCTCAAACACACAACCTCGACATTTTTTTGCGTTGGTCTTTGAAGCGCCTAAATGACAGGTTCCTGTGAGCCACCATTTCTGGCAGGCCGAGTTTCATGCTAGCGCTGAGGCTTTTCTGGGCTTCTATGTAGAGTCCCAATTTCAGTGTACATGTGGCCAAAGCAAGCACATGCCATGCCCTGCTCAGCTTTTTTATTTCTTTCGGTTTTTATGTTTTTTTTTAGCAATTTCAGTGTACGTGTTGTTGAAGCGAGCACATGCTGTCTGCCCGGCTCGACATTCCACTGTCACGGGATTACCAGTGTGATGCGCCGAGCGTAACCCAAGTTTTGTTTCCGTTCTGAAGACGAAAATTTCCCATGTTGGTCGGGCGGATTTCGAACACGCACCCTCAAAATTTTTATTGCGTTGGTCTTCAAAGTGCCTAAATGACAGGTTCCTGTGTGCCATTGTACCTGGCAGGCCAAGTTTCATGCTAGCACTGAGGCCTTTTCAAGCTTCTATGTAGAGTCCCAATTTCACTGTACGTGCTGGTGAAGCGAGCACATGCTGTCCGCCTGGCGCGACATTCCACTGTCATGGAATTAAAAGTGTGATGCGCCGAGCTTAACCCAAGTTTTGTTTTCGTTCTTAAGATGGAAATTTCCCACGTTTGTCGGGCAGGTCTCGAACATGCACCCTCGAAATTTTTTGCATTGGTCTTCAAAGTGCCTAAATGATACCTTCCCGTGAGACACTGTACCTGGCAGGCCGAGTTTCATGCTAGCGCTGAGGCCTTTTCAAGCTTCTATGTAGAGTTCCAATTTCAGTGTATGTGCTGCCGAAGCGAACACATGCCGTCCACCCAGCTCATCATTCCATAGTTATGGAATTACTGGTGTGATGCGCCGAGCCATACCCATGTTTTGTTTCCATTCTGAAGACGGAAATTTCCCATGTTGGTCGGGTAGGTCTCAAACACGCACCCTCGAAATTTTTTTGCGTTGGTTTTCGAAGCGCATAAATGACAGTTTCCTTTTTGCCACCGTACGTGGAAGGCCAAGTTTCATGCTAGTTCTGAGGTCTTTTCAAGCTTCTATGTAGAGTCCCAATTTCAGTGTACGTGCTGCTGAAGGGAGCACATGCTGTCTGCCCGGCTCGACATTCCACTGTCACAGAATTACAGGTGTGATGCGCCGAGCCTAACCCAAGTTTTTATTCCGATCTTAAGATGGAAATTTCCCACGTTGGTCAGGCGAGTCTCGAACACGCACCATCGAAATTTTTTCTGCGTTGGTCTTTGAAGCGCCTAAATGACAGGTTCCTGTGAGCACCATACCTGGCAGGCCGAGTTTAATGCTAGTGCTGAGGCCTCTTCAAGCTTCTATGTAGAGTCCCAATTTCAGTATACGTGCTGCTGAAGCAAGCAAATGCTGTTCACTTGGCTTGACATTCCACTCTCACGGGATTACAGGTGTGATGTGCCGAGATTCACCCAAGTTTTGTTTTTGTCTGAAGACGGAAATTTTCCATGATTGTCAGGCAGGTCTCGAACACGCACCCTAGAAATATTTTTTGCGTTGGTTTTAAAAGCGCCTAAATTACAGGTTTCTGTGAGCCACCATACCTGGCAGGCCGAGTTTTATGCTAGCACTGAGTTTTTTTTAAGCTTCTATGTTGAGTTCCAATTTCAGTGAACGTTGTGCCGAAGTGAGCACATGCCATTTGCCCTGCTTGACATTTCACTGTCACAGGATTACAGGTTTGATGCACCGAGCCTAACCCAAGTTTCGTTTCCATTCTGAAGACGGAAATTTCTTACGTCAATCGGGCGGGTCTCGAACACGCACCCTCGAAATTTTTTTCACGTTGGTCTTCAAAGCACCTAAATGACAGGTTCCTGTGAGCCACCATACCTGGCAGGCCGAGTTTCATGCTAGCGCTGAGGTCTTTTCAAGCTTCCATGTAGAGTCCCAATTTCAGTGTAAGTGCTGTTGAAGCGAGCACATGCCCTCCGCTTGGCTCGACACTTGAATGTCACGAAATTACAGGTGTGATGTGCCGAGCCTAACCCAAGTTTTGTTTCGGTTCTGAAGACGGAAATTTCCCACGTTGGTCGGGTGGGTCTCGAACACGCACCCTCGAAATTTTTTTCGTTGGTCTTTGAAGAACCTAAATGATAGGTTTCTGTGAGCCACCGTACCTGGCAGCGTGAGTTTCATGCTAGCGCTGAGGCCTTTTCAAGCTTCTATGTAGAGTCCCAATTTCATTGTATGTGCTGCTGAAGCGAGCACATCCGATCCGACCGGCTTGACATTACAGTCATGAGATTACAGGTGTGATGCGCCGAGCCTAATCCAAGTTTTGTTTCCGTTCTGAAGACGGAAATTTCCCATGTTGGTCGGGCGGGTCTCGAACACGCACCCTCGAAATTCTGTTTGCGTTGGTCTTTGAAGCGCCTAAATGACAGGTTCCTGTGAGCCACTGTACATGGCAGGCCGAGTTTCATGCTAGCGCTGAGGCCTTTTCAAGCTTCTATGTAGAGTCCCAATTTCAGTGTACATGCCACCGAAGCGAGCACATGCCATCCGTCTGGCTCGACATTCCACTGTCACGGGATTACAGGTGTGTTGTACCAAGCCTAACCCACGTTTTGTTTCCATTCTGAAGATGAAAAGTATCCATGTTGGTCGGGTGGGACTCGAACATGCACTCTCGAAATTTTTTTAGCGTTGGTCTTCAAAGCACCTAAAATACAGGTTCCTGTGGGGCACCATACATGGCAGGCCAAGTTTCATGCTAGCGCTGAGGTGTTTTCAAGCTTCTATGTAGAGTCCCAATTTCAGTGTACGTGGTGCCAAAGCGAGCACATGCCATTAGCCCCGATCGACATTCCACTGTCACGGGATTACAGGTGGGATGCACTGAGCCTAACCCAAGTTTTGTTTTTGTTCTGAAGACAAAAACTTCCCGTGTTGGTCGGGCGGGTCTCGAACACGCACCCTTGAAATTTTTTTTGCGTTGGTCTTCGAAGCGCCTAAATGACAGTTTCCTGTGAGCCACTGTACATGGCAGGCCGAGTTTCATGCTAGTGCTGAGGCCTTTTCAAGCTTCTATGTAGAGTCCCAATTTCAGTGTACGTGCTGCCAAAGTGAGCACATGCCTTCCACCCGGCTCGCCATTCCACTGTCACAGGATTACAGGTGTGATGAGCCGAGCCTAACCCGAGTTTTGTTTCCGTTCTGAAAATGGAAATTTATTATGTTGGTCGGGTAGGTCTCGAACACGCACCCTCACAATTTTTCTGGGTTGGTTTTCGAAGCGCCTTAATGACAGGTTTCTGTGAGGCATTGTACCTGGCAGGCCGAGTTTCATGCTAGCGCTGAGGCAGTTTCAAGCTTCTAGGTAGAGTCCCAATTTCAGTGTACCAGCTGCCGAAGCGAGCACATGCCGTTTGTCCGGCTAATATTCCACTGTCACATGATTAGAGGTGTGATGCCCCGAGCCTAACTCAAGTTTTGTTTCCAATATGAAGACAAAAATTTCCCATGTTGGTCAGGCGGGTCTCAAACACACACCCTCGAAATTGTTTTTGCGTTGGTCTTTGAAGCGCCTAAACGTCAGGTTCCTGTGAGCCACCGTACCTGGCAGGCTGAGTTTCATGCTAGTGCTGAGGCCTTTTCAAACTTCAATGTAGAGTCTCAATTTCAGTGTACATGCTGCAGAAGCGAGCACATCCTGTCCACCCGGCTCGACATTCCACTGTCACGAAATTACAGGGGTGATGCGCCGAGTCTAATCCAAGTTTTGTTTTCGTTGTGAAGACGGAAATTTCCCATGTTGGTCTGGTGGGTCTCGAACATGCACCCTTGAAATTCTGTTTGTGTTGGTCTTCGAAGCGCCTAAACGACAGGTTCCTGTGAGCCACTGTACATGGCAGGCCGAGTTTCATGCTAGCGCTGAGGCCTTTTCAAGCTTCTATGTAGAGTCCCAATTTCAGTGTATGTGTTGCCGAAGCAAGCACATGCCATCCTCCTGGTTCGACATTCCACTGTCTTGGGATTACAGGTGTGATGCGCCGAGTCGTATCCAAGTTTTTTTTCCGTTCTGAAGACGGAAATTTTCCATATTGGTCAGGCGGGTCTCGAATATGCACCCTCAAAATTTTTATTGCGTTGGTCTTTGAAACCTTTAAATGACAGGTTCCTGTCAGCCATTGTACCTGGCAGGCCGAGTTTCATGCTAGCACTGGGGCCTATTTAAGCTTCTATGTAGAGTCCCAATTTCAGTGTCCATGCTTTGGATATGAGCACATGCCATATGCCCGGCTCGACGGCTTCTATGTAGAGTCTCAATTCCAGTGTATGTGCTGCCAAAGTGAGCACATGCCCTCCGCCCGGCTCGACATTCCCCTGTGACGGGATTACAGGTGTGATGCGCCGAGCCTAACCCAAGTTTTGTTTCTGTTATGAAGGTGGAAATTTCCCATGTTGGTCGGGCAAGTCTCCAACACGCACCCGGGAAATTTCTTTTTTGTTGGTCTTCGAAGCGCCTAAATGACAGGTTCCTGTGAGCCACCATAACTGGCAGAATGAGTTTCATGCTAGCGCTGAGGCCTTTTCAAGCTTCTATGTAGAGTCCCAATTTCAGTGTAGGTGCTGCCAAAGTGAGCACATGCCATCCTCCTGCCACGACATTCCATTGTCACTGGATTACAGGTGTGATGCACTGAGCCTAACCCAAGTTTTGTTTCCGTTCTGAAGACAGAAATTTCACATGTTGGTCGGGCGGGTCTCGAACATGCACTCTCGAAATTTTCTAAGCATTGGTCTTCGAAGCACCTAAATGACAGTTTCCTGTGAGCCACCGTACCTGGCAGGCCGAGTTTCAGGCTAGCGCTCAGGCCTTTTCAAGCTTTGATGTAGAGTCCCAATTTCAGTGTACATGCCACTGAAGCGAGCACATGCCATCCATCCGGCTCGACATTCCAGTCAGGGAATTACAGATGTGATGCACAGAGCCTAACCCACGTTTTGTTTCCATTCTAAAGATGAAAAGTATCCATGTTGGTCGGGCGGGACTCGAACATGCATTCTCGAAATTCTTTTAGCGTTGGTCTTCAAAGCGCCTAAAATACAGGTTCCTGTGGGGCACTGTACATGGCAGGCCAAGTTTCATGCTAGCGCTGAGGTTTTTACAAGCTTCTATGTAGAGTCCCAATTTCAGTGTACGTGGTGCCAAAGCGAGCACATGCCATTAGCCCCAATCGACATTCCACTGTCACGGGATTACAGGTGGGATGCACCGAGCCTAACCCAAGTTTTGTTTTTGTTCTGAAGACAAAAACTTCCCGTGTTGGTCAGGCGGGTCTCAAACATGAACCCTCGAAATTTTTTTTTGCGTTGGTCTTCGAAGCGCCTAAATGACAGTTTCCTGCGGGCCACCATACATGGCAGGCCGAGTTTCATGCTAGTGCTGAGGCCTTTTCAAGCTTCTATGTAGAGTCCCAATTTCAGTGTATGTGCTGCTGAAGCGAGCACATGCCATTCCCGGCTTAGCTTTTTTATTTCTGTCGGTTTTTATGTTGTTCATAGAAAGTGGGTAGTGCTGTGTTGGTCGAGGCCAGTCTCGAATTTGTGATCTTATTGTCCGCTCAGCTCGACATTCCACTGTCACGGGATTACAGGTGTGATGGGCCGAGGTTAAGCCAAGTTTTTTTCCATTCTGAAGACGGAAATATCCCATGTTGGTCAGGCGGGCCTCGAACACGCACTCTCGGAATTTTTTTGCGTTGGTTTTCGAAGCGCCTAAATGACAGGATCCTGTTAGCCACCGTACCCAGGAGGCCGAGTTTTATGCTAATGCTGAGGTTTTTTGAAGCTGTTATGTAGAGTCCCAATTTCAGCGTACGTGCTGCCAATGCAAACACATGTCGAGCCCGGCTCAGCTTTTTTATTTCTTTCAGTTTTTATGTTGCTTATAGCAAGCGGGTAGTGCTGTGTTGGTTGAGGCCAGTTTCGAATTTTTGATCTCACTGTCTGCCCGGCTCAACATTCCACTGTCACGGGATTGCAGGTGTGATTCCCCGAGCCTAACACAAGTTTTGTTTTTGTTCTGAAAACAGAAATTTCCCAATTGGTTGGGCGGGTCTCAAACACGCACCCTCAAAATTTTTTGCGTCAGTCTTCTAAGCGCCTAAATCACAGGTTTTTGTGAGCCACCGTACATGGCAGGCCTAGTTACATGCTAGCCTTGAGGCCTTTTCAGGGTTCTATGTAGAGTTCCAATTTCAGTGTACGTGCTGCCGAAGCAAGCACATGCCGTTTGCCCGGCTCGACATATCACTGTCATGGGATTACAAATGTGATGCGCTGAGCCTAACCCAAGTTTTGTTTTTGTTCTGAAGGTAGAAATTTCTTATGTTAGTCGGGCGGGTCTCCAACATGCACCCTCGAAATTTCTTTTGCGTTGGTCTTTGAAGCGCCTAAATTACAGGTTCCTGTGAGCCACCGTATTTGGCAGGCTGAGTTCTCTAATAGTGCTGAGGCCTTCTCAAGCTTCCACGTAGAGTCCCAATTTCAGTGTACGTGCTGGCGAAGTAAGCACATGCCGTCCGTCCGGCTTGACATTACACTGTCACGAAATTACAGGTGTGATGCGCCGAGCCTAACCCAAGTTCTGTTTCCGTTTTGAAGACGGAAATTTCCCATGTTGGTCGGGAGGGTCTCGAACACGCACCCTCGAAATTTCTTTTGCAGTGGTCATCAAAGCGCCTAAATGACAGTTTCCCGTGGGTCATCATACCTGGCAGGCCGAGTCTCATGCTAGCGATGAGGCCTTTTCAAGCTTCTATGTAGAGTCCCAATTTCAATTTACATGCTGCCGAAATGAGCACATGCCGTCCGCCTGACTCGACATTCCACTGTCATGGGATTAAAGGTGTGATGCGCCGAGCCTAACCCAAGTTTTGTTTCCATTCTGAAGATGGAAATTTGTCATGTTGGTCGGGCGGGTTTCGAACACACACCCTCGAAATTATTTCTGCGTTGGTTTTTGAGGCCCCTAAATGACAGGTTCCTGTGAGCCACCGTAACTGGCAGGCTGAGGTTCATGCTAGCACTGAAGCCTTTTCAAACTTCTATATAGAGTTCCAATTTCAATGTAGGTGCTGCCGAAGAGAGCACATGCCGTCCGCTAGGCTCGACATTCCACTGTAATAAGATTGATTAGAGGTGTGATGCGCCGAGCCCAACCCAAGTTTTGTTTCCGTTCTGAAGACAAAAATTTCCCACGTTGGTCGGGCGGGTCTCAAACACGCACCCTCGAAATCTTTTTTCGGTTGGTCTTTGAAGTGCCAAATTACAGGTTTCTGTGAACCATTGTACCTGGCAGGCCGAGTTTCATGCTAGTGCTGAGGCCTTTTCAAGCTTCTATGTAGAGTCCCCATTTCAGTGTACGTGCTGCCGAAGCGAGTACATGCCGTCTGCCCGGCTCGACATTCCACTGTCACGGGATTACAGTTGTGATGCGTCGAGCCTATTTCAAGTTTTGTTTTTGTTCTGAAGACGGAAATTTCCCACGTTGGTCGGCGGGTCTCGAAGAGGCACCCTCTAAATATTTTGCGCTGGTCTTCGAAGTGCCTAAATGATAAGTTCCTGTGAGCCACCGTACCTCGCAGGCTGATATTCATGCTAGCGCTGAGACCTTTTCAAGCTTCTATGTAGAGTCCCAATTTCAGTGTACGTGCTGCCAAAGTGAGTCCCACACGACCAACATGGAAAATTTCCGTCTTTAGAATGTAAACAAAACTTGGGTTAGGCTCGGTGCATCACACCTGTAATCCCGTGACAGTGGAATGTCAAGCCAGGCAAACGGCAATTCCTCACTTCAGCAGCACATGCACTGAAATTGGGAATCTACATAGAAGCTTGAAATGGCCTCAGTGCTAGCATGAAACTTGGCCTGCCACGTACAGTGGCTCACAGGAATCTGTCATTTAGGCACTTAGAAGACCAACGCCAAAAATAATTTTGAGGGTGGGTGTTCGAGACCCGCGCTACCAACGTGGAAAATTTTCGTCCTCAGAACCGAAACAAAACTTGGGTTAGGCTCAGCGCATCACACCTGTTATCCCTTGACAGTGGAATGGCGCGCTGGGCTGATGGCTGGTGCTTTCATCGGCAGCACGTACACTGAAATTGGGACTCTACATAGAAGCTTGAAAAGGCCTTTGCGCTAGCATGAAACTTGGCCTGCCAGGTTCGGTGGCTCACAGAAACCTGTCATTTAGGCGCTTCGAAAACCAACGCAAAAAAAATTGCGATGGTGCGTGTTCGAGACACGCCCGACTCACGTGGGAAATTTTTGTCTTCAGAACGGAAACAAAACTTGGGTTAGGCTCAGCGCATCACACCTGTAATCCCATGACAGAGGAATGTCGAGCTGGGCAAATGGCATGTGCTCGCATCGGCAGCACGTACACTGAAATTGGGACTCTACATAGAAGCCATCGTGTTGAGCATATGGCATGTGCTTTTTTCCAAAGCACGTACACTGAAATTGGGACTCTTTAAACAAGCTTGAAAACCCCTCAGCGATAGCATGAAACTCGGCCGGCCAGGTACGATGGCTCACAGGAATCCGTCTTTCAGGCGCTTTGTAGACCAACGCAAAAAACATGTCGAGGGTGCATTTTCGAGACCCGCCTGACCAACATGGAAAATTCCCGTCTTCAGAACAAAAACAAAACTTGGGTTAGGCTCGGCGCATCACACCTGTAATCCCGTGACAGTGGAATGTCAAGCCAGGCAAACAAAATGTGCTCGCTTCAGCAGCATGAACACTGAAACTGAAACTCTACATAGAATCTTGAAAAGGCCTCAGCGCTAGCATGAAACTCGGCCTGCCAGATATGGTGGCTCACAGGAACCTGTCATTTTGGCGCTTCGAAGACCAACCCCCAAAAAATTTCGAGGGTACGTGTTCGGGACGTGTCCGACCAACATAAGAAATTTTCATTTTCAGAACAGAAATGAAACTTGGGTTAGCCTAGGCCCATCACACCTGCAATCTGGTGATAGTGGAATGTCGAGTTGGACAGACGGCATGTGATCACTTCGGCAGCATGTACACTGAAATTGGGAATTTACAAAGAACCTTGAAAAGTCCTCAGAGCTAGCATGAAACTTGGCCTGCCAGGTACAGGGGCTCACAGAAACCAGCCATTTAGGTGCTTCGAAGACAAAGGCATAAATATTTTGAGGGTGCGTGCTCGAGACGCACCCTACCAACATGGAAAATTTTCATCTTCAGAACGGAAACAAAACTTGGGTGAGGCTCGGCGCATCACAACTTTAATTTTGTGACAGTGGAATTTCGAGCTGGGTGGACAGCATGTGCTCGCTTTGGCAGCAGGTACACTGAAATTAAGACTCTACATAGAAGCTTGAAAAGGCCTCAGCGCTAGCATGAAACTCGGCCTTCCAGGTACAGTGGATCACAGAAACCTGTCAATTAGACCATTCGAAGACCAATGGAAAAAAATTTCGAGGGTGTGTGTTCGAGACCAGCCTGACCAACATGGGAAATTTCCGTCTTCAGAACAAAAACCAAACTTGGGTTTGGCTCAGCGCATCACACCTAAAATCCCATGACAGTGGAATGTCGAGCCAGGCAAATGGCAAATCCTCGCTTTGGCAGCACATACACTGAAATTGGGAATTCACATAGAAGCTTGAAATGGCCTCAGCGCTAGCATGGAACTCGGCCTGCCACATACGGTGGCTCACAGGAATCTGTCATTTAGGCGTTTCGAAGACCAACACAAGAAAAAATTTTGAGGGTGCGTGTTCAAGACCCGCGCTACCAACATGGAAAATTTTCATCCTCAGAAGCGAAACAAAACTTGGGTTAGGCTCAGCGCATCACACCTGTTATCCCTTGACAGTGGAACGGCACGCCGGGCTGAGTGCTGGTGCTTTCATCGGCAGCATGTACACTGAAATTGGGACTCTACATAGAAGCATGAAAAGGCCTTCGTGCTAGCACAAAACTCGGACTGCCAGGTTCAGTGGCTCACAGGAACCTGTCATTTAGGTGCTTTGAAGACCAATGCAAAAAACATTTCGAGGGTGCATGTTCGAGACCCGCCCGACCAACATGGGAAATTTCCGTCTTCAGAATGGAAACAAAACTTGGGTTAGGCTCGGCACATCACACCTGTAATCCGGTGACAGGGGAATGACGAACCGGGCGGATGGCATGTGCTCGCTTTGGCAGCATGTACCCTGAAATTGGTACTCTACATAGAAATTGTCGAGTTGGGCATATGGCATGTGCTCGTTTCCAAAGCACGTACACTGAAATTGGGACTCTACATAGAAGCTTGAAAATGCCTCAGCGATAGCATGAAACTCTGCCTGCCAGGTACGGTGGCTCACAGGATCCTGTCATTAAGGCGCTTCGAAGACCAACACAGAAAAAATTTCGAGGATGCATGTTCGAGACCCGCCCAACAAACGTGGGAAATTTCCGTCTTTAGAACGGAAACAAAACTTGGGTTAGGCTGGTGCATCACACCTGTAATCCCGTGATGGTGGAAAGTCGAGCTGGGAAAATGGCATGTGCTCGCTTCGGCAGCACGTACACTGAAATTGGGACTCTACATAGAAGCTTGAAAAGGCCTCAGCGCTAGCATGAAACTCGGCCTGCCAGGTATGGTGGCTCACAGAAACCTGTGATTTAGGTGCTTCAAAAACCAACGCAAAAAACATTTTGAGGGTGCATGTTCGAGGCCCGCCCAACCAACGTGGAAAATTTCCGTCTTCAAAACGGAAACAAAACTTGGGTTAGGCTCGGCACATCACATGTGTAATCCCGTGACAGTGGAATGTCGAGCTGGGAAAATGGCATGTGCTCGTGTCAGCAGCACGTACACTGAAATTGGGACTCTACAAGGAAGCTTGAAAAGACCTCAGTGCTAGCATGAATCTCAGCCTGCCAGGTATGGGGGCTGACAGGAACCTGTCATTTAGGCGCTTCGAAGACCAAAGCAAAATAAATTTTGAGGGTGCCTGCTCGAGACTTGCCCGACCAAAATGCGAAATTTTTGTCTTCAGAACGGAAACAAACTTGGGTGAGGCTCGATGCATCACACCTGTAATCCTGTGACAGTGGAATATCGAGCCGTGCAGATGGCATGTGCTCGCTTTGGCAGCATGTACACTAAAATTGGGACTCTCCATAAAAGCTTGAATAGGCCACAGTGCTAGCACGAAACTCACCTTGGCAGGTACGGTGGTTCACAGGAACCTGTCATTTAGGCACTTCAAAGACCAATGCAACAAAAATTTCTAGGGTACGTGTTCGAGACCCGCCCAACCAACGTGGGAAATTTCCGTCTTCAGAACGGAATAAAAACTTGGGTTAGGCTCGGGGCATCACACCTGTATTCCCCTGACAGTGGAATGTCGAGCCAAGCGGATGGCATGTGCTCACATGGGCAGCACATACACTGAAATTGGGACTCTACAAAGAAGCTTGAAAATACTTCAGGGCTAGCATGAAACTCGGCCTTCCTGGTAAGGTGGCTCACAGGAACCTGTCATTTAGGAGCTTCGAAGACCAATGCCAAAAATATTTTCAGGGTGCGTTTTTGAGGCCCTCCCGACACACATGGGAAATTTCCGTTTTCAGAACGGAAACCAAACTTGGGTTAGGCTCTGTGAGTGACACTTGTAATCTTGTGACAGTGGAATGTCGAGCCAGGCAGATGGCATGTGCTCACTTCAGCAGCATGCACACTGAAATTGGGACACTACATAGAAGCCGTTGTGTTGGGCATACGGCATGTGCTCGTTTCCGAAGCACGTACACTGAAATTGGGACTTTACATAGAAGCTTGTAAATGCCTCAGCGATAGCATGAAACTCCACCTGCCAGGGACAGTGGCTCACAGAAACCTGTCATTTAGGCACTTTGAATACCAACGCAGAAAAATTTTCGATGGTGCGTGTTCGAGACCCGCTCGACTAACATGGGAAAATTCGGTCTTCAGAACAAAAAAAAAAAAAAAACTTGGGATAGGCTCGGCGCATCACACCTGTAATCCCGTGACAGTGGAATGTCGAGCTGGGTGGACGGCATGTGCTTGCTTCAGCAGCACGTACACTGAAAATGTGACTCTACAGAGAGGCTTGAACAGACCTCAGCGCTAGCATGAAACTTGGCCTGCCAAGAACGATGGCTCACGGGAACCTGTCATTTAGTCACTTCGAAGACCAAGAAAAAACATATTTCGAGGGTGCGTGTTCAAGACCCTCCCGACAAACATGGGAAATTTCCGTCTTCAGAACGAAAACAAAACTTGGGTTAGGCTCGGTGCATCACACCTGTAATCCCGTGACAGTGGAATGTTGATCCATGCGAACGACACGTGCTCGCTTCGGCAGCACGTACACTGAAATTGGTACTCTACATAGAAGCTTGAAAAGGCCTCAGTGCTAGCATGAAACTCGGCCTGCCAGGTACGGTGGCTGACAGAAACCTGTCATTTAGGCGATTTCAAGAACAACGCAAAAAATTTTGAGGGTGCGTGTTTGAGGCCCACCTGACAAACATGAAACATTTCCGTCTTCAGAACGGAAACAAAACTTGGGTTAGGCTCAACGCATCACACTTGTAATTTTGTGACAGTGGAATGTTGAGCCGGGCAGATGGCATGTGCTCGCTTTGGCAGCACGTACACAAAAATTGGGACTCTACATAGAAGCTTGAAAAGACCTCAGCGCTAGCATGAAACTCGGCCTTACAGCAACGGTGGCACACAGAAACCTGCCATTTAATCGCTTTGAAGACAAACGCAAAAAATATTTCGAAGGTGGTTGTTCGATACCCGCTCGACAAACATGGATAATTTCCGTCTTCAGAACGGAAACAAAACTTGGGCTAGGCTTGGTGCATCACACTTGTAATCGTGTGACAGTGCAATGTCGAGCAGGGCAAATGACATGTGCTTGCTTCCGCAGCATGTACACTGAAACTGAAACTCTACATAGAAGCTTGAAAAGGCCTCAGTGCTAGCATGAAACTCGGCCTGCCAGGTATGGTGGCTCACAGGAACCTGTCATTTAGGCGCTTTGAAGACCAACGCAAAAAATATATTTCGAGGGTGCGTGTTCGAGGCCCACCCGACAAACTTGAAAAATTTTCGTCTTCAGAACATAAACGAAACTTCGGTTAGGCTTGGCGCGTCACACCTGTAATCTTGTGACAGTGGAATGTCGAGCCGTGTGGATGGCATGTGCCCACTTCGGCAGCATGTACACTGAAATTGAAACTCTACATAGAAGCTTGAAAAGGCCTCAGCACTAGCACGAAACTCAACCTGCCAGGTACGGTGGTTGAAAGGAACCTGTCATTTAGGCGCTTCAAAGACTAACGCTAAAAATATTTGGAGGGTGCGTGTTCGAGACATGCCCGACCAACATGGGTAATTTTTGTTTTCAGAATGAAAACAAAACTTGGGTTAGGCTCGGCGCATCCCACTCCTAATCCCGTTGGAGTGGAATGTCGAGCCAGGCAAACGGCATGTGCTCACTTCGGCAGCATGTACACTGAAATTGGGACTGTACATAGAAGCTTGAAAAGGCCTCAGCACTAGCATGAAACTCGGACTGCCAGGAATAGTGGCTCACAGAAACCTGTCATTTAGATGCTTCGAATACCAACGCAAAAAACATTTTTAGGGTGCATGTTCGAGACCCGCCTGACCAACGTGGGAAATTTTCCTCTTCAGAACGGAAACAAAACTTGGGTTAGGCTCGGCACATCACATCTGTAATCCCATGACAGTGGAATGTCGAGCTGGGCAAACGGCATGTGCTCGTGTCGGCAGCATGTACACTGAAATTGTGACTATTCACAGAAGCTTGAAAAGGCCTCAGCGCTAGCATGAAACTCGACCTGCAAGGTACTGTGACTCACAGGAACCTGTCATTTAGGCGCTTTGAAGACCAACGCAAAAAATTTCGAGAGTGTGTGTTCGAAACACGCCCGACCAACATGGGAAATCTTCGTCTTCAGTACGGAAAAAAAAGTTGGGTTAGGCTCGGCACATTTCACTCGAAATCCCCTGATAGTGGAATGTCGAGCCAGGTGGACAACATTGGCTCGCTTCGGATGCACGTACACTGAAATTGAGACTCTACATAGAAGCTTGAAAAGGCCTCAGCACTAGCATGAAACTCAGCCTGCCATGTACGGTGGCTCACGAGAACCTGTCATTTAGGCGCTTCGGAGACCAAGGCAAAAAAAATTTTAGGGTGCATGTTCGAGACCCGCCCGACCAACGTGACAAATTTCCGTCTTCAGAACGGAAACAAAACTTGGGTTAGGCTCGGGGCATCACACCTGTATTCCCCTGACAGTGGAATGTCGAGCCGGGCGGAGGACATGTGCTCACGTGTGCAGCACGTACACTGAAATTGGGACTCTACAAGAAAGCCTGAAAAGGCCTCATCGGTAGCATAAAACTCAGCCTGCCAGGTATGGTGGCTCACAGGAACCTGTCATTTAGGCACTTCGAAAACCAATGCAAAATAAATTTTGAGGGTGCCTGCTCGAGACTTGCCCTACCAAAATGCGAAATTTCTGTCTTCAGAACGGAAACAAACTTGGGTGGGGCTTGACGCGTCACACCTGTAATCCCGTTACAGTGGAATGTCAAGCCGTGTGGACGGCATGTGCTCGCTTCCGCAGCACGTACACTGAAATTGGGACTATTCATAAAAACTTGAAAAGGCCGCAGCGCTAGCACGAAACTCAACTTGCCAGGTATGGTGGTTCACAGGAACCTCTTATTTAGGCGCTTCCAAGACGAACGCAAAAATAATTTCTAGGGTACGTATTTGAGACCCGCCCGACCAACGTGAAAAATTTCCATCTTCAGAACGGAAAAAAAATTTGGGTTAGGCTCGGGCATCACACCTGTATTCCCCTGACAGTGGAATGTCGAGCCGGGCAGATGGCATGTGCTCGCGTGGGCAGCACGTACACTGAAATTGGAACTCTACAAAGAAGCTTGAAAATACCTCAGGGCTAGTATGAAACTCGGCCTGCCTCGTATGGTGGCTCACAGAAACCTGTCATTAAGGTGCTTCGAAGACCAATGCCAAAAAAATTTCGAGGGTGCGTTTTTGAGACCCTCCCAACAAACATGGGAAATTTCCGTCATCAGAACGGAATCAAAACTTGGGTTAGGCTCGGCGAATGACACTTGTAATCTTGTGACAGTGGAATGTCGGGCCAGGCAGATGGCATGTGCTCGCTTCGGCAGCACGCACACTGAAATTGGGACACTACATAGAATCCGTCAGGTTGGGCATATGGCATGTGCTCGTTTCTGAAGCACGTACACTGAAATTGAGAGTCTACATAGAATCTTGTAAATGCCTCAGCGATAACATGAAACTCCACCTGCCAGGGACGATGGCTAACAGCAACCTGTCATTTAGGCGCTTCGAAGACCAACGCAGAAAAATTTTCGATGGTGCGTGTTCGAGACCCGCCCGACCAACGTGGGAAATTTCGGTCTTCAGAACAAAAACAAAACTTGGGATAGGCTCGGTGCATCACACCTGTAATCCCGTGACAGTGGAATGTCGAGCCGGGTAGACGGCATGTGCTTGCTTCAGCAGCACGTACACTAAAATTGGGACTCTACATAGAAGCTTGAAAAGGCTTCAGTGCTAGCATAAAACTCGGCCTGCCAGTTATGGTGGCTAACAGGAACCTGTCATTTAGGCGATTTCAAGACCAACGCAAAAAAATTTTGAGGGTGCGTGTTCGAGGCCCGCCTGACAAACATGAAACATTTCCGTCTTCAGAACGGAAACAAAACTTGGGTTAGGCTCGGCACATCACACTTGTAATCTTGTGACAATGGAATGTCGAGCTAGGCAGATGGCATGTGCTCGCTTCGACAGCATGTACATGAAAATTGGGACTCTACATAGAAGCTTGAAAAGACCTCAGTGCTAGCATGAAACTCAGCCTTACAAGTACGGTGGCACACAGAAACCTGCCATTTAGTCGCTTCGAAGACAAACGCAAAAAATATTTCGAAGGTGGGTGTTTGAGACCCGCCCGAACAACATAGGTAATTTCCGTCTTCAGAACAAAAAAATAACTTGGGATAGGCTCGGCGCATCACACTTGTAATCGTGTGACAGTGGAATGTCAGACCGGGCAAACGGCATGTGCTTGCTTTGGCAGCATGTACACTGAAATTGGGACTCTACATAGAAACTTGAAAAGTTCTCAGCGCTAGCATGAAACTCGGCCTGCCAGGTACGGTCGCTCACAGGAACCTGTAGTTTAGGCGCTTCGAAGACCAATGCAAAAAAGATTTCGAGGGTGCGTGTTTGAGGCCCGCCCGACCAACGTGGGAAATTTTTGTCTTCAGAACAGAAACAAAACTTGGGTTAGGCTCAGGGCATCCCTCCTGTAATCCCATGACAGTGGAATGTCGAGCTAAGCAGACTGCATGTGCTCGCTTCGGCAGCACATACACTGAAATTGGGACTCTACATAGAAGCCATTGAGTTGGGAATATGGCATGTGCTCGTTTCTGAAGCACGTACACTGAAATTGGGACTCTACAAAAAAGATTGAAAAAACCTCAGTGCTAGCAGGAAACTCAGCCTGCCAGGTACGGGGGCTCACAGAAACCTGTCATTTAGGCGCTTTGAAGATGAACGCAAAAAATTTTCAGGGTGTCTTTCTGAGACCTGCCCGACCAAAATAAGAAATTTCCATCTTCAGAACGGAAATAAAACTTAAGTTAGGCTCTGCGCATCACACCTGTAATCCCGTGACAGTGGAATGTTGAGCCGTGCTAACGGCATGTGCTCTGTTCGGCAGCACATACACTAAAATTGGGACTGTACATAGAAGCTTGAAAAGGCCTCAGCGCTATCATGAAACTCGGCCTGCCAGGTACAGTGGCTCAGAGAAACCTGTCATTTAGGTGCTTCGAATACCAGCACAAAAAACATTTCTAGGGTGTGTGTTCGAGATTTGCCCGACTAACGTGAGAAATTTCCATCTTCAGAACGGAAACAAAACTTGGGTTATGCTTGGCGCATCACATTTGTAATCCCGTGACAGTGGAATGTCGAGCTGGGCAAACGGCATGTGCTTGATTCGGCAGCATGTACACTGAAATTGGGACTCTACATAGAAGCTTGAAAAGGCCTCAGAGCTAGCATGAAACTCGACCTGCAAGGTACCGTGACTCACAGGAACCTGTCACTTAGGTGCTTCGAGGACCAACGCAAAGAAAATTTCGAGGGTATTTGAGACCTGCCCGACCAACATGGGAAAGATCCGTCTTCAGAACGGAAACAAAACTTGGGTCAGGTTCGGCGCATCACACCTGTAATCCTGTGACAGTGGAATGTCGAGCCAAGTGGAGGGCATGTGCTTGCTTCAGCAGCACGTACACTGAAATTGGGACTCTACACAGAATCCTTAGAAGGCCTTCGCACTACCATGAAACTTGGCCTCCCAGGTACAGTGGCTCACAGAAACCTGTCATTTAGGCGCTTCAAAGACCAATGCAGAAAATATTTCGATGGTGCGTGTTTGAGACCCGCCCGACCAACGTAGGAAGTTTCTGTCTTCAGAACAGAAACAAAACTTGGGTTAGGCTCGGCGCATAACAACTGTAATCCCAGGACAGTGGAATGTCGAGCTAAGTGGACGGCATGTGCTCGCCTCTACAGCACGTACACTGAAATTAAAACTCTATTTCAAAGCTTGAAAAGGTCTCAGCAGTAGCATGAAACTCGGCCTGCTAAGTTAGGTGGCTCACAGGAACCTGTCATTTAGGCGCTTCCAAGACCAACACAATAAACATATCAGGGGTGTGTGTTCGAGACCCGTTTGACAAACATGGGAAATTTCCGTCTTCAGAACGGTAACAAAACTTGGGTTAGGCTTGGCGCATCACACCTGTAATACTGTGACAGTGTGATGTCGAACGAGGCAGATCGCATGTTCCCGCTCTGTGGCAGGTACACTGACATTGTGACTCTACACAGAAGCTTGAAAAGGCCTCAGCGCTAGCATGAATCTCGGCCTGCAAGGTTCAATGGCTCAAAGGAACCTGTCATTTAGGCGCTTCGAAGACAAATGCAAAAAAAATTCGGGGGTGGGTGTTCGAGACCCACCAACCAACATGAAAATTTTTGTCTTGAGAACAAAAACAAAACATGGGTTAGGCTTGGCGCATCACAGCTGTAATACCATGACAGTGGAATGTCGAGCTGAGCGGATGGCATGTGCTACTTTTGGCAGTATGTACACTAAAATTGGGACTCTATATATAAGCTTGAAAAGGCCTCAGCTCTAGCATGAAACTCGGCCTACCATGTATGGTGGCTCACAGGATCCTGTCACTTGGCGCTTCAAAAACCAACACAAAAATATTCCGAGGGTGCGTGTTCTAGACCCGCCCGAACAATGTGGGAAATTTCCGTCTTCAGAACGGAAACAAAACTTGGGTTAGGATCGGCGCATCACACCTGTTATTCCGTGACAGTGGAATGTCAAGCCGGGCGGATGGCATGTGCTCGCTTTGGCAGCACGTACACTAAAATTGGGACTCAACATAGAAGCTTCAAAAGGCCTCACTGCGAGCATGAAACTCAGCCTGCCAGGTATGGTGGCTCACAAAAACCTGTCATTTAGGTGCTTTGAAGACCGACACAAAAAAATTTCGAGGGAGCATATTCGAGACCCGCTCGACAAACATGGGAAATTTTCGTCTTCAGAACAAAAAGAAACCTTGGGATAGGCTCGGCGCATCACACCTGTAATCTCGTGACAGTTCAATATCGAGCCGGGCGAACGGTCTGTGCTTGCTTTGGTAGCACGTACACTGAAATTGGGACTCTACATAGAAGCTTGAAAACACCTCAGCGCTAGCATGAAATTCGGCCTGCCAGGTACAGTGGCTCACAAGAACCTCTCATTTAGGCGCTTTGGAGACCAATGCAAAAAAAATTTTGAGGGTGCATGTTCGAGACCCGTCCGACCAAAATGGAAATTTCCGTCTTCAGATTAGAAACAAAACTTGGGTTAGGATTGGCGCATCACACCTATAATCCCGTGACAGTGGAATGTCAAGCCGGGCAGACGGCATGTGCTCGCTTTGGTCGCACATACACTGAAATTGGGACTCTACATAGAAGCTTGAAAAGGCCTCATTGCTAGCATGAAACTCAGCCTGTAAGGTACGGTGGCTCACAGAAACCTGTCATTTAGGCTCTTAGAAAACCAACGCAAGAAATATTTCGAGGGTGCGTGTTTGAGACCCGCTTGACAAACATAAGAAATTTTCGTGTTCAGAATGGAAAGAAAACTTGGGGTAGGCTCAGCGCATCACTCCTGTAATCCCGTGACAGTGGCATGTCGAGCTAAGCAGATGGCATGTGCTTGTTTCCGCAGCACATACACTGAAATTGGGACTCTACATAGAAGTTTGAAAAGGCCTCAGCACTAGCATGAAACTCGGCCTGCCAGGTATGGTGGCTCACAGGAACTTGTCATTTAGGCACTTCAAAGACCAATGCAAAAAAAATTGCGATGGTGCCTGTTTGAGACACGCCCAACCCAGGTGGGAAATTCTCATCTTCAGAACGGAATCAAAACTTTGGTTAGGCTCGGGGCATCACACCTGTATTCTTCTGACAGTGGAATGTCGAGCTGGGCGGACGGCATGTGCTCATGTCGGCAGCACGTACACTGAAATTGGGACTCTAAAAAGAAGCTTGAAAAGGCTTCAGCACTAGAATGAAACTTGGCCTGCCAGGTACGGTGGCTCACAGGAACCTGTCATTTAGATGCTTCGAAGACCAATGCAAAATAAATTTTGAGGGTGCCCGCTCGAGACTTGTCCGACCAACATGGGTAATTTCCATCTTCAGAACGGAAACAAAACTTGGGTTAGGCTCAGCGCATCCCACTCCTAATCTTGTGACAGTGGAATGTCAAGCTGGGCAAACAACATGGGCTCACTTCCACAGCATGTACACTGAAATTGGGACTCTACATAGAAGCTTGAAAAGGCCTCAGCGCTAGCAGGAAACTTGGCTTGCCAGGTATGGTGGCTCACAGAAACCTGTCGTTTAAGCGCTTCGAAGACCAACGCAAAAAAATTTTTAGGGTGTGTGTTGGAGACCCGCCCGACCAACGTGGGAAATTTCCGTCTTCAGAACGGAATCAAAACTTTGGTTAGGCTTGGAGCATCACACCTGTATTCCCCTGAAAGTGAAATGTTGAGCCGAGCGGACAGCATGTGCTCTCGTCAGCAGCACTTACACTGAAATTGGGACTCTACAAAGAAGATTGAAAAAACCTCAGCGCTAGCAGGAAACTCAGCCTGCCAGGTACGGGGGCTCACAGAAACCTGTCATTTAGGTGCTTCGAAGACCAATGCAAAAAAAATTTTCAGGGTGCCTTTTTGAGACCTGCCCAAACAAAATAAGAAATTTTCATCTTCAGAACGGAAATAAAACTTAAGTTAGGCTTGGCGCATCACACCTGTAATCTCGTGACAGTGGAATGTCAAGCCAGGCGAACGACATGTGATCGCTTTGGCAGCACATACACTGAAATTGGGACTCTACATAGAAGCTTGAAATGGCCACAGTGCTAGCATGAAACTCGGCCTGCCAGGTACGGTGGTTCAGAGGAAACTGTCACTTAGGTGCTTAGAAGACCAACGCAAAAAATATTTAGAGGGTGCGTGTTGGAGACACGCCCGACCAACGTGAGAAATTTCCGTATTTAGAACGAAACCAAAACGTGGGTTAGGCTCGGGGCATCACACCTGTAATCCCATGACAGTGGAATGGCGAGCAGGGCGGACGGCATGTGCTCGCTTTGGCAGAAGGTACACTGAAATTGGGACTTACATAGAAGCTTGAAAAGGCCTCAGCGCTAGCATGAAACTTGGCTGGAAGGTACAGCCGCTCACAGGAACCTTTCATTTAGGTGCTTCAAAGACCAACGCATTAAAAAATTCGAGGGTGCGTGTTCGAGCTTTGCCCGCCCACCATGGGTAATTTCCGTCTTCAGAACGGAAACAAAACTTCGGATAGGCTCGGTGCATCACACCTGTAATCCCGTGATAGTGGAATGTCGAGTGGGGCTAACGGCATGTGCTCATTTCGGCAGCACGTACACTAAAATTGGGACTCTACGTAGAAGCTTGAAAAGGCCTCAGCGCTAGCATGAAACTCGACCTGCCAGGTACGGTGGCTCACAGGAACCTGTCATTTAGGCGCTTGAAAAACCAACGTAAAAATATTTCGAGGGTGGATGTTCGAGTCTCACCCGACCAACATGAGAAATTTCCATCTTCAGAACCGAAACAAAACTTGGGTTAGGCTCGGCGCATCACACCTGTAATCCCATAACAGTGGAATGTCAAGCCGAGCAAACGACGTGTGCTCGCTTCTGCAGCATGTACACTGAAATTGGGACTCTACATAGAAGCTTGAATAGGCCTCAGTGCTAGCATGAAACTCGGCCTTACAGGTACCCTGGCTCCCAGGAACCTGTAATTTAAGCGCTTCGGCGACCAACGCAAAAAAATTCGAGGGTGCGTGTTCGAGACCCGCCGGAACAGCATGGGAAATTTCCGTCTTCAGAAAGAAAACAAAACTTGGGTTAGGCTTGGGGCATCACACCTGTAATGCGTGACAGTGGAATGTCAAACCGAGCTAATGGCATGTGCTTGGTTTTGCAGCACCTACACTGAAATTGGGACTCTACATAGAAGCTTGAAAAGGCCTCAGTGCTAGCATGTAACTCTGCCTGCAAGGTATGGTGGCTCAAAGAAACTTGTCATTTAGGCGCTTCGAAGATTAACGCACAATAAATTTCGAGGGTGCGTGTTCGAGACCCGCCCAATAAACATGGGAAATTTTTGTCTACAGAATGGAAACAAAACTTGGGTTACGCTCGGCACATCACACATGTAATCCCGTGACAGTGGAATGTCGAGCCTGGCAGATGGCATGTGCTCGCTTCAGCAGCACGTACACTGATATTTGGACTCTACATAGAGGCTTGAATAGGCCTTAGAGCTAGCATGAAACTCGGCCTGCCAGGTACGGTGGCTCACAGAAACCTGTCATTTAGGCGCATCGAAGACCAACGCAAAAAACATTTAGAGGGTGCGTGGTCTAGACCGGTTCGATCAACATGGAAAATTTCCGTTTTCAGAACGGAAACCAAACTTTGGTTAAACTCGGCGCATCACACCTGTAATCCCGTGACAGTGGAATGTCAAGCCAGGCGGATGGCATGTGCTCGCTTCAGCAGCACATACACTAAAATTGGGACTCAACATAGAAGCTTGAAAAGGCGTCAGCGCTAGCATTAAACTCGGCCTGCCAGGTATGGTGGCTCACAAAAACCTGTCATTTAGGTGCTTCGAAGACCGACACAAAAAATTTCGAGGGAGGGTATTCGAGACCCGCTCTACCAACATGGGAAATTTTCATCTTCAGGACAAAAAGAAACCTTGGGATAGGCTCGGTGCATCACACCTGTAACCTCATGACAGTTCAATATCGAGCCGGGCTAATGACCTGTGCTCACTTCAGCAGCACAAACACTGAAATTGGGACTCTACATAGAAGCTTGAAAACACCTCAGTGCTAGCATGAAACTCGGCCTGCCAGGTACGGTGTCTCACAGGAACCTCTCATTTAGGTGCTTCGGAGACCAAAGCAAAAAAATTTTCGAGGGTGCTTGTTCGAGACCCGTCTGACCAAAATGGAAATTTCCGTCTTCAGATCAGAAACAAAACTTGGGTTAGGCTCGGCGCATCACACCTGTAATCCCGTGACAGTGGAATGTCAAGCCGGGCGGACGGCATGTGCTCGCTTCGGCAGCACGTACACTGAAATTGGGACTCTACATAGAAGCTTGAAAAGGCCTCAGAGCTAGCATGATACTCGGCCTGCCAGGTACGGCAGCTCACAGAAACCTGTCATTTAGGCTCTTTGAAAACCAACGCAAAGAATATTTCGAAGGTGCGTGTTCGAGACCCACTTGACAAACATAAGAAATTTTTGTGTTCAGAACGAAAAGAAAACTTGGGGTAGGCTCGGCGCATCACACCTGTAATCCCGTGAGAGTGGAATGTCAAGCTAAGCAGATGGGATTTGCTCACTTCGGCAGAACGTACACTGAAATTGGGACTCTACATAGAGGCTTCAAGAGGTCTCAGCACTAGCCTGAAACTCGGCCTGCCAGCAACGGTGACTCACAGGAACCTGTCATTGAGGCACTTCGAAGACCAACGCAAGAAATTTGCGATGGTGTGTGTTCGAGACACGCCCATCCCACGTGGGAAATTTCCGTCTTCAGAACGGAAACAAAACTTGGGTTAGGCTCGGCACATCACACCTGTAATTCGGTGACAGTGGAATGTCGAGCCAGGCAAATGGCATGTGCTCACTTCGGCAGCACGTACACTGAAATTGAGACTCTATATAGAAGCCGTCCCTTTGGGCATATGGCATGTGCTTGTTTCCGAAGCACGTACACTGAAATCGGGACTCTATAAAAAAGCTTGAAAACGCCTCAGCGAGAGCATGAAACTCGGCCTGCCAGGTACGGTGGCTCACAGGAACCTGTCATTTAGGCGCTTCCAAGACCAACACAATAAAAATAACGAGGGAGCGTGTTTGAGACCCGCCCGACCGACATGGGAAATTTCCGTCTTCAGAATGGAAACAAAACTTGGGTTAGTCTGGCGCATCACACTTGTAGTCTTGTGACAGTGGAATGTTGAGCCGGGCAGATGGCATGTGCTCACTTCGGCAGCATGTACACTGAAATTGGGACTCTTCATAGACGTTTAAAAAGGCCTCGGCGCTAGCATGAAACTCATCCTGCCAGGTACGGTGGCCTACAGAAATCTCTCATTTAAACGCTTTGAAGACCAACGCCAAAAATATTTTGAGGGTGCGTGTTCGAGACCCGCCCGACCAACGTATAAAATTTCCGTCTTCAGAACGGAAACAAAACTTGGGTTAAGCTCGGTGCATCACACATGTAATCCCGTGACAGTGGGATGTCGAGCCGGGTGGACGGCATGTGCTCATGTTGGCAGCATGTACACTGAAAGTGAAACTCTACATAGAAACTTGAAAAGGCCTCAGCGCTAGCATAAAACTTGGCCTGCCAGGTACGGTGGCTCACAGGAACCTGTCATTTAGGTGCTTCGAAGACGAACACACTAGAAATATTGAGGGTGGGTGCTGGAGACCCGCCCGACCAACATGGAAAATTTCCACCTTCAGGACGGAAACAAAACTTGGGTTAGGCTCGGTGGATCACACTTGTAATCCCGTGACAGTAGAATCGCTAGCCTGGAGAACGGCAGGTTCTCGCTTCGGCAGCACGTACACTGAAATTGGGACTCTTCATAGAAGTTTGAAAAGGCCTCAGCGCTATCATGAAACTCGGCCTGCCAGGTACGGTGGCTCACAGGAACTTGTCATTTAGGCGCCTCGAAGACCAATGCATAAAAATTGCGATGGTGCATGTTCGAGACACGCCCGACCCAAGTGGGGAATTCTGGTCTTTACAATGGAAACAAAACGTGGATTAGGCTCGGCACATCACACCTGTAATCCGGTAACAGTGGAATGTTGAACCGGGCGAATGGCATGTGCTCGCTTTGGCAGCACGTACACTGAAATTGGGACTCTACATAGAAACTTGTAAACACCTCAGCGATAGCATGAAAGTTGGCCTGCCAGGTACAATGGCTCACAGGAACCTGTCATTTAGGTGCTTCGAAGACCAACGCAGAAAAACTTTTGATGATGCGTGTTCAAGACCCGCCCAACCAACGTGGGAAATTTCCGTCTTCAGAACACAAACTAAACTTAAGATAAGCTTGGCGCATCACACCTGTAATCTTGTGACAGTGGAATGTCAAGCTGGGCGGATGGTATGTGCTTGTTTCAGCAGCACATACATTGAAATTGGGACTCTACCTAGAAGCCTGAAAAGGCCTCAGCGCTAGCATGAAACTCGGCCTGCCAGGTACAGTGGCTCACAGGAACCTGTCATTTAGGCGCTTCAAAGACCAACGGAAAAAAAATTTGAGGGTGCGTGTTTGAGACCCGCCCGTTCAACATGGGAAATTTCCGTCTTCAAGACGGAAACAAAACTTGGGTTAGGCTCAGCGCATCACACCTATAATCCCGTGACAGTGGAATGTCGAGCCAGGCAAATGGCATGTGCTCGCTACGGCAGCACGTACACTGAAATTGGGACTCTACATAGAAGCTTGAAAAGGCCTCAGTGCTAGCAGGAAACTCGGCCTGCCAGGTACGGTGGCTCACAGGAACCGCTTATATGAGCGCTTCGAAGACCATGGTAAAAAATATTTCGAGGGTGCGTGGTCGAGACCCGCCCGACCAACATGGGAAATTTCCGTCTTCAGAAAGGAAACGAAGCTTAAGTTAGGCTCGGCGCATCACAGCTGTTATTTCGTAACAGTGGAATGTTGAGCCAAGCGGACAGTGAGATCACAAATTCGAAACTGGCCTCGACTGACACAGCACTTCCCGCTTGCTATGAACAACATAAAAACCGAAAGCAATAAAGAAGCTGAGCCGGGCATGGCAAGTGCTCACTTTGGCAGCACGTACACTGAAATTGGGACTCTACATAGAAGCTTGAAAAGGCCTTAGCACAAGTATGAAACTCGGCCTGCCAGGTAGAGTGGCTTATAGGAACCTGTCATTTAGGAGCTTCAAAGACCAACAGTAAAATAATTTCGAGGGTGCGTTTTCGAGACTTGCCCGACCAACATGGGAAATTTCCGTCTTCAGAAAGGAAACGAAGCTTGGGTTAGGCTCGGTGCATCACACCCGTTATTTCATAACAGTGGAATGTTGAGCAGGGCGGACAGTAAGATCACAAATTCGAGACTGGCCTCGACTGACACAGCACTTCCCAGTTGCTATTAACAACATAAAAACCGAAAGAAATATAAAAGCTGAGCCGTGCACGGCATGTGCTCACTTCGGCAGCATGTACACTGAAATTGGGACTCTACATAGAAGCTTGAATAGGCCTTAGCGCTAGCATGAAACTCGGACTGCCCCATACGGCGGTTCTCAGGAACCTGTCATTTAGGCACTTCAAAGACCAACGCAAAATAAAGTTCGAGGGTGCGTGTTCGAGAGCTGCCTGACCAACACAAGCAATTTGTGACTTCAGAATGGAAACAAAACTTGGGTTAGGCTTGACGCATCATACCTGTAATAACGTGTTAGTGGAATGTCCAGCTGGGCAGATGACATGTGCTCGCTTTGGCAGCAGGTACACTGAAACTGGGACTCTACATAGAAGCTTGAAAAGCCCTCAGCACTAGCATGATTCTCGGCGTTCCAGGTAGTGTGGCTCACAGGAACCTGTCATTAAGGCACATCAAAGATCAATGGAAAGAATTATCCGAGGGTGCGTGTTCAAGACCCGCCCGACCAACATGGGAAATTTCCTTTTTCAGAACAAAAACAAAACTTGGGTTAGGCTTGGTGGATCACACCTGTAATCCCGTGACAGTGGAATCGCGAGCCTGGCAGACGGCAGGTGCTCGCTTCAGCAGCACGTACACTGAAATTGGGACTCTACATAGAATCTTGAAAAGGCCTCAGCACTAGCATGAAACTAGGCCTGCCAGATACGTTGGCTCACAGGTACCTGTCATTCAGGTGCTTCGAAGACCAAGTTAATAAAAATTTCGAGGGTACATGTTCAAGACTTGCCTGACCAAAATGGGAAATTTTCATCTTCAGAACAGATACAAAACTAAAGTTAGGCTTGGCGCATCACACCTGTAATCCCATGACAGTGGAATCTCGAGCCGGGCAGACAGCATATGCTCACTTCAACAGGCCGTACACTGAAATTGGAATACATAGAAGCTTGAAAAGGCCTCAGCGCTAGCATGGAACTCGGCCTGCCAAATACGGTGGCTCACAAGAACCTGTCATTTAGGCGCTTCGAAGAGCAATGCAGAAAAATTTTGAGGATGCATGTTCGAGACCTGCCCGACAACGTAAAAAATTTCCGTCTCCAGAAGAAAAACAAAATCTGGGTTAGGCTCAGCGCATCACACTTGTAATTCCGTTACAGTGGAATGTAGCATTAAGCGGCAGGTTTGTGTTTGCTTCGGCAGCACGTACACTGAAATTGGGACTCTACATAGAAGCTTGAAAAAACCTCAGTGCTAGCATGAAACTCGGCCTGCCAGGTATGGTGTCTCACAAAAATGTTTCATTTAGGCGCTTTGAAGACCAATGCAAAAAATATTTTTAGGGTGCGTGTTCGAGACCCGCCCGACCAACGTGGTAAATTTCCGTCTTCAGAACGGAAACAAAACTTGGGTTAGGCTCCGGGCATCACACCAGTATTCCCATGACAGTGGAACATCGAGCCGGGCAGACGGCATGCGCTCACGTCCGCAGCATGTACACTGAAATTGGGACATTACAAATAAGCTTGAAAAGGCCTCAGAGTTAGCATGAAACTCGTGCTGCCAGGTACAATGGCTCACAGGAACCTGTCATTTAGGAGTTTTGAAGACCAACGTAAAAAATATTTTGAGGGTGCCTGCTCGTGACTTGCCTGACCAACATGAAAAATTTCCGTCTTCAGAACAAAAACAAAACTTGGGTTAGACTCGACGCATCACACCTTTAATCCTGTGACAGTGAAATGTCAAGGCGGGCGGACAACATGTGGTCACTTTGGCAGCACGTACACTGAAATTTGGACTCTACATAGAAGCTTGAAAAGGCCTCAGCGCTAGCATGAAACTCGGCCTGCCAGGTACGATGGCTCAAAAAAACCTGTCATTGAGGCACTTCGAAGACCAATGCAAAAAACTTTTCGAGGGTGTGTTTTTGAGACTTGCCCAAACAACACGGGAAATTTCCATCTGCAGTACAAAAACAAAACTTAAGTTAGGCTCGGCGCATCACACCTGTAATCCCGTGACAGTGAAATATTGAGCTGGGCAAACGGCATGTGCTTGCATCAGCAGCAAGTACACGGAAATTGGGACTCTACATAGAAGCTTGAAAAGGCCTCAGCGCTAGCATGAAACTCGGAATGCCAGGTATGGTGGCTCACAGGAACCTGTCATTTAGGCACGTCGAAAACCAATGCAAAAATATTTCGAGGGTGCATGTTTCAGAACCGCCAGAACAACATGGGAAATTTCTGTCTTCAGAACGGAAACGAAACTTGGGTTAGGCTCGGCGCATCACACCTGTAATCTCGTGAGAGTGGAATGTCGAGCCGGGCAGACAGTGAGATGACAAATTCGAGACTGGCCTCGACGGACACAGCGCTACCTGCTTGCTATGAACAACATAAATACCGAAAGAAATAAAAAAGCTGAGCCAGGCACGGCATATGCTTGCTTTGGCAGCATGTACACTGAAATTGGGACTCTATATAAAAACTTGAAAAGGACTCAGCACTAGCATAAAACTCGGCCTGCAAAGTATGGTGGCTGACAGAAACCTGTCATTTAGGCGCATCGAAGACCAACGCAAAAATTTTCGAGGGTGTGTGTTCGAGACCCGCAGGACCAACATGGAAAATTTCTGTCTTCAGAACAAAAACAAAGCTTGAGTTATGCTCAGCGCATCACACCTGTAATCCCGTGACAGTGGAATGTTGAGCTGTGCGGACGGCATGTGCTCGCTTCAGCAGCACATACATGAAAATTGGGACTCTACATAGAAGCTTGAAAAGGGGTCAGTGCGCCCTGGGAACAGCATGTGCTTGCTTCGACAGCACGTACACTGAAATTGGGACTCTACATAGAAGCTTGAAGAGGCCTCAGCGCTAGCATAAAACTCGGCCTGCCAGGTACGGTGGCTCACAAAAACCTGTCATTTAGGCGCTTCGAAGACCAACGCAAAAAAATTTTTAGGGTGCATGTTCGAGACCCGCCCGACCAACGTGGATAATTTCCGTCTTCAGAACGGAAAAAAAACTTAAGTTAGGCTCGGGGCATCACACCTGTATTCTGCTGACAGTGAAATGTCGACCCGGGCGGACGGCATGTGCTCATGTTTGCAGCACGTACACTGAAACTGGGGCTCTACAAAGAAGCTTGAAAAGGCCTCAAAGTCAGCATGAAACTCGTCCTTCCAGGTATGTTGGCTCACAGAAACCTGTCATTTAGGCACTTTGAAGACCAACGCAGAAAAAATTTCGATGGTGCAGGTTCGAGACCTGCCCGACAAACTTGGGAAACTTCCGTCTTCAGAATGAAAACAAAACTTGGGTTAGGCTCGACACATCACACCTGTAGTCTTGTGACAGTGGAATGTCGAGCCAAGCAAAGGGCATGTGCTCGCTTCGGCAGCACATACACTGAGATTGGGACTCTACATTGAAGCTGTCGAGTTGGGCATACGGCATGTGCTTGTTTCCGAAGTACATACACTGAAATTAAGACTCTACATAGAAGCTTGAAAACACCTCAGCAATAGCATGAAACTCGGCCTGCCAAATACGGTGGTTCACAGGAGCATGTCATTTAGGCGCTTCGATGACCAACGCAAAAAAAATTTCAAGGGTGCGTGTTCGAGTCCTGCCCGACCAACATGTGAAACTTCAGTCTTCAGAACAAAAACAAAACTTTGGCTAGGCTTGGGGCATCACACCTGTAATCCCGTGACAGTGGAATGTCAAGCTGGGCATACGGCATGTGCTCGTGTTTGCAGCACATACATTGAAATTGGGACTCTACATAGAAGCTTGAAAAGGCCTCAGTGCTAGCAGGAACCTTGGCGTGCCAGGTACGGTGGCTCACAGGAACCTGTCATTTAGGCGCTTCAAAGACCAATGCAGAAAAAATTTCGAGGATGCGTGTTCGAGACCCGCCGGACCGACATGGGAAATTTCCGTCTTCAGAACAAAAACAAAACTTGGGTTAGGCTCGGCGCATCACATCTGTAATCCTGTGACAGTGGAATGTCGAGCCGGGAGAACCGATATGCTCGCTTCGGCAGCATGTACACTGAAATTGGGACTCTACATAGAAACTTGAAATGGCCTCAGTGCTAGCATAAAACTCGGCCTACCAGCTACGGACACTCACAGGAACCTGTCATTTAGGTGCTTCAAAGACCAACACAAAAAAATTTCCAGGGTGCGTGTTGGAGACCCCCCCGACCATCATGGGACATTTCCACCCTCAGAACGGAAACAAAACTTGGGTAAGGCTTTGCACATCACACCTGTGATCTTGTGACAGTGGAATATAGAGCCGGGCGGACGGCATGTGCTCACTTCGACAGCACGTAAACTGAAATTGGGACTCTAAATAGAAGCTTGAAAAGGCCTCAGCACTAGCATGAAACTTGGCCTGCCAGGTACGTTGGCTCACAGGAATCTGTCATTTAGTCGTTTCGAAGACCAATGCAAAAAATATTTCGAGGGTGGGTGTTCAAGACCCACGCGACCAACATAAAAAAATTTCCGTCTTCAGAATGAAAACAAAACTTGGGTTAGGCTCGGCACATCACACCTGTAATCCCATAACAGTGGAATGTCGAGTCGAGTGAACGGCATGTGCTCGTTTCTGCAGCACGTACATTGAAATTGGGACTCTACATAGAAGCTTGAAAAGGCCTCAGCGCTAGCATGAAACTCAGCCTGCCAGGTACGGTGGCTCACAGGAACCTGTCATTTAGTCGCTGCAAAAACCAAAGCCAAAAATATTTTGAGGTTGCGTTTTTGAGATTCGCCCGAACAACATGAGGAACTTCCGTCTTCAGAACAAAAACAAAACTTGGGTTAGGCTGGGCGCATCACACCTGTAATCCCGAGACAGTGGAATGTCGAGCCGGGCAGATGGCATGTGCTCACCTCGGCAGCAGTAGACTGAAATTGGGACTCTACATGGAAGCTTGAAAAGGCCTCAGCGCTATCATGAAAATCGGCCTGCCTGGTACAATGGCTCACAAGAACCTGTCATTTAGGCGCTTCATAGACCAACGAAAAAATTTTGAGGGTGCGTGTTCGAGACCCGCCCGACCAGCATGAGAAATTTTCGTCTTCAGAACAAAAACAAAACTTGGGTTAGGCTCGGCGCATCAAACCTGTAACCTCGTGACAGTGGAATGTCGAGCTGGGCGGATGACATGTGCTTGTGTAGGCAGCACATACGCTGAAATTAGGACTCTACATAAAAGCTTGAAAAGGCCTCAGCTCTAGCATGAAACTCGGCCTGCCAGGTACGGTGGCTCACAGGAACCTGTCATTTAGGCTCTTCGAAGACCAACGAAAAAGAAATTTCTAGGGTGCATGTTGGAGACCTGCCTGACCAACATGGGAAATTTCCACCTTCAGAACAGAAACAAAACTTAAGTTGGGCTCGGTGCATCACACCGGTAATCCTGTGAAAGGAAAATGTCGAGCCAAGCAGACAGTATGTGCTTGCTTTGGCAGCACGTACACTGAAATTGAAACTCTACATAAAAGCCGTCGTGTTGTGCATAATACATGTGCTCGTTTCCGAAGCAAGGACCCTGAAATTGGGCCTCTACATAGAAGCTTGAAAATGCCTCAGCGATATCATGAAAATCAGCCTGCCAGGTATGGTGGCACACAAAAACCAGTGTAATAGGTGCTTCAAAGACCAACACATAAAAAATTTCGAGTGTGCGTGTTCGAGACCCGCCGGACCAACGTGGAAAATTTCCGTCTTTAGAACGGAAAAAAAAGTTGGATGAGGCTCTGCGCAGTACACCTGTAATCCTGTGACAGTGGAATGTCGAGTTGGACATAGGGCATGTGCTTGCTTCTGCAGCACATACACTAAAATTGGGACTCTACATAGATGATTGAAAACGCCTCAGTGCTAGCATGAAACTCGGCCCGCCAGGTATGGTGGCCCACAGGAACCTGTCATTTAGGCGCTTAGAAAACCAATGCAAAGAAAATTTTGAGGGTGCGTGTTCGAGACCCGCCCGACAAACATGGGAAATTTCCGTCTTCAGAACGGAAACAAAACTTGGGTGAAACTCGGCGCATCACACCTGCAATCCCGTGACAATGGAATGTTGAGCCGGGCGGACAACATGCGCTTGTTTCGGCAGCACATACACTGAAAATGGGACTCTAAATAGAAGCTTGAAAAGGCCGCAGCACAAGCATGGAACTCGGCCTGCCAGTTATGGTGGCTCACAGAAACCTGTCATTTAGGCACTTCGAAGACCAAGGTTAAAAAAATTTTGAGGGTGCCTGTTCGAGACCTGCCCGAAAAACATAGAAAATTTTCGTTTTCATAATGGAAACAAAACCTGGGTTAGGCTTTGCACATCACACCTGTAATCTCGTGACAGTGAAATATTGAGCCGGGCGGATGGCATGTGCTCACTTCGGCAGCAGGTACACTGAAATTGGGACTCTACATAAAAGCTTGAAAAGGCCTCAGCGTTAGCATGAGACTCGGCCTGCAAGGTATGGTGACTTACGGGAACCTATCATATAGGCGCTTCGAAGACCAACGCAAAAAATATTGGAGGGTGCGTGTTCGAGACCCTCCCGACCAATATGGGAAATTTCCGTCTTCAGAACGGAAACAAAACTTGGGTTAGGCTCAGCGCATCACACCTGTAATTCCGTGACAGTGGAATGTCGAGCCGGGCTAAAGGCATGTGCTCACTTCGGCAGCACATACACTGAAATTGGCACTCTACATAGAAGCCATCGAGCTGGGCATACGGCATGTGCTCGTTTCTGAAACACGTACACTGAAATTGGGACTCTACATAGAATCTTGAAAAGGCCTCAGTGCTAGCATGAACCTCGCCCTGCCAGGTATGGTGTCTCACAGAAACCTGTCATTTAGGTGCTTCAAAGACCAATGCAAAAAATATTTTGAGGGTGCGTGTTTGAGACCCGCCCGACAAACATGAAAAATTTTCGTGTTCACAACGGAAACAAAACTTGGGTTAGGCTCGGCGCATCACACCTGTAATTTTGTAAAAGTGGAATGTCAAGCCGGGAAGACAGCATGTGCTCGCTTCAGCAGCACATACACTGAAATTGGGACTCTAAATAGAAGCTTGAAAAGGCCTCAGTGCAAGCATGAAACTCGGCCTGCCAGGTACGGTGGCTCACAGAAACCTGTCATTTAGGCGCTTCAAAGACCAAGGCAAAAAATATTTTGAGGGTGCATGTTTGAGATCTGCCCAACCAACATGGGAAATTTTCGTTTTCAGAACGGAAACAAAACTTGGGTTAGGCTTTGCGCATCACACCTGTAATCTCGTTACAGTGAAATAACGAGCTGGGCAAACGGCATGTACTCGCTTCGGCAGCAGGTACACTGAAATTGAAACTCTACATAGAAGCTTGGAAAGGCCTCAAAACTAGCATGAGACTCGGCCTGCCAGGTATAATGACTCACGGGAAACTGTCATTTAGGTGCATCAAAGACCAACGCAAAAAATATTCTGAGGGTGCCTGTTCAAAAGTCGCCTGACCAACGTGGGAAATCTCCTTCTTCAGAACGAAAACAAACGTTTGTTAGGCTCGGCGCATCACACCTGTAATTTCGTGACAGTGGCATGTCGAGCCGGGCGGATGGCTTGTGCTCGTTTCAGCAGCACGTACACTGAAATTTGGATGCTACATAGAAGATTGAAAAGGTCTCAGTGCTAGCATGAAACTCGGCCTGCCTGGTACAGTGGCTCACAGGAATCTGTCATTTAGGCAATTCGAAGACCAATGCAAAAAAATTATGAGGGTGCGTGTTTGAGACCTGCCCGACCAACATGGGAAATTTCCGTCTTCAGAACGGAAACAAAACTTGGGTTAGGCTTGGTGCATCACACCTGTTATCCCGTGACAGTGGAATGTCGAGCCAGGCGGACGGCATGTGCTCACTTTGGCAGAAGGTACACTGAAATTGGGAATCTACATAGAAGCTTGAAAAGGCATCAGCGCTAGCATGAAACTCGGCCTGCCAGGTACGGTGGCTAACTGGAACCTGTCATTTAATCACTTCGAAGTCCAACGCAAATAAAATTTCAAGGGTGCGTGTTCGAGGTCTGCCCGACCAACAAGGGAAATTTCCGTCTTCAGAATGAAAAGAAAACTTGGGTTAGGCTCAGCGCATCACACCTGTAATCCCGTGACAGTGGAATGGCAAGCTAAGCAGATGGGGTGTGCTCGCTTCTGCAGCACGTACACTGAAATTGGGACTCTACATAGAAGCTTGGAAAGGCCTCAGCGCTTGCATAAAACTTGGCATGCCAGGTACGGTGGCTCACAGAAACCTGTCATTTAGGGGCTTCCAATACCAACGCTAAAGAAAATTCGATGGTGGATGTTCGAGACCCGCCCGACCAACATGGGAAATTTCCGTCTTTAGAACAGAAATAAAATTTGGGTTAGGCTTGGCGCATCACCCTTGTAATCTTGTGACAGTGGAATGTCAAGCCAGGCAAATGACATGTGCTCGCATCGGCAGCACATACACTGAAATTGGGACTTTACATAGAAGCTTGAAAAGGTCTCAGCGGTAGCATGAAACTCGGCCAGCCAGGTACAGTGGCTCACAGGAACCTGTCATTTAGGCTCTTCGAAGACCAATGGAAAAAACACTTTGAGGGTGGGTGTTCGAGACCCGCCTGACCAACATGGGAAATTTCTGTTTTTAGAACGGAAATAAAATTTCAGTTAGGCTCGGCGCATCACACTTGTAATTACGTGACAGTGGAATGTCAAGACGGGCAAACGACATGTGCTCGTTTTGGCAGCACGTACACTGAAATTGGGACTCTACATAGAAGCTTGAAAAGTCCTCAGCGCTAGCATGAAACTTGGCCTGCCAGGTACAATTGCTCACAGGAAACTGTCATTTAGGTGCTTCAAAGATCAACGTGAAAAACATTTCGAGGGTGCGTGTTCGAGACCTGCCCGACCAACGTGGGAAATTTTCGTCTTCAGAACGGAAACTAAACTTGGGTTAGGCTCGGCACATCACATTTGTAATTCGTGACAGTGAAATGTCGAGCTAAGCAAAGGGGATGTGCTCGGTTCACCACCACGTACACTGAAATTGGGACTCTTCAAAAAGTTTGAAAAGACCTCAGTGCTAGCATGAAACTCGGCCTTCCAGGTACGGTGGCTAACAAAAACCTGTTTTTTAGGCGCTTCGAAGACCAACGCAAAAAATTTGTGATGGTGTGTGTTCGAGACACCTCGACCCACGTTGAAAATTTCCGTCTTCAGAACGAAAACAAAACTTGGGTTAGGCTCGGCACATCACACCTGTAATCTTGTGACAGTGGAATGTTGGGCCAGGCAGACGGCTTGAGCTCGCTTCTGCAGCACATACTCTGAAATTGGGACTCTACATAAAAGCTTGAAAAGGCCTGATTGCTAGCATGAAACTCGGCCTGCAAGGTACGGTGGCTCACAGACACCTGTCATTTAGGCGCTTCGAAGACCTACGCAAAAAAATTTTGAGGGTCCGTGTTCGAGACCCACCCGACTGACATGGAAAATTTCCGTTTTCAGAACGGAAAAAAAACTTAGGTTATGCTCAGTGCATCACACCTGTAATCCCGTGACAGTGGAATGCCAAGCCGGGTGGATGGCAAGTGCTCGCTTCAGCAGAACGTACACTGAAATTGGGACGCTACATAGAAGCCGTCGAGTTGGGCATACTTCATGTGCTCGTTTCCGAAGCACGTACACTGAAATCAAGAATCTACATAGAAGGTTGAAAATGCCTCAGCGATAGCATGAAACTCGGCCTGCCAGGTATGGTGGCTCACAGAAACCTGTCATTTAGGTGCTTCGAAGACCAACGCAAAAAAAATTTCGAGGGTGCGTGTTCAAGACACGCTCGACCGACATGGAAAATTTCCGTCTTTAGAACGGAAACAAAACTTGGGTTAGGCTGGGGCATGACACCTGTAATCCCGTAACAGTGGAATGTCCTGCCAGGTGAACGGCATGTGCTCACTTTGGCAGCACGTACACTGAAATTGAAACTCTACATAGAAGCTTGAAAAGGCCTCAGCGCTAGCATGAAACTCGGTCTGCCAGGTATGGGGACTCACAGGAACCTGTCATTTAGGCACTTCCAAGTCCAACGCAAAGAAATATTCGAAGGTGCATGTTCGAGACACGCCCGACCCACGTGGGAAATTCCGGTCTTTAGAATGGAAAGAAAACGTGGGTTAGGCTCGGCACATCACACCTGTAATCCCGTGACAGTGGAATGTCAAGCCGGGCAAACAGCATGTGCTCGCTTTGGCAGCATGTACACTGAAATTGGGAACTCTACATAGTGGCCTGTAAACACCTCAGCGCTAGCATGAAATTCAGCCTGCCAGGTATGGTGGCTCACAGGAACCTGTCATTTAGGCGATTCAAAGACCAACGCAGAAAAAATTTCGAGGGTGTGTATTCGAGACCCGCCCGACCAACAAGGGAAATTTCCATCTTCAGAACGGAAACAGAACTTGGTTTAGGCTCTGTGCATCACACCTGTAATCTCATGACAGTGGAATGTCGAGCAAAGCAGATGGGATGTGCTCGCTTCCGCAGCACGTACAACGAAATTGGGACTCTACATAGAAGCTTGAAAAGACCTCAGTGCTAGCATGAAACTTGGCCTTCCAGGTACGGTGGCTCACTGGAACCAGTCATTTAGGCGCTTCGAAGAATAACGCAAAAAATTTGCGATGGTGCATGTTAGAGACACGCCTGACCCACGTGGGAAATTTCTGTCTTCAGAACGGAAACTAAACCTGATTTAGGCTCGGCGCATCACACTTGTAATCCGGTGACAGTGGAATGTCGAGCCAGGCGGACGGCATGTGCTCGCTTGGGACTCATGTAAACTGAAATTGGGACTCCACATAGAAGCTTAAAAAGGCCTCAGCGCTAGCATGAACCTTGGCCTGCCTGCCAGGTACTGTGGCTAACTGAAACCTGTCATTTAGGCGCTTTGAAGTCCAATGCAAATAAAATTTCGAGGGTGTGTATTAGAGACCCGCCCGACCAACAAGGGAAATTTGTGTCTTCAGAACGGAAACAAAACTTGGGGTAGGCTCAATGCATAACACCTGTAATCCCGTGACAGTAGAATGTCGAGCTGGGCAAATGGCATGTGCTTGCTTCGGCAGCACGTACACTGAAATTGGGACCCTTCATAGAAGCTTGAAAAGGCCTCAGCGCTAGCATGAAACTCGGCCTGCCAGGTACGGTGGCTCACAGAAATCTGTCCTGTCTTTAGGTGCTTCAAAGACCAACGAAAAATTTTTGAGGGTGCGTGTTCAAGACGCGCCTGACCAACGTGGGAAACTTCCGTCTTCAGAACAGAAACAAAACTTGGGTTAGGCTTGGTGCATCACACCTGTAATCTTGAGACAGTGGAATGTCGAGCCGGGCAGACGACATGTGGTCGCTTCTGCAGCACATACACTGAAATTGGGACTTTATATAGAAGCTTTGCAAGGACTCAGCGCTAGCATGAAACTCGGCCTACCAGGTATGGTGGCTCACAAAAACCTGTCGTTTAGGTGCTTCGAAGACCAACGCAAAAAAATTCTAGGGTGCATGTTTGAGACCCGCCTGACCAACCTGTGAAATTTCCGTCTTCAGAACAAAGACAATACTTGGGATAGGCTCGGTGCATCACACCTGTCATCTTGTGACAGTGGAATGTCGAGCCATGTGGACGGCATGTGCTCGCGTCGGCAGCACGTACACTGAAATTGGGACTCTACATAGAAGCTTGAAAAGGCCTCAGTGGTAGCATGAAACTCAGCCTGCCAGGTACGGTGGCTTACAGGAACCTGTCCTTTAGGCATTTCCAAGACCAACGCATAAAAAAATTTGAGAGTGCGTGTTCGAGACCCGCCCGACCAACGGGGGAAATTTCCATCTTTAGAACGGAAACAAAACTTGGGTTAGGCTCGACGCATCACACCTGTAATTCCGTGACAGTGGAATGTTGAGCCGAGAAAACGGCATGTGCTCACTTCGGGATCACGTACACTGAAATTGGAATTCTTCATAGAAGCTCGAAATGGCCTCAGTGCTATCATGAATCTCGGCTTGCCAGGTACAGCGGCTCACAGGAACCTGTCATTTAGGCACTTTGACGACCAACGTTAAAAATATATTGAGGGTGCGTGTTCAAAACCCGCCTGAACAACATGGGAAATTTCCGTCTTCAGAACGGAAACAAAACTTGGGTTTGTCTTGGTGCATCACACCTCTAATTCCGTGACATTGGAATGTTGAGCCAGGCGAACGGCTTGTGCTTGCATTGGCAGCACGTACACTGAAATTGGGACTTTACATAGAAGCTTGAAAAATCCTCAGTGCTAGCATGAAACTCGGCCTGCCAAGTACGGTGGCTCACAGAAACCTGTCATATAGGCGCTTCGAAGACCAACGCAAAAAAATTTCGAGGGTGCGTGTTCGAGACCTGCCCGACAAATGTGGGAAAATCAAGTCTTCTGAACGGAAACAAAACTTGCATTAGCCTTGGAGCAACACACCTCTAATCCTGTGACAGTGAAATGTCGAGCCGTGCAGATGGCATGTACTTGCTTCGGCAGCATGTACTTTGAAATTGGGACTCTACATAGAAGCTTGAAAAGGCCTCAGTGCTAGCATGAAACTCGGCCTGCCAGGTACGGTGGCTCACAAGAACCTGTCATTAAAGCACTTCACAGACCAACGCAAAATAAATTTCGAAGCTGTGTGTTCGAGACCCGCCCGACCAACGTGGGAAATTTCCGTCTTCAGAACAGAAACAAAACTTGGGTAGGCTCGGCGCATCACACCTCTAATTTCGTTAGAGTGGAATGTCTAGCCAGGTGGATGGCATGTGCTCACTTCGGCATCACGTATACTGAAATTGGGACTCTACGTAGAGGCTTGAAAAGACCTCATCTCTAGAAGGAGACTCGGCTTACCAGGTACAGTGGCTCACAGGAACCTGTCATTTAGAAGCTTCGAAGACCAACGCAAAAACATTTTGGGGGTGCGTGCTCGAGATTCGCCAGATGAACATCGGAAATTTTTGTCTTCAGAACGGAAACAAAACTCGGGTTTGTCTCAACGCATCACACCTGTAATCCTGTGACAGTGGAATGTCGAGACGGGCAGATGGCATGTGCTTTCTTCGGCAGCACATACACTGCAATTGGGACTGTACACAGAAGCTTGAAAAGGCCTCAGTGCTAGCTTGAAACTCGGCCTGTCAGGTATGGAGGCTCAAAGAAACCTGTCATTTAGGTGCTTCGAAGACCAACGCAAGAAATTTCGAGGGTGCCTGTTCGAGACCCGCCCGACCAGCATGGTAAATTTCCATCTTCAGAACAAAAACAAAACTTGGGTTAGGCTCGTCGTATCACACCTGTAATCCCGTGACAGTCGAATGTCCAGCCAGGCAAACAGCATGTGCTCGCTTCGGCAGCACATACACTCAAAATGGGACGCTACATAGAAGCTCAAGAAGCTCTCAGCGCTAGTATGAACCTCGGCCTGCCAGGTATGGTGGCTCACAGAAACCTGTCATTTAGGCGCTTGGAAGACCAATGCTAAAAAAATTTTGAGGGTGCGCGTTCGAGATGCGCCCGACCAAGGTAGGAAATCTCCGTCTTCAGAATGGAAACAAAACTTGAGTTAGCCTCAGCGCATCACACCTGTAATCCCGTGACACTGAAATGTTGAGCCGGGCAAACAATTTGTGTTCGCTTCGGCAAGACGTACACTGAAATTGGGACTTTATATAGAAAGTTGAAAAGGCCTCAGCACTAGCAGGAAACTCGGGCACCCGGGTACGGTGGCTCACAGGAACCTGTCATTTAGGTGCTTCGAAGACCAACGCAAAAAATTTCGAGGGTGCGTGTTCGAGACCCGCCTGACCAACATGGTAATTTTCCGTCTTCAGACCTGAAACAAAACTTGGGTTAGGCTCGGCACATCACACCTGTAATCCCGTTACAGTGGAATGTCGAGCCGGGCGGACGGCATGTGCTTGCTTTGGCAACAGGTAAACTGAATTTGGGACTCTACATAGAAGCTTTGCAAGGCCTCAGCGCTAGCATGAAACTCGGCCTGATAGGTATGGTAGCTCACAGGAACCTGTCATTTATTCGCTTCGAAGACCAACGCAAAAAATTTCTAGTGTGCGTGTTCGAGACCCGCCCGACCAACATGGGAAATTTCCATCTTCAGAACGGAAACAAAACCTGGGTTAGGCTCGGTGCATTACACCTGCAATCCCGTGACAGTGGAATGTCGAGCCGTGCTGATGGCAAGTGCTTGCTCCAGCAGGAACTACACTGAAATTTGGACTCTACATAGAAGCTTGAAAAGGCCTCAGCAAAAGCATGAAACTCGGCCTGCCAGGTACGGTGGCTCCCAGGAACCTGTCATTTAGGCTCTTTGAAGACCAACGCAAAAGAAATTTTGAGGGTGCCTGTTGGAGACCCACCCGACCAACATGGGAAATTTTCACCTTCAGAACGGAAACAAAACTTTGGTTAGGCACGGCACATCACACCTGTAATCCCGTGACAGTGGAATGTCGACCCATGCAGATGACATGTGCTCGGTTCGGCAGCACGTACACTGAAATTGGAACTCTACATAAAAGCTTGAAAACGCCTCAGCGCTAGCATGGAACTCGGCCTGCCAGGTATGGTGGCTCACAGCAACCAGTCATTTAGGTGCTTCAAAGACCAACGCAGAAAAAATTTCAATGGTGCGTGTTTGAGACCCGCCTGACCAACGTGGGATATTTCCTTCTTCAGAACATAAACAAAACTTGGGTTAGGCTCGGCGCATGTCACCTGTAATTTTGTGACAGTAGAATGTCGAGCCAAGCAGATGGCATGTGCTCACTTCGGTAGCACGTACACTGAAATTGGGACTCTATATACAAGCGGTCGAGCTGTGCATATGGCATGTGCTCATTTCTGAAGCACGCACATGGAAATTGGGAGTCTACATAGAAGATTTAAAAGGCCTCAGCACTAGCATGAAACTCGGCCTGCCAGGTATGGTGGCTAACAGAAACCGGTCATTTAGGCACTTCGAAGACAAACACAGAAAATATTTCGATGGTGCGTGTTCGAAACCCGCCTGTTCAAGGTGGGAAATTTCCGTCTTTAGAACAGAAACAAAACTTAGGTTCGGCTCGGTGCATCACACCTGTAATCCCATGACAGTGGAATGTCGAGCTGCACAGATGGCGTGTGCTCACTTCAGCAGCATGGACACTGAAATTGGGACTCTACATGGAAGCTTGAAAAGGCTTCAGCACTAGTATAGAACTTGGCCTGCCAGGTACGGTGGCTCACTGGAACCTGACATTTAGGCTCTTCGAAGACCAACGCAAAAGAAATTTCGAGGGTGCGTGTTGGAGACCCGCCCGACCAACACTGGAATTTTCTGTTTTCAGAACCGAAACAAAACTTGGGCACATCACACCTGTAATCCCATGACAGTGGAATGTCGAGCCGGGAAAACGGCATGTGCTTGCTTCGGCAGCACGTATAATGAAATTGGGACTTTACATAGAAGCTTGAAAAGACCTCAGCACTAGCATGAGACTCGGCCAGCCAGGTATGGTGACTCACAAGAACCTGTCATTTAGGCGCTTTGAAGACCAACATAAAAAATATTTCGAGGGTGTGTTTTTGAGACCTGACTGACCAAAATAAGAAATTTCCGTTGTCAGAATGGAAACAAAACTTGGATTAGGCTCAACCCATCACACCTGTAATCCCATGACAGTGGAATGTCGAGCCGGGTGGATGGCATGTGCTCGCATTGACAGCACGTACACCGAATTTGGGACTCTACATGGAAGCTTGAAAAGGCCTCAGTGCTAGTATAGAACTCGACCTGCCAAGTATGGTGGCTCACAGGAACCTGTAATTTAGGCGCTTTGAAGACCAACGTAAAAGAAATTTTGAGGGTGCGTGTTGAAGACCCACCCAACCAACATGGGAAATTTCCACCTTCAGAACAGAAACAAAACTTGGGTTAGGCTTGGTGCATCCCACCTGTAATCCCGTGACAGTGGAATGTCGAGCCGAACAAACGGCATGTGCTCGCTTCGGCAGCACATATACTGAAATTGGGACTCTACATAGAACTTGAAAACACCTCAGCTCTAGCATGAAACTCGGCCAGCCCGGTACAGTGGCTCACAGGAACCTGTCATTTACATGCATCTAAGACCAACGCAAAAGAAATTTCGATGGTGTGTGTTCGAGACCTTCCTGACAAATATAAGAAATTTCCGTCTTCAGAATGGAAACAAAACTTGGGTTAGTCTCTACGCATCACACCTGCAATTCCATGACAATGGAATGTCGAGCCGGGCAGACAACATGTGCTCACTTTGGCAGCACGTACACAGAAATTAAGACTCTACATAGAAGCTTGAAAAGGCCTAAGCGCAAGCAGGAAACTCGGCCTGCCAAGTACGGTGCCTCACAGAAATCTGTCATTTAGGCGCTTCGAAGACCAAGGCAAAAAAAATTTCGAGGGTGTGTGTTCGAGACCCGCCTGATCAACCTGGGAAATTTCCGTCTTTAGAACAGAAACAAAACTTGGGTTAGGCTTGGCGCATCACACCTGTAATCCCGTGACAGTGAAATGTCGAGCTGGGCAGACATCATGTGCTCGCTTCAGCAGCACATACACTGAAATTGGAACTCTACATAAAAGCTTGAAACAACCTCAGCGCCAGCATGAAACTCGGCTAGCCAGGTACGGTGGCTCATAGGAACCTGTCATTTAGGCACTTCGAAGACCAACGCAAAAGAAATTTCGAGGGTGTGTGTTCGAGACCCGCCCGACCAACATAAGAAATTTCCGTCTTCAGAACGGAAACAAAACTTGGGTTAGGCTCAGTGCATCACACCTGTAATTCCGTGACAATGGAATATCGAGCCGGGCGGATGGCATGTGGTCGCTTCGGCAGCACGTACACTTAAATTGAGACTTTACATAGAATCTTGAAAAGGCCTCAGTGCTAATATAGAACTTGGCCTGCCAGGTACGGTCACTCACAGGAACCTGTAATTTGGGCGCTTTGAAAACCAATGCAAAAGATATTTTGAGGGTGCGTGTTGAAGACCCACCCGACCAACATGAAAAATTTCCGTCTTCCAAATGGAAACAAAGCTTGGGTTAGGCTCGGCGCATCCCACCTGTAATCCCGTGACAGTGGAATGTCGAGCCAGGCAAACGGCATGTGCTCCTTTCGGCAGCACGTACACTGAAATTGGGACTCTCCATAGAAGCTTTAAAAGGTCTCAGTGCTAGCATGAAACTCGGCCTGCCAGGTACGGTGGCTCACAGGAACCTGTCATTTAGGCGCTTCGAGGACCAACGAAAAAATATTTTGAGGGTGCGGGTTCGAGACCCGCCCGACCAACATGGAAAATTTCAGTCTTCAAAACGGAAAGAAAACTTGGGTTAGGCTTGGCGCATCACACCTTTAATCCCATGACAGTGGAATGTCGAGCTGAACGTATGGCCTGTGCTCCCTTTGGCAGCATGTACCGGAAATTGGGGCTCTACATAGAAGCTTGAAAATGCCTCAGTGCTAGCATGAAACGTGGCCTGCCTGCTATGATGGCTCACAGAAACCTGTCGTTTAGGCTCTTCGAAGACCAACGCAAAAAATATATCGAGGGTGCGTGTTCGGGACCAGCCCGACCAACGTGGGAAATTTCCGTCTTCAGAACGGAAACAAAATTTGGGTTAGGCGTGGCGCATCACACCTGTCATCCCATGACAGTGGAATGTAGAGCCGAGCGGATAACATGTGCTCGCTTTGGCAGCACATACACTGAAATTGGGACTCTACATAGAATCTTGAAAAGGCCTCAGTGCTTGCATGAAACACGGTTTGCCAGGTACAGTGTCTCACAGGAACCTGTCATTTAGGCACTTTAAAGACAAACGCAAAAAAATTTTCTGGGTGCCTGCTCAATACCCGCCCGACCAACATGAGAAATTTCCGTCTTCAGAATGGAAACAAAAGTTTGGTTAGGCTCGGCGCATCACACCTGTAATCCCGTGACAGTGGAATGTCGAGCCGGGCGGCCGGCATGTGCTTGCGTCGGCAGCACGTACACTGAAACTAAGACTCTATATAGAAGCTTGAAAAGGCCTCAGCGGTAGTATAGAACTCCGCCTGCCAGGTACGGTGGCTCACAGGAACCTGTAATTGAGGCGCTTTGACGACCAACGCAAATGAAAGATTGAGAAGGCGTGTTGGAGACCCACCTGACAAACATGGGAAATTTTTACCTTCAGAACGGAAACAAAACTTGGGTTAGGCTCGGCGCATCCCACCTGTAATCCCATGACAGTGGAATGTCAAGTCAGGCAAACATGTGCTCGCTCCGGCAGCATGTACACTGAAATTGGGACTCTACATAGTAGCTTGAGAAGGCCTCAGTGCAAGCATGAAACTCGGCCTGCCAGGTACAGTGGCTCACACAAACCTGTCACTTAGGTGCTTTGAAGACCAACGCAAAAAAAATTTCGAGGGTGCGTGTTCGAGACCCACCCAACAAACATGGAAAATTTCCATTTCCAAAACAAAAACAAAACTTGGGTTAGGATCGGCGCATCACACCTGTAATCCTGTGACAGTAAAATGTGGAGCAGGGAGAATGGCATGTGCTCGCTCCAGCAGCATGTACACTGAAATTGGGACTCTACATAGAAGCCATCGAGCAGGCCATACAACCTGTGCTCATTTTCGAAGCACATACACTGTAATTGGGACTCTACATAGAAGCTTGAAAAGGCCTCAGCACTAGCCTGAAACTCGGTCTGCCAGGTACGGTGGCTCACAGGAACCTGTCATTTAGGCGCTTCGAAGACCAATGCAAAAAAGATTTCGAGGGTGCATGTTCGAGACCCGTTCCACCAACGTGGGACATTTCCGTCTTAAGAATGGAAACAAAGATTGGGTTTGGCTCTGCACATTACACCTGTAATCTCGTGACAGTCGAATGTCGAGCCGAGCAATGGGCATGTGCTTGCTTCGGCAGCACGTACACTGAAAATGGGACTCTACATAGAAGCTTGAAAAGGCCTCAGCACTAGCATGATACTTGGCCTGCCAGGTACGGTGGCTCACAAGAACCTATCATTTAGGTGCTTCGAAGACCAATGCAAAAAATATTTCGAGAGTACGTGTTCAAGACCCGCCCGACGAACATGTGAAATTTCCGTTTTCAGAACAGAAACAAAACTTGGGTTAGGCTCGGTGCATCACACCTGTAATCCTGTGACAGTGGAACGTCCTGCTGGGCAGACGGCATGTTCTCATGTCGGCAGCACGTACACTGAAATTGGGACTCTACATAGAAGCTGTCGAGTTGGGCATATGGCATGTGCTCGTTTTTGAAGCATGTACACTGAAATTGGGACTCTACATAGAATCTTGAAAACGCCTCAGTGATAGCAGGAAACTCGGCCTGCCAGGTATGGTGGCTCACAGGAACCTGTCGTTTAGGCACTTTGAAGACCAACGCAAAAAAAATCTTGAGGGTGCTGTTTGAGACCCGCCTGGCCAACGTGGGACATTTCCGTCTTCAGAACAGAAACACAATGTGGGTTGGGCTCGGCCCATCAAACCTGTAATCCCGTGACAATGGAATGTCGAGCCAGGCGGACGGCTTGTGCTTGCTTCGGCAGCATGTACACTGAAATTAAGACTCTACATTGAAGCTTGAACATACCTCAGCGCTAGCATTAACTCGGCCTGCCATGTACAGTGGCACACAGGAACTTGTTTTTAGGTGCTTTGAAGACCAACACAATAAAAATTTCGAGGGTCGTGTTCGAGACCGCCCAAGCAACATGGAAAATTTTCGTCTTCAAAATTGAAACAAAACTTGGGTTAGCCTCGGTGCATCACAGCTGTAATCCCGTGACAGTGGTATGTCGAGTTGGATGGACGGCTGGTGCTCGCTTTGGCAGCATGTACACTGAAATTGGGACTCTACCTACAAGCTTGAAAAGGCCTCAGCGAAAGCATGAAACTCGGCATGCCAGGTACGGTGGCTCACAGGAACTTGTCATTTAGTCACTTCGAAGACCAACGCAAAAGAAATTTGGAGGGTGCATGTTGGAGACCCGCCTGACCAACATGGAAAATTTCCACCTTCAGAACAGAAAGAAAACCTGGGTTAGGCCCGGCGCATCACACCAGTAATTCTGTGACAGTGGAATGTCGAGCCGGGCAAATGGCAAGTGCTCGCTATGGCAGCACATTCACTGAAATTGGGACTCTATATAGAAGCTTGAAAACGCCTCAGCGCTAGGATGGAACTCGGCCTGCCAGGTACGGTGGCTCACAGGAACCTTTCATTTAGGCGCTTCGAAGACCAACGCAGAAAAAATTTCGATGGTGCGTGTTCAAGACCCGCCCGACCAACGTGGGAAATTTCCGTCTTCAGAACAGAAATAAAACGTTTGTTAGGCTCGGCGCATCGCACTTGTAATCCCGTGACAGTGGAATGTTGAGTCGGGCAAATGGCTTGTGCTCCCTTTGGCAGCACTTACACTGAAATTGGGACTCTACATAGAAGCTTGAAAAGTCCTCAGTGGTAGCATGAAACTCGGCCTGCCAGGTATGGTGGCTCACAGGAAACTGTCATTTAGGTGCTTCGAAGACCAACGCAAAAAATATTTTGAGTGTGCGTGTTCGAGACCCGCCCGACCAACGTGGGAAATTTCCGTCTTCAGAACGGAAACAAAACTTGGGTTAGGCTCGGCGCATCACACCTTTAATCCCGTGACAGTGGAATGTCGAGCTAAGCAGACGGGATGTGCTCGCTTCGGCAGCACATACACTGAAATTGGGACTCTACATAGAATCTTGAAAAAACCTCAGTGCTAGCATGAACTCAGCCTGCCAGGTACGGTGACTCACACAAACCTGTCATTTAGGTGCTTAGAAGACCAACGCAAAAAAATTGCGATGGTGCATGTTCAAGGGACGCCCGACCCACGTGGAAAATTATCGTCTTCAGAACGGAAACAAAACTTGGGTTATGCTCAGCACATCACAGCTGTAATCCCGTGACAGTGGAATGTCGAGCCGGGTGGATGGCATGTGCTTGCTTTGGCAGCATGTACACTGAAATTGGGACTCTACATAGAAGCCGTCGAGTTGGGCATACAGCATGTGCTCATTTTCAAAGCACGTACACTGAAATCGGGACTCTACATAGAAGCTTGAAAACGCCCAAGCGATAGCATGAAACACGGCCTGCTAGGTATGGTGGCTAACAGGAACCTGTCATTTAGGTGCTTCGAAGACCAACGCAAAAAATATTTTGAGGGTGTGTGTTCGAGACCCGCCCGACCAACGTGGGAAATTTCCGTCTTCAGAACGGAAACAAAACTTGGGTTAGGCTCAGCGCATCACACCTTTAATCCTGTGACAGTGGAATGTCGAGCTAAGCAGACGGGACGTGCTCGCGTCGGCAGCACGTACACTGAAATTGGGACCCTACATAGAAGCATGAAAAAACCTCAGCACTAACATGAAACTCGGCTTGCCTGGTACAGTGGCTCACAGGGATCTGTCGTTTAGGTGCTTCGAAGACCAATGCAAAAAAAATTCGAGGGTGCATGTTTGCGACCCGCTTGACCAACGTGGGAAATTTCCGTCTTCAGAAAAAAGCAAAACTTGGGTTAGGCTCGGCAGATCACAACTGTAATACCGTGACCGTGGAATGTAGAGCCGGGCGGATGGCATGTGCTCGCTTCGACAGCACGTACACTGAAATTGGGACTCTACATAGAACTTGAAAAGGCCTCAGCGCTAGCATGACTCGGTCTGCCAGCTACAGTGGCTACCAGGAACCTGTCATTTAGGCGTTTTGAAGACAAACAAAAAAATATTTCCTGGGTGCCTTTTCTAGACCCTCCCGACCAACATGAAAAATTTCCGTCTTCAGAATGGAACCAAAACTTGGGTTAGGCTCGGCGCATCACATCTGTAATGTTGTGACAGTGGAATGTCAAGCCGGGCAGATGGCACGTGCTCGCTTCGGCAGCATGTACACTGAAATTGGGACTCTACATAGAACCTTAAAAAAGCCTCAGCGCTAGCATGAAACCTGGCCAGCCAGGTATGGTGGCTCACAGGAACCTGTCATTTAGGAACTTCGAAGACCAACGCAAAAAACTTCGAGAGTGCATGTTTGAGACTTGCCCAACAAACATGGAAAATTTCCATCTTCAGAAGAAAAACAAAACTTGGGTTAGGCTCGGCACATCACACCTGTAATCCCGTGACTATGGAATGTCGAGCCAGGCAAACGGCATGTGCTCACTTCAGCAGCACGTACACTGAAATTGGGACTCTACATAGAAGCTTGAAAAGGCCTCAGTGCTAGCAGGGAACTCGGCCTGCCAGGTACGTTGGCTCACAGGTACCTGTCATTTAGGCCCTTCGAAGATCAACACAGAAGATATTTACAGGGTGCGTGTAGTAGACCCGCCCAACCAACATGGAAAATTTCCACCTTCAGAATGGAAACAAAACTTGGGTTAGGCTTGGCGCATCACAACTGTAATCCCGTGACAGTGAAATGTCGAGCCAGGCAGATGGCATGTGCTTGCTTTGGCAGCACGTACACTGAAATTGGAACTCTACAAAGAAGCCCTCGTGTTGTGCATATGGCATGTGCTCGATTCCTAAGCATGTACAATGAAATTGGGACTCTACATAGGAGCTTAAAAAGGCCTCAGCGCTAGCATGAAACTCGGCTTGCCAGGTACGGTGGCTCACAGGATCCTGTCATTTAGGCGATTCGAATACCAACGCAAAAAATTTCGAGGGTGCATGTTTGAGACGTGTCCAACAAACATGGAAAATTTCCGTCTTCAGAATGAAAACAAAACTTGGGTTAGGCTTGGCACATCACACCTGAAATATCGTGACTATGGAATGTCGAGCCGGGCAGATGGCATGTGCTCGCTTTGACAGCACGTACACTGAAATTGGTGCTCTACATAGAAGCCATGGGGCCGGGCATACTGCAAGTGCTCATTTCAGAAGCACGTACACTGAAATTAGGACTCTACATAGAAGCTTGAAAAGGCCTCAGTGCTAGCATGGACCTCGGCCTGCCAGGTACGGTGGCTCACAGGAACCTGTCATTTAGGCGCTTTGAAGACCGAAGCAAAAGAAATTTTGAGACCTACTTGACCAGCGTGGGAAATTTACGTCTTGAGAATGGAAACAAAACTTGGGTTAGAATCAGCGCATCACACCTGTAACCCTGTGACAGTGGAATGTCAAGCTAAGCAAACAGGATGTGCTCGCTTCAGCAGCCCATACACTGAAAGTGGGACTCTATATAGAAGCTTTAAAAGGCCTCAGTGCTAGCATGATACTCAGCCTGCCAGGTACGGTTGCTCACAGGAACCTGTCATTTAGGCGCTTCGAAGATCAACGCAAAAAAAAGTTTCAGGGTGCGTGTTCGAGACATGCCCAACCAACCTGGGAAATTTCCGTCTTCAGAACGAAAACAAAACTTGGGTTAAACTCAGCGCATCACACCTGTAATCCCGTGACAGTGGAATGTCGTGTTGGACGAATGGCATGTGCTCGCTTCGACAGCACGTACACTGAAATTGGGACTCTACATAGAACCTTAAAAAAGCCTCAGCGCTAGCATGAACCCTGGCCAGCCAGGTATGGTGGCTCACAGGAACCTGTCATTTAGGCGCTTCAAATACCAACGCAAAAAATTTCGAGGGTGCGTGTTTGAGACGTGCCCAACTAACATGGAAAATTTCCGTCTTCAGAACGAAAACAAAACTTGGGTTAGGCTTGGTGCATCACACCTGTAATATCGTGACTATGGAATGTCGAGCCAGGCAGACGGCATGTGCTCGCTTTGGCAGCACGTACACTGAAATTGGTACTCCACATAGAAGCTGTGGGGCCGGGCATACAGCAAGTGCTCATTTCAGAAGCACGTACACTGAAATTGGGACTCTACATAGAAGCTTGAAAAAGCCTCAGCACTAGCATGAAACTCGGACTGCAAGATATGGTGGCTCACAGAAACCTGTCTTTTAGGCACTTTGAAGACCAACGCAAAGAAAATTTCGAGGGTGCGTGTTCAAGACCCGCCTGACCAACATGTGAAATTTTCATCTTCATAACGGAAACAGAACTAGGGTTAGGCTTGGCGCATCTCACCTGTAATCTCATGACAGTGGAATGTCGAGCCGGGTGTACAGCATGTGCTCGCATTGGCAGTACGTACACGGAAATTGGGACCCTACATAGAAGCTTGAATAGGCCTCAGTGCTAGCATGAAACTGGGACTGTTATGTACGGTGGCTCACAGAAACCTGTCATTTCGGCGCTTCGAAAACCAACGCAAAATAAATTTGGAGGGTGCATATTCAAGACCCGCCCGACCAACATGAGAAATTTTTGTCTTCAGAACGGACTTAAAACTTAAGTTAGGCTTGGCACATCACACCTGTAATATTGTGACAGTGGAATGTCTAGCCGTGCTGACGGCATATGCTCGCTTTGGAAGCATGTACACTGAAATTGGAACTCTACGTACAAGCTTGAGATGGCCTCAGCGCTAGCATGGACCTCGGCCTGCCAGGTACGATGGCTCACAGGAACCTGTCATTTAGGCGCTTCGAAGACCAACGCAAAAGAAATTTCGAGGGTGCGTATTCGAGACCCGCCTGACCAGCATGAAAAATTTCCGTCTTGAGAATGGAAACAAAACTTGGGTTAGGATCAGCGCATCACACCTGTAACCCCGTGACAGTGGAATGTCGAGCTAAGCAAACAGGATGTGCTCGCTTCGGCAGCACATACACTGAAAGTGGGACTCTACATAGAAGCTTGAAATGGCCTTAGCGCTAGTATGAAACTCGGCCTTCCAGGTACGGTGGCTCACCGGAACCTGTCATTTAGGTGCTTCGATGACCAACGCAAAAAACATTTCGAGGGTGGGTGTTCAGGACCCGCCCGACCAACAGGAAAAATTTCCGTCTTCAGAACAGCAACAAAACTTGGGTTACACTCGGTGCATCACAGCTGTAATCCCATGAGAGTGAAATGTCAAGCTAAGCGGACGAGATGTGCTCTCTTCGGCAGCATGTGCACTGAAATAGGGACTCTATGTAGAAGCTTGAAAAGGCCTCAGCGCTAGCTTGAAACTTGGCCTGCCAGGTACGGTGGACCACAAGAACCTGTCGTTTCAGCGCTTCGAAGACAAACGCAAATAAAATTGCGATTGTGCGTGTTCAAGACTTGCCCGACCAACCTGGGAAATTTCCGTCTTCAGAACGGAAACAAAACTTGGGTTAAACTCGGCGCATCACACCTGTAATCCCGTGACAGTGAAATGTTGAGCCAAGTGGACGGCATGTGCTCGCTTCGGCAGTACGTACACTGAAATTGGGACTCTACATAGAAGCTTGAAAAGGCCTCAGCGCTAGCATGAAACTCGGTCTGCCAGGTACAGTGGCTCACAGGAACCTGTCATTTAGGTGCTTCGAAGGCCAACGCAGAAAAAATTTCGAGGATGCGTGTTCGAGACCCGCCCGACCAATGTAGGAAATTGCCGTCTTCAGAACAAAAACAAAACTTGGGGTAGGCTCGGCGCATCACACCTGTAATCCCGTGACAATGAAATGTCGAGCCAGGCGGATGACCTGTCCTTGTTTCGGCAGCACGTACACTGAAATTGGGACTCTACATAGAAGCTTGTAAAGGCCTCAGCGCTAGTATGAAGCTCGGCCTGCCAGGTACAGTGGCTCACAGAAACCTGTCATTTAGGCGCTCTGATGACTAACGCAAAAAATATTTCGAGGGTGGGTGTTCAAGACCCGCCCGACCAACAGGAAAAATTTCCATCTTCAGAACAGCAACAAAACTTGGGTTACGCTCGGTGCATCACACCTGTAATCCCGTGAGAGTGGAATGTCAAGCTAAGCAGATGAGATGTGCTCTCTTCGGCAGCATGTACACTGAAATAGGGACTCTAGATAGAAGCTTGAAAAAACCTCAGCACTAGCATGAAACTCAGCCTGCCAGGTATGGTGGCTCACAGAAACCTGTCATTTAGGCGCTTCGATGACCAACGCAAAAAACATTTTGAGGGTGGGTGTTCAGGACCCGCCCGACCAACAGGAAAAATTTCCGTCTTCAGAACAGCAACAAAACTTGGGTTACACTCGGTGCATCACAGCTGTAATCCCATGAGAGTGAAATGTCAAGCTAAGCGGAAGAGATGTGCTCTCTTCGGCAGCATGTGCACTGAAATAGGGACTCTATGTAGAAGCTTGAAAAGGCCTCAGCGCTAGCTTGAAACTTGGCCTGCCAGGTACGGTGGCTCACAGGAACCTGTCGTTTCGACGCTTCGAAGACAAACGCAAAAATTTGCGATGGTGTGTGTTCGAGTCTTTCCCGACCAACCTGGGAAATTTTCGTCTTCATAATGGAAACAAAACTTGGGTTAAACTCGGCGCATCACACCTGTAATCCAGTGACAGTGGAATGTTGAGCCAAGTGGATGGCATGTGCTCGCTTCGGCAGCATGTAAACTGAAATTGGGATTCTACATAGAAGCTTGAAAATGCCTCAGCGACAGCACAAAACTTGGCCTGCCATGTACGGTGGTTCACAGGAACCTGTAATATGGGCACTTCGAAGACGAACGCAAAAGACATTTCGAGGGTGCGTGTTGGAGGCCCGTTTGACAAACATGAGAAATTTCCATTTTCAGAATGGAAACAGAACTTGTGTTAGGCTCGGCGCATCACACCAGTAATCCTGTGACAGTGGAATGTCTAAGCGGGTGGATGGCATATGCTCACTTCGGCAGCACGTACACTGAAATTGGGTCTCTACATAGAAGCCATCAAGCTGGGCATACAGCATGTGCACGTTTCCAAACACGTACACTGAAATTGGGACTCTACATAGAAACTTGAGAAGGTCTATGTGCTAGCATGAAACTCGCCCTGCCAGGTACGAGGGCTCACAGGAACCTGTCATTTAGGCACTTCGAAACCAACGCAAACCACTTCGAGACCCGCCTGACCAACAGGGGAAATTTTCGTCTTCAGAACGGAAACAAAACTTGGGTTAGGACACAGCACATCACACCAGTAATCCCGTGACAGTGGAATGTCGAGCCGGGTGGACGGGATGTGCTCTCTTTGGCAGCATGTGCACCGATATTGGGACTCTACATAGAAGCTTGAAAAAACCTCAGCGCTAGCATGAAACTCGGCCTGCCAGGTACGGTGGCTCACAGAAACCTGTCATTTAGGCGCTTCGATGACCAACGCAAAAAAATTTCGAGGGTGGGTGTTCAAGAACCGCTTGACCAACATGGAAAATTTCCGTCTTCAGAACAAAAACAAAACTTGGGTTACACTCGGCACATTACACCTGTAATCTCGTGAGAGTGGAATGTCACGGTAAGCGAATGGGATGTGCTCTCTTTGGCAGCATGTACACTGAAATTGGAACTCTACATAGAAGCTTGAAAAGGCGTAAGCGCTAGCATGAAACTTGGCCTGCCAGGTATGGTGGCTCACAGGAACCGGTCATTTCGGCTCTTCGAAGACGAACACAAAAAATATGGCGATTGTGTGTGTTTGAGAATCGCCTGACCAACCTGGGTTATTTCCGTCTTCAGAACGGAAACAAAACTTGGGTTAAACTCACTGCATCACACCTGTAATCCTGTAACAGTGGAATGTTGAGCCGGGTGGACGGCATGTGCTCGCTTTGGCAGCACGGACACTGAAATCGGGACTCTACATAGAAGCTTCAAAAGGCCTCAGTGCTCGCATGAAACTCGGCCTGCCAGGTACGGTGGCTCACAGGAACCTGTCATTTAGGTGCTTTGAAGGCCAACGCAAAAAATATTTTGAGGGTGTGTTTTCACGACTTGCCCCACAAACGTGGAACATTTCCGTCTTCAAAACGGAAACAAAACTTAAGTTAGGCTCAACGCATCACACCTGTAATCCCGTGACAGTGGACTGTCGAGCCAGGTAGATGGCATGGGCTCGCTTCAGCAGCACATACACTGAAATTAGGACTCCACATAGAAGCTTGAATAGGCCTCAGCACTAGCATGAAACTCGGCCTGCCAGGTACGGTGGCTCAAATAAACCTGTCATTTAGGCGCTTCGAAGACCAACACAAAAATAATTTCGAGGGTGCATGTTCGAAACCCGCCTGACCAATGTGGGAAATCTTCGTCTTCAGAACGGAAACAAAACTTGGGTTAGCCTCGCTGCATCACACCTGTAATCCCGTGACAGTGGAATGTCGAGCTGGACGGACGGCATGTGCTTGCTTCGGCAGCACGTACACTGGAATTGGGACTCTACCTAGAAGGTTGAAAAGGCCTCAGTGCTAGCATGAAACTCGGCCTGCCAGGTATGGTGGCTCACATGAACCTGTCATTTTGGCGCTTCAAAGACCAACGCAAAAAAAATTTCGAGGGTGCATGTTCGAGACCCACGTGACCAACGTGGGAAATCTTCGTCTTCAGAACGGACACAAAACTTGGGTTATTTTTGGCGCAACACACCTGTAATCCTGTGAAAGTGGAATGTCAAGCCAGGCAAATGGCATGTTCTCACTTTCACTGCACGTACACTGAAATTGGGACTGTACATAGAATCTCGAAAAAACTTCAGCGCTAGCATGTAACTCGGCCTGCCATGTATGATGGCTCACAGGAACTCCTCATTTAGGCTCTTCAAAGACCAATGCAAAAGATATTTCCAGGGTGCGTGCTCGAGGCTCGCCTGAACACTGTGGGAAATTTCCGTCTTCAGAGCGGAAACAAAACTTGCGTTAGTTTTGGCGCATCTCACCTGTAATCCTGTGACAGTGGAATGTCGAGCTGGGCGGATGGCAAGTGCTTGCTTCGGCAGCATGTACACTGAAATTGGGACTCTACATAGAAGCTTGAAAGTGCCTCAGTGCTAGCATGAAACTCGGCTTGCCAGGTATGGTGGCTGACAGGAACCTGTCATTTAGGTGCTTCGAATACCAACGCAAAAATTTTCGAGGGTGTGTGTTTGAGACGTGCCCAACAAACATGGAAAATTTCCGTCTTCAGAATGAAAACAAAACTTGGGTTAGGCTCGGTGCATCACACCTGTAATCCCGTGACTATAGAATGTCAAGCCGGGCAGATGGCATGTGCTCGCTTCGGCAGCATGTACACTGAAATTGGTACTCTACATAGAAGCCGTGGGGCCGGGCATACCGCAAGTGCTCATTTCTGAAGCTCGTACACGGAAATTGGGACTCTACATAGAAGCTTGAAAAGGCCACAGCACTAGCATGAAACTCGGCCTGCCGGGTTTGGTGGCTCACAGGAACCTGTCATTTAGGCACTTCGATGACCAATGGAAAAAACATTTCGAGGGTGGGTGTTCAAGACCTGCTTGACCAACATGAAAAATTTCAGTCTACAGAACGGAAACAAAACGTGGGTTAGGCTCGGCACATCACACCTGTAATCCCGAGACAGTGGAATGTCAATCTAAGCATATGGGATGTGCTCTCTTCGGCAGCATGTGCACTGAAACTGGGACTCTACATAGACGCTTGAAAAGGCCTCAGCACTAGCATGAAACTGGGCCTGCCAGGTACGGTAACTCACAGGAACCTGTCATTTAGGTGCTTCGAAGATCATCACAAAAAATCTTCGATGGTGCGTGTTCGAGACCCGCCTGACAAACGTAAGAAAATTCCGTCTTCAGAACGGAAACAAAACGTGGGATAGGCTCGGGCATCACACCTGTAATCGTGTGACTGTCGAATATCGAGCCGCGAATGGCCTGTGCTCACTTGGGCAGCACGTACACTGAAATTGGGACTCTACATAGAAGCTTGAAAAGGCCTCAGCACTAGCATGAAACTCGGCCTGCCAGATATGGTGCCTCACAGGAACCTGTCATTTAGGCGCTTCGAAGACCAAAGCAAAATAAATATCGAGGGTGCGTGTTCGAGACCCACGTGACCAACGTAGGAAATCTTCGTCCTCAGATCGGACACAAAACTTGGGTTATTCTTGGTGCAACACACCTGTAATCCTCTGAAAGTGGAATGTCAAGCTGGGCAAATGGCATGTTCTCGCTTTCACAGCACGTACACTGAAATTGGGACTCTACATAGAATCTCGAAAAAACTTCAGTGCTAGCATGAAACTCGGCCTGCCAGGTACGGTGGCTCACAGGAACCTGTCATTTAGGTGCTTCGATGACCCACACAAAAAACATTTCGAGGGTGGGTGTTTAAGACCCGCCCGACCAACATGGGAAATTTGCGTCTTCAGAATGGAAACAAAAAGTGGGTTAGGCTCGGCGCATCACACCTGTAATCCGTGACAGTGGAATGTCGAGCCGGGCAGACAGTGAGATCACAATTTCGACACTGGCCTCGACCGACACAGAGCTACCCGCTTGCTATGAACAACATATAAACCGAAAAAAATAAAAAAGCGGAGCCTTGCACAGCATGTGCTTGCTTCGGCAGCACGTATGCTGAAATTGGGACTCTACATAAAAGCTTGAAAAAACCTCAGCGCTAGCATGCAACTCGGCCTGCCAGGTACGGTGGCCCACAGAAAACTGTCATTTAGGCTCTTCAAAGACCAATGCAAAGAATATTTCGAGGGTGTGTATTTGAGACCCGCCAGACCAGCATGTGAAATTTCCGTCTTCAGAACAAAAACAAAACTTGAGTTAGGCTCGGCGCATCACACCTCTAGTCTTGTGACAGTGGAATGTCGAGCTGGGCGAAGGGCAAGTGCTCGCATTGGCAGCACATGCACTGAAATTGGGACTCTACATAAAGGCTTGAAAAGGCCTCAGCGCTAGCATGAAACTCGGCCTGCCAGATACGATGGCTCATAGGAATTTGTCATTTAGGTGCTTCGAAACCCAACGCAAAAAATTTCGAGGGTGCGTGTTCGACACCCGCACGACCAACATGGAAAATTTCCGTCTTCAGAACGAAAACAAAACTTGGGTTAGGCTCGGCACATCACACCAGTAATCCCGTGACAGTGGAATGTCGAGCTGGCTAAACGGCATGTTCTCGCATCGGCAGCATGTACACTGAAATCGGGACTCTACATAGACGCTAGAAAAGGCTTCAGTGGTAGCATGAAATTTTGTCTGCCAGGTACAGTAGCTCACAGAAACCTGTCATTTAGGCGCTTTAAAGACAGATGCAAAAAAATTTCCTGGGTGCCTGTTCAAGACCCACCCAACCCACATGGGAAATTTCCGTCTTCAGAACGGAAACAAAACTTGGGTTAGGCTTGGAGCATCACACCTGTATTCCCATGACAGTGGAATGTCGAGATGGGCGGATGGCATGTGCTCGCTTCGGCAGCATGTACACTGAAATTGAGACTATATATAGAAGCTTGAAAATGCCTCAGCGCAAGCATGAAACTCGGCCTGCCAGGTACGGTGGCTCACAGGAACCTGTCATTTAGGCTCTTCGAAGACCAACGCAAAAAAAATTTCGAGGGTGCCTGTTGGAGGCCCGCCAGACCATCATGAGAAATTTTCATCTTCAGAATGGAAACAAATCTTGGGTTAGGCTTGGTGCATCACACCTGTAATCCCGTGACAGTGGAATGTCGAGCCAGGTAGACGGCATGGGCTTGGTATGGCAGCACGTACACTAAGATTGGGACTCTACATAGAAGCTCGAAATGGCCTCAGCAAAAGCATGAAACTCGGCCTGCCAGGTACGGTGGCTTACAGGAACCTGTCATTTAGGCACTTCAAAGACCAACGCAAAAGAAATTTCGAGGGTGCGTGTTGGAGACCCACCCGAACAACATGGGAAATTTCCACCTTCAGAACGGAAACAAAACTTTGGTTTGGCTTTGCACATCACACGTCTAATCCTGTGCCAGTGGAATGTCGAGCCGGGCAGAAGGCATGTGCTCACTTCAGCTGCACATACGCTGAAATTGGGACTCTACATAGAATCCGTCGAGCCGGGCATATGGCATGTGCTCGTTTTCGAAGCACATACACTGAAATTGGGACTCTACATAGAAGCTTGAGAATGCCTCAGCGCTATCAGGAAACTCGGCCTGGCAGGTACGGTGGCTCACAGGAACCTGTCATTTAGGCACTTCGAAGACCAACCTAGAAAAAATTTCGATGGTGGATGTTCAAGACACGCTTGACCAACGTGGGAAATTTCCGTCTTCAGAACAGAAACAAAACCTGGGTTAGGCTCGGGGCATGACATCTGTAATCCCGTGACAGTGGAAAGTCGAGCCAAGCAGACATCATGTGCTTGCTGCGGCAGCATGTACACTAAAATTGGGACTCTACATAGAAGCCGTCAAGCAGGGCATGCGGCATGTGCTTGTTTTCGAAGCACGTACATTGAAATTGGGACTCTACATAGAAGCTTAAAAAGGCCTCAGCGCTAGTATCAAACTCAGCCTGCCAGTATGATGGCTCACAAGAACCTGTCATTAGGCGCTTCGAAGACCAAAGCCAAAGAAATTTAGAGGGTGCGTGTTGAAGACCTGCCCGACCAACATGAAAAATTTCCGTCTTCAGAATGGAAACAAAACTTGGGTTAGGCTCGGCACATCACACCTTTAATCCCGCGAAAGTGGAATGTCGAGCCGGGCAAATGGCATGTGCTCGCTTCAGCAGCCCATACACTAAAATTGGGACTCTACATAGAAGCTTCAAAAGGCCTCAGCGCTAGCATGAAACTCGGCCTGCCAGGTACGGTGGCTCACAGGAACCTGTCATTTAGGTGCTTCGAAGACCAACGCAAATAAAATTTTGAGGGTGCATGATCGAGACCCACCCGACCAATGTGGGAAATTTCCATCTTCAGTACAAAAACAAAACTTGGGTTAGGCTCAATGCATAACACCTGTAATCCCGTGACAGTAGAATGTCGAGCTGGGCAAATGGCATGTGCTCGCTTCAGCAGCCCATACACTAAAATTGAGACTCTACATAGAAGCTTGAAAAGGCCTCAGCGTTAGCATGAAACTTGGCCTGCCAGGTAGGGTGGCTTAAAGAAACTTGTCATTTAGGCACTTCGAACACCAACGAAAATAATATTTTGAGGGTGCATGTTCGAAACCCGCTTGACCAACGTGGGAAATTTCGGTCTTCAAAACGGAAACAAAACTTGGCTTAGGCTTGGCGTCTCACACCTGTAATCCCGTGAAAGTGGAATGTCGAGCCGGGCGGAAGGCATGTGCTTGTTTTGGCAGCACATACACTGAAATTGGGACTCTACATAGAAGCTTGAAAAGGCCTCAGCGCTAGCATGAAACTCGGCCTGCAAGGTACATTGGCTCACAGAAACGTGTCATTTAGGCCCTTCGAAGACCAATGCAAAAATAATTTCGAGGGTGCGTGTTTGAGACCTGCCTGAACAACGTAGGAAATCTTCGTCTTCAGAATGAAAACAGAACGTGGGTTAGCCTCAACGCATCACACCTGTAATTTCGTGACAGTAAAATGTCGAGCCAGGCAGATGGCATGTGCTCGCTTAGGCAGTACGTACACTGAAATTGGGACTCTACATAGAAGCCGTCGTGTTGTGCATACGGCATGTTCTCATTTCTGAAGCACATACACTGAAATTCAAACTCTAAATAGAAGCTTGAAAACGCCTCAGCAATAGCCTGAAACTCGGCCTGCCAGGTACGGTGGCTCACAGAAACCTGTAATATAGGCGCTTCAAAGACAAATGCAATAGACATTTCGAGGATGCGTGTTGGAGACCCGCCTGACCAGCGTGAGAAATTTTCATCTTCAGAACAAAAACAAAACTTGGGTTAGGCTCAGCACATCACACCAGTAATCCCGTGACAGTGGAATGTCAAGTCGGGCAGAAAGAATGGGCTTGCTTCGGCAGCACGTACACTGAAATTGAGACTCTACATAGAAGCTGTCGAGCTGGGAATACGGCATGTGCTAGATTCCGAAGCATGTACACTGAAATTGGGACTCTACATAGAAACTTGAAAAGGCCTCAGCGCTAGCATGAAACTCACCCTGCCAGGTATGGTGACTCACAGGGACCTGTTATTTAGGCGCTTCGAAGACCAACGCAAAAAATATTTCGTGGGTGCGTGTTCGAGACCCGCTCGACGAACATGGGAAATTATGTCTTGAGAACCGAAAGAAAACTTGGGTACCTCTTGGCGCATCACACCTGTAATTTTGTGATAGTGGAATATCAAGCAGGGCAGACGGCATGTGCTCGCTTCGGCAGCAAATACACTGAAATTGGGACTTTACATTGAAGTTTGAAAAGGCCTCAGTGCTAGAATGAAACTCGGCCTGCCAGGTACGGTGGCACACAGTAACCTGTCTTATAGGTGCTTTGAAGACCAACGCAGAAAATATATCGAAGGTGCAGGTTCGAGACCCGCTCGACACATGTGGGAAATTTCCGTCTTCAGAAAGGAAACAGAAGTTGGGTTATGCTCTGCGCATAACACCTGTAATCCCGTGACAGTGGAATGTCGAGTTGGATGGATAACATGTGCTCGCTTCTGCTGCACATTCTCTAAAATTGGGACTCTACATAGAAGCTTGAAGAGGCCTCAAGGCTAGCATGAAACTCGGCTTTCAGGTATGGTGGCTCACGGGAACCTGTCATTTAGGCGCTTCGAATACCAATGCAAAAAAAATTTCGAGGGTGCATGTTCGAGACCCGCCCGACCAACCTAAGAAATTATTGTCTTCAGAATGGAAACAAAACTTGGGTTCGGCTGGGCGCATTACACCTGTAATCCCGTGACAGTGTAATGTCGAGCCTGGTGGATGGCTTGTGCTCACTTCGACAGCACGTAAACTGAAATTGGGACTCTACATAGAAATTGAAAAGGCCTCAGTGCTAGCATGAAACGTGGCCTGCCAGGTACGGTGGCTCACAGAAACCTCTCCTTTTGGTGCTTCGACGAACAACGCAAGATATATTTTGAGGGTGCGTGTTCTAGACTCGCCCGACCAAAGTAAGAAATATCCGTCTTCAGAACGGAAACAAAACCTGGGTTATTCTTGGCGCATCACACCTGTAATCTTGTGACAGTGGAATGTCGAGCCGAGCGGTTGGCATGTGCTCGCTTTGGCAGCACGTACACTGAAAATGTGACTCTAAATAAAAGTTTGAAGTAGCCTACACACTAGCATAAATCTTGGCCTGCCAAGTATGATGGCAAAAAAAACTTTCATTTAGGCGCTTCAAAACCCAACGCCAAAAAAATTTCGAGGGTGCATGTTCGAGACCCACCCGACCAACATGGAAAATTTCCGTCTTCAGAACAAAAACGAAACTTGGGTTAGGCTCGGCGCATCACACCTGTAATCCGGTGACAGTGGAACGTCGAGCCAGGCGGAAGGCATGTGCTCACTTCTTCAGCACGTACACTGAAATTGGGACTCTTCATAGAAGCTTGAAAAGGCCTCAGCGCTAGCATGAAACTCGGCCTGGCAGGTACAGTGACACACAGGAACCTGTCATTTAGGCGCTTCCAAGATCAACGCCAAAAAAAATTGCGAGGGTGCGTGTTCGAGACCCGCCTGACCAACATGAAAAATTTCCGTCTTCAGAACAGAAACGAAACTTGGGTTGGGCCCTGCGCATCACACTTGTAATCACTTGACAGTGGAACGTCAAGCCGGGTGGATGGCATGTGCTTGCTTCGGCAGCACGTACACTGAAATTGGGACCCTTCATAGAAGCTTGAAAAGGCCTCAGCGCTAGCATGAAACTCGGCTTGCCAGTTCCGGTGGCTCACAGGAACCTGTCCTTTAGGCGCTTCAAAGACCAACAAAAAAAATTTTTGAGGGTGCGTGTTCGAGACCCGCCCGACCAACGTGGGAAACTTCCGTCTTCAGAACGGAAACAAAACTTGGGTTAGGCTCAGTGCATCACACCTGTAATCTTGAGATAGTGGAATGTCGAGCTGGGCAGACGACATGTGCTGGCTTCTGCAGCACATACATTGAAAGTGGGACTTTATATAAAAGCTTTGTAAGGCCTCAGCGCTAGCATGAAACTCGGCCTACCAGGTCTGGTGGCTCACAAAAACATGTCGTTTAGGCGCTTCAAAGACCAACGCAAAAAAATTCTAGAATGTGTGTTTGAGACCCGCCCAACCAATCTGTGAAATTTCTGTCTTTAGAACAAAAACAATACTTGGGGTAGGCTCGGCGCATCACACCTGTAATCTTGTGAAAGTGGAATGTCGAGCCGTGTGGACAGCATGTGCTCGCGTCAGCAGCACGTACACTGAAATTGAGACTCTACATAGAAGCTTGAAAAGGCCTCAGCGGTAGCATGAAACTCAGCCTGCCAAGTACGGTGGCTTACAGGAACCTGTCATTTAGGTGCTTCCAAGACCAACGCATAAAAAAATTTGAGGGTGCGTGTTCGAGACCCGCCCGACCAACGGGGGAATTTTCCATCTTTAGAACGGAAACAAAACTTGGGTTAGGCTCGGCACATCACACCTGTAATTCCGTGACAGTGGACTGTCGAGCCGAGCAAACGGCATGTGCTCGCTTTGGGATTACATACACTGAAATTGGGACTCTACATAGAAGCTTGAAAAGGCCTCAGTGCTAGCATGAAACTCGGTCTGCCAAGTACCATGGCTCACAGGAACCTGTCATTTAGGCGCTTCAAAGACCAACGCAAAAAATTTTGAGGGTGCGTGTTTGAGACCCGCTTGACAAACGTGGGAAACTACCGTCTTCAGAATGGAAACAAAACTTGGGTTAGGCTCGGTGCATCACACATGTAATCCCGAGACAGTGGAATGTCGAGCCGGGCAGACGGCATGTGGTTGCATCGGCAGCACATACACTGAAATTGGAACTCTACATAAAAGTTTAATAAGGCCTCAGAGCTAGCATGAACCTCGCCCTACCAGGTATGGTGGCTCACAAAAACCTGTCATTTACGTGCTTCGAAGACCAACGGAAAAAAATTTTAGGGGGCGTTTTTGAGACCCGCTCAACCAACATGTGAAATATCCGTCTTCAGAACACAAACAATACTTGGGGTAGGCTCGGCACATCACACTTGTAATCCCATGACAGTGGAATGTCGACTGGTGTGGATGGCATGTCCTCATGTCAGCAGCATGTACACTGAAATTGGGACTCTACATAGAAGCCATAGAACTAAGCATACAGCATGTGCTCGTTTCCAAAGCACGTACACTGAAATTGGGACTCTATAGAGAAAATTGAAAAGGCGTCAGGGCTAGCATGGACCCTGCCCTGCCAGGTACGGTGGCACACTGGAACCTGTCTTTTAGGTGCTTCGAAAACCAACGCAAAATATATTTCGAGAGTGCATGTTCAAGGCCCGCCCGACCAACGTGGGAAATTTCCATCTTCAGAAAGGAAACAAAAGTTGGGTTAGGCTCTGTGCATAACACGTGTAATCCCGTGACAGTGGAATGTCGAGTTGGACAGACAACATGTGCTTGCTTCGGCAGCACGTGCACTGAAATTTTGACTCTAGAGAGAATCTTGAAAAGGCTTCAGTGCTAGCATGAAACTCCGCCTGCCAGATACGGTGGCTCACAGAAACCTGTCATTTAGGCGCTTTGAAGACCAACAAAAAAACATTTCGAGGGTGGGTGTTCAAGACCCGCCCGACCAACATGGGAAATTTCTGGCTTCAGAACGGAAACAAATCGTGGGTTAGGCTCAGCGCACCACACCTGTAATCTTGTGACAGTGGAATGTCAAGCCGGGCAGATGGCATGTGCTTGCTTCAGCAGCACGTACACTGAAATTGGGACTCTACATAGAAGCTTGACAAGGCCTCAGTGCTAGCATGAAACTCAGCCTGCCAGGTACAGTGGCTCACAGGAACTTGTCATTTAGGGGCTTTGAAGACCAACGCAAAAAAAATTTCGAGAGTGCGTGTTCGAGATTTGCCTGACCATCATGGGAAATTTCCATCTTCAGAACGGAAACAAAACTTGGGTTAGGCTCGGCGCATCACACCTTTAATCACGTGACAATGGAATGTCTAGCCGAGCAGACGGCATGTGCTTACTTTGGCAGCACGTACACTGAAATTGGGACTCTAAATAGAAACTTGAAAAAACCTCACTGCTAGCATGAAACTCAGCCTGCAAGGTACGATGCACAAAGGAACCTGTCTTTTAGGCGCTTCGAAGACCAACGCAAAAAAAATTTCGAGGGTGCATGTTCGAGACCCGCCCGACCAACATGGAAAATTTCCGCCTTCAGAACAAAAACAAAACTTGGGTTAGGCTCGGCGAATCACACCTGCAATCCCGTGAATGTGGAATGTCGAGCCGAGCGGACATTATATGCTCGCGTCGGCAGCATGTACACTGAAAATGTGACTCTAAATAGAAGTTTGGAAAGGCCTACGCACTAGCATGAATCTCGGCCTGCCAGGTACGGTGGCACAAAGGAAGCTGTAATTTAAGCGCTTTGAAGACCAACGCAAAAAAATTTCGAGGGTGCGTGTTCGAGAGTCACTCGACCAACGTGGGAAATTTCTGTCTTTGGAACAGAAACAAAACTTGGGTTAGGCTCGGCACATGTCACTTGTAATTGTGTGACAGTGGAATGTCACGCCAGGCGGTTGGCATGTGCTTGCTACGGTAAAACGTACACTGAAATTGAGACTCTACAAAAAGCCTTGGAAAGGCCTCAGCGCTAGCATGAATACCGGCCTGCCCAGTACGGTGGCTCACAGGAACCTGTCATTAAGCGCTTCGAAGACCAACACTATAAATATTTTAAGGGTGCATGTTCGAGACCCGCCCGACCAACATTAAAATTTCGGTCTTCATAACGGAAACAAAACTTGGGTTTGTCTTGGCACATCACACCTCTAATCCCGTGACAGTGGAATGTGGAGCCAGGCAAACAGCATGTGCTTGCTTCGGCAGCACGTACACTGAAATTGGGACTCTACATAGAACCTTGGAAAGGCCTCATCACTAGCATAAAACTCGGCCTGCAAGGTACGGTGGCTTACGGGAAACTGTCATTTAGGCGCTTCGAAGACCAATGCAAAAAAATTTTGAGGGTTCGTGTTCAAGACTCTCTGGACCAACATGGAAAATTTCTGTCTTCAGAACAGAAACTTGGGTTAGGCTTGGCACATCAGACCTGTAATCCCGTGACAGTGGAATGTCGAGCTGGGCAAATGGCATGTGCTCGCTTCGGCAGCATGTACACTGAAATTGGGACTCTACATAGAACCTTGAAAAGACCTCAGCGCTAGCATAAAACTCGGCCTGCCAGGTATGGTAGCTTACAGGAAACTTTCATTTACGCGCTTCGAAGACCAACGGAAAGAAAATTTCGAGGGTTCATGTTTGAGACCAGCCAGACCAACATGGGAAATTTCCATCTTCAGAACGGAAACATAGCTTGGGTTAGGCTCGGCGCATCACACCTGTAATCCCGTGACAGTGGAATGTCGAGCCGGTCACACAACATGTGCTCACTTCGTCAGCATGTACACTGAAAATGTGACTCTAAATAGAAGCTTGAAAAGGCCTACGCACTAGCATAAATCTCGGCCTGCCAGGTATGGTGGCAAAAAGAAAGCTGTCATTTAGGCGCTTCGAAGACCAACGCAAAAAACATTTTGAGGGTGCGTGTTCAAGACCCGCCCGACCAATGTGGAAAATTTACGTCTTCAGAACAGAAACAGAACTTGGGTTAGGCTCAGCGCATCTCACCTGTAATCCTGTGACAGTGGAATGTCACGCATGGCGGTCAGCATGTGCTTGCTTCGGCAGCACGTACACTGAAATTGAGACTACAAAAAACCTTGAAATGGCCTCAGCGCTATCATGAATCTTGGCTTGCCAGGTACAGTGGCTCACAGGAACCTGTCATTTAGGTGCTTCGACGACCAACGTTAAAAATATATTGAGGGTGCGTGTTCAAAACCCGTCCGAACAACATGGGAAATTTCCGTCTTCAGAACGGAAACAAAACTTGGGTTTGTCTCGGTGCATCACCTCTAATTCCGTGACATTGGAATGTTGAGCCAGGCGAACGGCTTGTGCTTGCTTTGGCAGCACGTACACTGAAATTGGGACTCTACATAGAAGCTTGAAAAAACCTCAGCGCTAGCATAAAACTCGGCCTGCCAGGTACGGTGGCTTACAGGAAACTTTCATTTATGCGCTTCGAAGACCAACAGAAAGAAAATTTCGAGGGTTCATGTTCGAGACCTGCCCGACCAACATGGGAAATTTCCATCTTCAGAACGGAAACATAGCTTGGGTTAGGCTCGGCGCATCACACCTGTAATCCCGTGACAGTGGAATGTCGAGCCGGTCACACAACATGTGCTTGCTTCGTCAGCACATACACTGAAAATGTGACTCTAAATAGAAGCTTGAAAAGGCCTACGCACTAGCATAAATCTCGGCCTGCCAGGTATGGTGGCAAAAAGAAAGCTGTCATTTAGGCGCTTTGAAGACCAACACAAAAAACATTTCGAGGGTGCATGTTCGAGACCCGCCCGACCAACGTGGAAAATTTCCGTCTTCGGAACAGAAACAGAACTTGGGTTAGGCTCGGTGCATGTCACCTGTAATTTTGTGGCAGTAGAATGTCGAGCCAAGCAGACAGCATGTGCTCGCTTTGGCAGCATGTACACTGAAATTGGGACTCTACATTCAAGCGGTCGAGCCATGCATATGGCATGTGCTCGTTTCCGAATCATGCACACGGAAATTGGGACTCTACATAGAAGCTCTATAAGGCCTCAGTGCTAGCGTGAAACTCGGACTGCCAGGTACGGTGGCTAACAGAAACCTGTCATTTAGGCACTTCCAAGACCAACGCAGAAAAAATTTCGATGGTGCATATTTGATACCCGCCCAACCAAGGTGGGAAATTTCCGTCTTTAGAACAGAAACAAAACTTAGGTTCGGCTCAGCGCATCACACCTGTAATCCCGTGACAGTGGAATGTCGAGCCGGGTGGATGGCATGTGCTCGCATCGACAGCACATACACTGAAATTGGGACTCTACATGGAAGCTTGAAAAGGCCTCAGCGCTAGTATAGAACTTGGCCTGCCAGGTACGGTGGCTCACAGGAACCTGTCATTTAGGCACTTCGAAGACCAACGCAAAAGAAATTTTGATGGTGTGTGTTCGAGACCCTCCCAACAAACGTAAGAAATTTCCGTTTTCAGAACGAAAACAAAACTTGGGTTAGGCTCTGTGCATCATACCTGCAATTCCGTGACAATGGAATGTCGAGCCGGGTGGACAACATGTGCTCGCTTTGGCATCACATACACGAAAATTAAGACTCTACATAGAAGCTTGAAAAGGCCTAAGCGCAAGCATGAAACTCGGCCTGCCAAGTATGGTGCATTACAGGAATCTGTCATTTAGGCGCTTCAAAGACCAAGGCAAAAAAAATTTCGAGGGTGCATGTTCGAGACCCGCTCGATCAACCTGGGAAATTTCCGTCTTTAGAACAGAAACAAAACTTGGGTTAGGCTCGGCGCATCACACCTGTAATCCCGTGACAGTGAAATGTCAAGCCGGGCAGACATCATGTGCTCGCTTCAGCAGCACGTACACTGAAATTGGGACTCTACATAGAAGCTTGAAGAAACCTTAGAGCCAGCATGAAACTCGGCCAGCCAGGTACGGTGGCTCACAGGAACCTGTCATTTAGGCACTTCGAGGACCAGCGCAAAAGAAATTTTGAGGGTGTGTGTTCGAGACCCACCCGACCAACAAGAAATTTCCGTCTTCAGAACAAAAACAAAACTTGGGTTAGGCTCGGCGCATCACACCTGTAATTCCACGACAATGGAATATCAAGCCGGGCAGACGGCATGTGCTCGCTTCGGCAGCATGTACACTTAAATTGAGACTTTACATAGAATCTTGAAAAGGCCTCAGTGCTAGTATAGAACTTGGCCTGCCAGGTACGGTGACTCACAGGAACCTGTAATTTGGGTGCTTTGAAAACCAATGCAAAAGATATTTTGAGGGTGTGTGTTGAAGACCCGCCCGACCAACATGGAAAATTTTTGTCTTCCAAATGAAAACAAAACTTGGGTTAGGCTCGGTGCATACCACCTGTAATCTCGTGACAGTGGAATGTCAAGCCGGGTGGACGGCATGTGCTCGATTCAGCAGCACATACACTGCAATTGGGACTCTACATAGAAGCTTAAAAGGCCTCAGGGCTAGCATAAAACTCGGCCTGCCTGGTATGGTGGCACACAGGAACATATCATTTAGGCGCTTAGAATACCAACGCAAAAATAATTTCGAAGGTGCGTGTTCGAGACCCGTTCCACCAATGTGGGACATTTCCGTCTTAAGAACGGAAACAAAGGTTGGGTTTGGCTCTGTGCATTACACCTGTAATCTCGTGACAGTAGAATGTTGAGCCAAGCAAAGGGCATGTGCTCGCTTCGGCAGCACGTACACTGAAAATGGGACTCTACATAGAAGCTTAAAAAGGCCTCAGCGCTAGCATGATACTCAGCCTGCCAGGTACGGTGGCTCACAGGAACTTGTCATTTAGGTGCTTTGAAGACCAATGCAAAAAATATTTCGAGGGTGCGTATTTGAGACCCGCCTGATGAACATGTGAAATTTCCGTTTTCAGAACAGAAACAAAACTTGGGTTAGCCTCGGTGCATCACACCTGTAATCCTGTGACAGTGGAATGTCTTGCTGGGTGGACGGCATGTGCTCAAGTCGGCAGCACGTATACTGAAATTGGGACTCTACATAGAAGCTGTCGAGTTGGGCATATGGCATGTGCTCGTTTTTGAAGCACGTACACTGAAATTGGGACTCTAGATAGAAGCTTGAAAACGCCTCAGTGATAGCAGGAAACTAGGCCTGCCAGGTATGGTGGCTCACAGGAATCCGTCGTTTAGGTGCTTCGATGACGAACGCAGAAAAAATTTTGATAGTGCATGTTCGAGACCCGCTTGACCAACATGGAAAATTTCCGTCTTTAGAATGGAAACCAAACTTGGGTTAGGCTTGTCGCATCACAACTGTAATCCCATGACAGTGGAATGTTGAGCCTGGCAGACGGCATGTGCTCAATTCAACAGCACGTACACTGAAATTGGGACTCTATATAGAAGCTTGAAAAGGCCTCAGCGCCAGCCTGAAACTCGGCCTGCCAGGTACGGTGGCTCACATGAACCTGTCATTAAGGCACTTTGAAGACCAACGCAAAAAATATTTCGACAGTGCATGTTCGAGATTCACCCGACCAACATGGAAAATTTCTGACTTCAGAACAAAAACTAAACTTTGGTTAGGCTCGGTGCATCAAATCTGTAATCCCATGACAGAGCAATGACGAGCCGGGCGGACGGCATGTGCTCGCTTCGGCAGCACATACACTGAAATTGGCACTCTACATAGAAGCTTAAAAAGGCCTCAGCGCTAGCATGAAACTAGGCCTGCCAGGTACAGTGGCTCACAGGAACCTGTCATTTAGGTGCCTCGAAGACCAACGCAAAAAAAATTTCGATCGTGAGTGTTCAAGGCCCCCCCGACCAACGTGGGAAATTTCCGTCTTCAGAACAGAAACAAAACTTGGGTTTGGCTCGGTGCATCACACCTGTAATCCCGTGACAGTGGAATGTCGAGCTAAGCACACAAGATGTGCTTGCTTCGGCAGCACGTACACTGAATTTGGGACTCTACATAGAAGCTTGAAAAGGCCTCAAGGCTAGTACGAAACTTCGCCTGCCAGGTACGGTAAATCACAGAAACCTGCCATTTAGGCGCTTCAAAGACCAAAGCAAAAAATTTCAAAAATGGGTGTTCAAGACCCGCCCGACAAACCTTGGAAATTTCTGTCTTCAGAACGGAAACAAAACTTGGGTTAGGCTGGCAGATCACACCTGTAATCCCATGACAGTGGAATATCGAGCCGGGTGGACAGCATGTGCTCGCTTCAGCAGCACGTACACTGAAATTGAAACTCTACACAGAAGCTTGAAAAGGCCTCAGTGCTACCATTAATCTAGGCCTGCCAAATACGATGACACACAGGAACCTGTCATTTAGGCGCTTTGAAGACCAACGCAAAAAAATTTCGAGGGTGCGTGTTCGAGACCCACCCGACCAACATGGGAAATTTCCATCTTCAGAACGGAAACAAAACCTGGGTTAGGCCTGGCGCATCACACCTGTAATCCCCTGACAGTGGAATGTCGAGCCGGGCGGACAGCATGTGCTGGTTTCAGCAGCACGTACACTGAAATTGAAACCCTACATAGAAGCTTGAAAAGGCCTCAGCGCTAGCAGGAAACTCAGCCTGCCAGGTACGGTTGCTCAGAGGAACCTGTCATTTAGGCACTTCGAAGACCAACGCACAAAAAATTTCAAGAGTGCGTGTTCGAGACCCGCCTGACAAATGTGAAATTTCCGTCTTCAGAGCGGAAACAAAACTTGGGTTAGGCTTGGCACATCACACCTGTAATCTTGTGACTGTGGAATGTCGAGCCGGGCAGATGGCATGTGCTCGATTCGGCAGCATGTACACTGAAATTGGGACTCTACACAGAACCTTGAAAAGGCCTCAGCGCCAGCCTGAAACTCGGCCTGCCAGGTACGGTGGCTCACCGGAACCTGTCATTAAGGTGCTTCAAAGACCAACGCAAAAAATATTTCGACGATGCGTGTTCGAGATTTGCCCGACCAAAATGGGAAATTTCCGTCCTAGAACGGAAACAAAACTTGGGTTATGCTTGGCACATCACACCTATAATCCCGTGACAGTGAAATGTCGAGGTTGGGAGGTCGGCATGTGCTCGCTTCAGCAGCACATACACTGAAATTGGGGCTTTATATAGAAGCTTGAAAAGGCCTCAGCGCAAGCATGAAACTCCGCCTGCCAGGTACAGTGGCTCACAGAAACCTGTCATTTAGGCGCTTCAAAGACCAACGCAAAAGAAATTTCGAGGGTGCATGTTGGAGGCCCAACCGATGAACATGGGAAATTTTCACCTTCAGAATGGAAACAAATCTTGGGTTAGGCTTGGCGCATCACACTTGTAATTCCGTGATAGTGGAATGTCTGCCGGTCTGACGGCATGTGCTCGCTTTGGCAGTACATACACTGACATTGGGACTCTACATAGAAGCCATCGAACCGGGACAAGGGCATATGCTTGTTTTGGCAGCACGTACACTGAAATTGGGACTCTATATGGAAGCTTAGAAAGGCCTCAGTGCTAGTATAAAACTCGGCCTGCCAAGTACTGTGGCTCACAGGAACGTGTCATTTAGGCGCTTCGAAGACCAACGCAAAAAATATTTTGAGGGTGCCTGTTAGCGACCCACCTGACCAACGTGGGAAATTTCCATCTTTAGAACAAAAACTAAACTTGCGTTAGGGCTTGGCACACCACACCTGTAATTCCGTGACTGTGGAATATCGAGCCTGGCGGACGGCTTTTGCTTGCTTCAGCAGCATGTACAGTGAAATTGGGACACTAGATTGTAGCTTTAAAAAACCTCAGAGCTAACATGAAACTCGGCCTGCATGGTACAATGGCTCACAGGAGCCTGTCATTTAGGCGTTTCGAAGACCAACGCAAAAAATATATTGAGGGTGCATGTTCGCGACCCACCCGACCAACGTGGAAAATTTCCATCTTCAGAACGGAAACAAAACTTGGGTTACGCTTGGCGCATCACACCTGTAATTCCATGACAGTGGAATTCGAACCACGCAGACGGCATGTGCTCTCAGCCGTACACTAAAATTGGGTCTCTACATAGAAGCCATCGAGCTGGGCATACGGCATGTGCTCGTTTCTGAAGCACGTAAACTGAAATTGGAATTCTACATAGAAGCTTGAAAACGCCTCAGCACTAGCATGAAACTCGGAGTGCCAGGTACGGTGGCTCACAGAAACCTCTCATTCAGGCGTTTCGAAAACCAACGCAAAATATATTTCGAGGGTGCGTCTTCGAGACCCGCCCGACCAACGTGGAAAATATTCGTCTTCAGAACGGAAACAAAACTTGGGTTAGGCTCGGTGCATCACACCTGTAATCCCGTGACAGTGGTATGTCTAGGTGGGCGGACAGCATGTGCTCACTTCGGCACCACGTACACTGAAATTGGGACTCTAAGTTGAAGCTTGAAAAGACCTCAGCGCTAGCATGAAACTCGGCCTGCCAGGTACGGTGGCTCACAAGAACCTGTAATTTAGGCGCTTCAATGACCAACGCAAAAGATATTTCAAAGGTGTGTTTTGGAGACCCGCCTGACCAACATGGGAAATTTCCATCTTCAGAACAAAAACAAAACTTGTGATAGGCTTGGCGCATCACACCTGTAATTGCGTGACAGTGGAATGTGTAGCTGGGTGGACGGCCTGTGCTAGTTTCAGCAGCATGTACACTGAAATAGGGACTCTACATAGAAGCTTGAAAAGGCCTCAGCACTAGCATGAAACTCAGCCTGCCAGGTACAGTGGCTCACAGGAACCTGTCATTCAGGCGCTTCGAAGACCAACGCAAAAAATTTCGAGGGTGCGTGTTCTAGATTTGCCCGACCAACATGGGAAATTTCCGTCTTCATAACAGAAACAAAACTTGGGTTAGGCTCACCGCATCACACCTGTACTCCCGTGACAGTGGAATATCGAGCCAGGTGGATGGCATATCCTTGCATCGGCCACATGTAAACTAGAATTGGGACTCTACATAGAAGCTTGAAAAGGCCTCAGCGCTAGCACGAAACTCGGCCTGCCGGGTACGGTAACTCACAGGAACCTGTCATTTAGCCGCTCCGAAGACCAACGAATAAAAATTTCGAGGGTGCCTGTTCGAGACCCACCTGACCCAATGGGAAATTTACGTCTTCAGAACGGAAAACAAACTTAGGTTAAGCTTGGTGCATCACACCTGTCATCCCGTGACAGTAGAATGTCGAGCCGAGCAGATGGCATGTGCTCGCTTCAGCAACACGTACACTAAAATTTGGACTCTACACAGAAGATTGAGGAGGCCTCAGCGCTAGCAGGAATCTCTGCCTGCCAGGTACGGTGGCACACAGGAACCTGTCATTTAGGTGCTTCGAAGACCAACACAATAAAATTTCGAGGGTGCGTATTCAAGACCCGCCCGACCAACATAAATTTCCATCTTCAGAACGGAAATAAAACGTGGGTCAGGCTCGGCACGTCACACCTGTAATTCCGTGACTGTGGAATGTGGAGTTGTGCGGATGGCATGTGCATGCTTCGGCAGCACGTACACTGAAATTGGGACTCTACATAGAAGCTTGAAAAGGCCTCAGCACTAGCACGAAACTTGGCCTGCCAGGTACAGTGGCTAACAAGAATCTCTCATTTAGGCGCTTCAAGACCAACGCAAAAAATATTTCGAGGGTGCGTGTTCGAGACCCGCTCGACCAACATGGGAAATTTCCGTCTATAGAATGGAAACAAAACTTGGGTTAGGCTCGATGCATCCCACTCCTAATCCCATGACAGTGGAATGTCAAGCCGGGCAGATGGCCTGTGCTCGCTTTGGCAGCACGTACACTGAAATAGGGACTCTACATAGAAGCTTGAAAAGGCCTCAGCGCTAGCATGTAACTCGGCCAGCCAGGTACGGTGGCTCACAGACACCTGTCAATTAGTCGCTTCAAAGACCAACGACAAAAAATTTCGAGGGTGCATGTTCGAGACCCGCCTGACCAACATGGGAAATCTTCATCTTCAGGACCGAAAAAAACTTGGGTTATGCTTGGCGCTACACACCTGTAATCCCGTGACAGTTGAATGTCGAGCTGGGCAAACAGCATGTTCTCGCTTTGGCAGCATGTACACTGAAATTGGGACTCTACATAGAATCTCGAAAAGGCTTCAGTGCTAGGATGAAACCCGGCCTGCCAGGTACAATGTCTCACAGAAACCCGACATTTAGGCCCTTCGAAGACCAACACAAAATAAATTTTGGGGTGCATGTTCGAGACTCGCTTGACCAACGTGGGAAACTTCAGTCTTCAGAACTGAACAAAACTTGGGTTAGGCTCTGCATATCTCACCTGTAATCCCGTGACAGTGGAATGTCGAGCTGGGCGGACGGCAAGTGCTTGTTTCGGCAGCACGTACACTGAAATTGGGACTCTACATTGAAGCTTGAAAAGGCCTCAGCGCTAGCATGAAACTCGGCCTGCCAGGTACAATGGCTCACAGGAACCTGTCATTTAGGAGCTTCGAAGACCAACGCAAAAAATTTCGAGCATGCGTGTTTGACACTTACCCAACAAATATGGGAAATTTCCGTCTTCAGAACGAAAACAAAACTTGGGTTAGGCTTGGCACATCACACCTGTAATCCCGTGACAGTGGAATGTCGAGCCAGGCAGACGGCATGTGCTTGCTTCGGCAGCATGTACACTGAAATTGGGACTCTATATAGAAGCCGTCATGCCAAGCATACAGCATGTGCTCGTTTTTGAAGCATGTACACTGAAATTGGACCTCTACATAGAAGCTTAAAAAGGTCTCAGCGCTAGCATGAAACTCGGACTGCCAGGTATGGTGGCTCACATGAACCTGTCATTTAGGCGCTTCAAAGACCAACAAAAAAAATATTTCAAGGGTGCGGGTTCGAGACCCCCCCGACCAACGTGAAAAATTTCCGTCTTCAGAACGGAAACAAAACTTGGGTTAGGCTTGGCACATCACACCTGTAATCCCATGACAGTGGAATGTCGAGCCATGCAAACAGCATGTTCTCGCTTTGGTAGCACGTACACTGAAATTGGGACTCTACATAGAAGCTTGAAAAGGCCTCAGCGCTAGCATGAAACTCGGACTGCCAGGTACGGTGGCTCACAGAAACCTGTCATTTAGGCACTTCGAAGACGAACGCAAAAATTTTGGATGGTGCATGTTCGAGACCCGCCCGACCAACGTGGGAAATTTCCGTCTTCAGAGCGAAAACAAAACTTGGATTAGGCTCGGCGCATCACAACTGTAACCCCGTGACAGTGGAATGTGGAGCTAAGCAAACGGGATGTGCTCACTTTGGCAGCACGTACACTGAAATTGGGACTCTACATAGAAGCTTGAAAAGGTCTCAATGCTAACATGAAACTCGGACTGCCAGGTAGGATGGCTCACAGGAACCTGTCATTTAGGCACTTCGAAGACGAACGCAAAAATATTTTGAGGGTGCGTGTATGAGACCCGCCCGACCAACGTGGAAAATTTTCGTCTTAAGAACAGAAACAAAACTTGGGTTACACTCGGCGCATCACACCTGTAATCCAGTGACAGTGGAATGTTGAGCCGGGCGGAAGGCATGTGCTCCCTTCAGCAGCACATACACTGATATTGGGACTCTACATAGAACCATAATAAGGCCTCAGCGCTAGCATGAAACTCGGCCTGCCATGTACGGTGGCACATAGGAAACTGTCATTTAGGCGCTTAAAAATCCAACACAAAAAAATTTCGAGGGTGCGTGTTCGAGACCCACCCAACCAACATGGACAATTTCCGTCTTCAGAACGGAAACAAAACTTGGGTTAGGCTCTGCGCATTACACCTGTAATCCCGTGACAGTGGAATGTCCAGCCAGACGAATAGCATGTGCTCGGTTCGGCAGCACGGACACTGAAATTGGGACTCTAGATAGAAACTTGAAAAGGCCTCAGCGCTAGCATGAAACTCGGCCTGACAGGTACAGTGGCTCACAGGAACCTGTCATTTAGGCGATTCATAGACCAACGCAAAGAACATTTTTAGGGTGCATGTTCGAGACTCTCCTGACCAATATGTGAAATTTCCGTGTTCAGAACGGAAACAAAACTTGGGTTAGGCTCAGCGCATCACACCAATTTCTGATACTTTTTATGGTAGCCCTAGAAAATGCATAGAGTTATCAATAATGGAGTTATAACTCAAAACACAAGTGTAAACCTATGCATTCAATTGTGTTCTTTTGGACAAACATAATTATAATAATCAATAATAAAAATTATAAAAGGAATTATACAGTGGCTCAAGCCTGTAATCCCAGCATTTTGGGAGGCTGAGGCAGGTGGATTACGAGGTCAAGAGATCGAGACTATCCTGGTCAACATGGTGAAAACCTGTCTCTACTAAAAACACAAAAAATTAGCTGGGCATGATCAGCTACTAAGGAGACTGAGGCAGGAGAATTTCCTGAACCCAGGAGGTGGAGGTTGTGGTGAGCCAAGATCGTGCCATTGCACTCCAGCTTGGGTAACAAGAGCGAAACTCCATCTCAAAAAAAATTATATATTTATTCTGGAACATAAAAAGGTCACCAGAGATAGTCTAGCAATATTAAAAAATTATTTGATATATAATTAAAGAAGGAGAAATTACTGGAAAGGCCAGCTAATCTAATATTCTTCACTAATAGAAAAATCTGGATAAATGAGAATGAAAATGAACATCCCAAGGAATTAAACTAACATCTAATTAGAAATCACCGAGGATCAGTGTAAATGGAGGAATGAGGCAACGAAGAAAGCTATGGTGAAGAGATGTTTTCTGTACAATTGTTCTTTGTTTTTTAAACAGATTTAATGAACTTTAATTTATATACAATAAATTTATCTGTTGTTAGGACAAATTTAACAATTTTAGTAAGTGTAAAGAGTTAACCACATCATCCAGTTTTAGAACATCTTAATCCCTCTTAAAAGATCTCTTACAAGTTAAGTTTGATCTCAAATGACTTTGGAAAATGGAGTCAGTATTAGAATGCAGAGGCTTAGACTGAGTCTTTGTTCTCATGGGCTACATGATAACATCACCTGCCTTATACTGTCCCCTTACCTGTAAACACTGCCATTATTTACTACACATACGTGTGTTTATTTTATCAATGGAGCTCATGAGGTTGTCAGTGGCCTTGCCTTCATTTATGACACACATGACACACAATTGAGTCATAGTACCCCATTCTCCTAGACAATCATTGTTCAAGGGTGATGACTCCTGTAGAGTATAATGCTATGCATAGTCTACAGAAACATCTTCAGTATCCCAGTAAAATTCTCATTAAGAATAAAACCAATTTATAGGAAGCAAAGCAGAATGATGGAGCCATAGAATTCCTTACCTGAAGCAAGTCAATTTCTTAAAATCCCCCATAATGTGAGCCAATAAATAACCCCCTCTTTATTTCACTAATTTGGGCTTCAAATATACATTCTCTATTAATTACAGGACATCTTAACCATTGAAACTACTACTAAGAAACTAAGTTGTCCAGGGTACCTGGCACAAGCAAGTACAAATCTCTTTATGAATGGCAGTTCGTTCTTGATTTGGCTCTCTTTAAGTCTGTTATTGGTGTAGAGGAAGGCTTGTGATTTTTGCACATTGATTTTATATCCTGAGACTTTGCTGAAGTTGCTTATCAGTTTCAGGAGTTTTTGGGCTGAGGCGATGGGGTCTTCTAGGTATACTATCATGTCGTCTGCAAATAGAGACAATTTGGGTTCCACCTTTCCTATTTGAATACCCTTTATTTCTTTTCCTTGCCTGATTGCTCTGGGTAGAACTTCCAGTACTATATTGAAGAGGAGTGGTGACAGAGGACATCCTTGTCTAGTGCCGGATTTCAAAGGGAATGCTTCCAGTTCTTGCCCATTAAGTATGATATTAGCTGTTGGTTTGTCATAAATAGCTTTTATTACTTTGAGATACGTTCCATCGATACCGAGTTTATTGAGGGATTTTAGCATAAAGGGCTGTTGAATTTTGTCAAATGCCTTCTCTGCATCAATTGAGATAATCATGTGGTTTTTGTTTTTGGTTCTGTTTATGTGGTGAGTTACGTTTATAGACTTGCATATGTTGAACCAGCCTTGCATCCCTGGGATGAATCCTACTTGATCATGATCAATAAGTTTTTTGATTTGCTGTTGCAATCGGCTTGCCAATATTTTATTGAAGATTTTTGCATCTGTGTTCATCATGGATATTGGCCTGAAGTTTTCTTTTCTCGTTGGGTCTCTGCCGGGTTTTGGTATCAGGATGATGTTGGTCTCATAGAATGATTTGGGAAGGATTCCTTCTTTTTGGAGTATTTGGAACAGTTTCAGAAGAAATGGTACCAGCTTCTCTTTGCTTGTCTGGTAGAATTCGGCTGTGAACCCGTCTGGACCTGGGCTTTTTTTGTGTGGTAGGCTCTTAATTGCTGCCTCGACTTCTGACCTTGTTATTGGTCTGTTCATAGTTTCAGCTTCCTCCTGGTTTAGGCTTGGGAGGACACAGGAGTCCAGGAATTTACCCATTTCTTCCAGGTTTACTAGTTTATGTGCACAGAGTTGTTTGTAATATTCTCCGATGATGGTTTGAATTTCTGTGGATTCTGTGGAGATTTCCCCTTTATCATTTTTTATTGCATCTATTTGGTTGATCTCTCTTTTATTTTTAATCAATCTGGCTAGTGGTCTGTCTATTTTGTTGATCTTTTCAAAAAACCAGCTCTTGGATTTATTGATTTTTTGGAGGGTTTTTCCTGTCTCAATCTCCTTCAGTTCAGCTCTGATCTTAGTTATTTCTTGTCTTCTGCTGGGTTTTGAGTTTTGTTGATCTTGCTCCTCTAGCTCTTTAAATTTTGACGATAGGGTGTCAAGTTTGGATCTCTCCATTCTTCTCATATGGGCACTTATTGCTATATACTTTCCTCTAGAGACTGCTTTAAATGTGTCCCAGAGGTTCTGGCACGTTGTGTGTTCGTTCTCATTGGTTTCGAAGAACTTCTTTATTTCTACCTTCATTTCGTTGTTTATCCAGTCAACATTCAAGAGCCAGTTGTTCAGTTTCCATGAAGCTATGCGGTTCTGGGTCGGTTTCTGAATTCTGAGTTCTAACTTGATTGCACTATGGTCTGAGAGGCTGTTTGTTATGATTTCAGTTGTTTTGCATTTGCTGAGCAGTGCTTTACTTCCAATTATGTGGTCAATTTTAGAGTAAATATGATGTGGTGCTGAGAAGAATGTATATTCTGTGAATTTGGGGTGGAGAGTTCTGTAAATGTCTATCAGGTTTGCTTGCTCCAGGTCTGAGTTCAAGCCCTGGATATCCTTGTTGATTTTCTGTCTGGTTGATCTGTCTAATATTGACAGTGGAGCGTTAAAGTCTCCCACTATTATTGTGTGGGAGTCAAATCTCTTTGTAAGTCATTAAGAACTTGCCTTATGTATCTGGGTGCTCCTGCATTGGGTCCATATATGATTAGGATCGTTAGCTCTTCTTGTTGTATCGATCCTTTTACCATTATGTAATGGCCTTCTTTGTCCCTTTTGATCTTTGTTGCTTTAAAGTCTCTTTTCAGAGATGAGAATTGCAACTCCTGCTTTCTTTTGCTCTCCATTTTCTTGGTAAATCTTCCTCCATCCCTTTATTTTGAGCCTTTGTGTATCCTTGCATGTGAGATGGGTTTCCTGGATACAGCACACTGATGGGTTTTGGCTTTTTATCCAATTTGCCAGTCTGTGTCTTTTGATTGGTGCATTTAGTCCATTTACATTTAGGGTAAATATTGTTATGTGTGAATTTGATACTGCCATTTTGATGCTAGCTGGCTGTTTTGTCCGTTAGTTGTTGTAGATTCTTCATTATGTTGAAGCTCTTTAGCATTTAGTGTGATTTTCGAATGGCTGGTACTAGTTGATCCTTTCTATGTGTAGTGCCTCTTTCAGGAGCTCTTGTAAAGCAGGCCTGGTGGTGAAAAAATCGGAGTACTTGCTTGTTCGCAAAGGATTTTATTTTTCCTTCACTTCTGAAGCTCAGTTTGGCTGGATATGAAATTCTGGGTTGAAAGTTCTTTTCTTTAAGGATGTTGAATATTGGCCCCCACTCTCTTCTAGCTTGTAGAGTTTCTGCCGAGAGATCTGCTGTGAGTCTGATGGGCTTCCCTTTGTGGGTGACCTGACCTTTCTCCCTGGCTGCCCTTAGTGTTTTCTCCTTTATTTCAACCCTGTTGAATCTGACGATAATGTGCCTTGGGGTTGCTCTTCTTGCAGAATATTTTTGTGGTGTTCTCTGTATTTCCTGCAATTGAGTGTTGGCCTGTCTTGCTAGTTGGGGGAAATTTTCATGTATGATGTCCTGAAGAGTATTTTCCAGCTTGAATTCATTCTCTTCGTCCCCTTCTGGTACACCTATCAAACGTAGGATAGGTCTCTTAACATAGTCTTACATTTCTTGGAGACTTTGTTCATTCCTTTTTGTGCTTTTTTCTCTGATCTTGGATTCTCATTTTATTTCATTAAGTTGATCTTCGACTTCTGATATTCTTTCTTCTGCTTGGTCAATTCGGCTATTGAAACTTGTGCATGCTTCGCGAAGTTCTCATATTGTGTTTTTCAGCTCCTTTAATTCATTCATATTCCTCTCTAAGGTATCCATTCTTGTTATCATTTCCTCACATCTTTTTTCAAGGTTCTTAGTTTCTTTGCATTGATTTTAAACATGTTATTTTAGCTCACAAAAGTTTCTCATTATCCACCTTCTGAAGTCTAATTCTGTCATTTTGTCACAGTCATTCTCCGTTCAGCTTTGTTCCCTTGCTGGTGAGGAGTTTTGGTCCTTTCTAGGCGGCGAGGTGTTCTGGTTTTGGGTGTTTTCCTCCTTTTTGCGCTGGTTTTTCCCATCTTTGTGGATTTAGCCACCTGTCGTCTGTGTAGTTGCTGACTTTTTGATTGGGTCTCTGAGTGGACACCCAGATTGTTGGTGATGAAGTATTTCTGTTACTTGGTTTTCCTTCTACCAGTCTAGCCCCTTTGCTGTACGACTGCTGAGGTCCACTCCAGGCCCTGCTTGTCTGGGGTGCACCTATAGCAGCTGCGGAAAAGCGAGGTATGCTACAAGTTTCCCTTTCTGCTATCTTTATCCCAGAATGATGCCTACCAAATTTCAGTCTCTTGGATATAGGGGGGTCAGGGAGCTGCTTGAGAAGGCAGTCTGTACCTTGTAGGAGCTCAAGTGCTGAGCTGTGAGCTCTGTTGTTTATTCAGAGCTGTTAGGCTGAAAAAAACCTTTTTTTTTCAGATGCTCTGTCAGGGGGGAGGTTGGTGCTGTCCTTGTGAGTGTCCGCCTCACTGTCCTGCCCATCTAGGAGGCAGTCTAGTCACTATTTGCCTTCCAAGGCTCCACCCTGCTGGTGTGAGGTTAGCCCTGTTGCTGCAGGCTGTGCCCTTCTGCTGCGGTCTCCACCCTGTTGCCATGGGCTATGCCCTGCCGCAGAGTCTCTCTCTTGTACCAGGTTGCCTCGGCAATGGCAGGCTGCGTCAGCAATGGGTGTGTACCTCAGTAGGGGCTGATTGCCTCTGTAATGGCGGACGCCCCTCCCTCATGGAGCTGCGCTTTAAGAAAACCTCCTCACCGGGAGCGTTTGGAATCGCCGTTTTGTTTTTCGCACTGCACTACCCCAAATGCTGTATCCCTGGGATTTCCTGGGCTGGCTCACTCTCCACGTCCCTTTCAGTCTCAAGTTCAGCCCTCTCAGGTCTGTTTGCCGGTTCAACAGGGCACCCGTAACAGTGCCCTTTTGTATGCAACGCTGTGGAGTGCCTCTGTGCTCCGGCACGAACTGGAGCCACACCGGCTGCCGGCTACACCAGCCAAGACCTCTGCCTGGTGTCCTGCGTCTCTTTTATACCTGGGAATTTCCCCGTTCACTGGGCAACTAAGATCCGTCTGGAAATGCGTCCTTGACTCACCCTGTCTGCGCATCCAGTGAGAGCTTCAATCCTGGGTTCTTCTCACAGCGCCATCTTGAGTCCTCCCCTCATTTTCTGTTCTTGTGTCAGTTTGCTGAGAATGATTTTCTCCAGATTTATCCATGTCCCTACAAACAACACAAACTCATCATTTCTGATTGCTGCATAATACTCCATGGTGTATATGTGCCACATTTTTCCAATCCAGTCTATCATCAGTGGGCATTTGGGTTGATTCCAGGTCTTTGCTATTGTAAACAGTGCTGCAATGAACATTCGTGTGCATGTGTCCTTATAGTAGAACGATTTATAGTCCTTTGTATATATACCCAGTAATGGGATTTCTGGGTCAAATGGAATTTCTATTTCTAAGGCCTTGAGGAATCGCCACACTGTCTTCCACAATGGTTGAACTAATTTACACTCCCACCAACAGTGTAAAAGTGTTCCTTTTTCTCCATGTCCTCTCCAGCATCTGTTGTCTCCAGATTTTTAAATGATCGCCATTCTAACTGGCGTGAGATGGTATCTCAATGTGGTTTTGACTTGCATCTCTCTGGATAATTGGTAGGTGTTAATTTATCAATCATGGGACAGTGCTGTAAATAATTTACTCTCACATTCAGGTAAAGTGGTAATTATTGTTCTTTTTTATTCTTTAATTGAGACAGGGTCTCTGTCTAACACCCAGGCATGAGTTCAGTGAAACAATCAGAGCTCACTGCAGCCCGAAACTTCTGGGCTCATGAGATCCTCCCACCTTAACCTTCTTGGTAGCTGGGACTACAGGCACAGGCCACCATGACCCGCTAATTTTTTTAGTCTTTTTGTACAGATGGGGTTTTGCAATGTTTTGCAGGCTGTTCTTGAACTTCTGAGCTCAAGAAAGTGGCTCACTTTGGCATTCCCAAGTGTTTGGGTTACAGGCACTGTGCTCTGCCAATTCTAGTTCTTAGTAGGGAGTTATGGTGTTCTTCAGCAGATTCGGAGGTTTTATTAAAATATAAAAAATTAAGAATTCAGGGTCATAAACCCAGATTTTTCCATTCAAGCATCAGAGTCCCATTCTTTCCAATTCACAACTCTGTTATCAACATAGTAATCTGCCTTGGTTATGATATTAACATTTCTTGGAGACTAGCTTTTCTGATCTGGCTATTTATTTTCATACTTAACTTTATCTGCCCTCCTCTTGAAAGATATAACAGGCTCACTGGGTTACCAATGAGACAACCTGGCTTTCACAGTAGGCTTTCAATTAGCAACTCATGTCTCTGAGATTTGTATTATCTTTCCCTAATGTGTCAATCTAATCTAGATTTGCAATAACACCCTGATCCCTTTGTCTGTATTAATTTTCTATTGCTGTGTGGCAATATTAACTCAGGCTTAGCATGTAGTTTAAAACAACAATTTTTTTTTAGTTACAGCTGCTGTGGGTCAGAAATCCAGCCATGGTTTAGCTTATTTCTTTTTTTAGGGTATTCCAAGGCTACCAGTCAAGATATAATCTTTACTGCAATCTCAGCTGGAAGTTTGAATTGGTGAGGATCTATTTCTCTGTTTGCATGGTTGTTAGTAGCATTCAGTTCCTTATAGATGTGGTACTGACAGCTTCAAATATGTTCACTGTCTCCTGCAAGAAGGATGCCTTTATTTCCTAAAGCTCATATGCAGACCTTGTGTATGACGTTTACTAATATAGCCACTTGCTTCCTCATATCACGAAAGGGAAAGACTCTAGCAATCTGACAGTTACAATCTTATGAAACGTATCCAAACTATTACATGCATGTCATCATGTGCATGCTCTCACCTTTGCCACATTCTATTAATTAGAAGCAAGTGACAGGTCTCATCTGCACTGAAAGGGAAGGGATAACACAAGGATGTGAACAATAAAATGTGAGGATAATGGCAGTCCTCCAAAAATCATTTAGTTTCCATAGTTTACTTTTAATCAATAATTTTAAAATACTTGATACATTGCACCAGATAGCGCATTCTTTTCTGTCAGTATAGTAAAATATTCTAATTCAACACCTGTGAATATTTCAACAATTGTACCTCTACCTCATCTCAAGGACTTTATGTGTTTCATTGACACCAGTGAGCAGGTCTTTAATTCCAGCCAGATGGTGAGCGATCCCATTGCAAAGGCTTCTCTCATTGCCTGTGCTCTTAGACAATTCCTGGCACAAATTTGTGATCTGTGTAGAAAAAACTTTTTTAAAATTTTTTATTGCATTTTAGGTTTTGGAGTACATGTGCAGAACATGTAAGATAGTTGCCTAGGTACACACATGGCACTGTGTTTTGCTGCCTTCTGCCCCTTCACCCACATTTGGCATTTCTCCCCATGCTATCCCTCCCCAGCTCCTTCCCCCCGCTGTCCCTCTCCTATTTCCCCAAATAGACCCCAGTATGTAGTACTCCCTTCCCTGTGTCCATGTGTTCTCATTGTTCATCACCCACCTATGAGTGAGAATATGCGGTGTTTCATTTTCTGTTCTTGTGTCAGCTTTCTGAGAATTATGTCCTCTAGATTCATCCATGTCCCTACAAAGGACACAAACTCATCATTTTTGATTGTTGCATAATATTTCATAGTGTATATGTGCCACATTTTCCCAGACCAGTCTATCACTGATGGGCATTTGGGTTGGTTCCAGGTCTTTGAGAAAGGGTTTTTGATTCAGAGATGAGTGCAGAATGTTTTTCAAGAAGCAGAAGGAAGAAAGAACCTGGAACTTCAGGTCAAATAAACCTCTTTCTTTTGTAAATTGACAAGCTTCTGGTATGTCTTTAGCAGTGTGAAAATGGAATAATACAGTAAATTTGTACTGGGAGTAAGGTGCTGCTGCAAAGATACCTGAAAATATGGAAGCCACTTTGGAACTGGGTAACAGGCAGAGGAAGAAACAGTTTAGAGAGCTCAGAAGAAGACAGAAAAATGTGGGAAAGTTTGGGGATTCTTAGAGTCATGTTGAATAACTTTGATCAAAATGCTGATAACAATATGGACAATAAAGTCCAAGCAGAGGTGGGTTCAGATGGAGATGAGGAATCGGTTGAAAACTGGAGCAAAAGTGACCTTTCTTATGTTTTAGCAAAGAGACTCATGGCATTTTGCCCCTTTCCTAGAGATTTGTGAAACTTTGAAGTTGAGGGAGATAATTTAGGGTATCTGGCAGAAGAAATTTCTAAGCAGCCAAGCATCAAAGAGGTGAGTTGGGTGCTGTTAAAGGCATTCTGTTTTATAAGAAAACAAAGATAAAAGTTCAGAAAATTTGCAGCCTAACAATGTGATAGGAAAGAAAGTCACATTTTCTGAGGAGAAATTCAAGTTAGCTGCAGGAAATTGCATAAAGAATGAGGAGCTTAATGTTAATCTCCAAGACAATGGGAAGAACATTTCAAGGGCACGTCAATAGCCTTCACAGCAGCCCTTCGAATCACAAGCCGGAAGGCCTAGGAGGAAAAAAATCATTTCACGGGTCAGGCCCAGGGTCCCCATGCTGTGTGCAGCCTAGGGACTTGGTGTCCTGCTTCCCATCGACTCCACAAATGGCTGAAAGGAGCAAACATAGGGCTCAGGCCATGGCTTCAGAGGGTGCAAGCCTCAAGACTCGCCAGCTTTCACATGGGGTTGAACCTGCCAGTGCACAGAAGTTAAGAATTGGGGTTTGAAACCTCTGCCTAGATTTTAAATGATGGATGGAAATGTTTGAATATCCAGGCAGAAGGTTGCTGCAGAGGTGGGGCTCTCATGGAGAACCTCTGTTAGGGCAGTGCAGAACAGAAATGAGGAATCAAAGACCCCACATAGGATCCCTACTGGAGCACTGTCTAGTGAAGTTATGAAAAGAGGGCCACCATTCTCCACACCCCAGTATGATAGACCCACTGACTGCTTGCATAGTTCACCTGGAAAAGCCACAAACACTCAATGCCAGCCTGTGAAAGCAGCCAGGATAAAGTCTGTGACCTGCAGAGGCACAGGGGTGGATCTGCCCAATACCATGGATACTCATCTCTTGTAAGAGCATAACCTAGATGAGGTCAAAAGAGATCATTTTAAAGCCTTAAGATTTGGTGGTCTCATTGGATTTTAGACTTCTATAGGGCCTGTAACCCCTTTGTCTTGGCCAGCATCTCTCATTTGGAATGGTTGTATTTACCCAATGCCTGTATCTTATTGTATCTAGAAAGTAACTGACTTACTTTTGATTTTACAGGTGCTTAGACAGAAGGGAATTGCCTTGTCTCAAATGAAACTTTAGACTGTGAACCTTTGAGTTAATGTTGAAATGAGTTAAGACTTTGGGGGACTGTTGAGAAGGCATTAATTAATTTTGAAATGTGAGTACCTAAGATTTGGGGGAGGACAGGGTGGAATAATATGCTTTGGCTTTGTCTCCACTCAAATCTCATCTTGAATCACCATGTTCTGTGGGAGGGACTAAATGGGAGGTAATTGAATCATGGGAGCAAGTCTTTCTCATGTTTTTCTCGTGATAGTGAATAAGTCTCATGAGATATAATGGTTTTAAAAAGGGGAGTTTCCCTGCACAAGCCCTCTTCTCTTGTCTGCTGCCATATTATTTTTGTTATACTTTACTTTTTTTGTATATACATTTGAATTGATGTACATGAGAACGTTGAAATTTTAGATTTTCCCAAATCCTCCAGGAAGGCAGAATTGATCTCTACCTTCTTGCTACAGGACAGTAGCTTACGTTACATAGACTTCATGAAAGAGCTCACCTGAAATGGAAGTCTTACAAGACAAATCTTGTGCTCCTCAATATCTGTGCATAGCTCTGCTGATTACCTCTTAATATATAACTCTGAGAAAAATTTCAGCATAACCTATACAGTGAAATTGAATTGTGTTGGTAGGAAGAAAACATTAAAGAAAACTGCTAAAGCCAGCAGTTTCTGGGATTTCTTCTTGAACTTGGAAATAGTAAAGACATGAATTACATTTGGCATATAAATAAAAAAAGGATAAGGAGGCTCAGGAAACTGGGAAGATAAGAATAAATGTACTGTGTTAAGCGAGGACATTGAGTTGACTTGCATCAATAAAACAATAAGAAAAGCACTACTGAGTACAGCGGGAAGCTCAGCACTTCCTGTCTTCTGTGAGCCAGAGCTGACAGTGAATGGTAATTAGTGAAGCTTGCAGAATTCCGGCGGCCTGAATGTTTTTCAACATTCATTCTGAGATAACAACTTATTGCACCTTACATTTCCCATAATTACATGAGATGTACCATAGCGGATGAACCACTTTGGATTTTGGAGACAGGATCTGCCTCCTTTAGCCATACTGCTCTGACCTGTTTATCGGGGAATAGAAATACTAGTGCCACTATGCACTACAGTTCTGTAGCAAGTTCAGGTTGTTTTTAAAGTTACTTTGCCCCTCTGCAGATCTAGTGATGCCAGAGAATTAAGGGTAAAGATCATGTATTGGGTCTCTAGAATGTCCCAGTTGGAGAGCTGCAGGACAGATCCTTGGAGTTCTGTGTCTTTTGTGGCATAGACATACTGCCCATTTGAGGAATAGTTCCTAAAATTGTTGAATGTTAATAGAAACTAAACACTTACCCTGAAATAGTGAATGTGTAGTTGGAGATGCTTGTTATAAACCGAAAATTTTCAGAGCTAACAACTTAAAAATTTAGGCAGGTGCAGCATAAATCTCTCATATGATAGGAATATTATATATAGAATTAGGGCCACAATAGCTAGTGTTAACAATTAAGATAACGTAATTAAGCTAAATGCATAGGGGCCCAGATTCACTTATTTATCTCTATTGAACTGACACTTCTTCCTCAGCTCACATCTATGTATAGATTTGAAGTACAGTTTCTTATCATCAGTTGTGGCTAAGGGAGTAAGAAATACCCTAGATCTGTTTCACAGACAGGTTAGTTTGATATGTTTTCATGGCTGAAGTTTTAGTTCATTACATCTCCACTGAAGGTGACACTAAAAGTTAGTGGTGAAAGGAAATTCTACTCTTTGAGAAGCACACTTAATCATGTCATTTAGGTGAACCAAATTTATTGAGATAGGATATTCATAAACTTCTGGGAGTGACAAATGACATGGTTTTTCAGAACTGTGGGCAAGCTCTGGACAGGACAGTGGTCCTGAGGAAGTGGCATGCATATGGACCACTGGGCGTTTCTGTTGCTCTTACTGAGGGAATGTGTTCTCTTTCCAGGTTCACAAGGGGGCGTAGTTTCAAGGGCAAGAACTTCCCAGTGCCATGTCCCCCTCCCCTGCCTCTCCATCCAGGAGATTTAACAGTTTCTGTTTCAATGTTCGTGCATGTGGGAAAGGATCAAAAAGTCAGTCACCCCAGTGGAAGTTCTAAGGAACTCCTTTCATTGGCCAGGGGTCTTGGAGAAGGTGGGAATTCCTCCCAGGTCAAAAGTCCCCTTCTTCCACAGCCCTTTGGACTCCATGTTTAATTCCTTTTCCACGAACTCTCTCGTGGAAGCTGTCTTTACATCTCCTAGATTTCCCTCTGGGATTCCTTTTACACTCTGTGGAAGGTTTCTCTCTTCTCCGTTTTCCTTTTCTCTACCTAAATAAATCACTTCTCTGCGAAAGCTTTTTGTTCCAATATTTACTTTACAAGTGCACTGCATCAGGCGTGGTCCCCTACTCCATTTTTGGGTGAGCGAGGACCAAGAACCAGAAAAAAACATTCCCTCAGGGGAGCTGTGCCTCTCCTCCACCCCAAAACCCTGTCACAAGACTGGCAACCACAAAGGGACGAAGCCAGGAATGCAGCATAAGAAAACTGTTGCTTTCTAGGGGTAAGTGAGAATAGGGGACTTTTCTCACTTGCTTTCTGTCATGTCATCTTAAAAACACCTGAAATGGCTGCAGCCAGGCAGAGCTATGGGAAACCAGAAGAGGCATGGCCAGCCAGGTTTTAAAAAAATGTGCACTTCTTTCCTTTAATCTCTCTCTTTTCTCTCTCTCTCTCCTGCTTCTCTAGGCAAAAACCTGTGGGAGATGGGGTAGGCAGATGCTGTCTGCAGTTACTGGGCATCTTGGCCATGTGTTCTGGCCATGAACTGAGCAAGCAGGGTGAGAGGGCAATCACTTCCCACCTTTCGTGGGCTTGGAACTGGGACCCTGGAAACCCCTTGCTCACTTGGGACAGTGAAACTGCCACTCAGTCCCAGAGGAGGGGCCTGCATGGTCCAGGCATCAAGGCAGATGGAAAGAAATAAGAGGCAGAAGAAGCCTTCCACTCTGGCACACAGCAGTGTATAAAGGCTCCCCCAGGGTGTGTTTGCCTGCCGGCCACGGGTCTCGGTATGGGCGGCAACCTGGGAAGCAGCAGCTAAGGTAGTGTCCCAAGTGCACAAGTGGTTCTGTTGGGGTCCACTTTATGGAACGGAACGCTGAGGGGGCGGTTCCCGGGACTGACAGTCATCCCAGCCAGCTTTTAAAATTACAGCAGCAAGCAATTTTTTTTCTTTTAACGCGCTGTGAGAAGGCAGCGATGAATGGAGAAAAAACAGTAACTGGCTGTGGGTCCCGCCTGGTTTTTGGGTCGACACCGGGATTCAGGTTCCAGGTGCAGGCAGCCATACCACCTCAGGATGTAGCATTCTCATTCAGATGAAATTGTTTTGTTTTCTTTTTTAAAGAAAGAAAGAGAAAAGGGGAGAGAGAACAAGACTCTTGCTCTATTTCCCAGGCTGGAATGCAATTTAAAAATAGGTATTAAAAACCTCTTTTACGCCAATAATTGTGCTTAACAGCAGAGACAGGAAGAAATAAGGGAAGAAAATAACAAACAGCCAAACAATATTTCATTTAAGCCTGTGAAATGCTATGCAAATGCTGAAGAGTGATTCACTTCCAATTATGTGGTCACTTTCTAAATAGGTGTAATGTGATACTGAGAAAAATGTATGTTCTGTGGACCTGGGATGAAGAATTCTACAAATATTCACTGAGTTTACTTGTTCCAGGTCTGAGCTCTAATCATAGATGTCCCTGTTAATTTTCTATCTCATTGATCTGTTGAATATCAACAATGTGGTGTCAATGTCTCTGGCTATTATTGTGCGGGAGTCCAAGTCTCTTTATAAGTCATTAAGAACTTGTCTTATGTATCTGGGTTCTTCTATATTGGGTGCATACATATTTATAATCATTGACTTCTGTTGTTGCACTGATCCTTTTACCATTATGTAATATCCTTCTTTGTTTCTTTTAGTCTTTTTTTTTTTTAATTTTTATTGGATTTTAGGTTTTGGGGTACATGAGCAGAGCATGTAAGACAGTTGCATAGAAACACACATGGCAGTGTGCTTTTCTTTCCTTCTCCCCTTCACCCACATTTGGCATTTCTCCCCAGGCTATCCCTCCCCACCCCCCCTCCCACTGGCCCTCCCCTTTCCCCCCAATAGACCCCAGTGTTTAGTACTCCCCTTTCTGTGTCCATGTGTTCTCATTTTTCATCACCCGCCTATGAGTGAGAATATGCAGTGTTTCATTTTCTGTTCTTGTGTCAGTTTGCTGAGAATGATGTTCTCCAGATTCATCCATGTCCCTACAAACGACACGAACTCATCATTTCTGATTGCTGCATAATATTCCATGGTGTATATGTGCCACATTTTTCCAATCCAGTCTATTATCAATGGGCATTTTGGTTGATTCCAGGTCTTTGCTATTGTAAGCAGTGCTGCAATGCACATTCGTGTACATGTGTCCTTATAGTAGAACGACTTATAGTCTTTTGGATATATACCCAGTAATGGGATTGCTGGGTCAAATGGAATTTCTATTTCTAAGGCCTTGAGGAATCGCCACACTGTCTTCCACAATGGTTGAACTAATTTACACTCCCACCAACAGTGTAAAAGTGTTCCCTTTTCTCCACATCCTCTCCAGCATCTGTTGTCTCCAGATTTTTTAATGATCGCCATTCTAACTGGCGTGAGATTGTATCTCAATGTGGTTTTGATTTGCATCTCTCTGATGACCAGTGACGATGAGCATTTTTTCATATGATTGTTGGCCTCATATATGTCTTCTTTCGTAAAGTGTCTGTTCATATCCTTTGCCCACTTTTGAATGGGCTTGTTTGTTTTTTTCCTGTAAATCTGTTTGAGTTCTTTGTAAATTCTGGATATCAGCCCTTTGTCAGATGGGTAAACTGCAAAAATTTTTTCCCATTCTGTTGGTTGCCGATCCACTCTAGTGACTGTTTCTTTTGCCGTGCAGAAGCTGTGGAGTTTCATTAGGTCCCATTTGTCTATTTTGGTTTTTGTTGCCAATGCTTTTGGTGTTTTGTTCATAAAGTCCTTGCCTACTCCTATGTCCTGGATAGTTTTGCCTAGATTTCCTTCTAGGGTTTTTATGGTGCCAGGTCTTATGTTTAAGTCTTTAATCCATCTGGAGTTAATTTTAGTGTAAGGTGTCAGGAAGGGGTCCAGTTTCTGCTTTCTGCACATGGCTGGCCAGTTTTCCCAACACCATTTGTTAAACAGGGAATCCTTTCCCCCTTGCTTGTTTTTGTCAGGTTTATCAAAGATTGTATAGTTGTAGATATGTTGTGTTGCCTCCGGTGCCTCTGTTTTGTTCCATTGGTCTATATCTCTGTTTTGGTACCAGTACCATGCTGTTTTGATTACTGTAGCCTTGTAGTATAGTCTGAAATCCGGTAGTGTGATGCCTCCAGCTGTGTTCTTTTTGCTTAGAATTGACTTGGCTATGCGGGCTCTCTTTTGGTTCCATATGCAGTTCATGGTGGTTTTTTCCAGTTCTGTGAAGAAAGTCGATGGTAGCTTGATGGGGATAGTGTTGATTCTGTAAATTACTTTGGGCAGTATACCCATTTTCACGATATTAATTCTTCCTAACCATGAACATGGAATGTTTCTCCATCTGTTTGTGTTCTCTCTGATTTCGTTGAGCAGTGGTTTGTAGTTCTCCTTGAAGAGGTCCCTTACGTTCCTTGTGAGTTGTATTCCAAGGTATTTTATTCTTTTTGTAGCAATTGTGAATGGCAGTTAGTTCTTGATTTGGCTTTCTTTAAGTCTGTTATAGGTGTCGACGAATGCTTGTGATATTTGCACATTGATTTTATATCCTGAGACTTTGCTGAAGTTGCTTATCAGTTTCAGGAGTTTTTGGGCTGAGGTGATGGGGTCTTCTAGGTATACTATCATGTCGTCTTTGTTACTATTAAAGTCTATTTTGTCAGAGATGAAAGTTACAACTCCTGTTATTTCTATTTTTTATTTTTTGGCTCTCCATTTGATTGGTGAGTCTTCCTCCAATTCTTTATTTTGAGTCTTTGTGTGTCCTTGCTTATGAGATGGATCTGGATACAGCATACTGTTAGGTTTTAATTTTTTATTCAATTTGCCTGTCTGTGTCTTTGATTGGGGCATTTAACCCATTTAAATTTCGGATTAATGTTGATATTTGTGAGTTGAATATTGTCATTTAATGCTATCTGGCTATTTTGCCCATTAGTTGATATAGATTCTTCATTGTGGAGATACTCTTTACCTTTTGGTAACTTTTTGGCATGACTGATTTCTGGGTTGTTTCTTTCTGTGTGTAATGCTTCTTTCAGAAGCTCTTGGAAAGCAGGCCTGGTGGTGATGAAATCTCTGAGTGCTTGCTTGTTCACAAAAAAATTTATTTTTCCTTCATTTATGAAGCTTAGTCTGCTGGGTATAGATTCTGGGTGGAAAATTCTTTTTTTTTTTTGAGGATGTTGAATATTGACCCCCACTCTCTTCTAGTTTGTAGGGTTTCTGCTGAGAGATCTGCTGTGAGTATGATAGGCTTCCCTTTGTGGGTAAGCTGACCTTTCTCTCTAGCTGCCCTTAGAATTTTCTCCTTTATTTCACCCCTGGTGAATCTAATAATTATGTGTCTTGGGGTTGAACTACTTGAGGAATATCTTTGTGGTGTTCTCTGTATTACCTGGAGATGAGTATTGTCCTGCCTTACTAGGTTAGGAAAGTTTTCCCGAATACTATCCTGAAGAGTATTTTCCAGCTTGGATTCATTCTTTTTGTCACATTCAGGTACACCTATCAAATGTAAATTAGGTCTTTTCACATAGTCCCATATTTCTTGGAGACTTTGCTGATTCCTTTTTACTTTCTTCTCTAATCTTTTCTTCCCGTTTCATTTCATTAAGTTGGTCTTCAACCTCTGATATCCTTTCTTCTGCTTGATAAATTCAACTGTTAAAACCTGTGCATACTTCGTGGCATTCTCGTATTGTATTCTTCAGTTCCATTAATTCACTTATATTACTCTCTAAATTGTCTATTCTTGTTAGGATTTCCTCAAACCTTATTTAAAGGTTCTTAGTTTCTTTACATTGGGCTAGAACATGTTCTTTTAACTCACAGAAGTTTCTTATTATCCACCTTCTGAAGCCTAATTCTGTTAATGAATGCACTCATTCTCCAACAGGCCTTGTTTCCCTGTTGATGAGGAACTTTGATCCCCTGTAGAGGGAGAGGCATTCTGATTTTGGCTATTCTCAGCCTTTAAATGCTGGTTTCTTCCCATCACTGTAAATTTATCCACCTGTCATCTTTGTAATTACCTACTTTCAAATTAGGTCTCTGAGTGGACGTCAAACTTGTTGATTCCCAGCACTGGAATCTGAGCAACCCACTGCACCAGCTAAAACAGCAGCTTTAAGATTCATGGTGCTTTTCTGCCCAGGAATCTCTGGTCTGGCTTCCCTCTTGAGTCCATTTTTCAATCAGCTGAATGGTTGACTCTGCCTTCCTGGAGTTCCAAACGTCGACCAGAAGGGTATCCAGCCCGTTTACTCTGCACTGAGAACTGCCACGCTGGCCCCAAGAGTCACGCTGGTGACTCGTGGGGCTCTTCCACAGGGAATCTCCGGGTCCGTGAGCAACAAAAAATTATCTGAAAGTATGGTGTCCTCTTGTTCTCTGCACTTTCACTGGAAGCTACAATCCTGAGCTCATAGTAATTGGCCATCTTGGGTCTCTCTCTCTCTCTGATGAGCTTTAAGAAAGCTTCCCTCCTCACCTTAATACAAGTGGTCTGTTAGCACAGTTTGCTAAGGCTTAGGGCTGGCAACTGTGAGGTTGCTGGTTCAAATCCCTGATGGAGGCTGTCTTGGATTGTGGAAATCTTTAGAAGGTAAAGGTTATGGGACATTGTTTGGTGTATAATTTGTCTTGCTTGGGATTGGCTCTTTCTCTAGGACAGAACTTCTCCATCTAGAACAAAGTCTAGGGCCCCAATAGCTAATTGCAGGTCTCACAACCCTAAGGGCATTTTCCTATAATGGAAAATGAGGTCGGGGGAGGTGGCCCAGGTACTGAGGGTATTGTTCTAGCCTCAGCCATGCCCAGTCTGCCTTCTTTAAATTGTGCACTCTAATGGCCCCTCCCTAGAAGTCTACCATTCTCAGGCAATTTTATAATCTGGCGTGTGTAAACTGGACTTTGGCTGTGGAATATTAGTACTTATCTCCTGAGCCTCACTGCCTCATCAAGGACTTGTTCGTACAAACAACGTAACCCAGCAGCCCTTCATGCCTCTATGGTAGTCACTGGAGGTCATGCACACAGTGAGTGTCCCATAATGGTGGTAGGCATAATTCAAATTCAGTACATGGGAGGTCTCCCTAAAAAGATCATCTTGGGCACATGGAAATTTCGAGATACTGACTGGAAAATGCTCCATTTCCAGTACCTTCACCTGAGGCACACCTCAGGTCAGGTGGCTGTAATTATTAACTGGGGTTGCTGGTGTCCCTTGTGTTCAATTTTAGATGGGTGCTAATTTTCCCAAGTTCTTGTACCCATTAAAATGTATCCTGGAGAACTGGGGCCAATTTAACTCAAAATATTTAAAAAAGAATTGGCTCATTTTCCTCTGCCAAACGGTGTGGCCAAATTACCTCCTGCCAAGTGGAAAAACCTGGCCTTCAAAGGAAAGTATAAATTATCACACTATGCTATAATTAAATCTGTATAGTAAAAGTGAGGGCAAATGGTTTAAGGTTTTCTATGTGTAACTTTTCTTTTCCCTAAGGAATAAGCCTCAGCCCTGTGGGGCCTGTACCCCATACCTTATTCAGCCCTCCTCAGGAGTACCTCCACAATCCTCCACATGTGGGACTCCCTGCGGCAACTTCCTCCACCAATGCCAACCAGGACTCCTCAGCTTCTGTACCCCAACAGGAGCCAGGGAGGGCCAAAATGGCTAGGGCATCTCACACTACCAGCACACCCCAACTCTGCCTGCTACAGTTAGTAGGAGAAAAAGTTGGCCTAACCAAACTAACTGTCAAACTCTGATTATCATTTTCATTGTGGGAAAGAAATCTGTCCTTTTCTAGGAACATGCTGCTATTTTGTAAACCAGTTAATTGTTGTTTTAAACATAGTTAAAGAACTCAGAAATCAGTCAAACACAGGGCTAAAAACCTTCAAAAAACAATATGGTAAGGCTTGTTTAATGACTAACTCTCCTGGTTCCATTCTGTCCTAAGTTTGTTTATAATGATTCTATATTTGTTGGCTTCTGGGCTTTTCATCTTTAACCTCCTTGTCACATTTGTTTTTTCTAAAACCATAAGGTCACAAATAATCCTGCCACTGGAACCCCAGATGTCCTTGGCTTATGAGCTCTATTATAAATCTCTAAATCAACCTGCATCCCTAAAAGGCACCCCTCTGCAGAAAACCTCAACTGAAGGGCCCCTTCTATGCCCCATTTCAGCATGAAGTAGTTAAAAAGCAATCAACATTCGTGTTCCAACAAAAGTTAAACTTCCCTGTTCAAAGGGGGAAATGAGGGAATGTGTTCTCTTTCTGGTCCATAAGAGGGTGTAGTGTCAAGGGCAAGAAATTCCCAATGCCATGCCATGCTCCCATGCCTCTCCATCGGGGAGATTTAATGGTTTCTGTTTTAACTTTTGTGCATGTGTAAAAGGATCTAAAAATCAGTCACTCCAGCGGAAGTTCTAAGGAACTTCTTTCATTCATCAGGAGTCTTGGAGAAGGTGGCAATTCCTCTCAGGTTAAAAGTCCCCTTCTTCCACACCCCTTTGGACTCCATGTTTAAATCCTTTTTCATAAACTCTCTCGTGGAAGCTGTCTTCCTCTCTCCTGGATTTCCCGTCTAGGATTCTCTTCCACACTCTTTGTGGCAGCTTTCTCTCTTCTCCTTTTTCTCTTTCTCTACCTAAATAAATCACTTTTCTGCAAAAGCTTTTTGGTTCCAATATTTACTTTACAAGTTCACTGCATCTGGCATGGTCCCTTCTCCCATTCTTGGGTAAGTGAGAAACCAAGAACCCATAAATCATTCTTTCGGGGGAGCTGTGCCTCTTCTACACCTCCAAATCCAGTCAAGTGCTTTTACTAAGCAAATTAGGGATATTAAAATCACTTCTTTAAGGCCTAATTAAAGCAGCAACTTGGTGACAACAATCTATATGAATAAAGTGTCTTCTAAAACATGGCATACTGTCGAACCAATGGCCATTTAATGATCTCATGTTCTTAATTCATGAGTATCAGGATTATGGAAAGGAGGATTGACCTCTGTCACCAACCTTTGTAGTGACCCAATTGGAGGATTTGTTTTTCTTGTCTCCAGAATTTAAACCCAATTATAATTAGGCCTTCTGGTACGGATGGGGTACAATAAGAATTCCACTGAATTTTAAAACTACTTATGTCATCTGATTATTTTGAACTACTCATGTTATTAGACTAACAGAATAATTCATTACTATATTTCTAGGGTAATAAACCTTGATCATAGGGGATCAATATATTTACTGCTACATAATGGAGGCAGTACAAAAAGTATCTGGAGATTGATGAGTTTACTAGAACATCTTTGGGTGCCTCTATGCTAAGAAAAAAAAAAACTCATAAAGAGACAATTGCAAAAATTGTATTTTGAAAAGTAAAGACTTCAGACCCTGTTAATGAAGGTTTGTGTCACCCCACTGAGCAGGAAATACAGACAAATGGAATTTATTTGTTGAGGGTGAGGAGAATCTAAAATAAATAATATAGAAGAAAAAATGGTGAATCAGTAAAGTAGCTTGTTCTTCTGACTCATTATTTTTACTTTGTTTAAAAGATTATGGCAAGCCTTTGCCTAGAAGCATCAACAAGAGAGTCGGTTCAGTGCAGAGAATGAGAAGAATAAGGTCTGGGGCTTTCACTGTAGCCAACTCTGTCATTAGTATCCTGCCTCATACCCTTTCAGCCCACATGATCTTCAAGATATTTCTCAGCCTAATGTCAGTTTCCCACCTGCTACTTTTATAAGCTTCCTTAACCATATTCAGCTACAAAATAAAAAGACTGAGGAGTAAATATCCCCTGGGGTAACTCTGAACCAATATAAAAGATAATTATTAAAAAAAGGCCCAGCTTTCCTATTCTTTTTCCATAGTGATCTGAAGAATATTCCATATGGTTTTGCATGTCCCCAAAAGGATTAAGTCTCAGTAGCCAACTACAGTAGTATGTCCATTACTTCAGCAATGCACTTTTTGTTTGATTTTCTCCTTCCCATGCCTCGATTCCTTGGCTTCCTCCGTTTTACTTCCTGAGGCCATGTCCCATATAAACTACCTGCCCCCAAAAGGCATTATTTAGAATCTGGTAGGATTCTAAGAGAGTGTGTGTGTGTGTATATATGTGTAATATCATGTTATTCCAATTATTTTTAAGCTATCTCTAGGTTTTTATATACATAAATGTATGTGTGTATGTGTATATATGTGTGTGTATGCATACATATGTGTGGTATACAATGCATTATACATTTAATATCTCTAGGATATTAGAGATATTATATACTTAAATTATCTTATAAGCTCTGCAAAATTGAAATAAATCTTAGAAATCTTGGCTTACTAAAAGACTAAATAGCAGTTTTAATGGAACTGAATTAGATCTAAAAGAAAAACAGGAGGGCTTATGCTTCTATAATTGTCCTTATTTAATATCTCCAGGAATTAAATATACACATATATATACATACACACATATACACACACATATATGTATACACACACTAATATTATATATATATAATCCTAGATAGCTTAAAAATAATTGTAAAATTATACTTTATAAAATATTCTTATCTCATCTATATGGAAGTCTGCTATTATTCTCAGTGTCATCAAACATATTGTTAGAAAAATATTATGTAAATTAAAGCATGGTTCAAATGAAGCTAATTCAGCTCTCCACCCATTAAGATGTGTATACAGCAACAGATTTGCTGTCACAGTAATAGACCCAGAAATAAAAGCTACCTCTAAAAGAAAGACATAATTGTTTATTGTAAAAACTTCAACCTTGACAAATTATTTAATGAGGAGAAAATATACTGTTAGACAATGGGAAAACATACTAATATTAAATAAGGTGTCTTAGACCTTAAGGTTGCATACAAAAAATTAGATGGTGTACTATATTGATGTATTTCCCAGTTAAATTCATACTTGCATTATTTTAGATTAAATTGTCTTTCTCAACAAACTACAGTACACCCCATTTCTGCAAGAAAACTATTAGCTATTCAAAGCATTGTACATTTTATCAAGACTGACAATATCCTCTATATCTTAAATTATCTTATAAGCTCTGCTAAATTGAAATAAATCTTAGAAATCTCGGATGACTAAAAGACTAAATAGTAGTTTTAATGGAATTGAATTAGATCTGAAAGGGGAAAAAAAAGAAGGCTTATGCTTCTATAATTGTTCTTATTTAATATCTCTAGGAATTAAATTTTAAGTAAAATTTACATTAAATTTTAATACCCATAAACATGTGTTACATAGGGCATGTGCAAAGTATATTTGGTTATAATATTGCTTTTGACAAAATGCTGTTCTTCATCAATCTTTGAACAAATATAAAATATTTATGATGCACTTTTTTTGTTCCTCATTTTCATTAATTGTATGATGTATATACTAATTCTACCAACCCATATGTGAAGACTACATGGGATGATATTGTGGAACCTTCAGACAGCATCTGGCTGTATACAGGTTGAACATTCCTTATTCAAAAATCTAAACTCTGATATTCTTCAAAATCTGAAGACTTTTGTGCACCAACATGATGCCACAATTCTACATCACACTTCATGTGCTGGGTTGCAGTCAAACTTGTACTTACATGCTGGGTTTCATGCACACAATTATTTGAAATACTGTATAATACTAACTTCAGGCTATGTGCATATAAGACCTACATGAATTCTGTGTTCAGACTTGGGTCCCATCCCCAAGATATTAAATTATGTGTATACAAATATTTCAAAATCTAAAAACTTGAAAACACTTCTGGTCCCAAGCAATTAAGGCAAAAAATATTCACCCTGTATGAGTATTTTATTATAGGCAAAAAACTAATTTAATTTTTAAATAACATTTATGTGAAATGAGGAAATAAGTGATTTACTTTCATATAAGCTAAAATTGTTAGAGTCGTGCTCACCAAAGTAGTCCATATTTAATGTTTAAGGCTATAGAAAGTTCATCAATTTTAACCTGTGTGAAATATAAATTAGTACCTATTTCTCACAAACATTGCTTGGTTGGAAATCTCTATGGATGCCTCAACTAAAAATATATTTTGGAATTAGTCAAAGATGTACATTGTTGAATCATGGTATTGACCCGGACCGAGCTTCTGAGGTGCTGGGTGTGGTAGCACTCATCTGTTTCTAGATACTTGGAGGAAGACCTGCTCTTATCCAGAGGCTTACTTGCACTTCTTTGATACTTTTCCCATCTATTAGGTGAACTCTAAATTCTCTCACACTGAGCATAGGTACAACTTAATTACTTATTTGAAACCTTTGATGTAGTGAAAGTTAAAATTGGGGGACTTTTCAGGTTAGTTCAAAAAAAGCTGTGGAACACCCAAGCAAACCAATAGGAATACTTGCCCTGAGGGCCCTGAATTCAACTGTCCTGAGAAGGCCACGTTAAAGAGACAACAGCTAAGCACTCTGTCCACAATCTTTATTTTGTAGAATCAGCACTGTCACTTAAGGTAGTGTAGAAAATATAGAAATGAACCTCATGTAATTTCTGGAGGAAATTTTTAGTCAGAATGTCAGAAGTGCGGGCCATTTTCTTTTAGCCAGGAATAATGAAATAGCCAGGACAAAGAAATGAACTTTGATGCAACTGTTTAGTTTTCAAGCGCCAGGAAAAGATATGTAACAGAATCAAGAATTGAAGGTTTTGAAAATAAAATTATTTCTTATTCACAGCCTGTTTTGACATGCCTCAAAAAATGTTCTTAAATGGAGAACTAGCTTTGGGGCAAAGTGATCTTAACTTTGAGGCTTTAAAACTAAGAATATGGAAAGGTTGAAGTGTGTAGATATTCTTGATTGGATAACAAGTTTTCTAAAACTTTTAAACACACCTTCAACCACATGATACTTAGCCCAAGGCAAATAAGTACTAAATTTAGAGTTTTGTGGTACGGCATTTGTTTAATAAACCAAACCCAAATAAGAATCACAGAAAGACTAATATTTTTTAAAATACTTTTTTTGGGAGAAGCACAAAGATAGTTCAAAATAAAAATAGGCCTTATTCTGCGGGCAAGTCTAGGCTGAAGATACCATGCAACTGTAAACATGAGTGATTTGTTATGTAAAAGCGGGACTCCAGAGAAACTGAGATCTTGGAGGGCAGGGGCAAGAGTTGTAAAGGAGCATTCCTAGGAAGCAGCCCTGAACTTCCAACTCCTTCCATTCAAGGCACTAGAAACATGTTTCTTGCTAGATTTCAGAAATGTGATAGATCACTTACTACTGCTTGCTTCCTACTCCTTTCTTTTTTGTACAGGAAGATTTATTGTGTTCACTCTGTCTCTGTCACATCTTTTTCTATTGAGTATATGAAGGGAAGATAACTGCTTCCTTGTTCACAGAACTTCAAGTTGAGAGGAAAACAGTGAGAACACCTGAATCTGTTTAAAAGTTTTGAGATCCTGATCCTGAATCTGTTTAAAAGTTTTGAGAGGCCAGGCGCGGTGGCTCACTCCTGTAATCCCAGCACTTTGGGAGGCTGAGGTGGGTGAATCTCGAGGTCAAGAGATAGAGACCAACCTGGTCAACATGGTAAAACCCCATCTCTACTAAAAATACAAAAAAAAAAAAAACCAATTAGCTGGGCATGGTGGCGCGTGCCTGTAGTCCCAGCTACTGAGGAGGCTGAGGCAGAAGAATTGCCTGAACCCAGGAGGCAGAGGTTGTGGTCAGCCGAGATTGTGCCATTGCACTCCAGCCTGGGTGATAAAAACAAAACTCCGTCTCAAAAAAATAATTTTGAGATACTGGTCTTGCATCTGATTTTATAATTAGGTATGATTTTTAAGGTCCTTAAGAAAGGATGATAGTATCTTTTCAAGTGGAAGAAATTTCCATTATATATATAATATTGTATACTATATTATAAATTATTAAATTTTATACATTATAAATTATTATAATTATATATTGCACATATTATAATATATAGTATATTGTAGTAATTTTACAATGTATAAATGACCATAATAAATGTATTATGTAATTTGTAATTATAATGAATAAAAGAACATAAATTTTTTCTAGTAGGCAAATTTGAAAAATAGCAAAATTTTGCTGCTCTTCCTCTTGAAAGGGGGACTCTAATTTCTCTCCCTTTGAATCTTAGCTAGACTTGGTGACATTCTTGGTTATTATAATATAGTAGATAAGATGTTGTGGTAATTTCAATGCTAGGTCATAAGACAGCATCTTGCTACTGCATAGGTCTCTTTAAAACTTATCTCTGGGAGTCAATAGCTAGATTGTAAGAAGCTTGACTTCTCTGAGGTCACCCTCATGGAGGGACAGTTTAGGCACTCTATTTGACAGTTTCAGCAGAGCTAATCCCTCCAGCCAACCTCATCAAGGCTAAAGACATCTGTGTGACACTGTATTGAACTCTAAAGAATGTCTCTTCTGCCAGTAGAATAACATTGGTGGCATCCAGCAATGTCAGAAGAAACACAGCAATTGCCTGAATAATCTCTGCCTGGAATTCTAACCCACAAAATTCTGAGATGTCATGAAAATAATTGCTTTTTAAGCTACAAATACTTTGAGCACTTCATTATAGAAAAAATTGATTACTAGGACAAAAGTTTGGAAACATTTTATTTCTCCCAGCTCAAAAAAGCATCTTTTAAAAAAATCCACCAGCATTAACTCGCATATGGTTTTGCAGACAAAAGGTATTTTTATTATATTATGCTTATGTATATTCTCATCATATTTTTTATCCTTCCTGTTTTGGTCAAAAGCAACAGTGATCAACCTAATTAAGTATCTTAGTAAATCTAAGATACTCATTTCAGCTAACATGGAGTCTCATCTTAACTATGTCAGGAGTTTAATTAGGTATATTTTCCCTCTACTGCTTCACCATACAGAACCTATGTTTACTATTGCCTTCGACTTAAAAATATTATTTATTCATATTTCCCACTGGAATGCAAGTTTCTTGATGTTGCTGCCCCCATTCTACTTTTTTGTTTTGCTTTGAATTATTTGCACGATTAAATTACTAAACACTTCATTGCAGTAACAGCAGCCAAAAAATTCAAATTGTCAGGTGAAGCCAAAATACTATTAAATTAATTTTTGGTAGTGATTTTGAATAGAATGTTTTCCCTTTATTATATCTGTCAGGGCCTTCTAAATTAGTGAATGATCAATTCCAAGTTGACCAAATATAAAATGAGAATGTCAGGCCAGAGAGTCACAAGGTTTCTATAAGTTAGACGTTTAGCTTTCACAAAAACCCTCTTGTATGGAGGAGAATGAGCTACAAAATGAGGCATTACTGTTTTTGATTAATGAGTTTGATTTTTAATACCAAACAAGACAATGCCTATAGAGAACACTGATTGAATAACCTGTAATATATCCACGCAGCATGGAATACACACACACCTAACCCTAGGTATATATTCATTCCACTGCATTTGATATGTAAAAGTGGGACTACTTTTACATAACAAATTTACAAACTAAATCTACTTAGTTTTTAACATTACACTCGGTTGCTCTGAGATTTATTTTCTTCACTGAGCAGTATAATTGAACATATTTTTAGTTGGGTTCCCAGATTTTTTACCCATCAGAGGATAATTTTTTTGAATTGCTATTAATGCAAAAGCAAAGTTAAATATCATTAGTCAAGTCCATTAACTACATTGTTAGCATGCAACTAGGGTAATTTTTGGCTTGAATTTGGTTTATCTTTTTTTGTTATCTGTCAGCAGACTGTGTGTTTGTCCAGTTGTCTTATTTTTTAAATGTAGATTTATGGGTCCAAGTGCAGCTGTGTTACATGGATATATTACACAGTGGTGAAGGCTTGGTTTTTAGTGTACTGATCACATAAATAGTGCACATTGTACCGAATCGAATCGGTGCTATTTCATCCTTCACCCCCCTCCCACCTTTCCATATTTAAAAAAGGCATTGTTTTTGGAGCTATCTTAATCCTATAATTTGCCAACCAACTCCTACTCATTAGCTCAATTCTTGCTTACAAACAAGAAGGATCATGCAGGCTACTTACCCTCCCCACATGTGTAGCATATGCTACTGGATCTCAGGAAGTCATCCTATATTCCTGAATTTGGTCTTCTTCCAGAAAGCCTCGTCTCTGTTACCAGAGAATTGTCCTCATTAAAACTGACAAAAATTGTGAAAGCTACATTCTGGTGTGGTTTGTATATTTGTCTTCTTCAAAACTCTTGTTGAAATTTAATTTCTATTGTGATAGTATTGGGCAGAGAGACATTTAGGAGGTGTTTAGGTCATGAGAGCTGCACCCTTGTAAGCGGACTTACACTGTGATTGAAAGTGTGCCCTCCTCTCTTGCTCTCTCTTGCTGCTTCATCTTTCACCATGTGATGACTTCCACAGTGTTGTCACACAGTAAGAAGGCCCTCACCAGATGCCAGGATGTTAAACTTCCCAGTCTCCAACAACTATGAGAAATAAATTTCCATTCATTATAAATTTTCCAGTCTGCTGTGTTACAGCCATGAAAAACTAAGATATGTTCCAGTAAATTCGTCTGTGACTGTTTCTTGCATGCTGTCAAAAGACAGGAAATTCCTGGATAAGATGCAAATTACAAAGGACATGATTTCTATGGCAAAGAAAGTAAGTGAACATCAGCCTATTTTTTTATTGCATTTTAGCTTTTGGGGTACAGGTGCAGAACATGCAAGACAGTTGCATAGGTACACACATGGCAGTGTGTTTTGCTTCCTTTCTCCCCTTCACCCACATTTTGCATTTCTCCCCAGGCTATCCCTCCCCAGCTCCCCCCCACCTGCTGGCCCTCTCCTTTTTCCCCCAATAGACCCCAGTGTTTAGTACTCCCCTCCTTGTGTCCATGTTTTCTCATTTTTCATCACCCGCCTATGAGTGAGAATATGCGGTATTTCATTTTCTGTTCTTGTGTCAGTTTGCTGAGAATGATGTTCTCCAGATTCATCCATGTCCCTACAAACGACACAAACTCATCATTTCTGATTGCTGCATAATATTCCATGGTGTATATGTGCCACATTTTTCCAATCCAGTCTATCATCAATGGGTATTTGGGTTGATTCCAGGTCTTTGCTATTGTAAACAGTGCTGCAATGAACATTCGTGTGCATATGTCCTTATAGTAGAACGATTTATAGTTTTTTGGTATATACCCAGTAATGGGATTGCTGGGTCAAATGGAATCTATTTCTAAGGCCTTGAGAAATCGCCACACAGTCTTCCACAATTGTTGAACTAATTTACACTCCCACCAACAGTGTAAAAGTGTTCCTTTTTCTCCACATCCTCTCCAGCATCTGTTGTCTCCAGATTTTTTAATGATCGCCATTCTAACTGGCGTGAGATGGTACCCCAATGTGGTTTTGATTTGCATCTCTCTGATGACCAGTGACGATGAGCATTTTTTCATATGATTGTTGGCCTCATATATGTCTTCTTTCGTAAAGTGTCTGTTCATATCCTTTGCCCAATTTTTAATGGGCTTGTTTGTTTGTTTCCTGTAAATCTGTTCGAGTTCTTTGTAAATTCTGGATATCAGCCCTTTGTCAGATGGGTAAACTGCAAAAATTTTTTCCCATTCTGTTGGTTGCTGATCCACTCTAATGACTGTTTTTTTTGGCGTGCAGAAGCTGTGGAGTTTCATTAGGTCCCATTTGTGTATTTTGGCTTTTGTTGCCAATGCTTTTGGTGTTTTGTTCATGAAGTCTGCCTACTCCTATGTCCTGGATGGTTTTGCCTAGATGTCCTTCTAGGGTTTTTATGGTGCCAGGTCTTATGTTTAAGTCTTTAATCCATCTGGAGTTAATTTTAGTGTAAGGTGTCAGGAAGGGGTCCAGTTTCTGCTTTCTGCACATGGCTAGCCAGTTGTCCCAACACCATTTTTTAAACAGGAAATCCTTTCCCCATTGCTTGTTTTTGTCAGGTTTATCAAAGATTGTATGGTTGTAGATAACATCAGCATATTTATGTGTGAAGTCCTGGGATAGTGCCAAGTCTGATGGCGGTAATGTGATGTTTCCAGTTGAATTCCTACATAGCCAGTGGGTTTGCATAGCAGCTCTGAACCAGTGAGTTTGAGATATCCATCTTTTTATACATGCAGAAAGAATTGGCGCAGATAGAAATGTTACCTTACCTCTCTCAAGAGTATCGTCTATATAAAAAACTCTCAGATATTACCCAGGTAAGAGAATGGTCGGAGCTTTGATTGGACCATTCAGAAATGTATGGAGAACCACAAAAGGCTCAAAGATTCTACATCTCAACAAGGTAGTAACTATGTGCTATATATGATGCTTTATGTATTATTATTTATTTGCATTCTGGATAGCAGAAACAAACATAAATCCAACACTTTTTATCTCCTAGGAGCTCTAACCTATTTTTTTCTGCCTATTGTTTTCCTTCAGTCCTTTTCATAGCCTTGAATAATTATGTTTTAAACATGAATTGATTAGCTTAGCACTCAGACAAATACATTGCTTGGTATTGTTCTCCAGACTCTCTGAGTTCTCTCACTTCTACATAGTATTCTACCTTACAAAGTCTGTATATCTAGACTTATCTGAATTCTAGGTGATTTCTCCTCAATTCAAAAGTTCTGTCAGCTCTGGTTTGATTCCTTTTTTATAATATCATGTACTGTTAATTTATTTTAGGCAGTGGGCTAGGGCAATTGTGAAGTTCACCGTGCTTCTTTTCTTTCTTACAGAGTTCGTATTATTTGCTTCTTAATATCTATTATCTGAAAATTATGTTTTTGTGTATATTAATGTATATTGTGTCTTTTAAACATTTGCCTTTTCCCTACTTTTTTCAATAAGAGGTTAACAACTGTCCTTGTTAATTTACAAGCATAAATTTGTGTTTTCTTGTTTAAAACAACTAAGGATTGTTTCAAAGTGCTCTATGGAATATCTACATTGTATTCTTCACAAATCAGACACTATATAATATTTCTATCTTTATTTATTTATGTATGTATTTATTTTGAGACGTAGTTTCGCTCTTTTACCTATTCTGGAGGGCAATGGCACAATCTCAGCTCACCGCAACCTCCGCCTTCTAGGTTTAGGCAATTCTCCTGCTTCTCAGCCTCCTGAGTAGCTAGGACTACAGGCACACGCCACCATGCCCAGCTAATTTTTTTTATTTTTAGTAGAGACGGGGTTTCACTGTGTTGACCAGAATGGTCTCGACCTCTTGACCTCGTGATCCATCCGTCTCGGCCTCCCAAAGTGCTGGGATTACAGGTGTGAGCCACCACGCCCAGCTTATTTCTATCATTTTAATGCCTGAATCTGATAGTTTAAGAATATTTGAAATTATGCATTACTATGTGTTATTTATATGTCTATATCCTACCTGTTCTGACTTGATAATAAAGATTATCCTTTTTATGATATAAGACAGAGTTATAGAAAACCAAAGAACCGACTCTGTGTATACCTGAAACACACTATTACATTTACTCTTGTTATATCCACTCAGAAACTGGCTTCTTTAGCATGTTGTTGAAAATGATTACCTAATATTTTATTTTGGGAATATAAACATACTTTAAAATGTGAGAATAAACTGTATTTTTCAAAAATTAATGTTCAAACAACTGAAAACTACTTTATAGGCTACAGCTTAAGCAAGAAGTCTTCTCAATGCTGTATTTTAAAATTTTTATTAAAAGACAAAATATTGCCCATTAATGTAAAAGTGTCTTGATAATAGATATCTATTAATCAAACACACTGCAAAAATATATATTGCAAAATTATGCTGAAAGACATATGATAAAAATTGAACACATATTTTTGATGAAAGTTCATAGCAGACTAGAAATAGAATGCAGTGTTAACAAGATATTTTATTACTCATAGATGACCCAATGATGAAACCATTAGATTCCATAATTAAAATCTGGAATATGACAGGGTATATTCTATAGTGTTTTATTAAGAAAATGAGAGATACAGTTGAGTAATATAGATCAGAATTATTTCTACTGTAGAATATTTGAATATCTACCTAGAAAATTACAAAAAGTAAACAAAATATTCTAAAAAGATACAATAAAGTATGACATATTTGACACTATTGTGCCCTAAATTATCTATAATTTGGCAAGTACAATTTAGAAAATATATTTGAAAGAGTCAAAAGTTAAATTTGACAAAGGAAACATGTTTGATGTGCTTCTTTTAACTTTTTAAATAAATTTATATAATATATGCCCTGAATTGGAATAAAATCATAAGTTAAATCAAAGAGAAGACCATAAATAAAAATCTAGGCATATTGCTCTCTGACAACATTACTAGTGGTTAGTGAATTTAACTGGAAAAGGGCAGAAAAAATACACAGACTCAGACAGAAAATGTTGTATTTTACACTTTCTTTTATGCATCTGTTCTACATATCCAGGGGCTGAGCTAACCACAAAAACAGGTATTTCTTAATATCACCACCTTCAGATGTAGAATGAGTATAGCTCTTTCAGATTTATTTAAATACTTATCAAATATTCTCTTACTTTATTAAAATAGCAAATGCAAGTCCCAGAAAATAACTGGGCAGAAAAATAATAGAAAGGCCTAGCACTGATGAACTTCAATTACTTATGAAAGCATTATAAACTTGGTACAGACAGGAAAAGAATTGGGAACACTATATGCTGGCAAGCATTGTGTTTCATATGCAAAATTCTTCCTAGAAAATCTGCCACTCACAACTAGAGAATAGTTCTATAACAACCAGTTACTCTGAACCAAATGAATGCCTGTTGTAAAGTATAAATTGAAGGAGAAAGTTTTAAAAAATTCTGAACTTTACATACTCAAGAAAAACCTTGCCAGAACCTATGTGTATGGTGAAGGGTACAAAAACAATCCTTCAAATTGGTTTATTTAAAAGTTTGTACTTAGTGAATTTATCTTCAAACAAAAATCAGTACAAAGAAACAAATATATCAAGAATCAAGCTGACATAATTATTGTAGCAAAAGGTACAAAACTCATCGTTTAAAATAGATTTAAACAGCATATGTTGACAAATAGTGTTGTTTGAACTGAATATATTAGATATTAGCTGTTGTTTTCCAAACAGAAATGTAATATGATAACATTCATATGAAATAGAAGTAACAGAGAATTTTAGAAGTAAAATAAGATGAGTTCTAGGGAGGCAACATGGAAGCTTCCTGAAAAAAATAAATAATAAGAGATAAAAAATGATTGAAGACAGTTAACATACTCTGATGCTTGTCAATGATGCACAACAATGTTGCTGTGTGTGAGAATGAGATATGCATGAGGTCAGATTGAGCTCTCCTAAGCAACAAATTATTTAATATTGAATAGTTATTTTTCTGCAGTTTATTTTCATATATATATAAAACATCATTTTGTATTTGACATGACTAAAATTTCCCTTCCTTCCTTCCTTTCTTATTTCCTTTCTCCCTCCCTCCATCTTTCCCTCCTTCATTCCTTATTTCATTCCTTTTTTCCTTCCTGTCTTACTTCCTCCTTCATTTCCTTCCTTCCCTTCCTCATTTTCTTTTTCTGTCTGTCTGTCTTTTTTGTCTGTTTGTACATATATACTGGGATCTATTTGAACAATTTGAACAATACATAGAAAACAACAATTATACTCAAGGACTTGTGTTGCATCTCTGTGCATACAATAATTTAATGATATAAATGTAAAACAACTAGTCTAATACAGATTTAAAATTAAAATACATATTTTTGTTACTATTAAAATATAGGTTTATATTTAAGAATATTTTGTGAAAATTACAGGAAAATTTTCACAGTGATTCCTAACAAAAACAACATTTGAAACTTTCCTACTGGTGTTATGAGACCATCTAGGAATTAAGATACATCCTGATAAAGAAAAAATACATACTCACAAATACAGATCTGTATAAAAATAATACACTATAATTAATAAGGAAACTATCAAAGAATGCAAAATAATGCAGATAAGACACTGTTGATTCATTTACATCAGCACCTAAAAGGAGAAAATTATGATCATATCAAGGAATTTTAAAGAGATATTTAAGAAAATTCATAGGCCGGGCGTGGTGGCTCAAGCCTGAAATCTCAGCAATTTGGAAGGCTGAGGTGGGTGGATCATGAGGTCAAGAGATCAAGACCATCCAGGTCAATATGGTGAAACCCTGTCTCTACTAAAAATACAAAAAAATTAGCTGGGCATGATGGTGCGTGCCTGTAATCCCAGATACTCAGGAGGCTGAGGGAGGAGAATTGCCTGAACCCAGGAGGCGGAGGTTGCGGTGAGCCGAGATTACGCCATTGCACTCCAGCCTTTGGTAACAAGAGAGGACGTCCATCTCAAAAAAATAAAAGAAAGAAAAAAAGAAGAAAAAGAAAATTTATTAGTAATTTTATTCAAATTTCTAAGTAAATTATTTACACGTAAATATGAAAAGCCTTTCTAGAGAAAAAACAGCAGAAATTAGTCTTAAGATGGAACATAAATATAAATTTCATTAACATGAAGAACAAGATAGGATGCCAAAAGCAAAATTATTCTTTAGTTCTTAAAAAAAATTTTTAGGGATTACAAAGAGACAAAAATAAAATAATTGTAGTGTGTTTCATATGATTATGAACCTAAAAGTAATAGCAGAGTTGAGTTAAATAAAACGAAAATGAAACTCAATTTATGAAGGAAGGTAATAAGATTATTGGATACAAGACACACAATAAAACAAATCAAGTTATTTTCTATTTTTTCCATAACAAATACAAATTTGACATATGTATATTAAATTCACAGCATTAAAACTTCCTAAAAGTAATAAAAAGTATATTTGATAAGAAAGGTATTATGTAAATAAAAATTCCAAACTGTATATTTAAGGACATAAAAATATTTGAATAATGTAAATAATACCATTGATTTGGTTGGGAAAATATTATGTTTAACATGAATAATTATCCAAAGTGAATATATATATATATAATGTTATATCAATTACAATTTATATATCTATACTTTATTTCCAAATATACTTTATTTTTATTTTGTAAGAGATAATTAAACTGTATTTTGAATGAAAAATCTCTGAAAAATACAACAGAGACTTACAAAGTTTTGGTATTAAATTACTAAAATTGGGTTGAGAATAGACACATATATAAGTATAAAAGAAATTAAAGTTTAAAATAGTTCTAGTACTGTTTATTCATAAATATATAACAAATGTAGGGTTTCAATTATAATAGAAATTGACTGTTTCAAAAGTAATTTAAATTAATATGTAATAACAAGGATTCTACAAAGATTTTTAACCGTACTTCCTTAGTCTGCACACAATTTAAACTCAATCAAGTTTATAATTACTGATGGTAGAATGGGGATGAACATGGAACTCGTAAGATTATTGGTGACTGTGAATAATGAACTGGATTAGTGACTAAGCAATATCATTTTAAATTTGAGATAACTAAAATTTCTCCTTCTTTATCCTCCTTCCCTTCCTTCCTTCCTTCCTTCCTTCCTTCCTTCCTTCCTTCCTTCCTTTCTTTTTTCCTTCCTTCCTTTTTTTTCCTTCCTTTTTCTGTCTGTATTTTTTCTTGCTATGGAAGTAACTTAAAACCCTTCTGGCATTCTAACAATGTGTGTGTGTGTGATTGTGTGTGTGTGTGCATGTGTGCGTGCGTGTGTGTGTGTGTAATCTCCTTTGGTATTTAATATTACCTTTCCATCACTTCTACAGTAAAATTTTATTTTCAGTATCTTATGACCTATACCAAATTCATCTTATGATACCTTAACTACAATATATATGTTAGTCTATTGAAATATTTATGGTTATATTTTTTGAGATAAAATAAGTCACTATATTTTTCTAGCAAAAAATTCTGTTATTATATGATTTATACTGATGGTTGTAGTTATTGAAGAAAACAGACTTCAAAAAATAAAATACTATAAATTGATTTTTGATAAAGTACAAAGCATATATTCTGGTGAATTTGTTTTTCAAATTTTTTTTTAGCAATAAATGTAGAAAGCCAGCAATGGAACAGAACTAACCGAATTTTGAATCAGATGGATCCTATCACTTAATATGTGAGGGGAACCAATAAACACACATTGATCTTCAAGCCTCAGTGACCTTCTAAAACAGCATTTCTCCAAGTTCATTCTACAATGAGGTATTCATAGATGCAAACATTGGCTCCTTGAGGTCAGAACTATTCATAAGAATATTAAGCTTTTATTCACTTGCTTAAGGTATTGAAATTGGCAACAAAGGCCTGAAAGAAATGATAGGTTAAATATGCTAGAGTCTTAGCTGAAATAAAAGAAGTGGCAACAAACTGTAGCATTATTGCCTTCTTCAATTCAATGCATTCTCAGTCACCAAAAAGGGGGCTGTGCTATTTCATTTAAAATGGTCCTTGACAAAGCACTAAAGATTTACAATATTATTCAGATATGGACTTTGAATACAACATTTTAATCTTCTTTTTGATAAATTAATACCTACAATGCACTTCTGCATTTTAAATAAGAAAATTATGTTGAGAAAAAGTCATATGATGGTTTACATTTTTAGTAAAATGAGGCTTTTTTAAATCATACAACCTGGTTTCTACTTTAGAAAGAAAGTAGAAAACAAGATATGGTCATTCAAATTTGATAATAGCAGACATTTTTTCTAATGGAATGAAGTGAGTTTGAAGATTTAATTAGATAATACATTTAAAAAACTCACTATAGTATTGACTTAAATGGTTGAATAGTCAATAATATTATGAAAATATATGCCTATTTTGCATGTAAAAATAGTCTGGTAAAACTTGCATGTGATAACAGAAACTTGACATCTCTCTAATACCTAAAGAGTTTCTGATGAGGATTGTTGCATTAGTAGCAAACGTAATCTTTAAATTTTGTGTAATGAAAACTGTCAAAAAGTTAAAATATTTGTATATATAAATATCAGTAAAGCAACACAAGTGGATCAAAAGTAAAAAGTAGGCCAATATATCTTAATAAAATAATACATAGAAGTTGATTGATTTGCTTTCAGATTTGTGTTAAAATAATCATATTGTAACAATTAAATCAATTAACTGATAAAGAATTGTGGATACTCAAAGATAGACTCAAGATGGCACAGTGAGAACAACCCAGGATTGAAGCTCTTGGTGAACGCGCGGAGGGTGAGTCAGGGCCGCATTTCCAGATGGATCTTTGTAGCCCACAGAACGGGGAAATTCCAAGGTATAAAAAAAGACGTGGGACACCAGCCCAGCGGTTTCGGCTGGTGCAGCTGGCTGCCGGTGCTGAAGCGCAGCAGTGCTCCACAGCACTCCGCACAAAGTGCATGGGTCTGGGATCCCTGTTGAACCGGCAATCTGAAACTTGAGAGGGCAGATTGGCATATCCATCTGATTCAACAAGACTTGGACAGTGAGCCAGGCCAGGAGATTCCAGGGAAACGGCATTTGGGCCAGCGCAGTGGGACAAACAAAACGGCGATTCCAAACGCTCCAGGTGGAGAGTTTTACTGTGAGCACAGCTGAACCCAGGATGGAGAACCTCGGTGGGGGAGGGGCGTCCGCCATTACCAAGGCAATCTGCCCCTACTGAGGTACACGCCCATTGCTGATGCAGCCTGCCGTTGCTGAGGCAACCCGCCACAACAGAGAGACTTTGATGCAGGGCGTAGCCCTTGGAAGCAGAACAGAGATTGCAGCAGTAGGGCAAAGCCTTCAGCAACAGGACAGACCTCACATCAGAAAAGCAGAGCCTCGGCAGGCAAATAGTGAGTAGACTGCCTCCTAGCTAAGCAGGACAGCACAATGGACACTCATAAAGAAAGCCCCAACCCCCTGAGACAGAGCATCTGAAAAAAAGTGTTTTTTATGAGTTCTGCTGCAGCAGAATTAAATGTAGCAGCCTAGCAGCCTAGCAACCCTGAATGAACAACAGAGCTCAGAGCTCAGAACTTGAGCTCCCATAAAGTACACACTTTCTCCTCAAGCAGCTCCCTGACCCCTCTATATCCAGAAGACTGACATTTAACAGGCATCATTCTGGGACAAAGATAGCAGAAAAAGATACTGGTAGCATCCCTCACTGTTCCGAAGCTGCTATAGGTGCACCCCAGACAAGCAGGGCCTGAAGTGGACCTCAGCTGTCGTACACTGGAAGGGATAGATTGGTAGAAGGAAAACCAAGTAACAGAAATACTTCATCATCAACAATCTGGGCGTCCACTCAGAGACCCAATCGAAAAGTCAGCAACTACTCAGAAGACAGGTAGATAAATACACAAAGACGGAAAGAAACCAGTGCAGAAAAAAGGAAAACACCCGAAACGAGAACACCTCGCCTCCTAGAAAGGACGAGAACTCCTCACCAGCAGGGGAACAAAGCTGGACAGAGAATGACTGTGATGAAATGATGGAATTAGAATTCAGAAGGTGGTTAATGAGAAACTTCCGTGAGCTAAAAGAACATGTTTTAAATCAATACAAAGAAACTAAGAACCTTGAGAAAAGATTCGAGGAAATGATAACAAGAATTGATAACTTAGAGAGGAATATGAATGAATTGAAGGAGCTGAAAAACACAATACGAGAACCTCGCAAAGCATGCACAAGTTTCAACAGCTGAATTAACCAAGCAGAACAAAGAATATCAGAAGTCGAAGATCAACTTAATGAAATAAAATGAGAAACCAGGATTAGAGTAAAAAGCACAAGAAGGAATGAACAAAGTCTCCAAGAAATGTGGGACTATGTGAAGAGACCTAACCTACGTTTGATAGGTGTACCAGAAGGGGACGAAGAGAATGAATCCAAGCTGGAAAATACTCTTCAGAATATTATCGAGGAAAATATCCCTCACCTAGCAAGGCAGGCCAACACTCAAATGCAGGAAATACAGAGAACACCACAATATTATTCCGCAATAAGAGCAACCCCAAGGCACATAATCGTCAGTTTCACCAGGGTTGAAATAAAGAAGAAAATACTAAGGGCAGCCAGAGAGAAAGGTTGGGTAACCCACAAAGTGAAGCCCATCAGACTCACAGCAGATGTTTCAGCAGAAACTCTACAAGCCAGAAGAGAGTGGGGGCCAATATTCAACATCCTTAAAGAAAAGAACTTTCAACCCAGAATTTCATATCCAGTTAAACTGAGCTTTATAAGTGAAGAAAAAATAAAATCCTTTGCAAACAAGCAAGTACTCAGAGAGTTTGTCACCACTAGGCCTGCTTTACAAGAGCTCCTAAAAGAGGCACTACACATAGAAAAAAACAACCAGTAGCAGCCATTCCAAAATCACACTAAATGCTAAAGAGCATCAACATAATGAAGAATCTACATCAACTAAGGGGCAAAACAGCCAGCTAGCATCAAAATGGCAGTATCAAATTCACACATTAACAATATTAATTTTAAATGTAAATGGACTAAATGCACCAATCAAAAGACACAGACTGGCAAATTGGATATAAAACCAAAACCCATCAGTGTGCTGTATCCAGGAAACCCATCTCACATGTAAGGATACACAAAGGCTAGAAATAAAGGGATGGAGGAAGATTTACCAAGCAAATGGAGAGCAAAAAAAGCAGGAGTTGCAATTCTCATCTCTGATAAAAGAGACTTTAAAGCAACAAACATCAAAAGAGACAAAGAAGGTCATTACATAAAGGTAGGAGGATCGATACAACAAGAAGAGCTAACGATACAAAACATATATGGACCCAATACAGGAGCACCCAAACACATAAGGCAAGTTTTTAATGACTTACAAAAAGACTTAGACTCCCACACAATAATAGTGGGAGATTTTAACACTCCACTGTCAATATTAGACAGATCAACCAGACAGAAAATCAACAAAAATATCTAGGGCTTGAACTCAGACCTGAAAATAGCAAACCTAATAGACATTTACAAAACTCTCCACCCCAAATCCACAGAATATACATTCTTCTCAGCACCACATCACACCTACTCTAAAATTGACCACATAATTGGAAGTAAAGCACTCCTCAGCAAATGCAAAACAACTGAGATCACAACAAGCAGTCTCTCAGATTATAGTGCAATCATGTTAGAACTCACAATTCAGAAACCAACCCTGAACCGCACAGCTTCATGGAAACTGAACAACGGGCTCTTGAATGTTGACTGGATAAAGAATGAAATAAAGGCAGAAATAAAGAAGTTCTCCTAAACCAATGAGAACGAAGACACAACATGCCAGAATCTCTGAGACACATTTAAAGCAGTCTCTAGAGGAAAATATATAGCAATAAGTGCCCATATGAGGAGAATGGAGAGTTACAAAATTGACACTCTACCGTCAAAATTGAAAGAGCTAGAGGAGCAAAATCAAAAAAACTCAAAACCCAGCAGAAGACAAAAAATAACTAAGATCAGAGCAGAACTGAAGGAGATTGAGACACGAAAAACCCTTCAAAAAATCAATAAATCCAAGAGCTGGTTTTTGAAAAGTTCAACAAAATAGACAAACCACTAGCAAGATTAATAAAAAAGAAAAGAGAGAACAACCAAATAGATGCAATAAAAAATGATAAAGGGGAAATCACAGAATCCACAGAAATTCAAACCATCATCAGAGAATATTACAAACAACTCTATGCACATAAACTAGTAAACGTAGAAGAAACGGATAAATTCCTGGACTCCTGTGTCCTCCCAAGCCTAAACCAGGAGGAAGCTGAAACTATGAACAGACCAATAACAAGGTCTGAAGTCAAGGCAGCAATTAAGAGACTACCATACAAAAAAAGCCCAGGTCCAGATGGGTTCACAGCCGAATTCTACCAGACCTACAAAGAGGAACTGGTACCATTCCTTCTGAAACTATTCCAAATAATCCAAAAAGAGGGAATCTTTCCGAAATCATTTTATGAGACCAACATCATCCTGATACCAAAACCCGGCAGAGACCCAACAAGAAAAGAAAACTTAAGGCCAATATCCATAATGAACATAGATGCAAAAATCTTCAATAAAATATTGGCAAGCCGATTGCAACAGCAAATCAAAAAACTTATTCACCATGATCAAGTAGGATTCATCCCGGGGATATAAGGCTGGTTCAACATACACAAGTCTATCAACGTAATTCTCCACATAAACAGAACCAAAACCAAAAACCACATGATTATCTCAATTGACGCAGAGAAGGCATTTGACAAAATTCAACAGCCCTTTATGCTAAAAACCCTCAATAAACTCGGTATCGATGGAACGTATCTCAAAGTAATAAAAGCTATTTACGACAAACCAACAGCCAATATCATACTGAATGGGCAAAAACTGGAAGCATTCCCTTTGAAATCCGGCACTAGACAAGGATGCCCTCTCTCACCACTCTTATTCAATATAGTACTGGAAGTTCTAGCTAGAGCAATCAGGCAAGAAAAAGAAATAAAGGGTATTCAGATAGGAAAGGGGGAAGTCAAATTGTCTTTATTTGCAGACGACAAAATAGTATACCTATAAGACCCCATCCCCTCACCCCAAAAACTCCTGAAACTGATATGTAACTTCAGCAAAGTCTGAGGACAAAAAATCTATGTGCAAAAATCACAAGCATTCCTCTGCGCCAAGAACAGACTTAAAGAAGCTAAATTAAGAACGAACTGCCATTCACAATTGCTACAAAACCAATAAAATACCTAGGAATACAACTCACAAAAAATATATGGGACCTCTTCAAGGAAAACTACAAACCACTGCTCAACGAAATAAGGGAGGACACAAACAGATGGAGAAACATTCCATGTTTATTGTTAGGAAGAATTAATATCGTGAAAATGGCTATACTGCTCAAAGTAATTTACAGAATCAACGCTATCCCCATCAAGCTATCATTGAGACTTTCTTCACAGAACTGGGAAAAACCACCATGAACTTCATATGGAACCAAAAGAGAGCCCGCATAGCCAAGTCAATTCTAAGCAAAAAGAACACAGCGGGGGTCATCACACTACCCGATTTCAAACTATACTACAAGGCTACAGTAATCAAAACAGCATGGTACTGGTACCAAAACAGAGATATAGACCAATGGAACAAAACAGAGGCATTGGGGGAAACACAACGTATCTACAACCATACAATATTTGATAAGCCTGACAAAAACAAGCCATGGGGAAAGGATTCCCTGTTCAATAAATGGTATTGGGAAAACTGGCTAACCATGTGCAGAAAGCAGAAACTGGACCCCTTCCTGACACCTTACACTAAAATTAACTTTAGATGGATTAAAGACTTAAACATAAGACCCAGCACCATAAAAACCCTAGAAGGAAATCTAGGCAAAACCATCCAGGACATAGGAGTAGGCAAAGACTTCATGAACAAAACACCAAAAGGATTGGCAACAAAAGCCAAAATAGACAAACGGGACCTAATGAAACTCCACAGCTTCTGCATGGCAAAAGAAACAGTCACTAGAGTGAATCAGCAACCAACAGAATGGGAAAAAATTTTTGCAGTTTACCCATCTGACAAAGGGCTGATATCCAGAATTTACAAAGAACTCAAACAGATTTACAGGAAAAAAACCAAACAGTTTTATTCAAAAATGGGCAAAGGATATGAACGGACACTTTACAAAAGAAGACATATATGAGGCCAACAATCATATGAAAAAATACTCATCGTCACTGGTCATCAGAGAGATGCAAATCAAAACCACATTGAGATACCATCTCAAGCCAGTTAGAATGGCGATCATTAAAAAAATCTGGAGACAACAGATGCTGGAGAGGATGTGGAGAAAAGGGAACACTTTTACACTGTTGGTGGGAGTGTAAATTAGTTCAACCATTGTGGAAGACAGTGTGACGATTCCTCAAGGCCTTAGAAATAGAAATTCCATTTGACCCAGCAATCCCATTACTGGGTATATATCCAAAGGACTATAAATCGTTCTACTATGAGGACACATGCACACGAATGTTCATTGCAGCACTGTTTACAATAGCAAAGACCTGGAACCAACCCAGATGCCCATTGATGATAGAGTGGATTGGGAAAATGTGGAAAAAACACATATACACCATGGAGTATTATGCAGCAATCAGAAATGATGATTTTGTGTCGTTTGTAGGGACATGGATGAATCTGGAGAACATCATTCTCAGCAAACTGACACAAGAACAGGAAATGAAATATCGCATATTCTCACTCATAGGTGGGTGATGAAAAATGAGAACACATGGACACAGAAAGGGGAGTACTAAACACTGGGGTCTATTGGGGGAAAATGGGGAGGACCAGCAGGTGGGGGGGAGCTGGGGAGGGATAGCCTGGGGAGAAATGTGAAATGTGGGTGAAGGGGAGAAAGGAATGAAAACACACTGCATTGTGTGTACCTGTGGAACTGTCTTGCATGTTCTGCACATGTACCCCAAAACCTAAAATGCAATAAAAAATTAAAAAAAAAGAATTGTGGATACTCTTATTAGATACAACACCTAAAATTATCTAAGAAGGATATCCACAATTCTTAAAAAGAATATTAACATACTTCTTTCCCTTCTTTAAAAATATTTGACTGAGGCCAGAATATCTTGTGTACCCCAAACACAACAACATATCACAATAAGGACAATGCAAAAGCAAACATAAGAGCCCAGGAGTTTGTCATTGAAGTTGATATTAAAGTTTTTCAAAAATGTAAAGCAATGCCATTCTTACTACTAATTTACTTTGATTTTTAAAATATAATTACATTATATAAGTATGTAATTTGTATTAACATATTCTTAACTTATTATTGTACATGATAAAATATACAAAATACCTGTTAAGTAAAACAAACAGGCCAGGTGCTTCAGCTCACACCTATAATCCCAGCATATTGAGAGTCCAAAGCAGTTGGATCATCTGAGGTGGGTAGTCCAAGAACAGCCTGACAAACATGGAGAAACTTCATTTCTACTAAAAATACAAAAAATTAGCCAGGCATGGTGGCACATACCAGTAATCCCATGCCTGTAGTCCCACCTAATTAGGAGGCTGAGGTAGGAGGATTGCTTGAACCAGGGAAGCAGAGGTTGCAGCAAGCTGATCACACTACTGCTCTCCAGCCTGGGCAACAGAGAGAAACTCCAACTCAAACAAACAAACTAACAAACCACAAAAAATAATTTTGTAAAATTCCTTTTAAAAATTCAAGTGTGTGAGAATTAATGATAGTGAAGCCATTTTTTCTATCCTGGTTACTGTGTGTTTCTACCTTGGTGATGGTGTTCCCCAAAACAACGCTAAGGTCAAGTTTGGCCATAGCTTTAAGAGAGCATAACAACCCTGACCACAACAAAGCCTGAGTGGCCCTTACCACATTCCTTTCCAGCCTCCTACAGTTCCAACCTGCCAGCATTCCCCAACACCTCCTCTATACAAATTTTATTATTAAAAACCTCAGCTTGCAAGCAATCAGGGTCTCAGCCAGATTCCTGACTAAAACCCTTTCTTTGTAGGCTTATTCTTGTAAATAAACCTGTTTGACCATTGAGTTGCCTTCTCTCTTTCTTGTTTCATTTAAAAATCTTCCTACCATTGACTTTCTTCACAGAACTAAAAAAAAGCATTTTGAACTTCATATGGAACCAAAAGAGAGCCCACATAGCCACGTTAATTCTAAGCAGAGAGAACACAGCGGGAGGCATCACACTACCGAACTTCAAACTATACTACAAGGCTACAGTAATCAAAACAGCATGGTACTAGTACCAAAACAGAGATATAGACCAATGGAACAAAACAGAGGCTTCGGAGGCAACACAACATATCTACAATCATACAAACTTTGATAAACCTGACAAAAACAAGCCTTGGGGAAAGGACTTCCTATTTAATAAATCGTGTTGGGAAAACTGGGTAGCCATGTGCAGAAAGTAGAAACTGGACCCCTTCCTGACACCTTACACCAAAATTAACTCCAGATGGATTAAAGACTTAAACATAAGACCTGGAACCATAAAAACCCTAGAAGAAAATCTGGGCAAAACCATTCAGGATATAGGAGTAGGCAAGGACTTAATGACCAAAACACCAAAAGCATTGGCAACAAAAGCCAAAATACACAAATGGGACCTAATCAAACTCCACAGCTTCTGCACGGCAAAAGAAACAGTCACTAGAGTGAATCAGCAACAAACAGAATGGGAAAAAAATCTTTGCAGTTTACCCATCTGACAAAGAGCTGATATCCAGAATTTACAAAGAACTCAAACAGATTTACAGGAAAAAACAAACAAGTCCATTCAAAAATGGGCAAAGGATATGAACAGACACTTTATGAAAGAATACATACATGAGATCAATAAACACATGAAAAAAATGCTCATCATCACTGGTCATTAGAGAGATGCAAATCAAAACCACATTGAGACACCACCTAATGCCAATTCAAATAGCGATCATTAAATATCTGGAGACAACAGATGCTGGAGGGGATGTGTAGCAATAGGAACACTTCTACACTGCTGGTGGGAGTGTAAATTAGTTCAACCATTGTGGAAGACAGTGTGGCGATTCCTCAAAGACCTAGAAATAGAAATTCCATTTCACCCAGCAATCTCATTACTGGGTATATATCCAAAGGACTATAAATCATTCTACTATAAGGACACATGCATATGAATGTTTATTGCAGCACTGTTTACAATAGCAAAGACCTGGAACCAACCCAAATACCCATTGATAATAGACTGGACAGGAAAAATGTGGCACATATACAGCATAAAATATTATTTAGCAACAAAAAATGATGAGTTTGTGTATTTTGTAGGGACATGGATGAGTCTGGAGAACATCATTCTCAGCAAACTGACACAAGAACAGAAAATGAAATACCGCATATTCTCACACATAGGCGGGTGAAGAACAATGAGAACACAGGGACACAGAAAAGGGAGTACCACACACTGGGATCTATTGGGGGGAATAGGGGAGGGACAGTGCAGGGGGAGCTGGGGGAGGGATAGCATGGAGAGAAATGCCAAATGTGGGTGAAGGGGAGGAAGACAGCTAAACACACTGCCACGTGTGTACCTATACAACTATCTTGCATGTTCTGCACATGTACCCCCAAACCTAAAATGCAATAAAAAAACTTCATAACAATGTGAATTAAGGAAATGTATTTTTTTAGTTTTAATTGCTTGCGCAGTTACTAATAATAGATATAATCCACATAAACAATATCTATTCGAGTCTTCCATAATTTCTAGGAGTGTGCAGTGGGTCTTCAATAATTGCTGTGAGTGAGACCAAAGTGTTTGACAAGTACTATAATAAAAATGTTACAATTATACATAAAATTAACACATACAGTAAGCCAAAAAGTGTCTGAGCGAGATCTCAATCAAGTTAGAGGTTTACTTAGTCAAAATTAAGAATGTGCCCAGGAAAAAGAAACGCAAGTTATAGTAGGATCTGCAGCCCATGCTTTCTCCAGAGAGGGTTTTGAGGGCTTCAATGTTTCAAGGGAAAGAGCAAGCTGGAGGGAAAAAAGGAAAGAACAAAAGATGGGGATAGGCTGTGAGACAAATAGTTGCATTCTTGTGAGGCTTTGGTTAGTGCTCAGTGGGTTCATATTTTACATGTGAAAAGAGAAGAGTGTGGAGAAAAGTTAACTCTGCCTTTGTCTTGTGCTTGGTAGATCAACATTTTACATAAGATAATATAAGCATGTGGAATTATAGCTATCTGTTTAGGAATGAAAAGAAGGCAGTCGTTCCCAAAACTCAGTTCCTAACCTTATAGTGAGGTTTTATTTTCTTTTCACATTTCCCCCTCACCCTATTCTTCAAAATCTTTTGGAGATAACACTGCAGATGAAAATGATTTGCTGGTAAAGGGTTTGCTCTGATCTCTCACTGCTAGGATGGTTTATTACTATAAGGTTAGGTCCCACACATCTAAGAAAGCTTATTCCTAGTAGGATGTGAAGTCTTATGTCCCACAGAGAAAAACCAGATAAATAAGAAAGAAACAAAAAGAAAATAATAAAAGAATAAATAACAAAAAGTCCATGGCCAGGACATAGCAATGAAGGAGAAAATAATCTTAGAAAACTGATTCAGGCTTTATTACCTGAAGTCCATATATTAGTAGGCAGGCAAAAAAGCAGTTTATGTGTGTGTGTGTGTTTGTGTGTGTATAGTGTATATATGTGTCTGTGTGTATGTGTGTATATAGTGTGTGTGTATGTGTGCATATATATATATATGTATATATATAACATCACCCTCTGCCCTCTACCAGAGGAGGGCAGCCACGCCACATGACATATGTGTGACACACAAATACACACACATATATAAACAATATATACACTATATATATATGTTGTGAGTGTACATATATATATGTGTATATATATATATGTTGCTATTTCTTTTAAATTTTAAGTTGTCTAGCTTCAGTCTGCAGGGTTTTAACAAAAACACAGCTTAGTGATTTCAAATCAGAAAAATGGGAGAAACATACACTTTAAAACATTAGTTTGGAGATCTGTAGCTAGGAAAGAATTCAGGACCCAATGCAGTTAAACTGTAGACAAATAATAAAAAACAAACAACAACAAAAAAAAAACACATGCATAGGGCCAGAGTCTACTGACAGGAGTACTAGAGTATCCTTTGAAAGATAATTTTTCTCTCTCCAGTCCTTTATTGTAACCAAGGACAAAATCATAATAGGACAAATTTATTTACAAAATAAACTTTAGTCTTATTATACCTGGTCCAATTCTTTGCATAAAGTGGAGCAAAATCAATTATATGCCATATACACTGCTTTTACTTTGGCTTTGTTGGAATCTTTTTTATAAGGAATCTCAGATTTGACTTTTTAAAAGCCTCTTGATCTCAGCAAAAGATATATCTATGCCTGCAGGTACTTATATGAATTTGGGCAAATTATTCTCTTCTCAAAATCCCAAGATTACTGGGGGTTCCTGGGTGTGTCAGAAACTGATATTGTTTAATTACACAGGTCAGGAACCCTGTAAAGGAACCAAATAGACAAGGTATGAGGCCAGTTTCTTCAAAGGGCTTTTATTCACTCTATGAGTCAACTTCAATCTTCAAAGCCACCTACTCATGTCTATAAACATTGAAGTTCAGTCCAAGCCTTGGTAAAATAACGTATGTCTCCAACTGTGTCCTATAACAAAAGAAAACAGATTTCTATTGAGCTTATGCAAATAACTATACTGCCATAAAATCAGAATACTCAAAAATAGTTTCCAAATTCTGGATAAATTAGGTACAGAGAAAGAAATGTGCTTCAAATTTTGCTCACGAGAGTATATTTTACACAGTTGTTTAAGAGGAATCAGTGATGTTTTAATAAATGTTATAAAAATTATTTGTTTTTTTTACTTCAGTCCCATATAGTCAATTTGATGCATTTGATACTGGAGTTAGTAATCCTCATAAATACATTAGCTCTTTAATAAGAGTCCAGAAAGTAGTTGTGGCTTTTGGTTTTGATTTCATCTAATCCAATGACACAGTTTCCACAGTTACAAGAAATTTGATTTCAAACAGCATGTGTCAGAGCTTCTTTCATTAAGTCCTCTAAAGAAGCAAGTTTTGAACTGTAATTTTTATAAACCAGATTTTGAGAAGAATCAAAATAAAACAATAATTGTGAATGACAAAAGTCTTGGGTATCAATGGTTAAAGATACATGGCAAGAGAATTTGATTATTTCTTTGGCATACAGCAATTTAACATAATAATCATCATTAATATTAATAGTAGTAGGAGGCAGACAATTCCTAAGCAGGCAGGGGTGGTTCCCCAGTGAAGCCCCACCTTCAAGTCAAAGATAATTTAAAGCCTGAAAGCCAACCTACAAGTCAAATCCATGGATGAGATTGAGAAACTGTCTTCCAATTTGGTATGCTTTCCTCTGATTGGTCTCTACCTTTCAACTATTTTACCTATTCTTACCTGAATGTTTTTTCACACTGGCATGTCCACCTTTGAACAGCGCCTTTGTTTTAACATTTTTTATATGCTCACAAACCAATCAGCCTACACTCTCCCATTATGAGCCCATAAAAGCCCCACACCCAGCCACACTGAAAGAGAAACCACCCAACTTTGGATGTGGGAACCACCCTCGTGTCCCCTGTTTGCTGAGAGCTGTTTTGTTGTTTAATGGAATTCTTCTTTACCCTCCTCACACTTTGATTGTCAGCATTATCTCATTCATCTTGGACACAGAATGAGAACTTGGTACCCACTGAAGGTGGGTACACAGAAGGCTGTAACATTATGGCCCTCTGCCCTCTACCAGTGGAGGGTAGACACTCTGCGTGACAAGAAGCAGTGGTGGGTCTGAGGCAGCCCCAGAGCTGCAGACCAGAGTGGGGCAAGGGGCTGACAGAACTGTTAACATGCCGCTGTCTGGTGGACTGTGGACAGTGGGACTAAAATAGCTAATTAGCATGCTGTAATACCCCCTCTGGGGCTTCAGGGTCATGGGTACCCCTGCCTCAGTACCACCATGTTCTCCTCTGGACATCAGGGTCCACCATGGGAGTGGCTTGCAACACACTTGGTCCAGCCATAAGCATCACACAAAGCCTGCTTCTGTGCCTACACTTAGAATGGCTGGATGTACCCCACACTCATTCACCCACACAAGGCCCTCCAACTAAAGACTGAGTACACAGTCTCAGAAGTCGTGGGATCTAAGCTGGAAGACAGGGCAAAGTGTGACCTGGTGGGTTGAGTAGACAAGGCATCTTCTGAGGCAGGCCAAGGGCTGAACAAGGCCCAGGTGGGAATGTCACCAGCCAAGGAGATCCCAAGCTGGCAAAGTGACCAAGAAAAATCCCGGGTCGATATTGATAACATATACTTACACATCAGGATGACAGAAATCTCATACAATTTTGGAACACATATTAATAATCTACTTATATAAATAGAATTAAAACAATAAAATAATTTTATAATTCATGATGCTTTCTATATGATTTTAACATATATTAAATATGCCATGTAGGTTTCATTTTTACTTTAGGGCACCTAGTATTCTAAAAGTTAATGAGGTAAAAAAGACTGAATTTAGAGTTTGTTTTCAGAATATTTGTCAAGTATCAAAAGTTTAAAACACTTGATATCACAGAATAAGCACCCAGCTCGGTGTAAAATAGTGATTCATTTAGTCACAATGATAATTCAAAGATTTCTGAGAAAAAAAGGCTTTATTATTTGATAAATAGGACACTTGATTTGCAAAACAATAAGACCAAATACAGGCAGCATAAATCCAACTGCATTTGTCTCTCTTTCGCTCTCCCTTTTATTCCAGCTTCTTCCAAAAGCAAATAAAAATCTTTAATGTCACTTAATTTTATGCAAATATTTTATTCAAAATAGGAAACTAGCTTTTACTTTTACAGTGTATTAATAACACTAAAGCTTATTTTAATAAAATCATATAAACAAATTCATCCTTAATATATCTAAACTAGCTATAACTGTATAGTCAAAACCGTATTGCCATGCCTTCTTATAACCCTTTTTCCAAACACATTCTACTTGCATTTGTATTCTTCAGATATAGAAATGTTTTCTGTATACTAGTAGTTTTAATTACCTATATTAATTACAATGTTAACTCTTAATAACACTTTCTTTTAACTGAAAAATGTAGAAGGTAAGCAATTTTAATTAGGTATCAGATGCAGAGCACAGAACAAATGACAGAGGTGCAGATTATGTCCAATCATTACCAGCATCATCAGAGGGCATTGTTGTGCTGGGGAGAACTGTACATACCCCCAGGCCTTACCATGACTATGAGACAAACAAGTGAAACAATTATTTAAAATAACACAGAAGTGTTTTATGACTTTAAAACATTTAGCAAAAACAGTTTCTGACCTTCTTGAGCAGTTCAGACCAACTGTCTAAATTAAGTCTTGAAGATAGTTTTATGTTATGTTACCAGTATCATTAAATCACTTTTATTTACTAAAAATTACTAAAGTCATGTGAACTAAAGGACATTTGAGTGATAGTTTTTATTTTTCTGATAGAATATTTTATTTAAGCACTTGCTTTTTAAAGCAATTCATTAGATCTCTTTTCTGTATTTTGGTAGTGGAATATCACATATACATGACGTGTAAACAAACAGGCATACACATAGACAGAAGCACATCTTTCAGTCAACTGAAAAGAATTCTCAAAAACAACATTCAAAAACAATGCATTAAGGTCTTTAAATGTGTATACATAAAATATATATACATATATGTGTAATACATAATCTCCCTCTATATATGTGTATGAGCTTAATTAAAAGCTGATATCCAAGATATATATATATAATATATAAATGTATATTTAATTTAATTTAATTTATATTTAATATTAGCTTTAATTAATTATAAAAATTTAATATCAGCTTTAATTTAATTATATATATGATACCAGCTTTTAATTAAGCAGACTTTTAACCATAGAGCTTTTTAAAAAATCCTTTAAAATCTCTTATCATTACATATTAGCCAGGGAAAACAGTTGATATTATTGGCTTTTGAAATTCTTTGTCCAATGTATTCTTCCAAGTGTCTGAACCAAGGTTATGATTTAACTGTAGATGCACAGTGTCTTCAGCAAGGTGGCAAGCAGGTGTTTTCATTCTTCAAAATTTATAGAAAGAAAAAATTTAAGACAGGGAATCAGAAGCTGTCAATGGAAGGGCAATGAATCAATAAATGGCCAAGCCACACAAATATCAAAACAGAAAGGACTTAATCCTTGGCTTGGGATTAATCCTAGGCTGCCATGGTAAAAGAGAAGAGTCTTAGCTACCAGAATGCAGCATGAGGCAGTCTCCACTGGTTCTCAGCAAGGAATCTAGAGCTTGAAGTTTTGATCTTGCAAAGGATCAAAACTTTGCCATTGTTTTCATCAGAGACTTCTCAAAGCTAGCCATATTACTACTACCATATAGCCTTCTTTAATTTAACCTTCTCATCAATTGTTTGGGATAAGAGACCTCTATAATTTATTTGTATATCCTTTGGACATTGACAATTAGAATTTTCAATAGTGTACTTTATTTCAATATATAATACTCATAACAAGTCACTAAAGTATGCCAGAGTCACTATACCAAGAATAGTCACACAAATTCTTTCTTCTTCACTAATAAAAACTTGGCATATTAGACTGATTTTTACCACCCACTTAGCTAGAGTGCGGTGAAAGAGGTGAGGAGCCTGGATGGTAAGAAATTCTTACCTCTTCAGCAGGAGAGTAGGTCTCTGTCTTCTCTTCATCTGTGGCTTCTAGAAGAAAAAAGCAACCTTGATTATCCTGCTTGCTTCACCATCCTGTGGTAGTCATAGGCTCTTGACTCCATAAGGATTTATTGAAAAATCACTGACATGAGGCAAACCAGAAACAAACACTGGAGATTAGAGTAATTAATAGAATAAAAGGCATAGACATTTATGTAACATGTATACAGCACCGCCTTCAGCATGAAGACCCAACTTTCTAAGTAACAGAAGCTCATAGACTACCTTGAAATTACAGAAAGAATGAAGAATCAGGGTATGGCTAACCAAAACAGATTTTAGAGGCAAGACAGAATATGTGAGGAAGAAAGAAAGAGGCTTGGCTATAAAAAAGATGGTCTTGATGAAACTTTTCACGTTAGTTAATTTTTTTATTCTTCTTAACTGGTTGGGTTTTAGAGATGGAATTTGACTTTTCTAGCTTAGGATTTTTAGTAAACATTAGAAGGAACCAGGAGTTCATCAAATATAATGGAAGATAGAAAAAAACAAAGTACCACAAAATCAGGAAAATGCCCATTGCACAATTTTCATACAGCCAAGATCTCTAAGCATAAGTTATAGCCAGCTGACAATAAATATTAACCTTTAGTTGCCAAATCCCCAAATGATATTCCAAACCAGCTCCTACCTTGGAGAGGAGACCCAGCTAAAGACTGCTCTCTGCTTCCATAGAATTAGCAAACTCCCAGAAAAAAAAAGTTCTACCACAGAATAAACCTCAGACTTCAACCAAAAAATGTGAGAAATCAGGGATCTCTGGAGGAAGAAGCTTCCAAACCTCAGCACATTGTCCAATTGGTCAGAGTTATAAAGAGCTTCTAGCTAGTACCAAGACCCAAATAGGAGAGTTGCTGCAAGCCAGAAGGCCAAATTCCACTCAGAATCCTTTCGTGATTGCCAAAAATTGTCTGAGATAGATCTCAATCAATGTAGAGGTTTATTTTGCTAATATTGAGGATGCACTCAGTGGGGGAAAAGAAAAAAACACGTTACAATAGGATCCGTGGTCTATGCTTTTTCCAAAGAGGGTTTTAAGGGCTGATTTAAAGGGAAAGAGTGGGCAGAAAGAGAAGAAGGGAGGAAAAAAAGGTAGGGAGTATAGGCTGTGAGGCAAGTGCTTGCATTCTTTTTTTTAATTGCATTTTAGGTTTTGGGGTACATGTGCAGAACATGCAAGATAGTTGCATAGGTACACAGATGGCAGTGTGATTTGCTGTCTTCCTCCCCTTCACCCACATCTGGCATTTCTCCCCATGCTATCCCTCCCCAGCTCCCCTCGTTCTGTCCCTCCCCTATTCCCCCCAATAGACCCCAGTGTGTAGTACTCCCCTCCCTGTGTCCATGTGTTCTCATTGTTCATCACCCACCTATGAGTGAGAATATGCGGTATTTCACTTTCTGTTATTGTGTCAGTTTGCTGAGAATGATGTTCTCCAGATTCATCCATGTCCTTGCAAAAGACATGAACTCATTGTTTTTGATTGCTGCATAATATTCCATGGTGTATATGTGCCACATTTTTCTATCATCGATGGGCATTTGGGTTGGTTCCAGGTCTTTGCTATTGTAAACAGTGCTGCAATGAACATTCGTGTGCGTGTGTCCTTATAGTAGAATGATTTATAATTTTTTGGATATATACCCAGGAATGGGATTGCTGGGTGAAATGGAATTTCTATTTCTAGGTCTTTGAGGAATCGCCACACTGTCTTCCCCAAGGGTTGAACTAATTTACACTCCCACCAACAGTGTAAAAGTGTTCCTATTTCTTCACATTCTCTCCAGCATCTGTTGTCTCCAGATTTTAATGATCGCCATTGTAAGTGCTTACATTCTTATGAGGCTTTGATAATTGTCAGTTATACAATTGTCTTGCAATAGGTAGATCTAAATTTTACAGAAGATAATGGAAGCTTACAAAACTACAGTTATCTGTTTAGGATCAAAAGGAAGGCAGATTTTTGTTTTGTTTTGTTTGTGTTTTGTCACTCTATTCCTACGCTTAACTTTTTCCTTTGACATAATGAGTTTTGGATTCCAAGATTTAGCAGGATTGTTAGGAGAAAGTGCTTAGTATAAAATATAGTATTAAATGATTGTGCACACAACTATATATTTTTTATTTTGTTCTCCTTCATTAAAATAACTTTCACTACAACTCCTTACATGAGAAGAATTGCTTGAGAATGATACATATAAGGATTCTTGAATCTTATCTAAATATGAGTAAATGTTACAGTATTATCCATTACATCAAGAAAGCCTTAAATGTTTTATTTACAGTTTTATTATAAGCAAATACGAGCTCCATGTAGCAATTTCAGCTACAAAATATCTGGATTTAGGGTATCTAAATTATAAGTTTTCTAATATAAAATACCTATAAGTGCTAACTATTCTGTAAATTTGTTATTTTTCTTTAAGATTCAGTAACAGAAATAAAAGCAACAAGCATTAGAGTAGAATCGTATATGGCTGTTTATTGACAGACTTGACAATTGGGGGTTGTAAATTCTACATTCACTGTCAAGGATGAGTAAGTTGACCTGGGCTTGGCACAATTTACTTTAATGTCCTTTTATATCAAATGGAAATGATGCTAGTGGCTCCACGGAGTTCTCTGAGAATGGAAGGTTAAAAGTAGTGTGAAATGCTCAGATTTGAAGTGTTACCCTAGAGCAATCTATTACTGTAAGTTCTCTCTTAACCTCATTGATACATTCTTGGAAACTGCAACGTTAAGTCCTTAAGCTAAATGACATGTAAGAAAACCAATTTTGCTACATGCTAATTGATATAAATAAAAGAATAAGTTTCTACAGAATATTTCTGATCACAAAACATCACAAAACTTCTAAATAAAGAACCCAAACACTTCCACATTAACCACTGACATAAATGTGAGATATACATATGTTTAAGAAAGCATAATAAAAGCAAGTAAGATAATTATTTACCCAATTATTCAGTTCAGAGTCTGGGGTGGCCAGAATCCATCCCAGCTACTCAGAGCATCAGGTAGGAGCCAACCCTGGCCAGGCAGCCTTTCTATCACACTGTGCTTTTATACACACTTGCATTCACTCCTACTGGGACAACTTAAGACACGCCAGTTCATTTAAAGTGCATGTCTTTAGAATGTGGGAGGAAATGAGTTTCAAAAGGATGCTGAACTATTGTCTTGTTTTTCTAAGGAAGAGTGGAGATTATATTGATATATTACTTAATACTCATTTTGAAGCACATGTCTTAACAAAACACAGTCAAATTCTTTCCACACACTCATACACAAATAAACCGATTCTGGGGCATCCCATATGTGATGCAACATAACTCCAGTTACAATAAGTTTTTAGTTTTCTATCATATATTGAAACATTATTGACCTTACTTTTGTATTTATGCTAAGTAAATTAGATTAGGAAGTGATATAACTAAGCCCTACTTTAGGAGGGAGGAAATAATTAGAGGAAAGAATAGGTGTTTGTTCTGAGATAAAGTTTATTAGGACAGATAGCACATGATATCTATAAACAACACAATAACATATTGATTTCTAAGCATGGTACAGGAATCCAGGACAAGCTGGGATACAGAAATCTCAGTAGCTAGCAGCAGGACCCATGAGTGGGATGTAGTGGGAAGGCTAGGAATAGTAAAAGAAATGTTTTGTTTACTGTGTAAGGTTTTTAACACTTTTTGTAATTATTGGAGATAGAGTAAAATCAATAATAATGTTTTTGACAACTTTTTGATCTTGCTGAACTCTTTCTGTTTTAAGTAATATTCTAGGTGTTTTTGTAAAGATTAGGTTATTTAAACTCATTACAGTTTATAGAAATAAGAACATTAAGTCACACAGTATTGTTTGACCTACATCACCCACAATTAGAGAGTAAAAATGAGAATTATTTACTCCTATAGTCTCAATTTAAATCCTCTGTGTTTGATGTCACCATTGTTATGTTTCCTACTATAATAATGTGGCTCCAGAATCATGGGCATCAGATAAAAAGTGGAAAATTTGGGTTTTCAAAATTCTGAGTTAGAAAAAACACCACAAAGAAGACCTGGCAACAAGTTGTTTCCACTGAAAATTATACTTTAAGTGAAGAAAGAAATGTCTTAAATAACATCCTGTGGGACAGGACACCAATCACAGATCTTTTTGATGAGATAAGAAATATTGAAGCAGGCAGAACAATGACCTCTAAAGATGTCCTGGAAACTGTGAATATGTTTCTTGACATCCTGAACTCTGGAGACTGTGGATATGTTGCTTGACATAACAAAGGGACTTTGCAGATGTGATTATGTTAGAATCTTGATACGGGAGATTAACCTGGATTATCAGGGTGGATCCAAAATATCACAAGGTTTAATTGGGTCCACCAAGAGGGAGGCTGGAAAATCAAAGTCATATGGAGAAGTAATAGCAGAAATAGAGGTCAGAGTGATGGGGATGCAATCTTTGAAGATAGTAGGGGGCCATGAGCCAAGGAATGTGGTCAGGCTATAGAAGCTAAAAAAGGGGAATAACAAAGTCTCCTCTAGAACCTCCAGAAGGAACACAGCCCTACTGAGACCTTCATTTGAGGACTATAAGACCTATTTTAGACCATAGGCAACCAGATTAATAAGATAATAAAGCTGTGTTGTGTTAAGCCACTAAGTTTGTTAACTGGTTATGGTAACAATAAGAATCCAATACGTATATTCAAATACCCAAATTAACATCTTCCTTTAGGATTTTCTGGTTCATTTTCTTTTATAAGTCTTGGATTCTGAATAGCAAGTGCAGACCATCTGGCCTTCTGTTGTAATTAATACCACTTAGTCTGTGCTATGATTTTTAAAAATACTGAATACTGGATTTTTGTAAACATATCTTTTCCTGAGATAATTATCTTAGGATGTAAGGATTGAAATGACTTCTAAATTACACAAGTGTTGGCCCACTGCTTTGACAATCTAGTATGTCCTTTTAAAGTTTCAGACTCCAAAAGGGAGGGCAACTCAGAATTTGCAATTAAATTAATACAACTCTCAGGTTTCAAAAGAACTATATCTATTATTAGGAGAAGGAGCCCAGGCTAGTGACACTGTTGGTAGCCTCAATTCTATTCAGGCATCAAGAAACCCCTGGCAGTGTAGGCTAGACAAGAAATTGGGCACTATTGTCTTGATTTTATTCAATTTAAGATTGTTGATATGGGGCTTTGGATATTCAAGTTTTAAAGTAAATGATCTTAGACTTCTATTCCTTTGATCTTTGCATTTTAGTTTTCAAATAGATTTACTATTTTAACTTCCATTTCTTCTTAGGAAATTTATATGAAGATAAATTTATATTCAAATTTGGCTCATCTATATGTTGTTTGCATTCAGTTGTTGAAGTGTCTTTATAGATTTCATCTTAATGTGGCCTTTTATTCTCAATTTTATGTAAGCTGTTTCTTACAACTGCAAGAAAAATGACTGTATCGTATGGGGTAAGTTCTGGATAATGCCTGTACCCACCCTCTATAGCTGCCTAACATGGAAAATGTGGTAACTTCTATTTCAAATTGTGTTCAGTCACAGACACAAAACTTGGTGGACTTGCATTTTATGTTTCTATAACTTCCCATCCTTCAGATAACATGTTTTGTGAATTCAGGCACTATAGACAAATTTAATAATCCACAGAAGTGCATGCATTATGACAACATACACTTGCAGAAAAGCTTTTTACCTTTTTTCTTAAATATGTGTACATAGACTTCTGTGCACCATGTATCTTACATGTTGAACAATGTGAGAAGAAAACACTAGAAGGTTTGAATGCAGCTTTGCCAGGGCATGAACTTAATTAAATACAGTTCTGATCCATTACTGAGAGTGCTGGAAACAAAATGTGAAAAACTTACCAGAGTCCCAGAAGATCTGAAAGAAGTGATGTTTGGGAAACAGTCTCATGAATGCTGGCAGAAAACCAGTCACTTACCTGATTGAAAAATCAGCAAAAAATATTTCGGTATGATGAGCTCAGCTATTTTTGTTCTTCCTTTTTAGAGGAAATCTGCTCAGTGTTTTCTCCCTGGATCCTCCATGTGGTAAGTCTCACCGGGGTAACTCTCCATATCAAGAAGTCTCACCAGGGAAGACTGCCTATTACTGAGTAATAAATTGCTCTAATTGGACTGCCTGCCTGGGTTGTGGAAGTGATAGCCGCAGACCGAGCCTGCTGTTTTCTTGCTGCTGCTTCGGCTTCCCAGCTACCCCCCGGATGGTGAGGGCAGCCCGGCTGTGAATGGTCAGATAGCCCCTGTCTCCCGCCGCCAATCTCTGGCCCCGAGCAACATGGAGCAGACAGTGGCGGCAGCAACAGCGGGCAAGGAGGAAGATGGCGAGATGGCTGCCGGCTTGTGTAGTGGACTGTGGCACGGGGTATGCAAAACTAGGATATGCTGGAAATACAGAACTGCAGTTTAACATCCCTTCTTGTATTGCTATTAAGGAGTCGGTAAAAGTGGGTGATCAAGCTCAAAGGAGGGTGATGAAAGGTGTTGATGACCTAGACTTCTTCAATGGTGATGAAGCAATAGAAAAACCTACATATGCAACAAAGTGGCCAATCTGCCATGGTACAGTTGAATATTGGGACTTGATGGAAAGGTTTATGGAGCAAGTGATCGTTAAATATTTAAGGGAAAAACCTGAAGACTATTATTTTCTCTTGACTGAACTTCCATTGAATACTCCAGAAAACAGGGAATATACTGCTGAAATAATGTTTGAATCTTTCAATGTTCCAGGCTTGTACATTGCTGTGCAGGCTGTTCTTGCCTTAGCTACATCTTGGACCTCAAGAAAAGTAGGAGAACGGACATTGACTGGTATGGTAATAGATAGTGGAGATGGTGTCACTCATGTCATTCCTGTGGCTGAAGGGTATGTGAAGGGTTATATTAAACACATTCCAATCACAGGATGAGATATAACATATTTTAATCAGGAACTGCTGAGAGACCAATAAGTAGGAATCCCTCCAGAACAATCTTTGGAAACTGGCAAGGCAGTAAAGGAGTGCTATAGTTACGTCTGCCCAGATTTAGTGAAAGAATTTAACAAGTATGATACAGATGGGTCAAAACGGATTAAACCGTATACTGGAATCAATGCTATCTCAAAGAAAGAATTTTCAGTTGATGTTGGTTATGAGAGATTTTTTGGACCTGAAATCTTTTTTCATCCAGAGTTTTCTAATCCAGACTTTACACAACCTATCTCAGAAGTTGTAGATGAAGTAATTTAGAATTGTCCTGTTGATGTCAGACATCATCTCTACAAAAATATTGTCCTCTCTGGAGGTTCAACCATGTTCAGGGAATTTGCACATCACTTGCAAAGAGATTTAAAAAGAACTGTAGATGCCCGGCTGAAATTAAGTGAGGAATTTAGTGGTGGTAAATTAAAGCCATAACCTATTGATGTACAAGTCATTACACACCACATGCAGAAATATGCAGTTTGGTTTGGAGGATTAGTTCTGGCTTCCACACCTGAGTTCTACCAATTATGCCACACCAAAAAGGATTATAAAAAAATTGGACCTAGCATTTGTCGTCACAATCCAGTGTTTGGAGTCATGTCATAAAATTGACTTCATAATTATTGGGGTTAGAAAGGTGGGAAAGAGACAATCCTTCTGATTACCTGTTTTGTCTGGATGGCTGGTTTTGAGGTTTTAAACCTGATATGAAATAGTAAGACCAAACATGATTATACAGGAATATTTTAATAAGTTTATCAACATGCAGATGTATAAGAGAGTGAAAGTCATTGTGCTTTTCTTTAGATTTAATATTTGAATCTTATATGTAACAAAAAGAAGTGGGTTTTAGTTCTTTCTGTGCCCTGATATTTTGTATATTAATAAATTATCCAAGATTTGATGGGATTTATCCATGTGTAGATAGCTCTATAATGCTTGAATTGCACACTTCTAAGCGTGCAATGCAAGAGCTTGTTTATATTACATACTTTTTATACTTTGAGGAAAAAAGTCAAAGAAAAATTGTATTTGAGGAAAAAAAACCATGACCAAGTAAAGGATAAATTCAAAGAATAGCCTCATGAGACTTGGCATACACACCCATGGAATTCCAGTTATTATGGAGTGCTTCCATCCCCTTCCACCCTTTTCCCCCAAAGGTTTTCTTTGCAAGTGCTTTTGGAACTAAGGGCTAGTATCTTGGATTAACTGATGCCTGCTAGTGTTTTCTGATTTCTCGCATTCTGTTCCTTGCTTTAAAAGAAGAGTAAAGACAAGAGTGTTGGACCAGTATTGCAGTTCTTAGTGTAATTTCTTATAAAAAACAAAACAACAACAATAATTTGATTATCAAAACTGGCATATTTAAAGCCTAACAACATTCAAAAAAGGCACAAATTTCTTTAAAAAAAATAAAATAAATAAAATGTTCTAATTATGTATGGTGGCTGACAGATATAAACAATGTCTTTCAACCTGGTCTTTATTGGTAATAAAGGTGATATATCAGCCTCCATATTTTCTAGGTTTTTTTTTAAGTCAACTTGTTCAGATATGGACAGAGAATGGATATTTCATCGGGTCTAATTCAGAAGATGGAACATATTTTTATGCTGAAGACTACAGTTTAAATATAGATAATGTGTAATATTTTTAACTATACCATAAAGGATTGGAAAAGTAAGGACCCATGCATGTGCACATAGACATACACAAACACCCCTATTGTAGATATAAGTGGGTTAGTGCAGTGCTTTTTATTTAGGTACATTATTCCATTGAGCCACTAAACTTCAAAAAAATTATATGGTTACCAAAGGAAATACTAAGGATAAAACTTGCACAGGAACATGATGGCAATCTCATCAGAGAGAACCTATTGCAAAGGCCAGAAGTGAAACCAAAAAAGTGGTAAAATGCAATAAGGAGCAGAAACAAAGAAATAAACCACCCTTGGAGGGAAGTCACTGGAAATCGAGCTTACAATTCATATCAGTGTAATTTCCTGGAAATACCATCTCTCTATTTAAGCACCAATGCCATAAGGTTCAATGACAAATCTTTAGCAATATAGGTTTTATTAGTTCTACATCCATGTTCACACATTTGCACAATATGATACCCAAGTGTTAATGGACAGTGCAGGGGGCAATATCCATGCTAAGTGTTTTGCAGAAGGTGAAACAGTCCACCTGTTAATGTAGAAAAGTTTATGACAAACGCCAGAGGCACTTCAGAAGGTTTAAGATAGGACTCATGGAGAAAATACAGCAGGTAACAAAGGTAGTCAGTCTTCTGATTACTGTTCTCTTTGTATCTTTTCCACTGCTATGAAGATGATTTTTCTGTAATGGCTCCAAATTGGGGCAAAGTATTATATATTCAAGAATAATTGTGAAGTCACATATGTGTCACACACAAGATATAAAAGGATATAAGATAGGTAGAAAGCTAGGCTGATAAAATAATAATCTGGAAGTTTGTGGTAAAATTGACTTTAGCTCTCCAAAATACAGCATTCTGAACAAATGTCATGGCCCTTTCATGAGCTTTGTGTTCAGTATGTCTCTCACTTTAACCAAAACTAGTCTAATGTTCTGTTATTACTGACCTAACTTAGCACTGTGCTGATATGTTGCAGATTTGGAAAATTGTAATGACACAAATTTTAAAACTTCCAAACATGCTATTATTCATTGCCTAAGGTAAGAACATCTGAAAGCAACAGCAGCATAGTGCAATGGTAACAAACTGTCACTGGAGCTAGACTTCCTGAGATTAATGCCTGCCTCTTCTATTATGACTATAGAATAACAGGTAAATTCTGCACCTTATTTCCCTCAGGCCCCAAAAAGAAATAAAAATATTTTTATCTTATCTCATAGGTTGGATATAAGTATGATGTGGTTTAATAATTACAACACTGTTTGGCACAAATTAGAATATATGTGTATTAAATACTTTTTAAAATTAATAACCTAGAAAGATTCCTGTATTCCAAGACCTTTTGTGATCTGTAAACCAAATTTATGTTCCTTGTTATGTATCAACAGGATATTAATTCTTTATTTCCCCCTTTATGACTTTTTAAAATTCTTATAGATTTTTATTGTTTATTCCTCAGTAGGGTGTGAACACCAGGATGGCAGTGATATTGCTTATTTTGATACCTATTGATTATCTTATGACTAACAAACAGTGCATAATACGTATTAACTGATAACTGAATATTTGTTAAATGAATGATTGAAAAAATGACTTATTCAAATGATCTCTGATATGTACAAGTGATTACAACAAGAGGTAGTCAGCACTCGATATTTGTGGCATTGAATCGAATAATCTCTACTCTTGATTACTCAGTCAAAATATCAGAAAACTGCAAATGCTATCATATGGACTATAAAATATATTAGTTCTAATTGTAAATGTAATGAAAGCAATGTACAAAGCTGCAAGAAAACAAAGCTTGGGAGTTAATATAAAATGAAAATTACACCATGCCTGTTTCCTTCTTTTGCCACCTCAAAACTGCTAACAAGTAGTCACTGATTTTGGAATACGAACGTCAGAAGAATAATTCTAGTAAAGTTTCTAGGTCATGGTAACTCTATGTTTGTAGAGTTCACCATTCTTCAGATTAAAACTAATATTCTGTGTGTGTAATTTTGGACTTTGTAGACAAATAGATAATCTATATATTTACATGGATTTTATGGTAAAATATACTTCCAAAATGTTATACAATATTTTAAAGAATAACATACAGTTTACTTGACTATTTTTGGTGTAAAGTTCTGTACATTTAACATACATATAAATTCACATAACCTCCACCACAATCGGTATACAGACTAATGTCATCACTACAAAGTATTCCTTCATGCTATCCATGTGTAGTCAAACCTCGCTCCATGTTTTCTGACACCACTGATGTGTAATGGTTTTGTTTTTGTGAGAATTTCATGGAAATGGAATCATACAATGTGTATCCTTTTGAGTCTGGTTTCTTTCACTTAACATGGTGCTTCTGTGATTCATAAAAGCTGTTTTATATATCAATAGTTCATTCATTCTTTGTCTCCAAAAGTATTGCATTGTATGAATTTGCCACTATTTACTTATTCTCCCATTAAAGAAAATTTGAGTTGTTTCCAGTTTTGAGTGATTATGAACAAAATTTTATAGAGCCTACTATGTACCATGTATTCTTTTAGGTGGATGAATATAGTGATGGTCAAGGTAAGGAAAAGTTCCAATTCTTATTATGCTTATTGTTTTTTGAGAAGTTAGCTATGGTTTAAAAAATTTTTAAAAAGTAATATGGTTAAATCTGTGCCTTACTGATTACTTCAGTTGTCTATGATTTTATTCCAATAAGTGAATTAATACTACTGGGTCATTAATATTTTTCAGTCTGCATAATGATGATATCATTCTAAAGCATACAGTAGAAGTTGTATTTTAGAATCATGAATTGAGGTTGGTTGGTTGTTTGCTTTTAAGCTATTGAACATAATTCATCAGGGCTTTAAAGCAAGCCCAGAAAACATGTGTTTTGTTTAAGCCATAATAGGTGATTCTGACGAATATTTCAGGTAAACATTGACTCCTTTATGTTTTTGAAATAGAAACCTAGAGCAACACTTATTAGTATGTCACTTTAAAAAGGATGGTATAAAGTAGTGTGTGTTAACACCATTTTTTAAAAATGACATATTGATAAGTGTTGGATAACAAAGATATTATCTAATCTAACCAGAAAGTGAATAACTGGTTAACTTTGAAGAATTCACTTCAGATTCAAGTATTGACAAACTATTTTCTTGATGTCATCATTTTTATTCACTAGCAACAAGTTATTAATAATTATATTCATTATCAAGAGCATATTAAAGTTGACACCAGAAATTGTCTTCTGTTGAAATACATATAGCTGTGAATCCACATTGCCCCCATTGTAAAACAGATGGCAATGTTTTGGGGTTTTCTGTAAATGTCAAAGGAGAGAAAATAGATCAATGTGAGCACTCTTCCAATATTGCTAATTTACAATGGTCAAATATGTTTTAATGTTTAGTCTTCTATCTGAGAATTCCTTTCCCACACAATTCTGATCTTTATATCCAATTGGCTGAGAAATTGTATTTTGTACATAATCCCATGTTTTTCAATGATTTTTGGTCAAATGTGTCTCTACTGTGAATTTTTTCCTTGACTTATTGAAACAAAAAGGTATATGTACATCTCCTATTGCAGTTAAAAATTTATTGGGAAATATTATATTGGCCTATTTTCTGTTTTATAAGGTTTTATGAGTTGTGAAATTTAAATTCCATATGTTTCACAAGAAATAAGATAAGTACAGGTTTAGACTAACATACCTAACCTATCTGGTAAAGGAGCCACTGGAAAGAGGTGACAGCGTTAACCTGAGCTATTAGAATCAATTCAGAAGAGAAATAAGATAACTTGAGTTGTACATTATTTAAAGCACTGCTTCTCCCCAAAATAACAATATTTTTCTCAAATAGGACTATGGTTGAGGGATAGATGGGCATAAAATTTGTAGTTATAAAATGGTACTATTTTCATTGAGCAATATTGGTACAAAAACTATAAATATGATAAAAAACAATAAAAGACAAAACAAAGCATTTATATTGCTTTATATAAAAAACTATTTCAATTTATAAACACTTTCTTGTTGACCTGAAGTGGTTAATTCAATTAATGAGAAAAATATCTTTTTGAAATGTATGGAGTTAAGAATAATATCACAGGTTTCTCAGAAAAAAATAGCTTAATGTGTGTTCCCCTCATGTGTGCAAGTATGAATAAGTTAGCTATAATACTCTCATATTTTTAAAACCCTGAAATTTGAAGTTTAAGGATGACTTTCCATGTTTCTTGGAAAATTGGTGACATAGTTGCATATTTCTTTTTTTATTTTTTTGTGGACTGCTATGGCATGCTGGTAAAATTTCTTTTTTGAGACAGAGCTTTGCTCTGTCACCCAGCTCTGTCATCTAGGATGAGTGACCCATAGAGAGATCTCAGCTCACCACAACCTTTGTCTCCTGGGTTAAAGTGATTCTCCTGCCTCAGCCTCCCAAGTAGCTGGTATTACAGGCATGCACCACCACACCTGGCTAATTTTGTAGTTTTAGTACAGACAGGGTTTCACCATTTTAGTCAGACTGGTCTCAATGCCTGCCTTGGCTTCCCAAAATGCTGAGATTACAGGTGTGAGCCACTGCACCCAGCCTAGACTGGTAAATTCTTAATGATGATTGTGTTAACAAAAGAAACATGTCAATTTTCTGTTGTCAAGATTAAGTGAATTTCTTTATTTCAATTCATAAGCTTCTTATATAAGCTGTTGATTCAAATTTTCTTACAAAAGATTATCTGAGCTACTGGGAATATCTGATAAAAGACTTACTTAAGCACTTTAAAAAAACCGATCATCTTTCTTGTTTATAATACAATAAAGCTTTCTTTATACCTTCTTTGTTTTCATAAATGCCAACCAGGTTAAAATAACATTTAAAAATCCCACTTGTTAATGACATTCACTATCATTTATATTTAAATTAGTGTTGGGCTCTCATAACATAACTAGTTATTTCCTTTGAACATTAACATTTCACAATGCTTTAATAAATGTCCCATTCCAACATTCAAATTTTGTTTTAAAAATTACAATGCAAATGAAGTTATGCTTTTAAAATTTTACTTTAATAAACATAACCATGAATCCCACTTTAAATGTCAAAAAGAAATGGGATAATACATGATCTTTCCATTTCATTGTAACATAATGAAACAAAAACCCTGAGGATGTGTTCCAAAATAACTTTTACAATCCTCTATCAACAAACAATTTTGATGTTTGTTCCTTCCTTCCTCATAACTATGTAGGCATCAGCCTCAGTGAGGCAGGTGTAACAACTGAGCTTCCCTGTGAGCACTACACAAGCATGACAAAGACGATTATTTTTTCTTACCATCGCTGGGACAAACTGGATGTCTAAATAAACAACCAACAAAACAAGCAAGCATCGTTGCTAGATATTCTATTTTGTATTATTATATAGTCTTTATCATATATCCTATGCAAAGTTACATAATTCCTTTTATATTTGATATTATAAAAACTAATTTTGAAAATATTTTTTATCAACTATTATAGGTAAACTTATATGAGCTAAATCAATACCAATGGCCTCTTGATTATTACTAAACGCTTATGTGTCACAAACTGTGACAGACAAACAGATACGCTTTCACAAAAGGGAAGACATACCATAATAAAACTATGACAATAAAACGAGGTGATTATCGGACACTACATTATGTTTATCTTGTTCTAGGCACTACTAACTCATTTAGTACAGTAGAGTGTGAGTGTGACTGATCTGTTTTGAGCTACCCATAGTTGAAACAATATCTTTTTTTTTTTGAGACGGAGTTTCGCTCGTTACCCAGGCTGGAGTGCAATGGCGTGATCTCGGCTCTCTGCAACCTCCACCTCCTGGGTTCAGGCAATTCTCCTGCCTCAGCCTCCTGAGTAGCTGGGATTACAGGCACGTGCCACCGTGACCAGCTAATTTTTTGTATTTTTAGTAGAGACAGGGTTTCACCATGTTGACCATCATGGTATCGATCGCTTGACCTTGTAATCTATCCTGCTCAGCCTCCCAAAGTGCTGGAATTACAGGCGTGAGCCACCACGCCCAACGCTGAAACAATATCTTATTCATCCTTTAATTCCAAGTTCCTCAAAAAAGTTATTGACTACTATATAAGCCTCAATAAATAAGTATTTTGGAAACATAAATTTAATTGTCCCAAATAAGCAGTGTACTTGATTTTTTTGCATTGGTAACTGAATATCAATGACACTCATACATTTATTAAAATTGTTATAGTTGTCTTTGACAATTAATTTTTATCCCTGATATTTAATGCAACATATTTTTGAAATGGTGACATAGACTAAAGAATTCTATAATATTGTTACATACCCAGTATATGTTTGTGGCTTTATAAATCATTACATAAGATTATTGATCTGTATGATCTGTATGTTCAGTTAACACATAGCTAAATTATAAATGTAAAGATTGAAAGTAAATATGTCTCTTTAAAATTGCTGTAGTTTTGCCCCTATTCATGAGTGCTTTATTATGTACTTTATAAGCATGAAAATGTTACCATCTTTATTTTAAGTTTGAAGATCAATTTCTGTATTCAATTATGAGCTTGGAAATTGTGTTTAGATGTTTGAACACCTAATTGATTATGCTACATTTGTTTGAGCATGGTTGAAATGTAATTTTACTGCTTGGTTGGTGATACTATTTTGGAAAGTATTAAATGGATTTGCTGCTTAGGAGTGAATCACTTTTTAAAACAGGTTTTCTGGAGTCTTCCAGGAAGAAAAGCACATGTTTTGATCCTTATTATTATTATTTTTTAACAGAGAATGAAAATAAATGGTTAGAAATCCAGGAAGTAATCAGAAAGCAAGACTTGAACTGAATTTAAAACATGAACTCATATTTGACATTGTAGTGTTCGCAAAAATGATTTAGCTATTGCATTAGTAAAACCAATACTCATATTTATTTTTTAAGGTGAAGTATTGTTCTATTAAGATAACTTTATGTAAAATTTCAGTTTGTCAAATTTTCTAAGCATGTGCCAAATGCCAATAACAATGTAAAAAAAATAGGAGTAAGAGAAATATGGTTCTTGAGAAATGTTGGATGAAATAAACAAAATAGTATTTTTAGTGTTCTTCATGGGTAATCAGGGACCACAAGCAAAACCTATCATTCTGCCTCTGGTGACTCCCAAATCTCATGTCTTCACATTTCAAAACCAATCATGCCTTTCCAATAGTCCCTCCAAGTCTTAACTCATTTCAGCATTAACTCAAAAGTCCGCAGTCCAAGGTCTCATTTAAGATAAGGCAAGTCCCTTCTGCCTATAAGCCTGTAAAATCTAAAGCAAGATAATTACTTCCTAGGTACAATTGGGGTACAGGCATTCAGTAAATACGGGCATTCCAAATGGAAGAAATTGGCCAAAACAAAGGGGCTACAGGCCCCATACAAGTCTGAAATCCAACAGGTTAGTCAAATTGCAAAGCTCCAAAATGATCTCCTTTGACTCCGTGTGTTATATCTAGAAGAGGTGAGTTCTCATGTTCTTGGGCAGTTCTACCATTGTGGCTTTGCAGGTTACAGCCTCCTTCTCAGCTGCTTTCATGGACTGGCATTGAGTGTCTGTGGCTTTTCCAGGTGCATGGTATAAGCTGTCACTGGATCTACCATTCTGGAGTCTGGAGGACAGTGGCCCTCTTCTCACAGCTCCACTTGGCAATGCTCTAGTAGGGACTCTTGGTGGGGACTCTGACTCCACATTTCCCTACTGCACTGCCCTATCAGCGGTTCTCCATGAGAGCCCTGCCCCCACAGCAAACTTCTGCCTGGACATTCAGGTGTTTCTATCTATCCTCTGAAATCTAAACAGAGGTTCCCAAACCCCACTTCTTGACTTTGGTGCACTGGCAGGCTTAGCACCATAAAAAAGCTGCTAAGGTTTGAGGCATGCCCCCTCTGAAGCCATAGCCTGAGCTGTACATTTGCCCCTTTCAACCACAGCTGGAGTGGCTGAGATACAGGGAACCAATTCCCTAGGCTACAAAGAGCAGAGGGGCACCTGGGCCTGGTCCACAAAACTTTTTTTTTCCTCCGAGGCCTCTAGGCCTGTGATGGAAAGAGCTGCTGTGAAGGCCTCTGACAGGCCCTGGGGACATTTTCCTTTTTGTCTTTGGGATTAATATTCCACTCATTACTTATGCAAATTTCTGCAGCAAGCTTGAATTTCTTCTCAGAAAAGGGGGTTTCTTTTTATCATATTGCCAAGCTGCAAATTTTTCAAGCTTTTATGCTCTGCTTCCCTTATAAATCCTAATGCCTTTAATAGCACCCAAGTTATCTCTTGAATGCTTTGCTCCTTACAAATTTCTTCTGCCGGATATACTAAGTCATCTCTATCAAGTTCAAACTTCCACAAATCTGTAGTGCAGGGGAAGAATGCTGCTAGTCTCTTTGCTAAAGTAAGAGTCACCTTTTCCTCAGTTACCAACAAGTTCCTCATCTCAACTTGAGATGACCTCAGCCTTGATTTTATTGTGCACATGATTATACACCCATTCAACAAGTCTCTATAAGGTTCCACAAGATACAATTTCAACAGGTTGATCCACTAGAAGTCTGTAGTTCAAGGCCAGCCTGGCCATTATGGTGAAATCTTGTCTATACTACAATTCCAAAAATTAGCCAGGAATGGTGGCAGGTGCCTGTAATACCAGCTACTCAGGAGGCTGAGCCTGAAGGGTCACTTGAATCTGGGAGGCAAAGGTTGCAGTGAGCCAAGATCATGCCACTGCACTCCCTCCTGGGTGCCAGAGTGAGACTCCATCTCAAAAAAAAAAAACAAACCCCAAACTCAAATTGTACAGTTTATTCCCTTCTTCCAGTTTTCGCATCACACATACATTAAAAAATAAACTGCTTAACTTCCCCCACCTCCCCAAGGCCCACAGGCCCTGCCCAACCCATCGTCCTTTCCTGCTCCCTCTCTCTCATTCCTCATTCTGCTCAAGCCACACGGACCTCCTTGCTGTTCCTCCAACACGACACACACACTCCTGCCCCAGGGCCTATGCATGGGCTGTGTCCTCTGTCCGGAAAGTGCTTACCCCCAAATACCATCCTTCTCACACAGGTTACCCCTTTCCATTAAGACATTGGCCAAGGCTGGGCATGGTGGCCAGTGTTTATAATCCCAGCAATTTCGCAGGCTGAGGTAGGAGGATCACATGAGCCCAGAAGGGTTTGCTTTTGTTTTGCTTTTCATTTTGTTTGAGACAGAATATTGCTCTGTCACCCAGGCAAGAGTGCAGTGGGTGATTTCAGCCAAGTGAAACCTCCACCTTCCAGGTTCAAGTGATTCGGCTGCCTCAGCCTTCTGAGTAGCTGTGACTGCAGGTGCCTGCCACCATGCCCAGTTTTTTTTTTTGTTGTTGTTTGTTTTCTGTTTTGTTTTCAGACAGAGTTTTACTCTCATTGCCCAGGTTTGTGTTCAGTGGCAGTATCTTGGCTCACTGCAGCCTCCGCCTCCCAGGTTCAAGTGATCCTGCTGCCTCAGCCTTCCAAATTGCTGGGATTACAGACATGGGCCACCATGCCCAGCTAATTTTGTATATTTAGTAGAAACTGGATTTCTCCATCTTGGTCAGTCTGGTCTCGAACTCCCAACCTCAGGTGATCCACTTGACTCCCCCTCCCAAAGTGCTGGGATTAGAGGTGTGAGCCACCAACGCTGACCAATATCTTATAATTAAAGCATAAATTGAAAACTGAGGCAGTTTTATCCACTAGAGGTCTGTAGTTCCAGGCCAGCCTGGCCATTATGGTGAAATCCTGTCTCTACTATAATTACAGAAATTAGCCAGGCATGGTGGCTGGTGCCTGGAATACCAGCTACTCAGTAGGCTGAGCCACAAGAGTCACTTGAGTCTGGGAGGCAGAGGTTGCAATGAGCTGAAATCATGTCACTGTACTCCCACCTGGGTTACAGAGTGAGACCCAGTCTCAAAAAAAAACCCAAAAACTCAAATTGGACTGTTTCTTCCCTGCTTCTTTATTTCCCATCACACTTACATTAAAAGATAAACTGCTTAACATACCCCACTTCCCCAAGGCCCGCAGGTCCTGCCCAACCCGTCCTCCTTACCTCCTCCCTCTCTCCCACTCCTTACTCTCCTCAAGCCACAGGGACCTCCTTGCTGTTCCTCCAACCTGCCAGAAATAGTCCTGCCCCAGAAACTTTACATGGTCTGTTCCCTCTGTCTAGAAAGTGATTAACCCCCAATACCTTTCTTCTCACACTGGTTACCCCTTATTATTAAGATCTTGAGCCAGGCTGGGCATGGGAGTACATGCTGATAACCCCAGCAATTTCGCAGGCTGAGGTAGGAGGATCATATGAGCCCAGAATTGTTTGCTTTTGTTTTGTTTGAGACAGAATCTTGCTCTGTCACCCAGGCAGGAGTTAAGTGAGTGACTTCAGCTAACTGAAACCTCCACCTTTCAGGTTCAAGCGATTCTACTGCCTCAGCCTTCTGAGTAGCTGGAACCACAGGTGCCTGCCACCATGCCCATTATTTTTTTTTGTTTTTTGAGACAATGTTTTACTTTTGTTGCCCAGTTTGGAGTTCAGTGGCATGATCTTGGCTCACTGCAAACTTTGCTTCCCAGGTTCAACTGATTACCGTGCCTCACCTTCCCAAATGGCTAAGATTACAGGCATACACCACCATGCCCAGCTAATTTTGTATATTTAATAGTAACGGGATTTCTCCATCTTGGTCAGGCTGGTCTGGAACTCACAACCTCAGGAGATCCACCTGCCTCAGCCTACCAAAGTGCTGGGATTAAAGCCATGAGCCACCAACCCCGACCAATATCTTTTCATTAAAACCTAAATTGGGAGGCAGAGACAGGTAGATCCACTTGAGGTCAGTAGTTCCAGACCTGCCTGGCCATTATGGTGAAACCTTTTCTCTATTACAATTACAAAAGTTAGCTGGGCATGGTGGTGGGAGCCAATAATACCAGCTACTCAGGAGGCTGAGCCACAAGAATCACTTGAATCTGGGAGGTGGAGGTTGCAGTGAGCTGAGATCACACCTGTGCACTCCCACCTGAGTGACAGAATGAGACTCCTCAAAAAAAAAAACACCAAAAATTAAATTGGATTGTTTCTCCCCTGCTTCCTTATTTCCCAGCACACTTACATTAAAAGATAAACTGCTCAACTTCCCTCACCTCCCAAAGGCCTGCAGGCCCTGCCCAACAGGCCTTACTTCCCTCCTCCCTCCCCTCCTCCCTCTCTCTCCCCCCCCACCCTGCTCCAGCCAAAGGGACCTCTTTGCTGTTCCTCCAACAACTGAACATTCCATGGCTCCATGAGCTCACTGCCCCACTTCAACCTGGGCCACCCACCAAGGGGCTCTGCCTTGGTCTGGAAGCCCAGGGACCCCTGCAGATGCACACAGATACACACACACACACACACACATACACACACATGTGCTCGCGCAGTTATCCAAGAGTTGCAAGCAGCTCCTGAGGCTGAGGAGTTCTGCTCTCTCCTGGGAAGCTTCTCCGGGAGAGAGCAGCCCCAGGGCACACAGGCTGGTGGTACCTGGAAATCCCAGCAGGGACAGCTTTTAAGGAGACGCACCCCCCACAGTGTCTGAGCAGGCCTGAAGCACCGTGGGGATCCTTGGGGATCGCCCTGCGCATCCCTGAAGCTCCGCTGCAGCTTTTCTCAGCCTGGTCCCGCCCTGCTGGACTCCTGAAATCGCGAGACCCTGGCGACGATCTCGGGGAGAGGGGGGCCATCGCCTAAGGTCCAGGCACTTCCACTGAAGGCCGCTGTTCTGCCAAGCCCCTGAGACGGCCGTTCCCCAGGCCACAGGGACTGTCACTGTGATGCGAGCCGCGGATGGACGCTAGCGCTTGTGATGCGCCACTTGCACATGCACATTGGCGTGCCTGGCTGGCCAGCGGCAACGTGGGCACTCTGTGGCAGGGGAGCCTCAGTGGCACCAGAAAATGCTGGTGGCGTGTCCCAGGCGGTTCCAGGGAAGGAGGCTGCCTGCCACAAGCTGAGCAGGAGCCCGACCGTCCTGACCTCAGTGGCTCCCTGAGCCGACTTTCCTGTTTGGGTCAGCTGGATGGGAAGGTGCTTGATACCGTGAGGTGGGCACTAGGGTCTGCTCTTCCCACTGGATTCCGGATCGGATGGCGTGGGCAGCGATTGGGTCCCGCGGGGCTGGAGATTCAGTCTGGTGATGTGTGGCGGGGGTCGGTGGACCTCAGAAAGATGCCTGAGACCCTCCGGGAGGGTGTCAGCAGAACGTTGCCGGCTCTATGAGCTCACTGCCCCGCTTCGACCTGGTCCACCCACCAAGGGGCCCTGCCTTGGTCTCCAAACCCTGCTTCTCAGCGCTGCTGGCCGGAAAAGATGTGAACAAAGACAAAGCGGCCTGCCCAGCCAGCCGCAGAGGTGGCCACACCCGCAACTGGCCTCCCCCGGGGGTGGATCTGATGGAGAGAGTATCTCAGAAACTTTCTGGTGCAAAGCCCAATCCCGAGACGGATGTCCAGTTATGCCGCTGAGGACCTTCACGGAAGCCAAGCACAACATGCTAATGGATCTTAGTCACTTTATTGTTTTCACGGAAAACATCATCATCTTGCTACAATGTGTTTTCCTCAAATTTCTTTGACTGCCTGTACAGGGAGACCCGTTGTCACCTTGTCCTGTGGAGAGAAAAACAATTCCGGGTGCTAAAAATGCAGATTCTCACTCTTATGTGCTGTGCCCTCTGTCTAGAAAGTGCTTAGCCCACAATACCTTACTTCTCACACTGGTTACCACTTTCTATTAACATCTTGGCCCAGGTTGGGCATGGTGGCACTTGCTTATAATTCCAGCAATTTCACAGGCTGAGGTAGGAGGATTACATGAGCCCAGAAGTGTTTGCTTTTGTTTTGCTTTTTGTTTTGTTTGAGACATAATCTTGCTCTGCACCAAGACAGGAGTGCAGTGGTTGATTTCAGCCCACTGACACCTCCACTTTCCAGGTTCAAGAGATTCTCATGCCTCAGCTTTCTGAGTAGCTGAGACTACAGGTTCCTGCCATCATGCCTAGGTTTTTTTTTTCAGACAGGGTTTTACTCTAGTTGCCAAAGTTGGTGTTCAGTGGCAGGGTCTAGTCTCACTGCAACCACCGCTTCCCATGTTCAAGCAATTCTACTGCCTCAGCCTAACAAATGACTGTGATTACAGGCATGCAACATCATGCCCAGATAATTTTGTATATTTAGTAGAAATGGGATTTCTCCATCTTAGGTTGGTCTCAAACTCCCAACCTCAGGTGATTCACCTGCCTCAGCCACCCAAAGTGCTGGAATTACAGATGTGAGCCACCAACCCCGAACAATATTTTTTTATTAAAATGTAAATTGGAGGCTGGGACAGGTTGATCAACTAGAGGTCAGAAATTATAGAACAGACTGGTCATGATGATGCAATTCTGTCTCTACGACAATTATAAAAATAGGCTGGGAATGGTGGCAGGTGCCTGTAATACCAGCTACTCAGGAGGCTGATCCTGAAGGGTCACTTGAATCTGGAAGGCAAAAGTTGCAGTGAGCCGAGATCACGCCACTGCACTCCCTCCTGGGTGCCAGAGTGAGACTTGATCTCAAAAAAAAAAAAAAAAAAAAACTCAAATTGGGCAGTTTATTCCCTGCTTCCTGATTTTCTTTCACACCTACATTAAAAGATAAACTTCTCAAAAAAACCGACTCAAGATGGCGCTCTGAGAACAACCCAGGATTGGAGCTCGCGTTGAATCCACAAACGGTGAGTTAAAGCTGCATTTCCAGACTGATCTTTGTTGCCCACAGAACGGGGAAACTCCCAAGTATAAAAAGACACGGGACGCCAGGCAGTAAGTCTGCGGCGGCCGGCCCTACCCAGCAATCCCCACAGGGCGTGCTTGTCCGGGTGCCTTGTTGAACCGGCAACCTGAGACTTGAGAGGGCTGCACTTGAGACTGAACGAGACATGGACAGTAGCCCAGCCCAGTGGATTGCAGGGACAGATCGTTTGGGATACCCAGTGTGACGAACGAAACCGCGATTTCAAACTATCCCGAGCAGACGGTCCGAGATGCTCTGTGGGGGAGGACTGTCCACCACTACCGAGGCAACCCGCCCCAACTGAGAAACACGCCCACCGCTGACGCAGCCAGCTGTTGCCGAGGCAACCCACCCCAACTGAGATACACGCCCACTGCTGATGCAGCCAGCCATTGCCGAGGCAACCTGTCCCTACTGAGATACACGCCCACTGCTGACGCAGCCTGCCATTGCTGAGGCAACATGCTACAACGAAGAGACTCCGCCGCAGGGCGTGGCGGAGACCACAGCAGAGCCTGCAGGAACAGGGCGAATCACACAACAGCAGGGCGGAGCCTTGGCAACCAAACAGTGGCTAGTCTGCCTTCTAGCTGAACAGGACACCTCATCGAACATCCAAAAATAAAGCCCAAACCCCTCAACACAGAGCATTTGAGAAAAAAAAAGGGTTTTTTTAATGAGCTCTGTTGCAGCAGAATCAAACATAGCAACCTAACAGCCCTGAAGAAACAGCAGAGCGCACAGCTCAGCAATTAAACCCCTATAAAGTACAAACTGTCTCCTCAAGCAGCTCCCAGACCCCTCTATATCCAAAAGACTGACATTAGGCAGGCATCATCCTGGGACAAAGAGAGCAGAAAAAGAAACTGGTAGCATCCCTCGCTGTGCCACAGCTGCTAGAGGTGCACCCCAGACAAGCAGGGTCTGGAGCGGACCTCAGCATTCATACAGAGAAGGGGCTAGACTGGTAGAAGAAAAACCAAGCAAAAGAAATACTTCATCATCAACATTCTAGGTGTCCACTCAGAGACCCAATTGAAAAGTCAGCAACTACGCAGATGACCAGCGGACAAATCCACAAAGATGGGAAGAAACCAGCGCAAAAAGGAGGAAAACACCCGAAACCAGAACACCTCGCCGCCTAGAAAGGACCAAAACTCCTCACCAGCAAGGGAACAAAGCTGGACGGAGAATGACTGTGACGAAATGACGGAATTAGACTTCAAAAGATGGATAATGAGAAACTTTTGTGAGCTAAAAGATCATGTATTAAATCAATGCAAAGAAACTAAGAACCTTGAAAAAAGATTTGAAAAAAGATTTGAGGAAATGATAAGAAGAATGGATAACTTAGAGAGGAATATGAATGAATTAAAGGAGCTGAAAAACAATACGAGAACTTCGCGAAGCAAACACAAGTTTCAATAGCCGAATTGACCAAGCAGAAGAAAGAATATCTGAAGTTGAAGACCAACTCAATGAAATAGAATGAGAAACCAAGATCAAAGAAAAAAGCGCAAAAAGGAATGAACAAAGTCTCCAAGAAATGTGGGACTATGTGAACAGACCTAACCTATGTTTGATAGGTGTACCAGAAGGAGAGGAAGAGAATGAATCCAAGCTGGAAAATACTCTTCAGGACATCATCCAGGAAAATTTTTCCCACCTAGCAAGACAGGCCAACACTCAATTGCAGGAAATACAGAGAACACCACAAAGATATTCCGCAAGAAGAGCAACCCCAAGGCACATAATCGTCAGATTCAACAGGGTTGAAATAAAGGAGAGAATACGAAGGGCAGCCAGAGAGAAAGGTCGGGTCACCGACAAAGGGAAGCACATCAGACTCACAGCAGATCTCTCGGCAGAAACACTACAAGCCAGAAGAGAGTGGGGGCCAATATTCAATATTCTTAAAGAAAAGAACTTTCAACCCAGAATTTCATATCCAGCCAAACTGAGCTTCAGAAGTGAAGGAAAAATAAAATCCTTTGCAAACAAGCAAGTACTCAGAGATTTTGTCACCACCAGGCCTGCTTTACAAGAGCTCCTAAAAGAGGCACTACACATAGAAAGGATCAACCAGTACCAGCCATTCCAAAATCACACTGAATGCTAAAGAGCTTCAACATAATGAAGAATCTACAACAACTAACAGGCAAAACAGCCACTTAGCATCAAAATGGCAGTATCAAATTCACACATAACAATATTAACCCTAAATGTAAATGGACTAAATGCACCAATCAAAAGACACAGACTGGCAAATTGGATAAAAATCCAAAACCCATCAGTGTGCTGTATCCAGGAAACCCATCTCACATGCAAGGATACACAAAGGCTCAAAATAAAGGGATGGAGGAAGATTTACCAAGCTAATGGAAAGCAAAAAAAAAGCAGGAGTTGCAATTCTCATCTCTGATAAAATAGACTTTAAAGCAACAAAGATCAAAAGAGACAAAGAAGGACATTACATAATGGTAAAAGGATCGATACAACAAGAAGAGCTAACGATCCTAAACATATATGGACCCAATGCAGGAGCACCCAGATACATAAGGCAAGTTCTTAATGACTTACAAAAGGACTTAGACTCCCACACAATAATAGTGGGAGACTTTAACACTCCACTGTCAATACTAGACAGATCAACCAGACAGAAAATCAACAAGGATATCCAGGGTTTGAACTCAGACCTGGAGCAAGCAAACCTGATAGATATTTACAGAACTCTCCACCCCAAATCCACAGAATACACATTCTTCTCAGCACCACATCACAGCTACTCAAAAATTGATCACATAATTGGAAGTAAAGCACTGCTCAACAAGTGCAAAACAACTGAAATCATAACAAACAGCCTCTCAGACCATAGTGCAATCAAGTTAGAAATCAGAATTCAGAAACCTACCCAGAACCGCACAGCTTCATGGAAACTGAACAACTGGCTCTTGAATGTTGACTGGGTAAACAACGAAATAAAGGCAGAAATAAAGAAGTTCTTTGAAACCAATGAGAACGAAGACACAACATGCCAGAACCTCTGGGACACATTTAAAGCAGTCTCTAGAGGAAAGTATATAGCAATAAGTGCCCATATGAGTAGAATGGAGAGATCCAAAATTGACACCCTATCGTCAAATTTGAAAGAGCTAGAGGAGCAAGATCAACAAAACTCAAAACCCAGCAGAAGACAAGAAATAACTAAGATCAGAGCTGAGCTGAAGGAGATTGAGACACGAAAAACACTTCAAAAAATCAATAAATCCAAGAGCTGGTTCTTTGAAAAGATCAACCAAATAGACAGACCACTAGCCAGATTGATTAAAAATAAAAGAGAGAACAACCAAATAGATGCAATAAAAAATGATAAAGGGGAAACCACCACAGATTCCACAGAAATTCAAACCACCATCAGAGAATATTCCAAACAACTCTATGCACATAAACTAGTAAACCTGGAAGAAATGGATAAATTCCTGGACTCCTGCGTCCTCCCAAGCCTAAACCAGGAGGAAGCTGAAACTATGAATAGACCAATAACAAGGTCTGAAGTTGAGGCAGCAATTAAGAGCCTACCACACAAAAAAAGCCCAGGTCCAGACGGGTTCAAAGCCGAATTCTACCAGACACACAAGGAGGAGCTGGTACCATTCCTTCTAAAACTATTTCAAACAATCCAAAAAGAGGGAATCCTTCCCAAATCATTTTATGAGACCAACATCATCCTGATACCAAAACCCGGCAGAGACCCAACGAGAAAAGAAAACTTCAGGCCAATATCCATGATGAACATAGATGCAAAAATCTTCAATAAAATATTGGCAAGCCGATTGCAACAGCAAATCAAAAAACTTATTGATCATGATCAAGTAGGATTCATCCCAGGGATGCAAGGCTGGTTCAACATTCGCAAGTCTATCAACGTAATTCACCACATAAACAGAACCAAAAACAAAAACCACATGATTATCTCAATTGACGCAGAGAAGGCATTTGACAAAATTCAACAGCCCTTTATGCTAAAAACCCTCAATAAACTCGGTATCGATGGAACGTATCTCAAAGTAATAAAAGCTATTTATGACAAACCAACAGCCAATATCATACTGAATGAGCAAAAACTGGAAGCATTCCCTTTGAAATCTGGCACTAGACAAGGATGCCCTCTCTCACTACTCCTATTCAATATAGTACTGGAAGTTCTAGCCAGAGCAATCAGGCAAGAAAAAGAAATAAAGGGTATTCAAATTGGAAATGTGGAAGCCAAATGGTCTCTATTTGCAGACGACATGATAGTATACTTAAAAGACCCCATCGCCTCAGCCCAAAAACTCCTGAAACTGATAAGCAACTTCATCAAAGTCTCAGGATATAAAATCAATGTGAAAAAATCACAAGCATTCGTCTACACCAACAACAGACTTAAAGAAAGCCAAATCAAGAGCGAACTGCCATTCGCGATTGCTACAAAAAGAATAAAATACCTTGGAATACAACTCACAAGGAACGTCAGAGACCTCTTCAAGGAGAACTACAAATCACTGCTCAAAGAAATCAGAGAGGACACAAACAGATGGAGAAACATTCTATGTTCATGGTTAGGAAGAATTAATATCGTGAAAATGGCTATACTGCCCAAAGTAATTTACAGAATCAACGCTATCCCCATCAAGCTACCACTGACTTTCTTCACAGAACTGGAAAAAACCACCATGAACTTCATATGGAAGCAAAAGAGAGCCCGCATAGCCAAGTCAATTCTAAGCAAAAAGAACACAGTGGGGGGCATCACACTACCGGATTTCAAACGATACTATAAGTCTACAGTAATCAAAACAGCATGGTACTGGTACCAAAACAGAGATATAGACCAATGGAACAAAACAGAGGCACCGGAGGCAACACAACATACATATAACTATACAATCTTTGATAAACCTGACAAAAACAAGCAATGGGGCAAGGATTCCATGTTTAACAAATGGTGTTGGGAAAACTGGCTAGCAATGTGCAGAAAGCAGAAACTGGACCCCTTCCTGACACCTTACACTAAAATTAACTCCAGATGGATTAAAGACTTAAACATAAGACCTGGCACCATGAAAACCCTAGAAGGAAATCTAGGCAAAACTATCCAGGACATAGGAGTAGGCAAGGACTTTATGAACAAAACACCAAAAGCATTGGTAACAAAAGCCAAAATAGACAAATGGGACAAATAGACAAAACAGTCATATGAAAAAATGCTCATCATCACTGGTCATCAGAGAGATACAAATCAAAACCACATTGAGATACCATCTCACGCCAGTTAGAATGGCGATCATTAAAAAATCTGGAGACAACAGATGCTGGAGAAGATGTGGAGAAAAAGGAACACTTTTACACTGTTGGTGGGAGTGTAAATTAGTTCAACCATTGTGGAAGACAGTGTGGCGATTTCTCAAGGCCTTAGAAATAGAAATTCCATTTGACCCAGCAATCCCATTACTGGGTATATATCCAAAAGACTATAAATCGTTCTACTATAAGGACACATGTACATGAATGTTCATTGCAGCACTGTTTACAATAGCAAAGACCTGGAATCAACCCAAATGCCCATTGATAATAGACTGGATTGGAAAAATGTGGCACATATACACCATGGAATATTATGCAGCAATCAGAAATGATGAGTTCGTGTCGTTTGTAGGGACATGGATGAATCTGGAGAACATCATCCTCAGCAAACTGACACAAGAACAGAAAATGAAACACCGCATATTCTCACTCATAGGTGGGTGATGAAAAATGAGAACACATGGACACAGAAAGGGGAGTACTAAACACTGGGGTCTATTGGGGGGAAAAGGGGAGGGCCAGTGGGAGGGGGAGGTGGGGGGAATAGCCTGGGGAGAAATGCCAAATGTGGGTGAAGGGGAGAAGGAAAGCAAAGCACACTGCCATGTGTGTACCTACGCAACTGTCTTGCATGCTCTGCTCATGTACCCCAAAACCTAAAATCCAATAAAAAATTAAAAAAAAAAAAAAAAGATAAACTTCTAAACTTCCCCCACTTCCCCAAAGCCCACAGGCCCTGGTCAACCCATTCTTCTTCCCTGCTCCCTTTTGTTCACTCCTCACTCTGCTCAAGCCACACGAACCTCCTTGCTGTTCCTCCAATATGCCACACGCTCCTGCCCCAGGGCCTTTGCATGGGCTGTGTCCTCTGTCCGGAAAGTGCTTACCCCCAAATACCTTCCTTCTCACACTAGTTACCCCTTTCCATTAAGATGTTGGCCCAGGCTGGGCATGGTGGCCCATGTTTATAATCCCAGCAATTTCACAGGCTAAGGTAGGAGGATCACATGAGCCCAGAAGTGTTTGCTTTTGTTTTGCTTTTCATTTTGTTTGAGACAAAATATTGCTGTCTCCCAGGCAGGAGAGCAGTGGGTGATTTCACCCAACTGAAACCTTCACCTTCCAGGTTCAAGTGATTCGGCTGCCTCAGTCTTCTGAGTAACTGGGACCACAGGTGCCTGTCACCATGCCCAGGTTTTTTTTTGTTTGTTTGTTTTTGTTATATTTCTTTGTTTTCAGACAGAGTTTTACTCTCATTGCCCAGGTTCAAGTTCAGTGGCAGGATATTGGCTCACTGCAGCCTCTGCCTCCTAGGTTCAAGCGATCTTGCTGCCTAAGCCTTCCAAATTGCTGGGATTTCAGGCATGGGCCACCATACCCAGCTAATTTTGTGTATTTAGTAGAAACAGGATTTCTCCAGTTTGGTGCAATCTGGTCTCAAACTCCCAACCTCAGGTGATCCACTTGCCTCGGCCTCCCAAAGTGCTGGAATTACAGGTGTGAGCCACAAACCCCAACCAATATCTTTTTATTAAAATGTGAATTAGAGGATGAGGCAGGTTGATCCACTAGAGGTCTGTAGTTCCAGGCCAGCCTGGCCATTATGGTGAAATCCTGTCTCTACTATAATTACAAAAATTAGCCAGGCATTGTGGCTGGTGCCTGGAATACCAGCTACTCAGTAGGCTGAGCCACAAGAGTCACTTGAGTCTGGGAGGCAGAGGTTGCAGTGAGCTGAGATCATGCCACTGCACTCCCACCTGGGTTGCAGAGTGAGACCCCATTTCAAAAACCCAAAAACTAAAATTGGACTGTTTATTTCCTGCTTCTTGATTTCCAATAACACTTATATTAAAAGATATATTGCTTAACATCCCCCACCTTCTCAAGGCTCGCAGGCCCTGCCCAACCTGTTCTCCTCACCTCCTCCCTCTCTCCCACTCCTTATTCTCCTCAAGCCACAGGGACCTCCTTGCTTTTCCTGCAATCCACCAGAAGCAGTCCTTCCCCAGGGACTTTGCATGGGCTGTGGCCTCTGTCTGAAAAGTGCTTACTTCCCAATACCTTCCTTCTCACACTGGTTACCTCTCCCCCCTTCTTTTGAGATAGAGTTTCGCTCTTGTTGCCCAGGCTGGAGTGCAATGGCATGATCTCTGCTCACCACAACCTCCACCTCTTGGGTTCAGGCAATTCTTCTACCTCAGCCTCCTGAGTAGCTGGGATTACAGGCACGCACCACCATGCCCAGCTAATATTTTGTATTTTAAGTAGAGACGGGGTTGCACCATGTTGACAAGGATTGACTTGATCTATTGACCTTGTGGTCCACCCACCTCGGCCTCCTAAAGTGCTGGGATTACAGGCATGAGCCACCGTGCCTGGTTACACTGGTATTTTTCCTAATCGTTGCTTAACACTTTCTCCCATGCAGCACATTTTCCTACTTCACTGTTCATTCTTTCTTCAATTACATTTTTATTCATTTCTTTTTCCTTTTTTTACATTATTACTTTGTTACATTATTACATTTTTAATATGGTTTACTATCATTAGTCTTTTATTTTACTATAATTTGTTTATCTTACATAGGTGTGATCTCATTAGACTAACTTTTTAAAGTAGAACTGTATATTACTGACTTTTTGCATCTTTTGTGTCTAACGTGATTTATAGAACTGTCCTTTTTTTTCATTAAAATATACTTAATCATGTTCTGGCCTCGCGTGGTGGCTCATGCCTGTAATTCTAGCATTTTGAGAGGCCAAAGCAGGTAGAGTACTTGAAGTGAGGAGATCAAGCCCAGCCTGGCCAAAATGGTGAAACCCTGTCTCTCCCAAAAATATAAAACTTAGCTGGGCGTGGTTGTGTGTGCCTGTAATTCCAGTTACCTGAGAGGCTGAGGCAGGAGAATCGCTGGAACCCAGGAGCTGGAAGTTGCAGTGAGCCGAGATTGTACCACTGCACTTTAAGTTTGGGTGATACAGCAAGACTCTGTTTCAATAAATAAATAAATAAATAAATAAATAAATTAAACAGTCACCTTTCTACTCTGTTTCTATAGGATCAGCTTTTTGGATTCCACTTATGAGTTAGATCTTACAGTATTTGTCTTTCTGTGCCTGGCTTATTTCAATTGGCATAACATTCTTCAAGAATCTAAAAAAGTCAATCTCATAGAAACAGACAGTAAAAAGGAGGTTACCAGAGGTGGGGTGGGGAGGGTGGCTCAAGTGGACAGTGATAGGAAAAAGCTAGATCTTGATCAAAGGGTACAATTTTAGTAAAATTAAAGGAATAAGTCTTAGGAATCTATCACCTTGGATGGTGAGTACAGTTAATAATAATGTATTATATATTTCAAAATGACTAGTAGATTTTTAATGTTCTCACCACAGAAAAGTGGTAAGTTAGTAAGGTGATGGATATTTGATTGAGTTTTTCTATGATGTATATACATAGATCAAAATGTTACACTAGACCCTATAAATATGTTTAATTATTATTTGCCAATTAAAAATGAAGAAAATGCTAGGATAAAAAACTCATTAGTTTTATATAGGTAATTTTTAAAAATCATAAAGGCATAGCTCCCAATCTTGGCTATACCTTTGGGATCAGCTGGAAAATTTTAAACCCATAGCAATGCCTTGGTCCCATTCTCAGAGTAATTACATCAGAATCTTTGAGTATGGGGCATCAGTGGTTCTTTAAAACTCCCCAAATGATTCCAATATACAGCCAGAGTTGCAATCTACTGATACATGTAGTCTAGGCAAACTACAGGCTGTAGATGACTACCTCTTTTTGTAAATAAATGTTTATTGGAATATTGCCATAGCCATTCCTTTACATACATATGGATGCCTTCAGTCTACAAAGACAGAGCTGAGAAGTTGAAACAGAGACCATATAGCCTGGAAAGTCAAAATATTTACTACTTAGTGCTTTACATAGTCTATTGTTTTCTGAAAAATAAGGCAAAGTCCTGTTACATATCAAAAATATGAGGAAGAAAATAGAGACTGCTGATAACATTAATAAGAAGTAAAACTGTTTTTAAATAGCAAAATGTACATTGTAAATATATTCTCACCAAGGCTATCATTTAAAAAATAATTTCTGTATCTTCAGTTACTTACTTGAAAGAATAAATTGTTTCTCATACCTTAGAGAGTTTTCATGATGAAAATCTGGTCCTACAATTCTATATAGCAGAGGTGGCATGTTGTAAATTAGCATCCTCTCACCATCTTTTATTGTGTTTTCTTAATAAATCACAATATCTCTATCAGTTCAGTTCCTCACATTTCTATAGCAAAAACTAATGAGATAATAGACTATGTGTACCAGACTATCTAGGTAATAACTTCTTCATTTAGGGAGATCTGACCAATGTCTACAAAATGCTTAAGATTTTAATAAATAATCATATAAGATTTTTGCAAATTAACACATATTTAAGAAAACAATCAACAATTGATACCTTTATCTGAATATTCTCTAAGTAATTAAGCTGAGTGCATTAGCTGAGAAATTTAGAATACACAGAAATTCAGGTTCAGAATAAAGCTATTATAAACCAAAAACAGTATTTAAACTGAAGCAATGTAATCTATAATTCTTAAAAATGAAAATGAATAAAATCATGTTCATATCTAAAAACAATTATTTAATACTTTAATTTTAATGGTTTAAAATATTTAAGATGTCAAGATATCAGTACTAATTAGAAAAAGCCCTTTTAAGATTGCAGAAATTGGCAAAATTTGAATACTGATTATAGGTTAGATATTAGTATTGTATCAATTTTAAATTTCCTGATTTTGGTAATTGTACTCAGATTATGTAATAGAATACTCTTCTTATTAGAAAATATACACTGAAATACTAGTGAAGTGTTTAGGCTTAAAGGGGTATGTATGATGGCTGCTACTTTCTCTTACTGGATCACAGGGAATATATATACATACGTGTGTATGTATGGTGTGTGTATGGGTGTGTGTGTGTGTGTGCGTGTGTGTGTATAGATATGTATATATGTGAAGAGAGAGATACAATGATAAAGCAAAAGTAAATGTTAGTAATTGTTGAATATGGATAACGGGTATATGAGAGATCTCTCTACCATTCTTTTAACGTTTATGTAAGTTTGAAATTATTTCAATACAAAAGTTAACGGAAGTCCTTTTGAGATAGAAACTAGTAGTAAATGCAAAATATATTCATTGTTAAGTTAGTATTAGGTGACCAAAAGTAAAAGAAAACAAAATAAGTACAACCCAAGTGGAGCTCATTCTTCAATCAACAATAAATATCTCAGATAATTTTTTTTAATAATGAAATAATAAACAGGTATATTTATTAGGTTATGTGATTGCTTGAAAATTCTATGAACAAATAAATTTAAAGCTTCGTTAGGTTCTAACAGTTTCAGTAATTTTTATGGTCTTATTTCTAATATGGTATATTGCAAATTTATATAAATAAAATAGCCATAAGACAACAAATTTATTGAATACTTAACTCATTGTAGAAATTAGTTTGATCTGTGGATCCATGGGGACAGGCTGTATTCTAAATGGATAATTCTTTTTAACAGAATAATCTTGAAGCAGAAAAACTAAACCAACTCGCAAAATTTTAAACCACTCAGGACACGGGGCATTCCACATAATCACCGACACCATGCCTGAACTGTCAGCAACCTCCAAACAGGTCTAGAAAAAAAGAGTAAAAGCATATACATATCTGTCACTTTTATGTATACAGATGGTATATAACATATTATCTGTGATCATTTAGGGTGATAGAAAATAACATTTAATTTTTAATTATTAATAATGATTCAGTTGTCAAATCTGCTAATATTGGTGATCTAAAGAAGAGACAGCCACCAGATCCATGGGAGTACTAAATGTGCTACTAAATTACTGTGTGAAGGAAGCTCTGAGGACACAGGCCAAATCTTATTTATATTTGATTCTTCCATAGTATTTAGCATGGTGCCTTAAAGAGTGATCCCACAACACATTTGTCAAATCAATGAGACAAATCGCATGTTACAAGTTTTACCTTAAAATTTTGACATCATTCTTGGTTATCTGAACTGTTAAATGGCTTTGATATTAATATTTGAGAACTTTAGATAAACATATAATTGAGTGGGCACAATGCCATCAATACCCTGGTTACATTAATTTATTTATAGCAATACACAAGGCTGGTACATAAGACATGGAAATAATTTCTGAGACATTATTTGAGAAATAATGCTATCAGAAAGGGGAATGTTAGAACAAATGTGCATTATTGCTGACTCTGAGTATAGTTAAAATACAGAAATCTGTTGAGGTAGAAAGTATCTGATGGAGTTTTTCTCGGTATTAAAATACAGTGACAACTTCAGCTCTGCCTAAAAGGCAATCATTAATGTGGTTTCTAATTCTTAATTTCTTCTTAAATAATGATGTTATTTTCTCAGACCCTTTCTCTTAATGATGAATATACATTTTGGGCAATTCATTTTTTTATTCATTAAACATTTACTGGTTCTCTACTCCAGACATTATGTTAGGCACTGGAATGAAGAGATGAATCAAACGTCATTCCTAATAATAATGACTAAAATATATATAGGACTTATGTGCCTGGAACATAGGTAAATTCTTTACTTATATTAACTACTTCAATCCTCACATCAACCCTGTAAGGTAAGTACAATTAGTATCCATATTTTATAGATGACTAAACTGAGGCTTTAAAAGGATAAATTTCCCTATATCATAAAGCTAAGAAATGGTAAACAGAGCCAAAACCTGAATTCGGTTCATATGACTAGAGGAAGTGCACTCTTAAGCACTATAAAATACTTCTTCCCTACAGTCAGAGAGCTCACAGTAGAGTAAGGTTAGCAAATCTATTAACAGATATGTATAACTGGGTTATACATGCTCTATAATGGGGTCCTGAGTAGCATGTAGTTGATTCTCCTTAGTGACTAGGCATATGGGTATACATGGAAAGATTTAAATCAGAGGTAGGCACTGAACTGAATCTTAAAGATGGCTTTGCCAATCTGATGATAATTGAAAGGAAGAGCATTCTAGGCAGAAGAAGTAACATAAGTAGAGGTATGAAAAGTAGAAAACAATTGATTACCATTAGAAAATTCCAGGTAGGGCACTTTGGTTATTATGGGGCATAGAAAGCTCAGGAAGAGATGAAACTGGAGAGGCAAGCAGGGACAAAATGATGAAGACACAAAGAGACAGGAAGGCAACAAGTAAGTGGAGTTTAAAAATTAGGGAAGAAAATATTGCAACAGTGAGAAGGCAAACAAATATCAAGGAATGACTGAATAATTTATGATATCATTTGCTAAAACTTTATAACTGTAAAGTTATGAATGATGAATTTTTAGTGATAAGAGCAAATATTTAAGAAAATGTAAAATAATACAAAACTGTATTCAGAATATAGTTCCCATTTTTTAAGAGAACATCATTCTCAGCAAACTGACACAATAACAGAAAATGAAATACTGCATGTTCTCACTCATGGGTGGGTGTTGAACAATGAGAACACATGGACACAGGGAGGGGAGCACTATACACTGGGGCCTGTTGGCTGGAATAGGGGAGAAACAGTGGGGGATAGGGAGTTGGGGAGAGATAGCATGGGGAGAAATGCCAGATATAGGTAAAGGGGAGGAAGGCAGAAAATCACACTGCCACGTGTGTACCTATGCAACTATCTTGCATGTTCTTCACATGTATCCCAAAACCTAAAATGTAATTTAAAAAAATAAATAATAAAATAAAAAAGAAAAATTACTGTAATATATAACATATATAGTTACATAAAATATATGATACCTGTACCTATGTACATATATGTTACATTTATGATATAAATATAATAGATATGTATATGTAAATCTAGTTTATGCTTATATATGTGTATATAAGTGATGTACACACACACACAAGAAAGGGAATAAAACACACCATGTTAACAGTGGCTCTCTCTGAGTAGTAAGATCTTCAAATAGCTTTCTACATTTTCCAAATTCCCTATAAGAAGCATGTATACTTTTGTAATGAAAGTTTAATGAAATATGTAAAATAGTTCTTGATATCATGGGAAAATACAGTATAATATTAAGAAAGAAAAAACAGAACACAAACATATCAAGGAAGTAGAGCTCACGAGCATTATGCAGTGTGGAGTCAAAACAATAGAAAAATATCACACAGATTTCACAGTTAGAGTTACTAGTGAATGATAAACTAAGGAAAAAAGCCAAAGTAATTGTGTTGAGAAATGGGAGGTAAGAAAGTAAAAACACCTAGTGTAGACTACTTCTTCAAGAAGCTTATCTGAAGAGAAAGAGATTGGGAATAAAAGAGTCATAAGACCAAGGCAGATTATTTTACTTTCTCTTTTAAATGGGAGGCTAGAGTATGTTTATATGGTGGTGCATAAAGCATAGCTGAGAAGAAAAAGTTTTAGGAAAATAAAAAGGTGGGAAGAAGACCACCTAGATCAGGAAAATAAAGGGCACCAATACAGAAATAATTTTGTATGTACAATAAATTATGCAGAAAAATACAACATATATTTATGTACATTTTAAAATTACATTGAAGTGACTTACGCTATTTAAACGAACAGGTTATCATACTATTAAGTGTGTAAGTTATAATTTATAACCTTAAATTCACATAGGATATTTTATCATTACTTGTACTTGATATGGTTCAGTCATCTTTTTATCAGGTTTCCCATAGTCTCACCATTTTGATTTATGTATGATCCTCATAAGCAATGCAGGAAAATTTCTTCTGTTAGCTCAGGTCATTTCAAGGTGAGAAAGGGAAATTATTTTGGTATCTAGAATGTAAAAAAGAGAAAAGAAATTCTGTTTTACTTGTAATGATAACTTCAAAGATCTATTTTAATAGTTAAAAATAGTAGCCAAATTATACCTAAAGCGAATCCTTCTTGCCAGCTAAACCCTGCCAACTAAGTCTATATACATTTCTCACATAAACTACATTTGATCCCTAATATTAACAGCTGAAATATGTATAAGGCTTACCATGTGTCTGGAACATAGGTAAACCTATATTAACTAACACATTGTTCCATCTAGAATGCCTTCCATCTTACCAAATCATTTAATAATTTCCTGGAAAACCTGGATCTAAACTCACCTCCCATAAGATATTTTGTGAAAAAACAGAGCTCAATGTCATGGAATGTTATTCCCATTACTAAGCACTTATATATTTAATTTATAGAATTAAGCCAAGCACGATGACTTACGCCTATAATTTCAGCACTTTGGGAGGCTGAGACCGGTGGCTTGCTTGAGCTCAGAAGTTCAAGATCAGTCTGGGCAACATGATGAAACCCCCTGTTTCTCCAAAAAGAGAAAAGTAGCTGGGTGTGGTGCATGTGCCTATAGCTCCAGCTACTCTAGAGGCTGAAGTGGGGTGATCACCTGAGTCCAGGCATCTGAGCTCACTGCAGCAAGGCTGAAGTGAACTGTGCTCATTCCACTTCAGCCAGGCTGCAACGAGCCATGATCACACCACTGCATTTCAACCTGAGCGATTGAGAGCCTGTCTCAAAATCTATATCTGTATATATTTGTTTTATTACACTTTTTTGTATTGCCTCCACCTCAGTTTCATATGTATAAATTCCATCTCCCCAAAATATACCAGACATGAGCCTGTATCAGGACCTTTACACTTGTTGTCTTCCCCTTAGATATGCAAGTGACTTTCTCACTCCCCTCCAAGTTTTGCTCAAAGGTCACCTTCTCAGTGATATTATCCCTAACTATCCTATTAAAAACTGACCCCTTTACTTATCCTCCATTCCACTTTATTTTTCTAGATAGCACTTACTATTTTCTCATATGCCATATGATCTACTGAGAAACATTTTAATCTGCAAGCTCACTGACAAGTTGAAAAACTTCTTTAAACGTATTTATCAATTTAAATAATTAATTTGTAATCCCGATGTAGTCTTCCTTGGATTAAGAGACGATCCATCTGCAACTGTCTCCACATTTTTCTTTCTCACAGCCCACAGTCTCAACTATTAAGACTTGAATTTGCATTATTACCAATATTTATTTTGCTAAGGCTCCCTTCATTTCTATCTCTCTTAACATAATGTTTTACCTAGTCAACGCTTTTGACAAGAAAATCACACTTGTAATTTCTTTTTAATAAGGATTTAAGTGGTATTATATAATTATGCCCATAACACAAAAAACACACACAATTTTTCTCTGTAACTTTTCTTTCAGATTCTCCCAATAAATTACTAGCCCAGAATCACAGATCCTAACATTCTATCTGATATAGTTTAGTGATTTTATTTTAATGTCAGATGAATCTCAGATGAGCTTTGAATTGTCTTGATCAATGGAGTACTCTTGATAAACGAAGACACGTACAGCTCCTTTATTGTCTGAAGTAAATTCAAGAGCTACATAGTTTGTAAAACTAGAGTTCTAAGAGCCTCTGTTTCTGTTATAATAAGGTGCAGAGAGTTAGGTGTAATCAGATGTTTTTCTGGTTAACATTTTTCCCAGTTTAGGTTTTTAACTTACAAACTTCAGAGAATACATATTTTATCTCTCAAATCCAAAAAAGAATTAGAGGCTGTCTATAGACAAAAAAGAATTTGTTTAAATTTATAAAAATAAGCATGTTCACTATCAAAAAAGAAATAATAAAAATAAATAAACTGGATATTCAATATGCAATAGAACAGTGATTCTCAAAACGTTACGGTCTCAGAATCCCTATACATTCTTTAAAATTATTAAAGATCTTCAATAGCTTTTTTCTTTTGTTGAGTTGGAGTATCAATCTGTTTCTCAGGTGGAAGTGCAGTGGTATGATCTTGACTCACTGCAACCTCCACTTCCTGGATTCAAGCAATTCAGTCTCCCAAGTAGCTGAGACTACAGACGTGCACCACTATGCTAGGCTAATTTTTGTATTTTTTAGTAGAGATGGGGTTTTACCATGGTGGCCAGGTTGGTCTCCAACTCCTGACCTCAAGTGATCTGCCTGCCTCAGTCTTTCAAACTGTTGAGATTACAGGTGTGAGCCACTGCTCCCAGCCTGAAGAGCATTTTACTGCACTATAAAGCAAACTAAGAACTTTTTAAAATTATCAGTTCATTAAAAATAGCAATAATAAACTAATACGTATAATTACAAGTAACATTTTTTTTGGTAAAAATGTAAAAATGACAGTATTTTCCAAAATTAAAAAATAATGTAGTGAGAAGTGTGGTATTGTTTTACATTTTTGCAAACTTTGTTAGTACCTACCTTAATAGATGAAATTGGATTCCATCCAATTTTGCAGGTGGATACTCATATCTTCTTTGATATTTAGTTGGCTTCGGTGTCACATGTCATTTAGCCTCTGGAAAACTACACAGTATACTTGTGAGAGAATAAGGGTGAAAAAAGGTGAGTAAAGCCTTAGTATTGTGAAAATAGCTTTGACCTCATGGATCTTTTGAAAATGTCTTGGGGCACCACTAGAGGTCCCTGGACCATACTTAAAAATTATAGCAGAAGAGTAAATTTTAAAAATGAAGAAGGAATGAATATTAAAGCTAAAAATAATGAATCAGAAAACACTCTACCACAATTAAAAAAAACCCAACAGCACTGATAAATTCAATTCTCTGGAAAAATTAATGAAAAGTTAAATCTTTCACAAGTCTAATCATAAAAAAGAAAACAAAAATGTAATACTCAGAATGTAAACAACTATACACACAAAGAAAAATTATTTAAAAATTATTATATATGATTTTATATCAGTAAATTTTAAATATCAGTGACATAGTTAATCTCTTAGAAAAATATGAATTACCAGTATTGCCATAAGAAGCAAAAGAAAACTAAACTATGTTTTCACTCATGGAAGAAAATGAAAAAAGTTCACTAGGAGAGGCCTCAAGATGGCGCTGTGAGAACAACCCAGGATTGGAGCTCTCGTTGAATCCGCAAACAGGTGAGTCGGAGTTGCATTTCCAGACTGACCTTTGTTGCCCACAGAACGGAGAAACTCCCAAGTATAAAAAAGACACGGGACGCCAGGCAGTAAGTCTGCCTGGAGAAGCCGGCAGCCAGGGCGGTGGCGGCCGGCCCTACCCAGCAATCCCCACAGGGCGCGCTTGTCTGGGTGCCCTGTTGAACCGGCAACCTGAGACTTGAGAGGGCTGGACTTGAGACTGAACGAGACTTGGACAGTAGGCCAGCCCAGGGGATTGCAGGGACAGAGCGTTTGGGGTACCCAGTAGGATGAACAAAACCGCGATTTCAAACTATCCCGAGCAGACGGTCCGAGACGCTCTGTGGGGGAGGGGCGTCCACCACTACCGAGGCAACCCGCTCCAACTGAGATACACGCCCACTGCTGACGCAGCCAGCCGTTGCCGAGGCAACCCGTCCCTACTGAGATACACGCCCACTGCAGACGCAGCCTCCCATTACCGAGGCAACCCGTCCCTACTGAGATACACGCCCACTGCTGATGCAGCCTGCCGCTGCCGAGGCAACACTCTACAATGAAGAGACTCCACCGCAGGGCATGGCGAAGACCACAGCAGAGCCTGCAGGAACAGGGCGAATCACACAACAGCAGGGCGGAGACTAGGCAGGCAAACAGTGGCTAGTCTGCCTCCTAGCTGGGCAGGACACCTCATGGACATCGAAAAATAAAGCCGAACCCCCCAACACTGAGCATTTGAGAAAAAAAGGTTTTTTTAAATGAGCTCTGTTGCAGCAGAATCAAACATAGCAGCCTAACAGCCCTGAATGAACAACAGAGCTCACAGCTCAGAAATAGAGCTCCTAAAAAGAACAGACTGTCTCCTCAAGCAGCTCCCTGACCCCTCTATATCCAAAAGACTGACATTAGGCAGGCATCATCCTGGGACAAAGATAGCAGAAAAAGAAACGGGTAGCATCCCTCACTGTGCCACAGCTGCTAGAGGTGCACCCCAGACAAGCAGGGCCTGGAGTGGACCTCAGCAGTCATACTGTGAAGGGGCTAGGCTGGTAGAAGGAAAACCAAGTAACAGAAATACTTCATCATCAACAATCTGGGTGTCCACTCAGAGACCCAATCGAAAAGTCAGCAACTACGCAGACGACAAGCGGATAAACCCACAAAGATGGGAAGAAACCAGCGAGAAAAGGAGGAAAACACCCAAAACCAGAACACCTCGCCTCCTAGAAAGGACAAAAATTCCTCACCAGCAAGGGAACAAAGCTGGACGGAGAATGACTGTGACGAAATGACGGAATTAGACTTCAGAAGGTGGATAATGAGAAATTTTGTGAGCAAAAAGAACACATATTAAATCAATGCAAAGAAACTAAGGAACTTAAAAAAAGATATGAGAAAATGATAACAAGAATGGATAACTTAGAGAGGAATATGAATGAATTAAAGGAGCTGAAAAACACAATAGGAGAACTTCGCGAAGCATGCACAAGTTTCAATAGCCGAATTGACTAAGCAAAAGAAAGAATATCTGAAGTCGAAGACCAACACAATGAAATTAAACGAGAAACCAAGATTAGAGAAAACAGAGCAAAAAGGAATGAACAAAGTCTCCAAGAAATGTGGGACTATGTGAACAGACCTAACCTACATTTGATAGGTGTACCAGAAGGGGACGAAGAGAATGAATCCAAGCTGGAAAATACGCTTCAGGACATCACCCAGGAAAACTTCCCACTCCTAGTAAGACAGGCCAACACTAAAATGCAGGAAATACAGAGAACACCACAAAGATATTCTGCAAGAAGAGCAACGCCAAGGCACATAATCGTCAGATTCAACAGGGTTGAAATAAAGGAGAAAACACTAAGGGCAGCCAGAGAGAAAGGTCGAGTTACCCACAAAGGGAAGCCCATCAGACTCACAGCAGATCTCTCGGCAGAAACACTACAAGCCAGAAGAGAGTGGGGGCCAATATTCAACATTCTTAAAGAAAAGAACTTTCAACCCAGAATTTCATATCCAGCCAAACTGAGCTTCAGAAGTGAAGGAAAAATAAAATCCTTTGCGAACAAGCAAGTACTCAGAGATTTTGTCACCACCAGGCCTGCTTTACAAGAGCTCCTAATAGAGGCACTACACATAGAAAGGAACAACCAGTACCAGCCATTCAAAAATCACACTAAATGCTAAAGAGCATCAACATAATGAAGAATCTACAACAACTAACAGGCAAAACAGCCACTTAGCATCAAAATGGCAGTATCAAATTCACACATAACAATATTAACCCTAAATGTAAACGGACTAAATGCACCAATCAAGAGACACAGACTGGTAAATTGGATAAAAATCCAAAACCCATCAGTGTGCTGTATCCAGGAAACCCATCTCACATGCAAGGATACACAAAGGCTCAAAATAAAGGGATGGAGGAAGATTTACCAAGAAAATGGAGAGCAAAAAAAAAAAAGCAGGAGTTGCAATTCTCATCTCTGATAAAATAGACTTTAAAGCAACAAAGATCAAAAGAGACAAAGAAGGCCATTACATAATGGTAAAAGTATTGATAAAACAAGAAGAGCTAACGATCCTAAACATATCTAGACCCAATGCAGGAGCACCCAGATACATAAGGCAAGTTCTTAATGACTTACAAAGAGACTTAGACTCCCACACAATAATAGTGGGAGACTTTAACACTCCACTGTCAATATTAGACAGATCAACCAGACAGAAAATCAACAAGGATATCAGGGGCTTGAACTCAGACCTGGAGCAAGCAAACCTGATAGACATTTACAGAACTCTCCACCCCAAATCCACAGAATACACATTCTTCTCAGCACCACATCACACCTACTCTAAAATTGACCACATAATTGGAAGTAAAGCACTGCTCAACAAATGCAAAACAACTGAAATCATAACCAACAGCCTCTCAGACCATAGTGCAATCAAGTTAGAACTCAGAATACAGAAACCGACTCAGAACCGCACAGCTTCATGGAAACTGAACAACTGGCTCTTGAATGTTTACTGGGTAAACAATGAAATGAAGTCAGAAATAAAGAAGTTCTTTGAAACCAATGAGAACGAAGACACAACATGCCAGAACCTCTGGGACACATTTAAAGCAGTCTCTAGAGGAAAGTATATAGCAATAAGAGCCCATATGAGGAGAATGGAGAGTTCCAAAATTGACACCCTATCCTCAAAATTGAAAGAGCTAGAGGAGCAAGATCAAAAAATCTCAAAAATCCAGCAGAAGACAAGAAATAACTAAGATCAGAGCTGAACTGAAGGAGATTGAGACACAAAAAATTCTTCAAAAAATCAATAAATCCAAGAGCTGGTTTTTTGAAAAGATCAACAAAATAAACAGGCCACTAGCCAGATTGATTAAAAATAAAAGAGAGAACAACCAAATAGATGCAATAAAAAATGATAAAGGGGAAATCACCACAGATTCCACAGAAATTCAAACCATCATCAGAGAATATTACAAACAACTACATGCACATAAACTAGTAAACCTGGAATAAATGGATAAATTCCTGAACTCCTGCATCCTCCCAAGCCTAAACCAGGAGGAAGCTGAAACTATGAATAGACCAATACCAAGGGCAGAAGTCGAGGCAGCAATTAAGAGCCAACCACACAAAAAAAGCCCAGGTCCAGACGGGTTCACAGCCGAATTCTACCAGACACACAAAGAGGAGCTGGTACCATTCCTTTTAAAACTATTTCAAACAATCCAAAAAGAGGGAATACTTCCCAAATCATTTTATGAGACCAACATCATCCTGATACCAAAACCCGGCAGAGACCCAACAAGAAAAGAAAACTTCAGGCCAATATCCATGATGAACATAGATGCAAAAATCTTCAATAAAATATTGGCAAGCCGAATGCAACAGGAAATCAAAAAACTTATTCACCATGATCAAGTAGGATTCATCCCGGGGATGCAAGGCTGGTTCAACATACACAAGTCTATCAACGTAATTCACCACATAAACAGAACCAAAAACAAAACCACATGATTATCTCAATTGACGCAGAGAAGGCATTTGACAAAATTCAACAGCCCTTTATGCTAAAAACCCTCAATAAACTCGGTATCGAGGGAACGTATCTCAAAGTAATAAAAGCTATTTATGACAAACCAACAGCCAATATCATACTGAATGGGCAAAAACTGGAAGCATTCCCTTTGAAGTCTGGCACTAGACAAGGATGCCCTCTTTCACCACTCCTATTCAATATAGTTCTGGAAGTTCTAGCCAGAGCAATCAGGCAAGAAAAAGAAATAAAGCGTATTCAAATAGGAAAGGTGGAAGCCAAATTGTCTCTATTTGCAGACGACATGATAGTATACCTAGAAGACCCCATCACCTCAGCCCAAAAACTCCTGAAACTGATAAGCAACTTCAGCAAAGTCTCAGGATATAAAATCAATGTGCAAAAATCACAAGCATTCGTCTACACCAATAACAGACTTAAAGAAGGCCAAATCAAGAACGAACTGCTATTCGCAATTGCTACAAAAAGAATAAAATACCTTGGAATACAACTCACAAGGAACGTAAGGGACCTCTTCAAGGAGAACTACAAACCACTGCTCAACGAAATCAGAGAGGACACAAACAGATGGAGAAACATTCCATGTTCATGGTTAGGAAGAATTAATATCGTGAAAATGGCTATACTGCCCAAAGTAATTTACAGAATCAACGCTATCCCCATCAAGCTACCATCGACTTTCTTCACAGAACTGGAAAAAACCACCATGAACTTCATATGGAACCAAAAGAGAGCCCGCATAGCCAAGTCAATTCTAAGCAAAAAGAACACAGCTGGGGGCATCACACTACCGGATTTCAAACTATACTACAAGGCTACAGTAATCAAAACAGCATGGTACTGGTACCAAAACAGAGATATAGACCAATGGAACAAAACAGAGGCACCGGAGGAAACACAACATATCTACAACTATACAATCTTTGATAAACCTGACAAAAGCAAGCAAGGGGGAATGGATTCCCTGTTTAACAAATGGTGTTGGGAAAACTGGCTAGCCATGTGCAGAAAGCAGAAACTGGACCCCTTCCTGACACCTTACACTACAATTAACTCCAGATGGATTAAAGACTTAAACATAAGACCTGGCACCGTAAAAACCCTAGAAGGAAATCTAGGCAAAACTATCCAGGACATAGGAGTAGGCAAGGACTTCATGAACAAAACACCAAAAGCATTGGCAACAAAAACCAAAATAGACAAATGGGACCTAAGGAAACTCCACAGCTTTGGCACGGCAAAAGAAACAGTCACTAGAGTGGATCGGCAACCAACAGAATGGGAAAAAATTTTTGCAGTTTACCCATCTGACAAAGGGCTGATATCCAGAGTTTACAAAGAACTCAAACAGATTTACAGGAAAAAACAAACAAGCCCATTCAAAAGTGGGCAAAGGATATGAACAGACACTTTACGAAAGAAGACATATATGAGGCCAACAATCATATGAAAAAATGCTCATCGTCACTGGTCATCAGAGAGATGCAAATCAAAACCACATTGAGATACCATCTCACGCCAGTTAGAATGGCGATCATTAAAAAATCTGGAGACAGCAGATGCTGGAGAGGATGTGGAGAAAAAGGAACACTTCTACACTGTTGGTGGGAGTGTAAATTAGTTCAACCATTGTGGAAGACAGTGTGGCGATTCCTCAAGGCCTTAGAAATAGAAATTCCATTTGACCCAGCAATCCCATTACTGGGTATATATCCAAAAGACTATAAATCGTTCTACTATAAGGACACATGTACACGAATGTTCATTGCAGCACTGTTTACAATAGCAAAGACCTGGAATCAACCCAAATGCCCATTGATAATAGACTGGATTGGAAAAATGTGGCACATATACACCATGGAATATTATGCAGCAATCAGAAATGATGAGTTCGTGTCGTTTGTAGGGACATGGATGAATCTGGAGAACGTCATCCTCAGCAAACTGACACAAGAACAGAAAATGAAACACCGCATATTCTCACTCATAGGCGGGTGATGAAAAATGAGAACACATGGACACAGAAAGGGGAGTACTAAACACTGGGGTCTATTGGGGGGAAAAGGGAGGGCCAGTGGGAGGGGGACCTGGGGAGGGATAGCCTGGGGAGAAATGCCAAATGTGGGTGAAGGGGAGAAGGAAAGAAAAGCACACTGCCATGTGTGTTCCTATGCAACTGTCTTGCATGCTCTGCTCATGTACCCCAAAACCTAAAATCCAATAAAAAATTAAAATAAATAAATAAATAAATAAAAAGAAACCACATTGTAATACTTTGTAAAATGTGTTTACTTTTTTATCATTGGAAAATTAATTACGTACTATGTACAAATTTCTAAAATACTTCACTGCAGTAAATAGTATATAGTATGAATTATTGTTTCTTTTAACATATAATAAACATGGGTAAAACTATTTATATGAATTTAGATCTTTTGGCTTCAATTGCCATTCTACTTTATTAGCACTTCCCTAACTCCATAAAATGTATAATTTGAATTTTTGTTTAATCCAGAATTTATTGAAAATGTTTTTTTTAATGTGATAATGTTACTATTGCAGTTGAGGACATTTTCAATAAATATCTTAAACTTGAGGTCCTAAGTATTTCTTCTGTACTAGATATCAGATTTCTCTGGCACAACTCCATTACTTGTGATAACATTTATGGAATCTGCAAATGTCAGGACACCATTTCAACACTGTACCCAGTTGTTCATATCAAATATCTTGTTAGCTATGAAACAAACCAAATATAAATGTTGAATATATAGCACAAATAAAGAGAATCTTCACAGAAAACAACAATAACTAATTTTCTACAATATGTCACCTATTCATTAGTTCTTCAGTAATACCATTTATGCTATTTCAAGTACAAGAAGTTCTTTAACTAGGTTCTAAAAGCCATAAACAATGATGCATAAAGTCAGATTTATTTTTAGAAACTTTTGATGCTTCTTTTGCTGTGCATCTTACTGTGAATATAGGGAGATGAAGACAAATGTACATTTAAGTCAATAGTGGGCACATGAGTTTTGCTCATATGGTTTTTTGCTTATATGGATGTTGTAAATAACAAGATACAATCATGAAGTTTGATAAACTCATCTGTACCTTGTGAACTTTAGTCCACTTAGTTTAAAACTTGATTCAGTCACTATTTATTGGTTTAAAAAATGATTTTAAAAGCTGCAAACAAAACTTTATTACACATTTCTGAATCAGCGAGTGGTAAACTGTGATAGTTTCCCTTTACCACAGACTGTTTTGTGAAGGAAATTCTGCATAATATAAAATAAATAAGAGTTTCCAAACTGTTTTTTAAAAAGCTTGAAATTTTTTCTACAATTAACCTTCTCTCTAGAGTCGCCTTTAATCAGGGCTTGGTCCCTGTGTCATCTTTTTAAGGTTTAGTTTCTGGAAAATTTTCAGCAAACCTCTCCCATGCTTTGTCCAAGTTTGTTTTTGCTTTGAAGAAGGCAAACATCTTCAGCTGAAGTTGGATGCCTGTCCCCAAGCTGTGCCTCTTGAAGCTAAAGCTGATTGAAGTTCCCATCCTTCCCCAGGCCATCTTTTTTCCAAACAATCTACTTCAACATTTTCTGACCTTTGTTGCTGTCAGTAATTTCAGAATAAACAGATGCAGGAGAGTCATCTCTTGGGAACGTTTCTTCACTTCTGATCTACTCCCTACGTTTTCCAGCTCCATCTGTATATTTTAGGTGGTTCAATGTCTATTCATCCATCTCAAAATATGTATTTTGAGAACCATATTTTACTTGTACTTTCTTTAATTATTTTCTTATTTCCAACTCTTTTTTCTCCTTACTTTGTGTTGAACCAATAAGCAATTTGTTTTTCTTATCAAAACAAAGGTGAGCTCTAACCTGCTGCAGTTCACAGCCATCACAGCTATCACTGCCAGGGCGAATGTGAAAGGGTAACACAGGCTCTCCAAGTTTTACTTCCTGTCTATGCTCAAGGACACAAAGGCCACACTTAATTTTGAGCTAAACAATTTCCATTAACAATTGTTCAATTTTGACTGCCGTGATCTACAAGGACATAACATGTAAGTCATGGTTAAAGTAAATTTCTGAATAAAACTTACTGACACCAACTTCAGGGATTCAAAGAGTATGCTTCAGATTATTTTCTCATCTAATTATACCACAGATTTTACAACGGCAATGATAAAAAGTGATCCTGTCTGCAAACAGGTGATCTAGTGGCAATTACTCTAATACACAGAGGCCAATTTTTTTTTCATTTACCTCCTCAGTATCTTCTGCAGTGACATAGCCTTTACTGATAATGTGAAGAGGGACGATGCTATGGCCATAAAGGATGCCTGTGGAGCCAGAGCGATGGGAGTGCATGCGGTGAAAGGCAGTCTTGCCCAGGCTGGCTACTGTGGTCCTCTTCAGGATGCCCTGGCACATATTTTCTGGAGCCAAACGGGGCTGTGGACAATGATCAAGGGGACACCTTATGTCCTATCTGTGTGACCTGAAAACTGAAAAAAATCCTTGGAAAGATTACATCTTCCCCAGCTATAGGAACAGTGGGAGGAGCGTCAGAGTAGTCAAGGGGCCTGAAGCACTCTGCTGTTCTTAGGTTAAGCCAGAAACAGTGGCCAAGAGGGTTGTAAAGAAAGCTTACCTGTGGCTGGATATTATGTACTGATTACTCTTATTTTTATTCCATATTTATTGAGCTATGATTTGCATATTGAAAGTGTATATATTTAGGGTGTACAATAGAGTGCTTAGATGTGTATACATCTTTAAATTATCTCAATAAAGCTAGTAAACATATCTATGCCTTCACACAGTTGCTTTATACTTTTCTATGTGTGTGGTTAGAGAACATAAGATCAATTTTTGTAACAAGTCTGAAGTACAATTATTATTAACTATAGTCACTATTCTGCACATTACACCTCCAGCAGTTTTTTAATTATATAACTGAAGATGTGCACCCTTTGATGAGTATCTCCCCAGGTTTCCCCACGCCCTAGCCCATGGAAACTACCTTTGTAGTCTATCTCTTTTCTTTCTTTTTTTTTTAGGATTCCACACACAAATGAGATTGTGCAGTAGTTTTCTTTCTTCATTTCACTTATTTCACTTAGCATAATCTCTTCAAGGTTTATAAATATTGTTGTAAATAAGACTTTCAATATTAAAGGTGAAATTATCTTTCTCACATGGTTTATTAATTTATTTGTATTAGAGGAGTGCAGATGCCCTTACCGATACTAATTTCATGTCCTTTGGCTATATATTCTGAATTGAGATTAGCGGTACTTACAGTTTAAAAATGTTAATGAAACTCTATACTGTTTTTTTAATTATGGCTGCACCAGTGGACATGCTCAGCAACAGTGTAAAAATATTCTCTTTCCTCTGCACCCTAACACTTTTTATCTTTGTATGTTTTGATAATAATTCTCCTTAACCCCACAATAAGGTGACATCTCAAGCTGACTTTGATTTCAATTACTCTGATGGTTCGTGATGTTGGGCATCTTTTTATATATCTATGGGCCATTTGTATGTCTTTGGAAAAATGACTATTTAGATGTTCTGCCCAATTAATAAGGAAATAGGTTTTTGTTTTGTTCTACTGTGTGTTTTGTATTGATTCATATTACATATATTTTGAATAGTAACATATTATTCTATGTATGGTTTACAAATATGTTATTCCATCCAATATATTGCCTTTATATTTTGCTGATTTTTTCTTTAGTGTGCAGAAATTTTTACTTTGATATAGTTTCACTTTTTTATTTTTGCTTTTGTTGCTTGTGTTCTATGTGTAGAATCCAAAAAATCATTGCCATGTCCAGTGTTGAACAGCTTTTTCCCTATTTAATTTTTAGGGGATTCATGATTTCAATTCTTATGTTTAAGTCTTCATTTTAAAGTCATTTTTGTGATGATATGAGAAAGGTTTGCTTTTTGTATGTGCATATCTAGTTTTTTCTACACTATTTCTTGATGTGTCTATCTTTTCCTAATTTTGTGAAATCAGGTGACTGTGTATGTGTGAGTTTATTTCTGGGTTCTCTGTTCTGTTCCGTTTGTTTTTATATAGGTTCTATACTATTTTGATGACTATTACTTTGTAATACAGTTTGAAAGCAGAAAGTTTGAGGCTTTCAGTCTTTTTGTTCTTCTTATTATTTGGCTATTTGGGGTCTTTTTGTGGCTCCATACTAATTTTACAATTGTTATACATTATCTTAACAGTATTCAAATTTTGATTAAAAATATTTAATCTGTAGATTACTTTGTGTAGCAGATATTTTAACAATATTAATTTTTAGAATCAATGAACACAGGATATATTTCCAATTTTCTAATATTTATTTTTTTCATCAACATTTGGTAGTTTTCAGCATGCAAATCTTTAATATTCTTGGTTAAGCTTATTCTATTTAATAAATTAAGTATTTTATTCTACTTGATAACATTGTAAATGAAATTGTTTTCTTAATCCCTTTTCAGATTTTGTGTTGTTATTGTATTAAAATCCCACTGATTTTCCTGTTAAGGTATCTTGCAACTTTACTGAATTAGCTTGTTAGCTATAACAGAGTTTAGTTGTTGGTGGTGATGGTAAAATGGTGGGTATTCTTAACCCTAGTTATACTTTAAGTTGATGATGGCTATTATTATTTTATAATTTTAAAAAATGTAACCAGATAGGTTTCTGCTGTCAGAAATTCAGTGCAATTTAAATTTTTTTTTCTTTTTTTGAGATTGAGTCTAGCACTGTCACCTGGGCTGGAGTGTAATGGTGCAATTTTGGCTCATTGCAACCTCCACCTCCCAGATTCAAGCAATTCTGTCTCAGCCTCCTGAGTAGTTGGAATAACAGTCAATCACCATCATGCCTGGTTAATTTTTTTGTATTTTCAGTAGAGATGGTGTTTTCTCATAACTGTGAGCTGGACCCAATTACATGTGACAATCTCTCCTGTGGTCAGGAACCAGTAGGGAGAGTCACATAAACTAGGTACTGGGCCAGTGATATGTCAGTATTTTTTCTGTGGGCAGGACCCCAGCAATAAAATTTACATCTCCTGGGTGCTAGGTAAAGCAATATGTCAACAATCTAGTCTGTAAACATGTTCCAGGCAGAAGACAGTCACATCACCTAGGTGGTGAGCCCCATAACATGTCACTATTTTTCCTGTAAACTACTCCAGGACACACACACACAAAAATGGTCACATCACATAGGTAATGGCCCAAAGATATCTCACAGTAATCTCTCTGGACTGGCTTAAAAAGGAAGGGAGAGTCATATCACTTAGGTGACTGGCCCAGATATATGTCACAATATCCACTGAGGGCAGACAGAGCCCAGGCAGAAATGTCACATAATCTAGGCCCTCAACCCAGGTATAGTTCACAATCTAATGTGTAGCCTGGACCTCAGCAAAAAAGTAAAACCAATCAGGGTTTGAGTAAAGGAATATGTTACAACTACACCTGTGTAAAAGTCAAGAGATAAAATTTACAATCCTACACCTTTCCCAGCTCCAGGTTCAGAGTCAATACTTACTGGGAGTTTTGTCCAAAAGGCAAGTAACAACCTCAACAATGAACTGGATCCATACATGACACCCCACTTGCAGACACTGTAAAAGAGTCAAAAGATCACAGGAGTGCCAAATCTTGGCCCAAGAGTCACCATCCTATCTTTGTACAGAGTTCACACATGATAGTAACAATGCCAGCTTTTGACTGTCTTTGGATGTGAAATTCCTAGAACCACAAGAGTAGACAGTGTTCATTTCTAGAGGTGAAAATATGGTTGGCTGGTTGTGCATACATAAGTAACTATCTCACCTGTGCTTTGAGCCCTGTTATGACACTCTTTGTACCAACTGAAGGCATTGTAAGGTATGTGTAAAAGTCACAATACTCTCTGAGACCCACATGCTTACATGGACCCACAATTTTATTTATTTCACTAAGCCCAGAAAGAGATAACATCTCCTTTATTGGCTGTGTCCAGGTATAAAATTCATCACTGTCCTTGTGAACGGGGTCCAGGAATTAGTTATCACCTTGCTTGTGAGTAAATTCATATACAACAGTCAAAATTTCAACTGTGGACTGCATTCATGACAGACTCAGGGCCTCAGCAGTGGGCATTGTCCATATGTGAGGGTGACAAACTTAACTTTTGACCAGACCTGCATGTGAGTCACAATTTAAATTGTGTGGTGAGCCTTATTTTGAGATATTCTGTACCACCTAAGAGAAATATACCATATGCTAGCATTTCATAGTCCTCTGATATTTCTAGGCAGAAAACCCAGGACAATATCCATTGCCCCAAGCCTAGCCATAGTCAACATTTTCTTTTGGTTTGGTCTAGGTACAACAGTCAACACCATGCTTGTGACCTGGTTCCAGATATTAGTCACCATTCAGCCTGCTGTCAGTCACAGTTCCAACTGTGGACTGCACTCATATGTGAAGGTGACAATCCTAGGCAAAAAGGAACAGTCAAGAAAGGACAGCCACATCTACTAGGTGCTGGGCCCAGTAATATGTCACAATCCCCCAGGTAAGCAGGTCCAAGGCAAGAGAGATGGATCATATTAGCTATGTGATGGGACAATAAATATGTCACAATCCCCCTTGTGGGCTAAACCCAGGCAGGAGAGGAATGTCACATCACAGAGGTGATTTCTGTGTAAATATTTTAAAATTCCCTCTGAGAGAATGACCCAGGCAGAAAAGTCATATCACTGAAGTGCTTGGCCTAGGTAAGTGTCACAATCCAAATACCTTACTAGACCCAGGAAGAAGAGTAAAATTAATCAGGTACTGGGCAAAGGCATATGTCAAAATTACACCCACCAAAAGATCCAGAGATCAGATTCACAAAAGTGCGATTGGGCTGGCTCCAAATACAACAGTCAACACCTCTTATGAGTTCTGTCCATGTACCCGAGTCATAATCTCAACTGGATCTGTGCAAGAAAGCCTCATCCTCATGTGCCAACAGTGTTTTAATAGGAAAGACACAGCTTCACAGGGGTGTTTAATCTTGATACAAAAGTCATCATCTTACCTATGGTCTGAAATCCATATGAGAGTCACAGTTTCAACTTTCATTTTTTTCCAGGTGTTATATTCAGAACCTCAAAAATGAGCTGTGTTTATGTAGGAGGTCATGAGTGTGCAGACAAGAGTCACAATTTTATCTGTGTGATAGACCCTGTTTCAAAACTTTCTTTGCCACCTGAAGGCATTATACAATATGCTTGAGTGTTGTAGGACTCTGCAACCTTTGTACAAGTAAGAAACCCAGGACATTACCTGTCACCCTAAGCCTAGCTACTAAAGTCAACATCTCTTCTATTAGATAGGTCCAGGTATTAGAGTCACAATTGTGCCTGTGAACTAAGTCCAGAATTGAGTCACCATTCTATGTTTGACCAGATTTACATATGGTAGCCACAATTGCAACTGTGGACTTAATCTGCATGTGAGATTCATGAGCTCACTAGTGGGCTCCATTTATGTATAATGGTGACAATCCTAACTTTCTACAGGTTATGCTTATGAGAGTCACAATAGCACCTGTGTTCTGATTTGTATTATGATACTCTCTGTACAACCCAAGGGCTTCACAATGTATGTGTGTTTGTCAGAGCCTTCTGTAACCTTTCTAAAAGTAGCTGACCAGAATTCTACCTTCTGCCCTAAACCTACCTATGAGAGTCAAAATCTCTCCAATTGGGTGACTCCACATCTGAGAGACATTATCATGCCTGTGTGCTGGGCCTAGGTATAAGTTACAATTCTACCTGTGCATGGAGAGACAAGAGGGTCACATTATCTGGGTGCTGGGCCAGAGTTTTTTCACAAACGTCTATGTTGGCAGGTCCCCCAAACATGTTACATCACCTGGATGTTAGACTCAGTGATATATCAGAATGCCCAGTGTAGGCAGGACACAGGCCAGAGAATTACATTACCTGGGTGCTGGGCCCAGTATTATTTCAAAGTTTTTATGGAAGCAGGGCACAGCCAGCCAAAAAGAGTCACCCTATTTAGGTGCTGGGATCAGTAATATGTCACATTTTTTTCTGTTAACAAGAACCAGTAAATCAAGGAGAGTCATATTCCAAAGTAGTGGGCCCAATGATATGTCAAAATCCACAGTCCAGGCAGAGCATAGGAAGGAAAGTGAGTCACATTACTTATGTTGATGGGCCAAGAGACATGTCACAAAATCCACTGTGGGAAAAGTGTAGGCAGGAGGGTCACATCACCCAGGGGCTTGGCCCAGGTATATGTCAGAAGCTTAACTCACAGTTGATGGCTAGGCTTCCACAAGAGAGTAAAGTCAATCAGATGCTTGGCAAAAGTACATTGTACTATTACACCTGCAGGTATGTCTAGGAATGAGATTCACAATCCTGCAAATTTCCAGGCTTCAGATAGGAGTGCAAATGTCTTTTGTGAGTTGTGCCCAAGTATGTAAGACGGAATCTCAGTGGTGGAGTTGATCCAGCCTCAACTCCAGCTGAAAACAGTGTCCCAGTGTGGTAGCCATATTCTCACAGTTGTGTTGAATCTTGGTTTGAAAGTCACTATTCTACCTGTGGATCAGATCAACATATGAGAGTCACAATTCCACTTTCAACTTCCTTCAGATGTGACATTGAGAACCTCAGCAGTGGGGCATGTTGATGTGAGAGGGTGACGATTCTTTCTGTTTGCTGAGTGTACATACAAGGGTAACAATCTCACCTGTGTGCTAGGCCATGTTAACACACTCTCTGTACCAGAAAGTTTGAGAGTTTCAGAGTTTCAATATGCTCTGAGACTTTTGTGGTGGTATAATCCCATGGTACTATTCATTGCCTTAAAGGCAGGCATGAGAGTCGGTATTTCCTTTTTGACTGGTTCAGGTATGAAAGTCATTACCATGCCTGTGAGCTGAGTTCAGAAATATTATTTGTCACCATCATATTTGTGGCTGGATGCACATATGGCAGGCATAATTCCGGCTGTAGACTGTGCCTACAGGTAAGATTCAGGGTCTGAACAGTGGGCTCTGTCCATGTGTGAGGGTGACAATCCCATCAGCTGGGTGTATGTAGGAGTGTAACATTCTTATCCTGTGTTGGGTCCTGTTATGACACTCACTGTACAACCTAAGTGCTTTATATAACATCTGTGAGTGTCATAATTTTCTGTGAACTTTGTACAAGTAGAAGACCCTGGATGAGTAAAAATCTCTCACATTGTCTTGGTCCAGTCATGAGAGTCATTACCGTACCTGTGTTTTAGGCTTAGAGACATGTCACAATTTTAACTCTGAGCAGAGACCAGGAAGAAGAGCCATGTCATCTAGGTGCTGAGTCCAGCAATATGTTAAAATCCTCCCTCAGAGCAGGGCCCTGTTCTAGCAGAAGACTTACATCACCTAAGTGCTTGGCCCATGTATGTGTAACAATTCAGTCTGCATGCATCCGGGGCCTACAAATGTGAGTCAAATCACTCAGATGTAAGGCAAAGGTATATGTCACAGTTACACCTTTAGGAAAATCCAAAAATAAGATTTATAATTTGGGACTTGTCTCATCTTCAGGTATAAGTCAATGTCTCCAGCGAGTTGGGTCTCAATACATGCATCACAATCTTAATGGTTGACTTCATTCATGTAGGGGATCTCCAATCACACCTGCAAATTGTGTCTTGGTAGAAAAACCACAGCCTAACAGGTGTGCTTAATTCTGGTCTGAAAGTGCAGCCAATCTGTGGACTGCATTTACACATTAGAGTCACAATTCTAACTTCTGTCTTCAGTTTTGAGATTCATGACCTGTGTGCTGGACCCTATTGTGACACTCTGGGCCCCTGGAGGACTTTATACAATATGCATGAGAGCTGAAGTTCACTCGGAGACCTTTATTCTGGTACAGAACCACAATCTTATTTGATTCCCTGTTTTGCGGGATAAGTGTCAACATCTTTCTCGTTGGCTAGGTCCAGATATAAAATGTGTCATCATGCCTGTGAGCTGGATCCAAACATAGGTCACAATCCTGCTTGTGAACAGTGACAAGGCAGAAGAGTCACATCACCTGGGTGCTTGTCTAGAAATACATAATTTTATCTCCTGTGGGAAAGGGTCAGGTAGAAGAGTCATATCCCTTTGGTGCTGAGCCAGGTGAAAATGTTACAATACCCTCTGTAAGTGGGACCCGGGCAGAAGAGGAGAATCACCTCACTTTGCAGCTGGTACCATGGATATGTCACAACTTCCCATGTGATGACTATCAGGCAGGATAGGAGTCATATTACCTAGGTGCTGAGTTCAGCAGTATGTAAAAATATCCCCTCAGGGCAGGGCTCAGGCAAAAGTGTCACATCACTCCGGTGCATCATCCAGGCATATGTTACAGTCCCACCTAAGGGCAGCACTTGGGCACAAGAGGAGAGTTACACAAACTAAGATATAAAATCAGAAATATGGTACAATGCCTCCTGTGGGCAGGGCCCAGGCAGGAGTGTCACATCATGTGGAAGCGGGATCCAGCAATATGTACAATCCCCACTGGGGCAGTGCCCAGGGAAAAGAAATGGGCCACATCACAAAGTGATGGGCCCAGCTAGATATCACAATTTCCTTTGAGGTCAGCACAAAAGAGGAAGTGTTACATCTAGGTGCTTGTGTTAGGTGTATGTCACAATTCTATATGTGAGATTAGCTCAGGCAAAAGAGGCAAATTATTCAGGTGCTAGGTAAAGGTATATGTCAAGATCACACCTGTGGGTGTGGACTGAAAAACATGTTGCATCACCTGGGTGCTGAACCAAGAGTAAGTCAAAATTCTTTCAGAACTTAGGCAGAAGAATAACATCACCTGGGTGCTCAGTGCAGTAAAATGTCACAATTGCCCTTGTGGGCTGGGCCTAGGTAAGAAGGAGACTAACAAGACATAGGTACTGGGTGAATGAATATGTCACAATTCTCCTAGTAGGCAAGACTCAGTCAAAAGTGTCATAGCATTTGTGTGTTAGACTTAGAAATATGTCACCATGCCCTCTGTTGGCAGATCCCAGAAAACAGACCACATCTCAGGTCAGGCTGGAGACTCGACAATGACTCACTGTGATGGAGGGCTCCTGCTTCCACAAGTCTCAGGAACCCATCCCTCAGGGCAACAGTGGGGGTCGCTAAGAGGAGAACTGGCTTGTGCCTGCACATTGGCTAGTACTACTCACACTCCACTCCTGAAAGTCAGGATACAACCTTTTTTAAAAATGGCAGTGGTGGCCTGGCATGGTGGATCACACTTGTAATCCCAGCACTTTGTGAGGATGAGGTGGGTGGATCATGAGGTCAGGAGATTGAGACCATCCTCCCATCCTGGTGAAACCCTGCCTCCACTAAAAATGCAAAATATTAGCTGGGTGTGGTGGTGTGTACCTGTAATCCCAGCTACTTGGGGAGACTGAGGCATGAAAGTCACTTAAACCCAGGAGATGAGGTTACAGAGAGCTAAGGTCACACCACAGCACTCCAGCATGGTGACACTGTGAGAAATATGATGGCCCAAGTGGGGATGGGGTGATAAGGGAAGGTAGGGGAAAAAAGACTGTGCAAGACCCAGGGCTGGACAACTAAGAGTCCTGTGCTAAGGACCTCCTTGAGCCATCTCCCGGTTTGGTTTCTGGTGGAGAAGGAGCTTCAAGGTGCTGGCTGGGATCTGCAGACTCCTCTAAGGATCCAATTTTGGATTCCACTGGGTCAAAAGGGATGGTGTTACAATATGGTGAGGTGGGGAGGACCTCACTGGAGAACAGAAAGATTCCACGTAACTCAAGACATGGTGTCAGCTGAAAATTCACTGATCCATGAGCCCACTTCTTCCTTCCTCCTCCCATGGCAGAGAAATGGCCTGCCCCAGTCTCCAAAGCCCAGGTGCTCCCGCATCTCAACACTCCTTCCCGAGACGCATGCAAACAGGCATAAGGGTGAGTCTGAGGTAAAGCAAATGTGATCACACGTGGCACTGGCTTCCCACAAGAAAAGATGGAGATAGTGAGGTCAATAATGTCCAGGCATGTGCCCAGGGGGCAGTGGAGACCCCCCCAAAGAAAGCCAAGGAAAACTGAAGCACACCTGGGAATGAGGAGAGGGCCTGTGCCAGAGTTAAAGCCACATTCAGTGACACCTGCCAGAGAAGCAGAGAGGTTTGTGCAAAGAACACCCCACCCCAGCAATGCAACAACTATGTAGCCCTGAGGCAACTTCCCCTGCACCCCACTAGAACAGTCTCTTTGGCTCCCTGACATCTTTGGCACCCAAAAGATTAAATAGTGGGGGGCAGTCCCACCCAGGAGCAGAGGAAGCACATGTGCTTCAAGAATGAGACAGAAAATCTCCTGTGGGCAGGGCCCAGGCAGGAGAGTCACATCATTTGGGAGCAGGATCCAGGAGTATGTGCAATCCCCACTGGCAACACCCCCTTTCCAAGAAGGCAAAGGCCCACCATGGTCATCTACTGCACATCCTAAATAAAACCGGCAACCATCAGGTGGGACATGGAGACCAAAGGAGCTTCCATATCTGAGACACTTATGAAGACCAGAGCTCCAGGATCATCATGGCTACCCAATCTATAGAAATAGGTTTGGAGAAAAAAACAGTCATTAAACAGATCTTTAAAAAGTTTCAACCTGATGAACTCAAAAGTGTTATTTCTTGAAGACATTGAGTTAGACCAAGGAGGATCTAGACCCCTCAGATACATGGCAGACAGCAAGAGGGAGGACCGAACAGAGGCCAGATCCCAGGCAGGATACAGCATAATGCCACCGCCATGGCATTCAGGAAGAAGGACTGCCCAAAGGGTGACTGGCCTGAAAGGCCAGCATTTGAGTAACAGAGATGCTTGCCACGTCCTGTTCCTGACTTCTTCTCCAAGCCTGTGTCACCGTGGGGCAACATTTCTCAATGAGAGAAAAGGGTTGGAGGAGTAAGAACCATCTAGAACCACCTCCTTTGACCTCAGTCTGCATCCCTCCTGCAAGAGGACAATGAGCTCTTGAGAGGCTTTTGTCCCTAGGTGTGGTGTGCCAGTTTTGATCTTAAAAAAGAGGTTGCTCACAAGGGGGAGGAGATTTCAACCCCTGCGTGTCTGAGGCAGCTCCCCAGGTGGCCCAAGCTTTCACAAACCCAAATTTGAACAGCCAGAAAAATGACAACCAGCCAAATGACCCAGGAAGAGATGGCGCAGGGAGAGAGAGAGAAACAGGAATAGAGAGAGAGGAGAGAAAGAGAGACGTACACACACAGACATACAGCAGTGGCACAGAAACACCCACCCCCATGCATCCCCGGAGGCTGCCGGGTTCCAGGCTGTGCTCTCCGGGAGAATGACCCTCAGGTCAGCGAGCACCAATGGGCACAGGCAGGCCTCTCCTCAAGATCACAGGGGTAATGACTTTTGGGGAGACTCACCCACACACCATCTGGGCCTGCCTGAGGCTGAGATCCCGCTCTCTGAAACTCCACCTGAGGTTTCTTCATCCCTGTCACTTTCCGCCAACCCTGGCATTTTCCTGGCATCCAGGAAACCTCCTGTCGACCCCCTGGAGAGGTCAGGTGGGAGCCTCGACACCGACCCACTGTTGCCTCCTGCTTCACCTGCTTTACCAAGCCTCAGTGTCCCATCTCCCAGGAGACGGTGGGGGTCACTGTGACGCGCGAATCCGCATGTCCCTCGCGCATGCGCATTGGCTAGGCCAACTGGCGCTTTAATTCTGGAAGTCAGACTGTGACCCCTTTCAAAAATGCCGCGGTGCTGAGGCAGCGGAGTATACAGCAGGCAAGGCAGCGGTGAATGAGGACTGGGGAGGGCAGGGTGAGGTGTGAAAGAAGGGGCTATGCTAGATCCAGGCCCAGACCCCTGGGCCTCCTGTCTTCAGGACCTCCTTGAGCCGCCTTCTGGTTTGGTTTCAGTGGAGGAGGAGCTTCAGCGCGCTGGCTGGGATCTCCAGACTCCTCTACCGATCTGATGGAGGATCCCACTGGGGCAGCAGTAATGGGGTGACAATCTGATGAGGTGGGGAGGGACTCACTGGGGCACAAAGAGATTCCACGGGCCTCAATGAGAGATGTCAGCTGAAAATTTACTGACCCAAGAACTCACTTCCTCCATCCTCCTCCTCGCTGGGTGGAGCAATGGCCAGCCCAATCTGCAAAGCCCAGGGGCTTCTGTATTCCCCACACTGCTGTCTAGGACCTGTGCAAACAGGAACAGAGGCATGTCCAAGGTAGAGAAAATGTGACCACACATGGAACTGGTGTCCCTCAAGAGAAGATGGAGTCAGCCTCTGATGGCGAGATTGTCAATGATGTCTAGGCATGCACCCAGAGGGCACTGGAGACTCCCCAAGAAAAAGCAAGCACACCTGGGAACCAGGAGAGAACCTGTGCTGCAGTCTAAGCCACATTCAGGGATGCCTGCTGGAGGAGAAGAGAAGTTTCTGCAAAGTACACCCCACTCCCACTGCTCCACTGACTAGGTAGCCCTGAGGCAACTGCCCCTGCACCCAGCCAAAACCCAATCCCTTTGGCTTCCTGACATCTGTGGCAGCCACAAGATTCAGGGCTGACAGGCAATCCCACCAAGGAGCAGAGGAAAGAGATGTTCATCAAGAATGAGACAGAAAGTACAGATGAAATGCAACACCACCTCTCCTAGAAAGCAAAGGCCACCATGTTCTCCTTCTGCTCAACCTAGATGAAACAAGCAGGTCCCCATGGTACCCAGGTCTTCACAAATCCCAAATTAAACTGTGGGGAAAATTACTGACAACCAGCCAAATTACCCAGGCAGAGATGCCAAAGAAAAAGCTTACCAAAGAGAGGTCATCATGCAAGCATCCACCCTCTAGCTAACAGGTCACATTTCTTCCAACACACACACAGACATCGGCAGACACAAACACACAGGCACATGCACACACAGACAGAGAAAGACAGATAGGGTGAGAGGAGACAGAGTGACATACGCACCCAGACATGCAACAGTGGCACAGAAGCACCCACTTCCAGGCAGCCCCTGAGGCTGTGGGGTTCTGCTCTCTGTGGCAATGACCCTCAGCTCAGACAGCAGCCTATGGACCCACAGGCAGGCCTATCCTCAATATCACAGGGGTCATGACTCTGGGGGAAACTCACCTGCACACGGTCCTGGCAGGCCTAAGGCTGTGATCCCCTGCTTGTTCTCCAGGACTCTGCCTGAACTTTCTTTATCTTGGTCAGTCCTCTGCAAATCCTGGCATTTGGAGGCCACCCTGTCGACCTCCTTGAGAGATCAGACTGGAGCTACCATACAAACACATTGTTGCAGAGGGCTTCACCCAGCCTCAGGGATCCATCCCCTGGCGACGTTGTGGTCACTGTGATGAGAGAAGCTTATTGCACTTACTGCATACTCATTGTCTAGGCTGACCTCTCTATATTCCTGGACATCAAGCTGTGCCCTCTTTAAAAACTAACTGTAATCCCAGCACTTTGGGAGGCTGAGGTGGGCAGATTACCTTAGGTCACTATTTCCAGACCAGCTTGACCAATTTGATGAAACCACGTCTCTACTAAAAATACAAAAATTAGCCTGGTGTGGTGGCATGCACCTGTACTCCCAACTACTCGGGAGGCTAAGACAAGAGAATCGCTTGAACCTGGGAGGCAGAGGTTGCAGTGATTCAAGATCATGACACTGCATTCCAGACTGGGCAACAAGAGCAAAACTCTGTCTCAAAAAAAAAATAATGGCTGTTCTGTGGCAGGGTCATGGCGGATGAAGCTGGGAGGGTGCATAGGGTAGTCATGAGATAGGGGCCTATGTAAGATCCATAGCAGGACATTTGGCCTTTTGTCCTCAGTACCATTTTGAGCCAGCTTCTGTATCAGTTCTGATGTAGCAGGAGCTTCACTGTGCCAATTGGTTTCTCTTGGCATCCTCCTATGTGCTGGGGACAGCAATATGTCACAATTCCTACTGTTAGCAAGGCCCTTGTAGAAGAAAAAAGTATATCACCTAGGTTCTGGGTTCTGTGTGATGGTACTATCTGAGAGCAGGGCCCATTCAAAGGAGTCATATGTACTAAATTCTTGGCCCAGGTATGTGTCACAATTTTATTTGTAAGCTGGACCCAATCTGGAGTCAATTGTCAAATCACTCACATGTTGGACAAATGTATATTTCACAATAACATTTGTAAAAAGTTTCATTGATAATTTACCATCCCATACCTGTCTTGGCTTCAGGTATAAGTGTCACCATTGGCCAGTCATAGTGGCCTACACTTGTAATCCCAGCACTTTGGAAGGCCCAGGTAGGTGGGACAGTTGAGGTCAGGAGTTCAAGACTAGTCTGCCCAACATTGCAAAACCCTGTCTCTAGGAAAAAGAAAACAGAGCAAAACAAAACAAAAAAACATGTTGTGTGCTTGAAATATCATCTACTCAGGAGGCTGGGGCCTGAAAATCACTTGAACCCTAGGAGGTGGAGGGTATGGTGACCTGAGATCATGCCACTCCACTCCAGCCTGGGCAACGAAGTGAGACTGTGTCTCAAAATAGTAACAATAATAAAGTCATCATTGTGCCTGTGATTTGGCCCCAGATCCCATGACACAATACCAACTCTGGACAGAGAGACAGCAGGAAAGGCACATCAACTGTGTGCTGGTCCAGGGATATGTAAAATCCTCCTTGTGTGCAGAACTCTGGCAGAAGGTACTGGGTCCAGTGTTATCAAAATCTTTCCTGTAGACAGAGTTTAGGTAAGAGAGGACACTCACTTCACCTAGATGATTGGCCTAGATATATGTCACAATGACCTTCATGAGCAGAGCCAAGGCAGGAGAGTGACATCACCTTGGTTCTTGGCTCAGTGATAGGTCACAATCACTTCAGTGGGCAGAGGACAGGTGAGAGAGCAGAATCACATCACCTACGTATTGTGCTAAGTGATGTGCTATAATGCTTCCAGTAGAAAGAACCCAGGCAGGAGTGTCTCATTACCTGGGTTCAGTACCTAGCTGTATGTCACAATGCACTCTAAGTGCAGGACCAATGCAGTAGAAGGAAGTCACATTACCTTTGTGATGGACCCAGAGATAAGTAACAATGCCCTTTGTAGTTAGAGTCTAGGCAGAGGAGTCACATAACCTGGGTGAATCCTGGTCTCACTGATATGAATAAAAATGCCCTTTATAGGCAGGGCCCAGGGAAAAGTTTCACATTACTTAGGTGATTAATCCAGGTTTATGTCACAACTTTATCTGTGGGCTGGGTCTCAGAAAGAGTCAAATTACTCAGGTTCCAGGCAAAGGTATATGTTTGAATCACACTCATGAATGTACAGAAATGAGTTTCACAGTCCCACACAAGTCCTAGCTTCAGGTGAGAGAGGCAACTCCTCCTGTGAGTTGGGTTCAAGTACAGAAGTCACAGTCTCAACAATGGATAAGAACTGTGCATAAAAGCCCCAATCCCACCTGCAGATTTTGTGTTCTAGTCACGGAGTCACAGCCTCACAGGTCTGCTGACTGATGGTTCAGGAGTCACCAAGCCACCTGTGACCAGATCCACATATAGGAGTAACAATTCCAACTTGCAACTGTTTTCTGTGTGTAAGATTAAGTAATTAGTAGGCTCTATTCATGTGTGAGTATTAAGATTGTGTCAGCTGGGTCTGCATATGAAAGTCACAATCTTACCTGTTAGCTGAGCCCTGTTATAAAACTCTCTGTATCAGTCTAGAGCTTTATACAATAGGCCTGAGTGTTGTAATTCTCTATGAAGTCTATACAAGTAAGAGGCATGAAATTGCCTGTGGCCTGAAGTCTGGCTATGAAAGTCAAAATACCTCCTATTGGCTGTGTCCATGTATAAGAGTCACCATTGTGCCTGAAATATGGGCCCAGGTATATGTCCTAATTTCACCTGTGGGCAGGGACAAGACAGAAGAGTCAGTCACATCACATTGGTGCTAGGCCCAGTGATATTTCACAATCCCCTATGTGATGTGACCTTACCTGTAATTCTCAACGGAGGTCAGGATCAGGCAGGAAAATAAAGGGCACAGGTAGGAGAGTCACATTATCTGAGTTCTTGGTTTAGTTGTATGTCACAATTTCTTCTGTAAGTAGGGTCCAGGCAGCAATAAGAGTCACATTACCTCGATGCTGAGCCTAGTGATATGTCACAATGCTTTCTGTTAGCAAGGCCCAGGCAAGAAAAAATCTTGATTTTTTCAATCAGAGATTTTGTCTCACACAGAGATTTGTCACAATCATCACTGATGACAGGGCATAGGAAGAAAAAGTGAATCACATTTACTAGGTGATGGGCCCAGCCATATGACACAGTCTTTCTTGTAAGCAGAAACCAGACAAGTTAGAAGAGTTACATGAGTAACCTACAGTATGGGCCTGGTGTTATGTCACAATTTCTACTGGGACCAGGACCCTGGAAAAAGAGAAAGTCACATCACTGTGATGTTCTTAGAGATATGTCACAATGACCCCTTTGAACTGGCCCAGGCAGGACATGGGGTAATGTCATTATTTTTCCTGAAATAGACCAGAGTTGTGTCATAAATTTTCCTGAGGGCAGGGCTAAGGCAAGAGAGTCCCATCACTGAGGTTCTTGGCCTAAAAATGTGTCACAATCCCTTCTAAATGCAGGTACAAGCAGCAAAGAAGAGTCACATAACCTAGGTACTGTGCCCAGCAATATGTCACAATTCTCATTCTCAGTGGAGGCCAGAATCAGGCAGGAAATTAGAGTCACATCACTTAGGTTACAAGCCAAAGATATGTCACAATGCATTCTGTGGGGAAGGTCCAGGTGGGAGAGTTACATCATGTAAGTATTTGACCAAGGTGTATGTCACAATTCCAACTATTGGCTGGATCCAAGCAAAATAGTAAAATAAATTAAGCGCTCAGTGAAAGTATATGCCACAATGATACCTGCAGGAAGTTCCAGGAATAAGATTCAGTGTCCCACATATTTTTTAGCTGCAGGTATGAGAGTCAACACTTCTGATGAGTTGCATTCAAGTACATAAGACACAGTCTTAACACTGAAGAGGATCTGTGCATGAGAGCTCCATTCCCACCTGCAAACAGTGTTCCTGTGAAATAGTCACAGACTTACCATGCTGCTAATTCTTGGTCTTAAAGAGCCACTCTTCTACCTGTTGACAAGATGCATGTATGCATGTCAAAATTTCTTTCCTTTGCCTCTGGGTGTGAGATTCAGAAACTCAAGAGTGATCTGTGTCCATATGGCTGTGTATACATATAAGCATCACAATTTTCTCTGTAATTTTGGCCCTGTTATGACACTGTGTGTGCCATATGAGAGCTGTGCACAATATGCTTGAAATTGGAATCCTACACTGAGAACTTCGTGTGATTATGATATCAATCATTATCCTAAGCCCAGGAATGAGAGTCAACATCTTATTTATTGGCTGCTCCAGGTGGGAGTCATCATCATGCCTGCAATCTCGGTCCAGAAATGAGTCACAATCCTACTTGTGGTCACACCCACATGTGACAGTCACAACTTCAACTGTGCACTATGTTCACAAGTCAAAGTTAGAACCTCACCAGTGGGATCTGTCCAGGTGTGAGGGTGACAATTCTGTCAGCTGGTTGTGCATATGCAAATAACAACCTCGGTTTCTTATGAAATTGAGCTGTGTTATGACACTCCCTGTTTCCCCCTAGGGCATTATATAGTATGCATAATTGTTGCAGTTCTCTGTGACCTCTGTGCAAGTGGAAAACCCAGAACCACACCCATTGCCCTAAGCCTAACAGGGAGAGCCGACATCTTTTCTATTAGATAGATTCAGGTAGAAGAAATAACACTGTGCCTGTGAGTTGTGTCATAAAATGACTTACAGTTTAACCTGTGACCAAATCTACATCTGACAGTCACAACTCCAACCCTGGTATTCATTTACATGTAAGATGTATAACCTCATCAGTGGGCTGTCCCTATGTTTGAAGGTAAAGGTGACAATCCCAATTTTTTGCTGAATTTACCTGTGAGAGTCACAATGTCCACTGTAGGCAGGATCCAGGCAGGAGAGTCACATCATTTGGGTGCAGGGTCCAGTGATATATCACATTTCCTACTGGAAGTAAGGCCCAGGCAGAAGGGAAGAGTCATGTAATCTAAATGATAGGCTATATTATGCGTCCACAAGTTTTCCTGTGGACATGACCCAGGTAGAAAAAGATGGTAATGTCACCTAGGTGATAGGCCCAGAGATATGTCAAAATTTTCCCTAATAGGACCAAGATAGAAGAGTCACATTCCCAACTTATATGGGTGAAATGTATGTCACTGTCCCATTTGTAAGCTTTATTTAGGCAAAATAGTCAAATATCAGGAGCTGGACTAAAGGTCTATGTCACAATCACACCTGCATGAATGTCCAGAGATTAGATTCACAATTCCACACTGGTTCCAACACCAGATATGAGAGTGAACACCTGTGAGTTAGGAACAAGTATGCAAGTCAGAATCTCAATGGTGAATTGGACTCATGTGTGAGAGCCCCAAGACCACCTGCAGACTTTATCTTGGTAGGAGAGTAACAGCCTCACATGTGTGCTGAATATTTGTCTGATAGTCATCATCTTTATTTGTGAAAGAGATTTACATATGAGAGTCACAGTTCCAACTTTTGACTGCCTCTGACTGTGAGATTCAGAACCTCAATAGTGAGTGGGATATGTCCACGTGAAAAAGTAATAATTCTTACCATTAGCTGTGTGTGCCTATAAGAGTCACAATCCCACCTTTTTGCTGGGCCCTGTTATAACACTCTCCATGCCACTCAGGGACTTTATAAAATATGTATGAGTGTTGAAATCAGTGACCTTTCCACAAGACAAAAGACCCAGTAAATTGCCCATTTCCTTAAGCCTAGGTGGAAGAGTCAATATTTTCTATTGCCTTGGTCCAGGTAAAAGAACAAGCATTATGCCTATGAGTTGGGCCTTGGTATATGGCACAGTCTCACATATGGGGAGGGACCATGCAGAAGTTTACATCACCTGAATGTGAGGAAACAAATGTTAATATTTTCCTTGTGGGCAGGACCCAGGGAGAGAGTTACATCACCTGGCTGCTTGGCCCAGTGATATGTTACAATGCCCAGGCAGAAAAGAGGAGTCACATCACTTAGATGCTGGGTACAGCAAAATGTCATAATGCCCCCTTTAATTATGGTTTAACTCAGAAAGGAGAGTCATATCACCTAGTTGATGGGTGCAGTAATATATAACAATCATCAATGGGCAAACCCCTGCCAAGAGTGTAGAGTCACATATCCTAGGTGATGGGCCCAGAGATATGTCAGAATGCTTTCTGTAAATGAGCCTAGAAAGAAGAGTCACATCACCAGGTGATTGGCCCAGAGATATTTAACACTTTCTCATGAAGGCAGGCCCAGGCAGGAATGTTATATCACCCATGTACTCAGCCCATGTATATGTCACAGTCCCAACTGTAGGCTTGGCCCAAGCAGACTGCTGAGGCAAGAGTAGGCAGACTGCTGAAAGAGTAATTTCCCAGGTATTGAAAATTGTATATGTTACAAACACCTTTGAGGGGGTCCAGGGATGATATTCACAACACCATATACCCTCAAGCTCCAGGTGTCAGAGTTCACTATTTCTGTGAGTTGGGTCCAAGTATGTGATCACAGTCTTAATGCTGGACTATATTTGTGCATGAGAGCTTCAAATCTACCTGTGTCCTGGTAGGGGAGTCACAGCCTCATAACTGTGTCTCACCTGTGTTCTGTGCCCTGTTATGACCCTCCATATGTATCACACAAGAACTTAATAGGATATGCACTTTATGGAGTGTCATAGTTCTCTGTGACCTTTCTACAAGGAGGGGACCTGAGACTATACAGGTGGCTCTAAGTCTGTCTATGAACATTAAAATCTCTCTCATTGGCTAGGTCCATGTGTAAGAATTACTATCATGCCTGTGAGCTAAACATAAGCATATTTCATAATTTAAACTGTAGGCATAAACTAGGCATGAGAATCACATAACTAAATACTGGACCAGGAATACGTCAATATGCCTCCTGTGTCTAGGGCCTACAGGTTTGTCACATCAGCTGAGTTTTGAGCTCAGCAATATGTCACAATGCCTCCTCTGGGCAAGGCCCAGACAGAGTCACTTACTGTGACTCATCTGAGTGTCACTGTGGGCTGACTGTGCATATGAGTGTGAGTTGGACCCAAGTACACCAGTAATAATCTCAACAATAATCTTACTCCATGCATAAGAGCCACATTTCCACCTGTGACTGTGTTCTGGTACAGGAGTCACATCCTACAGATGTGCTGAAACCTGGTCTTAGACATCACCTGGGTGATAGGCCAAGTAATGTGTCCAATACACATTTTTTACAGGATCTAGGCAGGAGAGGGAGTCACAACCCCTAGGTGATGGGCCATACATATGTCACAATGCCTCTTCTTGGCATTGCTCAGGTAGGAGAGTTGTGTCATTTGGGTGCAGGCCCCAGCAATATGCCACAATTCTCACTTGGTTCAGGGATCCAGGACAAAGAGGAGAGTCTCTTCACCTAGGTGATGGGCCCTGTGATATGTGACAACTCCCCTGTGGGCAGAAGAAGATAGTCACATCACCTAGGTGATGGGCCCAGAGATATGCCAAAATTCTCCATGAGGACAAGGCCTATGCAAGAGAATCACATTACCCAGGTCCTTGGCTCAGTTGTATTTTACTCTGCAGTTTGTAAGCTGTACCCAGGCAAGATAGTCAAATCAGTTAGTATATGTAACAAGCACACCTGTGGAACATCCAAGGATGAGATTCATAATCCCAAACGTGTCCCTCCTCAAGAGTCAATTCCTCCTGTGAGTTGGGCCCAACTATGCCAGTAATGATCTCAACAGAGGTCTGAATCTGAGCATGAGAGTCACAATCCCACCTGTGACTGTGTCCTGGTACAGGAGTCACATCCTACAAATGTGCTGAAACCTGTGTGGGAGTCACAATCTGTTCTGAGACTTTCATGCTGACATGGACCATACATCTTATCAGTTGCCCTTAGCCTAGGTATGTGAGTCAATGTATCTTCTACTGGCTAAGTACAGGTGTCAGAGTCATTAGGGTTCCTTTAAGTTTTATCTAGAAATAAGTCAGTATGTCATCTGTGCCTGGATCTTCATATGACAATAACAGTTCCAACTGTTGTCTATGTGTGTGAGATTCAGGACCTCATGTGGAAGATTTGTTTATGTGTGAGGATGAAAATTCCAGCCATCATCTGGGTGTGCCTCTGAGAGTCATCATCTTACATGTGTGCTAGGTCCTGTGATGACACTCTATGTGTCATGAAAATGCTTTATAGAATATACATGAGTGTCATAATTCTCTGATCTTTCTACAACTAAAAGACCCATGACCTTACTTGTTGCCCTAAGCCTAGTTGAAAACATAAAAATTTCTCTCTATTGGCTGTGCCTATGTATAAGAGTAATCATCAAGCTGTGAACTTTGGTGATTATGTCACAATTCCACCTGTTTGAAGGGACAAGGCAGGAGAGTCACATCACCTGAGTGCTGGGCCCAGTGATATGTCATAATGTCCATTATGGGCAGGGCACTAGTAATAGAGTCTGATCATCTTGAATCTTAGCCCAGGAGTATATTACAATCCCTCCTGTGGACAGAGACCATGCAGGAAAAACAGTCATGTCTTCCAGGTCCTCTGCTCAGTGATATGTCACAATCCTGGTTTAAGTAGGGCACAGGCAACAGAGAAAAGTCACATCATATAGGTGTTGGTCCCAATAAAATGCCACAATATCCACCAAGATCAGGGTCCTGGCAAGAGAGGAAAGTTAAATCACCTAGGTTACATTCTAGGTTCTGAAATATGTCACAATGCATTTTTTTGTTCTTGGCTCAGGCAAGAGAGAATTACATTACCTAGGTGACTAGCTGAGACATACATCAAAGTTGCCCCTGAGGGCAGGTCCCAGGCAGAAGAGTCATAGCACATAAATGTGTGACCCACATATCTGTAGCTTAGGCACAGCAAAACAAATCAGGTGCTAGGCAAAAGTATAAACCACAATTACCCCTGAGAGAAGGTCCAGGGATAAAACTTACAATCTTGCAAATGTCCAAAATTCAGATATGAGAGTCAACTCTTGCTGTTAGTGCCCTAACTTCATCTGCAAATATTGGCCTGGTAAGGTAGTCATAGCATCACTGGGGTGCTCAATCTTGGTCCAAGAGTCACTATATTACCTGTGGATTATATGTACATGAGAGAGTCAAAATTCCCAATTTCAACTATATTTGGGTGTGACACTCAGAACCTCAACAGTAGGCTGTGTATATTTAGGGGTTTGAGATGAAATTCCTTATCATTTATTTGCTAAGTCTGCATATGAGGGTGACTATCTCACCTCTGTGCTGGGCTTTCTCATGACACACTCTTTTTACCTGAGGGCTTCACATGTTATGCTTGGGCATGTAAATCTTCTCTGAGACCTTCAGGCTATTACGGACCCTCTATCTGACCAATCGCCCTAAGCTCAGGCATGAGTGTCAACATTTTTTTATTGGCTGGGTTTAGGAATGACAATCATCACCGTGACTGTGAACTAAGTCCAGAAATGAGTCACCATCCCATCTGTGACTGGATCCACATATGACGATCTCAATTTCAACTGTGGACTTCATCTGTATTTGTTAAACAGAGGAATGAAAGGTATTACTTTCATAGAATAGTGCTAAAACTTGTTCTGAAATATTATGTGAATGTTTATTCTTTGGCGGTAGATGTGACTTGGATATGAACCTGGAGAAAAAATACAGCTTCGGGTGGCAGGGAGGTGGGGAGTGAGGTGGAGAAATTGATGAGTGATGTGAGACTAGGAGCTGAAGGGTGGGGGATAAGAATCTGGAAGGGGAATAAAAATTTTTCAAATGACTCATCCTTTTTTTTCCTTTTGTTCATCAAGAGCTTCATTTCTTCCCACTGACCTTTAAAATAAAATTATTGAAAAGAAATAGAAGGAAAACAACCTTTATTTACCTATTAGGGAATTAAGTAAATGGAGGAATGTGCACTCCTATTTGTGACTGCCTGAATTTATTCAAAAAATCCAATTTCAAGCTTTGGCATGTTTAAAAAGTTTCAATTGTGTATCTAGCACATGTTAGTGGGGAAGGGAAGGAAGCAATATTTAGGGAGTGCCTTCTATATGCTAAGGATGTTTCCACATTATTGCATTCAGTCTTCTCAGAAAATCTGAGAAGTAAGAACTAACGAGGGGGAGACCAACCATTCCACTATGGACCATATGATTGCTGTGTCCACTTTCTCAGGTCTAAATATTAGAGAGGATGAATTCTCTGAGGAAATGAGGAAATGACATATAGCTAATGTAAACAAATTCTAAATTCTCTGGAACAGTGAGACTATTTCTATGTTTATTTAGGTATCTTTTGGATGATTATTTTAGAAAGTGGAAAATAAAAACACTCATTTGTAGAAATATAACCATTTAAAAACTTAGCCTTAACACAACAAAATCTTTTACCAACACCTACAGGAGATACATAAACAGTTAAAAGTCCAGGTGTGGTTTCTCACACCTGTAATCCCAGCATTTTGGAGGCCAAGGCAAGAGAATTGCTGAGTCCAGGGGTTTGAGACCAGATTGGGCAACACAGCAGAACACCTTCATCTCTCTGAAAAAAAGAACAAATAAATAAAAATTAGTCTGGCATGGCTGTGCATGTTTATAGTCCCAGCTACTAACCCGAGGTGGGAAAATCCTTTGAGCTATGATTATTCCACTTCAGTCCGCCTGGACGACAGAATGAGATTCTTTCTAAACAACAAGAACAAAAATAAATAAATAATTAAAGTTGGCCAGGTGCAATGGGTCATGCCTGTAATCCCAGCACTTTGGGAGGCTCAGAAAGGTGGATCCCTTAAGGTCAGGAGTTTGAGACCTTTCTGGCCAACATGGAGAATCCCTGTTTCTACTAATACAAAAATTAGCCAGGTTTGGTTGTGTGCAGAAGTAATTCCAACTATTCGGGAGGCTGAGGCTGGACAATCAGTTGAACCCAGGAGGCAGATACTACAGGGAGCTGAGATTTCAACATTGCACTCCAGCCTGAGTGCCACAGTGAGTCTTTATCTCCAAAGGGAAAACTAATTTAAAAAGATTTTAGGCCAAAAATATTTTATAAGTTTACATTTACAAAGCATACATTCAAAGGCAGTTTATTACATGGCCTGTCATGTTTTAAATTTAGTAGGAGTGTCATTCTTACGTTAACTTTATTTTATTTTTTTTAATTTTTTATTGGATTATAGGTTTTGGGGTACATGAGCAGAGCATGCAAGACAGTTGCGTAGGTACACACATGGCAGTGTGCTTTGCTTTTCTTCTCCCATTCAACCACATTTGGCATTTCTCCCTAGGCTATCCCACCCCACCTCCTCCTCCCACTAGCCCTCCCCTTTTCCCCCCAATAGACCCCAGTGTTTAGTACTCCCCTTTCTGTGTCCATGTGTTCTCATTTTTCATCACCCACCTATGAGTGAGAATATGCGGTGTTTCATTTTCTGTTCTTGTGTCAGTTTGCTGAGGATGACGTTCTCCAGATTCATCCATGTCCCTACAAACGACACGAACTCATCATTTCTGATTGCTGCCTAATATTCCATGGTGTATATGTGCCACATTTTTCCAATCCAGTCTATTATCAATGGGCATTTGGGTTGATTACAGGTCTTTGCTATTGTAAACAGTGCTGCAATGAACATTCGTGTACATGTGTCCTTATAGTAGAACGATTTATAGTCTTTTGGATATATACCCAGTAATGGGATTGCTGGGTCAAATGGAATTTCTATTTCTAAGGCCTTGAGGAATCGCCACACTGTCTTCCACAATGGTTGAACTAATTTACACTCCCACCAACAGTGTAAAAGTGTTCCTTTTTCTCCACATCCTCTCCAGCATCTGTTGTCTCCAGATTTTTTAATGATCGCCATTCTAACTGGCGTGAGATGGTATCTCAATGTGGTTTTGATTTGCATCTCTCTGATGACCAGTGACAATGAGCATTTTTTCATATGACTGTTGGCCTCATATATGTCTTCTTTCGTAAAGTATCTGTTCATATCCTTTGCCCACTTTTGAATGGGCTTGTTTGTTTTTTTCCTGTAAATCTGTTTGAGTTCTTTGTAAATTCTGGATATCAGCCCTTTGTCAGATGGGTAGACTGCGAAAATTTTTTCCCATTCTGTTGGTTGCCGATCCACTCTAGTGACTGTTTCTTTTGCCGTGCAGAAGCTGTGGAGATTCATTAGGTCCCATTTGTGTATTTTGGCTTTTGTTGCCAATGCTTTTGGTGTTTTGTTCATGAAGTCCTTGCCTACTCCTATGTCCTGGATAGTTTTGCCTAGATTTCCTTCTAGGGTTTTTATGGTGCCAGGTCTTATGTTTAAGTCTTTAATCCATCTAGAGTTAATTTTAGTGTAAGGTGTCAGGAAGGGGTCCAGTTTCTGCTTTCTGCACATGGCTAGCCAGTTTTCCCAACACCATTTGTTAAACATGGAATCCTTGCCCCATTGCTTGTTTTTGTCAGGTTTATCAAAGATTGTATAGTTGTATGTATGTTGTGTTGCCTCCGGTGCCTCTGTTTTGTTCCATTGGTCTATATCTCTGTTTTGGTACCAGTACCATGCTGTTTTGATTACTGTAGCCTTGTAGTATCGTTTGAAATCCGGTAGTGTGATGCCCCCCGCTGTGTTCTTTTTGCTTAGAATTGACTTGGCTATGCGGGCTCTCTTTTGCTTCCATATGAAGGTCATGGTGGTTTTTTCCAGTTCTGTGAGGAAAGTCAGTGGCAGTTTGATGGGGATAGCGTTGATTCTGTAAATTACTTTGGGCAGTATAGCCATTTTCACGATATTAATTCTTCCTAACCATGAACATGGAATGTTTCTCCATCTGTTTGTGTCCTCTCTGATTTCGTTGAGCAGTGGTTTGTAGTTCTCCTTGAAGAGGTCCCTTACGTTCCTTGTGAGTTGTATTCCAAGGTATTTTATTCTTTTTGTAGCAATTGCGAATGACAGTTCGCTCTTGATTTGGCTTTCTTTAAGTCTGTTATTGGTGTAGACGAATGCTTGTGATTTTTGCACATTGATTTTATATCCTGAGACTTTGCTGAAGTTGCTTATCAGTTTCAGGAGTTTTTGGGCTGAGGCCATGGGGTCTTCTAGGTATACTATCATGTCGTCTGCAAATAGAGACAATTTGGCTTCCACCTTTCCTATTTGAATACCCTTTATTTCTTTTTCTTGCCTGATTGCTCTGGCTAGAACTTCCAGTACTATATTGAATAGGAGTGGTGAGAGAGGGCATCCTTGTCTAGTGCCAGATTTCAAAGGGAATGCTTCCAGTTTTTGCCCATTCAGTATGATATTGGCTGTTGGTTTGTCATGAATAGCTTTTATTACTTTGAGATACGTTCCATCGATACCAAGTTTATTGAGGGTTTTTAGCATAAAGGGCTGTTGAATTTTGTCAAATGCCTTCTCTGCGTCAATTGAGATAATCATGTGGTTTTTGTTTTTGGTTCTGTTTATGTGGTGAATTACGTTGATAGACTTGCGTATGTTGAACCAGCCTTGCATCCCCGGGATGAATCCTACTTGATCATGATGAATAAGTTTTTTGATTTGCTGTTGCAATCGGCTTGCCAATATTTTATTGAAGATTTTTGCATCTATGTTCATCATGGATATTGGCCTGAAGTTTTCCTTTCTCGTTGGGTCTCTGCCGGGTTTTGGTATCAGGATGATGTTGGTCTCATAAAATGATTTGGGAAGGATTCCCTCTTTTTGGATTGTTTGAAATAGTTTTAGAAGGAATGGTACCAGCTCCTCCTTGTGTGTCTGGTAGAATTCGGCTGTGAACCCGTCTGGACCTGGGCTTTTTTGTGTGGTAGGCTCTTAATTGCTGCCTCAACTTCAGACCTTGTTATTGGTCTATTCATAGTTTCAGCTTCCTCCTGGTTTAGGCTTGGGAGGACACAGGAGTCCAGGAATTTATCCATTTCTTCCAGGTTTACTAGTTTATGTGCATGTAGTTGTTTGTAATATTCTCTGATGATGGTTTGAATTTCTGTGGAATCTGTGGTGATTTCCCCTTTATCATTTTTTATTGCATCTATTTGGTTGTTCTCTCTTTTATTTTTAATCAGTCTGGCTAGTGGTCTGTCTATTTGGTTGATCTTTTCAAAAAACAAGCTCTTGGATTTATTGATTTTTTGAAGGGTTTTCTTGTCTCAATCTCCTTCAGCTCAGCTCTGATCTTAGTAATTTCTTGTCTTCTGCTGGGTTTTGAGTTTTTTTGATCTTGCTCCTCTAGCTCTTTCAATTTTGACGATAGGGTGTCAATTTTGGATCTCTCCATTCTCCTCATATGGGCACTTATTGCTATATACTTTCCTCTAGAGACTGCTTTAAATGTGTTCCAGAGGTTCTGGCACGTTGTGTCTTCGTTCTCATTGGTTTCGAAGAACTTCTTTATTTCTGCTTTCATTTCGTTGTTTACCCAGTCAACATTCAAGAGCCAGTTGTTCAGTTTCCATGAAGCTGTGTGTTTCTGGGTCGGTTTCTGAATTCTGAGTTCTAACTTGATTGCACTATGGTCTGAGAGGCTGTTTGTTATGATTTCAGTTGTTTTGCATTTGTTGAGCAGTGCTTTACTTCCAATTATGTGGTCAATTTTAGAGTAGGTGTGATGTGGTGCTGAGAAGAATGTGTATTCTGTGGATTTGGGGTGGAGAGTTCTGTAAATGTCCACCAGGTTTGCTTGCACCAGGTCTGAGTTCAAGCCCTGGGTATCCTTGTTGATTTTCTGTCTGGTTGATCTGTCTAGTATTGACAGTGGAGTGTTAAAGTCTCCCACTATTATTGTGTGGGAGTCTAAGTCCTTTTGTAAGTCATTAAGAACTTGCCTTATGTATCTGGGTGCTCCTGTGTTGGGTCCATATATGTTTAGGATCGTTAGCTCTTCTTGTTGTATCGATCCTTTTACCATTAATTAATGGCCTTCTTTGTCTCTTTTGATGTTTGTTACTTTAAAGTCTATTTTATCAGAGATGAGAATTGCAACTCCTGCTTTTTTTTTGCTTTCCATTAGCTTCGTAAATCTTCCTCCATCCCTTTATTTTGAGCCTTTGTGTATCCTTGCATGTGAGATGGGTTTCCTGGATACAGCACACTGATGGGTTTTGGATTTTTATCCAATTTGCCAGTCTGTGTCTTTTGATTGGTGCATTTAGTCCATTTACATTTAGGGTTAATATTGTTATGTGTGAATTTGATACTGCCATTTTGATGCTAAGTGGCTGTTTTGCCTGTTAGTTGTTGTAGATTCTTCATTATGTTGAAGCTCTTTAGCATTCAGTGTGATTTTGGAATGGCTGGTACTGGTTGATCATTTCTATGTGTAGTGCCTCTTTTAGGAGCTCTTGTAAAGCAGGCCTGGTGGTGACAAAATCTCTAAGTACTTGCTTGTTCGCAAAGGAGTTTATTCTTCCTTCACTTCTGAAGCTCAGTTTGGCTGGATATGAAGTTCTGGGTTGAAAGTTCTTTTCTTTAAGAATGTTGAATATTGGCCCCCACTCTCTTCTGGCTTGTAGTGTTTCTGCTGAGAGATCTGCTGTGAGTCTGATGGGCTTCCCTTTGTGGGTGACCTGACCTTTCTCTCTGGCTGCCCTTAGTATTCTCTCCTTTATTTCAACCCTGTTGAATCTGACGATTATGTGCCTTGGGGTTGCTCTTCTTGTGGAATATCTTTGTGGTGTTCTCTGTATTTCCTGCAATTGAGTGTTGGCTTGTCTTGCTAGGTGGGGGAAATTTTCCTGGATGATGTCCTGAAGAGTATTTTCCAGCTTGGATTCATTCTCTTCGTCCCCTTCTGGTACACCTATCAAACGTAAGTTAGGTCTTTTCACATAGTCCCACATTTCTTGGAGACTTTGTTCATTCCTTTTTGCACTTTTTTCTCTGATCTTGGTTTCTCGTTTTATTTCATTGAGTTGGTCTTCGACTTCAGATATTCTTTCTTCTGCTTGGTCAATTCGGCTATTGAAACTTGTGTTTGCTTTGCGAAGTTCTCGTATTGTGTTTTTCCGCTCCTTTAATTCATTCATATTCCTCTCTAAGGTATCCATTCTTGTTATCATTTCCTTGAATCTTTTTTCAAATCTTTTTTCAAGGTTCTTAGTTTCTTTGCATTGATTTAATACATGATCTTTTAGCTCACAAAAGTTTCTCATTATCCATCTTCTGAAGTCTAATTCCGTCATTTCGTCACAGTCATTCTCCGTCCAGCTTTGCTCTCTTGCTGGTGAGGAGTTTTGGTCCTTTCTAGGATGCGAGGTGTTCTGGTTTCGGGTGTTTTCCTCCTTTTTGCGCTGGTTTCTTTCCATCTTTGTGGATTTGTCCGCTGGTCGTCTGCGTAGTTGCTGACTTTTCATTTGGGTCTCTGAGTGGACACCCAGAATGTTGATGATGAAGTATTTCTGTTGCTTTGTTTTCCTTCTACCAGTCTAGCCCCTTCGCTGTACGACTGCTGAGGTCCGCTCCAGACCCTGCTTGTCTGGGGTGCACCTCTAGTAGCTGTGGCACAGCGAGGGATGCTACCAGTTTCTTTTTCTGCTCTCTTTGTCCCAGGATGATGCCTGCCTAATGTCAGTCTTTTGGATATAGAGGGGTCAGGGAGCTGCTTGAGGAGACAGTTTGTACTTTATAGGGGTTTAATTGCTGAGCTGTTCACTCTGTTGTTCATTCAGGGCTGTTAGGCTGCTATGTTTGATTCTGCTGCAACAGAGCTCATTAAAAAACCCCCCTTTTTTTTTTCTCAAATGCTCTGTATTGAGGGGTTTGGGCTTTATTTTTGGATGTCCGATCAGGTGTCCTGCCCAGCTGGAAGGCAGACTAGCCACTGTTTGGCTGCCGAGGCTCCGCCCTGCTGTTGTGTGATTCGTGCTGTTCCTGCTGGCTCTGCTGTGGTCTCCGCCACGCCCTGCGGCGGAGTCTCTTTGTTGTAGCGTGTTGCCTCAGCAACGGCCGGCTGCGTCAGCAGTGGGCGTGTATCTCCGTTGGGGCGGGTTGCCTTGGCAACGGCTGGCTGCGTCAGCAGTGGGCGTGTATCTCAGTTGGGGCGGGTTGCCTCGGTAGTGGTGGACGCCCCTCCCCCACAGAGCATCTCGGACCGTCTGCTTGGGATAGTTTGAAATCGCGGTTTTGTTCGTCCCACTGGGTATCCCAATTCCTGCAATCCCCTGGGCTGGGCTACTGTCCAAGTCTCATTCAGTCTCAAGTCCAGCCCTCTCAAGTCTCAGGTTGCCGGTTCAACAGGGCACCCGGACAAGCGCGCCCTGTGGGGATTGCTGGGTAGGGCCGGCCGCCGCCGCCCCAGCTGCCGGCTTCGCCAGGCAGCCCTACTGCCTGGTGTCCCGTGTCTTTTTTATACTTGGGAGTTTCCCCGTTCTGTGGGCAACAAAGATCAGTCTGGAAATACCGCTCTGACTCACCATTTGCAGATTCAATGAGAAGAGCTCCAATCCTGGGTTGTTCTCACAGCTCCATCTTGAGTCCTCTCCACGTTAACTTTATTTTAATTGGAAATGTATGAAGCTAATAGGAGTTATAAATTTTTGATTTTATTGTTTTTCAACTTAGTAAGTGCTTTTATTTATTAATTATTAAATTTCAGGCTGGAACCAAGCATGTGTTCATGTGTTTGCATTTTCCTTCGTTAGGAAATTTCCAGCTGACATCAGAGAAATATTCAGGCTATTTATGCATACAGGCCTTAACAAAAATATATTTTTCTTTTTGTTAGTATTTATAATCTATACATTATGCAAACCCTACAGGGGTTTATTTATACACCGACTGGGTACACAGTCGGTATATAAATGATGAGTTGGATGAGATATATTGATACAAGCATGCAATGCACAATAATTACATCAGGGTAAATGGGGTATCTATCACCTCCAGCATTTATCCTTTATTTGTGTTACAAACAATCCAGTTATTCTCTTATAGTTATTTTAAAATGTACAATAAATTATTGTTGACTGTAGTCACTTTGTTGTGCTGTTAAATACTAAATCTTATTCATTGTATATAACTATATTTTTGTACCCACTAACCTTACGCATTCCTTACTAATCTCCTAATTCCCTTTCCAGCCTCTGGTAACTATTCTTCTACTTTCTATGTCCACGAGTTCAATTCTTTTAAATTTTCTCTCCCACAAAACAAGTGAGATCATGGAAGGTTATTTTGTGATTTTTGTTTTGTTTTGTTTTTAACTTGTCTATTTTGCTTTGGCTGCTTGTGCTTTAGGGGTACTACTCAAGAAATATTTTCTTAGACCAATGTCCTGGAGAGTTTTCCCAATGATTTTTTAGTAGTCTCATAATTTGCAGTTTTAGATTTAAGCTCCTAATTTATTTGGATATGATTTTTCTATATGATAAGTGTTAGGGGCAGGAGAATCACTTGAACTCAGGAGGCAGAGGTTGTATGGAGCCAAGATCGTGCCACTGCACTGCAGCCTGGGTGACAGAGGGAGACTCTATCTCAAACCACATACATATATGTTTGACTGACCAAAATCCCAGAGGTTAAATATGGAAACTTTTTAATTGTGGAAATGTACATGTGCATATGGACAAGAACAGAAAAAAATTAAAAACTAAAAATAGCTTCTTTACAATGGTAAGACATAACTTTAAAATATATTTCGAGGTGGGTGGATCACCTGAGGTTAAGAGTTCAAGACCAGCCTGGCCAACATGATGAAACCTCATCTCTTCTAATAATGAAAAAAAAAAAATAGCTGGGCGTTGTGGCATGGGACTATAGTCCCAGCTACTCAGGGAGGCTGAGATCATTTCACTGGTATGACAGTCTCTCAGTGTGTAGTGAACCATGCAGCAGCCTCTGTTTAAGACCTGTGGTCTCTCAGCAAAAGTGACGGCTCAAGCATGTGCAAACCTTTTTCATTTCATACTTTCCTTGTGTACTTCCCCACAACCGTACAGAAAGAGATCTGAATGACTGTTTTGCCGCTGCAACTACTGCTACTCCTACTAAAAAGTTCTATGTTCTCTGTTATGTATTTTACCACCTAATGACACCTTCACAGGGTCTTACACCCAGCATCTAATTACTGATTCTAGTTGGTATTATTTTTGTGTATTGTCCATTTTAATATATTTAAGGTTTTATTTTGTAACAAATCTTGGTTCATGAACATTCAAATAAAATCAAAAGTGTCCATATGCATGGAAAGAGTGTTCTAGGTTGCAAACATAGTAATAAATTGCAGACCTCATAAAATTAGAGCTCAAGTAAGAATACCGCTTCCATTTATGGAAGCATGTAGAACTCCAGTTTCCTTTCCTGTCATTAAATTTAGGTCATGTGGTCTGTCAATTGTTTCTCCCATTTCAATGAATTTTATGTTGTCTGCATATTCTTTTGTCCTCCATCCCAAAAGGGTAAAATGTTTTCTTTTAAAAACACTGTTTTCTACATGTTTTCTCTTGAAAACACTGACATTTTCTATTATGTATTTTATTTTATTTGTGATAGAGGCATTTAACATAAGATATACTCTCTTAGCAAAGTTTTAAGGACATAATTCAGTACCATTAACTATAGAAACTATTCTGTGCCTCTAGACCTCTAGGACATATTCATGTTGCATAATTAAAATCTTGTACCCTTTGACTAATACCACCCTCTTTTCCCCTCCCTGAGTCCATGGCAAGCACCACTGTACTCTCTGTCTCTATAGATTTGACTATTCTAGAGTCCTCATGAAAGTGGATCACATAGGATTGTCACTCTATGACTGTCTTATTTCACTTAGCATAGTGTTCTCCAGGTTTATCTATGTTGTTGCAATGCATTTCCTTCTTATTCTGAGACTAGATACTATTCCGTTGTATGTATACACAATATTTTCTTTGCCCATTCACCCATCTATGGATATTAGGTTGCTTCCATGTTTTTGGTATTGTAAATAATGTTGTAATAAACATAACATGCTGACATCTTTTTGAGATTTTGATTTTGGATCCTCTGGTTATATACCCAGAAGGTGAGATTGCTCTGCATTGTTCTTTTTTTTTTTTTTGAGATGGGGTTTCACTCTTGTTACCCAGACTGAAGTGCAATCATGCAATCTCGGCTCACTGCAACCTCTGCCTCCTGGGTTTAGGCAATTCTCCTGCCTCAGCCTCCTGAGTAGCTGGATTACAGGCATGCACCACCCTGCCCGGCTAATTTTATTTTATTTTTTGTATTTTGAGTAGAGACGGGGTTTCACCAAGTTGACCCGGATGGTCTCGATCTCTTCACCTCGTGATCCACCTGCCTCAGCCTCCCAAAGTGCTGGGATTACAGGCATGAGCCACTGCGCCCGGCCTCTGCATTGTTCTTTATAGTGACTGCATCAACTTACATTTCCACCAACAGGGTTTCAATTTTGCTACATCCTCACCAATTTTTGTTATCATTGTTTGATATATTAGTCAATTTAAAAGATGTGAGGTGACATCTAATTGTTTTGATTTGGATTTTCCCAATGATTAGTGTTGAGTACCTTGTCATATACTTCATGGCCATTTATATGTCTTCTTTTGAAGAAATGTCTTTCTAAGTTCTTTTCTCACTTTTTAGTTGGGTTTTTTGGTTTTTCTTTTGTGCTGTGGGAGTTGCTTATATATTTTGGATATCAACACCTCATCAGATAAATAATTTACAAGTATTTTTGCCTGTTATTTAGGTTGCCTTCTTTAGTCTGTTGATAGTTTTCTTTTCTGTACAGAAGTTGTTTAGTTTGATATAATCCCACTTGTCTATTTTTGTTTTTCTTGCCTGTACTTTTGATATCATATCCAATAAATAATTGCATGGGCCAATGTTAAGAAGATTTCCCCTTATGTACTCTTCTAAGAGTTTTATCATTTCATATTTTACATGTAAGCATTTAATCCATTTGAGTTGATATTTTGTACTATGTGAAAAAGGTCCAATTTTATTCTTTTGCATGTTAATATTCAGTTTTCCAAGTAGCATTTATTGAAGTGACTATTTTTCCCCATTTAATATTCTTGTCATCCTTGTTGAAAATTAATTGACTCATTACTTCATTTATCAATAAAATGTACTCTCTTATTTTCCATTAGCCAATCATATTTGTTTTCATCATTAAAAACCTTTTTTCTCTAACTTCTTCAAAGTAATTCCTTCGTGATCCCAGGACTACAGCATATCTGTTAACACATATGTACATTCAGGTTTAGCTACAACTGACATTTACTTAAAAATATTGTTCATGGTTTTATTAGGTTTTTAGGGTTACTGTCCATAAATAAACCTTAATAAGCTAAGAACCTACTTTCTTTACTATTCTCCACAATGCATTGGCCTGCTATCACCAGTTAATATCTTACATGAAGAACAAACATCACTTAACTCACATTGCAGTGTTGGACTTCTGTATATAAGCATTCAAATTAGCACATTCCTATGCTTGAGAAAAATCAATCCAGGATGATAATACCACAAGTAAGTATTAACCCTAACTAACACATGTGAGTAGATTAAATAATACTAAAACACTTTGATAAATTAAAATCGATACTTAAGACTGAGTATGGTGGCTTACACCTTTAATATCAGCACTTTGGTAGGCTGAGGCAGACAGATTACCAGAGGTCGGGAGTTCAAGATCAGCCTGATCAACATGGAGAAACCTCATATCTACTCAAAATACAAAATTTTACTGGGAGTTGTGGTGCATAGCTGTAATCCCAGCTTCTCGGGAGACTGAGGGAGGAAAATCACTTGAACCTGGGAGGTGGAGGTTGAGGCGAGCCAAGATTACACCATTGCACCCCAGCTAGGGCAACGAGGGCAAAACACCATTTCAAAAGAAAAAGGAATTTAAATTTAAATAGTAACTTAAAATATGAGTTACTATTATTGGTATAGAAAAACTATTAGGGACTTACTGAATTACATTTATTTAAAAGACATTTTGAAAATGATTTACAGGAAAATACATATGAATTTTATAGTACAATAAAAATAAAAGACAATAAGCACATTTTCTAAACTGTTATTGTTTCTCAAATCTATTTCAGTGAATAGATTTATATTTCTTTTACCAGAGTTCAGACAAATTCCAACCACTAGTATTGGCCTGTAGGTCTTTTATATTCTTTATTCACCAAAGTGAAATGCCCTAGCTTGGCTATAATGAAGACATTTTAAAAAATACTGCTAACTTTATTTTGCCCACCCTGAGCCATGTAGGGCATTTTGCTCCAAAAGCTTGTGTTCTGAGACACCTGGCATCTATGTAACCAATTTTCTGAAAAACAGGGCCCACCTGCCCTGTACATTTTGTATCTGCAACTGTGTAACTGCTACCCCACACTGCTACTTCACATTCTGAGTAAAAAAACAACTTCAAGTAGAACTTTTTTGTTAGGCATCCCCCTTCCCCTAACCCGATCCTTCTGCTTCTGTAATAATCTGCTTACCATCTCCTGACCCTAAACTGGTATAAAAATGTCAACTGCCCTTTGTTCTTGGATGAGAGAATTGAGCTCTAGCTGACTCTTGGGCTCCAGCAGAAAGGCAGACTCTCAACAAACTCAGCACGTGGCGCTTCTGTTTAAACTCGCTCGGGTATAACAAAAGGGAGTAAATCAAATATAAAATAGGACCAAAAATAATTTTTAAAAAGAGAAAACATCTTTTGGCAAGAAATTTACCTGGAGTTTTTTTTATTAATAAATGAGAAGTGTGTTTGGTGGACTGGATTTCCCATGAACTAACACCCAGTTTGAATATTCTGCTATTGAATACATCAACAGATGTGCACAAATTCTTTTTTGCCATTTTTATTACTCAGAAGCTTTAAGAAGAAAGTTGCCCAAATAAAATACTGACTGTGGGAAAATTATTTAGAATGTAAATGTGTCCCTTTGTTTCATTTTTAACTACTTTTAGCTCTTACTCCATAGTCCACATTGGTTTCTGTTGAGTAAACACAACTTTCTTTAGTGTGAATAATTAATAACGCAAATGATAGAGAATACATGGCTGGTAGAGATCATTTGTTAATCTGAAATCAGTTTTGTCATTGAATGCTTCATCAATAATATTTCTATGTGCAATATAGAAGTTTAGCTCTGTGATAAGAGGTTTATCACCAAACCAGTTAACTGTCTATATAGTTTTTACCATTTTACCTGTCATTGGGTAGACAAAGAGTTTGGGTACATAAAGGGCCAGATACAGATTATCAGATTGACAGCTCAAGGTGATTTTTTGGAGTAACTAGTAGATGATACACCAATTATTAAAATGTACATATTAAAAAATTGTGGCCAGGCACTGTGGCTCACACCTCTAATCCTAGCACTTTGGGAGGCTAAGGCAGGTGGATCACCAGGGCCAGGAGTTCAAGACCATCCCGACCAACATTGTGAAACCCTGTCTCTACTAAAAATACAAAATTTAGCCAGGCGTTGTGGCATTGCCTATAATTCCAGCTACTCAGGAAGCTGAGGCAGGAGAATTGCTTGAACCCTGGAGTTGGACATTGCAGTGGGTCGAGATTGGCCATTGCATTCCAGCTTGGGTGACAGAACAAGAATCCATCTCCAAAAAAGTAGCCATTTTCCACTGTACCCCACCAGGCTCCCACCTCATAATTCTAAGCAATAATTACTGTTCTGATTTAATAGTAGAATATGTGGAGATATACTCTTCAAAGAAAAAATTGGTGCCATATAATTTGGCTAGAAGACAGAATTCTTGAAATTGTATTTTTATCCTGGCAACTCGGGGTCACATGGGATCCATATGGTTGGCTTTTTAAAATGATCTTCATCTGTAACTTCAGCTACTCAGGAAGCTGACGCAGGAGAATTGCTTGAACCCTGGGTCTGCACCTCCTGAGTAACTGGGATGACATTTCTGCGGTGCACTTGCAAATCTGATTAGGGATAAGCTTTCTTTTCATTTAGTAACATGGGAACTAGATTTTAATCTTCATGAGTGACAAAAAAAAGCATGTTTAGTTTCAAAAAGCAAAACATTTACACTTTGGGTTTAATATCTGAGCAATTTACTGAAAAGATTCAACTGTAAGAAAAAAGTTTAAATAGTTTAAACTTCATAATTGCCGGACCACGCGGCCTCATAGTGCTCAGTAGTTATATTATTTTTTTAACTTTTTAATATATTTAGACACTGTGGAACTGAACTTTGGAAAAGTTGGTGGTTTGCGGAATTTTATATTGGCAGGTGACTATTCTCAACCTCTTGGTGAAATGAGTTACTTATAACTGCTTCTCTAGTGTACTGTTTAATGTTGAGTCCAACTTAAAGTTTTCAAAGCTAAGTCCAATAAAAATGATATAACTAAATATAAACATGTTAGTAGAAGACTATATATGAAACCATCATTTATGTTAAAATGTTTCCTTTTGTTCTAATTGGCAATATCTTTTTTTTGAATTTTTATTGCATTTTAAGTTTTGGGGTACATGAGCAGAACATGCAAGACAATTGTATAGGTACACACATGGCAGTGTGTTTTGCTTCATTTCTCCCCTTCACCCACATTTGGCATTTCTCCCCAGGCTATACCTCCCCACCGCCCCCTCCCACTGGCCCCCCACTTTTCCCCACAATAGACCCCAGTGTTTAGTACTCCCCTCCCTGTGTTCATGTGTTCTCATTTTTTATCACCTGCCTATGAGTGAGAATATGCGGTGTTTCATTTTCTGTTCTTGTGTCAGTTTGCTGAGGATGATGTTCTCCAGATTCATCCGTGTCCCTACAAACGACACAAACTCATCACTTCTGATTGCTGCATAATATTCCGTGGTGTATATATGCGACATTTTCCCAATCCAGTCTATCATCAATGAGCATTTGGGTTAATTCCATGTCTTTGCTATTGTAAACAGTGCTGCAATTAACATTCGTGTACATGTGTCCTTATAGTAGAACGATTTATAGTCTTTTGGATATATACCCAGTAATGGGATTGCTGGGTCAAATGGAATTTCTATTTCCAAGGCCTTGAGGAATCGCCACACTGTCTTCCAAAGTGGTTGAACTAATTTACAGTCCCACCAACAGTGTAAAAGCATTCCTTTTTCTCCACATCCTCTCCAGCATCTGTTGTCTCCAGATTTTTTAATGATCGCCATTCTAACTGGTGTGAGATGGTATCTCAATGTGGTTTTGATTTGCATCTCTCTGATGACCAGTGACGATGAGCATTTTTTCATATGATTGTTGGCCTCATATATGTCTTCTTTCGTAAAGTGTCTGTTTATATCCTTTGCCCACTTTTGAATAGGCTCGTTTGTTTTTTTTTTCCTGTAAATCTGTTTGAGTTCTTTGTAAATTCTGTATATCAGCCCTTTGTCAGATGGGTAAACTGCAAAAATTTTTTCCCATTCTGTTGGTTGCCAATTTACTCTGGTGACTTTCTTTTACCATGCAGAAGCTGTGGAGTTTGATTAGGTCCCATTTGTGTATTTTGGCTTTTGTTGCCAATGCTTTTGGTGTTTTGTTTACGAAGTCCTTGCCTACTCCTATGTCCTGGATGGTTTTGCCTAGATTTCCCTCTAGGTTTTTTATCGTGCCAGGTGTTATGTTTAAGTCTTTCATCCATCTGGAGTTAATTTTAGTGTAAGGTGTCAGGAAGGGGTCCAGTTTCTGCTTTCTGCACATGGCTAGCCAGTTTTCCCAACACCATTTGTTAAACAGGGAATATTTCCCCATTGCTTGTTTTTGTCAGGTTTATCAAAGATTGTATAGTTGTAGATATATTGTGTTGCCTCCGGTGCCTCAGTTTTGTTCCGTTGGTCTATATCTCTGTTTTGGTACCAGTACCATGTTGTTTTGATTACTGTAGCCTTGTAGTATCGTTTGAAATCCGGTAGTGTGATGCCCTCCACTGTGTTCTTTTTGCTTAGAATTGACTTGGCTATGCGGGCTCTCTTTTGGTTCCATATGAAGTTCATGGTGGTTTTTTCCAGTTCTGTGAAGAAAGTCAATGGTAGCTTGATGGAGATAGCGTTGATTCTGTAAATTACTTTGGGCAGTATAGCCATTTTCACGATATTAATTCTTCCTAGCCATGAACATGGAATGTTTCTCCATCTGTTTGTGTCCTCTCTGATTTCGTTGAGCAGTGGTTTGTAGTTCTCCTTAAAGAGGTCCTTTACGTTCCTTGAGATTTGTATTCCAAAGTATTTTATTCTTTTTGTAGCAATTGTGAATGGCAGTTCATTCTTGATATGATGGAGTCAGTTTCTTTAAGTCTGTTATTGGTGTAGATGAATGCTTGTGATTTTTGCACATGGATTTTATATCCTGAGACTTCGCTGAAGTTACTTATCAGTTTCAGGAGTTTTTGGGCTGAGGCGATGGGGTCTTCTAGGTATACTATCATGTCGTCTGCAAATAGAGACAATTTGGCTTCCACCTTTCCTATTTGAATACCCTTTATTTCTTTTTCTTGCTGGATTGCTTTGACTAGAACTTCCAGTACTATATTGAATAGGAGTGGTGAGAGAGGGCATCCTTGTCTAGTGCCAGATTTCAAAGGGAATGCTTCCAGTTTTTGCCCATCCAGTATGATATTGGCTGTTGGTTTGTAATAAATAGCTTTGATTACTTTGAGATACGTTCCATCGATACCGAGTTTATTGAGGGTTTTTAGCATAAAGGGCTGTTGAATCCAGCTGGAAAATACTCTTCAGGACATCATCCAGGAAAATTTCCCCCACCTCCAAGACAGGCCAACACTCAAATGCAGTAAATACAGAGAACACCACAAAGATATTCCGCAAGAAGAGCAACCCAAAGGCATAAAATTGTCAGATTCATCAAGGTTGAAATGAAGGAGAAAATACTAAGGGCAGCCAGAGAGAAAGGTCGGTCACCCACAAAGGGAAGCCCATCAGACTCACAGCAGATCTCTCGGAAGAAACACTACAAGCCAAAAGAAAGTGGGGGCCAATATTCAACATTTTTAAAGAAAAGAACTTTCAACCCAGAATTTCATATCCAGCCAAACTAAACTTCATAAGTGAAGGAAAAATACAATCCTTTGCAAAGAAGCAAGTACTCAGAGATTTTGTCACAACCAGGCCTGCTTTACAAGAGCTCCTGAAAGAGGCACTACACATAGAAAGGAACAACCAGTACCAGCCATTCCAAAATCACACTGAATGCTAAAGAGCTTCAACATAATGAAGAATCTACAAAAACTAATGGGCAAAACGGCCACTTAGCATCAAAATGGCAGTATCAAATTCACACATAACAATATTAACCCTAAATGTAAATGGACTAAATGCACCAATCAAAAGACACAGACTGGCAAATTGGATAAAAATCCAAAACCCATCAGTGTGCTGTATCCAGGAAACCCATCTCACATGCAAGGATACACAAAGGTTCAAAATAAAGGGATGGAGGAAGATTTACCAAGCAATTGGAGAGCAAAATAAAGCAGGAGTTGCAATTCTCATCTCTGATAGAATAGACTTTAAAGCAACAAAGATCAAAAGAGACAAAGAAGGCCATTACATAAAGGTAGGAGGATCGATACAACAAGAAGAGCTAACGATCCTAAACATATATGGACCCAATGAAGGAGCACCCAGATATATAAGGCAAGTTCTTAATGACTTACAAAGAGACGTAGACTCCCACAAAATAATAGTGGGAGACTTTTACACTCCACTGTCAATATTAGACAGATCAACCAGACAGAAAATCAACAGGGATATCCAGTGCTTGAACTCAGACCTGGAGCAAGGAAACCTGGTAGACATTTACAGAACTTTCCACCCCAAATCTACAGAATATACGTTCTTCTCAGCACCACATCACAACTACTATAAAATTGACCACATAATTGGAAGTAAAGCACTGCTCAGCAAATGAAAAACAACTGAAATCATAACAAACAGCCTCTCAGACCATAGTGCAATCAAGTTAGAACTCAGAATACAGAAACCAAGCCAGAACCGCACAGCTTCATGGAAACTGAACAACTGGCTCTTGAATGTTGACTGGGTAAACAACGAAACGAAGGCAGGAATAAAGAAGTTCTTCAAAACCAATGAGAACGAAGACACAACATGCCAGCATCTCTGGGACACATTTAAAGCAGTCTCTAGAGAAAAGTATATAGCAATAAGTGCCCATATGAGGAGAATGGAGAGTTCCAAAATTGACACCCTATCGTCAAATTTGAAAGAGCTAGAGGAGCAAGATCAAAAAAACTCACAATCCAGCAGAAGACAAGAAATAACTAAGATCAGAGCTGAACTGAAGGAGATTGAGACACGAAAAACCCTTCAAAAGATCAATAAATCCAAGAGCTGGTTCTTTGAAAAGATCAACAAAATAGACAGACCACTAGCCAGATTGATTAAAAAGAAAAGAGAGGACAACCAAATAGATGCAATAAAAATGATAAAGGGGAAATCACCACAGATTCCACAGAAATTCAAACCATCATCAGAGAATATTACAAACAACTCTATGCACATAAACTAGTAAACCTGGAAGAAATGGATAAATTCTTGAACTCCCGTGTCCTCCCAAGCCTAAACCAGGAGGAAGCTGAAACTATGAATAGACGAATACCAAGGGCAGAAGTCGAGGCAGCAATTAAGAGCCAACCACACAAAGAAAGCCCAGGTCCAGACAGGTTCACAGCCAAATTCTACCAGATACACAAAGAGGAGCTGTTACCATTCTTTCTAAAACTATTCCAAATAATCCAAAAAGAGGGAATCCTTCTTAAATCATTTTATGAGACCAACATCATCCTGATACCAAAACCCGGCAGACACCCAACAAGAAAAGAAAACTTCAGGCCAATATCCATGATGAACATAGATGCAAAAATCTTCAATAAAATATTGGCAAGCCGAATGCAACAGCAAATCAAAAAACTTATTCATCATGATCATGTAGGATTCATCCCGGGGATGCAAGGCTGGTTCAACATACGCAAGTCTATCAACGTACTTCACCACATAAACAGAACCAAAAACAAAAACCACATGATTATCTCAATTGACGCAGAGAAGGCATTTGGCAATATCTTATTGTGACCTTTGAGCTATAAATTTTGATAGTAAGTCCTAGTTTTGAGAAACTTTCTCATTTTAAACTAAACCTTATTTTGAACTAAACCACACATATATAAGCATTTATTTTCACACAATTTTTTCACAGAAAAAAACAATCCATGGAGAATTCTAGCTCTCAGAAATGTGTTACAATTCTGTTTTTAAAATGCAATTACAGAGGAGGCATCAAGAGAGTTACAAAACTAGCAAATGGAAGAATAAAGTATAAAATAAGCTCCTTAAAATGATTTAATTCGTTCAAACTTTTAAAAAAGTTCAATATTCATTTTGACTGAAAATTAAATGTTACCACGGAGTTTGATGCTACACCGTTACAGAATTAGCTTAATTAATTGATATAGTTCATGAAATAGATGCCCTATTCCAGTCAAGTTAGTTCCAGATTTCTAGAGGAAGCCTCTCATGACCTTAAGAATAAAGCTAAGTTTACATTATGGTAGTTTTTTTTATAACCTTAGTGGGGGAAAATCCTGAGAAGACAATGGTGTGACATATTGTCAAAGCATGAGTTCTGGTGATGGGCATACTAGGTGTGCATAGAATAGATTTTAATAAACACTTTATTATCATCGTTATTATAATTGTTGGATCATGATACCATCATTACAAGCACTGTAGCTCTGGATTCAGAAATTTCTGAGTCTGAAGCCTACAAGTGATATGACTTTGGAGAACTTACTTAAATGTTAAGTAATTTTCAGTTTTTTTCACATTTAAAATGAGGAGAATAGCAAAAATGCCCACCTCATACATCTGTGAAGCTTCTGATGGTCTATGAAAAGCACTTAGTACAATCTTCACACTTATATGTGTAAGGTACTATCATAACAAGTGCTCAGTAAATGTCAAGTACTAATGTATAATAATGATTAATTTTATTATTATTAATTCTCTATGATCCCCTTCTCTCAATTTCCCCTATATCCCTGGCCATATATAATACATATACTTCCCAAGTGCTACATGAGTGGAATGCTTTATTGACTCCTTGGTCTGATTAGAAGTGGTATTCAGTACCGCAGTGGATATGGTGCCATGTGACGCTCCATCAGTATTCAATGGCAGGGTTTGGTTTGCTCTTCCTTGAGTCCTGCTTGTCTATTGTTCCTGCCCAAATTGCCAGGCAAAATCAGGGTTACAGGAATTGGAGTGGCTGAAGTCTCCTACAGATTTACTTGAAATTCAACAAAGGTTCTCCCTGCCTCTATTGAAAAAAATCTTAATTGCTTTCATGTACCATTTTAGGTTCTTTAGATTATTTTATTCACTATAATATTATAAGGCCATAATCTCTATGGTCCATTATCTTTGTGGAGGGTCAAATAGGCAGGTCAATAACCAAATGTTCATTAAAAGAAATTTTGTTTGTATTTTTAAGGTGTCCTGGAAGGTGGATATTTTCAAATCCCTTTTTTTCTCCCCAATCCTATGCTGCAACTACTCTCCTTTCTCTCCATCTCTTAATAAAAATCTCACCATTATTCTAAGCTTCTGTGTCTTCTGGTACTTTCCTCTTTTTATTTCCTGTTCATTCTAAATCACACATGGGCCGACTATTGGTCCAGCAAAAGTCTTCTGCTCAAAAAGTGGTGGGAAGGGAAGACTGAGCTAACCAATTCAATATGAACACCATAATGAACATCAAATAAAGAAGACCCATAAGTTCACTAGTTTAGTGTAGTTTACTGGGGGAACAAAAGACAATATCTGGAGCCTTGGGCTCAGATATCTGAGATGAGTCTAGATGAGCTTAGATGGGCAAGAAGGGGCAGGAGTTGTGATGAAGGCACTCTTAAGATAGAGTGAGGTTATAGATAGGGTTGCCCACTCAAGAGTCTTTGAATAGTTTTCACTTATTCCCCAACTAGTACTAGCTATGCTTTTTGTGTTTAGCTGGGTTTCAGGAAATGCATCATCTGGAAGAGGAGCTCTAGCTCTGTAAAGACTGGATGTACTCAGAAAACATTCTCAGTGAGATGAGTTAACGTTCTTAGAAAGTTACACCTGGATACACAGGAGCTTGATCTCCATTTACTGTTAAACATGCAGCAGTTTACAAAATGACTACATGGTAGTACTTGTTTATTATAAGAGCAATTAACACTAATATTAAGGAAATAATGTTTTCAGCAGTTATCCTTGTCCATGTCTTACTTCCATTCCCAGTTTCATATCTAAATTAGACCTATAGTATGGCAGCAGCTTGCTAACCTGTCTTCTTGACCCTAATCTTTTCAGTTCCCATTTGACCTCATGCTGTTGTAATAGTTTTGCTGGAACACAGCTCTGATTATGACACTTTGCTGAAACTGTAGCTAGCTTTCCATTACCAAGTTAATGTAGTCTACGTTTGTCAGTTTGGCATTCCAAGATCTTCAGTCTGATCATTTTCTGTCTTCTATCTGTCTTTCATCTGCTCACCTCTCTCCTCTCCTCAACCAAAATTAACCCCTGGTCCCATGTCCTCTTTCCCTACATTGTACCTTTTCTTATGTCTTCCTAGCCCACCTCAAAAATCTTCTTTTCTTCCTCTATCCTACTATATTCTTCTGAAGCGAGGTCAAATAAAACATTTTCCTGTTCTATCCCTCTTCTTAAGACATATTTTTACTAAAAAGTTTTTTTCTAATTTCTTGAATATATATACATAATAATCATATCTGAGTTATACACATTTACTAAGCTTTATTGCAACATTTAAGATATAGTAAATCAAGACATTTTTAATATCTAGAATGTAAACATTATGTATATATGCACACATACATAAATATACATAGTGTGCATATATATACACATTATGTGTGTGTATGTGAGTACATACACACACATACATATCATGGTCCAAGTCAGTTTTATGTAGATATTTCTATATCTGACAGAAAAAATATATATCTGAGAAACTTTTATTTTTCAAATTCAAACAGTTTATTCTGTAATATAAATGTTTGATTATGGATTGAACATGGACTTTGCACCTAGTAGATATCTAAAGTGATATTCAGGAATTCCTTGACAGTTGTTCTTAGTAAAATCAATATGACTTTTGTTCTATGCTTTTGTAATACATTGTAGCATGCACGAAGGAAAGTGCATAATTCATAAGTGTTCAATGAGTTATCCTTACACAAGTGTAATTACCACTCAGATTACAAAACAGAATTCTCCCAGATCCCCAAAAGCCTTCCTCATGCCATTTGCAATCATCAGATGCACATTTTTCCCCTCAAAGATAACTATTATCTTCACCATACATTTTTTTTTGCCAATGTGATATGTATTCATTTATGTCTGGTATAGTTTGCTGAGTATTGCTTTGAGTTTTATTGGTGGTGTTGCTTGTAGCAATGTTCACTTACTTTTATTGTCCTTTATATTCTATTGGATGAATATATTTTATTGGATGAATTCTATTCTAATGTTGTTGGACATTTGTGCTACTGCCAGTTTGGGATATTATAAATGATGCTGCTATAGATATTTTTGCACATATTATTTGATAATAATAGGTATGTATTTCTCTTGGATATATTCTTAGGATTGGGCTTCCTATATCATGAAATATCCATATAATTAGTTTAGGCAGACATTTCTACCTAAATTTTCCCAAGTGGCTATAACAGTTTATACTCCCACTAATAATGGATGAAATTTCCTATTTCTAGGAAATGTCTGTTCAAGTATTTTGTCCATTTCTCTGTGGGGTTGTCTGTCTTGACTTATGAGTTTTAGGAATTTCAGATAGCATCTGACTATAACATTTTTGGTAATTAAATATATTTTATAAATATATTTTTCTACTTTGTAGTTTGCCATTTGACTGTCTTAATAATGCTTTCTTTTTTTTCTTATATTTTAAAGTAAAATATACTTAAGTTTTTAGGTTTTACCCTAACAGCAAAATTGAGCAAAAGGTACAGAGATTTTCCATATATCTCCTACCTCAGTATTAACAACCCCCCCAACTACCAGAGTGGTACATTTGTTACAATCAATGAACCTTCATCAGTACATCATTATCACTGCAAATTCATAATTCACACAAGGGTTAACTCTTGGTTCTCTAGGTTTCTACAAATGTATAATGATATGCATCTACTTTGATGTCTCCTTGTCAAAAAATGTTCTAAATTTAATGTGGAAATTTTTCATATGTTTCATTTTATTCATTTCAATTTATTTATCAGTATTTTTCCTTAGAGTGTTTTCTTCTTATTTCTTACATTCTTACCTACTCTAAGTGAATGAAAACTGTCTTTTGTCTCCTATTTTTTCTTTTAAAAGCTTATCTTATCTCTCATATTTAGAGCTACAGTTCATCTGAAATAGAATTATCGTGTATTGCGTAAAAAGGGACACAGAATTTATTTTCTTTATGAATGGGTAGTTGATACAGTACTATCTGTTTAAAAGACTGTATTTATGTAGTGTCACTTTTGTTGTATATGAAGTAGCATATGCATGTAGGTTTATTTCCAAGCTCTCCTTTGTAATCTATTGAGCCATTTGTTTATCCTTATGCCACAAATGTTTTCTTGTTTGTTGCTGGTATAGAAATGTATTTTTAATTTTTAACATAAAATTTCTGAATGTTTGTCTTCTCAAATTCACTTATTTAAAAGTTTATATGTAGGTCTATATAAATAATTATGCAGTATTTTCTAATTTTATTCATCTTACTTATTTTTCTTTCCTTATTTCAGTAGTCAAACCTCAATTATATTTTTGAATGAATGTGGTTATTATGGAGATATATTTCTTTCGGTGGTACCATAGAGAAGTCTTTTAATAATTCACAATTAAGTATGAGTTTTTTGGTAGATTTTGTGTGCATGTATGTGTGTATATTTTATCAGACAAGTACTCTTTATATTTCTATTATTTATTCCTTTTTTAGAGGTAGAAGTTTGCATTGTCATTTAAGCTCAAGTGTAGTCATGCAATCATAGCTCTCTTCAGGCTCAAACGCTTGGGCTCAAGTGATCCTCTTGCATCAGCCTCCCAAAGTACTGAGATTATGGGAGTGAGTACCACATCTGGCATATTTCAAAATTTAAATAATTGTCTTAAAATTATAAATGTATTTTGAATTTCATGAAATACTTTTTCACAATTATTTAGATAATCATTTTTATTTATTTTCAGTGTAATCCCTCTGCAGCAAGACACCATGATTTCAATCCTTTGACATTTGTTGAGATTTGTTCTATGGTCCAGCAAATAGTCAACTTTAATAAATATGCCTATGCACTAGAAAATGATTGTTTTGCAATTTTGAGACAAGGTATTCTGTGTACTACATTAATTCAGATTTGTTAAATATATTTTTTCTATCTTTTGTAGACTGATTGTATTTCTGCCTGCTAAGTCTATTAGTTATTCTAAGAGATGAGTCAAAATCTAACAAGATATTAGATTTGTCTGTATCTTCTGTAAGCATTATGAATTTTTACCTTTGCCAACCTGAAGGCTATTTAGTGTGCATAAATGTAGAATTATTATGACTTTTGGATAAATTAATCGTTTTATTATTACAACATACCCCTTTTTAACTCTAGTAACACATTCTTACTTTTTTGGTATTATAGGAGAGATATATCAACTTGATTTGTGTTTGGCTTATATTTACCATTTTTCCTATAAGCCTTTGTGTTTCCTTATTTAACAATTATCTTTTGTAAGATAGATACAGTTTGTATTTTATTCAGTTGGATAGTTTTTGTTTAGTAACTGGAGTATTTAATCTGTTTAGTTTATTTACTAGTACATTTTGGCTTTGTTCTCTCATTGTACTGTTTGTTTTCTGTTTCTTATTTTGTTCTATGCTATTTTTTTCCTTTTATTCCCTTTACATTAATAAATGTTTTTTTAAATATTCAATTATACCACCCTAAATTTGTTATTTATACAAGTTGTTTTCTTTTTTTTCTTCACATTTTAAATGTTTATTGTTTTATCTTGATTACAGCAATTCTTACCACTTTGTTTTCTTTTTTTTTTTTAATTTTTTATTTGATTTTAGGTTTTGGGGTACATGAGCAAAGCATGCAAGACAGTTGTGTAGGTACACACATGGCAGTGTGCTTTGCTTTTCTTCTCCCCTTCACCCACATTTGGCATTTCTCCCCAGGCTATCCCTCCCCACCTCCCCCTCCCACTGGCCCTCCCCTTTTCCCCCCAATAGACCCCAGTGTTTAGTACTCCCCTTTCTGTGTCCATGTGTTCTCATTTTTCATCACCCACCTATGAGTGAGAATATGCGGTGTTTCATTTTCTGTTCTTGTGTCAGTTTGCTGAAGATGATGTTCTCCAGATTCATCCATGTCCCTACAAACGACACGAACTCATCATTTCTGATTGCTACATAATATTCCATGGTGTATATGTGCCACATTCTTCCAATCCAGTCTACCATCAATGGGCATTTGGGTTGATTCCAGGTCTTTGCTATTGTAAACAGTGCTGCAATGAACATTCGTGTACATGTGTCCTTATAGTAGAACGATTTATAGTCTTTTGGATATATACCCAGTAATGGGATTGCTGGGTCAAATGGAATTTCTATTTCTAAGGCCTTGAGGAATCGCCACACTGTCTTCCGCAATGGTTGAACTAATTTACACTCCCACCAACAGTGTAAAAGTGTTCCTTTTTCTCCACATCCTCTCCAGCATCTGTTGTCTCCAGATTTTTTAATGATCGCCATTCTAACTGGCGTGAGATGGTATCTCAATGTGGTTTTGATTTGCATCTCTCTGATGACCAGTGACGATGAGCATTTTTTCATATGACTGTTGACCTCATATATGTCTTCTTTCGTAACGTGTCTGTTCATATCTTTGCCCACTTTTGAATGGGCTTGTTTGTTTTTTTCCTGTAAATCTGTTTGAGTTCTTTGTAAATTCTGGATATCAGCCCTTTGTCAGATGGATAGACTGTGAAAATTTTTTCCCATTCTGTTGGTTGCCGATCCACTCTAGTGACTGTTTCTTTTACCGTGCAGAAGCTGTGGAGATTCATTAGGTCCCATTTGTCTATTTTGGCTTTTGTTGCCAATGCTTTTGGTGTTTTGTTCATAAAGTCCTTGCCTACTCCTATGTCCTGGATAGTTTTGGCTAGATTTCCTTCTAGGGTTTTGATGGTGCCAGGCCTTATGTTTAAGTCTTTAATCCATCTGGAGTTAATTTTAGTGTAAGGTGTCAGGAAGGGGTCCAGTTTCTGCTTTCTGCACATGGCTAGCCAGTTTTCCCAACACCATTTGTTAAACATGGAATCCTTTCCCCATTGCTTGTTTTTGTCAGGTTTATCAAAGATTGTATAGTTGTATGTATGTTGTGTTGCCTCCGGTGCCTCTGTTTTGTTCCATTGGTCTATATCTCTGTTTTGGTACCAGTACCATGCTGTTTTGATTACTGTAGCCATGTAGTATAGTTTGAAATCCGGTAGTGTGATGCCCCCCGCTGTGTTCTTTTTGCTTAGAATTGGCTTGGCTATGCGGGCTCTCTTTTGCTTCCATATGAAGTTCATGGTGGTTTTTTCCAGTTCTGTGAAGAAAGTCAGTGGTAGCTTGATGGGGATAGCGTTGATTCTGTAAATTACTTTGGGCAGTATAGCCATTTTCACGATATTAATTCTTCCTATCCATGAACAAGGAATGTTTCTCCATCTGTTTGTGTCCTCTCTGATTTCGTTGAGCAGTGATTTGTAGTTCTCCTTGAAGAGGTCTCTTACGTTTCTTGTGAGTTGTATGCCAAGGTATTTTATTCTTTTTGTAGCAATTGCGAATGGCAGTTCGCTCTTGATTTGGCTTTCTTTAAGTCTGTTATTGGTGTAGACGAATGCTTGTGATTTTTGCACATTGATTTTATATCCTGAGACTTTGCTGAAGTTGCTTATCAGTTTCAGGAGTTTTTGGGCTGAGGCAATGGGGTCTTCTAGGTATACTATCATGTCGTCTGCAAATAGAGACAATTTGGCTTCCACCTTTCCTATTTGAATACCCTTTATTTCTTTTTTTTGCCTGATAGCTCTGGCTAGAACTTCCAGTACTGTATTGAATAGGAGTGGTGAGAGAGGGCATCCTTGTCTAGTGCCAGATTTTAAAGGGAATGCTTCCAGTTTCTGCCCATTCAGTATGATATTGGCTGTTGGTTTGTCCTAAATAGCTTTTATTACTTTGAGATACGTTCCATCGATACCGAGTTTATTGAGGGTTTTTAGCATAAAGGGCTGTTGAATTTTGTCAAATGCCTTCTCTGCGTCAATTGAGATAATCATGTGGTTTTAGTTTTTGGTTCTGTTTATGTGGTGAATTACGTTGATAGACTTGCGTATGTTGAACCAGCCTTGCATCCCTGGGATGAATCCTACTTGATCATGATGAATAAGTTTTTTGATTTGCTGCTGCAATCGGCTTGCCAATATTTTATTGAAGATTTTTGCATCTATGTTCATCATGGATATTGGCCTAAAGTTTTCTTTTCTCGTTGGGTCTCTGCCGAGTTTTGGTATCAGGATGATGTTGGTCTCATAAAATGATTTGGGAAGGATTCCCTCTTTTTGGATTGTTTGAAATAGTTTTAGAAGGAATGGTACCAGCTCCTCCTTGTTTGTCTGATAGAATTCGGCTGTGAACCCGTCTGGACCTGGGCTTTTTTGTGTGGTAGGCTCTTAATTGCTGCCTCAACTTCAGACCTTGTTTTGGTCTATTCATAGTTTCTGCTTCCTCCTGGTTTAGGCTTCGGAGGGCACAGGAATCCAGGAATTTATCTATTTCTTCCAGGTTTACTAGTTTATGCGCATAGAGTTGTTTGTAATATTCTCTGATGATGGTTTGAATTTCTGTGGAATCTGTGGTGATTTCCCCTTTATCATTTTTTATTGCATCTATTTGGTTGTTCTCTCTTTTATTTTTAATCAATCTGGCTAGTGGTCTGTCTATTTTGTTGATCTTTTCAAAAAACAAGCTCTTGGATTTATTGATTTTTTGAAGGGTTTTTCGTGTCTCAATCTCCTTCAGTTCAGCTCTGATTTTAGTTATTTCTTGTCTTCTGCTGGGTTTTGAGTTTTTTTTATCTTGCTCCTCTAGCTCTTTCAATTTTGACGATAGGGTGTCAATTTTGGATCTCTCCACTCTCCTCATATGGGCACTTATTGCTATATACTTTCCTCTAGAGACTGCTTTAAATGTGTCCCAGAGGTTCTGGCATATTGTGTCTTCGTTCTCATTGGTTTCGAAGAACTTCTTTATTTCTGCCTTCATTTCGTTGTTTACCCAGTCAACATTCAAGAGCCAGTTGTTCAGTTTCCATGAAGCTGTGCGGTTCTGGGTCGGTTTCTGAATTCTGAGTTCTAACTTGATTGCACTATGGTCTGAGAGGCTGTTTGTTATGATTTCAGTTGTTTTGCACTTGTTGAGCAGTGCTTTACTTCCAATTATGTGGTCAATTTTAGAGTAGGTGTGATGTGGTGCTGAGAAGAATGTGTATTCTGTGGATTTGGGGTGGAGAGTTCTGTAAATGTCCACCAGGTTTACTTGCTCCAGGTCTGAGTTCAAGCCCTGGATATCCTTGTTGATTTTCTGTCTGCATGATCTGTCTAGTATTGACAGTGGAGTATTAAAGTCTCCCACTATTATTGTGTGGGAGTCTAAGTCCTTTTGTAAGTCATTAAGAACTTGCCTTATGTATCTGGGTTCTCCTGCATTGGGTCCATATATGTTTAAGATCGTTAGCCCTTCTTGTTGTATTGATCCTTTTACCATTATGTAATGGCCTTCTTTGTCTCTTTTGATCTTTGTTGCTTTAAAGTATATTTTATCAGAGATGAGAATTGTAACGCCTGCCTCTTTTTGCTTTCCATTAGCTTGGTAAATCTTCCTCCATCCCTTTATTTTGAGCCTTTGTGTATCCTTGCATGTGAGATGGGTTTCCTGGATACAGCACACTGATGGGTTTTGGATTTTTATCCAATTTGCCAGTCTGTGTCTTTTGATTGGTGCATTTAATCCATTTATATTTAGGGTTAATATTGTTATGTGTGAATTTGACACTGCCATTTTGATGCTAAGTGGCTGTTTTGCCTGTTAGTTGTTGTAGATTCTTCATTATGTTGAAGCTCTTTAGCATTCAGTGTGATTTTGGAATGGCTGGTACTGGTTGATCATTTCTATGTGTAGTGCCTCTTTTAGGAGCTCTTGTAAAGCAGGCCTGGTGGTGACAAAATCTCTCAGTACTTGCTTGTTCGCTAAGGATTTTATTCTTCCTTTACTTCTGAAGCTCAGTTTGGCTGGATATGAAATTCTGGGTTGAAAGTTCTTTTCTTTAAGAATGTTGAATATTGGCCCCCACTCTCTTCTGGCTTGTAGTGTTTCTGCCAAGAGATCTTCTGTGAGTCTGATGGGCTTCCCTTTGTGGGTGACCCGACCTTTCTCTCTGGCTGCCCTTCGTATTCTCTCCTTTATTTCAACCCTGTTGAATCTGACGATTATGTGTCTTGGGGTTGCTCTTCTTGCGGAATATCTTTGTGGTGTTCTCTGTATTTCCTGCAATTGAGTGTTGGCCTGTCTTGCTAGGTGGGGGAAATTTTCCTGGATGATGTCCTGAAGAGTATTTTCCAGCTTGGATTCATTCTCTTCGTCCCCTTCTGGTACACCTATCAAACGTAGGTTAGGTCTTTTCACATAGTCCCACATTTCTTGGAGACTTTGTTCATTCCTCTTTGCGCTTTTTTCTCTGATCTTGGTTTCTCGTTTTATTTCATTGAGTTGGTCTTCGACTTCAGATATTCTTTCTTCTGCTTGGTCAATTCGGCTATTGAAACTTGTGTTTGCTTCGCGAAGTTCTCGTATTGTGTTTTTCAGCATCTTTAATTCATTCATATTCCTCTCTAAGGTATCCATTCTTGTTATCATTTCCTCGAATCTTTTTTCAAATCTTTTTTCAAGGTTCTTAGTTTCTTTGCATTGATTTAATACATGATCTTTTAGCTCACAAAAGTTTCTCATTATCCATCTTCTGAAGTCTAATTCCGTCATTTCGTCACAGTCATTCTCCGTCCAGCTTTGTTCCCTTGCTGGTGAGGAGTTTTGGTCCTTTCTAGGAGACGAGGTGTTCTGCTTTCGGGTGTTTTCCTCCTGTTTGCGCTGGTTTCTTCCCATCTTTGTGGATTTGTCCGCTGGTCGTCTGCGTCGTTGCTGACTCTTCGATTGGGTCTCTGAGTGGACACCCAGAATGTTGATGATGAAGTATTTCTGTTGCTTGGTTTTCCTTCTACCAATCTAGCCCCTTTGCTGTATGACTCCTGAGGTCCCCTCCAGACCCTGCTTGTCTGGGGTGCACCTCTAGCAGCTGTGGCACAGCGAGGGATGCTACCAGTTTCTTTTTCTGCTCTCTTTTTCCCAGGATGATGCCTGCCTAATGTCAGTCTTTTGGATATAGAGGAGTCAGGGAGCTGCTTGAGGAGACAGTTTGTACTTTATAGGGATTTAATTGCTGAGCTGTGCGCTCTGTTGTTCCTTCAGGGCTGTTAGGCTGCTATGTTTTATTCTGCTGCAACAGAGCTCATTAAAAAAAACCCCTTTTTTTTTCTCAAATGCTCTGTGTTGAGGGGTTTGGGCTTTATTTTTGGATGTCCGATCAGGTGTCCTGCCCAGCTAGAAGGCAGACTAGCCACTGTTTGGCTGCCGAGGCTCCGCCCTGCTGTTGTGTGATTCGCGCTGTTCCTGCCGGCTCTGCTGTGTTCTCCGCCACGCCCTGCGGCGGAGTCTCTTCGTTGTAGCGTGTTGCCTCAGCAACGACAGGCTGCGTCAGCAGTGGGCGTGTATCTCAGTTGGGGCGGGTTGCCTCGGCAATGGCTGGCTGCGTCAGCAGTGGGCGTGTATCTCAGTTGGGGCGGGTTGCCTCGGTAGTGGTGGACGCCCCTCCCCCACAGAGCGTCTCGGACCGTCTGCTCGGGATAGTTTGAAATCGCGGTTTTGTTCGTCCCACTGGGTATCCCAAACGATCTGTCCCTGCAATCCCCTGGGCTGGGCTACTGTGCAAGTCTCGTTCAGTCTCAAGTCCAGTCCTCTCAAGTCTCAGGTTGCCGGTTCAACAAGGCACTCGGACAAGCGCGCCCTGTGGGGATTGCTGGGTAGGGCCGCCTGCTGCTGCCCCGGCTGCTGGCTTCGCCAGGCAGACCTACTGCCTGGCGTCCCATGTCTTTTTATACTTGGGAGTTTCCCCGTTCTGTGGGCAACAAAGATCAGTCTGGAAATGCAGCTCGGACTCACCGTTTGCGGATTCCACGCGAGCTCCAATCCTGGGTTGTTCTCACAGCGCCATCTTGAGTCCGACCACAAGTTGTTTTCTTTAAGTGGTTACTCTAGAGCGTACAACATGTGATACATCCTGGAATTAGAAAAATTAGAGATAAGTCACTGTATTTATTAATACTTAGTGAAATAACCGAACAACGTTCAACTCATTAGCCCACTATTATCTTTTATATTATTGTTGTTAGATGTTACTGTTTTATGCAGAATAATTTATATACATTTACCCTCATATTTATCCTTTCTATGATACTTATATTTTCTTTAAACCTTTGTTCTTTCACATGGATTCATTTTCTTTCTGTCTGAAGAATACATTTTGCTATCTCCTTTAGTGTGATCTGTTGGTAACAAATTCTGTAGTCTTAGTTTCTCTAAAAATATACTTATTTACTTTTATTTTCAAAGAATATTTTTTGTCAAGTTTAGAATTCTTGGTTGTCAGGTTATTTTTCAGCCTTTGAGGATATCATTCTATTGTCTTATGGCTTTCACTGCTTCAACTAAAGTGCTGTGTTATCGTATTGATCATTTGTAGGTTGCAGAAATTTTTGTCTGTCTGCCCTTAGGAGTTTTCTGTTTTTTATCATAACAGTTTTACTGTGTTATACATATATGTGTGTGTGTGTGTGTGTGTGTGTGTGTGTGTAGTCTGTGTGTGTGTGTGTGTATTAGTCTGTTCTCATGCTGCTAATAAAGACATACCTGAGACTGGGTAATTTATAAACAAAAGAGGTTTAATGGACTCACAGTTCAACATGGCTGGTGAGGCCTCACAATCAGGATGGAAGATGAAGGAACAGCAAGGACCATCTTACCAGGTGGCAGGCAGGTGATCATGTGCAGGGGAACTCCTTTTTATAAAACCATCAGATCTTGTGAGACTTATTTAATATCCTGAGACTTGCATGGAAAAAAGCCATACCCATAAATAAATTACCTCCCACTGCATCCCTCCCATGACATGTGGGAATTATGGGAGCTACAATTCAATATGAGATTTGGGTTGGGACACACCCAAACTATATCAGTGTGTTTTATATTTATTGTGCTAGTCATTTAGAGTGTCTCTTGAAATATGTGGCATGGTATTTTTCATCAGTTTTGAAAAGTTCTTAGTGATTATTTCTTCAGATACTGCTTTTGCTGTATTCTCTCTTTCCTGTTTTTTTTTTTGAGACTACAGTTATGTAGAGGTTAGAATTTCTCCCATGACTCCACATCTCACGTCCTTTTTTCTATCTTTTAAAGTTCCTTTTCTCGTAATTCACCACATAAACAGAACCAAAAACAAAAACCACATGATTATCTCAATTCATGCAGAGAAGGCATTTGACAAAATTCAACAGCCCTTTATGCTAAAAACCCTCAGTAAACTCGGTATCAATGGAATGTATCTCAAAGTAATAAAATCTATTTATGACAAACCAAGAGCCAATATCATACTGAATGGGCAAAAACTGGAAGCATTCTCTTTGAAATCCGGCACTAGACAAGGATGCCCTCTCTCACCACTCCTATTCAATATAGTACTGGAAGTTCTAGCCAGAGCAATCAGGCAAAAAAAAAAAATAAATAAAGGGTATTCAAATAGGAAAGGTGGAAGCCAAATTGTCTCTATTTGCAGACGACATGATAGTATACCTAGAAGACCCCATAGCCTCAGCTCAAAAACTCCTGAAACAGATAAGCAACTTCAGCAAAGTCTCAAAATATAAAATCCATGTGCAAAAATCACAAGCATTCGTCTACATCAATAACAGACTTAAAGAAAGCCAAATCAAGAGCGAACTGCCATTCACAATTGCTACAAAAAGAATAAAATACCTTGGAATACAACTCACAAGGAACGTAAGAGACCTCTTCAAGGAGAACTACAAACCACTGCTCAACGAAATCAGAGAGGACACAAACAGATGGAGAAACATTCCATGTTCGTGGTTAGGAAGAATTAATATCGTGAAAATGGCTATACTGCCCAAAGTAATTTACAGAATCAACGGTATCCCCATCAAGCTACCATTGACTTTCTTCACCGAACTGGAAAAAACCACCATGAACTTCATATGGAACCAAAAGAGAGCCCGCATAGCCAAATCAATTCTAAGCAAAAAGAACACAGCGGGGGGCATCGCACTACCGGATTTCAAACTATACTACAAGGCTACAGTAATCAAAAGAGCATGGTACTGGTACCAAAACAAAGATATAGACCAATGAAGCAGAACAGAGGCAACGGAGGCAACACAGCATATCTGCAACCATACAATCTTTGATAAACCTGACAAAAGCAATGGGGAAAGGACTCCCTGTTTAATGAATGGTGTTGGGAAAGCTGGCTAGCCATGTGCAGAAAGCAGAACCTGGACCCCTTCCTGACACCTTACACTAAAATTAACTCCAGATGGATTAAGGACTTAAACATAAGACCCGGCACCATTAAAACCCTAGAAGAAAATCTAGGCAAAACCATCCAGGACATAGGATTAGGCAAAGACTTAATGACCAAAACACCAAAAGCATTGGCAACAAAAGCCAAAATACACAAATGGGACCTAATCAAACTCCACAGCTTCGACATGGCAAAATAAACAGTCACTGGAGTGAATTGACAACCAACAGAATGGGAAAAATTTTTTGCAGTTTACCCATCTGACAAAGGGCTGATATCCAGAATTTATAAAGAACTCCAACAGATTTACAGGAAAAAAACAAACAAGCCAATTCATAAATGGGCACAGAATATGAACAGACACTTTACAAAAGAAGACATACATGAGGCCAACAAACATATGAAAAAATGCTCATCATCACTGGTCATTAGAGAGATGCAAATCAAAACCACACTGAGATACCATCTCACGCCAGTAAGAATGATGATCATTAAAAAATCTGGAGACAACAGATGCTGGAGAGGATGTGGAGAAATAGGAACACTTTTACACTGTTCGTGGGAGTGTAAATTAGTTCAATTATGTGGAAAACCGTGTGGTGATTCCTCAAAGTTTTAGAAATAGAAATTCTATTTGACCCAGCAATCCCATTACTGGGTATATATCCAAAGGACTATAAATCGTTCTACTATAAGGACACATGCACATGAATGTTCATTGCAGCATTGTTTACAATAGCAAAGACCTGGAACCAACCCAAATGTCCATCGATGGTAGACTGAACTGGGATAATGTGGCACATATACAGCATGGAATATTATGCAGCAATAAAAAATGATGAGTTCATGTCCTTTGTAGGGACATGAATGAATCTGGAGATCATCAATCTCAGAAAACTGACACATGAACAGAAAATGAAATATCACATATTCTCACTCATAGGCGAGTGAAAAAAATGAGAAACACGGACACAGGGAAGGAAGTACTACACACTGGGGTCTATTTGGAGGAATAGGGGAGGGATAGCAGGGGCGTGAGGTGGGGAGGGATTGCCTGGGGAGAAATACCAAATGTGGGTGAAGGGGAGGAAGGCAGCAAACCACACTGCCATGTGTGTACCTATGCAACTATCTTGCACGTTCTGCACACATACCCCAAAACCTAAAATGCAAGAAAAAAAGAAAAATATAACAATTGTTTGCTTCAATTATTTCATATTTTTTCTTGTTATGAGTAATGTTGAAAAGATGATTTATATTGCCATTTATTATCAGTAAGTTAATGAATATTTCATTCAAGTACAGTTGGATCATTTAACAACAGGGATCTATAGTAAGAAACGTGTCTTTAGGCAATTCTGTGCAAACACCAAAATCTGAACTTACACAAACCTAGATGGTATATAGCCTATCACACACCTAAGCTATGTGGCAGAGCCTATTATTGCTGAGCTACAAACTTGTACCACATGTGACTGTACTGAAAACTATAAGCAATTGTAATATGATGGTAAATATTTGTGTATTTAAACATATCTAAACATGGAAAAGGTACAGTAAAAGTATGGTATGAAACATAAAAATTACAACTATTTATAGTAGCTTCATTATAGTCTTAAAAGATCACCGTTGTATATGCAGTTTTTCATTCCTGGAAAAGTCATTACATGATGCATGGCTGTACCTTACTAAGAATTGTTTTCTAAATTAGTTTAGCACAAGTAACTATAGAAATGGCAAACTTCCATTTGTATTATAATGAAAATTTTATAACTAGAACTTAATTTTTTGAGGATTCACTGATTAATATCAAAAGGAAAGCAGTTAGTTACCTGTGACTTATATAATGAATGTGTTTAACACACACACACACAGCAAGTGCTCCATATGGAGTAGAACATTTGGATAGTAGAGGGTGCAATTTTACCTTTAGTTCTGTATTTTAGTAATTAGAAATTATTATTTAATGGCTGAGAGAAAAATTTGAAGACTGTACTGTTTGTTGAAACTGTACACTATGAAACTGTATTTAAAATAAAATGAGTCACATAAAGAAGGGTACAAATTTCACAATCATGTGATGCTTTGCTTTACTTTGTACTTTCTAAATAGAAAATATTTAAATATCAGAAACTATTTTGTAAAAAATGTTATTTTGACCTAATAAAATAAATAATATGTTTTCCACATACAGAAAAATATATACATATCAACATGATACTTTTCTGTTGTGGAGCTTCATTAATATTAAGTATATATATTTTGTCTCTTGAGAAATGCTGCTTCCAAAAGGATTAGGTATATTGATGACTACATCATAAGGCTCCCATTTTGTGGGAGGAAAAATATAATTAAAACCACTGAAGATAAATTATTCAATTTCAAGAGAGTTCTTACATTCACATGGTTATTAATGCTAAGGTTTTGTTGAAAATCCAGAAGATTCATGCAGTTGAAAATTAGAGAGGAGGACTCAAGATGGCGCTGTGAGAACAACCCAGGATTGGAGCTCTTCTCGTTGAATCCGCAAACGGTGAGTCAGAGCGGCATTACCAGACTGATCTTTGTTGCCCACACAACGGGGAAACTCCCAAGTATAAAAAAAGACACGGGACGCCAGGCAGTAGGGCTGCCTGGCGAAGCCGGCAGCCGGGGCGGCGGCGGCCGGCCCTACCCAGCAATCCCCACAGGGCACGCTTGTCCGGGTGCCCTGTTGAACCGGCAACCTGAGACTTGAGAGGGCTGGACTTGAGACTGAATGAGACTTGGACAGTAGGCCAGCCCAGGGGATTGCAGGGATTGGGATACCCAGTGGGACGAACAAAGCCGCGATTTCAAACTATCCCGAGCAGACGGTCCGAGACGCTCTGTGAAGGAGGGGCGTCCACCACTACCGAGGCAACCCGCCCCAACTGAGATACACGCCCACTGCTGACGCAGCCAGCCGTTGCCAAGGCAACACGCCCCAAGTGAGATACACGCCCACTGCTGACGCAGCCAGCCATTGCCGAGGCAACCCACGCCAACTGAGATACATGCCCATTGCTGACGCAGCCAGCCATTGCCGAGGCAACCCGTCCCTACTGAGATACACGCCCACTGTTGACACAGCCTGCCGTTGCTGAGGCAACACACTACAAAGAAGAGACTCTGCCGCAGGGCGTGGCGGAGACCACAGCAGAGCCGGCAGGAACAGCGCGAATCACACAACAGCAGGGCGGAGCCTCGGCAGCCAAACAGTGGCTAGTCTGCCTTCTAGCTGGGCAGGACACCTGATCGGACATCCAAAAATAAAGCCCAAACCCCTCAACACAAAGCATTTGGCAAAAAAAAAAAACAAAAACGGATTTTTTAATGAGCTCTGTTGCAGCAGAATAAAACATAGCAGCCTAACAGCCCTGAATGAACAACAGAGCGCACAGCTCAGCAATTAAGCCCGTATAAAGTACAAACTGTCTCCTTAAGCAGCTCCCTGACCCCTCTATATCCAAAAGACTGACATTAGGCAGGCATCATCCTGGGACAAAGAGAGCAGAAAAAGAAACTGGTAGCATCCCTCACTGTGCCACAGCTACTAGAGGTGCACCCCAGACAAGCAGGGTCTGGAGCGGACCTCAGCAGTCGTACAGCGAAGGGGCTAGACTGGTAGAAGAAAAACCAAGCAACAGAAATACTTCATCATCAACATTCTGGGTGTCCACTCAGAGACCCAAACGAAAAGTCAGCAACTACGCAGACGACCAGCGGACAAATCCACAAAGATGGGAAGAAACCAGCGCAAAAAGGAGGAAAACACCCGAAACCAGAACACCTCATCTCCTAGAAAGGACCAAAACTCCTCACCAGCAAGGGAGCAAAGCTGGACGGAGAATGACTGTGACGAAATGACAAAATTAGACTTCAGAAGATGGATAATGAGAAACTTTTGTGAGCTAAAAGATCATGTATTAAATCAATGCAAAGAAACTAAGAACCTTGAAAAAAGATTTGAAAAAAGATTCGAGGAAATGATAACAAGAATGGATACCTTAGAGAGGAATATGAATGAATTAAAGGAGCTGAAAAACACAATACGAGAACTTCGCGAAGCAAACACAAGTTTCAATAGCCGAATTGACCAAGCAGAAGAAAGAATATCTGAAGTCGAAGACCAACTCAATGAAATTAAACGAGAAACCAAGATCAGAGAAAAAAGCACAAAAAGGAATGAACAAAGTCTCCAAGAAATGTGGGACTATGTGAAAAGGCCTAACCTACGTTTGATAGGTGTACCAGAAGGGGACGAAGAGAATGAATCCAAGCTGGAAAATACTCTTCAGGACATCATCCAGGAAAATTTCCCCCACCTAGCAAGACAGGCCAACACTCAATTGCAGGAAATACAGAGAACACCACAAAGATATTCCGCAAGAAGAGCAACCCCAAGACACATAATCGTCAGATTCAACAGGGTTGAAATAAAGGAGAGAATACGAAGGGCAGCCAGAGAGAAAGGTCGGGTCACCCACAAAGGGAAGCCCATCAGACTCACAGAAGATCTCTTGGCAGAAACACTACAAGCCAGAAGAGAGTGGGGGCCAATATTCAACCTTCTTAAAGAAAAGAACTTTCAACCCAGAATTTAATATCCAGCCAAACTGAGCTTCAGAAGTGAAGGAAAAATAAAATCCTTTGCGAACAAGCAAGTACTCAGAGATTTTGTCACCACCAGGCCTGCTTTACAACAGCTCCTGAAAGAGGCACTACATATAGAAAGGATCAATCAGTACCAGCCATTCCAAAATCACACTGAATGCTAAAGAGCTTCAACATAATGAAGAATCTACAACAACTAACAGGCAAAACAGCCACTTAGCATCAAAATGGCAGTATCAAATTCACACATAACAATATTAACCCTAAATGTAAATGGACTAAATGCACCAATCAAAAGACACAGACTGGCAAATTGGATAAAAATCCAAAACCCATCAGTGTGCTGTATCCAGGAAACCCATCTCACATGCAAGGATACACAAAGGCTCAAAATAAAGGGATGGGGGAAGATTTACCAAGCTAATGGAAAGCAAAAAAAAAAAAAAAGCAGGAGTTGCAATTCTCATCTCTGATAAAATAGACTTTAAAGCAACAAAGATCAAAAGAGACAAAGAAGGCCATTACATAATGGTAAAAGGATCGATACAACAAGAAGAGCTAACGGTCCTAAACATATATGGACCCAATGCAGGAGCACCCAGATACATAAGGCAAGTTCTTAATGACTTACAAAAGGACTTAGACTCCCACACAATAATAGTGGGAGACTTTAACACTCCACTGTCAATACTAGACAGATCAAGCAGACAGAAAATCAACAAGGATATCCAGGGCTTGAACTCAGACTTGGAGCAAGCAAACCTGGTGGACATTTACAGAACTCTCCACCCCAAATCCACAGAATACACATTCTTCTCAGCACCACATCACACCTACTCTAAAATTGACCACATAATTGGAAGTAAAGCACTGCTCAACAAATGCAAAACAACTGAAATCATAACAAACAGCCTCTCAGACCATAGTGCAATCAAGTTAGAACTCAGAATTCAGAAACTAACCCAGAATCGCACAGCTTCATGGAAACTGAACAACTGTCTCTTGAATGTTGACTGGGTAAACAACGAAATGAAGGCAGAAATAAAGAAGTTCTTCGAAACCAATGAGAATGAAGACACAACATTGCCAGAACCTCTGGGACACATTTAAAGCAGTCTCTAGAGGAAAGTATATAGCAATAAGTGCCCATATGAGGAGAATGGAGAGATCCAAAATTGACACCCTATCGTCAAAATTGAAAGAGCTAGAGGAGCAAGATCAAATAAACTCAAAACCCAGCAGAAGACAAGAAATAACTAAAATCAGAGCTGAACTGAAGGAGATTGAGACACGAAAAAGTCTTCAAAAAATCAATAAATCCAAGAGTTGGTTTTTTGAAAAGATCAACAAAATAGACAGACCACTAGCCAGATTGATTAAAAATAAAAGAGAGAACAACCAAATAGATGCAATAAAAAAGATAAAGGGGAAATCACCACAGATTTCACAGAAATTCAAACCATCATCAGAGAATATTACAAACAACTATATGCGCATAAACTAGTAAACCTGGAAGAAATGGATAAATTCCTGGATTCCTGTGTCCTCCCAAGCCTAAACCAGGAGGAAGCTGAAACTATGAATAGACCAATAACAAGGTCTGAAGTTGAGGCAGCAATTAAGAGCCTACCTCACAAAAAAAGCCCAGGTCCAGACGGGTTCACAGCCGAATTCTATCAGACAAACAAGGAGGAGCTGGTACCATTCCTTCTAAAACTATTTCAAACAATCCAAAAAGAGGGAATCCTTCCCAAATCATTTTATGAGACCAACATCATCCTGATACCAAAACCCGGCAGAGACCCAACGAGAAAAGAAAACTTCAGGCCAATATCCATGATGAACATAGATGCAAAAATCTTCAATATAATATTGGCAAGCCGATTGCAACAGCAAATCAAAAAACTTATTTATCACGATCAAGTAGGATTCATCCCAGGGATGCAAGGCTGGTTCAACATACGCAAGTCTATCAACGTAATTCACCACATAAACAGAACCAAAAACAAAAACCACATGATTATCTCAATTGATGCAGAGAAGGCATTTGACAAAATTCAACAGCCCTTTATGCTAAAAACCCTCAATAAACTCGGTATCGATGGAACGTATCTCAAAGTAATAAAAGCTATTTATTACAAACCAACAGCCAATATCATACTGAATGGGCAAAAACTGGAAGCATTCCCTTTGAAATCTGGCACTAGACTAGGATGCCCTCTCTCACCATTCCTATTCAGTATAGTACTGGAAGTTCTAGCCAGAGCAATCAGGCAAGAAAAAGAAATAAAGGGTATTCAAATAGGAAATGTGGAAGCCAAATTGTCTCTATTTGCAGACGACATGATAGTATAGCTAGAAGACCCCATTGCCTCAGCCCAAAAGCTCCTGAAACTGATAAACAACTTCAGCAAAGTCTCAGGATATAAAATCAATGTGCAAAAATCACAAGCATTCGTCTACACCAATAACAGACTTAAAGAAAGCCAAATCAAGAGCGAACTGCCATTCGCAATTGCTACAAAAAGAATAAAATATCTTGGAATACAACTCACAAGGAACGTAAGGGACCTCTTCAAGGAGAACTACAAACCACTGCTCAACGAAATCAGAGAGGACACAAACAGATGGAGAAACATTCCATGTTTATGGTTAGGAAGAATTAATATCGTGAAAATGGCTATACTGCCCAAAGTAATTTACAGAATCAACGCTATCCCCATCAAGCTACCATTGACTTTCTTCACAGAACTGGAAAAAACCACCATGAACTTCATATGGAACCAAAAGAGAGCCCGCATAGCCAAGTCAATTCTAAGCAAAAAGAACACAGCGGGGGGCATCACACTACCGGATTTCAAACTATACTACAAGGCTACAGTAATCAAAACAGCATGGTACTGGTACCAAAACAGAGATATAGACCAATGGAACAAAACAGAGGCACCGGAGGCAACACAACATACATACAACTATACAATCTTTGATAAACCTGACAAAAACAAGCAATGGGGCAAGGATTCCATGTTTAACAAATGGTGTTGGGAAAACTGGCTAGCCATGTGCAGAAAGCAGAAACTGGACCCCTTCCTGACACCTTACACTAAAATTAACTCCAGATGGATTAAAGACTTAAACATAAGACCTGGCACCATAAAAACCCTAGAAGGAAATCTAGGCAAAACTATCCAGGACATAGGAGTAGGCAAGGACTTCATGAACAAAACACCAAAAGTATTGGCAGCAAAAGCCAAAATAGACAAATGGGACCTAATGAATCTCCACAGCTTCTGCACGGCAAAAGAAACAGTCACTAGAGTGGATCGGCAACCAACAGAATGGGAAAAAATTTTCGCAGTCTACCCATCTGACAAAGGGCTGATATCCAGAATTTACAAAGAACTCAAGCAGATTTACAGGAAAAAAACAAACAAGCCCATTCAAAAGTGGGCAAAGGATATGAACAGATACTTTACGAAAGAAGACATATATGAGGCCAACAATCATATGAAAAAATGCTCATCGTCACTGGTCATCAGAGAGATGCAAATCAAAACCACATTGAGATACCATCTCACGCCAGTTAGAATGGCGATCATTAAAAAATCTGGAGACAACAGATGCTGGAGAGGACGTGGAGAAAAAGGAACACTTTTACACTGTTGGTGGGAGTGTAAATTAGTTCAACCGTTGTGGAAGACAGTGTGGCGATTCCTCAAGGCCTTAGAAATAGAAATTCCATTTGACCCAGCAATCCCATTACTGGGTATATATCCAAAAGACTATAAATCGTTCTACTATAAGGACACGTATACACGAATGTTCATTGCAGCACTGTTTACAATAGCAAAGACCTGGAATCAACCCAAATGCCCATTCATAATAGACTGGATTGGAAAAATGTGGCACATATACACCATGGAATATTATGCAGCAATCAGAAATGATGAGTTCGTGTCGTTTTTAGGGACATGGATGAATCTGGAGAACATCATCCTCAGCAAACTGACACAAGAACAGAAAATGAAACACCGCATATTCTCACTCATAGGTGGGTGATGAAAAATGAGAACACATGGACACAGAAAGGGGAGTACTAAACACTGGGGTCTATTGGGGGGAAAAGGGGAGGGCCAGTGGGAGGGGGAGGTGGGGAGGGATAGCCTGGGGAGAAATGCCAAATGTGGGTGAAGAGGAGAGGAAAAGCAAAGCACACTGCCATGTGTGTTCCTATGCAACTGTCTTGCATGCTCTGCTCATGTACCCCAAAACCTATAATCCAATAAAAAATTAAAAAAAAAGAAAATTAGTAACCTAGATTTTTATTTAGACACTGAAGCAGCATTATAACATGACAGTTTAAGGCTTAATTTATAGATATCTGTGGGATACATCTATAAAAAGCTTTGAATTTTTATCTTTTAATTAGACTGTTTAATAGATAAAGATTTATTTTATTTTCTCATAAGAAGGGCTTATTTTTAAATTTTTTAAAGTTGACAAAAATTACTTTTTTCAAGACCTGTATTCAAGTCTGATAAATTTGAAGAAATTTTGAAGTATTCTAGCTGACATTTTTTAATTACAGAAAACATCTACATGAGAAATATTTTTTTGCACTAACTAATCATATATTTCTATCTTTTGATTTAATTTAACACCTGTTTAACATAGCATTGTGACATTATAATTATGTTTAATTCTGAAATGTTTGCACTTTTTTCTTCAATTGATTGTGATGTTAAACTTATGATTTTATATCTAGGGCCTACTCTGACACTCTAGGAAAAAAGCAAAGCAACAACAAGGGAGAGGAGAAGAGAAATAAGTATATCATTTTTTTAGATGGAATCTTGCTCTGTCGCTCAGGCTGTACTGCAGTAGCATGATATCGGCTCACTGCAATCTCCACCTCCTAAGTTCAAGCGATTGTTCTGCCTCAGCTTCCGAGTATCTGGGATTATAGGCACCTACCACCAAGCTCACCTAATTTTTGATATTCTTGTCAGAGACAGGGTTTTACCATATTAGCCAGGATGGTCTCGATCTCCAGACCTTGTGATCTGCCCACCTCAGCTTCCCAAAGTGCTGGTATTACAGTCATGAGCTCTTGCCCCTGCTCAAGTATATATATATATTTTTATTGGCTTTGCCTGCCCAGCATCCATTCTCCATTCTTCTGGTAACAGGACTCTATCATTTGGGAGTTAGATCTCACCCACTCTCTTTTCAACAGTGGGCACAGAACCCAGGCCTGAGCAGTCCAGTGGAGGGTGCATTGATAGGTGTGAAACCCAGGCCTGGGTGATGTTCATCTACTTTAAGAATTAACTTAGTAAAGGACTTTTGGAGATAAAATTGTTTCATGTATGTAAACTTGCTTCTTGAACTTTGTTTGAATCTTAACTTTCAAATGATAGATGTTCAGGTAGGACCCAAGCATTGGTTAACAATCATTAAAATTATTAAGTATCTTAATTGAAAAAAGCATCTGCTTTTGAAATAATATCAAATGATATGAATAGTTTTCTAAAAGATGTAGGTATTAAGAACAACTAGTGAGGAAAACCAACTCCGAATAAAGCAGTCAGGTTTTCAAGAAGCAGCTGGAACTGTGGAAGAAACAAAAACAAAAGCAGAACTGTTCATCCTGTAGACATTGCCTGTGTTACACCAAAGAGCACTGGACCTTGAAGAACAAATATCATAAGGCTAATTGGAAAAATTAAGGTGAGATTCTGGTGATTTAAAAGTGCATTAAGAGTAGAAAAAGGTAGTTGGATATCAATAAGACACCTTATTTTCTAGAAACAATTCAGAGCAACAAGAAGAAATCATGGTTATCAAAAAACTTAGACAAATATGTTGTTCAAAGAGTGATGATTGTTGTTTCTTTATTTTTTAATTGCATTTTATGTTTTGGGGTACATGTGAAGAACATGCAAGATAGTTGCATAGGTGCACACATGAAAGTGTGATTTGCTGACTTCCTCTTCTTCACCTTTATCTGGCATTTCTCCCCATGCTATCTCTCCCCAACTCCCTACACCCTGCTGTCCCTCCGCTATTCCCCCCAACAGACCCCAGTGTGTAGTGCTCCCCTCCCTGTTTCCATGTGTTCTCATTGTTCAACACCCGCTTATGAGTGAGAACATGTGGTATTTCATTTTCTGTTCTTGTGTCAGTTGCTGAGAATGATGTTCTACAGGTTCATCCAGGTCCCTACAAAGAACATGAACTCATCGTTTTTGATTGCTGCATAATATTCCCGGGTGAATATGGGCCACATTTTCACTGTCCAGTATACCATCGATGGGCCTTTGGGTTGATTCCAGGTCTTTGATGTTGTAAACATTGCTGCAATGAACATTCGTGTGCATGTGTTCTGATAGTTGAGCGATTTATAATCCTTTGGATATATACCCAGTATTAGGATGGCTGGGTCAAATGGAATTTCTGTTTTTAGGTCCTTCAGGAATTGCCACACTGTCTTCCACAATGGTTGAACTAATTTACACTCTCACCTTCCCTGAAGGAAACCTGAGGACTGTACCAGTCCTACCTGTGCAGCAGGACGAAAGGCCCGTGGAAGAGTATGGTTTTCACTGTGCTGTGCTTGTCTACTTTTTGCAGGAGTGACCCCCCCATTGGGATGAAAAGGCGATTAGGAGAGCTGTGGGTGGGAGCCAGACCCCCACTACAATAAGGCTTTAGAAACCAGGAGCAACACAAAGAAGGCGGGGCCCCACAGCGCCTAAGCCGCTAAGGATGCACATCCACCAGAAGGTAGAAAGACTAGAGAGCAACCTTGCCTGAGTGCACAGGCCACACTTACGTCCAGCATACACGACTCGAACACACACATATAAACACGCAGAAAAATACACATGGACACACATAGACACACACACACACACACACACACACACACACACACAGACACACATACAGAAAGACACACGGAGACATCCAACAGTTGCAGACAGCTCCTGAGGCTGTGGGGTTCTGCTCTCTGCCAGGAAGCCCCTCAGGGAGAGAGCAGCCCCCAGCACACAGGCTGGCAGTATCCGGAATTCCCAGCAGGGACAGTTTTCAAGGAGACGCATCCCCCACAGCATCTGAGGAGGCCTGAAGTATCCTGGGGATTCTTGGGGATCGCCCTGGGCATCCCTGAAGCTCCTCTGCAGCTTTCCTCAGCCTGGCTCCACCCTGCAGAAACTACTGAAATCGCGGTACTGTGGCGACGGTCGACGTTAGATAGGGGGTCGTTGCCCAACGCCAAAGCACTGCCACGGAGGGCCCCTGCCTGGCCAAGCCGCTGAGACGGCGGTTTCCCAGGCCACGGGGGCGGTCACTGTGACGTGACCCTCTGGTGGGCGCTCGCGCTTGCCACCCGCCGACTGCACATGAGCATTGGTATTCCCGGCTGGCCAGCCGCTATGTCTGCACCCCCACCAGCCGGCAGCAGTGGCTTGGAAAAATGCTGGCAGAGGTGTCTTAGGCGGCCCTTGGAAAGAAGGCTGCAGGCCACAAGCAGGGCAGGAGCCCTATCGTCCTGACTTCAGCGGCTCCCTGAAGCGGTTTTCCTATTCCGGTCCTCTGAAGAGGAAGGAAGCTTCAGAAAACGAGGTGGGTATTTTGGACTACTCTCCCCAGTAGATTCTGGATAAGACGGCATGGGCAGGGATCGGGTCCGAAGGGGCTGGAGATTCAGTCTGGTGAGGTGTGGTGGGGGTCCCTGGACCCCGGAAAGATGCCTGAGACCCTCCGGGAAAGTGTCGGCGAATGTTCCCAGCTCCCTAGACTCACTGCCTCTCCTGAGACCTGGGCCACCCACCAAGGGGCCCTGCCTAGTGCTCTGAAAGCCCAGGGAGCCCTGCTTCTCATCACTGCTGTCCGGAGAAGGCGGCAAGAAAGGAAAAGCTGCGGCATGTGTAGCCTGCAGTAGAGGAGGCAACAACTACATCTGGCCTCCCCTGGGGGCAGATTGGGTGAAGACAGCTTCTCAGAAGCTTTCTGGGGTGAAGCCAAATCCTGAGACGGATATCCAGGCATGTTGCTGAGGACACCGATGAACGCCAGGCACAACATGCTAACGGATTTAGTCACTTTATTGTTTCAACAGAAAACTTCATCATCTTGCCACCAAGTGTTTTGACCAAAATTACTTTGATGGCCTCTACACTGAGACCCCTTGTCAACTTGACCTGTCGAGAGAAAAATAATTCTCAGTGTAAAAAATGCAGATTCTCACTTTTATGGACACAAGTCGAGACTGTAACCGTGTGTGGAAGGTGAATCAGTGGATGAAATCTGTTTCTGAAGGACTGTTTTTACTAAATTCTATTTTATGGCAGGTCCTACCCTGCGGTTTGGTTTTACTTGTTTGCTGTTATGGGCAAATCATAAACACGGAACCTTCATCCCCTCCACACAAGCTTCTAGCATCCAACTTACCTGACAGGAGTTTCATTGTCTCCAGTTCCCTTGCAGGTTGCACATTCAGATCTCCAGTCTTCAGCCTGGGGTTTCTTTTGCAGCACAAAGGCTCTTTGTCTTCTCTCTCTAGGAACTCTTTCCTGCCATCCAAGAGCTAATAAAAGAAAACAGGATAAGGATATAACGGAAATAATTTTCAGAAAGAAATCTTCTCAAAGGTAAGGCTGTGGAAAGGTGTGTAACTTCTTCCAACCTCATGTTTTCCTCCCTCAGGAACGAAGCTCTGTTTTCCTCCTCTGCTTCTCTGGGAGAACTACAATAGCAAGAACAACATGGAAACTCCAGACCATATCGGGGGTTTGCTTAAGGACAAAATAAGTTTTCTCTGTCAAACATGGTGGCTTTAGTTAGGCTCTTGAGGAAATAACTATTTATCATTCATACTTTATGGGACCAGCATATGTTGTGACCATCGATGCCATGGGAAATAAAAAGTAACAAATTAAATGTACTGTATGTATACTTTCATAAATGTCTGTGATTAGCATTTATTCAGAGCATGTCAGTTTTCCGATCTTGTCTGGTGTGACTTCTACAGCTGAAATGCTAAATCCAGTGATTGTCCTACACACGTAGTTTGGCCACAGGTAGGCAGGTGCATGCATCTTTATGAGAGAATTTCTCAGCAGCAGAAGAAGAGCAGAAGGAAAAGGTCTCACAGCTCCTAAGTACTAGTTAAAGTCAAACCCGTTACAATGCCATAGAAAGCATTCCTGTAAAGTAATTCAGCTAAAATTCACATCGTACAGTTCAGATTACATTGACCATTTCAATGAAGGTATACAGATGTTTAAGAAAGACTGTAAGTACCTGGATATTTGCAGTCAATATGTTAGAAAACTCCACCAATCACATCACAGCCTCTGTGTAGATGTCACCATTCCCACATGCAGACCACTTTTCCTTAGAGACTGGAAGAGAAAGCAGGCACTGCTCCCCAGAATTACTTGGACAGCTGAGATCAAGGATCATTCCCAAGTGAGAGTAGGTACCAAATCATTCTGATCACAATGACATGATACTAGTAATCTGTTAATGTTTTCTTCCCTTATTGTCATTTCAATTCTTCCTCATAGCAAGCCAAGTGTGATTTCATCCCATGGCTAACTGCAGATCATTTAATTTGTCCCTGAAGAAGCAAAGAGTCCATTCAATGAGTAAATCAAGAAAAGGCAATTTAGGAACTATGTCTCTGTTTCCATCTCTCTTGCCCATCAATGTGTTTGAATTATCTCAGGAAGGAAATTAGGAAGAGGCCCTTGAATGCAGAAGCCACATCTACGGTAATGACTTCCAAAGAACAATCCTGAGTCTTGCTCCTGCAAATATCAATCATGACCCATCAGCACTGTCATCTCAAGAACCTACTCAAAATACAGAATCTCAGGCTCTCTCTGACACAGGAATGAAAATCTGTGTTCTTCACAAGAATCCTAACCAGAAAACCTACCAACACAGTAGTCCCTGAAAAAGACCTGAGGATAGTACCATCCCTACCTGTGCGGCAGGACCAAGGGGCCATGGAAGAGTATGGTTTCCACTGTGCTGTGTTCGTCTACTTTCTGCAGGAGTGACCTTCCCTTGGGATGGGCAGGTGATTAGGAGGGCTGCATGTGGGAGCCAGACCCCCACTACACTAAGGCTTCAGAAACCAGGAGCAACACAAAGAAGGCGGGGACCCGCAGCTCCTAAGCCGCTGAGGACACACATCCAGCAGAAGGTAGCCAGACTAGAGAGCAACCGCGATCGAGTGCACAGGTCACACTTATGTGCAGCATACAAGACTCGAACACACACATATAAACACGCAGAAAGATACACATGAACACATATAGACAGACAGACAGACACACACACACACACACACAGACACACACACACACACAGGTAGACACACGGAGACATCCAACAGGTGCAGACAGCTCCTGAAGCTTCGGGTTCTGCTTTCTGACGGGAAGCCCCTCGGGGGGAGAGCAGCCCTCAGCACACAGCCTGGCAGTACCTGGAATTCCCAGCAGGGACAGCGTTCAAGGAGACGCATTTCCCACAGCGTCTGAGCAGGCCTGAAGTATCCTGGGGATCCTTGGGGATCGCCCTGGGCATCCCTGAAGCTCCCCTGCAGCTTTCCTCAGCCTGGCTCCACCCTGCGGGAATCCTGAAATCACGGGACCTGGGCGACGATCCCGAAAGACGGGGGTGGGCCGTTGCCCAATGCCAAAGGACTGCCATGGAGGGCCCATGCCTTGCCCAGCCGCTGAGACGGCGGTTCCCCAGGCCACGGGGGCGGTCACTGTGACGTGAGCCTCGGGTGGGCCCTCGCGGTTGTCACCAGCCGCTTGCGCATGCGCATTGGCGTTCCTGGCCGGCCAGCCGCAATGTCCGCGCTCCCCGGTTGGCTGGCAGCAGTGGCATGGGAAGATGCTGGCGGAGGTGTCCGAGGCGGCTCCGGAAAATGAGGCTGCGTGCGACAAGCAGGGCAGGAGCCCTATCGCCCTGACTTCAGCGACTCCCTGAACCGGTTTTCCTGTTCCGTTCCACTGAAGGGGGAGGGCGCTTCAGACCGCCAGGTGGGCATTCCGGACTACTCTCCCCAGTAGATTTTGAATCGGACGGCATGGGCAAGGATCGGGTCCCACGGGGCTAGAGATTCAGTCTGGTGAGGTGTGGTGGGGTCCCCAGAAAGATGTCTGAGACCTTCCGTGAGGGTGTCGGCCAATGTTCCCCAGCTCCCTGAGCTCACTGCACCTCCTTTGACCTGGGCCACCCACCAAGGGGCCCTGCCTTGCTCTGCAAGCCCAGGGACCCCTGCTTCTCATCCCTTCTGTCCAGAGTAGGCGGCAAGAAAGGAAAAGCCAGGGCAAACGCTGCTAGCAGTAGAGGAGGCAACAATTGCATCTGGCCTCTCCTGAGGGCAGATTGGGTGCAGACAGCCTCTCAGAAGCTTTCTGGGGCGAAGCCAAATCCCGAGACGGATATCCAGGCATGCCACTGAGGACTTCTATGAATGCCAAACACAGTATGCTAACGGATTTAGTCACTTTATTGTTTTGAGAGAAAACTTCATCACCTTCCGAGCAAGTGTTTTGATCAGAATTGCTTTGATGGCCTCCACACAAAGACCCCTTGACAACTTGACCTGTCGAGAGAAAAATAATTCCCGTTGTGAAAAATGCAGATTCTCACTCTTATGGACACCTAAGTCCAGACGGTAACCGTGTGTGGGAGGTGAATCAGTGGATGAAATCTGTTTCTGAAGGACTGTTTTTACTAAATTTTAGTTTAAGGAAGGTCCTACCCTGCCGTTTGGTTTTACATGTTTGCTGCGATGAGCAAATCCTAAACATGATGCCTTCATCCCCTCCACACAAGCTTTGAGCATCCAACTTACCTGACAGGAGTTTCATTGTCTCCAGTGCTCTTGCAAGTTGCACATTTAGATCTCCAGTCTTCAGCCTGGGGCTTCTTTTCCAGCACAGACTATCTTTTTCTTCTCTCTTTTGGAGCTCTTTCCTGCCATCCAAGAGCTAATAAAAGAAAACAGGATAAGAATATAAAGCAAACAATTTTCAGAAAGAAATCTTCTCAAAGGTAAGTCTGTGGAAAGGTGCATAACTTCTTCCAACTTCATGTTTTCCTCCCTCAGGAACAAAGCTGTTTTCCTCCTCTGCTTCTCTGGGAAAGCTATAATAACAACAACAACATGGAAACTCCAGACCATATCAAGGGTTTGCTTAAGGACAAAATAAGTTTCCTCTGTCAAACATGGTTGCTTTAGTTAGGCTCTTGAGAAAATATCTATTTATCATTCATACTTTATGGGACCAGTATATGTTGTGACCATCGATGCCATGGAAAACGAAAAGTAACAAATTAAGTGTACTGTATGTATACTTTCATAAATGTCTGTGATTAGCATTTACTCAGATCGTGTCAGTTTTCCCAGCTTGTCAGGTGTTACTTCTACAGCTGAAATACTAAACCTGGGATCATCTTACACACATAGTTTGTCCACAGGTAGGCAGGTTCATTTGTCTTGATGGAAAGAGAGAATTTGTCGGCAGCAGAAGAAGAGTAGAAGGAAAAGGTCTCACAGCTCCTAAGTCCTAGTTAAGGTCAAACCAGTTACAATGCCAGAGAAAGCATCCCTGTAAAGTAATTCAGCTAAAATTCACATTGTACAGTTCAGATTACACTGACCATTTCAATGAAGGTATACAGATGTTTAAAAAAAACTATAAGTACATGCGTATTTGCAGTCAATATTTAGAAAACTCCACCAATCACATCACAGCCTCTGCGTAGATGTTGCCATTCCCACATGCAGACCACTTTTCCTTAGAGACTGGAAGAGAAAGCAGGCACTGCTCCCCAGAATTACTTGGACAGCTTAGGTCAAGGATTATTCCCAAGCGAGAGTAGGTACCAAATCATTCTGAACACAATGACATGATACTAGTAATCTGTTAATGTTTTTCTACCTTATTGACATTTCAATTCTTCCTCATAGCAAGCCCAGTGTGATTTCATCCTATGGCTAACTGCAGACCATTTAATCTGTCCCTGAAGAAGCAAAGAGTCCATTCAATGAGTAAGTCAAGAAATGGCAATTTAGGAACTATATCTCTGTTTCCATCTCTCTTGCCCATCAATGTGTGTGAATTATGTCACGAAGGAAATTAGGAAGAAAAGTGAAGACAATATCCAGAAGAGGCCCTTAAATGCAGACGCCAAGTCTACAGTAATGACTTCCAAAGAACAATACTGAGTCTGGCTCCTGCAAATATCAATCATGACCCATCAATACTGTCATCTCAAGAACCTACTCAAAATACAGAATCTCAGGCTCCCTCTGACACAGGAATGAAAATCTGTGTTCTTCACAAGAATTCTATCTAGGAAACCTACCAACACTGTAGTCCTTAAAGGGGACCTGAGGACAGTACCAGCCCTACTTATGCGGCAGGACTAAGGGCCCATGGAAGCGTATGGTTTTAGCTCTGCTGTGCTCGTCTACTTTCTGCAGGAGTGACGCCCCTTCGGGATTTGCAGGTGAGTAGGAGGGCTGCAGGAGGGAGCCAGACCTCCATTACACTAAGGCTTCAGAAACCAGGAGCAACACAAAGAAGGCGGGGCCCCACTGTGCCTAAGCCACTGAGGACGCACATCTACCAAAATGTAGCCAGACTAGAGAGCAACCGTGCTGGAGTGCACTGGTCACACTTATGTTTAGCATACACGACTCAAACACACATATGTAAACATGCAGAAGGATACACATGGACACACACACACACACACACACACACACACACAAACTCACACAGAAAGAAAGCCACACGGAGACATTGAACAGTTGCAGACAGCTCCTGAGGCTGTGGAGTTCTGCTCTCTGCCAGGAAGCCCCTTGGGGAGAGAGCAGCCCCCAGCCCACAGGCTGGTTGGACCTGGAATTCCCAGCAGGGACAGCTTTCAAGGAGACACATTCCCCACAGCATTTGAGCAGGCCTGAAGTATCCTGGGGATCCTTGGGGATTGCCCTGGGCATCCCTGAAGCTCCTCTGCAGCTTTCCTCAGCCTGGCTCCACCCTGCCTGACTCCTGAAATCGCGGGACCGTGGCAACGTTCTCCGGGAGAAGGGAGGTAATGGCCCAAACTGAAGCACTGCCGAGGAAGGCCCCTGCCTTGCCAAGCCGCTGAAATGGCAGTTCATTAGGCCATGGGGGCGGTCATTGTGACATGAGCGCCGTGTGGTCTTTTGAGCTTGTCACCCGCCACTTGCGCATATGCATTGGCGTTCCCGACTGGCCATCGGCTATGTAGGCTCTCTGGCACCAACCTGCAGCAGTGGCGTGGGATAATGCTGGCGGAGGTGTCGGATGAGGCCCCTAGGAAGGAGGCTCCATGTCACAAGTGGGGTGGCACATGAATGTAATCTCAGGCATTTCGGAGGCTAAGACAGGAGAATTGCTTGTACTTGGGAGGTGGAGATTGCAGTGAGCCAAAATGGTTCCACTGAACTAAAACCTGGGCAACAAGAGTAAAACTCTGTTTCCGAAAAAAAAAAAAAAACTCAGCATGGTTGCAGGCACCTGCATTCCCAACTTCTCAGAAGGCTGAGTCAGCAGAATGGCTTGAACCTGGAAGGTGGAGTTTTCAGTTGTCTGAAATCACCCACTGCACTCCTGCTTTGGTGACAGAGCAAGATTCTGTCTCAAATAAAAGAAAAAGCAAAACAAAATCAAACACTTCTGTGCTCATGCAATCCTCCTACCTCAGCCTGCGAAATTGCTGGGATTATAAGAAAATGCCACCATACCCTGCCTGGGCCAAGATGTTAATAGAGAGTGGTAACCAGTGTGAGAAGTAAGGTATTGGGAGTAAGCAGTTTCCAGACAGAGGGCACAGCACATAAAAGAGAGAATCTGCATTTTTCACACCGGGAATTGTTTTTCTCTACACAGGACAAATTGACAATGGACCTCCGTGTACAGGTCGTCAAAGCAATTTCGGGGAAACACTTTGTAGCAAGATGATAATCTTTTCCGTGAAAACAATAAGGTGACTAAAATCCGTTAGCATGTTGTGCTTGGCTTCCATGGTGGTCCTCAGCGGCTTGCCTGGACACTGGTCTTGGGATTGGGCTTCACCCCAGATAGTTTCTGAGGTGCTCTCACCACCGGATCCACCCCAAGGGGAGTCCAGTTCCGGGTTTTACTGCCTGTGCCGCTGTCTGCGCTTGCCGCTTCATCTTTCTTCACTCTTTCTCCGGCCAACAGCACTGAGAAGCAGGGGTCCCTGGGCTTGGACAACAAGGCAGGGCCCCTTGGTGCATGGTCCAGGTTGAAACGGGGCAGTGAGCTCGTGGATCCAGGCAACGTTCTGCTTACACCCTCACGGAGGGTTTCAGGCATCTTTCTGGGGTTCACCAACACCCCACCACACCTCAGCAGACTAAATCTCCAGCCCCACGTGACCCAATACCTGCCCACACTGTCCGACCTGGAATCCAGTGGGAAGAGCAGACCCGGGTGCCCACCTCACCATCTCAAGCACCCTCCTCATCCAGCCGACTGAAACAGGATATTTGGCTCAGGGAGCAACTGAGGTCAGGACGGTCGGGCTCCTGCTCAGCTTGTGGCAGGCAGCCTCCTTCCCTGTGGCCACCTCGGATACTGCCGCCAGCATGTTCCAGTGCCCCTGTGGCCCCCCCTGCCACAGAACACCCACGTTGTCGCTGGCCAGCCGGACACGCCAATGCACATGCATTTGTGGTGCATCATAAGTGTGAGCTCCCACCCAGGGGTAGCGTCACAGTGACAGCCCCCGTGGCCTGGGGAACTGCGATCTGAGCAGCTTGGCAATGAAGGGGTCCTCCATTGCACTGCCTGGGCTTTGGGCAATGGCCCCACCTCTCCCTGAGATCGTTGGCAGGGTCCCACCATTTCAGAAGTTGGGCAGGGCAGGTCCAGGCTGAGAAAAGCTGCAGGGGAGTTTCAGTGATCTTCAGGGCGATCCCCAAGGATCCCCAGGATGCTTCCGGCAGGCTCAGATGGTGTGGTGGTGCGTCTCCTTGAAAGCCATCCCTGCTGGGAATTCCAGGTACCACCAGCCTGTGTACTGGGGACTACTCTCTCCCTGAGGGTCTTCCCAGCAGAGAGCAGAACTCCACAGCCTCAGGAGATGTCTGCGACTGTTGGATGTCTCCGTGTGTCTTGCTTCCTTCCTGTGTGTGTGAGTGTATCTGTGTGCATCTGCAGGGGTCCCTGGGCTTCCAGACCAAGGCAGTGCCCCATGGTGGGTGGCCCTGGTCGAAGTGGAGAAGTAAGCTCATGGAGCCAGGGAATGTTCAGCTGTTGGAGGAACAGCAAGGAAGTCCCTGTGGCTGGAGCAGTGTGAGGAGGGTGTGAGAGGGAGAAGGGAGGCAAGACCTGTTGGGCAGGGCCTGCAGGCCTTGGGGAGGCGAGGGAAGTTAAGCAGTTTTTCTTTTAATGTAAGTGTGATGGGAAATACGAAATCAGGAAAGAAACAATTCAATTTAAGTTTCTGGGTTTTTTGTATTTTGAATCTCACTTTGTCACCCAGGTAGGAGTGCAGAGGCATGATCTCGGCTCACTGCAACCTTCGCCTCCCAGTTTCAAGTGATTTTTGTGGCTCAGCCTCCTGAGTAGCTGATATTATTGGCACCTGCCACCATTCCCGGCTAATTTTTGTAATTGTAGTAGAGAAAAGGTTTCACCATAATGGCCAGGCTTTTCTGGAACTCCTGACCTCAAGTGGATCTACCTGTCTCTGCCTCCAACTTAGGTTTTAATGAAAACATATTGGTTGGGGTTGGTGGCTAATGCCTGTAATTGCAGCACTTTGGGAGGCCAAGGCAGGAGGATCACCTGAGGTTGAGAGTTCAAGACCAGCCTGACCAAGATGGAGAAATCCTGTTGACATTAAATGTTCAAAATTAGCTGAGCATGGTGGCGCATGCCTGTAATCTCAGCCATTTGGGAGGCTGAGGCAGGATAATCACTTGAACCTGGGAAGTGAAGTTTTCAGTGAGCCAAGATCATGCCACTGAACTCCAAACTGGGAAACAAGAGTAAAACACTGTCTTAAAAAAAAAAAACATGGGCATGGTGGTAGGCACCTGTAGTCCCGGCTACTCAGAAGGCTGAAGCAGCAGAATTGCTAGAACCTGGAAGGTGGAGGTTTCAGTGGGCTGAAATCACCAACTGCACTCCTGCCAGGGTGACAGTGCAAGATTCTGTCAAAAAGAAAACGAAAAAACAAACTAAACCAAACACTTCTGGGCCCTTGTGATTCTCCTACCTCAGTCTGCAAAATTGCTGGGATTATAAGCAGGTGACACCATGCCCAGCAAAGGACACTATCTTAGTGGAAAGGGGTAACCAGTGTAAGAGGGAAGATATTGGGGGGTATGCACTTTCCAGACAGATGGCACAGTCCATGCAAAGGCCTTGGGATAGGGCTATGTCAGGGGTCTTGAAGGAACAGCGAGGAGGTCCCTTGGCTTGAGCTGAGTAAAGAGTGGGAGAGAATGAGGAGGGATGGAGGAAGGGTTGGGCAGGGCCTGTGGGCCTGGGGAGGTGGGAAAAGTTAAGCAGTTTATCTTTCAATTTAAGTGTTATTGGCCATCAGGAAGTAGGAAATAAACAGTCCAATTTGAGTTTCTGGGATTTTTTTTCCTTGTGATGGACTCTCACTGTCACCCAGGTGGGAGTGCAGTGGCATAATCTTGGCACACTGTCACCTCCGCCTCCCAGACTGAAGTGACTCTCGGGGCTCAGCCCTGGTATTAGAGGCACCGGCCACCATGCCTAGCTAATTTTTGTAAATGTAGTAGGGACCGGGTTTCACCATAATGTTCAGGCTGTCCTGGAACTCCAGACCTCTAGTGTATCAACCTGCCTCAGCCTCCAATTGATGTCTTAATAAAAAGATATTTGTCGGGGTTTGTGGCTCACGCCTGTAATCCCGGCAATTTGGAAGGCTGAGGCAGCAGGATCGCTTGAACCTGAAAGGCAGAGGTTGCAGTGAGCCAAGATTCTGCCACTGAACTTGAACCTGGGCCATGAGAGTAAAACTCTGTCTGAAAAATAAATAAATAAATAGAACTGGGCATGGTGGCAGGCACCTGTAGTCACAGCTACTCAGGAGGCTGAAGCAGTAAAATCACTTGAACTTGGAAAGTGGAGGTTTCAGTTGGCTGAAATCACCCACTGCACTCCTGCCTGGGTGACAGAGCAAGATTCTGTCTCAAAAAAAAAACAAAAAGCAAAACAAAAGCAAACACTTCTGGGCTCATGTGATCCTCCTACCTCAGCCTGCAAAATTGTTGGGATTATAAACATGGGCCACCATGACCAGCCTGGGTCAAGATCTTAATGGAAGGGGTAACCAGTGTGAGAAGGAAGGTATTTCATGGTAAGCACTTTCCAGACAGAGGACACAGCCCATGCAAAGGCCCTGGGGCAGAAGTGTTTGTGGTGTGTTGGAGGAACAGCAAGGAGGTCACTGTGGCTTGAGCAGAGTGAGGAGTGAGATAGAGGGAGCAAGGAAGGATGACAGGTTGGGCAGGGCCTGCAGGCCTTGGGGAGGTGGTGGAAATTAAGCAGTTTATCTTTTAATGTAGGTTTGATGGGAAATCAGGAAGCAGGGAAGAAATTGTCCAATTTGAATTTTGGGTTCTTTTTTATTTTTATTTTTGTGAGACAGAATCTCACTCTGGCACCCAGGAGGGAGTGCAGTGGTGTGATCTAGGCTCACTGCAACCTTCCACCTCCCTGATTGAAGTGACTCATTGGGCTCAGCCTCCTTAGTAGCTGGTATTACAGGCACTGGCCATCATTCTCGGCTAATTTTTGGAATTGTAGTAGAGACAAGGTTTTGCCATAATGGCCAGGCTGGTCTGGAATTTCTGACCTCTAGTGGATCAACCTGTCAAAACCCATCGGTCCACTGTATTCAAATCCATTTTATAAGCAAGGACACACAAAGACTCAAAACAAAGCTTTGCTTGAAGACTTACCAATCAAATGGAGAGAAAAAAACAACAACAGGAGTTGTAACTTTTGTCTCTGACAAAATAGACTTTAATAGTAACAAAGACTGAAAGAAACAAAGGAGGACATTATATAATGGTAAAAGAATCAATACAACAATAGGAGTCAATGATTATAAATTTACATGCACCCAATATAGGAACACACAGATACATAAGACAAGTTCTCAATGACTTAAAAAGAGACTTGGACTCCTGCACAATAATAGCGGGAGACTTTGACACCACATTGTTGATATTTGATGGATCAAAGAGATAGAGAATTAAGAGGGACATTTATGATTCGATCTCAGACCTGCAACAAGTAAATTCAATGAATATCTATAGAATTCTTTACTCTAGGTGCACAGAATATACATTTTTCTCAGTATCACATTACACCTGTTTTGAAAGCGATGACATAATTGGAAGTAAATCATTCTTCAGCATTTTCAAAGCATTTCACAGACTTAAATGAAATATTGGTTGGCTGTTTGTTTGTTATTTTCTTCCCTTTTTCCTTCCTGTCTCCACTGATAAGTACAATTATCAGCATAAAAAGGGTTTTTAATACCTATTTTTAGATTGCATTCCAGCCTGGGAAATAGAGCAAGACTACTGTTCTCTCTTCCCCTTTCTCTTTCTCTTTTTTTCTTAAAAAAAAAAAAGAATGGAGTTACAGTATTGGCTGAGTGAAGAAAGAAAAAAGGAAATTGGTATCAAAATCCTATGAAGATTTTTGTGGATATGGACAAAATAGGTCTATAATTTCTATGGAAAGGCAAATAGAATACCTAAAGTAAATTTGATAAAAGGATAAAGGAGAAATCTAATTTCAAGACTGGAACACCTACAATAATAAAAACTGTGGCTGGGCACGGTGGCTGATGCCTCTAATCCCAGCACTTTGGGAGGCCAAGGGGGGTGGATCACAAAGTGATGATATCCAGACCATCCTGGCCTACATTCTGAAACCACGTCTCTACCCCCCAAAACAAAAAATACAAAGAAATTAGCTGGATGTGGTGGTGCATGCCTATAGTTCCAGTTACTGAGGAAGGAGAATCACTTGAACCAGGGAGTCAGAAGATGCAGTGAGCTGAGATCATGACACTGCACTCCAGCCCAGTGATAGAGTGAGACTCTGTCTCAAAAAAAAAAAGACTCTGTAGTATTTCTGGAGGGATATATACATACATTGATGGAATTAAATGAGAACCTGGAAATGTCCTCACACAAAGACTGGCCACTGATTTTTTGACAAAGGTCCAAAAGCAATTCAATGGTGGAAGGTTGGTCTTCAACAAATGGTGCTGGAATAATCAGACATCCATGGGTTAAAAAAAGTGAATCTTGACCAAAGTCTCCCATCTTACACAAAAATAAACTCAAAATGGATCACGGACTTAAATGTAAAAATGTAAAAGAATACAACTTCTAGAAAAAAAAAACCTCAGAGAGATTATTTTTTAAATCTAGTGCAAAGCAAAGAATTCCCAGACTTGATACTAAAAGAAAATATTAGATCCCACAAATAAGGGGTTGGAGGAAAATGAGGATGGTTAATGCATACAAAAATATAGTTCCACTGCACTCCAGACTGGATGACACAGCAAGACCCTGTCTCAAAAAAAAAAATGAATACGATCTGGAATTTGATAGCACAACACAGTGAATGTAGTCTATAATAATTTAGTTGTATATTTAAAAATAACTAAAGAGCATAATTGGATTATTTGTAACACAAAGGATACATGCTTGAGGTGATGACACCACATTTACCCTCATGGGATTGTTATGCCTTGTATGTCTGCATCAAAACAGCTTATGTACCACATAAATATATACACCTGCTATTTATTCACAATTCAAAATTAAAATATATATAAATAAATTGGGCTTCATCAAATTAAAAACTGAAGAACTTTGCTCTGTGAAGAGGAAAAAAATCAAGCTCTAGACTAGAATATATTTGCAATATTTGACAAAATATTCCATTTCAAATGCACGATGATGGCTATAATAATTAAAAAGGAAAAATAACAAGTGACAAGAATGTGGGAAAGTGGAACTCATACATTGCCAGTAGGAATGTAAAATAATGCAACTCTTGTCATACAGTTTGGCAGTCCCTCAAAAAGTTAAACATAGACTTGTTGTATGAGCCAGCAATTTTACATTTAAGTATCTACAAAACAGATTTGAAAACATATGTCCACACAAAATCATATACACTAATATTCATAGCAGCTTTATTGATAATAGCCAAAAGTGGAAACAACCCAAATGTCCATCAGCTGATGAATGGATAAACATAATGTGGTGTATCCATACAATGAAATATTATTCAGTCATAAAAAGGAATGAAGTATACTACAACATGGATGAACTTTAAAATTATTATGCTAAGTGAAAGAAGGTAAGTACAATGTGTTCTTTCATTTATATGAAATGTTCAGAATAGGAAGATCCACAGTGACAGAAATTGGATTAGGAGTTGCCAGTGGCCAGTTGAAATTGGAAATGGCTGCTAATATGTATAGGGTTTCTTTATAGGATAATAAAATGTTCTATAATTAGATTGTGGTGATGGTTGCACAAGTCTTTAAATATACCACAAACAACTTAATTTTCCATTTTAAATAGGTCCATTGTATGGTCTGTGAATTCTATTTTAATGAGGCTGTTATATATTTAAAAAAAAACCAACAAAGACATCTTTAGATAATTAGCCTATTTCCAACCAACTTTCAGTCCAGTTCTGTTTCAGGTATAGCAACACAGGGTAGATGCTAGAGTTCAGATTTCCAAAATATCATCAAAATTTAGCCACACATTTTAACAAACAAAATTCTGAAAGAAATAATATAAGCACTAAAGCATGCTGGACACATCATGACAAATGAGGATGATAAGTGAGTATAAGAAGGGCTAAGTTAATCTGTAGAATCCCAGTTTACTGGCAATACCACTTTCTCTAATAGTCAGAGAAAAGAAATACCTGATAAACTTAAAACAGCAAATCTACATTCTAAAATCCAAGTCTCTTACAGATATATAATATTAAGACTCAGAAGAAAAGCTAACATGTCTAGGTCTTTATTAAAAATAGAAGTAAGATTTAGATGGAAGAAAGGAAGGGGGAACAACTTCAATCATCCATTTATAGTATGTTTGATAGGTGCTCAGGTCAAGCAATAAAGGGAACCAATATAAATATTCGCTTGTGTTACTGAAGGGCAAAAGGAGTCTGTGGTACCACTTTATTTTTTTTTTATTTTATTTATTTTTATTTTTATTTTTATTTTTTTATTGCATTTTAGGTTTTGGGGTACATGTGCAGAGCATTCAATACAGTTGCATACGTACACACAGGGCAGTGTGTTTTGTTTGCTTTCTCCCCTTCATCCACATTTGGTATTTCTCCCCTGGCAATCCCTCCCCACCTCCCCCTCCCACTGGCCCTCCCCTTTTCCCCCTATAGACCCCAGTGTTTAGTACTCCCCTCTCTGTGTCCATGTGTTCTCATTTTTCATCACCCGCCTATGAGTGAGAATATGCGGTGTTTCATTTTCTGTTCTTGTGTCAGTTTGCTGAGAATTATGTTCTCCAGATTCATCCATGTCCCTACAAACGACACGAACTCATCATTTCTGATTGCTGCATAATATTCCATGGTGTATATGTGCCACATTTTCCCATAGACTGGATTTGGAAAATGTGGTACCACTTTAATGGTAAGTCTGTGTTAAAAACTTCTGTGTGCTTCAAATATATCAATCAAACATCATTCGACATCTAATAGAAAGATAACATGGAAATAACCTTGATTTCGATGAGCTATGATAAGCTATACAGATCGATCCTTGTATTATAAGCCATACAGATCACTCCTTGTATATAGATTCAATTGAGTTAATAAAATCATCAAGTGCAGCCTTGAAAGGGAAAGATGTTGGAAAAGGGCAGCTCTGCACTGGAGGTTGTAGTGCTCTGGTTTTCAGGAAGCCACCCTCAGGCCCTCTCTTGTTACCATGGTGATGTTTGGAGAGCTTACCTAAATACTCTTTGAGATAGCAGCAAACTCTCCACATCCTTTTAGCACCAACTAGTTATGCCATTTCTTTTTCTCCCTCCCCCACAATTCCACCCACACTCTCATAATCTTATGAATTTGATGAACCTACATGTGTACCTCCAATGTCCAAGGCTGGAGAACGATGCTAATTTGCCTACCCAGGCCAATGAATAAAAGGATTGTTAAGTAAATATGAGGTTAGGAAAAACAAGGTTCTTCAAACAAACAAAAAAATGATATATTTGGAAGATAATGCAGGATCTGCACTACCTAATGTCATGCAAAGCCTTTTCTTAAGGCTTGGCTAATAGTTCTTATGCTCTGCCACTTATCACACTATTATCTTGTTCATACTAATCCCCTTTCTAGCACAAGTTTCTTCATTTATAATAAGAGATAGTTGAGCTGTAGAAGTTTCTTTAAAACATTTTGGCCAAACCCATAATAAGAAATACATTTTATATCACAACCCAGTATACACGTATACATACATCAAATCTAACACAAACATTTTACAAAGCAATTCTTACCTTTAATATATGTGATGCACTCTCAAAGTTTCTGTGCTATTTTTACATATTTTAATTGCTGTTTGTGACTTAATAGTTGACTTGACAGCCTCATTAATGTTTCACAGCTCACAGTTTGAAGAACACTGAACTAATAGGCATCTAAGGCTCTCTATAGTTCTAGCATTCTATGATATGCATTTATCTTCTATTTAGAATAATAGTAACAATAGCTAATAATTATTGAGCTCTTACTATGTGTCAGGCATTGTTTTAAGCACTTTGCCCATATAAACTAACTTAATTATTCAACAACTATGACTACTTTTTTGGTTGCATTTTAAAAATGAGATAAATCAATGTGACTTATAGCTGCACCAAATTTAGTGGACTACCAAAATACATTTCATAACCTATTTAAGGTGTTTTGAATATATTTTAATATTTCCATTTTATAAAATTTTGTCTTGTCTACCCTTATCATTTTAAACCCTGGAAGGTACTAGAATAAACCTGTCAGATCTGAGAAGAGAAAAAGATCAATAATCTTAATAATACTTATTACTGGCTTTGAAGTTCATATCCTTTCTTTTCTATTATTGTGAAATTGATCCTAAAACAGGCTCTTAGTAATGCCAAATCAGAGAGCATTCATACTTTCATAGGTGTGACTGCTACTCAAGTAGACAATATAATTCTTGGGGAGATGGGCACTATCAGTAGGTTGTCAGTAGAACAATACAAGTCTCCAAATATGTGCCCACAGTCACCATACATCTTTGTTAGTAGTAGTGTAAAACTAAACATTAGTGCTATTTCTTCCCAATGCCAGTAATTATCCAAATACTAAGCACCACTGCCAATATTCATCTTTCATAAATTAGCTGGAAGGACCCAGAATGTGATGAGACAATACTATTATTCATAAATTTCACTGAGCATATATAGTTTAGGGGCGGTTGATGGAATAGGATTGAAAGATTTCAAACATGTTCTCTTTGGATAAACAACAGAGATAGCTGACATTTAATGACCCATATAATAAATGCAACACCAATCCATAATTTCATTTATTTATTCCACAATACTATTGAGTATCTACTATATGCTAGATACTGATTTGCCACTGGAGATTCAGCAGCGAACATAAAGTACCTACACTAAGGAAACTTATTTCATGTTTGGTAAGCTTGGATTTTTGTATATTGCATTTGTTTATGGAGATCCACACTTGTATATTTCCTTTGGTAAAGAGACACTGGGAATAGTATGTTTTACTTATTTAAACTATTTGAGTGTCTTTTATGCATAGCAGTAATGAAGGAACTACAGGAAGCAAAAAAAGAGCAAATCAATTTCTGCTTTTGAAGAGTTTAAGATCTAGTTAATGCAGATCATAATCAGATGTTCCAACTTGGAGCACCTTCACCCCCCAGGGTACATTTGGCAATGTCTGGAGATATTTCTGGTTGTCACAACTGAAGGGGGAGGTACTACAGGCATCTAATGGGTAGAGGCCAGAGATGCTGCTAAATATTCTACAGTGCACAAGACAACCCATGACAAAAAGCTTTCAGGCCCAAAGAATCAAGAGTGCCCATGTTAAGAAACTGAGTTGTGCATACATACATTAAACTTGTTTTTAACTGCAAGTATTAGATGATAAATATCAAATGAGTGATACAGAGAAGAGAAAGATTATCCTAGACTGAATTGGTTAGGGAGGCATCATGAAGGAAATGGGGTTCAAGCTGAAGTGTCGTGTCACTCCTTCACTCATAACAGAAGAAACCCTGTTACCTCTCTGATGTCACCTCTTACCACTCTCCCCCTTGCCCCTCCACAGCTGATTGGCTTTTGCATTTCCTCAAAAATATCAAGTATGCTTCTATCTCATGGAATTTGTTCTTGTTTTCTCTGATTCAAGTGCCATTCCCCCAGAAATCCATATAGCTCACTCTCTTACTTCCTGTACATCTCTGTTCTGTTCAATCTCTTACTAGAGAGCCTTTCTGTAATCATAGTTTCTACAAAACATTAATTCCTGTTTCCTCCACTTTCTTTCCCTTTACTATGCTTTTCTGTCTCCCTAGCAAGGCTATACCTGGCCCATACCAGACACTAAAGTATTCTGTATAGAATGAGTAAATTAGTTAAATATATTATTAACAGCAGGATTCTTTAGCCCAAGCAATGAGAAGAAACTTGAGGGTAGGACCCTGACTACAGTTATCCCTAGTGGCCTAAAACAGTGCCTACTTCATATAGAGACTTCATAAATAGTGAATAAAGAATGATAAACTAGAGAGCCAAAGGAAATTAATATAAACAAAATTAGCTCACAACTGTCTTTAAAAGTATTCTGAGAACAGTTACTTCCTTCTGTGTATACTGGTACATCGAAGTACATCTGATAAATATTTTATTAGTTTTAACTATTCTTACCTGCTTTTTCACTTTACATTAATTCCCGATATATGCCTTACATTAAGCTAAGTTTCTGAAATATTTATATTAAAATTATGTGCATTTGAAGAAGTCTAAAGGCAGCCCTTTACAATCCAATTCTAGTTCTCTATTTTCATTTGCACTTAAACACTACTTCACACAGCCTACACTCAGGGAACCACTACAGATAATTATGCTAATGCTAGTCACAATAGCAGCTAATGTTTATTGCAAGCTTTGTGCCAGGAACCAACCTGGAGGCTGTGCATACATTATCTGGTTTTGTTCATACTGCAGGAAACCCATGTTACTACATTAATGTATATTAACCAACTCTAAATTACTTTCTGTTCCCGGCGCAAAGCCCAAACCCCAAACTCCTGAGCACTGACTCTGCACCCCGATTCTTGCCACTTTCTCTTATTCCTTGCCTCTAGGCATCCTCCTTTCCAGGGGAGCCACAAGTGCGTCTTCCCGTCTCTTTTTGAGAACCGTGACAACCACCGATTCCCCCTCCCCTTCCCCTGTCCTCCCTCCCCAAGATGGCAACCCTGCCAGCACAAGGTCAGACGACCTGCTAGGTAATTTGCGCATGTGACTGCCTAGTAACAGTGTCTCGAGTCCTAAGTGCACCGAACCAGAGGCGGGGTGTGAGAGCTGGTGCGCGCACCCGTAACGTCTTTGCAGCTTCGCTACGGGGCTGAGCTTTGCCTGTCAGCAGGCAGAGTAGGTATTGGCGTCAAAGCGCGCGGTTTTATTTCCCTCCGCTTTGAACGAGGCAAACTAGCTTTTGGTAGTGAAGCAGGTACGCAGTTATCCAACAATGTCTGGTGAGTCAGGACAGCCTGAAGCTGATCCCTCCTATGCAGGGATAGGTTGGCCGAACCCTGAGAGAATTTGGGCTGGGGTCCCTGGAGGGGTGATCTGAAGAGCTGGTGCCCAAGGGTGCATGTCCTGGATTCAAAAGGTTCTTGAACAGATTATAGGCTCACCTCTCCAGTGTGTCACCCCCTCGGAGGTGGTGCCTGTCATTGTGCTGGCCGTCCAAAGGTACCTGTTAGAGGATGAGCCACGTGACACAGTGCCCAAGCCTCCCCTTTATTGCTATGATGTGACTATCTCAGACGAGGTGTACCAGGAGAAGTGCTGTCTGGACCTCAGCTTGAACTGTCTCGTATATCAAAATATTCTTAAAGTTGGCATACAAATGAGAATTTCCAGAGTCTCATGTCTTTACAATGAGATAATGATAGGCCAGAGGAACCTGTGCTTAGGTAATGTCCACTGTGGGGAGACCTCAGACGCTATTTCTTTAGAAACTCCCTTCAGAAATAGAGCACATGAGGAGAAAGCAGAGAGGCTTTTAAGAGGCCGGAAGAGTCATTACTTGGCGATGTGGAATAACGAAGATCCGTATGGAGGTACCTGGTTAACAGACAAGCAACCTGAGGAACTCAACTTTAGCGGTAAGTGTTTGGAACGAATGGCAGAGGGTTATTTTAAAATAGTTTTCAGGAGCTTGCTTGAATGGGAAAAAAATGAAAATGCTTTCATATTGTTAATTGCAAGCCAGGAGTGACAGGTCGACAAGTTTTCTTGAATGACCCAAGGATGCTTAATGAAATTTGCACAGCCCGTGGTTTTTGTTGTTTTTTTCCTTGTTTCTTTGATTGCAAAAGTAGCCAATTCAGGAAGTGTCTGACTACATCTTAAAATTCAGTCTGGCATACGTACTGATGTGGGAGTCAGTATACCTTATACATTCTTTACATGTTTAATTGTGGTGGAATTAATCTTCGTTTTATTCCCAATCCAGTTGTGGAATTAGTATGTTGTGACGGTTGAAGAGCTTATAGATTTTAATTTAGTGTAAGGTTGTAAAAATTTGCGGTTTTGCATGTTTTAATCTTCATTCGAAAAGGATGTTCCAGAATGTATTCATTTGTACTTTACATTGATTGAAACGCTGTGTAAGAATTATGTAAATATCACGTTTTAAATGTGTGGTTTTATGGGATGGCTTGGCATTCTCATTTTCTTGTTTCTTATTACTCACCACAGACAGTACTGATCTAAGAAGTTCAATTTTTCTGTCTCAGAAGTAGGAAGTTAACCTGAAAACACTAGCTTGTCATCAGCAACTGCTTGTCGATTAAATTTCTTCTCTAAGAAATGAAATTAAGGGGAATGATAGTACTGTATGCATGAACACGTTTGAAATGGGGAAAGAAATAAAATGCAAAAAATAAAATAAGTACTGGAAGAAGAAAGATTATAATTTTCTGCATTACTGCTTTTCAGTCCTTTTTAAAATGTTGTCACAATACTAAGTCATATGTAACCTTGCTGTAACATGTAAGAGCAACAAACTTGAAAGTAAAAGGATAACTTAGCTCAAAAAACATGATGCAATTATAGTCACATTCAGTTAAAGATGTTATAGCAATGTGTAGGCAAGGATGTCTTAAATAACTAAATTTTAAAAACAAGATAACTATTTCTGGGATTTAAAAAGACGGGATGATTTTTATCTCAAGTGTGAAATAAGGCAGTAGTGCATTATTACTCTAAATGTTGATTACTTTAATTTTTAGAATTGAATATGTAAATGACAAATTTGTGTCCTAAAGAAGAGTTGAGGGGGTTAATACTTTGTGTTTATTTTGTCATACTATCTATTCATTAAAACCATATTTATATTACAAAAGGTAATGTCTGTGTGCCAAAATAAAACCCAATCTGTATATTTAAAACACATTATGTTAGAAATATACGACCCAAGGGTAGTAAAATGTTAGTGATAAAGTCTAGGAAGTGATCATATTGATGTTCACCATAAAATTTGTTCAATTTTGCTGTATATTTCAAATCATCAATAATAAAATATTAGGGAGAAGTGAAAGACCTGTTTTGCCTTCTCTGGTGCCTTCACTTTTCCTCTAAAAATCCCAAACTGTCAGTAGTTTGGTGTATGTCTTTGAAGAATACAAAAGGAAGTAATGTCTCATTGTGTGATTTGCTATTTCCACTAAACACATCTCAGGTATATTTCCTGAACTTCTGTACATACCATAGCATGGGTGTGTCATAATTTCTGTAATCATGCCCATGGGAATAGGTAATTTGTAATTTTAGGCACTTATTTGTTTATTAGTATTAAATACAAGCGTTGTATTTACAAGCATCATTAGAATGTACACATATTTTTATTTACTATGTTCAAGTATTGCTGTTGAATGGCTTCCTTTAGTGAAATTGCTGCCTTAAAAGGTATTAGTATCATTTTTTTAAATGTTGTGGATATAGACAAATCATCTCCTGAAAAGGCTGTACAAATTCACATTCACCAGCATATGTATGAGAATGCCCATTTCTCCATATCTTACTATTTTAAAATATATCTTTTGTCATTTTTCTAATTAATTTATAGAATTTCTTTGCTAAGGGGTATTACAACTTTGTCTGCAAATTGTTTTCGTGCAATCTATTCTTTTTCTCTTAACTTTGTTCGTGGTACACATTTGTGTTTTGAAACTCTTCACTAAGGTTTACCTTGTACACAGTAAAAACAAAATTTTAAAAATACAGCTTGATAAAATTTTATATACATATACACCTGTGTAACCACCACCCCCTTCCCTTCAAGATATAGAATATTTCTATATCTTGTTACCCCAAAAGTCTCCCTCATGTCTCCTCGTCACTACCCTATCTGAAAGCTAACACATATTGTGACCTCAAAGATAGCTTTAAAATGTAGAAGTTAGCCTGTGCGACAACCTTCTGCCTAAATCTCTCAGGTGGCTCGCTATTGCATTTAGGCAGCAATTCAAACTCTACCGGGGTCTCCAAGGCTGTTCATCAGAGTATGGTGAACTTTCTGAAAAGAGACAAACAGTAAATCTTTTTGTCTTTTGAAGACATATAATGTCTGCCACAACCGTTCGCTTTTGCCATTGTATATAGAAAGCAGCCTTAAGCAGTATGTAAATAAATGGGTCTGGCTGTGTTGCAATAGAACTTTATTTACAAAAGCAAGCAACAAGCAGGATTTGGCTTATAGGCTATATAGTTTGCAGACACCCTGCCCTACAGAATCTTTTACTCACCTCTCTAATCTCTAAGCCCTCTCCTCCACCATTATGTTCTGGGAACCAGCCTTCTTTTTGATCCTCAAACCACCAGTCTTTTTCCTGCACCTGCTTTCTCCTCTTTCTGAAAAGTTTCTTTCTATCCTCCCGTTTCAGCTCAAATTAAAACATATTAAAAGTGCCTTTTTAAATAAATATTTCCTCCCCCACTTATTATATTACCCTGCAAATGCTCTTCATATAATCATAGCATTCTGAAATTATTTTATTTAGCTGTTTTATTTTCCCCCCTACCTTTTTATAAGATCCATGACTTTTTTTTTGGCCTTTGGGCCATATCTTATAGCTTGAACAATGTCTGGCACATAGTAGGCATTCAGTATTTGTTGAACAAAGGAATGAATGAAATAAATTAATGGTTTTACTAATATTGAGCCACTTTTGAATTCCCACTTGGTCATGATTATTTTTACATCTGTTTACTTAAATTAATTTGGTCTATAGGTTTGGTTTTTGTTTTTGTTGATTTTTGCTAGGGGAGTATTTTTTGAATGAATTGTTTATATTGGTAGAATGAGTTGGAAAGCTTGCCCGTCTTCCTATGCTTACAGACATTATATGTTCATTAAAGGTTTAGTAAAATTACCCTCTAAAACTACCTGAACCTCGTGTCTTGGGCCAGGATTGGGGGTTAAGCGAGACGACTCTTGCAATTGCTTTTAGAGAAAATGATTAAACTAATAATGCTTTTTCAAGAATCCACTTTTGAGAGTAGGTAATTTGCTAGGGAATCTCATTTCACCTAGATCTCAAAGTTGTACGTAGTAATCTACATTTTTTTTACCTATCTTGTCAATTATGACTCCTTTCACAATCCTGTTGTTTGTGTGTTCACCTTTTCTAATGATCAGCCTTACCAGAACATTATTTGTTGTATTGTTGGTTTTTTTAAAGACACTTGGTTTTGCTAATAACAAAATATAGTGAGGAGATGTTTTCTACTTAATTTATGCTATCATCTTTAATTTCTTCCATATACTTCCTGTGCTTATACTTTTCTTGTACTACTTTCTTGAGTTGAATGCTTGGTGCATATATTTCCTTGTTTGTTTCCTCCAAAAACATTTAAAATTTTGAAATTTCCCATGGAAATTGCTTAGGCCGCATCTCCCAGGTTTGGAAGTACAGAGATTTCATTGTTACTCATTATTGATATTTTCTTATTTTATCTTATTCTATTCTTGTATTTTTGCATTATTGAATTATTGTAGTCATTTTTGAAATAACTACACTTCAGCCCAATTATCTTCTTTAGTGTTTTCCATCTTTCAAACACATTAAAAAAATGACAGAAGTGATTTAAACAACCGTGTTGGAAACTAGCTGTTGAGATAACTTAATGTGCATCAATTCATTTTGTTTATATACTTTCATTACCTTCCTGTATTCTGTTTAGCTTTTTGGGGTCTAAATTTCACTGATATTTTCAAACTTCGGGGGTCTTTGCTGCCATTTCAAGTGAGAATTTTACTGAGATGGTAATATCTTTATTCTTTTTTTATTTTTTTATTTTTTTTATTATTTTTTATTTTTTTAATTTTTTATTGGATTATAGGTTTTGGGGTACATGAGCAGAGCATGCAAGACAGTTGCGTAGGTACACACATGGCAGTGTGCTTTGCTTTTCTTCTCCCCTTCACCCACATTTGGCATTTCTCCCCAGGCTATCCTTCCCCACCTCCCCCTCCCACTGGCCCTCCCCTTTTCCCCCCAATAGACCCCAGTGTTTAGTACTCCCCTTTCTGTGTCCATGTGTTCTCATTTTCATCACCCACCTATGAGTGAGAATATGCGGTGTTTCATTTTCTGTTCTTGTGTCAGTTTGCTGAGGATGATGTTCTCCAGATTCATCCATGTCCCTACAAAAGACACGAACTCATCATTTCTGATTGCTGCATAATATTCCATGGTGTATATGTGCCACATTTTTCCAATCCAGTCTATTATCAATGGGCATTTGGGTTGATTCCAGGTCTTTGCTATTGTAAACAGTGCTGCAATGAACATTCGTGTACATGTGTCCTTATAGTAGAACGATTTATAGTCTTTTGGATGTATACCCAGTAATGGGATTGCTGGGTCAAATGGAATTTCTATTTCTAAGGCCTTGAGGAATCGCCACACTGTCTTCCACAATGGTTGAACTAATTTACACTCCCACCAACAGTGTAAAAGTGTTCCTTTTTCTCCACGTCCTCTCCAGCATCTGTTGTCTCCAGATTTTTTAATGATCGCCATTCTAACTGGCGTGAGATGGTATCTCAATGTGGTTTTGATTTGCATCTCTCTGATGACCAGTGACGATGAACATTTTTTCATATGATTGTTGGCCTCATATATGTCTTCTTTCGTAAAGTATCTGTTCATATCCTTTGCCCACTTTTGAATGGGCTTGTTTGTTTTTTTCCTGTAAATCTGCTTGAGTTCTTTGTAAATTCTGGATATCAGCCCTTTGTCAGATGGGTAGACTGCGAAAATTTTTTCCCATTCTGTTGCTTGCCGATCCACTCTAGTGACTGTTTCTTTTGCCGTGCAGAAGCTGTGGAGTTTCATTAGGTCCCATTTGTCTATTTTGGCTTTTGTTGCCAATGCTCTTGGTGTTTTGTTCATGAAGTCCTTGCCTACTCCTATGTCCTGGATAGTTTTGCCTAGATTTCCTTCTAGGGTTTTTATGGTGCCAGGTCTTATGTTTAAGTCTTTAATCCATCTGGAGTTAATTTTAGTGTAAGGTGTCAGGAAGGGGTCCAGTTTCTGCTTTCTGCACATGGCTAGCCAGTTTTCCCAACACCATTTGTTAAACATGGAATCCTTGCCCCATTGCTTGTTTTTGTCAGGTTTATCAAAGATTGTATAGTTGTATGTATGTTGTGTTGCCTCCGGGGCCTCTGTTTTGTTCCATTGGTCTATATCTCTGTTTTGGTACCAGTACCATGCTGTTTTGATTACTGTAGCCTTGTAGTATAGTTTGAAATCTGGTAGTGTGATGCCCCCCGCTGTGTTCTTTTTGCTTAGAATTGACTTGGCTATGCGGGCTCTCTTTTGGTTCCATATGAAGTTCATGGTGTTTTTTTCCAGTTCTGTGAAGAAAGTCAATGGTAGCTTGATGGGGATAGCGTTGATTCTGTAAATTACTTTGGGCAGTATAGCCATTTTCACGATATTAATTCTTCCTAACCATGAACATGGAATGTTTCTCCATCTGTTTGTGTCCTCTCTGATTTCATTGAGCAGTGGTTTGTAGTTCTCCTTGAAGAGGTCCCTTACGTTCCTTGTGAGTTGTATTCCAAGGTATTTTATTCTTTTTGTAGCAATTGTGAATGGCAGTTCGCTCTTGATTTGGCTTTCTTTAAGTCTGTTATTGGTGTAGATGAATGTTTGTGATTTTTGCACATTGATTTTATATCCTGAGACTTTGCTGAAGTTGCTTATCAGTTTCAGGAGTTTTTGGGCTGAGGCAATGGGGTCTTCTAGGTATACTATCATGTCGTCTGCAAATAGAGACAATTTGGCTTCCACCTTTCCTATTTGAATACCCTTTATTTCTTTTTCTTGCCTGATTGCTCTGGCTAGAACTTCCAGTACTATATTGAATAGGAGTGGTGAGAGAGGGCATCCTTGTCTAGTGCCAGATTTCAAAGGGAATGCTTCCAATTTTTGCCCATTCAGTATGATATCGGCTGTTGGTTTGTCATAAATAGCTTTTATTACTTTGAGATACGTTCCATCGATACCGAGTTTATTGAGGGTTTTTAGCATAAAGGGCTGTTGAATTTTGTCAAATGCCTTCTCTGCATCAATTGAAATAATCATGTGGTTTTTGTTTTTGGTTCTGTTTATGTGGTGAATTACGTTGATCGACTTGCGTATGTTGAACCAGCCTTGTATCCCCGGGATGAATCCTACTTGATCGTGATGAATAAGTTTTTTGATTTGCTGTTGCAATCGGCTTGCCAATATTTTATTGAAGATTTTTGCATCTATGTTCATCATGGATATTGGTCTGAAGTTTTCTTTTCTTGTTGGGTCTCTGCCGGGTTTTGGTATCAGGATGATGTTGGTCTCATAAAATGATTTGGGAAGGATTCCCTCTTTTTGGATTGTTTGAAATAGTTTTAGAAGGAATGGTACCAGCTCCTCTTTGTGTGTCTGGTAGAATTCGGCTGTGAACCCGTCTGGACCTGGGCTTTTTTTGTGAGGTAGGCTCTTAATTGCTGCCTCGACTTCAGACCTTGTTATTGGTCTACTCATAGTTTCAGCTTCCTCCTGGTTTAGGCTTGGGAGGACACAGGAATCCAGGAATTTATCCATTTCTTCCAGGTTTACTAGTTTATGCGCATATAGTTGTTTGTAATATTCTCTGATGATGGTTTGAATTTCTGTGGAATCTGTGGTGATTTCCCCTTTATCATTTTTTATTGCATCTATTTGGTTGTTCTCTCTCTTTTTTTTAATCAATCTGGCTAGTGGTCTGTCTATTTCGTTGATCTTTTCAAAAAACCAGCTCTTGGATTTATTGATTTTTTGAAGGGTTTTTTGTGTCTCAATCTCCTTCAGCTCAGCTCTGATCTTAGTAATTTCTTGTCTTCTGCTGGGTTTTGAGTTTTTTTGATCTTGCTCCTTAGCTCTTTCGATTTTGACGATAGGGTGTCAATTTTGGATCTCTCCATTCTCCTCATATGGGCACTTATTGCTATATACTTTCCTCTAGAGACTGGTTTAAATGTGTCCCAGAGGTTCTGGCACGTTGTGTCTTCGTTCTCATTGGTTTCGAAGAACTTCTTTATTTCTGCCTTCATTTCGTTGTTTACCCAGTCAACATTCAAGAGCCAGTTGTTCAGTTTCCATGAAGCTGTGCGGTTCTGGGTCGGTTTCTGAATTCTGAGTTCTAACTTGATTGCACTATGGTCTGAGAGGCTGTTTGTTATGATTTCAGTCGTTTTGCATTTGTTGAGCAGTGCTTTACTTCCAATTATGTGGTCAATTTTAGAGTAGGTGTGATTTGGTGCTGAGAAGAATGTGTATTCTGTGGATTTGGGGTGGAGAGTTCTGTAAATGTCCACCAGGTTTGCTTGCTCCAGGTCTGAGTTCAAGCCCTGGATATCCTTGTTGATATTCTGTCTGGTTGATCTGTCTAGTATTGACAGTGGAGTGTTAAGGTCTCCCACTATTATTTTGTGGGAGTCTAAGTCCTTTTGTAAGTCATTAAGAACTTGCCTTATGTATCTGGGTGCTCCTGTGTTGGGTCCATATATGTTTAGGATCGTTAGCTCTTCTTGTTGTATCCATCCTTTTACCATTATGTAATGGCCTTCTTTGTCTCTTTTGATCTTTGTTGCTTTAAAGTCTATTTTATCAGAGATGAGAATTGCAACTCTTGCTTTTTTTTGCTTTCCATTAGCTTGGTAAATCTTCCTCCATCCCTTTATTTTGAGCCTTTGTGTATCCTTGCAGGTGAGATGGGTTTCCTGGATACAGCACACTGATGGGTTTTGGATTTTTATCCAGTTTGCCAGTCTGTGTCTTTTGATTGGTGCATTTAGTCCATTTACATTTAGGGTTAATATTGTTATGTGTGAATTTGATACTGCCATTTTGATGCTAAGTGGCTGTTTTGCCTGTTAGTTGTTGTAGATTCTTCATTATGTTGAAGCTCTTTAGCATTCAGTGTGATTTTGGAATGGCTGGTACTGATTGATCCTTTCTATGTGTAGTGCCTCTTTCAGGAGCTCTTGTAAAGCAGGCCTGGTGGTGACAAAATCTCTGAGTACTTGCTTGTTCGCAAAGGATTTTATTCTTCCTTCACTTCTGAAGCTCAGTTTGGCTGGATATGAAATTCTGGGTTGAAAGTTCTTTTCTTTAAGAATGTTGAATATTGGCCCCCACTCTCTTCTGGCTTGTAGTGTTTCTTCCGAGAGATCTGCTGTGAGTCTGATGGGCTTCCCTTTGTGGGTGACCCGACCTTTCTCTCTGGCTGCCCTTAGTATTCTCTCCTTTATTTCAACCCTGTTGAATCTGACGATTATGTGCCTTGGGGTTGCTCTTCTTGCAGAATATCTTTGTGGTGTTCTCTGTATTTTCTGCAATTGAGTGTTGGCTTGTCTTGCTAGGTGGGGGAAATTTTCCTGGATGATGTCCTGAAGAGTATTTTCCAGCTTGGATTCATTCTCTTCGTCCCCTTCTGGTACACCTATCAAACGTAGGTAAGGTCTTTTCACATAGTCCCACATTTCTTGGAGACTTTGTTCATTCCTTTTTGCGCTTTTTTCTCTGATCTTGGTTTCTCGTTTTATTTCATTGAGTTGGCCTTCGACTTCAGATATTCTTTCTTCTGCTTGGTCAATTCGGCTATTGAAACTTGTGTTTGCTTCTCGAAGTTCTCGTATTGTGTTTTTCAGCTCCTTTAATTCATTCATATTCCTCTCTAAGGTATCCATTCTTGTTATCATTTCCTCGAATCTTTTTTCAAATCTTTTTTCGAGGTTCTTAGTTTCTTTGCATTGATTTAATACATGATCTTTTAGCTCACAAAAGTTTCTCATTATCCATCTTCTGAAGTCTAATTCCGTCATTTCGTCACAGTCATTCTTCGTCCAGCTTTGCTCCCTTGCTGGTGAGGAGTTTTGGTCTTTTCTAGGAGGCGAGGTGTTCTGGTTTCGGGTGTTTTCCTCCTTTTTGCGCTGGTTTCTTCCCATCTTTGTGGATTTGTCCGCTGGTCGTCTGCGTAGTTGCTGACTTTTCGATTGAGTCTCTGGGTCGACACCCAGAATGTTGATGATGAAGTATTTTTGTTGCTTGGTTTTCCTTCTACCAGTCTAGCCCCTTCGCTGTACGCCTGCTGAGGTCCGCTCCAGACCCTGCTTGTCTGGGGTGCACCTCTAGTAGCTGTGGCACAGCGAGGGATGCTACCAGTTTCTTTTTCTGCTCTCTTTGTCCCAGGATGATGCCTGCCTAATGTCAGTCTTTTGGATATAGAGCGGTCAGGGAGCTGCTTGAGGAGACAGTTTATACTTTATAGGGTTTTAATTGCTGAGCTGTGCACTCTGTTGTTCATTCAGGGCTGTTAGGCTGCTATATTTTATTCTGCTGCAACAGAGCTCATTAAAAAACCCTTTTTTTTTCTCAAATGCTCTGTATTGAGGGGTTTGGGCTTTATTTTTGGATGTCCCATCAGGTGTCCTGCCCAGCTAGAAGGCAGACTAGCCACTGTTTGGCTGCCGAGGGTCCGCCCTGCTGATGTGCGATTCGCGCTGTTCCTGCAGGCTCTGCTGTGGTCTCCGCCACGCCCTGTGGCGGAGTCTCTTCCTTGTAGCGTGTTGCCTCAGCAACGGCAAGCTGCGTCAGCAGTGGGCGTGTATCTCAGTTGGGGCGGGTTGCCTGGGCAACGGCTGGCTGCGTCAGCAGTGGGCGTGTATCTCAGTTGGGGCGGGTTGCCTGGGCAATGGCTGGCTGCGTCAGCAGTGGGCGTGTATCTCAGTTGGGGCGGGTTGCCTCGGCAACGGCTGGCTGCGTCAGCAGTGGGCGTGTATCTCAGTTGGGGCGGGTTGCCTCGGTAGTGGTGGACGCCCCTCCCCCACAGAGTGTCTCGGACCATCTGCTCGGGATAGTTTGAAATCGCGGTTTTGTTCGTCCCACTGGGTATCCCAATCCCTTCAATCCCCTGGGCTGGCCTACTGTCCAAGTCTCGTTCACTCTCAAGTCCAGCCCTCTCAAGTCTCAGGTTGCCAGTTTAACAGGGCACCCGGACAAGTGCACCCTGTGGGGATTGCTGGGTAGGGCCGGCCGCCGCCGCCCCGGCTGCCGGCTTCGCCAGGCAGACCTACTGCCTGGCGTCCCGTGTCTTTTTTATACTTGCGAGTTTCCCCGTTCTGTGGGCAACAAAGATCAGCCTGGAAATGCCGTTCTGACTCACCGTTTGCGGATTCAACGAGAAGAGCTCCAATCCTGGGTTGTTCTCACAGCCGGTAATATCTTTAAACCTCTCTCTTATTTTTTTTTGGCATGTAATTGGCATTTCCTTTTTATTTTCTCCCTTCCTTCCTTTAATTCTCAATCTCTCTCTTTCTGTCTCTCTTTCTCTGTCTCTCTCATCTCTGTCTCTCTTTCCTTCTTTCTTTCTTTCCTCCTGACAGAGACTCATTTGTTTTCCAGGGTGGATTGCTGGCACAGATCTTGGCTCACAGCAGCCTTCACCTCCCTGGTTCTCCAGCAATGATTCTCCTGCTTCAGCCACCTGAGTAGCTGGGATTACAGGCATACACCACCACACCAGCTAATTTTGCATTTTTAGTAAAGATGGGGTTTTGCCACGTTGACCAGGCTGGCCTCAAACTCCCGACCTTAGGTGATTCACCCACCTAAGCCTCTCAAAGTGCTGGGATTACAGGTGTGGGTTATTATGCCTGACTTGTTTTCAATTCTTTAATCTCTGAACATTTAGAAAGAGCTTATTAGGCTTAAAGTTTTTTATTATACCGGGTTTTTAAAAATATAATTCGCATATTACAGAGTCTTGTTTTTAATCAATTTTATTTGCTCATTTATCTGAGAGAAATATTGACTTCCATCTATGATGATAGTTTTATCTCTCCTTACATTTCTAAAAGGTTTTGCTTTAGATGTTACTATAACATGTACAGTTTTATAACTGATTAGTGTATTACTGGTGAGTTTCACACTTATGAAATTTGCTTTTGTCACTTTTGCCTTGAATTTCATTTTTCCTAATAGTAATGTTTGCCACTTCAGCAGTCTTTTTTGGTAGCATTTTAGGACAATGATTCTCAAACATGAGAAGGCATGCATATCACCTCAAGAGTGCCAGTCAGAAAAATAACTTAAATGCTTCCTAACTCTAAGAATTCACAAATAACATCAAGAAACACTGCAAAGAATGAATGAGGCAAAAATGAGCAATTGGAATTGGAGACAAATAAGCATTCAAGTACTGACAGGTTCTAATTATACTTACAAAAATAAGAGAAAAAATTAAGCAGAAAAAAAAATTTGGAAAAGTTTGCTAATATAAAGAATATGCCAAAACTTAAGTAAATCATTAAGGCAGTATGTTTGAAATGTTGAACCAAAAAAAAAAAAAAAAAAAACAAAGCCAGGAAAATAAAAGAAAGGTATTTAAAGATATTACTGTATCAGTAAAATTCTCACTTGAAATGACAGAGAAGACCACAAAAAGCTAATCAGAACACATGAAGGTCATGAAAGTATATAATCAAAATGAGTTGATGCACAATAAATTATCACAACAGTTTTCAACATTATTGTTTAAATTGATTTTGCCTTTTTTAAAAAATGGATTTGAAAGATGGAAAACACTAACAAAAGGCCATTCAACTGGAGTGTAATTATTTCAAAAATGACTACTATAATCCAATAATGCAAAAATACAAAAATAAAACAAGATAAAATACAGATTGCTCAGCACCATTCGCAGTGCATGGTTTATTAGATCTGGGGTAGGGCCGTAGAATTTACATTTCTAACATGTTCACTGGTGTTAATGATGCTGCTGGTACAGAGACCACACTTGGAGAACCACTGGAAAGGCGGATGCAGTGGCTCATGCCTGTAATTTTAGCATTTTGGGAGACCCAAGCAGGCAGATTGCTTGAGTACAGAGTCCATGTTGAGACGAGCCTAGGTCCAGACCAGCCCAGATGAGCCAAGGTAACATGACAAAACTCTGTCTTTAATAAAAATACCATAGTCCAGGCGTGGTGATTTGTGCCTGTAATCCAGCTACTTGGTGGGAGGGTGGTGAAGGGGGGAGCCTGAGTCTGGGAGGTTGAGGCTGCAGTGAGCCTTGATCATGCCAATGCACTGCAGCCTGAGCCAACAGAGTGAGACCCTGTCTCAAAAAATTTAAAAAAAGAGAGAACCACTGACCTTAGTGCATGCTTGTCCATCCCTTTATTTCCATTTTGTTTTAGGGTTGTTTCTTTTAAAAAGTATATAGCTAAGACTCTGCCTTTTGAGCAAAACCAATTATTTTTTTAAATATCAATTTAATTTATCTATATTTAATGTGAATAATGATGTTTGTAGTTGTTCTTGAAATTCTTTTTTTATGTATAAAATATACCATCTTATGTGTTTCTTTTACTTTTGCAGGATTAAAATATTATTTTTATTCTAGTAGTTTGGAAGTTATACAATATATTTGTATTCTCCTAGACTCCTAGTTGCTACTCAATATTTTTGAAAAAAATTATGGGTATATAGTAGGTGTATATATTTATGGAGTACATGTATTAATATTTTAACAAAATTATTTAAACTTATGTGTTTGTTTCAGTCTCCAGAATTATTCTGAATATATAACATACTCCGAATGAACAAAATAAGACATTTAGGATTCCATTTGATCACGACACAGTTGTCTTTGAGCATACTGCTATATTAAATTTGAAGTACTGTATTTAGGATTTTTCCCATTATAACTGATTTTCGTTTATAGTTTTCCTTCCTGTATTATTTCTGTTGGAATTTTTCAAGATTATTCTAAGTTTATAAAGTGAAGTGGTAAAATTTCTATGCTTTATTGGGCTCTGGGACAATTTATAGCTCAGGGAAAGAGCTATTCTTTGACATTTGTTAGAATTTTCTTGTAAAACCACGTGAACCTGCTCCCAGTTTTGGAAGCCATCATTAGTGAACTTTTTTCTTTCTTTCTTTCTTTCTTTTTAAATTTTTTATTGGATTTTAGGTTTTGGGGTACATGAGCAGAGCATGTAAGACAGTTGCGTAGAAACACACATGGCAGTGTGCTTTTCTTTCCTTCTCCCCTTCACCCACGTTTGGCATTTCTCCCCCTCCCACTGGCCCTCCCCTTTTCCCCCCAATAGACGCCAGTGTTTAGTACTCCCCTTTCTGTGTCCACGTGTTCTCATTTTTCATCACCCGCCTATGAGTGAGAATATGCGGTGTTTCATTTTCTGTTCTTGGGTCAGTTTGCTGAGGATGACGTTCTCCAGATTCATCCATGTCCCTACAAATGACACAAACTCATCATTTCTGATTGCTGCATAATATTCCATGGTGTATATGTGCCACATTTTTCCAATCCAGTCTATTATCAATGGGCATTTGGGTTGATTCCAGGTCTTTGCTATTGTAAACAGTGCTGCAATAAACATTCGTGTACATGTGTCCTTATAGTAGAACGATTTATAGTCCTTTGGATATATACCCAGTAATGGGATTGCTGGGTCAAATGGAATTTCTATTTCTAAGGCCTTGAGGAATCGCCACACTGTCTTCCACAATGGTTGAACTAATTTACACTCCCACCAACAGTGTAAAAGTGTTCCTTTTTCTCCACGTCCTCTCCAGCATCTGTTGTCTCCAGATTTTTTAATGATCGCCATTCTAACTGGCGTGAGATGGTATCTCAATGTGGTTTTGATTTGCATCTCTCTGATGACCAGTGACGATGAGCATTTTTTCATATGACTGTTGGCCTCATATATGTCTTCTTTCGTAAAGTGTCTGTTCATATCCTTTGCCCACTTTTGAATGGGCTTGTTTGTTTTTTTCCTGTAAATCCGTTTGAGTTCTTTGTAAATTCTGGATATCAGCCCTTTGTCAGATGGGTAAACTGCAAAAAATTTTTCCCATTCTGTTGGTTGCCGATCCACTCTAGTGACTGTTTCTTTTGCCGTGCAGAAGCTGTGGAGTTTCATTAGGTCCCATTTGTCTATTTTGGCTTTTGTTGCCAATGCTTTTGGTGTTTTGTTCATGAAGTCCTTGCCTACTCCTATGTCCTGGATAGTTTTGCCTAGATTTCCTTCTAGGGTTTTTATGGTGCCAGGTCTTATGTTTAAGTCTTTAATCCATCTGGAGTTAATTTTAGTGTAAGGTGTCAGGAAGGGGTCCAGTTTCTACTTTCTGCACATGGCTAGCCAGTTTTCCCAACACCATTTGTTAAACAGGGAATCCTTTCCCCCTTGCTTGTTTTTGTCAGGTTTATCAAAGATTGTATAGTTGTAGATATGTTGTGTTTCCTCCGATGCCTCTGTTTTGTTCCATTGGTCTATATCTTTGTTTTGGTACCAGTACCATGCTATTTTGATTACTGTAGCCTTGTAATATAGTTTGAAATCGGGTAGTGTGATGCCCCCCGCTGTGTTCTTTTTGCTTAGAATTGACTTGGCTATGCGGGCTCTCTTTTGGTTCCATATGAAGTTCATTGTGGTTTTTTCCAGTTCTGTGAAGAAAGTCAATGGTAGCCTGATGGGGATAGCGTTGATTCTGTAAATTACTTTGGGCAGTATAGCCATTTTCACGATATTAATTCTTCCTAACCATGAACATGGAATGTTTCTCCATCTGTTTGCGTCCTTTCTGATTTCATTGAGCAGTGGTTTGTAGTTCTCCTTGAAGAGGTCCCTTACGTTCCTTGTGAGTTGTATTCCTAGGTATTTTATTCTTTTTGTAGCAATTGTGAATGGCAGTTCGCTCTTGATTTGGCTTTCTTTAAGTCTGTTATTGGTGTAGACGAATGTTTGTGATTTTTGCACATTGATTTTATATCCTGAGACTTTGCTGAAGTTGCTTATCAGTTTCAGGAGTTTTTGGGCTGAGGTGATGGGGTCTTCTAGGTATACTATCATGTCGTCTGCAAATAGAGACAATTTGGCTTCCTCCTTTCCTATTTGAATACCCTTTATTTATTTTTCTTGCCTGATTGCTTTGGCTAGAACTTCCAGAACTATATTGAATAGGAGTGGTGAAAGAGGGCATCCTTGTCTAGTGCCAGATTTCAAAGGGAATGCTTCCAATTTTTGCCCATTCAGTATGATATTGGCTGTTGGTTTGTCATAAATAGCTTTTATTACTTTGAGATACGTTCCATCGATACCGAGTTCATTGAGGGTTTTTAGCATAATGGGCTGTTGCATTTTGTCAAATGTCTTCTCTGTGTCAATTGAGATAATCATGTGGTTTTTGTTTTTGGTTCTGTTTATGTGGTGAATTACGTTGATAGACTTGTGTATGTTGAACCAGCCTTGCATCCCCGGGATGAATCCCACTTGATCATGGTGAATAAGTTTTTTGATTTGCTGTTGCATTCGGCTTGCCAATATTTTATTGAAGATTTTTGCATCTATGTTCATCATGGATATTGGCCTGAAGTTTTCTTTTCTTGTTGGGTCTCTGCCGGGTTTTGGTATCAGAATGATGGTCTCATAAAATGATTTGGGAAGTATTCCCTCTTTTTGGATTGTTTGAAATAGTTTTAGAAGGAATGGTACCAGCTCCTCCTTGTGTGTCTGGTAGAATTCGGCTGTGAACCCGTCTGGACCTGGGATTTTTTTGTGTGGTAGGCTCTTAATTGCTGCTTCGACTTCTGATCTTGTTATTGGTCTATTCATAGTTTCAGCTTCCTCCTGGTTTAGGCTTGGGAGGATGCAGGAGTCCAGGAATTTATCCATTTCTTCCAGGTTTACTAGTTTATGTGCATAGAGTTCTTTGTAATATTCTCTGATGATGGTTTGAATTTCTGTGGATTCTGTGGTGATTTCCCCTTTATCATTTTTTATTGCATCTATTTGGTTGTTCTCTCTTTTCTTTTTAATCAATCTGGCTGGTGGTCTGTCTATTTTGTTGATCTTTTCAAAAAAACAGCTTTTGGATTTATTGATTTTTTGAAGGGTTTTTCGTGTCTCAATCTCCTTCAGTTCAGCTCTGATCTTAGTTATTTCTTGTCTTCTGCTGGGTTTTGAGTTTTTTTGATCTTGCTCCTCTAGCTCTTTCAATTTTGATGATAGGGTGTCAATTTTGGATCTCTCCATTCTCCTCATATGGGCACTTATTACTATATACTTTCCTCTAGAGACTGGTTTAAATGTGTCCCAGAGGTTCTGGCATGTTGTGTCTTCGTTCTCATTGGTTTCGAAGAACTTCTTTATTTCTGACTTCATTTCATTGTTTACCCAGTCAACATTCAAGAGCCAGTTGTTCAGTTTCCATGAAGCTGTGCGGTTCTGGGTTGGTTTTTTGTATTCTGAGTTCTAACTTTTTTGCACTATGGTCTGAGAGGCTGTTTGTTATGATTTCAGTTGTTCTGCATTTTTTGAGCAGTGCTTTACTTCCTATTATGTGGTCAATTTTTGAGTAGGGATTTCTTGAAGCTACCAGTATTTCAGATGAAGAAACCGGATTTCTCATGATGTAATGTTCTATGAGATAGAAATTGTAGATCAGATATTTTACTCATGCATGCAATTGTTGACATTTCTGCTTTTCAGAAAAATAACATGTTTCAAAAACTTAATTCAGATAATAAAACCACCAAGAAGTCACAAGAATTTACAAAATGCCTAATATAGTTGAAGAAAATGACAGAAACTTCTCAGGATCCGAAGTAAATAAAGGTAATAGTTGAGAGAAATATCAACCTAAGAGGCCAGTGCTCCATTCAGATGCATCTGATCACAAAGATGTTAAATTTATGTGGGTTGTTCAGCTTCTGACAAGGCAAATGAGATAAACACAGATAAAGTGTCTGCAGCATCCAGTGTGTGCTCTCTTCCACATGTGAGAATGAAACTATGAAGTATGTTGTACACAAGAAGATGAGCTACTAGCTTGAAGCGTTAGATAAATTATATGGTACATAAAACTCAGATATGAGCTTTGTATTTAATATTTGTCCAATAAAATAAAATAATAAGAAATCAAAATAATGTGGAAAAAACTATGAGTTTGAAAAATCATATTTGGAAAAGAGGCAAATGGAAAGTAAACTATTGGAAATGTAGTAAAACAATGTAATGCACAGCATACAAATGGCATATTAAAATACACTGAATTGATGAGAGGACTAATAAATTAAATCTGAGCAGAATTAATGTAGTCATATAATTTATAGAAGAAAAATTACACAGGATAAAAATATATTTATTTTATATAAAAATTAGATGAGAAGAAATAAAAAAATTGTTTCCTAGGCCGCATAAACAGGAAGGCAACATGCAAAGAATCGGTTACTATAAGTTTCCAAAAGTGAAAAAAAGTTTAGAGTGTAATGCATCAGGAAAGATAAACTAAGGAATACTTAAAAGAAATAACGGTTTTGGTTATTGTGAATACTGCATCAATAAACATAGGAGTGCAATTTTTTTAATTTTAGATGATTTCACTCTTGTTGCCCAGGCTGAAGCCCAGTGATGCAATCTCAGCTCACCACAACCTCCGCCTTCCACCTTCAAGGGATTCTTTTACCTCAGTCTCTCAAGTAGCTACACCTCTCTCATTTTGTGTTTTTAATAGAGAGAGACTTTCTTTATGTTAGTCAGGCTGGTTTTGAACTCCCTAACTGAGGTGATCCACCTGCCTCAGCCTCCCAAAGTGCTGAGATTACAGGCATGAGCAACCGCTCCTAGCCACCTTTTAACATACTTATTTTATTTCCTTTTGATATATAACCAGTGGATGCATATGGTAGTTCTATTTGTAACTTCTTGAAAAACCTCCACACTGTCTTTCCTAACAGTTGTACCAATTTAAATTCTTACCAACAGTTATAAGTGCCCATCTATAAATGAATGAAGAAAATGCTGCACACACACATGCACACACACATGCACACACACACAGAAATAATGTTCATTAATAAAACAGAATAAACTGTCATTTATGTTGACATGGATGAACTTAGAGGACATTATGTTAAGTAAAATAAGCCAGTAACAGAAAGAAAAATACCACATGATGTCACTCAGATGTGGAATTTTAAAAAGTTGATCTCATAGAAGTAGAGAGTAGAATGGTGGTTACCGTTACTAGAGGCTAGAAAGTGAAGGAATGAAGAAATGGGGAGAGGTTTGTCAAAGTTACAAAGTTACAGTTAGACAGGCAGAATAAATTCTGGTGTTCCATTACACAGTAGGGTAATTATAGCTAATTATAATGTACTGTTTATTTTAACATAGGTAGAAGAGAGGATTTTTAATTTTATTAGCAGAAAGCAATAATACATGATTAAAGGGAAAAATACAAAAATACCCTTTTTGGGTCATTGTGTGGTGTACTGAAACATCACACCTACTCCATAAATATGTACAATAATTATTTGTCAATTATAAATAAAATAGATCTTAAAGAAGGAATAGTGATTAAACTGAATGACTCCAAAAAGAAGAAAAACACTTAAAAGCACTGAGACAGAAGACAGATAACCTACGAAGCTCAGGGCAAACTCTGACCTCTGTATCAAGTCAGAAAACATAAAAATTAATATCAATAAAATATTAACACTTTGGGAGGCCAAGGCGGGTAGATCACGAGGTCAAGAGATCGAGACCATCCTGGTCAACATGTTGAAACCCCGTCTCTACTAAAAATACAAAAATTAGCTGGGCATGGTGACACGTGCCTGTAATCCCAGCTACTCAGAAGGCTGAGGCAGGAGACTTGCCTGAACCCAGGAGGCGGAGGTTGCAGTGAGCTGAGATTGCACCATTGCACTCTAGCCTGGTAACAAGAGAGAAACTCCATCTTAAAAAAATTTTAAAATAAAAGCTTCTGGATAGCATAAAAATCTATTAACAGAATGAAAAGACAACCTATAAAATAAAAGAAAATGTGTGCGTTAAAACCTAAATAGATGTTTTTTCATAGAAGACAAAGAAATACTCAACATCACTAACCATCTGGAAAATGAAATCCAAAACCACATGTGATATTGCCTTGCCCCATTTAGAATGGCCTTTATCAAGAAGACAAAAGATAACACGTTTTGATGAGGATGTGGAGAAAAGGGGACACTGTTTGTGTGAATGTAAGTTTAGTACATTTTTAGACATTTCTTTCTTTATTTAAAACCCCCATGGAAAACTTTGCAGGTATCTCTAAACGAAAGCAAAACAAAAAACAAAAACCTAAAAATGAAATTCCATATAATCCACAAATTCCATTATTGAGTATATATTAAAAGCAAATAAAATCAGTAATTGAAGAGATAGTGGCACTCCCATGTTTATCACAGCTCTATTGAAAATAGACAAGATATGCAATCAGTCTTTGTGCCCATCGGGGATAAATGTTTAGACCAAATGTGGTGTATACACACAGTGCAATACGATTCAACCTTAGAAAGAATGAAATCCGGCCTTGAGAGCTGACATCGGCCTCTAGTGTGATTGCTCAGCACTGGCTCCTGGCCTGGTCACCGACCCTACAGCTGCGCAGTCCCTCCCTCAGGATGCCCTACCCTTGGCCTTCCAATCACTGTGGCTTTTGCAGTCCGTGAGGCTGCTGCTGCTGCTGCAGCCTTATCTTGGAATTGAAGATGTCTTATTCTGCTTTCAGGACAGAACCATGAACCCAACGGCAGCCGCAATGAGGCTCCCACTCTGCTGCTGGGCGTGACCTCTGAGCCTGCTGCATCTGCCACGACAGAGCCCACCCGCAGCACATCGCAGAGTTGCTCTTGTGAGCAGCGGCTGGGGAGGGACTGGGTCGGCAGGACATCTCTGGGCACTGGGTGAAGGAGAAACTGCAGCCGCCACATCCTGTCTTTCCCTGAGGATGTGCAGAATTACCATGAAATTATGACTTATCATCCTGTGTATTACTAATGGGAGAATTGGAGTCTAGAAAATGTTGTTAGCATTTTAGCCCACCAGTTCCCCAGTAGCTATATTTGAGTAATGAAGTGCTCCTGAATGCATCTGCACAGATTCACTTGCCATGATAATTAGGTGAAAAGTAACATGTTTGTTTTCCCAGAACACAATAGTTATTCTGGAGCTTTTAAGCACCTTTATATGTTATTAGTTAATAATTTTAAGTCAGAATAACTTATCAAAGAAAAATTTGAATGATTGGAACAAGGACTCCACAGCATCTGCTTATTAGTCCAATTCTTCTTGTACCGTATAAATTGTTCCAGGGAGAAAAAGAGAGGACCTATGAAAAATCTGATGAGTCAGCCATGAGTTTCTATCTATTATCACTAAATGTTTCAACTTTGACTGGATTCAATAAAGGTTGTGTTGTTTTGAATCAGTTTTTTTTTTAAGTTGAAAGAAACCAAGAAAGACAAGAATATAGACAGTTACATTAAAAACATAGGAACAACATATTGGCCCAGGCACATTGGCTCATGTCTGTAATCCTAGAACTTTGAGAGGCTGAAGTGTGTAAATCACGAGGTCAGGAGTTCAAGAACAGCCTGGGCCTACATAGTGAAACCCTGTCTCTATTAATAATACAAAAATTAGCCGGGCATGGTGGCACATGCCTGTAGTTATAGCTACTCGGGAGGCTGAGGCAGGAGAATCACACCACTGCACTGCAGCTGGGCAAGAGAGCGAAACTTCATACAAAATAATAATAATAATAACAATAATAATAATAATGTATTGGCTGAATGGTGGTAATTGAGAAAGCAATACTTGGGTTAGTTATCCACAAGTATTAAAAAAATTGCACAAACAGGGATTATTGTTCATACCTATGTAACATTTTACTAAATTCATGGTTCAATGAGATCTTGGATTGGAAAGGAGCAAAATAAATTTGTTTAGATACTTGGGGATATTGGTATACAGGTGACCTGTAAGCTGTTTCCATAAATTAGCCATCATTCAGCCTGAGGCCAGATCCACATATAAAAGTCAAAATTTCAACTCTGAACTGCATCCATGTATGAGATTTAGAATCTCAGCAGTGTTGCATGTCTGCACATGTACCCCCAAACCTAAAATTCAATTAAAAAAAATTCTCAGCAGTGGACTCTGTTTATGTATGAAGGTGACAATCCTAATTGTTGTCTACACGTGTCTATGAGAGTCGCAATCTCATCTGTGTGCTGGGCCCTGTTATGTCACTCTCTATACAAGTGAAGGGCTTTATAAAATACATGTGAATGCTGTAATCTTCTGCGAGCATTTTACAATGAGTAGACCAAGGACCATAGATGTTGCCCTAAGCTTAGCTATTAGAGTCAAAATTTCTCCTATTAGCTTGGTGAGTGTAAGAAAGCCATCATCATGACTGTTGCTTAGGCATAGTTATAGGTCACAACTCCACCTGTGAGCAGAACTCTGGGAGGAAAATTACATTACCTTAATGCTTTCCCAGGGAACTGTTAATATATCTCCATGGGCAGGACCCACACAGAAAAGTCACATCACCTCTGTGCTAGGTTCAATGATATGTCACATTGCCCACTGTAGGCAGAACCCAGTCAAAAGAGTCACACCACCTAGGTGCTGGGCCCAGAAGTATGTCACAATCCCTCCTATTGACAGGGCCAAGCCATGAGAGGAGAGTCATATCACCTAGGTAATATTCCCAGATTTATGTTCCAAACATAAACTGGAGGCAGGACACAGGCAGGAAAATAGAGTCTCATCACCCAGTTGATGGGCTCAGAGACACATTACCATGCCCCTTGTAGGCAGGACCCAGGCTGGAGAGTCATATTACCTAGGTATTTTGGTGAGGTATATGTCACAATTCCAACTGTTGTCAGGATTCATGCAAGGGAGTAAAGTCAATCTGATGCTGAGAAAAAATTATATGTCCAAGTCACACCTATAGGAAGGTCCAGGAATGAGATCCACAGTCCCACATATATTCTAGCTTCAGGTGCAAGAGACAGCACCTTCTGTGAATTGTGTTAAATACACAAATCACAATCTCAATGCTGGGCAGAATTCAGTCAGGAAAGCTCCAACCTCACCTGCACATACTGTCTAATTAGAGTCATCACTGCCTTACACGTGTGCTGAGTTTGAGTATGAACGTCACCATTCTACCTGTGAGGTGGATCCATGTATGAGAGGTCACAATATCAACTTTAAACTGATCTAGATGTGATATTCAGAACCTCAACAATAGGCTGTGTCCATGTGGGAAGATGACATTTCTCACTGTATGTTTTGAGTGCAGAGAATAGTCACAATGTCACCTGTGTCCTGGATCTTTATAAGGCATCCTCTGTGTCACTTAAGGGCTTCATATAGTATGCACTAGAATGAAAACCTGCTCTGAGACCTTCATGATGGTAGAAACCCATGACCCTGCATGTTGCCCTAAGTTCAGCCATGAGAGTCAACACTTACCATGTCTGGGTCCAGGTATGAAAGTCATCAGTGTGCCTGTGAACTGGGTCCATAAATGAGCCACCCTGCCATTTGTGGATGGATTTAGATATGACAGTCTCAATTTCACCTGTGAACTGTTTCTGTGAGTGAGATCCAGGCCCTCATGAGTGGGTTCTGTTCACATTTAATTCTAACTGTGGACTGTGTGTGCATACAAGAGTCACAATCAGGATTTTGAGTTGGGCCCTGTTTTAACAGTATCTGTACCATTTCAGGGCATTATACAGTATGCATGAGTGTTGTGATTCTCTGAGACCTCTGAAACATTGGAAGCCCAAGATCTTATCTGTTATGTAAGACTGGATACAACAGTCAACATCTCTTCTACTACCTGGGATCAGGCATGAGAGACATTGACATGCCTATGAGCTGGGTCCAGAAATGAGTCACCTTTCAACCTCTTGCCAGATCCACATATGACCATCCCAATACTAACTGTAAACTGTTTGCACATGTGAGATTCAGAACCTCACCTATGGACTCTGTTTATGTGTGAGAGTGACAATCCCAATTTTTGGATGGTGTAACAATGAGAGACAAAATTTTACTTCTGTAATGGACTCTTATAAGACCCAAGTATTTTATAGAATATTCATGAGTTTCATAATCATTTGTAATCTTTATATGATTAGAAGACCCAGAACTTTACTGATTGTTCTGAGCTTAGCTGTAAGAGTCAAAATCTCTTGTATTGGCCAGGCTGTTATATGACAGTAGTCATTATTCCTGTGACTTGAACCTAGGTGAATGTCACAATCCTGCCTGTGGAAAGAACCAGGCAAAAGAGTCACAGCACCTGAATATGAATATGAGTCAGGGATATACTAGTATCCCCCCTGTAGGGTGCCAGGGTATCCTACACTCCACCCATGGGTACCTTGAGTCCAGAGATGACAAAGAAATGAGACAAAGACAAGTTAAGAATGCATAAAGTGGGACAGGGGGGACAATGTGAAAAGATGGCTGCAAAGACCGTGAGCTCTGGTTTTCACAATATTTACTGAATACAATCAGTTTTATCTATAGAAAAATGGTGGGGTGAATCATTGAAAAAGAAGCTGTGCATCAAACATAAGATTGATGATAGCAGTGGCAGATTATGTGAGTTTTTCAATAACTAACAGTGTATGCTTATCTGGTATATAAGTGATAATGCAGCTGGTGGGAGCAGACTTAGCAAGGAGCCTATGTATCTAGTTACATTCCAGTGCTTCAAGGGGGCATTATGTCATTGGGCTCGATGTTTAAAATCCCACTCTGTACCTGGGAACATGCTGGCAATAGAGAAGCCTTCTTCCCCAGATGCCTCCTGTGGCCTTCCGAGTTTATCTTTTCTGATTTCTTTTATACCTTATTTATAACCAGTTTATGTAGGCACACTGTAAACCCTTCCTCCATTGCTGATTACCTCAACACCCCCTGTGAGTTGAGTGCTTGTAGGAAATTCACATCACTATGATGCTGGGATGAGTGATGTGTCGCAATGTTTCCTGTGGGCAGAACCCAGGCTGAAGGATCACATCACATGAGTTCTGGGCTCATCAATATGTCACTACCCACTTTGAAAACAGCACCTAGGCAGGAGAGGACAATCACATCACCTGGAAAGGAGACCAGTGGTATATCACAATGCCACCTGTCAGTAGGCAGGAGGGCCATATTACCTAGATTATTGGCTTAGGTGTATGTAACAATTAAATCGTGGGCTTTATTAAGGCAGAAGAGTCAAATCCGTTGAGTGTGGGGATCACTCCTGCGAAGGGCCCTTGACAGGACCCTCGCCATCTTAAGCTTGAGCCCATACATGTTTATCCTCTCCTGGAGGCTGTTGAGCTAAGGGAAAGGAGGAAGTCTGGTTGCACTGATTTTATAAACATCAATCTTTGCCTCTGACATTTGCAACAGAATGGCTGAGCTCAGGCCTTGTGGTCTAAGGAGACATTGTATGGTTAGACATTGTGTGCCTCCTCGTTCCTTCTCTGCACAATAACTCTATGACTTTGTTTACCTCTGCTAACTCAATCATATTGTTTGCATATGATCCTATATGAATAGGCAAGGTTAGAATGACATTTGGAAAGGTCCAGCTATACCTTGTTAATGATCTTACTTGCTTGCTTAACTGAATTTAGAGAAACACATGTTTAGATTTATGATCCCCTTTTTGCAAAGTTTATTGTCCCTTTGTTGTACACCCTTTGATTAAGAGTCTTACTTTCTGTACTCCTTTCCTTGCGATTTTTTGTTCTTGATTTTATTTCAAGATACAATAGAATGTACGTCACTCCTCAAGCACTGAAAGGTATATAACCTGTAGTTTTCACAAATAAACTTGCTGTCTTGGTGTTACTTGCTCTGGCATTCCCTGGCAGTCCTCCAGATCCCACTCTCTATCTATCTTTTCTTCCTCGCACTCCCTCTTCCAGGTTAAGAACATTTGAGTGGGGCTGAGGCTCTCTGCTGGTCGGAAGCCCCCCGGCAGACATTCCAGACCCCCACATCTGGCTCCCGAACGGGGACCCTGGACACGAGGGATCACAGTGACGCTCAAGTTATAAAGGTGAGGCTGCAGCAGCAAGTTTGGCTTTTCTCGTAAGTAAGCTCTCTACTTTTGATTTTGTATAATATTAATCTATTTTTTCTCTCTTTGTTGTACATACAAGTCAAAGTAAACAAACTTTCTAAGTTTCATCTGGAGTAAAACATGAGGCATATAGACTGTAAGGAGTGTAACTTGTTTATACAATTATTGAAAAAATGATTAAGTCACATGGGCATGATATTAAGCTAAAAACTGTAGAGGAGTTTGTGCACATTATTCGTGAAAATTGCCCGTCGGTTCCAGAAAGAGGAATATTAGAGGAAACTGCATGGGATGAAATTGGTGAGAAAATTGAACAATATACCTCTCATAATAAAGCTTTACCTCAAACTGAGGTTTTACTTTCTATTTGGTCTAAACTTAAGGACAGTGTCTGCTCCTCTCAAGCGGAACCTGCTCGCCCTTGCTCTCACAGTGCTATTTCTTCCCCTGCTGCTGCTTTCTCCCCTCCTCCTTCTGAACTTGATCCTCTTGATCAAATGGAGCGTGGTATTAACCATTCTTCTTCTAGACATCCAACTAGCTGCCAACTTGTGACACAAGTTGGATAGCTGCCAACCTGTGACAGAAGCTGTTTCAAAAGAGCCTGACAGGTATGTCTCCCCACATAACACCCCTCGCTGTGATCTTAATCCAGTAACTCTCACCCTTCCCTCGGACCTTTCTGATCAAGTCAGAGACTTTCTTTCTCTTTGCTCTAAAGCACTCACCTTGCAACAACAACACTGCTTTCCTGTTGCTCAGGCACCATCTTCTGTACCTTCTAATTCTTTGGTAATTAGATCCACCCCCATTGCTTTTATCTCCCCCTTAACACAAGCCATGATGTCTATGCATAAAGGTTTTGTTGACGCCAATAGTACATCATTATATCCTCTTATAGAAGTTACTAATAATGCAGGCAATGCCACCCGTCATTATGAAGCTATTCCTCCTAAGTTCCTGAAAGATCTTAAGGAAGATCTTAAGGAAGCCGTCATGCATTATGGCCCAATAGCACCTTACACTTTGTCTATTTAAAAAAATTTTTCAACAGATGCCTGGCCACTGGCTGAATGGATAAGACTAACTAGAGCTTGTCTTTCTGGTGGAGATTTTCTGTTATGGAAAGCCTATTATGATGAGGCTGCTTTCAATCAGTCTGAGTGCAATCAGCGTGCCGGTAGCCAGGTTACTTTAGATATGCTTGTGGGCAGAGGTGCTTTTGAAACTTTACAAAATCAAATTTCCCTTTCTGATGAAGCTTTGTTACAAATTAATACATTAGCTCTAAAGGCATGGCGCCAACTTCCATCTAAGGTAGCTAAGACAGAGGAGCTGTCTAAAATTCGCCAAGGATCTGATGAACCCTATCAGGAATTTGTTTCGTGTCTCTTAGAGGCAATTACTCATCACGTTGGTGATCAGGAAGCCAGCTCTATGCTGTCCAAACATTTGGCTTTTGAGAACGCTAATGCTGCATGTCAGGCTGCCATAAGACCATGGCGATGTGCCACTATTTCTGATTATATTAGGATGTGTGCAGATATTGGCAAAGCATATCAAAATGGCTTAGCTATGGCTGCTGCACAGAATGGCATGACAGTGGCCGCTTTTTTAAAGAGACAGTCTCAAAATTCTAATATCAAGTGTTTTCACTGTGGTTTACCTGGCCATGTAGGAAAGAAATGCCCATCTGGACAACAATTGGCTTTACCTGCCCCTGCACAACCATCTATGCAACTTTTAGCTCTCCCTGCACCACCCACATCAGAGAAATCTAAAACTCGGCCTCCTGGTGAGTATCCCCATTGTCATCGTGGAAACCACTGGGCCAATGAGTGCAGATCCAAACGGGATGCACAAGGTAATCCTTTGATGCCCCGTTTGTGAAACTCCCAGAGGGGGCAGGCTTGGCCCCAACAAATCGGGGCACCTCTGGTACAAACCTCACAAGTCACCACAAATCCATTTGTGACCTCCGCCATGCCACACCCAACAGTGCAGGACTTGGCCTCTGTTCCTCCACCCAACAGGTATTAACACCTAACTCAGGTGTTCATTTAATACCAACTGGCATCTATGGCCCTCCACCCTTTGGGCACGCAGGTTTAATTTTTGGGCATAGTTCCTCCTCCCTTTGAGGTTTACAGATCATACCTGGGGTTATTGATAATGACTATACTGGAGAAATCAAAGATATTGCCTGCTCTCCTTTAGGTGTCTGCACTATAGACCCAGCTCAGCCTTTTGCTCAGCTCGTTAGTTCCTGTTAATGTATCAATTGGACATCCTTTATCAAAGGAAACCAGAGGATCTAAAGGTTTTGGCTCCTCTTCTTATGCTTATTGGATTCAGTCCATCTCAGCTAACAGACCTGAGATGACTCTTAACATTAATGGTAATACTTTTAAAGGACTTTTGGATACCGGTGCCGATGTTTCATTCATCTCTTCTATACATTGGCCTTCTGCCTGGCCACTTACTGTGGCAATAACCTCTATACAAGGTATTGGCATGAGTTCCAATCCCCAACAGTCTGCTACTTTATTGTCTTGGACAGACTCTGATGGTCATTCTGGTACTTTTCGCCCCTATGTCCTCCCAGGCATTTTCATTAATTTGTGGGGCAGAGACATTTTGGATTTATGGAAGCTAATTGCACACAACACTGTTTTAAATATTATGCTTAAACAAGGATTCCATCTGGCTAAGTCTTGGTAAAAATCTGCAGGGCTCTTCTGAGCCCCTGCCTGTACAGGTGAAAGCTGACCATGCCGGTCTTGTGTGGTTTTAGAGGGGGCCACTGTAACTCCCTGTACTCATGCTGATCCCATCACTTGGATATCTGATGCACCCGTATGGGTAGGGCAGTGGCCCCTCCCTTCTGAAAAAATTTTAGCAGCTCGCAAGTTGGTTTGGGAGCAACTCGAAGTGGGCCATATCAGACCCACTAATAGTCCTTGGAATTCTCCTATTTTTGTTATCAAGAAAAGGTCTGGCAAATGGAGATTGTTACAGGACCTGAAAAAAGTTAATGAAACCATGGTGGTTATGGGGGCACTTCAACCTGGACTGCCCTTCCCTGTTGTAGTTCCACAGGAATGGCATATGTTTGTTATTGATTTAAAGGATAGTTTCTTTTCCATTCCATTAGCTCCTCAGGATTGTAAACGTTTTGCCTTTAGCATACCAGCTACTAATTATGACAGACCTTATGAAAGATTTGAATGGGTTGTCTTACCTCAGGGTATGGCTAATAGTCCTACTTTGTGTCAATCCTATGTTGCTAAAGTACTCTCTCCACTTCATCATCAACTTCCTGAGGTCTTACTGTTACATTACATGGATGACTTACCCTTAGCTTCACCCACAGAGAGGCTTCTTTTTGAAATCTATAACTCTTTGCAGGCATGTTAATTAAGTGCTAATCTTGTTGCTACTGACAAGGCTCATCTAGTTACTCCTCATCATTATCTAGGCAGGCTTATTGATTGTCATCAGGTTTCCTCTAAATCTCCTGTATTGGTTACAAGTTATTTAAAAACTCTTCATGATTTTCAAAAGTTTCTTGGAGATATTAATTGGATACGCCCTAGTTTAATATTAACTACTGGTCAATTGAAACCTTTGTTTGATATTCTTAAAGGTTCCTCTGACCCTAAGTCTCCTAGGCAACTGAAAGAACCAGCTAAGCAGGCTCTACAGTTGGTTAATGAGTTTCTAAGACAACAAAAACTTACCAGAATTTCTGTGAAAACTTCTTGGTGTTATTGTGTACTTCACACACAGTACACCCCCAGTGGAGTTTTTTGGCAACAGGGAGTGGTGGAGTGGCTCCATCTGCCGGCTAGTAGAAGCAAAGTCATCAACCCTTACTTTGACCTCGTAGCCACTTTGGTTGCCAAAGGCTGATCCAGAGCCCTAACACTCTTTGGTTATGAACAATCAAAGATAGTTGCTCCTTATAATAATTCACAACAACAATCGCTTTGGACATTTTCTGATTCTTGGCAGATTGTCTTTGCTGGATATCCTGGTAAATTTTTATGTCATTATCCTACTGATAAATTTCTCCAATTTTATTCTCAATGCTCTCATTTTTCCACAAGTTTGTGTAAAAACCCCTTTGCCTTCCACTTATTTAGCCTTTACTGATGAATCAACATCTGGCATCGCTGCTGGAGTAGTTAATGATCAATCCTTTACTTTTCAGACTGAGAAACGCTCTGCACACAGAGTAGAATTACTTGCTGTTCAACGTGTGCTTTCAAATTGGGATTTCCCTTTAAATTTATATTCTGATAGCCAAAATGTTGTTAACTTAGTTCAGAACCTTGAAACAGCTCCATTATCTTTCTCAGACTCTTCTTCCATAATTTCCTTGCTCTTATCTCTCCAACAGGTTCTTAGACGCTGTTTCCATTCTTTCTTTATAAGGCATATCAGAGCTCACACTAACCTACCTGGACCCTTGGCTACTGGAAATTCTGCTGCTGACATCATAACTCAAAATATTTTTCCTGCTCTTTCTCCTGTACAGCAGGCCAAGTCTTCCCATGCTATACATCACCAAAACGCGAGAAGTCTCTGACTACAGTTTCACATTACCAGGGAACAGGCAAGACAAATAGTTAAACAATGCCCTGCCTGTGTTTCTTTTCTCCCACAGACCATTCATCTTGGAGTTAACCCATGCGGTTTGCAACCTGCTCATGTTTGCCAGATGGATGTTACACATTTTATTTCTTTTGGTAAGCTTAAATTTATTTATGTAACCATTGATAGCTTTTCCCACTTTCTTGTAGCTTCTGCCCACAATGGAGAAGCAGTTAAGAATGTTATTTCTCATTGCCTCTTGGTCTTTTCTATTATTGGTTCTCCTAATATTTTAAAAACTGACAATGGTCCTGCATATACTAGTAAAAGTTTTCAGTCATTTTGTTCACAATTTCAAATCTCTCATCGTACAGGTATTCCTTACAACCCTCAAGGCCAGATTATCGTTGAATGCTCTCATACTGTTCTCAAAAATCTACTATCTAAACTGAAACATGATTCTAATACTGTGTCTTTTTCCAAGTTTCCACATGACTGGCTTCATCATGCACTCTATGTACTAAACTTTCTCACTTTGGATGACAACAACTGTTCTGCTGCTGATCGCTTTTGGCATCCTGATCATAAGTCTTGCCCCAAAGTTATCTGGAAAGACGCCCTTTCTAATTAGTGGCATGGCCAAGATCCAGTCCTCATATGGGGACAAGGACATGTTTGTGTTTTTCCTAGGTCTGCTGATTCACCTATTTGCGTTCCTGAACACCTTGTGAAGCATGAACATAAACAACAAACGAAGTCCAAACTCCTTGATCCCGAGATTTCATCAACTACAAGTGACGGCTTCTGCTCGTCACAGATGCTGGTCCTGACAGAACAACAGATGTAATTCGTGATACCGTAATGTGTCTCTACCTTCCTGGAATCAACTTTGCCATCTTAGTGCTGAAGCCTCTAATCTTGTTCGGCAACAAGGACATTTTAGAAATCTTGTTACCTTGTTTCTAGCCATGATTGCTATTTTGGCTTGTGAACAAGCTACTGCTTTTCCTGTTCCTCATTCTCCCACCTCTACCCGCCACACACTGTGGGCTTTTGTTCCTGATTTACCTGTCTTAAAACCTGTTACTTGGGATGATCCTGCTTTTCCTGTTTACATTAATAATACCTCTATACTTGGTTTTCCTTCTTCCTCTCATATTACTCCTCAACTTGCCAATTACACATATACAGCTCAGGCCATTGCTCCTCCTATGTGTTTTTATGCTTCTTTTATATATGATAAATTTTCTTACAGTGAATTGTATCTCTTTACAACCTTCCCCTCCTCTGCCTATTCCTAGAGACTTTTATTTTCCTCTAGGAGTTAAACAATTACGAACATACAACGGCCCTTTCACTCTCTTCCCTGCTGAGTCTATTTCTGTAAGAGATTGGACACTATTTTATCCTAGTATTCGGGAATCTCCTAAAATTTGTTCTCCTGATTTTCCTTTCATGGAACTACCAGCTTGTCACTCTGGCAACACTCCCTTTAATCCTTCTCCCCCATGGCAATTTTGTTATCCTAATCAAAAACAAGCTCTGTATTATACTCTGCCTTCTGGTTTTACTTTGTATGACTGGTCCATCCCTAACCTTTTAAGTGAAGATCTAACTCATGATGAAATGCCCAGTGGGTGGAGCACTCCTATTTTTACCCCTCATAAGGGCACAATTTAAACCTCTCTTTGGAAATTATTTTTGTCTGTGTACACCAGTTATTATTTTGCTGGCTCTAATAGCCGTGCCTATCCAGGTAAACGTCATGTATACATTCAATCTTGTGTTGCATCCCCCTATGCTATTTTACTTGGTAATGTTTCTTTTTCTGAAAACAATGGGCATTATTCAATTTCTTGCATTAATTGTACCCTCACCAATTGTATGGACTCCTCTATGTTTCCTACTTTTACAATATGGATTGTTCATCAACCTCCTTATGTTTTGCTTCCTGTTAACATTTCTGGTGATTGGTATGATGAAAAATCCTTAACAATTTTTCATGAAGTTCATGAACTTCTGTTAAGACCCAAACAATTTATTGGTATTCTCATTGCTAGTATTATAGCTATTGTTTCTGTTGTGGCTACTGCTGCCACTGTGGCTGTTAATCTCACTCATAGTGTTCAAACTGCTTCTTATGTTAATCACTTGGCAAAAAATATTTCAGATACTATGGGAACTCAAATGGACATTGAAAAGAAAATTGAGGTTAAACTTAATGCTTTAGAAGAATCTGTTAACATAATTGGAGATACGGTGTATAATATTCAAAATTGTCTTACTCTTCATGGTCACGGGGATTTTAAGTATATCTGTGTTACTAATACTCCCTATAATGATACTCATTGGAAATGGCCCGTAGTTAAGGCTCACTTGCAAGGTATATGGAGTCATAATAATATGTCATTCGATATTCTTAAATTGCAACAAGAAATTTATGCTATTGACTTTTCCCACAGAGAGCTTCCTGAGGATGCCACAATTGCTCATGACATCGTTAACACTCTGTCTTCTTGGACCCAGGGCTTCTACCAGCCATCATTTTCTTCAATCATTGCAGTTGGTGGCTGTATTCTGTTACTAATCGTGTGCCTACCTTTCATCTTTCGCCTTGTGTTCTCCTCCCTCCAGAAGATGCAGCTTAAATTTTTGAGTTGCACTGAAAATCTAAAAATGGAAACAGTTTATAGGGAGAGGACTCAAGATGGCACAGTGAGAACAACCCAGGATTGAAGCTCTTGGCGAATGAATGGAGAGGATGAGTCAGGGACGCATTTCCAGATGGATCTTTGTTGCCCAAAGAACGGGGAAATTCCCAGGTATAAAAGAGATGCAGGATGCCAGGCAGAGGTTTTGGCTGGTGCAGCCAGCAGCCGGTGCAGCCGGTGGCTGGTGCTGTAGCTCAGTGGCTCTACACAGCGCTCCTCACAAAGTGCACTGGTCCGGGTGCCCTGTTGAACCGGCAATCTGAGACTTGAGAGGGCTGAACTTGAGACTGAATAAGACTTGGACAGTGAGCCAGCCCAGGAGATTCCAGGGAAACAGCGTTTGGGGTAGCACAGTGGGACAAACAAAATGGCGATTCCAAACACTCCCAGTAGAGAGGATCCCTGAGGGCACAGCTGAACCCAGGATGGTGCAGCTCTGTGGGGGAGGGTCGTCTTCCATTACTGAGGCAATCCGCCCCTACTGAGGTACACGCTGATTGCTGATGCAGCCTGCTGTTGCCGAGGCAACCCGCTACAATAGAGAGACTCCGCCAAAGGGTGTAGCCAGTGGCAGCAGGGCGGAGACTGCAGCAGCACGGCAGAGTGTGCAGCAACAGAGAAAACTTCACACTAGCAGGGCAGAGCCTTGGCAGGCAAATAGTGACTAGACTGCCTCCTAGCTGGGCAGGACAGCACAACAGACACTCACAAAGAAAGCCCCAAACCCCACGAGACAGAGCATCTGAGAAAAAAAGGGTTTTTTAATGAGTTCTGTTGCAGCAGAATTAAACGTAGCAGACTAAGAGCCCTGAATGAACAACACAGCTCACAGCTCAACACTTGAGCTCCTATAAAGTACAGACTGTCTCCTCAAGCAGCTCCCTGACCCCTCTATACCCAAAAGACTGACATTTGGCAGCCATCATTCTGGGACAAAGATAGCAGAAAAAGAAACTGGTAGCATCCCTCACTGTTCTGCAGATGCTATAGGTGCACCCCAGACAAGCAGGGCCTGGAGTGGACCTCAGCAGTCATACAGTGGAGGGGCTAGACTGGTAGAAGGAAAACCAAGTAACAGAAATACTTCATCACCAACAATCTGGGCGTCCACTAAGAGAACCAATCGAAAAGTGCAACTACGCAGACGACAGGTGGATAAATCCGCAAAGATGGGAAGAAACCAGCGCAAAAAGGAGGAAAACACCCAAAACCAGAACACCTCGCCTCCTAGAAAGGACTAAAGCTCCTCACCAGCAAGGGAACAAAGCTGGGTGGAGAATGACTGTGACAAAATGACGGAATTAGACTTCAGAAGGTGGATAATGAGAAAATTTGTGAGCTAAAAGAACATGTTTTAAATCGATACAAAGAAACTACGAAACTTGAAAAATGATTCGAAGAAATAATAACAAGAATGGATAACTTAGGAATATGGATGAATTAAAGGAGGTGAAAAACACAATACAATAACTTCGCGAAGCATGTACAAGTTTCAACAGCTGAATGACCAAGCAGAAGAAAAAATATCAGGAGTCAAAAATCAACTTAATGAAATAAAACCAGAAACCAAGATAAGAGAAAAAAGCGCAAAAAGGAATGAAACAAGTCTCCAAGAAATGTGGGACTATGTGAACAGACCTAACCTACGTTTGATAGGTGTACCAGAATGTGACGAAGAGAGTGAATCCAAGCTGAAAAATACTCTTCAGGACATTATCCTGGAAAACTTCCTCCACCTAGCAAGACAGGCCAACACTCAAATGCAGGAAATACAGAGAACACAACAAAGATCATTGGCAAGAAGAGCAACCCCAAGGCACATAATCGTCAGATTCAACAAGGTTGAAATAAAGGAGAAAATACTAAGGACAGCCAGAGAGAAAGGTCGGGTCACCCACAACGGGAAGCCCATCAGACTCACAGCAGATCTCTCGGAAGAAACACTACAAGCCAGAAGAGAGTGGGGACCAATATTCAACATCCTTAAAGAAAAGAACTTTCAACCCAGAATTTCATATCCAGCCAAACTGAGCTTCAGAAGTGAAGGAAAAATAAAATCCTTTGCGAAAAAGCAAGTACTCAGAGAGTTTCTCACCACCAGGCCTGCTTTACAAGAGCTCCTGAAAGAGGCACTACACAAAGAAAGGAACAACCAGTACCAACCATTCCAAAATTACACTAGATGCTAAAGAGCATCAACATATTAAAGAATCTACAAAAACTAACAAGCAAAACAGCCAGCTAGCATCAAAATGGCAGTATCAAATTCACACATAACAATATTTACCCCAAAAGTGAATGGGCTAAATGCACCAGACAAAAGACACAGACTGGAAAATTGGATAAAAATCCAAAGCCTATCAGTGTGCTATGTCCAGGAAACCCATCTCACATGCAAGGATACACAAAGGCTCAAAATAAAGGGATGGAGGAAGATTTCCCAAGCAAATGGAGAGCAAAAAAAAGCAGGAGTTGCAATTCTCACCTCGGATAAAATAGACTTTAAAGCAACAAAGATCAAAAGAGACAAAGAAGGCCATTACATAATGGTAAAATGATCGATACAACAAGAAGAGCTAATGATCATAAACATATATGGACCCAATACCGAAGCACCCAGATACATAAGGCAAGTTCTTAATGACTTACAAAGAGACTTAGACTCCCACACAATAATAGTGGGAGACTTTAACACTCCACTGTCAATACTAGACAGATCAACCAGACAGAAAATCAACAAGGACATCCAGGGCTTGAACTCAGACCTGGAGCAAGCAAACCTGATAGACATTTACAGAACTCTCTACCCCAACTCCACAGAATATACATTCTTCTCAGCACCACATCACACCTACTCTAAAATTGACCACATAATTGGAAGTAAAGCACTCCTCAGCAAATGCAAAACAACTGAGATCATAACAGTCTCTCAGACCATAGTGCAATCAAGTTAGAACTCAGAATTCAGAAACCAACCCAGAACCGCACAGCATCATGGGAACTGAACAACTGGCTCTTGAATGTTGACTGGGTAAACAATGAAATGAAGGCAGAAATAAAGAAGTTCTTTGAAACCAATGAGAACGAAGACACAACATGCCAGAATCTCTGGGACACATTGAAAGCAGTCTCTAGAGGAAAATATATAGCAATAAGTGCCCATATGAGAGAAATTGATAAATCCAAAATTGACACCCTATCGTCAAAACTGAAAGAGCTAGAGGAGCAAGATCAAAAAAACTCAAAACCCAGCAGAAGACAAGAAATAACTAAGATCAGAGCTGAAGTGAAGGAGATAGAGACACGAAAAACTCTTCAAAAAATCAATAAATCCAAGAGCTGGTTCTTTGAAAAGATCAACAAAATAGACAGACCACTAGCCAGACTGATTAAAAAGAAAAGAGAGAACAACCAAAATAGATGCAATAAAAAATAATAAAGGGAAAAACACCCCATATTCTACAGAAATTCAAACCATCATCACAGAATATTACAAACAACTCTGCACATAAACTAGTAAACCTGGAAGAAATGGATAAATTCCTGGACTCCTGTGTCCTCCCAAGCCTAAACGAGGAGGAAGCTGAAGGTATGAATAGAACAATAACAAGGTCGGAAGTCGAGACAGCCATTAAGAGCCTACCACACAAAAAAAACCCCAGGTCCAGCTGGGTTCACAGCTGAATTCTATGAGACACACAAAGAGGATCTGGTACCATTCCTTCTGAAACTATTCCAAATAATCCAAAAAGAGGGAATCCTTCCCAAATCATTTTATGAGACCAATATCATCCTGATACCAAAACCCGGCAGAGATCCAACAAGAAAAGAAAACTTCAGGCCAATATCCATGATGAACATAGATGCAAAAATCTTTAATAAAATATTGGCAAGCCGATTGCAACAGCAAATCAAAAACTTATCTATCATGATCAAGTAGGATTCATCCCGGGGATGCAAGGCTGGTTCAACATACGCAAGACTATCAACGTAATTCAGCACATAAACAGAACCAATAACAAAACCACATAATTATCTCAATTGAGACAGAGAAGGCATTCGACAAAATTCAACAGCCGTTTAGGCTAAAAACCCTCAATAAACTCGGTATCGATGGAACATTCTCAAAGAAATCAAAGTTATTTATCACAAACCAACAGCCAATATCATACTGAATGGGCAAAAATTGGAAGCATTCCCTTTGAAATCTGGCAGTAGACAAGGATGCCCTCTTTCACCACTCCTATTCGATATAGTATTGGAAGTTCTAGCCAGAGCAATCAGGCAAGAAAAAGAAATAAAGGGTATTCAAATAGGAAAGGTGGAAGCCAAATTGTCTCTATTTGCAGACGACATGATAGTATACCTAGAAGACCCCATCGCCTCAGCCCAAAAACTCCTGAAACTGATAAGCAACTTCAGCAAAGTCTCAGGATATAAAATCAATGTGCAAATATCACAAGCCTTCCTCTACATCAATAACAGACTTAAAGAAAGCCAAATCAAGAACAATCTGCCATTCACAATTGCTACAAAAAGAATAAAATACCTTGAAATACAACTCACAAGGAACGTAAGGGACCTCTTCAAGTAGAACTACAAACCACTGCTCAACGAAATCAGAGAGGACACAAACAGATGGAGAAACATTCCATGTTCATGGTTAGGAAGAATTAATATCGTGAAAATGGCTATACTGCCCAAAGTAATTTACAGAATCAACGCTATCCCCATTAAGCTACCATTGACTTTCTTCACAGAACTGGAAAAAATCACCATGAACTTCATATGGAACTAAAAGAGAGCCCGCATAGCCAAGCCCATTCTAAGCAAAAAGAGCACAGTGGGGGGCATCACACTACCAAATTTCAAACTATACTACAAGGCTATAGTAATAAAAATAGTATGGTACTGGTACCAAAACAGAGATATAGACCAATGGAACAAAACAGAGGCATCGGAGGCAACACAACATATCTACAACCATATAATCTTTGATAAACCTGACAAAAGCAAGCAATGGGGAAAGGATACTTTGTTCAATAAATGGTGCTGACAAAACTGGCTAGCCATGTGCAGAAAGCAGAAACTGGACCACTTCCTGACACCTCACACTAAAATTAACTCCAGATGGATTAAAGACTTAAACATAAGACCTGGCACCATAAAAAGCCTAGAAGGAAATATAGGCAAAACCATCCAGGACATAGGAGTAGGCAAGGACTTCGTGAACAAAACAGCAAAAGCATTGGCAACAAAAGCCAAAATAGACAAATGGGACCCAATCAAACTCCACAACTTCTTCATGGCAAAAGAAACCGTCACTATAGTGAATCGGCAACCAAAAGGATGGGAAAAATTTTAGCAGTTTACCCATCTGACGACAGGCTGATATCCAGAATTTACAAAGAACTCAAACAGATTTACAGGAAAAAAACAAACAAGTCCATTCCTAAGTGGGCAAAGGATATGAACAGACACTTTACAAAAGAAGACATATATAAGGCCAACAATCATATGAAAAAATGCTCATCATCTCTGGTCATTATAGAGATGGAAATCAAAACCACACTGAGGTACCATCTCACGCCAGTTAGAATGGCGATCATTAAAAAATCTGGAGACAACAGATGCTGGAGAGGATGTAGAGAATGGAACACTTTTACACTGTTGGTGGGAGTGTAAATTAGTTCAACCATTGTGGAAGACAGTGTGGCGATTCCTCAAGGCTTTAGAAATCAAAATACCCTTTGACCCAGCAGTCCCATTACTGGGTATATATCCAAAGGACTATAAATCATTCCACTATAAGGACACATGCACACGAATGCTTATTGCAGCACTGTTTACAATAGCAAAGACCTGGAACCAACCCAAATGCCCATTGATGATAGACTGGATTGGGAAAAGGTTGCACATATACACCACGGAATATTATGTAGCAATCAGAAATGATGAGTTTGTGTCGTTTGTAGGGACATGGATGAATCTGGAGAACATCATTCTTAGCAAACTGACACAAGAACAGAAAATGAAATACCACATATTCTCACTCATCGGCGGGTGATGAAAAATAAGAACACATGGATACAGGGAGGGGAGTACTAAACACTGGTGTCTACTGGGGGGAAAAGGGGAAGGCCAGTGGAAGGGGGAGCTGAGGAGGGATAGCCTGGGGAGAAATGCCAAATGTGGGTGAAGGGGAGAAAGGAAGCAAAACACACTGCCATGTGTGTACCTATGCAACTGTCTTGCATGTTCTGCACATATACTCCAAAACCTAAAATGCAAGAAAAAATTTTAAAAAAAAAGGAAAAAAAAAGACTGCCTGTAAAACACAGAAGAATCGTATCTGTAAAATTGCTCTGGTGTGTTTGCGTTTAAATGGAGTTGTTTCTATGTTTCGATTCAGCAGGTTAGAAAGACTTTTCTTACAGGAGGTAGATTTGTTCATTCCAGACTTAAAGTGAACATATGCTGTAATAAGAAATCTATCACCCTGAAAACTCTAAGGGAGCAATCTGATAAAAATGTTGTTAATGTGTTCACTCATTTTACAAAATTACACTGCTGTGTGTATGCAGCAGTTTGCAAACACTTTCTGTGGATAATCACAAAACTGATATTTCCAGCCAAATTTTGTGTTATATGAAATATCAGTAAGATTGCCTGTAAAACACAGAAGAAATGTATCTGTGAAACTGCTCTGGTTTATGTGCATTCAATTGAGAGTTGCTTCTAAGGTTCGATTCAGCAGGTTAGAAATGCATTTTTTACAGAAGATAGATTTGTTTATTCCAGATGAAAAGTGGGCATATGGTGTACTGTGAAATCTCTGACCTTCAATACTCAAAGGAAACTATACAAGAAAAAAGTTGTCAATGTGTGCATTCAAGTTACAGAGTTACACTGCTGTGTGTATGCAGCTGTTTGCAAACACTTTCTGTAGAGAATATCAAAACTTACATTTCCAGCAAAATCCCGTGTTATACAAAATAGCAGTAAGACTGCCTGTAGATCACACAAGAAATTCTCTGGTGTGTAAGCATTCACCTAAAAGAGTTGTGTCTATGTTTAGATTCTTCATGTAAGAAGCACTTTTCTTACAGAAGCTAGATTTGTTCATTCCAGACAGACAGTGAGCATTTGATGTAATGAGAATTCTCTCACCTTAAAAACTCGGAGGAAGCTGTCTGGGAGAAAGGTTGTCAATGTGTGTATTCAACTTAGAGTTACACTGCTGTGTGTATGCAGCAGTTTGCAGAGGCTTTCTGTGTAGAATCCAAAAACTAAATTTCCTGCAAAATCCTGTGATATATGAAATAAACAGGAAAACACAGAAGCAGTGTATCTGTGAAACTTCTCCAGTGTGTGTGAACTCAATTTAGAGATTTACATCTATGTTTTGAATCAACAGGTTAGAAGCACTTTTGTTACAGAAGCTAGATTAATTCATTCCAGATGACAAGTGGGCATATGCTGTAATGAGAAATCTCTCACTATGAAAACACAAAGGAATCTATTCCAGAGAATGTTCGTCAACGTGTGCTCTAAACTTAGAGTTATGCTGCAGTGTGTATGCTGCAGATTGCAATTGTTTCCTTTACAAAATTTCTAAACTGACATTTCCTGCAAAATCCCATGTTATATGAAAAAGCAGTAAGACTGCCTTTAAATTATACAAGAATTGTATTTGTGAAACTGCTCTGGTGTGTGTGTTCTCAACTAAAAGAGTTACATATATGTTTTGATTCAGCAGCTTAGAAACACTTTTCTTAAGAAAGCTAGATGTGGTAATTCCAGATGAAAAGTGGGCATATGCTGCAACCATAAATCTCTCACCTTAAAAACTCAAAGGAAGCTATCCAGGCAAAAGGTTGTCAATGTGTGCATTTAACTTACAGAGTTACACTGCTGTGTGTATGCAGTAGTTTGCAAATGCTTTCTGTGGAGATTCTCAAAACTGACATTTCTGGCAAAATCTCATGTTATGCAGAATACCAGTAAGACTGACTGTAAAACACAGAAGAAACATAACTGTAAGACTTCTCTTGTGTCGGTGCATTCAAGTAAGAGGGTTGCATCCATATTTCAATTCAGCCAGTTAGAAACACAGTCTTTACAAAAGCTAGATTTGGTCATTCCAGATGGAAAGTTGTCATATGTTGTAATGACAAATCTCTCACTTTATAAACTCAAAAAAAGCTATCCAGGAAAAAAAAGTCAATGTTTGCATTCAACTTACAGTGTAACACTGCTGTGTGTATGCAGTAGTTTGCAAATGCTTTATGTGGGGAATCTCAAAACTGATATTTACAGCACAATCTCATGTTATATGAAATACCAGTAAGACTGCCTGTAAAACACAGAAGAAAGATATCTGTGAAACTGCTCTGATGTTTGTGCGTTCAACTAAGAGAGTTGCATTTGTGTTTCAATTTAGCGGGATAGAAACACATTCCTTACAGAAGTTAGATTTGTTCATTCCAGACGGAAAGTGGGCATATGTTATAATGATGAATTGCTTACCTTAAAAACTCAAAGGAAGCTATCTGGGAGAAAGGTTCTCAATCTGTGCATTCAACTTACAGAGTTGCACTGCTGTGTGTATGCATCAGGTTGCAATCACTTTTTTCCAAGAATCTCATCAGTGCCATTTCCAGCAAAATCCTCTGTTATACAAAATAGCATTACAACTGCCTGTAAAGCACAGAAGAAACGACTCTGTGAAACTGTTCTGGTGTGTGCGCATTCAACTAAGAGAGTTACATCTATGTTTTGATTCAGTAAATTAAAAACAATTTTCTTACAGAAGCTAGATTTGTTCATTCCAGAAGAAAAGTGAGCATATGCTGTAATGAGAAACATCTCACCCTAAAAACTCTGAGAAGCAATCTGAGAAAAAGTTTACAAAGTGTGCACTCACCTTACAGAATTTCACTGCTGTGTGTATGCATCAGTTTGCAAACGACTTCTGTGGATAATCTCAAAACTGACATTTCCAGCAGAATCCCGTGTTTTATGAAATAGCAGTAAGACTGCCTGTAAAACACAGAGGATACATATCTGTGAAACTGCTCTGGTGTATGTGCATTCTATTGATAAGTGCTTCTAAGGTTCAATTCAACAGGTTAGAAATACTTTTCTTACAGAAAACCGATTTGTTCATTCCAGACCAGAAGTGAGCATATGGTGTACTGAGAAATCTCTGAACTTAAATACTCAAAGGAAACTATAAAAGAGAAGGGTTGTCAATGTGTGCATTCAACTTACAGAATTACACTGCTGTGTGTATGCAGTTGTTTTTAAATGCTTTCTGTGGAGAATCTCAAAACTGACATTTCCAGAAAAATCCCCTGTTATATGAAATAGTTATAATACTGCCTGTTAAACACACAAAAAAAAATCTGTGAAACTGCTCTGGTGTGTGCGCATTCAACTAAGGAAGTTGCATCTGTGTTTCGATTCAGCACGTTTGAAACACTTTTTTAAACAGAAGCTAAATTTGTTCATTCCAGACAGAAAGTGGGCATATGCTGTAATGAGAAATCTCTCATTTTAAAAACTCAAAGGAATCTATCTGGGAGAAAGGTTTTCAATGTGTGCATTAAGTTTACCAAGTTAGATTGCTGTGTGTATGCAGCAGTTTGCAAACCATTTCTCTGGAGAACTTCAAAACTGACATTGTCAGCAAAATTTACCGTTATACAAAATAGCGGTAAGATTGCCTGTAGAACACAGGAGAAATGTATCTGTGAAACTGTCCCAGTGTGTGTGCATTCAACTGAGAGAGCTGCATCCATATTTTAATTCAGCAGGTTAGAAACAATTTTCTTACAGAAGCTAGATTAGGTCATTCCAGACAAAAAGTGGTCATATGCTGTAATGAAAAATCTCTCACTTTAAAAACTCAAATGAACCTATCCAGAAGAGACGCTCTCAATGTGTGCATTCCACTTTCAGAGTTACACTTCTGTGTGTATGCAGGAGTTTGCAAACGGTTTCTGTGAAGAATCACAAAACTGTCAATTCCAGCAAAATTCCATGTTGTATGAAATAGCAGTATGACTGCCTGTAAAACCCAGAAGATACATATTTGTGAAACTTCTGGTGTGTCTGCGTTCAACTAAAAGAGTTGCATATATTTCCGATGCAGCAGTTAGAAACACTTCTTTTTTTTACAGAAGCTAGATTTGTTCATTCCAGACAAAAACTGGGCATACGCTGTAATGAGAAATTTCTCACCTTAAAAACTTACAGGAAGCTATCCAGAAGAAAGGATTTCAATGTGTGCATTGAACGTACAGAGGTACACTGCTGTGTGTATGAAGCAGTCTGCAAACGCTTTCTGTGGAGAATCTCAAAACTGGGATTTCCAGCAAAACCCCATGTTACAGGAAATAGCAGTAAAACTGTCTGTAATGCAGAATAAACGTATCTGTGAAACTGCTTTGATGTGTGTGCCTTCAACTAAGAGAGTTGAATCTATATTTAGATTCTGCGGGGTAGAAACACCTTTCTTACGGAAGCTACATTTTTTCATTAAAGATGGAATGTGAGCATATGCTCTAATGAGAAATATCTCACCTTAAAAACTCAAAAAAAAAAAAACTATCGAGGATAAAGTTGGTCCATGTGTGCACTCAACTTACACAGTTACACTGCTGTGTGTTTGCAGCACTTTGCAAAGCTTTTCTATGGAAAATCTCACAATGGACATTTTCAGCCAAATCCCATGTTATATGAAATAGCAGCAAGACTGTCAGTAAAACACAGAAGAAACATATCTGTGACACTGCTCTGGTGTGTGAGCATTCAACTAAAAGAGTTGCATCAATGTTTCTTTTTTTTAAAAATTTTTTATTGGATTTTAGGTTTTGGGGTACATGAGCAGAGCATGCAAGACAGTTGCGTAGGTACACACATGGCAGTGTGCTTTGCTTTCCTTTTCCCTTTCACCCACATTTGGTATTTCTCCCCAGGCTATCCCTCCCCACCTCCCCCTCCCACTGGCCCTCCCCTTTTCCCCCCAATAGACCCCAGTGTTTAGTACTCCCCTTTCTGTGTCCATGTGTTCTCATTTTCATCACCCACCTATGAGTGAGAATATTCGGTGATTCATTTTCTGTTCTTGTGTCAGTTTGCTGAGGATGATGTTCTCCAGATTGATCCATGTCCGTACAAACGACACAAACTCATCATTTCTGATTGCTGCATAATATTCCATGGTGTATATGTGCCACATTTTTCAAATCCAGTCTGTCATCAATGGGCATTTGGGTTGATTCCAGGTCTTTGCTATTGTAAACAGTGCTGCAATGAACATTCATGTACATGTGTCCTTATAGTAGAACGATTTATAGTCTTTTGGATATATACCCAGTAATGAAATTGCTGGGTCAAATGGAATTTCTATTTCTAAGGCCTTGAGAAATCGCCACACTGCCTTCCACAATGGTTGAACTAATTTACACTCCCACCAACAGTGTAGAAGTGTTCCTTTTTCTCCACATCCTCTCCAGCATCTGTTGTCTCCAGATTTTTTAATGATCGCCATTCTAACTGGCGTGAGATGGTAGCTCAATGTGGTTTTGATTTGCATCTCTCTGATGACCAGTGACGATGAGCATTTTTTCATATGATTGTTGGCCTCATATATGTCTTCTTTCGTAAAGTATCTGTTCATATCCTTTGCCCACTTTTGAATGGGCTTGTTCGTTTTTTTCCTGTAAATCTGTTTGAGTTTTTTGTAAATTCTGGATATCAGCCCTTTGTCAGATGGGTAAACTGCAAAAATTTTTTCCGATTCTGTTGGTTGCCGATCCACTCTAGTGACTGTTTCTTTTGCCGTGCCGAAGCTGTGGAGTTTCCTTAGGTCCCATTTGTCTATTTTGGCTTTTGTTGCCAATGCTTTTGGTGTTTTGTTCATGAAGTCCTTGCCTACTCCTATGTCCTGAATAGTTTTGCCTAGATTTCCTTCTAGGGTTTTTATCGTGCCAGGTGTTATGTTTAAGTCTTTAATCCATCTGGAGTTAATTTTAGTGTAAGGTGTCAGGAAGGGGTCCAGTTTCTGCTTTCTGCACATGGCTAGCCAGTTTTCCCAACACCATTTGTTAAACAGGGAATCCTTTCCCCATTGTTTGTTTTTGTCAGGTTTATCAAAGATTGTATAGTTGTAGATTTGTTGTGTTGCTTTCGGTGCCTCTGTTTTGTTCCATTGGTCTGTATCTCTGTTTTGGTATCAGTACCATGCTGTTTTGATTACTGTAGCCTTGTAGTATAGTTTGAAATCCGGTAGTGTGATGCCCCCCGCTGTGTTCTTTTTGCTTAGAATTGACTTGGCTATGCGGGCTCTCTTTTGGTTCCATATGAAGTTCATGGTGTTTTTTTCCAGTTCTGTGAAGAAAGTCAATGGTAGCTTGATGGGGATAGCGTTGATTCTGTAAATTACTTTGGTCAGTATAGCCATTTTCACGATATTAATTCTTCCTAACCATGAACATGGAATGTTGCTCCATCTGTTTGTGTCCTCTCTGATTTTGTTGAGCAGTGGTTTGTAGTTCTCTTTGAAGAGGTCCCTTACGTTCCTTGTGAGTTGTATTTCAAGGTATGTTATTCTTTTTGTAGCAATTGTGAATGGCAGTTCGTTCTTGATTTGGCTTTCTTTAAGACTGTTATTGGTGTAGACAAATGCTTGTGATTTTTGCACATTGATTTTATATCCTGAGACTTTGCTGAAGTTGCTTATCAGTTTCAGGAGTTTTTGGGCTGAGGCAATGGGGTCTTCTAGGTATACTATCATGTCGACTGCAAATAGAGACAATTTGGCTTCCACCTTTTCTATTTGAATACCCTTTATTTCTTTTCCTTGCCTGATTGCTCTGGCTAGAACTTCCATTACTATATTGAATAGGAGTGGTGAAAGAGGGCATCCTTGTCTAGTGCCAGATTTCAAAGGGAATGCTTCCAGTTTTTGCCCATTCAATATGATATTGGCTGTTGGTTTGTCATAAATAGCTTTTATTACTTTGAGATACGTTCCATCGATACCGAGTTTATTGAGGGTTTTTAGCATAAAGGGCTGTTGAATTTTGTCAAATGCCTTCTCTGCGTCGATTGAGATAATCATGTGGTTTTTGTTTTTGGTTCTGTTTATGTGGTGAATTACGTTGATAGAGTTGTGTATGTTGAACCAGCCTTGCATCCCCGGGATGAATCCTACTTGATCATGATGAATAAGTTTTTTGATTTGCTGCTGCAATCAGCTTGCCAATATTTTATTAAAGATTTTTGCATCTATGTTCATCATGGATATTGGCCTGAAGTTTTCTTTTCTTGTTTGGTCTCTGCCGGGTTTTGGTATCAGAATGATGTTGGTCTCGTAAAATGAGTTGAAAAGGATTCCCTCTTTTTGGATTGTTTGAAATAGTTTTAGAAGAAATGGTACGAGCTCCTCTTTGTGTGTCTGGTAGAATTCGGCTGCGAACCCGTCTGGACCTGGGCTTTTTTTGAGTGGTAGGCTCTTAATTTCTGCCTCGACTTCTGACCTTGTTATTGGTCTATTCATAGTTTCAGCTTCCTCCTGGTTTAGGCTTGGGAGGACACAGGAGTCCAGGAATTTATCCATTTCTTCCAGGTTTACTAGTTTCTGTGCATAGAGTTGTTTGTAATATTCTCTGATGATGGTTTGAATTTCTGTGGAATCTGGGGTGATTTCCCGTTTATCATTTTTTATTGCATCTATTTGGTTATTCTCTCTTTTCTTTTTAATCAATCTGGCTAGTGGTCTATTTTGTTGATCTTTTCAAAATCCAGCTGTTGAATTTATTGATTTTTTGAAGGGTTTTTCGAGTCTCAATCTCCTTCTGTTCAGCTCTGATCTTAGTTATTTCTTGTCTTCTGCTGGGTTTTGAGTTTTGTTGATCTTGCTCCTCTAGCTCTTTCAATTTTGACGATAGGGTGTTAATTTTGGATCTCACCATTCTCCTCATATGGGCACTTATTTCTATATACTTTCCTCTAGAGACTGCTTTAAATGTGTCCCAGAGGTTCTGGCATGTTGTGTCTTCTTTCTCATTGGTTTCAAATAACTTCTTTATTTCTGTCTTCATTTCATTGTTTACCCAGTCAGCATTCAAGATCCAGTTGTTCAGTTTCCATGAAGCTGTGAGGTTCTGGGTCGGTTTCTGTATTCTGAGTTCTAACTTGATTGCACTATGGTCTGAGAGGCTGTTTGTTATGACTTCAATTGTTTTGCATTTGTTGAGCCGTGCTTTACTTCCAATTATGTGGTCAATTTTAGAGTAGGTGTGATGTGGTGCTTAGAAGAATGTGTATTCTGTGGATTTGGGGTGGAGAGTTCTGTAAATATCTATCAGGTTTGCTTTCTCCAGGTCTGAGTTCAAGCCCTGGATTTCCTTGTTGATTTTCTGTTTGGTTGATCTGTCTAATATTGACAGTGGAGTATTAAAGTCTCCCACTATTATTGTGTGGGAGTCTAAGTTTCTTTGTAAGTCATTAAGAATTTGCCTTATGTATCTGGGTGCTCCTGCATTGGGTCTATATATGTTCAGGATCATTAGCTCTTCTTGTTGTATCGATCCTTTTACCATTATGTAATGGCCTTCTTTGTCTCTTTTGATCTTTGTTGCTTTAAAATCTGTTTTGTCAGAGATGAGAATTGCAACTCCTGCTTTATTTTGCTCTCCATTTGCTTGGCAAATCTTCCTCCATCCCTTTATTTTGAGCCAGTGTGTATCCTTGCATGTGAGATGGGTTTCCTGGATACAGCACACTGATGGGTTTTGGATTTTTATCTAATTCGCCAGTCTGTGTCTTTCGATTGGTGCATTTAGTCCATTTACACTTAGGGTTAATATTGTTATGTGTGAATTTGATACTGCCATTTTGATGCTAAGTGGCTGTTTTGCCATTTGTTGTTGTAGATTCTTCATTATGTTGAAGCTCTTTAGCATTCAGTGTGATTTTGGAATGGCTGGTACTGGTTGTTCCTTTCTATGTGTAGTGCCTCTTTCAGGAGCTCTTGTAAAGCAGGCCTGGTGGTGAGAAACTCTCTGAGTACTTGCTTGTTCACAAAGGATTTTATTTTTCCTTCACTTCTGAAGCTCAGTTCGGCTGGATATGAAATTCTGGGTTGAAAGTTCTTTTCTTTAAGAATGTTGAATATTGGCCCCCACTCTCTTCTGGCTTGTAGTGTTTCTGCCAAGAGATCTGCTGTGAGTCTGATGGGCTTTTCTTTGTGGGTGACCCGACCTTTCTCTCTGGCTTCCCTTAGTATTTCCTCCTTTATTTCAACCTTTTTGAATATGAAGATTATGTGCCTTGGGGCTGCTCTTGTTGCAGAATATATTTGTGGTGTTGTCCGTATTTCCTGCATTTGAGTGTTGGCCTGTCTTGGTAGGTGGGGGAATCTTTCCTGCATGATGTCCTGAAGAGTATGTTCCAGCTTGGATTCATTCTCTTCATCCCCTTCTTGTACACCTATCAAATATAGGTTAGGTCTTTTCACATAGTCCCACATTTCTTGCAGACTTTGTTCATTCCTTTTTGCGCTTTTTTCTTTAATCTTGGTTTCTCGTTTTATTTCATTGAGTTGGTCTTCGACTTCAGATATTCTTTCTTCTGCTTGGTCAATTTGGCTATTGAAACTTGTGCATGCTTCGCGAAGTTCTCATATTGTGTTTTTCATCTCCTTTAATTCATTCATATTCCTCTCTATATTATCCATTCTTGTTATCATTTCCCCATATCTTTTTTCAAGTTCCTTATTTTCTTTGCATTAATTTAATACATGTTCTTTTAGCTCACAAAAGTTTCTCATTATCCACCTTCTGAAGTCTAATTCCGTCATTTCATCACAGTCATTCTTTGTCCAGCTTTGTTCTCTTGCTGGTGAGGAGTTTTGGTCCTTTCTAGGAGGCGAGGTGTTCTGGTTTCGGGTGTTTTCCTCCTTTTTGCGCTGGTTTCTTCCCATCTTTGTGGATTTATCCGCTTGTCGTCTGTATAGTTGTTGAAGTTTCGATTGGGTCTCTGAGTTGACACCCAGATTGTTGATGATGAAGTATTTCTGTTACTTTGTTTTCCTTCTACCAGTCTAGCCCCTTTGCTGTACGACTGCTGAGGTCCACTCCAGTCCCTGCTTTTCTGGGGTGCACCTCTAGCAGATGTGGCACAGTGAGGGATGCTACCTGTTTCTTTTTTTGCTATCTTTGTCCCAGGATGATGCCTGCCAAATGTCAGTCTTTTGGATATAGAGGGTTCAGGGAGCTGCTTGAGGAGACAGTCTGTACTTTATAGGAGCTCAATTGCTGAGCTGTGGCTCTGTTGTTCATTCAGGGCTCTTAGGCTGCTATGTTTGATTCTGCTGCAACAGAGCTCATTAAAAAACACTTTTTTCTCTTTTTCTCAAATGCTCTGTGTTGGGGGTTTCGGGCTTTATTTTTGGATGTCTGCTGAGGTGTTCTGCCCAGCTCAGAGGCAGACTAGCCACTGTTTGCCTGCCAAGGCTCCACCCTGCTCTTGTGTGGTTCGCCCTGTTGCTTTAGGCTCTGCTGTTCTGCTGTGGTCTCCGCCACGCCCTGTGGCAGAGTCTCTTTGTTGGAGCGGGTTGCCTTGGCAACGGCAGGCTGCATCAGCAGTGGGTGTGTATCTCAGTAGGAATGGGTTGCCTCAGCAACCGCTGGCTGCCTCATCAGTGGGCATGTATCTCAGTTGGGGCGGTTGCCTCGGTAATGGTGGACGCCCCTTCCCCACACAGCGTCTCAGACTGCCTGCCCGGGGATTGTTTGAAATCACAGTTTTTTTCGTCCCACTGGGCTACCCTGAACGCTCTGTCCCTGCAATCCCCTGGGCTGGCCCCCTGTCCAAGTCTCATTCAGTCTCACGTCCATCCCTCTCAAGTCTCAGGTTGCCGGTTCAACAGGGCACTTGGACAAGCGCGCCCTGTGGAGAGTGCTGGGGTGGCCGGCCACCGCCACCCCGGCTGCCGGCTTTGCCAGGCAGAGGTACTGCCTGGCGTCCCGCGTCTCCTTTATACTTGGGAGTTTCCCCGTTCCGTGGGCAGCAAAGATCAGTCTGAATATGCAGCTCCGACTCATCTCTCCACGGATTCAACGAGAGCTCCAATCCTGGGTTGTTCTCACAGCGCCATCTTGAGTCCTCCGCATCAATGTTTCTATTCAACAGTTTAGAAATACTTTTTTTTTCAGAAGCTACATTTGCTCTTTCCAGACGTATAGTGGGAATACAATGTAATCAGAAATCTCTCCCCTTAAAAACTCAAAGGAGGCTATCCTGGAGAAAGTTTGTCAATGGTTGCATTCAACTTACAGAGTTACATTGCTGTATGTATGCAGTAGTTTGCAAATGCTTTCTGTGGAGAATTCCAGAACTGACAATTCCAAAAAAATCCTGTGTTCTACAAAATAGCAGTAATACTGCCGGTAAAACACAAAAGAAATGTATTTGTGAAACTGCTCTGGTTTGTGGGAGTTCAACTAAGAGACTTGCATATGTTTTTCAATTCAGCAGCTTAGAAACACTTTTTTTTTAACAGAAGCTAGATTTGTTCATTCCAGATGGAAAGCGGGCATATGTTGTAATGAGAATTCTCTCACCTTAAAAACTCAAAAAATGCGATATGGAAGAAAATTTGTCAATCTGTGCATTCCACTTATAGAGTTACACTGCTGTGTGTATTCAGCAGTTTGCAAATGCTTTCTTTGGAGAATCTCTAAACTGACATTTCCAGCAAATCCCCTGTTAAACGAAATAGCAGCAAGACTGAGTGTTAAACAAAGAAAAAATATATCTGTGAATCTGCTCTGTTGTGTGTGCATTCAATGAAGAGAGTTCCAACTAAGTTTTGATTGAGCACGACAAAACTACTTTTTTGTTACAGAAGCTAGATTTGTTCATTTCAGACAGAAAAACAACATACACAGAAGTCTTTCAACTTAATAAATCAAAAAAAGCTATCAAGAAAAAACCTTTTCAATGTGTGCGTCCAACTTACACAGTTACACGGCTATATGTATGCAGCAGCTTGCAAATGCTTTCTTTGGAGAATCTCAATACTGACAATTTCAGCAAATCCCCTGTTATAGGAAATAGCAGTAAGTCTGACTGTTAAAGACACACACACAAAAGTATCTGTGAAACTACTCTGTTGTGAGTGCGTTCAACTAAGGGAGTTGCATCTATATTTTGATTAAGTAGGAGAGAACCACTTTTCTTACAGAAGCTAGATTTGTTCATTCCAGATAGAAAGGGAGCAGTAATGAGATATCTCTAACCTTAAAAACTCAAAGGAAGCAATCTGGAAGAAAACTTTTCAATGTGTGCATTCAACTTACCGAGTTACAATGCTTTGAGTATGCAGAAGTTTGCAAACGCTTTCTGTGGAGAATCTCAAAACTGACATTTCCAGCAAAATCCACTGTTATAAGAAATAGCACTAAGAGTGCCTGTTAAACACAGAAGAAACTTATGTATAAAACTGCTCTGGTGTATGTGCATTCAACTAAGGGAGTTGCATCTGTGTTTCAATTCAGCAGGCTAGAAACACTTTTTAAAGAGATGCTAGATTTCTTCATTCCAGATGGAAAGTGGGCATATGCTGTAATGAGAAATCTCTCACCTTAAAACCTCAAAGGAAGATATCCATGAGAAAAGTTGTTAATGTGTGAATTAAACTTATGATTTACACTGCTGTGTTTATGCGGCAGTTTGCAAGTACTTTCTGTGGAGAATCTCAAAACTGACATTTACAGCAAAATTTTGTGTTATATGAAACAGCAGTAATACTTTCTGTAAAAACCTTAAAAACCGAAAAAAAGCTATCCGAGAGAAAGATCGTCAATGTATGTATTCAACTTACAGAGTTACACTGCTGCGTGTATGCAGCAGTTTGCAATCCCTTTGGAGAATCTCAAAACTGCCATTTCCAGGAAAATATCATGTTATACGCAATAGCAGTAAGATTGCCTGCAAAACAAAGAAGAAACTTATTTTTGAAACTGCTCTGGTGCATGTGCATTCAACAAAAAATATGTTGCATTTATGTTTCGATTCAGTAGGTTAGAAACAGTTTTCTTACAGAAGCAAGATTTGTTCATTCCAGATGGAAAGTGAGCATATTCTGTAATGAGGAATCTCTCACCTTAAAAACTCAAAGAAAGCTATCCAGGAGAAAGATAGTCAGTGTATGCATTCAACTTACAGAGTTACACTAGTATGCGTATGCAGCATTTTCCAATGCTTTCTGTCGAGAATCTCAAAACTGACATTTATAGAAAATCCTCTGTTATACGAAATAGCAGACAGACTGACTGTTAAACACAGAAAAACGTATCTGTGAAACTGCTTTGTTGTGTCACCATTCAACTAAGGGAGTTGCACCTATGTTTTGATTAAGCAGGACCAAACCACTTTTCTTACAGAAGCTAGATTTGTTCATTCCAGACAAAAAGGGGGTATATGCAGTAATGAGAAATCTCTCACCTTAAAAAGTCAAAGAAAGCTATCTGGAAGAAAGCTTTTCAATATGTGCCTTCAAATTACAGAGTTACAATGCTTTGTGTATTCAGCAGTTTGCAAACGCTTTCTGTGGAGAATCTCAAAACTGACATTTCCAGAAAAATTACCTGTTATACAAAATAGTAGTAAGACTGCTTGTTAAACACAGAAGAAATGTATGTGTAAAATTGCTTTGGTGTGTCTACATTCAACTAAGGGAGTTTCATATATGTTTTGATTCAGAAAATTAGAAACATTTTCCAAGAGATGCTAGATTTGTTCATTCCAGATGGAAAGTGGGCATATGCTATAATAAAAAACCTCTCATTTTAAAAAATCAAAGGAATCTATCCAGGAGAAAGGTTTTCAATGTGTGCATTCAACTTATAGAGTTACACTGCTGTGTGTATGCAGCAGTTTGGAAACGCTTTCTGTGGAGAAACTCAAAACTGACATTTTCAGCAAAATTCTCTGTTATGTGAAATATCAGTAAGACTACCCATAAAACACCAAAGAAACATATCTGTGAAACTTCTCTTGTGTGTGGGAGTCCAACTAAGGGAGTTGCATCTAGGTTTTGACTAAGCAGGATAGGAACACTTTTCTTACAGGAGCTAGATTGGTTCATTTCAAACAGAAAGTGGGCATATGCTATACTGAGAAATCAAACACCTTAAAAACTCAAAGGAAGCTATCTGGAAGAAATGTTGTCAATGTGGGCATTCAACTTACGGAGTTACACTGCTGTGTGTTTTCCACAGTTTGCAAAGGTTTTCTGTGGAAAATCTCAAAACTGACATTTCCAGCAACATACAGTGTTATACAAAATAGCAGTAAGACTGCCAGAAAAACACTGAAGAAACATATCTGTGAAACTGCTCTGATGTGTGTGCATTCCATGAAGAGAGTTGCATCTGTGTTTCTATAAAGCAGGTTAGAAACGCTTTTCTTACCAAAGCTAGATTTGTTCATTCCAGACATAAAGTGAGCATATGCTGTAATGAGAAATCTCTCACCTTAAAACTCAAAGGTAGCTATCTGGGAGAAAGGTTGTCAATGTGTGCATTCAACTTACAGAGTTACGTTGTTGTGTGTATGCAGCAGTTTGCAAAATTTTTCTGTGGAGAATATCACAACTGACATTTTCAGGAATATCCGGTGTTTCAGGAAATAGCGGTAAGACTGCCTGCAAAACACAGAAGAAACGTATCTTTGAAACTGCTCTGGTGTGTGTGCATTCAACTAAGATACTTGCATTTATTTTTTGATTTAGCCAATTAGAAACACTTTTATTACAGGAGCAATATTTGTTCATTCCAGATGGAAAGTGGGCATATGCTGTAATGAGAAGCTCTCACCTTGAAAACTCAAAGGAAGCCATCCAGGAGAAATTTTGTCAATGTGTGAATAATAATTACAGAGTTACACTGCTGTGTGTATTCAGCAGCTTGCAAATGCGTTCTGTGAAGAACCTGAAAACTGACATTTTCAGCAAAATCCCGTGTTATAAGAAATAACAGTAAGAATGCCTGTAAAACACAGAAGAAACATATTTGTAAAACTGCTCTGGGGTGTGTGTGTTCAACTAAGAGAGTGGCATATTTTTTGATTCAGCTGTTAGAAACACTTTTCTTACAGAGGCTAGATTTGTTCATTCCAGATGGAAAGAGGGCATATGCTGTAATGAGAAATCTCTCACTTTAAAAACTCAAAGAAAGCTATCTGGGAGAAATTTTGTCAATGTGTGCATTCAAATTACAGAGTTACACTGATGTGTGTTTACAGCAGTTTGCAAATGCTTTCTGTGGAGAATCTCAAAACTGACATTTCCAGCAAAATTCCGTGTTATGTACAAAAGCAAAAGACTGCTTGTAAAACACAGAAGAAAACTATCTGTGAAACTGCTCTGGTGTGTGTGAGTTCTACTAAGAGTGTTGCATCAATATTTGGATTCGTCAGGTTAGAAACACTTTTCTTTCAGAAGATAGATTTGTTATTTCCTGATGAAAATTGGGTTTACGCTGTAATGAGGAATGTCTGACATTAAAAACTCAAAGGAAGCAATCTGTGAGAAAGGTTGTCAAAGTGTGCATTTAACTTACAGAGTTACACTGCTGTGTGGAAGCAGCAGTTAGCAAAAGGTTTTCTTGGAGATTCTGAGAGCTGACATTTTCAGAAAAAATCTGTAATATACGAAATAGCAATAGGACTGCCTGTAAAACACAGAAAAAAAGTATCTGTAAAACTGCACTAGTGTGTGTGCATTTAACTAAGAAAGTTGCATCTGTGTTTTGTTTCAGCCGGTTAGAAACACTTTTTTCACAGAACCTAAATTTGTTCATTACAGACGGAAAGTGGGAATATGTTGTAATGAGAAATCTCTCACCTTAAAAACTCAAGGGAAGCTACCCAGGAGAAATGTTGTCAATGTGTGCATTAAACTTACCAAGTTACACTGCTGTGTGTATGCAACAGTTTGCCAACGGTTTATCTGGAGAATCTCAAAACTGACATTTCCAGCAAAATTTTGTGTTATATGAACTAGCAGCAAGATTGCCTGTAAAACACAGAAGAATGGTATCTGTTAAACTGCCCTGGTCTGTGTGCATTAAACTGAGAGTGCTGCATCCATGTAGCAATTCAGCTGGCTAGAAACAATTTTCTTACAGAACCTAGATTTGGTCATTCCAGACAAAAAGTGATCATATGCTGTAATGAGAAGTCTCTCACTTTGGAAACTTAAAGGAAGCTATCCAGGAGAATAGCTTTCAATGTGTGCATTCCACTTACCGAGTTACATTACTGTGTGTATGCAGGAGTTTGCAAATGCTTTCTTTGGAGAATCTCCAAACTGACATTTCCAGCAAAATCCCTTGTTATGAGAAATAGCAGTAGGACTACCTGTAAAACTCAGAAGAAATGTTTCTTTGAAACTTCTTTGGTGTGTCTGCATTCAACTAAGGGAGTGGCATTTTTTTATTCAGCAGTTAGAAACACTTTTCTTACAGAAGCTAGATTTTTTCATTCCAGATGGAAAGTGTTCCTATGCTGGAATGGGAAATCTCTCACCTTAAAACTCAAAAGAAGCTATCCGGGAGAAAGGTTGTCAATGTGTGCATTCAACTTACAGAGTTACGTTGCTGTGTGCATGCAGCAGTTTGCAACATTTTTCTCTGGAGAATCTTAAAACTGACATTTTCAGGAAAATCCCATGTTATAGGAAATAACAGTAAGATTGCCTGCAAAGTACAGAGGAAACGTATCTTTGAAACTGCTCTGGTGTGTGCGTTCAACTAAGATACTTTCATTTATGTTTTGATTCAACAGGTTAGAAACACTTTTATTTTTTTTCCTTTTTTTTTGAGATGGAGTTTCACTGTTGTTATCCAGGCTGGAGTGCAATGGCGCGATCTCGGCTCACCACAATCTCTGACTCCTGGGTTCAAGCAATTCTCCCGCCTCAGCCTCATGAGTAGCTGGGATAACAGGCATGCGCTACCATGCCCAGCTAATTTTTTGATTTTTAGTAGAGACAGGGTTTCACCATGTTGACCAGGATGGTCTTGATCTCTTGAACTCATGATCTACCCGCCTTGGCCTCCCAAATGCTGGGATTACAGGCTTAAGCCACAGCGCCCAGCCTGAAACACTTGTCTTACAGAAGCAAGATTTCTTTATTCCAGTCAAAAAGTGGGCCCATGCTGTAATAAGAAACTCTCATCTTGAAAACTCAAAGGAAGCCGTCTGGGAGAAATTTTGTCAATGTGTGCATTTTATTTACAGAGTTACACTGCTGTGTGTATGCAGCATTTTGCAAATGCTTTCTGTGGAGAATTATTACACTGACATTTCTAGCAAAATCCCATGTTATACGAAAAGACAGCAAGACTGCCTGTAAAACACAGAAGAAACATACGTGTGAAACTGCTCTGGTGTGTGTGTGTGTTCAACTAAAAGAGCTGCATCTATGTTTTGACTCAACAGATTAAAAACACTTTTTCTACAGAAGCTAGATTTGCTTATTCCAGATGGAAAGTGGGCATCTGCTATAACGAATAATCTCTCCTCTTAAAAACTCAAAGGAAGCTATCTGTGAGAAAGATTATCAATCTCAGCATTAAACATACAGAGTTACACTACTTTCTGAATGCACCACATTGCAGATGCTTTCTGTAAACAATCTCAAAACCGCAGAGATGCTTTCTGTGGATAATCTCAAAATCTCAATTTTCAGCATAATTCTGTGTTACACGAAATAGGAATAAGATTGCTTGTAAAACAAGAAGAAATCTATCTGTGAAACTGCTCTGGTGTGTGTGAGTTCAACTAATAGTGTTGCATCAAATTTTGATTCAGCAGGTTATAAACACTTTTCTTTTAGAAGATAGACTTGTTCTTTTCAGATGAAAATTGGGATTATGCTGTAATGAGGAATCCCTGACATTAAAAACTAAGAGGAAGGTATCTGTGAGAAAGGTTGTCAAAGTATGCATTCAGCTTACAGAGTTACACTGCTGTGTGGATGCAGCAGTTTGCAAAAGTTTTCTTTGGAGATTCTAAAAGCTGACATTTCCATACAAAATCCTGTGCAATACGAAATAGCAATAGCACTGCCTGTAAAACACAGAAAAAACGTATCTGTGAAACTGCTCTGGTGTGTGTGCGTTCAATAAGACAGTTCCATCTGTGTTTTGATTCAGCAGGATGATAACAATTTTCTTACAGTAGCTAAATTTGTTAATTCCAGACAGAATGGGGGCACGTGCTATAATGAGAAATCTCTCACCTAAAAAACTCAAAGAAAGGTATCCTGGAGAAATGTTGTCAATGTGTGCATTCAGGTTAGACAGTTACAATGCTGTGTGTATGCAGCAGTTTGCAAACGTTTTCTGTGGAGAATCTCAAAACTGACATTTCTAGCAAAATCCCATGTTATATGAAATAGCAGTAGGACTGCCTGTAAAACACAGAAGAAACTTATCTGTGAAACTGCTCTGGTGTTTTTGCATCCAACTAACAGAGTTCCATCTGTTTTTCAATTCACCAGGTTAGAAACACTTTTCTTACAGAAGCTAGATTTGCTCATTCCAGAAGGAGTGTGGGCATATGCTGTTATGAGAAATTTCTCAATTTAAAAACTCAAAGGAAGCTACCCAGGAGAAAGGTTGTCAATGTTTGCGTTCAACTGACAGAGTTACACTGTTGTGTATTTGCCACAATTAGAAAGGGCTTTCTGTGGAGAATCTGAAAACTGACATCTCCAGCAAAATTCCCTAATTTACAAAATAGCAGTAAGACTGCGTGTAAAACAAAGAAGAAATGAATCTGTGAAACTGCACTGTTGTGCGTGCATTCAGCTAAAATATTTGCATCTGTTTTGATTCAGCAGGGTAGAAACACTTTTTGTATAGAAGCTAGATTTGTTCATTTCAGATGAAAAGTGGGCATATGCTCTAATGAGAAATCTCACACTTTAAAAACTCAAAGGAATCTATCTGGGAGATAGGTTATCAATGTTTGCATTCAACTTACACCATTACACTGCTGTGTGTATGCAGCAGTTTGAAAACATTTTCTGTTGAGAATTTCTAAACCGACATTTCTAGCAAAATTTCATGTTATAAGAAATAGCAGTAGGACTGCCTGTAAAACAGAGAAGAAATGTATCTGTGAAACTGCTCTAATGTGGGTAAGTTCAACCTTAAGGGTTGAATCTATGTTCTGATTCTGCAGGTTGGAAACACTTTTTTTTTAAAAAAAGAAAGGTAGATTTGATCGTTCCAGATGGAAAGTGGGCATATGCTGTAATGAACAATTTCTCACCTTAAAAACTCATAGGAATCTATTCAGAAGAAAGGTTCTCAATGTGTGCATTAAACTTACAGAGTTACACTGCTGTGTGTGTGAAGCAGTTTGCAACGACTTTCTTTGGAGAATGTGAAAACTGACATTTCCAGCAAAATCCTGTGTTATATACAAAAGAGCAGTAAGAATGCCTGTAAAACAAAGAAGCAACAAATCTTTGAAACTGCTCTTGTGTGCGTGCTTTCGACTAAGATAATTGCATCTATGTTTTGGTACAGTAGTTTAGAAACACTTTTTTTACAGAAGTAGATTTGTTCATTCTAGATAGAAAGTTTGCATATGCTTTAATGAGAAATCTCTCATTTTAATAACTCAAAGGAAGCTATCTGTAGAATGTTGGTCAATGTGTGCATTCAAGATACCATGTTACACTGCTGTGTGTATGCATCAGTTTGCAAACGCTTTCTGTAGAGAATCTCAAAGCTGACATTTCCAGCAAAATTCCAGGTTATACAAAAAAGAAGTATAACTGCCTTTAAAACACAGAAGAAATGTATCTGTGAAATTGTTCTGGTGTGTGTGTGTTGAACTAAGAGAGTTACATCTATGTTTCAATTAAGCAGGTTATAAACACTTTTCTTACAGAAGGTATATTTGTTTGTTCCAGACAGAAAGTGAGCATATACTGTAATGAGAAATCTCTCCCCTTAAAAACTCTAAGGGAGCAATCTGAGAAAAAGGATTACTATGTATGCACTCACTTTTCAGAATTACACTGCTGTGCTTATGAAGCAGTTTGCAAACACTTTCTGTGGAGAATCTCAAAACTGACACCTCCAGCAAAATCCCATGTTACACGAAATAGCAGTAAGACTGCCTGTAAAACACAGAAGAAAGTTATCTTTGAAACTGCTCTGGTGTATGTGCATTCAAGTGAGAGTTGCTCCAAAGGTTCTATTCAGCAGGTTAGAAATACTTTTCTTACAGAAGATAGATTTGTTCATTCCAAAATGAAATTGGTCATATGCTGTAATGAGAAATCTCTGACCTTAAACTCAAAGGAAACTATATGAGAGAAGGGTTGTCAATGTGTGCATTTAACTTACAGTTTCACTGCTGTGTGTATGCTGCAGTTTGCAAACGCTCTCTGTAGAGAATCTCAAAACAGACATTCCCAGCAAAATCTGTGTTATACAAAATAGTAGTAAGACTGTCTGTAGAGCACAGAAGAAACGGATCTGTGAAACAGCTCTGGGGTGTGTGCGTTCAACTAAGTGAGTTGCATCTATGTTTCGATTCAGCAGGTTAGAAGCACTTTTCTTACAGAAGCTAGATTTGTTGATTCCAGACGGAAAGTGAGCATATGCTGTAATGAGAAATCTCTCACCTTAAAAACTCGAAGGATGCTGTCAGGGAGAAAGGTTGTCAATGTGTGCATTCAACTTACAGAGTTACACTGCTTTCTATATGTACCAGTTTGAAAACGCTTTCTGTGGACAATCTCAAAACTGACATTTCCAACGAAATCCTGTGTTATACAAAATAAACAGTAAAATATAAAAAGCATATATGTGAAACTGCTCCAGTGTGTGTGCGCTGAACTAAGAGAGTTGTGTCTATATTTTTATTCAGCGGGTTAGAAACACTTTTGTTATGGAAACCACATTAGTTGATTCCAGACGGAAAGTGAGCATATGGTGTAATGAGAAATCTCTCACTTTAAAAACTCAAAGAAAGCAATCCGTGAGAAAAGCTGTCAATGTGTGCCTTCAACTTACAGAATTACACCACTCTGTACATGCAGCAGTTTGCAAATGCTTTCTGTAGAAAATCTCAAAACTTAAAACTTTAGCAAATTTCCGTGTTATATAAAATAGTACTAAGACTGTCAGTAAAACACAGAAGAAACGTAGCTGTGAATCTTCTCTGGTGTGTCTGCGCTCAACTAAGACAGTTGCATCTCTGTTTCAATACTGCAGGTTAGAAACACTTTTCTTACAGAAGCTAGATTCATTGATTCCAGACGGAAAGTGGTCATATGCTGTAATGAGAAATCTCTCATTTTAAAAACTCAAATGAAGCTCTCCAGGAGAAAGTTGTAACTGTGTGCATTCAACTTAGAGTTACACTGTGGTGTGTATGCAGCAGTTTGCAAACGCTTTCTGTGGAGAATCTCAAAACTGACACTTCCAGCAAAATTCTGAATTATGCAAAATAGCAGTAGGACAGCATGTAAAACACAGAAGAAACATATCTGTGAAACTGCTCGCGTGTGTGTGCGTTCAGCTTAGAGACTTGCATTTGTGTTTCAATTCAGCAGGTTAGAAACACTTTTTTTTACAGAAGCTAGATTTGTTGATTATAGAAAGAATGTGGGCATATGCTATAATGAGAAATCTCTCATTTTGAAAACTCAAAGGAAGCTATTTTGGAGAAAGGTTGTCAATGTGTGAATTCAACTTACAGAGTTACACTGTGGTGTGTATTCAGCAGTTTGCAAACGCTTTCTATGGAGAATCTGAAAACTGACATTTCCAGCAAAATTTCATATTATAAAAAATGGCAGTGAAACTACCTGTAAAAAACACTGGAAACATATCTTTGAAGCTACTCCCATGATTTTGTGTTCAAAAAATAGAGTTGCATCCATGTTTTGATTCAGCAGGTTAGAAATACAGTCCTTACGGAAGCTAGATTTGTTCATTCTAGAGGGAAAGTGGGCATATGCTGTAATGAGAGATATCTCCCCTTAAGAACTCAAAGGAAGCTATCTGAGAGAAATGTTGTCAATGTGTGCATTTTACTTATAAAGTTACACTGCTGTGTGTATGCAGCAGTTTTCAATCGCTTTCTTTAAAGAATCTTAAAACTGACATTTTCAGCAAAATCCCGTGTTATACAATATAGCACTATGACTGCCTGTAAAAGACAGAAGAAATGTATCTGTAAAACTGTTCTGGTGTGTGTACCTTCAACTAAGAGAGTTGCATTCATGTTTCGGTTCAGCAGGTTAGAAACACTTTTCTTACAGAAGCTAGATTTGTTCATTCCAGACACAAAGTGGGCATATGTTGTAATGACAGATCTCTCAAATTCAAAACTCAGAAGAAGCTGTCCAGGACAAAGGTTGTCATTGTGTGCATTCAACTTACGTAGTTATGCTGCAGTTTGTATGCAGCAGTTTGCAAATGTTTTAAACTGACATTTCCAGGAACATACCGTATTTTACTAAATAGGAGAAAGACTGCCTGTAAAACACAAAAGAAATGTATCTGTGAAACTGCTCTGGTGAGCATGCTTTCAACTAAGAAAGCTGCATCTATGTTTTAATTCAGCAGGTTAGTATCACTTTTCTTACAGAAGCTATATTTGTTCATTCCAGATGGAAAGTGGGCATATGTTGTAATGAGAAGTTTCTCACCTTAAAATCTCAAAGGAAGCTATACAGGAGAAAGGTTTTCAATTTGTGAATTCCACTTAGAGTTAAACTGCTTGGAATACAGCAGTTGGTGAGTGCTTTCTGTGGAGAATTTCAAAACTGACATTTCCATCAAAATCTAGTGTTATACGAAATAGCCATAAGACTGCCTGTAAAACACAGAAGAAACGTATCTGTGAAACTGCTCTGGTTTGTGTGCATTCAACTAAAAGAGTTGCATCCATGTTTTGATTAAGCAGATTAGAAACGCTTTTCTTTCCGAAGCTAAATTTGTTTATTCCAGACAAAATGTGGGAATATGCAGTAATGAAAATCTCTCACCTTAATTATTCAAAGGAACCTATCCGGGGAAAAGTTGTCAATGTTTCCATTCAAATTACAGAGTTCCACTGCTATGTATATGCAGCAGTTTGCAAATACTTTCTGTGGACAATCTCAAAACTGGCATTTCCAGCAAAAACCCATTTTATATGAAACAGCAGTAAGACTGCCTGCAAAACACAGAAGAAACATATCTGTGAAACTGCTCTGGTGTGTGTGCATTCAACTAAGAGAGTTGCATTTTTTTGATTCAGCAGTTAGAAATACTATTTTACAGAAGCTAGTTTTGTGTATTCCAGGTGGAAAGTGGGCATATGCTGTAATTAGAAATCTCTCACCTTAAAAACTCAAAGGAAGCAATACAAGATAAAAGTTTTCAACGTGTGCATTCCATTTACAGAGTTACACTGCTGTGTATGCAGCAGTTTGCAAAAGCTTTTTGTGAAGAATCTCAATCCTGATGTTTCCAAAATAATTCCATGTTATATGAAATTGCAGTAAGACTGCCTGTAAAACATAGAAGAAATGTATCTGTGAAACTCCTCTGGTGTGTGTGCTTTCAACTAAGAGAGTTGCAACCCTGTTTCAATTCAGGAGATTAGAAACACTTTTCTTTCTGAAACTAGATTTGTTCATTCCAGAAGGAATTTGAGAATATGCTGTAATGAGAAATCTCTCACCTATAACACTCAAAGGAACCTATCCGGGGAAATGTTGTTAATGTTTGCATTCAACTTACATAGTTACACATGCAAATGCTTCCTTTGGAAAATATCAAAACTAAAATTTTTAGCAAAATCTTGTGTTATATGAAACAGCAGTAAGACTGCCTATAAAACAAAGGAGAAAAGTATCTGCGAAACTACTCTGGTGTGTACACTGAACTAAGGGAGTTGCATCTGTGTTTTGATTCAGCAGGTAAGAAAAACTTTTCTTAGACAAGCTAGATTTGTTCACTCCAGACGGAAAGTGGGCATATGCTGTAATGAGAAATCTCTCACCTTAAAAACTCAAAGGAATCTATTCAAAAGAAAGGTTTTCAATGTGTGCATTCAATTTACAGAGCTACACTGCTGTTTGTATGCAGAAGTTTGCAAACTCTTTCTGTGTAGAATATCAAAACTGACATTTCCAGCAAAATACTGTGTTATATAAAAAAGCAGCAAGACAGCCTGTAAAACACAAAAGAAATTCATATGTGAAACTACTCTGGTGTGTGTGCATTCAAGTAAGAGAGTTGTATCTATGTTTGGATTCAGTAGATGAGAAAATATTTTCTTACAGAAGCTAGATTTGTTCATTAAAAACAAAAAGCGGGCATATGCATTAATAAAAATTTATCACTTTAAAAACTCAAAGGAACTTATCCAGGAGAAATATTGCCAAAGTGTGCATTCCACTTACAAAGTTACACTGCTGTGTGTATGCAGCAGTTTGTAATAATTTCTGTGGAGAAACTCAAAACTGGCATTTCCAGCAAAACCTCATGTTATATGAAATACCAGTAGGACTGCCTGTAAAACACAGAAGAAACGTATCTTTGAAACTGCTCTGGTGTGTGTTCGTTCAACTAAAACAGTAACATTCATTTTTCACTTCAGCAGGTTAGAAACACTTTTCTTTCCAAAACTAGATTTGTCAATTTCAGACAGAAAGTGGGAATATGCTGTAATGAGAAATCTCTCACCAAAACTCAAAGGAAGCTATCTGAAAGAAAGGTTGTCAACGTGTGCATTCAACTTACAGGGCTTCACTGCTGTGCAAATGCTGCAGTTTGCAATTACTTTCTTTAAAGAATCTCAAAACTGACATTTCAACCAAAATCCTGTGTTATACAAAATAGCAGTACAACTGCCTGTAAAACACAAAATAAACATATTGTGAAACTTCTCGGGTGTGTGTACATTCAACTAAGAGAATTGTTTCCATTCAGCAGGTTATAAAACTTATCTTACAAAAGCTAGATTTGTTCATTCCAGATGGAAAGTGGGCATATGCTGTAAAAAGAAATCACTCACCTTAAAAACTCAAAGGGAGCTATCCAGAAGAAAGGTTGTCAATGGTCGCATTCAACTTACATTCAAGTTACACTGTTGTGTGTATGCAAAACTTTGCAAATACTTTCTGTGGAGGAACTCAAAATTCACATTTACATCAAAATCCCGTGTTATATGAAATAGCACTAAGACTGCCTGTAAAGCACCAGAGAAATATATCTGTGAAACTGCTCTGTTGTGTGGGCATTCAACTAACAGAGTTCTATCTATGTTTTGATTCAGCAGCTTAAAAACACTTTTCTTAAAGAAGATAAATTTGTTTCTTCGAAATGAAAAGTGGGCATATGTCATAATGAGGAATCTCTGACCTTAAAAACTCAAAGGAAATTATCCAGGAGAAAGGTTCTCAATGTGTGCATTCAACTTAAGAGTTATACTGTTGTGTATATGCAGTGGTTTGCAAACGCATACTGTAGAGAATCTCAAAACTGACATTTCCAGCAAAATCTTGTATTTTACAAAATAGCGGTAAGACTGCCTCTAGAACACAGAAAAAACGTATCTGTAAAACTGCCCTTGTGTTGGTGCATTCAACTAAAAGCATTGCATCTATGTTTTCATTTGGCAGGTTAGAAACACTTTTCTTACAGAAGCTAGATTTGCCCCTTCCAGAAAGAAAGTGGGCATATGCTGTAATGAGAAATATCTCACCTTAATGTCTGCATTCAGCTTACAGTGTTACACTGCTATGCATATGCAGCAGTGTGCAAACGCTTTTTTTGGAGAATCTCTGAACTAACACTTCCAGAAAAATTCTGTGTTATGGAAAATAGCAGTAGGAGTGCACGTGAAACACAGGAGGAACATATTTCTGAAACTGCTATCATGAGTGTGCCTTCAACTAAGAGAGTTGCATCAATGGTTCTATTTAACAGGTTAGAAACACTTTTCTTCCTTTTTTTGGTGGGGGACGGAGTTTCGCTGTTGTTACCCAGACTGGAGTGCAATGGCATGATCTCGGCTCACCACAACCTCCACCTCCTGGGTTCAAGATATTCTCCTGCCTCAGCCTCCCAATTAGCTGGGACTACAGGCGTGCACCACCATGCCCAGCTAATTTTTGTATTTTTAGTAGAGACGGGGTTCCGCCATGTTGACCAGGATGGTCTCTATCTGTTGACTTCGTGATCCACATGACTCAGCCTCTCAAAGTGTTGGGAATATAGGCGGGAGCCACTGCACCTGGCTAGAAACGCTTTTCTTACAGAACCCAAATTTGTTCATTCCAGATGGAAAGTGGGCATATGTTGTAACGAAAAATCTGTCTCCTTCCAAACTAAAAGGAAGCTATTCGGAAGAAAGGTTGTCAATGTGTGCATTCACCTTGCACAGTGACACTGCTGTGTGTATGCAGCAGTTTTCAAATGCTTTCTGTTGAGAATCTCAAAACTGAAATTTCCAGCAAAATCCCATGTTATATGAAAGAGCAGTAGTACTGCCTGTAAAACACAAAAGAAACGTACCTGTGAAACTGCTCTGATGTCTGTGCATTCAACTAAAAGAGTGAAATCTATGTTTTGATTCATCACGTAAGAAATACTTTTCTTACAGAAGCTGGATTTTTCATTCCAGACAGAAAGTGGACATATGCTGCAATGAGAATCTCTCATTATAAAAACTCAAAGGAAGCTATTCATTACAAGGTTTGTCAAAGTTTGCATTCAACTGAAAAAGTTACACTGTTGTCTATATGCAACAGTATTCAAACACTTTTTGTGTAGACTTACAAAACTGACATTTCCAGGAAAACCCCATGTTATACAAAATAGCAGTAAGACTGCCTGTAAAACACAGAAGAAATGTATCTGTGAAACTGTTCTGGTGTGTGTGTGTGTTCAACTAAGAGAGTTGCATCCAAGCTTCAATTCAGCATTTTAGAAACAATTTTCTTACAGAAGCTAGATTTATTCATTCCAGACGGAAAGTGGGCATATGCTGAAATGAGAAATATTTTGCCTTAAAAACTCAAAAGAAGCTAACCCAGAGAAATGTTTTCAATTTGTGAATTTAACTTACAGAGTTACATTGCTGTGTGTATGCAGCATTTTGCAATCCGTTTCTCTGGAGAATCTCAAAACTAACATTTTCAGAAAAATCCTGTGTTATACAAGGTAGCAGTAAGACTGCCTGTAAAACACAGAAGAAATGTATCTCTAACACTGCTCAGGTGTGTGTGCATTCAAATAAGGGAGTTACATCTATCTTTCAATTCAGCAGGTTATAAACATTTTTTTTACAGAACCTCAATTTGTTCTTTCAAGACGGAAAGTAGGCATATGCTGGAATGAGAAAGCTGTCACCTTAAAAACTCGATGAAATCTGTCTGCAAGTATCGTTGTCAATATGTGCATTCAACTCACAGAGTTACACTGCAGTTTATATGCAGAACTTTGCAAATGCTTTCTGTGGAGAATCTCAAAACTGACATTTCCAGAAAAAATTAAGAGTTATACGAAATAGCAGTAAGACTTCCATTAAAACACAAATGAAACATATCTGTTAAATGGCTCAGGTGTGTATGCATTCAACTAAGAGAGTTGCAATAATATTTTGATTGAACAGGTTAGGAAAACATTTCTTACAGTAGCTAGATTTGTTTATTCCAGACGACAAGTGGGCATATGCTGTAATGAGAAACCTCTCACCTTAAGAACTCAAAGAAAGCTACATGCGAGATTGATTGTCAATGTGTCCATTCAACTTACAGATTTATACTGCTCTGTGTATGCAGCAGTTCGAGAGTGCTTTCTTTCGGGAATCTAAAAACTGACATTTCCAGAAAAATCTCGAGTGATACGAAGTAGCAGTAAGAGTGTCTGTAAAACAGAGAAGAAACGTATCTCTAAAACTGCTCAGTTGTGTGTGTGTTCAACAATGGAATTTGCATCTATGTGTCAAACCAGCAGGTAAGAAAAACTTTTCTTGCAGAAGCCAGATTTCTTTATTCCAGATGGAATATGGAAAGTGGGCATATGCCATAATGAGAAATGTCTTACCTTAAAAACTCAAAGGAAGCTATCTGGGAGAAAAGTTGCCAATGTGTGCATTAATCTTACAGAGGTACACATCTGTGTGCATGCAGCAGTTGCAAACGCTTTCTATGGAGAATCTCAAAACTGAGATGGCCAGCTAAATCTTGTGTCGTACGAAATAGCAGTAAGACTGCCTGTAAAACACAAAAGAAAGCTAGTTGTGAATCTATCCAGGAAAGAGGCTGTCAATGGGCACATTCAACCTACAGTTACATTTCTGTGCATATGCAGCAGTTTGCAAATGCTTTCTGTGGAGAATCTCAAAACTTACTTATCCAGCAAAATCCAGTGTTAAACGAAATAGCAGTAAGACTGCCTGTAAAACACAGGAAAAAGGTATTGGTGTAACTGCTAAAATGTGTGTGTGTTCTACTAAGAGAGTTGCATCTATATTTCTATTCAGCAGGTTAGAAAAACTTTTCTTAGAGAATCCAGATTTGTTCATTTCGGATGGAAAGTGGGCATATGATGTAATGAGAAATCTCTCACCTTAAACACTCAAAGAAAGCTAACTAGGAGAAAGGTGGTCAATGTCTACATTCAACTTACAGAGTTACACTTGTGTGTGTATGCAGCAGTTTAGAAATGCTTTCTGTAGATAATCTCAACGCTGACATTTCTAGCAAAATCCCATGTTATATGTAATAGCAGTAAGATGGCCTTTAAAACACAGAAGTAACATGTCTGAAACTGCTCTACTGCGCGTGCATTCAACTAAAAGAGTTGCATCGATGTTTTGATTCAGCACATTAGAAACACTTTTCTTACAATAGCTAGATTTGTTCATTCCAGATGGAAAGTAAATATATGCTAGAAAGACAAATATCTCACCTTAAAAACTCAAACGAAGCTAACTAAAAGAAAGGTTGTCTATGTGTGCATTCAACTTGCAGAGTTACACGGTTGTGTGTATGCAACAGTTTGCATACAATTTCTTTAAAGAATCTCAAAACTGTGATTGCCAGCAAAATCTCATGTTTACGAAATAGCAGTAGGACTGCCTGTAAAACACATAAGAAATGAATCTGTAAAACTGCTCAGCTGTGTGTGCTATCAGCTAAGAGAGCTGCATCTATGTTTCTATTTAACAGGTTAGAAACACTTTTCTTTTGGAAGTGAGAATTGTTATTCCAGACTGAAAGAAGCCATACGCTGTAATGAGAAATCTCTCATATTAAAAACTCAAAGGAAGCTTTCTGAAAGAAAGGCTGTTAATGTGTGCATTTGTCTTACAATGTTATTCTGCTGTGTGTATGTAGCAGTTTGCAAACACTTTCTGTGGAGAATCAGAAAACTTATATATCCATCAAAATCACGTGATAACTAAAGAGAAGTAAGACTGCCTCTAAAACAGAGAAGAAACCTATCTTTTAAATTGCTCTGGGTTGTGTATGCACTCAACTAAAGGGCTGAATCTATTTTTTGATTCGGCAGGTTAGAAATACTTTTCTAACAGAAGCTTGATTTGTACATTCCACACAGAAAGTCGGAAAATGCTATAATGAGAAATCTGTCACCCTAAAAACTCAAAGAAATATATCCAGGAGAAAGATTGTCAATGTGTACATTCAACATACCGAGTTACACAGCGGTATGTATTTAGCAGTCTGCAAACGATTTATCTACAGAGTCTCAAAACGGATATTTTCAGCAAAATCCCATATTATATGAAATAAGCAGTAAGGCTGCCTGTAAAACACAGAAGAAACGTTTCTGTGAAACTACTCTGGTGTGTGTGCGTTCAACTAAGAGAGTTGCATCTACGTTTCAATTCAGAAGGTTAAAAACACTTTTCTTACAGAAGCTAGATTTTTTCATTGCAGATGGAAAGCGGGCATATGCTGTAATGAAAAATCTCTCACCTTAAAAACTCAAATTAAACTCTCTGGAAGAAATTTGTCAATGTGTGCATGCAAATTACAGAGATACACTGCTCTGTGTATGCAGCAGTTGAAAACGCTTTCTGTGGAGGATCTAAAAACTGACATTTCCAGGAAAATCCCGTGTTACACGAAATAGCAGTAAGACTGCCTGTAAAACACAGAAGAAATGTATCTGTGAAACTGCACAGGTTTGTGTGCATTCAACTACGAGAGTTGCAGTTATGTCTCTATCCAACAGCTTAGAAACACTTTTCTTCCTGAAGCCACATTTGTTCATTCCAGACTGAAAGTGGGCATATGCTGTAATGAGAAATTTCTCATCTTAAAAACTCAAAGAAAGCTGTCCTGGAGAAAGGCTGTCAATATGTGCATTAAACATGCAGGGTTACACTGCTGTGTGTACACAACAGTTTGCAAACGCATTATGTGGAGAATCAGAAAAGTGACATTTCCACCAAAATCCCGTTATGCGAAATATCAGTAATATTGCCTCTAAAACACAAAGAAACATATTGGTGAAACGTCTCTGGTATGTGTGCGTTAAACTATGAGAGCCACATCTATATTTTGATTCAGTAGGTTAGAAACACTTTTCTTACAGAAGCTAGATTTGTTCATTTCATGCAGAAAGTGGACATATGCTGAAATTAGAAATCTCTCACGTTAAAAACTCAAAGGAAGCTATCCTGGAGAAAGGTTGTCAATGTGTGCTTTCAACTTATGGAGTTACACTGCTTCATGTATGCAGCAGTTTGGAAATGCTGTCTGTGGAGAATGTCAACACTGACATTTCCAGCAAAATCCCATGTTGTATGACCCAGCAGTAAGACTGCCTGTGAAACACAGAAGAAATGTATCTGTGAAACAGCTTTTTTGTGTGGGCGTTCAACTGAAAGAGTTGCATATATTTTTTGACTCATCAGGTTAGAAACACTTTTTTTAGAGGAGGTAGATTTCTTTATTCCAGACAGGAAGTGGGCATAGGCTGTAATGAGAAATCTCTCACCATAAAAACTCAACAGAAGCTCTCTGGGAGAAAGAATGCCAAAGCTTACATTCAACTTGCAGAGTTACACTGCTGTGTGTATGCAGCAGTTTACAAAGGGTTTCTGTGTAGAATCTAAAAACTGATTTTTAGCATAATTCTGTGTTAAAAGATAGCAGTAAAACACAAAATAAGCATATCTGTTACTTAGTCTGGAGTGCAATGGTGCAATCTTGGCTCACCACAACCTCTGCCTCTTGGGTTACAGCAATTCTCCTGCCTCAGCCTACTGAGTAGGTGAAACTACAGGCATGAGCCACCACGCCCAGCTAATTTTTGTATTTTTAGTAGAGACGGGTTTTCACCATGTTGACTGGAATGGTCTCAATCTCTTGACCTTTTGATCTACTCACCTCGGCCTCCCAAAGTGCTGGGATTATAGGCGTGAGCCACCGTGCCAGGCCAGAAACACCTTTTATACAGAAAATAGATTTGATGATTCCAGAAGAAAAGTGGGCCTATGCTGTAAGGAGAAACCTCCTGCCTTAAAAACTCAAAGGAAGCTATCTGGGAGAAAGGTTCTCAATGTGGAAATTAAACCTACAGAGTTAAACGGTTGTGTGTTTGCAGCAGTTTGCAAACGCTTTTTGAGAAGAATTTCAAAACTGACATGTCAAGCAAAATCTCGTGTTATACGAAATAGGAGTAAGACTGCCTGTGAAACACACAAGACACATATCTGTGAAACTGCTCTGTTTGTTCGTTCAACTGAGAGAGTTCAATTTATTTTTCGATTCTGCATGTTAGGATCTCTTTTCTTACAGAATCTAGATTTCTTAATTCCAGATGAAAAGTGGGCATATACTGTAATGAAAAATCTTTCACCTTAAAAACATAAAGGAATCTATACAGGGAGAATGTTGTCAATGTGTGCTTTCAACTTACAGAGTAACACTGCTACGTGTATGCAGCAGTTTGCAAATGCTTTCTGTGGAGAGTCTCAAATCCCATGTTATATGAAATAGCAGTAAGACTGCCTATCAAACACCAAAGAAATGTATCTGTGAAACTGCTCTGTTGTGTGGGCATTCAACTAACAGAGTTTTATCTATGTTTTGATACAGCAGCTTAAAAACACTTCTCTTACAGAATATTATTTTTTTCCTGATGAAAAGTGAACACATGTTGTAATGAGGAATCTCTGTCCTTAAAAACTCAAAGAAAACTATCTGGGAGAAAGGTTCTCAATATGTGCATTCAACTTACAGAGTTACACTCTTATGTGTATGCAGCGGTTAACAAACGCATACTGTGGAGAATCTCAAAGCTGACATTTCCAGAAAAATCTTGTGTTTTACAAAATAGCAGTAATACTGCATATAAAACACAGAAGAAACGTATCTGTGAAACTGCCCTGGTGTGTGTGTGTTCAACTAAGAGTGTTGCATCTATGTTTAGATTCAGCAGGTTAAAAACACTTTTCTTACAGAAGCTAGATTTGTCCCTTCCAGAAAAAAGTAGGCATATGCTGTAATGAGAAATCTCTCACCTTAGAAACTCAAAAGAAGCCATCCAGGAGAAAGATTGTCCATATGTGCATTCAGCATACAGTTACACTGCTTTGTCTATGCCGCAGTTTGCAAATGCTTTCTTTGGAGAATCTCAAAACTAACATTTCCAGCAAAATTCTCTGCAATGCGAAATAGCAGGAGAGCTGCATGTAAAACACAGAAGAACTGTATCTCTGAAACTGCTATCATGTGTGTGCGTTCAACTAACAGAGTTGCATCAATGTTTCAATTCAGCAGGTTAGAAACACTTTTCTTACAGAAGCTAGATTTTTTCATTGCAGATGGAAAGTGGTCATATGCTGTACTGAGAAATATTTCACTTTAAACACTCAAAGGAAGCTCTCTGGAAGAAAAGTTTCAATGTGTGAATTCAACTCAGAGAGTTATACTGCTGTGCATATGCAGCAGTTGCAAACTCGTTCTGTAGAGAATCTCAAAACTGACATTTCCAACACAATCCCGTGTTATACAAAATAGCAGTAAGACTGTCTGTAACACACATAAGAAATGTATCTGTGAAACTGCTCAGGTGTGTGTGTGTTCAACTAAGAGTGTTGCATCAATGTTTTTATTCAACAGGTTAGAAACACTTTTTTTACAGAAGCCTAATTTGTTCCTTCCAGATGGAAAGTTTATGCATGTTGTAATGAAAAATCTCTCACCTTCAAAACTAAAAGGATGCTATCCAGGAGAATGGTTGTCAATGTGTGCATTCACCTTGCAGAGTGACACTGCTGTGTGTATGCAGCAGTTTTCAAACACCTTCCATTGGGAATCTCAAAACTGACATTTCCGACAAACTCCTGTGTTATACGAAATAGCAAAAATACTGCCTGTAAAACACAGAAGAAACGTATCTGTGAAACTGTTCTGGTGTCTGTGCGTCAACTTAAAGAGTGGCATCTATGTTTCAATTCATCAGGTTAGAAACAGTTTTCTTACAAAAGCTAGATTGTTCATTGCAGAGAGAAAGTGGACATATACTGCAATGAGAAATCTCTCACCATAAAAACTCAAAGAAAGCTATCCATTAGAAAGGTCTTCAATGTGTGCATTCAACTTACAAAGTTACACTGCTGTCTATATGCAGCAGTTTCCAAACACTTTCTGTGTAAACTTACAAACTGACATTTCCAGTAAAATCCTGTGTTAAACAAAATAGCAGTAAGACTGCCTGTAAAACAGAGAAGAAACATATCTGTGAAACTGTTCTGATGTGTGTGTGTTTAACTAAGAGAGTTGCATCCATGCGTCAATTCAGCATTTTAGAAACATTTTTCCTTTTTTCTTCTTTTTAGTTTTTTTTATTGCATTTTAGGTTTTGGGGTACATGTATAGAATGTCCAAGATAGTTACATAGATACACAAATGACAGTGTGTTTTTCTGCCTTCCACCCCTTCACCCACATTTGGCATTTCTCCCCAGGCTATCCCTCCCCAGCTGCCCCCCCCCCGCTGTCCCTCCCCTATTCCCCCAAATAGACCCCAGTGTGTAGTACCCCCTTCACTGTCTCCATGTGTTCTCTTTTTCCCTCACCCACCTATGAGTAAGAATATGTAGTATTTCATTTTCTGTTCTTGTGTCAGTTTGCTGAGAATGGAGAACATCATTCTCAGTAACACGTTTCTTAAAGAAGCTTGATTTATTCATTCCAGTGGGCATATGCTGAAATGAGAAGCCTCTTACCTTAAAAACTCAAAGAAAGTTATATGGGAGACTGATTGTCAATGTGTCCATTCAACTTACAGTTATACTGCTCTATATATGCAGCAGATTGTGAGCGCTTTCTTTGGGGAATCTCAAAACTGACATTTCCAGAAAAATCTCGAGTAATATGAAGTAGTAAGAGTGTCTGTAAAACACAGAAGACACATATCTCTGAAACTGCTCAGTTGTGTGTGTGTGAGTGTGTGTTCCACTAAAGGATTTGCATTTATGTTTCAATTCAGCAGGTTAGAAACACTTTTCTTGCAGAAGCCATATTTCTTTATTCTAGACCTAAAGTGGGCATAGGTTGTAATGAGAAATCTCTCACCTTAAAAACTCAACAATAGATATCCGGGAAAAGGCTCTCAATGTGTGCATTCAATTTACAAGTTACACTGCTGTGTGTATCCAGCGGTTTGATAACGCTTTTTGTGGAGAATCTCAAAATTAACATTTCCAGAAAAATCCCGTGTTACACAAAATAGCAGTAAAACTGCCTTTAAAACACAGAAGAAATGTATCTGTGAAACTGCTCTGGTGTGTGTGGGTTCAGCTAAGATAGTTGCATCTATGTTTCGCTTCAGCAGGTTAGAAACACTTTTCTTGCAGAAGCTAGGTTTTCTCATACCAGACTGAATATGGCCATATGCTGGAAAGACAACTATCTCACCTTAAAAACTCAAAGGAAGCTAACTAAAAGTAAGGTTTTCTATGTTTGCATTCAACTTGAGAGTTACATGGTTGTGTGTATGCAACAGTATGAATGAGATTTCTTGGAAAAATCTCAAAACTGAGATTGCCAACAAAATCTCTTGTTATACTAAATAGAAGTAGGACTGCCTGTAAAACACAGAAGGAACGAATTTGTAAAACTGCTCAGGTGTGTGTGCAATCAACTAAGAGAGCTGCATCTATGTTTCTATTTAACCAGTTAGAGAGACTTTTCCTCCAGAAATGAGAATTGTTATTTCAGACTGAAAGAAGCCATATGCTGTAATGAGAAATCTCTCATATTAAAAACTCAAAGGAAGCTTTCTGAAAGAAAGGCTGTCAATGTGTGCATTCGTCTTACAAGTTATTCTGCTATGTGTATGTAGAAGTTTGCAAACACTTTCTGTGGAGAATCGGAAAACTTATATATCCAGTAAAATCACGTGATAACTAAAGAGAAGTAAGACTGCCACTAAAACAGAGAAGAAACGTATCTGTTAAATTGCTCTGGGGTGTGTGTGCTGAATCTATGTTTCAATTCAGCAGGTTAGAAGCACTTTTCTTACAGAAGCTAGATCTGTTCATTCCATATGGAAAGTCAGCAAATGCTGTAATGAGAAATCTCTCACCCTAAAAACTCAAAGAAAGCTATCCAGGAGAAAGGTTGTCAATGTATACATCCCACATACAGAGTTATACTGCGGTATGTATTTAGCAGTCTGAAAACAATTTCTCTATAGAGTCTCAAAACGGATATTTTCAGCAAAATCCCATATTATGCGAAATAAGCAGTAAGACTGTAAAACACAGAAGAAACGTATCTGTGGAACTACGCTGGTGTGTGTGCGTTCAGCTAAAAGAGTTGCATCTATGTTTCAATTGAGCAGGTTAAAAACACTTTTCTTACTGAAGCTAGGTTTTTTCATTGTAGATGGAAAGTGGGCATATGCTATAATGAGAAATCTCTTACCTTAAAACATAAATTAAGCTCTCCGGAAGAAATTTGACAATGTGGGCATTCAAATTACAAAGTTACACTGCTCTGTGTATGCAGCAGTTGCAATCGCTTTCTGTGGAAAATCTCAAAACTGACATTTCCAGAAAATTCCCATGTTATACTAAATAGCAGTAAGACTGCCTGTAAAACACAGAAGAAATGTATCTGTGAAACTGCACAGGTGTGTGTGTGTTTAACTTCTAGAGATGCAGTTATGTTTCTATTCAGCAGCTTAGAAACACTTTTCTACCAGAAGCCAGATTTGTTCATTCCAGACTGAAAGTGGGCATATGATGTAATGAGAAATTTCTCATCTTAAAAACTCAAAGTAAGCTGTCCGGGAGAAATGCTGTCAATATGTGCATTAAATATACAGAGTTACACTGCTGTGTGTATGCAGCCGTTTGGAAACGCATTCTGTGGAGAATCAGAAAACTGACATTTCCAGGAAAATACCCACATATAACAAACAGCAGTAAGACTGCGTTTAAAACAAAGAAGAAATGTTATCATTCAAACTGCTCTGCTGTGTGTTCGTTCAACTAAGTGAGTTACATCCATGTTTAGATTGAGGAGTTAGAAACACGTTTCTTGTAAAAGCTGTGTTAGGACATTCCAGAGTGAATGGTCGTATATGCTGTAATGAGAAATATCTGGTTCTAAAAGGAAAACAGAGCTATCTAACAGAATGGACGTCAATGTTTACATTCAACTTACAGAGTTAAAGTGATGTATTTGTGCAGCAGTTTGGAAACCCTTTCTGTGGAGAATCCAAAAGCAGACATTTCCAGCAAAATACCCGCATATAACAAAAAGCAGGAAGACTGCATCTAAAACACAGTAGAAATATATGCTTCAAACTGCTTTGCTGTGTGTTCTTTCAACTAAGTGAGTTAAATCTATCTTTATATTCAGGAGTTAGAAACACGTTTCTTGTTAAAGCTGCGTTTGGACATTCCAGAGTGAATGGGAGTATAGGCTGTAATGAGAAGTATCTGGTCCTAAAACAGAAACGGAGCTATCTCTCAGAGTGGTTGTCACTGTGTACGTTCAACTGACAGAGGTAAACTGATGTGTTTATGCAGCGGTTTGAAAACCATTTCTGTGGAGAATCCAACAATAGACATTTCCAACAAAATACCCACCTATAACAACAGCAATAAGACTGGGTCTACAATACAGAGGAGATAAAACCTTTGAACTGCTCTTCCGTGTTTTTGTTCAACTAAGTGAGTTGAATCTATCTTTAGATTCAGAAGGTGGAAACAAGTTTATTTTAAAAGCTGCATTTGGACATTCCAGAGCGAATGGGAGTATAGGCTGTAATGAAAAATATCTGCTTCTAAAATGAAAACGGAGCAATCTAACAGAATGGTTGACAATGTGTACATTCAAGTTACATATTTAAATTGATTTGTTTATGCAGCAGTTTGGAACCCCTTTCTGTGGAGAATCCAGACAGACATTTCCAGCAAAATACCGACATATTACAAACAGCAGTAAGACTGAACCGAAGAAACTTTTTTATCAAACTGCTCTGCTGTGTTTTCTTTCAACTAAGTGAGATAAATCTATCTTCAGATTCAGAAGTTAGAAACACGTTTCTTGTAAAAGGTGTGTTTGGACATTCCAGAGTAAATGGGAGCATAGGCTGTAATGAGTAATATCTGCTTCTAAAACCAAAACGGAGCTGACAGAATGGTTTTCAATGTGTACATTCAACATACAGAGGTTAACTGATATATTTATGCAGCAGTTTGGAAACGCTTTCTGTGGAGAATCCAAAAACAGATATTTCCAGCAAAATACCTGCATATAACAAACAGCAGTAAGACTGCATCTAAAACACAGAAAAAACGTATCCTTCAAACTACTCTGCTGTGTGTTCGTTCAACTAAGTGAGTTGAACCTATTTTGAAAATCAGGAGTTGGATACACGTTTCTTGTAAAAACCACGTTTGGACATTTCAGAGTGAATGGGAGTATATGCTGTAATGAGAAATATCTGGATCTAAAACCAAAATTGAGCTATCTAACAGAATAATTGTCAATGTGTATATTCTACTTGCCGAGTTAAACTGATGTGTTTGTGCAGCAGTTTGTAAACCCTTTCTGTTGAGAATCCAAAAACAGACATTTCCTGCAAAATATCCAAATATAACAAACAGCAGTAAGCCCACGTCTAAAACACAGAAGAAACGTATCCTTCAAACTGCGCTATTGTGTGTCTGTTCAACTCAAAGAGTTGAACGTATCTTAAGATTCATAATTTGGAAACACGTTTCTTGTAAAAGCTGCATTTGGACATTCCAGAGTGAATGAGAGTATATGCTTTAATGAGAAATTTTTTGTTGTAAAATGAAAACAGAGCTATCTAAAAGAATGGTTCTCAATGTGTACGTTTAACTTACAGAGTTTAACTGATGTGTTTATGAAAAAGTTTGGAAAGCCTTCCTGTGGAGAATCAAAAAACAGACATTTCCAGCAGAAAACCCGCATATAACAAAAAGCAGTAAGACTGTGTCGAAAACACAGAAGAAACGTATTCTTCAAACTGCTCTGTGGTGTGTTCCTTCAAATAAGTGAGTTGAATCTATCTTTAGATTCAGTAATTAGAAACACGTTTCTTGTAAAAGCTGCATTCCTACATTCCAGAGTGAATGGGAGTATATGTTAATGGGAATTATGTGATTCTAAAACGAAAACGGAGCTATCTAACAGAATAGTTGTCAATGTGTATTTTCAAGTGACAGAGGTAAACTGTTGTGTTTATGCAGCAGTTTGGAAACCATTTCTGTGGAGAATTCAAAAACAGACATTTCCAGGAAAATACCCGCATACTACAAACAGTGGTAAGACAGCATCTAAAACATGGAAGAAACGTATCCTTCAACCTGCTCTGCCATGTAGTTATTCAATTAATTGAGTTGAATCTCTCTTTAGATTCAGGAGTTAGAAACACGTTTATTTTAAAACCTGTGTTTGGACACTCAGGGGTGAATGGGAATATATGCTTTAATGAGAAATATCTGGTTCTAAAACCAAAACGCAGCTATCTATCAGAATGGTTGTCAATGTGCACATTCAACTTACAGAGTTAAACTGATGTGTTTATGCAGCAGTTTTGAAAACCTTCCTGTGGAGAATCCGAAAACAGACATTTCCAACAAAATACCCACCTATAACAAACAGTAGTAAGACTGCGTCTAAAACACAGAAGAGACCTATCTTTCAAATTGGTCTGCTGTGTGTTCGTTCAATTAAGTGAGTTGAATCTATCTTTAAATTCAAGAGTTCGAAACACGTTTCTTGTAAATGCTGGGTTTGGACATTCCAGAGTGAATGGGACTATATGCTGTAATGAGAAATATCTAGTTCTAAATGATAACAGACCTATCTAACAGAATGGTTGTCAATGTGTACATTCAACTTACAGAGTTAAACTGATGTGTTTATGCAGCAGTTTGGAACCCCTTTCTGTGGAGAATCCAAAAACAGATATTTCTGGCAAAATACCGGCCTATAACAAACAGCAGTAAGACTGCGTATAAAACACAGAAGAAACGCATCCTTCAAACTGCTCTGCTGTTTGTTTGTTCAACTAAGTGAGTTGAATCTATCTTTAGATTCAGGAGTTAAAAACATGTTTCCTCCAAAAGCTCCGTTTTTACATTCCAGACTGAATGGGAGTACATGCTGTAATGGGAAATATCTGGTTGTAAAATGAAAGCGAAGCTACCTAACAGACTGGTTGTCAATGTGTAGATTCAACTTACAGAGTTCAACTGATGGGGGTATGCAGCAGTTTGGAAACCCTTTATGTGGAGAATATGAAAACAGACATTTTCAGCAAAATACCCACGTATTACAAACAACAGTAAGACTGCACTGAACAAACGTATCCTTCAAACTGCTCTGCTCTGTGTTCGTGCAAATAAGTGAGATGAATCTATCTTTAGATTCAGGAGTTAACAACACGTGTCTTGTAAAATGTGCGTTTGGACATTCCAGAGTGAATGGGAGTATATGATCTAATGAGAAATATATGGTTCTAAAGGGAAACGGTGCTATCTAACAGAATGCTTGTCAATGTGTACATTTAACTTACAGAGTTAAACTGATGTGTTTATGCAGCAGTTTTGAATCCCTTTCTGTGTAGAATCAAAAACAGACATTTCCAGCAAAATACCCACATATAACAAAAAGCAGTAAGACCGCGTCTAAAACAGAGAAGAGACGTATACTTCAAACTGCTCTGTGGTGTGTCTGTTCAACTAAGTGAGTTGAATCTATCTTTAGATTCAAGAGTTGGAAACACGTTTTTTGTAAAAGCTGCGTTTGGACATTCCAGAATGAATGGGAGTATAGGCTTTCATGAGAAATATCTGGTTCTAAAACGAAAATGTAGCTATCTAACAGAATGGTTGTCAATGATTACATTCAATTACAGAGTTAAACTGATGTGTTTAGGCAGCAGTTTGCAAACCCTTTTTTTTTTTTTTTTTTTTTTTTTTTTTTTTTTTAAATTTTTTATTGGATTATAGGTTTTGGGGTACATGAACAGAGCATGCAAGACAGTTGCGTAGGTACACACATGGCAGTGTGCTTTGCTTTTCTTCTCCCCTTCACCCACATTTGGCATTTCTCCCCAGGCTATCCCTCCCCACCTCCCCCTCCCACTGGCCCTCCCCTTTTCCCCCCAATAGACCCCAGTGTTTAGTACTCCCCTTTCTGTGTCCATGTGTTCTCATTTTTCATCACCCACCTATGAGTGAGAATATGCGGTGTTTCATTTTCTGTTCTTGTGTCAGTTTGCTGAGGATGATGTTTTCCAGATTCATCCATGTCCCTACAAACGACACGAACTCATCATTTCTGATTGCTGCATAATATTCCATGGTGTATATGTGCCACATTTTTCCAATCCAGTCTATTATCAATGGGCATTTGGGTTGATTCCAGGTCTTTGCTATTGTAAACAGTGCTGCAATGAACATTCGTGTACATGTGTCCTTATAGTAGAACGATTTATAGTCTTTTGGATATATACCCAGTAATGGGATTGCTGGGTCAAATGGAATTTCTATTTCTAAGGCCTTGAGGAATCGCCACACTGTCTTCCACAATGGTTGAACTAATTTACACTCCCACCAACAGTGTAAAAGCGTTCCTTTTTCTCCACATCCTCTCCAGCATCTGTTGTCTCCAGATTTTTTAATGATCGCCATTCTAACTGGCGTGAGATGGTATCTCAATGTGGTTTTGATTTGCATCTCTCTGATGACCAGTGACGATGAGCATTTTTTCATGTGACGGTTGGCCTCATATATGTCTTCTTTCGTAAAGTATCTGTTCATATCCTTTGCCCACTTTTGAATGGGCTTGTTTGTTTTTTTCCTGTAAATCTGCTTGAGTTCTTTGTAAATTCTGGATTTCAGCCCTTTGTCAGATGGGTAGACTGCGAAAATTTTTTCCCATTCTGTTGGTTGCCGATCCACTCTAGTGACTGATTCTTTTGCCGTGCAGAAGCTGTGGAGTTTCATTAGGTCCCATTTGTCTATTTTGGCTTTTGTTGCCAATGCTCTTGGTGTTTTGTTCATGAAGTCCTTGCCTACTCCTATGTCCTGGATAGTTTTGCCTAGATTTCCTTCTAGGGTTTTTATGGTGCCAGGTCTTATGTTTAAGTCTTTAATCCATCTGGAGTTAATTTTAGTGTAAGGTGTCAGGAAGGGGTCCAGTTTCTGCTTTCTGCACATGGCTAGCCAGTTTTCCCAACACCATTTGTTAAACATGGAATCCTTGCCCCATTGCTTGTTTTTGTCAGGTTTATCAAAGATTGTATAGTTGTATGTATGTTGTGTTGCCTCCGGTGCCTCTGTTTTGTTCCATTGGTCTATATCTCTGTTTTGGTACCAGTACCATGCTGTTTTGATTACTGTAGCCTTGTAGTATAGTTTGAAATCTGGTAGTGTGATGCCCCCTGCTGTGTTCTTTTTGCTTAGAATTGACTTGGCTATGCGGGCTCTCTTTTGGTTCCATATGAAGTTCATGGTGGTTTTTTCCAGTTCTTTGAAGAAAGTCAATGGTAGCTTGATGGGGATAGCGTTGATTCTGTAAATTACTTTGGGCAGTATAGCCATTTTCACGATATTAATTCTTCCTAACCATGAACATGGAATGTTTCTCCATCTGTTTGTGTCCTCTCTGATTTCGTTGAGCAGTGGTTTGTAGTTCTCCTTGAAGAGGTCCCTTACGTTCCTTGTGAGTTGTATTCCAAGGTATTTTATTCTTTTTGTAGCAATTGCGAATGGCAGTTCGCTCTTGATTTGGCTTTCTTTAAGTCTGTTATTGGTGTAGACGAATGCTTGTGATTTTTGCACATTGATTTTATATCCTGAGACTTTGCTGAAGTTGTTTATCAGTTTCAGGAGTTTTTGGGCTGAGGCGATGGGGTCTTCTAGGTATACTATCATGTCGTCTGCAAATAGAGACAATTTGGCTTCCACCTTTCCTATTTGAATACCCTTTATTTCTTTTTCTTGCCTGATTGCTCTGGCTAGAACTTCCAGTACTATATTGAATAGGAGTGGTGAGAGAGGGCATCCTTGTCTAGTACCAGATTTCAAAGGGAATGCTTCCAGTTTTTGCCCATTCAGTATGATATTGGCTGTTGGTTTGTCATAAATAGCTTTTATTACTTTGAGATACGTTCCATCAATACCGAGTTTATTGAGGGTTTTTAGCATAAAGGGCTGTTGAATTTTGTCGAATGCCTTCTCTGCGTCAATTGAGATAATCATGTGGTTTTTGTTTTTGGTTCTGTTTATGTGGTGAATTACGTTGATAGACTTGCGTATGTTGAACCAGCCTTGCATCCCTGGGATGAATCCTACTTGATCATGATGAATAAGTTTTTTGATTTGCTGTTGCAATCGGCTTGCCAATATTTTATTGAAGATTTTTGCATCTATGTTCATCATGGATATTGGCCTGAAGTTTTCTTTTTTCGTTGGGTCTCTGCCGGGTTTTGGTATCAGGATGATGTTGGTCTCATAAAATGATTTGGGAAGGATTCCCTCTTTTTGGATTGTTTGAAATAGTTTTAGAAGGAATGGTACCAGCTCCTCCTTGTGTGTCTGGTAGAATTCGGCTGTGAACCCATCTGGACCTGGGCTTTTTTTGTGAGGTAGGCTCTTAATTGCTGCCTCAACTTCAGACCTTGTTATTGGTCTATTCATAGTTTCAGCTTCCTCCTGGTTTAGGCTTGGGAGGACACAGGAGTCCAGGAATTTATCCATTTCTTCCAGGTTTACTAGTTTATGTGCATAGAGTTGTTTGTAATATTCTCTGATGATGGTTTGAATTTCTGTGGAATCTGTGGTGATTTCCCCTTTATCATTTTTTATTGCATCTATTTGGTTGTTCTCTCTTTTATTTTTAATCAATCTGGCTAGTGGTCTGTCTATTTTGTTGATCTTTTCAAAAAACCAGCTCTTGGATTTATTGATTTTTTGAAGGGTTTTTCGTGTCTCAATCTCCTTCAGCTCAGCTCTGATCTTAGTAATTTCTTGTCTTCTGCTGGGTTTTGAGTTTTTTTGATCTTGCTCCTCTAGCTCTTTCAATTTTGACGATAGGGTGTCAATTTTGGATCTCTCCATTCTCCTCATGTGGGCACTTATTGCTATATACTTTCCTCTAGAGACTGCTTTAAATGTGTCCCAGAGGTTCTGGCACGTTGTGTCTTCATTCTCATTGGTTTCGAAGAACTTCTTTATTTCTGCCTTCATTTCGTTGTTTACCCAGTCAACATTCAAGAGCCAGTTGTTCAGTTTCCATGAAGCTGTGCGGTTCTGGGTCGGTTTCTGAATTCTGAGTTCTAACTTGATTGCACTATGGTCTGAGAGGCTGTTTGTTATGATTTCAGTTGTTTTGCATTTGTTGAGCAGTGCTTTACTTCCAATTATGTGGTCAATTTTAGAGTAGGTGTGATGTGGTGCTGAGAAGAATGTGTATTCTGTGGATTTGGGGTGGAGAGTTCTGTAAATGTCCACCAGGTTTGCTTGTTCCAGGTCTGAGTTCAAGCCCTGGATATCCTTGTTGATTTTCTGTCTGGTTGATCTGTCTAGTATTGACAGTGGAGTGTTAAAGTCTCCCACTATTATTGTGTGGGAGTCTAAGTCCTTCTGTAAGTCATTAAGAACTTGCCTTATGTATCTGGGTGCTCCTGTGTTGGGTCCATATATGTTTAGGATCGTTAGCTCTTCTTGTTGTATCGATCCTTTTACCATTATGTAATGGCCTTCTTTGTCTCTTTTGATCTTTGTTGCTTTAAAGTCTATTTTATCAGAGATGAGAATTGCAACTCCTGCTTTTTTTTGCTTTCCATTAGCTTGGTAAATCTTCCTCCATCCCTTTATTTTGAGCCTTTGTGTATCCTTGCATGTGAGATGGGTTTCCTGGATACAGCACACTGATGGGTTTTGGATTTTTATCCAATTTGCCAGTCTGTGTCTTTTGATTGGTGCATTTAGTCCATTTACGTTTAGGGTTAATATTGTTATGTGTGAATTTGATACTGCCATTTTGATTCTAAGTGGCTGTTTTGCCTGTTAGTTGTTGTAGATTCTTCATTATGTTGAAGCTCTTTAGCATTCAGTGTGATTTTGGAATGGCTGGTACTGATTGATCCTTTCTATGTGTAGTGCCTCTTTTAGGAGCTCTTGTAAAGCAGGCCTGGTGGTGACAAAATCTCTGAGTACTTGCTTGTTCGCAAAGGATTTTATTCTTCCTTCACTTCTGAAGCTCAGTTTGGCTGGATATGAAATTCTGGGTTGAAAGTTCTTTTCTTTAAGAATGTTGAATATTGGCCCCCACTCTCTTCTGGCTTGTAGTGTTTCTGCCGAGAGATCTGCTGTGAGTCTGATGGGCTTCCCTTTGTGGGTGACCCGACCTTTCTCTCTGGCTGCCCTTAGTATTCTCTCCTTTATTTCAACCCTGTTGAATCTGACGATTATGTGCCTTGGGGTTGCTCTTCTTGCAGAATATCTTTGTGGTGTTCTCTGTATTTCCTGCAATTGAGTGTTGGCTTGTCTTGCTAGGTGGGGGAAATTTTCCTGGATGATGTCCTGAAGAGTATTTTCCAGCTGGGATTCATTCTCTTCGTCACATTCTGGTACACCTATCAAACGTAGGTTAGGTCTTTTCACATAGTCCCACATTTCTTGGAGACTTTGTTCATTCCTTTTTGTGCTTTTTTCTCTGATCTTGGTTTCTCGTTTTATTTCATTGAGTTGGTCTTCGACTTCAGATATTCTTTCTTCAGCTTGGTCAATTCGGCTATTGAAACTTGCGTTTGCTTCGCGAAGTTCTCGTATTGTGTTTTTCAGCTCCTTTAACTCATTCATATTCCTCTCTAAGGTATCCATTCTTGTTATCATTTCCTCGAATCTTTTTTCAAATCTTTTTTCTAGGTTCTTAGTTTCTTTGCATTGATTTAATACATGATCTTTTAGCTCACAAAAGTTTCTCATTATCCATCTTCTGAAGTCTAATTCCGTCATTTCGTCACAGTCATTCTCCGTCCAGCTTTGTTCCCTTGCTGGTGAGGAGTTTTGGTCCTTTCTAGGAGGCGATGTGTTCTGGTTTCGGGTGTTTTCCTCCTTTTTGCGCTGGTTTCTTCCCATCTTTGTGGATTTGTCCGCTGGTCGTCTGCGTAGTTGCTGACTTTTCGTTTGGGTCTCTGAGTGGACACCCAGAATGTTGATGATGAAGTATTTCTGTTGCTTGGTTTTCCTTCTACCAGTCTAGCCCCTTCGCTGTATGACTGTTGAGGTCCGCTGCAGACCCTGCTTGTCTGGGGTGCACCTCTAGTAGCCGTGGCACAGCGAGGGATGCTACCAGTTTCTTTTTCTGCTCTCTTTGTCCCAGGATGATGCCTGCCTAATGACAGTCTTTTGGATATAGAGGGGTCAGGGAGCTGCTTGAGGAGACAGTTTGTACTTTATAGGGGTTTAATTGCTGAGCTGTGCACTCTGTTGTTCATTCAGGGCTGTTAGGCTGCTATGTTTGATTCTGCTGCAACACAGCTCAATAAACAACCCTTTTTTTTTTTTCTCAAATGCTCTGTGTTGAGGGGTTTGGGCTTTATTTTTGGATGTCCGATCAGGTGTCCTGCCCAGCTCAAAGGCAGACTAGCCACTGTTTGGCTGCCGAGGCTCCGCCCTGCTGTTGTGTGATTCGCGCTGTTCCTGCCGGCTCTGCTGTGGTCTCCGCCACGCCCTGCGGCGGAGTCTCTTCGTTGTAGCGTGTTGCCTCAGCAACGGCAGGCTGCGTCAGCAGTGGGCGTGTATCTCAGTAGGGACGGGTTGCCTCGGCAACGGCTGGCTGCGTCAGCAGTGGGCGTGTATCTCAGTTGGGGCGGGTTGCCTCGGCAACGGCTGGCTGCGTCAGCAGTGGGCGTGTATATCAGTTGGGGCAGGTTGCCTCCATAGTGGTGGACGCCCCTCCCCTACAGAGCGTCTCGGATTGTCTGCCCGGGATAGTTTGAAATTGCAGTTTTGTTCGTCGCACTGGGTATCCCAAGGGATCTGTCCCTGCAATCCCCTGGGCGGGGCTACTGTGCAAGTCTCGTTCAGTCTCAAGTCCAGCCCTCTCAAGTCTCAGGTTGCCGGTTCAATAAGGCACCCGGACAAGCGCGCCCTGTGGGGATTGCTGGGTAGGGCCGGCCGCCGCCGCCCCGGCTGCCGGCTTCGCCAGGCAGACCTACTGCCTGGCGTCCCGTGTCTTTTTATACTTGGGAGTTTCCCCGTTCTGTGGGCAACAAAGATCAGTCTGGAAATGCAGCACTGACTCACCGTTTGCGAATTCAACGCGGGCTCCAATCCTGGGTTGTTCTCACAGCGCCATCTTGAGTCCCCTCCCCTGCAAACCCTTTTAAAACGAAAACATAGCTATTTAACACAATGGTTGTCAATGAGTACATTCAACATACAGAGGTAAACTGATGTGTTTATGTAGCAGTTTGAAAACTTTTCTGTGGAGAATCCAATAACAGATATTTCCAGCAAATACCCACATATTACAAACAGCAGTAAGACTGAACCAAAGAGATGCATACTAAGTGAGATTAATCTATTTTAGATTCAGGAGTTAGAAACACGTTTCTTGTAAAAACTGCATTTGGATATTCCAAGGTGAATGAAAGTACATGCTGTAATGAGAAATATCTGGTTCTAAAACGAAAACGGAGCTATCTAACAGAATGGTTGTCAATGTCTAGGTTCAACTGACAGAGGTAAAATTATATGTTTATGCAGCAGTTTGGAAACCCTTTCCATGAATAATCCAAAAACAGACATTTCCAACAAAATACCCAACTATAACTAACAGCAGTAACACTGCATCTAAAACACAGAAGAAACGTATCCTTCAAACTGCTCTCCTGTGAGTTGCTTCAAAAAGTGTGTTGAATATATCTTTAGATTTAGGAGACAGAAACACGTTTTTTGTAAAAGCTACGTTTGGACATTCCAGAGTTAATGGGAGTATATCCTGTAATGAGAAATATCTGATTCTAAAACAAAACCAGAGCTATCTAAAGAATGGTTGTCAATGTGTACGTTCGACTGACAGAGGTCAACTGATATGTTTATGCAACAGTTTGGAAACCCTTTCTGTGGAGAAACCAAAAATATGAATTTCCAGCAAAATACCTTCCTAAAACAAACAGCAGTAAGACTGCGTCTAAAACACAGAAGAGACGTATCCTTCAAACTGCTCTGCAGTTTTTTCATAAAATTAACTGAGTTGAATCTATTTTTAGATTCAGGAGTTCGAGACATGTTTTTTGTAAAAGGTGCATTTGGACATTCCAGAGTGAAAGGAAGTATATGCTGTAATGAGAAATATCTGGTTCTCAAACAAAAACGGAGCTATGTTACAGAATGGTTGTCAAGGTGTACATTCCGCTTACAGAGTTAAACTGATGTGTTTATGCAGCAGTTTGGAGACCCTTTCTGCAGAGAATCCAAAACAGACATTTCCAGCAAAATACCTGCATATAGCAAACAACAGTAAGTCTGAGTCTAAAACTCAGAAGAAACGTATCCTTTATACGGCTCTGCTGTGTGTTTGTTTAACTAAGTGAGTTGTATTTACCTTTAGATTCAGGAGTTAGAAACACGTTTATTGTTAAAGCTGCATTTGGACATTCCAGAGTGAATGGGAGTATATGCTGTAATGAGAAATATCTGGTTCTAAAATGAAAACGTAGCTATCTAACAGAATGGTTGTCAATGTGCACATTCAACGTACAGAGTTAAATTGATGTGTTTATGCAGCAGTTTGGGAACCCTTTCTGTGGCAGATCCAAGAACAGACATTTCCAGAAAAATACCATTCTATGACAAACAGAAGTAAGACTGCTTTTAAAACACAGAAGAAACGTATCCTTCAAACTCCTCTGTTGTATGTTCATTCACCTAAGTGAGTTGAATCTCTCTTTAGATTCAGGAGTTATAAACACGTTTCTTGTAAAAGCTGCGTTTGGACATTCCAGAGTGAATGGGAGTATACACTGTAGTGAGAAATATCTGGTTCTAAAAGGAAAACTGAGCTATCTAACAAAATAGTTGTCAATGTGTACATTCAAATTACAGAGTTAAACTGATGTGTTTATGAAGCAGTTTGGAAAATCTTTCTGTGTAGAATCCAAAAACAGATATTTCCAGCAAAATACCCGCATATTACAAACAGCAGTAGGACTGCACCGAAGAATCATATACTTCAAACTGCTCTGCTGTGAGTTCATTCAACTAAGTGAGATGAATCTACCTTTAGATTGAGGAGTTAGAAACACGATTCTTGTTAAAGGTGCGTTTGGACGTTCCAGAGTGAATGGGAGTATATGGTCTAATGAGAAATATCTGGTTCTAAATGAAAACGAAGCTATCTACACAATGCTTGTCAATGTGTACATTGAACTTACAGAGTTAAACTGATGTGTTTATGCATCAGTTTTGAAGCTCTTTCTGCGGAGAATACAAAAACAGACATTTTCTGCAAAATGCCCACATACGGCAAACAGCAGTAAGACTGAGTCTAAAACACAGAAGAAATGTATCCTTCAAACTGCTCTTCTGTGTGTTTATTTAACTAAGTGAGTCAAATCTATCTTTAGATTCAGAATTTGGAAGCACGTTTCTTGTAAAAGCTGCATTTGGACATTCCAGAGTGAATGGGAGTATATGCTTTAATGAGAAATATCTGGTTCTCAAACGAAAACGGAGCTATCTAACAGAATGGTTGTCAATGTGAAAATTCAACTTATAGAGTTAAACTGTTGTGTTTACACAGTACTTTGAAAACCCTTTCTGTGGAGAATCCAAAGTCACACATTTCTAGCAAAATATCCACATATTAAAAAGAGCAGTAAGACTGGGTCTAAAACACAGAAGAAATGTATCCAGTTGAACCTAACTTTAGATTCAGGAGTTAGAAACACGTTTCTTCTAAAGGCTGCATTTGGACATTTGAGAGTGAATGAGAGTACATGCTGTAATGAGAAATATCTGGTTCTAAAACGAAAATGGAGCTATCTAACAGAATGTTTGTCAATGAGTACATTCAACTTACATAGTTAAAATGACGTGTTTTAGCAGCAGTTTTGAAACGCTTTCTGTGGAAAATCCAAATACAGATATTTCCAGAAAAAATACATACATATTACAAACAGCAGTAAGACTGCATCCAAAACACTGAAGAAAGGTATCCTTCGAACTGCTCTGCTGTGTGTTCGTTCAACTAAGTGACATGAATCTATCTTTAGATTCAGAAGTTAGATATACGTTTCTTGTAAAAGGTGCGTTTTGACATTCCAGAGTAAAAGGCGGTATATGCCCTAATGAGAAATATCTGGTTCTAAAAGTAAAATGGAGCTATCTAACAGAATGCTTGTCAATGCGTACCTTCAAATTACAGAGTTAAACTGATGTGCTTATGCAGCAGTTTGGAAACCCTTTCTGTGGAGAATCCAAAAACAGTCATTTCCAGCAAAATACCAGCCTATAGGAAACAGCAGTAAGCCTGTGTCTAAAACACAAAAGAAACTTATCCTCCAAACCACTCTGCTGTGCGTTCCTTGAACTAGTGAGTTGAATCTATCTTTAGATTCAGGAGTTAGAAACACGTTTCTTGTAAAAGCTGCATTTGGACATTCCAGAGGGAATGGGAGTATAGGATGTAGTGAGAAGTATCTGGTTCTAAAATGAAAACACGTTTCTTCTGAAGGCTACGTTAGGACATTTGAGAGTGAATGGGAGTACATGTTGTAATGAGAAATATCTGGTTCTAAAACGAATATGGAGCTATCTAACAGAATGGTTGTCAACGTGTACATTCAACAGACAGAGGTAAACTGATGTGTTTATGCATAGTTTGGAAAATATTTCTGTGGAGAATCCAAAAACAGACATTTCCAACAAAATACCTGGCTATAACAAACAGCAGTAGGACTTCATCTAAAACACAGAAGATACATATCCTTCAAACTGCTCTGCAGTGTGTTTGTTCAACTAAGTGAGATGAATCCATCTTTAGATTCAGAAGTTGGAAACACTTTTATTGTAAAAGCTGCGTTTGGACATTCCAGAATGAATGGGAGTATAGGCTGTAGTGAGAAATATCTGGAGCTAAAACAAAAACCGAGTTACCTAACAGAATGTTTGTCAATGTGTAAATTCAACTTACAGAGTTAAACTGATGTGTTTATGCAGCAGTTAGGAAAACCTTTCTGTAGAGAATCCAAAAACAGATATTTCCAGCAAAATACCCGCATATTGCAAAAAGCAGTAAGACTGCACCAAAGAAACATATCCTACAAACTGCTCTCTTGTGTGTTCATTCAACTAAGTGAGGTGAATCTATCTTTAGATTCAGGAGTCAGAAACAGGTTTTTTGTAAAAGGTGCATTTGCACATTCCAGAGTGAATGGGAGTATATGGTCTAAGGAGAAATATCTGGTTCTAAATGAGAACGGAGCTGTCTACAGAATGCTTGTCAATGTGTACATTCAGCTTACAGAGTTAAACTGATGTGTTTATGCAGCAGTTTTGTAACCCTTTCTGCGGAGAATCCAAAAACAGACATTTACCACAAACTACACACATATAGCAAACAGCAGTAAGACTGAGTCTAAAACACAGAAGAAACGTATCCTTCAAACTTCTCTGCTGTGTGTTTGTTTAACTAAGTGAGTTGAATCTACCTTTAGATTCAGGAGTTAGAGACACGTTTTTTTGTAAAAGCTGCATTTTGACATTCCAGAGTGAATGGGAGTATATGCTTTCATGAGAAATATCTGGTTCTCAAACGAAAACAGAGCTATCTAACAGAATGGTTGTCAATGTGTACATTAAACATACAGAGGTAAACTGATGTGTTTATGCAGCTGTTTGAAAAATATTTCTGTGGAGAATCCAAAAACAGACATTTCCGACAATATACGTACCTATAACAAACAGCAGTAAGACTGCATCTAAAACACAGAAGAGACGTATCCTTCAACCTGCTCTGCGGTGTGTTTGTTCAATTAATTGAGTAGAATCTATCTTTAGATTCAGGAGTTGGAAATACGTTTGTTGTAAAAGATGCGTTTGGACATTCCAGAGTGAATGGGAGTATAGGCGGTAATGAGAAATATCTGGTTCTAAAACGAAAACGGAGCTATCTAATAGAATGGTTGTCAAAGTGCAAATTAAAATTACAGAGTTAACCTGATGTGTTTATGCAGCAGATTGGAAACTCTTTTGTGGGGGATCCAAAACCCGACATTTACAGCAAAATACTCGCCTATAACAAACAGAAGTAAGACTCCGTCTGAAACACAGAATAAACGTATCATTCAAACTGTTCTGCTGTGTGTTCGTTCAACTATGTGAGTTGAATCTATCTTTAGATTCAGGAGTTAGAAACACGATTCTTGTAAAAGCTGCATTTGGACATTCCAGAGTGAGTGGGAATATAGGCTGTACTGAGAAATATCTGGATCTAAAACGAAAACGGAGCTATCTCACAGAATGGTTGTCAATGTGTACATTCAACATACAGAGTTAAACTGATGTGTTTAGGCAGCAGTTTGCAAACCCTTCCTGTGGAGAATCCAAAAACAGACAGTTCCAGCAAAATACCCGCATATAACAAAGAGCAGTAAGACTGCATCTAAAACACAGAAGAAACGTATCCTTCAAACTGCTCTGCTGTGTGTTCGTTCAACTAATTGAGCTGAATCTCTCTTTAAATTCAGGAGATAGAAACACGTTTCTTGTCAAAGCTGCCTTTGGACACTTTAGAGTGAATGGGTGTATATGCTTTAATGAGAAATATCTGGTTCTAAAACAAAAATGGAGCTATCTAACAGAATGGTTGTCAATATGTACATTCAACTGACAGAGGTAAACTGATGTGTTTATGCATCAGTTTGGAAACCATTTCTGTGGAGTGTCCAAAAACAGACATTTTCAGCAAAATACTCACATACTACAAACAGCAGTAAGACTGCATATAAAACATAGAAGAAACGTATCCTTTAAACTGCTCTGCTGTGTGTTTGTTCAATTAAGTGAGTTGAATCTCTCTTTAGATTCAGGAGTTAGAAACACGTTTATTGTAAAACCTCCGTTTGGACACTCCAGAGTGAAGGGAAATATATGCTTTATTGAGAAATACTTGGTTCTGAAACCAAAACGCAACTATCTGTCAGATTGGTTATCAATGTGTACATTTGACTTACAGAGTTAAACTCATGTGTTTATGCAGCAGTTTGGAAACCATTCCTGTGGAGAATCAAAAAACAGACATTTCCAGCAAAATTCCTGCATGTTACAAAGAGCAGTAAGACTACATCTAAAACCCAGAAGACACGTATCCTTCAAACTGCTCTGCTGTGTGTTCATTCAACTATGTGGGTTGAATATCTCTTTAGATTCAGGGGTTATAAACACGTTTCTTATGAAAGCTGCGTTTGGACATTCCAGAGTGAATGGGAGTATAAGCTGTAGTGAGAAATATTTGGTTCTCAAACGAAAACAGAGCTATCTAACAGAATGATTGTCAATGTGTACATTCAACTTAGAGAGTTAAACTTAGGTATTTATGCAGCAGTTTGGAAAACTTTCTGTGGATAATCGAAAAACAGATATTTAAAGCAAAATACCCGCATATTACATACAGCAGTAAGACTGCAGCTAAAACACAGAAGAACCACATCATTCAATCTGCTCTGCTGTGTGTTCGTTCAACTAAGTGAGTTGAATCTATCTTAAGATTCAGGAGCTAGAGAAACGTTTCTTGTAAAAGGTGCATTTGGACATTCCAGAGTGAATGGGAGTATATGTTGTAATGACAAATATCTGTTTCTAAAATGAAAACGGAGCTATCTAACAGAGTTGTTTTCAATGTGTACATTAAACTTACATAGTTAAACTGATGCGTTTATGCCACAGGTTGGAAAGTTTTCCTGAAGAGGATCCAAAAACAGACATTTCCAGCAAAAACCCACCTATAACAAAGAGCAGCAAGACTGTGTATAAAACACAGAAGAAACGTATCCTTCAAACTGTTCTGCAGTGTGTTCCTTCAACTAAGTGAGTTGAATCTATCTTTAGGTTTAAGAGTTAGAAACACATTTCTTGTAAAAGCTGCCTTTGGACATTCCAGAGTGAATGGGTGTGTAGGCTGTACTGAGAATTATCTTGTTCTAAAATGAAAATTGAGCTATCTAACAGAATGGTTGTCAATGTGTACATTCAACATACAGAGTTAAACTGATATGTTTATGCAGCAGTTTGAAAACTTTTTCTGTGGAGGAGCTAAAAACAGATTTTCCAGCAAAATACCCGCATATTACAAATAGCAGCAAGACTGCACCTACAAAAACTATCCTACAAACTGCACTGCTGCGTGTTCGTTCAACAAATTGAGATGAATCTATCCTTAGATTCAGTAGTTAGAAACAGGTTTCTTGTTTAAGGTGCCTTTGGACATTCCAGAGTGAATGGTATAATATGCTCTAATAAGAAATATCTGGTTCTAAACGAAAATGGAACTAAAAGAATGCTTGTCAATGTGTACATTCAACTTACAGATTTCAACTGATGTGTTTATGCAGCCTTTTAGAAACCTTTTTTGTGGAGAATCCAAAATAACACATTTCCAGCAATATACCCACATATAACAAAGAGCAGTAAGACTGCGTCTAAAACACAGAAGAAGCGTATCCTTCAAACTGCTCTGCTTTCCGTTCCTTCAACTATTGAGATGAATCTGTTTTTAGATTCAGGAGTTAGAAACACGTTTCTTGTAAAAGCTGCATTTGGACATTCCCGAGTGAATGGGAGTATATGCTATATTGAGAAATATCTGGTTCTAAAATGAAAACAGAGCTACCTAACAGAATGGTTGTCAATGTGTACATTCAACTGACAGCGGTAAACTGATGTGTTTATGCAGCAGCTTGGAAACAATTTCAGTGGAGAATCAAAAATCATGCATTTCCAACAATATACCCGCCTATAAAAAACAGCAGTAAGACTGCATCTAAAACACAGAAGAGACGTATTATTCGAAATTCTCTTTGCTGTGTTTGTTAAATTAAGTGAGTTGAATGTATCTTTAGATTCAGGAGTTGGAAACACGTTTATTGTAAAAGCTGCATTTGGACATTCCAGAGTGAATGGTAGTATAGGCTGTAATGAGAAATATCTGGTTCTAAAACCAAAACTTAGCTATCTAACAGAATGGTTGTCAATGTGTACATTGAATTAAGAGAGTTAAACTGATGGTTTTATGGAGCACTTTGGAAACCCTTCCTGCGGACTATCCAAAAATAGACATCTCCAGCAAAATACCCGCATATTACAAACAGCAGTAAGACTGCATATAAAACACAGAAGAAACGTATTCTTCAAACTGCTCTGATGTGTGTTCGTTCAACTAAGTGAGTTGAATCTCTCTTTAAATTCAGGAGATAGAAACACTTTTTTTTTAAAAGCTGCATTTAGACATTCCAGAGTCAATGGGAGTGTAGGCTGTAGTCAGAAGTATCTGGTTCTAAAAAGAAAACGGAGCTTTGTAACAGAATTGCTGTCAACGTGTACATTTAACTCACAGAGTTTAACAGATGTGTTTATGCAGCAGTTTGGAAAGTTTTTTTGTGGAGAATCCCAAAACAGATATTTTCAGCAAAATGCCTGCCTATTACAAACAGTAGTAAAACTGAACTGAGGAAACGTATCCTTCAAACTGCTCTGCTGTGTGTTCGTTCAACTACGTGAGCTGAATCTATCTTTAGATTCAGCAGTTAGAAACACATTTCTTGTAAAATCTGCATTTGGACATTCCAGAGTGAATTGGAGTATATGCTTTAATGACAAATATCCGGTTCTAAAATGAAAACGGAGATATCTAACAGAATGGTTGTCAATGTGTACATTCAACTTAGAGAGTTAAACTGATGCGTTTATGCAGCAGTTTGTAAACCTTTTCTGTGGAGAACCCAAAAACAAGCTTGTTCAGCAAAATACACGCATATTACAAACAGCAGTAAGACTGCATCTAAAACACAGAAGAAACGTATTTTTCAATCTGCTCTGCTGTGTGTTCGCTCAACTAAGTGAGTTGAATATATCTTTAGATTTAGGAGTTAGAGACACGTTTCTTGTAAAAGGTGCATTTGGACATTTCAGAGTCAATGGAAGTATATGCTGTAATGACAAATATCTGGTTCTAAAATGAACACAAAGCTATCTAACAGAATTTTTTTCAATGCGTACATTCAGCTTACAGTGGTCAACTGATGTGTTTATTTAGCATTTTTAAACCCTTTCTGAGGAGACATTTCGAGCAAAATACCTGCATATAGCAAATAGTAGTAAGACTGATTATAAAACACAGAAGAAACGTATGCTTCAAACTGTTCTGCTGTTTGTTCCTTCAATAAGTGAGTTGAATATATCTTTATATTTAGGAATTAGAAACACTTTACTTGTAAAAGCTGCGTTTGGACATTCCAAAGTGAATCGTAGTATATGTTGTAATGAGAAATACCTGGCTCTAAAACAAAAACGGAGCTATCTACAAGAATGGTTGTCAATGTGTATGTTCAACTGACAGAGGCAAACTGATGTGTTTATGCAGTAGTTTGGAAACCATTTCTGTGGAGAATCCAAATACCGACATTTCCAACAAAATACCCGCATACTACAAACAGCAGTAAGACTGCATCTAAAACACAGAAGAAACGTATTTTTCCAGCTGCTCTTCTGTGTGTTCGTTCAACTAAGTGAGTTGAATGTCTCTTTCGGTTCAGGAGTTAGAAACACGGTTCTTGTAAAAGCTGCGTTTGGACATTCCAGAGTGAACGAGAGTATATGGCTTAGTGAGAAATATCTGGTTCTAAAACCTAAACGGAGCTATCTATCAGAATGGTTGTCAATGTGTACATTCAACTTACAGAGTTAAACTGATGTGTTTGTGCAGCAGTTTGGAAACCCTTTATGTGGAGAATCCAAAAGCAGACAATTCCAGCAAAATACTGGCCTATAGCAAACAGCAGTAAGACTGCGTCTAAAATACAAAAGAAACATATCCTTCAAACTGCTCTGCTGTGTGTTTGTTCCAAAAGTGAGTTGAATCTATATTTATATTTAGCAGTTAGAGACCCATTTCTTGTAAAAAATGCGTTTGGACATACCAGAGTGAATGGGAGTTTATGCTGTAATGAGAAATATCTGGTTCTAAAACGAAAACCGAGCTGTCTAACAGAATGGTTGTCAATGAGTACGTTCAACTGACAGAGGTAAACTGATGTGTTTATGCAGCAGTTTGGAAACCATCTCTGTGGAGAATCCAAAAATATGCATTTCCAACAAAATACCCACCTATAACAAATAGCAGTAAGACTGCGTCTAAAACACAGAAGAGACGTATCCTTCAACCTGCTCTGCAGTGTGTTTGTTCAATTAAGTGCGTTGAATCTATCTTTAGATTCAGGAGTTGTAAACACCTTTATTGTAAAAGCTGCGTTTGGACATTCCAGAATGAATGGGAGTATATGCTTTAATGAGAATAAAGCTTGTTCTCAAACAAAAACGGAGCTATCTAACATAATGGTTGTTTCTGTGTACATTCAACTGATGTGTTTATTCAGCACTTTGTAAACCCTTCCTTGGAGAATCCAAAAACAGTCATTTCCAGCAAAATACTCGCATATAACAAAGAGCTGTAACACTGTGTCTAAAACAAAGAAGAAACGTATCCTTCAAACTGCTCTGCTGTGTGTTCGTTTAAGTAAGTGAGTTGGATCTATCTTTAGATTCAGGAGTTGGAAACACGTTTAATGCAAAAGTTGCATTTGGACATTCCAGAATGAATGGGAGTATAGGCTGTAATGAGAAATATCTGGTTCTAAAACGAAAACGTATCAATCTAACAGAATGGTGATAAATGTTCACATTCACCTTACAGAGTTAAGCTGATGTATTTCTGCAGCAGTTTAGAAACTCTTTCAGTGGATAATCCAAAACTAGACATTACCAGCAAAATACTTGCATATTACAAACAGTAGTAAGACTGCATCTAAGACACAGAAGAAAAGTATCCTTCAAGCTGCACTGCTGTGCATTCCTTCAAGTAGTGAGTGGAATCTATCTTTAGATTCAGGAGTTAAAAACACGTTTCTTGTAAAAGCTGCGTTTAGACATTCCAGAGTGAATTGGAGTTTATGCTGTAATGAGAAATATCTGGTTCTAAAACTAAAACTGAGCTACCTTACAGAATGTTTGTCAATGCGTACATTCTACTTAGAGTTCAACTGACGTGTTTATGCGGCAGTTTGGAAATCCTTCCTGTGGAGAATCCAATAACAATATTTCCACCAAAATACCCTTGTATAACAAACCACAGTAAGATTGCATCTGAAAAACAGAAGAAACATATTTTTCAAACTGCCCAGCTTTGTGTTCGTTCATCTAAGTGAGTTGAATCTATCTTTACATTCAGGAGTTAGAAACCCGTTTCTTGTAAAAGCTGTGTTTGTCAATTCCAGCTTTAAAATGGGTGTATATGCTGTAATGAGCAATATCTGGTTCTAAAACAAAAACCGAGCTATCTAACAGAATGGTTGTCGATGTGTACGTTCAAGTGACAGAGGTCAACTGATGTGTTTTTGCAGCAGTTTGGAAAACATTTATGTGGAGAATCCAAAAACAGACGTTTCCAACAAAATACCCACCTATAACAAACAGCAGTACTACTTTGTCAAAAACACAGAAGAGACATATGCTTCAAATTGTTCTGCAGTGTGTTCGTTCAACAAAGTGAGTTGAATCTATGTTTAGATACAGGAGATGGAAACACGTTTATTGTAAAAGCTGCGTTTGGACATTCCAGAGTGAATGAAAGTATAGCCTCTAATGAGCAATATCTGGTTATGAAACGAAAAGGGAGCTATCTAACAGAATGTTTGTCAATGTGTGCATTCAACTAACAGAGTTAAACGGATGTTTTTATGCAGCAATTTGGAAACCCTTTCTTTGGAGAATCCAAAAACAGACATTCCCAGAAAAATACCTGCATATAACAAACAGCAGTAAGACAGAGTCTTAAACACAGAAGAAACGCATCTTTCAAACTGCTCTGCTGTGTTTTACATCAACTAAGTGAGTTCAATCTCTCTTTAGATTCAGGAGTTAGAAACACATATCTTGTAAAAGATGCATTTGGACATACCAGAGTGAATGGGAGTTTATGCTGTAATGAGAAATATCTGGTTCTAAAACTAAAACTGAGCTACCTTACAGAATGTTTGTCAATGCGTACATTCTACTTAGAGTTCAACTGACGTGTTTATGCGGCAGTTTGGAAATCCTTCCTGTGGAGAATCCAATAACAATATTTCCACCAAAATACCCTTGTATAACAAACCGCAGTAAGATTTCATCTGAAAAACAGAAGAAACATATTTTTCAAACTGCCCAGCTTTGTGTTCATTCATCTAAGTGAGTTGAATCTATCTTTACATTCAGGAGTTAGAAACCCGTTTCTTGTAAAAGCTGTGTTTGTCAATTCCAGCTTTAAAATGGGTGTATATGCTGTAATGAGCAATATCTGGTTCTCAAAGGAAAACGGAGTTATCTAACAGAATGGTTGTCAATGTGTACATTCAACACACAGGTAAAACTGATTTGTTTATGTAGCAGTTTGGAAACCTATTCTGTGAAAAATCCAAAGACAGACATTTTTAGCAAAATATCCACATATAACAAACAGCCGTAAGACTGCGTGTAAAACACAGAAGAACGTATTCTCCAAACTGCTCCGCTGTGTGTTCGTTCAACTAAGTGAGTTGAATTTATCTTTAGATTCAGGAGTTAGAAACACGTTTTTTTTAAATGCTGCATTTGGAATTTTTAGAGTGAATGGCAATATATGCTGTAATGAAAAATATCTGATTCTAAAATTAAAACGAAGCTATCTAACAGAATGGTTGTCAATGTGTACATTCAACTTAGAGTTAAACTGATGTGTTTATGCAGCAGTTTGGAAACCCGCTCTGTGGAGAAGCCCAAAACAGACATTTCCAGCAAAATAACTGCATGTAACAAACAGCAGTAAGACTGCGCCTAAAAGACAGAAGAAACCTATCCTTCAAACTGCTCTGATGTGTGTTCTTTCAAGTAAGTGACTTGAACCTATCTTGAGATTCAGGAGTTGGAAAGCTGTTTCTTGTAAAAACCACGTTTGGTCATTGCAGAGTGAATGGGAGTATATGCTGTAATGAGAAATATCTGGTTCTGCAGCAAAAACAAAGCTATCTAACAAAATGGTTGTCAATGTGTACATTCAACTTGCAGAGTTAAATGGATGTGTTTATGCAGTAGTTTGGAAAACCTTTCTGTTGAGATTCCAAAAACAGACATTTCCAGCAAAATACCCACATATAACAAACAGCAGTAAGACTGCCTCTAAAACACAGAAGAAACGTATCCTACAAACTGCTCTGCTGTGTGTTCCTTCAACTAAGGGAGTGGAATCTATCTTTAGATTCTGGAGTTGGAAACACCTTTCTTTTAACAGCTACGTTTGGACATTCCAGCGTGAATGGGAGTATATGCTGTAATGAGAAATATCTGTTTATAAAACAAAAACAAAGCTATTAAACAGAATGGTTGTTAATGTGTACATTCATCTTACAGAGTTAAGCTGATGTGTTTCTGCAGCAGTTTGGAAACCCTTACTGTGGAGAATACAAAAACAGACATTTCTAGCAAAATACCCGAATATAACAAATGGCAGTAAGACTGCATCTAAAACACTGAAGAAACATATTCAAATTGCTCTGCTGTGTGTTTGTTCAATTAAGTGACTTGAATACGAAAACAGACATTTCCAGCAGTATACCTGCATTTGCCTTTTCTAGATTTGCCTTGCATTGCCTTCCCTGGTTTTGCCTTTCCTGGATTTGCCTTGCCATGTGTTGCCTTGCCTGAATTTCCCTTCCCAAGATATGCCTTGCCTTGCCATGCCTTGAATAAATTTGCCTTGCCTGGATTTGCCTTACTTTTCCTTCTTTGCCTGTATTTCCCTTGCCTGAATTTGCATTGCCTTGCATTGCCTGGATTGGCATTGCAGGAATTTACCTTGCCTTGCCTTGTTTTGCCTTGCCTGAATTTGCCTTGACGTCCCATATTTTGCCTGGAATTGCATGGCCTGGATCTGCCTTGCCTTGCCTTTACTGGATTTGCCTTCCCTTGCCTTGTCTGGATTTGACTTGCCTGTATTTTACTTGCTTACCTTGCCTTGCCTGGATTTGCCTTGCCATGCCTTGCCTTGTCTTGCCTGGATTTGCTTTGCCTTGCCTTGCTATACCTGGATTTTCCATGCCTGGATTTACCTTGCCTTGTTTGCTTTGCCTTGCCTGGATTTGCCTTGGCCTGACTTGCCTGGATTTGCCTTGCCTGAATTTGCCTTGCCTAGATTTGCCTTATCTGGATTTGCCTTTTCTTGCCTTGGCTTGCATGGATTTGTCTTGCCTGGGTATTTTTTTGCCTTGCCTTGCCTTGCCTGGATTTGCCTTGTCTATATTTTCCTTGCCTGGATTTGCCTTGCCTTGCCTTTTCTTGACTAAATTTGCCTTGTCTTGCCTTGTTTTGCCTTCCCTTGCCTAAATTTGCCTTGTCTTGCCTTTCATGGATTTGCCTTGCCTGAATTTGCCTTGCCTTGAGATGCCTTGCCTGGAGTTGCGTGGCCTGGATTTGCCTTGCCTGGATTTACCTTGCCTTGCCTTGTCTTGCCTGGATTTGCATTGCCTGGATATGTTTTGCCTGGCATTGCCTTGCCTGGATTTGCATTGCCTGGGTTTGCCTTGCCTTACTTGGATTTATCTTGCATGGATTTGCCTTTCCTTGAGTTGCCTGGCTTTACCTTGTCTTGCCTTGCCTTTCCTTGCCTGGATTTGCCCTGCCGGAATTTAAATTGCTTTGCCTTGACTGGATTTGCCTTTTCTTGCTGTGCCTGAATTTGCCTTGTCTGGATTTTTTTGCCTTGTCTGGATTGGCTTTGCCGGGATTTGCCTTGCCTTGCCTGAATTTGCCTTTCCTTGTCTTAATTTGCCTTGCCTTGCCTTGCCAAGCCTGGATTTGCGTTGCCTGGATTTTCCTTTCCTTGCCTTGGCTGAATTGGTCTTGCCTAAATTTGCCTTGCCTTGCCTTGCCTGGATTCGCCTTCCCTGGATTTGCCTTGCCTTGCCTCGCCTTGTCTAGACTTAATTGGCCTGGATTTGCCTTGTGTTGACTTGCCATGCCTGAATTTGCCTTGCCTGGATTTGACTTACCTTGCCTTATCTTGCCTGGATTTGCATTGTATGGATTTGCCTTGCTTTGCGTTGCCTTGCCTGGATTTGAATTGCCTGGGTATGCCTTGCCTTGCCTTGCTTTGCCTTGCCTGGATTTGCCTTTCCTGAATTTTCCTTGCCTTTCCCTGCCTCGATTTGCCTTTCCTGGATTTGCATGGCCTTGCCTTGCCTGTATTTCCCTTGTGTGGATTTGCCTTGCCTTGCCTTGCCTGGATTTGCCTTACCTTCACTGACTTTCCTGTATTTTTCTTGGCTTGATTTGCCTTGTCATTTTTTGCCTTTCCTTGCCTTGCCTAGATTTGCCTTGCCTGTATTTGAGTTGACTTGCCTTTCCTGGATTTGACTTGCCTGGTTTTGCATTGCCTTGCCTTGCCTTTTCTGTAATTGTCTTGCTTTTATATGAATTTCCTTGCCTTGTTTTGTCTGGATTTGCCTTGCCTTGATTTGTCTAGCCTGGATTTCCCTTGCCTTGCCCTGTTTTGTCTGGATTTGCCTTACCTGGATTTGCTTTTTTTTTGTCTTGCGTGGATTACCCTTGCCTTGGTTTGCCTTGACTTGCCTGGATTTTCCTTGCCTTGACTTGCCTTTCCTTTTCTTTCCTTTCCTGTATTTGCCTTGCCCAGATTTGCCTTGCCTGGAATTTCCTTCCCGTCCCTTGCCTGAATTTGCCTTGCATGGATTAGCCTTGCCTACCCTTTCCTTTCCTGCATTTGTCTTGCCTTGATTTGCCTTGCTCTTCCTTGCCTTGCCTGAAGTTGCCTTGCCTTGCTTTGTTTTGCCTGTATTTTCCTTACCTGGATTTGCATTGACTTGCTTTGCCTGGATTTGCGTTTTCTTGACTTGAGTGGATTGACCTTTCCTTGACTTGCCTTGCCTTGCCAGCAATTGCATTGCCTAAATTTGCCTTGCCAGCAATTGCATTGCCTAAATTTGCCTTGCCTTGTCTTGATTTGCGTGGCCTGAATTTGTCTTGCCTTGCGTTGCCTTAACTTGGCTGGATTTGCCTTGCCTTGCCTTGCCTTGCCTTGCTATGCCTTGATTTTTCTTGCCTTGCATGGATATGCCTTAATTGGATTTGCCTTGACTTGCCTTGCCTTTCCTGGATTTGCCTTACCAAGATTTCCCTTGCTTTGCATTACATTGCATGAATTTCCCTTGCCTGAATTTGCCTTTCCTTTCCTTGCCATGCCAGGATTTGCGTGGCCTGGATTTGCCTTGCCTTGCCTTTCTTTTCCTTGCCTGGATTTGCCTTTCCTTTCCTTGCCTTGCCTGGATTTCGCTTGCCTTACCTTGTCTTGCCTGAATTTGCATTGTCTGGGTTTGCCTTGCCTGGCATTGCCTTGACTTGCTTTGCCTGGATTTGCTTTTCCTTGCCTGGATTTAACATTTCTTGCCTTGCCTTTTTTACCTGGATTTGCGTGGCTTGGATTTGAGTTGCCTTGCCTTGCCTTGCCTGGATATATCTTGCTTGGATTTATCTTGCCTTGCCTTGCCTGGATTTGCCTTGCCTTGCCAGGATATTCCTTGCCTGTATTTGCCTTGCCTAGCCTTGTCTTACCTTGGCTCGATTTGCCTTGCCTGGATTTGCGTTGCCTGAATTAGCCTTGCCTTGCCTTTTTTTTTGCCTGGAATTGCCTTGCCTTGCCATGACTTGCCTGGGGTTTCCTGCCCTGGAATTGCCTTGGCTGGCTTTGTTTTGCCTGGATTTGCCTTGCCTAAATTTGCATTTCCTTGCCTTGCCTTACCTGAATTTGCCTTGCCTTGCCTTGGAATGACTTGCCTTGCCTGGATTTGCCTTGGCTTGTTCTCCTGGATTTTCCCTGCCTGGGTTTGCCTTTTCTTGACTTGCCTGGATTTGCCTTGCCTTAACTTTCGTTGCCTTGCCTGGATTTGCCTTGCTCGGATTTGCATTGCCTTGTTTTGCCTTTCCTTGCCTTGCCTGTATTTGTCTTGCCTTGCCTTGTCTGGATTTGTTTTGCTTTGCCTTGCCTTGCCTGGATTTGCCTTTACCAGATTTACCTTGCCTTGCCATGCCTTCCCTGGATTTGCCTTGCCTGAATTTATCTTGCCTTGCCTTCCGCAAATTTGACTTGCCTGTATTTTCTTTGCATTGCCTTGCCTTGCCTAGATTTTTCTTCCCTGGATTTGTCTGGCCTTGCCATGCCTAGCCTGGATATGCGTTTCTTGGATTTGCCTTAGATTTCTTTGCCTTGCCTGAATTTGCCTTATCTTGCCTTGTTATGCCTGCATTTGCCTTGCTTGGATTTGCCTTCTCTTGCCTTGCCTGAATTTATCATGCCTTGACTTGCCTTGCCTGGCCAGTATTTTCCTTGCCTGTATTTGCCTTGCCTTGCATTGCCTAAATTTTCCTTGGCTGGAATTGCATTTTCTTGCCTTGCCTGGATTTGCCTTGTCTGGATTTGCCTTGCCTTGGCTTGACTGGATTTGCCTTGCCTGGACTTGCCTTGCATGTATTTGATTTGCTTTGTTTTGCCTGGATTTGCCTTGCCTGGCATTGCGTTGCCTTGCATTGCCTGGATTGGGCTTGCCTTGCCTTGTTTTGCCTGGATTTGCCTTGCCTGGACTTGCCTTGCATGTACTTGATTTGCTTTGTTTTGCCTGGTTTTACCTTGCCTTGCCTGGATTTGTTTTACCTTGCTTTGCCTGAATTTACTTGCCTGGATTTGCCTTGCCTTGCTTTACATTGCCTGAATTTGCCTTGTCTTGCCTAAATTTGCCTTGCCTTGCGTTGCCTGGATTTGCCTTGACTGGATTTGCCTTGCCTGGATTTGTCTTGCCTTGTCTTGCCTGGGTTTGCCTTGCTTGGATTTGACTTGCATTGATTTGACTTGATTGCCTTGCCTTGCCTGAATTTGCATTGCCTGGATATTACTTGCCTTGCATTGCCTTGCCTGGATTTGCCTTCCCTGGATTCCCCTTGTATTGTCTTGCCTCACCTGGATTTGCCTTGTCTGGATTTGCCTGGCTGTCTCTGGCTTTGCCTTGCCCGGATTTGCCTTGCCTTCCCATGCCTTGCCTGTATTTGTCTTGCCTAAATATGCCTTTTCTTGCCTTGCCTTTACTAGATTTGCATTGCCTGGATTTGCCTTGCCTGGATTTTCCTTTCCTGGAATTTCCTTGCCTTGTCTTGCCTTGCTTGGATTTGCCTTGCCTTGCCCTGCCTGGATTTGCCTTACCTAGAATTGCATTTCCTTGCCTTGCTTGGATTTGCTTTGTCTCATTTTGCCTTTCCTTGTCGTGCCTGGATTTTCCTTGCCTTGTTTTGTCTTGCCTAAATTTGCCTTGTCTGGATTTGCGTTGCCTTGTCTTGCCTTGCCTGTGTTTGCCTTGCCTGGATTTGTCTTGCTGGAATTTGCGTTGCCTTGCCTTGGCTTGCCTAGATTTGCCTTGCCTGGATTTGCCTTGCCTGGATTTACTTTGTTTTGCCATTCCTTGCCTTGCCTGGATTTGCCTTTTCTGGATATGCTTTGCCTTGCCTTTCCTGGATTTTTCTTGCCTAGATTTGCCTTTCCTTGCCTTGCCTTACCTGGACTTGCCTTGCCTTGCCTGGATTTGCCTTGTCTGGGTTTGTCTTGCCTTGCCTGAATTTTTCTTGACTTGATTTGCCTTTCCTAACCTTGCCTTGCCTGGATTTGCCTTGCCTGGATTTGCCTTCTCTGGGTTTGTCTTGCCTTGCCTGAATTTTTCTTGACTTGATTTGCCTTTCCTAACCTTGCCTTGCCTGGATTTGCCTTGCCTGGATTTGCCTTTCCTCGCCTGGCCTTGCCAGAATTTTTCTAGCCTGGATTTGCCTTTCCTAGCCTTGCCTTGCCTGGATTTGCATTCCCTGGATTTGCCTTGGCTTGCCTTACCTTTCCTGGATTTGCCTTCCCTGGATTTGCCTTACTTTTTCTTGCATTGCATGGATTTGCCATGCCTGGATTTTCCTTGCCTTGCTTCGTTTTGCTTGCCTTTGCCTTGTCTGGAATCATCTTGATTTGCATTGCCCGAATTTGCCTTGCCTGAATTTGCATTGTCTTGCCTTGCCTGGCCTGGATTTGCTTTTCTGCATTTGACTTCCTTTGCCTTGCCTTGGCTGGATTTGACTTGCCTTGCCTTGCCTTGCCTGAATTTGACTTGCCTGGATTTGCCTAGCTTTGCCTTGCCTTGCCTTACCTGGATTTGCATTACATAGATTTCTTTTCCCTGTCTTTCCTGGAATTGCCTTGCCTGGATTTGACTTTTTTGCCTTGCCTGTATTTGCCTTGTCTGGCATTGCCTTGCCTTACCTTGGCTGGTTTGGTATTGCCTGGATTTCCCTTGCCTTGCCATGCCTTGCCTGAATCTGTCTTGCCTGGATTTGCTTTCTCTGGCCTTGCCAGGATTTTCCTTGCCTGGATTCTCCTTGTCTTGCCTTGTCTTGCCTTGTCTTGCCTGGATTTGCCTTTCTGGATTTGCCTGGCCTGGAATTGCCTTGCCTTGCCTTGTCTTGCCTTGTTTTGCCTGGAAATGCCTTGTCTGGATTTGCCATGCCTTGCCTTGCCTTTCTTGTATTTGCCATGCCTTGATTTACCTTGCATTTCCTTCCCTTACCTGGATTTACCTTGCCAGGATTTGCCTTGCATAGATTTGACTTGCTTTGCCTTGTTTGTCCTGGATTTTCCTAGTCTGGATCTGCCTTGCTTTGCCTTGCCTTGTCTTACCTTGCCTTGCCTGGATTTCCCTTCTCAGGATTTGCCTTGCCTTGTCATGCCTTGCCTGCATTTGCCTTGCCTGGATTTGCCTTTCCTGGTTTTGCCTGAAATTTTCTTGCCTTGATTTGCCTTGCCTGGCCAGGATTTGCCTTGCCTTGCATTACCTGAATTTTTCTTGGCTGGATTTGCATTTTTTCCCTTGCCTAAATTTGCCTTGTCTGGATCTGCCTTGCCGTGACTTGCCTGGATTTGCCTTGCATGAATTTGCATTTCCTTGCCTTGTTTGGATTTGCCTTGTCTGATTTTGCCTTTCTTTGTCTTGCCTGGATTTGTTTTGCCTTGCCTTGCCTTTCTTGGATTGGCCTTCCCTGGATTTGTCTTGTCTTTCCCTGACTGGATTTTCCTTGCCTGGATTTGCATTTCCTTGACTTGCTTTGCCTTGCCTGGACTTGCATTTCCTGGATTTTCCTCTCAATGTTCTCCTGGATTTGCCTTGCCTGGATTTGTTTTTCCTTGACGTGCCTTGATTTGCCTTGCCTTGCCTTTCCTTGCTTGCCTAGATTTGCGTTGCCTTGCCTGGTTTTGCCTTTTTTTGCCTTGCCTGGATTTGCCTTGCCTTGCTGTACCTGAATTCACCTCGCCTGGATTTTCCTTGCCTTGCTTTGCCTTGCCTGGACTTGCATTGCCTGGATTTGCCTTTCCTTGACTTGCCTTTATTTGCCTTGCCTTGACATTTTTGCTTGCCTGGATTAGTCTTGCCTGGATTTGCGTTGCCTTGCCTTGCCTGGTTTTGCCTTTTCTTGCCTTGCCTGGATTTGCCTTGTCTGGATTTGCCCTGCTTGGATTTGCCTTGCCTTGCCTTGCTTTGCCTTGCCTGGATATGCCTTGCCTAAATTTGCCGTGCCTTGCCTTGACTAGCTTGGATTTGCCATGACTGGATTTACCTTGCCTTGCCTTGCCTAATTTTGCATTGCCTGGATTTGCCTGTCCTTGCCTGAATTTGCGTTGCCTTGCCTAAATTTGCCTCGCTTTGCCTTGCCTTGTCTGCATTTGCATTGCCTGAATGTGCCTTGCCTTGCCTGGACTTGCCTTGCTTGCCTTGACTTTCCTGGATTTTCCTTTTCTGGATTTGCCTTTACTTGACTTGCCTTGCCTGGATTTGCCTTGCCTTGCTTTGCGTTTTCTGGATTTGCCTTCCCTTGTTTTGCCTCGCCCGGATTTGTCTTGCCTAAATTTGCCTTGCCTTGCCTTACCTTGCCTTGCCTTGCCTGTATTTGCCTTGCCTTAACCTGCCTGGATTTTCTTTGCCTAGATTTGTATTTTCTTGCCTTCCTTGGATTTGCCTTCTCAGAATTTGCCTTTTCTTGTATTGCCTGGATTTACCTTTCCTTTCCTTGCCTTGCCTGGATTTGCATTGCCTTGCCTTGACTTGCGTGTATTTGTTTGCCTGGATTTGCTTTGTTTTACCTAGCGTTGCCTGGATTTGCCTTGTCAGCATTTGCCTTGCCTTGCCTGGATTTGCCTTGCCTTGTGTTGCCCTGCCTGGATTTGCCTTTCCTTTCCTTGCCTTGCCTGGAATTTTCTTTCCTAGATATACCTTGCCTTGCCTTGCCTGGATTTTTTTTGCCTAAATTTGCCTTGCCTTGCCTGTATTTGCCTTGCCTTGCCTTGTCTTAAATGGATTTTACTTGTCTGGATTTGTCTTGCCTTGCCTGGAATTTCCTTGCCTAGATTTGCCTGTTCTAGCCTTGCCTTTCCTGAATTTTCCTTGTCTGTATTTACATTTTCTAGATTTGTCTTGCCTGAATTTTCGTAGCCTGGATTTGCGTTTCCTAGCCTTGCCTTGCCTGGATTTGCGTTTCCTAGCCTTGCCTTGCCTGAATTTGCCTTGCCTTGCCTTGCCATTCCTGGATTTGCCTCGCCTGGATTTGCTTTTCTTTTCCTTGTCTTGCCTGGATTTGCATTGCCTGGATTTGCCATGCCTAGATTTTCCTTGCCTTGCCTTGTTTTGCCTGGATTTGCTTTTTCTTGTTTTGACTGGATTTACCTTGCCTTTCCTTGCCTTTCTTTGCCTTGCCTGGATTTGCCTTGCCTAAATTTTCCTGAACATGCCTTGCCTTGAATTGCCTGGATTTCCCTTGTCTGAATTTGCATTGCCTTGCCTTGTCGGGCCTGGATTTGCTTTCCTGCATTTGCCTTGCCTTGCCTTGCCTTGCCTTGCCTGGGCTGGTTATTCCTTGCCTGTATTTGCCTTGACTTGCCTCGTTTTGCCTCGCCTTGTCTTGCCTTGCATGGGTTTGACTTGCCTGAATTTGCCTTGACTTGCCTTGCCTTACCTGGATTTGCCTTGCCTGGATTTGCCTTTCCCTGCCTTCCCTGGATTTTTCTTGCTTTGCCTTTCCTAGCCTGGATTAGCCTTGCCTGGATTTGACATTTTTGTTTTGCCTGAATTTTCACTGTCTGTGATTGTCTTGCCTTACGTTGCCTAAATTTGTATTGCCTGGATTTGCCTTGCCTTGCCATTACTTGCCTGAATTTGCCTTTCCTGGTCTTGCCTGGATTTACCTTGCCTATATTTGCCTTGCCTTGCCTGGATTTGCCTTGCCTGGAACTTTTTTGCCTTGCCTTGTTTTGCCTGGATTTGCCTTACCTGAATTTGCCATGCCTTGCCTTGCATAGCCTGTTTTGGTATTACCTTGATTTACCTTGCATTTCTGTGCTTTGCCTTGCCTGAATTTGCCTTGCATAAGTTTTTTGCCTTGGCTTACCTTGCCTGAATTTGCCTTGCCTAGATTTTCCTTGCCTTGCTTTGCCTGGTTTTGCCTTGTGTGGATTTGCCTTTCCTTGCCTTGCCTGGATTTGCCTTACCTGTCATTGCCTTGCCTTTCCCTGCCTAGATTTGTCTTGCCTGGATTTGCATTTCCTTGCCTTGCCTAAATTTGCCTGGCCTTGCCTTACCTGAATTTTCCTTACCTGGATTAGCCTTCCCTTGTCTTGCCTTGCTGGATTTGCCTTGTCCTATTCTTCTGGATTTGCATTGTGTAGATTTGCCTTGCCTTGTCTTGCCTAGATTTGTCGTGCCTTGCCCTGTCTTGCCAGGATTTGCTGTGCCTGGATTTGCCTTGCCTTGACGTGCCTGGATTTGCCTTGCCTGCATTTTCCTTTCCTTGTCTTGCCTTGCCTGGAGGTTCCCTTTTTGCCTTTCCTTGCCTGGAGTTGCCTTGCCTTGCCTTGCCTTGTCTGGATATGCCTACTTTGGATTTTCCTTGTCTTGCCTTGCCTTGCCTTGCTTGGATTTGCCTTGCCTGCATTTAACTTGCCTTGTCTTGCCTGGATTTGCCTTGCTTTTCCTTGTTTTGCCTGGATTTTCCTTGCCTGTATTTGCCATGCCTAGCCTTCCATTGCCTGTATTTGCCTTGCCTAATTTTGCCTTGCCTGGATTTCCCTTGCGTTGCCTTACCTTGCCTGGATTTGCCGTGCCTTTCTCTGTCTGGATTTGACTTGCATGGATTTGCATTTCCTTCCCTTGTTTTAATTTGCCTTGTATGATATTGCATGCTTTTGCCTAACCTGGATTTGCCTTGCCTTGCTCTGCCTGGATTTGCCTTGCCTTGCTCTGCCTGGATTTTCCTTGCCTGTATTTGCATTTCCTTGCCTTACCAGAATTTGCCTTGCCTGGATTGGCCTTGCCTTTCCTTACATAAATTTGCCTTGACTGGATTTGCCTTGCCTTGCATTGCCTTGCCTGGATTTGCTTTGTCTTGCCTCGCCTTGCCTGGATTTGCCTTATTTGGTTTGCCTTGCCTTGCCTTGTTTTGCTTGGGTTTGCTTTGGATGGACTTGACTTGCCTTGCCATGCCAGGATTTGCATTGCCTGAATATGCCTTGCCTTTCGTTGCCTTGCGGGATTTGCCTTGACTAGAGTTTCCTTGCCTTGCCTTAATTTGCCTTACTTTTCCTTGCCTTTGCTGGATTTGCCTTGTCTGGAATTGCCTTTCATTTCCTTGCCTGTATTTGCATTGCCTGTATTTGCCTTGCTGTGCCATGCCTGGTCTACATGTGCATTGCCTAGATTTGCCTTGCCTTGACTTCCCTGGATTTGCCTTACCTGGATTTGCCTTTCCTTGACGTTTTTTTGACTTACCAGGATTTGCTTTGCCTAAATTTGCCTTGTCTTGCATTGCCTGGATTTGCCTTCCCTGGATTTGACTTGTATGGATTTGCCTTGCCTTTTTTGCCTGGACTTGCCTTGCATGTGTTTGATTTGCCTTGTTTTCCCTGAATTTGAGTTGCGTGGATTTGCCTTGCCTTGGATTGCCTTGTTTTAATTTGCATTGCCTTGCCTCTATTGGCCTTTTTTCCCTTGTTTTGCCTGGATTTGCCTTGCCTTGCCTTGCCAGAATTTGCCTTTCCTGGATTTGCCTCGGAGAATTTGCCTTTCCTGGATTTGCCCCGCCTTGCTTTGCCTGAAATTTGTCTTGCCTTGCCTGGATTCGCCTTGCCTGGATTTGCCTTACTTATATCTGCCTTGCATGCATTTGCCTTGCCTTACCTGAGTTTGCCTTGCGTTGCCTTGTCTTGCCTGGATTTGCATTGCCTGGATTTGCCTTACCTTGCATTGACTGGATTTGCCTTGCCTTGCCTTGCCTGGATTTGCTTTGTTTAAATTTGCCTTTTCTTGCCTTGCCTAGATTTGTCTTGTCTAGATTTGCCTTGCCTTGACTGTCTTGGATTTTCCCTGCCTTTATTTTATTTTGCTTTACCTTGCCTTGCCTGGATTTACCTTACCTTGCCTTGCCTTACCTAAGCTGGATTTGCGTGGCCTGGATTTGCCTTGCCTTACCTTGCCTTATCTGGATTTGCCTTGCCTTGCATTGCGTTGCCTTGTCTGGCTTTGCCTTGCACGGATTTGCCTTGTTTTGCCTTGCCTTTCCTTGCCTCGCCTGGATTTGCCTTGCCTGGATTTGCCTTGCTGGGATTTGCCTTGCCTTGTCTTGACTTGCCTGGATTTGCCGTGCCTTGCCCTGTCTGGATTTTCCTTGCCTGGATTTGCCTTGACTTGTCTTGCCTTGACTGGATTTTCCTTGCCTGAATTTGCCTTGCCTGGATTTGTATTTTTTTGCCTTGCTTGGATTTGTCTTGTCTAATTTTGCGTTTCCTTGTCGTGCCTGGATTTGCCTTGTCTTGCATTGCCTTGTCTGGATTTGCATTGCATTGCCTTGCCTTGCCTTGCCTGTGTTTGTGTTGCCTGGATTTGCTTTGCCTTCCCTAGCGTTGCCTGGGTTTGCTGTGCCTGTATTTGCCTTGCCTTGTATTGCCTTGCCTGAATTTGCCTTGCCTTGCCTGGATTTGCATTGCCTGGATTTGTCTTGGATTGCCTTGCCTGGATTTGCCTTGCCTGAATTTTCTTGCCTTACCTGAGTTTGCCTTGCATTGCCTTGCCTTGCCTTGATTTGCGTCACCTGGATTTTCCTTTCCTTGCCTTGCCTAGATTTACCTTGCCTGGATTTGCCTTGTTTTGCCTTACCTGGATTTGCCTCGTCTTGCCGTGCTTTGAGTGAATTTGGCTTACCTTACCTGACTTTGCCTTGCATTGCATTTCCGTGCCTTGCCTGGATTTGTCTTGCCTAGATTTGCCTTGCCTAGATTTCCCTTGCCTTGCCTTACCTTGCATAGATTTGCCTTGTCTGGATTTGCCTTGCCTTTCCCTTCCTAGATTGGTCTTGCCTGGATTTGCCTTGCCTTGCCTTGCCTTGCTTAGATTTGCCTAGCCTTTACTTGCTTGGATTTGCCTTACCTGGATTTGCCTTGTGTTGCCTTGCCTTGCGTGAATTTCCCTTGCCTTACCTGACTTTCCCTTGTGTTGGCTTACCTTGCCTGGATTTGCTTTGACTGAATTTGCCTTGCCTTGCTTTGCCTAGATTTGAGTTACCTTGCCTTGCCTTGCCTAAATTTTACTTGCCTTACCTGAGTTTTCCTTGCGTTGCCTTGCCTTGCCTTGCCTGGATTTGCCTTGCGTGGATTTTCCTTGCCTGGATTTGCCTTGCTTAGCCTTGCCTTGCCTTGCCTGATTTTTTCTTGCCTTGATTAGCCTTGCCTTACCTCGCCTTGCCTGTACTTGCCTTGCCTGTATTTGCCTTGTCTTGCTTGTGTTACCTGATTTTCTTTTGTCTTGCTTGCCTTGCCTAGATTTGCTGTGCTTATATTTGCCTTGCCTTGCATTGTATGGATTTGCCTTTTCTTGCCTTGCCTAGATTTGCCTTGTCTAAATTTGCCTAGCCTTGGCATTTCTGGATTTTCCTTGCCTGGATTTGCCTTGGCTTGCCTTGACTTGCCTGAAATTGTCTTGACTGGATTTGCCTTACCTTGACTTGCCTTACCTATCCTGGATTTGGATGGCCTGGATTTGCCTTGCCTTACCTTATCTTGCCTGGATTTGCCTTGCCTTGAATAAATTTGCCTTGTCTGGATGTGCCTTGCCTTGCTTGGATTTTCCTTGCCTTAGTTTGCCTTGCGTTGCCTAGCCTTGCCTGGATTTGCGTTGGTTGAATTTGCCTGGCCTTTCTTTGCCTGGATTTGCCTTGCCTTGCCTTGCCTAGATTTGCCTTGTCTGGATTTGCCTTGGTTTGCCTTGCCTTGCCTGAATTTTCCTTGCCTCGCCTTGCCTAGATTTGCCTTGCTTTGCCTTGTCTTTCCTGGGCTTCCCTTGCCATGCCTTGCCTTGCCTGGATTTGCTGTGCCTGTATTTGCCTTGCCTTGCATTGCATGGATTTTCCTTGCCAGGATTTGCCTTTTATTGCCTGGCCTAGATTTTTCTTTTCTAAATTTTCTTTGCCTTGACCTTCCTGGTTTTTGTTTTATCTAAATTTTCCTTGCCTTGCCTTGCCTTGCCTTGCATGGATTTGCCTTGTCTTGCCTTGCCTTACATATCCTGGAATTGCGGGGCCTGGATTATTTTGCCTTACCTTGTCTTGCCTGGATTTGCCTTGCTTTGCCTTGCCTTGCTGTCATTGCCTTGCCTTGTCTGGATTTGCCTTGCCAGAATTTGCCTTGCCTTGATTTGCATTGCCTGGCCTTTCCTTTCCTTTCCTTGCCTGGAATTGCCTTGACTGGATTTGCCTTGCCTTTCATTGCCTGAATTTGCCTTGCCTGAATTTTCATTTTATAGCCTTGCCTTGCCTGGATTTGCGTTGGCTGGATTTGCCTTGTCTTGCCTTGTCTTTCCTGGATTTGACATCTCTGGATTTGCCTTGCTATTCCTTGCATTGCATGGATTTGCCTTGCTTGGATTTGCCATGCCTGAATTTTCCTTGCCTTGCCTCGTTTTGCCTGGATTTGCCTTTTCTGGCTTTGCGTTTCCTGCCTTGTCTGGATTTGCCTTGCCTTTTTTGGCCTGAATTTTCCTTGCCTTGATTTGCCTTGCCTTGTCTTGCCTGGATTTGCCTTGTCTGCAATCGCCTTGCCTTGCCGTGCATGGATTTGCACTCCCTGAATTTTCCTTGCCTTGCCTTGTATTGCCTGCATATACCTTGCCTGGATTTGTATTGCCTTGCCTTGTCTTGCCTGGATTTCTGTTGCCTAGATTTGCCTTGTGTTCCCTTGCGTTGCCGCGATTTGACTTGCTTGAATATTTCTGGCCTTGTCTTGACTTGTATTTTTTGGATTTGCCTTGCGTGAATTTGCATCATCTTGCCTTTCCTGGCCTGAATTTGCATTGTCTTGCCTTGTCTGGCCTGGGTTTGCTTTCCTGAGTTTGCCTTGTTTTGTTTTTCCATGGTTGGATTTGCTTGCCTGGGCTTGCCTTGCCTGGATTTGCCTTGTCTTGTTCTCCTGGATTTGCCTTTCCTTGACTTGTCTGGATTTATGTTGCCTTGACTTTCCTTGTGTTGCCTGGATTTGCCTTGCCTGGACTTGCATTGCCTTGCCTTGACTGGTTTTGCCTTTCCTTGCCCTGCCTGAATTTGCCTTCCCTGGATTTGCCTTTTCTTTCCTTACCTGGATTTGCCTTGCCTTGAAATGCCTGGACTTGCCTTGCATGTATTTGATTTGCCTTGTTTTGTGTGGATTTGCCTTGCCTTGCTTTGCCTTGTCATAATTAGCATTTCCTAGTTTGTATTGGTTTTGTCTTGCTTTGCCTTGCCTGCATTTGCCGTGCCTGGATGTGCCTTGCCTTGCCAGAATTTGCCTTGCTGGGTTTGCCTTGTCTTGCTTTGCCTGAATTTGCCTTGCTTGAATATAGCTTGACATGCATTGCCTTGCCTGAATTTGCCTTTCCTTTCCTGGATTTGCCTTGCCTGGATTTGTCTTGCCTTGCCTTGCCTTGACTGAATTTTCCTTTCCTTACCTTAGTTTGCCTTGCGTTTCCTTGCCTTGCCTGATTTTGCAATGCCAGAATTTGCCTTCCCTTGCCTTGCCATGTTTTGCCTGGATATGCCTTGACTGAATTTGTGTTACCTTGCCTTGCCTTGCTTTGCCTGGATTTTCCTTGGCTGGATTTGCCTTGCTTTGATTTGCCTTGCCTTGTCTTGCCTTGCATGGATTTGACTTGCCTGAATTTGCATTGCCTTCACATGCTTTGCCTAGATTTGCCTTCCCTGAAATTTTGTTGCCTTTCTTTGTCTTGCCTGGATTTGATTTGCATGAATTTGACCTGCCTTGCCCTGCCTCGCCTTACGTGGATTTGTCTTGCCTGGATTTGCCTTTTCCTTCTTTGCATGAATTTTTCTTGCCTTGCCGGAAATTGGCTTGCCTAGATTTGCCTTGCATGGATTTGTCTTGCCTTGCCTTGCCTTGACTTGCCTTGCCTTGCCTGAATTTTCCTTCCATGGATTTGTCTTGCATTGCCATGCCTTGCCTGGATTAGCCTTCCCTAAATTACCCTTCCGTTGCTTTTCCTTGGCTGGATGTGCCTTACCTTTCCTTGTTTTGCCTAAAATTGCCTTGCCCGGATTTGCCTTTTCTTTTCTTGCCTGGATTTTTCTTGCCTTGCCTTGCCTGGCCTAGATTTGCCTTGCCTTGCATTGCATGAATTTGCCTTGCCTGGATTTGCCTTTTTTTGCTTTGCCTAAATTTGCCTTGCCTTGCCTGGATTAGACTTTTTGCCTTGCCTGGATTTACATTGTCTGGGATTGCCTTGCCTTACCTTGCCTGGATTTGCCTTGCCTTGTCATGACTTGCCTAGAGTTTTCTTGTCTGGATTTGCAATGCCTGGTCTTGCCTGGATTTGCCTTTCCTGGATTTGTTTTACCTTGTATTGCCTTGCCTGGAGCTGACTTGCCTGGATTTGCACTGCCTGGTTTTTCCTGGATTTGCCTTGCCTTGCATTGCCTTGCCTGGATTTGCTTTCCCTGAATTTTCCTTGTGTTGCCATGCCTTGTCTGGATTTGCCTGGCCTGGAATTGCCTTGCCTTGCCTTGTTTTGCCTGGATTTGCCATGCGTTGCCTTTCCTTTCCTGTATTTGCCTTGCCTTGATTTATCTCGCATTTTTTTGCTTTGCCTGGATTTGTCTGTCCTGAATTTGTCTTGCCTTGCCTTACCTTGCCTGAATTATCCTTGACTGTATTTGCCTTGTTTTTCCCTGCCTGTATTTGCATTTCCTTGCCTTGCTTGCATTTGCCTTGTGTGATTTTAATTTTTTTGTCTTGCCTGGATTTGGCCTGCCTTGCCATGCCTTGTCTGGATTTGCCTTGCCTGGATTTGCTTTGCCTTGCCCTTCATGGATTTGCCTTGTCTGGATTTTCATTTTCTTTCCTTGCCTGCATTTGCCTAGCCTGGATTTGCCTTGCCTTGCCTTACATGAATTTGCCTTGCCTGGATTGACGTTGTCTTCTTTTGCCTTGCCTTGCCTTGCTTGTATTTTCCTTGTCTCTATTTGCCTTTCCTTGTTCTCCTGGATTTGCCTTTCCTTGCCTTGCCTGGATTTTTGTTGCCTTGCCTTGCCTGGTTTTGTCTTTCGTAGCCTTGCTTGGATTTGCCTTGTCTGGATTTGTCTTGCCATGCCTTGCCGAAATTTAGCTTTCCTGGATTTGCCTTGCATGGATTTGTTTTGCCTAGCTTTGCCTTGGCTTGCCTTGCTTGCCTGGATTTCCCTTCCTTGGATTTGCCTTGTATTGCCATGTATTGCCTGGATTAGCCTTCCATGGATTAAACTTCTCCTGCTTTGCCTTGCCTGAATTTTCCTTCTTTCCTTCTTTTGCCTGAAATTGCCTTGCCCGTCTTTGCCTTTTTTTTTCCTTTTATCGGATTTCCGTTGCCTTGCCTGAATTTGCCTTGCCTGTATTTGCCTTGCCTTGCATTGCATGGATTTGCCTTGCCTGGGTTTGCCTTTTCTTGCCTTGTCTAGATTTGCCTTGTCTAAATTTGCCTTGCCTTTCCTTGATTTTCCTTGCCTGAATTTCCTTGCCTATGTTTGACTTGCCTGGATATACCTTGCCTGGATTTATCTTACCTTGCCTTGCCTTGCTTTGCCTGGATTTGCGTGGCCTGGATTTGCATTTCCTTGCCTTCCTTTGCCTGCATTTGTCTTGCCTTGTCTTGCCTTGCCTTTTTTCACCTTGCCTGGATTTGCGTTGCCTAGATTGGACTTGCCTTGCCTTGCCTTGCCTGTATTTGTTTTGCCTTGCCTTCCCTGGATTTAACTTGCCTTGACTTTCCTTGACTTGCCTGACCTACATTTGCCTTGCCTTGCCTGGATATGCCTTGCCTGGATTTGCCTTGCCTTGCCTTGCTTGGGTTTTCCTTGCCTGTATGTATTTTGACTTGCCTTGCCTGAAATTGGGTTGCCTGGATTTGCCTTGCCTTGCCTGCCCTTGCCTGAATTTGCCTTGCCTTGCCTTGCCTTGTCTTGCCTAGATTTGCTTTGCCTGAATTTGCCTTGCCTTGCCTAGCCTTGCCTGAATTTGCCTTGGCTAGATTTGCCTTGCTTTGTTTTTCCTGGATTTGCCTTTTCTGGATTTACCTTGCTTTCCTTGCCCTACCTGAATTTTCCTGGCCTGGATTTACCTTTCCTTGCCTCGCCTTGCCTAGATTTGCCTTGCCTGGTTTGACTTGCCTTGCCTAAATTTGCCTTGGCTGGACTTGACTAGTCTTGCCTTGCCATGCCTAGATTTGCATCACTTGGATTTGTCTTTTTTGGGGTTGCCTTGCTGTATTTGTCTTGCTTGGGTTTGCCTTGCCTTACCTTACCGTGTTTGGATTTGCCTGGCATAGATTTGCCTTGCTTTCCTTGCCTTGCATGAATTTGCCTTTCCTTTCCTTGCCTTTGCTGAATTTGCCTTGTCTGGAATTGCCTTTCATTTCCTTGCCTGGATTTGCATTGCAGTATTTGCCTTGCCTTGCCATGCCTGGCTTAGATTTGCATTGCCTAGATTTACCTTGCCTTGCCATGCCTGGATTAGCCTTGCCTGGACTTGCCTTTCCTTGCCTTGCCTGGATTTCTTTTCCCTGGATTTGCCTTGCCTTGCAATGCCTTGCCTGGAATTACCTTCCCTGGATTTGCCTTGCCTTGCTTTACCTTGCCTGAATTTGTCTTACCTTGCTTTGATTTGACTGCATTTGCATTGCCTGGATTTGCCTTTTCTTGCCTTGTCTGGATTTGGCTTGCCTTGACTTGCGTTGACATTCCAGAATTTTCCTTGCTTGTATTTGCCTTGCCTTGCATTGCCTGGATTTGCGTTCTCTTTCTTTACCTGGATTTACCTTGTTTAAATTTGCCTTCCCTTGACTAGACTGAATGTGTCTTACCTGGACTTGCATTGCATGTATTTGATTTGCCTTGTTTTGCTTGAAATTTCCTTGCCTGAATTTGCCTTACCTTACCTGAATTTGCCTTGCTGTTCCTTGCCTTGCCTAGATTTGCGTTGCCTGGATTTGCGGTGTCTTGCTTTGCCTGGATTTTTCTTGTCTAGATTTTCCTTGCTTTGCCTTGTCAGGCCTGAATTTTCCTTGCCTTGCCTTACCTTGTTTTGCCTTGCGTCGATTTGCCTTGCCTGGATTTGCCTTGCCTCAATTTGCCTTGCCTTGCCTTGTCTTGCCAAGCCATTTGCATTGCCTGCATATGGCTTGCTTTGTCTGGATTTTCCTAGCACGGGTTTGCCTTGTTTTGCCTTGCATTACCTAGATTTGCCTTGTCTAAATTTGCCTTGCTTAACGTGCCTGAATTTGCCTTGTCTGGACTTGATTTGCCTTGTTTTGCCTGGATTTGCCTTTTGTGGATTTGCATTGCCTTGCACTACTTTGCCTTAATATGCCTTGCCTTGCCTTGCATTGCCTAAACTTTTCTTGCTTGGCCTTCCCTGGATTTGCCTCGCCTGGTTTCACCTTGGCTTGTTGTCTTCCCTGGATTTGCCGTGCCTGGATTTGCCTTGCGTTGCCTTCCAAGCATTTGTCTTGCCTTGATTTGACTTGCTTTGCCTTGCCTTTCCTGAATTTGCCTAGCCTTGCCTTGCCTTGCCTGGATTTGGCTTCCTGGATTTGCCTTGCTTTACCTTGCTTCAATTAGCCTTGCCTCGCCTTTCCTGCATTTTTTTGCCTGGATTTACCTTGCCTTGCTTCGCGTTGCTTTGCTTTGCCTTTCCTTGCCTTGCCTTGCCTGGATTTGCCTTGCCTGGATTTGACTTTTTTTGCCCGGCCTAGATTTTCCTTGCCTGAGTTTTCATTTCCTTACATTGCCTGAATTTGCCTTGTCTGGATTTACTTTGCCTTGTCTTGCCTGGATTTGCCTTCCCTGGATTTGCCTTGCCTTGCCTTGCCTTACCTGGATTTGCCTTGCATTGTTTTTGCCTAAATTTCCCTTCCCTAAATTTGTTTCTCCTTCCCTTGTCTGGATTTGCCTTTTCTTTCCTAGTTTGGATTTGCATTGTTTGGATTTGCCTTTCCTTGCCTTGCCTGGATTTGCATTGCCTGGATTCAGCTTTCCTTGCCTTGCCTTTTCTGGATTTGCATTGCTTTGCTTTGCCTGGATTTGCCTTTCGTGGATATGTCTTGTTTTCCTTTGCCTTGCCTGAATTTTCCGTGCCTTGCGTTATCTTGCCTGGATATTCGTTACCCTGCCTTGCTGGATTTGCTTTTCTTTGCCTTGTCCGGAATTGCCTTGCATTGCCTTGCCTGGATTTGCCTTGCTGAAATTTGCCTTAACTTGCCTTGCCTGGATTTGCCTTGCTTGGATTTGATTTGCCTTTCCTTGTTTTTCCTGAATGTGCCTTGCGGGATTTGAATTGCCTTGCATTACGTTGCCTTAATTTGCCTTGATTGCCTTGCTTTGCCTGGATTTGCCTTACCTTGCCTGCATTTGCCTTGCCTGGATTTGCCTTGTTTTTCCTTGCCTGGGGTTGCCTTACCTGGATTTGCCTTGCCTTGCTTTGCCTGAATTTGCCTTTCCTTGCCTGCATTTGCCTTGCCCGGATTTGCCTTGCTTTTCCTTGCCTGGGTTTGCCTTACCTGGATTTGCCTTGCCTTGCCTTGCCTGAATTTTCCTTGCCTTCATTAGCCTTGCCTTGCCTCGGCTTGCCTGAATTTGCTTTGTCTTGCCGTGCCTTGACTGGATTTCTTTTCCTTGCCTTTTCTTGCCTTGCTGGGATTTGCTGTGCCTGTATTTGCCTTGCCTTGCATTGCATAAATATCCCTTGCCTGGATTAGCCTTTTGTTGCTGTGTCTAGATTTGCCTTTCCTTGACTTTCCTGGATTTTTCTTCTCTGGATTTCCTTGTCTGAATTTTACTTGCCTTGCCATGCCTGGATTTGCCTTGCCTGGATTTGCCTTACCTTACCTTGCCTGGATTTGCCTTGCCTAAATTTGATGATTTGCCTTGTTTTTCCTGGATTTGCCTTGTGTAGATTTGAATTAACTTGCATTACTTTGCCTTAATTTGCCTTGCCTTGCCTTGCCTTGCTTTGCCTTGCCTTGCCATGCCTTGCCTTGCCATGCCTTGCCTAGCCTTGCATGGCCTGGCCTGGATTTGCCTCGTCCGGTTTCATCTTGCCTTGCCTTGCCTTGCCTTGCGTGGTCTTGCCTGGATTTGCGTTGCCAGGATTTGCCTTGTCTTGTTTTTCCATGGCTTGCCTGGATATTCCTTGCCTGAATGTGCGTTGCTTTGCCTTGCCTTGCTTTGCCTGGATTTTCCTTGCCTGTATTTGCCTTGCTTCAATTTGCCTTTTCTGTATTTGCCTTGCCTTGTCTTGCTTTGCCTTGCCTGTATTTTTCTTGCCTTGATTTGCCATACCTTTTCTAGCCTAGCATGGATTTAACTTGCCTGAATTTGCATTGCCTTTACATGCCTTGCCTGCATTTACCTTACCTCGAATTGTCTTGCCTTGCTTTGCCTCGCCTTCATTTGACTTGCCTGGATTTGCCTTTCCCTGCCTTGCCTGGATTTTCCTTGACTTGCCTTTCCTAGCCTAAATTTGCCTTGGTGCATTTGCCTTGCCTGAATTTGACTTTTTTGCCTTGCCTGGATTTGCCTTGTTTGGGATTGGCTTGGCTTACTTTGTCTGGCTTTGGATTGCCTGGATTTGCCTTGCCTTGCCATGCCCTGACTGGATTTACCTTGCCTTGCCAACCTTTTGTGGGTATCCCTTGCCTGGATTTGACATGCCTTTCCTTGCCTTGCCTGGATTTGCATTGCCTTCATTTAACATGTCTTGCATTGCCTTGCCTGGCTTTGCCTTGCCTTGCCTTGTCTGGATTTCCCTTGTTTTGCATTGCATTGCTTTGCCTTGCCTGGATGTGCCTTATTTCCCCTTGACTGTATTTGACTTTCCTTGACTTGCCTGGATTTGCCTTGACTGAAATTGACTTGCATTGCCTTGCCTGGATTTGCCTTGCCTTGCCTCGCCTTGCATGAATTTGTTTTGCCTTGCCTTACCTGAATTTGCCTTGCCTGCATTTGCCTAGCCTTGCCTTTTTTTGGCTGGATTTCTTTTGACTTCACTTGCGTTGCCTAGATTGCATTTCCTGTATTTGTGTTTCCTTGCATTTCCTTGCTTGAATATACCATTCCTGGATTTGCCTTACCTTGCTTTGCCTTGCCTCGATTTGCCTTCCCTTGCCTTACCTTGCTGGGTTTTGCGTTGCCTTTCTTTGCCTGGATTTGCCTTGCTTATATTTGCCTTGCCTTCCCTTGCATAGATTTGCCTTGCCTTGCTTTGCCTGGATTTGCATTGCCTGGATTTGCCATGCCTTGTCGTGCCTGAATTTGACTTGCCTTGACTTGCCTTGACTTGCCTGGATTTGCCTTGCCTGGATATGCCTTGCCTTTCCTTGTCTGGATTTGCCTGCCCTGCCTGGATATGCCTTGCCTTTCCCTGCCTGGATTTGCCTTGCATGGATTTGCCATGCCTGGATTTGCCTTGCCTGAATTTGTCTTGCCTTACCTAAATTGCCTTGCCTTACCTTGATTTGCATTGCCTGGATTTGCCTTGCCTGGATTTGCCTAGCCTTGCCTTCCTTGCCTGGATTTTCCTTGATTCACTTGCGTTTCCTGGATTGGCCTTTCTTTGCATTGCCTTGCCTGTGATATGCCTCTTTTGGATCTGCCTTGCCTTGCCTTGCCTTGCCTGGATTTGCCTTGCCATGCCTTTCCTTGCCTGGTTTGCGTTGCCTTTATTTGCCTGGATTTGCATTGCCTGGATTTGCCATGCCTTGCCTTGCCTGGATTTGCCTTGCTTTGACTTGCGTTGACTTGCCTGGATTTGCCTTGCTTTGATTTGCGTTGACTTGCCTGGATTTGCCTTGCCTGCATATGCCTTCCCTTGCCTTGTCGGGATTTGCCTTCGCTGGATTTGCCTGGTCTTGCCTTGCCTAAATTTTCCTTTCCTTGACATGCGTAAATTTGCCTTTCTTGGATTTGCCTTGCCTTCTCTTGCCTAGATTTGCCTTGTCTGGATGTGTCTTGCCAAAATGTGCCTTGCCTTGTTTTCCATGGATTTCCCTTGCTTTGCCTTGACTTGACTTGTCTGGATTTGCCTTGCCTGTTTTTCCTTTGCCTTTCCTTGCCTTGCCTGGATTTGCCTTGCCTTGTCTTGCTTTTCCTGGATTCTCCTTGCCTGGATTTGCCTTGCCTTGCCAAGATTTGCCTTGCCTTTACTTGCCTTCACTTTCTGGGATTTGCCTAGATAAAATTTGCCATGCCATACCTTGCGTTGCCTGAATTTGCCTTTTCTTATCTTCCCTGGTCAGGATATGCCTTTCCTAAATATGCCTTGCCTTCCCTTGCCTTGCCAAAATTTGCTTTTCCTGGATTTTGCTTGCCTTGCCTTGCCTTTCCAGGATTTTCCTTGCCTTTCTTTGCCTTGCTGGGATTTGTCTTGCCTTGCCTTGTTTTGCCTGAATTTTCCTTGCCTGGGTTTAACTTTCCTTGCCTTTCTTTGATATACCTTGCCTTAACTTGCCTTTCCTTTCCTGGATTTGCCGTGCCTGGATTTGCCTTTTCTTTCCTTGACTGGATTTTCCTTGTATGAAATTGCTTTGCATTGCTTTGCATGAATTTGCATTGCCTGGATTTGCCTTGCCTTGCCTGAATTTGCCTTTCTTAGATTTGCCTTGCCTTCCCTTGCCTTGCCTGGGTTAGACTTACTTAGATATGCTTGCCTTGCTTGTATTTTTCTTGCCTTGATTTGCCTTGGCTTCCCTTGCCTAACCTGGATTTGCCTTTTCTTGATTTGTTTTGCCTTGCCTGAATTTGCCTTTCCTGGATATGCCTTGCTGTTCCTTGCCTTGCTGAAATTTGCCTTTTTAAAATTTGCCTTGCCTTGCCTTGTTTTGCCTGTATTTGCCTTTCCTGAATTTGACTTTCCTTGACTTGCTTTGATATCCCTTGCATTGTCTTGCCTTGCTTGACTGAAATTGCCTTGCCTGGATTTGCCTTTCCTTGTTTTCCTGTATTTGCATTTTCTTGACTTGCCTGAATTTGCCTTGTGTGGAATTGCCTTGCATTTCCTTTCCTGGATTTGCATTGCCTGAATTTTCCTTGCCTTGCCATGCCTTGCCTGGATTTGCAATGCCTAGAATTGCATCGCCTTGAATTCCAAGAATTTCCTTGCTTGGATTTGCATTGCCTTGTTACGCCATGCCTGGATCTGCTTTGACTCGATTTGCGTTACGTTGCTTTGCATTGGCTGGATTTGCCTTGCCTAGATTTGCCTTAAGTGCCTTGTTTTGTTTGCATTTGCCTTATCTGGATTCGCATTTCCTTGCCTTGCCTGGATTTACTTTGCCTGGATTTGCTTGCCTTGCATTCCCCAGATTTGCCTTGCCTGGATTTGCCTTTTTATGCCTTGCCTGGATTTGTCTTGCCTGGATTTGTTTTGCCTGGAATTGCCTGGATTTACCTTGCCTGAACTTGCCTTGCATGTATTTGATTTGCCTTGTTTTGCCTGGATTTGCCTTGTGTGGATTTGCCTTGCATTGCGTCGCCTCGATTTAATTTGTTCTGCTTTCCCTTGATTGCCTAGACTTGCCTTGCCTTGCCTGGATTTTTCTTGCCTGATTTCGCCTTGCCTTAACTTGCCTGAATTTGCTGTGCCTAGATTTACCTTGCCTTCCATTGTGTTGCCTGGATTTTCCTTGCCTCAATTTGCCTTGCCTTGACTTGACAGGATTTGCATTGCCTAGATTCGACTCACCTTGCTTTTCCTGAATTTATCTTGTCTGGATTTGCCTTGCCTTGCATTCCCTTGCCTGAGTTTGCTTTGCTTTACCTGGATTTGCCTTGACTGGATTTGTATTGCCTTGCATTGCCTTGCCTGGATTTGTCTTGCCGGAATTTCCCTTGCCTTGCCTTGCCTGAATTTGCCGTGACTTATCTGAGTTTGCCTTGCATTCCCTTGCCTTGCCTGGATATGCATTGCCTGGATTTTCCTTGCCTTGCCTTGCCTGGATTTGCTTTGCCTGGATTTGTCTTGCTTTGCTTTGCCCGGATTTGCCTTGCCTGGATTTGTTTTGCATTGCCTTGTCTTGCCTGAATATCCCTTGCCTTGATTTACCTTGCCTTGCCTCACGTTGCCTAGATTCGTCTTGCCTGGATTTTCCACATATAGCCTTGACTTGCTTGGATTTGCCTTGACTTGCCTGGATTTGCCTTGCCTTGCCTTGTCTTGCCTTGCCTTGTCTTGCCTTGCCTTGCCTTGTCTTGCCTTGCCTTGCCTTGCCTTGCCTTGCCTTGCCTTGCCTTGCCTTGCCTTGCCTTGCCTTGCCTGGATTTGCCATGCCTTGATTTGCCTTGCCTGAGTTTGACTTTCCTTGCCTTGCCTAAATTTGACTTGCCTTTCCTTGCCTTGCCTTGCCTGGATTTGCCTTGCCTACTTATGCCTTGCATTGCCTGGGTTTTTCTAGCCTAAATTTGTCTTTCCTTGCCTTGCCTTACATGAAATTTTTTTGTCTGGATTTGCCTCGTCTTGACTTGCCTTGCCTGGATTTGTCTTGCCTGGATTTGATTTGCCTTGTTTTGCCTGGACTGGCCTTGTGAGGATTTGCCTTGCCTTGCATAGCCTTGACTTAATTTGCCTTGCTTTATCTTGCCTTGCCTGGATTTGACTTCCCTTGCATTGCCTTGACTAATTTCGCCTTGCCTTGCCTTGCTATGCGTGGATTTGCCTTGCTTGGATTTGCTGTGTTTTCCCTTGCCTTGCCTGGATTTGCCTTGCATTTCCTTGCCAGGATTTGCTTTGCCTTTATATGCTTTGCCTTGCCTTGCCTGTGTTTTCCTTGCCTGAATTTGACTTGCCTTGCTTTGCCTTGTCTGGATTTGCTTGACTGGCTACGCCTTGCCTTGTCTTGTTTTTTTGGATTTGCCTTGAATTGTTTTGTCTAAATTGGCCATGACTGAATTTTCTTTTCCTTGTGTTTCCTGGATTTCACTTGCCATGACTTGACTTGCTTGACTGGATTTGCCTTGCCTGGATTTGTCTTGTCTTTCCTTGCCTGGATTTGCCTTTCCTTGCCTAGTGTGGATTTGCCTTGTCTGGATTTGCATTGCCTAGCCTTGCCTGGATTTTCATTGCCTGGATTTGCCTTGCTTTGCCTTGCCTTGCCTGGATTTGCCTTGAATTGCTTTGCCTTGAATGAATTTTCCTTGCCTTGCCTTGCCTTGCCTTGATTTGCCTTGCATTGCCTTGCCTGAATTTGCCTTGCCTTGCCTGGATTTACATTGCCTGTAATTGCCTTGCCTTTTATTGCTGGTATTTGCCTTGCATTGACTTGCCTAAAATTGCCTTGCTTTGCCTTTTTCGGCTTGAATTTGCCTTACCTGGATTTTCCTTACCTTGCCATCCCTTTCCTGGATTTGCCTGCCTGGATTTGCGTTGCCTGCACTTGCCCAGCCTTGTTTTGCCTGGATTTGCCTTGCCTGGGTTTGCCTTGCCTTGCCTTAAATTTCATGGATTTGCCATGCCTGGAATTGCCTTGCCTTTTCTTGAATTGCCTGGTTTTTCCTTCCCTGGAATTGCCTTGCCTTCCCTTGTTTTGCCTAGGTTTGCCTTGCATTGCCTTGTCTGGATATGGCTTGCCTGGATTTGCCTTGGCTTTCCTTGTCTTGCTTAGATTTGCCTTGTCTGGATCTCCCTTGTCTTGCCTGGCCTTGATTACCCTTGCCAGGATTCGTTTTGCCTTGCCTTTCCTTGCCTAGCGTGGATTTGCCTTGTCTGGATTTGCATTGCCTTACCTTGCCTGGATTTGCATTGCCTGGATTTGCCTTGCCTTTATTTGCCTTGACTTGCTTTGCCTACATTTGCTTTGCCTGGATTTGCCTTGAATTTTTTGCCTTGCCTGAATTTGGCTTGCCTTGCCTTTCCTTGCATGGAATTTGCCGTGCATTTCCATGTCTTGATTTGCCTTACCTTTCCTTGCCTAAATTTGTCTTGCCTTACCTGAATTTGCCTTGCCTTGCCTTGTCTTGCCTGGATTTGTGCTGCATGTATTTTCCTTGCCTTGCCTTGCTTGGAATTGTCTTACTTTGCCTTTACTTGCTTGAATTTGCCTTGCCTGGATTTGCCTTATCTGGATTTGCCTTGCCTTGCTTTATCCTTACTTGCCTGGCCTGGATTTGCCTAGCTTTGCTTAGCCTTATCTGAATTTGCCTTGGCTCGCCTGAATTTTCCTTGCCTGAATATGCTTTGCCATGCCTTCCCTTGATTTGCCTTGCCTTCCTTTGCCTAAATTTGCCTTGTCTGAATTTGCTTGCCTTACTTTGCCTTGCCTGAATTTGCTTTGCCTTGTCTTACCTTGCCTGGATGTGCTCTGCCTGAATTTTCTTTGCCTTGCCTTGCCTGAATTTTCCTTGCGTGGATTTGCCTTGCTTAAATTCGTCTAGACGTTCTTTGCCTGGATTTGCCTAGTCTGGTATTGCCTATATTTGCATTGTCTAGATTTTCCTTGCCTTGACATGCCTTTTCTGGATTTGCCTTGCTTAGATTTGCCTTGCCCTGACTTCTCTAGATTTGCCTTGCCTGTATTTGCCTTGCCTTAAAATGCCTTCCCTGGATTTGTCTTTCCTATATTTCTCTTGCCTTGCTTTGCCTTGCCTGGGTTTCCCTTGCCTGTATTTGCCTTACTTTGCCTTGATTTTCCTGGATTTGCCTTTATATTTTTGCCTGAATTTTCCTTGCCTTGACTTCCTTTGCCTCGCCAGGATTTGCGTTTCCTGTATTTGCCTTGCCTTCCCTTGTGTTGCCTTTATATGCTTTGCCTGGATTTGCCTTTCCTTGCTTTGCCTTGCTTGAATTTTTTGTCTGCATTTCCATTGCCTTGCCTTGCCTTGCCTGGATTGACCTTGCCTTGCCTGAATTTGCCTTGCCTTGCCTTGTCTTGTCGGGATTTGCCTTGCCTTGCCTTACTTGGATTTGCCTTGCCTAGATTTGCCTCGCCTCGATTTGCGTTTCCTTGCATTGCCTGCATTTGCCTTGCCTTGCCTTGCCTGGATTCTCCTTGCCTTGCCTGAGTTTGACTTGCCTGAATTTGCCTTGCCTTGCCTCACCTTGCCTGGATTTGCTTGCCTGTATTTGCCTTGCCTTGCTTAGCCTTGCCTGGATTTTCCATGCCTGGATTTCCCTTGGCTAGATTTGTCTTGCCTTGCCTTGCGTTGATTTGCCTTACCTGCATTTGTCTTGTCTTGCTTGCCCGGATTTGTCTTTCCTTGCCTTGCCTGGATTTGCCTTGTCTGGCATTGCCTTGAATTGCCTTGCCAAATTTGCATCGTCTGGATTTGCCTTGCTTGCATTGACTTGCCTTGCCTTGCCTGAATTTGCGTTGGATTTGCCTTGCCTTGTCTTGACTTGCCTTCCCTTGCCTTGCCTAAATTTTCTTGCCTGTATTTGCCTTGCCTTGCCTTGCTTTGCCTTGCCTTAATTTACCTTTCCTTGCCCGGATTTGCCTTGCCTGCATATGCCTTGCATTGTCTGGGTTTTCGTAGCCTAAATTGACCATTTCTTGCCTGGCCTTCATGGAATTTTCTTGTCTGAATTTGCTTCGCCTTGATTTGCCTGGATTTGCCTTGCCTGGATTTTATTTGCCTTGTTTCTCCTGCATTTGCCTTGCAAGTATTTGCCTTGCCTTGCAAGTATTTGCATAGCCTTGCTTTAATTTGCCTTGCATTGTCTTTCCTTGCCTTGCATTGCCGTGCCTGGTTTTGCCTTTCCATGCCTTGTTTTGCCTGGATTTGCCTTGCCTGAATTTGCCTTGTTTTTCCTTGCAATGACTTGCCTTGCCTTGATATGCCTTGCCTTGACTGAATTTGCCTTGCCTTGCCTTGCCTGGATTTGCATTGCCAGGATTTGCCTTTCCTTGTTTTGACTTGCCATGCCTTGCCTGTATATGACTTCCCTGTATTTCCCTTACCTTGCTATGCCTTGCCTGGGTTTTTATTGCCTGTCTTTTCTTAAACTTGCCTGTTCTTCCTGGATTTGCCTTTCTTTGCCATGCCTGAATTTGCCTTGCTTGTGTTTTCCTTGCCTTCCCCCAGTTTTGCCTGTATTAGCGTTTCCTGGATTTGCCTTGCCTTCCCTTCCGCTGCCTGGATTTACCTTGCCAGGATTTTACTTTTCTTGCCTTTACTTGCCTTGCCTGGATTTTCCTTGCCTTGCCTTTCCTGGAGGTGTTTTTCCTTTCCTTGCCTGGATTTGCCTTGTCTGGATTTAACTTGCCTTGTCTTACCTGGATTTGCCTTGCCTAGTTTTGCCTTGCCTACATTTGCCTTACCCTGCTTTGCCTGGATTTGCCTTGCCTAGGTTTGCCTTACCTTGCCTTGCTTTTCCTGGACTTGCCTTGCTGGATTTGCCTTGTCTAGCTTTCCCTTCTTTTTCCTTGCCTTTCCTGGATTTGCCTTGCCTGACTTTGCCTTGCCTTGCCTTGCCTGGTTTTGCATTGTCTTTCTTTGCCTGGATCTTCCTTGCCTAGATTTGGCTTGCCTTCCCTTACCTGGATTTTCCTTGCCTTGCTTTGCCTGGATTTGCATTGCGTGGATTTGCCATGCCTTCCCTTGCCTGGATTTGTCTTACCTTGACTTGCCTTGACATGTCTGGATTTGCCCTGCCTGTATATGCCTTCTCTTACCTTGTCTGAATTTGCCTTCCCTGTATTTTCCTTGCCTTGCCTTGCCTAGATTTGACTTGCCTTGCCTTGCTTTGCCTGGATATGCATTGCCTGAATTTGTTTTGTTTTGTTTTGCCTTGCTTGGATTTTCCTTGCCTATATTTTCCTTGCGTTTCCCTGCTTGGATTTTTCTGTCATTGCCTTGCCTGAATTTTTCTTTTCTTGCCTTGCCTGGATTTGCCTTAACTGAATTAACCTTGCCTTGTCTTGCTGGATTTACCTTGCCTGGATGTGCCTTGCCAGGACTTTTCTTGCTTTGCTTTGCATGGATTTGCCTTTCCTTACCTTGACTTGCCTGGATTTGCCTTCCCTGGATTTGCCTTGCCTTGCCTTGCCTTGCCTGGATATGTCTTGCTAGTATTTGCCTTGCCTTGCGTTGCTTTGCCTAGATTTGCCTAGCCTAGATTTGCCTTACCTTGCCAGAATTTGTATTGCCTGGATTTGCCTTTCCTTTCCTTGCCTTGAGTTGCCTGAATTTGCCTTTACTGGTTTTGCCATGCCTTGCCTTCCCTTATCTGGATTTTCCTTTTCTTGTCTTTCCTTGCCAGGATATGCCTTTCTTGCTTATGCCATGCCTTCCCTTACCTTGCCGAAATTTGACTTTCCTGGATTTGCCTTGCCTTGTTTTGCCTGTCATGGATTTGCCTTGCCTGGATTTGCCTTGCCTGGATTTGACTTTCCTTGCCTTGCTTTGATATCACTTGCCTTACCTTGCCTTGCCTTGCCTGAATTTGCTGTGCCTGGATTTGCCTTGCATTACTTTGCCTTGATTTGTTTTCCTTGCTTTGACTGGATTTCCCTTGCATGGAATTGCTTTGCATTGCCTTGCCTGGATTTGCCTTGCCTTGCCTTTCTTTACGTTCTTGGATTTGCCTTGCCTTGTCTTGCCTTGACTTGTCTTGCCTTGCCTTAATATGCTTTGCCTAGATTTTCTTTGCCTTGCCTTGCCTGGCTTGTATTTGCCTTGCCTGGATTTGTCTTGCTTTGCCTTTTCTTTCCTGAATTTGCCTTTCCTGAATTTCCCTTGAATTTCCTGAATTTCCCTTGAATTAACTGGTTTTGCGTTGCCTGGATTTGCCTTGCATTGCCTTGCCTTGCCTTTCCTGGATTTGCCTTGCCTGCATTTGCCTTGCCTTGCTTTGCCTTGCTTTGCCTGGGTTTGCATTGAATGGATTTGTTTTGCTTTGCTTTGCCGTGCCAGGATTTTCCTTGCCTGGTTTTCCTTGCCTTGCCTAGATTTGTTTTGGCTAAATATGACTTGACTTGCCTTTCCATGCCTGGATTTGAATTGCATAAATTTGCCTTGCCTTCACTGGATTTGCCTTGCCTTGCCTTGCTTAGATTTGTTTTGCCTTCCTTTGAATTGCCTGAATTTGCCTTGCCTCCCTTGCCTTGCCTGGATTTGCCTTGCCTGGATTCGCCTTGCCTTACTGTGCCTTGCTTTGCCTTACGTTGCCAGGATGTGTCTTGCCTGGATTTGCCTTGCCTTGTTTTGCCAGGATTTGCCTTGCCTTGCCTGAGTTTGCCTTGCCTTACATGAATATGCCTTGCCTTGTCTTGCCTTGCCTTGTCTGGATTTGCATTGCCTGGATTTACCTTGCCTTGCCTTTCCTGGATTTGCCTTGCCTGGATTTGCCTTCCCTTGCCTTGCCTGGAATTGTCTTGCCTTGCTTTCTTTTGCCTGAGTTTGCCTTACCTGTATTTGCATTGACTAGATTTTCCTTACCTTGATTTGCCTTGTCTTGTCATGCTTTTACTGGGTTTGCCTTCCCTGTGTGTCCCTTTTCTTGCTTTGCTTTGCCTGGGTTTGCCTAGCCTGTGTTTGCTTCAACTTGCCTTGCCTTGCCTGGATGTTCCTTGCCTGGATTTTCCTAGCCTTGCTTTGCCTTGACTGAATTTGCTTCGACTTGCCTTGCCTTTACTGTATTTTCCTTGCCAAAATAGGCCTTGCCTTGCCTTGCTTTGTTTGAATTCTCCTTGCCTGGATTTGCCTTGCATTGCCTCATTTTGCCTGAATTTGTCTTGCATGAATTTTTCTTGCCATGCCTTGCCTTATCTGAATTAACCTTGCTTGGATTTACCTTGCCGTTCCTTGCCTTGCCTTACCTTACCTGGATTTGCCTTGCCTGAGTTTGCTTTAACTTGTCTTTCCCTGCCTGGATTTGCCTTGCCTGGATTTGCCTTGTCTGGATTTGCCTTGCCTGGGTTTGCCTTGCCTGGGTTTGCCTTGCGTTGCCTTGCCTGGATTTGCCTTGCCAAAATAGGCCTTTCCTTACCTTGCCCTGCCTTGCCTGAATTCTCCTTCCCTGGATATGCCTTGTCTAGCTTTGCCTTCCCTGGATTTTTTTTTTGCTTGGATTCTCCTTGCATGGATTTTCCTTGTCTAGCTTTGCCTTCCCTGGATTTGCCTTACCTTTTTATCTGGATTTGCCTTGCATTGCCTGGATTTGCCTTACCTTAACTTGCCTTGCCATGATTTGACTTGCATTTCCTTGACTTTTATGTATTTCCTAGCCTTGATTTACCTTGCCTTTCCTTGCCTTGCCTGGGTCGGACTTGCATAGATTTGCCTTGTGTTGCCTTGTTTTGCTTGAATTTGCCTTTTTTTTGTCTCGCCTGGATTTGCCTTGCCTTGCCCTGCCTGGATTAGCCTTCCCTGGATTTGAATTTCCTTGTGTTGCCTGTATTTGCCTAACCGGAATTTGCATTTTTTTGCATTGCTTGGATTTGATTTCCATGATTTGCCTTGCCTTGCCTGGATTTGCGTTGCCTTGCCTTGCCTTGCCTTTCCTAGGTTTGCCTTGCTTTGTTTTGCCTGAACTTGCCTTGCCTGGATTTACTATTCCTTGACTTGCCTGAATTTGCCTTGCCTTGACGTGCCTTACCTTGCCTGGATTTGACTTGCCTTTCCTTGACTGGATTTGCCATTCCTTGCCTTGTTTGGATTTGCCTTGCCTGAATTGGCCATGCCTTGCCTTGCTTGTATTTGCCTTGCTTCAATTTGCTTGCCTTACCTTGCTTTGCCGGGACTTCCCTTGCCTGGATTTGCCTTTTTTTCCTTTGCCTGAATTTGCCTTGTCTGAATATGCCATGCCTTCACTTGCGTGGATTTGCCATGTTTTGCCTCGCCCTTTCTAGATTTGCCTTGCCTGAATTTACCTTGCCATGCTGTGTCTTACCTGGATTTTCATTGCCTAGATTTGCCTTGTCATGTCATCTCTTCCCTGGATTTGGCTTGCCTTGATTTGCCTTGCCTTGCCATGCCTTCCTTGAATTTGCCCTGCTTAGATTTGCCTTGCTTTGCCTTGCATGGATTTGCCTTCCCTGTATTTTCCTTGCCTTGCTTTGCCTTGCCTGTATTGGTTTTACCTTGCCTTGTTTTTTTTGTTTTGGCCTCTCTTTCTTTTGCCTGGATTTGCCTTGTATTGACTTACCTTGCCTTACCTGGATTTGGGTTTCTTGAATTTTCCTTTACTTCCCTTGCACTGCCTGGATAGGCCTTGCCTGGATTTGAGTTTTCTGGATTTGCCTTGCCTTCCCTTGTGTTGCCTGGAATTTCCTTCTTTTGCCTTGACTTGCATTGCCTGGATTTGTTTCACCTTGGCTCCCATGGATTTGCCTTTCCTTGCCTTGCCTGGATTTGCCTTGTCTGGATTTGCCTTGCCTTGCCTTACCTGGATTTGCCTCTCCTCATTTTGCCTTGCTTGCCTATCCTGGATGTGCCTTTCCTTGCCTTGTCTGGAATCACCTTGTCTGGATTTGTCTTGCATTGCCTTGCATGGATTTGCTTTGCCTGCATTTGTTTTGCCTTGCTTTTCCTAGATTTGCCTTGCCTGGGTTTTCCTTCCTTTGCCTTGCCTTGTGTTGCCTTGAATTGCCTGAATTTGCCTCGCCTTCCCTTTCCTTGCGAAGATTTGCCTTGCCTTGCCTTGCCTAGATATGCTTTGCCTGGATTTGCCTTGCCTTGCCTTGCCTTTCTTGGATTTGCATTGTCTGGATTGCTCTTGCCTTGCCTTGTCTTGCCTTGCCTTTCTTGGATTTTTATTGTCTGGATTTACCTTGGCTTGTTTTGCCTTGCCTTGACTTTCTTGGATTTGCATTGTCTGGATTGCTCTTGCCTTGCCTTGCCTTGCCTTTCTTGGATTTTTATTGTCTGGATTTGCCTTGGCTTGTTTTGCCATGCCTTGCCTTGACTTGCATGGATTTGCCTTCCCTGGAATTGTTTTGCGTTTGCTTGCTTTGCCTGGATTTTCCTTGCCTTGCCTAGACGTGCCTTGTCTGGATTTGTTTTGCCTTCCTTTGCCTTGTTTGGATTTGTCTTGTCTGGATTTCCCTTGCATTGCCTTGCTTTGCCTTGCCCGAATTTGCCTTGCCTGGATTTGTCTTGCCTTGCCTTTCCTGGATTTGTCTTGCCTTGCCTTGCCTTGACTTTCCTGGATTTGTCTTGCCTGGATATTGCCTTGCCTTGCCTTTCTTTGACATGCCTGTGTTTGCCTTGCCTGGATTTGCCTTGCCTGCATTTGACTTGCCTTGCTTTGCCTGGATTTTCCTTGCCTGTGTTTGCCTTGCCTTGCCTTGACCTTTCTGGACTTTCTTGCCTGGATTTGCCTTGCCTTGCCTTTCTTCGACCTGCCTGTGTTTGCCTTGCCTGGATTTGTCTTGCCTTCCCTTGCATTGCCTAGATTTGTCTTGGCTTGCCTTGCCTGGGTATGCATTCCCTGGATTTGCCTTGCCTTGCTTGCCTTGCTTAAATTTGCCTTGTCTGAATTTCCCTTGCCTTGCCTTGGCTGGATTTGCCTTGTCTGGATTTCGCTTGCCTGGATTTGCCTTGCCTTTCCTGGATTTGTCTTGGCTGGATTTGCCTTGCCTTGCCTTTCCTTGCCTTGTCTTGCCTGGATTTGCCTTGCCTGGATTTGTTCTGCCTTCCCTTGCCTTGCCTACATTTGCCTTGCCTTTCCTTGCCTTGCCTGGATATGCCTAGCCTAAATTTGCCTTTATAGAATATCCTTGCTTTGCCTTGTTTTTCCTGGATTTGCCTTGTGTGGATTTGCCATTCCTTGTCTTGCCTGGATTTGCCTTGCTTTGACTTGACTTGACTTGACTTTCCTGTATTTGCCTTGCCTTGACCTGCCTGGATGTGTCTTTCATGGATTTGCATTTTCTTGCACTGCCTGGATTTGCCTTGTGTGAGTTTGTCTTTCCTGGCCTGGCTTTGTCTTGATGTATCTTACCTGGATTTTCCTTGCATTGTTTTGCCTAAATTTGCCTTGACTGAATTTCCTTTTCCTTGTCTTGTCTGGAATTACCTTTCCTTGACTTGCCTTGCTTGACTGGATTTGCCTTCCCTCGATTTGCCTTTCCTTTCCTTTCCTGGATTTGACCTTCCTTGCCTAGCGTGGATTTGCATTGCCTGGATTTGCCTTGCTTTGCCTTGCCTTACCTGGGTTTGCCTTGCCTGGATGTGTCTTGTGTTGCTTTGCCGTGCCTAAATTTGCCTTGCCTTGCCTTACCAGGCATGGATTTGCCTGGCCTAAATTTGCCTTTTCTTACCCGAATTCGCCACACCTTGCCTTGCCTGGATTTGCCTTGCTTTCTTTTGCATTGCCTAGATTTGCCATGGCTTGCATTGCCTGGATTTTCCTTGCCTTGCCTTGTTTAAAGTTGCCTCATCTAGATTTCTCTTGCCTTGTCTTTCCTGGATTTGCCTTGCCTGGATTAGTTTTGCCTTCCCTTGCCTTGCCTGCATTTGCCTTGCTTTGCCTGGATATGCCTTGCTGAAATTGCCTTTACTGAATTTGTGTTGCCCTGCCTTGTTTTCCATGAATATTCCTTGTGTGGATTTGCCTTTCCTCGTCGAACCTGGATTTACCTTGCTTTGACTTGACTTGTGTTGCCTGAATTTGCCTCGCCTTGACCTGCCTGAATTTGCCTTGCATGGATTTGCATTTCATTGCACTGCCTGAATTTGCCTTGTCTGGGTTTGCCTTGCCTTGATTTGCCTAAATTTGCCTTACCTGGATTTGCCTTGCCTGGTTTTGCCTTGCTTAAATTTGCCTTGTCTGGATTTCCCTTTCCTTGCCTTGCCTGGATTTGCTTTGCCTTGGCTTGCCTTTCCTGGATTTGTCTTGGCTGGATTTGCCTTGCCTTGCCTTGCCTTGCCTGAATTTGTTTTCCCTTCACTTGCTTGCCTGCATTTGCCTTGTCTTGCAATGCCTCGATATGCCTTTCGTGGATTTGCCTTTATTGAATTTGCCTTGCCATGCCTTGTTTTTCCTGGACTTGCCTTGTGTGAATTTGCCTTTTTTTTTGTCTTGCATGGATTTGCCTTGCTTCGACATGCCTTGCAATGCCTGTATTTTCCTTTCCTGCATTTGCCTTGCCTTGACCTGCCTGGATTAGCCTTCCATGGATTTACATTTCCTTGTGCCACCTGGATTTGCCTTGTCTGGGTTTGCTTGCCTTGCCTTGCCTGAATTTGCCTTATCTGGATTCGCCTTTTCTGGCCTGGCTTTGCCTTGACGTACCTTACCTGGATTTGCCTTGCATTGTTTTGCCTAAATTTGCATGACTGGATTTCCTATTCCTTGTCTTGTCTAAATTTGCATTGCCTTGACTTGCCTTGCTTGACTGGATTTGCCTTCCCTGGATTTGCCATGTTTTGCCTTTCCTGGATTTGCCTTTCCTTGCTTAGCTTAGATTTGCCTTGTCTGGATTTTTGTTCCCTTGCCTTGCCTGGATGTGCATTGCCTGCATTTGTCTTGCTTTGCCTTGCCTTGCCTGGTTTTGCCTTGCTTTGCTTTGCCTGGATTTGCCTTGCCTTGCCTTACATTGCCTTACATTGCATGGATTTGCCTTACACTGCCCTGCCTGAATTTAGCTTGCCTTGACTTACCTTGCCTAAATTTGCCTTGCCTTACCTGAATTTGCCTTGCCTTGCCTTGCCTCACCTGGATTTGCGTTGCCTGATTTGTCTTGCTTTGCCTTCCCAGGAATTGCCTTGCTTTGCCTTTTCTTGCTTGAATTTACCTTGCCTGGATTTGCTTTGCCTTGCCTTGGCTTGCCTAGAAATGCCTAGCCTAGATATGCCTTGCCTGGATTTGCCTTGCCTTGCTTTGCCTTGCTTGGTTTTTCCTTGTCTGGGATTCTTTTGCCTTGTCTTGCCTTGCCTGAATTTGCCTTGCCTGGATTTGTCTTGCCGTGCCTTGCCTTGCCTGAATTTCTTTTGCCTGGATTTGCCTTTCCTTGCCTTGCCTGGATTTTCCTTTCCTTGCCTTGCCTTGATTTTTCTTCATTGCCCTTCCTTTCCTGGATTTGTCTTGCCTAGATTTGCCTTGCCTTGCTTGACGTGACTTGCTTGGATTTGCCTTGCCTAGATTTGCTTTGTTTCCCTTGGCTTGCCTGGATTTGACTTGCTTTGCTTTGCCTAAAAATGTCTTGCCTGGGTTTGCCTTGCATTGCTTTACCTTACTTGGATTTGCCTTGTCTGGATTTCCCTTGATTTGCCTTTCCTTGATTGGATTTGCCTTGCCTTGCCTTGCCTGAATATTCCTTGCCTTGCCTTGTGTGGCCTGGATTTCCTTTGCCTAAATTTCCCTTGACTTTCCTTGCCTTGCCTGGTTTTGCTTTGCCTGTATTTGCCTTGTATTGCCTGCATTTGCCTTGCGTTGCTTTACCTTGCGTGGATTTGCTTGCCTGCATATGCCTTGCCTTGCCTTGCGTTGCCTGAATTCTCCTTCCCTAAACTTGCCTTCCCTAGCCTTACCTTTCCTGTATTTGCCTTGTCTGGATTTGCCTTGGTTTGCCTGGTTTTACCTTACCTTCCCTTGCCTTGTTTGGATTTGCCTTGCCTTGCCTTTCTTGTATTTGATGTGCCTTGATTTGCCTTGCCTTTTTTTGCCTTAGCTGGATTTCCCTTGCCTGGATTTGCCTTGTCTGGATTTGCCTTTACTGGATGTAGCTTACCTTGCCTTGTTTTCCGTGGATTTGACTTGCATGGGTTTGCCTTTTTTTGTCTTGCCTGTGTTTGTCTTGCTTTGACTTGCCTTGCGTTGCCTGGATTTGCCTTGCCTTGACCTGCTTGGATTTTCCTTGCATGGACTTGCATTTACTTGCACGGACTTCCATTTCCTTGCACTACCTGGATTTGCCTTATCTGGTTTTGCCTTGCCTTGCCTTGCCTTGCCTGGATTTGACTTTCTTTTGCCTTGCTTTGCCTTGACGCGCCTTACTTGGATTTGCCTTGCAGTGTTTTGCCTAAATTTGCGTAGACAGGATTTCCTTTTCCTTGTATTGCCTGGATTTGCCTTGACTTGCCTTGCCTTGCTTGACTGGATATTCCTTTTCTGGATTTGCCTTGCCTTGCCTCTCCTGGATTTGCCTTTCCTTGTATTGCCTGGATTTGCCTTGTCTGGATTTGCGTTGCCTTGCTTTGCCTTGCCGGGATTTGTTTTGCCCGAATTTCCCTTGCCTTGCCTTAACTTGCATGAATTTGTCTTGCATTGTCTTGCCTAAATTTGCCTTGCCTTACCTGAATTTGCCTTGTTCTGGCTTGCCTGGGTTTGCGTTGCCTGTTTTGCCTGGCTTTGCCTTACCTGTAATTGCCTTGCTTTGCCTTTCCTTGCTTGAATTTGTCTCGCCTGGATTTGCCTTGCCATGTTTTGTCATTTTTTGCCTAGCCTGGATTTTCTTTGCCTTGCTTAGCCTTGTCTGAATTTGCCTTGCCTTGATTTGCCTTGACTGGATTTGTCTTGCCATGCCTTGCCTGGATATGTCTTGCCTGGATCTGACTTGCCTTGCTTTGCCTGAATTTGCCTTTCCTGGTTTTGCCTTGAATTCTTTTGCCTTGCCTGAATTTGCCTCTCCTTGCCTTAACTTGCATGGGTTTGTCCTGCATTGCCTTGCCTGGATTTGTTTTGCCTTTCCTTGCCTTGCCTAAATTTGCCTTGCCTTACCTGAATTTGCCTTGCCTTGCACTGCCTAGCCTGGATTTGCATTGACTGTATTTGCCTGGCCTGGCTTTGCCTGAAATTGCCTTGCTTTACTTTTTTTTGCTTTAATTTGCCTTGCCTGATTTACCTTTCCTTGCCTTGCCTGACTTGGATTTGCCTTGTGTGGATTTCCCTTGCCTTGCCCTGCCTTTCCTGGATTTGTCTTGCCTGGATTTGCCTGGCCTTGCCTTGCCCTGCCCTGCCCTGACTTGCCTGAAGTTCACTTGCCTGGATTTGTATTGTTTTCCCTTGCCTTGCTTGAATTTGCCTTACCTTGCTTTGCCTGGATTTCCCTTGCCTTGCTTTGCCTTGCTCGGATTTGCATTGTCTGGATTTCCCTTGCTTCGCCTAGCCTTTCCTGTATTTGCCTTGCCTTGCCCTGCCTTGCCTTGTCTTGCCTGGATTTCCTTTGCCTGGATATGCCTTGCCTTGCCTTGCTTGCATTTGCCTTGCCTGGATTTGACTTGCCTAAATTTGCCTTTCGTTGCATTGCCTGCATTTGCCTTGCCTTGCTTTAAATTGCCTGGATTTGCTTGCCTAGATATGTTTTGCCTTGCCTTGTGTTGCTTGAATTCTCCTTGCCTGGAGTTGCCTTGTCTAGCCTTGCCTTACCTGGATTTGACTTGACTGGATTTGCCTTGCCTTGCCTTGCCTGTATTTGATGTGCCTTGATTTGCCATGCCTTTTTTTGCCTTATTTTAATTTCCCTTTCCTGGATTTGCCTTGTCTGGATTTGTCTTTACTGGATTGCCTTGTCTTGCCTTGTATCCCCTGGATTTGCCTTGCGTGGATTTGCCTTTCTTTGTCCTGCCTTGATTTGACTTGTTTGACCTGCCTTGCGTTACCTGAAATTACCTTGCTTTGACTTGTTTTGCGTTGCCTAGATTTGCCTTGCTTTGATCTGCCTGGATTTGCCTTGCATGGACTAGCATTTTCTTGCACTGCCTGGATTTTCCTTGTCTGGCTTTGCCTTGCCTTGCCTTGCCTGGATTTGCCTTTCCTTGCCTTGCTTTATCTTGAAGTGCCTTACCTGTATTTGCCTTGCAGTGGTTTGCCTAAATTTGCCTAGACTGAATTTCCTTTTTCTTGTCTTGCCTGGATTTGCCTTGCCTTGACTTGCCTTGCTTGACTGAATTTGCCTTTTCTAGATTTGCCTTTCCTTGTCTTTCCTGAATTTGCCTTTCCGTGTCTAGGGTGGATTTGCCTTCTCTGGATTTGCGTTGCCTTGACTTGCCTGGATTTGCATTTCCTGGATTTGTCTTGCTTTGCCTTGCCCTGCCTGGATTTGCTTTGCCTGGATTTGCCTTGTTGATTGCCTTGGCTGTATTTGCGTTGCCTGGATTTACATTGCCTTTCCTCTCCTGGAATAGCCTTGCCTTGCCTTGTCTAGAATTGCCTTGCTTTGCTTTTCCTTGTCTGAGTTTGCCTTGCCTGGATTTGGCATGCCTTGCCTCACCTTGCCTGGCTTTGCATTGCCTGAATTTGCCTTGTTTTGCCTAGCCATGCCTGGATTTCATTTGCTTGAAATTCTCTTTCCTAGATTGGCCTTTCTTTGCCTTGCCAGGATTTGCCTTGTTTTGCCTGGCAGTGCCTGGATTTGTCTTTCCTTGCCTTGCCTGGATTCACCTTGTCTGGCATTGCCTTGAATTGCCTTGCCTAAATTTGCATTGCCTGGATTTTTCTTGCCTTGCCATGCCTTCCCGGGATTCGCCTTGCCTAGATTTGCCTTGCCTGGATCTACCTTGCCTGACCTTGCAATACCTAAATTTGCCTTCCCTGTATTTCCCTTGTCTGGGTTTGCCTTGCCTGTATATGTCTTATCTTGACTTGTTTTTCCTGGATTTGCCTTTCTTTGTTTTTCCTGGATTTGCCTTGCCTCGCTTAGACTTGTCTGAATTTGCTTTGCCTTGACTGAATTTGCCTTGCCTGGATTTGCCTTGCCTAGCATTGCCTTACCTGGATTTGCCTTGTCTGGGTTTGCCTTGCCTTGCCTGGGTTTCCCTTGCCTTCCCTTGCCTTCCCTTGCCTTGCCTGTATTTACCTTGCCTTGCTTTGCCTTTCCTGTGTTTGATGTGCCTTGATTTTCCTTTCCTTTACTTGCCTTGCCTGTTTTTCCCTTTCCTGAATTTGTCTTGTGTGGATTTACCTTTACTGGATTTGTCTTTCCTTGCCTTGTTTTCCCTAGATTTGCCTTGCGTGGATTTGCCTTTCCTTGTCTTGCCTGAATTTGCCTTGCTTTGACTTGCCTTGCGTTGCCGGGATTTGCCTTGCCTTGACCTGCATGGATTTGCCTTGTGTGGTTTGCCTTGCCTTGCTTTGCCTGGATTTGCCTTTCCTGGCCTTGCTTTGCCTTGACGTGACTTACCTGGACTTACCTTGCATTGTTTTGCCTACATTTTTCTTGACTGGATTTTCTTTTATTGTCTTCCCTTGATTTGCCTTGCCTTGACTTGCCTTGCTTGTCTGGATTGCCTTGCCTTGCCTTGCTTTGCCTGGATCTGCCTTGTCTTGCCTAGCCTTGCGTAAATTTTCTTTTCATGGATTTTTTTGCCTAGATTGGCCTTGCCTTGCCTTTCCTGAATATGCCTCTCCTAAATCTGCCTTGTCTTGCATTGCCTGGATTTGTATTTCCTTGATTTGCCTTGCTTTGCCATACCTTGCCTGGATTTGCCTTCCCTGTATTTTCTTTGCCTTTCTCTACCTTGCCTGGGTTTGCGTTACCTGTATTTGCCTTAAATTGCCTTGTTTTTACTGGATTTTCCTTTCTTTGTTTTCCTGAATTTGCCTTCCTCTGACTTGCATTGCCTTGCCTGGATTTGTGTTTCCTGGATTTGCCTTGACTTTCCTTGCGTTTCCTGGATTCACCTTGCATGGATTTTTTCTGTCTCACCTTGACGTGCCTTGCGTGGATTTGCCTTGCATTGCCTTCCCTGAATTTGCCTTTCTTTGCTTTGCCTGGATTTGCCTTGCCTGAATTTGTATCGCCTGGATTTGTCTTGCCTTGATTTGCCTTGCCTTGCCTGGATTTGCCTTGCCTTCCCTTGCCTTGCCTAGATTTTCCGTGCCTTTCCTTGCCTAAATTTGCCTTTCCTTGCCTTGCCTGGATTTGCCTTGTATGGATTTTCCTTGCCTTGCCTTGCCTGGATTTGCATTGTCTGTATTTGCCTTGCTTTGACTTGCCTTGCCTGGATTTGCCTTACCTGGATTTACCTCTCCTTGTTTTGCCTGGATTTGCCTTGACTTGCTTTGCCTTGTCTGAATTTGCCTTGCCTTACTTGAATTTGCCTTACCTTGCCTTGCCTGGATTTGCGTTGCCTGGATTCATCTTGTTTTTCCGTTCCTGGATTTGCCTTGCCTGGATTTGTCTTGCCTTGGCTTTCCTGGATTTCTATTGTCTGGATTTCCCTTGCCTTGCTAGGCCTTGCCTGGATTTGCCTTGCCTAGATATTCCTTGCCTGGTTTGCCTGATTTGCCTTGCCTGGATTTGCCTTTCTGTGCCTTGCTTTGTCTTGACGTGCCTTTCCTGGATTTGTCTTGCATTGTTTTGGCTGAATTTGCCTTGAATTAATTTCCTTTTCTTTGTCTTGCCTTGATTTGCCTTTCCTTGACTTGCCTTGCTTAATTGAATTTGCGTTGGATAAATTTGCCATGACTTACCTTGCTTGACTGGCTTTGCCTTTCCTTGCATAGGGTGGATTTGTTTTGCCTGGATTTGTGTTGTCTTGCCTTGCCTGGATTTGTGTTGCCTGGATTTTCCTTGCTTTGCCTTGCCTTGCCTGGATTTGCCTTATCTGGAGTTGCCTTGCCTTGATTTGCCTTAAATTGCTTTGCCTTGCCTGAGTTTGCCTTGCCTTGCCTGAATTTGCCTTGCCTTGCCTGAGTTTGCCTTGCCTTGCCTGAATTTGCCTTGCCTTACCGGAATTTGACTTGCCTTGCCGTGCCTCACCTTGCCTGCATTTGCGTTGTCTGGATTTGTCTTGCCTTGCCTTGCCTGGAATTGCCTTGCTTTGCCTTTTCTTGCCTGAGTTTGCCTTGCCTGGATTTGCCTTTCCTTGTCTCGCCTTGCCTGGATTTGCATTGCCTGGATTTGTCTTGCCTTTTCTAGCATTGTCCGCATTTACCTTGCCTGGATTTTCCTTGCCTCGATTTGCCTTTCCTTGCCTTGCCTGGATTTGCCTTTTCTTCCCTTGCTTGGATTTGCCTTGTCTGGCATTGCCTTGAATTGTCTTTCCTAAATTTGCATTTAATGGATTTTCCTTGCCTTTCCATGCCTTCCCTGGATTTGCCTTGCCTAGATTTGCCTTACCTTGCCTTCTCTGGATTTGCCTTTCCATGCCTTGCCTCGATTTGTCTTCCCTGTATTTCCCTTGCCTTGCCTAAGTTTGCCTTACCTATCATTGCCTTACCTTGCCTTGTTTTTCCTGGAATTTCCTTTTTTTGTTTTCCTGAATTTGCCTTGCCCTGACTTGGCTTGCCTTTCCTGGATTTGCTTTGCCTTCCCTTGCGTTGCTTGATTTACTTTCTTTGGATTTTGTTTGTTTTGCCTTGACTTGCCTTACCTGGATTTGCCTTGCATTGTTTTCCCTGAATTTTCCTTTCCTTGCATTGCCTGGATTTGCCTTGCCTGAATTTTCCCTGTCTTACCTTGACATGCCTTGTGTAAATTTGCCTTGCATTGCCTTCCCTGGATTTGCCTTTTCTTAATTTTCCTGGATTTGCCTTGCCTGGATTTGTTTTGCCTTGATTAGCCTTGCCTTCATTTGCCTTTACTTGCATGGATTTGCCTTGCCTTGCCTGGATTTGCTTTGCCTTGCCTTGCCCTGCCTTGCTGTGATTTGCCTTGTCTGGATTTCCCTTGCCTTTGCCTTGTCTGGATTTGCCTTGCATAGATTTGGCTTGCCTTGCCTTGCCTAGATTATCCGTGCCTGGTTTTGCCTTGCCTTGCCTTGCCTGGATTTGCTTTGCCTGGATTTATTTTGACTTTCCTTGACTTGCCTGGATTTGCCTTTCCATGCTTTGTCTTGCTTAGATATGCCTTTCCTGGATTTGCCTTGTCTTGCTTTGCCTTGCTTGGATGTGCCTTGTCTGGATTTCCCTTGCCTTTCCTTGCCTGGATTTTTCTTGCCTAAATTTACCTTGGTTTGCCTTGCCTTGCCTGATTTTCCTTACCTTACCTTGCGTTGCCGTGCCTGGATTTGCCTTGCCTTAATTTGCCTTGCCTTGCCTGGATTTGCCTTGCCTTGCTTTGCCTTGTGTGGACTTGCGTTGCTTTTACTTGCCTTGTCTTTTGTTGCCTGGGATTACTTTGCCCGTATTTGCCTTGCCTTGTCTTGCCTAGAATTGCCTTACTTTGCCTTTTTTAGCTTGAATTTGCCTTGCCTGGGTTTTCCTTGCCTTGCCTCTCCTTGCCTGGATTTGCCATTTCTGGATTTTCCTTGCCTTGCTTTGTCCTTATTTACCTAGCCTGGATTTGCCTTGCCTTGCTTAGACTTGTCTGAACTTTCTTAGCCTTGCCTTGACTTGCCTTGCCTGAATTTTTCTTGACTTGCCTTCCCTTGCCTGTATTTGCCTTGCCTTGCTTTGTTTTTCTTGGATTTGCTTGCCTGAATGAATATGCCTTGCTTTGCCTTACCTTTCATTGATTCTTTTTGTCTGGATTTACCTTGCCTACCCTGCCTTACCAGGATTTGCCTTGTCTGAGTTTGCATTGCCTTGTCTGGGTTTACCTTACCTTTCCTTTCTTGCCTGGATTTGCCTTTTCTTGCCCTGCCTTTCCTGTTTTGATGTGCGTTGATTTGCCTTCCCTTTGTTTTGCCTTGCCTGGGTTTCTGTTGCCTGACTATGCCTTGTCTGGAATGGCCTTTACTGGATTTGCCTTACCTTTCTTTGTTTTCCCTGGATTTGCCTTTCGTGGAATTGCTTTTACTTGTCTTGCCTGGATTTTCCTTGCTTTGACTTGCCTTGTGTTGCCTGAATATGACTTGCCGGCAATTGCCTTTTGTTGACCTGCCTGGATTTGCCTTGCATGTATTTGCATTTCCTTGACTGCCTGGATTTACCTTGTTTGGATTTGCCTTGCCTTGCCTAGCCTGGATTTTCTTTCCTTGCCTTGCTTTGCCTTGACGTGCCTTATTTATATTTGCCTTGCATTGTTTTGCCTTAATTTGCCCTGACTGAATTTCCTTTTCCTTGCCTTGCCTGGATTTCTCTTGCCTTGACTTGCCTTGCTTAAATGGATTTGCCTTGCTTGATTTGCGTTGCCTTGCCTTGCCTTAATTTGCCTTGCTTTGCCTTGCTTTACCTGGATTTTCTTTGTCTGTATTTGCCTTGCCTTGCTTTGTCTGGATTTGCCTTTCCTGTATTTGCCTTGAATTGCTTTACCTTGTCTGAATTTGCCTTGCCTTGCCTTACCTTGCATGAATTTGCCTTGCATTGCCTTGCCTGGATTTGACTTGCCTTGCCTTGCCTAATTCGCCTTATTTGAATTTGCCTTGCCTTGCCTTGCATGGCCTGGATTTGTGTTGCCTGTAATTGCCTTGCCTTGCCTTTCCTTGCCTTGCCTGTAATTGCCCTGCTTTGCCTCTTCTTACTTGAATTTGCCTTGCCTGGATTTGCATTGGCTTGCCTTGCCTTTCCTGGATTTGTCTTTTCTGGATTTGTGTTGCGTTGCTTTTTTCTTATTTGCCTAGCCTGGATTTGCCTTGCCTTGCTTAGCCTTGTCTGAATTTGCCTTGCCTTGCCTGAAATTGCCCTGCCTGGATTTGCCTTGCCTGGATTTGCCTTGCCATGCCTTGCCTGAATTTGCCTTGCCTTGCCTGAAATTGCCCTGCCTGGATTTGCATTGCCTGGATTTGCCTTGCCATGCCTTGCCTGAATTTGCCTTGCCTAGATTTGCCTTGCCTTGCTTTGCCTGGATTTGCCTTGCCGGGATTTGACTTGCCTCACTTTGCCTTGGCTGAATTTGCTTTCCCTTGCCTTAACTTGCCTGGATTTGCCTTGCCTTGCCTTGCCTGAATTTGCCTTGCCTTGCCTTGCCTGAATTTGCCTTGCCTTGCCTTGCCTTGCCTTGCTTTGCCTTGCCTTGCCTTGCCTTGCCTGGATTTGCGTTGCCAAGATTTACCTTTCCTTTCCTTTCCTGAATTTGCCTGGCCAGGATGTGCCTTCTCTTGCTTAGCCTTGTCTGAATTTGCCTTGTCTAAATTTTTCTTGCCATGACTTTCCTGGATTTGCCTTGCCTTGCTTTGCCTGGATTTGCCTTCCCTGGATTTGCCTTGCCTGAATTTGCCTTGCCTGAATTTTCCTTGTTTTATTTTAACTTGCCTGTATGTACCTTGCCTGAGTTTCCCTTGCCTTGCCTTGCCTGGATTTGCCTTGCCTTGACTTGCCTTGGTTGGATTTGCCTCGCCTGAATTTGCCTTGCCTTGCCTGGATTTGCCTTGCCTTGCTTTGCCTTGCCTAAATTTGCTTGCCTGGATATGCCTTGCCTTCCCTTGCCTAAATTCTCCTTGCCTTGATTTTCCTTGCCTAGCCTTGCCTAACCTGGATTTGCCTTGCCTTGCTTGAGTTTACTTTGCCTTGCCTTTCCTTTATTTGATCTGCCTTGATTAGTCTTGCCTTGCCTTACCTGGATTTCTTTTGCCTGGATTTGCCTTGTCTGCATTTGCCTTTACTGGATATTTCTTGCTTTGCCTTGTTTTCCCTGGATTTGTCTAGCGTGTATTTGCCTTTTCTTGTCTTGCCTGGTGTTTCCTTCCTTTGACTTGCCTTGAGTTTCCTGGATTTGCCTTGCCTTACCTTGCATGGATTTGTATTTCCTGGATTTACATTGCCTTGCTATGCCTTGCCTGGATATGCCTCGCCTAGATTTACCTTGCCTTTCCTTTTCTGGATTTGCCTTGCCTTGTTTTGCCTGGAATTGCCTTGCTTTGCCTTGCCTGGATTTGCCTTCCCTGTATTTCCCTTGCCTTGATTTGCCTTGCCTAAGTTTGCCTTACCTGTATTTGTTTTACCTTGCCTTGTTTTTCCTGGATTTTCCTTTCTTTGTTTTCCTGAATTTGCCTTGCCCTGGCTTGCCTTGCCTTGCCTGGATTTGCGTTTCCTGGATTTGTCTTTCCTTACCTTGTGTTGCCTGGATTTACGTTGCCTGGATTATTTTTGTCTTGACTTGACTTGCCTTGCATAAATTTGCCTTGCATTTCCTTCCATGGATTTGCCTTTCCTTGCATTGCCTGGATTTGCCTTACCTGCATTTGCTTGACTTGCTTTGCCTGGATTTGCCTTGCCTTGCCTTTTCTTTCCTGGATTTGTCTTGCCTGGATTTGCCTTGCCTTGACTTACCTTGACTTGCCTGGATTTGCCTTGCCTGGATTAACCTTGCATTCCTTTGCCTTGCCTAGATTTGTGTTGCCTTGACTTGCCTGGATATGCCTTGCCTGGATGGCTTTGCCTTTTCTTGCTTGGATTTGCCTTGTCTGGATTTCCATTACCTTTGCCTTGCTTAACTTTGCTTTGCCTGTATTTGCCTTGCCTTTTCTTGACTTTGCTGGATTTTCCTTGCCTGAATTGCCTTGCTTTGCCCTACCATGACTTGCCTGGATTTGTATTGCCTTCTCTTGCCTTACCTGTATTTTCTTTTTCTTCCCTTTCCTTTCTTAAATATGCCTTGCCTGAATTTGCCTTTCTTTGCTTTGCCTTGCTTGGATTTGCATTGTCTAGATTTCCCTTGCCTTGCCTTGCCTGGATTTTCCTTGACTGGATTTGCCTTACCTTGCCTTGCCTTGCCTTGACTTACCTGGATTTACCTTGCCTTGCCTTGCCTTGTATTGCCTGGATTTACCTTGCCTGGATTTTCATTGTCTTGCCTTGCCTTGCCTTGCCTGGATTTGCCTTGACTGCATTTGCCTTGACTTGCTTTGCCTCGATTTGCCTTGCATGGGTTTGTTTTGCCTTGCCTTTTCTTTCCTAGATTTGTCTTGCCTGAATATGCCTTGCCTTGTTTTGCCTTGACTTGCCTGGTTTTGCCTTGCCTGGATTTGCCTTGCTTTCTTTTGCCTTGCCTGGATTTGCCTTGCTTTCTTTTGCCTTGTCTAGATTTGCCTTGCCTTTGCCATGCCTTGATATGCCTTGCCTGGATTTGCCTTACCTTACCTTGTCTTGCTTGGATTTGCCTTGTCTGAATTTCCCTTCCCTTTCTTTGCCTGAATTTGCCTTTCCTGGATTTGCACTGCCTTGCCTTACCTTTCCTGGATTTGTCTTGACTGAATTAGCCTTCCCTTGCGTTGCCGTGACTTGCCTGGATTTGCCTTGCCTTGCCTTGCCTGAATATGCCTTGTCTGGATATCTTTTGCATTGCCTTGCCTGGATTTGCCTTCCCTTTCCATGTCTTGTTTAAATTTGCCTTGACTGGTTATGCCTTGCCTTGCTTTGCCTGGATTTTCTTGGCTGATTTGCCTTAAATTGCTTTTTCTTGCCTGACTTTTCCTTTCCTTGCCTCACCTTGCCTGCATGTGCCTTGCCTGGATTTGTGTTGCCTTTTCTTGCCAAGATTTGCTTTGCCTTGATATGCCTTGCCTTTCCTCGCCTTGCCTGAATTTGCCTTGCCTTGTCTTGCCTTCCCTGGATTTGTCTTTCCTGAATTTGCCTTGCATTGACTGGATTTGCCTTGCCTGGATTTGCCTTTCCTTTCATTGCCTGGATTTGCCTTGCCTTGCTTGCCTTGCCTGGATTTGCCTTTCCTTGCCTAGCCTGGATTTGCCTTGCCTTGCCTTGCCTGGATTTGCATTGCCTGGATTTGCCTCGTCTTGACTTGCCTTGATTGGTTTTTCCTTACCGGGATTTGCCTTGCCTTGCCTGGATTTGCCTTTCCTGGATTTGCCTTGCCTTGCCTGGATTTGTTTTGCCTTTTTTTGCATTGCCTGGATTTGCCTTGTCGGGATTTGCCTTGACTTGCCTTGTTTTTCCTGGATTTGCCTTGCCTGGATTTGACTTTTTTTTTTTGCCTTGCTTTGATATCCTTTCCCGTACCTTGTTTTGACTTTCCTGGATTTGCCTTTCGTAGATTTGCCTTGCCTTGCCTTGCCAGGATATACCTTGCCTGGATTTACCTTGACTTGCCTTTTCTTGTTTGGATTTTCCTTGTCTGGATTTCCCTTCCCTTGTTTTGCCTGGACTTGCCTTGACTGGATTTGCCCTGCCTTGTCTTTCCTTTACTGGATTTGTGTCCCTGGACTTGCCTTGATTTGCCTTGCATTGCCTTGCCTGGATTTGTTTTGCCTTCCCTTGCCTTGCCTGGATTTGTCTTGCTTTTCTTTCTCTTACTTAAATTTGCCTAGTCTTGATTTTCCTTGCCTTGCCTTGCCTGGATTTGCCTTGCCGAGATTTGCTTTGCTTTGCCTTGCATTGCCTGAATTTGCCTTGTCTTGCCTCGATATTCCTTGCCTGTATTGGTCTTGCCTTGCCTTGCCTTGACTGGATTTGCCATGCCTAGATTTGCCTTGCCTGGATGTGTCTTTCCTTGCCTTGTCTGGATTTACCTTGTCTGGGTATGCCTTGCCTTGCCTACATTTGCTTTGCCTTGATTTACCTGAATATGCCTTGCCTGGGTTTGCCTTGCTTGTCTTGCCTTTTCTGGATTTGTCTTGCCTGGATTTGCCTTGCCTTGCCTTGCCTTGTCTTTCCTGGATTTGCCTTGTCTGGATTTGCCTTGTCTTCTCTTGCCTTGCCTAAATTTACCTTGCCTTGCCTTGCCTAGATATGCTTTGCCTGAATTTGCCTTGCGTTGCCTTGCCTTACTTGAATTTGCCTTGTCTGGATTTCCCTTGCCATGCATTGCCTGCATTTTCGTTGACTTGCCTTACCTTTCTTGGATTTGTCTTGCCTGGATTTGCCTTGCCTTACCTTGCCTTGCCTTGACTGGATTTGTTTTGCCTTCCCTTGTCTTGCCTGAATTTGCCTTGACTTGATATGCCTTGACTAAATTTGCCTTCCCTTGCCTTGCCTTGACTTGCGTGGATTTGCCTTGCCTGGATTTGTTTTGCCTTCTCTTGTCTTGCCAGAATTTGCCTTGCCTTGCCTTGCCTTGCCTGGATATGCCTTGACTGGATTTGCCTTGCCTTGTTTGCCTTGCTTAGATTTGTCTTGTCTGAATATTTTTGCCTTGCCTTGCCTGGATTTGCCTTGCCTGGATTTGTTTTGCCTAGCCTGGATTTGTTTTTCCTTGCCTTGCCTTGCCTTGCCTAAATTTGCCTTGCCTTGCCTTGTCTTGCCTGGATTTGACTTGACTAAATTTGCCTTGCCTTGCCTTGATTTGCGTTGCCTGGATTTTCCTTTTTTTGCATTGCCTGGGTTTGCTTTGCCTTTCTTTGCCTTACCTGAATTTCCATGCCATACCTGGATAAGTCTTGCCTTGCCTTGCCTTGTCTGGATTCTCCTTGCCTCGATTTGACTTGCCTTTATTTGCCTTGCCTAGATTCCTTTGCCTGGATATGCCTTTCGTTTTTTGCCTTGCCCTGATTCTCAGTGCCTGGATTTGCCTTGCCTAGCATTGCCTTAACTGTATTCGCCTTGTTTAGATTTGCCTTGCCTTGCCTGGGTTTACCTTGCCTTCCCTTGCTGTGCCTGGATTTGCCTTGCCTTTCCTGTATTTGATGTGCCTTGATTTGCCTTGCCTTTCTGTGCCTTACCTGGATTTCCCATACTTGGATTTGCCTTGCCTGGATTTACCTTTATGGGATTTGCCTTGCCTTGCCTTGTTTTCTCTTGATTTGCCTTGCATGGATTTTCCTTTTTTTTTGTCTTGCCTGGATTTGCCTTACTTTGACTTGCCTTGCCTTGTTCTCTCTTGATTTGCCTTAAGTGGATTTGCCATTTTTTCTGTCTTGCCTGGATTTGCCTTACTTTGACTTGCTTTGCCTGGATTTGTTTTGGCTGGATATGATTTGACTTGACTTGCCATGCCTGGATTTGCATTACATGGGTTTGAATTTCCTTGCACTGCCTGGATTTGCCTTGTCTGGGATAGCCTTGCCTTGCCTTGACTGGATTTGCCTTGCCTGGATTTGCCTTTCCTTCCCTTGCTTTGCCTTGACGTGCCTTATCTGGATTTGCCGTGCATTGTTTTGCCTAAATTTGCCTTGATTGGATTTTCTTTTACTTGCCTTTCCCGGATTTGCCTTGCCTTGACTTGCCTTGCTTGACTGGATTTGCCTTGGCTTGCCTTGCCTAAATTTGCCTTTCCTTACCTAGCGTGGATTTGCCTTGTCTGGATTTTCGTTGCCTTGCCTTGCCTGGATTTGACTTGCCTGGATTTGCCTTGACTTGCTTTGCCTGGATTTGCCTTGCCTGGATTTTTCTTGAGTTGCTTTGCCTTGCCCGAATTTACCTTGCCTTGCCTTACCTTGTCTGAATTTGCCTTGCCTTTATTTGCCTTGCCTGTATTTGCCTTGCCGGGATTTGCCTTGCCTTGCCTTGATTTGCCTTGGTTTACCTCAATTTGCCTTGCCTCGCCTTGCCTTGCCTGTATTTGCCCTGCCTGTATTTGTCTTGCCTTGACTTGCCTTGAATTGCCTTGCATTGCCTTTATTTGCTTGAATTTGCATTGCCTGGATTTGCCTTGCCTTGCCTCACTTTGCCTGGATTTGTCTTTTCTGGATTTGCCTTGACTTGCTTTGTCCTTATTTCCCTAGCCTGGATTTACCTTGCCTTGCTTAGACTTGTCTGAATTTGCTTTGCCTTGCCTGAATTTGCCTTGCCTGAATTTGCCTTGCCATGCCTTGCCAGGATTTGCCTTACATGGATTTGCTTTGCCTTGCTATGCCTGGATTTGCCTTGCCTGGATTTTGCTTGAATTGCTTTGTCTTGCCTAAATTTTCCTTGCCTTGCCTTACCTTGCCTCGATTTGCCTTGCCTGGATTTGCCTTGCTTTGCATTGCATTGTTAGGATTTACCTTGCCTTGCCTGAATTTAAATTGCCTTACCTGAATTTGCCTTGCCTTGCCTGTATTTGCATTGCCTGGATTTGCCTTGCCTTGCCTTGCCTAGCCTTGCCTGGATTTCCCTTGCCTGGATTTCCCTTGCCTTGTTTTGCCTTGCTTTGCCTGAATTTGCCTTGTCTTACCTGAATTTCCATTGCCTTTTTTGCCTTACCTTGCGTGGATTTGCGTTGCCTTGATTTACCCTGACATTTTTTTCTTGATATGCCTTGGTTTGCCTTGCCTGGAATTGACTTGCTTTCCCTTTCCTTGCCTGAAATTGCCTTGTCTGGATTTGCCTTGCCTTGCCTGGATTGTCCTTGTGTTACCTTGCCTTGCCTTGCATTGCCAGAATTTTCCTTGCCTTGTTATGCCTGGATTTGTCTTGTCTGGTATTGCCTTGCATTGCCTTGCTTGGGTTTGCCTTTCCTGGATTTGCCTTGCCTTGTTTTTCCTGAATTTCCCTTTCCTTACCTGAGTTTGCCTTGTGTCAGCTTGTCGTGCCTGGATTTGCGTTGCCTGAATTTGCCTTGCCTTGCCTTTTCTGAATTTGCCTTGCCTGGATTTGTCTTGCTGTGCTTTGCCTGGATTTGCCTTGCCTGGATTTGCATTGCTTTGCCTCGTCTTGTCTTAATGTTCCTTGCCTTGATTTGCCTTGCCTTGCCTCAACTTGCCTGGATTAGCCTTGCCTAGATTTGCCATATTTTGCATTTCATTGCCTGGATTTGCATTGTCTGGATTTGTTTTGCTTTGCATTGCCTTGACTGGATTTGCCTTGCCTTGCCTGAATTTGCCTGGTCTTACTTTGCCTTGCGTAAATTTACCTTGCCTTTCTTTGCATTGCCTCGATTTGCCTTGCCTGCATATGCCTTGCATTGCCTGGAATTTCCTAACCTTGATCTGCCTTGCCTTGCCTTGCTTTACATAAAATTTTCTTGTCTGGATTTGCCTCGCCTTGACATGCCTAAATTTACCTAGCCTGGATTTACCTAGCCTTTTCTTTCCTGGATATTCCTTGCCTTAATTTGCCTTGCCTTGCCTTGCCTTGCCTTGCCTTGCCTTGCCTTGCCTTGCCTTGCCTTGCCTTGCCTTGCCTTGCCTTGCCTTGCCTTGCCTTGCCTTGCCTTGCCTTGCCTTGCCTTGCCTTGCCTTGCCTTGCCTTGCCTTGCCTTGCCTTGCCTTGCCTTGCCTTGCCTTGCCTTGCCTTGCCTTGCCTTGCCTTGCCTTGCCTTGCCTTGCCTTGCCTTGCCTTGCCTGGAATTCACTTGCTTTGCCTTGCCTTGCCTTGCCTTGCCTTGCCTTGCCTTGCCTGGAATTCACTTGCTTTGCCTTTCCTTGCCTAAGTTTGCCTTGCCTGGATTTGCCTTGCCTTGTCTCGCCTTGCCTGTGTTTGTATTGCCTGAATTTACCTTGCCTTGCCTAGCCTTGCCTGGATTTCCCTTGCCTGGATTTGACTTCCCTTGCCTTGCTTTGCCTGGATTTGCATTTCCTGAATTTGCCTTGCCTGGATTTACCTTGCCTTGCCTTGCCCGAATTTAGCTTGTCTTGGCTTGCCTGGATTAGCCTTGTCTGGAATTGCCTTCCATTGCCTTGCTTAGGTTTACCTTGCCTGGATTTGCCTTGCCTTGCCTGAAGTTCCCTTTGCTTTCCTGAGTCTGCCTTGCGTTGCCTTGCATTGCCTGGATTTGCGTTGCCTGGATTTGTGTTGCCTGGATTTACCTTGCCTTCACTTGCCTGGATTTGTCATGCCTTGTTTTGATTGGATTTTCCTTGCATTGCCTTGCCTTGCCTTGCCTGTATTTGCCTTCCCTTGCTTGGCCTGGATTTGCCTTTCCTTGCTTTGCCTTGGCTGGATTTGCTTGCCTGCATATGCCTTGCCATGCCTTGACTTGTCTGGATTATTTTTGCCTGGATTTGCCTTGCCTAGCCTTGCCTTACCTGGATTTGCCTTGCTTTGCCTGGGTTTACCTTGCCTTTCCTTACCTTGCCTGGATTTTCCTTGCCTTGCCGTGCCTTTTGTGTATTTGTTGTGCCTTGATTTGCCTTGTTTTCCTTGCCTTGCCTGGATTTCCCCTGGCTGGTTTTTCCTTGTCTGGATTTGCCTTTACTGGATTTGCCTTGCCTTGCCTAGTTTTCCCTGGATTTGCCTCGCCTGGATTTGCCTTTCCTTGTCTTGCCTGGATTTGCCTTTCCTTGTCTTGCCTGGATTTGCCTTGCTTTGACTTGCCTTGCCTGGATTTGTTTTCGATGGATATGACTTGACTTGACTTGCCATGCCTGGACTAGCTTTGCATAAATTTGCCTTGCCTTTCCTGTATTTTCCTTGCCTTGCCTTGCCTTACCTGGATCTGCATTGCCTAGATTTGCCTTGCCTTGCCTTCCAAGGATTTTCCTTTCCTGGATTTGCCTTTCCTTGCCCTTTCTTGCTTAGATTTCTTTTCCCTGGATTTGCCTGGCCTTCTTATGTTTTGTCTGAATTTGCCTTCCCTGGACTTGCTTTGCCTGGATTTCCCTTGCCTGGATTTTCCTTATCTTGCATTGTTTTGCCTGCATTTTCCTTGCCTGGATTTGCCTTTTCTTTCCTTGCCATGATTTGTCTTGTCTTGCCTTGCCTTGCGATGCTTGGATTTGTTTTGCCTGTATTTGCCTTACCTTGCATTGCCTGAATTTGCCTTGCCTGTATTTGCCTTTTCATGCCTTGCCTGGATTTTCCTTTTGTACATTTGTCTTGACTTTACTTGCCTGAAATTTTCTTACCTGGATTTGCATTCCCTCCCCTTGCCTTGTCTGGATTTGTTTTGTTTTTATTTTGCATGGATTTGTCTTATCTGGATTTCCCTTGCCTTGCATTGCCTTGCCTATCTTGTATGGATTTGCCTTACCTTTCCTTGCCTTGCCTGGATTTGCCTTGCCTAAATTCGCCTTTCCTTGCCTTGCGTGGCCTTGCATAAACTGGATTTGTGTTGCCTGGATTAGCCTTGCCTTCCCTTGCCTTGTCTGGATTTGCTTTGCCAGGATTTGCCTTGCCTTGCCTTGCCTTGTCTTGCCTCGACTGGATTTGCCTTGCCTTATCTGGATTTACGTTGCCTGGATTTGCCTTTCATTGCCTCACCTTGCATGGATTTGCCTTGCTTGAATTTGTTTTGCTCTGCCTCCCATTGCTTGAATTTTCCTTGCATTAATTTGCATTTTCCAGCCTTACCTTACCTGGATATGCCTTGCCTGGGTTTGCTTTACCTTGTTTTGCCATGACTGGATTTGTTTTTCCTCGATTTGCCTTGCCTTGCTTTGTTTTTCCTGGATTTGTCTTGCCTGGGTTTTCCTTGCCTTTTCTTCCCTGGATTTGCCTTATCCTTTTTGCCTTTTCTTTCCTTGCCTTGCCTGAATTTGCATTACCTTGTCTTGCCGTGCCTGGATTTGTGTTGCCAGGGTTTTCCGTTTCTTGACTTGCCTTGGCTTGCTTGGATTTAGCTTGCCTGGGTTTGCCTTGCATTGTTTTGCCTTGCCTTGTCTGGATTTGCCTTGCCTGAATCTGCCTTGCATTACCAGCTTGCCTGGATTTGCCTTGCCTTGCCTTGCCTTTCCTGGATTTGCCTTGTTTTACCTGCATTTACCTTGCCCTGATTTGCTTTACCTTGACTTGAATTTTCTGGATTTGCCTTGCCTGGATTTGCCTTGCCTCGGTTTTCTGTGCCTTGCCTTGACTTGCCTGGATCTCTTTTGCCTAAATTTTCCTTGGCTTGCCTTGCCTTGCCTGAATTTAACATTCCTTACCTTTCCTGGATTTGACTTGCCTGGATAGGCCTTGACTTGCCTTTCTGTGCCTGGATTTGCCTTGCCTGGATTCTCCTTACCTGGATTGCCTTGGCTAGCCTTGCTGTAACTGGATTTGCCTTGCCTTGCCTGGATTTTCCTTACCTTCCCTTGCCTTGCCTAAATTTGTCTTGTCTGGATTTGCCTTGCCTTGCCTGGGTTATTCTTACCTTCTCTTGCCTTGCCTGGATTTGTGTTGCCTGGTTTTGCCATGCCTTGCCTTGCCTTTCCTGTATTTCTTATGCCTCAATTTGCCTTGCCTTTTATTTTACCTTACCTGGATTTCCCTGCCAGGATGTTCTTGCATGGATTTGCCTTGCTTTCCTGGTATTACCTGGATTTGCCTTGCCTGATTTTTTTGTCCTTGTGTTGCCTAGACTTGCCTTGCCTTGCCTTGCCTTACCTGGATTTGTCTTGAATGGATTTGCCTTGACTTGCCTTGCTTTGCATGGCCTTGCCTTACATGGTTTTGCCTTGCATGTTTTGCCTAAATTTGCCTTACTTAAATTTGCCTTTCCTTGTCTTACCTGGATTTTCTTTGTCTTGACTTTCTTGTCTTGCATGGATTTTCCTTGACTGGATTTGTTTTTTCTTTTAAATTGCCTTGCCTTGCCTTTCCTGGATTTGCCATGCCTTATTTTACCTGGATTCTCCTTGCCTGCATTTGCCTTGTCTGGATTTGCCTTGCCTGGAGTTGCCTTGCCTTGCCTTGACTTGCCTCGATTTGCCTTTCCTTGCCTTGCCTGAATTTGCCTTGTCTGGATTTCCCTTGTCTTGTGTTGCCTTGCCAGGATTTACCTGGCCTGGTCTTGCCTTGCCTTGCTTTCCCTTGCCTGGATTTGCCTTGACTGGATCTGCCTTGCCTTGCCTTGCCTTGATTTGCCTTTCCTTGCCTTGCCTAAATTTGTCTTGTCTGTATTTGCCTTGCCTTGTCTTGCCTTGTCAGGATTTACCTGGCCTTGCCTTGCCTTCACTTTCTTTCCCTTGCCTGGATTTGCCTTTTCTGAATTTGCCTTGCCTTGCTTTGCTTTGATTGGCCTTGCCTGGATTTGTCTTACCTTGCCTTGCCATGCCTGGATTTTCCATGTCTAGATTTGCCTTATCTTGGCTTGCCTTGACTTTCATGGATTTGCCTTGCCTGGATTTGCCTTGCCTTGCCTTTTTCGGATTTTTCTTACATTGCCTTGCCTTGAGTTGCCTGGATATGCCTTACCTGGATTTGCCTTACCTTACCTTGATTTCCCTTGCCTTGATTTGCCTTACCTGCCTGAATTTGTATTGACTTGCCTGTATTTGCCTTGCCCTGCCTTGCCTTGTCTTGCCTTGATTTGCTTTGCCTGCCTTTGCCTTGCCTATCCTTGCCTTTCGTGGATTTGCCTTGCCTTGTATTGCCTGGATTTTTCTTGCCTGGCCTGGAATTTTCTTACCTTCCCTTGCCTTGCCTAAATTTGCCTTGCCTGGTTTTTCTGTGCCTTGCCTTTTCATTCCTGTATTTGCGTTGCCTTTTCTTACCTTGCCTAAGTTTTTTTCCAGGATTTGCCTTGCCTTGCCTTGCCTTGTATTACCTGGATTTGCCTTGCCTGGATTTTCCTGTCTTTGTCTTGCCTAGATTTGCCTTGCCTGAATTTGCCTTGCCTGGATTTGCCTTGTCGTGCCTTGTTTTGCCTGGACTTGACTTACCTGGTTTTGCCTTGCATATTTTGCCTAAATTTGCCTTGCCTAAATTTGCCTTTTTTTTGTCTTGCCTGGATTTTCTTTCTCTTGACTTGCTTGCCTTGCTAAATTTGCCTTGCCTGGATTTACTTTTTCTGGAATTGCCTTGCCTTGCCATTCCTGGATTTGCCATGCCTTGTTCTGCCCGGATTTGTCTTGCCTGGATTTGCCTTTCCTTGCCTTGTCTTAATTGGCCTTGCCTGGATTTGTCTTTCCTTGCCTTTCCTGAATTAGCTTTGTCTGGATTTGCCTTGTCTTGTCTTGCTTGTCTGGATTTGCCTTGTCTTCTTTTGCCTGAATTTTCCTTTCCTGGGTTTTCCTTGCCTTGGTTTGCCTGGATTTGCCTTGCCTGGATTTGCCTTACCTTGCCTTGCCTTACCGGGTTTGCCTTACCTGGATTTGCCTTGCGTTGCCTGCCTAAATTTGCATTGCATTGCCTAAATTTGTTTTACCTTGCCTTGCTGTGCCTTGATTTGCATTGCGTGGCTTTGCCTTGACTTGCCTGTCCTTGCCTTACCTGGATTTGCCTTGCGTGGATTTGCCTTGCCTTGCCTTGCGTGGATTTGCCTTGCTTTGCCTTGCGTTGCCTTGCCTAGATTTACGTTACCTGGATGTAGCTTGCATTGCCTTAATTTGCCTGGCTTTGCCGTGCCTTTCCTGGATTTGCATTGCGTTTATTTGCCTTGCTTTGTCTTGCCTTGCCTAGATTTGCCTTTCCTGAATTTACCTTGCCTTGCATTGTTTATTCTGGATTTGCCTTGCCTTGCCTTGTTTGCCTGGATTTGCCTTGGCTGTATTTGCCTTTCCTTGCCTTGCGTGGATTTGCCTTGTTTTTCCTGGCCCTGCCTTGCTAGGATTTGCCTTGCCTTTTTTGCCTTGATTTATCTTGCATGGATTTGCCTTTCCTTGTCCTGCCGAAATTTGCTTGTCGGTATTTTCCTTGCCTTGCCTTGCCTTTCCTGGATTTGCCTTGCCTGTATTTGCTTTGCCTTGCCTTGCCCTGCCTGGATTTGACTTGCCTGGATTTGCCTTCCATTGCATTGCCTGGCCTGGAATTGCCTTGCCTGGATAGGCCTTGCCTTGCCTTGCTTGGATTCTCCTAGCCTGGATTTGCCTTGCCTTCCCTTTTTTGGCCTGAATTTGCATTTCCTGGATTTGTCTTTCCTTGGCTTGCCTGGAATTGATTTGCCTTGCCTTGCCATGCCTGAATTTGCCTTTCTTTGTCTTCCCTGAATTTTCCTTGCTTTTCCTTGCCTTGCCTGTATTTGTCTTGCCTTGCATTGCCTTGCCTGGATTTGCCTGAATTTCCCTTTCCTTGCCTTGCCTTGCATGGATTTGCGTTGCCAGGATTTGCCTTGCCTTGCTTTGCCTGGATTTTCCTTGCATTGTTTTGTCTTGTTTTGCCTGAATTTGTCTTTCCTTTATTTGCCTTGCATTGCCTCATTTTGCCTGGTTTGCTTTCCCTGTATTTTTCTTGCCTTGCCCTGCCTTGCCTCAATTGGTGTTGTATGCCTTGCCTTACCTGGATTTGCCTAGCCTGGATTTGCTTTACCTTGCCTTGCCTTGCCAAGATTTGCTTTGCATGGATTTGCCTTGCCTTGCATTGCCTTACCTGGATTTGCCTTGCCTGGGTTTGCCTTTCCTTGCCTTGCCTTGACTGAATATGCCTTGCATGGATAGGCTTTCCCTTTTCTTGCTTTGCCTTGCTTGGATTCTCCCTGCCTGGATTTGCCTTGCCTTGCATTTTTTGACCTGAATTTGCCTTGCCTAAATTTGCCATTTTGTCTTGCCTGAATTTGCCTTGCCTTGCCTAAATTTGCCTTGCCTGGATTTACCTTTCATTGCATTGCCTAGCATTGATTTGCCTTGCCTGTACTTGCCTTTCCTTGCCTTGCGTTGCCTGGACTTGCCTTGCTTAAATTTGTCTTGCCTTCCCTGGCCTTGACTGAAATTTGCCTTGCCTGGATTTGCCTTGCCTTGTCAGGATTTTCCTTTACTGAATATGCCTTGCCTTCCCTTGCCTTGCCGAAATTTGCCTTTCCTGGATTTGCTTTGCCTTGCCTTGCCATTTCTGGGTTTGCCATTTCTGGAATTACCCTTCCTTGCCTTGTCTGGATTTGATTGCCGAAATTTGCATTGCCTTGCCTTGTTTTGCATGGATTTTTCTGGTCTGGAATTTGACTTTCATTGCCTTGCTTTGATATCTCTTGCCTTGCCTTGCGTGGATTTGCCTTGCCTGTATTTGCCTTGCCTTGCCATGCCTTACCTGCATTTGCCTTGCCTAGATTTGCTTTCCCTTGTCTTTCCTTGCCTGTACTTGCCTTGCCTTGCTTAGCCTTGCCTGGATTTGCCTTGCCTGGGTTTGCCTTGCCTTGCCTTGTTTTGTTTTGCATTGCCTAAATTTTTCTTACCTAAATTTACCGTGCTTTGTCTTGCCTTGACGGAATTTGCCTTGTCTTGCCTTGCCTTGATTTGCCTTGCCTGGATAGGCTTGCCTTGCATTGCCTTGCATGGATTCTACTTGTTTGGATTTGCCTTGCCTAACATAGATTTGCCTTGTATGGATTTACGTTTATTTGCCTGGATTTGCCTTGCCTTGCCTTTCCTTGCCTTACCTTGCCTTTCCTTGCCTGAATTTGCCAAGCCTTTTCTGAATTTTCCTTGCCTGGCCTTGCCTTGCCTTGCCTCCATTTTCTTTTCCTAAATTTGCCTTTTTTTTTTTTTACCTTGCCTTGCTTATTTGTCCTGGATTTACCTTGCCTGGATTTGCATTTCCTTGTCTTGCTTGGATTTGCATGTCCTTGCTTTGCCTTGACTGGATGTGTCTTATCTTGCCTTGCCTTGACTTGCCAGGGTATGCCTTGCTTAGATTTGCCTGGTCTTACCTTGCCTTTTCTTTCTTGGATTTGCTGTGCCTGGATTTGGCTTGTCTTGCCTTCCCTTGCCTGGATTTGCCTGGCTTTGCCTCTTCTTGCGTGCATTTGCCTGGCCTGGATTTGCCTTGCCTTGCCTCGGCTTCCCTGGATTTGCCTCTCCAGAATTTGTTTTGTATGAATTCGTTTTGCCTTGCTTTGTTTGGCTTGGAATTTTCTTGTCTTTATTTGCCGTTTCTTGTCTTGCCTGTATTTGCCTTGCTTTGCCTTGCCTTGCCTGGATTTGCCTTGCCTGAATTTGCGTTTCCTTGCCCTTCCTGGATTTTCCTTGTCTGGATTTGCCTTCCCTGAGTTTGCCTCACCTTCCCTAAATTTGCCTTCCCTGGTTTGTTTTTTTTTCCTTGCCTTGCTTGAATTTTCCTTTTCTGGATTTAACTTACCTTGCTTTGCCATGCCTGGATATGCATTGCCTGGATTTGTCTTGCCTTGCATTGCCTTGCCTGGAATTTCCTTGCCTGTGTATTTTTTGCGTGTATTTGCCTTGCGTGTATTTGTTTTGCATTACCTTGCCTTGCCTTTCCTGGATTTGCTGTGTCTGTATTTGCCTTGCCTTCCCTTGTCTGGATTTGCCTTGCCTGTATTTGCTTTGTTTTGCCTTGACTTGCCATGCCTGTACATGCCTTTGCTGAATTTGCCTTGCATTGTTTTGCCTAAATTTGCCTTGCCTGGATTTGCATTTTTTTGTCTTGCCTGGATTTTTCTTGTCTTCACTTGCTTGCCTTTCCTGGATTTGCCTTGCTTGGGTTTGCCTTCCCTGGATTTGCCTTGCTGAGATATACCTTGCCTAGATTTGACTTGCCTTGCTTTGCCTTGCCTTGCTTGTAATAGCCTTATCTGGATTTGCCTTGCCTGGCCTTTGTCTTGCCTAAATTTTCCTTGCCTTGCCTTGCATGAATTTGACTTGCCTTTTCTAAATTTGCCTTGCCTTGCCTTGCCTTACCTTGCCTTGATTTGCTTTTTCTGAATTTGTCTTGCCTTACCTTGCCTTGCTTCGTTTGGCCTGAATTTACCTTACATGGATTTGCCTTTCCTTGTCTTTCCGGGATTTGCCTTGCCTTGTTTGGACTTGACTGGATTTTCCTTGCCTTGCCTTGCCACTATATGCCTTGCCTAGATTTGTTTTGCCTTACCTTGCCTTGCCTTTCCTGGATTTGCTGTGCCTGAATTTTCCTTGCCTGGATTTGCCTGGCTTTACCTCACCTTGCCTGGATTTGCCTGGCCTGAATTTGCCTTGCCTTGCCTCGCCTTCCCTGGATTTGCCTTCCCTGGTTTGTTTTTCTTTTTCTTGCCTTACTTGGATTTGTTTTTTCTGGATTTGATTTACCTTGCCTTGCCATGCCTGGATATGCATTGCCTGGATGTGTCTTGCCTTGCATTGCCTTGCCTGGAATTTCCTTGCCTGGATTTTTCTTGCGTGTATTTGCCTTGCCTTCTCTTGCCTGAATTTGACATTTCTAGATTTGACTTGCCTAGCCTTGCCATGCCCGGATATGAATTGCCTAGATTTGACTTGCCTTGCGTTGCCTTGCCTGACATTTCCTTGCCTGGATTTGCCTTGTCTTGCCTTGATTTGCCTTACTTGGATTTGCCTTTCTTTGCCTCACCTTGCTTGGATTTGCCTGGCCTGGATTTGCCTTGCCTTGCCTCGCCTTGCCTTGATTATCCTTGCCTGGTTGGCCTTACATTGCCTTGCCTTGCTTGCATTTGCCTTGACTGGATTTGTCTTGCCTTGCCTTGCCTTGCCTGGATTTGCTTACCTGGAAAATTCTTGTCTTGCCTTGCTTGCCTTGCTTGGATTCCCCTTGTCTGGATTTGCCTTTTTTGTCTTGCCTCGATTTTTCTTGCCTTGACTTGCTTGCCTTGCCTGGATTTGCCTTGCCTTGCCTCGACTGTATTTGCCTTACCATACCTTGCCATGTCTTGCCTTGATATGCCTTGCCTAGATTTGCCTTGCCTTGCCTTGCCTTGCTTGTGTTTGCCTTGCTTGGACTTGCCTTGTCTTGCTTTGCCTGGATTTTCCTTGCCTAGATTTTTTGGCCGGGATTTGCCTTGCCTTACCTTGCATTGCCTAGAATTCCCTTGCCTGGATTTGCCTTGCCATGGTTAGCCTTACCTGGATGTGTCTTGTCTGGGATTGCCTTTCCTTGCCTTTCCTTGCATTGCCTTGATTTGTCTTGTCCAAATTTGCCTTGCCTTGTCTTACCTTGCCTGAATTTATTTTGCCTTGCCTTCCCTGGATTTGCCTTGCTTGATAGGCCTTGCCTTGCCTCTCCGTGCCTGGTTTCTCCTTGACTGGATTTACCTTGTCTAGCCATGCCTTACCTAGATTTGCCTTGTCTGGATTGTCCTTTCTTTGCCTGGATTTAACTTGCCTTGGCTTACCTTGTCTGAATTTGCCTTGCATTTTCTGAATTTGCCTTCCTTTGAGTTGCCTTGATTTGCTTTTCCTGTATTTGCCTTGCCTTACCTTTCCTTGCTATTTTGATCTAGATGTACCTTGCCTGGATTTGTATTTCCTTGTCTTGCCTGAATTTGCCTTCCTTGGATTTGCCTTTTTTTGCCTCGCCTTTCTTGAATTTGCCTGGCCTGTATTTGCCTTGCCTTGCCTCACCTTGCCTTGAATTTTTTTGCCTGGTTGGCCTTGCCTTGTCTTGCCTGGATTTGCCTTTCCTTGCCTTGCCTTTCCTAAAATAGCCTTGCCTTGCCTAAATTTGCCTTGCTTTGCCTTGCCTTGATTTGCTTTTCCTAGATTTTCCTTGCCTTGCCTTGCCTTTCCTGGATTTGCTGTGCCTGGATTTGACTTGCGTTTCCTTGCGTGAATTTGCCTTGACTGAATTTGCGTGGCTTTGCCTCACCTTGCCTGGATTTGCCTGGCCTGGATTTGCTTTGCCTTGCCTCAGCTCCCCTGGATTTGCCTTGCCTGTATTTGTGCCTTGCTTAGATTTGCTTTCCCTTGCCCTTCCTTGCCTGTATTTGCCTTGTCTGGATTTACCTTGCCTTTCTTAGCCTTGCCTGGATTTGCCTTGCCTGGGTTTGCCTTGCCTTGCCTTGCTTTGCCTTACCTGGGTTTGCATGGATTTTTCTTGTCTAAATTTGCCTTGCCTTGTCTTGCCTTGCCTGGAGGTGCCTTGCCTAGAAAGGCTTTGCCTTGCCTGGATTCTCCTTGCCTGTATTACTTTGCCTAGCCTTGCCTTTGCTAGATTTGCCTTGTCTGGATTTGCCTTGGTATGCCTGGGTTTGCCTTACATTCTCTTGCCTGGCCTGGATTCGTCTTGCCTGGATTTGCCTTGCCTTCCCTTACCTTTCCTGTATTTGTCTTGCCTTGATTTGCCTTGCCATTCCTTACCTTACCTCGATTTCATTTGCCAGGATTTGCCTTGCATAAATTTGCCTTGCCTTATCCTTCCTGGATTTGCATTGCCTTGTCTCAACTTGCCTGGAATTGCCTTCCCTGAATTTGCCTTGCCTAAACTTGCCTGAATTTGCCTTGCCTAAACTTGCCTTTTCTTGTCTTGCCTTGCCTGAATTTGCCTTCCCGTGCCTGGATAAGCCTTGCCTGGGTAGGCCTTGCCTTGAATGGATTTGCCTTGCCTGGATAGGCTTTGCCTTGCCTGGATTTGCATTGTCTGGATATAATTTGTTTTGCCTGGATTTGCCTTGCCTTGCCTTCCCTTGACTGGATTTTTCTTACCGTGCCTTGCCTTGATATGCCTTGCCTCGATTTGCCTTGCCTTGCCTTGCCTTGCTTAAATTTGCCTTGTGTGGATTTACCTTGCCTCACCTTGCCTATATATGTCTTGCCTGGATTTACCTTGCCTTGCCTGGACTTGTATTAGCTAGATTTTCCTTTCATTCTTTGCCTAAATTTGCCTTGCCTGGATTTGCCTTGCTTGGGTTTGCTTTTCATTAATTTGCCTTCTGGGATATGCCTTGCCAAGGTTTGCCTTGCCTTGTTTAGCCATGCCTTGCTTGTAATTGCCTTGCCTGGATTTGCCTTGCCTGGCCTTATCTGGATACGCATTCCCTGGATTTTCCTTGCCTTGCCTTGCATTTCCTTGCCTAAATTTGCCTTGCCTTTTCTGAATTTGCCTTGCCTTGCCTTGCCTTTATTTGCTTTTCCTGGATTTGTCTTACCTTACCTTGACTTGCATTGTTTGGCCTGGATTTGCCTTATACGGATTTGCCTTTCCTTACCTTGCTGTGCTTTGTTTGGCCTGAATTTGTCTTACATTGATTTGCCTTTCCTTGTTTTGGCTAGATTTGCCTTGCTTTGCCTTGACTGGATTTGCCTTACCTTGCCTTGCCTGGATTTGCCTTACCTTGCCTTGCCTTTCTGCTATATGCCTTGCCTAGATTTGCCTTGACTTACTTTGCCTTGTCTTTCCTGGATTTGCCTTGCCTTCCTTTGCCTGGATTTGCCTGGCCTTTCTGCACCTTGCCAGGATTTGCCTGGCCTGGATTTCCCTTGTATTGTCTCACCACCCCTCGATTTGCCTTGCTTGGTTTGCCTTTCTTTTCCATGCTTTGCTTGGATTTGCCTTTTCTGGATTTGACTTGCCTTGCCTTGCCATGCCTGGATTTGCATTGCCTTGATTTGCTTTACATTGCGTTGCCTTGCCTGGAATTTACTTGCCTGGATTTGCCTTGCCTGAATTTCCCTTGCCTTTCCTTGCCTGGATTTGCCTTGCTTCAATTTGCCTTTCTTTGCCTCACCTTACTTGAATTTGCCTGGCCTGGATTTGCCTTGCCTTGCCTCGCCTTGCCTCACCTTGCCTTGATTTTACTTGTCTGGTTTGTCTTGCCTTGTTTTTCCTTGCCTGGATTTGCCTTGACTGGATTTGTCTTGCCTTGCCTAAATTTGCCTGGCTTGGATTTGTCTTTCCTTTCTTTGCCTTGTTTGCCTTGCCTGGATTTGCCTTGCCTCGCCTTGCCTTGCCATGAATTGACTGAATTTGACTTGCCTGTATTTCCCTTGCCTTGCCTTACCTTGTCTGAATTTGCCTTGCCTTACCTTGTCTGAATTTGCCTTGCCTTACCTTGTCTGAATTTGCCTTGCCTTACCTTTCCTTGCCTTGCCTGGATATGCCTTGACTGGATTTGCCTTGCCTTGCTTTGTTTTGCTTGGATTTCCCTTACCTGGATTTGTCTTGCCTTGCCTTACTTGGATTTGCCTTGCCTGTATTTGCCTTCCCTTGCCTTGCCTGAATTCGCCTTGCCTTACCTATATTTCCCTTTTTTTGCCTAGATTTGCATTGCCAGGATTTGCCTTGCCTTGCCTTGTTTTTCCTAGATTTGCCTTGCCTGGATTTGCCTTGCCTGGATTTGCCTTGCCTGGATTTACCTTGCATTGTTTTGCCTTGCCTTGCCTGAATTTGCATTGCCTGTATTTCCCTTGTCTTGCCCTACCTTGCCTAAATTTGCCTTTCCTGGATTTGCCTTGTCTTGCCTTGCTTTACCTAAATTTCTCTTGCCTGTATTTGCTTTATTTTGCCTTGCCTTCCCTGGATTTGCCTTGCCTTTACTTGCTTTGCCTGGATTTGCCTTGCCTGAATTTCCCAGGTTTGGCCCTCCCTTTCCTGGATTTTCCTTTCCTGAATTTTCCTTGACTTGCCTTGCATTACCTAAATTTCTTTTGCCTGGATTTACTTTACCTTGCCTTGCCTTGCCTTGCTTTACCTTACCTGGATTTGCGTTGCCTGGGTTTGCCTTGCCTTGCCTTGCCTGGATTTGTCTTGCCTAAATTTGCATTGCTTGCCTTGCCTTGTCTGAATTTGCCTTGTCTTGCCTTGACTTACCTTGCCTGTATTTGCATTGCCTGGAGAGACCTTGTCTTGCCTTGCCTTGCTTGGATTCTTCTTGCTTGGATTCCTCTTGCCTGGATTTGTGTTTCCCTGTCTTGCCTCGATTTTTCTTTTCTTGACTTGCTTGCCTTGCCTGGATTTGCCTTACCTTACCTTGCCTTGCCTTGCCTAGATTTTCCTTGCCTTGCCTTTCCTTGCTTATATTTTCCTTCCCTGGATTTGGCTTGCCTTGATTTGCCTCTATTTTCCTTGCCTGGATTTGCCTTGCCGGGATTTGCCTTGCCTTGCCTTACTTTGCATTGCCTAAATTTGCCTTGTCTGGATTTGCTTTTCCTTGTTTTGCCTAGAGTTGCCTTGCCTGGATTTCCCTTGCCTTGCCTTGTCTTACCTGGACTTGCCTTAGCTGTATTTGCCTTGCATTGTTTCGCCTAAATTTGCGTTGCCTGGATTTGCGTTTCCTAGTCTTACCAAAATTTTCCTTGTCTTGACTTGGTCGCCTTGCCTGAATTCGCCTTGCCTTTACTGGAATTGCCTTACCTTGCCTTGCCTGGATATGCCTTGCCTAGATTTGTTTTGCCTTGCCTTACCTTGCTTGTATTTGCCTTGCCTGGATTTTCCTTGCCTGGACTTACCTGAATTTGACTTTCCTGAATTTGTCTTGCCTTGCCTTAGCTAAAATTGCCTTGTCTTGCCTTGCCTAAAATTGCCTTGCCTTGTCTAAATTTACTTTGCCTTATCTTGCCTTTATTTGCTTTTCCTGGATTTGTCTTGCCTTGCCTTTCGTAAATTTACCGTGCCTGAATTTGCCTTGCCTTAACTTGCCTGGATTCGCCCTGCCTGGATTTGCCTTGCTTTGCCTTGCCTTGCATGGACTTGCCTTAGCTGAATTTTCCTTGCATTGTTTTTCCAAATTTGCCTTGCCTGGATTTGCCTTTCGTTGTCTTGCATAGATTTTCCTTGTCTTGACTTGCTTGCATTGCCTGGATTTGCCTTGCTTGGGTGTGCCTTCCCTGAATTTGCCTTGCCTAAATTTGCCTCGCCTGGATTTGCCTTTCCTTGCTTTTCATTGACTGGATTTGCCTTGCCTTGCCTTGCTGGGGTATGCCTTGCCTAAACTTGCCTTGCCTTGCCTTGCCATGCTTGCAATTGCCTTGCCTAAACTTGCCTTGCCTTGCCTTGCCTTGCTTGCAATTGCCTTGCCTGGATTTGACTTGCTTGGACTTACCTAAATTTGCCTTGCCTGCATTTGCCTTGTCTTGCTTTTTCTGAATTTTTCTTGCCTTGCCTGACTTTGCCTTGCCTTGCCTTGGTTTTCTCTTCTTGAATTTGTCTTTCCTTACGTTGCCTTACTTTGTTTGGCCTGGATTTGCCTTGCACGGATTTGCCTTTCCTTGCCTTGCCTGCATTTGCCTTGCATTGCTTCCTCTTGACTGGATTTGCCTTATTTTGCCTTGCCTTGTCTTGCCGGTTTATGCCTTGCCTAGATTTGCCTTGCCTTGTCTTGCCTTGTCTTGCTTGTAATTGCCTTGCCTGGACTTACCTTAATTTGCCTTGCCTTGCCTCACTTTTCTTTGCCTTGCCTTGATTTGCTTCTCCTGGATTTGTCTTGCCTTACCTTGTTTGGTTTGTTTGGCCTCGATTTGACTTGCATAAATTTGCCTTTCCTTGTCTTTCTTGTATTTGCTTTGCCTTGACTAGATTTGCCTGACCTTGCCTTGCCTTGCCGGAATATGCCTTGCCAAGATTTGCCTTGCCTTACCTTGCATTGCCTTTCCTGGATTTGCCATGCATGGATTTGCTTTGACTTGCCTTGCCTGGATTTTTCTGGCTTTGCCTCCCCTTGCCTGGCCTGCATTTGCCTTGCCTTGCCTCACCTTGCCTGGTTTGCATTGCCTGTATTTGCCTTTTCTGGATTTGACTAACCTTGCCTTGCCATGCCAGGATTTGCATTGCCTGGATTTGCCTTGTTTTCCCTTGCCTAAATTTGCCATTTCTGGAATTGCCTTGCCTTGCCTTGCCATGCGTGGATATGCATTGATTGGATTTGCCTTGCTTTGGATTGCCTTGCCTGGAATTTCCTTGCCTAGATTTGCCTTGCCTTACCTTGCCTTGTTTTTTTCTGGATTTGTCGTGCATGAATTTGCTTTGCCTTTATTTGCCTAGATTTGACTTACCTGGATTTGCCACCTCTTTCCTAATTTGCATTTGCCTTCCCTTGCTTTGCCTTCCCTGTATTTCCCTTGCCTGGTTTGCCTTACCTTTCCTTGCCTTGACTGGATTTGCCTTTTCCGGATTTGACTTCCCTTGCCTTCTTATGCCTGGATTTGCATTGCCTTGATTTGCCTTGCCTTCCGTTTTCTTGCCTGGATTTGCCTTGTCTTCCCTTGCCTGTATTTGCCATTTCTGGAATTGACTTGCCTTGCCTTGCCATGCCTAGATTTGTGTTGTCTGGATTCGCATTGCTTTGTGTTGCCTTTCCTTGCCTGGAATTTTCTTGCCTGGATTCGCCTTGCCTTGCCTTGCCTGGATTTGCCTTGCTTGGATTTCCCTTTCTTTGCCTCGCCTTGCTTGGATTTGCCTAACCTGGATTTATCTTGCCTTGCCTCGCCTTACCTTGATTTTCCTTGCATGGTTGGCCTTGCCTTGCCTTGTCTTGTCTGGATTTGCCTTGGCTGGATTTTCCTTGGATGAATTTGCCTTGCCTTGCCTTACCTTGATTTGCTTTTCCTGAATTTGCCTTTCCTTGCCTTGGCTTGCCTTGTCTTTCTTATATTTGCCGTGCCCGGATTTCCCTTGCCTTACCTTGATTTGCTTTTCCTGAATTTGCCTTTCCTTGCCTTGGCTTGCCTTGTCTTTCTTATATTTGCCGTGCCTGGATTTCCCTTGCCTTGCCTTGCCTGAATTTGCCTTGCCTGGATTTGCCTGGCTTTGCCTCGCCTTACTTGGATTTGCCTGCCCTGGATTTGCTTTGCCTTGCCTCGTCTTCCCTGGATTTGCCTTGCCTGTATTTGTCTTGCCTTGCCCTGCCTTGCCTGAATTTGCCTTGCCTGAGTTTTCCTTGCCGTGCATTGCCTTACCTAAATTTGCATTGCCTAGATTTTCTTTCCCTTGCCTTTTCTTGCCTGGGTTTGCCTTGCCTGAATTTACCCTGCTTTGCTTAGCCTTGTCTGGATTCGCCTTTCCTGGGTTTGTCTTGCCTTGTATTGCCTTGCCTTGCCTTTCCTTTTCTGGATTTGTCTTGCTTAAATTTGCTTTGCCTTGTATTGCCTTGCCTGGATTTGCCATGCCTGGATAAGCCTTGCCTTGCCTTGCCTTGACTAAATTGTACTTGCCTGGATTTGCTTTGTCTAGCCTTGCCTTACTGAGATTTTCCTTGTCTGGGATTGCCTTGGTTTGCCTGGGTTTGCCTTACATTCCCTTGCCTTGCCTGGTTTTGCCTTGCCTGAATTTGCCTTGCCTTCTCCTGCCTTTCCTGTATTTGCCTTGCCTTGATTTGCCTTTCCTTTCCTAACCTTATTGGGATTTGATTTGCCAGAATTTTCTTTGCCTGGATTTGCCTTGCCTTGCCTTTCCTGGATTTGCCTTGCCTGGATTTGTCTTGCCCTTCCTTGCCTGAATTTGCCTTGCTTTGCCTCGACTTGCCTAAATTTGACCGAACTTGATTTGCCTATACTTGCTTCACCTTGCCTGGATGTTCCTTGCCTTGCCCCATTTTGCCTGGATTTGCCTTGCCTTGCCTCGATTACTTTGGCTGTATTTGCCTTGCCTTGCATTGTCATGCCTGGGTTCGGCTTGCTTGGAATTGCCTTGCCTTGCCTTAACTTGAATGGATTTGCCTTGCCTTGTCTATAGTTTCCTTGCCTTGCGTTGCCTTGCCTGGAAATGAATTGCCTAAATTTGCCTTGCCTTGCCTGGATTTGCCTTCCCTTGCCTTGGCTTGACTGGATTTGCCTTACCTTGCCTTGCCTCTATATGCCTTGCCTAGATTTGCCTTTCCTTACTTTGCCTTGCTGGTATTTGCCTTGCCTGGCCTTACCTGTATTTGCCTTGCCTGGATGCGCCTTGCCTTGCTTAAATTTGCCTTCTCTTGCCTTATCTGGATTTGTTTTGCCAGGATTTGCCTTGAATGGGTTTGCCTCGCCTTGCCTTCTTTGGCCTGGATTTGTTTTGCCTGGATTTGCCTTTCCTTGTCTTGCCTGAATTTGCCTTGCCTTGCCTTGCCTTGCCTGGACTTACCTTGCCTTGCCTTGCCTGGATTTGCATTGCCTTGCTCTTTGTTGCCTGGACTTGCCTTAGCTGGATTTTCTTGCATTGTTTTGCCTGAATTTGCCTTGCCTGGATTTTCCTTTTCTTGTCGTGCCTGGATTTTCTTTCTCTTGACTTGCTTGCCTTGCCTGGATTTGCCTTTCCTTCCCTTTCCTTGACTGAATTTGCCTTACCTTGCCTTGTTTTGCCATGCCTAAATATCTCTTACCTAAACTTGCCTTGATTTGCTTTGCTTTGCTTGTATTTGCCTTGCCTGGCCTTATCTGAATTTGCCTTGCCTTGTCTTCCCTTTCCTGGATATTTTTATGTCTGGTTTTGAATTGCCTTGCCTTTCCTTGCGTCGATTTGTTTGGCCTGGATTTGCTTTGCCTTGCTTCGCATTCCCTGGATTTGCCTTGCCTCTATTTTCCTTGACTTGCCCTGCTTTGCCTGGATTTCCCTTTCCAGGATTAGCGTTGCCTTGCCTTGGCTTACCTGGATTTGCTTTCCCTAGCCTTGGATTGCCTGGATTTGCCTTGCTTGGATTTGCATTGCCTTGATTTGCCTTTCCTGTCCTTGCCTTAACTGGATTTGTTTTGCCAAGATTTGCCTTGCATGGATTTGTCTTGCGTTACCTTGTTTGGCCTGGATTTGCCTTCCCTTGCCTTACCTGAATTTTCCTTTTCTGGATTTGCCTTGCCGGGAATTGCCTTGCCTTGCATTTTTTTGCCTGAATTTGACTTGTCTGGCATTGCCTTGCCTTGCTTTGTCTGGATTTTCCTTGTCTGGATTTTTATTGCTTTGCCTCGCCTTGCCTGGATTTTCCTTGCCTCGCCTTCCCTGGATTTGCCTTGCTTTAATTTTCCTTGCCTTGCCTTGTCTTGCGTGAATTCTCCTTGCCTGAATTTGCCTTGCCTTGTTTTGTCTTGCTTGAATTTTCCTTGTCTGTATTTTTCTTCCCTTACCTTGCCTGGATTTGCCTTGCCTGGATTTGCCTTGCCTTGCTTTGCTTGCCTGAATTTTCCTTGCCTGGGTTTGCCTTGCCTTGCCTGTATTTGTCTTGCCTAAATTTGCCTTGCCTGAATTTGTCTTACCTTTCATTGCCTGTATTTGCTTTGCTTCGAAAGGCCTTGCCTACCTTTGTCTAACCTAGATTTGCCTTGTATGGATTTGCCTTTCTTTGCCTGCGTTTTCCTTACCTTCTCTTGCCTTGCCTGGATTTGCCTTGCCTTCTTTTGACTTCCCTGTATTTGCCTTTCCTTAATTTGCCCTGCATTTTCTTGCCTTACCTGGATTTGTTTTGCCAGAATTTGCCTTGAATGGTTTTGCCATGCCTTGCCTTGTTTGGCCTCTGCTTTGCCTTGGCCTTGCGCTGCCTGGATTTGTCTTGCCTGGGTTTGCATTGCCTTGCATTGCGTTGCCTGTACTTGCCTTGCCTGGATTTTTCCTGCATTGTTTTGCCTAAATTTGCCTTGCCTGGATTTGCCTCTTTTTGTCTTGACTGGGTTCTTTTTGTCTTGACTTGCCTGCCTTGCCTGGATTTGACTTGCCTGGATTTGCCTTGCTTTCCCTCACCTTGACTAGATTTGCTTTACCTTGCCTTGCCTTGCCTTGCCTGAATATGCTTTACGCATATTTGCCTTGCCTTGCTTTGCTTTGCTTGTATTCGCCTTGCCTGAAATTGCCTTGCCTGGCCTTACCTTGATTTGCCTGGCCTGAATTTGCCTTGCCTTGCCTTTCCTGAATTTGCTTTGCCTTGCCTATATTTGCCTTGCCTTGCTTTGCCTTCATTTGATTTGCTTTTCCTGGATTTCCCTTGCCTTGCCTTGCCTGGATTTGCCATGCCTGGAATTGCCTTGCCGTGCCTTGCCTGGATTTGCATCGCCTAAATTTGCCTAACCTGGATTTGCTTTACCTTGCCTCACATTTTCTGGATTTGCCTTGCTTTGCCCTGCCTTACCTGGAATTTTTGTGCCTGGATTTGCCTTGCCTTGCTGTGGCTTACCTGGATTTGCTTTCCATTGCTTTGCCTTGCCTGGGTTTGTCTTGCTTGGATTTGCGTTGCCTAAATTTGTCTTGCCTTTTATTGCCTTAACTGGATTTGTTTTGCCAGGATTTGTTTGCATTGATTTGCCTTGCCTTGCCTTGTTTGTCCTGGATTTGCCTCACTTGGATTTGCCTTTCGTTGTCTTTCCTGGATTTGCCTTGCCTTGATTTGCATTGACTGAATTTGTTTTATTTGAATTTGCCTAGCCTTGCCCTGCATGAATTTTCCTTTCCTGAATTTGCATTTTCTTGCATTGCCTGGATTTGCCTTGCCTTGCCTTGCCTGGAGTTGTCTTGCCTGGATTTGCATTGCCTTGCCTTTCCTTGCCTGGAAAGGACTTAGATAAAAATTGCCTTGCATTGATTTGCCTAAATTTGCCTTGCCTGGATTTGCGTTTCCTTGTCTTGCCTGGATTTTCCTTGTCTTGACTTGTTGGCCTTGCCTGGATTTGCCTTGCCTGCATTTGCCTTGAATTGCCTTGCCTTTACTGGATTTGCCTTACCTTGCCTCTCCTGGATATTTCTTGCCTAGATTTGTCTTGCCTTGCCTTGCGTTGCTTGTATTTGCCTTGCCTGGATTTGCCTTACGTGGCCTTACCTGGATTTGCGTTGCCTGGATTTGCTCTGCCTTGCCTTGCCTTGCTTGAATTTGCCTTGCCTTGCCTAAATTTGCCTTGCCTTGCCTTGATTTGTTTTTCCTGGATTTGCCTTGCCTTTTTTTCTCTGGTTTTGTGGTGCCTGGATTTACCTTGCCTTGCCTTGCTTGGATTTGCCCTGCCTGGATTTGTCTTGCCATGCCTTGCCTTTTATGGATTTGCCTTGCTTTGCCTTGCCTGGATTTGCCGTGCCTGATTTACCTTGCCTTCCCTTGTCTGGATTTGTCTGGCCTGGATTTGCTTTGCCTTGCCTCACCTTTTCTGTATTTGTTTGAATTTGCTTTGCTTTGCCCTGCCTTGCATGGATTTGGCTTGCTTGAATTTGCCTTGCCTTGTTTTGTTTTACCTGGAGTTGTTTTGTCTGGATTTGCTTTCCTTTGCCTTGCCTGGATTTGCCTTGCCTTGCTTTGCCTTGCCTGGGTATGCCTTGACTTGCATTCTTTTTCCTTGCATTCATTTGTCTTGCCTAAATTTGCCTTGCCTTGCCTTCTCTTGACTGGATTCACCTTGCCTGGATTCCTTGCCTAGCCTTGCCTTACCTAGATTTGCCTTGTCTGCATCTGCCTTGCTTTACCCGGGTTTGCCTTATTTTCCTTTGTCTTGCCTGAATTTGCCTTGCCTTGCCTTTCCTGTATTTGTCTTTCCTTGATTTGCCTTGCCTTTCCTTGCCTTACCTGGATTTGTTTTACCAGGATTTGCCTTGCATAGATTTTCTTTGCATTTCCTTTTTGGCCTGAATTTGTTTTGCATGGATTTTTTTTCCTTGTCTTGCCTGAATTTCCTTGCCTTCCTTGCTGTGAAATGTTTTGCCTTGCTTGGATTTGCTTTGCCTTGCCCTGCCTAAATTTGCCTTGCCAGGATTTGCGTTTCCTTGCATTGTCTGGGTTTGCCTTGCCTGGATTTGCCTTGCCTTCCCTTGACTTGCCTGGAATTTTTTTAGCTGAATTTGCTGTGCATTGTTTTACCTAAATTTGCCATTTCTGGATTTGCCTTTCCTTGTCTTGCCTGGATTTTCCTTGTCTTGACTTGCGTGCCTTCTCTGGATTTGCCTTGCTTATATTTATCTTGCCAGGATTTTCATTGCCTGAATTTGCCGTGCCTGGATTTGCCTTGGCTTACTTTGCCTTGACTGGATTTGCCTAACCTTGCCTTGTCTTGCCTTGCTGGGATATGCCTTGCCCAGTTTTGCCTTGCCTTGCAGTGCCTTGCCTTGCTTGGAATTGCCTTGCCTAAATTTGCCTAGCTTGTCATTACCTGGATTTACCTTGCCTGGATTTTCCTTGCCTTGCCTTGCCTTACCTGATTTTTCTTGCCTTGCCTGAATTTGCCTTACCTATTCTTGCATTGCCTTGATTTGCTTTTCCTGGATTTGCCTTGCCTTAACTTGCCTTGCTTTGTTTGGCCTGAATTTGACTTGCCTTGATTTGCCTTTCCTTGTCTTGCCTGGATTTGCCTTGCCTTGCTTTGCCTTGACTGAATTTTCCTTACCTGGCCTGGACTTGCCTTGCCAGGACATGCCTTGCCTTGATTTGTCTTGCCTTACCTGTCTTTTCCTGGATTTGCCATTCCTGGATTTGCCTTGACTTGCCTGGATTTCCATTGCCTGTATTTGCCTTGCCTTGCCATGCCTTGCCTTGCTTGTAATTGCCTTGCCTGGATTTGCCTAGCCTGTTATTACCTGGATTTGCCTTGGCTAGATTTGCCTTGCCTTGCCTTGTCTTACCTGAAATTTTCTTGCCTTGCCTGGATTTGCCTTGCTTTGCCTTGCCTTGCCTGGATTTGACTTGCCTGTTTCTCACTTTCCTTGCCTTGCCTTGTCTTGATATGCCTTGCGTTGTCTTTCCTTGTCTTTTCTGGATATGCCTTGCCTGTATTTCCCTTGCCTTTCCTTGTTTTGCCTGGATTTTCCTTGTCTTGACTTGCTTGTTTTGCCTGGATTTGCCTTGCCTCTGTTTGCCTTACCTGGATTTGCCTTGCCTTCTTTTTCCTTGACTGCATTTGCCATACCTTGCCTTGCCTTGCGTTTCCAGATGTCTTGCCTAGATTTGCCTTGCCTTGCCTTGACTTGCTTGTATTTGCCTTTCCTGGATTTTCCTTGCCTGGATTTACCTTGTGTTGCCCTGCCTTATATGGATTTGCCTTGCCTGGATTTGCTTTCCCTTGCCTTGCCTTGATTTGCCTTGCCTGGATTTCCCTTGCCTTGCTTTGCCTTGCTGGGTTTGGCTTTTCTGGATTTGCCTTGTCTTGCATATATTTGTCTTGCCTAAATTTGCCTTGCCTTGCCTTGTTTGAATTTGCCTTGCCGTGCCTTGCCTTGCCTTGCCTGGATTTGCTTTGCCTTGATAGGCCTTGCCTTGCCTTGATTTTCCTTGCCAGGATTTGTCTTACCTAGCCTTTCCTCACCTAGATTTGCCTTGTCTGGATTTGCCTCGCTTTGCCCTGTTTTGCATTACCTTCCTTGCCTTTCCTGTATTTGCCTTGCCTTGACATTGTTTGCCTCTCCTTGTTTTACCTGGATGTTTTTTGCCAGGATTTTCTTTGCATGGATTTGCCTTGCTTTGCCTTGTTTGGCCTAAATTTGCCTTGCCTGGATTTGCATTTTCTGGTCTTCCTAAATTTGCCTTGCTTTTCCTTGCCTTACCTGGATTATCCTTGCCTGAATTTGTTTTGCCTTACCCTGCCTGGATTCTCCTTGCCTGGATTTGCCTTCCCTTGCTTGCCTGGATTTGACTTGCTTTGCCTTGCCTTGCCTGAATTATCTTTGCCTGAATTTGCCTTTCCTTACCCTGCCTGGATTTGCCTTGCCTGATTTTGCATTTCCTTGTATTGTCTGGATTTGCCTTGCCTGGATTTGCCTTGCCTTGCCTGAACTTGTCTTAGCTGGTTTTTCTCTACATTGTTTTGCCTAAATTTGCCTGTCTTGATTTGTCTTTCCTTGTTTTGCCTGGATTATCCTTGTCTTGACTTGCTTGTCTTGCCTGGATTTGCCTTGCTTGGATTGGACTTGCCTGGATTTTCCTCGCCTGGATTTGCGTTGCCTGGATTTGCATTGCCTTGCTTTGCCGTGACTGGATTTGTTTTACCTTGTCTTGCCTTGCCTGAATTTGCCCTGTCTTGCCTGAATTTTCCTTATCTTGCCTTGCCTTGCATTGATTTGCTTTTTCTGGATTTACCTTGCCTTAACTTGCCTTGCTTTGTTTGGCCTGAATTTGCTTTGCGTGGATTTGCCTTTTTTGTCTTGTTTGGTTTTGTCTTGCCTTGCTTTTTTTTTTTTTACTGGATTGGCCTTACCTGGCCTTTTCTTGCCTTGCCGGGATATGCCTTGACTAGATGCCTTGCCTTACCTTGCTTTGCCTTGCCTGGATTTGCCGTGCCTAAATTTGCCTTGCCTTGCCTCGCATTGCCTGGATTTTCCTGGCGTGGATTTGCTTTGCCCTGCCTCACCTTTCCTGGATTTGCCTTGCCTGGTTTGCCTTGCCTTTACTTGCCTTGTCTGGATTTTGCTTTTTTGGATTTGACTTGGCTTGCCTTGCCATGCCTGGATTTGCATAGCCTTGATTTGCCTTGATTTGTGTTGCCTTGCCTGGAATTGCCTTGCCTTGCTTGCCTTGTCTGGATATGCCTTGCCTGTATTTCCCTTGTCTTGCCTGGTTTTCCTTGTCTTGGCTTACTTGCCTTGCCTGGAGTTGCCTTGTCTTGGTTTGTCTTGCTTGGATTTGCCTTTCCTTCCCTTGTCTTGACTGGATTTGCCTTAACTTGCCTTGCCTTGCCTAGATTTGTCTTGCCTTGCCTTGCCTTGCTTGGATTTGCCTCGCCTAGATTTGCCTTGCCTGGCCTTGCCTTTCCTTGCCTTGTTTTGCCTGAATTTGCCTTGTCTTGCCTAAATTTGCCTTGCCGTTCCTTGTTTTGCCTTGATTTGCTTTTGCTGGTTTGCCTTGCCTTGCCTTGCATTTCCTGGATTTGCCGTGCCTTGTATTTGCCTTGGCTAGACTTGCCTGGATTTGCATAGCCTGGACTTGCCCAGCTATGCCTTGCCTTGCCTGGATTTGCCTGACCTAAATTTGCTTTGCCTTACCTCGCCTTCCCTGAACTTGCCTTGCTTGAATTTGCCTTGCCTTGCCTTGCCCTGCCTTGTCTGTATTTGCCTTGCCTGGATTTAGCTTGCCTTGCATTGCGTTATCTGGATTTGCCTTGCCTGGATTTGCTTTCCCTTGCTTTGCCTTGTCTGAATTTGCCTTGGCTGGATTTGCCTTGCCCTGCTTTGTCTTGCCTGATTTTGTCTTGCCTCGCCTTGCCTTGCTTGGATTTTCCTTGCCTGGATTTGCCTTGCCTTTCCTTGTTTGGCCTGAATTTGCATTGCTTGGATTTGCGTTTTTTTTGTTGTGTTTGGATTGGCCTTGCCTTGCCTGGATTTTTCTTGCCTTGCCCTGCCTGGATTTGAGTTGCTTGTATTTGCATTTCCTTGCATTGCCTGCATTTGCCTTGTCTGGATTTGTTTTGTCTTGCCTTGACTTGCCTTGATTTGCTTTCCATGGATTTCCCTTGCCCTGCTTTGCCTTGGCTGGACTTGACTTAGCTGAATTTGCTTTGCATTCTTTTGCCTAAATTTGCCTTACCTGGATTTGCCTTTTTTTGTCTTGCCAAGATATTTCTTGTCTTGACTTACTTGCCTTGCCTAAATTTGCCTTGCCTAAATTAGCCTTGTCTGGATTAGCCTTGCCTGGATTTGTCTTGCCTTGCCTTGCCTTGACTGGATTTGCCTTACCTTGCTTTGCCTTGCCTTGCCTGGATATGCGTTGCCTAGATTTGCTTTGCCTTGCCTTGCGTTGTTGTATTTGCCTTGCCTGAATTTGCCTTGCCTGGTTTTACCTGGATTTGCCTTGCTTTGCCTAAAATTGCCTTGCCTTGCCTAAATTTCTTTAGCCTTGCCTTGCCTTGATTTGCTTTTCCTGGATTTGCCTTTCCTTTCCTTGCCTTACCTATCCTGGATTTGCTGTGCCTTTTTTTGGCCTCATTTCTCCTTGCCAGAATTTGCCTTGCCTGCATTTGCTTTGCCTTGCCTTGCCTTGCATGAATTCACCTTGCCTTGCCTAAATTTGCTTTGCCTTGCCTTGCCTTGCCTTTAATTGTTTTTCCTGGATTTCCCTTACCTTGCCTTTCCTGCATTTCCCGTGCCTGCATTTGCCTAGCCTTGCCTTACCTGGATTTGCCTTGCCTAGATTTGCCTGGCTTTGCCTCGCCTTGCCTGGATTTGACAGGCCTGGATTTGTCTTGCCTTGCCTCGCCTTCCCTGGATTTGCCTTGCCTGGTTTGCTGTGATTTTACTTGCCTTGCCTGGATATGCCTTTTCTGGATTTGACTCGCCTTGCCTTGCCATGCCTGGATTTGCATTGACTGGATTTATCTTGCATTGCGTTGCCTTGCCTGGAATTGCCTTGCTTGAATTTGCCTTGCCTTGCCTTGCCTTTCCTGGATTTCCCTTACTTGGATTTGCGTTTCATTTCCTCGCCTTGCTTGGATTTGCCAGGCCTTGATTTGCCTTGCCTTCCTTCACTTTGCCTGAATTTTCCTTGGCTGGATTTGCCTTGCCTTGCTTTGCCTTGCCTTCCTTCACTTTGACTGAGTTTTCCTTGGCTGGATTTGCCTTGCCTTGCTTTGCCTTGCCTGGATTTGCCTTGCCTTTCCTTGACTTGACTTGCCTGTATTTCTTATGTCTTGCCTTGCCTTGTCTAGATATGCCTGGCCTCACCTATCCTTGTTTTTTCTGGGTATCCCTTGCCTGTATTTCCCTTGCCTTTCCTTGTCTTGTCTGGATTTTTCTTGTCTTGACTTGCTTGCCCTGCCTGTATTTGCCTTGCCTCACTATGCCTTGACTCGCTTTGCCTTGCCTGGATTTGACTTGCCTTCCCTTGCCTTGACTGGATTTGCTTTATCTTGCCTTGCCTGGATATGCCTTGCCTTGCCTTGCCACGCTTGCATTTTCCTTCCCTGGATTTGCCTTGCCTGGCCTTACCTGGATTTGCCTTTCCTGGATTTGTCTTGCCTTGCCTAAAATTGTCTTGCATTGGCTAAATTTGTATTTTCTTGCCTTGCCTTGATTTGTTTTTCCTGGGTTTGACTTGACTTGCCTTGCCTTGTTTTTGTTTTTCTGGATTTGCCGTGACTGGATTTGCCTTGCCTTGCCTTGCCTTCTCTGTATTTGCCTTGCCGGAATTTTCCTGGCTAAGTGTGACCATGCCTGGATTTGCCTGGCCCGAGTTTGATTTGCTTTTCCTCGCCTTCCCTGAATTTGTCTTGCTTGAATTTACTTTGCCTTTCCCTGCCTTGCCTGGATTTGCCTTGCCTTGCCTTGCCTTACCTTGATTTGTTTTGCCTGGATTTGCTTTCTCTTGCCTTGCCTGGATTTGCCTTGCCTTGCTTTGTCTTGCCTGAGATTGCTTGCCTGGGTTGCCTTTGCTTGCCTAGATTTTTCTTGCCTAAATTTGCCTTGCCTTGCCTTGCCTGAATTTGCCATGCCTTGCCTGGATTTGCCTTGCCTGGATAGGCCTTGCATTTATTTGCCTTGCCTTGATTTTCCTTGTTTGGATTTGCCTTACCTAGCCTTGCCTCACCTAGATTTGCCTTGTGTAGATTTGCCTTGCTTTGCCCGTATTTTCCTGGCCTGAAATTGCCTTGCCTTGCCTCACCTATTTTGGATTTGCCTTGCCTTGTGTGCCTTGCCTTTACTTGATTTGCCTTGATTTGCCTTTTCTGGATTTGATTTGCCATGCCTTGCCATTCCTAGGTTTTCACTGCCTGGATTTGCCTTAACTTACCTTGCCTTACCTTGATTTGTTTTGCCTGGATTTGCTTTACCTTGCAATGCCTTTCCTGGATTTGTCTTGCCATGTTTTGCCTTCCCTGGATTTACCTTGCCAGGGTATGCCTTGCCTTGCCTTGTCTTGCCTGGATTTGTCTTACCTAGATTTGCCTTGCCTGGCCTTGCCGTGCCTGAATTTGCCTTGGCTTGCCTTGCCATGCCTTGATTTGTTTTGCCTGGATTGGCCTTGCCTTGCCTGGACTTTCCTAAGCTGTATTTACCATGTATTCTTTTGCCTAAATTTGCCTTGCCTGGCTTTGCCTTGCCTTACCTGGATTTGTTTTGCCTGAATTTGCTTTCCCTTGCCTTGCCTTGCCTTGCCTTGATTTGCCTTGTGTAGATTATCCTTACCATGCTTGGCTTTGCCTAAATTTGCCTTGCCAGGGTTTGCCTTGCCTTGCCTTGTCTTGCTTGGATTTTTCTTGCCTAAATTTGCCTTTCCTTGCCTGAATTTCCCTTGTTTTGCCTTGCCTTGTTTTGTCTTGCTTTGCCTGGATTTGACTAGCCTGGATAGGCGTTTTCTTGCCTTGCCTTGCCTGTATTTGACTAACCTGGATAGGCGTTTTCTTGCCTTGCCTTGCCTGGATTCTTCTTGCCTGGATTTGCCTTGCCTAGCCTTGCCTTCCCTAGATTTGCCTTGTATGGATTTGCATTGCTTTGCCCGTGGTTTGCTTTACATTCCCTTGCCTTGCCTGGATTTTCCTTGCCTTTTCTTGCCTTTCCCATATTTGCCTGGCCTTTATTTGCCTTTCCTTTCCTTACCTTACCTGGTTTTGATTTGCCAGAATTTGCCTTGCATTGGATTTTTCTTAACTTGCCTTGTTTGGCCTGGATTGCCTTGCCTGGATTTGCCTTTCCTTGTCTTACCTGAATTTGCCTTGCCTTGCCTTGCCTTTTCTGGAATTGCCTTGCCTTAATTTGCCTTGCCTTAATTTGCCTTGCCTTGCCCTGGCTGGACTTTCCTTGCCTCAATTTGCCTTGCCTTGCCTTGCCTTGCCTGAATTTGTGTTCTCTTGCCATGCTGTGCCTGGATTTGCCTTGCTTGGATAGGCCTTGCCTTGCCGTGTCTTGTCATGTTTGGATTCTGCTTGCCTGGATTTGTCTTGCCTTGCTTTTTTGGCCTGGATTTGACTTGCCTCGATTTTTTTTTCTTGTTTTGCCTGAATTTGCCTTGCCTTGCTTTGCCTAAATTTTCCTTGCCTGGATTTGCCTTGCCTTGACTTGCCTTGCTTGCAATTGCCTTGCCTTTCGTTGCCTCGATTTGCCTTGCCTAAATTTGCCTTGCCTTGCCTTGCCTTGTTTTGCATTGCCTTGCCTTGCCTGAATTTGCCTTCCCTTGTCTGGATTTGCCTTGCCTGGATAGGTCTTGCCTTGCCTGGCCTTGCTTTGCCATGTTTGGATTCTGCTTGCCTGGATTTGTTTTGCCTTGTTTTTTTGGACTGGATTTGACTTGCTTCGATTTGTGTATCCTTGTTTTGGCTGGATTTTCCTTGCCTTGCCTAAACTTGCCTTAGCTGAATTTGCCTTGCATTGCTTTCCCTTAATTAGCCTGGGCTAGTTTTGCCTTTTTCTGTCTTGCCTGAATTTTCCTTGTTTTGACTTGCTTGCTTGCCTGGATTTGCCTTACCTTGCCTTTCCTTGACTGGATTTGCCTTACCTTGCCTTGCGTTCCCTTGCCTTGATATGCCATGCCTAGACTTGCAATGTCTTACCTTACCTTGCCTTCCTTGCCTTGCCTGGATTTGCCTTACCTTGCCTTTCCTTGACTGGATTTGCCTTCCTTGCCTTCCTTGCCTTGCCTTTCTTGTATTTGCCTTTCCTGGGTTTGTTTTGCCTTGCTTTGCCTGGATTTGCCTTGCCTGAATTTGCCTTGCCTGGGATTGCCTTGCCTTCCCTTGCTTTCCCTGTATTTGCCTTTCTTGTTTTTGCCTTACCTGGATTTGTTTTGCCAGAATTTGCCTTGAATGGATTTGCATTGTCTTGTTTTGTTTGGCCTGTATTTTCCTTGCCTGGATTTGCCTTTCCTTGTCTTTCCTGGATTTTTCTTGCCTTGCAATGCCTTGACTGGATTTGCCTTGCCTTGCCCTACCTGGATGTGCCTTGTCTAAATTTGCATTTCTTTGCATTGCCTGGATTTGCCTTTGCGTGGATTTGCCTCGCCTTGCATGGACCTGCCTTAGCTGAATTTGCTTTGCATTGTTTTACCTAAATTTGCCTTTCCTAAATTTTTTTTGCCTTCCCTTGCATTGCCTTGTTTTACCTGGATTTGCCTTGACTGTTTTTGCCTTGCCTGCCCTGGCTTGTCTTGATTTGCCATGCCTGGCTTTGCATTACCTTGCCTTTCCTTGCTTGGATTTGCTTGCATTTATTTGCCTTGCCTTGCCTTTCCTTGCCTGAATTTTCCTCCTGTGAATTTGCCTTGACTTGCATTGCCTGGATTTTCGTAGCCTGGATTTGCCTTGCCTTGCCTTGCCTTGTGTGGAGTGGCCTTGCCTGTATTTTCCTTGCCCTGATTTGACTTGCCTGGTTTTGCCATACATTTCCTTGCCTGGATTTTTCTAGCCTGGATTTGCCTTGCCATGCCTGAATTTGCCTTTCCTGGAAATGCCTTGCCTTGCCTCGATTTACATTGCCTGGAATTGCCTCGCCTTGCCTTGCCTGAATTGTCTTGCCTGAAGTTGACTTAGCTTGTTTCCCTTGCCTGGATTTTTCTTGCCTTGATTTGTTTTGCCTTGACTTCCCTGTATTTTTCATGCCTGGATTTGCCATGCCTTGCCTGAATTTGCCTTGCGTCTATTTGCCTTGCCTTGCCTTTGTTTTCCTGGCCTTAATTTGCCTGGATTTTCATTGCCTGGATTTGGTTTGCCTGGGTTTGCCTTGTGTTGCCTTGCCTGGATTATCCTTGCCTAGATTTGAATTGCCCTGACTTGATTTTCTTGGTTTTGCCTTGCCTTGCCTTGCCTTGCCTGCATTTGCCTGTTCTGGTTCTGTCATGCCTTGCCTTGCCTTGACTGAATTTGCATTACCTGGATTTGCCTTGCTTCATCTTGCCTTGCCTTTATTTGCCTTGTCTAATTTTGCCTTGCCCTGACTTGCCTTGGCTAGATTTCCCTTGTCATGCCTTGCCTGGATTTGCCTAGGCTGGGTTTGACTTGCCTTGCCTTGCCTTATTTTGTCTGAATTTGCCATGCCTGGATTTGGCTTGCCTTGCCTTGCCTGAATTTTCCTTTCTCGATTTGCCTTGTTTTGCTTAGATTTGCCTTGAATGGATTTGCTTTGCCTTGCCTTGCCTTGCCTGAATTTGCCTTTTCTTGATTTGTCTTGCCTTGCCTTGCCTGGATTTTCCTTGCCTAGATTTAGCTTTCCTTGCCTGACCTGGATTTTCCTTGCCTGGATTTGCTTGCCTTGCCTTTCCTGGATTTACCTTGCCTGCATTTTCCATTCCAGTACTTGCCTAGCCTTACCTTGCCTGTATTTGCCTTGCCTTGCGTGGATTTCCCTGGCCTGGCCTGGCCTGGATTTGCATTGCCTTGCCTTGCCTTGCATGGCTTTTTCTTACCTAGATTTTTTGGCCTTGTTTTGCCTTGCCTTGCCGTGCCTTGCCTTGCTTTGCCTTGGAGTATTTGCCTTACCTGGATTTACCTTGCCTTGCCTCTCCTGGATTTGTCTTGCCTTCGTTTGTTTGGCCCTGACTTGCCTTGCCTGGATTTCCCTTGCCAAGTTTTGCCTTAATTTGTGTGAGATGGATTTGACTTTCCTTGCCTGTTCTGGATTTGCCTTGACTCGATTTGCCTTGCCTGGATTTGCCTTGCTTTTCCTAAATTTGCATTGCCTTGCCTTGACTTGCTTGAAATTTTCTTGACTGCATTTGTCTTACCTGGATTTGCCTTGCCTTGCCTTGTCTTGCCTGAATTTGCCTTGCCTTGCCTGGATTTGTCTTCCCTGGGATTTCCTGGTCTTGCCTTTTCTGGATTTGCCTTTTTTTCTTGAATAATTTTGCCTTGCCTGGATTTGCTTTTCCCTTCCTTGCCATGCCTGGATATGCCCTGCCTTACCTGGCCTTACCTTGCCTGGATTTGCAATTCCTGTATTTGCCTTTTCTTGCCTTGCCTTGCATTGCCTTGCCTAAATTTGCCTTGCCTTGCCCTGCCTTCCCTGCATTTTCCTTGCCTTGCCTTGCCTTAATTTGCCATGCCTGAACTTGGCTTGCCTTGCCTTGTCTGAATATGCCTTCCTAAATTTTCCTTGCCTTGCCTGGATTTGCCTTTCCTTGCCTTCTTTTGCCTGTATTTGTCTTGCCTGTATTTGCCTTGCCTTGATTTGCCTTGCTTGAATTTGCATTACCTTGCCTGGCCTTGACTGGATTAGCCTTCCTGGATTTGTTTTTCCTTGCCCTGCCTTGCGTGGATTTGCTTACTTTTGCCTTGTCGTGCGTTGATTTGCCTTGCCTGGATTTGCGTTGCCTTGCCTTTCCGTGCTTTAGTTAGCCATGCCTAGATTTGCCTTGCCTTGTTTTGCCTTGCCTGGAGTTTGCTTTTTGGATTTGACTTGCCTTGCCTTGCCTGGATTTGACTTGCCTGGATTTGCCTTGCCTAGATTTGCCTTGAAGGGATTGTCCTTGCCTTGCCTTGCCTTGCGGGGGTGTGCATTGCCTGATAGTGCCTTGTCTTGCTTTAACTTTCCTGGATTTGCCTTGCCTGGTTTTGTATTGCCTTGCCATACCTTGTTTGGATTTGCCTTGCCTTGCCTTCCCTTTCCATGCCTGGATTTGCCTTGTCTGTATTTGCCTTGCCTTGCCATGGCTTGCATTGCCTGAATTTCCCTTGCCTGTATTGGTCTTGCCTTGCCATGCCTGGATTTGCCTTGCCTTGATTTGCCTCCCCTTGCCTTGCCTGGATTTGTCATGCCTGGATTTTGCTTGCCTTGCATTGCCTTACCTTTTCTTGCCTGGATTTGCCTGGCCTTTATTTCCCGTTCCTTGCCTTCTCTTGCCTCGCCTTGTCTTGCCTTGCCTATCGTTGTCTGGATTTGCCTTGCCTAAATTTGCCTTGCCTTGCCTTGCGTTTCCTATCATTGTCTGAATTTGCCTTGCCTGTATTTCTCTTGCCTTGCCTTGCCTAAATTTGACTTGTCTTTATTTGCCTTGGCTTGCCTTGCCTGGATTTGCCTTGTTTGAATTTGCCTTGACTTGCATGCCTGAATTTGCCTTGCCTAGATTTCATTTGCACTGACTTGCCTTGCCTTGCCTGGTTTTGCCTTGCATTCTCTTGCCTAAATTTCTCTGTTCTGAATTTGCCTTGCCTGCCCTTGCCTTGACTAAATTTGCATTGTCTGGATTTGCCTTGACTTGTCTTGCCTTGCAATTATTTGGCTTGCCTGGGTTTGCCTTTTCCTGATTGCCTTGCCTAGATTTTCCTTGCATTCCCTTGCCTGGATTTCTCTGTTCTGAATTTGCTTGACTGCCCTTGCCTTGATTAAATTTGCGTTGCCTGGATTTGCCTTGACTTGTCTTGCCTTGTGATTATTTGGCTTGCCTTGGTTTGCCTTTTCCTGATTGCCTTGCTTAGATTTTCCTTGCCATGCCTTGCCTGGATTTGCCTGGCCTGGATTTGACTTGCCTTGCCTTACCTTGCCTGGATTTGCCTTGCCTGAATTTGCCTTGCCTGAATTTGCCTTGCCTTGCCTAGCCTTGCCTGGATTTGCCTTGCCTTGCCTTGCTTTGCCTTACGTGTATCTGCCTTGCCTTGCCTCCTTTTGCCTGAATTTTCCATGCCTGAATTTGGCTTGCCTTGCTTTGCCTGCATTTCCCTTCCTGTATTGGCCTTGATTTGCCTGAATTTTCTTGCCTGCATTAGCCTTGCCTTGCCTTACCTTCCCTAGATTTGCGTTTCCTGGATTTTTCTTTTCTTGCCTTGCCTGAATTAGCCTTGTTTTGCCTTGCTGGATATTTCATTCCAGGAGTTGCCTAGCCTTTTCTTGCCTGCATCTGCCTTGCCTTGTCTTACCTTGACTTTATTTGCCTTGCCTTCCCTGGATTTGCCTTGCCTGCATTTTCCAGACCTGGTCTTGCCTGGATTTGTCTTGACTTGCCTTGCCTTACATGAATTTTTCTTATCTGGATTTTTCTTGTTTTGCCTTGCCTTTTCTTGTTGTGCCTGGATTTGCCTCTCCTTACCTTGCCTTGCATGAATTTGATTTGACTGGATTTGCCTTGCCTTGTCTTGCCTTGCTTTTCCTAGCCTGGATTTGCCTTGCTTGTGTTTGCCTTGCCTGAATTTGCCTTGCTATGCCTTGCCTGGATTTGTGTGAGCTGAATTTGACTTGCCTTACCTTGCCTGGATTTGCCTTTACTCGATTTGCCTTGCCTGGATTTTCCTTGACTTGCCTGAATTTGCCTTGACAGTATTTGCCTTGCCTGGATTTGCCTGGCCGTGCCATTACTTGCCGTTATTTGGCTTACCTGGATTTGCCTTGCTTTGCCTAAATTTGCCTTTCCTGGGTTTACCTGGCTTTGCCTTTTTTGGATGTTCCTTCTCTTGCCCTGAATAATTTTGCCTTGCCAGGATTTGCTTTTCCTTGCCTTGCCTTGCCTGGATTTGCCCTGCCTTGCCTGGCCTTGCCTTACCTGTATTTGCCTTGCCTTGGATTGCCTTTTTGTACCTTGCCTTGCCTTGCCTTGCCTGGATTTACGTTGCCTTGCCTTGACTCCTTACGTGGATTTGCCTTGCATCGCCTTGATTTGCCTAAATTTCCCTTGACTGGATTGGTCTTGCCTTGCCTTGCATTGTCTGGATATTCCTTGTGTGGATTTTTTTTTGCCTTGCCTTGCCTTGCCTTGCCTTGCATGGATTTGCCTTACCTGGATTTTCCTTGTTTTGTCTTTCCTTGCATTGCCCGGATTTCTCTTGCCTGGATTGGTCTTGCCTTGCAATGTTTGGATTTGCCTTGCCTGGATTTGCGTTGCCTTGCCTTGACTTGCCTATATCAGACTTGAGTTTATTTTCATTGGCTTGGCTTGCCTTGCCTTGCATTGCCTGGATTTGCTTTGCCTGAATTTGCCTTGCCTTGTGTAGATTTGCCTTGCCTGTACATGAATTGCCTTCCCTGGTATTGCCTTGCTTTCCCTTGACTGGATTTGCCTGTTCTGTATTTTCCTTGCCTTGCCTTACCTTGCCTGGGTTTGCCTTGCTCTGACTTTCCTTGCCTAGATTTGTTTTGCCATGACTTGCCTGAATTTGTGCGGCCTGGATTTGCCTTGCCTTGCCTTGCCATTCCTTGATTTACCTTGGCTGGATTTGCCTTGCCTTGCCTAAATTGGCTTGCCTGCATTTGCCTTGCCTTGCCTAAATTGGCTTGCCTGCATTTGCCTTGCCTTGCCTTGTTTTGCCTGAAATTGCCATATCTGAATTTGGCTTTCCTTGGCTTGCCTGGATTGGCCTTCCTGGATTTGTCTTACCTTGCCTGGATATGCCTTTTCTAGATTTATCTTGCCTTGACATGCCTGGCTATGCCTTGCCTTGCTGTGCCTTGATTTGCCTTGCCTGTATTTGCTTGTCTTGCCTTGCCTGGATTTTCCTTGCCTGTATTTTTTATTCCAGGACTTGCCTAGCGCTGCCTTGCCTGGATTTGCCTTGCCTTGCCTTATCTTGCCTGGATTGGCCTTGCCTTGCCTTGCCTTGCCTGAATTTGCCTTGCCTTGCCTGAATTTGCCTTGCCTGGATTTGCTTGGATTTGCCTTTCCTGAACTTGCCTAGACTTGCCTTGCTTGTATGGATTTTCCTTACCTGGATTTTCTTGGCTTTCCTAGTCTTGCCTTGCTGTGCCTGGATTTGCCTTTTTTTCCCCTTGCCTTGCCTAGCCTGGATTTGCTTTGCCTAAGTTTTCAAGGCAAATCCATGCAAGGCAAATCAAGGCATGGAAAGGGGAGGCAAATCGAGGCAAGGCAAGAAAAATCCAGGCAAAACAAATCCAGACAAGGGAAGGCAAGGCAAATCCAGAAAAAGAAAATCTAGGCAAGGCAAATCCAGTCAAGGCAAGGAAAGGCAAACCCAGGCAAGGCAAATCCAGCCAAGACAAGGCAATGCAAATCCAGACAAGGCAAATCCAGGCAAGACAAGGCAAGGCAAATCCATGCAATGCAAATCACAGAATGGCAAGGCAAGGCAAATCGAGGCATGGCCAATCGTGGCAAGGCAAAAAAAGGCAAGGCAAATCCAGGCATTGCAAGGCAAGGAAAACCCAGGCAATGCCAGGCAAGGAAAGGCAAGGCAAGGAAAGGCAAATCCAGGCAAGGGAAATACAGGCAAGCCAAAGTAAGGCAAATTCATGCAAGGCAAATCCACACAAGCCAAGGCAAGGCAAATCCATGCAAGTCAAATCCATGCAAGGCAAGAAAAGGAAAAGCAAAACCAGGCAAGGCAAGGAAAAATAAGTCAAAGTAAGGCAAATCCAGGCAAGTACAGTCAACGCAAGAAAAGGTAAATTCAGGCAAGGCAAATCCAGGCAAAACGAGGCAAGGCAATGCCAGGCAAGAAAAGTCCAGTCATATCCAGGCAAGGCAGGGAAAGGCAAATGCTGTCAAGTAAAAAAAGGAAAGGTAAGGCAAATTCAAGTAAGGCACATCCAGGCAAGACAAATTTAGGCAAATCCAGGCAAATCAATCCAGGCAAGACAAATCAAGGAAAGGCAAATCTAGACAAGGCAAACCCAGGCAAGGCAAGGCAAACCCAGTAACAATAAACCCAGGCAAGGCAAATTTAGGCAAGGTAATTCCAGGCCAGGCAAATCCAGTAGAGCAAATCCAGGCAAGATAAGGCAAACCAAATTCATGCAAGGCCAATGCAGGCAAGGATAGGCAAGGCAAATCCAGGCAAGGCAAATCCAGGCAAGGCAAGGTAAATCAAGGCAAATACAGGAAATGTAAATCCACACAAGGCAAGGCAAGGCAAATTCAGGCAAAGCAAATCCAAGCAAGGCAAGGCAAGCCAAATGCAGGCAAGTCAAATCCTGGCAATGCAAGGCAATACAAATGAAGTCAAGGCAAATCCAGGCAAAGCAAGGCAAGGCAAATAAAGGCGAGGCAAATCCAGGCAAGGAAAGGCAAGGCAAATTCAGGCAAGGCAAGGCAAGTCAAATCCAGGCTAAACAAATCCAGACAAGGCAAGGCAAGGCAAATTAAGGCAAGCAAATCTATGCAAGGCAAGGGAAAGTAAGGCAAGGCAAGGCAAATTCAGAAACGTCAAGGCAAGTCAAATTCAGGCAGAACACAACCGGGCAAGGCAAGGAAAGGCAAATCTATGCAAGACAAATGCAGGCAAAACAAGGCAAGGCAAATCGAGGCAAGACAAATTTGGGCAAGGCAAGGCAAGGCAAATTCAAGAAATGCAAGGCAAGGCAAATTAGGCAATCCAAGCCAAGGCAAGACAAGGCAAGACAAATCCAGGCAAAGCAAGGCAAGGCAAGGCAAATCTCGGCAAGGCAACGCAAGGAAGTCAAGGCAAATCCAGGAAAGACAAGGCAAGTAAAATCATCAAAAGGCAAATCAAGGAAAGAAAAGGCAAGGCAAGAAAAGGCAAAGCCAGGCAAGGCAAGGCAAGTCAAATTTAGGCCAGAAAGGCAAGGAAAATCCAGGCAAGGCAATTCAAATCCAGGCAAGCCAATCCAGGAAGGGAAAATTAAGGCAAGGCAAATCCAGGAAAGGCAAATCAGGGCAAGGGAAGGCAAGGAAAATTCAGGCAAATTAACTCCAGATGGATTAAAGACTTAAACAGAAGACCTGGCACGATAAATACCCTAGAAGGAAATCTAGGCAAAACTATCCAGGACATAGGAGTAGGCAAGGACTTCATGAACAAAACACCAAAAGCATTGGCAACAAAAGCCAATATAGACAAATGGGACCTAATGAAACTCCACAGCTTATGCACGGCAAAAGAAACAGTCACTAGAGTGAATTGGCAACCAACAGAATGGGAAAAAATTTTTGCAGTCTACCCATCTGACAAAGGGCTGATATCCAGAATTTACAAAGAACTCAAACAGATTTACAGGAAAAAAACAAACAAGCCCATTCAAAAGTGGGCAAAGGATATGAACAGACACTTTACGAAAGAAGACATATATGAGGCCAACAATCATATGAAAAAATGCTCATCGTCACTGGTCATCAGAGAGATGCAAATCAAAACCACATTGAGATACCATCTCACGCCTGTTAGAATGGTGATCATTAAAAAATCTGGAGACAACAGATGCTGGAGAGGATGTGGAGAAAAGGAACACTTTTACACTGTTGGTGGGAGTGTAAATTAGTTCAACCATTGTGGAAGACAGTGTGGTGATTCCTCAAGGCCTTAGAAATAGAAATTCCATTTGACCCAGCAATCCCATTACTGGGTATATATCCAAAAGCTTATAAATAGTTCTACTATAAGGACACATGTACACGAATGTTCATTGCAGCACACTGTTTACAATAGCAAAGACCTGGAATCAACCCAAATGCCCATTCATAATAGACTGGATTGGAAAAATGTGGCACATATACACCATGGAATATTATGCAGCAATCAGAAATGATGAGTTTGTGTCGTTTGTAGGGACATGGATGAATCTGGAGAACATCATCCTCAGCAAACTGACACAAGAACAGAAAATGAAACACCGCATATTCTCACTCATAGGCGGGTGATGAAAAATGAGAACACATGGACACAGAAAGGGGAGTACTAAACACTGGGGTCTATTCTGGAGAAAAGGGGAGGGCCAGTGGGAGGGGGATGTGGGGTGGGATAGCCTGGGCAGAAATGCCAAATGTGGGTGAAGGGGAGAAGCAAAGCAAAGCACACTGCCATGTGCGTAACTACGCAACTGACTTGCATGCTCTGCTCATGTACCTCAAAACCTAAAATCCAATAAAAAATTAAAAAAAAACAAATACAGGCAAGGCAAGGCAAGACCAAATCAGGCAAGGCAAATCGAAGCAGCGACAGGAAGGCAAAACTAAGGACGGCAAATAGAGGCAATGCAAGGCAAGGCAAATTCACGCAAGACAAATCTAGGCAAGGCAAGGGAAGCAAAATTCAGAAAAGGCAAGTCCAGGAAATGCAAGACTAGGAAAATCAAGGCTACGTAAATCCAGGCAAGACAAGGCAACGAAAATCCAGGCTAGTCAAATCCAGTTAAGGTAAATTCAGGCAAGGCAAATCCATGCAAGGCAAATACAGACAAGGCAAAAAAGGAAAATTCAGGCGGGCAAATTCAGGCAAGGCAAGCCAATCAAAATCTAGGCATAGCAAATCCAGGCAAAGCAATACAAGGCAAATCAGTGCAAGACAAATTTAGGATAGGCAAGCAAAGGCAATGCTAATCTAGGCAAGGCACAACCAAGCAAGTCAAGGCTAGGCAAATCCTGGCAAGGCAAGGTAAGCTCAATTCAGGTAAGGCAAATTTATGCAAGGCAAGGCAGGGCAAAACAGGCAAGGCAAACAGGCAAAACAAGGCACGGCAAATCCAGGCAAGGCAACTTCAGGCAAGGCAAGGCAAGGAAAATCCAGACAAGGAAAATCAACGCTAGGCAAATCCAGGTAAGGCAAATCCATTCAAGGCAAATCCATGCAAGGCAAATACAGGCAAGGCAATAAAAGGCAAATCCTGGCGAGCAAATCCAGGCGAGGCAAGGCAAGCCAAATCTAGGAAAAGAAAATTCAGGCAATGCAATGCAAGGCAAATCAAGGCAAGACAAATCTAGGCAATGCAATGCAAGACAAAGCAAATACAGGCAAGGCACACACATGCAAGTCAAGGTAAGGTAAATCCTGGCATGGCAAATCCAAGCAAGGCAAGGTAAGCTAATCGGAGGTAAGGCAAATTTATGCAAGGCAAGGCAGGGCAAAAACAGGCAAGGCAAGGCACGGCCAATTTAGGCAAGGCAAATGCAGGTAAGGATAGGCAAGGCAAATTTAAAAAAGGCAAATTCAGGCAAGGCAAGGCAAATCAAATTCAGGCAAGGCAAATCCAGGCAAGGGAAGGCAAGCTAAATCCAGGCAGGTCATTTCCAGGCAAGGCAAGAGAAGGCTAATACAGGCAAGGCAACGCAAGCCAAATCCAGGCAAGACAAATTTAGAGAAGGCAAGGCAATGCAAGGTGAGGCAAAGCCTGGCTAGGCAAATCGAGACAAACGGAATGCACACAAGGCAAATCCATGCAATGCAATGCTAATATAGTCCAGGCAAATGAAATCCAGACTAGGCAAGGCAAGAAAAATCAAGGCAAGGGAAATTCAGGCTGGTAAAGGAAGGCAAATCCAAGCAAGGCAAATTCAAGCAAGCCAAGTCAAGGTAACTTCAGGCAAGGCATATCCAGGCAAGGCAAATCCAGACAAACCAAGGCAAGGCAAATCCAGGCAATTCAAGGTAAGGAAAACCCAGGTAAGAAAACGCATATCAAATTCAGTCAAGGTAAATCCAGTCAAGGCAAATCGAGGCAAGGAAAATCCAGCGAAGGCAAAATCAAGCTCATCCAGGCAAGGGAAATCAAGTCAAGGCAAATACAGGCAAAGCAAATCCACGCAAGGCAAGGCAAACCCAGGCAAAGAAAATTCAGGCTAGGGAAATCCAGGTAAGGCAAATCCACGCAAGGCAAATTCATGCGAGGTAAATCCAGGCAAGGAAAAAAAAAAAAGCAAATCCAGGCCAGCCAATTCAAGCTAGGCAAGGAAAGGCAAAGCAAATCCAGGAAATGCAATGCAAGGCAAATCAAGGCAAGACAAATCCAGGCTAGGCAAGGCAAGGCAAGGCAAGGCAATGATAACCCAGGCAAGGCACATTTAGGCAAGTCAGGGCAAGGCAAATTCGGGCAAGGCAAATCCAGGCAAGGCAAGGTAAGCTAAACCAGGTAAGGCAAATTTATGCAAGGCAAGGCAGGGCAAATCCAGGCAAGGAAACTCCAGGCAAGGCAAATTAAAAAAAGGCTAATCCAGGCAAGCAAGGCAAAACGAGTTAAATCCAGACAAGGCAAATCCACGCAAGGCAAAGCAAGGCAAGGCAAATACATGCAAGGCAAAGCAAAGCAAATCCAGGAAAATGAAACCAAGACATGTCAAGGCAAGGCAAATCCAGGCAAGGCGAATCCAGCTAAGGCACATTTAGGCAAGGCACTTCAAAGCAAATCTAGGCAAGGCAAATCCAGGCTAGCAAGGCAAGGTAAATCCCTGCAAGGCAAGGCAAGCCAAATTTCGGCAAGGCAAATCCAGGCAAGGCAAAGCAAGGCAATTTCAGGCAAGGAAAGGTAAATGCAGGCAAAGAAAGGCAAGGCAAATCCAGGCAAGCCAAGCAAGGTAAATCCAGGCAAGGCAAAGCAAGGCAAATTCAGGTAAGGCAAAGGAAGGCAAATCCAGGCAAGGCACATCTAGACAAAGCAAATCAAGGCCAGGTAAATTCCGTCATGAAAAGTCAAAACAATCCAGTCAAGGCAAATCCAGGCAAGGCAAGGCAAGCCAAATCGAGGCAAGGCTAATCCTAGAAATGCAAGGCAAGGCAATTCAGGGCAAGGCAAATCCCAGAAAGGCAAATCCAGGCAAGGCAAGGCAAGGCAACGCAAATCCAGGCAAGGCAAATCCAGGCATGGCAAAACAAGGCAAATTCAGGCAAGGCAAATCTAAACAAGGCAAGGAAATGCAAGGCAAATTTAGGAAATTGAAATCCAGGCAAGGCAAGGCAAGCCAAATCTAGGCAAAGCAAATCCAGGCAATGCAATGCAAGGCAAATCAACCCAAGACAAATCCAGGCAAGGCAAGGCAAGGCAATGCAAATACAGGGAAGGCACATCCAGGCAACTCAAGGCAAGGCAAATCCTTGCAAGGCAAATCCAGTTAATTCAAGGTAAGCTAAATTCAGGTAAGGCAAATTTATTAAAAGCAAGGTAACACAAATCAAGGCAAGGCAAGACACGGCAAATCCAGGCAAATCAACTACAGGCAAGGCAAAGCAAGGGAAATTTAAAAAAGGCAAATCCAGGAAAGGTAAGGCAAAACAAGGCAAATCCAGGCAACTTAAGGCAAGGCTAATACAAGCAAGGCAATCTGGGCAAGGCAAGGCACGGCAACTCCAGGTAGGTAAAATAAAGGCAGGGAAAGGAATGGCAAATCCAGGCAAGACAAATCAAGGGAAGGCAAGAAAACCTAAATCCAGGCAAGGCAAATTCAGGGAAGGCAAGGCCATGCAACGCAAGGAAAATCGAGGCAAAGCAAGGCAAGCCAAATACAGGCAACGCAAATTCAGGCAATGCAAGGCTAAAATAGTCCAGGAAAGTAACATCCAGGCTAGGGAAGGCAAGGCAAATTCACGCAAGTCTAACCCACGCAAGTCAAATCCAGGCAAAGCAAATCCAGGCAAGAAAAATCCAGACAAGGCGAATTCAGGAAAGGCAAATACAGGCAAGGCAAGGCAATGCAAATTCAGGCAAGGCAAATCCAGGCATGGCATGGTGTGGGGGTCCGGCACGTCTGCCGGGGGGCTTCTGACCAGCGGAGAGCCTCAGCCCCACTCAAGTGTTCTTAACCTGGAAGAGGGAGTGCGCGGAAGAAAAGTTAGATAGAGAGCGGGGTCTGGAGGACTGCCAGGCAATGCTGGAGCAAGAAGTGCCAAGACAGCAGGTTTATTTGTGCAAACTGCAGGTTATATACCTTTCAGTGTTTGAGGAGTGACATACATTCCATTGTATCTTGAAATAAAATCAAGAACAAAAATCACAAGAAAAGAGGCACAGAAAGTATGACTCTTAATCAAAGGGTGTACAGCAAAGGGACAATAAAGCTTGCAAAAAGGGGATCATAAATCTAAACATGTGTTTTTCTAAAATCAGTTAAGCAAGCAAGTAAGATTGTTAACAAGGTATAGCTGGACCTTTCTAAAAGTCATTCTAACCTTGCCTATTCATATAGGATCATATGCAAACAATATGATTGAGTTAGCAGAGGTAAATGAAGTCATACAGTTATTGTGCAGAGAAGGAACTAGGAGGCACACAATGTCTACCCATACAATGTCTCATTAGACCATAAGGCTTGAGCTCAGCCATTCTTTTGCAAATGTCAGAGGCAAAGATTGATGTTTATAAAATCAGTGCAACTAGATTTCCTCCTTTCCCTTAGCTCAACAGCCTCCAGGAGAGGAGAAACGTGTACGGGCTCAAGCTCAAGATGGCGAGGGTCCTGTCAAGGGCCCTTCGCATGAGCGATCCCCACAGCATGGCAAGTAAAATCCAGGCAATGCAAATTCGAACAAGGCAAGGCAACACTAGGCACATCCAGGAAATTGAAATCCAGGCCAATAAAGGCAAGGCAAGGCAATCAAATCCAGGCAGGGCAAATCCAGGCAATGCAAGGCAAGGCAAATCCAGCAAAGGCACTTTTAGGCAAGGTACTTTAAGGCAAATTAAGAGAAGGTAAATCCAGGCTGGCAAGGCAAGGTAAATTCTGGCAAGGGAGGACAAGCGAAATATAGACAAGGCAAATTTAGGCAAGCCAAGGAAAGGCAATTTTAGGCAAGGCAATTCTAGGCAAGGCAAGGCAAGGCAAGGGAAGGCAAATCCAGGCAATAAATGGCAAGGCAAATCCAGGCAATCCAAGCAAGGCAAATCCAGGCAAGGCAAATCTAGGCAAGGCAAGGCATGGCAAATCCAGGCAAGGCGCATCTAGGCAAGCCTACGGAAAGCAATTCGAGGTCAGGTAAATCCCGGCAAGGAAAGGCCAGGCAAATCCAGGCAAGGCAAACCCAGGCAAGGCAAGGCAAGACAAATCCAGGCAAGGAAAATCCTGGCAATGAAATGCAAGGCAAATTAACGCAAGGTAAATACCAGCAAGGCTAATCCAGGCAAGGCAAGGCAACGCTAATGCAGGCAAGGCAAATCCAGGCATGGCATGTCAAGGATAATCCAGGCAAGGCAAATCCAAACAAGGCAAGGCAAGGCAAGGCACATCCAAAAAGTTGAAATTCAGGCATGGCTAGGCAAGCCAAATCCAGGCAAGGCAAATCCAGGCAATGCGAGGCAACGCAAATCCAGCTAAGGCACATTTAGGCAAGGCATTTCAAGGCAAGGCAAATCCAGGCTGGCAAGGCAAGGTATATCCAGGCAAGTCAAGGCAAGCAAAATTTAGACAAGGCAAATTCAGGCAAGCCACGGTGAGGCAATTTCAGGCAAGGCAAATCCAGGCAAAAAAAGGCAAGGCAGGGCAAATTCAGACAAGGGAAATCCAGGCAGAGAATGACAAGGCAAATCTACGCAAGACAAGCAAGGCAAATCCAGGCAAGGCAAATCTAGGCAAAACAAGGCAAGGCAAATTCAGGTAAGGCAAATCAATGCAAGGTTAAGCAAGGCAAATCTAGGCCACATGTATCCAGGCAAGGAAAAGCAAGGCAAATCAATGCAAGGGAAAGCAGGCTAAATCCAGGCAAGACAAATCCTAGCAATGCAATGAAAGGCAAATCAAGGCAAGGCAAATCCAGGCCAAGCAAATCCAGGCAAGGCAAGGCAGGCCAAATCCAGACAAGGCAAATTTTGGAAAAGCAATGCAAGTCAAATCAAGGCAAGGCAAATCCAGGCAAGGCATATCCAGGAAAGGCAAATCCAGGCATGGGAAGGGAAGGCGAATACAGGCAAGGCAAATCCAAGCAATGCAAGGCAAGGCAAATCAAGGAAAGGCACATACAGGCAAGGCAAGTAAAAACAAATCAAGGCAAGGCAAATTCAGGGTGGCAAAGCAAGGCAAATCCAGGCAACGCAAGAAAAGGCAAATTAAGGCAAGGCAAATACAAGCAAGCCAAGTCAAGGTAATTTTAGGAAAGGCAAATTCAGGCAAACCAACGCAAGGCAAATCCAGGGAAGCCAAGGCAAGGCAAATCCAGGTAAGGAAATGCAAATCAAATCCAGTCAAGGCAAATTGAGGCAAGACAAATTCATAAAAATCCAGGAAAGGCAAAATCAGGCAAATCTAGGCAAGGCAAACACAGGCAAGACAAGGCAGGCAAAATTCAGGCAAGACAAATCCTGGCAATACAATGAAAGGCAAATCCAGGCAAGGCAAATCCATGCAAGGCAAATTCAGGCAAGGCAAGGCAGGATAAATCCAGACAAGGCAAATCATGTCAATGCAATGCATGACAATTCAAGGCAAGGCAAATCTAGGCAATTCAAATCCAGGCATGGCAAGGCAAGGCCAATCCAGGCAAGGTTAATCTCAGCAATGCATGGCAAGGCAAATCAAGGAAAGACACATAGAGGCAAGGCAATTTAAAACAAATCAAGGCAAGGCAAATTCAGGCTGGCAATTCCAGGCAAATCCCAAGAAGGAACATTAGGCAAATCCAGGCAATGCAAATCCAGACAAGGCAAATCCATGCAAGGCAAATCCAGGCAAAACAAATCCAGATATGGCAAGGCACAGTGAATACAGGCAAGGCAAATCCCAGCAATGCAATGCAAGGCAAGGCAACCAAGGAAAGGCTCATAAAGGCAAGGCAAGTTCAAACAAATCAGGGCAAGGCAAATTCAGGCTGGCAAAGCAAGGCAAATCCAGGCAACGCAATGAAAGCCAAATTAAGGCAAGGCAAATCCAAGCAAGCCAAGTTAAGGCAATTTTAGGCAAGGCAAATCCAGGCATATTAAGGCAAGGCAAAACCAGGTAAGGAAACACAAATCAAATCCACTCAATGCAAATCCAGTCAAGACAAATCGAGGCAAGGAAAATCCAGGCAAATCCAGGCAAGGCAAATCCAGGCAAAACAAATCCAAGCAACAAAAATCAAGGCTAGGCAAATAAATGGAAGGCAAATTCAGGCAAGGCAAATTCAGGCAAGACAAGAAAAGGCAAATCTAGGCGAGCCAATCCAGGCAAGGCAAGCCAAATCTAGGCAAAGCCAATCCAGGCAATGCAATGCAAGGCAAATCAAGGCAAGACAAATCCAGGCTAGGCAAGGCAATGTAAATCCAGGCAAAGCACATCCAGGCAAGTCAAGGCATGGCAAATTCAGGCAAGGCAAGGTAAGCTAAATTCAGGTAAGGCAAATTTATGCAAGACAAGACAGGGCAAATTTAGGCAAGGCAAATCAAGACAAGGCAAGGCACGGCTAATTCAGGCAAGGAAACTCCAGGCAAGCCCAGGTAAGGCAAATTAAAGAAAGGCAAATACAGGCAAGGCAAATCCAGGACATGCAGTGAAACGTAAATTAAGGCAAGGCAAATCCAAGCAAACCATGTCAAGGCAATTACAGGGAAGACAAATCCAGGCAATGTAAATCCAGGCAAACCAAGGAAAGGCAAATCCAGGCGAGCCAAGGTAAAACAAATCCAGGTAAGGAAACGCAAATCAAATCCATTCAAGGCAAATCCAGTCAAGGCAAATTGAGGCAAGGCAAATCCAGGGAAGGCAAAATCAGGCAAATCCCGGCAAGGCAAATTCAGGCAAGGCAAATCCAGGCAAGGCAAATCCAGGCAAAGCAAATCCAGTCAACAGAAGGCAAGGCAATTCCAGAAAAGAAAAATTCAGGCAAGGCAATCCAGGTAAGGCAAATCCAGGCAATGCAAACCCATGCAAGGCAAATCTAGGCAAGGCAAGAAAAGGCAAATCAAGGCAAGGCAAGGCAAGGCAAGGCAAGGCAAGCCAAACCTAGGCAAAGCAAATCTAGGCAATTCAATGCAATACATATCAGGGTAAAACAAATCCAGGCTAGGCAAGGCAATGTAATGCAAATCCAGGCAAGGCACACCCAGGCATGTCAAGGCAAGGCAAATCCTGGAAAGGCAAATCCAGGCAAGGCAAGGTAAGATAAATTCACGTCAGTCAAATTTATGCAAGGCAAGGCAAGGCAAGTCCAGGTAGGGCAAACAGGCAAAACAAGGCAGGGAAAATCCAGGCAAGGCAAGGCATGGCAAATCCAGGCAAGGGAACTCCAGGCAATGCAAGGCAAATTAAAAAAAGGCAAATCCAGGCAAGGCAAGGTAAAACAAAGCAAATCCAGGCAAGGCAAATTCAGGCAACTCAAGGCAAGGCAAATACAGGCAAGGCAATGCAAGATAAATCCAAGCAAGACAAATCCATGCAAAACAAGGGAAGGCAAATTCAGGCAAGGAAAATCAAGGCAAGATAAGCCAAGATAAATCCAGGCAAGGCAAATTCAGGGAAGGCAAGGCAATGCAAGGCAAGCAAAGCCAGACAAGGCAAATCAAGGCAAAGCAAAACAAGCCAAATCTAGGCAAGGCAAACCAGGCAATGCAAGGGTAAAATAGTCCAGGCCAGTGAAATCCAGGCTAGACAAGGCAAGGAAAATCCAGGCAGTGCATATCCATGCAAGGCAAATCCAGGCACGGCAAGGCAAGGCAAGGCAAGACAAATCCAAACATGGCAAATCTAGGCAAGAGAAATTAAGAAAAGGCAATGCAAGTCAAATCCAGGCAAGGCACATCTAAGCAAGGCAAGGCAAGGTAAATAGAGGCCAGGTAAATCCCAGCAAGGAAAGGCAAGGCAAGGCAACTCTAGGCAAGGCAAGGCAAGCCAAACCCAGGCAAGGCAAATTTTGGCAATGCAACGCAAGGCAAATCCAGGCAAAGCAAATCCAAACAAGGCAAGGCAAAACAAGGGAAATCCAGATAATTGAAATCTAGGCAAGGCAAGGCAAACCAAATCCAGGAGAGGAAAATCCAAGCAATGCAAGTCAAGCCAAATCAAGGAAAGGCACATACAGGCAAGGCAAGTTAAAACAAATCAAGACAAGGCAAATTCAGGCTGGCAAAGCAAGGCAAATCCAGGCAAGGCAAATCCTGGCAACACAATGAAAGGCAAATTAAGGCAAGGCAAATTCAAGTAAGCCAAGTCAAGGCAATTTCAGTAAAAGCAAATGCAGGCCAGGAAAATCCAGGCAAACCATGGCAAGGCAATTTCAGGCAAGGTAAATCCAGGCAAGGCAAATCCAGGCCAGAAAATCCAGACAAGGAAAATCCAGGCGAGAAAAATCCATACAAGGCAAACTCAGGAAAGGCAAATCCAGGCAAGGAAAGGCAAATACAGGTAAGGCAAGGCAAGGCAAATTTAGGTAATGAAACACAAATCAAATTCAGTCAAGGCAAATTGAGGCAAGGCAAATCCAGGGAAGGAAAATCAGGCAAATCCAGGCAAGGCAAATCCAGGAATCACAAGGCAAAAAAAAAAAAAAAAAAAAAATCAAGGCAAGGCAAATCCAGGCCAGGCAAGGCAAGGAAAATCCAGGCAAGGTAAGGCAATGCAAATTCATTCAAGGCAAATCCATTCATAGCAAGGCAAGGCAAATCCACGCAAGGCAAATCAAGGCAACGCAAGTCAAGGCAAATTCAAGCAAATCCATGCGAGGGAAATTTGAGGAAATCCAGTCAAGGCAAAGCCAGGCAAATCCAAAAAGGCAAATCCAGGCAAATTTAGGCCATGCAAGGGAAATCAAGATAAATCCAGGCACATCCCCACAAGGCAAACCCAGGTAAAACAAAAAAATAAAAGGCAATGCAAATCCAGGCGAGTCAAATCCAGGCAAATCCTGGCAAGGAAAATCCAGACGAATCCAGGCAAAGCAACTCCAGGCAAGGCAAATCAAAACAAAACAAATCCAGGCTAGGCAAATCCAGGCAAGAGAAGTCAACGCAAGACCAATCCAGGCAAGGCAAATCCAGATAAGAAAAATCCAATCAATGCAAATCCAGGCAAGAAAAATTTAGGCACGGCAAGGCAAGATAAGGCAAATCCAGGCAGGAAAATTCCAGGCAAGGCATATCTAGGCAAGGCAAGGTGAAAGAAATCCAGGCAAAGCAAATTCAGGCAAGACCTGGTAAGACAAATCCAGGCAAAGCACGTCAAGGCAAATCCAGGCAAGGGAAGACAAGGCAAATTCAGGCATGGCAAGGCAAGCCAATCCAGGCAAGGCAAATCCAGGCAAGGAAACGCAAAACAAATCAATGCATAAAAAATTTTGACAATGGAACACAAGGCAAGACAAATTCAGGAAAGGGAAATCCAGGCAAGGCAAGACAAGGCAAGGCAAACTATGGCAAGTCAAGGCAGGGTAAAGCAAGTCAAATCCAGGCAACGCAAAAACAAGGCAAGGCAAGGCAAATCCAGGCATGGCAAGGCAAGACAAGGCAAATTGATGCAAGGCATGGCAAGGCAAATTCAGGCAATTCACAGCACGGCCAATCCGGGCAACGCAAGGCAAGGCATATCCAGGCAAGGAATATCCAGAGAAGGCAAGGCAATGCAAATCCAGTCAAGGCAAATTTATGAAAGGCAAATCCAGGCAAGGTAAGGTAAGTGATATTCATGCAAGGCAAGGCAAATCCCAGCAAGGCAAATCCAGACAAGGAAAAGCTAGGCCAATACAGGCAAGGCAAATCCAGGCATGGCTAGGCAATGCAAATTCAGGCTAGGCAAGGCAAGTCAAATACAAAAAAAGCAAATCCGGGCAAGACAAGGCAAGGCAAATCCAGGCAAGGCAAATACGGACAAAGTAACGAAAGCAAACCCAAGCAATTGAAATCCAGGCAAGGCAAGACAAGGCAAATCCAGGGAAGAAAAATTTATGCAACACAAGGCAAAGCAATTCCAGGAAAGGCAAATTCATGCAAGGTAAATCTAGGAAAGACAAATCCAGGCAAGGCAAATACAGACAAGAGATATTCAAGCAACGCAAATTCAGGCAAGGCAAGTTAGGAACGGCAAGGCAAGGAAAAGCAATTCCAGGCAAGAGAAATCCAGGCAAGGCAATGCAAGGGAAATCGAGGCAAGGCAAATCCAAGCAAGACAAATCCAGGCAAAGCAAGTCAAGGTAAATCCAGGCAAGGCCAATCCAGGCAAAGGAAGGCAAGGAAAATCCTGGCAAGGCAAGGCAAGGCAAGGAAAATCCAGGCAAGGCAACGCAAGACAAATACAGGCATGGCAAATTTTGGCAAGGCAAGGCAAGACAAATTCAGGAAAAATATTCAGGCAAGGCATTGCCAATTCAGGCAAAACACGGCAGGGCAATGCAAGGCAAATTAAGGCAACTCAACTCAAGGAAAGGCAAATCCAGAACAACACGGCAAGGCGACACAAGGAAAATTGAGGCAAGGCAAGGCAAATCCAGGCAAGGCAAGGCAAGGCAAGACAATGCAAATCCAGGCAAGGCAAGGCATAAAAAATCCAGGCAGTGCAATGCAACACAAGGCAAATTCACGCTAATCCAGGCAAGGCAAATATAGGTTTATCCAGGCAAGGCAAGGCAAAGCAAGGCAAATCTAGGCAAGGCAAGGCAAGGGAACTTCATGCAAGACAAAACAGGGCAAATCTAGGCAAGGCAAATCCCGGCAAGGCAAGGCAAGTAAAATCCAGGCAATGCAAGGCAATACAAGTTAAGTCCAGGCAAGAAGAATCCAGGCAATGCAAGGCAATAGAAGGATAGGGAAATACAGGCAAGGCAAATTTAGGCAAGGCAAGGCAAAACAAGGATAGGGAGATCCGGGCAAGGCAAATCTAGGCAAGGCAAGGCAAGGCAAGGCAAGGCAAGGCAAGGCAAGGCAAATATAGTCAAGGAAAATACAGGTAAGGCAACACAAGACAAATCCTGGCAAAGAAAATCTAATCAAGGCAATGCAAGGAAAATCCAGGCAAAACAAATCCAGACAGGGCAAGTCAAAAAAAATTTAGACAAGGCAACGCAAGGCAAATACAGTCAAGGAAAACTCAGGCAAGGCAAATCCAGGCAAGGCAGGGAATGGCAAATCAAGGCAAGGCAAACCCAGGACAAACAAGACAAGGCAAATCCAGGCAATACAAAACCAGGAAAGGCAAATCCAGGCAATAGAAATCCAGGCAGGGCAAATCTGGGCAAGTAAAATCCAGGCAAGGAAAATTCAGACAAGGCAAGGCAAGGCAGGGCAAATCCAGGCAAGATAAATTCAGGAAAAGCACATCCAGAAAAGGCAAATCAAGGGAAGGCAAGGCAAGGCCAATAAAGGCAAGGCAAATGCAGGAAAGGCAAGGCAACTCAAATCCAGGAAAGGTAAATCTAGGCAAGGCAAGTCAAGGCAAAGCAAATCCAGGCAATGCAAGGCAAGTCAAATCCAGGCAAGTCCAGGCAAGGCAAATCCAGGCTAGGCAAGGAAGGCAATTTCAGGCAAGGCAAACCCTGGCAAGGCAAGGCAATGCAAACCCAGGCGAGGCAAATGCAGGCAAGGCAAGGCAAGGAAAATCCAGGCAAAACAACTCCAGGAACGGCAAGGCAAACAAGTCCAGCAAGGCAAATCCGCACAAAACTACACAAGGAAAATTCAAGCAATACAAATCCAGGCAAGGCAAGGCAAATCCAGACAAGGCAAATCTAGGCAAGGCAAGGCAAGGCAATCCCTGGCAAGGCAAATTCTGGCAAGGCAATTAAAGGCAAGGCAAGGAAAATCCAGGCAGGGAAAGGCAAGGTAAGGCAAGACAATGCAAGGCAAATCCAGACAAGGCAAGGCAAGGCAAGAGAAATCCAGGCAAATCCAGGCAAGACAAATGTAGGCAAGGCAAGACAAATGCAGGCAAGGCAAGACAAATGCAGGCAAGGCAAGACAATGCCAATCCACGGAAGGCAAGGCAAAGCAAGACAAGACAAATCCAGGCAAAGCAAGGCACTGCAAATACAGGCAAGGCAAATCAAAGCAAGTCAAATACAGGCAACCAAATCCAGGCAAAAGCAGACAAGGTAAGGCAAGACAAATACAGTCAATGCAAGGCAAGGCAAACCCAGGCAAGGCAAACCTAAGCAAGGCAAATCCACGCCAGGCAAATTCAGGCAGGGAAAATCCAGGCAAGGCAAAACAATACAAGGTAAATCCACGCTATTAAAGGCAAGGCAAATCCAGGGAAGGCTAATTTAGACAAAGCAAGGCAAGGTCAATCCATGCAAGGCATATCCATAAAATACAAATCCAGGCAAGGCAAATCCAGGCAATGCAAATTTACTCAAGGCAAGGAAAGGCAAAACCACGCAAGGCAAATATAAGCAAGGAAAGGCAAGGGAAATCTAGGCAAGGCAAGGTAAGAAAAATTCAGGCAAGGGAAGGCAAGGCTAATCTAGGCAGGGCAAATCCATCAAGGTAATACAATGCAAATCCAGGCAAGTCAAATCCAGTCAAGGCAAGGCAGGACAAATCCAAGCATGGCAAGGCAAGCTAAACCCAGGCAAGTCAAGGCAAGGCAAGTAAAATCCAGGCAAAAAAATTCCATGCAAGCCAACGCAAGGCAAATAAAGACAAAAAAATTCAAGCCAAACAAGGCCAGGCAATTTCAGGAAAGGCAACTCCAGGCAAAGCAAACTGTGGCAAGGCAAATCCAGGCAAGTAAATTCTGTACAGTCAAATCCAGGCAAGATAACTCCAGACAAGTCAAGGCAAGGCAAATTAAGGGCAAGGCAAATTTAGGAAAGGCAGTGCAAGGAAAATTCAGGCAAAATAATTTAGGCAAGGCAACTCAAGATAAGACAAGGCAGAAGAAGTCCAGGAAAGGCAAATCCGTGCAAGGCAAATCCAGGCAAGGCAAATCCCATCAAGGCAAATCCAGGCAAGGCAAATCCTGGTAAAACTTTTCTTCTAGAAGCTGCGTTTTGACATTTCAGCGTGAATGAGAGTACACGCTGTATTGAGAAATATCTGGTTCTAAAACGAAAGCAGAACTACCTAACGGAACGGTCTTCAATGTGTACATTCAACTTACAAAGTTGAACTCATGTTTGTTTGCAGTAGTTTTAAAATGGTTTCTGTAAAGAATCTGAAAATGGACATTTCCAGACACATCCAAGCATCTAAGAAAGAGCAGTAAGACAGCGTGTAAAACACACAACAAATGTATCTTTAAAACTGCTCTGCTGTGTGTTTGTTTAACTAAGACAGTTGAATCTATGTTTAGATTCAGCGAGTTAGAAACAGGTTTCTTCTCTTAGCTGGGTTTGATATTCCAGAGGGAATGAAAGTACATGCTGTATTGAGAAATCTCTTTCAAACTGCGCCCTTACAAAACGGACTTCAATGTGTTCATTTAACTGACAGAAATCAACTGGTGAAAGTTTGCAGCAGTTTCTAAACCTTTTCTATAAAAACCTAAAACGGACATTTCCAGCCAAATACCAGCATCAACAAAAGAGTAGTAACACTGCTTCTAAAACACAAAACAAACATATTTTTTAAACTGCTCTTTTGTCTGTTCATTCAACTTAGAGAGTTGAATCTATAATAGATACAAAATGTAGGGACACGTTTTTTCTAAAAGCTGCGTTTTGATATTCCAGAGTAAATGGGAGTACATTCTGTAATGAGAAATATCTGGTTCTTAAACAAAAACAGAGCTAGTTAACAATATCTTTTTCAATGTGTGCTTTCAACTTACAGAGTTAAACTGATGTGTGTTTGCAGCAGTTTGTAAACCCTTTCTGTAAACAATCTGAAAACGGACATTTCCAGCCAAATCCCAGCACCTAAGATATAGCAGTAAGACACGCTTACTGCTATATCTTAGGTGCTGGGATCTTAGCAGCTTTAAAGACACATTTGTCTTTAAAGCTGCTCTGCTGTGCGTTCATTCAACAAAGAGAGTTGAAGATATGTTTGGATTCAAAGAGCTAGAAACACGTTTCTTCTTAAAGCTGCATTTTTATATTCCACAGGGAATGACAGTACATGCTGTGCTGAGAAATATCTGGTGCAAAAAAGATAACAGAGATACATAAAAGTACAGTCATAAATGTGTTCATTTAGTTTACAGAGTTAAACTGATATGAGTTGGCAGCAGTTTATAAACCCTTTCTCTAAAGAATCTAAAAATGAATAGTTACATCCAAATCCAAGCATTTAAGAAATAGCTGTAAGACTGCATATGAAAAACAAAACAAATGTATCTTTCAAACTTCTCTGCTGTGTTTTTGTTCAACTAAGAGAGTTCGATGTAGGTTTAGATGCAGCTAGTTAGAAACACATTTCTTCTAGGACCTGCATGTGGACATTCCAGAGTAAATGGGAATATATGCTGGACTGAGTAATATCTGGTTTTAAAATGAAAACAAAGCTATCAAACAGAACGGTCTTCAATGTGTGCATTTACCATAGAGTTAAACTGTGTGTTTTCAGCAATTTGTAAACATTTCTGTAATGAATCTAAAAACGGATAATTCCAGCCAAATCCGAGCATTTAAGAAATGGCAGTAAGACTGCATCTAAATCAAAAAACAAACGTAACTTTCAAACTGCTCTGCTGTGTGGTCGTTCAATTAAGAGAGTGGAATATTTGTTTAGATTCACTGCATTGGAAACACATTTCTTTTAAGAGCTGTGTTTCCATATTCCAGCGTGAATGGGAGTACATGCTGTATTGAGAAATATATTTCAAACTGCTTTCTAACAAAACGGTCTTCAATGTGTGCATTTAACGTATAAAGATAAAATGATGAATGTTTGCAGCAGTTTGTAAAGATTTTCTGTAAAAACCTAAACGGATATTTCCAGCCAAATACCAGCATCTAAGAAAGAGCAGTAAGACTTCCTCTAAAACCCCCCAAAAACGTATCTTTCAAACTGCTCTGCTGTATGTTAGTTCAACTAAGAGAGTTGAATCTATGTTTAGATTCAGAGAGTTAGAAACACGTTTCGTCTGAAAGCTGTGTTTTGATATTCCACAGTGAATAAGAGTACACGCTGTATTGAGAAATATCTATTTCTAAAACGAAAACGGAGCTACCTAACTGAATGGTCTTCAATGTATAAATTCAGCATACAGAGATAAACTGATGTGTGTTGGCAGCAGTTTTTAAATTCTTTCTGTAAAGCATCAGAAAATAAATATTTCCAGCCAAATTCTAGCATTTAAGAAATAGGTGTGAAACTGCGTCTAAAACACAAAACAAACATATCTTTCAAACTCCTCTGCTGTATGTTCGTTCAACTAAGAGAGTTGAATCTTTGTTTAGATTCAGAGAGTTAAAAACACGTTTTGTCTAGGAGCTGCGTTTTGATATTCCAAAGTGAATAAAACTACACGCTGTATTGAGAAATATCTGGTTCTAAAACGAAAAAGGAGCCACCTAACAGAATGGCCTTCAATGTGTGGATTCAACTTACAGAGTTAACCTGATGTGTGTTTTCAGCAGTTTGTAAACCCTTTCTGTAAAGAATCAGAAAACGGATGTTTTTAGCCGAATTTAAGCATTTAAAAAATAGCTGTGAAACTGCGTCAAAAACACAAAATAAACGTATCTTTCAAACTGTTATTCTGTACGTTCTTTTTTTTTTTTAATTTTTTATTGGATTATAGGTTTTGGGGTACATGAGCAGAGCATGCAAGACAGTTGCGTAGGTACACACATGGCAGTGTGCTTTCTTTTCTTCTCCCCTTCACCCACGTTTGGCTTTTCTCCCCAGGCTATCCCTCCCCACCTCCCCCTCCCACTGGCCCTCCTCTTTTCCCCCAATAGACCCCAGTGTTTAGTACTCCCCTTTCTGTGTCCATGTGTTCTCATTTTTCATCACCCACCTATGAGTGAGAATATGCGGTGTTTCATTTTCTGTTCTTGTGTCAGTTTGCTGAGGATGATGTTCTCCAGATTCATCCATGTCCTTACAAACGACACAAACTCATCATTTCTGATTGCTGCATAATATTCCATGGTGTATATGTGCCACATTTTTCCAATCCAGTCTATTATCAATGGGCATTTGGGTTGATTCCAGGTCTTTGCTATTGTAAACAGTGCTGCAATGAACATTCGTGTACATGTGTCCTTAGAGTAGAAGGATTTATAGTCTTTTGGATATATACCCAGTAATGGGATTGCTGGGTCAAATGGAATTTCTATTTCTAAGGCCTTGAGGAATCGCCACACTGTCTTCCACAATGGTTGAACTAATTTACACTCCCACCAACAGTGTAAAAGTGTTCCTTTTTCTCCACATCCTCTCCAGCATCTGTTGTCTCCAGATTTTTTAATGATCGCCATTCTAACTGGCGTGAGATGGTATCTCAATGTGGTTTTGATTTGCATCTCTCTGATGATCAGTGACGATGAGCATTTTTTCATATGATTGTTGGCCTCATATATGTCTTCTTTCGTAAAGTATCTGTTCATATCCTTTGCCCACTTTTGAATGGGCTTGTTTGTTTTTTTCCTGTAAATCTGAGTTCTTTGTAAATTCTGGATATCAGCCCTTTGTCAGATGGGTAAACTGCAAAAATTTTTTCCCATTCTGTTGGTTGCCGATCCACTCTAGTGACTGTTTCCTTTGCCGTGCAGAAGCTGTGGAGTTTGATTAGGTCCCATTTTTCTATTTTGGCTTTTGTTGCCAATGCTTTTGGTGTTTTGTTCATGAAGTCCTTGCCTACTCCTATGTCCTGGATAGTTTTGCCTAGATTTTCTTCTAGGGTTTTTATGGTGCCAGGTCTTATGTTTAAGTCTTTAATCCATCTGGAGTTAATTTTAGTGTAAGGTGTCAGGAAGGGGTCCAGTTTCTGCTTTCTGCATATGGCTAGCCAGTTTTCCCAACATCATTTGTTAAACATGGAATCCTTGCCCCATTGCTTGTTTTTGTCAGGTTTATCAAAGATTGTATAGTTGTATGTATGTTGTGTTGCCTCCAGTGCCTCTGTTTTGTTCCATTGGTCTATATCTCTGTTTTGGTACCAGTACCATGCTGTTTTGATTACTGTAGCCTTGTAGTATAGTTTGAAATCCGGTAGTGTGATGCCCCCCGCTGTGTTCTTTTTGCTTAGAATTGACTTGGCTATGCGGGCTCTCTTTTGGTTCCATATGAAGTTCATGGTGGTTTTTTCCAGTTCTGTGAAGAAAGTCAATGGTAGCTTGATGGGGATAGCGTTGATTCTGTAAATTACTTTGGGCAGTATAGCCATTTTCACGATATTAATTCTTCCTAACCATGAACATGGAATATTTCTCCATCTGTTTGTGTCCTCTCTGATTTCGTTGAGCAGTGGTTTGTAGTTCTCCTTGAAGAGGTCTCTTACGTTCCTTGTGAGTTGTATTCCAAGGTATTTTATTCTTTTTGTAGCAATTGTGAATGGCAGTTCGCTCTTGATTTGGCTTTCTTTAAGTCTGTTATTGGTGTAGACGAATGCTTGTGATTTTTGCACATTGATTTTATATCCTGAGACTTTGCTAAAGTTGCTTATCAGTTTCAGGAGTTTTTGGGCTGAGGCAATGGGGTCTTCTAGGTATACTATCATGTCGTCTGCAAATAGAGACAATTTGGCTTCCACATTTCCTATTTGAATACCCTTTATTTCTTTTTCTTGCCTGATTGCTCTGGCTAGAACTTCCAGTACTATATTGAATAGGAGTGGTGAAAGAGGGCATCCTTGTCTAGTGCCAGATTTCAAAGGGAATGCTTCCAGTTTTTGCCCATTCAGTATGATATGGCTGTTGGTTTGTCATAAATAGCTTTTATTACTTTGAGATACGTTCCATCGATACCAAGTTTATTGAGGGTTTTTAGCATAAAGGGCTGTTGAATTTTGTCAAATGCCTTCTCTGCATCAATTGAGATAATCAGGTGGTTTTTGTTTTTGGTTCTGTTTATGTGGTGAATTACGTTGATAGACTTGCGTATGTTGAACCAGCCTTGCATCCCCAGGATGAATCCTACTTGATCATGATGAATAAGTTTTTTGATTTGCTGTTGCAATCGGCTTGCCAATATTTTATTGAAGATTTTTGCATCTATGTTCATCATGGATATTGGCCTGAAGTTTTCTTTTCTTGTTGGGTCTCTGCCAGGTTTTGGTATCAGAATGATGTTGGTCTCATAAAATGATTTGGGAAGGATTCCCTCTTTTTGGATTGTTTGAAATAGTTTTAGAAGAAATGGTGCCAGCTCTTCCTTGTGTGTCTGGTAGAATTCGGCTGTGAACCCGTCTGGACCTGGGCTTTTTTTGTGTGGTAGGCTCTTAATTGCTGCCTCAACTTCAGACCTTGTTATTGGTCTATTCATAGTTTCAGCTTCCTCCTGGTTTAGGCTTGGGAGGACACAGGAATCCAGGAATTTGTCCATTTCTTCCAGGTTTACTAGTTTATGTGCATAGAGTTGTTTGTAATATTCTCTGATGATGGTTTGAATTTCTGTGGAATCTGTGGTGATTTCCCCTTTATCATTTTTTATTGCATCTATTTGGTTGTTCTCTCTCTTTTTTTTAATCAATCTGGCTAGTGGTCTGTCTATTTTGTTGATCTTTTCAAAAAACCAGCTCTTGGATTTATTGATTTTTTGAAGGGTTTTTCGTGTCTCAATCTCCTTCAGCTCAGCTCTGATCTTAGTAATTTCTTGTCTTCTGCTGGGTTTTGAGTTTTTTTGATCTTGCTCCTCTAGCTCTTTGAATTTTGATGATAGGGTGTCAATTTTGGATCTCTCCATTCTCCTCATATGGGCACTTATTGCTATATATTTTCCTCTAGAGACTGCTTTAAATGTGTCCCAGAGGTTCTGGCACGTTGTGTCTTTGTTCTCATTGGTTTCGAAGAACTTCTTTATTTCTGCCTTCATTTCGTTGTTTACCCAGTCAACATTCAAGAGCCAGTTGTTCAGTTTCCATGAAGCTGTGTGTTTCTGGGTCGGTTTCTGAATTCTGAGTTCTAACTTGATTGCACTATGGTCTGAGAGGCTGTTTGTTATGATTTCTGTTGTTTTGCATTTGTTGAGCAGTGCTTTACTTCCAATTATGTGATCAATTTTAGAGTAGGTGTGATGTGGTGCTGAGAAGAATGTGTATTCTGTGGATTTGGGGTGGAGAGTTCTGTAAATGTCCACCAGGTTTGCTTGCTCCAGGTCTGAGTTCAAGCCCTGTGTATCCTTGTTGATTTTCTGTCTGGTTGATCTGTCTAGTATTGACAGTGGAGTGTTAAAGTCTTCCACTATTATTGTGTGGGAGTCTAAGACCTTTTGTAAGTCATTAAAAACTTGCCTTATGTATCTGGGTGCTCCTGAGTTGGGTTTATATATGTTTAGGATCGTTAGCTCTTCTTGTTGTATCGATCCTTTTACCATTATGTAATGGCCTTCTCTGTCTCTTTTAATCTTTGTTACTTTAAAGTCTATTTTATCAGAGATGAGAATTGCAACTCCTGCTTTTTTTTGCTTTCCATTTGCTTGGTAAATCTTCCTCCATTTCTTTATTTTGAGCCTTTGTGTATTCTTGCATGTGAGATGGGTTTCCTGTATACAGCACACTGATGGGTTTTGGATTTTTATCCAATTTACCAGTCTGTGTCTTTTGATTGGTGCATTTAGTCCATTTACATTTAGGGTTAATATTGTTATGTGTGAATTTGATACTGCCATTTTGATGCTAAGTGGCTGTTTTGCCTGTTAGTTGTTGTAGATTCTTCATTATGTTGAAGCTCTTTAGCATTCAGTGTGATTTTGGAATGGCTGGTACTGGTTGATCCTTTCTATGTGTAGTGCCTCTTTTAGGAGCTCTTGTAAAGCAGGCCTGGTGGTGACAAAATCTCTGAGTACTTGCTTGTTCGCAAAGGATTTTATTCTTCCTTCACTTCTGAAGCTCAGTTTGGCTGGATATGAAATTCTGGGTTGAAAGTTCTTTCCTTTAAGAATGTTGAATATTGGCCCCCACTATCTTCTGGCTTGTAGTGTTTCTGCCGAGAGATCTGCTGTGAGTCTGATGGGCTTCCCTTTGTGGGTGACCTGACCTTTCTCTCTGGCTGCCCTTAGTATTCTCTCCTTTATTTCAACCCTGTTGAATCTGACGATTATGTGCCTTGGGGTTGCTCTTCTTGCGGAAAATCTGTGTGGTGTTCTCTGTATTTCCTGCAATTGAGTGTTGGCCTGTCTTGCTAGGTGGGGGAAATTTTCCTGGATGATGTCCTGAAGAGTATTTTCCAGCTTGGATTCATTCTCTTTGTCCCCTTCTGGTACACCTATCAAACGTAGGTTAGGTGTTTTCACATAGTCCCACATTTCTTGGAGACTTTGTTCATTCCTTTTTGCGCTTTTTTCTCTGATCTTGGTTTCTCATTTTATTTCATTGAGTTGGTCTTCGACTTCAGATATTCTTTCTTCTGCTTGGTCAAATCGGCTATTGAAACTTGTGTTTGCTTCGCGAAGTTCTCGTATTGTGTTTTTCAGTTCCTTTAATTCATTCATATTCCTCTCTAAGGTATCCATTCTTGTTATCATTTCCTCGAATCTTTTTTCAAATCTTTTTTCAAGGTTCTTAGTTTCTTTGCATTGATTTAATACATGATCTTTTAGCTCACAAAAGTTTCTCATTATCCATCTTCTGAAGTCTAATTCCGTCATTTCATCACAGTCATTCTCCGTCCATTTTTGCTCCCTTGCTGGTGAAGAGTTTTGGTCCTTTCTAGGAGGCGTGGTATTCTGGTTTCGGGTGTTTTCCTTCTTTTTGCGCTGGTTTCTTCCCATCTTTGTGGATTTGTCCGCTGGTCGTCTGCGCAGTTGCTGACTTTTCGTTTGGGTCTCTGAGTGGACACCCAGAATGTTGATGATGAAGTATTTCTGTTGCTTGGTTTTCCTTCTACAAGTCTAGCCCCTTCGCTGTATGACTGCTGAGGTCCACTCCAGACCCTGCTTGTCTGGGGTGCACCTCTAGTAGCTGTGGCACAGCGAGGGATGCTACCAGTTTCTTATTCTGCTCTCTTTGTCCCAGGATGATGCCTGCCTAATGTCAGTCTTTTGGATATAGAGGGGTCAGGGAGCTGCTTGAGGAGACAGTTTGTACTTTATAGGGGTTTAATTGCTGAGCTGTGCACTCTGTTGTTCATTCAGGGCTGTTAGGCTGCTATGTTTGATTCTGCTGCAACTGAGCTCATTAAAACCCCCCCCTTTTTTTTTTCTCAAATGCTCTGTGTTGAGGGGTTTGGGCTTTATTTTTGGAAGTCCGATCAGGTGTCCAGCCCAGGTAGAAGGCAGACTAGCCACTGTTTGGCTGCCGAGGCTCCGCCCTGCTGTTGTGTGATTCGTGCTGTTCCTGCTGGCTCTGCTGTGGTCTCCGCCACGCCCTGCGGCATAGTCTCTTTGTTGTAGCATGTTGCCTCAGCAATGGCAGGCTGCGTCAGCAGTGGGCGTGTATCTCAGTAGGGATGGGTTGCCTCCGCAACGGCTGGCTGCGTCAGCAATGGGCGTGTGTCTCCGTTGGGGTGGGTTGCCTCGGCAACGGCTGGCTGCGTCAGCAGTGGGCGTTGTATCTCAGTTGGGGCGGGTTGCCTCGGTAGTGGTGGACGCCCCTCTTCCACAGAGCGTCTCGGACCGTCTACTCGGGATAGTTTGAAATCGCGGTTTTGTTCGTCCCACTGGGTATCCCAATTCCTGCAATCCCCTGGGCTGGGCTACTGTCCAAGTCTCATTCAATCTCAAGTCCAGCCCTCTCAAGTCTCAGGTTGCCGGTTCAACAGGGCACCCGGACAAGCGCGCCCTGTGGGGATTGCTGGGTAGGGCCGCCTGGCGTCCGGTGTCGTTTTTATACTTGGGAGTTTCCCCGTTCTGTGGGCAACAAAGATCAGTCTGGAAATGCAGCACTGACTCACCGTTTGCAGATTCAACGAGAAGAGCTCCAATCCTGGGTTGTTCTCACAGCGCCATCTTGAGTCCTCCCCCTCGTTTTATTTCATTGAGTTGGTCTTCTACTTCAGATATTCTTTCTTCTGCCTGGTCAATTCGGCTATTGGAACTTGTGCATGCTTCGCGAAGTTCTCGTATTGTGTTTTTCAGCTCCTTTAATTCATTCATATTCTTCTCTAAGTTATCCATTCTTGTTATTATTTCCTCATGTCTTTTTCAAGTTCCTTAGTTTCTTTGCATTGATTTAATACATGTTCTTTTAGCTCACAAAAGTTTCTCATTATCCACCTTCTGAAGTGTAATTCCGTCATTTTATCACAGTCATTCTCCGTCCAGCTTTGTTCCCTTGCTGGTGAGGAGTTTTTGTCCTTTCTAGGCGGCGAGGTGTTCTGGTTTCGGGTGTTTTCCTCCTTTTTTCGCTGCTTTCTTTCCATCTTTGTGGATTTATCTGCTTGTCGTCTGCGTAGTTGCTGACTTTTCGATTTGGTCTCTGAGTGGACACCCAGATTGTTGATGATGAAGTATTTCTGTTACTTGGTTTTCCTTCTACCAGTCTAGCCCCTTCGCTGTACGACTGCTGAGGTCCCCTCTAAGCCCTGCTTGTCTGGGGTGCACCTCTAGCAGCTGTGGCACAGTGAGGGATGCTACCACTTTCTTTTTCTGCTATCTTTGTCCCAGGATGATGCCTGCCAAATGTCAGTCTTTTGGATATAGAGGGGTCAGGGAGCTGCTTGAGGATACAGTCTGTACTTTATAGGAGCTCAATTGCTGAGCTGTGAGCTCTGTTGTTCATTCAGGGCTGTTAGGCTGCTATGTTTGATTCTGCTGCAACAGAGCTCATTAAAAAAACTTTTTTTTTCTCAAATGCTCTGTGTTGGGGGTTTTGGGCTTTATTTTTGGATGTCCGTTGAGGTGTCCTGCCCAGCTAGGAGGCAGACTAGCCACTGTTTGCCTGCCGAGGCTCCACCCTGCTGTTGTGTGGTTTGCCCTGTTGCTGCAGACTCTGCTGTCCTGCTGTGGTCTCCACCACACCCTGCGGTGGAGTCTCTCTGTTGTAGCGGGTTGCCTCGGCAATGGCAGGCTTTGTCAGCAGTGGGCATGTATCTCAGTTTGGGCAGGTTGCCTCGGCAATGGTGGACGCCCCTCCCCCACAGAGCATCTCAGACAGTCTGCACGGGGATCGTTTGAAATCGCGGTTTTGTTCATCCCACTTGGCTACCCAAACTCTCTGTCCCTGCAATCCCCTGGGCTGGCCCACTGTCCAAGTCTCGTTCAGTCTCAAGTCCAGCCCTCTCAAGTCTCAGGTTGCCGGTTCAACAGGTCACCCGGACAGGCACGCTCTGTGGGGATCACTGGGTAGGGCCGGCTGCCGCCACCCAGGCTGCCGGCTTCGCCAGGCAGAGGTACTGCCTGGCGTCCCGCGACTCCTTTATACTTGGGAATTTCCCCGTTCTGTGGGCAACAAAGGTCAGTCTGGAAATGCAGCTCCGACTCACCTCTCCGCGGATTCAAGGAGAGCTCCAATCCTGGGTTGTTCTCACAGCGCCATCTTGAGTCACCCCCGTTCCTTTTTTTTAAACAGCTCCTTTAGTTAGAATGTTCGAGATCCTGAACCTTCAGCAATATTTTGCTGTTAATATTACAGACTCATTAATGCATACAAACAAAATGTTGCAAAAATCAGTGACGGGATATCTGGTGTTGTAAGGGGTAGAACTGGAAAAAGTGGCTCTGTGGTAATGGAAGTTAAAATCACGTGTAATCGAAGCACGTTTTTTCTAGAGCTCCGTTTTGATATTCCAGAGTGAATGAAAGTAAACGCAGTATTGAGAAATATCTTTTTCTAAAACCTAATGGGAGGTACCCTACAGAACGAGCTTCAATGTGTGCATTCAACTTAAAGAGTTGAACTGATGTGTGTTTGCAGTAGTTTGTAAACCCTTCCAGTGAAGAAGCGGAAAACGCCTTTTTCCAGCCATATCCAAGCATTTCAGAAATAGCTGTAAATCTCCGTCTAAAACACAAAACGAACGTATCCTTCAAACTGCTCTGCTGTGTTTTCGCTTACCTAAGTGAGTTCAATCCGCCTTGAGATTCAGAGAGTGAGAAGCGCGTTTCTTCTAGGAGCTGCGTTTTGATATTCCAGAGTGAATGGGAGTAAACGCTGTATTGAGAAATATCTGCTTCTAAAACCAAAACGGAGCTACCTAACAAAACGGGCTTCAATGTGTGCATCCAACTCACAGAGTTAAACTGATGTGCGTTTTCCCTAGTTTGTAAAACCTTTCTGTGAAGAAGCAGAAAACAGATTGTTGCACCCAAATCCAAGTATTTCAGAATCGTGGTAAATCTCCGTCTAGAACAAAAACCAAACGTATGTTTTAAACATTTTCAATGTGTGTTCATTCAACTTAAAGCGTTGAATCTGTGTTTAGATTCAGAGAGTCTGAAGCACGTTTTTTTCTAGGAGCTGCGTTTTGATATTCCAGAGTGAATGAGAGTAAATGCAGTATTGAGAAATATCTGATTCTACAACAGAAACGGAGTTACCTAACAGAACAAGCATCGATATGTGCATTCAACGCACAGAGTTAAACTGATGTGTGTTTGCAGTAGTTTGTAAACCCTATCTGTGAAAAAGCAGAAAACAAATATTTTCAGCCAAATCCAATCATAAAAGCAACAGCGGTAAATCTCCGTCTAGATCTCAGAGCAAATGTATTTTCCAAACTGCTCTTTTGTGTGTTCGTTCAACTTAAAAGTTGAATCCGTGTTTAGATTCAGAGAGTTTGAAGCACGTTTCTTCTAGGAGCTGCGTTTTGATATTCCAAAGTGAATGGGTGCAAACGCAGTATTGAAAAATATTTACTTCTAAAACTAAACGGAGCTACCTAACAGAACAGGCGTCAATGTGTGCATTCAACTTACAGAGGTAAACTGATTTGTGTTTGCAGTAGTTTGTAAACCCTTTCTGTGAAGAAGCAGAAAACGGATATTTTGAGCCGAATTCAAGCATTTAAACAATAGCGGTGAATCTCCGTCTAGAACACAAAGCAAATGTATCTCAAACTGTTCTGCTGAATGTTCGTTCAACATAAAGGGTTGAATCTGTGTTTAGATTTAGAGAGTTTGAAGCATGTTTCTTCTAGGATCTGCGTTTTGATATTCCAGAGTGAATGGGAGTAAACGCTGTATTGACAGATATCTACTTCTAAAATTGAAAGGGATCTACATAACAGAACGGGCATCAATGTGTGCATTCAACATACAGAGTTAAACTGATGTGTGTTTGCAGTAGTTTGAAACCCTTTCTGTGAAGAAGCAGAAAAGGGATTTTTCCAGCCAAATCCAAGCATTTAACCAATAGCGGTAAATATTCGTCTAGAACACAAAGCAAACGTATCCTTCAAACTGCGCTTCAGTGTGACCGTTCAACTTAAATAGTTGAATCCGTGTTTAGATTCAGAGTGTTTGAAGCATCTATATTCTAGGAGCTGCGTTTTGATATTCCAGAGTAAATGGGTGTAAACGCTGTATTAACAAATATCTTCTTCTAAAACCCAAAGGGAGCTACCTAACAGAACGGGCTTCAATGTGTGCATTCAACATACAGAGTAATACTGATATGTGTTTGCAGTAGTTTGTAAACCCTGTCTGTGAAGAAGCAGGAAACGGATTATTCCAGCCAACCTCAAGCATTTAAGCAATAGTTAATAATCTCCATCTAGAAAACAAAGAAACATATCTTTCAAACTGCTCTTCTCTGTGTTCGTTCAATTTAAGAGTTGAATGCGTGCTTAGACTTAGAGAGTTAGAAGTGCGTTTCTTCTAGGAGCTGCTTTTCGATATTTCAGAGCGAATGGGTGTAAATGCAGTATTGAGAAATATGTCCTTCTAAAACCAAAACGGAGCTCCTTAACAGAAAAACATCAACGTGTGCATTCAACTTACAAAGTTAATCTAATGTGTGTTTGCAGTAGTTTGTAAATTCTTACTGTAAAAAAGAAGAAAACAGATATTTCCAGCCAAATCCAAGCATTTAAGAAATAGCGATAAATCTCTGTCTAGAACACAAAGCAAACATATCTCTCAAACTGCTCTGCTGTGTGTTTTTTCAACTTAAAGAGTTGAATCCGTGTTTAGATTCAGATAGTTTCAAACACGTTTCAAACTGCATTTTCATATTCCAGAGTGAATGGGAGTAAACGCAGTATTGAGAAATATCTTTTTCTAAAACCTAATGGGAGGTACCCTACAGAACGAGCTTCAATGTGTGCATTCAACTTAAAGAGTTTAACTGATGTGTGTTTGCAGTAGTTTGTAAACCCTTCCAGTGAAGAAGGAGAAAACGAAATTTTCCAGCCAAATCTAAGCATTTAAGAAATAGCAGTAAATGTCCGTCTTGAACACAAAGCAAACGTATCTCTCAAACTGCTCTTCTGTGTGTTCGTCCAACTTAAAGGGTCGAATTCGTGTTTAGATACAGAAAGTTTGAATTACGTTTCTTCTAGTAGCTGAGTTTTGATATTCCAGAGGGAATGGGAGTAAACGCAGTATTGAGAAATATCTGCTTCTAATACCATAACGGAGGTACCTAACAGAACGAGCTTCAATGTGTGCATTCAACATACAGAGTTAAATAGATGTGTGTTTTTAGTTGTTTGTAAACCCTTTTTGTGAAGGAGCAGAATACGGATTTTTCCAGCCAAATCCAAGCATTTAAGAAATAGTGGTTCAACTCCATCTAGAACAAAAAGCAAACGTATCTTTCATACTGCATTTCTTTGTGTTCGTTAAAAGTAAAAAGTTGAATCCGTGTTTAGATTCAGACAGTTTGAAGCACGTTTCTTCTAGGAGCTGCGTTTTGATATTCCAGAGTGAATGGGAGTAAATGCAGTATTGATAAATATCTCAATATTTGCTTTTGAAACCAAAACAAAGCTACCTAACATTACGGGCTTCAATGTGTGCATTCAACTTACAGAGTTAAACTGATGTGTGTTTGCAGTAGTTTGTAAACCCTTTCTGTGAAGAAGCAGAAAACAAATTTTTTCAGGTAAACCCAAGCATTTAAGCAATAGAGGTAAATCTCCGTCTAGAACACAAAGCAAACGTTTCTCTCAAACTGTTCTGCTCTGCGTTCGTTCAAATTAAAGAGTTAAATCTGTGTTTAGATTCAGAAAGTTTAAAGCACGTTGTTCTAGGATTTTTGTTCTGATATTCTAGAGTAAATGGAAGTAAATGCAGTATTGAAAAATATCTGCTTCTAAAACCAAAACGGAGCTACCAAACAGAACGGGCATGAATGTTTGCATTCAACTTACAGAGTTAAACGGATGTGTGTTTGCAGTAGTTTGTAAACCCTTTCTGTGAAAAAGGAAAAAACGGATTTTTCCACCCAAATCCAAGCATTTAAGCAATAGCGGTAAATCTTTTTCTAGAACACAAACCAAAGGTATCTTTCAAACTGCTCGAATGAGTGTTCGTTCAACTTAAAGAGTTGAATTTGTGTTTAGATTCAGAGAGTGTGAAGCACGTTTTTTCTAGGAGCTGCGTTTTTATATTCCAGACTGAATCAGAGTAAACGCAGTATTGAGAAATATCTGCTCCTAAAATCAAAACGGAACTACCTAACAGAACGGGCTTCAATGTGTGCATTCAACTTACCGAGTTAAACTGTTGTGTGTTTGCAGGAGTTTGTAAACCCTTTCTATGAAGTAGCAGAAAACGGAATTTTCCAGCCAAATCCAAGCATTTAAGCAATAGTGGTAAATCTCCATCTGGAACACAAAGCAAACGTATCCGTCAAACTGCCCTGCTGTGTGTTCATTGAACCTAAAGAGTTGAATCCGTGTTTAGATTCAGAGAGTTTGAAGCACGTTTGCTCTAAAAGCTTCGTTTTGATATTCCAGAGTTAATTGAAGTAAACGCAGTATTGAAAATTATCTGCTTCTAAAACCAAAACAGAGCTGCCTATCGGAAGGGGTTTCTAAGTGTGCGTTCAACTTACAGAGTTAAACTGATGTGTGTTTGCAGTAGATTGTAAATCCTTTCTGTGCAGAAGCAGAAAAAAATATTTTCAGCCAAATCCAAGTATTCAAGCAATAGTAGTAAATCTCCGTCTAGGACACAAAGAAAACGTATCTTCCAAACTGCTCTGCTGTGTGTTTGTTCAACTTACAAAATTGAATCTGTGTGTAGATTCAGAGAGTTTGAAGCACGTTTCTTCTAGGAGCTGCGTTTTGATATTCCAGAGTGAATGGATGTAAATGCAGTATTGAGAAATTATCTGCTTCTAAAACCAAAACGGAGCCACCAAACAGAAAGGGCTTAAATGTGTACATTGAAATTACAGAGTAAAACTGATGTGTGTTTGCAGTAGTTTTTTAACGCTTCCGGTGAAGAAGCAGAAATCGGATTTGTCCAGCCAAATTCAAGCATTTAAGCAATAGCGGTAAATCTTTTTCTAGAACACAAAGCAAAGGTATCTTTCAAACTGCTCTTCTGTTTGTTCGTTCAACTTAAAAGCTGAAACCGTGTTTAGGTGAAGAGAGTTTGAATCACGTTACTTCTAAAAGCTGCGTTTTGATATTCCAGAGTGAATGAAAGTAAACGCAGTTTTGAGAAATATCTGCTTCTAAAACCAAAACAGAGCTAACTAAAACAACGGGATTCAATGTGTGCATTCAGTTATGGAGTTAAATTGATGTGTGTTTGCAGTAGTTTGTAAATTCTTTCTGTGAAGAAGCAGAAAACAGATATTTCCAGCTAAATCCAAGCATTTATGCAATAGCGGTAAATCTCCGTCTAGAACACAGAGCAAACGTATATTTCAAACATCTTTGCCGTGTGTTTGTTCAACATAAAGAGTTGAATCCATGTTTAGATTTAAAGATTTTGAAGCACGGTTTTTCTAGCAGCTGCGTTTTCATATTCCAGAGTAAAAGGGAGAAAACGCAGTATTGAGAAATATCTGCATCTAATACCAAAACGGAGCTACCTAACAGTACGGGCTTCAATGTGTGCATTCAACTTACAGAGTTAAACTGATGTCTGTTTGCAGTAGTTTGTAAACCCTTTCTGTGAAGAAGCGGAAAATGGATTTTTCCAGCCAAATCCAAGCATTTAAGCAATAGTGGTAAATCTCTATCTGGAACACAAAGCAAATGTATCTTTCAAACTGCTATGCTGTGTGTTCATTCAACTTAAAGAGTTGAATCTGTGTTCAGATTCAGAGAGTTTGAATCACGTTTCTTCTAGGAGCTGCGTTTCCATATTGTAACGTGAATGAGAGTAAATGCAATATTGAGAAATATCTGCTTCTAAAACTAAAACGGAACAACCTAACAGAACGGGCGTCAGTGTGGGCATTCACCTTACAAAGATAAACTGATGTGTGTTTGCAGTAGTTTGTAAACCCTTTCTGTGAAGAAGCAGAAAACGGATATTTTCAGCCAAATCTAAGCATTTAAGCAATAGCGGTAAATCTCCGTCTAGAACATAAAGCAAAAGTATTTTTCAAACTGCTCTGCTGTGTGTTGGTTTAACTAAAGACTTGAATTTGTGTTTAGATTCAGAGAGTTTTGAAGCACGTCTCTTCTAGGAGCTGCGTTTTGATATTCCAGAATGGATGGGATTAAATTCAGTTTGCAAAATATCTCCTTCTAAAACAAAAATGGAGCTACCTAACAGAACGGTCTTCAATGTGTGCATTCAACATACAGAGTTAAACTAATGTGTATTTGCAGAAGTTTGTAAACCCTTTCTGTGAAGAAGCAGAAAACGGATTTTTTCAGCCTAATACAAGCATTTAAGAAAGAGCGGTAAAACTTCGTCTACAACACCAAGCAAACTGATCTGCTATGTGCTCGTTCAACTTAAAGTGTTGATTCTGTGTATAGTTTTAGATAATTTGAAGCGCGTTTGTTCTCGAAGCTTTTTTTTGATATTCCAGAGTGAGTGAGATTAAACGCAGTATTGAGAAATATCTGCTTCTGAAACAAAAACGGAGCTACGTAACAGAACTGGCTTCAATGTGTGCATTCAACTTAAAAAATTAAACTTATGTGAGTTTGCAGTAGTTTGCAAACCCTTTCTGTGAATATGCAGAAAACGAATTTTTCCAGCAAAATCCGAGCATTAAATAGCGGCAAATCACGGTATAGAACACAAAACAAACGTTATCATTCAAACAACGTCGCTGTGTATTGTTTTAACTTAAATGGCTTAATCTGTGTTTAGATTCAAAAAGTTTGATGCATATTTCTTCTAGGAGCTGCGTTTGATATTCTAGAGTGAATGGGAGTAAATTCAGTATTGCACAATATCTGCTTCTAAAACCAAAACGGGGCTACCTAACAAAACAAACTTCAATGTGTGCATTCAACTTACAGAGTTAAACTTATGTTTATGTTTATGCAGTAGTTTGTAAACGCTTTCTGTGAAGTAGCAGAATATGGAATTTTTATGCCAAATCCAAGCATTTAAGCAGAAGCGGTAAATTTCCGTCTAGAACACAAAGCAGACGTATCTTTGAAACTTTTCTGCTGTGTGTTCATTCAACTTAAAGAGTTGAATATGTGTTTAGATTCACAGAGTTTAAAGGACGCTTCTTCTAGCAGCTCCGTTTTCATATTCCAGAGTGAATGGGAGTAAACGCAGCATTGAGAAATATCTGGTTCTAAAACCAAAGCAAAGCTACCTAACAGAATGGGCTTCAATGTGTGCATTCAACGTACAGAGTTAAACTGATGTGTTTTTGCAGTAGTTTGTAAACGCTTTCTGTGAAGAAGCAGAAAACGGATATTTTCCGGCCAAATAACAGCATTTTAGCAATAGTAGTAAATCTTCGTCTAGAACACAAACCAAAGGTATCTTTCAAGATGCTCCTCTGTGGGTTCATTCACCTTAGAAAGTTAAATCCGTGTTTTGATTCAGAGAGTTTGAAGCACCTTTCTTCTAAGAGCTGCGTTTTGATATTTCAGAGAGAATGAAAGTAAACGCAGTATTGAGAAATATCTGCTTGTAAAACCAAAGGGGAGCTACCTAACAGAACGGGCTTCAATGTGTACATTCAGCGTACAGAGTTTAACATATGTGTGTTTTTAGTAGTTTGTAAACTTCTTCTGTAAAGTAGCAGAAAACGGATTTTTGCAGCCAAATAACAGCATTTCATCAATAGCGGTAAATCTCCATCTAGAACACAAACCGAAGGTATCTTTCAAAATGCTCTTCTGTGTATTTGTTCACCTTAAAGAGATTAATTTCTGTTTGGATTCACAGATTTTGTAGCACCTTTCTCCTAAAAGCTACGTTTTGATATTCCACAGTGAATGGGACTAAACGCAGCATTGAGAAATATCTGCTTCTAAAACCAAAGCAGCGCTATCTAACAGAACGGGCTTCAATGTGTGCATTCAACTTACAAAGTTAAACTGATGTCTGTTTGCAGTAGTTTGTAAACCCTTTCTGTGAAGAAGCAGAAAACGGATTTTTCCACCCAAATCCTAGCATTTAAGCAATAGCAATAAATCTCCGTCTAGAACACAAAGCAAACGTATCTCTTAAACTGCTATGCTGTGTGTTCGTTCAACCTAAGAAGTTGAATCCGTTTTCAGATTCCGAGAGTTTGAAGCACGTTTCTTCTAAGAGCTGCGTTTTCATATTCCAGAGTGAACAGAAGTAAACGCAGTATTGCAAAATATTTGATTCTAAAACCAGAACGGAGCTACCTAACAGAACGGGCTTCAATGTGTGCATTCAACCTACAGAGTTAAACTGATGTGTGTTTTCAGTAGTTTGTAAACGCTTTCTGTGAAGAAGCAGAAATCGGATTTTTTCCAGCCAAATAACAGGATTTCAGCAATACCGGTAAATCTTTGTCTAGAACACAAACCAAACGTATCTTTCTAAATGCTCCTCTGTGGGTTCCTTCACCTTAAAGAGTTAAATCCGAGTTTTGATTCAGAGAGTTTTAAGGACATTTCTTCTAAAATCTGCGTTTTGATATTCCAGAGTGAATAGGACTAAACGCAGTATTGAGAAATATCTGTTTCTAAAACGAAACCAGAGCTACCTAACAGAACGGGCTTCAACGGGTGCATTCAACCCACAGAGTTAAACTGATGGGTGTTTGCAGTAGTTTGTAAACACTTCCTGGGGAAAAGCAGAAAATGAGTATTTTCAGTCAAATCCAAGCATTTAAGCAATAGCGGAAAATCTTTGTCTAGAACACAAAGCAAACGTATCTTCCAAACTGTTCTACTGTGTGTTTGTTCAACTTACTATGTTGAATCTGCGTTTAGATTCAGAGAGTTTTAAGCCCGTTTTTCTAGGGGCTGCGTTTTGATATTCCAGAATGAATGGGAGTAAACGCAGTATTGAGAAATATCTGAGTCTAAAACCAAAACGAAGCTACCTAACAGTACGAGCTTCAACGGGTGCATTCAACTCACAATGTTAAACAGATGTATGTTTGCAGTTGCTTGTAAATCCTTTCTGTGGAGAAGCAGAAAACGGATTTTTTTCAGACAAATCCTAGCATTCAAGCAATAGCGGTAAATCTCCGTCGAGAACACAAAGCAAACGCATCTTCCAAACTGCTCTGCTGTGTGTTCGTTCAACTTACAAAGTTGAATATGTGTTTAGATTAGAGAGTTTTAAGAAGGTTTCTTCTAGGAGCTGAGTTTTGATATTCCAGAGTGAATGGGAGTAAACGCAGTGTTGAGAAATATCTGCTTCTAAAACCAGAACGGAGCTACCAAACCGAACGGGATTCAACGTGTGCATTCTGCTCAAATAGTTAATCTGATGTGTTTTTGCAGTAGTTTGTAAATTCTTTCTGTAAAGAAGCAGAAAAAAATTTTTTGTAGCCAAATCCAAACAGTTATGCAATAGCGGAATATCTTCGTCTAAAACACAAAGCAAACGTATTTTCCAAACTGCTATCTTTTTTGTTCGTTCAACTTACTAAGTTGAATCTGTGGTTAGATGCAGAGAGTTTGAAGCACGTTTCTTCTAGAAGCTGCGTTTTGATATTCCAGAGTGAATGGCAGTAAATGCAGTATTGAGAAATATCTGCTTCTAAAACCAAAAGACAGCGACCTAACATAACGGCATTAAGCGTATGCATTCAACTCACAAAGTTTAACTGATGTGTGTTTGTAGTAGTTTGTAAACCCTTTCTGTGGAGAACCAGAGAACGGATTTTTTCAGCCAAATCCAAGCTTTCAAACCATAGAAGGAAATCTCCGTCTAGGACACAAAACAAACGTATCTTCCAAACTGCTCTGCTGTGTGTTTGTTCAACTAACAAAGTTGAAGCTTTGTTTAGATTCAGAGAGTTTGAAGCACGTTTTCTCTAGGAGCTGCTTTTTGATATTGCAGAGTGAATGGGATTAAATGCAGTTTTGAGAAATATCTGCTTCTTAAATCAAAACGGAGCTACCTATCAGAACGAGTTTCAACGTTTGCATTCAACTCACAGAGTTAAACAGATATGTGTTTGCAGTAGTTTGTAAACCCTTTCTGTGGAGAAGCAGAAAACCGATTTTTTCAGTCAAATCCAAGCTTTTAAGTAATAGCGGGAAATCTTTGTCTAGAACACAAAGCTAACGTATCTTCCAAACTATGCTGCTGTGTGTTTGTTCAACTGACAAAGTTGAATCTGTTTTTAGATTCAGAGAGTTTAAAGCACGTTTCTTCTACAAGCTGCGTTTTGATATTACAGAGTGAATGGAAATAAATGCAGTATTGAGAAATATCTGTTGCTAAAACCAAAACGGAGCTACCTAACAGAACGGGCTTCAACGTGTGCATTCAACTCACAGACTTAAACTTATGTGTGTTAGCCGTAGTTTGCAAACATTTTCTGTGGAGAAGCAGAGAACGGATTTTTTTTTTAGCCAAATCCAAGGTTTTAAGCAATAGCGGGAAATCTTCGTCTAGAACACAAAGCAAACATATCTTCCAAACTGCTCTGTTGTGGGTTCGTTCAACTTGCAAAGTTGAATCTGTTTTTAGATTCAGAGAGTTTGAAGCACGTTTCTTCTTTTTCTTTTTTTTTTTTAAATTTTTTATTGCATTTTAGGTTTTGGGGTACATGAGCAGAACATGCAAGGCAGTTGCGTAGGTACACACAGAACAGTGTGTTTGCTTCCTTTCTCCCCTTCACCCACATTTGGCATTTCAGCCCCAGGCTATCCCTCCCCATATCCCCATCCCACTGGCCCTCCACATTTTTCCCCAATAGACCCCCGTGTTTAGTACTCCCCTCCCTGTGTCCATGTGTTCTCATTTTTCATCACCCGCCTATGATTGAGAATATGCGGTGTTTCATTTTCTGTGCTTGTGTCCGTTTGCTGAGGATGATGTTCTCCAGATTCATCCATGTCCCTACAAACGACACAAACTCATCATTTCTGATTGCTGCATAATACTCCATGGTGTATATGTGCCACATTTGTCCAATCCAGTCTATTATTAATGGGAATTTGGCTTGATTCCAGGTCTTTGCTATTGTAAACAGTGCTGCAATGAACATTCGTGTACATGTGTCCTTATAGTAGAACGATTTATAGTCCTTTGGATATATACCCAGTAATGGGATTGCTGGGTCAAATGGAATTTCTATTTCTAAGGCCTTGAGGAATTGCCACACTGTCTTCCACAATGGTTGAACTAATTTACACTCCCACCAACAGTGTAAAAGTGTTCCTTTTTCTCCACATCCTCTCCAGCATCTGTTGTCTCCAGACTTTTTAATGATCGCCATTCTAACTGGCGTGAGAAGGTATCTCACAGTGGTTTTGATTTGCATCTATCTGATGACCAGTGACGATGAGCACTTTTACATATGACTGTTGGCCTCATATATGTCTTCTTTCATAAACTGTCTGTTCATATCCTTTGCACACTTTAGAATGGGCTTGTTTGTTTTTTTTTCTGTAAATCTGTTTGAGTTCTTTGTAAATTCTGGATATCAGCCCTTTGTCAGATGGGTAAACTGCAAAAATTTTTTCCCATTCTGTTGGTTGCCGATTCACTCTAGTGACTGTTTCTTTTGCCGTGCAGAAGCTGTGGAGTTTCATTAGGTTCCATTTGTGTATTTTGGCGTTTGTTGCCAATGCTTTTGGTGTTTTGTTCATGAAGTCCTTGCCTACTCCTATGTCCTGGATAGTTTTGCCTAGATTTCCTTCTAGGTTTTTGATGGTGCCAGGTCTTCTGTTTAAGTCTTTAATCCATCTGGAGTTAATTTTAGTGTAAGGTGTCAGGAAGGGGTCCAGTTTCTGCTTTCTGCACATGGCTAGCCAGTTTGCCCAACACCAATTGTTAAACATAAAATCCTTTCCCCATTGCTTGTTTTTGTCAGGTTTATCAAAGATTGTATAGTTGTATGTATGTTGTGTTGCCTCCGGTGCCTCTGTTTTGTTCCATTGGTCTATATCTCTGTTTTGGTACCAGTACCATGCTGTTTTGATTAGTGTAGCCTTGTAGTATATAGTTTGAAATCCGGTAGTGTGATGCTCCCCGCTGTGTTCTTTTTGCTTAGAATTGACGTGGTTATGCGGGCTTTCTTTGGGTTCCATATGAAGTTCCTGGTGGCATTTTCCAGTTCTGTGAAGAAAGTCAATGGTAGCTTGATGGGGATAGCGTTGATTCTGTAAATTACTTTGGGCAGTATAGCCATTTTCACGATATTAATTCTTCCTAACCATGAACATGGAATGTTTCTCCATCTGTTTGTGTCCTCTCTGATTTCGTTGAGCAGTGGTTTGTAGTTCTCCTTGAAGAGGTCCCTTACGTTCATTGTGAGTTGTATTCCTAGGTATTTAAATCTTTTTGTAGCAATTGTGAATGGCAGTTCATTTTTGCTTTGGCTTTCTTTAAGTCTGTTATTGGTGTAGACGAATGCTTGTGATATTTGCACATTGATTTTACATCCTGAGACTTTGCTGAAGTTGCTTATCAGTTTCAGGAGTTATTGGACAGAGGCGATGGGGTCTTCTAGGTATACTATAATGTCGTTCGAAAATACAGACAATTTGGCTTCCACCTTTCCTATTTGAATACCCTTTATTTCTTTTCCTTGCCTGATTGCTCTGGCTAGAACTTCCAGTACTATATTGAATAGGAGTGGTGAGAGAGGGCATCCTTGTCTAGTGCCAGATTTCAAAGGGAATGCTTCCAGTTTCTGCCCATTCAGTATGATATTGGCTGTTGGTTTGTCATAAATAGCTTTTATTACTTTGAGATACGTTCCATCGATACCGAGTTTATTGAGAATTTTTAGCATAAAGGGCTGTTGAATTTTGTCAAATGCCTTCTCTTCATCAATTGAAATAATCATGTGGTTTTTGTTTTTGGCTCTGCTTATGTGGTGGATTATGTTTATAGACCTACATATGTTGAACCAGCCTTGCATCACCGGGATGAATCCTACTTGATCATGATGAATAAGTTTTTTGATTTGCTGTTGCAATCGGCTTGCCAATATTTTATTGAAGATTTTTGCATCTACGTTCATCATGGATACTGGCCTGAAGTTTTCTTTTCTTGTTGGGTCTCTGCCGGGTTTTGGTATCAGGATGATGTTGGTCTCATAAAATGATTTGGGAAGGCCTCCCTCTTTTTGTATTATTTGGAATAGTTTAAGAAGGAATAGTACCAGTTCCTCTTTGTGTGTCTGGTAGAATTCAGCTGTGAACCCGTCTGGACCTGGGCTTTTTTTGTGTGGTAAGCTCTTAATTGCTGCCTCGACTTCTGACCTTGTTATTGGTCTATTCATAGTTTCAGCTTCCTCCTGGTTTAGGCTTGGGAGAACACAGGAGTCCAGGAATTTATCAATTTATTCCAGGTTTACTAGTTTATGTGCATAGAGCTGTTTGTAATATTCTCTGATGATGGTTTGAATTTCTGTGGAATCTGTGGTGATTTCCCCTTTATCATTTTTAATTGCATGTATTTGGTTGTTCTCTCTTTTCTTTTTCATCAATCTGGCTAGTGGTCTGTCTATTTTGTTGATCTTTTCAAAAATCCAGCTCTTGGATTTATAGATTTTTGAAGGGTTTTTCGTGTCTCAATCTCCTTCACTTCAGCTCTGGTCTTAGTTATGTCTTGTCTTCCGCTAGGTTTTGAGTTTTTTTTTATCTTGCTCCTCTAGCTCTTTCAATTTTGACGATGGAGTGTCAATTTTTGATCTCTCCATTCTTCTCATATGGACACTTATTGGTATATACTTTCCTCTAGAGACTGCTTTAAATGTGTCTTAGAGATTCTGGCATGTTGTGTCTTCGTTCTCATTGGTTTTGAAGAACTTCTTTATTTCTGCCTTCATTTCATTGTTTACCCAGTCAACATTCAAGATCCAGTTGTTCAGTTTCCATGAAGCTGTGCGGTTCTGGGTCGGTTTCTAAATTCTGAGTTATAACTTGATTGCACTATGGTCTGAGAGGCTGTTTGTTATGATCTCAGTTGTTTTGCATTTGTTGAGCAGTGCTTTACTTCCAATTATGTGGTCAATTTTAGAGTAGGTGTGATGTGGTGCTGAGAAGAATGTATATTCTGTGGATTTGGGGTGGAGAGTTCTGTAGATGTCTATCAGGTTTTCTTGCTCCAGGTCTGAGTTCAAGCCCTGGATATCCTTGTTGATTTTCTGTCGGGTTGATCTGTCTAATACTGACAGTGGAGTGTTAAAGTCTCCCACTATAATTGTGTGGGAGTCTAAGTCTCTTTGTAAGTAATTAAGAATTTGCCTTATGTATCTGGGTGCTCCTGCATTGGGCCCACATATTTTTAGGATCATTAGCTCTTCTTGTTGTATCGATTTTTTTACCATTATGTAATGGCCTTCTTTGTCTCTTTTGATCTTTGTTGCTTTAAAGTCTATTTTATCAGAGATGAGAATTGCAACTCCTGCTTTTTTTTGCTCACCATTTGCTTGGTAAGTCTTCCTCCATCCCTTTATTTTGAGTCTTTGTGCATCCTTGCATGTGAGGTGGGTTTCCTGGATACAGCACACTGATGGGTTTTGGATTTTTATCCAATTTGCCAGTCTGTGTCTTTTCATTGGTGCATTTAGTCCATTTACATTTAGGGTTAATATTGTTATGTGTGAATTTGATACTGCCATTCTGATGCTAAGTGGCTGTTTTGCCATTTGTTGTTGTAGATTCTTCATTATGTTGATGCTCTTTAGCATTTAGTGTGATTTTGGAATGGCTGGTACTGGGTATTCCTTTCTATGTGTAGTGCCTCTTTCAGGACCTCTTGTAAAGCAGGCCTGGTGGTGACAAACTCTCTGAGTACTTGCTTGTTCGCAAAGGATTTTATTTTTCCTTCACTTCTGAAGCTCAGTTTGGCTGGATATGAAATTCTGGGTTGAAAGTTCTTTCCTTTTAGAATGTTGAATATTGGCCCCCACTCTCTTCTGGCTTGTAGTGTTTCTGCCGAGAGATCTGCTGTGAGTCTGATGGGCTTCCCGTTGTGGGTGACCCGACCTTTCTCTCTGGCTGCCCTTAGTATTTTCTCCTTTATTTCAGCCTCGTTGAATCTGACGATTATGTGCCTTGGGGTTGCTCTTCTTGCGGAATATCTTTGTGGTGTTCTCTGTATTTACTGCCTTTGAATTTAGGCCTGTCTTGCTAGGTGGGGGGAATTTTCCTGGATGATGTCCTGAAGAGTATTTTCCAGCTTGGATTCTTTCTCTTCGTCCCCTTCTGGTACACCTATCAAACGTAGGTTAGGTCTCTTCACATAGTCCCAGATTTCCTGGAGACCATGTTCATTCCTTTTTGCGCTTTATTCTCTGATCTTGGTTTCTCATTTTATTTCATTGAGTTGATCTTCGACTTCACATATTTTTTCTTCTGCTTGGTCAATTCGGCTATTGAAACTTGTGTTTGCTTCGCGAAGTTCTCGTATTGTGTTTTTCAGCTCCTTTAATTCATTCATATTCTTCTCTAAGTTATCCATTCTTGTTATCATTTCCTCAATTTTTTTATATCTTTTTTCAATTTTCTTAGTTTCTTTGCATTGATTTAATACATGTTCTCTTAGCTCACAAAAGTTTCTCATTATCCACCTTCTGAAGTCTAATTCCGTCATTTCATCACAGTCATTCTCCGTCCAGCTTTGTTCCCTTGCTGATGAGGAGTTTTTGTTCTTTCTTGGAGGCGAGGTGTTCTGTTTTCGGGTGTTTTCCTCCTTTATTCGCTGGTTTCTTCCCATCTTTGTGGATTTATCCACTTGTTGTCTGCGTAGTTGCTGACTTTTCGATTGAGTCTCTAGTGGACACCCAGATTGTTGTTGATGAAGTATTCCTGTTACTTGGTTTTCCTTCTACCAGTCTAGCCCCTTCACTGTATGACTGCTGAGGTCCACTCCAGGCCCTGCTTGTCTGGCGTACACCTATAGCAGGTGTGGAAAAGCGAGTGATGCTACCAGTTTCTTTTTCTGCTATCTTTGTCCCAGAACGATGCCTGCCAAATGTCAGTCTTTTGGATATAGAGGGGTCAGGGAGCTGCTTGAGGAGACAGTCTGTACTTTTTAGAAGCTCAAGTGCTGAGCTGTGAGCTCCGTTGTTCATTCAGGGCTGTTAGGCTGAAGAAATCCTTTTTTTTCAGATTCTCTGTCTGGGGGTTGGTTTAGGCTTTCCTTGTGAGTGTTTGCCTCACTGTCCTTCCCAGCTAGGAGGCAGTCAAGTTTCTATTTGCCTGCCGAGGCTCTGCCCTGCTGTTGTGAGGTTCACCCTGTTGCTGCAGGCTCTGCCCTTTTGCTGCGGTGTCCGCTGTGTTGCCATTGGCTATGCCCTGCACGGGAGTCTCTCTGTTTTACCGGGTTGCTTCGGCAATGGCAGGCTACATCAGCAATGGGCGTTTACCTCAGTGGGGGCTGATTGTTTTGGTAATGGCGGACGCCCCTCCCCCACGGTGCTGCGCCTTAAGAAAACCTCCTCACTGGGAGTGTTTGGAATCGCTGTTTTGTTTGTCATACTGCGCTAGACCAAACGCTTTGTTCCTGGGATTTCCTGGGCTGGCTCACTGCCCAAGTCCCGTTCAGTCTCAAGTTCAGCCCTCTCAGGTCTCAGTTTGCCGGTTCAACAGGGCACCCGTAACAGTGCCTTTTTTTTATGGAGCGCTGGAGCGCCTCCGCACTCTGGCGTTGGCCGAAGATGCACCGGCTGCTGGCTACATCAGCCAAGACCTCTGCTTGGCGTCCCGTGTCTCTTCTATACCTGGAAATTTCCCCGTTCTGTGGGCGACTAATATCCGTCTGGAAATGCGTCCCCGACTCACCGTCTCCGTGGATCCAGCGAGAGCTTCAATCATTGGTTGTTCTCACAGCGCCATCTTGAGTCCTCCACCAGCACGTTTCTTCTAAGAGCTGCGTTTTGATATTCTAGAGTGAATGGGAGTAAACGCAGTATTTAGATATATCTGCTTCTAAAACCAAAGCGGAGCTACTTAAAAGAATGGGCTAAAACGTGTGCATTAAACTCACAGAGTTAAACTGATGTGTGTTTGCAGTAGTTTTTAAACCCTTTCTGTGGAGAAGCATGAAGAGATTTATTCCACCAAATCCAAGCTTTTAAGTAATAGCGGGAATCTCCCTCTAGAACACAAAGGAAACGTATCTTCCAAACTGCACTGCTGTGTGTTTTCTCAACTTCCAAAGTTGAATCTGTGTTTAGATTCAGAGAGTTTGAAGCACGTTTTTTCTAGGAGCGGCGTTTTGATATTCCAGAGTGAATAGGAGTAAACGCAGTATTGAGAAATATCTGCTTCTAAAACAAAACGTAGCTACAGAACAAAACGGGCTTCAACGTGTGCATTCAACTCACAGAGATAAACTGATGTTTGTTTGCAGTAGATTGTAAACTCTTTCTGTAGAGTAGGAGAAAACGGAGATTTTTAGCCAAATGCAAGCATTTAAGTAATAGCGGGAAATCTCCGTCTAGAACACAAAGAAAACCTATCTTCAAAACTGCTCTGCTGTGTGTTCGCTGAACTTACAAAGTTGAATCTGTGCTTAGATTCAGAGAGTTTGAAGCACGTTTCTTCCTGGGGCTGCGTTTTGATATTCCAGAGTGAATGGGAGTAAACGCAGTATTGAGAAATATCTGTTTCTAAAACAAAAACGGAGCTTCCTAAAAGAACGGGCTTCAACGTGTGGATTCAACTCACAGAGTTAAACTGATATGTGTTTGCAGTAGTTTTTAAACCATTTCTGTGGAGAAGCATAACATGGGGTTTTTCAGCCAAATCCAAGCATTTAAGCCATAGCGGAAAATCTCTGTCTAGAACGCAAAGCAAACGTATCTTCCAAACTGCTCTGCTGCGTGGTCGTTCAACTTACACAGTTGAATTTATGTTTAGATTTAGAGAGTTTGAAGCACGTTTCTTTTAGGAGCTGCCTTTTGATATTGCAGAGTGAATGGGAGAAAATGCAGTCTTGAGAAATATCTGCTTCTAAAACCAAAACGGAGCTACCTAATAGAACGGGCTTCAATGATTGCATTCTACTCACAGTTAACTGATGTGTGTTAGCAGTAGTTTGTAAATTCTTTCTTTGGAGAAGCAGAAAACGGATTTTTTTCAGCCAAATCCAAGTTTATAAGTAATAGGGGGAAAACTTTGTCTAGAACACAAAGCAATCGGATCTTCCAAACTACACTGCTGTGTGTTTGTTCAACTGAAAAAGTTGAATCTGTTTTTAGATTCAGAGAGTTTGAAGCACGTTTCTTCTACAAGCTGCGTTTTGGTATTCCAGAGTGAATGGGAGTAAACGCAGTATTGACAAATATCTGTTACTGAAACCAAAACGGAGCTACCTAACAGAACGCACTTCAACGTATGCATTCAACACACAGACTTAAACTGATGTGTGTTTGCCATAGTTTGTAAACCTTTTCTGTGGAGAAGCAGAAAACGGATTTTTTCAGCCAAATCCAAGCTTTTAAGCAATTGCCGAAAATCTCTGTCTAGAACACAAAGCAAACGTATCTCCCAAACTATTTGCTGTTTGTTCATTCAACTTTGAAAGTTGAATCTGTGTTTAGATTCAGCGACTTTAAAGCACGTTTCTTCTAGGTGCTGCGTTTTGATATTCCAGAGTGAATTGGAGTAAACGCAGTATTGAGAAATATCTGCTTCTAAACCAAAACAAAGCTGCCTCACAGAACGGGCTTCAACGTGTGCATTCAGCTTACAGAATTAATCTGATGTGTGTTTGCAGTAGTTCGTAAAGCCTTTCTTTCGCAAAGCAGAAAACGGGTTCCCTCTGCCAAATTTAAGCTTTTAAACAATAGCGGGAAATCTCCGTCTAGAACAAAGACAAAACATATCTTTTGAACTGCTCTGCTGTGCGTTTGTTCAACTTACAAAGTTGAATCTGTGTGTAGATTTAGAAATTTTGAACCACGTTTCTTCTAGGAGCTGCGTTTTGATATTCCAGAGTGAATGAGAGTAAAAGCAGTATTGCGAAATATCTGCTTGTAAAACCATAGCGGAACTTCCTAATAAAACGGGCTTTAACGTCTTCATTCAACTCACAATGTTTAACTGATGTGTGTTTGCAGTAGTTTGTAAACCCTTTCTGTGGAGATGCAGAAAACGGAATTATTCAGCCAAATCCAAGCATTTAAGCAATAGTGGAAAATCTCCGTCTAGAACAAAAAGCAAACGTATTTTCAAAACTGCTCTGTTTTGTGTTCCTTCAATTTCCTTTTCTTTTTTAATTTTTTACTGGATTTTAGGTTTTAGGGTACATGAGCAGAGCATGCAAGACAGTTGCATAGGTACACACATGGCAGTGTGCTTTGCTTTTCTTCTCCCCTTCACCCACATTTGGCATTTTTCCCCAGGCTATCCCTCCCCACCTCCCCCACCCACTGGCCCTCCCCTTTTTCCCCCAATAGACCCCAGTGTTTAGTACTCCCCTTTCTGTGTCCATGTGTTCTCATTTTTCATCACCCACCTATGAGTGAGAATATGCGGTGTTTCATTTTCTGTTCTTGTGTCAGTTTGCTGAGGATGATGTTCTCCAGATTCATCCATGTCCCTACAAACGACACGAACTCATCATTTCTGATTGCTGCATAATATTCCATGGTGTATATGTGCCACATTTTTCCAATCCAGTCTATCATCAATGGGCATTTGGGTTGATTCCAGGTCTTTGCTATTGTAAACAGTGCTGCAATGAACATTCGTGTACATGTGTCCTTATAGTAGAACGATTTATAGACTTTTGGATATATACCCAGTAATGGGATTGCTGGGTCAAATGGAATTTCTATTTCTAAGTCCTTGAGGAATCGCCACACTGTCTTCCACAATGGTTGAACTAATTTACACCCCCACCAACAGTGTAAAAGTGTTCCTTTTTCTCCACATCCTCTCCAGCATCTGTTGTCTCCAGATTTTTTAATGATCGCCATTCTAACTGGCGTGAGATGGTATCTCAATGTGGTTTTGATTTGCATCTCTCTGATGACCAGTGACGATGAGCATTTCTTCATATGATTGTTGGCCTCATATATGTCTTCTTTCGTAAAGTATCTGTTCATATCCTTTGCCCACTTTTGAATGGGCTTGTTTGTTTTTTTTCTGTAAATCTGTTTGAGTTCTTTGTAAATTCTGGATATCAGCCCTTTGTCAGATGGGTAGACTGCGAAAACTTTTTCCCATTCTGTTGGTTGCCGATCCACTCTAGTGACTGTTTCTTTTTTTTTTTTTTTGCTTTCTTTTTTTTTTTTATTTTTTATTTTTTATTTATTTTTTTTTATTTTTTATTGGATTATAGGTTTTGGGGTACATGAGCAGAGCATGCAAGACAGTTGTGTAGGTACACACATGGCAGTGTGCTTTCTTTTCTTCTCCCCTTCACCCACATTTGGCTTTTCTTCCCAGGCTATCCCTCCCCACCTCCCCCTCCCACTGGCCCTCCCCTTTTCCCCCCAATAGACCCCAGTGTTTAGTACTCCCCTTTCTGTGTCCATGTGTTCTCATTTTTCATCACCCACCTATGAGTGAGAATATGCGGTGTTTCATTTTCTGTTCTTGTGTCAGTTTGCTGAGGATGATGTTCTCCAGATTCATCCATGTCCCTACAAACGACACAAACTCATCATTTCTGATTGCTGCATAATATTCCATGGTGTATATGTGCCACATTTTTCCAATCCAGTCTATTATCAATGGGCATTTGGGTTGATTCCAGGTCCTTGCTATTGTAAACAGTGCTGCAATGAACATTCGTGTACATGTGTCCTTATAGTAGAAGGATTTATAGTCTTTTGGATATATACCCAGTAATGGGATTGCTGGGTCAAATGGAATTTCTATTTCTAAGGCCTTGAGGAATCGCCACACTGTCTTCCACAATGGTTGAACTAATTTACACTCCCACCAACAGTGTAAAAGTGTTCCTTTTTCTCCACATCCTCTCCAGCATCTGTTGTCTCCAGATTTTTTAATGATCGCCATTCTAACTGGCGTGAGATGGTATCTCAATGTGGTTTTGATTTGCATCTCTCGGATGACCAGTGACGATGAGCATTTTTTCATATGATTGTTGGCCTCATATATGTCTTCTTTCGTAAAGTATCTGTTCATATCCTTTGCCAACTTTTGAATGGGCTTGTTTGTTTTTTTCCTGTAAATCTGTTTGAGTTCTTTGTAAATTCTGGATATCAGCCCTTTGTCAGATGGGTAGACTGCAAAAATTTTTTCCCATTCTGTTGGTTGCCGATCCACTCTAGTGACTGTTTCTTTTGCCGTGCAGAAGCTGTGGAGTTTCATTAGGTCCCATTTGTCTATTTTGGCTTTTGTTGCCAATGCTTTTGGTGTTTTGTTCATGAAGTCCTTGCCTACTCCTATGTCCTGGATAGTTTTGCCTAGATTTTCTTCTAGGGTTTTTATGGTGCCAGGTCTTATGTTTAAGTCTTTAATCCATCTGGAGTTAATTTTAGTGTAAGGTGTCAGGAAGGGGTCCAGTTTCTGCTTTCTGCACATGGCTAGCCAGTTTTCCCGACACCATTTGTTAAACATGGAATCCTTTCCCCATTGCTTGTTTTTGTCAGGTTTATCAAAGATTGTATAGTTGTATGTATGTTGTGTTGCCTCCGGTGCCTCTGTTTTGTTCCATTGGTCTATATCTCTGTTTTGGTACCAGTACCATGCTGTTTTGATTACTGTAGCCTTGTAGTATAGTTTGAAATCCGGTAGTGTGATGCCCCCCGCTGTGTTCTTTTTGCTTAGAATTGACTTGGCTATGCGGGCTCTCTTTTGGTTCCATATGAAGTCATGGTGGTTTTTTCCAGTTCTGTGAAGAAAGTCAATGGTAGCTTGATGGGGATAGCGTTGATTCTGTAAATTACTTTGGGCAGTATAGCCATTTTCACGATATTAATTCTTCCTAACCATGAACATGGAATGTTTCTCCATCTGTTTGTGTCCTCTCTGATTTCGTTGAGCAGTGTTTTGTAGTTCTCCTTGAAGAGGTCTCTTACGTTCCTTGTGAGTTGTATTCCAAGGTATTTTATTCTTTTTGTAGCAATTGTGAATGGCAGTTCGCTCTTGATTTGGCTTTCTTTAAGTCTGTTATTGGTGTAGACGAATGCTTGTGATTTTTGCACATTGATTTTATATCCTGAGACTTTGCTGAAGTTGCTTATCAGTTTCAGGAGTTTTTGGGCTGAGGCAATGGTGTCTTCTAGGTATACTATCATGTCGTCTGCAAATAGAGACAATTTGGCTTCCACATTTCCTATTTGAATACCCTTTATTTCTTTTTCTTGCCTGATTGCTCTGGCTAGAACTTCCAGTACTATATTGAATAGGAGTGGTGAAAGAGGGCATCCTTGTCTAGTGCCAGATTTCAAAGGGAATGCTTCCAGTTTTTGCCCATTCAGTATGATATTGGCTGTTGGTGTGTCATAAATAGCTTTTATTACTTTGAGATACGTTCCATCAATACCGAGTTTATTGAGGGTTTTTAGCATAAAGGGCTGTTGAATTTTGTCAAATGCCTTCTCTGCGTCAATTGAGATAATCATGTGGTTTTTGTTTTTGGTTCTGTTTATGTGGTGAATTACGTTGATATACTTGCGTATGTTGAACCAGCCTTGCATCCCCGGGATGAATCCTACTTGATCATGATGAATAAGTTTTTTGATTTGCTGTTGCAATCGGCTTGCCAATATTTTATTGAAGATTTTTGCATCTATGTTCATCATGGATATTGGCCTGAAGTTTTCTTTTCTCGTTGGGTCTCTGCCGGGTTTTGGTATCAGGATGATGTTGGTCTCATAAAATGATTTGGGAAGGATTCCCTCTTTTTGGATTGTTTGAAATAGTTTTAGAAGGAATGGTACCAGCTCCTCCTTGTGTGTCTGGTAGAATTCGGCTGTGAACCCATCTGGACCTGGGCTTTTTTTGTGAGGTAGGCTCTTAATTGCTGCCTCAACTTCAGACCTTGTTATTGGTCTATTCATAGTTTCAGCATCCTCCTGGTTTAGGCTTGGGAGGACACAGGAGTCCAGGAATTTATCCATTTCTTCCAGGTTTACTAGTTTATGTGCATAGAGTTGTTTGTAATATTCTCTGATGATGGTTTGAATTTCTGTGGAATCTGTGGTGATTTCCCCTTTATCATTTTTTATTGCATCTATTTGGTTGTTCTCTCTTTTATTTTTAGTCAATCTGGCTAGTGGTCTGTCTATTTTGTTGATCTTTTCAAAAAACCAGCTCTTGGATTTATTGATTTTTTGAAGGGTTTTTCGTGTCTCAATCTCCTTCGGCTCAGCTCTGATCTTAGTAATTTCTTGTCTTCTGCTGGGTTTTGAGTTTTTTTGATCTTGCTCCTCTAGCTCTTTCAATTTTGACGATAGGGTGTCAATTTTGGATCTCTCCATTCTCCTCATATGGGCACTTATTGCTATATACTTTCCTCTAGAGACTGCTTTAAATGTGTCCCAGAGGTTCTGGCACGTTGTGTCTTCGTTCTCATTGGTTTCAAAGAACTTCTTTATTTCTGCCTTCATTTCGTTGTTTACCCAGTCAACATTCAAGAGCCAGTTGTTCAGTTTCCATGAAGCTGTGCGGTTCTGGGTCGGTTTCTGAATTCTGAGTTCTAACTTGATTGCACTATGATCTGAGAGGCTGTTTGTTATGATTTCAGTTTTTTTGCATTTGTTGAGCAGTGCTTTACTTCCAATTATGTGGTCAATTTTAGAGTAGGTGTGATGTGGTGCTGAGAAGAATGTGTATTCTGTGGATTTGGGGTGGAGAGTTCTGTAAATGTCCACCAGGTTTGCTTGCTCCAGGTCTGAGTTCAAGCCCTGTGTATCCTTGTTGATTTTCTGTCTGGTTGATCTGTCTAGTATTGACAGTGGAGTGTTAAAGTCTCCCACTATTATTGTGTGGGAGTCTAAGTCCTTCTGTAAGTCATTAAGAACTTGCCTTATGTATCTGGGTGCTCCTGTGTTGGGTCCATATATGTTTAGGATCGTTAGCTCTTCTTGTTGTATCGATCCTTTTACCATTATGTAATGGCCTTCTTTGTCTCTTTTGATCTTTGTTGCTTTAAAGTCTATTTTATCAGAGATGAGGATTGCAACTCCTGCTTTTTTTTGCTTTCCATTAGCTTGGTAAATCTTCCTCCATCCCTTTATTTTGAGCCTTTGTGTATCCTTGCATGTGAGATGGGTTTCCTGGATACAGCACACTGATGGGTTTTGGATTTTTATCCAATTTTCCAGTCTGTGTCTTTTGATTGGTGCATTTAGTCCATTTACATTTAGGGTTAATATTGTTATGTGTGAATTTGATACTGCCATTTTGATTCTAAGTGGCTGTTTTGCCTGTTAGTTGTAGATTCTTCATTATGTTGAAGCTCTTTAGCATTCAGTGTGATTTTGGAATGGCTGGTACTGATTGATCCTTTCTATGTGTAGTGCCTCTTTTAGGAGCTCTTGTAAAGCAGGCCTGGTGGTGACAAAATCTCTGAGTACTTGCTTGTTCGCAAAGGATTTTATTCTTCCTTCACTTCTGAAGCTCAGTTTGGCTGGATATGAAATTCTGGGTTGAAAGTTCTTTTCTTTAAGAATGTTGAATATTGGCCCCCACTCTCTTCTGGCTTGTAGTGTTTCTGCCGAGAGATCTGCTGTGAGTCTGATGGGCTTCCCTTTGTGGGTGACCGACCTTTCTCTCTGGCTGCCCTTAGTATTCTCTCCTTTATTTCAACCCTGTTGAATCTGACGATTATGTGCCTTGGGGTTGCTCTTCTTGCGGAATATCTTTGTGGTGTTCTCTGTATTTCCTGCAATTGAGTGTTGGCTTGTCTTGCTAGGTGGGGGAAATTTTCCTGGATGATGTCCTGAAGAGTATTTTCCAGCTGGGATTCATTCTCTTCGTCCCCTTCTGTTACACCTATCAAACGTAGGTTAGGTCTTTTCACATAGTCCCACATTTCTTGGAGACTTTGTTCATTCCTTTTTGCGCTTTTTTCTCTGATCTTGGTTTCTCGTTTTATTTCATTGAGTTGGTCTTCGACTTCAGATATTCTTTCTTCTGCTTGGTCAGTTCGGCTATTGAAACTTGCGTTTGCTTCGCGAAGTTCTCGTATTGTGTTTTTCAGCTCCTTTAATTCATTCATATTCCTCTCTAAGGTATCCATTCTTGTTATCATTTCCTCGAATCTTTTTTCAAATCTTTTTTCAAGGTTCTTTGTTTCTTTGCATTGATTTAATACATGATCTTTTAGCTCACAAAAGTTTCTCATTATCCATCTTCTGAAGTCTATTTCCGTCATTTCGTCACAGTCATTCTCCATCCAGGTTTGTTCCCTTGCTGGTGAGGAGTTTTGGTCCTTTCTAGGAGGCGATGTGTTCTGGTTTTGGGTGTTTTTCTCCTTTTTGCGCTGGTTTCTTCCCATCTTTGTGGATTTGTCCGCTGGTCGTCTGCGTAGTTGCTGACTTTTCGTTTGGGTCTCTGAGTGGACACCCAGAATGTTGATGATGAAGTATTTCTGTTGCTTGGTTTTCCTTCTGCCAGTCTAGCCCCTTCGCTGTACGACTGTTGAGGTCCGCTCCAGACCCTGCTTGTCTGGGGTGCACCTCTAGTAGCCGTGGCACAGCAAGGGATGCTACCAGTTTCTTTTTCTGCTCTCTTTGTCCCAGGATGATGCCTGCCTAATGACAGTCTTTTGGATATAGAGGGGTCAGGGAGCTGCTTGAGGAGACAGTTTGTACTTTATAGGGGTTTAATTGCTGAGCTGTGCACTCTGTTGTTCATTCAGGGCTGTTAGGCTGCTATGTTTGATTCTGCTGCAACACAGCTCATTAAACAACCCTTTTTTTTTTTCTCAAATGCTCTGTGTTGAGGGGTTTGGGCTTTATTTTTGGATGTCCGATCAGGTGTCCTGCCCAGCTCAAAGGCAGACTAGCCACTGTTTGGCTGCCGAGGCTCCGCCCTGCTGTTGTGTGATTCGCGCTGTTCCTGCCGGCTCTGCTGTGGTCTCCGCCACGCCCTGCGGCGGAGTCTCTTCGTTGTAGCGTGTTGCCTCAGCAACGGCAGGCTGCGTCAGCAGTGGGCGTGTATCTCAGTAGGGACGGGTTGCCTCGGCAACGGCTGGCTGCGTCAGCAGTGGGCGTGTATCTCAGTTGGGGCGGTTGCCTCGGCAACGGCTGGCTGCCTCAGCAGTGGGCGTGTATATCAGTTGGGGCAGGTCGCCTCCGTAGTGGTGGACGCCCCTCCCCCACAGAGCGTCTCGGACCGTCTGCCCGGGATAGTTTGAAATCGCGGTTTTGTTCGTCCCACTGGGTATCCCAAGCGATCTGTCCCTGCAATCCCCTGGGCTGGGCTACTGTGCAAGTCTCGTTCAGTCTCAAGTCCAGCCCTCTCAAGTCTCAGGTTGCCCGTTCAACAAGGCACCCGGACAAGCGCGCCCTGTGGGGATTGCTGGGTAGGGCCGGCCGCCGCCGCCCCAGCTGCCGGCTTCGCCAGGCAGACCTACTGCCTGGCGTCCCGTGTCTTTTTATACTTGGGAGTTTCCCCGTTCTGTGGGCAACAAAGATCAGTCTGGAAATGCAGCACTGACTCACCGTTTGCGAGTTCAACACGGGCTCCAATCCTGGGTTGTTCTCACAGTGCCATCTTGAGTCCTGCTTCGTGACTGTTTCTTTTGCCGTGCAGAAGTTGTGGAGTTTCATTAGGTCCCATTTGTGTATTTTGGCTTTTGTTGCCAATGCTTTTGGTGTTTTGTTCATGAAGTCCTTGCCTACTCCTATGTCCTGGAAAGTTTTGCCTAGATTTCCTTCTAGGGTTTTTATGGTGCCAGGTCTTATGTTTAAGTCTTTAATCGATCTGGAGTTAATTTTAGTGTCAGGTGTTAGGAAGGGGTCCAGTTTCTGCTTTCTGCACATGGCTAGCCAGTTTTCCCGACACCATTTGTTAAACATGGAATCCTTTCCCCATTGCTTGTTTTTGTCAGGTTTATCAAAGATTGTATAGTTGTATATATGTTGTGTTGCCTCCGGTGCCTCTGTTTTGTTCCATTGGTCTATATCTCTGTTTTGGTACCAGTACCATGCTGTTTTGATTAGTGTAGCCTTGTAGTATAGTCTGAAATCCGGTAGTGTGATGCCCCCCGCTGTGTTCTTTTTGCTTAGAATTGACTTGGCTATGCGGGCTCTCTTTTGGTTCCATATGAAGTTCATGGTTGTTTTTTCCAGTTCTGTGAAGAAAGTCAATGGTAGCTTGATGGGGATAGCGTTGATTCTGTAAATTACTTTGGGCAGTATAGCCATTTTCATGATATTAATTCTTCCTAACCATGAACATGGAATGTTTCTCCATCTGTTTGTGTCCTCTCTGATTTCGTTGAGCAGTGGTTTGTAGTTCTCCTTGAAGAGGTCTCTTACGTTCCTTGTGAGTTGTACTCCAAGGTATTTTATTCATTTTGTAGCAATTGCGAATGGCAGTTTGCTCTTGATTTGGCTTTCTTTAAGTCTGTTATTGGTGTAGACGAATGCTTGTGATTTTTGCACATTGATTTTATATCCTGAGACTTTGCTGAAGTTGCTTATCAGTTTCAGGAGTTTTTGGGCTGAGGCAATGGTGTCTTCTAGGTATACTATCATGTCGTCTGCAAATAGAGACAATTTGGCTTCCACCTTTCCTATTTGAATACCCTTTATTTCTTTTTCTTGCCTGATTGCTGTGGCTAGAAATTCCAGTACTATATTGAATAGGAGTGGTGAGAGAGGGCATCCTTGTCTAGTGCCAGATTTCAAAGGGAATGCTTCCAGTTGTTGCCCATTTAGTATGATATTGGCTGTTGGTTTGTCATAAATAGCTTTTATTACTTTGAGATACGTTCCATCGATACCGAGTTTATTGAGGGTTTTTAGCATAAAGGGCTGTTGAATTTTGTCAAGTGCCTTCTCTGCGTCAATTGAGATAATCATGTGGTTTTTGTTTTTGGTTCTGTTTATGTGGTGAATTACATTGATAGACTTGCGTATGTTGAACCAGCCTTGTATCCCTGGGATGAATCCTACTTTATCATGATGAATAAGTTTTTTGATTTGCTGTTGCAATCGGCTTGCCAATATTTTATTGAAGATTTTTGCATCTATGTTCCTCGTAGATATTGCCCTGAAGTTTTCTTTTCTCGTTGGGTCTCTGCCAGGTTTTGGTATCAGGATGATGTTGGTCTCATAAAATGATTTGGGTAGGATTCCCTCTTTTTGGATTGTTTGAAATAGTTGTAGAAGGAATGGTACCAGCTCCTCCTTGTGTGTCTGGTAGAATTCGGCTGTGAACCCGTCTGGACCTGGGGTTTTTTTTTGTGTGGTAGGCTCTTAATTGCTACCTCAACTTCAGACCTTGTTATTGGTCTATTCATAGTTTCAGCTTCCTCCTGGTTTAGGCTTGGGAGGACACAGGAATCCAGGAATTTATTTATTTCTTCCTGGTTTACTAGTTTATGAGCATAGAGTTGTTTGTATTATTCTCTGATGATGGTTTGAATTTCTGTGGAATCTGTGATGATTTCCTCTTTATCATTTTTTATTGCATCTATTTGGTTATTCTCTCTTTTCTTTTTAATCAATCTGGCTAGTGGTCTGTCTATTTTGTTGATCTCTTCAAAAAACCAGCTCTTGGATTTATTGATTTTTGAAGGGTTTTTCGTGTCTCAATCTCCTTCAGCTCAGCTCTGATCTTAGTTATTTCTTGTCTTCTGCTGAGTTTTGAGTTTTTTTGATCTTGCTCCTCTAGCTCTTTCAGTTTTGACGATAGGGTGTCAATTTTGGATCTCTCTATTCTCCTCATATGGGCACTTATTGCTATATACTTTCCTCTAGAGACTGCTTTAAATGTGTCCCAGAGGTTCTGGCACGTTGTGTCTTCGTTCTCATTGGTTTCGAAGAACTTCTTTATTTCTGCCTTCATTTCATTGTTTACCCAGTCAACATTCAAGATCCAGTTGTTCAGTTTCCATGAAGCTGTGCGGTTCTGGGTCGGTTTCTGAATTCTGAGTTATAACTTGATTGCACTATGTTCTGAGAGGCTGTTTGTTATGATTTCAGTTGTTTCGCATTTGTTGAGCAGTGCTTTACTTCCAATTATGGGGTCAATTTTAGAGTAGGTGTGATGTGGTGCTGAGAAGAATGTATATTCTGTGGATTTGGGGTGGAGAGTTCTGTAAATGTCTATCAGGTTTGCTTGCTCCAGGTCGGAGTTCAAGCCCTGGATATCCTTGTTGATTTTCCGTCTGGTTGATCTGTCTAGTATTGACAGTGGAGTGTTAAAGTCTCCCACTATTATTGTGTGGGAGTCTAAGTCCTTTTGTAAGTCATTAAGAACTTGCCTTATGTATCTGGGTGCTCCTGCATTGGGTCCGTATATGTTTAGGATTGTTAGCTCTTCTTGTTGTATCGATCCTTTTACCATTATGTAATGGCCTTCTTTGTCTCTTTTGATCTTTGTTGCTTTAAAGTCTATTTTATCAGAGATGAGAATTGTAACTCCTGTTTTTTTTTGCTCTCCATTTGCTTGGTAAGTCTTCCTCCATCCCTTTATTTTGAGCCTTTCTGTATTCTTGCATGTGAGATGGGTTTCCTGTATACAGCACACTGATGGGTTTTGGATTTTTATCCAATTTGCCAGTCTGTGTCTTTTGATTGGTGCATTTCGTCCATTTACATTTAGGGTTAATATTGTTATGTGTGAATTTGATACTGCCATTTTGATGCTAAGTGGCTTTATTGCCCGTTAGTTGTTGTAGATTTTTCATTATGTTGATGCTCTTTAGTATTCAGTGTGATTTTGGAATGGCTGGTACTGGTTGATCCTTTCTATGTGTAGTGCCTCTTTTAGGAGCTCTTGTAAAGCAGGCCTGGTGGTGACAAAATCTCTGAGTACTTGTTTGTTCGCAAAGGATTTTATTTTTCCTTCACTTCTGAAGCTCAGTTTGACTGGATATGTAATTCTTGGTTGAAAGTTCTTTTCTTTAAGAATGTGGAATATTGGCCCCCACTCTCTTCTGGCTTGTAGTGTTTCTGCCGAGAGATCTGCCGTTAGCCTGATGGGCTTCCCTTTGTGGGTGACCCGACCTTTCTCTCTGGCTGCCCTTTGTATTCTCTCGTTTATTTCAACCCTGTTGAATCTGAGGATTATGTGCCTTGGGGTTGCTCTTCTTGCGGAATATCTTTGTGGTGTTCTCTGTATTTCCTGCAATTGAGTGTTGGCCTGTCTTTCTTGGTGGGGAAAATTTTCCTGGATGATATCCTGAAGAGTATTTTCCAGCTTGGATTCATTCTCTTTGTCCCGTTCTGGTACACCTATCAAACGTAGGTTAGGTGTTTTCACATAGTCCCACATTTCTTGGAGACTTTGTTCATTCCTTTTTGCGCTTTTTTCTCTATTCTTGGTTTCTCGTTTTATTTCACTGAGTTGGTCTTCTACTTCAGATATTCTTTCTTCTGCTTGGTCAATTCGGCTCTTGAAACTTGTGTTTGCTTTGCAAAGTTCTCGTATTGTGTTTTTCAGCTCCTTTAATTCATTCATATTCCTCTCTAAGTTATCCGTTCTTGTTATCATTTCCTCGAATCTTTTTTCAAATCTTTTTTCAAGGTCCTTAGTTTCTTTGCATTGATTTAATACATGATCTCTTAGCTCACAAAAGTTTTTCATTATCCATCTTTTGAAGTCTAATTCTGTCATTTCGTCACAGTCATTCTCCGTCCAGCTTTGTTCCCTTGCTGGTGAGGAGTTTTGGTCCTTTCTAGAAGGCGAGGTGTTCTGTTTTCGGGTGTTTTTCTCCTTTTTGCGGTGGTTTCTTCCCATCTTTGTGGATTTGTCCGCTGGTCGTCTGCGTAGTTGCTGACTTTTTGATTGGGTCTCTGGGTCGACACCCAGAATTTTGATGATGAAGTATTTCTGTTGCTTGGTTTTCCTTCTTCCTGTCTAGCCCCTTCACTGTACGACTGCTGAGGTCTGCTCCAGACCCTGCTTGTCTGGGGTGCCCCTCTAGCAGCTGTGGCACAGCGAGGGATGCTACCAATTTCTTTTTCTGCTATCTTTGTCCCAGGATGATGCCTGCCTAATGTCAGTCTTTTGGATATAGAGGGGTCAGGGAGCTGCTTGAGGAGACAGTTTGTACTTTATAGGGGCTTAATTGCTGAGCTGTGAGCTCTGTTGTTCATTCAGGGCTGTTAGGCCGCTATGTTTGATTCTGCTGCAAGAGAGCTCATTAAAAAACCCTTTTTTTCCCTCAAATGCTCTGTGTTGAGGGGTTTGGGCTTTATTTTTGGATGTCCGTTGAGGTCCTGCCCAGCGAGGACGTAGACTAGCCACTGTTTGCCTGCCGAGGCTCCGCCCTGCTGTTGTGTGATTCGCCCTGTTTCTGCAGGCTCTGCTGTGTTCTCCACCACGCCCTACGGTGGAGTCTCTCTGTTGTAGTGGGTTGCCTCGGCAATGGAAGGCTGCATCAGCAGTGGGCGTGTATCTCAGTAGGGACGTGTTGCCTCGGCAATGGCTGGCTGCATCAGCAATGGGCGTGTATCTCAGTAGGGACGGGTTACCTCAGCAACGGCTGGCTGCGTCAGCAGTGGGCATGTATCTCAGTAGGGACGGGTTGCCTCGGTAATGGTGGATGCCACTCCCCCTCAGAGTGTCTTGGGCCGTCTGCACGTGGCTTGTTTGAAATCACGGTTTTGTTCGTCCCACTGGGCCAATTCTAACGCTCTGTCCCTGCAATCCCCTGGGCTGGCCCACTGTCCAAGTCTAGCTCAGTCTCAAGTCCAGCCCTCTCACATCTCTGGTTGCCAGTTCAATGGGGCACCTGGACAAGCGCGCCCTGTAGGGAGCGCTGGGAAGGGCCGGCCGCCGCCACCCCGGCTGCCGGCTTCACTAGGCAGAGGTTCTGCCTGGCGTCCCGCATCTCCTCTTCACTTGGGAATTTCCCCGTTCCGTGGGCAACAAAGATCAGTCTGGAAATGCAGCTCAGACGCACCTCTTTGCGGACACAATGAGAGCTCCAATCCTGGGTTGTTCTCACAGCGCCATCTTGAGTTTTCCCTTCCTTCAATTTTCTAAGTTGAATCTGTGTTTAGATGCAGAGAGTTTGAAGCACTTTTCTTCTAGGAGCTGTGTTTTAATATTCCAGAGTATATGGGAGTAAACGCAGTATTGAGAAATATCTGCTACTAAAACCAAAACGGAGCTACCTAACAGAACGGGCCTCAGCGTGTGCATTGAACTCACAGAGATTAACTGATGTGTGTTTGCAGTAGTTTGTAAACCATTTCTGTGGCGAAGCAGAAAACAAGTATTTTCAGCCAAATCCAAGCATTTAAGCGATAGAGGAAAATCTCCGTCTAGAACACAAAGCAAACTTATCTATCCAACTGCTCTGCTCTGTGTTCCTTCAACTTACAATGTTGAATCTGTATTTAGATTCAGAGAGTTTGAAGCACGTTTCTTGTATCTTCTAAACTTCTCTGCTGTGCGGCTGTTCAACAGTGAAAGTTGAATCTGTGTTTAGATACATAGAGTTTAAAGCAGGTTTCTTCTAGGAGCTGCGTTTTGATATTCCAGAGTGAATTGGGGCAAATGCAGTATTGAGAAATATCTGCTTCTCAATGCAAAACGGATCTACGTAACCGAATGGGCTTCAACGTGTGCATTCAACTCACAAAGATAAACTAATATGTGTTTGCAGTAGTTTGCAAACTTTTTCGTTGGAGGAGCAGAAAAAGGATATTTTCAGCCAAATCCAAGCTTTTAAGCAATTGCGGACAAACTCTGTCTAGAACACAAAGCAAACGTATCTTCCAAACTGCTCTGTGGTGTATTCGTTCAACTTAGAAAGTTGTATCTGTGTTTAGATTCAGAGAGTTTAAAGCACGTCCCTTCTTGGAGCTGCGTTTTGATATTCCGGAATGAATGGGAGTAAAAGCAATATTGAGAAATATCTGCTTCTAAAACCAAAACGGAGCTACCTAACAGAATGGGCTTCAACAGGTGCATTCACCTCACAGAGTTAAACTGATGTGTCTTTGCAGTAGTTTGTAAACCCTTTCTGTGGAGAAGCAGAAAACGGATATTTTTAGCAAAATCCAAGCATTTAAGCAATAGCAAAAAACTTCCGTCTAGAACACAAAGCAAAAGTATCTTCCAAACTGCTCTGCTGTGTGTTTGTTCAAATTACAAAGTTGAATCTGTGTTTAGCTACAGAGGGTTTGAGGCACGTTTCTTCTAGATACTGTGTTTTGATATTCCAGAGTGAATGGGAGTAAACGCATTATTGAAAAATATCTGTTTCTAAAACCAGAATGGAGCTACCTAACAGAACAGGCTTCAAAGTGTGCATTCAATTCACAGAGTTAATCTGACGTGTGTTTGCCTTAATTTGTAAAGCCTTTCTGTGGAGAAGCTGAAAACGGATTCCTTCCGCCAAATCCAAGCTTTTAAGCAATAGCAGAATATCTCCGTCTAGAACACAGAGCAACCATATCTTACAAACTGTTCTGCTGTGTGTTCGTTCAACTTACAAAGTTGAATCTGTGTTTATATTCAGAGAGTTTGTAGCACGTTTCTTCTAGGAGCTGCGTCTTGATACCCCAGAGTGAATGGGAGTAACCACAGTATTGAGAAATATCTGCTTCTAAAACCAAAACGGAGCTACCTATAAGAACGGGTTTCAACGTGTGCATTCAACTCACAGAATGAAACTGATGTGTGTTTGCACTAGTTTGTAAGCCCTTTCTGTGAAGAAGCAGAAAGCTAATTTTTCAGCCAAATCCAAGCTTTTAAGCAATAGCGAGAAATCTTCGTCTAGAACACAAAGCAAACATAACATCCAAACTGCTCTGCAGTGTGTTCATTAACCTTACAAAGTACAATCTGTGTTTAGATTCAAAGAGTTTGAAGCACGTTATTTCATGAAACTGCGTTTTGATATTCCAGAGGGATTGGGAGTAAATGCAGTATTGAGAAATATCTGCTTCTAAAAGAAAAACGGAGCTACCTAACCGAACGGGCTTCAACGTGTGCATTCAACTCACAGAGTTAAACCGACGTCTGTTTGCAGTAGTTTGCAAACCCTTTCTGTGGAGAAGCAGAAATCGGATAATTTCAACCAAATCCAAGCATTTAAGCAATAGCGGGAAATCTCCGTCTGGAACACAAAGCAAACGTATTGTTCAAACTGCTTTGTTGTGTTTCCGTTCAATTTACACAGTGGAATCTGTGTTTAGATTCAGAGAGTTTGAAGCACGTTTCTTCTAGGAGCTGCGTTTTGATATTCCAGAGTGAATGGGAGGAAATGCACTATTGAGTAATATCTGCTTCTAAAAGCAAAATGGAGCTACATAAAAGAACGGGATTCAACGTGTGCATTAAACTCACAGAGTTAAGCAGATGTGCTTTTGCTGTAGTTTGTAAACCCTTTCTGTGGAGAAGCAGAAAACGGAATTTTTCAGCCAAATCGAAGTATTTAAGCAATAGCGGTAAATCTCCGTCTAGAACACAAAGCAAACCTATCTTTCAAACTGCTCTCCTGGGTGTTCACTCAACCTACAGAGTTGAGTCTGTGTTTGGATTCAGAGAGTTTCAAGCAGGTTTCTTCTAAAAGCTGTGCTTTGATATTTTAGAGTGAATGGGAGTAATGCAGTATTGAGAAATATCTGCTTCTAACACCAAAACAGGGCTACCTGACAGAACGGGCTTCAACGTGTGCATTCAACTCACAAAGTTTAAAAGATGTGGGCTTGCAGTAGTTTGTAAACCCTTTCTCTGCAGAAGCAGAAAACGGATATTTTCAGCCAAATCCAAACTTTAAAGCAACAGTGGGAAATCTCCAGTAAGAACACAAAGCAAACTTATCTTCCAAACTTTTCTGCTGTGTGATCGTTCAACTTACAAAGCTGAGTCGGTGTTTAGATTTAGAGAGTTTGAACGTCTAGTAGCTGCGTTTTGACATTCCAGAGTGAATGGGAGTAAACGCAGTATTGAGAAATATCTGCTTCTAACAACAAAACGGAGCTACCTAACAAAACGGGCTTCAACATGTGCATTCAACTCACAGAGTTAAACGGATGTGTGTTTGCAGTAGTTTGTAAACCCTTTCTGTGCAGAATCAGAAAACGGATTTTCCAGCCAAATCGAAGCTTTTAAGCAATAGTAGAAAATCTCTGTCTAGAACACAAAGCAAACCTATCTTTCAAACTGCTCGGCTGTGGGTTCATTCAAATTACAAAGTTGAATCTGTGTTAAGATTCAGAGAGTTTAAACACGTTTCTTTTAGGAGCTGCGTTTTGATATTCCAGAGTGAATGGGAGTAAATGCAGTATTGAGAAATGGCTGCTTCTAAAACCAAAACTAAGCTACCTAACCGAACGGGCCTCAAAGTGTGCATTCAACTCACAGAGTTAAGCTGACGTGTGTTTGAAGTAGTTTGTAAACGCTTTCTGTGAAGAAGCAGAAAACGGATTATTTCAGCCAAATCCAAGCATTTAAGCAATAGCGGAAAATCGCTGTCTCGAACACAAAGAAAACGTGTTTTCCAAACTGCTTTGCTTTGTTTTCGTTCAACCTAAAGAGTGGAATATGTGTTTAGATTCAGAGAGTTTGAAGCACGTTTCTTCTAGGAGCTGCGTTTTGATATTCCAGGGTGCATGGGAGAAAACACAGTATTGAGAAGTATCTGCTTCTAAAACCAAAACGGAGCTACCTAAAAAAACGGGCTTCAACGGGTGCATTTAACTCACAAAGATAAACTGAAGTGTGTTTGCAGTAGTTTCTAAACCCTTTCTGTGGAGAAGCAGAAAACAGATATTTTCAATCAAATCTTAACATTTAAGCAATTGCGGTATATCTTTGTCTAGAACACAAAGGAAACGTATCTTCCAAACTGCTCTGCTTTGTATTCGTTCAACGTACAAAGTTAAATCTGAGTTTAGATTCAGAGAGTTTGAAGCACGTTTTTTCTAGGAGCTGCGTGTTAATATTCCAGAGTTAATGGGAGTAAATGCAGTATTGAGAAATATTTGCTTCTAAAAGCAAAACGGAGCTAACTAACCTAACGGGTTTGAACGTGTGCATTCAACTCACAGAGTTAAACTGACGTGTGTTTTCAGTAGCTTTGTAAACTTTTTCTGTGGAGAAGCAGTAAACGGATTTTTTCAGCCAAATCCAAGCATTTAAGCAATAGCGGAAAATCTCCATCTCGAACACAAAGCAAACGTATTTGCCAAACAGCTTTGCTTTGTTTTCGTTCCACTTAATAAGTTGAATCTATTTTTAGATTCAGAGAGTTTGAAGCACGTTTCTTCTAGGAGCTGCGTTTTGATATTCCAGAGTGAATGGGAGTAAACGCAGTATTGAGAAATATCTGCTCCTAAAACCAAAACGGAGCTCCTAACAGAACGGGCTTCAATGTCTACATTCAACTCGCAGAGATAAACTGATGTTTGTTTGCAGTAGTTTGTAAACCCTTTCTTTGGAAAAGCAGAAAACGGAATTTTTCAGCCAAATTGAAGCTTTTAAGCAATAGCGGGAAATCTCAGTCCAGAACACAAAGCAAACGTATCTTCCAAACTGCTCTCCTGTGTGTTCGTTTAACTTACAAAGTTGAATCTGTGTTTAGATTCAGAGAGTGCAAAGCACGTTTCTTCCATGAGCTGCGTTTTGATATTCCAGAGTGAATGGGAGCAAACGCAGTATTGAGAAATATCTGCTTCTAAAACCAAAACGGAGCTCCCTTAAAGAACGGGCCTCAATGTCTACATTCAACTCATGGAGATCAACAAATGTGTGTTTGTAGTAGTTTGTACACCCTTACTGTGGAGAAGCAGATAGCGGATTTTTTCAGCCAAATCCTAGCTCTTAAGCAATAGCAAAAAATCTCTGTCTGGAACACAAAGAAAATGTATCTTCCCACTGCTCTGCTGGGTAGTCATTCAACGTACAAACTTGAATCTGCATTTAGATTCAGAGAGTTTGAGGCACGTTTCTTCTAGGAGCTGCGTTTTGATATTCCAGAGTCAATGGGAGTAAATGCAGTATTGAGAAATGTCTGCCTTTAATTCCAAAACGGGGTTACCTACCAGAGCGGGCTTCAACCTGTGCATTCAACTCACAGAGATAAACTGATGTGTGTTTTCAGTAGTTTGCAAACCCTTTCTGTGGAGAAGCAGAAAACAATTTTTTTCAGCCAAATCCAAGCTTTTAAGCAATAGCGGGAAATCTCCGTCTAGAACACAAAGCAAACGTATCTTCCAAACTGCTCTGCAGTGTGTTCGCTCAATTTACATAGTTGAATTGTGTTTAGATTCAGAGAGTTGGAAGCACGTTTATTCTAGGAGCTGCGTTTTGATATTCCAGAGTGAATGGGAGAAAGCACAGTATTGAGAAATATCTGCTTCTAAAATTTAAACGGAGCTACCTAATAGAACGGGCTTCAACGTGTGCATTCACCTCACAAAGGGAAACTGATGTGTGTTTGAAGTAGTTTGTAAACCCTTTCTATGGAGAAGAAGTAAACTGATATTTTCAGCCAAATTCAAGCTTTTAAGCAATCGCAGTAAATCTCCGTCTAGAACAGAAAGCAAACGTATTTTTCAAACTGCTTTGTGGTGTGTCCGTTCAACTTACACAGTTGAATCTGTGTTTAAATTCAGAGAGTTTGCAGCACTTTTCTTCTAGGAGCTGCATTTTGATATTCCAGAGTGAATGGGATTAAACGCAGTATTGAGAAATATCTGCTTCTAAAACCAAAACGAAGCAACGTAACAGAACGGGCTTCAACGTGTGTATTCAACTCACATAGGTAAACTGATGTGTGTTTGCAGTAGTTTGTAAACTTTTTCGGTGGAGAAGCAGAAAATGGAATTTTTCAACCATATCCAACCATTTAAGCAATAGCGGTAAATCTCCGTCTAGAACACAAAGCAAACGTATCTTCCAAACTGCTCTGCTGCGTGTTCGTTCAACTTACGAAGTTGAAGCACATTGCTTCTAGAAGCTGCGTTTTGATATTCCTGTGAGAATGGGAGTAAACGGAGTATTGAGAATTATCTGCTTCTTAAAGAAAAACGGATCTACCTAAGAGAAAGGGTTTCAACGTGTGCATTCAATACACAAAGCTAAACTGATGTGTGTTTGCAGTAGTTTGTAATCCCTTTCTGTGGAGAAGCAGAAAACGGACTTTTTCAGCGAAATCCAGGCATTTAAGAAAAAGCTGTAAATCTCCGTCTGAAACATAAAGCAAATATATCTTTCAAACTCCTCTGCTGTATGTTCGTTCAACATACAGAGATGAATCTGGGTTTAGACTTGGAGAGTTTTAACCAGGTTTCTTCTAGGAGGTTTCTTTTGATACTCCATAGAGAATGGGAGTTAACGCAGTATGGAGAAATATCTGCTTCTAAAACCAAAACGGAGCTACCTAACAGAACGGGCTTCAACGTGTGCATTAAGCTCACAGAGTTAAACTGAGGTGTGTTTGTAGTAGTTTGTAAGCCCTTTCTGTGGAGAAGCAGAAAACGGATTTTTTCAGCCAAATCCAAGCTTTTATGCAATAGCGGGAAATCTCCGTCTAGAACACAAAGCAAACACATCTTCCAAACTGCTATGCTGTGTGGTCGTTCAACTTACAAAGTTGAATCTGTGTTTAGATTTAGAGAGTTTGAAGTACGTTTCTTCTAAGAGCTGCGTTTTGATATTCCCCAGTGAATGGGAGTAAACGCAGTATTGAGAAATATCTGCTTCTAAAACAGAAACGGAGCTTCTTAAGAGAACGGGCTTCAACGTGTGCATTAAACTAAAAAAGTCATAGTGATGTGTGTTTGCAGTAGCTTGTAAATCCTTTCTATGCAGAAGCAGAAAACGGATTTTTTCAGCCAAATTCAAGCTTTTAAGCAACAGCAGAAAATCTCCGTCTAGAACAAAAAGCAAACGTGTCTTCCAAATTGCTCTGCTGTGTGTCGTTCAACTTACAAATTTGAATCTACATTTAGATTCAGAGAGTTTGAAGCACGTTTCTTCTAGGAGCTGCATTTTGATATTCCAGAGGGAATGGTAGTAAACGCAGTATGGAGAAATATCTGCTTCTAAAACCAAAACGGAGCTACCTACCAGAACGGAATTCAACGTGTCCGTTCAACTCACAGAGTTTAACTGATATGTGTTTGCAGTAGTTTGTAAACCCTTTCTGTGGAGAAGCCGAAAACGGAATTTTTCAGCGAAATCTAAGCTTTTAAGCAATAGCGGGAAATCTTTGTCTAGAACACAAAGCAAACGTATCTTCCAAACTGCTCTACTCTGTGTTCGTTCAACTTACAAAGTTGAATCTGTATTTAGATTCAGAGAGTTTGAAGCACGTTTTTTCTAGGACGTGCTTTTTGATATTCCAGAGTGAATGGGAGTAAACACAGTATGGAGAAATATGTGCTTCTAAAACAAAAACTGAGCTACCTACCAGAACGGGCTTCAACGTGTGCATTCAACTCAAAGAGATAAACAGATGAGTGTTTGCAGTAGTTTGTAATGCCTTTCTCTGGAGAAGCTGATAACGTAAATTTTAAGCCAAATCTAATAATTTAAGCAATAGTGGAAAATCTCCGTCTAGAACACAAAGGAAACGTATCTTTTAAACTGCTCTGCTGTGTGTTCGTTCGACATACAAAATAGAATCTTTGTTTAGATTCAGAGAGTTTGAAGCGCGTTTCTTCTAGGAGCTTCGTTTTGATATTCCAGAGTGAATGGGAGTAAAGGCAGTACTGAGAAATATCTGCTTCTAAAAGCAAAACGGAGCTACCTAAAAGAACGGGTTTCAACGTGTGCATTCAACTCGCGGAGTTATTCTCATGTCTGTTTGCAGTAGTTTGTAAACCCTTTTTGTGGAGAAGCAGTAATCGGATATTTTCAGGCAAATCCAAGTTTCTAAGCAATCACATGAAATCTCCGTCTAGAACACACAGCAAAAGTATCTTCTAAACTGCTCTGCTGTGTGTTTTCTCAACTAACAAAGCTGAATCTCTGTTTAGATTCAGAGAGTTTGAAGCACGTTTCTTCTAGGAGCTGCGTTTTGATATTCCAGAGTGAATGGGAGTAAACGCAGTAATGAGAAATATCTACTTCTAAAACCAAAACGTAGCTACCAAACTGAACGGGCTTCAACGTCTGAAATCAACTCACAGAGTTAAACTGATGTGTGTTTCTAGTAGTTTTTCACCCCTTTCTGTGGAGAAGCAGAAAACGGGATTTTTCAGCCAAATCCAAGCAATTAATAGTGAGAAATCTCTGTCTAGAACACAAAGCAAACGTATCTTCCAAACTGCTCTGTGGTGTGTTCGTTCAACTTAAAAAGTTGAATCTGTGTTTAGATTCAGAAAGCTTGAAGCAGGTTTCTTCTTGGGGCTGCGTTTTGATATTCCAGAGTGAATGGGAATAAACAAAATATTGAGAAATATTAGCTTCTAAAACAAAACGGAGCTACCTAACAGAACGGGCTCAATATGTGCATTCAACTCACAGAATTTAACTGATGTGTGTTTGCAGTAGTTTGTAAACCCTTCCTGTGAAGAGCAGAAAACGGATATTTTCAGCGAAATCCAAGCTTTTAAGCAATTGCGAAAAATCTTTGTCTAGAACACAAAGCAAACGTATCTTCCAAACTGCTGTGCTGTGTGTTCGTTCGACATACAAAATTCAATCTGTGTTTAGATTCAGAGAGTTTGAAGCACGTTTCTTTCAGGAGCTGCGTTTTGATATTTCAGAGTGAATGGGAGTAAACGCAGTATTGAGAAATGTCTGCTTCTAAAGGCAAAACGGAGCTACCTAACAGAACGTGCTTCAATCTGTGTATTCAACTCTCAGAGTTAAACTGATGTGTGTTTGCAGTATTTGTAAAGCCTTTCTGGTGAGAAGCAGAATACGATTTTTTTTCAGCAAAATCCAAGCTTTTAAGCAATAGCGGAAATCTTTGTCTAGAACCAAAGCAAATGTATCGTATAAACTGCTCAGCTGTGTGTTCGTTCAACTGACCAAGTTGAATCTGTATTTAGATTCAGAGAGTTTGAAGCACGTTTCTTCTAGGAGTTGCGTTTGATATTCCAGAGTGAATGGGAGTAAACGCAGTATGGAGAAATATCTGCTTCTAATACCAAAACGGAGCTACCTAACAGAACGGGCTTCAACGTGTGCCTTCAACTCGCAGAATTTTACTGATGTGTGTTTGCAGAAGTTTGTAAACCCTTTCTGTGGAGAAGCTGAAAACGGGATTTTTTAGCCAAATCTATGCATTTAAGCAATAGCTGAAAATCTCCGTTTAGAACACAAAGCAAACGTATCTTCCAAACTGCTCTGCTGTGTGGCTGTTTAACTTACAAATTTGAAACTGTGTTTAGATTCAGAGAGTTTGAAGCAGGTAACTTCTGGGAGCTGCCTTTTGATATTCCAGAGTGAATGGGAGTGAACGCAGTATTGAGAAATATCTTATTCTAAAACCATAAAGGAGCTACCTAACAGAACAGGCTTCAACATGTGAATTCAACTCACAGAGTTTAACTGGTGTGTGTTTTCAGTAGTTTGTAAACGCTTCCTGTGGAGAAGCAGATAACGGATTATTTCAGCCAAATCCAAGCTTTTAAGCAATAGCGGGAAATCTTCGTCTAGAACACAAAGCAAACGTATCTTCCAAACTGCTATGCTGTGCGTTCGTTAACCTTACAAAGTTGAATCTGTGTTTGGATTCAGAGAGTTTGAAGCAGGTTTCTTCTAGAAGCTGCGTTTTGATATTCTGGAGTGAATGGGAATAAATGCACTATTGAGAAATATCTGCTTCTAAAACAAACACGGAGCTTCCTAACAGAATGGGCTTCAACGTGTGCATTCAACTCACAGAGTTAAAGTGAGCTGTGTTTGCAGTAGTTTGTAAACCCTTTCTTTAGAGAAGCAGAAGACGGATTTTTTCAGCCAAATCCAAGCTTTTACACAATAGCGGAAAATCTCCGTCTAGAACACAAAGCAAACTTATCTTCCAAAGTGCTCTGCTGTGTGTTCGTTCAACTTACAAAGTTGAATCTGTATTTAGATTCAGAAAGTTTGAAGCACGTTTCTTCTAGGAGCTGGGTTTTGATATTCCAGAGTGAATGGTAGTAAACACAGTATTGAGAAATATCTGCTTCTAAACCAAAACGGAGCTACCTAACAGAACGGGCTTCAACGCGTGCATTCAACTCACAGATTTAAACTGATGTGTGTTTGCAGCAGCTTGTAAACTCTTTCTGTGGAGAAGCAGAAAAAGGATTTGTTCAGCCAAATCCAAGCTTTTAAGCAATAGCGGGAAATCTCCGTCTAGAACACAAAGCAAACATATCTTACAAACTGAGATGCTGTGCGTTCGTTCAACTTTCAAAGTTGAATTTGTGTTTGGATTCAGAAAGTATGAAGCAGGTTTCTTCTAAAAGTTGCGTTTTGATATTCTAGAGTGAATGGGAGTAATTGCAGTATTGAGAAATATCTGCTTCTAAAACAAAAGTGGAGCTACCTAGCTGAACGGGCTTCAACGTGTGCATTCAAATCACAAAGTTCAACTTATGTGTGTTTGCAGTAGTTTGTAAACCCTTTCTGTGGAGAGCAGAAAACGGATTTTTTTCAGCGAAATCCAAGCTTTTAAGCAATAGCAGGAAATCTCCGTCTAGAACACAAAGCAAACGGATCTCGCAAACTGCTCAGGTGTTCGTTCATTCAACTTACAAAGTTGAATCTGTGTTTAGATTCAGCGAGTTTGGAGCACATTTCTTCGAGGAGCTGCGTTTTGATATTCCAGAGTGAATGGAAGTAAACGCAGTGTTGAGAAATATCTGCTTCTAAAACCAAAACGGAGCTACCTAACAGAACGGGCTTCAACGGGTGCATTCAACGCACAGAGTTAAACTGATGTGTGCTTCCAGTAGGTTGTAAACCCTTTCTGTGGAAAAGCAGAAAACGGATTCTTTCAGCCAAATCCAAGCATTTAAGCAATAGCGGAAAATCTCTGTCTTGAACACAAAGCAAACGTATCTGCCAAACCGCTTTGCTTATTGTTCGTTCAACTAAAAGAGTTGAATCTGTGTTTAGATTCAGAGAGTTTGAAGCACGTTTCTTCCAGGAGCTGCGTTTTGATATTCCGGAGTGAAACCAAAACGGAGCTACCTAATAGAACGGGCTTCAACGTGTGCATTGGACTCACAAAGTTAAACTTATGTGGGTTAGCATTAGTTTGTAAACCCTTTCTGTGGAGAAGCAGAAAACGGATTCTTTTAGCCAAAGCCAAGCATTTAAGAAATAGCGAGAAATCTCCATCTAGAACACAAAGCAAACGTATCTTCCAAACTGCTCTGCGGTATGTTCGTTCAACTTAAAAAGTTGAATCTGTGTTTAGATTCAGAAAGTTTGAAGCAGGTATCTTCTTGGGGCTGCGTTTTGATATTCCAGAGTGAATGGGAATAAACAAAATATTGAGAAATATCAGCTTCTAAAACAAAAACGGAGCTACCTAACAGAACGGGCTTCAATATGTGCATTCAACTCACAGAATTTAACTGATGTGTTTTTGCAGTAGTTTGTAAACCCTTCCTGTGAAGAGCAGAAAACGGATATTTTCAGCGAAATCCAAGCTTTTAAGCAATTGTGAAAAATCTCCGTCTAGAACACAAAGCAAACGTATCTTCCAAACTGCTCTGCTGTGTGGCCGTTCAGCTTACAAATTTGAATCTGTGTTTACATTGAGAGAGTGTGAATCACGTTTCTTCTAGGAGCTGCGTTTTGGTATTCCAGATTGAATGGGAGTAAACGCAGTATTGAGAAATATCTGCTTCTAAAACCAAAACGGAGCTACCTAACAGAACGAAATTCAACGCGTGCATTCAACTCACAGATTTAAACTGATGTGTGTTTGCAGTAGCTTGTAAACTGTTTCTGTGGAGAAGCAGAAAACGGATTTTTTCAGCCAAATCCAAGCTTTTAAGAAATAGCGGGAAATCTCCGTCTAGAACACAAAGCAATCGTATCTTCCAAACTGCTATGCTGTGTGTTTCTTCAACTTACGAAGTTGAATCTGTTTTTAGATTCAGGGAGTTTGAAGCAGGTTCCTTCTAGAAGCTGCGTATTGATATTCCAGAGTGAATGGGAATAAATGCAGTATTGAGAAATATCAGCTCCTAAAACAAATACGGAACTTCCTAACAGAACGGGCTTCAACGTGTGCATTCAACTCACAGAGTTAAACTGAGGTGTGTTTGCAGTAATTTGTAAACCCTTCCTGTGGAGAAGCAGGAGACGCATTTTTTCAGCCAAATCCAAGCTTTTACGCAATAGCGGAAAATCTCCGTCTAGAACCCAAAGCAAACTTATCTTCCAAACATCTCTGCTGTGTGTTCGTTCAACTTACAAAGTTGAATCTGTGTTTAGATTCAGAGTTTGAAGCACGTTTCTTCTAGGAGCTACGTTTTGATATTTCAGATTGAATAGGAGTAAACACAGTATTGAGAAATATCTGCTTCTAAAACCAAAACGGAGCTTCCTACCAGAACAAGCTTCAACGTGTCCATTCAACTCACAGAGGTAAACTGATTTGTGTTTGCAGTAGTTTGTAATCCCTTTCTTTGGAGAAGCTGAAAACAGGATTCTTCAGCCAAATCTAGGCATTTAAGCAATAGCGGAAATTTTTCGTCTAGAACACAAACAAACGTTTTTTTAAACTGCTCTGCTGTGTGTTCGTTGTACTTACAAAGTTGAATCTGTGTATAGATTCAGAGTTTGAATTACGGTTCTTCTAGGAGCTGCATTTTGATATTCCACAGTGAATGGGAGTAAACCCAGTATTGAGAAATATCTGCTTCTAAACCCAAAACGGAGCTACCTAACAGAACAGGCTTCAACATGTGCATTCAACTCACAGAGATAAACTGATGTGTGTTTGCAATAGTTTGTAAACCCTTTCTGTGGAGTAGCAGAAAACGGATTTTTTCAGCCAATTCCAAGCTTTTAAGCAATACAAGGAAATCTCCGTCTACAACACAAAGCAAACGTATCTTCCAAACTGCTCTGCTGTGGGTTCGTTGTACTTACAAAGTTGAATCTGTGTTTAGATTCACAGAGTTTGAAGCGCATTTTTTCTAGGAGCTGCGTTTTGATATTCCAGAGTGAATGGGAGTAAATGCAGTGTTGAGAAATATCTGCTTCTAAAACCAAAACAGAGCTACCTGACAGAACGGGCTTCAACGTGTGAATTAAACTCGCAGAGTTATACTCATGTGTGTTTTCAGTTGTTTGTAAACCGTTTGTGTGGAGGAACAGAAACCGGGGTTTTCCAGCCAAATCTCAGCATTTAAGCAATAGCGGAAAATCTCCATCTAGAACACAAAGCAAACGTATTTTCCAAACTACTCTGCTGTGTTGCCATTCAACTTACAAAGTTGGATCTGTGTTTGAATTCAGAGAGTTTGAAGCAGGTTTTTCCTAGAAGCTGTCTTTTGATATTCCAGAGTGAATGGGAGTAAACGCAGTATTGAGAAATATCTGCGTCTAAAACCAAAACGGGGCTTCCTAACAGAGCGGGCTTCAACGTATGCAATCAACTCACCGAGTGAAAAAGATGTGTGTTTGCAGTAGTTTGTAAACCCTTTCTGTGCAGAAGCAGAAAACAGGTTTTCTCTGCCAAATTCAAGCTTTTAAGCAATAGCGGGAAATCTCTGTCTAGAACACAACGCAAACGTATCTTCCAAACTGCTGTGCTTTGTGTTCGATCAACGTATAAAGTTAAATCTGGGTTTAGATTCAGAGAGTTTGAAGCAGGTTTCTTTAAGGAGCTGCGTTTATATATTCCAGAGTGAATGGGAGTAAACCCAGTTTTGAGAAATACCTTCTTCTAAAACCAAAACGGAGCTACCTAACAGAACGGGCTTCAACGTGTGTATTCAAATCGCAGAGTTAAACTGATCTGTGTTTGCAGTAGTTTGTAAACCCTTTCGTTGGAGAAGCAGAAAACGGATTGTTTCAGCCAAATATAAGCTTTTAAACAATTGCGGGAAATATTCGTGTAAGACACAAAGCAAACGTATCTTCCAAACTACGCTGCTGTGTGTTCGTTCAACTGACAAAGTTGAATCTGTTTTTAGCTTCAGAGAGTTTAAAGCACGTTTCTTCTACAAGCTGCGTTTTGATATTGCAGAGTGAATGGGAATAAACGCAGTATTGAGAAATATCTGTTGCTAAAACCAAAACGGAGCTACCTAACAGAACGGGCTTCAACGTGTGCATTCAACTCACAGACTTAAACTTATGTGTGTTAGCCGTAGTTTGTAAAAATTTTCTGTGGAGAAGCAGAGAACGGATTTTTTCAGCCAAATCCAAGGTTTTAAGCAATAGCGGGAAATCTTCATCTAGAACACAAAGCAAACATACCTTCCATAACTGCTCTGTTGTGGGTTCGTTCAACTTACAAAGGTGAATCTGTTTTTAGATTCAGAGAGTTTGAAGCACGTTTCTTCTTTTTCTTTTTTTTTAATTTTTTTAGTAAATTAAAGACAGTTGCGTAGGTACAAACATGGCAGTGTGTTTTGCTTCCTTTCTCCCCATTCACCCATTTTTGGCATTTCTCCCCAGGCTATCCCTCACCATATCCCACTGCCAGTGGCCCTCCCCTTTTTCCCCCAATAGACCCCAGAGTTTAGTACTCCCCTCCCTGTGTCCATGTGTTCTCATTTTTCATCACCCACCTATGAGTGAGAATATGCGGTGTTTCATTTTCTGTGCTTTTGTCCGTTTGCTGAGGATGATGTTCTCCAGATTCGTCCATGTCCATACAAACGACACAAACTCAACATTTCTGATTGCTGCATAATACTCCATGGTGTATATGTGCCACATTTGTCCAATCCAGTCTATTATCAATGGGCATTTCGGTTGATTCCAGGTCTTTGCTATTGTAAACAGTGCTGCAATGAACATTCGTGTACATGTGTCCTTATAATAGAACGATTTATACTCCTTTGGATATATACCAGTAATGGGATTGCTGGGTCAAATGGAATTTCTATTTCTAAGGCCTTGAGGAATCGCCACACTGTCTTCCACAATGGTCGAACTAATTTACACTCCCACCAACAGTGTAAAATGTTCCTTTTTCTCCACATCTTCTCCAGCATCTGTTATTTCCAGATTTTTTAATGATCACCGTTCTAACTGGCGTGAGATGGTATCTCACTGTGGTTTTGATTTGCATCTATCTGATGACCAGTGACGATGAGCATTTTTTCATATGACTGTTGGCTTCATATATTTCTTCTTTCGCAAAGTATCTGCTCATATCCTTTGCCCACTTTTGAATGGGCTTGTTTGTTTTTTTCCTGTAAATCTGTTTGAGTTCTTTGTAAATTCTGGATATCAGCCCTTTGTCAGATGGGTAAACTGCAAAATTTTTTTCCCATTCTGTTGGTTGCTGATTCACACTAGTGACTATTTCTTTTTCCATGCAGAAGCTGTGGAGTTTCATTAGGTCCCATTTGTGTATTTTGGCTTTTGTTGCCAATGCTTTTGGTGTTTTGTTCATGAAGTCCTTGCCTACTCCTATGTCCTGGATAGTTTTGCCTAGATTTCCTTCTAGGGTTTTCATCGTGCCAGGTCTTATGTTTAAGTCTTTAATCCATCTGGAGTTAATTTTAGTGTAAGGTGTCAGGAAGGGGTCCAGCTTCTGCTTTCTGCACATGGCTAGCCAGTTTTCCCAAAACCATTTTTTAAACAGGGAATTCTTTCCCCATCGCTTGTTTTTGTCAGGGTTATCAAAGATTGTATGGTTGTAGATATGTTGTGTTTTGTTCCATTGGTCTATATCTCTGTTTGGGTACCAGTACCATGCTGTTTTGATTAGTGTAGCCTTGTAGTATAGTTAGAAATCCGGTAGTGTGATGCCTCCCGCTGTGTTGTTTTTGCTTAGAATTGACGTGGCTATGCGGGCGCTCTTTTGGTGCCATATGAAGTTCATGATGTTGTTTTCCAGTTCTGTGAAGAAAGTCAATGGTAGCTTGATGGGCATAGCGTTGATTCTGTAAATTACTTTGGGCAATATAGCCATTTTCACGATATTAATTCTTCCTAACCATGAACATGGAATGTTTCTCCATCTGTTTGTGTCCTCTCTGATTTCGTTGAGCAGTGGTTTGTAGTTCTCCTTGAAGAGGTCCCTTACATTCCTTGTGAGTTGTATTCCTAGGTATTTAATTCTTTTTGTAGCAATTGTGAATGGCAGTTCATTCTCGCTTTGGCTTTCTTTAAGTTTGTTATTGGTGTAGACGAATGCTCGTGACTTTTTCACAATGATTTTATATCCTGAGATTTTGCTGAGGTTGCTTATCAGTTTCAGGAGTTATTGGGCTGAGGCGATGGGGTCTTCTAGGTATACTATCATGTCATCTGCAAATAGAGACAATTTGGCTTCCACCTTTTCTATTTGAATACCCATTATTTCTTTTCCTTGCCTGATTGCTCTGGCTGGACCTTCCAGTACTATATTGAATAGGAGTGATGAGAGAGGGCATCCTTGTCTAGTACCAGATTTCAAAGGGAATGCTTCCAATTTTTGCCCTTTCAGTATGATATTGGCTGTTGGTTTGTCATTAATAGCTTTTACTACTTTGAGATACGTTCCATTGATACCGAGTTTATTGAGGGTTTTTAGCATAAAGGGCTGTTGAATTTTGTCAAATGCCTTCTCTGCATCAATTGAAATAATCGTGTGGTTTTTGTTTTTGGTTCTGTTTATGTGGTCGATTACATTTATAGACTTGCGTATGTTGAACCAGCCTTGCATCCCCGGGATGAATCCCACTTGATCATGATGAATAAGTTTTTTATTTGCTGTTGCAATAGGCTTGCCAATATTTTATTGAAGATTTTTGAATTTATGTTCATCATGGATATTGGCCTGAAGTTTTCTTTTCTTGTTGGATCTCTGCCGGGTTTTGGTATCAGAATGATGTTGGTCTCATAAAATGATTTGGGAAGGATTCCCTCTTTTTGGATTTTGGGAATAGTTTCAGAAGGAATGGTACCAGCTCCTCGTTGCGTGTCTGGTAGAATTTGGCTGTGAATCTTTCTGGACCTGGGCTTTTATTATGTGGTAAGCTCTTAATTGCTGCCTCGACTTCTGTCCTTGTTATTGGTCTATTCATAGTTTCAGCTTCCTCCTGGTTTAGGCTTTGGAGGACACAGGAGTCCAGGAATTTATCCATTTCTTCCAGGTTTACTAGTTTATGTGCATAGAGTTGTTTGTAGTATTCTCCAATGATGGTGTGAATTTCTGTGGAATCTGTGGTGATTTCCCCTTTATCATTTTTTATTGCATCTATTTGGTTGTTCTCTCTTTTCTTTTTAATCAATCTGGCTAGTGGTCTATTTTGTTGATCTTTTCAAAAATCCAGCTATTGTATTTATTAATTTTTGAAAAGTTTTTCGTGTCTCAATCTCCTTCACTTCAGCTCTGATCTTAGTTATGTCTTGTCTTCTGCTAGGTTTTGAGTTTTTTTGATCTTGCTCCTCTAGCTCTTTCAATTTTGACAATACGGTGTCAATTTTGGATCTCTCCATTCTTCTCATATGGGCACTTATTGCTATATACTTTCCTCTAGAGACTGCTTTAAATGTGTCCCAGGGATTCTGGCATGGTGTGTCTTCGTTCTCATTGGTTTCGAAGAACTTCTTTATATCTGCCTTCATTACACTGTTTATCCAGTCAACATTCAAGAGCCAGCTGTTCAGTTTCCATTAAGCTGTGCGGTTCTGGGTTGGTTTCTGAATTCTGAGTTCTAACTTGATTGCCCTATGGTCTGAGATGGTGTTTGTTATGATCTCAGTTGTTTTGCATTTGTTGAGCAGTGCTTTACTTCCAATTATGTGGTCAATTTTAGAGTAGGTGTGATGTGGTGCTGAGAAGAATGTATATTCTGTGGATTTGGGGTGCAGAGTTCTGTAGATGTCTATCAGGTTTGCTAGCTCCAGGTCTGAGTTCAAGCCCTGGATATCCTTGGTGACTTTCTGTCGGGTTGATCTATCTAATACTGACAGTGGAGTGTTAAAATCTCCCACTATTATTGTGTGGGAGTCTAAGTCTCTTTGTAAGTCATTAAGAACTTGCCTTATGTATCTGAGTGCTCCTGCATTGGGCCCATATATGTTTAGGATCGTTAACTCTTCTTGTTGTATCGATCCTTTTACCATTATGTAATGGCCTTCTTTGTCTCTTTTGATCTTTGTTGCTTTAAAGTCTATTTTATCAGAGATGAGGATTGCAACTCCTGCTTTTTTTTGCTCTCCATTTGCTTGGTAAGTCTTCCTCCATCCTTTTATTTTGAGCCTTTGTGTATCCTTGCATGTGAGGTGGGTTTCCTGGATACAGCACACTGATAGGTTTTGGATTTTTATCCAATTTGCCAGTCTGTGTCTTTTTATTGGTGCATTTAGTCCATTTACATTTAGGGTTAATATTGTTATATATGAATTTGATACTGCCATTTTGATGCTAAATGGCTGTTTTGCCATTTGTTGTTGTAGATTCTTCATTATGTTGATGCTCTTTAGCATTTAGTGTGATTTTGGAATGGCTAGTACTGGTTGTTCCTTTGTATGTGTAGTGCCTCTTTCAGGACCTCTTGTAAAGCAGGCCTGGTGGTGACAAACTCTCTGAGTACTTGCTTGTTCGCAAAGGATTTTATTTTTCCTTCACTTCTGAAGCTCAGTTTGGCTGGATATGAAATTCTGGGTTGAAAGTTCTTTCCTTTAAGAATGTTGAATATTGGCCCCCACTCTCTTCTGGCTTGTAGTGTTTCTGCCGAGAGATCTGCTGTGAGTCTGATGGGCTTCCCTTTGTGGGTGACCCGACCTTTCTCTCTGGCTGCCCTTAGTATTTTCTCCTATATTTCAACCTTGTTGAATCTGACGATTATGTGCCTTGGGGTTGCTCTTCTTGCGGAATATCTTTGTGGTGTTCTCTGTATTTCCTGCATTTGAGTGTAGGCCTGTCTTGCTAGGTGGGGAAAATTGTCCTGGATGATGTCCTGACGAGTCTTTTCCAGCTTGGATTCATTCTCTTCATCCCCTTCTGGTACACCTATCAAACGTAGGTTAGGTCTTTTCACATAGTCCCAGATTTCCTGGAGACCATGTTCATTCCTTTTTGCGCTTTATTCTCTGATATTGGTTTCTCGTTTTATTTCATTGAGTTGATCTTCGACTTCAGATATTCTTTCTTCTGCTTTGTCAATTCGGCTATTGAAACTTGTGCATGCTTCGCGAAGTTCTTGTATTGTGTTTTTCAGCTCCTTTAATTCATTCATATTCTTCTCTAAGTTATCCATTCTTGTTATTATTTCCTCAAATCTTTTTTTATATCTTTTTCAATTTTCTTAGTTTCTTTGCATTGATTTAATACATGTTCTTTTAGCTCACAAATGTTTCTCATTATCCACTTTCTGAAGTCTAATTCCGTCATTTCATCACAGTCATTCTTCGTCCAGTTTTGTTCCCTTGCTGGTGAGGAGTTTTGGTCCTTTCTAGGAGGCGATGTGTTCTGTTTTCGGGTGTTTTCCTCCTTTTTGCGCTGGTTTCTTCCCATCTTTGTGGATTTATCCACTTGTCATCTGCGTAGTTGCTGACTTTTCGATTGGGTCTCTGAGTGGACACCCAGATTGTTGGTGATGAAGTATTTCTGTTACTTGATTTTCCTTCTACCAGTCTAGCCCCTTCGCTGTATGACTGCTGAGGTCCACTTCAGGCCCTGCTTGTCTGGCGTGCACCTATAGCAGGTGTGGAAAAGCGAGTGATGCTACCAGTTTCTTTTTCTGCTATCTTTGTCCCAGAACGATGCATGCCAAATATCAGTCTTTGGATATAGAGGGGTCAGGGAGCTGCTTGAGGAGACAGTCTGTACTTTTTAGGAGCTCAAGTGCTGAGCTGTGATCTCTGTTGTTCATTCAGGGCTGTTAGGCTGAAAAAATCCTTTTTTTTCTCAGATGCTCTGTCTGGGGGCGTGTTGAGGCTTTCCTTGTGAGTGTCTGCCTCACTGTCCTACCCAGCTAGGAGGCAGTCAATCTCTATTTGCCTGCTGAGTCTCCACCCTGGTGGTGTGAAGTTCACCCTGTTGCTGCAGGCTCTGCCCTTCTGCTGCAGTCTCCGCCCTTTTGCCATGGGCTACGCTCTGCAGTGGAGTCTCTCTGTCTTACCGGGTTGCTTCTGCAATGGCAGGCTACCTCAGCAATGGGCGTGTACCTAAGTGGAAGCTGATTGCCTCAGTAATGGGGGACGCCCCTCCCCCGCGGAGCTGCGTTTTAATAAAACCTCCTCACTGGGAGTGTTTGGAATCGCCGTTTTGTTTGTTGCACTGCACTAGCCCAAGCGCTTTGTCCCTGAGATTTCCTGGGCTGGCTCACTGCCCAAGTCCTGTTCAGTCTCAAGCTCAGCCCTCTCAGGTCTCAGTTTGCCAGTTCAACAGGGCACCCATAACAGTTCGCTTTTGTATGAAGCGCTGTGGAGTGCCTCCGTGCTCTGGTGTGGGACAGAGCCGCACCAGCTGCTGGCTACACCAGCCGAGACCTCTGCCTGGCATCCCGCGTCACTTTTATACCTGAAAATTTCCCCGTTCTGTTGGCAACTAATATCCGTCTGGAAATGCGTCCCCGACTCACCCTCTCCGTGGAACCAGCGAGAGCTTCAATCGTGGGTTGTTCTCACAGCGCCATCTTGAGTCCTCACCCAGCACGTTTCTTCTAAGAGCTGCGTTTTGATATTCCAGAGTGAATGGGAGGAAACACAGTATTTAGATATATCTGCTTCTAAAACCAAAGCGGAGCTACCTAAAAGAACGGGCTTAAACGTGTGCATTCAACTCACAGAGTTATACTGATGTGTGTTTGCAGTAGTTTGTAAACCCTTTCTGTGTAGAAGCAGAAAACGAATTTTTTAGCCAAATCCAAGCTTTTATGCAATACCGGAAAATCTCTGTCTCAAACACCAAGCAAACGTGTTTTCCAAACTGCTTTGCTTTGCTTTCGTTCAACCTAAAGAGTGGAATCTGTGTTTAGATTCAGAGAGTTTGAAGCACGTTTCTTCTAGGAGCTGCGTTTTGATATTCCAGAGTGAATGGGAGTAAATGAAGTATTGAGAAATATCTGCTTCTAAATGCAAAACGGAGCTACCTAATAGAACGGGCTTCAACATGTGCATTCAACTCACAGAGATAAACTGATGTGGGTTAGCAGTAGTTTGTAAAGGCTTTCTGTGGAGAACCAGAAATCGAAATTTTTTAGCCAAATACAAGCATTTAAGCAATAGCGGTAAATCTCCGTCTAGAACACAAAGCAAACGTATCTTTCAAACTGCTCTGCTGTGCGTTAGTTAAACTTACAGAGTTGAATCTGTGTTTAGATTCAGAGAGTTTAAAGCACGTTTCTTCTAGGAGCTGTATTTTGATATTTTATGGTGAATGGGAGAACACGCAGTATAGAGAAATATCTGTTTCTAGAACCATAACGGAGCTACCTAACAAAACGGGCTTCAAGGAATGCATTTAACTTACAGAGATTAACTGAAGTGTGTTTGCAGTAGTTTCTAAACCCTTTCTATGGAGAAGCAGAACACGGTTTTTTTTTCAGCCAAATCCAAGCATTTAAGCCATAGCGGAAGATCTCTGTCTAGAACACAAAGCAAACGTATCTTCCAAACTGCTCTGCTGTGTGGTCGTACAATTTACATACTTTAATTTATGTTTAGATTCAGAGAGTTTGAAGCATGTTTCCTTTAGGAACTGCGTTTTGATATTGCAGAGTGAATGGGAGAAAATGCAGTATTGAGAAATATCTGCTTCTAAAACCAAAACGGAGATACCTAATAGAACGTGCTTCAACGTTTGCATTCTACTCACAGTTAAACTGAAGTGTGTTCGCAGTAGTTCATAAATTCTTTCTGTGGAGAAGGAGAAGACGGATCTTTTCAGCCAAGTCCAAGCTGTTAAGTAATAGCGGGAAAACTTTGTCTAGAACACAAAGCAAACGTATCTTCCAAACTATGCTGCTGTGTGTTTGTTCAACTAAAAAAGTTGAATCTGTTTTTAGATTCAGAGAGTCTGAAGCACGTTTCTTCTACAAGCTGCGCTTTGATATTCCAGAGTGAATGGGAGTAAACGCAGTATTGAGAAATATCTGTTACTGAAACCAAAACGTAGCTACCTAACAGAACGGGCTTCAACGTGTGCATTCAACTCAAAGACTTAAACTGATGTGTGTTTGCCCTTGTTTGTAAATTTTTTTGTGGAGAAGCAGAAAACGGAATTCTTCATCCAAATCCAAGCTTTAAAGCAATTGCGGACAATCTCTGTCTAGAACACAGAGCGAACATATCTTCCAAACTGCTCTGCTGTGTGTTCATTCGAGTTACAAAGTTGAATCTGTGTTTATATTCAGAGAGGTTGTAACACGTTTCTTCTAGGAGCTGCATTTTAATATTCCAGAGTGAATGGGAGTAAATGCAGTATTGAGAAATATCTGCTTCTAAAATCAAAAAGGAGCTACCTAACAGAACGGGCTTCAACGTGTGCATTCAACTCGCGGAGATAAACTGATGTGTGTTTGCAGTAGTTTTTAAACCCTTTCTTTGGAAAAGCAGAAAACGGATTTTTTCAGCCAAATTGAAGCTTTTAAGTAATAGCGGGAAATCTCTGTCCAGAACACAAAGGAAAGGTATCTTCCAAACTGCTGTGCTTTGTTTCGTTCAACTTACAAAGTTGAATCGGTGTTTAGATTCAGAGAGTGTGAAGCACGCTTCTTTTGGAGCTGCGTTTTGATATTCCAGAGTGAATGGGAGGAAATGCAGTATGTAGAAATATCTGCTTCTAAAAGCAAAACGGAGCTACCTAACAGAACTGGCTTAAACGTGTGCATTCAAATCACAAAGTTAAGCTGATGTGTGTTTGCAGTAGTTTGTAATCCCTTTCTGTGGAGAAGCAGAAAACGGATTCTTTCAGCCAAATCCAAGCATTTAAGCAATAGCGGAAAATCTCTGTCTCGAACACAATCAAACGTATCTGCCAACCTGCTTTTCTTATTGTTCGTTCACCTAAAAGAGTTGAATTTGTGTTTAGATTCAGAGAGTTTGAAGCACGTTTCTTATAGGAGCTGCGTTTTGATATTCCAGAGTGAATGGGAGTAAATGCAGTATTGAGAAATATCTGCTACTAAAAGCAAAACGGAGCTACCTAATAGAACGGGCTTCAACGTGCGCATTCAACTCAGGATGTTAACCTGATGTGGGTTTGCAGTAGTTTGTAAACGCTTTCTGTGGAGGAGCAGGAATCGGAATTTTTTTAGCCAAATCCAAGCATTTAAGTAATAGCGGTAAATCTCTGTCTAGAACACAAAGCATACATATCTTTCAAACTGCTCTGCTGTGCGTTCGTTCAACGTACAGAGTTAAATCTGTGTTTAGATTCAGAGAGTTTGAAGCACGTTTCTTCTAGGAGCTGCGTTTTGATATTCCAGGGTGCATGGGAGCAAACGCAGTATTGTGAACTATCTGCTTCTAAAACCAAAACAGAGCTACCTAACAAAACGGGCTTCAACGGGTGCATTTAACTCACAGAGGTAAACTGAAGTGTGTTTGCAGTAGTTTCTAATCCCTTTCTGTGGAGAAGGAGAAAACGGATATTTTCAATCAAATCCAAACATTTAGGCAATTGCGGTATATCTCCATCTAGAACACAAAGCAAACGTATCTTCTAAACTGCTCTGCTGTGTGTTCGTTCAACATACAAAGTTAAATATGAGTGTAGATTCAGAGATTTTGAAGCCCGTTTTTTTCTATTAGCTGCGTGTTGATACTCTAGAGTGAATGGGAGTAAATGCAGTATTGAGAAATATCTGCTTCTAAAAGCATAATGGAGCTACCTAACCGAATGGGTTTCAACGTGTGCATTCAACTCACAGAGTTAAACTGACGTGTGTTTGCAGTAGTTTGTAAACCCGTTCTGTGGAGAAGCAGAAAACGGATTTTCTCAATCAAATCCAAACATTTAAGCAATCGCGGTAAATCTCCGTCTAGAACACAAAGCAAACCTATCTTTCAAAGGGCTCTGCTGTTAATTCGTTCAACTTACAATTTTGAATCTGAGTTTAGATTGAGAGCGTTTGAAGCACGTTTGTTCTAGTAGCTGCGTGTTGATATTCCAGAGAGAATGGGAGTAAATGCAGTATTGAGAAATATCTGCTTCTAAAACTAAAACGGAGCAACGTAACAGAACGGGCTTCAACGTATATATTCCACTCACATAGATAAACTGATGTGTGTTTGCAGTAGCTTATAAACTTTTTCTGTGGAGAAGCAGAAAACGGAATTTTTCAACCATATTCAAGCATTTAAGCAATAGCGGTAAATCTCCGCCTAGAACACAAAGGAAACGTATCTTCCAAACTGCTCTGCTGCGTGTTCATTCAACTTACGAAGTCGAATCTTTGTTTAGATTCAGAGAGTTTGTAGTACGTTGCTTCTAGATGCTGCGTTTTGATATTCCTGTGTGAATGGGAATAAACGCAGTATTGAGAATTATCTGCTTCTTAAAGCAAAACGGATCTACCTAACAGAAAGGGTTTCAACATGTGCATTCAATACACAAAGCTAAACTTATGTGTGTTTGCAGTAGTTTGTAATCTTTTTCTGTGGAGAAGCAGAAAACGGACTTTTTCAGTGAAATCCAAGCATTTAAAAAAAAGCGGTAAATCTCCATCTAAAACACAAAGAAAACATATCTTTCAAACTCCTCTGCTGTATATTCGTTCAACATACAGCGATGAATCTGGGTTTACATTCGAAGAGTTTGAAGCAGGTTTCTTCTAGGAGTTTTCTTTTGACATTCCATAGCGAATGGGAGTTAATGCAGTATGGAGAAATATCTGCTTCTAAAACCAAAACGGAGCTACCTAACAGAACGGGCTTCAACGTGTGCATTAAGCTCACAGAGTTAAACTGAGGTGTGTTTGTAGTAGTTTGTAAGCCCTTTCTGTGGAGAAGCAGAAAACGGATTTTTTCAGCCAAATCCAAGCTTTTATGCAATAGCGGGAAATCTCCGTCTAGAACACAAAGCAAACACGTCTTCCAAACTGCTCTGATGTGTGGTCGTTTAACTTACAAAGTTGAATCTGTGTTTAGATTCAGAGTTTGAAGCATGTTTCTTCTAAGAGCTGCATTTTTATATTCCCCAGTGAATGGGAGTAAACGCAGTATGGAGAAATATGTGCTTCTAAAACAAAAACTGAGCTACCTACCAGAACGGGCTTCAACGTGTGCATTCACTCAAAGAGATAAACAGATGAGTGTTTGCAATAGTTTGTAATCCCTTTCTGTGGAGAACCTGATAACGACAAATTTCAGCCAAATCTAATTATTTAAGCAATAGCGGAAAATCTCCGCCTAGAACACAAAGCAAACGTATCTTTTAAACTGCTCTGCTGTGTGTTCCTTCAACTTAAAAAGTTGAAGCTGTGTTTAGATTCAGACAGTTTGAAGCACGTTTCTTCTAGGAGCTGCGTTTTGATATTCCAGAGTGAATGGGTGTAAACGCAGTAATGAAAAATATCTGCTTCTAAAACCAAAACGTAGCTACCTAACAGAACGGGTTTCAACGTGTGCATTCAACTCGCGGTGTTATTCTGATGTCTGTTTGCAGTAGTTTGTAAACCCTTTCTGTGGAGAAGCAAAAAAGGATATTTTCAGGCAAATCCAAGTTTCTAAGCAATAGCAGGAAATCTCCATCTAGAACACACAGCAAACTTATCTTCTAAACTGCTCTTCTGTGTGTTTTTTCAACTTACAAATCTGAATCTCTGTTTAGATTCAGAGAGTTTGAAGCACGTTTCTTCTCAGAGCTGCGTTTTGATATTCCAGAGTGAATGGGAGTAAACGCAGTATTGAGAAATATCTGCTTCTAAAACAAAACGTAGCCACCAAACTTAACGGGCTTCAACATCTGCAATCAACTCACAGAGTTAAACTGATGTGTGTTTCCAGTAGTTTGTCATCCCTTTCTGTGGAGAAGCAGAAAATGGGATTTTTCAGCCAAATCCAAGCAATTAATAAATAGCGAGAAATCTCTGTCTAGAACACAAAGCAAACGTATCTTCCAAACTGCTCTGCGGTGTGTTCTTTCAACTTAAAAAGTTGAATCTGTGTTTAGATTCAGAAAGTTTGAAGCAGGTTTCTTCTTGGGGCTGCGTTTTGATATTCCAGACTGAATGGAAATAAACAAAATATTGAGAAATATCAGCTTCTAAAACAAAAACGGAGCTACCTAACAGAACTGGCTCAATATGTGCATTCAACTCACAGAATTTAACTGATGTGTGTTTGCAGTAGTTTGTAAACCCTTCCTGTGGAAAGCAGAAAACGGATATTTTCAGCGAAATCCAAGCTTTTAAGCAATTGCGAAAAATCTCCGTCTAGAACACAAAGCAAACGAATCTTCCAAACTGCTCTGCGGTGTGTTCGTTCGACTTACATAGGTGAATCTGTGTTTAGATTCAGAGAGTTTGAAGCACGTTTCTTTCAGGAGCTGCGTTTTGATATTCCAGAGTGAATGGGAGTAAACGCTGTATTCAGAAATATCTGCTTCTAAAACCAAAACGGAGCTACCTAACAGAACGGGCTTCAACGTGTGTATTCAACTCACAGAGTTAAACTGATGTGTGTTTGCAGTATTTGTAAAGCCTTTCTGTTGAGAAGCAGAATACAAATTTTTTCAGCAAAATCCAAGCTTTTAAGCAATAGTGGAAATCTCTGTCTAGAACAGAAAGCAAACTTATCGTATAAACTGCTCTGCTGTGTGTTCGTTCAACTGACCAAGTTGAATTTGCATTTAGATTCTGAGAGTTTGAAGCACGTTTCTTCTAGGAGTTGCGTTTTGATATTCCAAAGTGAATGGGAGTAAACGCAGTATAGAGAAATATCTGCTTCTAATACCAGAACGGAGCTACCTAACAGAACGGGCTTAAACGTGTGCATTCAAAACAGAGTTAAACTGAGGTGTGTTTGCAGTAGTTTGTAAATCCTTTCTGTGGAGAAGAAGAAACCGGATTATTTTCAGCCAAATCCGAGCTCTTAAGCAATAACGGGAAATCTGTGTCTAGAACACAAAGCAAACGTATCTTCCAACCTGCTCTGATGTGTGTTCGTTCTACTTACAAAGTTGAATCTGTGTTTAGATTCAGAGAGTTTGAAGCAGGTTACTTCTAGCAGCTGCGTTTTGATATTCTAGTGTGAATGGGAGTAAACGCAGTATTGAGAAATATCTGCTTCTAAAACCAAAACGGAGCTACCTAACAGATCGGGCTTCAACGTGCATTCAACTCACAGAGTTAAACTGATGTGTGTTTGCAGTAGTCTGTAAACTATTTCTGTGGAGAAGCAGAAAACGGATATTTTCAGCCAAATTTATGCTTTTAAGCAATAGCGGGAAAACTCTGTCCAGAACACAAATAAAACGTATCTTCCAAACTGCTCTTCTGTGTGTTCGTTCAAAGTAAAAAGCTGAATGTGTGTTTAGATTCAGAATTTATAAGTAGGCTTATTCTAAATGCTGCGTTTTGATATTCCAGGGTGAATGGGAGTAAACGCAGTATTGAGAAATATCTGCCAAAACGGAGCTACCTACCAGAATGGGCTTCAACGTGTGCATTCAACTGACAGAGTTAAACTGATGTGTTTTTGCAGTACTTTGTATACTTTTTCTGTGAAGAAGCAGAAAGTGGATTTTTTCAGTTAAATCCAAGCATTTAAGAAATAGCAGTAAATCTTCGTCTAGAACACAAAGCATACGTGTCGTTCAACCTGCTCTGTTGTCTGTTTGTTAAACGTTCAGAGTTGAGTCTGTGTTTAGATTCAGAGAGTTTCAAGCAGGTTTCTTCTAGAAGCTGCGTTTTGATATTCCAGAGAGAATATGAGTGGACACAGTATATAAAAATGTCTGCTTCTGAAACCAAAACGGAGATACCTAAAAGAATGGGCTTCAACGTGTATTAACCTTAGAGAGTTAACCTGAGGTGTGTTTGCAGTAGTTTGTATACCCTTTTTGTGGAGAAGCAGAAAACAGATTTCTCCAGAGAAATCCAAGCATTTAAGCAATAGCGGTAAATCTCCGTCTAGAACACAAAGCAAACGTATCTTCCAAACTGCTCTGCTGTGTCGTAGTTCAACGTACAGAGTTGAGTCTGTGTTTAGATTCAGAAAGTTTCAAGCATGTTTTTTCTTGGAGCTGCGGTTTGATATTCCAGAGTGAATTGTAGTAAACGCAGTATTGAGAAATATCTGCTTCTATAACGAAAACGGAGCCACCTACCAGAGCGGGATTCAACGTGTGCATTGAACTTACAGAGTTAAACTGATGTGTGTTTGCAGTAGTTTGTAAACCCTATTTGCGGAGAAGAAGGAAACGGATTTTTCCAGAGAAATCCAGGCATTTTAGCAATAGCGGTAAATCTTTGACTAGAGCACAAAGCAAACGTATCTTTCAAACTGCTCTGCTGTGTGCTCATTCAACGTACAGAGTTGAATGTGTGTTTAGACTCAGAGAGTTTTAAGCAGGTTTCTTCTAGGAGGTGCATTTTGATATTCCAGAGTGAATGGGAATGAACGCAATATTGAGAAATATCTGCTTCTCAAACCAAAACGGAGCTACGTACCAGAACGGGCTTCAACGTGTGCATTCAACGTACAGAGTTAAACTTATGTGTGTTTGCAGTAGTTTGTAAACCCTATCTGTGGAGAAGAAGGAAACAGATTTTTCCAGCCAAATCCTAGCATTTAAGCAGTAGCGGTACATCTTTGTCTAGAACACAAAGCAAACGTATCTTTCAAACTGCTCTGCTCTGTGTTCGTTAAACGTACAGAGTTGAGTCTGTGTTTATATTTATAGAGTTACAAGCAGGTTTCTTCTAGGAGCTGCGTTTTGATATTCCAGTGTGAATATGAGTGAACGCAATACTGAGAAATATTTGCTTCTGAAACCACAACGGCGCTACCTAACAGAATGAGCTTCAACGTGTATTCAACTTAGAGAGTTAACCTGAAGTGTTTTTGCAGTAGTTTGTAAACCCTTTCTGTGAAGAAGCAAAAAACGGATTTCTCCTGCCGAATCCAACCATTTAAGCAATAACAGTAGTTCTTTTCTTAGAACACAAAGAAAACGTATCTTTCAAATTGCTCTACTGTGTGGTGGTTCAACTTAAAAAATAGAATCCGTTTTCAGATTCAGACAATTTGAAGCACGTTTTTGCTTGGAGCTGCGTTTTGATATTCCAGCGTGAATGGGAGTAAACGAAGTACTGTGAAATATCTGCGTCTAAAACCAAAGTGGAGCTACCTAACAAAGCGGACTTCAATATGTGCTATCAACTTACGGAGTTAAACTGATTTGTGTTTGCAGTAGTTTGTAAAGCCTTTCTTTGAAAGAGTAGAAAACAAATTATTTTAGTTAAATCCAAGCATTTAAGCAATAGCAGTAAACCTCCTTCTAAAACACAAAGCAGACGTATCATTGAAACTGCTCTGCTGTGTATTTGTTAAACCTAAAGAGTTAAATCTGTGTTTAGATTCAAAGAGGTTGAAGCACGTTTCTTCTAGGAGCTGCATTTTGATATTCCAGAGTTCATGGAAGTAGATGCAGTATTGAGAAATATTTGCTTCTAAAACGAGAACCATGCTACTTAACAGAACGAGCTTCAATGTGTGCATTCAACTTTCAGAGTTGAACTGATGTGTGTTTGCTGTAGTTTGTAAACCCTTTCTGTGAAGAAGCAGGAAATGGATTTTGTTTTTCAAATCCAAGCATTTAAGCAATAGTGGTAAATCTTCGTCTAGAACACAAAGAAAACGTATTTTTTAAACTGCTCTGCTGCGTGTTCGTTCAACTTACAAAGTTAAATCTGTGTTTAGATTCAGAGAGTTTGTAGCACGTTTCTTCTAGGAGCTGCGTTTCGATATTCCAGAATGAATGGGAGTAAACGCAGTATTGAGAAAAATTTACTAAAACTAAAACTGAGCTACCTGATAGAACTGGCTTCAATGTGTGCATTCAACTTTCGGAGTCAAACTGAAGTGTGTTTGCAGTAGTTTTTAAACCCTTTCTGTGAAGGAGCAGAAAATGAATCTTTCCAGCCAAGTCCAGGTGTTTAAGCAATAGCGGTAAACCTTTGTTTAGAACAAAAATCAAGCGTAGCTTTGAAGCATCTTCGCTGTGTGTTAGTTCAACTTAAAGAGTTGAATCTGTGTTTACATTCAGAGAGTTCGAAGCACGTTTTTTCTAAAAGCTGCGTTTTGATATTCCAGAGTAAATAAGAGTAAACCCAGTACTGAGAAATATTTGCGTCTAAAACAAAAACGGAGCTACCTAACAGAACGGGCTTCAATGTGTGCATTCAACTTACAGAGTTAAACTGATGTGCTTGTAAACCCTTTCTGTGAAGAAGCAAAAAACGCATATTTTCAGCCAAACTAAAGCATTTAAGCAATAGTGTTAAATCTTTGTCTAGAACACAAATGAAACGTATCTATCAGACTGCTCTGCTGTGTGTTCGTCCAACTTAAAAAGTTGAATCTGTGTTTAGATTCAGAGATTTTGAAGCACGTTGCTTTTAGGAGCTGTGTTTTGATATTCTAGAGTGAATGGGAGCAAATGTTGTATTGAGAAATATCTTCTTCTAAAACCAAAACGGAGCTACCTAACAGAACTGTCTTCAATGTGTGCATTCAACTAACAGAGGTAAACTGATGAGTGTTTGCAGTAGTTTGTAAAGCCTTTCTGTGAAGAATCAGAAAACTGATTGTTCCAGCAAAATCCAAACATTTAAGAAAGAGCGGATAATCTTTTTTTAAAACACAAAACAAACGTATCTTTCAACCTACTTTGCGTTGGGTTCGTTCAGCCAAGAGAGTTGAAGTGGTGTTTAGATTCAGCGAGTTAGAAATGCGTTTGTTTTGCGAGCTGCGTTTGGATATTTTCGAGTGAATGGGAGTACATTGTGTGTTGAGAAATATCTGGTTCTAAAAGGAAAACGGAGCTACCTAACAGAAAGGTCTTCAACGTGTTCATTCAACGTACAGAGATAAACTGATGTGTGTTTGCAGTAAGTTGTAAATTCTCTCTGTGATGTCAAAGAAAACAGATTTTTCCAGCCAAATCCAATCATTTGAGAAACAGTGGTAAATCTCTGTTTAGAACACAAAGCAAACATATCTTCAAACTGCTCTGCTGTGTGTTCGTTCAACTAAAAAGTTAAATCTGTGTTTAGATTCAGAGAGTTTGAAGCACGTTTCTTCTAGGAGCTGCGTTTCAATATTCCAGAGTGAATGGGAGTAAACGCAGTATTGAGAAATATCTGCTTCTGAAACCAAAACGGAACTACCTAATAGAACGTGCTTCAATGAGTCCATTCAACTTACAGAGTTAAATTGATGTGTGTTTGCAGTAGTTTGTAAACACTAACTGTGAAAAAGCAGAAAACGGATTTTTGAAACCAAATCCAAGCATTTATGAAAGAGCAGTAAATCTCCATTTAAAACACAAACAAACGTATCCTTCAAACTACTCTGTTGTGGGTTATTTCAGCTAAAAGGGTCGAAGTGGTTTTTCGATTCAGTGAGTTAGAAAAGTGTTTGTTCTGGGAGTAGCATTTTGATATTCCCGAGTGAATGGGAATACATGCAGTATTGAGAAATATCTGGTTCTAAGAGGAAAACGGAGCTACCTATCAGAACGGTCTTCAATGTGTGCTCTCTATTTACAGTTATACTGATGTGTGTTTGCAGTAGTTTGTAAACCCTTTCTGTGAAGAAGCAGTAAACTGATTTTTCCAGCCAAATTCAAGCATTTAAGAAAGGGCGGTAAATCTTTGTCTAAAACACAAATGAACGTATTCTTCAAACTACTCTGCTGTGGGTTTGTTTGCTAAAAAACTTGAAGCGGTGTTTAGATTCACCGAGTTAGAAACGCGTGTGTTCTGCGAGCTGCGTTTGGATATTCCCAAGTGAATGGGATTACATGCTGTATTGAGAAGTATCTGGTTCTAAAAGGAAAACGGAGCTACCTAACAGAACGGTCTACAATTTGTGCATTCAACGTACTGAGATAAACTGATGTGTGTTTCCAGTCGTTTGTAAATTATTTCTGTGAAGAAGCAAAAAACAAATTTTTCCAGCCAAATCCAATCATTTAAGAAATAGCGGTGGGAAACTCAAGATGGTGCGCTTAGAACAACCCAGAATTGAAGCTCTCGGTGAATGCGTGGAGAGGGTGAGTCAGGGCCGCATTTCCAGACGTATCTTTGTTTTTCACAGAACGGGGAAATTCCCAGGTATAAAAGAGACGCAGGATGCCAGGCACAGGTTTTGGCTGGTGCAGCCGGCGGCCGGTCAAGCCTGCGGTTGGCGTGGTAGTGCAACATCACTACACAGCACTCCGCACAGAGTGCACTGGGTCGGGTGCCCTGTTGAACCGGCAATCTGAGACTTGAGAGGGCTGAACTTGAGACTGATCGGGACTTGGACAGTGAGCCAGGTTAGGATATTTTAGGGAAACAGCGTTTGTAGTAGCACAGTGGGACAAAAAAAAGGCGAATCCAAACTCTCCTGGTGGAGAGGTTCCCTGAGGGCACAGCTGAACCCAGGACGGTGCTGTTTTGTGGGAGAGGGGCGTTTACCATTACCGAGGCAATCTTCCCCTACTGAGGTACACACCCATTGTTGATGCAGCCTGCCATTGCCCAGGCAACCCGCTAAAACAAAGAGACTCTACCACAGGATGTAGCCAGTGGCAGCAGGGCGGAGATCACAGCGGCAGGGCAGAGCCTGCAGCAACAGGGCAAAAATCACACTAGCAGGGCGGAACCTCGGCAGGCAAATAGTAACTAGACTGCCTCCTAGCTGGGCAGGACAGCACAACGAACACACACAAAGAAAGCCCCAACCCCCCCGAGACAAAGCATCTGAGAAAAAAAGTGTTTTTTATCAGTTCTGCTGCAGCAGAATTAAACGTAGCAGCCCAACAACTCGGAATAAACAACAGAGCTCACAGCTCAGCACTTGAGCTCCTATAAAGTACAGACTGTCTCCTCAAGCAGCTCCCTGACCCCTCTATATCCAAAAGACTGACATTTGGCAGGCATCATTCTGAGATAAAGATAGCAGAAAAAGAAACTAGTAGCATCCCTCACTGTTCTGCAGCTGCTATAGGTGCACCCAGACAAGCAGGGCCTGGAGTGGACCTCAGCAGTCATACAGTGAAGGGGCTAGACTTTTAGAAGAAAAAACAAGTAACAGAAATACTTCATCATCAACAATCTGGGCGTCCACTCAGAGACCCAATCGAAAAGTCAGCAACTACACAGACGACAGGTGGATAAATCCACAAAGATGGGAAGAAATCAGCACAAAAAGGAGGAAAACACCTGAAAACAGAACACATTGCCTCCTAGAAAGGACCAAAACTCCTCACCAGCAAGGGAACAAAACTGGACGAAGAATGACTGTGATGAATTGATGGAATTAGACTTCAGAAAGTGGATAATGAGAAACTTTTGTGAGCGTGTTCAAAAAACTTATCCATCATGATCAAGTAGGATTTATCCCGGGGTTGCAAGTCTGGTTTAACATACAGAAGTCTATAAACGTAATCCACCACATAAATAGAACCAAAAACGAAAACCACATGATTATCTCAATTGACGCAGAGAAGGCATTCGACAAAATTCAGCAGTCTTTTATGCTAAAAACCCTCAATAAACTCGGTATTGATGGAACGTATCTCAAAATAATAAAAGCTATTTATGACAAACCAACAGCCAATATAATACTGAATGGGCAAAAACTGGAAGCATTCCCTTTGAAATCCAGCACTAGAGAAGGATGCCCTCTTGCACCAGTCCTATTCAAAATAGTGCTGGAAGTTCTAGCCAGAGCAATTAGGCAAGAAAAAGAAATAAAGGGTATTCAAATAGGAAAGGTGGAAGCCAAATTTTCTCTGTTTGCAGACGACATGATAGTATATCTAGAAGACCCCATCGCCTCAGCCCAAAAACTCCTGAAACTGATAAGCAACTTCAGCAAAGTCTCAGGATATAAAATCAATGTGCAAAAATCACAAGCATTCGTCTACACCAATAACAGACTTAAAGAAAGCCAAATCAAGAACGAACTGCCATCCACAATTGCTATGAAAAGAATAAAATACCTTGGAATACAACTCACAAGGAACGTAAGAGACCTCTTCAAGGAGAACTACAAACCACTGCTCAACGAAATAAGAAAGGACACAAACAGATGAAGAAACATTCCATGTTCATGGTTAGGAAGAATTAATATCATGAAAATGGCTATACTGCCCAAAGTAATTTACAGAATCAACGCTATCCCCCATTAAGCTACAATTGACTTTCTTCACAGAACTGGAAAAAAACACCATGAATTTCATATGGAACCAAAAGAGAGCCCGCATAGCCAAGTCAATTCTAAGCAAAAAGAACACAGCTGGGGGCATCACACTACCGTATTTAAAACTATATTACAAGGCTACAGTAGTCAAAACAGCATGGTACTGGTACCAAAACAGAGATATAGACCAATGGAACAAAACAGAGGCATCGGAGGCAACACAACATATCTAAAACCCTACAATCTTTGATAAACCTGACAAAAACAAGCAATGGGGAAAGGATTCCCTGTTTTACAAATGGTGTTCGGAAAACTGGCTAGCCATGTGCAGAAAGCAGAAACTGGACCCCTTCTTGACACCTTACACTAAAATTAACTCCAGATAGATTAAATACTTAAACATAAGACCTGGCACCATAAAAACCCTAGAAGAAAATCTAGGCAAAACCATCCAGGACATAAGAGTAGGCAAGGACTTCATGAACAAAACACCAAAAGCATTGGCAACAAAAACCAAAATAGACAAATGGAACCTAATGAAACTCCACAGCTTCTGCACGGCAAAAGAAACAGTCACTAGAGTGAATTGGCAACCAACAGAATGGGAAAAAATTTTTGCAGTCTACCCATCTGACAAAGGGCTGATATCCAGAATTTACAAAGAACTCAAACAGATTTACAGGAAAAAGAACAAACAAGCCCATTCAAATTTGGAAAAAGGATATGAACAGACACTTTACGAAAGAAGACATATATGAGGCCAACAGTCATATGACAAAATGCTCATCATCACTGGTCATCAGAGGGATGCACATCAGAACCACATTGAGATACCATCTCACGCCAGTAAGAATGGCCATCATTAAATAATCTGGAGACAACAGATGCTGGAGAGAATGTGGAGAAAAAGGAACCCTTTTACACTGTTGGTGGGAATGTAAATTAGTTCAACCATTGAGGAAGACAGTGTGGCCCTTCCTCAAGGCCTTAGAAATAGAAATTCCATTTGACCAAGCAATCCCATTCCTGGGTATATATCTAAAGGACTATAAATCATTCTACTATAAAAACACATGCACACGCATGCTCATTGCAGCACTTTTTACAATAGCAAAGACCTGGAATCAACCCAAATGCCCATTGATGGTAGACTGGATTGGGAAAATGTGGGACATATACACCATGGAATATTATGCAGCAATCAGAAAGGATGAGTTTGTGTCGTTTGTAGGGACATGGATGAACCTGGAGAAAATCATTTTCAGCAAACTGACACGAGAACAGAAAATGAAATACCGCATATTCTCACTCATAGGCGGGTGATGAAAAATAAGAACACATAGACACAGGAAGAAGAGTACAAAACACTTGGGTCTATTGGGAGGAAATGAAGAGGGTAAGCAGGAGGGAAAGTTGGGGAGGGATAGCCTGGGGAGAAATGCCAAATGTGGATGAAGGGGAGAAAAGAATCAAAACACACGGCCATGTGTGTACCTATGCAACTGTCTTGCATGTTCTGCAAGGTACTACAGAACCTAAAATGCAATAAAAAAAAATTTTTTAAAAGAAATAGCGGTAAATCTCCGTCAAGAACACAGAAAAAAACGAATCCTTCAATCTACTCTGCTGTGCGTTCGTTCAGCTAAAAGAGTTGAAGCGGTGTTTAGATTCAGCGAAGTAGAAACGCGTTTGTTCTGGGAGCTGCGTTTGGATATTCCCGAGTGAATGCGAGTACATGCTGTATGGAGAAATATCCGGTTCCAAAAGAAAAACTGAGCTACCTAAAAGAACGGTCTGAAATGTGTGCATTCTACTTACAGAGTTCAACTGATGTGTGTTTGCAGTAGTTTGTAAACCCTTTCTGTGAAGAAGCCGAAAACGCATTTCCAGAGCCAAATCCAAGCATTTAAGAAATAGCGGTAAATCTCCGTCTGAAACACAAAAGAAACGTATCTTTCAAACTGCTCCGTTGTGTGTTCGTTCAACTAAGATAATTGAATCTGTGTTTAGATTCAGAGAGTTTGAAGCATGTTCCTTCTAGGAGCTGCGTTTTGATATTCCCGAGTGAATGGCAGTAAACGCTGCATTGAGAAATATCTGCTTCTAAAACCAAAACGGAGCTACCTAACAGAATGGTCTTCAATGTGTGCATTCAGCTTACAGAGTTAAACTGATGTGTGTTTGCAGTAGTTTGTAAATCCTTTCTGTGAAGAAGTAGAAATCGGATTTTCCCAGCCAAATCCAAGCATTTACGAAAGAGCGGTATATCTTCATCTAGAACACAAAGCAAACGTGTCTTTCAAGCTGTTTTTCTGTGTATTTGTTCAACGTAAAGAGTTGAATCTGTGTTTAGATTCGGAGAGTTTGAAGCAGGTTTATTTTAGGAGCTGCGTTTTGGTATTCCAGAGTGAATGAAAGTAAACGCAACATTGAGAAATATCTGATTCTGAAACCAAAACGGAGCTACCTAATAGAACGGGCTTCAATGAGTCCATTCAACTTACAGAGTTGAACTGATTTGTCTTTGAAGTAGTTTGTAAATCCTTTCTGTGAAGAAGCAAAAAAACGGATTTTGCAGCCAAATTTATGCATTAAAGCAATAGCGGTAAATCTCCGTCTAGAACACAATGCGAACGTATCCTTCTTACTACTCTGCTGTGTGTTCTTTCAGCTAAGAGAGTTAAAGCGGTGTTTAGATTTAGCGAGTTAGACACGCGTTTGTTCCTGGAGCTGCCTTTGGATATTCCCCAGTGAATGGGAGCAAATGCAGTATTGAGACATATCTGCTTCTAAAACCAAAACGGAGCTACCTAACAGAACCGGCTTCAATGTGTGCATTCAGTGAACAGAGGTAAACTGATGTGTGTTTGCAGTAATTTGTAAACCCTTTCAATGAAGAAGCAGACAACAAATTCTTACAGCCAAATCCATTCTTTTAAGAAAGAGTGGTAAATCTTCCTGTGGAACAGAAACCAAACGTATCTTCCAAACTGCTCTGCTGTGTTTGTTCAACTTAAAGTGTTGAATCTGTGTTTAGATTCAGAGAGTTTGATGCACGTTTCTTTTAGGAATTGCGTTATAGTATTCCTGATTGAATGCGAGTAAACGCAACATTCAGAAATATCTGCTTCTAGAACGAAAACGGAGCTACCTAATAGAACACGCTTCAATGAGTACATTCAACCTACAGAGGTAAACTGATGTGTCTTTGCAGTAGTTTGCAAACCGTTTCTGTGAAGAAGCAGCAAACAGATTTTTCCAGCCAACTCCAAGCATTTAAGCAATAGCGGTAAATCTCCATCTAGAACACAAAGCTAAGGTCTTTTTCAAACTGCTCTTCTGTGTGTTCATTGAACTTAAAGAGTTGAATCTGTGTTTAGATTCAGAGTGTTTGAAGCACGTTTCTTCTAGAAGCTGCCTTTTAATATTCCAGAGTGAGTGGGAGAAAACGCAGTACTGAGAAATACCTGCTTCTAAAATTAAAGCGGAGCTACCTATCAGAACGGGATTCAATGTGTGCATTCAATGTCCAGAGGTAAACTGATATGTGTTTGCAGTACTTTGTAAACTTTTTCTGTGAAAAAGCAGAAAACGGATATTTCCAGCCAAATAAAAGCATTTAAAAAAGAGGGGTAAATCTCCATCTGAAACACAAAACAAACATATCCATCAAACTACTTTGCTGTGGGTTTCTTCCGCTAAGAGAGTTGAAGCATTGTTTAGATTCAGCGAGTTAGAAACACATTTGTACTGGGAGCTGCATTTGGATATACCCGAGTGAATGGGAGTACATGGTGTATGGAGAAATATCTGGTTCTAAAAGGAAAACGGAGCTATTTAATAGAACGGTCTTCAATGTGTACATTCAACTTACAGAGTTAAAATCATGTGTGTTTGCAGTAGTTCGTAAACCCTTTCTGTGAAGAAGCAGAAAACGGATTATTCAAGCCAAATCCAAACATTAAGAATGAGCGGTAAATCTCCGTCTATAACACAAAACAAACGTATCCTTCAAACTACTCTACTGTGGGTTCGTTCAGCTAAGAGAGTTGAATCTGTGTTTAGATTCAGAGAGTTTACAGCACGTTTCTTCTAGCAGCTGCCTTTTGATATTCCAGAGTAAATGGGAGCAAACGCAGTATTGAGAAATATCTGCTTCTAAAACCAAAGCGGAGCTACCTAACAGAACGGGCTTCAATGTGTGCATTCAACGTACAGAGCTAAAGAGATGTGTGTTTGCAGTAGTTTGTAAACCCTTTCTGTGAAGAAGGAGAAAACGGATTTTTTCAGTCACATCCAAGCATTTAATAAATAGTGGTAAATCTCCGCCTAAAAAACGAAACAAGCCTATCTTTCAAACTACTCTGCTGTGAATTCTTTCAGCTAAGATAGTTGAAGTGGTGTTTAGATTCAGCAAGTTAGAAATGCGTTTGTTCTGAATGCTGCGTTTGGATATTTTCGAGTGAATGGGAATACATGCTGTATGGAGAAATATCTGGTTCTAAAAGGAAAATGGAGCTACCTATCAGAATGGTCCTCAATGTGTGCATTCAACATACAGAGTTAATCTGATGTGTGTTTGCAGTAGTTTGTAAACCCTTTCTGTGAAAAAGCAGAAAACGTATTGTTCCATCCAATTCCAAACATTTAAGAAAGAGCGGTAAATCTCCATCTAAAACACAAAGAAAATGTATCCTTCAAACTACTGTGCTGTGCCTTTGTTCAGCTAAAAGAGTTGAAGCAGTGTTTAGATTCAGTGAATTAGAAACGCGTTTGTTTTGTAAGCTGCGTTTGGATATTCCCGAGTGAATAGGAGCAAATGCAGTAATGAGAAATATCTGCTTCTAAAACCAAAACGGAGCTACCTAGGAGAACGGGCTTCAATGAGTTTATTCAACGTGCAGAGTTAAACAGATGTGTCTTTGCAGTAGTTTGTAAAGAATTTATGTGAAGAAGCAGAAAACGGATTTTCCACCAAAATCCAAGCATTTAAACAATAGCAGTAAATCTTCTTCTAGAACACAAAGACAACGTAACTTCAAACTGCTCTTCTGTGTGTTCATTCATCTTAAGGAGTTGAATCTGTGTTTAGATTCAGAGAGTTTGAAGCACGTTTCCTCTGGGAGCTGAGTTTTGAAATTCCAGAGTGAATGAGAGTAAACTCAGTATTGAGAAATATCCACTTCTAAAACCAAAACGGAGCTACCTGACAAAACGGGCTTCAATGTGTGAATTTCACTAGCAGAGTTAAACCGATGTGTGTTTGTAGTAGTTTGTAAACCCTTTCTGTGAAGAAGCAGAAAACGGATTTTTCCAGCCAAATACAAGCATTTAAGAAACAGCAGTAAATCTCTGTCTAAAACACAAAACAAACGTATCCTTCAAACTTCTTTGCTATGGGTTCTTTCAGCTAAAAGAGTTGAAGCGTTGTTTAGATTCAGCGAGTTAGAAACGCGTTTGTACTGGGAGCTGCGTTTGGATATTCCCGAGTGAATAAGAGTACATGGTGTATGGAGAAAAATCTGGTTCTAAAAGGTAAACGGAGCTACCTAACAGAACTGTCTTCAATGTGTCCATTCAATGTACAGAGTTAAGCTCATGTGTGTTTGCAATAGTTTGTAAACCCTTTCTATGAAGAAGCAGAAAACGCATTTTTTCAGCCAAATTCATGCATTTAAGAAATAGTAATAAATCTCCAGCTAAAACAAAAAATAAACGTATCCTTAAAACTATTCTGTTGTGTGTTCGTTCAACATAAAGTGTTTAATCTGTGTTTAGATTCAGAGAGTTTGAAGCACGTTTCTTATAGGATCTGCGTTTTGGTATTCCAGAGTGAATGGGAGTAAATGCGACATTGAAAAATATCTGCTTCTGAAACCAACACGGAGCTACCTAATAGAATGGGATTCAATGAGTCCATTCAACTTACAGAGTTAAACTGATTTGTCTTTGCAATAGTTTGTAAACCCTTGTTGTGAAGAAGCAGAAAACGCATTTTCCCAGCCAAATCCATGTGTTTAAGAAATAGGGGTAAATCTCCGTCTACAAAGCTAAGCAAACGTATCTTTTAAACTGCTCTGCTGTGTGTTCGTTCAACTTAAGGAGCTGAATCTGTGTTTAGATTCAGAGAGTTAGAAGCACGTTTCTTCTAGAAGCTGCGTTTTGATATTCCAGAGTAAATGGAAATAAACGCAGTATTGAGAAATATCTACTTCTAAAACCAAAACGGAGCTACCTAACAGAATGGGCTTTAATGCGTGCATTCAACGTACAGAGACAAACTGATGTGTGTTTGCAGTAGTTTGTAAATTTTTTCTGTGAAAAAGCAGAGAACGGATATTTCCAGCCAAATCCAAGCATTTAAGCAATAACGGTAAATCTCCGTCTAAAACACAAAACAAACGTATCCTTCAAACTAGTCTGCTGTGTGTTCTTTCAGCTAAGAGAGTTGAAGCGGTGTTTAAATTCAGCGAATTAGAAACGCGTTTGTTCTGGGAGCTGCGTTTGGATTTTTTCGAGTGAATGGGAGTACATGCTGTATGGAGAAATATCTGGTTCTAAAAGGAAAATGGAGCTACCTAGAAGTACGGTCTTCAATGTGTGCACTCAACTTATAAAGTTAAGCTCATGTGTGTTTGCAGTAGTTTGTAAACCCTTTTTTTGAGGAAGCAGAAAAGAGATTTTTCAGGCAAATCCAAGCATTTAAGAAAAAGCGGTAAATCTTCCATCTAAAACACAAAACAAACATATCCTTCAAACTACTCTGCTGCGGTATTATTCAGCTAAATGGGTTGAAGCACTGTTTAGATTCAGCGAGTTAGAGACACGTTTGTTCTGGGAGCTGCCTTTGGATATTCTTGAGTAAATGGAAGCAAACGCAGTATTGAGAAATATCTGCTTCTAAAACGAAAACGGAGCTACCTACCCAAACGGGCTTCAATGTGTGCATTCAAATTACAAAGGTAAACTGATGTGTGTTTGCAGTAGTTTGTAAACGCTTTCTGTGAAGAAGGAGAAAACGAAATTTTCCAGCGAAATCCAAGCATTTAAGAAATAGCAGTAAATCTTTGTCTAAAACACAAAACAAACAGATCTTTCAAACTGCTCTGCTGTGTGTTCCTTCAACTAAAAAGTTGAATCTGTGTTTAGATTCAGAGAGTTTGAAGCACTTTTCTTCTAGGAGCTGCGTTATGATGTTCCAGAATGAATGGCAGGAAAAGCTGTATTGAGAAATATCTGCTTCTAAAATTACAACGAAGCTACATAATAGAATGGTCTACGATGTGTGCATTCAACTATCAGTTAAACTGATGTGTGTTTGCAGTAGTTAGTAAAACCTTTCTGTGAAGAAGAAGAAAACGGATTTTTCCAGCCAAATCCAAGCATTTAAGAAATAGCGGTAAATCTCCATCTAAAACACAAAGTAAACGTATCCTCCAAACTACTCTGCTTTGGGTTTGTTCACCTAAGAGAGTCAAAGCGGTGTTTAGATTCAGTGAGTTACAAACGCGTTTGTTCTAGGAGTTGGGTTTGGGTATTCCCGAGAGAATTGTAGTACATGCTGTATTAAGAAATATCTGCTACTAAAAGTAAAACGAAGCTACCTAACAGAACGGTCTTCAACGTGTGAATTTAACTAGCAGAGTTAAACCGATGTGTGTTTGCAATAGTTTGTAAAGCCTTTCTGTGAAGAAGCAGAAAACGGATTTTTCCAGTCAAATCCAATCATTTAAGAAATAGCGGTAAATCTTTGTCTAAAAGACGAAGCAAACGGATCTTTCAAACTGCTCTGCTGTGTGTTTGTTCAACTAAAGAGTTGAATCTGTGTTTAGATTCAGAGAGTTTGAAGCACGTTATTCTAGGAGCTGCATTTTGATATTCCAGAGTGAAGGGCAGTAAATGCTGTATTGAGAAATATCTGCTTCTAAAACCAAAAGGGAGCTACCTAATAGAATGGTCTACAATGTATGCATTCAATAACAAAGTTAAACTGGTTTGCGTTGTTTTTAGTTTGTAATCCCTTTCTGTGAAACAGAAGAAAACTGATTTTTCCAGCCAAATCCAAGCATTTAAGAAAAGCGGTAAATCTCCATCTAAAACACAAAACAAACGTATTTTTCAAACTTCTCTGCTGTGTGTTCTTTCAACTAATATCGTTAAATCTTTGTTTAGCTTTAGAGACTTTGAAGCACGCTTCTTCTATAAGCTTTATTTTTATATTCCAGAGTGAATGTCAGTAAACGCTGTATTGGGAAATATCTGCTTCTAAATCCAAAACGGAGCTACCTAATAGAATGGTCTTCAATGTATGCATTCAACTTACAGAGTTAAACTGATGTGTGTTTGTAGTAGTTTGTAAACCCTTTCTGTAAAGAAGCAGAAAACGGATGTTTCCAGCCGATTCCAAGCATTTAAGAAATAGCGGTAAATTTTTGTTTAAAACACAAAACAAACGTATACTTCAAACTACTCTGATGTGATTTCATTCACCAAAGAGAGTTGAACCGGTGCTTAGACTCAGCGAGTTAAAAACGCGTTTGTTCTGGGAGTTTTGTTTGGATATTCCCGAGTGAATGAACGTACATGCTGTATTGAGAAGTATCTGGTTCTCAAAGGAAAACGAAGCTTTTTAACAGAACGGTCTTCAATGTGTGCATTCCACTTAGAGAGTTAAACTGATGTGTGTTTGCAGTAGTTTGTAAACCCTTTCTGTGGAGAAGCAGAAAACGGATTTTTTAAGCCAAATTCAAGCTTTTAAGCAATAGCGGGAAATCTCCGTCTAGAACACAAAGCAAACGTATCTTCCAAACTGCTCTGCTGTGTGTTTTTTCAACTGACAATGCTGAATCTGTGTTTAGATTCAGAGAGTTTGAAGCACGTTTCTTCTAGTAGCTGCATTTTGATATTCCGGAGTGAATGGCAGTAAATGCTGTATTTAGAAATATCTGCTTCTAGAACAAAATCGGAGCTACCTAACAGAATGGTCTTCAGTGTGTGCATTCAACTTACAGTGTTAAACTGTCACGTGTTCCCAGTAGTTTGTAAACCCTTTCTGTGAAGAAGCAGAAAACGGATTTTTGCAGCCAAATTTAAGCATTTAAGAAATAGCAGTAAATCTCCGTCTAAAACCCAAAACAAACATATCCTTCAAACTACGCTGCTGTGAGTTCGTTCACCTAAGAGAGTTTAAGCGGTGCTTACATTCAGCGAGTTTGCAACTCGTTTGATCTGAGAGCTGCGTTTGAATATTCCCGAATGAATGGTAGTACATGCTGTATGGAGGAGTATCTGGTTCTAAAGGCAAAACAAAGCTACCTAACCAAACGGTCTACAATGTGTGCATTCAACTTACAGAGTTAAAGTGATGTGTGTTTGCAGTAATTTGTAAACCCTTTCGGGGACGAAGCAGAAAACGGATGTTTCCACCCAATTCCAAGCATTTTAGAAATAGTGGTAAATCTCCGTCTAAAACACAAAACAAATATATACTTCAAACTACTCTGTTGTGAGTTCATTCACCTAAGAGACTTGAACCGGTTCTTAGACTCAGCGAGTTAGAAACACGTTTGTGCTGGGAGCTGCTCTTGGATATTCCCGAGTGAATGAACGTACATGCTGTATTGAGAAATATCTGGTTTTAAAAGGAAAACGAAGCTACCTAACAAATGGTATTCAGTGTGTGCATTCAACTTACAGTGTTAAAATGTCACCTGTTCCCAGTGGTTTGTAAACCCTTTCTGTGAAGAAGCAGAAAATGGATTTTTCCAGCCAAATTTAAGCATTTAAGAAACAGCGGTAAATCTCCGTCTAAAACCCAAAATAAACGTATCTTTCAAACTGCTCTTCTGTGTGTTCGTTCAACTAAAATTGTTGAATCTATGTTTAGATTCAGAGAGTTTGAAGAACGTTTCTTCTATAAGCTCCCTTTTGATATTCCAGTGTGAATGGCAGTAAACGCTGTATTGAGAAATATGTGCTTCTAAAACCCAAACTGAGCTACCTAACAGAATGGTCTTCAGTGTGTGCATTCTACTTAAAGTACTAAACTTACACGTGTTTGCAGTAGTTTGGAAAACAAATTTTTCCAGCCAAATCCAAGCATTTAAGAAATAGCAGTAAATCTCCATCTAAAACACAAAACAAACGTATACTTCAAAGTACTCTGCTGTGGGTTCGTTCACCTAAGATAGTTGAAGTGGTGCTTAGATTCAGCGAGTTAGAAACGCGTTTGTTCTGGGAGCTGCCTGGATATTCCCGAGTGAATGTGCGGTCATGCTGTATTGAGAAATATATGGTTCTAAAACGAAAACAAAGCTACCTAGCAGAACGGTCTTCAATGTGTGCATTCATCTTATATAGTTCAACTGATGTGCGTTTGCAGTAGTTTGTGAACACTTTCTGTGAAGAAGCAGAAAACGGATTTTTCCAGCCAAATCCAAGCATTTAAGAAATAGCAGTAAATCTCCGTCTAAAACACAAAACAATTGTATCTTTCAAACTGCTCTGCTGTGTGTTCGTTCAACCAAAAGAGTTGAATCTGTGTTTAGATTCAGAGAGTTTGAAGCACGTTTCTTCTAGGAGCTGCGTTTTGATACTCGAGAGTGAATCGCAGTAAATGCTGTATTGAGAAATATCTGCTTCTAAAACCAAAACAGAGCTACCTAACAAAATTGTCTTCAATGTGTGCATTCAACTTACAGAGTTAAACTGATGTGTGTTTGCAGTAGTTTGTAAATCCTGTATGTGAAGAAGCAGAAAACAGATTTTTTCAGCCACATTTAAGCATTTGAGAAATAGCAGTAAATCTTTGTCTAAAACACAAAATAAACGTATCCTCCAAACTCCTCTGCTGTGGGTTCTTTTTTTTTTTTGAGGGAAAAAGAGAAGAAGAAGGGGAAAAAAAGAAAAAGAGGAAAAAGGAATATTACTTCATTCCTAAAATGGGTTTCAATAATGGCCGATCAATATTTTGAGTGTTTAAATTGGTTAATGCATATTTTATGTGTTTAAAATGGAGACCTCTATTGTGTTTATTTGTTCTGGCTCTGAGTTCAAGTCCTGGATATCATTATCAATTTGTTGTCTCGTTGGATCTAAATCTCATTATGTGTCTTATGTATCTGGGTGTTAAGATCTCTTATTGTTGCATTAATCCTTTTACCCTTGCATCCTTGTAGCTTTGAAATCTATTTTATTAAGTGTGAGAATTGCAACTCCTGCTTTTTATTGATGTATTTTTGCTTTCCATTTGGTTAGTGAGTTTTTTTTCATCCCCTTGTTTTGAGTCTTTGTATATCTTTCGATATATCGTTAGATTTTGTGGAGAATGTATATTTTGTGTGTTTAAAATGGAGAGCTCTATTGAGTTTATTTGTTCTGGATCTTAGTTCCAGTCCTGGATATCGTTATCAATTTTCTGTCTTGTTGAATCTAAATCTCATTATGGGTCTTATGTATCTGGGTGTTAAGATCTCTTATTATTACATTAATCCTTTTATCCTTGTATCCTTGTAGCTTTGAAATCTATTTTGTCAAATGTGAAAATTGCAACTCCTGCTTTTTATTTATTTATTTTTGCTCTCCATATGGTTGGTACTTTTTTTTTCCAACCCTTTGTTTTGAGTCTATGTATATCTTTGGATATACCATTAGATCTTGTCTGTATCTTTTGATTGGGAGATTTGGTCGATTTAAATTTAGGGTTGCTGCTGTTTGATATTAACTGGCTATTTTGTCCTTTTGTTGATAAAAATTCTTCTTTATGTTAATGCTCTTTAGTTTTTGGTGTATTTTTAGAAAGGGTCATACTGGTTGTTCCTTTCTGTGTATAGTGCTTCTTTTAGAAGATCTTGTAAAGCAGGCCTGGTGGTAATAAAATCTCTGAGTACTTGCTTGTTCCTAAAAAATTTTATTTTTCCTTCAAATGTAAAGCTTAAATTGGCAGGATATGAAATTCTGGGCTGAAAGTTCTGTTGATTAAGTATATTGAATATTGGCCCCCACTCTCTTCTAGCTTGTAGGGTTTCCGTTGAGAGATCTGCTGTAAGCCTAATAGGCTTCCCTTTATGGGTAACTTGATCTTTCTCTCTGGCTGCCCTTAATATTTTCTCCTTCGTTTTGATCTTGGTGAATCTAACGATTATGTGCCTTGGGGTTGGTCTTCTTGAGGAATATCTTTGTGGTGTTCTCTGGATTGCCTCGGGTTGAATAGTGTCCTGCTTTGCTAAATTAGGAAAATTTTCCTGGATAATGTCCTGGAGAGTATTTTCCAGCTTGAATTGATTCTCTCCGTCACATTCAGGTACACCAATCAAGCGTATATTAGTTCTTTTCACATAATCCCATATTGCTTGGAGACTTTGCTCATTCCTTTTTATCCTTTTTTCTCTATTCTTGTCTTGTTGTTTTGTTTCATTAAGTTGATCTTCGACCTCTGATACCCTTTCTTCTGCTTGATCCATTCGGCTGTTTAAGCTTGTACATATTTCACTAAGTTCTCGTGTTGTATTTTTCAACTCCATAAGTTCATTTGTATTCCTCTCTATATTGTCTATTCTTTTCAACATTTCATTAACCTTTTTTCCAAGTTCTTAGTTTCTTTACATTGGGTTAGAACAAATTCCTTTAACTCCCAGAAGTTTCTTATCATCCACCTTTTAAAGCCTACTTCAGATAATGGAACACAGTCCTTTTCCATCAGGGCTTGTTCGGTTGCTGATGAGTCCTTTTCCATCAGGGCTTGTTCCGTTGCTGATGGGTTCTGATTTTGAGTATACTCGGCCTTCTTAGGCTGTTTTTTTCCCTTCATTGTAGATGAACCGCCTTTCTAATTAGTTTCTGAGTCGACGTCCGACTTATTGATTCCCAGTGTTGGGATCCGAGCAACCCACTGTGGCAGCCTAAATAGCAGCGGTAAGACTGATGGTGCTCTTCTGCCCGGGAATCTCTGGTCTGGCTTCCCTCTTGAGTCCGCAACAAGCGGCTCTGACTTCCCGGAGCTCCAAACTCCGGTCAGTAGGGGAAGCAGTCCCGTTGGCTCTGCATGAAGAGCTGCTGCGCCGAGACGCCGGCAAAACCACTGCGGCGGCCACAAGAGTCGCGCTGGCGACCCGTGGGGCTCCTCCACTGGGAATTGGCTGATCAGTGAGTGACGAAAATTCGTCCAAAAGTGTGGCGTCGTCTCGTTCTCTGGGCTTTCACTGGGAGCTAAAATCCTGAGCTGTTAGTGGTCGGCCATCTTGGATCGATCTCCTGCTGTGGGTTCTTTCAGCTAAGAGAGTTGAAGTGGTGTTTAGATTCAGCGAGTTAGAAACGCGTTTGTTCTAGGAGCTACATTTGGATATTCCCAAGTGAATGAACGTATATGCCATATTGAGAAATATCTGGTTCTAAAAAGAAAACAAAGCTACGTAACAGAACGGTCTTCAATGTGTGCATTCAACTTACAGAGGTAAACTGATGTGTGTTTGCAGTAGTTTATGAACCCATTCTGTGAAGAAGCAGAAAACGTATTTTTCCAGCCAAATCCAAACATTTAAGTAATAGCGGTAAGTCTATGTCTAAAACACAAAACAATCATATCCACCAAACTACTCTGCTGTGAGTTCATTCACCTAAGAGAGTTGAAGTGGTGCTTAGATTCAGCGAGTTAGAAACGCGTTCGTTCTGGGAGCTGCGTTTAGATATTCCCGAGTGAATGAACGTACATGCCGTATTGAGAAATATCTGGTTCTAAAAGGGAAACGAAGCTACCTAAGAGAACTGTCTTCATTGTGTGCATTCAACTTACAGAGCTATTCTATACAGAAAGGGTTTCCAAACAGCTGCAAACACACATCAGTTTCACTCTGTAAGTTGAATGAACACGTTGAAGACCATTCTGTTAGGGAGCTCCGTTTGCATTTTAGAACCAGATATTTCTCAATGCAGGGTGTACTCACATTCACTCTGAAATACCAAAACGCAGCTCCTAGATGAAACGTGTTTCTCACTCTCTGAATCTAAACATAGATTCAACTCTCTTAGTTGAACGAACATACAGCAGAGCAGTTTGAAAGATACGTTTGTTTTGTGTTTTAGAAGCAGTTTCACGGCTGTTTCTTAAATACTCGGATTTGGCTGGAAATATTTGGTTCCTGATTATTTAGAGAAAGGGTTCACGAACTGCTGTAAACACTCATCAGGTTAACTCTGTAAGCTGAATACACACATTGAAGATCATTCTGTTAGGTAGCTCCGTTTTCGTTCTAGAACCATATATTTCTCAATACAGCCTGTACTCCTATTAACTCTGGAATATCAAAACGCAGCTCCTAGACGAAACGTGTTTCTGTCTCTCTGAATATCAACATAGATTCAACTCTTTTAGTTGAACGAACATCCAGCAGAGCAGTTTGAAAGATACGTTTATTTTCTTTTTTAGACGCAGTCTCATAGCTATTTCTTAAATGCTTGGATTTGGCTGGAAATATCCGATTTCTGATTTTTCACATAAAGGGTTTACAAACTGCTGCAAAGACACAGCAGTTTAACTTTGTAAGTTGAATGCAGACATTGAAGACCATTCTTTTAGGTAGCTCATATTTTGTTTTTGAGCTAGATATTTCTCAATACAGCATGAACTCCGATTCACTCTGGAATATTAAAAAGCTGCTTCTTGATGAAACGTGTTTCTAACGTGTTTTCATAATGCCACATAAACACAATAGTTTAACTCTGTAAGTTGAATGCACACATTGACCACCATTATGTTAGATAGCTCCGTTTTGGTTTCACAACCAGATATTTCTCAGTACAGCATATACTCCCATTCTCTCAGGAATATTCAAATGCAGCTTTTAGTATAAACGTGTTTCTAACTCCTGAATCTAAAGATAGATTGAGATCACTTAGTTGAACAAATGCACAGCAGAGCAGAATGAAGGATACGTTTCTTCTGTGTTTTAGAGGCAGTCTTACTGCTATTCGTTATATGCTGGTATTTTGTTGTAAATGTCCGTTTGTAGATTCTCCACAGAAATCATTTCCAAACTGCTGCATAAACACATCAGTTAAACTCTGAAAGTTGAATGCACACATTGACAACCATTCGGTTACATAGCTCCGTTTTGGTTTTAGAACCAGATAGTACTCAGTACAGCATATACTCCCATTCACTCAGGAATATATAAATGCAGCTTTTACTAGAGACGTGTTTCTAACTCCTGAATCTAAAGATAAACTCAGCTCACTTAGTTGAACGAACGCACAGCAGAGCAGATTGTAGGATGCTATTCTTATGTGTTCTACAGGCAGTCTTTCTGCTCTTTGTTATATGCGGGTATTTTGCTGGAAACATTTGTTTTGATTCTCCACAGAAAGTGTTTCCAAATTGCTGCATAAACATATCAGTTTAACTCTATAAATTGAATGCACACATTGACAATCATTCTGTTAGATAGCTCCGTTTTGGTTTTAGAACCAGATATTTCTCAATACACCATATACTCCCATTCACTCAGGAATATCCAAATGCAGCTTTTACTAGAGACGTGTTTCTAACTCCTGAATCTAAAGATAGATAAGGACACTTTGTTGAATGAAAGCCCAGCAAAGCAGATTGTAGTATACGTTTCTTCTGTCTTAGAGGCAGTCTTACCGCTATTCAATATATGAGAGTATATTGCTGGAAATGTTTGATTTTAAATTCTTCACAGAAAGCTATTCCAAACTGCTGCATAAACACATCAGTTTAACTCTGTAAGTTGAATGCACACATTGACCACCATTCTGTTAGATAGCTCCGTTTTAGTTTTAGAACCATATATTTCTCAGTACAGCATATATTCCCATTCACTCAAGAATATCCAAATGCAGCTCTTACTAGAAATGTGTTTCTACCTCCTGAATCCAAAGATAAAGGTCACTTAGTCAAACAAACGCACAGCAGAGCAGATTGTAGGATAAGTTTCTTTTCTGTTTTAGAGGCAGTCTTAATGCTCTTCCTTATGTGCAGGTATTTTGCAGGAAATGTCCGTTTTTAGATTCACCAACGAAAGTGTTACCAAACTGCTGCATAAACACATCAGTTTAACTCTGTAAGTTGATTGCACACATTGACAACCATTCTGTCAGATAGCTCTGTTTTGGTTTCAGAACCATATATTCCTCAGTACAGCATATACTCCCATTAATTCAGGAATATACGATTGCAGCTTTTACTGGAAACGTGTTTCTAACTCCTGAATCTGAAGATAGATTCAGCTCACTTATTTAAACGAACGCACAGCAGAGCAGATTGTAGGATACGTTTCTTCTGTGTTTTAGAGGCAGTCTTACTGCTATTCGTTATGCGCGGGTATTTTTCAGAAAATGTCCGTTTTTAGATTCTCCACAGAAAGCGTTTCCAAACTGCTGCATAAACACATCAGTTTAACTCTGTTAGTTGAATGCACACATTGACAACCATTCTGTTAGATAGCTCCGTTTTTGTTTTAGAACCAGATATTTCTTAGTATAGCATATACTCCCATTCCCTCAGGAATATTCAAATGCAGCTTTTAGTATAAATGTGTTTCTAACTCCTGAATCTAAAGATATATTAAGGTCATTTAGTTGAACAAACGCACAGTAGAGCAGATTGTAGGATATGTTTCTTCTGTGTTTTAGTGGCAGTCTTACTGCTATTTGTTATGTGTGGGTATTTTGCTGTAAATGTCCGTTTTTAGATTCTCCACAGAAAGCGTTTCTAAACTGCTGCATAAACACATCAGTTTAACTCTGTTAGTTGAATTCACACATTGACAATTATTCTGTTAGATAGCTCTGTTTGGCTTTAGAACTAGATATTTCTCAGTACAGCATATACTCTAATTCACTCAGGAATATCCAAATGCAGCTTTTACAAGAAACGTGTTTCTAATTCCTGAATCTACAAATAGATTCAGCTCACTTAGGTGAACAAATGCACAGCAGAGCAGTTTGTAGAATAGATTTCTTCTGTGTTTTATAGGCAGTCTTACTGCTATTTGTTATATGCTGGTATTTTGCTAGAAATGTCCGTTTTTAGATTCTCCATAGAAAGCGTTTCCAAACTGCTGCATAAACACATCAGTTTAACTCTGTAAGTTGAATGCACACATTGACAACCATTGTGTAAGAAAGCTCGGTTTAGGTTTTAGAACCAGATAGTTCTCAGTAGTGTATATACTCCCACTCACTCAGAAATATCCAAATGCAGCTTTTCCTAGAAACCTGTTTCTATCTCCTGAATCTAAAGATAGATTCAGCTCACTTAGTTGAACAAATGCACAGCAGAGCGAATTGTAGGATAGGTTTCTTCTGTATTTTAGAGGCAGTCTTACTGCTATTAGTTATATGCTGGTATTTTGCTTTAAATGTCCGTGTTTAGATTCTCCACAGAAAACGTTTCCAAACTGCTGCATAAACACATCAGTTTTACTGTGTAAGTTGAATGCACACATTGACAACCATGCTGTTACATAGCTTTGGTTTGGTTTTGGAACCAGATAATTCTTAGCAGAGCATATACTCCCATTCACTCAGGAATATCCAATTGCAGCTTCTTTTAGAAACGTGTTTCTAACTCCTGAGTCTAAAGATAGATTCAGCTCACTTAGTCGAATGAACGCACAGCAGAGCAGATTGTAGGATACATTTGTTCTGTGTTTTAGAGGCAGTGTTACTGGTATTCGTTATATTCTGGTATTTTACTGGAAATGTTCGTTTTTAGATTCTCCACTGAAAGCGTTGTCAAAGTGCTGCATAAACACATCAGTTTAACTCTGTAAGTTGAATGCACATACTGACAGCCATTCTGCTAGAAAGCGCCATTTTGGTTTTAGAACCAGATATTTTTCAGTATAGCATATACTCCCATTCACTCAGGAATATCCAAATGCAGCATTTACTAGAAACGTGTTTCTAACTCCTGAATCTAAAGATAGATTCAGCTTACTTAGTTGATCGCACGGACAGCAGAGCAGACGGTAGATACGTTTCTTCTGTTTTTAGAGTCAGTCTTACTGCTATTTTTTTATGCGGGTATTTTGCCAGAAATGTCCGTTTTTAGATTCCTGACAGAAAGCGTTCCAAATTGCTGCATAAACACATCAGTTTTACTCTGTAAGTTGAATGCACAAGTGACAAGTATTCTGTTAGATAGCTCCGTTTTGGTTTTAGAACCAGATACTTTTCAGTACAGCATATACATTCATTCACTCAGGAATATCCAAATGCAGGTTTTTCTAGAAACGTGTTTCTAACTCCTGAATCTAAAGATAGACTAAGCTCACTTATTTGAATGAATGCACAGCAGAGCACATTGTAGGGTATATTTCTTTTTTGTTTTAGAGGCTGTCTTACTGCTCTTTGTTATATGTGGGTATTTTGCTGGAAATGCCCATTTTTAGATTCTCCACAGAAAGCGTTTCCAAAGTGCTGCATTAACACATCTATTTAAGTCTGTAAGTTGAATGCACACACTGACAACCATTCTGGTAGATAGCGCCATTTGGGTTTTAGAACCAGATATTTCTCAGAACAGCATATAATCCCATTCACTCAGGAATATTCAAAAACAGGTTTTACTAAAAACATGTTTCTGACATCTGAATCTAAAAGTAGATTCAGCTCAGTTATTTGAACGAACCAACAGCAGAGCAGATTGTAGAATACGTTTCCAACCTTCTGCATAAACACATCAGTTTTACTGTGTAAGTTGAATGCACACATTGAAAACCATTATGTGAAATAGCTCCGTTTTAATTTTAGAACCAGATATTTCTCGGTACAGCATACACTCCCATTGACTCAGAAATATCCACACGCAGCTTTTACTCCAAACGTGTTTCTAAGGTTTGAATCTAAAGATAGATTCAGCTCACTTTGTTGAACAAACGCACAGCAGAGCAGATTGTAAGATACGTTTTTTCTTTGTTTTAGAGGCAGTCTTACTGCTATTCGTTTTACACGGGTATTTTGCTGGAAATATCCGTTTTTAGATTTTCCACAAAAGATTTTTTAAAATGCAGCATAAACACATCAGTTTATCTCTGAACATTGAATGCACATATTGACAACCATTCTCATAGATAGCTCAGTTTTGGTTTTAGAAGAAGATATTTCTCAGTACAGCATATACTCCCATTCACTCAGGAATTTCCAAAAGCAGCTTTTACTAGAAACCTGTTTCTACGTCCTGAATCTGAAGATAGTTTAAGCTCACTTAGTTGAATGAACGCAGAGCCGGGAAGATTGAAGGATATGTTTCTTCTGTGTTTTAGATGTCATTTTACTGCTATTTGTTATATGCGGGTATTTTGCTGGAAATGTCCGTTTTTAGATACTCCACAGAAAGCATTTTCAAACTGCTGCATAAACACATCAGATTAACTCTGTAAGTCGAAAGCACTCGTTGACAAACATTCTGTTAGATAGCTCCATTTTGGTTTTAGAACCAGATATTTAAGAACCAGATACAGCATATACTCCCATTCACTCAGGAATATACAAATGCAGCTTTTAGTAGAAACCTGTTTCTAATTCGTGAATCTAAAGATAGATTCAGCACACTCAGTTGAGCGAAGGCACAGAAGAGCAGATTGAAGGATAGGTGTCTTCTGTGTTTTAGAGGCAGTCTTACTGCTATTTGTTATATGCGAGTACTTTGCTGGAAATATCCGTATTTAGATTCTCCACAGAAAGCGTTTCCAACTTGCTGCATAAATACATTAGTTTAAATTCGTTAGCTAAATGCACACATTGACAACCATTCTGTTAGGTAGCTTCGTTTTGGTTTTAGAACCAGATATTTTTCAGTATCCCATGTACTCACTTTCACTCAGGAACATCCAAACGCAGCTTTTACTAAAAACGTGTTTCTAACTCCTGAATGTGAAGATAGATTCTGCTCACTTAATTGAAGGAAAGCACAGCTGAGCAGATTGAAGTATACGTTTCTTCTGTGTTTAGATACAGTCTTACTGCTATTTGTTTTATGCTCATATTTTGCTGGAAATTTCTGTTTTTAGATTTTCCACAGAAAGCGTTTCAAAACTGCTGCATAAGCAGATCAGTTTTACTGTGTAAGTTGAATGCACACATTGACATCCATTCTGTTAGATAGCTCTGTTTTGGTTTTAGGACCAGATATTTCTCAGTCCAGTATATACTCTCATTCACTCAGGAATACCCAAATGCAGCTTTTACTAGAAACGTCTTTCTAACTCCTGAATCTAAAGATAGATTCTGCTCAGTTAGTTGAAAGAAAGCACAGCAGAGCAGATTGAAGGATACGTTCCTTCTGTGCTTTAGAGGCAGTCTTACTGCTATTTGTTATATGCAGGTACATTGCTAGTAATGTCCGTTTTTAGATTCTCCACAGAAAGCGTTTCCAACCTGCTGCATAGACCCATCAGTTTAATTATGTAAGTTGCATGCAGACATTGAGAACCGTTCTGTTAAATAGCTCTGTTTTGGTTGTAGAACCAGATATTTCTCAGTACAGTGTATACTTCCATTCACTCAGGAATATCCAAAGAAAGCTTTTACTCGAAACTTGTTTCTAACTACTGAATCAAAAGATAGACTCAGCTAACTTGGTTGAACAAATGCACAGCAGGGCAGATTGAAGCATACATTTCTTCTGCGTTTTAGAGGCAGTCTTACTGCTATTTTTTATATGGTCGTATATTGCTGGAAATGTCCGTTTTTAAATTTTCAACAGAAAGCGTTTCCAAACTGCTGCATAAACACATCAGTTTACCTCTGTACGTTGAATGCACACATTGAAATCCATTCTGTTAGATAGCTCTGTTTTGGTTTTAGAACCAGATATTTCTCAGTAAAGCATATACTCCCATTCACTTTGGAATATCCAAACGCAGCTTTTACAAAAAAACTTGTTTCTAACTCCTGAATCTAACAATAGATTCAACTCACTTAGTTGAATAAACATACAGCAGAGCAGTTTGAAGGATACATTTTCTTTGTGTTTTAGAGGCTGTCTTACTGCTATTTGTTATATGTCGGTATTTTGCTGGAAATGTCTGTTTTTAGATTCTCCACAGAAAGTGTTTCAAAACTGCTGGATATACACGTCAGTTTTACTGTGTAAGTTGAATGCACACATTTATAACTATTCTGTTAGATAGCTTCCTTTTGGTTTTAGAACCAAATATTTTTTATTACAGCATATACTTCTATTTACTCTGGAATGTCAAACGCAGCTTTTACAAGAAACATGTTTCTAAGTCCTTAATGTGAAGATAGATTCAACTCACTTAGTTGAGTGACCATAGCAGAGCATTTTGAAAGCTAAGATTCTACTGTGGTTCATAGGGAGTCTTTCTGCTATTTGTTATATATGGGTCTTTTGCTGGAAATGTCTCTTTTTATCTTCTCCACAGAAAGGGTTTCAAAACTGCTACATAAACACTTAATTTGAACTCTGTAAGTTGAATGCACACATTGATAACCATTCTGTTAAATAGCTCCGTTTTGGTTTTAGAAGCAGATATTTCTCGTTAGAGCATATACTCCCATTCACTCCAGAATATCCAAACGCAGCTTTTCCTAGAAGGTAAGGAAAGACAAAAGAATTCCAGGCAAGGAAATTCTAGAAAAGGCCAGGAAACACCACTCAATTCAATTCCAGGCCAGAAAATTCCAGGCAACACAATTTAATGCAGGGAAAGGCAAGGCAAAACAGTTCCATGAAAGTTAGTTCCAGGCAAGACAACGCAGGGTAATTCCAGGCAAATCAAGGCCAGGCAGTGCAATTCCAGACAGGGCAATTTCATAATAGGCGGAACAAGGCAGGGCAAATCCAGGCATTGTAATTCCAGGAAAGGCAAGACAATGCCATTTCAGGCAGGGCAATTCTAGCTTGGCAATGCAAGGCAATGCAAGAAAGTTCTAGGCAAGGCAAAAGAAGGCAAGGCAAGAAAAGGCGAGGCAATTTTAGGCAAGGCAAGGCAAGGAAATTAAACGCAAGGCAAGGCTAAACAAGGCAAACACAGGAAAGGTAATTCCAGGCAAGGCAATCCCAGGCAAGACATGGTAAATCAAGGCAAATAGAGAAAAGGTAAGGCAAGAAAAAGCAAGGCATGACAAGGCAACGCCAGCCAAGGAAATTCCAGGCCAGGATATTACAGACAAGTCAAAGAAAGGCAACTCTAGGTAATTTCAAACAAGCCATTACCAGGCAGGGTATTCCCATGCAAGGAGAGGCAAGGCAATCCAAGGCAATTTTCAGATAGTCAATTCCAGGCAAGGCAATGCAAGGCAAGGCTATTCGAGGTACGGCAAAGCAAGACCATGCAATTCCAGAAGGGCAATTTCAGATAAGGCAAAACAAGGCAGGGCAAACACAGGAATAAAAAATCTGGTTAAGGAAAGGCAAGCCAATTTTAGGCAAGACAATTCCAATCGAGGCAAGGCAAGCCAGGCAGGGTAATTCCTGGCTAGGCAATGCTAGGCTATGCCAGGAAATTCCAGGAAGGGCGAGGCAATTCCAGTCAAGGAAAAAAAAAGGCATGTCAATGAGAGGCAAGGCAATTCCAGGCAATGCAATTCCAGGCAAGGCAAATACGGGCAACACAAGGCAAGGCAAGGCAATTCCAGGAAAGGCAATTCCAGGCAAGGCAATCCCATGCAAGGAAAGGTAAGGCAATGCAAAGCAGTTCCAGGAAAGTCAATTCCAGGCAAGGCAATTCCAGGCAAGTGAAGGCAAAGCAGTGCTATTCCAGGCCGGGCAATTTTAGGCAAGGCAAAACATGGCAGGGCAAATCCAGGCAGGGAAATTCTGGAGAAGTCAAGGCAAGGCCATTTGAGGAAGGGCAATTCCGGGAAAGGTAACACAAGGCAAAGTAAGAACATTTCAGGCAGGGCAATAAAAGAAAGGCAAAGCAAAATGGCAAGGCAAGGAAAGGTGAGGCAATGCAATTTCAGGAAAGGCAATTTTACGCAAGGTAAGGCAAGTCATGGAAAGGCAAGGCAAGGCAAGGCCAAACAGGGGAAATCCACTAAAGTAAATTACAGGCAAGGCAAGGCAATTCCAGGATAAGCAATTGCAGGAATGGCAAATTCAGGCAAGGCAAGGCAGGCCAAGACAAGGCAATTCCAGGTAAGGCAAATTTAGCCAAGGCTATTCTAGGCAAGGCAAGGCAAGGAAAGGAAAGGCAAGCCAGAAAAATTCAAGGGAAGGCAATTCCAGGCAAGACACTTCTATGTAAGGCAGGGCAAAGAAAGTAAAGGCAAGGCAAGGCAGAACTCGGCAAATCCAGGCAAGGGAATTACAGGCAAAGCAAGGCAAAATAACCCTAGGCAAGGCAAGGCAAAACGAGGCAATTTTAGAGAAGGCAATTCCAGATAAGGCAAGACAAGGCAATTCCCAGTAAGGCAAATCCAGGCAAGGCAAGGCAAGGCAAGTCAAAACAAGGCAAATGCAGGCAAGGCAATTCCAGGCAATAAAAGGCAGGGCAAGGCAAGGCAATAAAATTCTAGACTAGTCAATTGCAGTAAAGTCAATTCCAGGTAAGACAAGGCAACACAAGACCATTCCAGGTAGGGCAAGGCAAGGCAATTCCAGGGAAGAAAAATTTAGGCAAGGGAAGGAAAGACAACTCAAGGCAATTGCAGGCAAGGAAATTTAAGACAAGGCAATTCCAGGAAAGGCAAGGCAAGGCAACACAAGGTAATTCCAGACTAGGCAAGGGAAGGCAAGGCAAGGCAATTTTAGGCAAGGCAATTTCAGGTAAAATGAGGCAAGACAATTCCAGGCAAGGGAATTCCAGGCAAGGCAATTCTAGTAAAGGCAAGGCAAGGCAGGGCCAGGCAAGACAAGGTAATGCCAAACAAAGCAATTCCAGGCAAGGCAAGGCAAGGACAGGCAAAACCAGAGAAGGTAATTCCAGGCAAGGTAAGGCAAGGCAGGGCAATTCCATGCAGGGCCAATTTAGTCAGGGCAGCAAAAGGCAGGGCAATTCCAGAAAAGGCAAGGCAATGCAATTCTATGCAGGGAAGTTTTAGGCAAGGGAATGCAATGCAAGGCAAGGCAATTCCAGGCAAAGCAAGGAAACAAAAGGCAAGACAAGACAAAAGAACTCCAAGCAAGGCAATCCCAGACAAGGCAGGTTAAGGCAAAGAAATTCGAGGCAAGGCAATTCGAGGCAAGGCAATTCCAGGGAAGGCAAGACAAGGCAACTCCAGGCAAAGCAATTTCAAGCATGGCAGTGAAGTCAAGGCATAACCAGGCAATTCCAGGAAAGGCAATTGCAGGGAAGGCTGGGCAAGGGAAGGAAAGACAATTTCATGCAAGGCAAAGAATAACAACTCAAGGCAATTCCAGGCAAGACAATTAAAGGCAAGGCAAATCTATGCAATGAAAGGCAACCAAATGAAAGGCAATTTTGGGAAAGTCAATTCCAGGCATCATAACGCAAGGAAATTCCAGGCAAGGCAAGGAAATGAAAGGCAGTGCAATTCCCGGCAGGGCAATTTCAGGCAAGACAAAACAAGGCAGAGGAAATCCAGGAAGGGAAATTCTGGGCAAGGAAAGGCAAGGCAATTATAGGCAAGGCAATTCCTATCAAGGCAAGGCAAGCCAAGACAAGGACCTTCCAAGCAGGGCTATTCCTAGCTAGGCAATGCCAGGCTATGCAAAAAAAAATTCCAGGCAAGGCAAGGCAATTCCAGGCAAGGCAAAAAAGGCAAGGTAAGGAGAGAAAAGGCAAATCCAGGTAATGCAATTCCGGCAAGGCAAATCCAGGTAAGGCAATCTCATGCAAGGAAAGGTAAAACAGTACAAAGCAGTTCCAGGAAAGTCAAGGCAAGGCAATTCCAAGGAAGGTAAGGCATGGCAATTCCAGGGACGGCAATTTCAGGGAAGGCAAGGCAAGGCAAGACAAAAAATTCTAGGCATGGCAATCCCAAGCAAGGCATGGTTAGGCAAGGCAATTAGAGGCAAGGCAATTCAAGGGAAGGCAAGGCAAGGCAATTCCAGGCTAGGCAATTCCAAGCACAGCAGTGGAAGACAAGGTATGGCCAGGCAATTCCAGGTAATGCAATGGCAGGAAAGGCAGAGCGAGGCACGGCAAAGCAAGGCAATTTCAGATAAGGCAATTGCAGAAAAGGCAAATCCAAGAAAAGCAAGGTCAGAAAGGAAAGGCAATTCAAGGTAGGGCAAGGCAACGCAATTCCTGGAAAGGCAAATCCTGTCAAGTCAGGGAAAGGCAATGCAAGGCAATTTCAGGCAAGGAAAGTTAAGGCAAGGCAATTCCAAAAAAAAACAACTTAAGGAAATTTTATGCTAGGCAAGGCAAGGCCAGGCAAGGCACTTTCATTCAAGGCAATTCCAGGTAAAGTGAGGCAAGGAAATTCCAGGCAATGCAAGGCAATTCTAAGCAAGGCAGGGCAGGGCAAGGCAAGGCAAGAGAAGGCAATGACAAGCAAGGCAATTCCAAGCAAGGCAAGGCAAGGCAAAGAGAGGCAAAGCAATTCCAGTCAAGGTAAGGCAAGGCAGGGCAATTCCAGGCAGGGCAATTATAAACAAGGCAAGGCAATGCAATTCTGGACAGGGCAGTTTTAGGCAAGGGAAGGCAATGCAAGGCAAGGCAAATAGAGGCAAGGCAAGGGAAAGGAAGGAAGGCAAAGGAAGGCAAGACAAAGAAAGGCAACTCAAGTAAAGGCAATTCCAGCTAAGGCAAGATAAGGCAAGACAAAACAATTCGAGGCAAGTAAATCCCAGGCAAGACGTGGTAAGGTGAGGCAATTTCAGGGAAAGCAACTTCAGGGAAAGCAAGGCAAGGCAATTCCAGGCAAGGCAATTTGAAGCATGGCAGGGGAAGTCAAGGCATTTCCAGGCAAGGCAATTGCAGGCAAGGCAGGGCAAAGGTAGTCAAGGCAATTCCAGGCAAAGCAATCTGATGCAAGGAAAGGCAAGACAACTCAAGGCAATTTTGGGAAAGTCAATTTCAGGCAGGGCGTAAAAAGGCAATTCCAGGCAAGGCAAGCCATGGAAAGTCTGTTCTGGGCAGGGCAATACCAGGCTAGGCAATGCCAAGATTTGCAAGAAAATTCCAGGCAAGGCAAGGCAATTCCAAGCAAGCCAAAAAAGGAAAGGCAAGGCAAGGCAAGGAAATTCCAGGCAATGCAAATCCAGACAACTCAAGGCAATGCAAGGCAAGGTAAGGCAATTCCAGTCAAGAGATTTTCAGGCAAGGCAATCCCATGCAAGGAAAGGTAAGGCAATGCAAAGAAGTTGCAGGAAAGTCGATTTCAGGCAATTCAAGGCAAGGCAGTGCAATTCCAGGCAGGGCAATTTCAGGCAAGGTGAAAAAAGGCAGGGGAAATCCAGGCAGGAACATTCTGGGCAAGTCAGCAAGGCCATTTCAGTTTGGGCAGTTTCATTCTAGTCAACGGAAGGCAACGCAAGAAAATTCCAGGCAAGGCAAGGAAAGAAAGGCAAGGCAAAAAAAGGCAAGGCAAGAAAAGGCAAAGAAATTTCAAGCAATGCAATATCAGGCAAGAAAATTTTAGGCAAGGCAAGGCAAGGCCAAAGAAGGAAAGTCCAGGAAAGGCAATTCAAGGCAAGGTAAGTCAAGGCAAGGCAATTAGAAAATAGGCAATTGCAGGAAATGCAATTCCAGGCAAGACAAGGCAAGGCCAGGCAATTCCAGGTAAGGCAATTCCAGATAAGGTAAAGCAAGACAATTACAGGAAGACAAATCCAGGCAAGGCAAGGAAAGTCAGCTCAAGGCAATTCCAGGCAAGGTAAGGCAAGGCAAGGCAATTCCAGGCAAGAAAAGTACACTCAAGCAAGGCAAAACAAGTCAATTCCAGGCAAGGCAATTTCCAAAAAATGAAAGGCAGGGCAATTCCATGCAAGGCAAGGCAAGGCAAGGCAAAGTAATTTCAGTCAAGGCAATCCAGGCAAAACAAGGCAAAGCAATTCAAGGCTAGGCAATTCAGGAGAGGCAAGGTAAGACAATTCCAGGCAAGACAATTCCAGGCAAGGCAATCCCATGCAAGGAAAACAAGGCAATGTAAGGCAATTCCGTGAAAGTCAATTTCACGCAAGGTAAGGCAAGGCAATTCCAGGCAAGAGAAAACAAGGAAGGCAAATCCAGGCAGCACAATTCCAGGCAAGGCAAGTCAAGGCAATTCTAGGCAAGTCAATTCCAGACCAGGAAAAACAAGCCAAGGCAAGGCCATTACAGACAGGGTAATTACAGGCGAGGCAAACAAGTTAACACAAGAAAATTCCAGGCAAGGCAAGGCAATTCCACGCAATGGAATCCCAGGCAAGGCAACTGCAGAAAACGCAAAGCAAGGCAAAAAAAGGCAAGGCAAGACCAAATAAGGCAAATCCAGGAAAGGTAATTCCAGGCAAGGCAAGGCAAGGCAATTTCAGGTTAGGAAATTGCAGGAAAGAAAATTCCAGGCAAGGCAAGGTCAAACAAGTCAATCCCAGGTAAGGCAATTCCAGATAAGGCAAGGCAAGGCAATTCCAGGGAAGACAAATTCAGACAAGGCAAGAAAAGGCAACACAATGCAATTCAAGGCAAGGAAAGGCAAGGCTATTTTAGGAAAGGCAACTCAAAACAATTCCAGGCAAGGGAATTCCAGGTAAGGCAAGGCAAGGTAATTCTAATCAAGTCAAGGAAAAGCAAGATAGGGCAAGGAAAGACAAGACAATTCCAGGCAAGAAAATTCCAGGCAAGGCAAGGCAAGGCAATTCCATTCAAGGCAAGGCAAAGCAATTCAAGGCTAGGCAATTCCAGGCAAGGCAAGGCAATTAATTCCAGGTAAGACAATTCCAGGCAAGGCAATCCCATGCAAGGAAAGGCAAGGCAATGTAAGGCAATTCCGTGAAAGTCAATTTCACGCAAGGTAAGGCAAGACAACTCCAGGCAAGGCAAGGCAGTGCAATTCTAGGCAGGGCAATATCGGGAAAGGCAAAACAAGGAAGGGCAAATCCAGGCAGGACAATTCTGGGCAAGGCAAGTCAAGGCAATTCTATGCAAGTCAATTCCAGGCAAGGCAAAATAAGCCAAGGCAAGGCCATTCCAGACAGAGTAATTCCAGGCGAGGCAAACAAGGTAACACAATAAAATTTTAGGCAAGGCAAGGCAATTCCACGCAATGCAACCCCAGGCAAGGCAATTCCAGGAAACGCAAGGCAAGGCAAGGAAAGCCAAGGCAAGGCCAAACAAGGTAAATCCGGAAAAGGCAATTTTTAGGCAAGGCAAGGCATGGCAAGGCAATTTCACGCTAGACAATTGCACAAAAGGCAATTCCAGTCAAGGCAAGGCAATACAAGGCAATTCCAGGTAAGGCAATTCCAGATAAGGCAAGGCAAGGCAATTCCAGAGAAGAAAAATCCAGACAAGGCAAGGAAAGGTAACTCAAGACAATTCCAGGCCAGGCCAGGCCAGGCCAGGCCAGGCAAGGCAAGGCAAGGCAATTCCAGAGAATAAAATCCAGACAAGGCAAGGAAAGGTAACTCAAGACAATTCCAGGCCAGGCTAGGCCAGGCCAGGCCAGGCCAGGCAAGGCAAGGCAAGGCAAATCCAGGCAAGGCAAAAAACAGGCAACTCAAAACAATTCCAGACAAAGCAATTCCAGGTAAGGCGAGGCAAGGCAATTCCACGCAAGGAAATTCCAGGCAAGGCAATTCTAATCAAAGGCAAGGCAGAACAAGGCAAGGCAAGACAATGCCAGGCAAGGAAATTCCAGGCAAGGCAAGACAAGGGAAGGCAATGCCAGGCAAGGCAATTAGAGGCAAGGTAAGACATGTCAGGGCAATTTCAGGCAGGGCAATTTTAGGCAAGGAAATGAAGGCAGCGCAATTTCAGACAAGGCAAGGTAATGCAATTCTATGCAGGGCAGTTTTAGGCAAGGGAAGGCAATGTAAGGCCAGGCAATTCCAGGCAAGGCAAGGATAGTCAAGGGAAGGCAAAGCAAGGCAAGACAAGGAAAGGCAATTCAAAAAAAGGCAATTGCAGGAAAGCAATTCCAGGCAAGGCAAGGCAAGACAAGGAAGGGAAATGAAATTCCCAGCAAGGCAATTTCAGGTAAGGCAAGGCAGGGCAATTCCAGCCAAGGCAATTCCCGGCAAGGCAAGGCAAGGCAAGACAAAACAATTCCAGGCAAAGAAATCCCAGGCAAGGCATAATAAGGCAAGGAAATTCGAGGCAAGGCAACTCCAGACAATTCAATTTCAGGAAAGGCAAATTCAAGGAAAGGCAAATGCAGGAAAAAAAATTCCAGGCAAAACAAGGCAAGATAATGCTGGGAAAGGAGATTCCAAGCAAAGCAATTCCAGGTAAGGCAAGACAAGGCAAGACAAAACAATTCCAGGCAAGGCGATCCCAGGAAAGGTATGGTAAGGCAAGGAAATTCGAAGCAAGGCAATTCCAGGAAACGCAAGGCGAGGCAATTCCAGGCAAGGCAATTACAACCAAAGCAATTCCAAGCACGGCAGGGTAAGATAAGTTATGGCCAGGCAATTCCACGCAAGGCAATTGCAGGCAAGGCAGGACAAAGCAAGGCAAGACAATTGCAGGAAGGGCAAATCCAAGCAAGGCAATTACAAGGTAAGGCAAGGGAAGGCAATTCCAGCCATCACAGTTCCAGACAAGGCAAAGCAAGGCAATTCCAGCAAGGCAAGTCCACCTAAGCAAGGCAAGACAAGGCAATTCCAGGAAAGGCAATTCCAGAAAGTGAACGGCAGGGCAATTCAAGTCAAGGCCATTCAAGGCAAGACAATTCTAGGTAAGGGAAAACAAGGCAAGGAAAGGAAATGCAATGCAATGCAAAACAAGGCAAATACAGGCAAGGTAGTTCCAGGCAAGGCAAGGGAAGGCCATTCCAGGCAAGGCAAGGCAAGACAAGGCAATTTCAGGTAAGGCGATTCCATGTAAGGCAAGGCAAGACAATTCCAGGTAAGGCAAATCCAGGCAAGGCAATTCTAGGCAAGGAATGGCAAGGAAAGCAAGGCAAGGCAAGGCAAGGAAAGGCAAAACAAGGCAAATCCAGGCAAGGCAAGGCAATTCCAGGCAAGTCAAGGCAAGTCAGTGCAACTTCAGGCAGTGCAATATCAGGCAAGGTGAAACAAGTCAGGGGAAATCCAGGCAGGGAAATTACAGGCAAGGCAAGGCCATTCCAGGCAGGGCAATTCAAGGCTAGGCAATGCAAGGCAAAGCAAGAAAATTCCAGGCAAAAAAAGGAAAAAAAGACAAGGCCAAAAAAGACAAGGCAAGGAAACCCAAGGCAATTTCAGGCAAGAAAATTTTAGGCAAGTCAAGGCAAAAGACAGCAAGGCAAGGTACAGCAAGACAAGGAAAGGAAAGGAAAGGCCAAACAACGCAATTCCTGGGAAGGCAAGAAAAGGCAATTCCAGGCAAGGCAATTCCAAGCACAGCAGGGGAAGTCAAGGCATAGCCAGGCAATTCCAGGCAAGGCAATTTCAGGCAAGGCAGGGCAAGTTAAGACAAGGCAAGGCAATTGCAGGCAAGGCAATTCCAGGCAAGGCAAAGAAAGGCAACTTAAGGCAATTTCAGGCAAGGCAATTCCAGGCAAGGCAATCTGATGCAAGGCAAGGCAATGCAATGCAAGGCAATTTTGGGAAAATCAATTCCAGGATAGGCAAGGCAAGGCTAGGCAAGGCAAGGCAATGCAAGGCAGTGCAATTCCAAGCAGGGAAATTTCAGGCAAGGAAAAACAAGGCAGGACAAATCCAGGAAAAGAAATTCTTGGCAAGGCAATTCCAGTCAAGACAAGGCAAACCAAGGCAAGGCAGTTCCAGGTAGAGCAATTATAGGCTAGGCAATGCCAGGCCATGCAAGAAAATACCAGGTATCGCAAGGCAATTCCAGGCAAGGCAAAAAAAGGCAAGGCAATTACAGGCAAAGTAATTCCAGACAAAATACAGGCAATGCAAGGCAAAGCAAGGCAATGGAAGGCAATTCCAGGCAAGGCAATCCCATACGAGGAAAGATAGGGCAGTTCAAAGCCGTTCCAGGAAACTCAATTACAGGCAAGGCAAGGCAAGGCAAGGCAATTCCAGGCAAGTGAAGGCAAGGCAGTGAAATGCCAGGCAGGGCAATTTCAGGCAAGGCAAAACAAGGCGGTGCAAATCCAGGCATGGAAATTCCGGGCAAGGGAGGGCAAGACCATTTTAGGCAGGGCAATTCCAGGCTAGGCAATGCAAGGCAAAGCAAGGCAAGGGAAGGCAATTCCAGGCAAGGCAATCCCATACGAGGAAAGGTAAGGCAGTTCAAAGCCATTCCAGGAAACTCAATTACAGGCAAGGCAAGGCAATTCCAGGCAAGTGAAGGCAAGGCAGTGAAATGCCAGGCAGGGCAATTTCAGGCAAGGCAAAACAAGGCGGTGCAAATCCAGGCATGGAAATTCCGGGCAAGGGAGGGCAAGACCATTTTAGGCAGGGCAATTCCAGGCTAGGCAATGCAAGGCAAAGCAAAAAAAATCCAGGCAAAACAAGATAAGAAAGGCAGGGCAAAAAAATGCAAGGCAAGGAAAGGCGAGGCAATTTCAGGCAATGCAATTTCAGGTAAGGCAATTTTAGGCAAGGCAAGACAAGGCAAAGAAAGGAAAGGCAAGGCAAGGCCAAACAAGGCAAATCCAGGAAAGGCAATTCCAGGCAAGGCAAGGCAAGTCAAGGCAATTCCAAAATAGGCGATTGCAGGAAAGGCAATTTCCGGCAAGGGAAGGCAAGACAAGGCAATTGCAGGTAAGGCAGTTTCAGATGCGGCAAGGCAAGGCAATTCCAGGTAACACAAATCCAGCCAAGACAATCCTAGGCAAGGCAAGGGAAAAAAAGGAAAGGCAAAAATTTAAAGACACGGAAAGGAAAGGCAATTCCAGGCAATGCAATTTCAGGCAATACAATTCTAGGTAAGGCAAGGCAAGGCAAGAAAAGGAAAGGCAAGGCAAGACAAAACAAGGCAAATCCAGGCAAGGCAATTCCAGGCAAAGCAAGGCAATTCTAGGTAAGGCAAATCGAGGCAAGGCAATTAGGCAAGACAAGGCAAGGAAATACAAGGCAAATTCAGGCAAGGCAATTCCAGGTTGGGCAATTGCAGGAAAGTCAATTCCAGGTAAGGCAAGACAAGACAAGGCAATTCCAGGTAGGGAAAGGCAAGGCAATTACAGGGAAGGCAAATTCAGGCAAGGCAAGGAAAGGAAACTCAAGGCAATTCCAGGCAAGAAAAGGTAAAACAATGCAATTCCAAAAAAGCAAGGAAAGGCCACTAAGGGCAAATCCAGGGTAGGCAAGGCAAGGCAGGGCAAGGCAATTCCAGGTAATTTGAGACAAGGCAATTCCAGGTAAGGCAATTCAAGACAAGGCAATTATAGGCAAGGAAAGGCAAGACAGAGCAAGGTAAGACTAGGCAATGCCAGGAAAGGCAAAGCCAGGCAAAGTAAGGCAAGGCAGGGCAATTAGAGGCAGGACAATTGTAGGCAAGACAACAAAAGACAGGGCAATTCCAGACAAGGCAAGGCAATGCAATTCTAGGTGGGGCAGTTTTAGGGAAGGGGAGGCAATGCAAGGCAAGGCAATTACAGGCAAGGCAAGGCAAGGCAAGGGAAGGCAAAGTAAAGCAAGGATAGAAAAGGCAATTTAGGGAAGGGCAATTGCAGGAAAGGCAATTCCATGCAAGGCAAATCAAAGCAACACAAAACAATTCCAGGCAAGGCAATCCCTGGCAAGACATGGTAAGGCAAGGCAATTTGAAAAAAGGGAATTATAGGTAAGGCAATGCAAGGCAATTCCAGACAAGGCAATTCAAAGCATGGCAGAAGAAGAAAAGGCATGGCCCGGCAACTCCAGGCAAGGCAATGCCAGGCAAGGCAGGGCAAGGCAAGGCAAGGCAATTCCAGACAAGGCAATTGCAGGAAAGGCAAATCCAAGTAAGGCAATTCCAGGTAAGGCAGGCAGTTCCAGACAATTTCAGGCAAGGCAAAACAAGGCAATTCGAGGCAAGGCAATTCCAGGCAAGGCCAGTCAACTCAAGGAAGGCAAGACAAGGAAACTCCAGGCAAGGCAATTTCAGAAAATTAAAGGCAGGGCCATTCCAGGCAAGGACATTTCAGGCAAGACAATTCTAGGTAAGGCAAGGCAAGGAAAAAAATACAAAGAAAGGAAAGGCAAAACACAGCAAATACAGGCAAGGCTGTTACAGGCAAGGCAAGCCAAGCCCATTCCAGGCAAGGCAAGGCAAGACAAGGCAATTCCAGGTAAGGCAATTCCAGATAATGCAGGGCAATAAAATTCCAGGTAAGGCAAATTCAGGCAAGGCAATTCTAGGCAAGGCACAACATGGAAAGGCAAGGCCAAAAAGCCAAGGCAAGAAAATGCAAGACAATTCCAGGCAATTCGATTCTAGGCAAGGCAAATCCAGGCAACACAAGGCAAGGCAAAGCAATTCCAGGCAAAACCATTAAAGGCAAGGTAATCCTATGCAAGAAAGATAAAACAATGCAAAGCAGTTCCAGGAAACTCAATTACAGGCAAGGCAAGGCAATTCCAGGCAAGTAAAGGCAAGGCAGTGCAATGCCAGGCAGGGGCAATTTCAGGCAAAGTGAAACAAGACAGGGCAAATCCAGGCAAGAAAATTCTGTGCAAGGCAAGGCAAGTCCATTCCAGGCAGGGCAATTCCCGTCAAGGCAAAGCAAAAAAATTCCAAACAAAACAAAGAGAGAAGGGCAAGACAGAAAAAGGCAATGCAAGGCAAGGAAAGGTGAGGCAATTTCAGGCAATGCAATTACAGGCAATTCAATTTTAGGCAAGGCAAGGCAAGGCAAAGAAAGGACAGGTGGCTGGGCGCGGTGACTCAAGCTTATAATCCCAGCACTTTGGGAGGCCGAGTTGGGTGGATCACGAGGTCAACAGATAGAGACCATCCTGGTAAACATGGTGAAACCCCGTCTCTACTAAAAATACAAAAAATTAGCTGGGCATGGTGGCGCATACCTGTAATCCCAGATACTCAGGAGGCTGAGGCAGGAGAATTTCTGGAACCCAGGAGGCGGAGGTTGCAGTTAGCCGAGATTGCGCCATTGCACTCCAGCCTGGGTAACAAGAGCGAAACTCCATCTCAAAAATAAAAGAAAGAAAGGAATGGCAAGGTAAGGCCAAACAAGGCAATCCAAAAAGGAAATTCCAGTCAAGGCAAAGCAAGGCAAGGCAAGGCAAGGCAATTCCAGAATAGGCAATTGCAAAAAAGGTAATTCCAGGCAAGGCAAGGCAAGACAGGACAATTCCAGGTGAGGCAATTCCAGATAAGGCAAGGCAAGGCAATTCCAGGGAAGGCAAATCCAGGCAAGGCAAGGAAAGGCCACTCAAGGCAATTCCAGGAAAGACAAGGAAAGGAAAGGCAATTCCAGGCAAGACAATCCCATGCAAGGAAAAGTAAGGCAATGCAAAGCAATTCCAGGAAAGTCAATTACAGGAAAGGCAAGGCAAGGCAATTCCTGGCAAGGCGAAACAAGGCAGGGCAAATTCAGGCAGGGAAATTCCCGGCAAGGCAAGGCAAGGCAAAGCAAGGTCATTCCAGGCAGGGCAATGCCAGGCTAGGCAATGCAAGACAAAGCAAGAAAATTCCAAACAAAACAAAAAAAAGTAAGGCAAGGCAGAAAAAGGCAAGGCAAGGAAAGGTGAGAAAATTTCAGGCAATGCAATTAATGGTAATTCAATTTTAGGCAAGGCAAGGCAAAGAAAGAAAAGGCAAGGCAAAACAAGGAAAATCGAATAAAGGCAATTCGGCAAGGCAAGGCAAGGCAAGGCAAGGCAAGGCAAGGGAAGGCAAGGCAAGGCAAGGCAAGGCAAAGGCAAGGCAAAGGCAAGGCAAAGGCAAGGCAAAGGCAAGGCAAGGCAAGGCAAGGCAAGGGAATTCCAGTATAGGCAATTGCAGGAAAGAAAATTCCAGGCAAGGCAAGAAGAGGTAATTCCAGGTAAGGCAAATCCAGCCAAGGTAATTCTAGGCAAGGCAAGCCAAGCCAAAAAAAGGCAAGGCAAAATAATTCAAGGCAAGGCAAGGCAAAAAAATTCAAGGCAAGGCAAGGAAAGACAATTCCAAGCAATCCAATTCCAGGCAAAACAATTCTAGGCAAGGCAAGGCAAGGCAAAGTAAGGCAGGGCATGGAAGGGCAGGGCAGGGCAGGGCAGGGCAGGACAGGTCAGGGAAGGGCAAGGCAAGGCAAGGCAAGACAAGGCAAGGCAAGGCAAGGCAAGGCAATTCCAGGTAACGCAAGGCAATTACCTGTAAGGCAATTCCAGATAAGGCAAGGCAATTCGAGGCAAGGCACTTCCAGGTAAGGCAAATCCAGGCAAGGCAATTCTAGGCAAAGCAAGGCAAAAACGCAATGCAAGGCAAAACATGGCAAATCCAGGCAAAACAATTCCGGGCAAGGCAAGCAAATTCTAGGCTAGGCAATTGCAGGAAAGACAATTACAGGTAAGGCACAGCAAGACAAGGCAATTTGACAGAAGGCAAATTCAGTCAATGCAAGGAAATAAAACTCAAGGCAATTCCAGGCAAGACAAGGTAAGGCAAGGGAATTCCGGGAAAGACAAGGAACAGCATCTGAAGGCAATTCCAGGCTAGGCAAGGCAATGCAGGGCAAGGCAATTCCACGTAAGGTGAGGTAAGGCAAGGCAATGCAAAGCCAGGCAAGGTAATTCAAGGCAGGGAAATTTTTGGCAAGGCAACAAAAGGCAGGGCAATTCCAAACAAGGCCAGGCAATGCAATTATAGGCAGGGAAGTTTTAGGCAAGGGAAGGCAATGCAAGCCAAGGCAATTCCAGGCAAGGCAAGGCAAGGGAAGGCAAAGTAAGGCAAGGCAAGGAAAGGCAACTCAAGAAAAGGCAATTGCAGGAAAGGCAATACCAGGCAAGGCAAGGCAAGACAAGACAAAACAATTCTAGGCAAGGCATTCCAAGGCAAAACATGGTAAGCCAAGGCAATTCCGGGGAAGGCAAGGCAAGGAAATTCCAGGCAAGGCAAATCCAAGCATGGCAGGGGAAGTCTAGGCATGGCCAGGCAATTCCAGGCAAGGCAATTGCAGGCAAGGCAGGGCAAGGCAAGGCATGGCAATTTCTGGCAAGGCATAAAAGGCAACTCAAGGCAATTTCAGGCAAGGCAATTTGATGCAAGAAAAGGCGAAGCAATGCAAGGGAATTTTGGAAAAGTCAAATACAGGCAAGGCAAGGCAAGACAAGAAAATGTCAGGCAAGGCATTCATAGGCAAAACATGGCAAAGCAAGACCATTCCAGACAGGGCAATTCCAGGCTTGGCAAAGGAAAGCAAAGCAAGAAAATTTCAGGCAAGGCAATAAAAGAGAGGCAAGGCAAGATAAAAGGCAAGGCAAGGCAATTTCATGCAATGCAATTTCAGTCAGTTACGGCAATTCTAGGCAAGGCAAGGAAAATCAAGGCAAGGGAAAAAAAGGCATGGCAAGGCCAAACAAGACAAATTTTTAAAAAGGCAATTCTGGGCAAAGCAATCCGATGTAAGAAAACGCAAGGCAATGCAAGGGAATTTTGGGAAAGTCAATTCCAGGCAAGGCGAAGCAAGATGATTTCAGGCAAAACAAGGCAAGGCAAGACAAGGCAATTTTAGGTAAAGCAACACCATGTAAGGCAAGGCAAGGCAAGGCAATTCCAGGTGAGGCAAATCCAGGGAAGGCAATTCTAGGCAAGGCAAGGCAAGAAAAGGCAAGGCAAAAAAGGCTAGTCAAGGAAAGGCAAGGAAATTCTAGGCAATGCAGTTCCAGGAATTCTAGGTAAGGCAAGGAAAGGAAAGGAAAAGAAAGGCAAGGCAAGATAAAAAAAGGCATATCCAAATGAGGCAATTCCAGGTAAGGCAAGGAAAGACAAGGCAATTCCAGGTAAGGCAAGTCCATATAAGGCAAGGCAAGGCAATTCTAGGTGAAGCAAATCTAGGCAAGGCAATTCTAGGCAAGGCAAAACAAGGCAATTCCAGCCAAGGCAATTCCAGGCAGGGCAAGGCAAGGCAAGACAAGGGAAGGCAAGGCAAGGCAAGGCAAGGCAGGGCAAGGCAAGGCAAGGCAAGGCAAGGCAATTCCATGCTAGGCGATTGCAGGAAAGGCAATACATGGTAAGGCATGGCAAGACAAGGCAATTCCAGGTAAGAAAAGGCAAGGCAATTCCAGAGGAGGCAAATTCAGACAAGGCAGGGAAAGGCAAGTCAACGCAATTCCAGGAAGGCACGGGAAGGCAAGACAATTCCAGGAAAGGGAACTCAAGGCAACTTCAGGCTAGGAAAAGCAAGGCAAGGCAACTCCAGGAAAGGTAATTCCAGGTAAGGTGAGGCAAGGCAATTTCAGGCAAGGAAATTTCAGGCAAGACAATTCTAGGCGAGGCAAGGAAAAACAGAGCAAGGCTAGACAAAGTAATGGCAGCAAGGCTATTCCAGGGAAGGCAAGGCAAGGAAAAGCAGAGCAAGGCTAGACAAGGTAATGCCAGCAAGGCTATTCCAGGCAAGGCAAGGCAAGGCAAAGCCAGGCAAGGCAATTCCAGGTAAGGTAAGGCAAGGCAGGGCAATTTCAGGCAGGGCAATTCCAAGCAGGGCAATTTTAGGCAAGGCAACAAAGGGCAGGGCAATTCCAGACAAGGCAGGGCAATGCAATTCTAAACAGGGCTGTTTTAGGCAAGAAAAGGTAATACAAGGCAAAGTAATTCCAGGCAAGGCAATAAAAGGCAAGGAAAGGCAAAGCAAGGGAAGGCAAGGAGAGGCAACTAAAGGAAAAACAATTGCAGAAAAGGCAATTCCAGGTAAGGCAAATCCAGGCAAGGCAATTCTAGGCAAGACAAGGCAAAGCAAGGAAAGGCAAGGCAAGGCAAGGCAAGGCAATTCCAGGGAATGCAATTCCAGGAAAGACAATTCTAGGTAAGGAAAGGCAAGACAAGGAAAGGAAGGGCAACGCAACACAAAACAAGGCAAATTCAGGAAAGGCAATACCAGGCAAGGCAAGGCAAGGCAAGGCAAGGCAAAGCAAGGCAATTCCAGGCAAGGCAAAACTAGACAAGGAAATTGCAGATAAGGCAATTCCAGATAAGGCAAGGCCAGGCAAGGCAAAACAAGGCAAATCCAGGCAAGACAATTCCAGGCAAGGCAAGTCAAGGCAATTCAAGTCAAAACAATTTCATGCTAGGCAATTTCAGGAAAGGCAATTCCGGGTAAGGCAAGGCAGTTCCAGGTAGAACAAGGCAAGGCAGTTCCAGGCAAGACAATTCCAGGCAAGGCAATTCTACGAAAGGCAACTCAAGGCAAAGCAAGTTCAGGCAAGGCAATTTCAGGCAAGGCAATTCTAGGAAAGGCAACTCAAGGCAAGGCAATTACAGATAAGGCAATTACAGGCAGTTTCAGGCAATTCCAGGCAAGGCAATTCGAGGCAAAACAATTCCAGCTATTCCAGACAACGCAATTTCAGCCAAAGAAAGGCAAGGCAAGGCAAGGCAAGCTCGGCAATTCCAAGCCAGGCAATTCCAGGCAATGCAATTTTAGGATAGGCAAGGCAATTCCAGTCAAGGCAAATCCAGGCAAGGGAACCCAAGGCAAGGCAATTCCAGGCAATCCCAGGCAAGGCAATTCCAGGCATGGGAATTCAATGCAATTCCAGGCAAGGCAATTCCAGACAATTAAAATCATGCCAATTTCAGGCAATTCCAGGCAAGGCAATTATTCCAGGCTATTCCAGGCAAGGCAATTTTCCAGTCAAGGCAAGGCAAGGCAAGGCAAGGCAAGGCAAGGCAAGGCAAGGCAAGGCAAGGCAAGGCAAGGCAAGGCAAGGCAAGGCAAGGCAAGGCAAGGCAAGGCAAGGCAAGGCAAGGCAAGGCAAGGCAAGGCAAGGCAAGGCAAGGCAAGGCAAGGCAAGGCAAGGCAAGGCAAGGCAAGGCAAGGCAAGGCAAGGCAAGGCAAGGCAAGGCAAGGCAAGGCAAGGCAAGGCAAGGCAAGGCAAGGCAAGGCAAGGCAAGGCAAGGCAAGGCAAGGCAAGGCAAGGCAAGGCAAGGCAATACCAGTTGAAGCAAGGCAAGGCAAAACAATTCCAGGCAAGGCAATTTCAGGCAATTCAAGGCAAGGCAATACCAGACAATTTCAGGCCAGTCAATTTTACCGAAGGCAATTCCAGCAATGCAATTCCAGGCAAGGCAACTCAAGGCAAGGTAATTACAGACAAAGCAATTACAGGCAATTACAGGCAATTCCGGGCAAGGCAATTCCAGGCAAAACAATTCCAGGCTAATCCAGACAAGGCAATTTCAGGCAAGGCAATTCCAGGCAAAGCAAGGCAAGGCAAGGCAAGGCATAAAAAGGCAATTCCAGGCAATGCAATTCCAGAAAAGGCAAGGCTAGGCAAGGGAATTTCAGTCAAGGCAATTCCAGGCAAGGCAATTGCAGCAAGGCAATTCCAGAGAAGGCAATTATAGGAAATTTCAGCAGAGGCAATTCCAGCCACGGCAGATCCAGTGAGGCAGGCAAGGCAATTCAAGGCAATTACAGGCAAGGCAATCCCAAACAATTCCAGGCAAGGCAAGTCCAGGCATGAAAATTCCAGGCAATTCCAGCAAAGGCAATTTCAGGCAATTCAAAGCAAGTCAATTCCAGGCAAGGCAACTCCAGGCAAGGCAATTTCAGGCAATTTCAGGCAAGACAATTTCAGGCAAGGCAATACCAGGCAAGGCAATCCCAAGCATGGCAATTCCAGGCAATTCCAGGCAAGGCGATTGCAGGCAAGGCAATTCAAGTCAATTCCAGGCAAAGCAATTCCATGCAAGGCAATTCCAGGCAAGGAAATTCCAGGCAAGAAAATTCCTCGCTATGCAATTTCAGAGGATTCCAGAAAAACAATACCAGACAATGCCATTCTAGACAATTCCTGGTAGGAAAATCCCAGGCAAGGGAATTCCAAGCAATTCCAGGCAAGGCAATTCCAGGCAAGTCATTTCGAGGCAATTCTATACAAGGCTATTCTGGATAAGGCAACTCCAGGCAATTCCAGGCAAGGCAATTTCAGGCAATTCCAGGCAAGGGAATTCCAGGCAATTTCTAACAAGCAATTCCAGGCAAGGCATTTTCAGGCAATTCCAGAAAATGCAATTCCAGGAAAGGCAATTCCAGGCCATTTCAGGCAAGGCAATTCAAGACAAGGAAATTACAGTCATGGCAATTCCAGTTAATTCTAGGCAAGGCAATCCCAGGCAATTCCAGAAAATTTTAGGCAAGCCATTTCCAGAAAATTCCATGCAAGGCAATTCCAGGCAAGGCAAGTCCATGCTAGGCAAGGCAAGGAAAGCAATTCCAGGAAAGGTAATTTCATGCCAGGAAATTTTAGGCAAGGCAAGCCAAGGCAAGGCAAGGCAACTTCAGGCAAGGCAATTCCAGGCAATGCAATTCCATGCAAAGCAATTCCAGGCAAGGCACTTAGAGGCAAGGCAATTTTAGCCAAGGCAATTACAGTCAAAACAATTACAGGCAATTACAGGCAACTCCAGGCAAGGCAATTACAGGCAAGGCAATTACAGGCAAGGCAATTGCAGGCAAGAAAAGGCAATACTAGGCAAAACAATTCCAGACAGGGAAGGAAAGGAAAGGCAATTTTAGGCAACGCAATTCCAGTCAAGGCAATTTTAGTCAAAACAAGGCAAAACAAGGCAATTCCAGGCCTGGCAATTCCAGACAATGCAATTCCAGGCAAGGCAAGGCTAGGCAAGGCAATTCCAGTCAAGGCAAATCGAGCCAAGGCAATTCCAGTCAAGGCAATTCCAGGCAATTTCAAACAAGGCAATTTTAGGCAAGGCAACTTTAGGCAACTCCAGGTAAGGCAATTCCAGGCAATTCCAGGAAAGCCAATTATTCCAGACAAGGCAAGGTAAGGCAATTTTTCCAGGTAGGGCAATGCAAGTCAAGACAAGAGAATTTCAGTCAAAGCAAGGAAAGGCAAAACAATTCAGGGCGAGGCAATTCAAGGCAATTCAAGGCAAGGCAATACCAGGCAATTCCAGGAAAGTCAGTTCCACTTAAGGCAATTCAAGGCAAGGAAATTCCAGCCAAGGAAATTTTAGGCAAGAAAATTCAGCCAAGGAAATTCCAGTTAAGGCAACTCAAGGCAAAGCAATTACACTCAAGGCAATTCCAGGCAATTCCAGGAGAGACAATTAGAGTCAAGGCAATTCCATGCCAGGCAATGACAGTCAAGGCAATCTCAGGCAAGAAAATTCCAGAAAGGCAATTGCAGGCAAGGCAATTACAGTTAAGGCAACTACAGGCAATTTCAGAAAATTCTAGGCAAGGCAATTCCAGGCAAGGCAATTTTATGCAAGGCAAAGCAAGGCACGGCAATACCAGGCAAGGCATTCTAGGCATGGTAAGGCAAGAAGAAGCAATTTCAGGGAAAACAATTCCAGGCAAGGCAAGGCAAGGTAAGGCAATTCCAGGCCAGGCAATCCCAGGCAATGTAATTCCAGGCTAGGAAAGGCTCAGCAAGGCAATTCCAGTCAAGGCAAATTTAGGCAAAACAAATTCAGGCAAAGCAATTCCAGAAAAAACAATTTCAGGCAAGTTAATTTCAGAAAAGGCATTTCCAGGCAATTCCAGTGAAGGGAATTCCAGGCAATGCAATTTCAGGTAATTTCAGGCAAGGATATTCCAGGCAAGGCAATTCCGGGCAGTTCCAGGCAAGGCAATTCCCGGCAATTCCAGGAGAAATAATTTCAGGCAAGGCAATGCTAGGCAATTCCAGGCAAGGCAAATCCAGGCAATGAAATTACAGGCAAGGCAATTTTAGGCAACTCCAGTAAAGGGAAATCCAGGTAAGACAATTTAAGGCAAGGCAATTTCACACAAGGCAATTCCAGGCAAGACGATTCCAGGGAAGGCAATTCCAGGGAAGGTTATTCTAGGCAATTACATGCAAGGCAATTACATGCAAGGCAATTCCAAGCAAATCAGGCATGGCAATTTCAGCCAAGGTAATTCCAAGAAAATCTATGCAAGGCAATAATAGGCAATTCCAGGCAAGGCAATTCCAGGCAAGTCCAGGCAAGGAAATACCAGGCAAGGCAATTCCAGGCAAGGAAATTCGAGGCAAGGCATTTCTAGGCAAGGCAATTCCAGGTAAGGCAATTGTAGGTAATTTGAGGCAAGGCAATTTTAGCTAGAAATATTCCAGGCAATTCATTGCAAGGCAATTTAAGGCAATTCCAGACAAAGCAATTCCAGAGAAGGCATTTCCAGGCAATTCCAGGCAAAGCAACTGAAGTCAATTTCACGTATGCAATTCCAGGCAAGACAATTCCACTCAATTACAGGCAAGGCAATTCCTGGCATCGTGATTCCAGGCAATTCCAGAAAAAAATATTCCAGGAAAGGCAATTCCAGGCCATGCAATTCCAAGCAATTCTAGGCAAGGCAATATCAGCAAAGCAATTCCAAGCAATTCCAGGCAAGGCAATTATTACATGTAAGGCATGGTAAGGCAATTATTTCAGGAAAGGCATGGCAAGGACAGGCAATGCAATTCCAGACAAAGCAAGGCAAGTCAACTCAAGGAAAGGAAATTCCAGGCAAGGCAAGGCAAGGCAAGGCAATAACAGGCAAGGCATTTCCAGGCAAGATAATGTCAGTCAAGGCAACTCCAGGCAAGGCAATTTTCAGGCAAGGCAATACAAAATAAGGTAATTACAGTCATGGCAATTCCAGGCAATTCCAGGCAAGGCAATTCCAGGCAAGGCAATTCTTGGCAAAACAATTCCAAGCTAGGTAAAGCGAGGAAAGCAATTCCAGGCAAGGCAATTTTATGCCAGGCAAATCCAGGCCAGGCAAGGCAAGACAAGGCTATTCCAGGCCAGGAAATTCCAGGCAATATGATTCCAGGAAAAGCAAGCCTAGGCAAGGCATTTCCAGTCAAGACAACGCCAAGCAATGCAATTCCAGAGAAGGAAAATCCAGGCAAGGCAATTACAGGTAATTCCATGCAGCTCCAGGCAAAACAATTCCAGGGAAGGCAATTCCAGGCAAAGCAAGACAAGGCAGGAACATACCAGGCAAGGCAATTCCAGACAAGACAAGGCAAGGCAAAAGAATTGTAGGCAATGCAATTCCAGGCAAGGCAATTACAGTACAGGCAAAGCAAGGCAAGGCAAGGCCATTTTAAGCCAGGCAGTTTCAGGCAGTGCAATTCCAGGCAAGGCTAGGCTAGGCAAGGCAATCTAAGTCGAGGCAAATCCAGGCAAGGCAATTCAAGTCAAGGCAATTCCAGGCAATTCTAGATAAGGCAATTCCAGGCAAGGCAATTTCAGGTAAGGCAACTCCAGGCGATTCCAGTGAAAGCAATTACAGGCAATTAATATCATGACAATTCCAGGCAAGGCAATTATTAACGGCAATGCAAGGCAACACAATTTTTCTGGGCAAGGCAAGGCAATTCAACACAAGGCAATACCAGGCAAAGCAAGGCAAGGCAAAACAATTCCAGGCAAGAAAATTTTAAGCAATTTAAAGCAAGAATATACCAGGAAATTTAATGCAAGTCAATTCCACCTAAGGCAATTCAAGACAAGGCAATTCCACCTAAGGCAATTCCAGGCAAGGCAATTACAGGCAAGGAAATTCTGGGTAAGGCAATTCCAGGCACGGCAAATCCATGCAAGGCCACTCAAAGCAAGGCAGTTACAGACAAGGCAATTACAGGCAATTACAGGCTATTCCAGAAAAGGCAATCCGAGGCAAAACAATTCCAGACTATACCAGACAAGGCAATTCCAGGCAAGGCAATTCCAGGCAAAGCAAGGCAAGGCAAGGCAATTCCAAGCCAGGAAATTCCAAGCAATGCAATTCCAGGAAAGGCAAGGCTAGAAAAGGCAATTCCAGTCAAGGCAATTCCAGACAAGGGAATTTCAGTAAAGGCCATTCCAGGAAAGGCAACTTCAGGAAAAGAAATTCCAGGCATTTCCAGACAAGGCAATTATACAAAATTTCAGCAGAGGCAATTCCAGTCAAGGCAGATTCAAGCACCCAGACAAGGCAATTTAAGGCAATTCCAGGCAAGGCAATCCCAAACAATTCCAGGAAAGGCAATTCCAGGCATGGGAATTCCAGACAAAGCAATTGCAGGAAAATAATTCCAGGCAATTTTAGCAAAGGCAATTTCAGGCAAAGTAATTCCAGGCAATTACAAGCAAGACAATTCCAGACAAGGCAATACCAGACAAGGCTATTCCAAGCAAGACAATTCCAGGCTATTGCAGGCAAGGCAATTCTTGGAAAGGCAATTTCATACAAGGCAATTTTATGCATGGCATGGAAATTTCAGGCAATTCCAGGCAAGGCAATTCCAGGCAAGGCAATTCCAGGCAAGGCAATTCCAGGCAATTCCAGGCAAGGCCATTCCATTTAAGACAATTCAAGGCAATTCCAGGCAAGGCGAATCCAGGCAAAGACATTCGTAGCTATGCAACTCCAGGTGATTTTAAACATGGAAATGAAGGGCAAAACAATTCTAGAAAATTCCAGGCAGAAATCTTCCAGGCAGGTCAATATCTGGCAATTCCATGAACGGCAAATACAGGCAAGACAATTTCAGGAAATTCCAGTCAGTATAATACCAGGCAAGTCATTTCCAGGCAATTTCAGGCATAGCAATTCCAGGCAAGGCAACTCCAGGCAATTCCAGGCAAGGGAATTCCACGCAAGGCAATTTCAGGCAATTCCAGGCAAGGCAATTTCAGGCAAGGGAATTACAGGCAAAGCAATTCCAGGCAAGGGAATTCCAGTCAAGGCAATTCCAGGCAAAGCAATTTCAGACAAGGCTACTCCAGGAAATTTCAGGCAACTCCAGGCAAAACAATTCCAGGAAAGGCAATTCCAGGCAAGGCATGGCAAGGCAAGGATATAACAGGCAAGGCAATTCCAGACAAGGCAAGGCAGGGAAAGGCAATTTTAGGCCACGTAATTCCAGGCATATCAATTCCAATCAAGGCAAGGCAAGGCAATTTCAAGCCAGGTAATTTCAGGCAATGCAATTTTAGGCAGGGCAAGGCATGGCAAGGCAATTACAGTCAAGGCAAAACCAGGCAAGGCATTTCAAGGCAAGGTATTTCCAGGCATGGCAATTCCAGCCAATTCCAGGCAAGGCAATTTCAGGCAAGAAAACTCAAGGCGATTCCAGGCAAGGCAATTCCAGGCAAGTAATATCATGGCAATTCCAGGCAATTCCAGGAAAGGCAAATTTTCCAGACAATGGAAGGCAAGGCAATTTTCCTAGGCAAGGAGAGGCAATTCAAGGCAAGGCAATACAAGGCAAAGCAAGGCAAGGCAAAATAATTCCAGGCAATGCAATTCCAGGCAATTCAAGGCAAGGCAATACCAGGAAATTTCATGCAAGTCAATTCCACCTAAGGCAATTAGAGGCAAGGCAATTCCGGGTAACGAAATTCCAGGCAAGGCAATTCCATGCAAGCCAACTCAAGGCAAGGCAATTACAGAAGAAACAATTGCAGGCTATTCCAGGAAATTCCAGGCAAGGAAATTCAAGGCAAAACAATTCCATGCTATTCCAGACAAGGCAATTCCATGCAAGGCAATTCCAGGCAAAGGAAGGAAAGAAAATACAAGAAAGGCAGGGCAATTTCAAGCAAGGAAATTCCAGGCAATGCAATTCCAAGATAGGCAATTCCACGCATATCCAGCCAAGGAAATTTCAGGCAAGGCAAATACAGTTATGGCAATTTTGGGCAATTCCAGGCAATTCCAGGCAAGCCAATACCAGGCAAGGCAATTCCAGGCAAGGTAAGCCTAGGCAAGGCAATTCCAGTCAAGGCAATTTCAGTCAATAGAATTCCAGTCAAGGAAATTCCAGGCAATTCAACACCAGACAATTCTAGAAAATTTCAGCAGAGGCAATTCTAGGCAAGACAGTTCCACGAACCCAGGTAAGGCAATTCAAGGCAATTCCAGGCAAGGCAATCACAAATAATTCCATGCAAGGCAATTCCAGGCAATTTAATTCAACAATATTCCAGAAAAGGCAATTCCAGGCAAGGTAATTTTAGGCAATTTCAGGTAAGGCAATACCAGAAAAGGGAATTCCAAACAATACAATTTCAGGCAATTGTAGGCAAGGAAATTCTAGGCAAAACAATTTCAGGCAATTCCAGGCAAGGCAATTCCATGCATAGCAATTTCAGACAATTCCAGGCAAGGAAATTCCATGTAAGGCAATTCCAGGCAATTCAAGGCAAGGCAATTCGAGGCATGGAAATTTCTAGCTATGCAATTCCAGGTGATTCCAGACAAGGCAACAAAAGTCAAGGCAATTCTAGAAAATTGCAGAAGGAAAATTAGAGGCAGGTCAATTCCAGGTATTTCCATGCATGGCAATTCCAGGCAAGGTAATTTTAGGCAATTTCAGGCAAGTCAATTCCAAGCAAGACAACTCCAGGCAAATCCAGGCAAGGCAATTCTAGGCAAGGCAATTCCTGCAAGGCAATTTCAGTATAGGAAAATCCAGACATATCCAGCCAAGGCATATCCAGGCAAGGCAAATACAGTCGTGGCAATTTCAGACAATTCCAGGCAATTCCAGGCAAGCCAATACCAGGCAAGGCAATTCCAGGCAATTCAAGGCAAGGTAATTCCAGGCAAGGAAATTCCAGGCTAGGCAATACAAGGAAAGAAATTCCAAGCAAGGCAATTACATGCCTGGGAATTCCAGGCAAGGCAAGGCAAGGCAAGGCAAGGCAAGGCAGGCAAAGCAAGGCAAGGCAAGGCAAGGCAAGGCAAGGCAAGGCAAGGCAAGGCAAGGCAACTTTAGGCCAAGCAATTCCAAGCAATGCAAATCCAGGCAAGGCAATCCTAGGCAAGGCAATTACAGGCAAGGCAACTCCAGAAAATGCTATTCAAGGAAAGGAAAGGCTAGGCAAGGCGATACCAGTCAAAAAAATTTCAGGCAAGGCAAGTCCAGTCAAGGCAATTTCAGGCAAGGCAATTTCTGGCAATTGCAGACAAGGCAATTCTAGGAAATTTCAGCAGAGGTAATTCCAGGTAAGGCAGTTCCAGGCACTCAGGTAAGATAATTCAAGGCAATTCCAGGCAAGGCAATGCAAAAAAAATTTCAGGCAAAGAAATTCCAGGCAACTGCAGGCAACGCAATGCCAGAAAAGGCAATTCCAGAAAATTCCCACGAAAGCAATTCCATGCAATTCTAGGCAAATTATTTCCAAGCAGGGCAATTCCAGGCTATTCCAGGCAAGGCAATTCCAGGTAAAACAATTCCAGTCAATTTCAGGCAAGGCAATTCCAGGCAATTTCATGCAAGGCAATTCCAGGCCAGGAAATTTCAGGCAATTCCAGGAAAGGCAATTCCAGGCAATACCAGCCAAGGCAATTCCATGGATGGCAATTTCATGCAATTTCAGGCAAGGCAATTCCAGTCAAGGCAAATCCAGGGAAGAAAATTTTAGGCAGGGAAATTTCAGGCAAGACAACTCCAGGTGATTCCAGGCAAGGCAATTCCAGAAAATGAATATTATTGAAATTTTAGGCAATTGCAGACAAGGCAATTATTCCAGGCAATGCAAGGCAAGACAATTATTATAGGCAAGGCAAGGAAAGTCAAGGCAATTCAATACCAGGCAAAGCATGGTAAAACAATTTCAGGCAAGGAAATTCCAGGCAATTTCATGAAAGGCAATCCCACCTAAGGCAATTCCAGTAAAGGCAGTTCCAGGCAAGGCAATACCAGGCAAGGCAATTCCAGGTCAGGCAATTCCAGGCAATGCAATTCCATGCAAGGCAAATCAAGGTAAGGCAATTCCAGGCAAGGCAATTCGAGGCAAAATAATTCTATGCTATTCCAGACAAGGCAATACCAGGGCAAACCAAGGCAAGGCAAGGCAAGGCAAGGCAAGGCAATTCCAAGCCAGGCAATTTCAGGCAATGGTATTCCAGGAAAGGCAAGTCTAGGAAAGGCAATTCCAGTCAAGGCAACTCCAGGCAAGGCAATTCCAGGCAAGGCAATTCGAGGCAATTTCAGACAAGGCAATTATAAAAAATTTCAGCAGAGGCAATCCCAGGAAAGTCAGTTATAGGCACCCAGGCAAGGCAATTCCAAGCAAGGCAATCCCAAACAATTCCAGGCAATTCAATTCAAGTCATGGAAATTCCAGGCAATTTCAAGCAATGCAATTCCAGGCAATTCCAGCAAAGGCAATTCCAGGAAACGAAATTCCAGACAATTCTGAGCAAGGCAATTCCAGGAAATTTCAGGCAAGGCAATACCACACAATGCAATCCCAGGCAAGGCAATTCCAGACAATTAAAGGCAAGGTCAATCCAGGCAAGGCAATTTTATGCATGGCAATTCAAGGCAATTCCAGGCAAGACAATTCCAGGCAATTCCAGGCAAGGCAATTTCATGTAAGGCAATTCCAGGCAATTCCAAACAGGGCAATTCCAAGCAAGGAAATTCCTCTCTGTGCAATTTCAGGTGATTCTAGGAAAGGTAATACCAGGTAAGGCAATTCTAGAAAATTCCAAACAGGTCAATTCCAGGCAATTCTGGGCAAGGTAACTCCAGGAAATTCCAGGCAAGGCAATTCCAGGCAAAGCATTTGCAGGCAATTCCAGGAAAGCCAATTCTAGGAAAGGCAATTCCAGGCTAGGCAATTCCAGGCATATTGAGGCAAGCCATTCCAGGCAAGGCAATTCAAGATAAGGCAATTACAGTCATGGCAATTACAGGCAATTCCAGTTAATTTTAGGCAAGGCAAATTTAGGCAATTTGAGGCAAGGCAAGCCTCGGCAAGGTATTTCCAGGCAAGGCAATTCCAGTCAAAAAAATTCCACATAAACAATTCCAGGTAAAGCAATTTCAGGCAAGGCAATTCCAGGAAATTCCATGCAAGGCAATTACGGGGAAAGCAATTCCAGGCAATACCAAGCAACGCAATTCCAGGCAAGGCAATTCAAAGCCATTCCACGCAAGGCAATTTTAAGCAAGGCAATTCCAGGCAATTCCAGGCACGCGAATACCAAACAAGGCAATGTCAGATAGTTCCAGAAAAAGCAATTCCAGGAAAAGCAACTCCAGGCAATTCCAGGCAAGGCAATTCCAGAAAAGGAAATTCCATGAAAGCCAATTTCAGGCAACTCCAGGCAAGGCAATACCAGGCAAGGCATTTCCATGAAATTCCAGACAAGGCAATTCCGGGCAAAACTATTCCAGGCAATTCCAGGCAAGGCATTTTCAGGCAAGTCAATTCCAGGCAATTACAGGCAAGACAATTTAAGGCGAGGAAATTCCAGGCAAGGAAATTCCATGCAAGGCAATTTCAGGCAATTTCCTTCAAGACAACAGCAGGCAAGGCAATTCCAGGGAATTCCATGCAAGGCAATTCCAGACAAAGCAATTCCAGGCAATTCGAGGTAAGAAAATTTTAGGTGAGGAAATTCCAGGCAATTTTTGGCAAGGCAATTCCAGGCTATTGTAAGCAAGGCAATTCCAGGCAAGGCAAATCCAGGCAAGGAAATTTCATAAAAGACAATTTCAGGCAATTTCAATCAAGGCAATACCAGGCAAGGCAATTTTAGGGAAAACAATTTGAGGGAAGGCAATTCCAGGAAAGGCAATTCTGTGCAAAACAATCCCACTCAATTAATTTCCAGCAAATGTCAGGCAGGGCAATTCCAGGCAAGACAATTCCAGGCAAGGCAAGTTCAGGCAAGGCTATTCCAGACAGGGCAATTACAGGCAAGGGAATTCTAGGCAATTCCTAAAAAGGCATTTTTAGGCAAGGCAATTCCAGGCATGGCAATTCCAGGCAATTTCAGGCAAGGCAATTGCAAGCAAAAAAATTGCAGGCAATTCCAGGCAAGGAAATTATAGGCAAGGCAATTATTCTAGGCAAAGCAAGATAAGGCGATTATTTGAGGCAAGGCAAGGCAAAGAAATGCAATTTCATGCAAAGCAAGGCAAGGGAAGACAGCGCAAGGCAACTCCAGACAAGTCAATTCCAGGCAATTATAGGCAAGACAATACCAGGCAATTAAAGGCAAGTCAATTACAGGTAAGACAATTCCAGTCAAGGAAATTCCAGTCGAGGCAATTCAAGAACAGGCAATTAGAGGCAAGGCACTTCAAACAAGGCAATTAAAATCCAGGCAATTCCAATCCAGGCAATTCCAGGCAATTCCATGCCAGGCAATACTCAAAAAGGAAATTCCAGGCAAGGCAATAACCGAAAAAGCAATTCCAGGCAGTACCAAGCTAGGGAATTCCAGGCAAGGCAATTCAAGGCCATTTTAAGCAAGGCAATTTCTAGCAAGGCAATTTCAGGCAAGGGAATAACAGACAGGGAAATTTCAGGTACATCCAGAAAAAGTAATTCCAGGCAAGGCAATTCCATGCAGAACAATTCCAGGCAATTCCAGGCAAGGCAATTCCAGAAAGGGAAATTCCAGGCAAGGCAATTCCAGGAAAGAAAATTCCATGCAAGGCAATTCCAGGCAAGACAATACCAGACAAGGCAATTCCAAAAAATTCCAGGCAAGGCAATTGCACACAAAACAATTCCAGGCAATTCCAAGAAAGGCATTTTCAGGCAAGTCAATTCCATGCAATTTCAGGCAAGAGAATTTTAGGCGAGGCAATTCCAGGCAATTTCAGGCAGGACAATTCCATGCAAGGCAACTTTAGATAATAGCTAGCAATGCAAACACAGGCAAGGCAGTTCCAGAAAATTCCAGGTAAGGAAATTCCAGGCAAGGCAATTCCAGGCAAGGCAAATCCAGGCAAGAAATTTCATGCAAGTCAATTTCAGGCAATTCTAGGCAATGCAATACTAGGCAAGGGAATTCTAGGCATTTCCAGGGACGTCAATTTCAGGCAAAGCAATTCTCGGCAATGCCAAGCAAGACAATTCCAAACAACGCAATTTCAGTCAATTCCAGGCAAGGCAATTTGAAGAAAGGCAATTCCAGGCAATTCTAGAAAAGGCAATACGAGGCAAGAAATTCCAGGCAATTACAGGCAATGAAATTTCAGGCAAGGAAACTCCAGGATATCCCAGGCAAGTGAATTCCAGGCAAGTAAGTTCCACGCAATTCCAGGAAGGTCAATTTCTGGCAATGCAATTCAGGCAATTCGAGGCAAGGCAATGCAATTCCAGGCAATTTGAGGCAAGGCAATTCCAGAAAATGCAATTTCAGGAAAATCTAGGCAAGGCAATTCTGGTCAATTCCAGGCAAGGCAAATCTAGGCAAGGCAATTCCAGGCAATGAATTCCCAGGCAATTCCAAGCAAAACAATTTCTGGAAATTTATTTTCAGGCAATTCCAGGCAAGAAAAATCCAGGCAATTCTAGGCAAGGAAACTCCAGAGAAGACATTTCCAGGCAATTCGAGGCAAGGCAATTGCAGTCAAGGCAGTTCAAGGCAACTCACGGCAAGGCAATTGCAGTCAAGGCAGTTCAAGGCAACTCACGGCAAGGCAATTCCAGGAAAAACAATTTCAGGCCAGTCCAGGCAAGGCAATTCCAGGTAAGGCAATTTCAGAAAATTAGAGGCAAGGCAATGCCAGGCAAAGCAACTGAAGTCAATTCCAGGCATGCAATTTCAGAGAAGGCAATTCCACTCAATTGCAGGAAAGGCAATTCCTGGCATCACAATTGCAGAAAATTACAGGCAAGAAAATTCCAGGAAAGGCAATTTTTGGCAAGTGAATCCTAGGCAATTCCAGACAAGACAATTCCAGGAAAGGAAATTCCAGGTAATTTCAGGAAAGGCAATTCCTGGCAAGGCAATTCCAGGAAAAACAATTTCAGGCTATTCCAGGCAAAGCAATTCCAAGAAATTTAAGGCAAGGCAATACCAGGCAATTTCAGGCAAGTCAATCCCACCTAAGGAAATTTCAGGCAAGGCAATTCCAGACAAGACAATTCCAGGCAAGGCAACTCCAGGCAAGGAAATTCCAGGCAAGGCAACTTAAGGCAAGGCAGCAATTACAGACAAGGCAATTTCAGGCAATTCCTGGCAATTCCAGGTAAGACAATTTGAGGCAAAACAATTCCAGTCTATTCCAGACAAGGCAATTCCAGGCAAGGCAATTCCAGGCAAAGAAGGCAAGAAATGGCAAGGCAATTCCAGGCAAAGCAAGGCAAGAAATGGCAAGGCAAGACAAGACAATTCCAAGAGAGGCAATTCCAAGCAATGCAATTCCAGGAAAGGAAAGGCTAGGCAAGGCAATTTCTGTCAAGGCAATTCCAGGCAAGTGAATTTCAGTCAAGGTAATTCTGGCAAGGCAATTCCAGGAAAAACAATTCCAGGCAATTGCAGACGTGAAAATTTTAAGAAATTTCAACAGAGGCAATTCCAGGCAAGGCAGTTCCAGGCACCCAGGCAAGGCAATTCAAGGCAATTCCAGAAAATGCAATCCCAAACAATTCCTGGAAAGGCAATTTTTGGCATGAAAATTTGAGACAATTCTGGGCAATGCAATTCCAAAAAAGGTAATTCCAGAAAATTCCAGCAAAGGCAATTCCAGGCAATTCCAAGCAAGGCAATTCCAGGCAAGGAAACTCCAGGCAATTCCAGGCAATGCAATACCAGACAAGGCAATTCCAGGCAGTTCCAAGCAAGGCAAGTCCAGGCATGGCAATTTTAGGCAATTCCAGGCAAGGGAACCCCAGGCAAGGCAATTCCAGGCAAGGCAATAACATGCAAGGCATTTGAAGCCAATTCCAAAAAAGGCAATTCCAGGCAATGCAATTCCAAGGAATTCCAGGCAAGCAAATTCTAGGAAAAACAATTCAAGGCAATTCCAGCAAGGAAGTTCCAGTCTAGGCAAATCCAGGCTTATCAAGGCAAGGAAATTCCAGGAAAGGCAATTTAAGACAAGGCAATTACAGTCAAGGCAATTCCAGGCAATTTTAGTTAATTTTTGGCAAGGCAATTTTAGCCAATTCCAGGCAAGCCTATTACAGGCAAGACAATTCCATGCAAGGAGGGAAGGCAATTCCAGAAAATCCCAGGAAAGGCAATTCCTGGTAAGGCAATTCCACGCAATAAAATTTCAGAAAAGAAAACTCCAGGCAATTCCAGGCAAGCGAATTCCAGGCAAGTAAGTTCCATGCAATTTCAGGCATGTCAATTTATGGCAAAGGAATTCTAGGCAATTCGGGGCAAGGGAATTCCAGGGAAGGCAATTCTAGGCAATTTCAAGCAAGGCAATTCCAGGCAAAAAATTTCCAGGAAATTCCAGGCAAAGCAATTCCCAGCAAGGCATTTTCAGGCAATTCCAGGCAAGGCAATTCTAGGCAATGCAATTCCAGATAAGGCATTTCCAGGCAAATCCAGGCAAGGCAATTCCAGTCAAGGCAATTCCAGGCACCTCCAGGCAAGGCAATTCCAGGCCAGTCTACACAAGGCAATTCCAGGTAAGGCAATTCCAGGAAATTCCAGGCAATGCAATTTGAGGCAAAGCATCTGAAGTCAATTCCAGCTATGCAATTCCAGGCAAGGAAATTCCACTCAAATGCAGTCAAGGCAATTCCTGGCATCACAATTTTAGGTAATTCCAGAAAAGGCAATTTCAGGAAAGGCAATTTTAGGCAAGTGAGTTCGAGGCAATTCCAGACAAGGCAGTTCCAGGCAAGGCTATTTAAGGCAATTTCAGGAAAGGAAATTTTTGGCAAAATAATTCCAGACAAAACAATTCCAGGCAAGGCAATTCCAATAATTTTAAGTCAAGGCAATACCAAACTATTTCAGGCAAGTCAGTCCCACCTAAGGCAATTCCAGGCAAGACAACTCCAGACAAGGCAATTCCAGGCAATGCAACTCAAGGTAAGGAAATTACAGACAACACAATTACAGGATATTCCTTTCAATTCCAGGTAAGGCAATTCGAGGCAAAGCAATTACAGGCTATTCCAGAAAAGGCAATTTCAGGCAAAGAAAGGCATGGAAAGGCAATTTCAATCCAGGCAATTCCAAGCAATGCAATTCCAGGAAAGGGAAGGTGAGGCAAGGCAATTCTAGTCAAAACAATTTCAGGCAATTGCAGACAAGGCAATTCTAGGAAATTTCAGCAAAGGGAATTCCAGGCAAGGCAATTCCAGGCACCCAGGCAAGGCAATGCAAGGCAATTCCAGGCAAGGCAATTCCAAACAATTCCTGGCAAGGCAATTTCAGGCAAAGCAATTTCATGCAAGAAAATTTATCGCTATGCAATTCCAGATGATTTTAGACAAGGCAATACCAGGCAAGACAATTCTAGAAAATTCAAGGCAGAAAAATTTTAGACAGGTCAATTAAAGGCAATTCCAGGAAAGGCAATTCCAGGCAATTCCAGGCAAGGCAATATCAGCAAATTTCTATCATGGCAATTCCAGGCAGTTCCAAGCAAGGCAATTATTCCAGGCAAGGCAAGGTAAGGCAGTATTTCCAGGTAGGGCAATTCAAATCAAATCAAGACAATTCTAGGCAAAGCAAGGCAAGGCAAAACAATTCAAGGCAAGGTAATTCAAGGCAATTCAAGGCAAGGAAATACCAGGCAATTCCAGGTAAGTCAATTACAACTAGGGTAATTCCAGGCAAGACAATTCCATGCAGGGAAATTTTAGGCAATACTATGCAAGGCAATTCCAGGCAAGGCAATTCAAGGAAATTCCAGGCAAGGCAATTCCAAACAATTCCATGTAAGACAATTCCATGCATAGCAATTTCATGCAATTCCAGGCAAGGCAATTCCTGGTAATTCCAGGCAAGAAAATTTTGTGCAAGGCAATTCCAGAAAATTCCAGTCAAGGCAATTCCAGAAAAAAAAATTCCACCCAATGAAATTCCAGGCGAATTAAGACAAGGCAATACCAGGTATGCAATTCTAAAAAGTTTCAGGCACGGATATTCCAGGCAAGGCAATACCCGGAATTTCCTGGCAAGGTAATTTTTTGCAAGTCAATTTCAGGCAATTCCAAGCAAGGCAAGACCAGCAAAGGCAATTCCAGGCAAGGCATTTCGAGACAATTCCAATCAAGGCAATTCCTGGCAAGGCATTTCAAGAGAAGGCAATTCCTAACAAGGCAATTCCAGGCAATTAGAGGCAACAAAATTTCATGCAAGGCAATTTCAGGAAATTGCAGGCAAGGCAATTCCAGGGAAGAAAATTACTCTCAATGCAATTCCAGGAGATTCCAGACAAGACAATACCAGGCAATGCAATTCTAGAAAATTCCAGGCAGGGATATTCCAGGCAGGGCTATTCCAAGTAATTCCAGGCAAGACAATTCCAGGTAAGGCAAATTCAGGCAATTCTGGGCAAGGCAATTGCAGGCAAGGCAACTCCTGGTGATTCCAGGCAAGGCAATTCCAGGCAAGGAAATTTTATGCAAGGTAATTCCAAGAAATTCCAGTCAAGGCAACTTCAGAAAAAAAAATTTATGCAATGAAATTTCGGGCGATTCCAGACAAGGCAATACCAGGCAATGCAATTCTAGAAAATTCCAGGCAGGCGAATTTCAGGCAAGGCAATTACAGGCAATTCCAGGCAAGATAATTCTTGGCAAGGCAATTTCAGACAATTTCAGGCAAGGCAATTCCTGGCAAGGTATTTTAAGGCAAGGCAATTCCTGTAAAGGCAATTCCAGGTAAGGAAATTCCAGGCAATTTCAGGCAAGAAATTTCATGCAAGGCAATTCCAGAAAATTCCAGGCAAGGCAATTCCAAAAAAAGGAAATTACTCGCAATGCAATTAAAAAGAATTCCAGAAAAGGGAATACCAGGCAATGCAATTCTAAAAAATTCCAAGCATGGATATTCCAGGCAAGTAAATTCCAGGCAATTCCAGGCAAGGCAACTCCAGGTAAGGCAAATTCAGGCAATTCCAGGCAAGGCAATACCAGGCAAGGCAATACCAGACAAGGCATTTCCAGGCAATTCCAGGCAAACCAATTCAAGGCAAGACAACTTCAGGAAATTCAGGCAAGGCAATTTTAGGCAATTCCATTCAAGGTAATTCCAGGCAAAACAATTCCAGGCAAGGCAATTCCAGGCAAGGCAATTTCAGGCAAGGCATTTGCAGGCAATTCCAAAAATGACAATTCCAAGCAAAACAATTCCAGGCGAGGCAATTCCAGGCAAGAAAATTCCACTCAAGTCAATTCAAAACAAAACAATTCCAGGCAATACCAGGCAAAACAATTCCAGGTAAGAAAATTCCAGGCAAGGAAACTCCAGAATATTCCAGGCAAGAAAATTTCACGCAATTCCAGACAAGGCAATTCCTGGAAATGCAATTCCAGGCATTTAACCAAGGAAATTCTAGGCAAGGCCATTTCAGGCAAGGGAATTCCAGGCTCTTCCAGACAAGGCAATTCCAGGTAATGCAATTATAGGGAAGGTAATTCCAGGCAAGTCAATTCCAGGCAATTCTGGGAAGGCAATTTTAGGCAAGGCAATACCAGGCAATTCCAGGAAACGCAATTACTTACAAGAAAATTTCAGGCAACACAATTCCAGGCAATTCCATTCAAGGAAATTCCAGGCAAGGCAATTCCAAAAAATTCCAGGCAACTGCAGACAAGGAAATTTCAGGCAAAACAATTTCATAAAATTTTAGGCAAGAAAATTCCAGGTGAAGCAATTCCAGGCAATTCCAACGAAGGAAAATCCAGGCAAGGCAATTCCAGGCAGAGAAATTTTAGGCAAGTAATTCCAGGCATTTCTACGCAAGGCAGTTTTAGGCGAGGCAATTCCAGGCAATTCTATGGAAGGCCAGTCCAGGCAAGGAAACTTCAGGTGATTCCAGGCAAGGCAATTCCAGGCATGGCAATTCCAGGCAATTCCTGGCAAGAAAATTCCAAGCAATTCCAAACAAGGCAACTCCAGGCAAAACAATTCTACTCAAAAGAATTCCAGGCAATTTTATGGTTAGCAATTCAAGTCTATCTAATTCGAAGAAACTCCTGGGAATTCAATTCCAAGCTTGGCCACTCCAGGCAATTCCAGGAAAGGAAATTTCAGGCAAGGCAATTCCAGGCAATTCCAGTCAAGGCAATTTAATTCAAGGCAATTCCAGGCAAAGAAATTTCAGGCAAGGCAATTACAGGCAACTTCAAACTAGGCAATTCCAGGCAAGGCAACTCCAGACAATTCCAGGCAAGGCACTTCCAAGCATTTCCAATTAAGGCCATTTCAAGCAAGGCAGTTATTCCAGGCAAGGCAAGACAATTTTTCCAGGCAAGGCAATGCAAGGCAAGCAAGAAAATTCCAGGCAAAGCATGGCAAGGCCAGGCAAGACAATTCCTGGCAAGGCAAGGAAAAGCAAGGCAATTTCAGGCATGACAATTTCAGGCAATTCTAGGCAAGCTAATACCAAGAAATTGCAGGCAAGTCAATTCTAAAAAACTTAATTCAACGTAAGGAAATTACTGTGAAAAAAAAATTCTATGCAAGGTAATTTCAGTCAAGCCAACTCCAAGCAATGCAATTACAGTCAAGGTAATTGCTGATAATTCCATGTCATTCCAGGGAAGGCAATTCCAGGCAAGGAAAGGTAAGGCAATACCAGGAAAAGCAATTCCAGGCTTGGAAAGGCAAAGAAAAGCAATTCCAGGCAAGGCAAGTCTAGGCAAGGCAATTTCAGTCAAGAAAAATCCAGGCAGCAAAATTCCAGGCAAGGCAATTCCAGAAAAAGAAATTTCAGGCAAGGCAATTTCAGGCAAATCCAGTCAAAGCAATTTTATGAAAGGCAATTTCAGGCAATTCCAAGGAAGGAAATTTCAGTCAAGTTAATTTTAGGTAATTACAGGCAAGCATATTCGAAACAAGGCAATTCCAGGCAGTTCCAGGCAAGGCAATTGCATGGAATTCCAGGCAAAATAATTCTAAGCAAGGCAATTGCAGGCAATTCCAGGAAAGGCAATTTTAGGCATGGCAATTCCAGGCAAGGCAAGGTAATGCAAGACAACATGAGGCAATGCAATTCCACGCATGGCAAGGCAAGAAAAAACAATTTCAGGCAAGGCAATTCCAGGCAAGGCATTTACAGTCAAAGCAAGGCAAGGCTAGGCAAGGCAATTCCAGACCACGCAATTCCAGGCAAGGCAAGGCTTGGCAAGGCATTTCCAGTAAAGACAAATCCAGGCAAATCTAATCAAGGAAATTCCAGGAAATTCCAGCCAAGCCAATTATTCCACGCAAGGCAAGGTAAAGCAGTTATTACAGGCAAGGCAAGGCAAGGCAAAACAATTCCAGGCAAAGCCAGGCAAGGCAAGACCAGGCAATTCCAGGCAAGACAGTCTCAGTAAAGGCAATTCCTGGCAATGCTATTTCAGAAAATTCCAGGCAAGGCAATTCCAGGATAGGAAACTCCAGGCAATTCCAAGGAAAAATTTCTAGGCAAGGCAATTCCAGGTTATTACAGGAAAGGATATTCCATGCAAGGCTATTCCAGGCAGTCTCAGGCAAGGCAATTTCAGGCAATTCCAGGCAATATCAGGCAAGACAAAACCAGGCAACAAAATTCCAGGCAAGGCAATTGCAAGAAGTTCCAGTCAAGGCAATTCCAATCAAGGCAAATCCAGGCAAGGCAATTTCAGGCAATAAAATTCCTTGCAAGGCAATCCCAGTCAATGCAATTCCAGGCAATTGCAGTCAAAGCAAATTCAAAAAAGGCAATTCCAGGCAAGGCAATTCCAGGCAAGGGAATTCTAGGTAATTCCTGACAAGACATTTCCAGGCAAGGCAATTCCAGGCAATGCAATTCCAGGCAATTTCAGGAAAGGCAATTTCTGGCAAGGTAATACCAGGCATGGCAATTTCAGGCAATTCCGTGCAAGACAATTGCAGGCAAGGCAATTCCTAGAAATTTTAGGCAGAGAAATTCCCTGCAAATCAATTCCAGGCAACTCCAGGCAAGGCAAGTTTAGGCAAGGCAATTATTCCAGGCATGGCAAGGTTAGGCAATTGTTTCAGGCATGGCAATGCAAGGTAAGCCATTTTCAAGCAAAGCAAGGCAAGTCAAGGTAAGGCAAGGCAATTTCAGGCAATTCAAGGCAAAGCAAAAAATTCCTGGCAAGTCAATTGAAGGCAATTCTAGGCAAGGCAATACCATGCAATTCCAGGCAAGTCAATTACAGGTAAGGCAATTCCAGTCAAGACAATTTCAGGCAAGGCACTTCTAGACAAGGCAATTACAGTCAAGGCAATTCCAGGCAATTCCATGCAAGGTAATTTCAGGCAAGGCTATACTAGGCTTGGCAAGGCAAGAAAAGTTTATTCCAGGCAAGGCAATGCAATTCCAGGCAAGGGAAGGCTAGGCGAGGCATTTCCAGAAAAGGCAATTCTAGGCATGGCAATTCCACACAAAACAATTCAAGGTAAGGCAATTTCATCAAGGCAATTTTAGGCAAGGCAATTTCAGGGACTGCAATTCCAGGAAATACCAAGCAAGGCAATTCCAGGCAAGGCAATTCAAGGCCATTTCACGCAAGGCAATTTCTAGCAAGGTAATTCCAGGCAATTCCAGGCAATAGAATAACAGACAAAGCGATTTCAGGTAATTCCAAAAAAAAAAACAATTCCAGGCAATTCCAGGCAAGACAATTCCATGCAAGGCAATTACAGGCAAGGCAATTCCAGGAAAGAAAATTTCATGCAAGGCAATTCAAGGCAAGGCAATATCAAAAAAGGCAATCCCAGAAAATTTCAGGCAAGGCAAAGTCCTACAAAACAATTCCAGGCAATTCCAGGCAAGGCATTTTCAGGAAGTAAATTCCAGGTAATTACAGGCAAGGCAATTACAGGAAAGGAAATCCCATGCAAAACAATTCATGGCAAGGTAATTCCAGGCAAGGCAATTCTAGGCAATTTCAGGCAAGGCAATTCCAGTCAAGGAATTTTCAGGCAATTCCAGGCAAGGCAATTCCCGGCAAGGCATTTTCAGGCAATACCAAACAAGGCAATTCCAGGCAATTCTAGGCAAAACGATTTCAGGCAAGGCAATTTCACGCAAAACAATTCCAGTCAATTAATTTCCAGACAATTTCAGGGAAGGCAATTTCAGGTAAGGCAATTCCAGGCAAGTCAATTCCAGGTAAGGGAATACTTGGCAATTCCTGACAAGGCATTTCCAGGCAAAGCAATTCCAGGCAACGTTACTCCAAATAAGGCAATTTTATGCAATTCCAGGCAAGACAATTCCAGTCAAGGCAATTCAAGGCAAGGCAATTCCATACAATATTGGGAAAGGAAATTCCAGCCAAGGCATTTCCAGGCAATTCCAGGAAAGGCAATTCCAGGCAAGTCAATTCCAGGCAATTCTAGGCAAGGCAATACCAGGCAATTGCAGGCAAGTCAATGTCAGGTAAGGCAATTCAAGTCAATGCAATTCCAGGCCAGGCAATTTCAGGCAAGTCACTTCAAAACAAAACAATTACAGTCCAGGCAATTCCAGGCATTTCCAGGAAATTCCATGCAAGGCAATTCCAGGAAAGGCAATTCTAGGCAAGGCAATTTCAGGCAAGGCAATACCAGGCTAGGAAAGGCAACGAAAGGTTATTCCAGGCAAGACAATTTTATGACACACAATTCCAGGCAAGACAATGCAATTCCAGGCAAGCCAATTTCAGGCAATGCAATTCCAGGCAAGACAAGCCTAGGCAAGACATTTCCAGGTAAGGCAATTCCACGCAAAAAATTCCAGGTAAGGCAATTTTAGGCAAGGCAATTCCAGAAATTTCCAGGAAAGGAAATTCGAGCCTTGGCAATTCCAGGCAATTCAAGCCAAGGCAATTCCAGGCAAGGCAATTTCAGACAAGGCAATTTCAGGCAAGCAATTACAGAGTATTCCAGGCAAGGCAATTTCACGAAAGGCATTTCCAGGCAATTCCAAAAAAGGCAATTTCTGGAAAGGCGATTTCACGCAATTCCAGCCAAGGCAATTCTCGGCAATTCCAGGCAAGAAAATTTCAGGTAAGGCAATTCCACGTAAGGTAATTTGAGGCAAAAAAAATTCAGGCATCTCCAGGCAAGGCAACTCCAGGCAATTCCAGGCAAGGCAGTTCCATGCAAGGCAATTCCAAACAATTCCAGGCTAGACTATTCCAGTCAAGGCATTTCCAGACAATTTCAGAGAAGGCAAGTGCAGGAAAGGAAATTTCAGGCAATTCCAGGCAAGACAATTTCAGCCAAAGCAATTCCAGGCAATTCCTGTCAAGTCAAATCCAGGAAAGGCAATTCCAGGCAATTTCAGGCAAGGCAATTACAGGCAAGGCAACTCCAGGCAATTTCAGGCAAGGCAATTACTGGCAAGGCAATTTCAGGCTACTTCAGCCAAGGCAATTCCAGGCTATTCCAGGCAAGGCAATTCCGGGGAAGGCAATTGCAGACGAAGATAGGCAAGGAAAGGCAATTCCAGATAAGGCTATTCCAGGCCAGGCAATTCCAGGCTAGGTAAGAAAATGCAAGGCAATTTTCCATGCCAGGAAATTCCAGGCAATGCCATTGCAGGCAAGGCAAGGCTAAACAAGGCAATTTCAGTCAAGGCAATTCCAGGCAAAGCAATTCCAGGCAGGGCAATTCTAAACAATTGCAGGCAGGTCAATTCCAGGCAAAACAATTCCATGCAAGGAAAGGCAAGGCAAGAGTAATTTTGGCCAGGCATTTCCAAAGAAGAAAATTCCAGGCATGGCAAGGCAAAGCAAGGCAATTCCACGTCAGGTTATTCCAGGCAAAGTAATTTGAGGCAAGGCATGTCTAGGTAAGGCAATTGGAGTAATGGCAAATGCAGTTAATTCCAGGCAAGGCAATTCCATTCAAGGGAACTCCAGGTAATTCCCAGCAAGGTAATTGCAGGCAATTCAAGGCAAGACAATTCCTGGCAAGGCAATGCCAGAAAATTCCTGGCAAGGCAGTTTTAGGCAAGGCAATTCCATTCAATTCTCAGTAAGGCACTTCCAGGCAAGGTAACTCCAGGCAATTCCAGGCAAGGCAATTCAAGAAAATTTTTAGCAAGGCAATTTCAGGCAAAACAATTCCAGACAAGGCAATTCCAGGCAAGACAATTCCAGGCAAGCCCAGGTAAAGCAATTTCATGCAACGCAATTTCAGGCAAGGCAATCCCAGCCAAGGCATTTCGAGGCTATATCAGGCAAGGCATTTTCAGGCAATTTTATGCAAGGCAATTCCAGGCAATTCTAGGCAGGACAACTCCAGACAAGACAATTCAAGGGAAGGCAATTTCAGGCAAGGAAATTCGAGGCAAGGCTATTCCTGGCCAGGAACTTCCCGAAAATTTCAGGCAAGGCAATACCAGGCAAAAAAATTTCAGGCTATTCCAGGCAAGGCAACTCCAGTCAATTTCAGGCAAGACAACTCCTGGCAAGCCAATTCCATGCAATTCCAGGCAATGCAATTTCAGGCAAGAGATTTCCAGGCAATTACAGACAAGTATATTCCAGGATATTCAATTTCAAACAATTCCAGAAAAGGCAATTTTTGGCAAGGCAATTTTAGGCAAGGCAATTCCAGGGAATTCCTTGCAATGCAATACTTGGTAAGACAATTCCAGGCAAGGAAATTCCACGTGAGACAATTTCAGGGGATTCCAGGCAAGGCAATTCCAGGCAAGGCAATTTAAGGGAAAACAATTCCAGGCAATTCCAGGAAAGGCAACTCCCGGCTAGGCATTTCCAGGCAATTCCAGGCACGGCAATTTAAGGAAAGGCAAATCCAGGCAGAAATTACATGCAAGGCCATTTCAAAAAATGTCAGGAAAGGCAATACCAGGCAAGGCAATTCGAGGCCATTCCAGGGAAGGAAATTCTTGGCAAGGCAATTTCAGGTAAGGCAATTTTAGACGAGGCAATTTTAGGCAATTCCAGGCAAAGAAATGTTAGTCTAGGCAATTCAAGGCAATTCCAAGGAAGGCAATTTGAGGGAAGGTAATTACAGGCAATTCCTTGCAATGCAATTTCAAACAATTCCAGGCAAGGTAATTTTAGGCAAAATAGTTCCAGGCAATTCCTTGCAATGCAATTCCAAACAATTGCAGCCAAGGTAATTTTAGGCAAAATAGTTCCAGACAATTCCAAAGAAGTCAATTCCAGGCAAGGCAAATCCAGGATAGGAAATTTCAGGCAACACTATTCCAGGTAATTCGAGCCAAAGCAATTCCATGCATGGCAATTAAAGGCACTTTCATACAAGGCAATTCCACGCAATTCAAGAAAAGGAATTTCCAGGCAAGTCAATTCCAGGCAACTCCAGGCAAGGCAATTCCAGAAAAGGATATTCCATTAAATGCAATTTCAGGCGATTCCAGGCAAGGTGATACCAGGCAAGGCAATTGCAGAAAATCGCAAGCATAAAAATTCCAGGCAAAGCAATTCCAGAAAATTTCAGGCAAGGCAATACTAGGCAAGGAAACTTAAGGCAATTCCAGGCAATGCAATTCCAGGCAAAGAATTCCAGGCAAGGCAATTCCACTCAAGGAATTTCCAGGCAATTACAGACAAGGCAATTCCAGGCAAGGCAATTTCAGGGAATTACAGTCAAGGCAACTTTAGTCAAGGCAATTCCAGGGAATTCCAGGCAGTGCAATTACAAACTATTCCAGGCAAGGCAATTCTAGGCAATTCCAGGAAAGAAAATTCCGGGCAAGTCAATTCCATGGAATTCCAGGCAAGGCAATTCCAGACACAGAAATTCCAGGCAATCAAGGCAAGGCAATGGAATTCCAGGCAAAGCAAGGCAAGGCAAGGCAAAACAAGGCAAGGCAATTTCAGGCAAGGCAATGCAAGGCAAAATAATTTCAGTCAAGGAAAGTCCATGCAATTTTAAGCAAGGCAATACCAGGTTCTTCCAGTCAGGCCAATTCCATATAAGATCATTCCAGGAAAGGTAACACCAAGCAAGACAATTCCAGACAAGGCAATTCAAGACAAGGAAATTCCAGGCAAGGCAATTCCAGGCAATTTCAGAGAATGCAATTCCAGGCAAGGGAAGGGAATAAAAGGCAATCCCAGACAAGGCAATTTCAGGACAGGCAACTCCAGGCAAGGCAAGATAATACAAGCCAGACAATTCCAGGCAATGCAATTTCACATAATTCCAGGCAAGGCAATTCCAGGCAATTCAGGCAAGGCAATTCCTGGCTATGCAATTCCAGAAAACTCCAGGCAAGAAAATTCCTTGAATTGGAATTCGAGGCGATTTCAGGCAAGATAATGCCAGGCAAGGCAAAGCCAGGCAAGGCAAAGCCAGGCAAGGCAAAGCCAGGCAAGGCAACTGCAAAAAATTCCAGGCAGGAAAATTCAGGGCAAAGCAATTCCAGGCAATTTCAGGCAATTCCATACAAAGCAATTTCAGACAAGGCAATTCCAGGGAATTGTAGGCAAGGCAATTTCAGTCAAGGCATTTTCAAAAAATTTCAGGCAATGCAATTCCAGGCAAGGGAATTCCACAAAATTTCAGGAATTCAATTCTATCCAAGGCAAATTCAGGCAAGGCAATTCCAGGAAAAAGCATTCCAGGAAACTCCAAACAAGGTATTCCAGGCAATTCCAGACAAGGCACTTAGAGGCAATGCAATTCCAGGCAATTCAAGCAAGGCATATCCAGGCAATTCCAGGCAAGGCAATTCCAGGGAAGATAATTTAAGCAAGTCCAGGCAAGGCAATTCCAAGCAAAGAACTTCCAAACGAAAAAACATGCAAGGAAATTTGAAGCAATTCCAGGCAAGGCAATACAAGGCAAAGCAATTCCAGGATATTCCACAGAAAGCAATTCCAGGCAAGACAATTCCAGGCAAGGAAATTCCAGGCAAAACAATTTTAGGAGGGGAAATTTCAGGTAATTTCAGGCAAGGCAATTCCAGGCAATTCCAAGCAAGGCACTTCCAAGCAAGGCAATTGTAGGCAATTCCCGGCAATACAGGTTCAAGCAATTCCAGGCAAAGCAATTCTAGTCAAGGCAATTCCAGGCAATTCCAGGCAAGGAAATTTTAGGCAAGGCAATTTCAGACATTTCCAGCCAAATCAATTTTAGGCAAGGCATTTCCAGGCAATTCCAAGCAAGGGAATTACATGCAATTCCATGAAAGGCTACTCGTGAAAACAAAATTCCAGAAAATTCCTGGAAAGGCAATTTCAGGCAAGGCAATTCCATGCAAGAAAATTCCACGCAAGGAAATTTTAGGTAATTCCATGCAATGCAATACGAGACGAGGCAATTTTAGGAAATTCCACAAAAAGCAATTTCAGGTAAGGGAATTACAGACAATTACAAAAAAGGCAATTTCATGCAAGGCAATTCCAGGCAAAACTATTTTAGCAGGGGAAATTCCAGGTAATTCCAGGCAAGGCAATTCCAGGCATGCCAATTCCAGGCAAGGAAACTTTATGCAAAGCAATTCCATATAATTCCAGGCAAGGCAATTCTCACAAGGCAATTTGAGGCAAGGCAAATTTTTGCAAGTCCAGGTAAGGTAATTCTCGCAAGGCAATTCCAGGCAATTCCAAGTGTGGCAATTCTAGGCAGTACAATTCCAGGCAATTAAAGGCAAAAAAAATTTCAAGGAAAGCAATTCCAGGCAATTTAAGGCAATTGAATTTATCGCAAGGCAAATCCAGGAAAGGAAATTCCAGGCAATTCCTGACAAGGCAATTCCAGGTGAGGAAAAACGAGGCAATTTCAAGAAAGGCAGTTCCAAGAAAGGCAATTCCAGGGAAGTCAATTCCAGGCAATTTCAGGAAAGGCAATTTCTGCCAATTCAATTTTAGGCAAGGCAATTCCAGAACATTAAAGTCAAGAAAATTTTAAGAAAGGCAATTTCAAGAAATTCCAGGCAAGGCACTTTCAGGCAAGGCAATTTCAAACAATTCCAGACAAGGGAATTTTTGGCACAATTCCAGGCAATTACAGGCGAGGAAAATCTAGGCAAGGCAATTCCAGGAAATTCCAAGCAAGGCAATATGAGGCAAGGCAATTTCAGTATATTCTGGGCATGGAAATTCCAGGAGAGGCAATTCCAGGTAAGGTAATTTTAGAAAAGGCAATTCCAGGCAACTCCAGGCAAGGCAATTCAAGGCAAGGAAACTTTAGGTGATTCCAGGCAAGGCAATTGTAGGCAAGACAATTCCAGGCAAATTCAGGCCAGGTAATTTTTGGAAAGGCAATTTCAAGCAATTCCAGGCAAAAAAAATTCTAGGAAAGAAAATTTCAGGCAATTTTAGGCAAGGGAATTCCAGGCAAGGAAATTCAAGGCAATTCAAGGCAATTCCAGTCAAGGCAAATAGAGGCGAGGCAATTCCAGGTATTACAAGCAAGGCAATATGAGGCAAGGCAATTCCAGACAATTATAAGCAAGGAAATTCCAGGCAAGGCAATTTCAGGCTATTCCAGGCTAGGCTGTTTCATTTAACTCCAGGAAAGGCAATTTTAGGCAAGGCAATCACAGGCAATTCCAGGCAAGGTAATTCCAGGCAAGCCAACTCCATGAAATTCCAGGGAAGGCAATTTTATGCATGGTAATTTCAAACGAATCCAGAAAGGCAATTTTTGGCAAGGCAATTCCAAGCAATTCCAGACAAGGCAATTTTAGGCAACTCCAGGCAAGGAAATTTCAGGCAAAAAAATTTCAGGCAATTCAAGGCATTGCAATTCCAGGCAAGGAAATTCCAGGCAATTCCAAGCTAGGCAATTTCAGGCAAGGCAATTCCAGAAAATTTCAGAGATGGCAATTCAAGGAAAGGCAATTTCTGGCAATTCAATTTTAGGCAAGGCAATTCTAGGCAATTAAAAGCAAGGAAATTTCAGGAAAGGCAATTTCAAGAAATTCCAGACTGGGCAACCCTTGGCAAGGCAATTCCAGGCACTTTTAGGCAACGCAAACCCAGGCAAGGCAATTCCAAACAATTTCAGGCAAGGCAATTCCAGGCAATTTCAATTAAGGAAAATTTAGGCAAGGCAATTCCAGGCAAGGCAATACGAGGCAAGGAAATGCCAGGCAATTCCAGGAAAGAAAATTCCAGCAAAACTATTCCAGGCAACTCCAGGCAATATAATTACAGGAATGGCAATTCCAGGCAACTCCAGGAAGGGCAATTTTATGCGAGGCAATTCCAGGCAAGGCAAGGAAATTCAAGGCAAGGCAACTTCAGGTGATTCCAGGCAAGGAAATTCCAAGCAAGGCAATTCCAGGCAATTTCAGGAAAACCAGTACCAGGAAAAGCAATGAGAGGCAAGGCAAGGCAATTCCAGACCAGGCAAGGCAATTCCAGGCAATTCTAGTCAAGGCAATACCAGGCAATTCCAGGCAAGGCAATTCCAGGCAAGACAATTCGAGGCAATTCCAGACTAGGAAATTTCAGGCAAGGCAGTTTAAAGCAATTCCATGCAAGGCAATTCCAGGCAAGGCAATTATTCCAGGAAAGGCATGGTAATGCAATTATTCCAGGCAAGCAAGGCATGGCAATTCCAGGCAAAGCAAGTCTAGTCAAGGCAAAGCAAGAAAAGGCAATTCAAGGGAAGGCCAGGCAAAAATATTCAAGGCAATTCTAAACAAAACTATATCGGGCAATTACAGGCAAGTCAATTCCAGATAAGGCAATTCCAGGCAAGGCAATCCCAGGCAAGGTAATTCCAGGCAATTTCAGGCAAGGCAATTCCAGGCAAGACAATTTCAGTCAAGGCAAGCCAATTAAAGGCAATTCCAGGCAAGGCAATTTCAAACCAGGCAATTAAAGACAATTCCAGGAAAGAAATTTTCTAGAAAAGCAATTTTAGGCAAGCGAATTTCAGGCAAAAAACTCCAGGCAAGGCAATTCCAGTCAGGCAATTTCTGCCAATGCAATTTGACGCAATTCCAGGCAAGGTAATACCAAGCAAGGAAATTGCAGGCAATTCTAGACATGGCAATTGCAGGCAAGGCAACTGCAGGCAATTCCAGGAAAGGCAATTCCAAACAAGGGAATTCCAGGCAATTCCAGGAAAGGCAATTCCAAACAAGGGAATTCCAGGCAATTCCAGGAAAGGCAATTCCAAACAAGGGAATTCCAGGCAATTTCAGGAAAGGCAATTCCATGAAAATCCAGGCAAGGCAATTTCAGACAAGGCAATTTTAGGCAATTCCAGGCAAGGCAATTCCAGGCAAGGCAATTCCAGACAAGGCATTTTCAAGCAATTCCAGGAAATGCAATATCAGGCAAGGGAATTCAAGGCAATTCCAGGCAATTCCAGGCTAGGCAATACCATGCAATGCAATTCCAGGCAAGACAATTTCAAGGAAGGCAATTCCAAGCAATTCGATGTTAGGCAATTTCAGCCAAAGCAATTCAATTCAATTCCAGGCAAGGCAATTCTAGGAAAGAAATTCCAGGCAAGACGATTCGAGGCAAGGCTATTCCAGGCAAGGGAATTCCAGGAAAGCCCATTTCAGGAAATTTCAATTAAGGCGATAGAAGGCAAACCAATTCCAGGCAAGGCAACTCCAGGCAATTCCAGGAAAGACAACTCCAGGCAATTCCAATCAAGGCAATTACAGGCAATTACAGGCAATTCCAGGCAAGCCAATTATTCCAGGCAAAGCAAGGTAAGAAAATTATTTAGGCAAGATAAGGCAAGGCAAGGCAAATTCAGGCAAAAGGCAAGGCAAGGTAATTCCAGGCAAGGCAAGGCAAGAAAAGGTAATTCCTGGAAAGGCAATTTCAGGACAGGCAATTCCAGGCAAAACAAAGCAAGGCTAGACCACTCCAGGAAATGGCAGGCAAGGCAATTCCAGGCAAAGAAATTTCAGGCAAGGTAATTCCAGGCAAGGAAATTCCATGCATGGTGATAATAGGTGATTTCAGGCAACGCAATAGGAGGCAAGGGAATTTCAGGCAATTCCAGGAAAGGCAATACCAGGGAAGGCAATTTCAGGCAATTCTAGGCAAGGGAATTCCAGTCAAGGCAATTTCAAAAAATTCTAGGTAATTCACTTCCAGGCAAGGCAATTCCAGACAATTCCAGACAAGGCAATAGCAGGCAAAACATTCAAGGCAATTCCAGGCAAGGCATTTTCACGCAAGGGAATTCCGGGAAATTCCAGGCAAAACAATTCCAAGCAAGGCAATTCCAAACAATTCCAGGCAAGGCAATTCCAGGCAAGGCTATTCCAGGCAAGGCAATTCCAGGCAATTATAGGCAAAGCAATTCCAGACAAGGCAATTCCATGCGAGGCAAATCCAGGCAACCCAAGTCAAGGCATTTCCAGGCAAGGCAACTTCAGAACATTCCAGGCAAGACATTTTCAGGCAAGGCAATTCCAGGAGATTCCAGGGAAGGTTATTACAGGCAATTCAAACAAGGTAATCCCAAGCAAGGCAATTCCAGTCAATTCAAGGAAAGGCTATTCCAGGTAAGGCAATTCCAAACAATTTCAAGCAGGGCCTTTCTTGGCAAGGAAATCCCAGGCAATTACATGAAAAACAATTTTAGGCAAGGCATTTCAATGCAATTTCAATGAAGGCATTTCTAGGCAATTCTGCGCAAGGCAATTCCAAGCAAGTTTATTCCAGGAAAGTTTATTCCAGGCATTTCTAGGCAAGGTAATTTCAGGCAAGTCAATTTCAGGCAAGACAACTTCTGGCAAAACAATTCTAAGCAATTCCAAGCAAGACAATTAAAGGAAAGGCAATTCCAGGCAATGCAATTCCAGGCAAGGCAAGTTCAGGCAATCTCAGGCACGAAAATTTTAGGCAATTCCAATAAAGGCAATTCTAGGCTAGGCAATTTTTCCATGACAGGCAATGTAAGGCAATTATTTCAGGCAAGGTAAGGCAAGAAAATGCAATTCTAGGCAAAGCAAGGCAAGGTAAGGCAATTCCACCAAGAAAAATTCAGGCAAATCAATTCAAGGCAAGGGAATTACAGTCAAGTCAATTACAAACAATGTCAGGCAATTCCAAGCAAGGCAATTTCAATCAAGGCAATTAAAGCAGTTTCAGGCGAGGAAATTCCAGGCAAGACAATTCCAGGCAGTGCAAGTCAAGGAAAGACAATTCCAGCTAAGGCAATTTCAGGCCAGGCAAGACTAGGCAAGGCAATTAAATTCCAGGCCAGGAAATTCTAGGCAAGGGAACTCCTGGCAAGGCAAGTCTAGGCAAGGCAATTCCAGTCAAGGTTATTACAGGCAATTCCAGGCAAGCCATTTTTCTGGCAAGGCAATTCCAAGCAATTCCAGGCTAGGCAATTCTGGGCAATTCCAGGCAAGACAATTCCAGGCAATGCAATTCCAGGCAAAAAAACTCCAGGTAATTCCAGCTAAGGCATATCCAGGCTAGGCAATTCCAGGCAAGGCCATTCCTTCAAATGCAATTATAGGCAATTCCATTCGAGGCAATTCCAGGCAAGGCAATTACAGACAATGCAATTACAGACAATGCAATTCCAGGCAATTACAGACATGGCAATTCCAGGCAACACCAGGAAAGGCAATTCTAGACAAGGGAATTCCAGGAAATTCAGGAAATAAAATTCCAGGCAAGGCAATTTTAAGAAAAGGCAATTCCAGGCAAGGCAATTCCAAGAAATTCCAGGCAAGGCAATTCCAGACAAGGCAAATCCATGTGAAGCAATTCCAGGAATGGCAATTCCAGGCAAGGCAATTCAAGGTAAGGCAATGACAGTCAACGCAATTTCGGGCAATTCCAGGGAATTCCAGGCAAGTTAATTCAAGGTAAGACAATTCCAGGCATGGAAAGGATAGAAAAGGCAATTATGGAAAGGTAATTTCAGACCAGGCAATTTCAGCCAAGGCCAAGGGAGGCAAGGCAATTCCAGGAAATTGCAGGCAAGGCAGTCGTAGGCAAAGTAATTCCAGGCAAATTCAGGCAAAGGCAATTCCAGGGAAGGCAATTTCAGGCAAGGCAATTCCAGAAAATGCAATTCCAGGCAAGCAATTCCCGGTAAGGGAATTCCAGGAAATTAAAGACATGCTAATTCCAGGCAAAGCAACCCCCGGCAATTCCAGAAGAAAAAATTTTATACAAGGCAATTTCAGGAAAGGCAATTCCAGTCAAAGAAATTCAAGGCTATTCCAGGCAAGGCAATTTCAGCCAACGCTATTCCAGGCAATTTTAGGAAAGGCAATTCGGAAGGCAGTTTCAGGCAATTCCAAGCAAGGCAAATCCATTCAAGGTAATTCCAGGCAAGGCATTTCTAGGGAAGGCAATTCCAGGCAATTTCAGGCAATGCACCTCCAGCCAATTCTTGGCAAAACAATTTCTGGCTAAGCAATTCCAAGCAAGCCAATTACAGGCAAGTATAGGAAAGGCAATTCTAGGTAAGCCAATTCCAGACAATTGGAGCGAAGGCAATTCCAGGCAATTCCAGGCAAGACAATACCAGGCAAGGCAATTCGAGGCAATTTTAGGCAAGTCAATTTCAGAAAAAAACAACTTCAGCAATTCCAGGCAAGCCAATTCCAGGCCATTCCAGGTAAGGAAATTTTAGGCGAGGCAATTCCAATCAATTCCAGGCAAGGCAGTACTAGGCAAGGCACTCCAGGTGATTCCAGACAAGGCAATGCTAGGCAAGGCATTTCCTGTCAAGGCAATTCCAAGCAATTCCATGCACAGCAATTCCAGGCAAGGCAATTATCCCAGGGAAGGCAAAGTAAGGCATTTATTTCAAATAAGGCAATACAAGGCGATTCCAGGCAAAGCAAGGCCAGGCCAGGCAAGGCAAGGCAATTTCTGGCAATTCTAAAAAAGGAAGTATTAGGCAATTCCAGGCAAGTCAATTCCAGCTAAGAAAACTCCAGGCGAAGCAATTCCTGGCAACGCAATTCCAGGCAAGGCAAATCCAGGCAAGGCAATTCAAGGCAATGCAATTACAGTCAAGACAATTACAGAAAATTCCAGGCAATTCCAGGCAAGGCAATTTCAGGCAATGCAATTTCAAACAATTCCAGGCAAGACAATTTCAAGCAAGGCAATTCCAGGCAAGGCAAGACCAGAAACTGCTATTCCAATCAAGACAATTTCAGGCAAAATAATTACAGGAAACTGCAAAAAAGGCAATTCCAAACAAGGCAATTCCAGGCAAAAATCTTTAGGCAATTCCAGGTAAGGCAATTCCAGGCAAGACAATTCCACGCAATTCCAGTCAAGGCAATTTTTGCCAATGCAATTTCACACAATTCCAGGCAAGTCAATTTTAGGCAAGGTAATACCATGCAGGGGAATTTCAGGAAATTTCAGACATGACAATTCCAGGCAAGGCAATTACAGGCAATTCCAGAAAGGGCAACTTCAAACAAGGAAATTTCAGGCAATTCCAGGAGCGACAATTTTTAGAAAGGCAATTTTAGGCAAGGCAATTCCATTCAATTCCAGGCAAGTCAATTACAAGAAATTCCAGGCAAGGCATTTCCTGGCAAAGCAATTCGAAGCAATTCCAGGCAAGGCAATTCTAGGCAATTTCTAAAAAGGAAATTTCACACAAGTAAATTCCAGTCAATTCCAGACATGACAATTCCAGGCAAGACCATTGCAGTCAATTTCAGGCAAGGTATTTTCAGTCAAGGCCATTCCAGGTAGGGAATTTCAGGCAAGGCAATTACAAAAAAATCCAGGCAAGGCAAATTTAGGCAACGCAATTCCAGGCAATTCCTGGCAAGGTAATCCTGGCAATGCATTTACAGGCAATTCCAGAAAAGAAAATTCCAGGCAATGCAATTCCAGGCAATTTCAGGCAAGGCAATTCCAGGCAATTTTATTCAAAGCAATTTTTGGGAAGGCAATTCAAAGCAACTCCAAGCAAGGCAATTCCAGTCAAGGCAATTGCAGGCAATTCCAGGGGAGGCAATTTCAGGCAATTCCAAACAAGGCAATTCAAGGCAAAACAATTCCAGTCAAATCCAGGCAAGGTAATTCCTGGCAAGGCAACTCCAATCAATTCCAGGCAAGGAAACTCCAGGCATTTTTAATCAAGGCAATTTCAGGCAATTCCATGCAAGCCAAATATTCTAGGAAAAACAGGTAAGCAATTATTCTAGGCAAGGCAATGCAAGGCAAGGCAATTTTAGGCAATTCTAGGCAAGGCAAAACCAGGCAATTCCAGGCAAGTCAATTTGAGGTTAGTCAGTTCCAGGTAAGGCAATTACAGTCAATTCCACGCAATTCCAGGTAAGGACATTACAGGCCATGTAATTCCAGGCAAGGCAATTCCAGCCAAGAAAAATCCAGACAAGTCTATTTCTATCAAAAAACATCCAGGCAAGAAAATTCCAGAAGATTCCAGTCAAGTCAATTGTAGGCAAGGAAATTAAAGGCAAGGCAATTCCTGCCAATTCCAAACAAGGGAATTCCAGGCAGGGTAATTCCTGGCAATTCTAATCAAGGCAATTCCAGGCTATTCCAGGCAAGACAATTATTCCAGGCAATGCATGGCAAGGCAATTATTCCAGGCAAGGCAAGGCAAAGCAAACAAGGCAATTCCAGGCAAAGCAATGGCAGATAAGGCAAATCCAGGACAGTCAAGAAAAGGCAAGGCAATTCCAGGCAATTCTAGGCAAGGCAAAACCAGGCAATTCCAGGCAAGGCAATTCCAGGCAAGGCAATTAAAATCCAGCCAGTTACAGTGAAAGCAATTCGAGGCAATTCCAGTCAATTTCAGGCAAGGCAATGCCAAGCAATGTAATTCCAGGCAATTCCAGGCAAGGCAATTCCAGGCAAGGCAATTATTCCAGGCAATTAAAGGCAAGTCAAACAGGGCAATTCCAGGCAAAGCAGGGCAAGATAAGGCAAATCCAAGCGAGGCAAGACAAAAACAGGCAATTCCAGGCAAGTCAATTCCACGTAAAAGAATTCTAGGCAAGGCAATTCCATTCAACGCAATTCCAAACATGGCAATTGAAAGGAAGGCAATTACAGTCAAGGCAATTAGAGGCAATTCCAGGCAATTTCAGTCAAGGCGATTCCAGTCAATTTCAGGCAAGGCGATTCCAAGCAAGCTAATTTCATGCAATTCCAGAAAAGGCAATTCCACAAAACTCCAGGCAAGGCAATTTTAGGAGAAGCGATTCCAGTCAATTACAGACAAGGCAATTACAGACATGGCAACTCCAGGTGACTCCAGACAAGGGAATTCCAGGCATGGCAATTCCATGCAATTCCAGGCAAGGAATTTCCTGGCAAGGCAATTCCAGGCAATTCCAGGCCAGGATATACCAGGAATCGCCAGTCCAGGCAATTCCAGGCAAGGATATTCCAGGAATGGCCAATCCAGGCAATTCAACGAAAGACAATTTCAGGCAAGGCAATTATGAGCAATTCCAAAAAACGCAATTTTAGGCAAGGTAATTCCAGTAGATTCCAGGCAAGGCAATTAAAGGCAAGGCAACTCCAGGTGGTCACAAGCAAGGCAATTCCAGGCAAGGCATTTTCTGTCAAGTCTATTCCAAGCAATTCCAGGCAAGGCAATTCCAGGCAAGAAAATTATTTCATGCAAGGCAAGGTAAGGCGATTATTCCAGGCAAGACAATTCCAGGCAAAGAAAGGCAAGGCAACTCAAAGCAAGAAAATTTCAAACAAGGCAAGGCCAGGCAAGGCAACATCAGGCAATTTTAAACAAGGCAATATCAGGCAATTCCAGGGGTCAATTCCAGGTAAGGCAATTCCAGGCAAGGCAATTTCAGGCAAGGCGAATCAAGGCAAGGCAATTACAGGCAATGCAATTTCAGGAAATGCAAGTCCAGGCAAGGCAATTAAAGGCAAAACAATTCCAGGCAAGGCAAGGCAAAAAAGGCAATTTTAGGCAAAACAATTCCAGGCATTTTCAAGCAAGGCAATTCCAGACAAGGAAAGGTTAGGCAAGGCAATACCAGGCAATTCTAAATAAGACAATATCAGGCAACACCAGTCAGGTCAATTCCAGGTATGGCAATTCCAGGCAAGGTAATTCCAGGCAATAAAATTTCAGGCAAGGGAATACCAGGCAAGGTAATTACAGTTAAGGAAATTTCAGGCAATTACAGGCAATTCCGTGCAAGGCAATTTTAGGTAATTCAATTCCAGGCAATTCTAGACAAGGCAACTAAAGGCAAAACAATTCCAGTCAAGGCAAGGCAAGAAAAGGCAATTCCAGGCAAAACAAATTTAGGTAAAAAAATTACAGGCAATTGCAGTCAAGGCAATACCAGGCAAGGCAACTCTAGGCAATTGCAGGAAAGGAAATTTCAGGCAAGAAAATTCCACACATGGCAATACTAGGCGATTTCAGGCAAAACAATACCAGGCAGGAAAATTCCAGGCAAATTCAGGCAAGGTAATTTCAGGGAAGGCAATTTCAGGCAATTCCAAACAAGGCAATTCCAGGCAAGGCAATTCCAGGAAACTCCAGGGAAGGCAATTTTTGGGGAAGAAATTCCAGTCAATTCCAGGCAAGGAAATTCCAGGCCAAACAACGCCAGGCAATTGCAGGCAAAGCAATTGCAGGCAAGGCAATTCCAGGCAAGGCAATTCCAGGCAAGAAAATTCCACGCAAGGCATTACTAGGCTATTCTATGCTAGGCAATACCAGGCAAGTCAATTCCAGGCTATTACACAAAAGGTAACTCCAGTCAAGGCAATTCTGGGCAAATCCAGGCAAGTCAATTCTGGACAAGGCATTTCTAGGCAATTTTAAGCAAGACAATTCCAGGCAAGAAAATTCCAAACAATTCCAGACAAGGCAATACCAGGCAAGGTAATTCGAGGCAATTCAAGGCAAGGCAATTCCAGGCAATTTCAGGCAAAGCAATCAAAGCCAACAAAATTCCAGGCAATTCCAGGCAAGGCAATTCAAGGCAAGGCAATTCTAGGCATCTTTAGGCAAGGCAATTCCAGAAAAACAAATTCCAGGCAATTCCAGGCAAGGCAATTCCAAGAAATTTCAGGCAAGGAAATTTCAGGCAAGAAAATTGCAGGCAATTATAGGCAGGGCTAGGCAATTCCAGGCAAGGAAATTCCCTCAAGGCAAATCCAGGCAAGGCAAATCCAGGCAAGGCATTTTCAGGCAATTCCCAACAAGGCAATTCCAGGAAAGGCAATTCCAGGCAAAGCAATACCAGGTAAGGCAATTTGAAGCGATTCCAGGCAGGGCAATTCCAAGCAATTCAAGGCAAGGCAATTCCATTCAAACCAATTATTCCAGGCAAAGCAAGGTGAGGCAATTATTCCAGTCAAGGCAATGCAAAGCAATTCCAGGCAAAGCAAGACAAGGCCAAGGAAAGAAGGCCAATTTCAGGCAAGGTGAGGCCAGGCAAGGAAATTCCAGGCAATTCTAAACAAGGCAATATCAGGCAATTCCAAGCAAGTCAATTAAAGGCAAGGCAATTCCAGGAAAAAAAACTCCACGCAAGGCAATACTAGGAAACTCCAGGCAAGACAATACCAGGCAAGTCAATTCCAGGCTATTACAGTCAAGGCAATTCCAGGGAAGGCAATGTCAGGCAATTGTAAATAAGGCAATTTTAGTTAAGGCAATTCCAGTCAAGGCAATTCCAGGCAAGGCTTTTCAAGGATATTCCAAGCAAGGCAATTTCAGGCAATGCAATAACAGGCAAGGCAATATCAGGCCAGGCAACTCCAGGTAAGAAAATTCCAAATAATTCCAGGCAAATCAATTCCAGCCAAGGCAATTTCAGCCAAGTCAATTTCAGGCAATTCCAGAGAAGGCAATTCCTAACAATTCAAATGAAGGCAATTCTAGTTAATTTCAGGCAATGCAATTATTCCAGGCAATGCAAGGCCAGGCAATTATTCCAAGCAAGGTAAGGCAAAGCAAGGCAAGGCAATTCCAGGGAAAGCAAGGCAAGGCAAGGCAAAACAAGGCCAGGCAAGGCAATTCCAGGAAATTCTAAAGAAGGCAATATCAGGCAATTCCAGGAAAGTCAACTACAGGTAAGGCAATTCCAGGCAAGGCAATTTCATGCAAGGCAAGACAAGGAAAGGCAATTTCAGGCAAGGAAATTCCAGGCAAAACAATTCCAGGCAATTCCAGGCAAGGCAATTCCAGTCAAGGCAATTCCAGAAAATTAAAGGCAATGCAATTTCAGACAAGGCATTTCCAGGCAATTCCCACAAGGCAATTCTAGGCAAGGCAATACCAGGCAAGACAATTCGAGGTAATGCCAGAGAAGGAATCTCCAGGCAACTCCAGACAAGAAAATTCCAGGCAAAAAACTTTAGGCAATTTCAGGTAAGGCAACTCCAGGGGAGGCAAATTCACACAATTCGAGGCAAGGCAATTCCTGCCAATGGAATTTCAGGCAAGTCCAGGGAAGGCAATTCCAGGCAAGAGAATTCCAGGCAATTCCACACATGGCAATTCCAGGCAAGGAAATTTCAGACAATTCCAGAGAAAACAATTCTAGAGAAAGCAATTCCAGGCAATTCCAGGAGAGGGAATTCCTGGCAAGGCAATTTTTCAGAAGGCAAGTCCAGGCAATTCCATGCAAGGCAAGTCCAGGCGAGGCAATTCCAAGAAATTCCAGGAAAAGCAATTTCCGGCAAGGCAATAACAGGCAATTCCAGGCAAGGTAATTTTAGGCTAGGCAAATACAGGCAAGGGAATTCCAGGCAAGGCAATTACAAGCAATTCCAGGCAAGGCAAATCCAGGCAACGCAATTTCAGACAATTCTCGGGAAGGCAATTCCAGGCAAGGCAATTCCAGGCAAGCCAATTCCAGGATAGAAAATTCCAGGCAATTCCATGCATGGCAATTCCAGGCAATTCCAAGCAAGGCAATTAGAGGCAAGGCAATTTTAAGAATTTCCAGGGAAGGCAATTCCAGGTAAGGCAATTCCAGGTAAGGCAATTTCAGGCATTCCAGGCAATGCAATTCCAGGCAATTCCAGGCAAGGCAATTCCTGGCAAGAATACTCCAAGCAATTTCCAGGAAGGCAATTCTAGGTAAGGCAATTCTAGGCAAGAAAATTTCAGGCAATTCCAGGCTTCGAAATTCCAGTTAAGCTCATTCCAGGAAAGTTCAGATAATTCAATTCTAAGCAAGGAAATTCCAGGCTTTGAAATTCCAGTTAAGCTCATTCCAGGAAATTCCAGGTAATTTAATTCTAAGCAAGGCAATTCCAGAAGAAGCAATTAATGGCAAGGCAATTCAAGTCAAGGCAATTTCCAGCAATTCAAGTCAAGGCAATTCCAAACTAAAAAATTACAGGCAAGGCAATTCCAAGCAAGGTGATTCCAGGCAAGGCAACTCCAGGCAATTCCAGGCAAAACATTTTTTGGCAATTCTAATCAAGGCAATTCCAGACAATTCAAGGCAAGGTAAATATTTCAAGTAATGCAAGGCAGAGCAATTATTTTATTCAAGGCAAGGCAAAGCAATTCAAGGAAATTGCAGGCAAAGAAAGGCAAGGCAAGGCAATTCCAGGCAATTCTAGGCAAGGCAAAACCATGCAATTAAAGTAAGTCAATTACAGATGAGGCATTTCCAGGCAAGGCAATTCCCGGCAACTCCAGACAAGGCAATTCCAGGTAAGGCAATTGTAGGCAAGGCTATTCCACGCAATTCCAGGCAAGGCAATTCTAGGCAAGAATATTCCATGCATGGCAATACTCAGCTATTTCAGGCAAACCAATATCAGGCAATACAATGCCAGGCAATTTCAGGCAAACCAATATCAGGCAAAACAATTCCAGGCAAGGCAATTCCAGGCAGGTTAATTCCAGGAAGGGCAATTCTTGGCAAGGCAATTCAAGGCAATTCCAGGCAAGGCAATTCCAAGCAATTCCAGGCAAGACAATTCCAGGCCAGGAAATTCCAGGCAATTCCAGGCAAGGTAATTCCAGGCAAAATATTTTCACACAAGGCAATTCCGGGCAAGAAAATATCAGGCAAGGCAATTACAGGAAATTTTAGGAAAGGCAATTTCAGGCAACGGAATTCCAGGCAATTCCAGGCAATGCAATTGCAGGCAAGGCAATTCCAGGCAATTTCATGGAAACAATTTTGGTGAATCAATTAAAGTGAACTTTAGGGAAGGCAATTCCAAGCAAGAAACTACAGGTAATTCCAGGCCAGGCAATCCTGGCAAGACAATTCCAAGCAATTTCCAGCAAGGCACTTCTAGGTAATTCAACTCTAGGCAAAAATTTGCAGGCAATTCCAGGCTTCGCAATTCCAGTTAAGCTCATTCCAGGAAAGATCAGGCAATTCAATTCTAAGCAAGGCAATTTCAGGCAATTCCAGGCAAGGCGATTATTCCAGGCAATGCAAGGCAAGGCAAAGCAATTTAAAAAAAATCCAGGCAAAGAAAAACAAGGCAAGGCAATTCCAGGCAATTCTAGGAAAGTCAAAATCAGGCAATTAAGGGAAAAAGAATTGCACATAAAGTAATTCCAGGCAAGACAATTCCAATCAAGGCAATTTCAGGCAAGACATTTTAAGGCAAGGCAATTCCAGGCAATTTCAGGAAAGGCAATGAGAGGCAAGGCAATTCCAGGCAAGACAATTCCAGCCATGACAATTTCAGGCAATTGCAGGCAAGGCAATTAAAGGCAAGCGAATTTCAGGCAAGAAAATTCCACACAAAGCAATTTCAGGAAATTCTAGTCAAGGCAATACCAGTCACGGCAATTATGGAAAATTACAGGAAAAACAATATCAGGTAAGACAATTACACAGAATCCCAGGCAAGGCAATTTCAGACAAGGCAATTCCAGGGAATGTCAGGCAAACAATTTTTGGCGGGGCAATTCCAGCCAATTTCAGGCAATTCCAGGCAAGGAAGTTCCAGGCAAGGCAACTTCAGATAAATCCAGGCAAGTCAATTCCAGGCAAGGCAATTCCTGGCAAGGCAATTCAAAGCAGTTCCAGGCAAGATAATTCCAGGCAAGGCAATTCTAGGCAAGGGAATTTCAGGCAATTCCCCGCAAGGCAATTCCAGACAAGGCAATTCCAGGCAATTTCAGGCAATATAATTATTCCAGGCAATTCAAGGCAAGGCAATTATTCCAGGCAAGGTAAGACAAAGCAAGGAGAGGCAATTTCAGGAAACACAAGGCAAGTTCAGGGAAATCCAGGCAAGGCAAGACAAGGCAAGAAAATTCCAGGCAATTCTAGCAAGGTAAAACCAGGCATATCCAGGCAAGTATACTCTACATAAGGCAATTCCAGGCAAGGCAATTGAAAGCAAAACAATTACAGTGAAGGCAATTTCCTGCAATTCCAGGCAATTTCAGGCAAGGAAATTTCAGGGAAGACAATTCCAAGCAGGGTAATTCCAGACAATTCCAGGCAAGGCAATTCCAGGCAACCCCAGGCAAGGCAAATAAAGGCGAGGCAATTACAGTCAATTCCCGGCAAGGCAATTCCAGGCAAGGCAATTGAAAGCAAGGCAATTACAGTGAAGGCAATTCCAGGCAATTTCAGGCAAGGAAATTTCAGGGAAGACAATTCCAAGCAAGGTAATTCCAGGCAATTCCAGGCAAGGCAATTCCAGGCAACCCAAGACAAGGCAAATAAAAGCCAGGCAATTACAGTCAATTCCCGGCAAGGGAATTCCAGGCAAGGCAAATCCAGGTAATTTCATACAAGGCAAATTCAGGCAAAACAATTTCAGACAATTCCAGTCAAAGCAATTTCAGGCAAGGCAACAACAGTTTATTTCAGGAAAGGCAATTCCAGACAAGGCAATTCCAGGCAAGGCAATTTCAGGAAAGGAATGGCCAAGCAAAACAATTCCAGGCAATTCTAAACAAGGCAATATCAGGCAATTCCAGGCAAGTCAATTCCGGGTAAGGCAATTTCAGGCATAGCAATTCCAGTCAAGGAGATTTCAGGCAAGGCCATTAAAGGCAAGACAATTAAATTCAAGGCAATTCCAGGCAATTCCTGGCAATTCCAGGCAAGGCAAATCCAGGCAAGGCAATTCCAGGCATGGCAAGGCAAGGAAAGGCAATTCCAGGCAAGGCAATTTTACTAAAAATAATTCCAGGCAATTACAGTCAAGGCAATTCCAGGCAAGGCAATTCCACAAAATTTCAGGCAAGGTAATTTCAGGCAAAATAATTCTATGCAATGCAATACTAGGCGATTCCAGGCAAGAAAATACAAGGCAAGACAATTCAAGGCAATTCCAGGCAAGTCAATTTAAAAAAAAAAAAAACAATTTTTGCCAATTCCAGGCAAGGCGATTCCAGTCAAGGCAATACCAGGAAGTTCCATGCAAAACAATTTCATAGAAGGCATTTCCAGGCAATTCCAGGCAAGGCAATTCCAGAAAATTCCAGGCAAGGCAATACCAGGCAAGGCAATCCGAGGCAATTCCAGGCAATTCCACGCAAGGCAATCCCAGGGAATTTCAGCCAAGGCAATTTCAGGCAAGGCAATTCAAGTCAACTCGAGGAAAGTCAATTTCAGGCAAAAAAACTCCCGGCAATCCCAGTTAAGGCAATTCCAGGCAAGGCAATTTCAGGCAAGGCAATTAAAGCTAACTCCAGGAAAGGCAATTCCAGGCAAAAAAACCACAAAACTCCAAGCCATTCAAGGTAAGGCAATTCCAAATAGGCAATTCCACAGAATTCCAGGCAAGGGAATTTCTGCCAACTCAATTTGAGGCAATTCCAGACAAGGCAATTCCAGTCAAAAGCATTCCAGGCAATTCCAGACATGGCAATTTCAGGCAAGGCATTTTTCAGGCAATTCCACAAAAGACAATTCAAGACCAGGCAATTCCAGGCAATTTCAGAAAAGGCAATTCCTGTCAAGGCAATTTTAGGCAAGGTAATTGCAGGAAATTCCACGCAAGGCAAGTCCAGGCAAGGCAACTCCAAAAAATTCCAGGCTTCGTAATTTCCGGTAAGGCAATTATTTCAGGAAAGCCAAGGTAAGGTAATTATTCCAGGCAAGGCAAGGCATGGAAATTACAGGAAAGGCAGATCCACAAAATTTTAGGTGATTCCAGGCAAGACAATTTTAGGCAATGCAATTCCAGGGAATTCCAGGTAAGGAAATTCCAAGCAAGAAAATTCTAGGCAAGGTAATTCCAGGCAAGGCAAGGCAAGGAAAGAAAATTCCAGGCAAGCCCATTCCAGAGAAAAAAATTCCAGGCAATTGTAGGGAAGGCAAATTTGGGCAAGGCAATTTTAGTCAATTCCAGGTAAGGCAATTTCAGTTAAGAAAATTCCATGCAAGGCAATAATAGGCGATTCCAGACAATGCAATTCCAAGAAAGGCAATTCCAGACAATTCCAGGCAAGGCAATTATAGGGAAGGCAATTTCAGGCAATTCCGGCAAGGCAATACCAGACAAGGCAATTCCAGGCAATTCCAGGCAAGGCAATACCAGTCAAGAAAATTCGAGGCAATTCAGGCAATTCTACACAAGAAAATTTCAGCCAACGCTATTCCAGGCAAGGCAATTTCAGGCAACTCCTGGCAAGGCAATTTCAGGCAAAAAAAACTCCAAGCAATTCTAGGTAAGGCAATTCCAGGCAAGGCAATTTCTGCCAACCCAATTTCAGGCAATTTAAGGCATACAATTCCAGGCAAGGCAATTTGAGTCCAGGGAATTCCAGAAATTCCATACATAACAATTTCAGGCAAGAAATTCCAGGCATTTCAAGAAAAGCCTATTCCAGACAAGGCAATTACAGGCAATTTTTAAAAAGGCAATTTCATGCACAGCAATTTCAGGAAATGCAATTCCAGGCAAGGCAATTCCAGGCAAGGTAATTCAAAGCAAGGCAAATACAGTCAAGGTAATTACACGCAATTCCAGACAATGCAATTTCAGGCAATGCAATTCCAGGAAATTTTAGAAAAGGCAGGGCAGAAAAAGCAAATCCAGGCAAGGCAATTCCAGGCAAAAAAACTTCAGGCAATTCCAGGCAAGGCAATTTCACAAAATTCCAGGAAAGCCAATTGCTGCCAACGCCATTTTAGGCTATTTGAGGCAAGGCAATTCCCAGGAATTCCATAAAAAAAACATTTTTGGCAAGGCAATTTTAGACAATTCCAGGCAAGGTAATTCCAGGCTAGGCCATTCCAGGCAATTCCAGTCAAGGGAAATCCAGGCAAGGCAATTCAAGGCAATTCCAGGACAGACAATTCCAGGCAAAAAAACTCCAGGCAATTTCAGGTAAGGCAATTCCAGGCAAGGCAATTCCACACAAATCCACCCAAGGCAATTGCTGTCAACGAGATTTCAGGCAATTCCAGGCAAGGCAATTTCATGCAAGGGAATCCCAAACAATTCCAGACATAACAATTCCAGGCAAAGCAATTCATGGCAATTCCAAAAAAGGCAATTCCAGACAATTTCCGGAAAAACAATTTCAATCAAGGCAATTCCGGGCAATTCCACTGAAGGCAAGTCCAGGCAAGAAAATTCCAAGAAATTCCAGGCAAAAAAAATTCTGGAAAGGCAATTACAGGCAATTCCAGGCAAGGTAATTCCAGACTAGGCAATTCCACGCAATTCCAGGAGAGGGAATTTTAGGCAAAGCAATTACAGGCAACTTTAGGCAAGGCAATTCCAGAATAGGAAATTCCAGGCATGACAATTCAAGGCAATTTCAGGCAAGGCAATGCCAGGCAGTTTCAGTCAAGGTAATTCCAGTGAAGGCAATTTTAGGTCATTCCAGAAAAAATATTTCATGCCAGGTAAACCAAGACAAGGCAATTCCAGGCAATTTCATTCAAGGCAATTCCTGGGAAGGCAATTCAAAGCAATTCTAAACAAGGAAATTCCAGGCAAGGCAATTTTAGGCAAGAAAATGTCAGGCAATTCCAATCAAGGCAATTCAAGGCAAGGTAATTCCAGACAATTCAAGGCAAGGCAATTCCAGGCAAGGAAACTTCAGGCAATTCCAGGCAAGGCAACTTCAGGTAATTCCTATCAAGGCAATTCCAGGCAAGCCAATTATTCCAGGCAGGGCAAGGTAAGGCAATTATTCCAGGCAAAGAGAGGCAAGGCAAGGCAAATCGAGGCAAAGCAAGGGAATGCAATGCAAGGCAATTCTAGGCAAGGCTATACCAGGCAATTACAGGGAAGTCAAATCCAGATAAGGCAACTTCAGGCAAGGTAAATCCAGACGAAGCAATTACAGGAAAGGCAATTCTAGGCAAGGTAATTCAAAGTAAGGCAATTACAGTCATGGCAATTCGAGGCAAATCCAGGCAAAACAATTCCATTCAAAGAAATTCCAGAATAGGCAATTTCAGAGAATTCAAGACAAGGCAATTCCAGCCAATGCATTTCCCGGCATGGCTATTCCAGAAAAACAAATTCCAGGCAAATCCAGAGAAGGCAATTTCAAACAAAGAACTCCAGGCAATCCCAGGCAAGATTTTTCCACGCAATTCCAGGCAAATCAATTCCAGGCAGGAAAATTCCACACATGGCAATACTAGGAGATTTCAGGCAAAACAATTCCTGGCAATTCCAGGCAAGAAAATTTCAGGCAATTCGAGCAATGCAATTTTCATCATGGCAATTCCAGGCAATTTCAGGCAAGGCAATTCCAGGCAAGGCAATCCCAGGCAACTTTAGGCAAGCGAATTTTAGGCGAGTCAATTCAAGTCAATTCCAGGCAAGGCAATTCCAGTCAAGGCAATTTCAAACAAGGCAACTCCAGGTCATTCCAGGCAAGGTAATTCTGGGTAATGCAATTCCAGACACGGAAATCCCAGGGAATTTCAGGCAAGTCAAATTCAGATAAGGCAATTTCAGACGAAGCAATTACAGAAAATGCAATTCCAGGCAAGGAAATTCAAAGAAAGACAATTACAGTCAAGGTAATTACAGGCAATTACAGGCAAAATAATTCTAGGCAAGACAATTCCAGGTAATTCAAGGCAAGGCAATTTCAGCCAATGCAATTCTAGGAAATTCCAGGCAAAGCAAATCCAGGTAATGAAATTCCAGGCAAGAAAATTCCACACATGGCAATACTAGGCGATTTCAGGCAAAACAATACAAGGCAAAACAATTTCAGGCAAGGCAATTTCAGGCAATTCCAAGCAAGGCATTTCCAGTCATGGAAATTCCAGGGAAGGCAATTCTATGCAAGGCATTTCCAGGCAATTCCTGGCAAGGCAATTCCAGGCAAAACAATTCCAGAAAATTCTAGGGAAGGGAATACCACTCAATTCCAAGCAAGTCAAATTTAGAGAAGGCAATTTCAAGCAAGGCAATTCCAGACGAAGCAACTACAGGAAAGGCAATTCCAGGCAAGGCAATTTAAAGCAAGGCAATTCCAGGCAAGACAACTCCAGGTAATTCCAGGCAAGACAATTCCAGGCAAGGCAACTCCAGGCAATCCTCCGCAAGGCAATTCCAGGATATTCCAGGCAAGGCAATTAATGGTAAGGCAATTCCAGGCAATACCACTCAAGGCACTTCCAGGCAATGCAAATCCAGGCAATTCCAGGAAATGCAATTCCTGTAGAAGCAATTCTAGGCTAGAGAATTTCAGGCAATTTTTAACAAGGCAATTTCATTCAATTTCCTGCAAGGCAATTCCTGGAAAGGCAAGTTCAGTCAATTCAGGGTAAGGCAATACCAAAGAATTCCAGGCATGTCCCATCCAGATAAAGCAATTTTAGGTAAGGCAATTTTAGAAATGGCAATTCCAGGCAATTTCAGAAAAGGCAATTCCAGACAAGGCAATTCCAGACAATTCCACTAAAGGCAAGTCCAGGCAAGGCAATTTGAAGAAATTCCAGGCAAGTCAATTTTCAGCAAGGCAATTGCAGGCAATTCCAGGCAAGGGATTCCAGGCAAAACAATTACAGGGAATTCCAGACAAGGTAAATTTTGGAAAGGCAATTAAAGGCCATTCTTGGCAAGTCAAATCCAGGCAAGGCAATTCAAGGCAATTCCGGGAAACGAAATGTCAGGCAAGGCAATTTCTGGCAATTCCAGGCAAGGCAATTTCAGGCAAGGCAATTCCAGTTAAAACAATTCCAGGTAAGGCAGCTCCAGATCATTCCAGGCAAGGTAATTCCAGGCAAGGTAATTCCAGGCAAGGCAATTCCAGGGAATTTTATTCAAGGCCATTCCTGGGAAGGCAATTCCAAGCAATTTCAAGCAAGGCAATTTCAGACAAGGCAACTCCAGGTCATTGCAGGCAATGAAATTCCAAGCAAGGCAATTCCAGGCAATTTCATTCAAGGCAATTCCTGGGAAGGCAATGCCAAGCAAGGCTATTTTAGGCAAGGCAACTCCAGGTAATTCCAATCAAGGAAATTTCAGGCAAGACATTTTTTCCAGGCAAGGCTAGGTAAGGCAATTATCCCAGGCAAAGCAAGGCAAGGCAAGGCAAGGCAATTCCAGGCAAACCAAGGCAAGGAAATTCCAAGCAAAGGAAGGCAATGCAATGCAAGGCAATTCTAGGTAAGGCAATTCTAGGTAAAGCAAAACCAGGCAATGCCTTCCAAGATACATCCAGATAAGGCAATTTCAAGGAAGGCTATTCCAGACGAAGCAAATACAGAAATCTAATTCCAGGCAAGGTAATTCAAAGCAATACAATTACAGTCAAGGCAATTACAGGCAATAACAGGCAATTTCAGTCAAAACAATTCTAGGCAAGGCAATTACAGAAAAGGCAATTCCAGGTAATTGCAGACAAGACAATTCCTGCCCAAGCAATTCCAGGCAATTCCAATCAAGGCAATCTCAGGCAACTCCAGACAAAACAATTCCAGGTAAAAATTCTCCAGGCAACTCCAGGTGAGGCAATTCCAAACAAGGCTATTTCATTCAATTCCAGGCAAGGAAATTCCACACATGGCACTTCTAGGCGATTTCAGGCAAAATAATACCAGGCTAAACAATTCCTGGTAATTCCAAGCAATGCAAGAAAATTTCAGGCAAGGCAATCCCAGTAATGGCAATTCCAGGCAATTTTAGGCAAGGCAATTTCAGGCAAGGCATGTCCAGGCAATTCCAGACAAGGCAAAACAGAGAAGGCATTTCGAGGCAATTCCAGGCAAGGGAATTCCAAAAAAATGATTCCAGGTAATTTTATGCAAGGCAGTTCCAGCCAAGGTAATTCCAGTCAATTAAAGGCAAGGCAATTCCAGGAAAGGCAACTTCAGGTGATTCCAGACAAGGCAATTCTAGGCAAGGCAATTCCAGGCAATACCAGGCAAGGCATCTCCTGGCAAGGCAATAACAAAATATTCCAGGCAAGGCAATTCCAGGGAAGACAATTATTCTAAGCAAGCAAGGTAAGGTAATTATTCCAGGCAAGGCAATTACAGTCGAGGCAATTACAGGGAATTACAGGCAAGGCAATTTTAAGCAATGCAATTCCAGGCAATTCCATGCAAGGAAATTCCAGGCAAGGCAGTTCCAGGCAAAATAATTCAAGGCAAGGCAAGGCAAGGAAAGGGAATTCCAGGAATGTCCATTACAGGCAAAATAATTTCTGGCAATTGCAGGCAAGGCAATTCCAGGCAATTCCAGGCAAAAGAATTTCAGGCAATTCCAGGCAAGGCAATTCCATGAAAGAAAATTCCACACAAGGCAATGCTAGGCGATTCCATGCAAGGCAATAGCAGGCAAGGGAATTCCAGGCAAGGCAATTATAGGGAAGAAAATTTCAGGCACTTCCAGGCAAGGCAATTTTAGTCAAGTCAATTCCAGGCAACTCCAGGCAAAAAAATTCCAGACAAGGCATTTCCAGGCAATTCAAGGCAAGGCAATTCCAGACAATTCAAGGCAAGGCAACACCAGGCAAGGCAATTCGAGGCAATTCCAGGCAAGGCAATTTCAGGCAAGGCAATTCCAGGCAAGGGAATTTCAGGCAATTCCAGACATGGCAAGTCAAGGCAAAAAAATTCCAGGCTATCCCAGGAAAGGCAATTACAGACAAGGAAATCTCAGGCAATTCCTGGAAAGGCCATTTCTGGCAAGGCCATTTTATTCAAGACAATTCCAGGCAAGGGAACTCCAAGAAATTCCAAGCAAGGCAATTTCCGGCAAGGCAATTCCAGGCAAGGGAATTTCAGGCAATTTCAGACATGGCAAGTCAAGGCAAGGAAATTCCAGGCAACTCCAGGAAAGGCAATTTTAGACAAGGCAATCTCAGGCAATTCCTGGACAGTCCATTTCTAGAAAGGCCATTTTATTCAAGGCAATTCCAGGCAATTCCACTAAAGGCAATTCCAAGCAAGGCAATTCCAAGCAGGGCAATTTCCGGCAAGGCAATTCCAGGGAATTCCATGCAAGGTACTTCCAGGCTATGCAATTCCAGGCAAGGGAATTCCAGACAAGTTAATTACAGGCAATTACAGGGAAGGCAAATCCAAGCAAGGTAATTCCAGGCAATTCCCGGCTAGGCAACTCCAGGCAAGGCAATTCCAGGCAATTTCAGGAAAGGAAATTTCAGGCAAGGCAATTTCAGGCAATGTCATGCAAGGCAATTTCAGAAAAGACAATTCCAAGAAGCCTGAAATTGCGTTGCCTGTAATTGGCTGTAATTGCCTGAAATTATCCTGAATGCAATTGCCTTGCCTTAAATTGCATGTCCTGGAATTGCTTTTCCTGGAATTGCATTACCTGAAATTGACTTGCCTGGAATTGCCTGGAATATTTTTGCCTGGAATTTAGTTTCCTGGAATTGCCTTGGCTGGAATTGCCTTGAATGGAATTTCCTGGACTTGCCTTGAATGGAATTGCCTTGCCTTGCCTTGCCTTGCCTTATCTGAAATTGCCTTGCCTTGCCTTGCTTTGCCTCGAATTGCCTTGCCTTGCCTTGTTTGCACTTCCTGGAAAAATTGCCTTGCATTGCCATGCCTAAAAAATTTTCCTTGTCTGGAATTAACTGACCTGGAATGACCTGGAATTGCCTTGCATAAAATTGCCTGGAATTTTCTTTCCTCGAATTTCCTTTCCTGGAATTGCCTGTAATTCCCTTTCCTGAAATTGCCTTTCCTGGAATTGCCTTACCTAGAATTGCCTTGGCTGGAATTGCCAGAAATTTACTTGCCTGGAATTGCCTTTCCAGAGATTGCCTTTCCTGGAATTGCCTGGTATTGCGTTGCTTGGAATTGCTGTGCCTGAAATTTCCTAAAATTGCCTTGCCAGAAATTGTCTTGTGTAGAGTTGCCTGGAATGGCCTTGCCAGGAATTGCCTTGCTGAAATTGCCTGGAATTGCATTGCCTGGAATTCCCTTGCATGGAATTGCCTGGAATTATTTGCCTGGAATTGCCTTGCATGGAATTGCCTGGAATTGCCTTCCCTGGAATTGCCTTGCCTGGAATTGCCTGGATTTGCCTTGTCAGAAGTTGTTTTGCCTGGAATTGAATGAAAATGCCTTGCCTAAAACTGCATTTTTTGGAATTGCCTGGAACTGCTTTGCCTGGAATTTCCTTGCCTGGAATTGCCTGGAATTGTTTTGCTTGGGATTGCTTTGCCTGGAATTTTATCGAATTGCCTTGCCTGGTATTGCCTTGCCTTGAATTGCCTAAAATTGCCTTGTGTGAAATTTCCTTTATTGGAATTGCCTTGCCTGTAATTGCTTTTCCATTAATTGTCTTGCTTGGAATTGCCTAGAATAAAATTTTCTCTAATTGCCTTGACTGGAATTGTCTTGCCTGTAATTGCCATGCCTGTAATTTTCTGAAATTGTTTTACCTGGAATTGCCCTGCCTGGAATTTCCTGGAATTGCCTTACCTGGAATTGCCTTGCCAGGAATTGCCTTGACTGGAATTATTTTGCCTGGAATTGCCTAGCCTGTATTTGCCTTAGGTAAAGTTGCCTGGAATTGCCTTTGTAGGAATTGCCTTGCCTGGAATTGACTGGAATTGCCTTGCCGGGAATTACCTGCAATTACCTTGCCTGGAATTGTCTTCCTTGGAATTGCCTTGCCTGTAATTTTCTTGACTGGAATTGCCTTGATTATTAGCCTTGCCTTGACTAGCCTTTCCTTGCCTGGAATTACTTGCCTCGAATTGCCTGGAATTGTCTGGAAATGCTTTGCCTATAATTTCCTTGCCTGGTATTGCCTAGAATTGCCTTGCCTGGAATTGCCTTGCCTGAAGTTGCCTGGAATTCACTTGCTTGAATTTGCCTTTAATTCCCTTGCCTGGAATTGTCTTGCCTAAAATTACTTGAAATTTCCGTGCCTTTAAGTGCCTTTCCTGGAAATGCCTGGGATTTTTTTGCCTCAAAATGTCTTGCCTGGTATTGCCTGGAATTGCATTGCCATTAATTGCCTTGTGTCGAATTGTTTGGAGTTGCCTTTCATGGAATTGTCTTGCATGGAATTTCCTGGAATTGTCACCCCTGGAATTGCCTTGCATGGAATTCCCTGGAACTGCCTTGACTGGAATTGCCTTGCCTTGAATTGCCTGAAGTAACCTTGCCAAAAATTTCTTTGTCTAAAATTATCTGGAAATGCCTTGCCTGAAATTGCCTTTCCTGAAATTGCCTATAGTTGCCTTGCCTGTAATTGCCTTGCCTGCAATTGCCTGTAATTTTCTTACCTCGAATTGCCTGGCCTGGAATTGCCTTGCTTTGCCTTGTGTTGCCTAAAATTGCCTTGCCTGAAATTTCCATGGCTGGAATTGCCTTGCCTTGACTTGCCTTGCCTGGAATTGCCTTGCTTGGAATATATTTGCCTAAAATTGCCTGGAATAGCCTTGCCTGGAATTGCGTTGAATAAAATTGCCTGGACTTGCCTGAAATTGTTTTGAATGTTATTGCTTTGCCTTGAATTTCCATGCCTGGAATTGCCATTCCTGGAATTGCATTACCTGGAATTGACTTGCCTGGAATTTCCTTACCTAGAATTGCCTTTCCATGCCTGGAATTGCCTTGTCATAAGTTGCCTTGCCCAGATTGCCTTGCCTGAAATTTCCTGGAGTTGCCTTGCCTAAAATTTCCTTGCCTGAAACTGTCTGGAAATGCCTTTACTGGAATTGCCTTACCTTAAATTGCCTAGGGTTGTTTTGCATGGAATTGCCTTGCCTGGAATTGCCTTGTCTTGCTTCGTATGGAATTGCCTTGCATGGAATTGCCTTGCCTGAAGTTGCCTGGAATTGCCTTGCCTGAAATTGCCTTGCTGGGAATTGCCTTGCCTGGAATTGCATTACCTGGAATGAACTTTCCTGGAATTGCCTGGTATTTCCTGGCCTAAAAGTTTTTGGAATTGCCTTGCCTGGAATATTTTTGCATTGCCTTGCCTTGCCTGGAATTGCCTGAAATTACCTTGCCTGAAAGTGCCTTTTTGGAAATGTTTGGAATTGCCTTGTTTGGAACCGCCTTGCCTGGAATTGCCTGGAATTGCCTTTCTATTAATTACCTTGCCTGGAATTGACTGGAATTGCCTTGTCTACAATTGCCTGGAGTTGCCTTGCCTGGAATTGTTCTGTGTAACCATACCTTGCCTAGAATTGCTTTGCCTGGAATTCCCTCGACTGGGATTGCCTTGCCTAGCCTTGCCTTGCCTGAGATTGCCTGGCCTAATATTGCCTGGAATTCTCTTGCCTTGCCTTGCCTCACCTTGCCTTGCTTTGCCTTTCCTGGAATAATTATTTTGCCTTGCCGGGAAATATTGCCTTGCCTGGAAATATTGCCTTGCCTAAAGTTATCTGGCCTGGAGTTGCCTAAAATTGCCTTGATTGGAATTGTCTGGAATTTCCTTTCCTGAAATTTCTTTTTTTTAAAATTGATTGAAATTACCTTGCCTGGAATTGCCTTTCCTTATATTGCCTGGAGTTGAATTTCATGGAATTGCCTTGATAGAATTTGCCTGAAAAAGCCTTGCCTGGAATTGCCTTGCATGAAGTTGCTTGGAATTGCCTGGAATTGCCTTGCCAGGGATTGCCTTGCCTGGAATTGCCTGGAATTGCTTTGTCTGAAATTGCCTTGCCTAGAATTGCCTGGAGTTGTTTTAACTGGATTGCATTGCCTGGAATTTTCTAAAATAAACTTGCCTGGCATTGCCTTTCCTGGAATTGCCTAGAATTGCCTTGCATTAAATTTTTTTGACTGGAATTGCCTGGAATGGCCTAGCATAGAATTGCGTTGCCAGGAATTGGTTGGTATTGCCTTGCCTGGAATTGTTTTGCCTGGAATTTTCTAGAAATGCTTTCCCTGGAATGGCCTTACATAAATTTGCCTGAAATTGTTTTGCCAGAAATTGCCTTGCCTGGAATTGCCTTGTCTGGAATTGCCTGGACTGAAATTGCCTTGACTAGCGTTGTCTTGCCTGGAATTTACTTTTTTCAAATTGCCTGGAATTGCCTGGAATTACCTTGCCTGGAATCATGTTACCTGGAATTATCTGGAATTGCCTTGCCTGGAATTGCCTTGCCTAGAATTGCCTGGAATGGCCTTGTGTGAAATTTTTTTGACTTAAATTGCCTTGCCTGGAATTGCTGGAATTACTTTATCTGGAATTACCTTGCCTGGAATTGCCTGGAATTGCGTATCCTGGAATTGGATTGCCAGGAATTGCCTGAAATCGCCTCGCCTGAAATTGTTTTGCCTGGAATTTTCTGAAATTGCTTTGCCTGAAATTGCCTTACCTAAATTTGTTCGGAATTGTTTTGCCAGGAATTACCTTTCCTGGAATTACGTGGAATTGCCTGCAATTTCATTGCCTGTAATTTTCTTTCCTGGAATTGCTTTGCATTGAATTGCCTTGCCTGAAATTGTCTTGACTAAAATTGCCTTGACTAGCCTGGAATTAACGTTCCTGGAATTGCATATAATTGCCTTGCCTGGAATTGCCTTGCATGGAATTGTCTGGAATTGCCTTGCCTGGATGTGCCTGAAATTGTTTTGTGTGAAATTTTTTTGACTAAAATCGCGTTGCCTGGAATTGTCTGCAATTTTATTGCCTGGAATTTTTTTCCTGGAATTGCTTTGCATTGAATTGCCTTGCCTGGAATTGCCTTGACTGAAATTGCCTTGACTAGCCTGGAATTAACGTTCCTCAAATTGTTTATAATTGCCTTGCCTGAAATTGCCTAGAATTGCCTTGCATAAAATTGCCTGCAATTGCACTGCATGGAAGTGTCTTCTGAAAATGCCTGAAATTGCCTTGCCTGGAAATGCCTTGCCTGGAATTGCCTTACCTCAAATTGCCTCGAATTGCCTTGCCTGGAATTGCCATGATTGAAATTGCCTGGAATCGCCTTGCCTGGAATTGCCTTTTCAAAAATTGCCTTGCATAGAATTTTTTAAATGGCCTCGCCTGGAATTGCCTCTCTGGAATTGCCTTGCATAAAATTGCCTGGAATTGCCTTGCCTTGAATTGCCTGGCCTGGAATTGCCTTGATTGGAATTGCCTTGCCTGGAATTTTGTTGCCTGGAATTGCCTTGCCTGGATTTGCCTAAAATTGCCTTGCCTGGAATTCTCTCGAATTGCCTTGCCTAAAATTGCCTTGCCTGAAATTGCCTGGAGTTGCCTAGACTGGAATTGACTTGCCTGGAGTTGCCTTCAATTGCTTTGCCATGAATTTCCTTGCCTGGAATTGCGTGGAATTTCCTTGCTTGCAATTTCCTGGGGTTACTTAACCTGCAATTTCCTTGCCTCAAATTGCCTCAAATTGCCTTGCCTGGAATTTCCTGAAATTTTCTTGCCTGGAATTGCCTTGCCTGGATTTGCCTAAAATTGCCTTGCCTGGAATTCTCTCGAATTGCCTTGCCTAAAATTTCCTTGCCTGGAATTGCCTGGAGTTGCCTAGACTGGAATTGACTGACCTGGAATTGCCTTGAATTGCTTTTCCATGAATTGCCTTGCCTGGAATTGCATGGAATTGCCTTGCCTGCAATTTCCTGGGGTTACCTAACCTGCAATTGTCTTGCCTGGAATTGCCTCAAATTGCATTGCCTGGAATTTCCTGAAATTTCCTTGCCTGGTATTGCCTTATCTGGAATTGCATGGAATTGTCTTGCCTGGTATAGCCTTGCCTGAAATTGCCTGGAATTGCCTTGCTTGGAATTGTTTTTCCTGGAATTGCTTGCAATTGCATTGCATGCATTTGCCTTGACTGGAGTTGCCTGAAATGGCCTTGCCTGGTATTGCTTTGCCTGGAGATGCCTGTAATTGCCTTGTGTAAAATTTTCCTGCCTGCAATTGTTCTGCCTGAATTTCCCTTGCCTGGAATTGCATTGCCTGGAATTTCATTGCCTTGGCTTGCCTGGAATTGCCTTGCCTGAAATTGCATGGAATTGTCTGGAATGTAATTGTCTTGCCTAGAATTACTTTGCCTGGAATTGCCTTGCCTGGAATTGCCTTCCCTGGAATTGCTTTTTTGTAATTGACTAGACTGAAATTGCCTGGTATTGCCTTGTCTATAATTCCCTTGCCTTTTCTTGCCTTGCCTGGAATTGTCTTGCCTTGCTTTTCTTTGCCTGGAGTAGACTTGCCTTGTTTTTTTTTTTTTTTTTTTTTTTTGCCTTGCCTGAAATTATTGCCTTGCCTTGCATTGCCTGGAAAAATTTTCTCGCCTGAAATTTCCTTGCCTGAATTTGTCTATAATAGACTTGCCTGACATTGTCTCGAATTGCCTTGCCTGGAATTGCCTTCAATTGCTTTGCCCTGAATTGCCTTGCCTGGATTTGCATGGAATTGTCTTGCCTGGAATTGCCTTGCCTGCAATTTCCTGGAGTTATCTAACCTAAAATTGCTTTGCCTGGAATTGCGAGGAATTGACTTGCATGAATTTGCTTTGCCTGAAATTACCTTGCCTGGTATTGCCTTTCCTGGAATTGCCTGTAATTGCCTTGCCAGAAATTGCCTTGCCTGGAATATTGTGGAATTTTGTTGCCTGGTATAGCCTTTCCTGGAATTGACTGGAGTTGCCTTGCCTTTAATTGTCTTCCCTAGAATTTCTCGGAATTGCATTGCATAAAATTGCCTTGACTGGAATTGCCTGGAATGGCCTTGCGTAATATATCCTTGCCTGGAGAGGTTTATATTTGCCTTGCATAGAATTTACCTGCCCGAAATTGTTTTATCTGGAATTGCCTTAGCTGGAATTGCCTGGAATTGCCATGCCTGGAATGGCCTTGCTTGGAATTGCCTTGCCTGGAATTGCCATACATGGACTTGCCTGAAATTGCCTTGATTGGAGTTGCCTTGCCAGGAAATGCCTTTTCTGGAATTGCCTGAAATTTCCTTGCAGGGAATTGCCATTTTTGGAATTGCCTGGAATTGCCTTTCCTGGAAATGCCTTGTCTGGAATTTCCTTGCCTGGAATTGCACTACCTTGACTTGCCTGAAATTGCCTTGACTGGAATTGACTTGCCAGAAATTGCCTTGTATTGAACTGCCTGGAATTGCTTTGCTTGGAATTGCCTTGCAAGGTATTGCATTACCTGGAATTGCTGGGAGTTGCCTGGCTTGGAATTGCCTCTAACTGTTTTGCCTAGAATTGCCTTGCCTGGAATTGCCATGCCCAAAATTTCCTTGCCTAGCCTTGTTTTGCCTGAAATTGCCTGGCCTGGAATTGCCTTGCCTTGTTTTGCGTTGCATAGAGTTGCTTTGTCTGGAATTGGCTTCCCTGGAATTGCCTTGCCTTGCCTTGCCTTGGCTTGCCTTCAAATGCGTTGCCAGGAATTACCTTTCCTGGAATTGCCTGGAATTCCCTTGCCTGTAATTGCCTTGCCTGAAGTTGCCTGGAGTAGCCTTACCAGTAATAGCCTTGCCTGCAATTGCCATTCCTGGAATTGCCTTTCCTGGAATTGCCTTGCCTGCAGTCACCTGTTGTTGCCTTGCCTGAAATTGCCTTGGCTAAAATTGCCTGCGATGCCTTGCCTTAATTGATTTTCCTGGAATTGCCTGGAGTTGCCTTGCCTAGAATTGCCTTGACTGGAATTTTCTGCAATTGTCTTGCCTGGAATTACCTTTCCAGGAATTGCCTGGAATTGCCTTGTCTGGAATTGCCTTGCCTGGAATTGCCTGAAATTGCTTTGCCTAAATTGCTTTGCCTTAATTGCTTTGCCTGGAATTACCTGGAGTCACCTTTTCTCGAATTGTCTTGCCTGGAATTCCCTGCAGTTGCCTTGCCTGGAAATGTCTTGACTAGAATTGCCTTGATTGAAATTGCCTAGAGTTGCGTTTCCTGGAGTTGCCTTGCCTGGAATTGCCTGGAGTCGCCCTGCCTAAAATTTCCTTGCCTGAAATTGTCTGAAAATGCCTTGCCTTGAATTGCCTTGCCTTGACTTTCCTGGAATTGCCTAGCCTGGGATTGCCTAAAATTGCATTGCTTGGAATTGCTTTGCCTAGATTTGCCTGGCATTGCCTTGCCTGGAATTGCCTTATATGGACTTGCCTGACATTGCTTTGCCTGGAATTGCCTTGCTAGGAATTGCCTTGGCTAAAATTGCCAGGAACTTCCTTGCTTGGAATTGCCTTGCCTCGATTTTCCTGGAATTGCTTTGCCTGGAATTTTCTTGCCTGGAATTTTCTTGCCTGAAATTCCCTTGCTGGGAGTTTACTGGTATTGCCTTGCCTAAAGTGTCCTTGCCTGGATTTGCCTGGAATTGTTTTGCCTGAATTTGCCTTGCCTGGAATTGTCTTGCCTGGAATTTACTTGCCTGGAATTGTTTTGCTCAGAATTTTCTTGCTGGGAGTTTAGTGGTGTTGCCTTGCCTGGATTTGCCTGGAATTGTTTTGCCTAGAATTGCCTTGCCTAAAATTGCCTTGCATGGAATTGCTTGGAATTGCCTTCCCTGAAATTGTCTGAAATTGCCTTGCCTTGAATTGCCTTGTCTAAAATAGCCCTTCCTGGAATTGCCTTACCTAGCCTTGCCTTGCCTTGCCTTGCCTTGCCTGGAATAGCCTTGCCTGGATTTGTTTGGCCTGGTATTGTCTTGCCTTGCCTTGTCTTGCCTAAAATTGCCTTGCCTGAAATTTCCTTGCATGGAACTTCCTTGCCTGTGTTTGCCTGGAATTGTTTTGTCTGGAATTGTTTAGCCTGGAATTTTCTGGAATTGCCTTGCCTGGAATTTTCTTGCCTGGAGTTTCCTGGTTTTCCTTGCCTGGAATTGCCTTGGCTTAAATTGTCAGAAACTTTATTGCCTGGAATACCTTTGCCTCAAATTTTCTGGAATTTCCTTGCCTGTAATTCTCTTGCCTGGAATTGCCTGGAATTGCCTTGCCTGAAAATTTTCGGGAATTGTTTTGCCTAGAGTTGCCTTGCCTAGATTTGCCTGGATTTGTTTTTCTTGGTATTGCCTTGCCTGGAATTGCCATGAATGAAATTGCCTGGAATTGTTTTACTTGGAGTTGCCTTGCCTGGAATTGCCCGGAATTGCCTTATCTCAAATTGCCTTGCCTGTAATTGCCTAGCCAGGAATTGTTTTGACTGGAATTACCTTAAATTGCCTTGTCTGGAAGTGCGTTGCCCGGAATTAACTGAAATTGCCTTGCCTGGGATTGTCTTGCCTTGCCTTTCCTGGAATTGCCTTGCCTTGCCTTGCCTGAATTACCTTTCATGGAATTGCCTGGAATTACCTTGCCTGGAAGTGCGTTGTCTGGAATTGACTGGAATTGCCTTGTATTGAATTGTCTTGTCTGGAATTGCATTGCTTGAAATTGCATTACCTGGAATTGACTTGCTTGGAATTGCCTGGTATTTTCTTGCCTAAACATGCCTGGAATTGCGTTACCCGGAATTGCTTTGCCTTGCCTGAAATTGCCTTGTCAGAAGTTTCTTTCACTGGAATTGCCCGGAATTGCCTTGCCATCAATTGCCTTGCTTGGAATTTTCTGGAATTGCCTTGCCTGAAATTGCCTTGCCTAGAATTGCCTGGAGTTGCCTTGCCTAAAATTGTCTTGCCTGGAATCGCCTTGCCTAAAATTGTCTTGCCTGGAATTGCCTGGAATTGTTTTGCCTGAAATTGCCTTGCCTAGCCTTTTCTTGCATCGAATTGCTTTGCCTGAAATTGCCTCACCTGGAATTGCCTTGCCTAGCCTTTTCTTGCCTGGAATTTCCTGGCCTGGAATTGCCTTGTCTTCCGTGGAATTGCCTTGCCTGTCATTGGCTTTCGTGAAATTGCCTTGCCTTGGCTTGCCTTGAAATGCCTTGTCCGGAATTGCCTTGCCTGGAATTGCCTGGGGTTTCCTGAAATTGCCTCGCCTGTAATAGCCTTGCCTGGAATTGCTATTCCTGGAATTGCCTTGCCTAGAATTACCTTGCCTGAAATCAACTGGAGTTGCCTTGTCTGGAATTGCCTTGCCTTGGATTTCCTGGAATTGCCTTGCCTTAATTAATTTGCCTGGAATTGGCTGCAGTTCCCTTGCTTGGAATTGCCCGCAATTGCATTGCCTAAAATTGCCTTGCCTGGAATTGCCTGAAATTATTTTGCCTGGAACTGCCTGGAGTTGCCGTGACTAAAATTTTTTGCCTGGAATTGTCTGAAAAATGCCTTGCCTAGAATTGCCTTGCCTGGAGTTGCCTAGAGTTGTTTTGCCTGTAATTGCCTTGAATGAAAATATGTGTAATTTTTTAGCCTCAAATTGCCTGGCCTGGAATTCAATTGCCTTGCCTTGTGTTGCATAGAGTTGCCTTGCCTGAAATTACCTTGCTTAGAATTGCCTGGGATTGGGTTGCCTGAAGTTGTGTTGCCTGAAGTTGCGTTGCCTGGAATTGACTGGAATTGCCTGAAATTTCCTTGAATGTAATTGCCTTGCCTTGAATTGACTTGCCTGGAATTGCCTTGCTGGGAATTGCATTACCTGAAATTGACTTGCCTGGAATTGCCTAGTAACTTTTTGCCTAAAATTGCCTGGAATTGCCTTGCCTCGAGTTGTCTGGATTTGCCTTGCCTGGAATTGCCTAAAATAACCTTGCCTAAAATTGCCTTGTCTGGAATTGCCTGGAATGTTTTTGCCTGAAATTGCCTTTCTTGGAATTGCCTGGAATTGCCTTGCCTGAAAGTGCCTTTTCTGGAAATGCTTGGAATTGCCATGCCTTTAATGGCCATGCATTGTATTGCCTGGAATTGCCTTACCATTTTTTGCCTTTTATAAAATTTCCTGGAATTGTCTTGCCTGGAATTGCCTTGCCTAGAATTGCCTGGAGTTGCCTTGTCTGGAATTTTCTTTCCTGGACTTGCTCGGAATTGCCATGCCTGGAATTACCCTGCCAAGTCTTGCCTTGCCTAAAATTCCTTTGCCTGAATTTGCCTCACCTGGAATTGATTTGCCTAACCTTTTCTTGCCTGGAATTGCCTTGCCTTGCCTTTTGTGGAATTGCCTTGCCTGAAATTTTCTTGCCTGAAATTTCCTTGCCTGGTTTTGGCTTGCCTTGAAATGCCTTGCCCAAAATTGCCTTGCCTGGAATTGCCTTGAATTCTTTTGCCTGTAATTTTCTTGCCTAAAATTGTTTGGAGTTGCCTGGAATTGCCTTGCTTTTAATAGCCTTGCCTGGAATTACCATTCCTGGAATTGCCTTGCCTGGAATTGCCTTGATTTACCTTGTCTGGAATGGCCTTCGCTTGCCTGGAATTTCCTTGCATGGAATTTCCTTGCCTTGCCTTGCCTTGCCTGGAATTGCCCTTACAGGAATTGCGTTCAGTGGAATTGCCTGAAAATGTTTTGAATGTAACGGCCTTACCTTGAATTGCATTGCCTGGAATTGCCTTGCTGGGGAATGCCTCGCCTGGAATTGCATTCCGTGAAATTGACTTGCCTAGAATTCCCTTACATTGTCTTGCCTGGAATTGCCTTACATTGCCTTGCCTGGAATTGTCTTAAAAGAAGTTGACTTGCCTGAAATTGCCTGCAACTGCCTTGTCTGGATTTGCCTTCCTTGGAATTGCCTTGCCTGGAATTACCAAGACTGGAATTGCCTGGCCTTGAATTGTCTGGATTTGCCTTGCCTTAAATTTCCTTGCCAGGAATTGCCTTTCCTGGAATTTTCTGGAATTGCCTTGCCTGGAAGTGTCTGTCCTGAAAATGCTTGGAATTGCCTTGCCTGAACCTGCCTTGCATGAAATTGCCTGTAATTGCCTTGCCATTAATTACCTTGCCTGGAATTGCATGAAATTGCCTTTCCTAGAATTGCCTTGCCTATATTTGTCTAAAGTTGCCTTTCCTGGAATTGCCTTGCCTGGAACTTCATGGAATTATTTTGCCTTGAATTGCCCTGCCTAGCCTTGCCTTGCTTAAAATTGCTTTGCCTGGAATTGCCTCGCCTGGGATTGCCTTGGAAAGCCTTTTTTGCCTGGAATTTCCTGGCCTAAAAATGCCTTGCCTCTCCTAGCTTTGCATGAAATTGCCTTGCCTGGAATTGGCTTGTTTGGAATTGCCTTGCCTTGTCTTGGCTTGCCTTGAAATGCCTTGGCAGGAATTGCCTCGCCTGGAAATGCCTGGAATCTCTTGCCTGTAATTGCCTTGCCTGAAATCGTTTAAAGTTGCCTGGAATTGCCTTACTGCAATAGCCCTGCCTGGAATTGCCACTTCTGTAATTGCCTTTCCAGGAATTGCCTTGCCAAGAATCACCTGGAATTGCCGTGGGTTAACTGCTTTGCCTGGAATTCCCTAAAGTTTCCTTCCCGAATAATTTCTTGCCTGGAATTTCCTGGAAATGCTTTTTCTGGAATTGTCTTGCCTGGAGTTGTCTAGAGTTGTTTTGCCTGGAATTGCCTGTAAATTCCTTGCCTCGAATTGCCCGGCCTGGAATTTTCTTGCTTTGCCTAGAATTCCCTTGCCTTGCCTGGAATTGCCTTGCTGGAATTGCCTGCAACTGTCTTGCCCGGAATTACCTTGCTTAAAATTCCATTGCTTGGAATTGTCTTGCCTAAAATTGCCTTGACTGCATTTTCTTGACTAGCCTTGCCTTGCCTGGAATTAAATTTCCTCGATTTTCCTGGAATTGCCTTGCCTGGAATTGCCTTATGTGGAATTGCCTGGAATTGCCTTGCCTGGGCACGCCTGGAATTGTCTTATCTAGAATTGCCTTGCCTGAAATTGCATGAAATTTTCTAACCTGGAATTGCCTTGCCAGGTATTGCCTGGAATTGCCTTTCCTGGAATTGTTTTTTTTTGGAATTTCCTGGAATTGCCTTGTCTGAAATTGCCTTACATAAATTTGCCTGGAATTGCGTTGCCATGAATTGCCTTGCCTGGAAGTGCCCGAAATTGCTATGCCTTAAATTGCCTGCAATTTTGTTGCCTGGAATTACCTTGCTTGGAATTGCCTTGCCTGAAATTTCCTTTAATGAAATTACCTTGACTAGCCTTGCCTTGCCTGGAATTAACTTGCCTCGAATTTCCTGGAATTGGCTTGCCTGGAATTGGTTTGCCTGGAATACGCCTAAAATTGCCTTGCCTGGAATTATCTGGAATTACTTTGTCTGAAATGGCCTTGCCTGGATTTGCCTAAAATTGCCTTGCCTAGAATTGCCTGGAATTGTCATGCATGAATTTGCCTAAAATTCCCTTTCCTGAAATTGCCTTGCCTGGATTTGCCTAGAATTTAGTTGCCTGGAATTGCCATGCCTGAAAATGCCTTTCCTGGAAATTTCTGAAATTGCTTTGCCTGAAACTACCTTTACTGGAATTGCCTGGAATTGCCTTGCCATTAATATCCTTGCCTCGAATTTCCTGGAATGGCTTTGCCTGGAGTTGCTTTGCCTGGAGTTGCTTTGCCTGGAATTGCCTGCAATTGTCTTGCCTGGAGTTGCCTTGCCTGGAATTGCCTCGAATTCCCTTGCCAGGAAATGCCTTGCACGAAATTGCCTGGAGTTCCCTTGCCTGGGATTACCTAGCCTGGAATTGCCTTGCCTGGAATTGCCTGTAATTTATTTGCCTCGAATTTCATTGCCTGGAATTGCCTTGCTTTGCCAGTAATTGGCTTGCCTGGAATTGTCTTGCCTGAAAATGCCAGTAATTTATTTGCCTCGAATTTCATTGCCTGGAATTGCCTTGCTTTGCCAGTAATTGTCTTGCCTGGAATTGTCTTGCCTGGAATTGCCTTGCCTGGAATTTCCTTGCTTTGAATTATTTTGCCTCAAATCGCCTGGAATTGCCTTGCCTTACCCTGCTTTGCGTGGAATTGCCTTGCCTGCAATTGACTTTCCTTGCCTTAGCTTGACTTGAAATGCATTGCCCAGAATTGCCTTGCCTGGAATTGCCTGGTATTTTTTTTTTGCCTGTAATTGCCTTGCCTGGAATCGTTTCGAGTTGCCTAGAATTGCATTGCCTGTAATAGACTTGCCTGAAATTGCCATTCCTGTAATTGCCTTGCCTGGAATTACCTGGAGTTGCCTTGCCTGGAATTGCCTTCCCTGGAATTTCCCGGAATTGCTTTGCCGTAATTGCTTTGCCTGGTATTGCCTGAAGTTGCCTTGCCTGAAATTCCGTTGCCTGGAATTTCCTGCAATTGCCTTGCCTGGAATTGCTTGGAATTATTTTGCCTGGAATTGCCATGTTTGTAATTGCCTGGAGTTACCATGCCTAAAATTTCCTTGCTTGGAATTGTCTGGAAATGCCTTGGCTGAAATTGCCTAGAGTTGTTTTGCCTGTAATTGTCTTTTCTGGAATTGTCTATAATTTCTGTGCCTCGAATTGCTAGGCCTGGAATTGCTTTGCCTTGCCTTGCCTTTCCTGGAATTACCCTGCCTAAAATTGCCTTGCCTGGAATTGCCTTGCCTTACCTTGCCTGGAATTGCCTTGCCTTGTCTTGTCTTACCTGGAATTGCCTGGTATTTTCTTGCCTAAAATAGCCTGGAATTGCCTTGCCTTGAATTGCCTTGCATTGCCTTTCCTTGCCTGGAATTGCCTTGCCAGGAGTTTCTTTGTCTGGAATTACCTGGAATTGCCTTGCCTGAAATTGTCTGCATTTGCTTTGCCTGGAATTGCCTTGCCTGAAATTGCTTGCATGGAATTGCCTTGCCTGGAATTTGCATGACTGGAATTGCCTTGACTAGCCTTGCCTTGCCTGGAATTACCTTGCCTCGAATTTTCTGGAATTGACTGCCTGGAATTGCCTTGTCTGGAATTGTCTGTATTTGCCTTGCCTGGAATTGTTTTGACTGGAATTGATTGGAATTGCCTCGCCTGAAATTGCATTTCCTAGAATTGCCTGAAATTGCCAAAATTCCCTGGCCAGGAATTGCCTTGCCAGAAATTTCCTTTCCTGGAATTTTCTGGTATTGCCTTTCCTGGAAGCGCCTTTCCTGGAAATGCTTGGAGTTGCCTTGCATGGAACTGCCTAGCCTGGAATTGCCTGGTATTCACTTACCATTAATTGCCTTGCCTGGAATTGCGTTGCCTGGAATTGCATTGCCTAAAATTGCCTGGAGTTGCCTTGCCTGGAATTGCCTTCCATAAACTTGCTCAGAATTACCATGACTGGAATTGCCCTGCCTAGTCTTTCGTTGCCGAGAATTGCTTTGCCTGGAATTGCCTCGCCTGGGAAACTGCCTTGCCTGGAATTCCCTGGCCTGACATTGCCTAGCCTGAAATTTCCTTGCCTTCCCTTGCATAAAATTGCCTTGCCTTTAATTGGCTTGCCTGGAATTGCCTTGTCTTGCCTTAAAATGCCTTGCCCGGAATTCCCTTTCCTGGAATTTTCTGGAATTCCCTGGCCTGTAATTGCATTGACATGAATCGTTTGGAGTTACCCAGAATTGCCTTGCCTGTAATAGTCTTGCCTGGAATTGCCATTTCTAAAATTGCCTTGCCTGGAATCGCCTTTCCTGGAATTGCCTTGCATTAATTGCTCTCCCTGGAATTGCCTAAATTTGCCTTGATTAAAATTGCCTTGCCTTGAATTGCCTGCAATTTCCTTGCCTAAAATTGCCTTGCCTGCAATTGACTTGCCTGGAATTGCCTGGAGTAGTTTTTCCTAATATTTCCTTGCCTGGTATTGTCTCGAAGTGCCTTGCCTGGAATTGAGTTGCCCGGAACTGCCTAGACTTGTTTTGTCTGGAATTGCCCTGCCTGGAATTGCCTGTAATTTTCTTGCCTCGAATTGCCTTGCATGGATTTTTTTTGCCTTGTCTTGCGTTGCCTATAATTGTATTGACAAGAGTTGCCTTGCCTGGCATTGCCTGAAATTGCCTTCCCTGGAATTACATTGCCTGGAAATGCCTTGCTTGGAATTGCCTTGCCTGGAATTGCCTTGACTGCATTGCCTTGACTAACCGTGCCTTGTCTGGAATTACATTTCTTCTAATTGCCTGGAATTGCCTTTCCTGGAATTTCCTGAAATTGCCTAGCCTGGAATTGCCTTATCTGGAATACCTTTGCCTGGAATTGCCTAGCCTGGAATTGCGTTGGCATAAATTGCCTGAAATTGCCTTTCCTAAAATTGTTATACATGAAATTGCCTGCAGTTGCCTTATCTAGAATTTCCTTACATAAATAAACCTGCAATTGCCTTGCCAGGAATTGCCTTGCCTGGAATTGCCTGCAATTGCCTATTTTGAAATTGCCTGAAATTGCCTTTTCTGGAATTGCCTGCAGTTGCCTTGCCTGGAATTGCGTCGCTTGGAATTGCCTTGCCTGAAATTGCCTTGATTGGAATTGCATTGACTAGTTTTGCCTTGCCTGTAATTACCTTGCCTTGAATTGCCTGGAATTGTTTTGCCTAAAATTGCTTTGCCTGGAATTGCCTTGCCTGGAATTGTTTGGAATTACCTTGCCTGAAATATCCATGCCTGGATTTGCTTGGAATATTTTTGCCTAGAATTGACTTGAATTGCCTTGCCTAAATTTGCCTGAAATTCTTTTGCCTGAAATTGCCTTGCGTGAAATTGCCTGGAATTGCCTTGCCTGGAATTGCCTCAAATTGCCTTGCCTAGAAGTGCCCTTTTTGAAAATGCCTGGAATTGCCTTGCCTGAATCTGCCTTACACGAAATTGCCTGGAATTGCCTTGCCATTAATTGCCTTGCCTCGAGTTGCATAAAATTTCCTTGCTTGGAATTCCCTTGCCTGGAAATGCCTGGAATTGTCCTGCCTGGAATTGGCTTGCCTGGAATTGTTTCGAATTGCCTTGCCTGGAATAGCCTGGAGTTATCTTGCCTAAAATTTTCTTGCCTGGAATTGTCTGGAAAGGCCATGTCTGTAATTGCCTTGCCTTCAATTGCCTTGCCTGAAATTGCCTTGCTTTGACTGGAATTGCCTACTCAGAAATTTTCTTGCCTGGAATTGCGTGGAATTGCGTTTTATTGTATAGCCTGTAATTGCCTGCAAATGTCTTTCCTTGCATTGCCTTGTCTGAAATTACTTTGCTTGGAATCGCCTTGCCTGGAATTGCCTTGAGTGGAATTCTCTTTATTAGCCTTGCCTTGCCTTGCCTGGAATTACCTTGTCTCGAATTCCTTGGAATTGCCTTGGCTGGAATATCCTTGCCTGGATTTATCTGGAATTGCCTTGCCTGGAATTACCTTGCATCTAATTACCTGGAATTGCCTTGACTAATATTGCCTGAAATTCCGTTGCCTGGAATTGCCTTGCCAGACATTGCCTTTACTCGAATTTTGTGGAATTGCCTTGCCTGGAAGTGCCTTTTCTGAAAATGCCTGGAATTTCCTTGCCTGCAACTGCCTTGCCTGGAATTCCTTGCCCATTAATTGCCTGGAATTGCCTTGCCTGGAGTCGCCTGGAATTACCTTGCTTCGAATTGCCTGGAATTGCCTGGCCTGGAATTGCCTTGCCTTGCCTTGCGTGGAGTTGCCTTGCCTTCAATCGACTTGCCTTGCCTTGGCTTGCCTTGAAATACCTTGCCCGAAATTGCCTTGCCTGGAATTGTCTGGTATTCTTTTGCCTGTAATTGACTTGACTGTAATTGCCTGGAGTTTCCTGGAATTACCTTGCCTGGAAATGCCTTGCCTTTATTGATTTGCCTGGAATTGACTGGAGTTTCCTTGACTGAAATTGCCTTGCCTGGAATTGCCTGCAATTGAGGTGCCTGGAATTGCCTTTAATTATTTTTCCTAGAATTGCCTTGCTTGGAATTGCCTGGAGTTCCCTTGCCTAAAATTTCCTTGCCTGGAATTGTCTGGAAATACCTTGCCTGGAATTGTCTTGTTTGGAATTGCCTAAAGTTGTTTTGCCTGTAATTTTCTTGCCTGAAATTGTCTGTAATTTTTTTGCCTCAAATTGCCTGGCCTGAAATTGCCTTGCCTTGACTTGCCTTGCCTTTCCTTCCCCAGAATTGCCCTGCCTAAAATTGCCTTGCCTGGAATTGCCTTGCCTTGCCTGGAACTGCCTTGCTTGGAATAGCCTGGAATTGCTTGGAAATGTCTTGATTGTATTGCCTTGCCTGAAATTGCCTTGCCAATGGAATTCTCCTGCATTGCCTTGCCTTGCCTGGAATTGCCTTGCCAGGAGTTGCCTTGCCTGGAATTGCCTGCAGTTGCCTTACCTGTTGTTGCCTTGCCTGTAATTGCCTTGCTTGGAATTGCCTTGAATGGGATTGCCTTGACTGGATTGCCTTGACTAGCCTTTCCTTGCCTGGAATTATCTTTCCTCAAATTGCCTGGAATTGCCTTGCCTTGCCTGGAATGGTCTTGCTGGTTTTGAATAATTGCGTTGCCTAATATTTCCTGGAATTGCCTTGCCTGATTTTGCCTGTAATTCCCTTGCCTGGAATTGTTTTGCTTGAAATTGCCTTGCCTGGAATTGCCTTGACTGGAATTTTTTTGACTAGCCTTACCTTGCTTGAAATTACCTTGCCTCAAATAGTTTGGAATTACCTTGCCTGCATTTGCCTTGCATGGAATCGTTTGGAGTTGCCTGGAATTTCCTTGCCTGTAATAGCCTTGCCTGAAATTACCATTCCTGGAATTGCCTTACCTGGAATCAAATGGAGTTCCTTGCTTGGAATTGCCTTTCCTGAAATTGCCTTGCATTAATTGCTCTGCCTGGAATAGCCTGGAGTTGCCTTGTCTGGAATTGCCTTGCCTTGAATTGCCTGCAATTGCCTTGCCTTAAATTGCCTTGCCTGTAATTGCCTGAAATTGCCTTGCCTGTAATTGCCTTACCTGGTATTGCCTGGAGTAGTCTTCCCTAATATTTTCTTGCCTGGAATCGTCTCGATGTGCCTTGCCTGAAATTGCCTTGCCTGGAATTATCTTAAGATTTTTTTGCCCGGAATTGCCTGTAATTTCCTTGCCTTGAATTGCCTGGCCTGGAATTTCCTTGCCTTGCCTTGCCTTGCCTAGAATTGCCTTGCCTGGAATTGCCTTGCTTGGAATTGCCTTGTCTGAAATTGCCTTGACTGGGTTGCGTTCACTAGCCTTGCCTTGCCTGGAATTACATTTTTTTGAATTGCCTGGAATTGCCTTTCCTGGAATTGCCTAAAATAGCCTTGCCTGAAATTGCAAGAAATTGCCTTATCTGGAATTCCCTTGCCTGGAATTGCCTTTCCTGTAATGTTTTGCTTGAAATTGCCTTGCCCAGAATATTCTTACGTAAATGAACCTGGAATTGCCTTGCCAGGAATTACCTTGCCTTGAGTTGCCTGCAATCGCCTTTTCTGGAATTTAATGCAATTTTTTGCCTGGAATTGCCTTGCCCGGAATTGATTTGCTTGGAATTGCCTTGACTTGTCTTGTCTTGCCTGGAATTACCTTGCCTAGAATTGCCTGGGATTGCCTTGCCTGAAACTGCCATAACTGGATTTGCCTGGAAGTGTTTTGCATAGAATTGACTAAAATTGCCTTGCTTGAATTTGGCTGAAATTTTCTTGCCTGAAATTGTCTTGCATGGAATTGCCTGGAATTGCCTTCCATGGAATTCCCTGGAATTGCCTATAATTTCCTTTCCATTAATTGCCTTGCCTCGAATTGCCTAAAATTGTCTTGGCTGGAATTGACTTGCCTGGAATTGACTTTTCTGGAATTGTTTGGGATTTTTTTGCCTAAACTTGTCTGGAATTATCTTGCCTGAAATTGCCATGCCTGGATTTGCCTGGAATTGTTTTGCATAGAATTGACTAAAATTGCCTAGCTTGAATTTGGCTGAAATTCTCTTGCCTGAAATTGTCTTGCGTGGAATTGCCTGGAATTGCCTTCCATGGAATTCCCTGGGATTGCCATGCCTGGAAGTGCCTTTCCTGGAAATGCCTTGAATTGCCTTGCCTGGAACTGCCTTATCTGGAATTGCCTATAATTGCCTTTCCATTAACTGCCTTGCCTCGAATTGCCTAAAATTGTCTTTGCTGGAATTGACTTGCCTGGAATTGCCTGGAATTGTCTTGCCTGGAATTGTCTCGAATTGCCTTGCCTGGAATTGCCTGGAGTTAACTTGACTACAATTTTCTTGCCTGAAATTTTCTGGAAATGCCTTGCCTGATATTGCCTTGCCTGAAATTGCCTGGAGTTGCCTTGCCTGAAATTGCCTAACCTGGAGTAGCCTTGCCTAAAATTGCCTTTAATTACCTTCCTTTTAATTGCCTGTCCTGGAATTGCCTTGCCTTGCCTTGCCTTGCCTTGCCTTGCCTTGCCTTGCCTAGAATTGCCTTGCCTGGAATTACCTGGAATTGCATTGAATGTAATTGCCTTGCCTCCAAGTACCTTGCCTGGAATTTCCTCGCCTGGAATTGCCTTGCCTGGAATCGCATTAACTGAACTTGACTTTCCTGGAGTAGCCTGGTATGTCCGTGCCTAGAATTGCCTGGAATTGCATTACCTGAAATTGACTTTTCTGGAGTTGCCTGGCATTTCCATGCCTAGAATTGCCTGGAATTGCCTTGCCTGAAATTGTTTTGCCTGGAATTGCCTTACCTTGCCTGGAATTGCTTTTCCAGAAATGGCTTTTCCTGGAATTTCGTGGAATTGCCTTGCCTGGAATTGCCTGCAAATGCCTTTCCTGGTAGTGCTTTGCCTAAAATTGCCTTGGTTGGAATTGTCTTGCCTGGAATTGCCTTGACTGGAATTGACTTGACTAGCCCTGCCTTGCTTGGAATTACTGTGTCTCCAAGTTTTTGGAATTGCCTTGCCTTGAATTGCCTTGCCAAAAAATGTGTGGAATGCTTTGACTTGAATTACCATGCCTGAAATTACCTTGCCTTTAATTGCCTTAAATTGCCTTGCCTAAAATTACCTGAAATTCCCTTGCCTGGAAATGCCTTGCTAGGCATTGCCTTTCCTCGAATTTCCTAAAATTGCCTTGCCTGGAAGTGCCTTTCCTGAAAATGCCTGAAATTGTGTTGCCTGTAACTGCCTTGCCTGAGAATTTCCTTGCCATTAATTGCCTTGCCTGTAATTGCCTGTAATTGCCTTGCCTGGAGTTGCCTTGCCTAGAATTTCCTGGAGTTGCCTTGCATGAAATTGCCTTGCTTGGAATTGCCTTGCCAGTAATTATCTTGTTTCGAATTGCCTGGAATGGCCTGACCTGGAATTGCCTTGACTTGCCTTGCCTTCCGTGGGATAGCCTTGCCTCCAATTGAATTGCCTTGCCTTGGCTTGCCTTGAAATGCCTTGCCTGGAATTTCCTGGTATTGTTTTGCCTGTAATTGCCTTGCCTGAAATTGCCTGGGGTTGCCTTGCCTAAAATTTTATTGCCTGTAATTGTCTGAAATTGCCTTGAATGGAATTGCCTTGTTTGGGATTGCCTAGAGTTCTTTTGCCTGTAATTGCGTTGCCTGGAATTGTCTATAATTGTTTTGCCTCGAATTGCCTGGCCTGGAATTGCCTTGTTTTGCCTTACCTTGCCTAGAATTGCCCTGCCTGAAATTGCCTTGCCTTCCCTTGCCTGGAATTGCCATGCCTGAAATAGCCTTGCTTTACCTTGCCTGGAATTGCTTTGCCTTGAATTACGTTGCCTGGAATTGCCTGGAAATGTCTTGAATGTAACTGCCTTGCCTTAAATTGCTTTGCCTGAAATTGTCTTGCTGTGAATTGCCTTGCCTGGAATTGCATTACCTGGAAATGACTTGCCTGGCATTGCCTGGTATTTCCTTGCCTAGAATTGGTTGGAATTGCCTTGCCTGGAATTACCTGCAGTTGCCTTGCATGTTATTGCCTTGCCTGGAATTGCCTAGCTTGGAATTGCCTTGAATGGAATTGCCTTGACTGGATTGCCTTGATTAGCCTTGCCTTGCCTGGATTTACCTTTCCCTAAATTGCCTGGAATTGCCTTGCTTGGAATTGCCGTTTTAGAATGGCCTGAAATTGCCTTGCCTGAAATTTCCTGGAATTGCCTTATCTGGAATTGCCTTGCCTGGAATTGCCTAGCCTAGAATTGCTTTGCCAGGAATAGACTGGAATTGTTTGGCTGGAATTGTCTTGCCTGGAATTGCCTTTCCTGGAATTGCCTTGCCTGGAATGGCCTTATTTAAATTTGCCTGGAATTGCCTTACCAGGAGTTACCTTGCCTGGAATTGTCTGGAATTGCCTTGCCTAGAATTGCCAGAAATTGCCTTGTCTGGAATTGCCTTGCATTGCCGTGCCAGGAGTTGCCTGTAATTTCCTTGCCTAGTATTGCCCTGCCTGAAATTGCCTTGTCTAAAATTATTTTGCCTTGTCTTGCCTGGAATTGCCTTGTCGAAAAGTGCCTTGCCTTGCCTGGCCTGGAATTGCCCTGCCTGGAATTGCATAGCCTGGAATTGCCTGCAAATATCTAGAATTTAATTGCCTAGCCTTGAATTGCTTTGCCTGGAATTGCCTTGCCGAAAATTCTCTGGCCTGGAATTGCATTACGTGGAATTATCTTGCCTGGAAGTGCCTGTTATTTCCTTGCCTAGAATTGCCTGAAATTGCCTTGCCTGGAATTGCTTTGCATTGCCTTGCCTTTCCTGGAATTGCCTTACCAGGAGTTGCCTTGCCTAAAATTGTGTGAAATTACCTTGCCTGGAATTGACTTGCCTGGATTTGCCTGGAATTGCCTTGCCTAGAACTGCCTGAAATTGCCTTGCCTAAAATTGCCTTGCATTGCCCTACCAGGAGTTGCCTTGCCTGGAATTGTCTGGAATTACCTTGGCTGGAGTTGCCTTGCCTGGATTTGCCTGAAATTGCCTGGAATTGCCTTGCCTGATATTCCCTTGCCTGGAATCGCCTTACCTGGAATTGCCTGCAATTGCCTTGCCTGGAATTGCCTTGACTGGTTTTGCCTTACCTGGAATTAACTTGCTTCGAAATGCCTGGAATTGCCTTTTCTTGAATTGCCTTACCTGAAACTGCCTGGATTTGACTTACCTGGAATTGTGTGACATTATCTTGCCTGGAATTGCCTGGCCTGGAATTGTTTTGCTGGTGTTGCCTGGAATTTGCTTGCCTTGAATTGCCTGGAATTCCCTTGCCTGGAATTGCCATGCCAGGAATTGCCTTTCCTCGAATTTCATGGAATTGCCTTGCCTGGAAAAGCCTTTCCTGTAAAAGCCTGAAATTGTGTTGCCTGCAACTGCCTTGCTAAGAATTGCCTTGCCATTAACTGCCTTGCCTGGAATTGTTTTCACTGGAATTGCCTTGTATAGAATTGACTGGAGTTGCCTTGCCTGGAATTGCCTTGCCTCGAATTGCCTGGAATTGCCTGGAGCCAAAGTGCCTTGTCTTGCCTGCAATTGACTTTCCTTGCCTTGGCTTGCCTTGAAATGCCTTTCCTGGAATTGTCTTGCCTGAAATTTCCTTGCCTGGAATTGTCTCGAATTGCCTGCCCTGGAATTGCCTTGCCTGGAATTTCCTGATGTTGCCTTGCCTAAAGTTTTCTTGCCTGTAATTGTCTGGCAATGCCTTGCCTGGAATTGCCTTGCTTGGAATTGCCTAGAGTTGTTTTGCCGGTAATTGTGTTGCCTGGAATTGTCAATAATTTCTTTGCCTAGAATTGCCCTGCTTGAAATTGCCTTGCCTGCAATTTCCTTGCCTTGCCTTGCGTGGAATTGCCTTGCGTGGAATTGCCTTCCCTTGCCTGGCCTGAAATTGCCTTGCCTGGAATTACGTTACCTGGGACTGCCTGGAAATAACTTGAATGTAATTGTCTGGCCTGAAATTGCATTACCTGGAATTATCTTTCTTGGAATTGCATGTTATTTTCTTGCCTAGAATTACCTGGAATTGTCTTGCCAGGAATTGCTTTGCATTCCCTTGCCTTGCCTGGAATTTCCTTGCCAGGAGTTGTCTTGCCTGGAATTGTCTGGAATTACCTTGCCTGGAATTGCCTTCCCTGAATTTTCCTGGAATGGCCTTGCCAAGAATTGCCTGGAAATACCTTGCCTGAATTTTCCTGATATTTTCTTGCCTGTAATTGCCTTGCCTGAAGTTGCCTGAAATTGCCTTGCCAGGAATTCCCTGGAATTTCCTGCCTGAAATTGCCTTTCCTAAAAATGCCTGGAATTATTTTGCCTAAAACTGTCTTGCCTGGAATTGCCTTGCTATTAATTGCCTTGCCTCAAGTTTTCTGAAATTGCCTTTCCTGGAATTGCCTTGCCTGGAATTTCCTGGAGTTACCTTGTCTAAATTATTTTTTTGTCTGGAATTGTCTGGAAATTTCTTACCTGATATTGCCTTGTCTGAAACTGCCTTTAGTTGCCTTGACTGGAATTGCCTAGCCTGGAATTGCCTGTAACTTACTTGCCTCGAATTGCCTGTCCTGGAATTGCCTTTTCTTGCCTTACCTTGCCTAGAATTGCCTTGGCTGGAATTGCATTGCCTGGAATTGCCTGGAGTTGCCTGGAATTGCCTTGCGTGTAATAGTCTTGCCTGCAATTGCCATTCCTGGAATTGCCTTGCCATTAATTGTCTTGCCTGGAATCACCTGGATTTGCCTCACCTGGAATTTCTTTGCCTGGGATTTTCTGGAATTGCCTTGCCTTAATTGCTTTGCCTAATAGCCTTGAGTTGCCTTGCCTCAAATTGCCTTGCCTCAAATTGCCTGGAATTGCCTGGCCTGGAATTGCCTTGCCTAGTCTTACTTTGCATGGAATTGTCTGGCCTGGAATTACCTGGTCTGGAATTGCCTTGCCTTATTTTGCTTTGAGTGAAATTTCCATGCCTGAAATTAGCTTAGCTGGAATTGCCATGCCTTACCTTGGCTTTCCTTGAAATACATTGCCCGGAATTGCCTGCCCTGAAATTGCATGCAATTATTTTGCCTGTTATTGCCTTGCCAGGAATTGCCTGGAGTTTCCTGGAATTGCCTTTCCTGTAATAGCCTTTCCTGGAATTGCCTTCCATAGAATTGCCTTGTCTAAAATTGCCTTGCGAGGAATTGCCTTCTCTGGAATTACCTTGCCTGAAATTGCCTTGCATTGAATTCTTTTGCCTGGAATTGCCTAGAATTGCCTTGCTTGGAATTGCCTTGTCTGGAATTGTTTTGAATTGTGTTTTCTGGTATTGCTTTGCCTGGAATTTCCTGGAATTACCTGGCCTGGTATTGCCTAACATGAAATTGCCTGGAATTGCCTTGCGTGGAATTTTACTTTCTAAAATTGCCTTGCCTGGAATTGCCTAACCACGAATTGCTGTGCCTGAAATTTCCTTGCCTGGAATTGCCTTTTCTGAAATTGCCTTGCAAGAAATTTCCTTGTCTGAAATTGTCTTGCCTGGAATTGCCTGGAATTGTGTTTCCTGGTATTGCTTTGCCTGGAATTTCCTGGAATTACCTGGCCTGGTATTGCCTAGCATGAAATTGCCTGGAATTGCCTTGCATGGAATTTAACTCCCTGAAATTGCCATGCCTGAAATTGCCTTGCCAGGAATTGCCGTGCCTGAAATTGTCTTGCCTGGAATTGCCTGGAATTGTATTGCCTGGAATTGTCATGCCTGGAATTGCTTGAAGTCTCCTGGAATTACCGTGCCTGTAATAGCCTTGCCAGGAATTGTTTTGCCTGGAATTTCCTTGCCTGGAATGGTCTTCCCTGGAATGGCCATGCCTGAAATTGCCTGGAATTGCCTTGCCTGGAATTCCCTTACCTAAACTTGCCTGGAATTGCCTTGCCTTGAATGGCTTTGCCTGACATTTCCTGGAATTGCCTTGTCTGGGATTCCCTTACGTAAACTTGCCTGAAATTGCGTTTCCTGGAATTACCTTGACAAAAATTGTTTAGCCTGGAATTTCCTGGAATTGCCTTTCATGGAATTTCCTGCAATTTCTATGCCTGGGATTGCCTTGACGAGTATTGTCTGGAGTTGCCTTGCCTGGAATTACCTAGAATTGCCTGGAATTGCCTTGCATAGCCTTGCCTTGCCTGAAATTGCCTTGCCTGAAATTGCGTGGCCTGGAATTGCCTTGCCTAGCCTTGCTTTGTGATGAATTGCCTGGACTTGAATTGCCTTGCCTTGTCTTGCCTTGTGTGGAATTGCCTTGCCTGGAATTGGCTTGCCTGGAATTGCCTTGTCTTACCTTGGCTTGCATTGAAATGCCTTACCCTGGATTTTCTTGTCTATAATTGCCTGAAATTCCCTTTCGTGTACTTGCCTTGCCTGACGTTGCCTGAAGTTTCCTGGAATTACCTTGCCTGTAATAGCCTTTACTGGAATTGCATTTTCTAGAATTGCCTTGACTGGAATTGCCTTCCGAGGCATTGCCTTTCTTGTAAACCCTTGCGTAGAATTGCCTTGCCTATAATTGCCAGGAATCCTTTTGCGTGCAATTTTCTTGCCTGAAATTTTCTGGAGTTTCCTGGAATTCCCTTGTTTGCAATAGCCTTTCTGGAACTCCCTTGCCTGGAATTGCCTTTCCTGGAATTCCCTTTACTGGAATTGCCTTACAAGATATTATCTTCTTTGGAATTGCCTTGCCTGGAATTGTCTGGAATTGTTTTGCCTAGATATTGCCTTGCCAGGAATTTTTTGAAATTAACTTGCCTGGTATTGCCTTTCTTGGAATTGCCTTGCGTGGAATTTTATTGCCTGGAATTGCCTTGCCTGGAATTTCCTTGCCCAAAATTGCATGGTATTGATTTGCCTACAATTGCCTTGCCTGGAATTGCCTTACCTGGAATTTCCTAAATTTGTTTGCCTAAAATTGTGTTTTTTGGAATTGGCTTGCCTGTAATAGCTTTGCCATAAATTGCCTTTCCATGGAATTGCCTTAGCTGTAATTGCCTTGCTTAAAATTACTGAAAATTGCCATGGCTTAATTACCTTGCCTGTAATTGCCTTGAGTGTAATTGCCTTGCCTTGAATTGCCTTGTCTGGAATTGCCTTGCCTGGAATTGCCTTTCCATGGAATTGCCTTAGCTGTAATTGCCTTGCTTAAAATTACTGAAAATTGCCATGGCTTAATTACCTTGCCTGTAATTGCCTTGAGTGTAATTGCCTTGCCTTGAATTGCCTTGTCTGGAATTGCCTTGCCTGGAATTGCCTTGCCTGGAATTGCCTTGCCTTCCTTTGCCTGGAATTGCCTTGCCTTGCCTGGAACAATTACCTTGGCTTGCCTTGCCTGGAATTATTACCTTGCCTGGAATTGCCTGAAATTGAGTTGATTTGGATTGCATGAAATTGCCTTGCCTGTAGTTCACTGGAGTTGCCTTGCCTAGAATAGCCTTGCCTGGAATGCCTGGAATTGCCTTTCCTGGAATTTCCTTGATTGGAATTGCCTGGAATTGCCTTGGATAGATTTGCTTTTGATGGAATTGCCTGGAATGTTCTGGCGTGGAATTGCCCTGGCTGGAATTGCCTTTCTGGGAATTGCGTGGAGTTGCCTGGATTTGCCTTGCCTGCAATAGCCTTGCCAATAATTGCCTTGCCTAAATTTTTTTTTCCTGGAATTGCCTTAGTTGGATTTCCCTGGAATTCCCTTGCCTCAATTACATTGCCTGGATTTGCCTCTAATTGTTTTGCCTTGAATTGTCTTGCCTTGAATTGCCTTGCCCAGAATTGCCTTGCCTTGCCTTATCTTGCCTTCCTTTCTCTGGAATTGGCTGGCCTTTCCTTGCCTGAAATAATGGGCTTGGCTTTCCTTGCCTGGAATAATTGCATTGCCTATAATTGCCTGAAATTGCGTTGATTGGAATTGCCTGCAGTTTCCTTTCCTGGAGTTTCCTGGAGTTTCCTTGCCTTGAATTGCCTTGCCTTGAATTGCCTGGAATTGCCTTGCCTGGAATTTCCTTGATGGAATTGCTAGAAATTGCCTTGCCAAAAATTGCCTTGCCTGGAATTGCCTTGACTGGAATTGCCTCTACTAGACTTGCTTTGCCTTGCCTTGCCTGGAACTACTTTATCTGAAATTGCCTGGAATTGCCTTGCCTGGAATTGTCTGTAATTGCCTTCCCTGGAATTTCCTTGCTTGAAATTTCCTGGGATTGCCTTTCCTGGAATTGCCTTCCCTGGAATCACATGGAGATGTCTTGCCTCAAATTGCCTTGACTGAAATTTCCTGGAATTTATTTTCCTGGAATTGCCTTGAATGGAATTCACTGGAATTGCCTTGCCTGTAATTGCCTGTAATTGCCTTGCCTTGAATTGCCTTGCCTGGAATTACCCTGACTGGAATTGCCTTGCCTAAAATTGTCTTACCTATAATTGTCTTACCTGGAATTTACTTACCTGGAAATTGCCTGGAATTGCTTGAAATTTTTTTTCCTGGGATTGCCTGGCATGAAATTTACCGAATTGCCTTGCCTAGAATTATTTTGTGTGGAATTGCCTGGAATTGCCTTGCCTGGAATTTTCTGAAATTATCTTGCCTAATATTCTTTTGCCTGGAAATCCATGAAATTGTTTAGCCTTGAATTGCCTGAAATTGGCATGCCTAGAATTGCCTTGTCTGGAATTGCCTTGCTTGAAATCGCCTTGCCTAAAATTGCCTTGACTGGAATTGCCTCGTCTAGCCTTGCCTTGCCTGGAATTACCTTTCCTGGAATTGCCTGGAATTGCCTTGCCTGGAATTGTCTGGAATTGCCTTGCCTGGAATTGCACTTTTGAGAATTTTCTTCCCTGGAATCACCTGGAGTTTCCTTGCCTGGAATTGCCTTGACTGGAATTGCCTGAAATTTATTTGCCTGAAATTGCCTTGCCTGGAATTGCCTAGAATTGCCCTCCTGAAATTGCCTTTTCTGGAATTGCCTTGCCTGGAGTTGCGTTGCCTGGAATTGCCTCTAATTGCCTGGAATTGCCTGGAATTGCCTTGCATGTAATAGCCTTGCCACGATTTGCCTTACCTGGAATTGCCATTACTGTAATTGCCTTGCTTGGAATTGCCTGGGATAGCTTTTTCTCAATTGCCTTGCCTGTAATTGCCTTGAGTGTAATTGCCCTTTCTTGAATTGCCTTGCATGAAATTACCTTGACTGGAATTGATTTGCCAGGTATTGCTTTTCCTGAAATTGTCTTACCTGGAATTGACTTGCCTGTAATTGCTTGGGAATACGTTGTCTAGAATGGCCTTTAATTGCCTTGCTTGCCTTGCCTTACCTGGAATTGCCTTATTTTGCTTGCCTTGCAGTCCTTTGTCTGAAATTGCCTTACCTTTCCTGGAATAATTGCCTTGCCTTGCCTTACCTAGAATAATTTCCTTCCCTGGAATTGCCTGGAATTGCAATAATTGGGATTGCCAGGAATTGCCTTGCCTGTAATTGCCTAGAGTTTCCTTGCCTGAAATTGTTTTGCCTTGAATTGCCTTTCCTGGAATTTCCTTTATTGGAATTGCATGAAATTGCCTTGCATAAATTTCTTTTTTGCTGGAATTGCCTTGCCTGGTATTGCCCAAATTTTTCGAAAATTGCCTTTCCTGTAATAGCATGGCCAATAATTGCCTTGCCTTGAATTGACTTGCTTGGAATTCCCTGTAATTGCCTTGCCTGTAATTGCCTGTAATTGCCTTTTCTTGAATTGCCTTGCCTGGAATTGTTTTGCCTGGAATTGTTTTACCCAGAAATTACTTGTCTGAAATAGCCTCGTATTGCCTTGCCTATAATTGCCTGGAATTGCCTTGCCTTGTCTTCCCTGGAATAATTGCCTTGCCTGTAATGGCCTGGAATTGCATTGATTGTAATTGACTGGAATTGCCTTGCCTGCAAATTCCTGGATTTGCATTCCCTGGAATTCCTTTGCCTGGAATTTCCTTGCTGGAAATTGCCTGGAATTGCCTTGCCTGAAATTGCCTTTTTTTTTTTTTTTTTTTGAAATTGACTAGAATTGCCTTTCCTGAGATTTCTTTGCCTGGAATTGCCTTACCTAGTACTGCCTTGCCAGAAATTGCCTTTGCTTAAATTGCCTGGAATTGCCTTGCTTGGAATTAAATTTCCTGGAATTTCCTGGAATCAGTTTGACTAGAATTGCCAAGCCTGGAATTGCCTGAAATTCCTTTGACAAGAATTGACATGCCTAGAATAACGTATTATAAAATTGCTTGAAATTTTCTTGCCAGAAATTGCCTTGCCTGGAATTTTTAGAATTACCATGCCTGAAATCCCCTTGAGTTCCTTGCCTGGAATTGCCTTGCTTGTAATTGCATGGAATTGTCTCGCCTAAATTTGCCTTGCCTGGAATTTCCTGGAATTGATTTGCCTGGAATTGCCTGGCATGGAATTTCCTGGAATTGCCTTGCCTGGAATTACCTTGTTTGGAATTGCCTAAAGTTACCTTGTCTGGAATTTCCTTGCTTGGAATTTCTTGCCCTCAAATTGCCCGGAATTGCCTTGCCGGTAATTGCCTTGCCTGTAATTGCCTGTAATTTCCTTTCATGTATTTTCCTTCACTGGAATTACCTGGAATTGCCTGGCCTAGAATTGCATTGCCTTGATTTGCCTTTCCTTGAGTTGCCTTGCCTAGACTTGCCTTGCCTGAAATATTTTTTGTTTGGAATTGCCTTGCGTGGAATTGCATTACCTGTAATAGGCTTGCCTAGAATTGCCTGGTATTGCCTTTCCTATAATAGCCTGGAATTGACTTGCTTTGCCTTGCCTTTTCTGGAATTGACTTGCCTTGCCATGCCTACTTTTTTCTAAAATTGCCTCGCCGTTCCTTGCCTGGAATAATTACTTTTCCTTGCCTTGCCTGAAATTGCTTTGAATTGCGTTGTTTGGAATTATCTGGAATTGCCTTTCCTGTAATTGCCTGGAATTGCCTTGCATAAATTTACCTTGCCTGAAATTGTCTTGCCTGGAATATTCTTGCCTGGAATTGCCCAGATTTCCCTGGAAATGCCTTGCCTGGTGTAGCCTTGTCAAATTTGCCTTGCCTGGAATTGCCTATCCTGGAATTGCCTTGCTCAGAATTGCCTGGAATTGCCTTTCCTCAGTTGCCTTGCCTGGAATTTCCTGGAATTGAATGTAATTGCCTTGACTGTAATTGACTTGCCTTGATTTGCCTTGCCTAAAATTGTCTTGCCTAAAATTGCCTTGCCTGGAATTGCCTGCAATTGCCTTGCCTTGAATTTCGTAGCCTGGAATTGCCTAAAATTGCTTTGCATAAATTTGCCTTTTCTGGAATTGCATAAAATTGCATTGCCTGGAATTGCCTTGCCTGGAATTTTCTGGAATGGCCTTGCCTGGAATTGCATTGCCAGAAATTGTCTTTCCTGGAATTGCCTGAATTTGCCTTCCTTGGAATTGAATTGCCTGGAATTTCCTGAAATTAGATTGCCTGAAATTGCCAAGTCTTGAATTGCCTGAAATTCCCTTGCCTAGAATTGGCTTTCCCAGAATTGCCTTGTAGGAAATTGCTCAGAATATATTTGCCAGGAATTGCCTTTCCTGGAATTTCTGGAATTGCCTTGCCTGGAATCACCTGGAGTTTCTTGCCTGGAATTGCCTGCAATTGCGTTGCCTGGAATTTCGTTGCCTGGAATTGCCTTGCATGGATTTGCCTTGCCTCGAATTACCTGAAATTGTCTTGCATGGAATTGCCTTGCCTGGAATTGCCTCGCCTGGAATTGCCTTGCCTGAAGTAGCCTAGCCAAATTTGCCTTGCCTGGAATTGCCTATCCTGGAATTGCCTTGCTCAGAATTGCCTGGAATTGCCTTTTCTCAGTTGCCTTGCCTGGAATTGCCTGGAATTGAATGTAATTGACTTGACTGTAATTGCCTAGCCTTAAATTGCCTTGCCTAAAATTGTGTTGCCTAAAATTGCCTTGCCTGGAATTGCCTGCAATTGCCTTGCCTGGAATTTTGTTGCCTGGAATTGACTGGAATTGCTTTGCATAAATTTGCCTTTCCTGGAATTGCATGGAATTGCATTGCCCGGTATTGCCTTGCCTGGTATTGTCTGGAATGGCCTTGCCTGGAATTGCATTGCCAGAAATTGCCTTTCCTGAAATTGCCTGAAGTTGCCTTCCTTGGAATTAAATTTCCTGGAATTTTCTGAAATTAGCTTGCCTGAAATTGCCAAACCTTGAATTGCCTAAAATTCCCTTGCCTAGAATTGACCTTTATAGAATTGCCTTGTAGGGAGCTGCTTAGAATATATTTTCCAGGAGTTGCCTTTCCTGGAATTTCTGGAATTGCCTTGCCTGGAATCACCTGAATTTTCCTGATTGGACTTGCCTTGCCCTGAATTGCCTGAAATTCCCTTGCCTGGTATTGCCTCATCTAGCCTTGCCTTACATAAAATAGCTTTCCCTGTAATTGCCTTTCATGGAATTGCCTTGCCTAGCCTTGCTTTGCCTGGAATTGTCTGGCTTTGAATTGCCTTTTCTTGCATAAAATTGTCTTGCCTGAAATTGGCTTGCCTGGAATTGCTTTGTTTAACCTTGACTTGTCCTAAAATCCCTTGCCCACAATTTCCTTTGGTTTAATTGCCTGTAATTCACTTGCCTGAAATCGCCTTGCCTGAAATTGCTGAAAGTTGTCTGGAATTGCCTTGTCTGTAATAGCCTTTCCTGAAATTGCCTTGTCTGGATTTCCCTTCCCTGGAATTGCCTTGTCTAAAATTGCCTTGCGAGGAATTGCCTTGTGTGTAATTGCATTGCCTTGATTTGACTTGCCTTTATTGCCTTGCCTGGGATTACCTGGATTTGCCTTGCCTGAAATTTCCTTGCCTGGAATTGCTTTGCCTGGAATTGTCTTCCTGGAATTGCCTTGCCTGTAATTGACCAATGTTGCCTGAAATTGACTTGCCTGTAATAGCCTTGACCCAAATTGCCTTGCCTGAAATTACCTTGCTTGGAATGGCCTGGAATAGCCTTGCCTTAGTTGTCATGCCTGAAATTGCCTGGAATTGAATGTAATTGCCTTGACTGTAATTGCCTTGCCTTGAAATGCTTTGTCTGGATTTGTCTTGCTTAAAATTGCCTTGCCTAAATTTGCCTTGCCTGGAATTGTCTGCAATTGCCTTGCCTGGAATTGCCCAGGGTTGCCTAAAATTGCCTTGCCTCAAATAGCCTTGCCAAAAATTGCCTTGCCTGGAATTGCCTTGTGTGGAATTGCCTTGCTTAGAATTACCTGAAATTGCCTTGTTTCAGTTGCCATGCCTGGAATTGCCTGGAATTGAATGTAATTGCCTTGCCTTAAATTACCTTGCCTGGAATTGTCTTGCCTAAAATCGCCTTGCCTGGAATTGCCTGCAATTGCCTTTCCTGAAATTAAGTTGCCTGGAATTGCCTGGAATTGCCTTGAATAAATTTGCCTTTCCTGAGATTGCATGGAATTGCATTGCCTGAAATTGCATTGCCTAAAATTGTCTGGAATGGCCGTGCCTGGTAATGCATTGACAGAAATTGCCTTTTCTGGAATTGCCTGAAGTTGCCTTCCTTGGAATTGAATTGCCTGGAATTTCCTGAAATTAGCTTGATTAGAACGGCCAAGCCTTGAATCGCCTGAAATTTCCTTGCCTAGAGTTGACTTTCCTAGAATTGCCTTGTATGGAAATGCTTGGAATATTTTGGCCAAAAATTGCTTTGCCTGAAATTTCTGGAATTGCCTTGCCAGGAATCACCTGGAGTTCCTTGCCTAGAATGGCCTTACCTGGAATTGCCAAAAATTGCCTCGTCTAAAACTGCCATGACTAGAATTGCCTTGCCTGGAATTTTCTTGCTTCGAATTGCCTTGAATTGTGTTGCCTAAACTTGCCTTGTTTGGAATTGCCTGGAATTGTTCTGGGTGAAATTGCCTTGCCTGGAATGGCTTTGCCTGGTATTTCCTTGCCAGGATTTCTCTATCCTGGAATTTTGAGAAATTGCCTTGCTTGGAATTGAGTTTCCTGGAATGTCTTGGAATTAGCTTGCCTAAAATTGTTAAGTCTGTAATTGCCTGAAATTCCCTTGCCTAGAATTGACTGGCCTAAAGTTGCCTTGCATGGAATTGCTTGGAATATCCTTGCCAGAAACTGCCTTGCCTGGAATTTCTGGAATTGTCTTGTCAGGAATCACCTGGAGTTCCTTGTCTGTAATGGACTTGCCTGGAATTGCCAGGAATTACCTTTCCTGGAATTGCCTTGACTGAAATTTCCTGGAATTACCTTGCCTGGAATTTCCTGGAAAATCCTTGCCTGTTATTGTCTTGCCTGGAATTCCTTGAAAATGCCTCATGTGAAAAGTTCTTGCCTGCAATTGCCTTGCCAGAAATTGCCATCCCTGGAGTTGTCTTGCCTGGAATTGCCTGGAATCCCCTTGCCTTGAATTGCCTTGCCTGGAATTGCCTGAAATTGCTTTGCCTGTAATGGCCTTCACTGGAATTGCCTGGAGTTGCCTAAAATTGCCTTGCCTGTAATAGCCTTTCCTGAAATTGTCTTGCGTGAAATTGCCTTCACTGGAATTGCCCTGGAATTGCCTTGTCTGGAATTGCCTAGCGAGGAATTCACATTTCTGGATTGCCTTTTCTGGAGTTGCCTCGCCTGGAATTGTCTTACCTGGAATTGCCTGGAATTGCCTTGCCTCGAATTTCCTGGAGTTGCCAGGAATCGCTTTGCTTGTAATAGGCTTGCCTAGAATTGCCAGGAATTGCCTTGCCTGGAATTGCGTTTTCAGGAATTGGCTTGAATTACCTTTCCTAGAATTACCTGAAATTACCTTACCTGGTATACGATTACTTAAACTTTCCTGGAATAGTTTTTCCTGGAATTGCCTTGGTAGGGATTGGTTTGCCTGAAATTTTCAGGAATTGCCTTTCCTGGAATTTCCTGTAATTGCCTTGCCTGGAATTGCCTTGCCTAGAATGGTCTTGCCCGGAATTTCCTTGCCTAAAATTGTCTTGACTAAAATTGCCTCGACTAGCCTTGCGTTGCCTGGAATTACCTTTCCTCGACTTGCCTGGAATTGCCTTGCCTGGAATTGCCTGGAATGGCCTATTCTGGATTTGTCTGAAATTGCCTTGTTTGGAAATGCCTTTCCTGGAATTTTCTGAAATTGCCTTGTGTGGAATAGTCTTGCCTGGAATTGCCTGAAATTGCCTTGCCTAAAATTGCCTGGAATCTTTTGCTCGGAATTGCCTTGCCAAGAATTGCGTTTACTGGAATTGCCTGTAATTGCCTTGCCTGAAACTGCCTTGCCTGAAATTTACTGGAATTGCCTTGCCTGGAACTGCCTTGCCTGGAATTGCCTGGAATTGTATTGCCTGAAGTTGACTTGCCAAAAATGGCCTGTAAGTGCCTTTCCGGAATCTGCCTTTACTCGAATTGGCTGGAATTGCCTTGCCTGGAATTGCATGTAATTTCCTTGCCTGGAAGTTTTTTGCCTGTAATTTCCTTGCCTGGAAGTCCTTTGCCTGGAATTGCCTTGACACGAATTGCATTTACTGGAATTGTCTGAAAATTCCTTGCCTGAAACTGCCTTGCCTGGAATTTTCTGAAATTGCCATACCTGGAACTGCCTTGCCTGAAATTGCCTGGAATTGCATTGCCAAAAATTGCCTTGCCTGAAATTTTCTGGAGTCTCTTTTCCTGAAATTGCCTTGCCTGGTGTTGCCTTGAGTTGCCTTGCCTGGAATTGCCTAAAATTCCCTTGCCTGGAAATGCCTTGTCTAGCCGTCCCTTGCATGAAATTGCTTTGCCTGCAATTGCCTTTTATAAAATTGCCTTGCCTAGCCTTGCTTTGTCTGGAATTGCCTGGCCTAGAATTGCCTTTTCTTGCCTTGCCTTGTGTGGAATGGCCTCGCCTGAAATTGGCTTGCCTATAATTTCCTTGCCTTACCTTGAAAACCCATGCTTGGAATTGCCTTGCTGGAATTGTTTGGAAATCATTTTCCTGTATTTGCCTTGCCTGGAATTGCCAGTAGTTGCCTAGAATTGCCTTGCCTGTAATAGCCTTTCCTAGAATTGCCTTGCCTGGATTTGCCTTCCCTTGAAATGCCTTGTCTGAATTTGCCTTGCGAGGAATTGCCTTGTTTGTAGTTGCCTTGCTTTGAATTGCCTTGCCTTAATTGCCTTGCCTGGAATTGCCTGGAGTTGCCTTGCCTGAAATTGCCTTGCCTGGAATTGCGTGGAATTGTTTATCCTGGAATTGCCTTGACTGGAATTCCATTGCCTGGAATTGCGTTACCTGAAAATGACTTTCCTGTAATTGCCTTTCCTAGAATTACCTGGAATTGCATTGCCTTGCTGGGAATGGCCTTGTCTTTCCTTGCCTTCCTTTGCCTGGAATTGCCTTGCCATTCCTTGCTTAAAATAATTACCTTGTCTTGCCTTGCATGGAATTATTGCCTGCCTGAAATTGCTTTAAATTGCTTTGATTGGAATTGCCTAAAATTGCCTTGCCAGTAATTGCCTGTAATTGCCTTGCCTGGAATTTCACGGTGTTGCCTGAAATTGCCTTTTCTCTAATAGCCTTGCCACAAATTGCCTTGCCTGGAATTACCTTCCTTAAAATTGCCTTGCTTGGAATTTTATGGAACTGCCTTGCCTCAGTTGCCTCTCCTGGAATTTCCTGAAATTGAATGTAATTGCCTTGACTGCAATTGCCTTGCCTTGAATTGCCTTGGTTTGAATTGTCTTGCTTAAAATTGCCTTCTCTGGAATTGCTTTGCCTGGAATTGCCTTGCCTAGAATTTTCTGGATAACCTTGCCTAGTATTGTCTTGCCTGGAATTGCCTTACCTGGAATTGCCTTGCCAGGAATTGCCTTGCCTGGAATTGTCTTCCCTAAAATTGCCTGAAATTTCCATGCCTATAATAGCCTTGCCTGTAGTTGCCTGGAGTTGATTGCCTGGAATACATTTTCTTACACTTTACTGGAATAATTCTGCCTGGAATTGTCTTGCCACGGATTGCTTTGCCAAAAATTTTCAGGAATTACTTTGCTTGCAATTGCCTTGCCTGGAATTGCCTTGCCTTGAATGGTGTTGCCTGGAATTGCATTGCCTGGAATTGCCTAGAGTGGAATTTCTTCGACTAGCCTTGCGTTGCCTGGAATTACCTTTCCTCGGCTTGCCTGGAATTGCTTTGCTTGAAAGTGCCTTGCCTGGAATTGCCTGAAATTGCCTTCTCTGGAATTGACTGGAATTGCCTTGTTTGGAAATAACATGCCTGGAATTTTCTGAAATTGCCTTGCCTGGAATTGCCTTTCCTGGAATTAGTTGGAATTGCCTTGCCTGAAATTGCCTGGAATTCCTTTGTCTGGAATTGCATTGCCACGAATTGCGTTTACTTGAATTGACAGGAATTGCCTTGCCTGAAACTGCCTTGCCTGGAATTTCCTGGAATTGCCTTGCCTGGAACTGCCTTGTCTGGAATTGCCTGGAGTTGCCTTGCCTGAAATTGCCTTACCTAATGTTGTTTTGAATTGGCTTGCCTGAAATTGCCTTGCTTGGAATCGCCTGGAATTCCCCTTGCCTTGTCTAGTCTTGCCTTGCATAAAATTGCTTTGCCTGGAATTGCCTTTCATGGAATTGCCTTGACTAGCCTTGCTTTGGTATTGAATGGTCTGGAATTGCCTTTTCTTTACCGTGCCTTGCGTGGAATTGCCTTGCCTAAAATTGGCTTGCCTGGAATTGACTTTCCTGTAATAGCCTTTTTTGGAATTGCCTTGCCTTGATTTTTCTTCCCTGTAATTGTCTTTTCTGGAATTGCCTTGTCTGGAATTGCCTTGCTTTGAATTGCGTTGCCTTAATTGCCTTGCCTGGAATTACCTGGAGTTACCTTACCTGGATTGCCTTGCCTTGAATTGCCTGGAATTGTTTTGCCTCGAATTGCCCTGCCAGGAATTTCCTGGAATTACCTTGCCTAGTATTGCCTTGTGGGAATTACCTTGCGTGGAATTTTTTTTGCCTGGAATTGCCTTGCCTGGAATTGCCTTGAATTGCGTTGATTGGAATTGCGTGGAATTGTCTTGCCTGTAATTTTCTGGAGTTGCTTTGCCTGAAATTGCCTTGCCTGGAAATGCCTTGAATTTCCTTGCCTGGAATTGTCTGGAATAGCCTTGCCTGGAATTGCCTTGCCTGAAACTGCCTTCCTGCAATTGCCTGGAATTGCCTTGCCTGGTATTGTCTTGCCTGAATTCGCCTGGAAATGCCTTCCATAAAATGTTTTTACCTGGTATTGTTTTACCTAGAATTGCCTTGCCTGTAATTGCCTTGAAATGCCTTGCTTAAAATTGCCTTGTCTGGAATTGCCTTGCCTGGAATTGCCTGCAATTGCCTTGTCTAAAATTGTCTTGCATGGGATGCCTGAAATTGCCTTGCCAGGAATTTCCTTTCCTGAAATGGCCTGAAATTGCTTTTCTTGAAATTGTACTGCTTGGAATTTCTTGGAATTAGGTTGCCAGAAATTGCCAAACCTGTAATTGCCTAAAATATCCTTGCCTAGAATTGACTTGCCTAGAATTGCCTTGCATGGAATTGCCTGGAATATCCTTGCCAGAAATTGCCTTGACCGGAATTTCTGGAATTGCCTTGCCTGGAATCACCTGGAGTTTCTTGCCTGGAATTGCCTTGCCTGGAATTGACAGAATTTGCCTCGTCTAATATTGCCCTGACTTGGGTTGCCTGTAATTGCCTTGCCTGGAGTTGCCTGGAATTGTATTGCCTGGAATTGCCTGGCATGTAATTTATTGAAATTGCCTTGCTTGGAATTACCTTTCCTGGAATTGCTTGGAATTGTCCTGCCTGGCATTTCTTTGCCTCGAATTGCCTGGAATTGCTTTCCGTAAAATTTCCTTGCCTGAAATTGCCTGAAATTCTTTTGCCTAAAATTTCCTTGCCTGAAATTTTGTGAAATTATTTTGCCTGCTACTGCCTTGCCTGGAATTCCCTTGAATTGCCTTGTGTAAAATTTTCTTGTCTGGAATTTCCTTGCCAGGAATTGCCTTGCCTGCTATTTTCTTGCCTGGAATTGCCTAGAATTGTCGTGCTTGGAATTGTCTGGCATTGCCTTATGTGAAATCGTTTTGCCTGAAATTACCTTACCTGGAATTGCCTTGCCTGGAATTGCCTGGAATTGTCTTTTTTGAAATTGCTTCATCAGGAATTGCCTGGAATTGCCTTGCTTGGAATGGCCTGGAATTGTTTTGCCTGGAATTCTTTTACCTAAGCTTGCCTGAAATTTTCTTGCCTGGAATTGCCTTGCCAGGAATTAACTTCCCTAGAATTTCCTGGAATAGCTCTGCCTGGAATTCCTGTAAATGCCTTGCCTAGAAATACCTTTTCTGGAATTTCCTTGCCTGTAATTGCCTTGCCTGAAATTGCCTTGATTAGAATTACTTCAATTAGGCTTGCCTTGCCTGGAATTGCCTTACCTGGAATTGCCTTGCCTGGCATTGTTTGAAAATGCCTTGCCTGGAGTTGCTTAGAATTCTCTTGCCTTGCATAAAATTGCTTTGCCTGAAATTGCCTTTCATGGAATTGCCATGCCTAGCCTTGCTTCGCATGGAATTGCCTGGTTTGGAATTGCCTTTCCTTGCATTGCCTTGCATGGAATTGCCTCGCCTGGAATAGGCTTGCCTGGAATTGACTTGCCTTACCTTGGTTTGCTTCTAAATCCCTTACCCAGAGTTGCCTTGCCCGGAATTTCCTGGAATTCACTTGCCTGCAATTGTCTTGCCTGGAATTTCCAGGAGTTGCCTGCAATTGCCTTGCCTGGATTTTCCTTCCTTGGAATTGCCTTGTCTGTAATTGCCTTGCCAGGGATTGCCTTTTCTTAATTGCTTTGCCTAGAGTTGCCTTGCCTGAAATTGCCTTGCCTTGAATCGCCTGGAATTGTTTTGCCTGGAATTGCCTTGCTGGGAATTTGTTGGAATTACCTTGCCTAATATTGCCTTGTTGAAATTGCCTGTAATTGACTTGCATGGAATTTTATTGCCTGGAATTGCCTCAAATTGTCTTGCCTGGAAAAGCCTTGCCTGGAATTGCCTTGCCTGGAATTTCCCAGAGTTGACTGAAATTGCCTTGACAGAAATTGCCTTGCCTACACTTGCCTTGAATTGCGTTGATTGGAATTGCGTGGAATTGTCTTGCCTGTAATTTTCTGGAATTGCTTTGCCTGTAATTGCCTTGCCTAGAATTGCTGAAATTGCCTTGCCTGAGATTTCCTTCCCTGGAATTGCCTGAATTGCCTTGCCTGGAATAGCCTTGCCTGGAATTGCCATGCCTGGAATTGTTTGGAATTTCCTTACCTGGAATTGCCTGGTCTGGAGTTGCCTGAAATTGTTTTATCTAAAATTGCCTTTCCTGGAATTCCCTGGAAATGTTTTGCCTGGAAATGCATTGCCCGAACTTGCCTGAAGTTGCCTTGCCTGGAATTCCCTTGCCTGGAATTGCCTGAAATTGCCTTGCCTGAAATACCTTTACCTAAACTTGCCTGGAATAGCTTAGCCTGGTATCCTTGCCAGGAATTGCCTTGCCTGGGATTTCCTGGAATTGTCTTGCGTGGAATTACCTGCGATTGACTTGCTTGGAATTGCCTTTCCTGGATTTGCCTTGCCTGAAATTCCCTTGATTGGAATTGCCTAGACTAGCTTTATTTTACCCAAAATTTTCTTCCCTCAAATTGCCTGGAATTGCCTTACCTGGAATTGTCTGGAATTGCCTTGCCTGAAATTGCCTTGAATGGAATTCCCTTTAATTGCCTTGCCTAGAATTGCCCTACCTGGACTTGCCTGGAATTGCCATGACTGGAATTGCTTTGATAAACATTGCCTTGCCTGGAATTGCCTCAATTGCCTTGCCTGGAATTTCCTTACGTGGAATTGCCTGGAATTTCATTGACTGGAATTGCCTTGCCTGGAATTGCCTTGCCTATAATTACCTTGCCTGGAATTGCTTTAATTTCCTTGCCTCGAATTGGCTTGCCTCGAATTTCCTGGAAGTGCCTTGCCTGATATTGTTTTTTTTGGAATTGCCTGGAATCGCCTTGCCTGAAATTTTCTGGAATTACCAAGCCTGGAATGTTTTAGAATTGACTTGCCTGGAAATGCCTTGTCAGAAATTGCATGAAATATCCTTGCCTTGGGTTGCCAGGCCTGGAATTGCCTGGAGATGCCTTGACTGAAATTGCTTTGCTGGTAATCAACTGGAATTGCCTAGACTTGAATTGCCTTACCTAGACTGGCCTTGCCTGGAATTGATTTGCCTAGAATTTCCTGGCCAGGAATTGCCATACCTAGCCTTGCATTGCCTGGAATTGTTTTCCCTGGAATTGCATGGCCTGGAATTGCCTTGCGTTGCCTTGCCTTGCATAGAATTGCCTTGCATGAAATTAACTTGCTAGGCATTGCCTTGCCTTTTCTTGCCTCAAAATGTTTTGCCTGGTATTGCCTTGCCTGGAATAGCCTTGCTTGGAATTGCCTTGCCTGGAATTGGCTGTATTTGCTTGCAATTTTTTTGCTTATAATAGTTTTGCCAGGAATTGCCTTCCCTGGAATTGCCTTATCTGGAATATCTTGGATTGCCTTGCCTCAATTGCATTTCCTGAATTGCCTGGAATTGCCTGAATTGCCTAAACAGTAATTGCCTTGCCTTGAATTGCCTTCCCTGGAATTGCCTTGCATGAAATTGCCTTGCCTGAAATTTCCTTACCTTGATTTAATATGCCTGGAATTGGATGGTATTGTTTTGCCTAAAATTTCTTGGCCTTACCTTGCCTTTAATAATTGCCTTGCCTTGCCTGTAATAACTGCCTTTTCTGGAATTGCCTGGAATTGCGCTGATTGGAATTGCCTGGAGTTGCCTTACCTTGAAATTCCTGGAGTTGCCTTGCCTGGATTTGCATTGCCTGGAATTGTCCTGCCTGAAATTTTCTTGCCTGGAATTGACTGTAATTGTTTGCATAGATTTGCCTTGCCGGAAATGGCCTGAAATTGCCTTGCCTGGAATTGTTTTCCCTGGAATTGTCTTTAATGGCCTTGCCTGGTAGTGCCATGCCAGAAATAACCTTTCATTGAATTGCCTGTAATTGCCTTGCTTGGAATTGAATTGCCTGGAATTTCTTGGAATTATCTCACCTAGAATTGTCAAGCTCGGAATTTTCTGAAGTTCACTTGCTTGAATGGCCTTTCCTGAAATAGCCCTGCATGGAATTGCTTGGAATATTTTTGCCAGGAATTGCCTTGCCTGCAATCTTATAAAATTGCCTTACCTAAAATCACCTGGAGTTTCTTGCCTGGAATTGCCTTGTTTGGAATGGCGTGTAATTGCCTCGCCTAAAATTGCCTTGCCTGGAATTGCCTGGAATTACCTTGCCTGGAATTGCCTGGAATTGTTTTACATGGAATTGGCTTGCCTGGAATTGCCTGAAATTGTTTTACATGGAATTGCCTTCCTTGTAAATGCCTGGAATTGCATTGCCTGGTATTGCCTGAAATTTTCTTGCCTGGAAGTGCCTTGCCAGGAATTGCCTTTCCTGGAATTGCCTAAAATTGTTTTGCCTGGAAATTCCTTGCTTAGAATTGCCTCAAATTTTCTTTCCTGGAATTGCCTTGCCTTGAATTTCCATTGCCAGATATTGCCTTGCTTGGAATTCCTTGGAGTTGCCTTGCCTGAAATTGTTTTGCCTGAAATTCTCCGGAGTTGCCTTTCCTGGTATTGCTTTGCCTAATATTGCGTGGAATTTACTCACCTGGAATTTATTTACCTAGCCTTACCTTGCCTTGAATTGCATTGCGTGGCATTATCTGGCCTGGAATTGCTTGCCTTGCCTTCCCTATCCTTGATATTCTTTGCCTGAAATTGCCTTGCGTGGAATTGCCTGGAATTTTTTTGCCTGAAATTGCCTTGCATGGAGTTGCTTGAAATACCTTGCCTTGAATTGCCTTTCTTAGAACTGCCTGGAATAGCCTTGCCTAAAATTGCCTTGCCAGGTGTTGTCTATCCTGACATTGCCTGGAATTGTCTTGCCTGGAAATGCGTGGAATTGCCTTCCCTGGAATTGCCTTTCCTGGAATTGCCTTCACTGGAATTGCCTGGATTTCTTTGCCTGGTATTGCCTTGCCTGGAGTTTCCTGGAGTTGCCTTGCCTGGAAATTTCTTTCCTGTAATTGCCTGAAAAGCCTTAAATGGAATTTCCTTGCCTGAAATTGCCTGGAATTGGCTGGCCTGGAATTGTCTTACATGGAATTTTTTGTAATTTTCTTGCCTGAATTTCCTTTGCCTGGAATTGCCTTGCCAAAAATTGCCTTGCCAGAAATTGCCTTTCCTGGAATTGACAGAAATTGCCTTAACTGCAATTGCCTTGCCTATAATTTCTTTCTCTGGAAATGTCTGTCATTCCCTTGCCTGGAATTGCCATGCCTGGATTTGCATGGAATTGCCTCGGTTGGAATTGCCTTGCCTGAAATTGCGTGGAATTGCTTTGCCTGGATTTTCCTTTGCTGAAATTGACTTGGCAGGAATTGCCTTCGCTGCAATTGTCCGGAATTGCCTTGCCTGGAATTGCCTTACATGGAGTTGCCAGGAATGGCATTGCCTGGAGTAGCCTTGCCTGAAATTGCCTGAAATTGTTTTGCCTGGGATTGCCTTGCCTGGAATTACAAGAAATTGTTTTATCTGGAATTGACTTTCCTGGCATTGCCTGGAATTGCCTAGCCTGAATTGCCTTGCCTGAAATTAAATGAAAATGCCTTGCCTGGAATTGCCTGGAAATGTTTTGCATAATATTATTTTGCCTGGAATTGCCTGGAACTTCATGGCCTAGCACTGCCTTGCCTGGGATTGCCTGAAATTGCCTTGCATGGAATTTTTTTGCCTGCAATTGCCTTTCCTGAAATTGCCTTGCCTTAAATTTCATGAAATTGCCTTGCTTGCAATTGCCTTTCCTGTTATTGCCTTGCATGGAATTGCCTGGAATTGCTTTGACTGGGATTGCCTTGCCTGGAATTACCAGGAATTGCCTTACCAGAAATTGACTTGCCTGTCATTGCCTGAAATTTCCTAACCTGGAACTGCCTTGCCTAAAATTAAATGGAAATGCCTTCCCTTGAACTGCCTTGCCTGGAATTGCCTGAAAATGTTTAGCGTGAAATTATCTTGCCTGGAATTGCCTTTGGTGGAATTTTTTTGCTTGTAATTTCATTCCCTGGAATTGCCTTCCCTGGAATTTTCTTGCCTGAAATCGTTTTGCCTGGAATATCCTCGACTAGCATTACCTTGTCTGGAATTGCCTTGCCATAAATTGCCTGGAATTGCTTACGTGGAATTTCCTTGCCTAGAATTGCCTTGCTTTGAATTGCCTTGCCTGGAATTGCCTGGAATTGCTTTGCCTTGAATTGCCTTGCTGGAAGTACCTCAAATTGCCATGCCTGTAATTGCGTGGAATTAACTTACCTGGAATTGCCTTGACTGAAATTGTTTTATCTGGAATTACCTAGCCTGGAATTACATAGAATTACCTTGTCTGGAGTTACCTTGCCAAAAACTTTGTGAAATTGCTTTGCCTGGGGTTGTCTTACATAAACTTGTTTGGAATTGCTTTGCCTGGAATTGCCTTGAGAAAAATTTACTTGCCTTGAATTGCTTGGATTTGCCTTGCCTTGAATATTCTTTCTTGGAATTGTCTGGCCTGGAATTGTTTTGTTTGGAATTTCCTTGCCTAGCCTTGTTTTGCTTGGAATTAACTTGCCTCAAATTCCATGTAATTGCCTTATGTGAAATTGCCTTGCCTGGAATTGCCTGGAATTTTCTTGTCTGGAATTCTATGGAATTGACTTGCTTCAAGTTGCCTTGCCTGGAATTGTCTGGAATTCACATGCCTGGAATTGCCTTGCCTAAAATGCCTAAAATTGCTTTGCTTTGAAATGCCTGGAATACCCTTGCCTGGAATTGCCTTGCCATTAATTGCCTATCCTGGAATTGCCTGAAGTGGCCTTGCCTAGAAGTGCCTTGCCTGGAATTTTCCGGAATTTCCTTGCCTGGAACTACCATGCCAGGAATTTCCTGGAATTGCTTTGCCAGAAATTGCCTTGTCTGGAATAGCCTGGAATTGCCTTTCCTGAAATTGCCTGGAATTGCTTTTTCTGGAACTGCTTTACCTAGCCTTGCCTTGACTTGACTTGCTTTGTCTGGAAGTCCCTGGCCTGAAATTGCCTTGCCAACCCTTGCCTTGCCTAAAATTGCCTGCCCTGGAATTTCCCGGTTTAGAATTGCTGGGCAACTTGCCTTTCTTACCTTGAAATGTTTTGCCTGAAATTGCCATTCTTGTAATTGTCTTGCCTTGGATTTTCTGCAGTTGCCGGGAATTGCCCTGCCTGCAATTGCCTTGCATGGAATTGCCTTGCCTTGCCTGGAATAATTACCTTGCCTTACCTTGCTGTGAATATCTGCCTTGCCTGGAATTGCCTTGATTGTAATTGCCTGGAATTGCCTTGCATGGAATTGCCTAGAGTTGCCTTGCCTGGAATTGCCTTGCATGGAATTGCCTAGAGTTGCCTTGCCTGGAATTGCCTCGCAAGGAATAGCCTGGAATTATCTTTCCTGAATTTGCCTTGCCTGGAATTGCCTTTAATTGCCTTGCCTGGAATTCCCTTGCCTGTAATTGCCTGAAATTTCTTTGCCTGAAATTGGCTGTAATTGCCAAGACGATAATTGGCCTGCCTGGAATTTCTTGAAATTGCGTTGCCTAAAATTTCTGTGCCAGGAATTGCCTTGCTTGGAATTTCCTTACCTGGAATTGACTTGCCTGGAATTCCCTAATTCTGCCTTTCCTAGAATTGCCTGGAATAATCTTGACTGAAATTGCCTTACCTTGACTTGCCTTGCTTTGCCTAAAATTGCCTTGCCTTGCCTTTCCTGGAATAATTGCCTTACCTTGCCTTGCCTGAAATTATTGTCTTCCCAGGAATTGCCTTGAATGAAATTGCCTAAAAATGCTTGTCTGCAATTGCCTTGCCTGGAAAAACCTGGAGTTGCCTTGCCTGAAATTGCTTTGACTGGAATTGCCTGTAATTGCCTTGCCTGAAATTGCATAACCTGAAATTTCCTTTACTGGAATTTCCTTGCCCGGAATTTCCTTTCCAAAAATTGCAGGGAATTGCCTTGTCTGGAATAGCCTTTCCTGGAATTGCTTGGAATTGCCTTGCATAGAATTGCCATGTCTGGAATTCTCTGCAATTCCCATGCGTGGAATAGCCTGGATTTTATTTGCCTAGAATTGTTTTGCCTGGAGTTGCCTGGATTTGCCTTGCCTGGAATATTCTTACCTGGAATTGCCTCGAATTGACTTGCCTGGTATTGCGTTGCCTAAAATTGCCTGGCCTGGAATTGCCTTGCCTGGAATTGCCTTGCCTTAAATTTCCTTGCCTGGAATTGCCTAGAATTGCCTTGCCTGGAATTTTCCTGCCTGGAATTGCCTGGAATTTCCTTGTCTGTCATTGCCTTGCCTGGAATTGCCTGGAATTTTTTTGTCTGGGCTTGCCTTGCCTGGAATTGCCTTGAATTGCCTTGCCTGGGATTTCCTTGCCTGAAATAAATTTGCCTGTAGTTGCCTTGCCTGAAACTTTCTTGACTGGAATTTTCTTGCCTGGCTTTGCCTGGCCTGGGGTTGCCTTGCCTGTAATTTTCTAGCCTGTAATTTCCTTGCCTTGCCTTGCCATAACTTGAATTGCCAGCCTGAAATTGTCTTGCCTGGAAATTTTTTTCTTTGCCTTTCCTTGCCTGGAATTGCCTTGGCTCTAATTGCCTTGAATTACCTTGCCTGGAATTTTTTTGCGTGGAATGATCTTAAATTTTTTGCCTGGAATTGCCTTGATAATTTCCTGGAATTGCCTTTTCTGAAATTCCCTTACTTGGAATTTTTTTGCCTGTAATTTCCTTTCTTGAAATATCCTTGGCTGGAATTGCCTTGCTGGGACTTGCCTGGAATTGCCTTGCCTGAATTTATCTTGCCTGGAATTGTCTGTAATTGATTTGCCTGGAATTCCCTTGAGTGGAATTTCCTGCAATTGCCTAGCCTGGAATTTTTTTACCTAGAATTGCTTGTAATTGCCTTGCTGAAAATCGCCTTGCCTGAAATTTCTTAGAATTTTCTTGCCTGTAATTTCCTTACCTGGAATTACCTAAAATTGCCTTGCCTAAAATTGCCTTTTCTGGAATTGTATGGAATTGCCTTGCCTGGAATCTCCTGGAATTACCTTGCTTTGAATTGTTTTGCCTAAAATTGCCTGGATTGCCTTGCCTGGACTTCCCTTTTCTGGCATTGCCTGGAATTGCTTTGCCTAAAATTGCCTTGCTTGGAATTGCCTGGAATTGCTTTGCATAAAATTGCCATATCTGGACTTGCCTAAAATTGCCTTGCATGGAATTGTTTTGCCAGGAATTAATTTGACATTAATTTCCTGGTATTGCATTGCCTGGAATTGCCTGGAATTAGCTCTCTTGGAATTGTCTGGAAATGCCTTGCCTGGAATTCCGTTGTCTGGAAATGCCTGTAACTGTTTTACCTGGAATTGACTTGCCTGGAATTGCCTTGATTGGACTAGCCTGGAATTGCCTGGCCTATGATTGCCTGGAATTGACTTGGCTGGAATTGCCTTACCTGGAATTGACTTACCTGAAATTGCCTGGTATTGTTTTCTAGAATGGCCTGGAATTGCCTTGCCTTGCCTTGACTTGCCTGAAATTGCCTTTCCTTGAATTGCCTTTTCTTGTCTGAAATTGCCTTGCTTGGAATTGCATTGCCTGGAATTGCCTGGAATTGCCTTGTCTGAAATTGTCTTACATGGAATTGCCTGGAGTTTTTTTTTTTTTTTGCCTAGAGTTGCCTTGCCTGAAGTTGCCTAGAATTGCCTTGCCCGGAATTCCATTGCCTGTAACTGCCTGGAATTGTCTTGAGTCGAATTGACTGAAATTGCCTTGCATGAAATTGCGTTGCCTGAAATTGCTTGAAATTGCATTGCCATGCAATGCCTTGCCTGCAATTGCCTGAAATTCCCATACGTGGAAATGCCTTGCTTGGAAACCGTTGGAATTGCCTTGCCTGAAATTGCCATGTCTGGAATTTTCTTGCCTGGAATCACCTGGAGTTGCCTTGCCTGGAATTGCCTTGCCTGGAACTGCCTGGGAATGCCTAGCCTAAAATTGGCTTGCCAGTAATTGCCTGGAATTGCCTTGCCTAGAATTGCCTGGATTTGCCATACCTGGAGTTCCCCTTTTAGAATGTTTTTGAATTGCCTTGGCGGTGATTGCCTTGCCTGGAATTGCCTGAAATTGCCTGGCCTGAAATTTTCCTGCCTGGAATAGTGTTGCCTGGAATTATTTTGCCTGAAATTGCCTTAGGTTGAATAGCCTTGCGTAGCCTTGCCTTGCCTGAAGTTGCCTTGCCTGGAATTGTCTGGCCTGGAATTTTCTTGCCTTGCCTTGCCTTGCCTTGCCTTGCTTGCCTTGCCTTGCCTTGCCTTGCCTTGCCTTGCCTTGCCTTGCCCTGCCCTGCCCTGCCCTGCCTTGCCCTGCCCTGCCCTGCCCTGCCCTGCCCTGCCCTGCCCTGCCCTTCCCTGCCCTGCCCTGCCTTGCCTTGCCTTGCCTTGCCTTGCCTGTAATTGCTCGGCCTGATATTGCCTTTGCTGGAATTCCCTTTCTTTGCCTTACCTTGCCTGAAATTGTCTTGCCTGGAATTTTCTTGCCTGAATTTCCTGAAATTGCCTTGCCTGGAATTGCCTTGAGTGTTATTGCCTTGCATTGTATTGCCTTTCCTGGAATTGCTTTAACTTGCCTTGCCTTGCTTTGCCTGGAATTGCCCTGCCTTGCCTGGAATAATTGCCTTACCTTGCCTGAATTAATAGCTTTTCCTGGAATTGCCTTGACTGGAATTGCCTGAAATTGCCTGTAATTGCCTTGCCTTAAATTTTTTTACCTGGCATTGCCTTAGCTGGAATTGACTTGCTTGGAATTGCCTGGTATTTCCTTGCCTACAGTTGATTAAGATTGCCTTTCCTGGTATTGCCTAGAATTCCCTTGCATGGCTTTGCTTGGAATTGCCTTGCCATGCCTTGACTTTTCTGTTTGGAATAATTGTCTTACCTTGCATTGCCTGGAATAATTGGCTTGCCTGCAATTGACTTTATTGGAATTTCCTGTTTTCTCGCCTGAAATTGCCTGGAGTTGTCTTGCCTGGAATTGCCTGGAATTGCCTTGCCTGGAACAGCCTGGAATTGCCTAGCCTGAAATTGTTTTGCATGGAATTGTCTGTAATTGCCTGGCTAGAAATTGCCTTGCCAGGAATTTGTTACAATTGCCTTTCCTGGAATTGCCTTGCCTGGAATTATCTGGAATTGCCTTCCTAAATTGCCTTGACAGAAATTGCCTTTCCTGGAATTGCCTGAAATTTCCTTGCCTGAAATTGCCTTTTCTGGAATTTTTAGGAGTTGCCTCGCCTGGAATTGCCGTGTCTGGAATTGCCTGGAATTCCTTTTCCTGGGATTATATTGCCTCTTATTTTCTTGCCTGGAATTTCCTGAAATTGCGTTTGCAGGAATTGCCTTGACTGGAATTATGTGAAATTGCGTTGCCTGAAATTGCCTTATCTGGAATGGCCTGAAGTTTTTTGCCTGGAATTGCCTTGCGTGGAGTTGCCTGGAATTTCCTTGCCTGAAGTTGCCTGGAATTCCCTTGCCTGAAGTTGCCCTGCCTGGAATTGCCTGGAGCTGCCTTGGCTTGGGTTGCCATGCCTGGAATTGCCTGAAATTGCCTTGCCTGGAATTGCCTGCAATTACCTGTAATTGCCTGAACTATAATTGCCTTGCCTTGAATTGCTTCGCCTGGAATGGCATTGCCTGGAATTCCCTTGCCTGAAGTTGCCCAGAATTTTCTTGCCTGAAGTCGCCCTGCCTGGAATTGCCTGGAGCTGCCTTGCCTTTGGTTGCCATGCCTGGAATTTCCTGGAGCTGCCTTGGCTTGGGTTGCCATGCCTGGAATTGGCTAAAATTGTTATGCCTGGAATTGCCTTACCTGGATTTGCCTTGCCTGGGATTGCCTGCAATTACCTGTAATTGCCTTGACTATAATTGCCTTGCCTTGAATTGCTTCGCATGAAATGGGATTGCCTGGAATTGCCTTACCTGGAATAGACTTGTCTGGATTTTCCTGGTATCGCCTTGCCTTGCTTTGCCTGGAATTGCATTGCCTTGCCTTGCCTTGCCTTACATAAAATAATTGCCTTACCTTGCCTTCCCTTGAATACTTGTCTTGCTGGAATTTCCTGGATTTGTGTTGATTGGAATTGCCTGGAGTTTCCTTGCCGGAAATTGCCTGGAGTTGACTTGCCTGGAATTGTCTTGCCTGGAATTGACTGAAATGGTCTTGCCTTGAATTGCCCTGATTGAAATTGCCTGAAATTGCTTTGCCTGAAATTGCCTTGCTTAAAATTCCCTTGTTTGGAATTGTTTGGAATTGCCTTTAATAAACTTGCCTGGAATTGCCTTGTCTGGATTTTTCTTGCCTGGAATTGCCTTGCCTGGAGTAACCTGGGGTTGGCTTTCCTGGAATTGCCTCGACTGGTATTGCCTAGAATTGCCTTGCCTGAAATTGTCTTTCCTGGAATTGCCTTTCCTGGAATTGCCTGAAATTGCCATGCCTGGAATTCCCTGCCCTGGATTTGCCTGGAATTGCCTATCCTGAAATTAGTTTGCCTGGAAATGCCTGGAATTGCCTTGCCTGGAATTTCTTTGAATTGCCCTGACTGGTATTGCCTTAGTTGGAATTTCCTGAAATTGACTTTTTCTAAAATTGTCTTGCCAAGAATTGGCTTTCCTGGTGTTCCTGGAATTGCCATGTCTGGAATAGCCTTTTTTGGAATTGCCTGGATTTGCCTTGCCTGGAAGTGCCATGTCTGGAGTTGCCTGGAATTCCCTTTCCTGGAATTGTCTTGCCTGGAATTGCCTTGCCTGGAATTGCCTGAAATTGTGTTGGAAAAAATTGCCTTGCCTGAAAATGCATGGAATTTCTATGCCTAAAATTGCCTTACCTGAAATTGCCTGAGGATTTTTTCCTGGAACTGCCTAGCCGAGAGTTGCCTGGAATTGCATTTACTTGAATGCTTTTGCCTGAAATTGCCTGGAATTGCCTTGGCTGGATTTTCATTGTCTCTAATTGCCTCGAATTGCCTTGCCTGGTATATTCTTGCCTGGAATTGCCTTGCCTGGAATTACCTTCCCTCTAATTGGCTGGATTTGCCATGCCTGGAATTTTCTTGCCTGAATTGTAATGGAATTGTCTTCCCTGGTATTGTCTTGCCTGGAAATGCATGAAATTGCCTTGTCTGTAATTGTCTTATCTGGAATATTTTGGAGATTTTTATTTTGTAATTGCCTTGCCTAGAGTTTCCTGGAATTGCGTTGCCCAGAATTCCCTTGCCTGGAATTGACTGGGATTGCCTTGCCTTTAATTGCCTGAAATTGTGTTGCCTGGATTTGCATCGAATTTCCTTGCCTGGGATTTCCTTAACTGGAATTGCTTGGACTTGCCTTTCCTGAAATTTCCTTGCCTGGAATAGCCTGGATTTGCTGTGTCTGGCATTTCCTTGTTTGGAATGTCCTGGAAATTCCTTGCCTGTGATTGCCTTGCCTGAAATTGCCTGGAATTGCCTGCCTGGATTTGCCTTTCCTGGAATTGCCTGAAATTTTCTTGCCTGGAATATTTCTGCCTGAAATTGCCTTTCCTGGAATTGCCTTGTCTAAAATTGCCTTAACTGGAATTGCCTTGTGAAGCCTTGTCTTGCTTGGAGTTGGCTTGCCTGAAATTTCCTGGCCTGAAATTGCCTTGCCTGGAATTGCCTTTCTTTGCTTTACCTTGCCTGGAATTGCCTTGCCTGGAACTGCCTTGACTGCAATTGCTTTGCATTAAATTGCCTTTTTTGAAATTGCCTTGCCTTACCTTTTCTTACCTAGAATAATCGTTTCTCCAGGAATTATTTTTGCCTGGAATTGCTTGAAATTGCCTGTAATTGCCATAACTGTAATTGCCTTGGCTTGAATTCCCTTGCCTGGAATTACCTTTTCTGGAATTGCTTCGCCTGGAATTGCCTTGTGTGGAATTACTTTAACTTTAATTGACTTGACTGGATTTGCCTGGTATTGCTTTTGCCTAGAATTGCCTTCTCTGGAATTGCCTTGCCTTGTCTTGCCTTGCTTTGCCTAGAATTGCCTTGCCTTACCTTGCCTTGCCTTGCCTGCAATAATAGCCTTACCATGCCTGGCCTGGAAAAATTGCCTTTCCTAGAACTGAATTTATTGGTGTTGCCTGAAATTGCCTTTCCAAAAATTGCCTGGAGTATTCTTGTCTGGAATTGCCTAGCCTGGAATTTCCTGGAATTTCTTTCTCTGGAATTGCCTTGCCTGGAATTGCTTTAAATTGCCTTGCCAGAAATTGCATTACCTGGAATTTCCTTTTCTAAAATTACCTTGCTTGAAATTCCCTGGAATAGCCTTGCCAGAAATTGCCTTGCTTGGAGTTGCCTGGAATTGCCTTGCCTGTACTTCGCTGGAAGTGCTTGGCCTGGTTTTGCCGTGACTGAAATTGCATGGAATCGTCGTCCCTGGAATTTCTTTGTCTGGAATTGCCTTGCCTGGAATTTCCTTGCCTGGAATTGCCTGAAAGTGCTTTGCCTGGAATTGCCTTTTCTAAAATTTCCTAGAATTGTCGTGCCTGGAATTCTTTTGCCTGGAACTGCCTTGCCTGAAATTGCATAAAATTGCCTTGGCTGGAATTTCTTTCCTGGAATTGCCTTGCCTTAGTTGCCTTACGTGAAATTGACTTGCCTGGTATTGCCTGGTATTGTCTTGTCTAGAAGTGCCTGGAATTGTTTAGCCTGGAATTGCCTTACCTGGAATTGGCTCTAAACGTTTTGACAAAAATTGTTTTGCCTGGAATTTCTTGGAATTGCCTTGCCTGGAATTACCTTCCTTGGAATTGCCAGGAATTGCCTTGCTTAAATTTTCTTGCCTGGAATTGCCTAAAGTTGCCTTGTCTAAAATTGCCTTTCCTGGAATTGCCTGGAATTGCCATATCTGGAATTACCTGGAATTAATTTGCCTAGATTTGCCTTGTCTGAAGGTGCCTCGAATTTTCTTGCCTACTATTGCCTTGTTTGCAATTGCCTGGAATTTCCTTGCCTGAAAGTGTTTTGCCTGAAATTGCCTGAAAATGCCTTGCCTGAAATTGCCTGGAATTGCTTTGAATGGAATTGCCTGACATTGCCTTTTCTGGAATTGCCTTGCCTGGAATTGCCTGGAATTGCCTTGCCTGGTATTATTTTGCCTGAAATCGTATAGTATTTCCATGCATGAAATTTTTTTGCCTGGAAGTGCCTTGACTGGAATTGTGTGGAATTGCTTTTCCTGGGATTTTCTTACCTGGAATTGTCTGGAGTATTTTTGCCTGGAATTGCCTTTTCTGTAGTTGCTTGGAATTGCCTTGCCTGGAATTGCCATGACTGAAATTGCCTTGCCTGGATTTACCTGGAATTGCCTAGTTTGAAGTTGCCTTGCCTGGAATTTTTTTGCCTGGAATTGCCTTGACTGTAATTGCCTTGCCTTGAATTGCATTGTTTGGAATTGCCTCTTCTGGAATTGCTTCGCCTTGAATTGCCTTGCCTGGAATTGCCTTGTCTGAAATTCTCTTGTTTTGCCTTATCTTTCTTGGCCTAGAATTGCCTTACCTTGCCTTGTCTTGCTTTGCCTGGAATAATTGCCAATCTTGGCCTGGCCTGCAAAAATTATCTTGCCTAGAACTACCTTTATTGGAATTGCTTGAAATTGTCTTTCCTGGAGGTGCCTTGCCTGGAAGTGCTTGGCTGCAATTGCCTTGCCTGGAATTGCCTTCTTTGGAATTGCTTCAAATTGCCTTGCCAGAAACTGCCCTGCCTGGCATTGCCTTGCTTGGAATTCCCTGGAATAGCCTTGCCTGAAATTACCTTGCTCTGCATGGAATTGCCTTGCCTTGCCTTGCCTGGAATAACTGCCTTACCATGCCTTGCCTGGAATAATTGGCTTGCCTGGAGATGCCTGGAGTAAACTTTATTGAAATTGCCTGGAGTTGCCTTGCCTGGAATTGACTGGAGTTGCCTTGCCTAAAATTGCTTTGCTGAAATTGCCTGGAATTTACTTGCCTGGAATTATTTTGCTTGGAGTTGCTTGGAATTGCCTTTCTTGGAATTGCTTGCAATTGCTTTCTTATATATATCCTTGAATAAAATTGCCTTGAATTGCTTGTCTGTAATTGCCTTGCCTGGAATGTCCTTTCCTGGAATTACCTGGAGTTGTCTTGACTGGAATTGCCTTGACTGAAATTGCTTGAATTGACTTGCCTTAAATTTCCCTGCCTGGAATTGCCTGGAATGGCCTTGCCTGTAATAGCCTTTTCTGGAATTGCCTGGAATTGCCTTGCTTGGAATTTTCTCGTGTTGCCTCGCCAGAAATTCGCTTGCCTGGAATGGCCAGGAATAACCTTACCTGGAATTGCCTTTCCTGGAATTGCCTAAAATTACCTTGCCAGGAATTTCCTTGTTTGGATATGCCTGGAATATTTTTGCCTGGAATTACCTTGCTTGGAATTGACTTGAATTCCCTTGCCTGAAATTGCCTTGCCTGGATATGCCTGGAATTGCCTTGCCTGGAATTGCCTTGTTTTTCTTTGCCTGGAATTGCCTCACCTGGAATTGTTGAAATTGTTTTGCCTGGAATTGCCTTGCCTAAATTTGCCTCGCCTGGAATTGTCTTGCCTTGCCTACAATTGCTTTGCTTGAAATTGCCTTGCCTGGAATTGCCTTTTCAAGTCAAGGCAATTCCCGTCAGGGAAATTCCAGGCAAGGCAACTCCAGGTCATTTTAATCAAGGCAATTTCAGGCAAGGCAATTCCAGAAAAAGAAATATTCCAGGCAATTTCATTCAAGGCAATTCCTGGAAACGCATTTCCAAGCAATTCCAAGAAAGACAATTTTAGGCAAGGCAATTTAAGGCAAGGAAATTCCAGGCCAAGAAATTCCAGGCAATTCCAGGCAAGGCAACTTCTGGTAATTCCAATCACGGCAATTACAGGAAATTCCAGGGAAGCCAATATTTCTGGGCAAGGCAATTTCAGGCAAGGGAATTCAAGGGAATTCTATTTCAGGCCATCCCAGGCAATTTCAGGTAAGTCAAATCCAGATAAGGCAATTCCAGGCTATGCAATTTCAGACGAAGCAATTACAGAAAAAACAATTCCAGGCAAGGCAATACCATCAAAGGCAATTCCAGGAAATGTTAGGAAACGGAATTACAGGCAAGGAATTCCAGTCAATACATGGAAAAACAATTCTCAGAAAAATAATTCCAGGCAATTCCATTTAAGAAAATTCCAGACAAGACATTTCCGGGCTAATATAGGCTAGGCAATTCCAGACAAGGTAATTCAAGGCAAGGAAATTATAGATAATTCCACGCAAGGAAACTTTAGGAAGGGCAATTACAGGCAAGGCAATTTCAGGAAAGGAAACTTTAGGAAATTCCAATCAATGCAGTTTTAGGCAGGGCATTTCCAGATAATTCCTGGCAAAAAATTTTTAGGCATGGTAACTTCAGGCAATTTCAGGCAAGGCAATTTCATGCAAGGCAATTCCAGGCAAGCAAATTCCAGCAAATTCCAGGCAACACAATTCCAGGCAAGGCAATTGCAGGCCATTCCAACCCAGACAATTCCAGTCAATGTAACTCCAGGCAATTCCAGGCAAAGCATTTAGGTAAAGGGAATTCCAGGCAATTCCACGCAAGGATATTCCAGGCAAGGCAACTCTCAGGGATTCCAGGTAAGGCAATTCCAGGAAAGGCAATTCCAGGAATGGCAATTGCAGAAAAGGCTATTACAGGCAAGGCAATTTCAGGCAACTCCAGGCAAGGCAATTCCAGGCAAAACAACTTCAGGCAATTCTAGACAAAGCAATTGAGGAACGGCAATTGTAGGCAATTCCAGGCAAGGCGACACCAGGTTATTCCAAAAAGTGCAATTTCAGGTAAGACAATTCTTGGCAAAGCAATGCAAGGCAAGGCAATCACAGGCCAGGCAATACGAGGCAAGGGAATTGCAGGAAATTCCAGGAAAAAATATTTTAGGCAAGGAAATTCCACGCACAATTCCAGACAACTCCAGACAAGACAATTCCAGGCAATTCCAGTCAAAAAAATTTTATGCAATGCAATTGGAAGCAATTACAGGCAAGAAAATTGTAGGCAAAACAACTACAGGCAATTCCAGACAAGGCAATACCAGGCTAGGCAATTCCACGCAATTTGAGGCAAGGCAAATTCAGGCAAGCAATTGTAGGCAATTTCAGGAAGGGTAACACCACGTAAGGTAACTTCAGGCAATTCCAGGCAATGCAATTTCAGGCAAAACAATTCTAGGCAATTCCAGGCAAGGCAATTCCAGGCTAGGCAAATCCAGGCAACTCCAGGTCATGCAATTCCAGGCAAGGCAATTTTCCCAGGCAAGACAAGGCAAGGCTATTATTTCAGGCAAGGCAAGGCAAGGCAACTCCAGGCAAAGCAAAATTGGTAAGGCAAGGCAAGGGAATTCCAGGCGAGGCAAGGCAATGCAAGGCAACTCCAGGCAAGGCAACTTCTGTCAAATCTAGCAAGGCAATACCAGGCAATTCCATACAAGTCAATTCCAGGTAATGCAATTACAGGCCACGCAATTCCAGGCAAGGCAATTCCAGGAAATTCCAGGCAATGCAATTCCAGGCAAGGCAAGTAAAGGCAATTCCAGGCAAGGCAATTCCAAGCAAGGCAATTCTAGGCAAAGGCAAGGCAAAAAAAGGCAAGGCAATTCCAGGCCAGGCTATTCAAGTCAAGGAAATTACAGGCAATTTAAAGCAAGGTAATTCCAGGCAAAATAACTCTAGGCAATTCCAGACAAGGTATTTCTAGTAAAGGCATTTCCAGAAAATTCCAGGCCAGGAAATTTTAGGCAATAAAACTCCAGGCAATTTTAGGCAAGGCAGTTATAGGCAAAACAATTGCATGCAATTTTAGGCAAAGCAATTCCAGGCAAGGCAATTGTAGGCAATTCAAGGCAAGAATATTTCAAGCAAAACAACTTCAAACAATTCCTGGCAAAGCAATTACGTCAAGGCAATTCCACGCAATTCCACCAAGGCAATTTTTCCAGACAAGGCAACGCAAGGAAATTATTCCAGGAAAGGCAACGTATTCCAGGCAAAGCAAGGCAAGGTAAGGCAAGGCAAGGCAATTCCAGGCAAGGAAAGGCAAGCCAAGTCAACTCCAGCCAAGGCAATTCCAGGCAATTCTAGGCAAAGCAATACCAGGCATATCCAGGCATGTCAATTTCAGGTAAGGCAATTCAAGGCTACACCATTAAAAGCAAAACATTTCCAGGCAAGGCAATTACAGGAAAGGCAATTGAAGAGTAAGCAATTGCATTCAAGGCAACTCAAGACAATTCCAGGCAATTCCAGGCAAATCAATTCCAGGGGAGACAATTACAGGCAATTCCAGGCAAGGCAATTAAAGGCAAGGCAACTTCAGGCAAGGCAAGACAAGGCAATTACATGCAAGGAAATTTCAGGCAAGGCAATTCTAGGCAAGACAAGGCAAGAAAGACAATTAGTGGCCACGCAATTCCAGGCAAGGCAATTTTAGGGAAGGGAATTCCAGCCAAAGCAATTCCAGGCAATTTTTGGCAAAACAATTTCAGGCAATTCCAGGAAATGCCATTCCAGGCAATTTCAGGCAAGGCAATTCCAGGCAATTCCAGGCAAGGCAAATACAGGCAATTCTGGGCCAGCCAAATCCAGGCAAGGCAATTCCAGGTAATGCAATTCCAAGCAAGGCAATGCCAGGCAATTCGAGACAAGGCAATTTCAGGCAATTACATGCAAGGCAGTTCCAGAAAAGGCAATTTCAGGAATTTTCAGAAAAGGCATTTCCAGGCATGGCAATTCCACGTATTTTCAAAAAAGATTTTTTCTTGCAAGGCAATTCCAGGCAAAAAAATTTCAGGCAAATTCAGGCAGGGCAATTCCAGGATATTCGAGGTAAAACAATTCCAGGCAAGGCAATTCCAGGCAAAGCAATTCCACATAATTCCAAACAAGGCAATTGCAGGCAAGGAAATTCCAGGCAAGGAAACTTCAGGCAATATCAGGCAAGGCAATTCCAGAGTAGGAAATTGCAAAAAAAAAGCAATTTCAGGCAATGAAATTTCATGCAAGGCGATTCCAGGCTATTCAGGAAAGGCAATACCAGGCAATGCAATTTCAAACAGTTCCAATGAAGGAAATTCCAGACAAAACAATTTCAGTCAATTCCAGGCAAGGCAATTTCAGGCAATTCCAGGCAAGGCAATTTCAGGCAAGAAAATTTCTCACAATGCAATTCCAGGCAATTCCAGGCAAGGAAATACCTGGCAAGTTAATTCCAAAAAGTTCTTGGCAAAAGAATTTCAGGCAAGGCAGTTCCAGGGAATTTTAGGCAAGGCAATTTCAGGCAAGGCACTTCAGGGAAATTCCAGGTGAGGAAATTCCAGGCAAGGCAACTCCAGGCAATTCCAGACGAGGCAATTAAATTTAAGGCAATTTCAATTAATTCCAGGCAAGGCTTTTCCATGCAAGGCAATCTTTGGAAAGAAAATTTCACGCAATTCCAGGCAAGGCAACTCCTGGCAATTTCAGGCAAGGTAATTCTAGGCAAAGCAAGGCAAGGAAAGCCAATTCCATTTTACACAATTCCAGGCAAGGCAATTCTAGGCAATGCAATTCTAGGCAAGGCAAGCTTAGGCAAAGCAATTACCTAATTGCAATTTCAGGCATGGAAATTTCAGGAAAGGCAACTGCAGGCAAGGCAATTGTAGGCAAGGCAATTCCAGGCAATTAAAGGCAAGGAAATTCTAGGCAAGGAAATTCCAGAAAATTCCAGCCAATGCAATTCCATGCAGGGAAATTCCAGGCACCCAGGAAAGGCAATTGCTGGCAATTCCAGATAAGGCAATTTCAAACAATTTGAAGAAAGGCAATTCCAGGCAAAGTAATTCCAGGCAATTTCAGGCAAGACAATCCCATGCATGGCAATTACTGGCAATTCCAGGTAAGGCAATTCCAGGTAAGACAATACCAGGCAATCCTAGGCAAAACATTTCCAGGTAACTCAATTCCAGGCTATTCCATGCAAGGTAATTCCACACGAAACAATTTCAGGCAATTTTAGGCTTGGCAATTCTATGCATGGCAATTCCAGCCAATTCCAGGCATGGTAATTTCAGGAAATTCCAGAAAAGGGAATTCCAAGCAATTCCAGTCAAGGCAATTTCAGGCAAGAAATTTCTATCAGAAAAATTCCAGGCGATTCCAGGCAAGGCAATAACAGGCAATTCCATTCAAGGCTATTTTGGGCAATGCCAGGAAAGGCAATTTTAGTAAATTCCAAGAAAGGGAATTCCAGGCAAGGCAATTCCAAGGAATTTCAGGCATGGCATCTTCAGGCAAGACATTTTCAACCAATTCTAGGAAAGGCAATTCCAGGAAATTCTGGTGAAGGCAATTCCAGGCACAAGCAATTCCACGCAATTCCAGGCAAGGAAATTCCTGGCAACGCAATTTCAGACAATTCCAGGACAGCCAATTTCAGACAAGGCAATTCCAGGTAATTCTAGGCAAGAGAATTCCAGGGCATTTCAGACCAGGTAATTCCAGACAAGGCAATTCCAGGCAATTGCAGGCAAGGCAATTTTAGGCAAAACAATTTGAGGTAATTCCAGGAAAGACAATTATTGGCAAGACAATTTTAGGAAAGGAAATTTCAGTCAATACCAAGCAAAACAATACAAGGCAAGGCAATTAAAGGTAAAACAATTCCAGGCGAGGCATTTTCAGGCCTGGCAATTCCATAAAATTCCAGACAAGGCAATTCCTGGTTAGGCAATTCCAGACATGGATATTCCAGGAAAGTCAATTCCAGGCAATTGCAGGCAAGGCAATTCTAGGCAAGAAAATTTCACTCAAGAAAATTCCAGGCAATTTCAGGCAATAAAATTTCAGGCAGTTCCATGCAAGGCAATTTCAGGCAATGCAATTCCAGGCAAGTCAATACCCAGCAAGGCAATTTCAGGCAATTACAGGTAAGGCAATTTCAGTAAAAGAAATTCCAGATGATTACAGGCAAGGCAATTCCAAAGAAAGAATTTCGAGGCCATTTCAGGGAAGGAAATTCCTGGAAAGGGAATTCAAAGCAATTACAGGTAAGGCAATTTTAGGCAAGGCCATATTAGGCAGGGGATTTCCGGGCATTTCCAGGGTTGGAAAATCCAGGCGAGCTAATTCCTGGGAAGTCGAGAAAATTCAATTCCAAGGGAGAAAATTCCAGGCAATTCAAGAAATGCAATTTTAGGCCAGACAATTCGAGGCAAGGCCATTCCAGGCAATTTTAGACAAGGCAATTTCATAAAATTCCTGGCAAGACAATTCTCTGCAATGAATTTCCAGGCAATTCCAGGCGTGACAATTCCAGGCGAGGCAAGTCTAGAAATGGGAATTACAGGCAAGAAAATTCCACACAAGGTAATTCCAGGAAATTCCAGGCAGAAAAATTTCAGGTACTTCCAGAAAATTCAATTTCAGGCAAGACAATTTCAGGAAATTCCAGGAAACAAAATTTTAGGCAGTTTCAGGGCAGGCAATTTCAGGGAAGACAATTCCTGGCAATGCCAGGCAAGGCAATACCTGGCAAGGCAATTCCAGGCAATTCCAGGAAAGGCAATTCCCAGCAAGGCAATTCTAGGCAAGGAAATTCCAGGAAATTCCATTCAAGGCAATTCCAGGCAAGGCAATTTTATAAAATTCCAGGCAAGAACATTCCCAGCAAGGCAATTCCATGCCTGGAAATTCGAGGCAAGGCAAGTCCAGGCAATTCCAGGCAAGGTAATTTCAGGCAATAAAATTCCACTCAAGGCAATTCCAGGCTATTCCAGGCAAAATAATTTCAGGCAGTTCTAAGCAAGGCAATTCCAGGCAATTTCAGGAAAGGCAATTCCAGGAAAGGCAATTTCAGGCAAGACATATCCAGGCATTTCCAGGCAATTTCAAGCAAGGCAATTCCAGGCAATTCATCACAAGGTAATTCCAGGCAAGGCAATTCCTGAAAGGCAATTCCTGGCAAGGCAACTCTAAGCAAATTCAAGCAAGGCAATTCCAGGCAATTCCCAAAAGGCAATTCCTGGCAAGGCAATTCCAGGTAACTTCAGGCAATTTCATGCATGGAAATTCCAGGCAAGGCAATTCCAGGCATTTTCAGGGAAAATAATTCCAGGTAATTCCAGGCAAGGCAATTCCAGGCAAGGCAATTCCAAGCAAGGCAATTCCAGGCAAGGGAAATCATGGCAAGACAGTTCCAGGCAAGGCAATTAAAAGAAAGTCCAGATAAGGAAATATCAGGAAAGGCAATTCTTGGCAATTCCAGGCAAGGCAATTTCTGCCAACGATGTTACAGACAATTCCAGACAAGGCAATTACAAGCAAGGCAATTCCTTAAAAAACAATTCCAACCAAGGTAATTCCAGGGAAGTCCAGGTAAGGCAATTTCAGGCAAAGCTATTTCATATTATTCCAGGGAAGTTAATTCCAGGCAAAGCGGTTTCAGGAAATTCCAGGCAAGGCAATTCCAGGCAAGGCAATTCCAGTCAAGGCAATTCTACACAATTCAAGGCAAGGTAATTACTCTCAACACAATTTTAGGCAATTTCATGCAAGGCAATTCAAGGCAAGTGTATTCCAGGCCATTTCAGACCAGGAAATTCCAGGCGATTCAAGGCAAGGCAACTCAAGGCAAGGCTATTCCAGGCAATTCCTGGCAAGACAATTTTAGGCAAGATAAAGCAAGGAAGGCAATTTTAGGAAAGGCAATTTCAGGCCTTCCAAATTAAGCGAAGAAAAAGCAAAACAAGGAAATTCCACGCCAGGAAATGCCAGGAAAGGCAATTCCACGTTATTCCAAAAAAAGTCAAGTTTAGGCAAGGCAATGAAAGGCAATTCCATGCAATGCAATTCCAGGCAAAAATACTCCAGGCAATTCCAGGCAATGCGATTCCATGCAAGGCAAATCCACACAATTAAAGGCAAGGCAATTACTGCCAATGCAATTCCAGGCAATTCCAGGCAAGGCAATTTTAGGCAAGACAACTCCTGACACAACAATTCCAATAAAGTCCAGGTAAGGCAATTTCAGGCATGGCAATTTCCGGGAAGTCAAGGCAAGGTAATTCCAAGCAAGGCAATTCCAAACAAGGCAATTTCAGGCAATTTTAGTGAAGGCAATTCCTGGCATGGGAATTCAAATCAATTTCAAAAAAAGGCAATTCCAGGTAAGAAAATTCTAGGCAAGGAAATTTCAGGCATTTCCAGGCTTGGCAATTGCAGGAGAGCTAATTCCAGGAAATTGAAGAAAATTCAATTCCAAGCGAGGAAATTCCAGGCAATTCTATGAAAGTCAATTCCTGGCCAGGCAATTCCAGGAAAAATAACTCCAGACAACTTTATACTAGGCAATTCCAGGCAGTTTCTGAAAAGGCAATTCCAGGCATGGCATTTTAGGCAATTCCAGGTAATAAAATACCAGGCACAGCAATTCCAGGAAAGACAATTAGTCCAGGAAGGAAAAGCCAGGCAATTATTTCAGGCAAGGCAATGCAAAACAACTCCAAGCAAAGCAAGGCAAGGCATGGCAAGGCACCGCAATTCCAGGCAAGGGAATTTCAAGCAAAGCAATTCCACGCAATTCCAGGCGAGGCAATTTCTGGCAACGCAATTTCAGACAATTCCAGGCTCGCCAATTCCAGGCAAGAAAATTCCTGGCAATTCTATGCAAAGCAATACCAGGCAAAACAATTCCAGTCAAGGCAATTCCACGCAATTCCAGCCAAGGCAATTACTGGCAAAACAATTTCAGGCAATTCCAGGCAAGGCAATTAAAGGCAAGGCAACTCCAGGCAAATTCAGGTCGGACAAATCCAGGCCAGGCAATTCCAGGAAAAAAAAATTTATGCAAGGCAACTTTAGGCAATTTCAAACATGGAAATTCCAGGCAAGGCAATTCCAGGCACGGGAATTAAAGGCAATTCCAGACAAGGCAATTTCAGGCATGGCAATAATAAAAAGTAATTCCAGAAAAGGCAATTCCTGGCAAGGTAATTCTATGCAAGGAAATTCAAGGCAAAACAGTTCCATGAAATTCCAGTCAAGGTAATTCTCAGCAAGACAATTACAGGCAAATACAGGCATGGCAGTGTCAAGCAAGGCAATTCCAAGAAATTTTAGGCAAGTCAATTCCAGGCAATTTCATGCAAGGCAATTCCAGGAAAGAAAATTCCAGCAATTCCAGACAAGGCAATTCCAGGCAAGGAAAATGCACACATTTCTAGGCAAGGCAATTACTGGCAACGCAATTTCAGGCAATTCCAAAAAAGGCAATTCTTGGAAAGGCAATTTAAGGCAAGACAACACCAGGCAAGGCAAATCCAAAACAGTTTAGGTAAGGCAATTTCAAGAAAGGCAATTTCCATGAAGTCAAGGCAAGGTAATCCAAACAAGGCAATTTTAGGCAATTCCAGGGAAGGCAATTCCTGTCAAGAAAATTAAAAACAGTTTCAGGAAAGGCAATTCCAGGCAAGCAATTTTAATCAAGGGAATTCCAGGCATTTCCAGGCTTGGCAATTACAGGTGAGCTAATTTCTTAAAATTCCAGGCAATTCAATTCCAAGCAATAAAATTCCAGGAAATTCCATAAAAGGCAATACCTGGCCAGGCAATTCCTGACAAGGCCATTCCAGGCAATTTTAGACAAGGCAATTTAAGGCAGTTCCTGGCAAGGCAATCAAAGGCCTGGAAATTTTATGAAATTTCAGGTAAGAAAATTCCAGGCAAGGCAATTCCAGTCATGGCAATTCCAGAAAATTCAGCTTAGAGTAATTCAAGGCAATTCCAGATAATTCCAATCAAGGCAATTCCAGGCAAGCTATTTATTCCAGAAAAGAAAAAGCAAGGCAATTATTCCAGGCAAGGCAATGCAAAACATTTCCAGGCAAAGCACGGCAAGGCATGGCAGGGCACCGCAATTCCAGGAACAAAAATTTTATTCAAGGCAATTCCAGGCAAGGCAATTCCATGCAATTTCAGGCAAGGAAACTCTTGGCAACAAAATTTCAAGCACTTTCAGGCAAGCAAATTCCAGGCATGTCAATTCCCAGCAATTCCATGCCAACCAATTCCAGGCAAAAAATTCTCCAGGCAATTCCAGGCAAGGCAATTTCAGGCAAGGCAATTTTATGCAATTCCGGGCAAGGCAATTACTGGCAAAGAATTCCAAGCAATTCCGGGCAAGGGCATTCAAGGCAATGCAAATCCAGGCAATTCCAGGCCAGGGAATTCCAGGAATGGCAATTCCAGGCAAGAGAATTCCAGGCAATTACATAGAAGGCAATCTCAGAAAAGGAAATTCCAAGCAATCCCAGGAAAGGTAATTCCTGACAAGGCAATTTTATGCAAGGAATTTCCAGGCAATTCCAGGCAAGGAAATTCCAGGCAATGAAACCACACTATTCCAGGCAAGGCAATTCCAGGCAAGGCAATTCCAGGAAATTCCAGGGAACTCAATTTTAGGAAAGGAAATTTCAGGCAATTCCAGGCAAGGCAATTCCAGGAAAGCCAATTCCAGGCCATTCCACCCAAGGCAATTACAGGCAACGAAACTCTAGGCATGTTTAGGCAATAAAATTCTAGGCATGCAAATTTCACAAAATTCCAGGCAAGGCAATTCCTTGCAGTGCAATTTCAGGCAATTTTAGGCAAGGCAATTTCAGGCAAGGCATTTTCTAGCAATTCCAGGCAACATATTACAGGCAATGAAATTTCAAGCATTTTCAGGAAAGGCAATTCCAGGCAAGAAAATTCTAGGCAATTGCAGGTAAGGCAATTCCTGGCAAGGCAATTCCAGGCAAGGCCATTCCAGGCAAGGAAATTCAAGGCAATTCCAGGCCAGGTAACTCCAGGGAAGGCAATTCTAGGAAATTCTAGTTAAGGCAATATTAGGCAAGGCAACACCAGGCAATTCCAGGCAAGGTAATTTTAGGCAATTCCAGACAATGTAATTTTAGGCAAATTTAGGCAAGGCAAATCCAGGGAAGTCAAGGCAAGGCAATTTCAGGCAAGGCGATTTCAGGCAATTCCAGAAAAAACAATTCGATGCATGGCAATACCAGGCATTTCCAGGCAAGGTCATTCCAGGAAATTCTAGACAATGCAATTCCAGGCAAATCCAGGCAAGGCAATACCAGGCAATTTCAGGTAAGGTAATGCCGGCAATTCCAGACAATGCAAATCCAGGCAAATGCAGTCAAAGCAATTCCAGGCAAGTCCAGGCAAGAGAATTCCAGGCAAGTAATTTCAGGCACTTCCAGGCAAGGAAATTCAATGTATGGCAATTCCAGGAAATTCAGAACAATGCAATTTCAGGCAAGGCAATTTCAGTCAATTCCAGCAAGGCACTTCCAGGCAATGCCAGGCAAGGAAATTCCGAGCAATGCAATTCCAGGCGATTCCAGGCAAGGCAATTTCAAAACTCTCCAGGCAGCGAAATTTTAAGCAAGGCAATTCCAGGCAATGCATTTTCAGGCAGTTCCAGGCAACGCAATTTCACACAAGGCCAATCCAGGGAATTCCAGGCAAGGCAATTCCAGGCAATGGCAGGCTATGCAATTACAGGTGGAGCAACTACAAGACAATTCCAGTCAATAAAATTTCAGGCAAAGCAATTCCAGGCAATTCCAATCAAGGCAATTCCAGTCAAGACAATTCCAGGCAAGGCAACTCCAAGCAATCTCTAACAAGGCAATTTAGGCAAGGCAATTCTAGGAAATGCAATTCAAACAAGTCCACACAAGGCAATTACAGGCAAATTTAGGCAAAACAATTCCATGGAAGGAAATTCCTCGCAATGCAATTTCAGGTGATTCCAGGCAAGGCAACACTTGGCAAGTCGATCCAGAAAATTTCAGGCACGGAAATTCCAAGCAAGGCAATTTCAGGCAATTCTAGGCAAGGCAATTCCAAGAAAAAAGCAACTCCAGGCAATTCCAAGCAAGGTAATTATATTTAAGGCAATTCTAAAAAATTGCAGGAAAGGCTTTCCAGGCAAGTCAATTTTTGGAAAGGGAATTTAAGGCAATTCAAGGCAATGCAACTGAAGGCAAAAAATTTTAGACAAGGCAATTTCAGGCTATTCCAGACAAGAAAATTCCAGGCAAGGTAATTCCAAGAAAAGCAAGGCAAAAAGAGGCAATTCCAGGTTATGCAAATCCAGGCCACGCAATTCCACGCAATGCAATTCAAGGCAAGGAATGTCTAGAAAAGGCGATTCAAGTCAAGGCAATCCCAGGCGAGGCAATTCCAAAAGAGGCAACTGCAGGTAAGGCAATTGCAGGCAAGGCAATTTCTGGCATTTCAAGGCAAGGCAATTTTAGGCAAATGAATTACAGTATATTTTAACTAAGGCAATTCCAGGCAAGCCAATACCAGGCAATTCCAGGCAAGCCAATACCAGGCAATTCCAGGCAAGGTAATACCAGCAATTCCAGACATAGCAAATCCAGGCAAATCCAGTCAAGGCAATTACAAACAAGCAATTTCAGGCAATTACAGGCAAGGCAATTAGATGTATGACAATTCCAGGCAATTCAGGGCAATGCAATTCCAGACAAGGCAATTTCAGTCAATTCCAGGCAAGGTACTTCCAGGCAATTCCAGGCAAGGAAATTTCAAGCACTGCAATTCCAGGCAATTCCAGGCAAAACGATTCCATAAATTTCCAGGCAGAGCAATTCTAAGCAAGGCAATTCCAGGCAATTTTAGGCAATACATTTTCAGGCAATTCCAGGCAAGGCAATTCCAGGCAGAAAAATTCAAGGCACCCAGGGAAGGCAATTCAAGGCAATTCCAGGCAATGCATTTTCAGGCAATTCCAGGAAAGGCAATTTTAGGCAATTCTAGGCAAGGCAATCTCAGACAAGGGTATCCCAGGAAATTCCAGGCAAGGCAATTCCAGGCAAGGAAACTCCAGGCAAAAAAATTACAGGCAAGGAAATTCCAGGCTGTTTCAGGAAAGGCAATTCCAGGCAATGTAATTCCAGGCAAAGCATAACATTAAAAGGCAGTTTCAGGTTATGCAATTCCAGGCCAAGCAATTCCAGGCAATGCAATTCCAGGCAAGGCAAGGCTAGGCAAGGCAATTCCGGGAAACTCCAGTCAAGAAAAATTTAAAGAATTCAAAGCAGGAAAATTCCAGGCAATTCCAACAAGTCAATTCCAGCAAAAACAATTCCCGGCAATTTCAGCTAAGGCAATTCCAGGCAAGGCAATACCGGGGAATCCCAGCAAGGCAATTTCAGGCACGGAATTCCAGGAATTTCCAAACAAGGCAATTCCAGGCAAAACAATTCCATCAAATTTAGGCAAGGCAATCTCAGGCAATTTTAGGAAAGCCATTCAATGCAGGGCAATTCCAGCCAATCCCAGGCAAGGCAATTACAGTCAAGGAAATTTCAGACAAGGAATTCCTCACAATGCAATTCCAGGCAATTCCAGGCAAGGCAATTCCAAAATATTCTAGGCAGGGAAATTTCAGGCAAGGCAACTCCAGGCAATTCCAAGCAAGGCAATTTCAGGCAATTTCAGGTAAGGCAATTTCAGACAATTTCAAGCAAGGCAAATCCAGGCATGGCAATTCCAAGAAATTTCAGGCATGGCAATTCCAGGCAAGGTATTCTCAGGCAATTCCAGGCATAACAATACCAGGCAAGGCAATTCCTGGAATTTCGAGGAACGGCAGTTTCAACCAAGGCAATTCCAGGCAATTCCAAACGAGGCAATTTCAGGCAATTCCAGGCAAGGCAATTCCAGAAAGGCCAATTCCAGGCCATTTTATTCCAGGCAATTTCAGGAAAGAAAACTTTAGGCAATTTCAGGCAAGGCAATTTTAGGCAATGGTATTTCAGGCAATTCCATGCAAGGCAATTACTTGCAGCACAACTCCAGGCCATTCCAGGCAACGCAATTCCACGGAATTTCAGAAATGGGTATTCCAAGCAAGGCATTTCCAGAAAACTTTAGGCAAGGCAATTCCAGGCAACAAAATACCACACAATTCCAGGCAAGGCAATTCCAGGTAAGGCAATTCCAGGAAATTCCAGACAAGGCAATTCCAGGCAATGAAATTCCAGAAAATTTTAAGGAAGACAAATCCAGGCAAGGCAATTTCAAACAATTTCAGCCATGGCAATTTCAGGCAAGGTATTTTCAAAAAATTCCAGGCAAAGCAATTTCAGGCAAGGCAATTCCTGGAATTTCGAGGGGAAACAGTTTCAACCAAGGCAGTTTCAGTCAATTACAGGCAAGACAATTCCAGGAAAGCAATTCCAGGCCATTCCACACCAGACAATTTCAGGAAAGAAAAGTGTAGGCAATTAAAGGCAAGGCAATTCTAGACAATAATATTCCAGACAATTTCAGGCAAGGCAATTACTTGCACAACTCCAGGCGATTCCAGGCAATGCAATTCCATAAACAGCAATTCCATGCACAGCATTTCCAGGAAATTTTATACAAGGCAATTCCAGTCAATAAAATACCACACAATTCCAGGCAAGGCAATTTTAGGCAGAAAAATTCCAGGCAATTCCAGGCAATGCAATTCTAGAAAACGCAATTCCAGGAAATTCCAGCTAAGGCAATTCCAGTTAAGGAAATACCATGCAATTCCATGCAAAATAATTCCAGGCAATTTCAGACATGTCAATTCAAGGCAATTTCAGTTAAGTCCAGGAAAAACAATCTCAGGCAAAACCATTTTAGGCAATTTCAGGCAAGAAAATTTGATGCATGGCAATTCCAGGCAATTTCGAACATGGCAATTCCAGCCAAGGGAATTCAAGGCAATTCTAGGATAGGCAATTCCAGGCAATACCAAGCAAGGCAATTTCAGGTCAGGCAATTTTAGGTAATTCTAAGCAAAACAATTCCAGGCAAAAAATTTCTCGCAATGCAATTCCAGGCGATTCCAGGCGAGGCAATTACTGGCAAGATAATTCCAGAAAATTCTAGGCAGGGAAATTTCAGGCACAGTAATTCCAGGGAATTTCAAAGAAGGCAATTCCAGGCAAGGCACTTCAGGAAAATTCCAGGCGAGGAAATATCAGGCAAGGCAATTCCAGGCAATTTCAGGAAAGGAAATTCTATTGAAGGCAAGTGCAATTAGTTTCAGGCAAGGCTTTTTCAGGCAAGGCTATTTTTGGAAAGAAAATTTCAGGCAATTCCAAGCAGGGCAATTCCTGGCTATTCCAGGCAAGGCAAATCCAGGCAAGGTAATTTCAGGCAAAGCAAGGCAAGAAAAAACAATTCCATTTTCACAATTTTAGGCAAGGCAATTTTAGGCAATGCAATTCCAGGCAAAGCAAGCCCAGGCAAGGCAATTCCACTCAAGTTAATTCCTGGCACGGCAATTCCAGGAGAGGCAACTGCAGGAAAGGCAATAGTAGTCAAGGCAATTCCAGGCAATTAAAAACAAGGCAATTTCAGGCAAGGCCATTCCAGAAAATTCCAGCCAATGCAATTCCATGCAGGGAAATTCCATGCACCCAGGCAAGGCAATTTCAGCAATTCCAGATAAAACAATTTCAAACAATTCCAAGAAAGGCAATTCCAAGCAAGATAATTCCAGCCAATTCCAGGCAAGGCAATTCCATGCAAGACAATTCCAGGCAATTCCAGGCAAGAAATTTCTTTTAATAAAATTCGAGGCGATTCCAGGCAAGGCAATACCAAACAAGGCGATTTTAGAAAATTCCAGGCAGGCAAATTTCAGGCAAAACAATTCCAGGAAATTTCATGCAAGGCAATTTCAGGCAATGCCAGGGAAGGCAATTTCAGGCAATTCCAAGCAAGGCAGTTTCAGGCAAGGCAATTCCAGAAAATTTCAGGCATGGCAATTCCAGGCAAAGCATTTTCAGGCCATTCCAGGAAAGGCAATTCCTGGAAAGGATATTCTAGGCAATTCCAGAAAAGGAAATTTCAGGCACAGGCAATTTCAGAAAATTCCAGCTAAGGCAATTCTAGGCAGGCAATACCACGCAATTCCAGGCAAGGTGATTCCAGGAAATTTCAGACATGATCATTCCAGGAAAGGCAATTCCAGGCACGTCCAGGCAAGTTAATTTAGGCAATTTTAGGCAAGGCGATTCAATGCATGGCAATTCAAGGCAATTCCAGGCAAGGCAATTCAAGGCAATTCCAGGCAAGGCACTTCGATGCATGGCAATTCCAGGCAAAACAATTCCAGGCAATTCCAGGCAAGGAAATTTCCTGCAATGCAATTTAGGCGATTCTAGGAAAGGCAATACCTGGCAACGCAATTTCAAAAAATTCCAGGCAGGAAAACTTTAAGCAATGCAATTCCAGGCAATTTCAGGCAAGGCCATTTTAGGCAATTCCAGACAAGGCAATTCCACGGAAGGTAACTTCGGAGAATTTTAGGAAACACAATTTCAGGCAAGGTACTCCAAGGCAATTCCAGACAAGGCAATTTCAGGAAAGGCAATTACACACAGGGCAACCTTAAGGCAATTCCAGTCCAAGCAATTCCAGGCAAGGCAATTTTAGGCAAGGCAACTCCAGGCAATTCAAGGCAAGGTAATTTCATGCAAGGAAAATCAATTTAAGAAAATTACAAGCAATTCCAGGCAAGGATTTTCCAGGCAAAACAATTTTGGAAACGGAATTCCAGGCAATTTTAGGCAAGGCAACTCCAGGCAAGAAAATTTCAGGCAAAACAATTTGATTTTATTTCAGGGAAGACAATTTCAGGCAAGGTAATTCCAGGCAAAGTAAGGCAAGGAAAGGCAATTCCAGGTTACACAAATCCAGGCCAGGCAATTCCAGGCAATGCAATTCCTGGCAATGCAATTCCAGTCAAGGCAAGTCTAGGCAAAGCAATTTCAGTAAAGGCAATTCCAGCCACGGAAATTCCAAAAGAGGAAACTGCAAGCAAGGCAACTGCATGCAGGGCAATTCGAGGTAATTTAAGGGAAGGATATTTCAGGCAAAGCAATTCCAGAAAATTTCAGCCAAGGTAATTTTACAAAGGATAATTCCTGGCACCCAGGCAAGGCAATTCCAGGCAATTCCAGGCAAGGCAATTTTAAACAATTCCAGGCAAGGCAATTTTAGGCAAGATAATTCCAGGAAACTCTAGGCAAGCAATTCCAGCAAAAAAAAATCTAGGCAAGACAGCACCAGGCAATCCCAGGTAAGGCAATTCAAGGCTAGGCAATTCCAGGCAAGGTAATTCCAGACAAAGCCGGGCAAAGAAATGCAATTACAGGTTATGCAATTCCAGGCCAGGAAATTTCATTCAATGCAAATCCAGGCAAGGCAAGACTAGGCAAGGTAATTTCAGCCAAAGCTATTCCAGGCAAGGCAATTGCAGGCAAGGCAATTCAAGGCAGGGCAATTGCAGGCAAGGCAATTCAAGGCAGGGCAATTGCAGGCAAGGAAATTCCAGAAAATTTCAGCCAAAACAACTATAGGCAGGGAAATTCCAGGAAACCAGGCAAGAAAATTTCTGGCAATTCCAGGCAAAAAATTTCAAACAATTATAGGCAAGGCAATTCAAGGCAACAAAATTCCAGGCAATTCCATGCAAGGCAATTCCTGGCAATTCCAGCTAAGGCAATTCCAGGGAACGCAATACCAGGCAATTTTCTGCATGGCAATTTTAGGCACTTCCAAGCAAGGCAATTTCAGGCCATACAATTCCAGGCAAGGCAATTTCAGGCAATTCCAGGCAAAGCAATTTGATGCATGGCAATTCCAGCCAGTTCCAGGCAAGACAATTTCAGGCAAGGCAATTCCAGGCAATTCCAGTCAAGGCAATTCCAGGCAAGGAATTCCTCGCAATGCAATTCCAGGAGATTTCAGGCAAAAAAATAAGAGTCAAGGCAATTCCAGAAAATTCCAGGCAGGGAAATTCCAGGAAACGTAATTCCATGGAATTCCAGGCAAGGCAATTCCATGACAGGAATTTTTGGCAAGGCAATTACAGGCAAGAAAATTCAAGGCAAGGTAATTCCAAATAACTTCAGGCATGGCAATTCCAGGCAAGGCATTTTCATTCAATTCCAGGCCATTTCTGGCAAGGCAATTCCAGGAAATTCAAGCCAAGGCAATTCCAGGAAGGGAAATTCCAGGCAACCAGGGAAGTCAATTCCATGCAATTCCAGGCAACGTAATTACAAACAATTCCAGGCAAGAAAATTGCAGGCAATTCCAGGCAAGGCAATTCCAAAATATTTCAGCTAAGGCAATTTCAGGCAAAACAATACAACGTATTTCAGGCAAGGAAATTCCAGGCATTTCAAGACAAGGCAATTTCAATCAATTCCAGACAAGGTAATTCTAGGCAAGGCAATTTCAGGCAATTCCAGGCAAGGCAATTCGATGCATGACAACTAAAAGAAATTCCAGGCAAGGCAATTCCAGGCAAGGCAATTCCAGGCAATTTCTGTCAAAGCAATTTCTTTCAAGAAAATTCATCGCAATGGAATTTAGGCAATTCATGGCAAGGCAATACCTGGCAAGGCAATTCAAAAAAATTCCAGGCCGGGAAACGCCAAGCAGGGCAATTCCAGGCAATTTCAGGCAAGGCGATTTTAGGCAATTCCAGTCAAAACAATTTTACACATGGCAATTCCAGGGAATTCCAGGCAATGCAGTACCATACAAGGCACTTGAAGGGAACTGCAGGCAAGGCAATTTCAGAAAAGACAATTACACGCAAGGCAACTCCAAGGAAATTTCAGTCAATGCAATTCCCGGCAATGCAATTCCATGCAATTCCAGGCAAGGCAACTCCAGGCAATATCAGGCAAGGCAATTCCATTTAAGGCAATTTCAAGAAATTATAGGCAAGGCTTTTCCAGGCAAGTCAATTTTTGTAAAGGGAATTCCAGGCAATTCCAGGAAAGGCAACTCCAGGCAAGGAAATTCCAGGCAAGGCATTTCGAGGCTATTTCAGGCAAGGCAATTTCAGGCAAGGCAATTTCAGGCAAGGTAATTCCAGGCAAAGCAAGGCAAGAAAATGTAATTCCAGTTTACACAATTCCAGGCAATAAAATTCCAGGCAATGCAATTCCAGGCAAGGCAAAACTAGACAAGGCAATCCAAGTCAAGGATATTTCAGGTAAGGCATTTCCAGGAGAGGCAAATGCAGGCATGGCAATTGCAGACAGAGCAATGGGAGGTAATTCAAGGCCAGGAAATTCCAGGTAAGGCAATTTCAGGAAATTCCAGCCAATGCAATTCCAGGCAGGTAAATTTTAAAAACTTAGTCAAGGCAATTCCAGGCAATTCCAGGCAAGGCAATTTCAAATTCCAGGCAAGATAATTTCAGGAAATTTAATGCAAGGCAATTCCTGGCAATTCCAGCTAAAACAATTCTAGACAAGACAATACTAGGCAATCCCAGGCAAGGCAATTCCAGGCAAGGCAATTCCAACCAAGGCAATTTTAGGCAAAACAGCTCCAGGCAATTCCAGGCAAGGCAATTTCAGGCAATTCCAGGCAAGGCAATTTCAGGCAATTCCAGGCAAGGCAATTCAATGCATGGCAATTCCAGCCAATTTCAGGCAAGGCAAATTCAGGCAATTCCAGTCATAACAATTCAAGGCAAGAAATTTTTTGCAATGCAATTCCAGGCGATTCCAGGCAAGGCAATACCTGGCAAGGCAATTTCAGAAAATTTTAAGAAAGGCAATTCCAGGCAAGGCAATTCCAAGAAATTTCAGGCATGGCAATTCCAGGCAAGGCATTTTCAGGCAACTTTAGGCAGGGCAATTCCAGAAAATGCAATTCCAAAATATTCCAGTTAAGGCAATTTCGGGCACAGGCAATTCCAGGCAAGGCAATACCACGCAATTACAGGCAAGGTAATTACAGGCAATTCCAGACAAGGCAATTTTAGGCAATTGCAAACAATGCAATTCCTGGCATGTCCAGGGAAGGCAATGCCTGGCAAGGCAAATTCAGGCAATTCCAAGCAAGGCATTTCGACGCATGGCGAATCAAGGAAATTCCAGGCAAGGCAATTCAATGCATGGCAATTCCAGGCAAGGCAATGCCAGGCAAGGAAATTCTTCGCAATGCAATCCAGGCGATTCTAGGCAAGGCAATACCTGACAAGGCAATTCCAGAAAATTTCAAGCAGGGAAACTCCAAGCTTGGCAATCCTAGGCAATTCCAGGCAAGGGAATTTCAGGCAAGGCAATTCCATGCAAGGCAATTCCAGGGAATTCCAGGCAACGGTATTCCAGGCAAAGCACTCCAAGGCAATTCCAGGCAAGGCAATTACATGCAAGGACAATCCAAGGAAATTCCAGACAAGGCAATTTCAGGCAATTTTAGGAAAGACAATTTCAGTCAAGGCAACTCCAGGCAATTCCAGACAAGGCAATTCCAAAGAATTCCAGCCAAGGCAATTCCAGGCAAGGTAATACCACGCAATTCCAGGCAATTCCTGACAAGGCAATTCCAGGCAATTTTAGACAAGAAAATTTCACGCACATCCAGAAAAAGCAATTTTTGGCAAGTCCAGGAAAGGCAATTTTAGGCAATTCCAGGCAAGGCAATTTGATGCATGACAATTCAACAAATTTCAGGCAATGTAATTCTATGCATGGCAATTCAAGGCAATTCCAGGTAAGGCAATTCCAGGCAATTACTGGCAAGGAAATTTCTGGCCAGGAAATTCCTCACAATGGAATCCAGGAGATTCTAGGCAAGGCAATACCTTTCAAGACAATTCCAGAAAATTCCAGGCAAAGAAACTTTAAGCAGGGCAACTTCAGACAAGGCAATTTCAGGCAATTTTAGGCAAGGCAATTACACACAAGGCAATTCCAAGGAATTCCAGGCAAGGCAATTCCAGGCAAGGCATCCAAGGCAATTCCAGGCAAGGCAATTCCAGGCAAGGCCATTCCAGGCAAGACAACTACACGCAAGGCAACTCCAAGGCAGTTCCAGTCAATGCAATTCCAGACAATTTCAGTCATGGCAATTTCAAGCAAGGCAACTCCAGGCAATTCCAGGCAAGGCAATTTTTGGAAAGGAAATTCCAGCCAATTCGAGGCAAGGCAACTTTTGGCCAGGAAATTCCAGGCAAGGCAATTCGAGGCTATTCCAGGGAAGGCAATTTCTGGCAAGGTAATTCCAGGAGGGCTAGGCAAAAAAAAAAAAAACAATTTCAGGTTACACAATTCCAGGCAAGGGAATACTAGGCAATGCAATTCCAGGCAAGGCAAGGCCATGCAAGGCAATTCCAGGAGATGCAAGTGCAGGCAAAACGGTTGCAGGCAGGGCAATTAGAGGTAATTCAAGGTAATGCAATTCCAGGCAATGCAATTTTAGGAAATTCCAGCCAAGGCAATTCCAGGCAGGGAAATTCCAGAAACTCAGTCAAGGCAATACCAGGCAATTCCAGGCAAGTCAATTTCAGGCAAGATAATTCCAGGCAATCCCAGGCACGGCAATTCCAGGCATGGCAATTCCAGGCAATTCCAAGCAAGGCAATTCCAGGCAAAACAGTTTCAGGCAATTCTAGGCAAGGCAATTTCAGGCAATTCCAGGCAAGGCCATTTGATGAATGGCATTTCCAGACAATTCCAGGCAAGACAATCTCAGGCAAGGCAATTCTAGGGAAGTCAATTTCAGAAAATTCCAGAAAGGCAATTCCAGGCACAGGCAATTCCAAAAAAATACCAGCTAAGGCAATTCCAGGCAAGGCAATACCATGCAATTTTAGGCAAGGTAATTCCAAGCAAGTTGCATACAAGACAATTTTAGCAATTACAGGCAAGGCAATTCCTGGCCAGTCCAGGCAAAGAAATGCCAGGCAAGGCAATTTCAGGCAATTCCAGGCAAGGCAATTCGATTTTTGGAAATTCAAGGCAATTCAAGCCAATTCCAGGCAAGGCAATTCGATGCATGGCAATTTCAGGCAATTATTTTAGGCAAGGAAATTCCTGGCAAGAAAATTCCTCACAATGCAATCCAAGCTATTTTTGGCAAGGCAGTACCTGGCAAGGCAATTCGAGAAAATCCCAGGCAGGGAAACTCCAAGCAAGGCAATTCCAGGCAAGACAATTTTAGTCAAGGTAACTCCAGGCAATCCCAGGGAAGGGAATTTCATTTAAGGCAATTCCAAGCAATTCCAGGCAAGGCTTTTCCAGGAAAGGCAATATTTGGAAAGGAAATTTTAGGTAATTCTAGGCAAGGCAACTCCAGGCCAGGCAATTCGAGGCTATTACAAAGAAGGCAATTCCAGGCAAGGTAATTCCATAGAAAGCAAGGCAAAAAAGGGCAATTCCAGATTATGCAATTCTAGGCCACACAATTCCAGGCAATGCAATTCCATGCAAGGCAAGGCTAGGCAAGGCAACTCCATGCAAGGCAATTCCAGGAGAGGCAACTGCAGGCAAGGCAATAGCAGGCAGGGAAATTCGAGGTAATTCAAGGTAAGGCAATTCCAGGCAAGGCAATTCCAGGAAATTTAAGCCAAGGCAATTTCAGGCAGGGCAATTCCAGGCACCCTAGCAAGGCAATTACAGGCAAGACAATTATAGGCGAGGAAAGGCAAGGCAAGACATGTCAATAGAAGGCAACTCCAGTCAAGGTAAGGCAAGACAAGTCAATTCAGTGCAAGGATATTCCAGAGGAGGCAAGGCAGGGCAATTTCAGACAAGGCAAAACAATACAATGCAAGGCAATTTCAAGCCAGAAAATTTCAGGCAAGCCAAGGCAAGGTAATTTCAGGCAAGGAAGTTCTAGGCTAGGCAAGGCAAGGCAAGGGAATGCAGCATAATTCTAGGCAAGGCAATTCCAGGCAAGGCAGGGAATGGCAATCGCATCCTAAGCAATTCCAGGCAATGCAAGACAATGAAAGGCAAGGCAAGGCAAGGCAATTTCAGGGAAGGCAAGACAAGACAAGGCAAGGCAATACCAGACAAGGAAATTCCAGGCAAGGCAAGGAAAGGCAATTCCAGGCAAGACAAGGTAAGGCAAGTCAATGCAATTCTAGGCAAGGAAGTTTTAGGCAAGCCAAGGCAATGCAAGGCCAGGCAATTTTAGGCAAGACAATTTCTGGCAATGCAAGGCAAGGCAATTGCTGCAAAGGCAACTTTAGTCAAGGCAACACAAGGCAAGGCAGGGAAATATATTTCCAGGCAACGCAATTCCAGCTAATGCAAGGCAAGACAATTCCAGGCAAGGCAATTCAAGTCAAGTCAAGGCAGGGCAAAGCATGCCAAGGCAATTCTAGGCAAGGAAATTCCAGGCGAGGAAAAGCAAGAGAAGGCAATTTAAAGCAAGAAAATTTCAGTCAAGGCAGTTCCAGGTAAGGAAAGGCAAAACAACTCCAGACAACGCAATTTCAGGCAAGGCAATTCTAGGCAATTCAAGGCAAGACAAGGCATTTCCTGGCAAGAAAATTCCTGGCAAAGCAAGTCAATGCAAGGCAATTCCATGAAAGACAAATGCTGGAAAGGCAATTTCAGGCAAGGCAAGGAAAGACAAGGCAGGGAAAGGTATTTACAGGCAAGGCAATTCAAGGTAAAAAAAAAGGCAAAATAATTCCAGGCAAGGCAAGGCAAGTCATGGCAACTCCACGCAAGGTTATTTCAGGGAAAACAAAGTAGGGCAATTCTAGGCAAGGAAAAGCAAGGCAATGCAAGGCAATTCGAGGCAAGGCAGTTCCAGGTAAGGAAAGGCAAAACAACTCCAGGCCAGGCAATTCTAGGCAATTCAAGGCAAGGCAAGGCAAGGCATTTTCTGGAAAGAAAATTTCTGGCAATGCAAGTCAATTCCAGGCAAGTAAATTTCTGGCAGGCTAGGCAAGGAAATTTCAGGCAAGGCAAATCCAGGCAAGGCAAGGGAAGGCAAGGCAATTGCAGGCAAGGCAGGCAAGGCAGGGCAATTGCATGCAGGAAAATTTTATGCAATGAAAGGCAAAGCAGGGCAATTCCAGTCTGGGCAATTCCAGACAATTCAAGGCCAGGCAAGACAATTTTAGGCAATGCAAATCCAGGTAAGGCAAGGAAAGCCAAAGCAAGGCAATTCCAGACACAGCAATTCCGGGCTAGGCAAAAAAGGCATTGCAAGAAAATTCCCAGCAAGGCAAAAAAATTACAGGCAAGAAAATTGAAGGCAAGGCAAAACAAGGCAAGGCAGGCTAATTCCAGGCAAGACAATTCGAGGTTAGGAAAGGCAAGGCTAAGGAGGGCAATTTCAGGCAAGGCAAATCGAGACAAGGTAAGGCAGGGAAATTCCAAGCAAGGAAATTCGAGGCAAGGCAAGGCAAGGCAAAAATGGGCAACTCCAGAAAAGGAGATTTCAGGCAAGACAAGACAGGACAAGGCAAGGCAATTGCAGACAAGGAATTTCCAGGCACGGCAAGGAAACGCAATTCCAGGCAAGAACATTTTAGGCAAGGCAAGAGAAGAAAAGGCAATGCAATTCTAGGAAAAACAATTGCAGGCAAGGCAAGGCAATGCAAGGCAAGGCAATTCCAGGCAAGGTAACTGTCAGAAAGTCAATTCCAGGCAAGGCAAGGCAAGGCAAGGCAAGGCAAGGCAAGGCAAGGCAAGGCAAGGCAAGGCAAGGCAAGGCAAGGCAAGGCAAGGCAAGGCAATGCAACGCAAGGCAATTCTAGGCAAGGCAATTCGAGGTGAGAATAAGCAAGGCAATGCAATTTGAAGCAAGGCAACTTCAGTCAAGTCAAGGGAAAACAAGAGAATTTCACGCAAGGCTATTCCAGGGAAGGCAAGGAAAAACAAGGCAGCACAAGCCAATTCCAAGCAATGCAATTCCAGGTAGGGCAAGGCAAGAAAATTCCATTTAAGGCAATTCCAGGCAAGGCAAAGCAAGGGAAGTCAATTCTGGGAAAGAAAATTTCTGGAAAGAAAAGCCAATGCAAGTCAATTCCAGGCAAGTAAATTCCGGGCAAGGCTAGGCAAGGAAATTACACGCAAGGCAAATCCAGGCAAGGCAAGGGAAGGCAAGGCAATTCTAGGCAAGGCAAGGCAAGCCAAAGCAAGGCAATTCCAGACAGGGCAATTCCAGGCTAGGCAAGGCAAGTCAAGGCAATGCAAAAAATTTCCAACAAGACAGGGCAATTCCAGACAAGGTATTTCCAGGCAAAGCAGGAAAAGGCAATTCGAGGCAAGGCAACTCCACTCAAGGCAAGGTAAGGCAAGGAAATGCAATTCTCGGCAAAGCAATTCCAGGCAAAGCAAGGCAATATAAGGCAAGGCAATACCAGGTAAGGTAGTTTTTGGCATTGCAAGGCAGGGCAATTTCAGGCAAGGCAATTCCAGCTAAGGCAAAGCAAGGCAACGCAAGGCAAGGCAATTCCAGTCAAGGCAAGGTAAGGCAACCCAAGGCAAGGCAATTCTAGGCAAGGCAATTCCAGGCAAGAAAGAGAAGGCAAGGCAATTCGATGCAAGGCAACTCCAGTCAAGGAAAGGGAAGAAAAAGCAATTCCACGCAAGGCTATTTCAGGGAAGGCAAGGCAGAGTAATTACAGGCAAGGAAAAGCAAGGCAATGCAATTCGTGGCAATTCCAAGCAAAGCAATTCCAGGCAAGGCAAGGCAAGACAAGGCAAGGCAACTCCAGACAAGGTAATTCCAGGCAAAATAAAGAAAAGCAATTCGAGGCAAGGCAATCCCTGGGAAGGCAAGGCAGTGTAAGGCAAGGCAATTCCAGTAAAGGCAAGGTAAGGAAAGGCAAGGCAAGGCTATTTTAGGCAAGGCAATTCCAGGCTAGGAAAGGCAAGGAAAGGCCATTCGAAACAAGGCACCTCCAGTCAGCGCAAGGTAAGACAAAGCAATTCCACAGAAGGCTATTCCAGGGAAGGCAAGGCAGGGAAATTCCAGGCAAGTCTCTTTTAGTCAAGGCAAGGCATGGCAAGGTAATTTCAGAAAAGTCAATTTAAGGCACGGCAAGGCAAAACAAGGCAGGCAAGGAGAGTCAATTTCAGGCAAGGCAAGGCAATTTCAGGCTAGGCAATTCCAGGAAACGCAAGGAAACGCAAGGCAAGGCATTTCCAAGCAAGACAATTCCAGGCAAGGGGATCCCATGCAAGGAAAGGCAAGGCAATGCAAGGAAATTTTAGGAAAGTAAATTCCAAGCAAGGAGAGGCAAGACAATTCTAGGCAATGCAAGGCAAGGCAGTGATATTCGAGGCAGGGAAATTTTAGGCAAGATAATGCAAGGCAGGGCAGTTCTGGGCAAGACAAGGCAAAGCAATTATAGGGAAGGCAACTCCAGGCAAGACAGGGCAGGCAAGGCAAAACAATTCCAGGCAGAGCAATTCCAGGCTGAAAAAAGCAAGGCAATGCAAAAAAATTGCACACAAGGAAAGGCAATGCCAGCCAAGTCAAGGAAATGCAAGGCAAAGAAAGTCAAATCAAGGAAAGGCAAGGAAAAGAAAGTCAAGGCGATTCCAGGCATGGAAATTTCTGGCAAGGCTAGCAAGGAAACTGCAGGCAAGGCAAATCCAGGCAATGCAAGGGCAAATTGAGGCTAGTCAAGACAAGGCAATGAAAGAACACTCCCTGGATGGCAAGAAAATTTTAAACACAGGAATTTTAGGCGAGGCAAGGCTAGGCAATACCAGCAAGGTCATTCCAGGCAAGGCAAAACAAGACGAGGCAGGCCAATTCCAGGCAAGGCAATTCGAGGTAAAAAAAAAAAAAAAGCAAGACAAGGCAGGGAAACTCCAGAAAAGGCAATTCGAGCCAAAACAAAATTTCAAACAAGGCAACTCAAGGCAAGGCAAGGCAAGGCAAAAACGGGCAATTTCAGTCAAGGCTATTTGAGGCAAGGCAAGCAAGGCAATTCCAGGCAAGGCAAGGAAAGAAAAGACAAGGCAATTCCAGACAAGTTAATTCCAGGCAAGGCAAGCAAAGGCAATTAGAAGCAAGGGAATTTCAGGCAAGGCAAAATAAGGTAAGGCAATGCAACTCTAGGCAAGGCAATTCCAGGCATGTCAAGGCAATATAAGGCAAGGAAATTCCTGGCAATGAAAGACAAGGCAATTCCAGGCAAGGTAATTGCCAGAAAGGCAATTCCAGGAAAAACAATTCCAGGCAAGGCAATTCCAGCTAAGGAAAGGCAAGGCAATTCCAGGCAAGGCAATTCCAGGTAGGGCAAGGCAAGGCCACGCAAGGCAAGGCAATTACAGGCAAGGCAATTTTAGGCGAGGAAAGGCAAACAGGGCAATTCAAAGCAAGGCAATTCCAGCCAAGGCAAGGCAATACAGGGCAATTCCAGGCAAGACTATTTCAAGGAATGCAAGGCAGATCAATTCCAGGCAAGACAAAGCAAGGAAAGGTAAGGCAATGCAATGGAAGGCAATTCAAAGCAAGGAAATTCAAGGCCAGGCAAGGCAAAGATATTTTAGGCAAGGCAATTCTAGACTAGGCAAGGCAAGGGAAGGCAGCGATATTCTAGGCAAGGCATTCCAGGCAAGACAGGGCAAGGCAATGTAGGGCAATTCAAGGCAAGACTCTTTTAGGCAAAACAAGGCAACACAAGGCAATTTCAGGAATGTCAATTTTACACACAGCAAGGTAAGGTAAGGCAAGGCAAGGGGAGACAATTCCAGACAAGGAAATTCCAGGCAAAACAAAGCAACGCAATTTCAAGCTAGGCAATTACAGACAACGCAAGGCAAGGCAATACAATTCTAGGCAAAGCAATTCCTGGCAAGGCAAGGCAAGGCAATTCCAGGCAGGGCAATTGATGGAAAGGTGATTCCAGGCAAGGCAAGAAAAGACAAGGAAAGGAAAGGTTTTTCCAGGCAGGGCAATTCCAGCTAAGGCAAGACAAGACAATTCCAGGCAAGGCAATTCCAGTCAAGGAAAGCAAGGTAATGTAAGGCACAGCAATTCTAGGCAAGGAAATTCCAGGCGAGGAAAGGCAAGTCAAGGTAATTCGACGCAAGGCAATTCCAGTCAAGGAAAGGCAAGACAAGACAATTCCACACAAGGCTATTCCAGAGAAGGCAAGGCAGGGCAATTTCAGGCAAGAAAAAGCAAGACAATGAAAGTAAATTCCAGGCAAGGCAATTCCAGGTAAAGCATGTCAAGATAATCGCAGGAAAGGAAATTCCAGGCAAGGCAACGCAATTCTTGGCAAGGCAAGGCAAGGCAAGGCAAGGCAATTCCTGGCAATGCAAGGCAAAGCAATTCCAGGCAAGGCAATTGTCGGAAAGGAAATTTCAGGCAAAAGAAGGCAAGACAAGGCAGAAAAACGTATTTCCAGGCAAGGCAATTCCAGCTAAGTCAAGGGAAGACAATTCCAGGCAAGGCAATTTCAGTCAAGGCAAGGCAAGGCAAGGCAAAGCAAGGCAAGGCAATCCCAGGCAAAGTAATTCCAGGAGGAAAGGAAATGCAAGGCAATTCGAAGCAAGGCAATTTCAGTCAAGGCAAGGCAAGACAAGGCAATTCTATGCAAGGCTATTTCAGGAAAGGTAAGACAGGTCAATTCCAGGCAAGGAAAAGCAAGGCAATGCAAGGCAATTTTAGGCAAGGCAATTCCAGGTAAGAGAAGGCAAGACAATTGCAGACGAGGAAATTTCATCCAAGGCAATTCTAGGCAAAGCAAGTCAAGGCAAGGCGAGATAAGGCAATGCCAGGCAAGGCAATTACAGGCAAGGCAATGCAAGGGAAGCAAGGCCAGGCAACACAATTCTAGGCAAGGAAATTGCAGGAAAGGCAATTCCAGGCACAGTAAGGCAAGGCAAGGCAGAGAAAGGCAATTTCAGGCAAGGCAATTTTAGGTAAAGCAAGGCAAAGCAATTCTATGAAAGCCAACTCCAGGCACTGCAATGCAGGGCAATTTCAGGAAGGGCAATTTACGCAAAGGCAATTCCAGAAAAATTAAGGCAAGAGAAGGCAAGGAAAGGCAATCACAGGCAAGGCAATTTTAGGAAAGGCAAAACAAGGTAATTCCAGGGAAAACAACTACAAGCAATGCAAGGCAAGATAATTCCAAGCAACTCAATTGCAGGAAAAAAATTCCAGGCAAGGCAAAGCAAGACAAGGCAATTCCAGGCAAGGATATTCCACGTAAGGCAAGGTAAGGCAATTCCAGGAAAAGCAAATCCAGGCCAGGCAAGGCAATTCAAGTCCAGGCAATTCCAGGCAAGGGAAGGCAAGAGATGGCAATTTCAGAAAAGGCAATTTTAGGCAATGCCAGGAAAGTCAAGGCGATTCCAGACAAGGCAAGACAAGGCAAGGCAAGGTAATCCCAGGCAACAAAATTCCTGGCAAGGCAAGTGAATGCAAGGGAACACCAGGCAAGTAAATTCCAGGCAAAGCAAGGCAAAGAAACTGCAGGCAAGGCAAGGCAAGGCAGGACAATTGCAGGCAAGGAAATCTCAGGCAAGGCAAGGAAGGCAGTGCAATTGCAGGCAGGGAAATTTCAGTCAATGCAAGGCAAGGCAGGGAAATTTCATAGAATGCAAGGCAAAACAAGACAATTCTAGGCAAGGCAATTCCAGGCAAGGCAAGGCAAGCCAAAGCAAGTCAATTCCAGACAGGGCAATTTCAGGCTAGGCAAGGAAAGGCAATGTAGGAAAATTCCCAGAAAGGCAATAAAACTCCAGCCAAGGGAATTCAAGGTAAGGCAAAACAAGGCAAGGCAGGCCAATTCCAGGCAAGACAATTCAAGGTAAGCAAAGGCAAGGCAAAGCAGGGCAATTCCAGGCAATGAAATTCAAGGCAAGGCAAGATAGGAAAATTGCAGGCAAGGCTATTCAAGACAAGGCAAAAGAAGGCAAAAACGGGCTATTCCAGGCAAGGCGATTTCAGGCAACGCAAAGCAAGGCAATTCCAGGAAGGCAAGGAAATGCAAGGCAAGGCAATTTCAGGTAAGGTAATTTCTGGCAATGCAAGGCAAACCAAATCCAGGTTAGGAAAAGCAAGGTAACGCAAAAAAATTCCAGGAAAGATAAGGCAATTCCAGGCAAGACAAGAAAAGGCAAGGCAAAGAAAATCAAAGCAAGAAAAAACAAGGCAATTCCAGGCAAAGAAATTCTAGGCTAGGCAAGACAAGGCAACGGAAGGCAAGATAAGACAAGGCAAAACAAGTCAAATCCATGCAAGGCAGTTTCTGGCAAGACAAGGCAAGGCAAGGCAAGGCAAGGCAATTCCAGGCTAGGAAATTGCAGGAAAGGCAATTTCAGGGAAGGCAAGGCACGGCAATTTCAAGCAACGCAACTTCAGAAAAGGCAAGGCAACTCCAGGCAAGGCAAATCAAGGCAATTCCAGGATAGGCAATTTCAGCCAAGGCAAGGGAAGGCAAGGAAATTCCAAAAAAGACAATTCCAGGCTAGGCCAGGAAAGTCAAGGAAATTCCAGACAAGACAAGACAAGGCAAGGCAAAGCATTTCCAGGCAAGAAAATTCCTGGCGAAGCAAGACAATGCAAAAAAATTTCAGGAAAGTAAATTCCAGGCAAGGCTAGGCAAAGAAATTGCAGGGAATGCAAGGCAAACCAGGGCAAATGCAGGCAGGGCAATTACAGACAAAGCAAGGCAAGGAAAGGCAAGACAATTCTAGACAAGGCAATTCCAGGCAAGTCAAGGCAAGGCAAAGCAAAGCAATTCCAGACAGGGCAATTCCAGGCTAGGCAAGAAAGGCAATGCAAAAACATTCCTAGCAAGGCAAAAAAATTCCAGGCAAGGGAATTCGAAGCAAGTCAAAACAAGGCAAGTCAGGCCCATTCCTGGCAAGGAAATTCGAGGTAAGGCAAGGCAAGTCAAAGCAGGGTAATTCCAAGCAAGGAAATTTGAGACAAGTCAAGGCAGGGACATTTCAAGCAAGGCAATTCACAGGAAGGCAAGGCAAGGCATAAAAGAGCAATTTCAGGCTAGGAGATTTCAGGCACGCCAAGGCAAGGGAATTCCAGGCAAGGCAAGACAAGACAAGGCATGGCAATTCCAGACCAGGAAATTCCAGGCAAGGCAAAAAAAAAAAGGCAGGGCCATTCCAGACAGGGCAATTTCAGGCAAGGCAAAGCAATGCAGGGCAATAATAGGCAGGGCATTTTCAGACCATGAAAGGCAAGGCAATACTAGGCAAGGCAATTCCAGGCTAGGCAAGGCAATGCAATGCCAGAAATCTCCCAGCAAGACAAGATAATTTCCGGTGCGGCAATTTCAGGCAAGGCAAGGCATGGCAATTCCAACCAGAAGCATTGCAGGAAGAGCCAAACAAGCCAAGGCAGGCCAATTCCAGGCATGGCAATTCGAGGTAAGGAAAAGTAAGGCAAAGCAAAAACATTCCAGGCAAGGCAAGGCAAGGCAAGAAAAGGCAAGGCAAAGAAAGATAAGGCAAGGCAAGGCAAGGCAAATACAGGCCAGGGAGTTTCAGGCAAGGCAAGGCAATTTCAAACTAGGCCATTGCAGAAAAGGCAATTACAGGAACGACAAGGCAAGACAAGGCAATTCCACGTAAGACAACGCAGGGCAATCCTAGGAAAGGTAAATACAGGCAAGGCAATTTGAGGCAAGGCAACTCCAGGCAAGGCAAGGCAATTCCAGGCTAGGCAATTCCAGGCAACAAAAGGTAAGCCAAGGCAGTTCCAGGAAAGGCAATTTCAGACAAGGTCAGGAAAGACAAGGCCGTTCCAGACAAGGGAAGACAAGGCGAGGCAAGGCAAGACAAGGCAATTTCAGGAAAGAAAATTCGTGGCAAGGGAAGTCAATGCAAGGCAATTCCCGGCAAGTAAATTCCAGGCAAGGCTAGGCAACGAAATTCCAGGCAAGGCAAATCCAGACAAGACAAGTCAAGAAAAAGATATTCCAAGCATGGCAAGGCAAGACAGGGAAATTGCAGGCATGGCAATTTCAGGCAAGATAAGGCAAGGCAGGGCAATTGTAGGCAGAGAAGTTAAAGACAATGCAAGGCAAGGCAAGACAATTCTAGGCAAGGCAATTCCAGGCAAAGAGAGGCAAGCAAAAACAAGGAGATTTCAGACAGGGCAATTCCAGGCTAAGAGAGGCAAGCAAAAGCAAGGAGATTTCAGACAGGGCTATTCCAGGCTAGACAAGGAAAGGCAATGCAAGAAAATTACCAGCGAGGCAAAAAAATTTCAGGCCAGTGAATTCAAGGCAAGGCAAAACAAGGCAAGGCAGGCCAATTCCAGGCAAGGCAATTCGAGGTAAGGAAAGGCACGGCAAAGCAGGGCAATTAGAGGCAAGGCAATTGGAGACAAGTCAAGGCAGGAAAATTCCAAGCAAGGCAATTCTTGGCAAGGGAAGGCAAAACAAAAAAGTATTACTTTAGGCAAGGCCATTTCAGGAAAGTCAAGGCAAGGCAATTCAAGGCAAGGCAAGGCAATTACAGGCAAGAAAATTTCAGGCAAGGCAAAAGAGGAAAATCCCAGGCAAAAAAATTTCAGGCAAGGCAATGCAATTCTAGGTAAGGCAATTCCAGGCAAGGCAAGGCAATTTCAGGCAAGGCAATTTCAGTCAAGACAATTTCAGGCATTGCCAGTCAAAGCAATTCCATGTATTGCTATAGCCAGAAAGGAAATTCCATGTAAGGCAAGGCAAGACAGGGCAGGGAAAGGTATTTGCAGGCAAGGCCTTTCCAGCTAATGCAAGGCAAGACAATTCCAGGCAAGGCAATTCCAGTCAAGGCAAGGCAAGGCAATGCAAGTAAAGGCAATCCTATGCAAGTCAATTCCCGGCGAGGAAAGGCAAGGCAAGCAATTCAAAGCAAGGAAATTCCAGTCAAGGCAAGGCAAGACAAAGCAATTCCACTCAGAAATATTTCAGGGAAGGTAAGACAGGGAAATTCCAGTCAAGGAAAACCGAAGCAATGCAAGGAAATTTCAGGGAAGGTAATTCCAGGTAAAGTAATTCCAGGTAAGGCAAGGCAAGACAATTCCAGCAAGGAAATTCCAGGCAAGGCAATTTTAGGCAAGGCAAGGCATGACAAGGCAATTCCAAACAAGGAAATTCCAGGCAAGGCAAGGCAAGGCAAGGGAAAGCAAGGCAAGGCAACGGAATTTTAGGCAAGGAAATTGCAGGAAAGGTAATTCCAGGCAAGGAAAGGCAAGACAAGGCAGAGAAAGGCAAATCCAGGTAGGGCAATTTTAGGTAAAGCAAGACAAGGCAATTACAAGGAAGGCAACCCAGGCACTGCAAGGCAGGTCAATTCCAGGCAGGGAAATTGCCAGAAAGACAATTCCACGAAAATTAAGGCAACAGAAGGCAGGGAAATGCAATCCCAGACAAGGTAATTTTAGGCAAGGCAAGGAAAGCAATTCCAGGAGAGGTAAGGTAAGGTAAGGTAAGGTAAGGTAAGGTAAGGTAAGGTAAGGCAATGCAATTCTAGGCAAGGCAAAACAAGGCAATTCCACGCTTGGCAAGGCAAGGAAATGCCAGAAAACTCCTGGCAAGGCAAGAAAATTTCAGGCATGACAATTTCAGGCAAGGCAAGTCATGGCAATTGCAGGCAAGGACATTTCAGGCAAGGCAAAACAAGGCAAGGAAATTAGAAGTAAGGAAAGGGAAGGAAAAGCAGGGAAACTCCAGGCAAGGCAAATGGAGGCAAAGCAAAGAAAGGAAATTACAAACAATGCAATACGAGGCAAGGCAAGGCAAAAAAGGGCAATTCCAGGCAAGGCTATTTCAGGCAAGGCATGGCAAGGCAATTCCAGGCAAGGCAAGGAAAGACAAGGCAAGGCAGGGAAATTTCAAGCAAGAAAATTCAAGCCAAGGGAATGCCAGACAGAAAAGGGCAACTTCAGGAAAAGTGATTTCAGGCAAGGCAAAGCAGGGCAATTCCAGTCAAGGCAAGATAAAGCAAGGCAATGAAATTCTAGGCAAAGCAATTCCAGGCAAGGCAAGGCAAGTAAGGCAAGGCAATTCCAGGTAAGTCAATTTTTGGCAATACAAGGCAGGGCAAATCCAGGCAAGGCAATTGCAGAAAAGGCAATTCCAGGCAAGTAAAGACAACACAAGGCAAGGAAAGGCAATTCCAGGTAAGTCAATTTCAGCTAAGGCAAGGCAAGGCAACTCCAGGCAAGGCAATTTCAGTCAAGGAAATCCAAGGCATTGCAAGTGCAAGGCAATTTTAGGTAAGGCAATTCCAGGCGAGGCAAGGCAAGACAAGGCAATACAAAACAAGGTAATTCAAGTAAAGGAAAGGCAAGACAAAGCAATTCCAGGAAAGACTAGTCCAGGTAAGGCAAGGCAGGGCAAATTTAAGCAAGGAAAAGCAAGTCAAGGCAATGCAATACAATGCAAGGCAATTCCTAGCAAGGAAATTCCTGGCAAGGCAAGGCAATTCCAGGCTTGGCAATTTTAGGCTAGGCAACGCATGGCAAGGGAAGGCAGCACAATTCTAGGCAAGGAAATTCCAGGCAAGGATGGGCAAGGCAATGTAGGGAAATTCTAGGCAAGGCTCTTTTAGGCAAGGCAAGGCAATGCCACCAATTTCAGGAAAGTCAATTTTAGGCATGGAGAGGCAATGCAAGGCAAGGTATAAATGGCAATTCCAGGCAAGGAAAGGCAAGCCAAGGCAAAACAATTCCAGGCAGGGCAACTCCAGGCTACGCAAGACAAAACAATGTAAAAAATTCCAGGCAAGGCAAGGCAATTCCAGACAGGGCAAGGAAAGGCAAGGAAAAAAAGGCAAGGCAAGGAACAAAAGGCAATTCCAGGCAAGGCAATTCCAGGCAAGGCAACTCCGGGCAAGGCACTTCTAGGTAAGGCAAGGCAAGGCAAGACAAGGTAAGACAAGGAAAATCCAGGCCAGGCAGTTCCAGGGAAGAAAGGCAAGGCAATTCCAAGCTAGCCAATTGCAGGAAAGGCAATTTCAGGCAAAGAAAGTCCAGACAAGGCAATTCCAGGCAAGCTGATTCCTCATAAGGCAAGACAGAGTAATCTAGAAAAGGGAAATTAAGGCAAGGTACAGCAAGGCAATTCCAGGCAAGGCAACTCCAGGTAAGGCAAGACAAGGCAATTCCAGGAAAGGCAATTTCAGGCAAGTCCAGAAAAGTCAAGGCAATTTCTGGAAAGGCAAGGCAAGGCAATTCCAGACAAGAAAATTTCTGGCAAGTCAAGTCAAGGCAAGACAATTCCATGCAAGTAAATTCCAGTCAAGGCTAGGCAAGGAAATTGCAGGCAAGGCAAATCCAGGCAAGGCAAGGCAAGGCAATTCCAGGCAAGGCAATTCCAGGCAGGGCAATTCCAGGCAGGTCAATTTCAGACAATTCTACAGACAAGGCAAGGAAATACAATTTTAGGCAAGGCAATTCCAGGCAAGGCAAGGCAAGACAAGCGAAAGCAAGGCAATTGCAGACAGGGGAATTCCAGGCTAGTCAAGGAAAGGCAATGTAAGAAAATTCCCAGCAAGGCAAAAATATTTCAAGCAAGAGAATTCAAGGCAAGGCAAAACCAGGCAAGGTAGGCCAAAGGCAATTCCAGGCAAGGCAAGGCAATACATGGCAGAGAAAGGCAATTCCAGGCAAGGTAATTTGAGGTAAGGCAAGGCAAGGCAATTCCAGGGAAGGCAACTCCAGGCAATGCAAGGCAGGTTAATTACAGAAAAGGCAATTTCTGGAAAGGCAATTCTAAAAAAATTAAGGCAAGAGAAGGCAAGAAACAGCAACCCCAGGCAAGGCAATTCCAGGTAAGGCAAAGCAAGAAAATTCCAGGGAAGGCAACTTCAGACAAGGCAAGGCAAAATAACACAATGCAAGGCAATTGTGTACTAGGCTATGCAAGGCAAGGCAAAGGAAGGCAGCGCAATTCTAGGGAAGGCAATTAGAGGCAAGACAGGGCAAGGTAATGTAGGGAAATTCGAGGCAAGGCTCTTTTAGGCAAGGCAAGGCAAGACAATTCCAGTTAAGGCAAGTCAAGGCAATGTAACGCAAGGCAAGGAAATTCTATGCAAGACAATTCCAGGCGAGTTAAGGCAAGGCAAGCCAATTCCTGTCAATGCAAGGCAAGACAAGGGAATTCCACGCAAAGGCTGTACAGGAAAGGCAAGACAGGGCAATTCCAGGCAAAAAAAACGCAAGGCAATGCAAGGCAATTCCAGGCAAGGCAATTCCAGGTAAGGCAAGCCAAGGCAAAAAAAAGGCAATGTCAGGCAAGGCAAGGCAAAGTAAGGCAAGGCAAGGCAAGGCAAGTCAGAGCAATTCTAAGCAAGGCAATTCCAGGAAAGGCAATTCGACACTAGGCAAGGAAAGGCAATTACAGGCAAGGCAGGGCAATGCAATGTAGAACAATTCTAGGCAAGGCTCTTTTAGGCAAGGCAAGACAACAAAACGCAATTTCAGGAAAGTCAATTTTAGGCACGGCAAGGAAACGCAAGGCAAGACAAGGCAAGGCAAGACAAAAAGAGGCAATTCCAGTCAAGGCAATTCCAGGCACGGCAAGGCAAGACCATTCCAGGATAGGCAATTTCAGGCAAGGTACAGCAAGACAACTCAAGGCTAGGCAAGACAATTCCAAGCAAGACGGTGCCAAGCAAGGCAATTCCATGTAAGAGAATACAAGGCAATGCAAGGCAAATGCAGGAAAGTCAATTCCAGGCAAGACAAGGCAAGGTAAGGCAAGACAATTCCAGGAAAGGCAATTTCAGCAAAGGCAATTCCAGGCAAGGCGATTTCAGACAAGGCAAGGCAAGGCAAGTCAAGGCAATTCCAGGCAAGGCAAGGTAATTCCAGACAAGGTAATTCTAGGCCAGGCAAGGAAAGGCAGTTCGAGGGAAGGCATTTCCAGGGAAGGCAAGGTAAGGCAAGGCAGTGCAATTCTAGACAAGGCAATTCCAGGATAGACAAGGCAATGCAAGGCAAGCTAATTCCAGTCAAGGCAAGGTAAGGCAACGCAAGGCAAGGCAATTCTAGGCAAGGCTGCTATGAACTGAGCACGAGCCCGGGAATTTCATCCAGCAAGAGGGTCCCAAACCTGGAAGAGAGTGTGCACCGGAATAAAGGAGAAAGAAAAAGAGCAAGGTCTGGTGGGCCACATGAGCAATGCCCATGCAGCAATTTTATTTATGCAATAGGTTCCATTATACAGTTTTCTGCTTAATGTTGTTTACATAAGATTAAAATACTTAAGTTACATCACAAGGTAAGCAAGTTAAGCCCACTAAGTAAGTTATGCCCAGTAAGTAAGTTACACCCAGTAAGTAAGTTATGCCCAGTAAGTAGGTTACGCCCAGTAATTCAAGGTAAGTAAGTTACACCCAGTAAGTCAAGGTAAGTAAGTTACACCCAGTAAGTCAAGGTAAGTAAGTTATGCCCAGTATATGTTTAGTTAACATTTTAATGTAACAAGGGTCAAAAATGAACACAATGAAACAATAAACCATAAGGAATCGAAAGTGAACACAATGCCTCCCAAGTCCTCATATCCATAAAGTAATGTCTGTTAATTATTTTGAATAACATAGTCCCTCTCTCGGTTCCTACTTTCCCTCAGCTCGACTCCCTCAACCGGGGATCAGTGTCCAGGCTCAAGCTCACTGTATGGCGAGGCCCATTTCTCAGGGGCTTCACACGGGAGTGATCCCCACAGATCTCTCAATTCTCCCTTTTGTTTTTAAATGCAACTCAAAAAGCTTGAGCCACAATTGTTGAAGGGAGAAGAAAACAAGGCGAAAGAGTACCGGGAGAAGGACTATAAGAAGGAGTAAAACCACCCCAATACTAATTTAAGAGAAAAAAAAACGGGAGATGAACTTCACGTACCCAGGAATACAAAGTATCCACAATATCACGGGAGATTGTGTCATCCTCAGGCAGGTTTTGACAAGAAAAATCAATGGCAAGAATTAAGTATTTTGATCTGATGTAAACAACATTAAGCAGAAAACTATATAATGGAATCTATTGCAAAAATAAAATTGCTGCATTGGCATAGCTCATGTGGCCCTCCAGACCTCGCTCATCTTTTTCTCCTTTTTTTCTGGCACACGCTGTGTTCCAGGTTTTGGACCCTCTCACTGGACAAGATTCCCGGGCTCGCGTTCAGTTCACAACACAAGGCAATTCCAGGTGAGGAAAGGCAAGGCAAGGCAATTTGAAACAAGGCAACTCCAGTCAAGGCAACGCAGGAAAATGCAATTCCAGGCAAAGTTATTCCAGGAAAGGCAAGGCAGGTCAATTCCAGACAAGGAAAAGCAAGGAAATGCAAGGCAATGCAATGCAAGGCAATTCCAAGCAACGATATTCCAGGCAAGGGAAAGCAAGGCAATTCCAGGCAAAGCAATTCAAGGCTAGGCAAGGCAAGGCAAGGGAAGGCAGCCCAATTCTAGACAAGGTAATCCCAGGCAACGCAGGGCAAAACAATGCAGGGCAATTCTAGTCAAGGCTCCTATAAGCAAGGCAAGGCAATGCAATGCTATTTCAGGAAAGTCAATTTAAGGCACGGCAAGGCAACGGAAGGCAAGGCAAGGCAAAAAGTGGCAATTCTAGGCAAGACAATTTTAGGTGAGGCAAGGAAAGGCAATTCCAGGGAAGGCAACTTTAGTCAATAAAAGGCAGGGCAATTTCAGCCAAGGCAATTGCTGGATAGGCAATTCCAGGAAAATTAAGGCAAGAGAAGGCAGGGAAAGGCAAACCAAGGCAATAGATTTCCAGGTAAGGCAAGGCAAGGCAATTCCAGGGAAGGCAGCTCCAGACATGACAAGGCAAGGCAATTCTAGAAAAGGCAATTCCAGGCAAGGGAACACAACACAAGGCAAGGCAATTCCAGGCAATGTAAGACAAGGCAGGCCAAAAAATTTCCATGTAAGAAATTTCCAGGCAAGTCAAGGCAAGGCAGAGGCATTCCATGCAAGGCAATTTCAGGCAAGGCAAGGCAATGAAAGGCAATTTCAGGAAAGTCAATTTAAGGTACGGCAAGACAAAATAATGCAAGACAATTCCAGGAAAAGCAAGGCAAAACAGGGCAATCCCAGGCAGGGTAATTTCAGGCCAGGCAAGGTAAGACAGGGCAATTCCAGACAAGGCAAGGAAAGGCAAGGGAATTTTAGGCAAGGCAATTCCAGGCAAGGCAATTCCAAGTAAGGCAAGGAAAGCCAAACAAGGCTATTACAGACAGAGCAATTACAGGCTACTAAAGGCAAGGCAACGCAAGAAAATTTAGAACAAGACATGGAAGTTCCATGCAAGGGACTATCAGGCAAGGCAAGCCAAGGCAATTCCAGACAAGATATTTCCAGGCAAGTCAAGGAAAGGCAATTGGAGGCAAGGCAATTCCAGTCAAGGCAAGGCAAGGCAAGGCAGATAAATTCTAAGCAAGGCAATTTTAAGCAATGCTTTTTCTGGCAAGACAAGGCACACAAGGCAATTTCATGAAAGTCAATTTTAGGCACGGCAAGGCAAGGCAAGGCAAAGCTATTCCAAAAAAGGCAAGGCAAGGCAATTCCAGGAAAGGCAAGGCAGGGAAATTCCAGGCAGGGCAGTTTCAGGCAAGGCAAGGCAAAACAGGGCCATTCCAGGCAGGACAATTCGAGACAAGGCAAAGCAAGGCAATTCTAGGCAAGGCAATCCCAGGCAAGGCAAGGCAAGCCAAGCCCAGCAAAAACACTTCAGACAGAACAATTCCTAGTTAGGCAAGGTAAGGCAAGAATATTTCCAACAAGGCATGGAAATTGGAAGCAAGGCAACCTCAGGCAAGGCAATTCCAGAGAAAATATTTCTAGGAAAGGCAAATCAAGGAAGGCAATTCAATTCAAGGCAAGATAAGGCAAGGCAATGCAATTTTAGGAAAAGGAATTCCAGCAAGGCAATGCAATTCTTGGCAAAGCAATTCCAGGCAAGGCAAGGTAATGTAAGGCAAGGCAATTTCAGGCAAAGCAGTTTTTGGCAATGCAAGGCAGGGCAATTCCAGGCAAGGCAAGGCAAGACAAGGCAGGGAAGGGCAATTCCAGGCAAGGCAATTACAGCTAAGGCAAGGCAAGGCAATTCCAGTCAAGGGAAGCATGGCAATGCAAGGCAAGGCAATTCTAGGCAAGGCAAGTGAGAAAAGGCAAGGCAAGGCAATTCGAAACAAGGCAACTCCAGTCAAGACAAGGCAATTCCAGGCAAGGATATTCCAGGGAAGGCAAGGCAAGGCAATTCGAAACAAGGCAACTCCAGTCAAGACAAGGCAATTCCAGGCAAGGATATTCCAGGGAAGGCAAGGCATGACAATTGCAATAAGGAAAAGCAAGGCAATGCAATGCAAGGCATGGCAAGGCAATTCCAAGCAAAAAAATTTGAGGCAAGACAAGGGAAGGCAATTCCAGGCAAGGCAATTCTAGGCCAGGCAAGGCAAGGCAAGGCAATTTCAGGCAAGACAGGGTAATGCAATGTAGGGCAATTCTAGGCAAGGCTCTATTAGTCAAGGCAAGGCAATGCAAGTCAGTTTCAGGAAAGTCAATTTTAGGCACAGCAAGGCAACGCATAGCAAGGCAAAACAGGCAAGGAAAAATGAGGCCATTCCAAGCTAGGCAATTCCAGGCTAAGCAAGGCAAGGTAACCCAAGTCAAGGCAAGGCAATTTCAGGCAAGACATTTCCAGGCTAGGCAATCCATGCAAGAAAAGGTAAGGCAATGCAAGGCAATTGCAGGAAAGTCAATTCCAGGCAAGGCAAGGCAAGGTAAGGAAATTCCAGGCAAAGCAACTGCAGGAAAGGCAATTCCAAGCAAGGCGATTTCAGGCAAAGCAAGGCAAGTCAAGGCAATTCCAGGCAAGGCAAGGCAAGACAAGGCAAAGAAATTCCTGGCTAGGCAAGGAAAGGCAACTCGAAAATATGCAATGCAAGGGAAGGCAAGGCAATGCAATTCTAGGCAATGCATTTCTAGGCAAGACAGGGGAATGTAAGGCAAGGCAATTCCAGTCAAGGCAAGGTAAGGCAATGCAAGGCAAGGCTATTCTAGGCAAAACATTTCCAGGTGAGGAAAGGGAAGGTAAGGCAATTTAAAACAAGGCAACTCCAGTCAAGGCAAGGCAAGACAAGGCAATTCAAAGCAAGGCTATTCCAGGGAAGGCAAGGCAGGGCAATTCCAGGCAAGGTAAAGCAATGCAATGCAAGTCAATTCCAAACAAGAAAATTCCAGGCAAGCAAGAAAAGGCAATTTCAGGCAAGGCAATTCTAGGATAGGTAAGGCAAAGGAAGAGAAGGCAGCGCAATTCTAGGCAAGGCCATTCCAGGCAAGACAGGTCAAGGCAATGTCGGGCAATTCAAGGCAAAACCCCTTTAGACAAGGCAAGGCAACCCAAGTCAATTTCAGGAAAGTCAATTTTAGGCACGACAAGGCAAGGCATGGCAAGGCAAGGAGAGTCAATTACAGGCAAGGCAATTTTAGGCAAGTCAAGGCAAGACGATTTCAGGCTAGGCGACTCCAGACAATGCAAAATAATGCAAGGCAAGGCAAGGCAATTTCAAGCAAGACAATTCCAGGTGAGGCAATCCCATGCAAGGAAAGAAAAGGCAATGCAAGGCAATTCTAGAAAAGTCAATTTCAGGGAAGGAAAGGAAAGGTGATCTCAGGAAAGGCAAAGCAAGGCAGTGCAATTTCAAGCATGAAAATTTCAGGCAAAGTAATACAAGGCAGGTCAATTCCTGGCAAGACAAGGCAAGGCAAGGCAATTCTAGGATAGGTAAGGCAAAGGAAGAGAAGGCAGCGCAATTCTAGGCAAGGCAATTCCAGGCAAGACAAGACAAGACAAGTCAAGGCAATTCCAGACAAGGAAATCCCAGTCAAAGCAAGGAAACGTAATTCCAGGCAAGGCAAATTTAGGCAAGGCAACGTATGGCAAGGTAATGCAATTCCAGGCAAGGCAAGACAATGCAAAGCAAGGCAATTTCAAAAAAGGCAATTCCTGTCAATGCAATGCAAGGCAATTTCAGGCAAGGGAATTCGAGTAAGAAAACGCAACGCAAAGCAGGGCAATTTCAGGCAAGGCAATTCGACGCAAGGGAAGGCGGGGAAATTCCAAACGATGCAATTCGAGGCAAGGTAAGGCAAGGCATAAAAGGGCGATTCCAGGAAAGGGGATTTCAGGCAAAGCAAGGCAAGGCAATTACAGGCAAGGCAAGGCAAGACAAGACAAGGCAATTCCAGACTAGGTAATTACAGCCAAGGCAAAAAAAGGTAATTTGAGGCAAGGGAATTCGAAGCAAGGCAAAATAAGGCAAGGCAATGCAATTCTGGGCAAAGCAATTTCAGGCAAGGCAATTCCTGGCAATGCAAGGCAGAACAATTACAGGCAAGGCAAGGCAAGGCAAGACAAGGCAGGGAATGGCAATTCGAGACAAGGCAATTCTAGCTAAGGCAAGGCAAGAGAATTCTAAGCAAGGCAATTCCAGGCGAAAAAAGGCAAGGCAAGGCAATTCGACACAAGGCAATTCCAGTCAAGAAATGGCCAGACAAGGAAATTCCATGCAAGGCTATTCCATGGAAGGCAAGGCAGGGAAAATCCATGCAAGGCAATGCCAGGCAATTCCAAGCAAGGAAATTCCAGGCAAGGCTATGCAAGGCAATTCTAGGCAGACAAGGCAAGAACAGGCAGCACAAATCTAGGCGTGGCAATTCCAGGCAAGGCTCTTTTAGGCAAGGCAAGGTAATGAAAGACAATTTCAGGAAAGTCAATTTTAGGCATGGCAAGGCAAGGCAACGCAAGGAGAGGCAATTCAAGGCAAGTCAATTCGAGGCAAGGGAAGGCAAGCCAATTACAGGCTAGGCAATTCCAGGAAATGCAAGGCAAGGCAAGGTAATTGCAGGCAACACAACTCCAAACAAGAAAATCCCATGTAAACAAAGGCAAGGAAATTCAAGAATTCCTGGAAAGTCAATTCCAGGTAAGGAAAGGCAAGAAATTCCAGGCAAGGCAAGGCAAGGCAGTGCAATTCCAGGCAGGGTAATTTCAGGGAAGGCAATGCAAAGCAGGTCAGTTCTGATCAAAACAAAGCAAGGCAATTTTAGGCAAGGCAATTTCAGGCGAGGCAAAGCAAGCCAAGGCAAAACAATTTCAGGCAGGACAACTACAGGCTAAGAAAAGCAAGACAATGGAAAATAATTCCAGGCAAGGCAAGGCAATTCCGGGCAAGACTAGGAAAGGCAAGGCAAATAAAACCAAGGCAAGGAAAAACAAAGCAAAGAAATTCAAGACAAGGGAAGGCAAAGCAATTCCAGGCAAGGCAATTTCAAGCAAGGCAATTATAGTCAAGACAAGGAAAGGAAAGGAAAGGAAACACAAGGCAAATCCAGGCGTGGCAGTTCCAAGCAAGGCAAGGCAAGGCAAGGCAATTTTAGGCTAGGCAATTTCAGGAAAGGCAATTCCAGGCAAGGCAGGGCTAGCCAAGGCAATTCCAAGCAAGGCAATTTCAAGCAAGGCTAGGCAGGGCAATTGAAGGAAAGACAAATTCAGGAAAGGCAAGGCAAGGCAAATCCAGGCAAGTCAATACAAGGCAATTTCAGTGAAGCCAACTCCAGCTAAGTCAAGGGAAGGAAATTCCAGGCAAGACAATTCCATTCAAGGCAATGCAAAGCAAAGCAAGTGAAGACAATTCAAGGCAACGTGATTCCAGGAGAAAAAAGGCAAGGCATGGCAATTTGAAACAAGGTAATTCCGGTCAAGGCAAAGCAAGACAAGGAAATTCTAAGCAAGACTATTTCAGAAAAGGCAAAGTAGGGCAATTCCAGGCAAGGTAAACAAGGCAAGGCAAGGCAAGGCAAGGCAAGGCAAGGCAAGGCAATACCAAGAAAGGAAATTCCAGGCAAGGCAATGCAAGGCAATTCCAGGCAAGGCAATTCTAGGCAAGGCAAGACAAGGGAAGGCAGTGTAATTCTAGGCAAGGCAATTCCAAGCAAGGTAGGGAAGTCAATGTAGGGCAATTTCAGGGAAGAATCTTTCAGGTGAGGCAAGGCAATGCAAGGCAATTTCAGGAAAGTCAGTATTAAGCATGGCAAGGCAAAGCAAGGCAAGGAGAGGCAATTTCAGGCAAGGCAGTTCCAGGCAAGGCAAGGCAATTCCAGGATAAGCAATTCCAGGCAAAGCAAGGCGAGGAAAGGAAAGGCAAGTCCAGGCAACACAACCACAGGCAAGGCAATCCCATCAAGGAAAGGGAAGGCAATGCAAGGCAATTCTGGGAAAGTCAATTCCAGGTAAGGGAACGCAAGACAATTTCAGGCAAGGCAGCATAATTCTAGGGAGGAAAATTTTAGGGAAGGCAATGCAAGGCAGGTTAGTTCCTGTCAAGACCAGGCAAGGCAATTATAGGCCAGGCAATTCCAGGCAAAGCAATTTAATGCAAGGCAATTCTGGGCAAGGCAAGGCGTGGAAATGCAAAGCAAGAGAAGACAAATTCAAGCAAGGCAGTTCCAGGCAAGGTAATGCAAGGCAAAGCAATTTCAGGCTAGGCAACTGCAGAAAAGGCAATTCCAGGCAAGGAAAGGCAAGACAAGGAAATTCCAGGTAAGGCGATTCCACATAAGGCAAAGAAGGGGAATTCCAGGAAAGGCAAATTCAGGCAAGGCAAGGCAAATCCAGGCACGTCAAGACAAGACAATTTTATGCAAGGCAATTTTACATAATGCAAGGCAGGGAAATTACAGAAAAGGCAAATCCAGGCAAGGCAAAGCAAAGGAATTTCAGGCAAGAAAATTCCAGGCTAAATAATTTCAGGCAAGGCAAGGCAAGGCAACGCAAGGAAATTTCAGGAAAGGCAATTCCAGGCAAAACCAGGAAAGTCAAGGAAATCTCAGGCAAGGCAAGACAAGGCAATTCCAGCCAGGAAAATTTCTGGCGAGGCAAGTCAATGCAAGGCAATTCCAGGCAAGTAATTTCCAGGCAAGGCTAGGCAAGGCAAATCCAGGCAAGGCAGTTCCAGGCAAGGTAAGGCAAGGCAATTCCAGGCTAGGCAATTTCACATAAGACAAGGCAGGGCAATTCCAGGGAAGGTAAATCCAGGCAAGGTAAGGCAAGGCAAGGCAATTACAGGGCAATTCCAGGGAAGGTAAATCCAGGCAAGGTAAGGCAAGGCAAGGCAGTTACAGACAAGACAACTCCAGGAAAGGCAAGGCAAGGCAATTCCAGGCTTGGCAATCCCAGGCAAGGCAAGGAAATTCCAAATAATGCAATTCCAGGCCAGGCCGCGAATGTGGAGGCAACTCGAGGCAAGGCAAGACAAGGAAAAGCAAAGCAAGGAACTCCAGGCAAGAAAATTTCTGGCAAGGCAATTTAATGCCAGGCAATTCCAGGCAAGCAAACTCCAGGAAAGGCTACGCAAGAAAATTGCAGGCAAGGTAAATGCAGGCAAGGCACGACAAGACAATGAAATTCCAGGCAATGCAAAGCAAATCAGAGCAATTCCAGGCAAGGCAATTCGAGGCAAGACAAGGGAAAGCATAAAAGGGCAATTATAGGCAAGGTGATTTCAAACAAGGGAAGGCAAGGCAATTCCAGGCAATACAAGACAAGACAAGAAAAGGCAATTCCAGACAAGGATATTCCAGGCAAGGCAAGGGAAGGCAATCCCACGCGAGGCAAGGTAAGGCAATGCAAGGCAATTCTAGGCAAGGCAATTCCAAGCAAGACAATTTCAGGCAAGGCAATTTCTGGGAAGGCAAGGCAATTCCAGGCCAGACAATTGCCAGAAAGGTAATTCCAGGAAAGGCATGGCAAGAAAAGGCAGGGAAAGATATTTCTAGGCAAGGAAATTTCAGCTAAGGCAAGGCAAGACAATTCCAGGCAAGGCAATTCCAGTCAAGGCAAGGCAAGACAACGTAAGGCAAGACAACGCAAGGCAATGAAATTCTAGGCAAGCCAATTTCATACGAGTAATGGTAAGGCAAGGCAATTCCAGTCAAGACAAGGGAAGACAAGGCAATTCCATGCAAGGCTATTCCAGGGAAGGCAATGCAGACCAATTCCAGGCAAGGAAAACAAGGCAACGCAAGGCAATTCCTGGTAAGGCGATTTCAGGTAAGGCAAGGCAAAACAATTCCAGGCAAGGCAAGGCAAGACAAGGTAAGGCAAGTAAATGCAATTCTAGGCAAGGCTATTGCAGGAAAGGCAATTTCAGGCAAGGAAAGGAAAACAAGGCAGCGAAAGTTATTTCAAAGCAAGGCAATTTCCGCTAAGGCAAGGCAAGACAATTCCAGGCAAAGCAATTCCAGTCAAGGCAAGGCAACGCAACGCAACGTAAGGCAATTCTAGGCAAGGTAATTCCATGTGAGGGAAGGCAAAAAAAGGAAATTCGAAGCAAAGCAATTCTAGGCAAGGCAATTCCAGGCGAGGAAACGCAAAGAAATAAAATTCGAATAAAGGCAATTCCAGTCAAGGCAAGGCAAGACAAGGTAATTTCAGGCAAGGCTATCCCAGGCCAGCAAGACAAGACAATTCCCAGCTAGGGAATTCCAGACAATGCAAAGCAAGGCAATTCCAGGCAAGGCAATTCCAGGTGAGACAAGGTAAAACAATTCCAGGCACGGAAATACTAGGCAAAGCAAGGCAAGTCAAGGCAATTCCAGTCAAGAAAATTCCTGGCAAGACAAGTAATGCAAGGCAATTCCAGGCAAGTTAATTTCAGGAAAATCTAGACAAGGCGAATCCAGGAAAGCAAGAAAAAGGAAGGCAAATCCAGGCAAAGTAGTTTCAGGAAAGGCAAGACAGGGCAATTCCAGGCTAGGCAATTCTCATAAGGCAAGTTAGGGCAATTCCAGGAAAGGCAAATACAGGCAAGGCAAGGCAAGGCAAGGCAATTCCAGCAAGGCAAAGCAAGGCAAGTAAATTCCAGAACAGGCCATTCCATGGAAGATCAGGAACGTCAAGGCAATTCCAGACAAGATAAGACAAGACAAGGCAAGACAAGGCAAGGCAAGACAATTCCAGGCAAAAAATTTCTAGCAAGGCAAGTCAATGCAATGCAATTCGAGGCAAGTAAATTTCAGGCAAGGCTATGCAAGGAAATTGCTGGCAAGCCAAATCCAGGTAAGGCAAGACAAGGCAAAGAAATTCCAGGCAAGACAAGGGAATTTCAGGTGAGGCAAGTCATGGCAATTTCAGGCAGGGCAATTTCAGACAACACAAGGCAAGGCAAGACAATTCTAGGCAAGGCAATTCCAGGAAAGGAAAGGCAAATCAAAGCAAAGCAATTTCAGACAAAGCAATTCCAGGTAAGGCAAGCAAAGGCAAGGCAAGAAAATTCCCAGGAAGGCAAAAAAAAAATCCAGGCAAGGGAATTCAAGGCAAGACAAAAAAAGGCAAGGCAGGCCAATTCCAGGCAAGGCAATTCGAGGTGAGGAAAGGCAAGGCAAAGCAGGGCAATTCCAGACAATGCAATTCGAGGCTAGGCTAGGCAGGGAAATTCCAAGCAAGGGAATTAAATTCAAGGCAAGGCAAGAAAAAAAGGGCAATTCCCAGAAAGGCTATTTCAGGCAAGGCAATTCCATGCAAGACAAGACAAGGTAAGGCAATTCCAGACAAGGAAATTTCAGGCAAGGCAAGAAAAGATAATTTCATGCAAGGCAAATCTAGGCAAGGCAAGGTAAGGAAAGGCAATGCAATTCTAGGCAAGGCAATTCTGGGCAAGGCAAGGCAATTTTGGCAAGGCAATAACTGTCAATTCAAGGCAAGGCAATTCCAGGCAAAGCAATTGCCAGAAAGGCAATTCCAGGCAAGACAAGGCAGGTAAAGGTATTTCCAGGCAAGGTACTTCCAGCTAATGCAAAGCAAGACAATTTCAGGCAGGGCAATTCCAGTCAAGGCAAGTCAAGGCAATGCAATGCAAGGCAAATCAATTCTATGCATGGAAAATCCAGGCGAGTAAAGGCAAGGCAAGGAAATTCAAAGCAAGGAAATTCTGGCCAAGACAAGGTAAGGCAAGGCAATTTCATGCAAAGCTATTCCAGGGAAGGCAAGTCAGGGCAATTCCAGGCATGAAAAAACAAGGCAATGCAAGGTAATTTCAGGTAAGGCAAGACAAGAGAATTCCAGGCAAGGAAATTTTAGGCAAGGCTATTCTAGGCAAGGCACGGCAAATTAAGGCAAGGCAAGGCAATTTCAGGCAATGCAAGGCAAGGCAATGCAAGGCATGGCAATTCTAAGCAAGGCAATTCCAGGAAAGGCAATTGAATGCTAGGCAAGTCAAGGAAAGGGAAGTCATTGAAATTCTAGGCAAGGCAATTTTAGAAAAGACAGGGCAATGCAATGTAGGGCAATTCTAGACATGGCTCTTTTTGGCAAGTCAAGACAGCAAAAGGCAATTTTCAGAAAGTCAATTTTAGGCATTGAAAGAGGAAACAAGGTAAGTCAAAAAGAGGCAATTCCAGGCAAGGCAGTTCCAGGCAAGGCAAAGCAAAACAATTTCACGCAAAACAATTCCAGGGAAGGCAATCCCATGCAAGAAAAGGCAAGACACACCCAGTCAAGAGAAAGCAAGGCAATTCCAGGCAAGGAAATTGCAGTAAAGGCAATTTCAGGCAAGAAAAGGAAGGCAAATCCAGGCAAGGCAAGGCAAGGCAATTACAGGCAAGGAAATTTCAGCAATGGCAATTCCAGATAAAACGATTTCAGGAAAGGCAAGGCAAGGCAAAGCAAGGCAATTCCAGGAAAGACAAAGCATGGCAAGACAAGACAAGGCAATTCCAGGAAAGGAAAGGCAATACGAGGCAAGGCAATTTCAGGGAAGGCAACCGAAGGCAAGGCATTGCAATTTTAGGCAAGACAATGTAAGGCAAGGCAACTCCAGTCAAGGCATGGTAAGGCAATGCAAGGCAATTTTAGGCGAATAAAGGCAAGGCAAGGTAATTCAAAACAAGGCAACTCTAGTCAAGGCAAGGCAAGACAAGGCAATTCCAGGCAATTCTATTCCAGGAAAGGCAAGGCAGAGCAATTCCAGGCAAGGAAAACAAGGAAAGGCAATGCAATGCAATGCAATGCAAGACAATTCCAAGCAAGAAAATTCCAGCAAGAAAAGGAAAGAAAATTTTATTCAAGGCAATTCTAGGCTAGGCAAGGCAAGGCAAGGGAAGGCATCGCAATTCTAGGCAAGGAAGTTCCAGGCAAGGCAGGGCAAGGCAATGTAGGGCACTTCTAGGTAAGGTTCTTTCAGGCAAGGCAAGGCAACACAATGCAATTTTAGGAAAGTCAATTTTAGGCATGGCATGGCAAGACAAGGCAAGGGACGGAGAGTCAATTCCACACAAAGCCATTGCAGGCAAGGCAAGGCAAAGCAATTTCAGGCTAGGCAATTACAGATAATGCAAGGCAATGCGACGCAAGGCAAGGCAATTCCAGGCAAAACAATTCCAGGCAGGACAATTCCAGGCAAGAAAATCCCATGCAGGGAATGGGAAGGCAATGCAAGGCAATTTCAGGAAAGTCAATTTCAGGGAAGGAAAGGAAAGGCAATTCCGGAAAAGGCAAGGCAAGACAGTGCAATTCCAGCCTAGGAAATTTTGGGCAAGGTAGTGTAAGGCAGGTCAGTTCCGGGATAACAAGGCAAGGCCATTCTAGGAAAGGCAATTCCAGGCGAGGAAAGGTAAGGCAAGGCAATTCGAAGTAAGGCGAGTCCAGTCAAGGCAAGGAAAGACAGACAAGACACTTCCAGGCAAGGCTATTCAAGGGAAGGCGAAGCAGGGCAATTTCAGGGAAGGCAATTGCCAGAAAGGAAATTACAGGAACATTAACACAAGAGAATGCAGAAAAGGGCAATCCCAGGCAAGGCAATTCCAGGTAAGGAAAGGCCAGGCAACTAGAGGGAAGGCAACTCCAGATAAGGCAAGACAAGACAATTCAGGCAAGGCAATTCTAGGCAAGGCAAAGAAACGCAGGGCCAGGCAATTCCAGTCAAGTCAGGGCAAGGCAAGGCTATTCCATGCAAGGCAACTCCAGGAAATGCAAGGCAAGGCAAGGCAAAAAAAATTCCAGGTAAGGAAATTCCAGGCAAGGCAAGAAAAGGCTAAGGCAAGGCAAGGACATACCAGCCAAAGCAATTTCAGGCAAGGCAAGGCAATTCAAGGCATGGCAATTCCACGAAAGGAAATTCCAGGCAAGGCAATGTAAGGGAAGGCAAGCCAAGGCAAGGCAAGGCAAGGCAAGGCAAGGCAGGGCAAATTCTAAGCAAGGTAATTACCGGCAAGTCAGGGCAGGAGTATGTAGGGCAATTCGAGGCAAGGCTGTTTTAGGCCCAGCAAGGCAAGGTAAGGCAAGGCAATTCCAGGAAATGTAAGGCAAGGCAGGAAAATTTCAGGCAAGGCAGTTTCATGCAAGGCAAGGCAATAAAGGGCCATTCCAGGCAGGGCAATTAGAGAAAAGACAAGGCAAAACAACGCAAGGCAAGGGAATTCATGGTAATTCCAGACAAGGTATTTCCACACAAGGCAAGGAAGGCAATTGGAGTCAAGGCAATGCCTGTCAAGGCAAGGCAAGGCAAGGCAAGGCAATGCAATTTTAGGCAAAGAAATTTCAGGCAAGATAAGGTAAGTCAAGGCAATGCAATTTTAGGCAAAGCAATTACAGGAAAGCCAAGGTAATGTAAGGCAAGGAAATTCCAGTCAAGGCAAGGCAAGGCAATTCTAGGAAAACAAAATCCAGGTGAAAAAAATGTAAGCCAAGGCAATTCAAAACAAGGCAACACCAGTCAAGGCAAGGCAAGAAAAGGCAATTTCTGGCAAGGCTACTCCAGGGAAGGAAATGCAGGCCAATTCCAGGCAAGAAAAAGCAAGTCAAGGTAAGGCAATGCAATGCAAGGCAATTGTAAGCAAGGCAATTCCAGGCAAGGCAAGGCAAGACAATTCCAGGCAAGGCAATTCTAGGCTAGGCAAGGCAAGGCAAGGGAAGGCAGTGTAATTCTAGGTAAAGCCATTTCAGGTAAGGCCGGGAAATGCAATGTAGGGCAATTCCAGGCAAAGCTCTTTTATACAAGGCAACGCAAAGCAAGGCAATTTAAGGAAAGTTAATTTTAGGCATGACGAGGCAATGCAAGGCAAGGCAATGGAATTCCAGTCTAGGCAATTCGAGGCAAGGCGAGGCAAGGCAATCCCAGGCAAGGCAAGGCAATTCCAGGCAAGAGAAATCCAGGCAGGGTAATCCCGTGAAAAAAGAGGCAAGGCAACCCGAGGCAATTGCAGGAATGTCAATTCCAGGCAAGGAAAAATAAGGCAATTGCAGGAAAGGTAACGATTGACTAGAGAGGCAAGTCAATTTCAGGCAAGGCAAGAAAAGGCAATTCCAGGAAAGGCAAGGCAAGACAAGACAAGGCAAGGCAATATCAGACAAGGTAATTCCAGGCAAGGCAAGAAAAGGCAATTCCAGGCAAGGCAATTTGAGGGAAGGCAAGGCAATGAAAGGCAAGGCCATTCTAGTAGAGGGAAACTAAGGCAACAAAAGGCAAAGCAATTCTAGTCAAGGCAATTCCAGGCGAAGAATGGCAAGGCAAGGCAATTCAATACAAGGCATCTTTAGTCAAGGCAAGGCAACACAAGGCAATTCCAGGAACGGCTATTTGAGGGAAGGCAAGGCAGGGCGATTTCAGGTAAGGAAAAGCAAGAAAAGGCAAGGCAATGCAATGCAAAACAATTCTAAGCAGGAAAATTCCAGGCAAGGCAAGGCAAGACAATTCCAGGCAAGACAAATTTGGGCTAGGCAAGGCAAGGCAAGGGAAGGCAGCACAATTCTAGGCAAGGCAATTCCAGGCACAGTAAGGCAAGGCAATGTAGGGCAATTCTAGGCAAGGCACATTTAGGCAAGGCAAATCAATGCAAGACAATTTCAGAAAAGTCAATCTGACACATGGCAAGGCAAGGCAAGGCAAGGAGAATCAATTTCAGGGAAGGCAATTCCAGGCAAGGCAAGGCAAGGCAATTTCAGGATAGGCAATTCCATGCAACACAAGGCAACGCAAGGCAAGGTAAGGCTATTCCAGGCAAGGCAAGGTTATTCCAGGCAAGGCAAGGCAAAGCAGTGCAATTCCAAGCAGGGAAATTTCAGGCAAGGTAATGCAAGGCAGGTAAGTTCCGTGCAAGACAAGGCAAGGCAATCATAGGCAAGGCAATTCCAGGAAAAACAAGGCAAGGCAAGGCAATTTCAGGCTAGGCAAAGCAAAAAATTTTGAGGCAATGCAAGGCAATACCGGGCAAGGCAAAGAAAGGGAAGTGAAGGAAAAGCACAGCAATTCCAAGCAAGGCAATTCTAGGAAAATACAAGGCAAGGCATTGCAAGGCAAGACATGGCAAGACAAGACAAATTCAGGCAAGGCAAGGCAAGACAAATCAAAACAATTCCAGGCGAGGTAATTGCAGGGAAGGCAATTCCAGGCAAAGCAAGGCAAAACAAGGCAATTCCAGGCAAGGGAATTCCATGTAAGGCCAGAAGGGCAGTTCCACGAAATGCAAATCCAGGCAAGGGAAGGCAAGGAAATTCCAGGTAAGGCAACTCCAGGCAAGAAAAGGCAATGTAAGGCAAGACAAATCCAGGCAAGGCAATTTCTGGTAATGCAAGGCAGAGCAATTCCAGACAAGGTAAGGCAAGACAAGGCAGGAAAAGGCAACTCCAGACAAGGCAATTCCAGCTATGCTATGCCAAGGCAAGGCAATTCCAGCTAAGCCAAGGCAAGGCAATTCCAGGTAAGGTGAGGCAGGGCAATTCCAGGAAAGGAAAAGCAAGGCAATGAAAAACAATTCCAGGAAAGACAATTTCATGTAAGGCAAGACAAGGCAATTCCAGGCAAAACGACTTTGGGAAAGGCAGTTCTAGGCAAGGAAGGCAAGGTAAGTCAAGGCAAGGCAAAACAAGACAATTCTAGGCAAGACATTTTCAGGCCACGCAAGCGAGAAAAGGCAAAGCAAGGCAATGCAATTCTAGGCAAGGCAATTGCAGAAAAGGCAATTCCAGGCAAGGCAAGGCAAGACAAGACAGAGAAAGGTAATTCCAGGCAAGGTAATTTTAGGTAAGGCAAGGCAAGGCAATTCCAGGGAAGTCAACAATTTCAGAAAAAATAAGACAAGAGAAGGCAGGGAAAGGCAATCTCATGCAAGGCAATTCCAGGTAAGGCAAGGCAAAGCAATTCAAGGGAAGGCAACTCCAGACAACGCAAGGCAAGGCAAGACAATTCTATGCAAGGCAATTCCAGGAAAGGCAAGACAACACAGGGCAAGGCAATTCCAGTCAAGGCAAGGCAAGGCAAGGAAAGGCAAAAAAATTCCAGGGAAGGAAATTCCAGGCAAGGCAAGAAAAAACAAGGCAAGGCAGGAACATTCCACGCAAGGCAATTTTAGGCAATGCAAAGCAATGAAATGAAAGGCAATTCCAAGCAAGGAAATTCCAGGCAAGGCAAGGCAATTACAGACGGGGCCATTCAAGGCTAGGCAAGGAATGGCAATGCAAAAAAATTTCCAGCAAGGCAAAAAATTTTCAGGCAAGGTAATTCAAGGCAAGGCAAAACAAGACAAGGCAGGTTAATTCCAGGCAAGGCAATTAGAGGTAAGGAAAAGAAAGGCAAAGCAGAGCAATTTCAGGCAAAATATTCGAAGCAAAGCAAGGAAGGGAAATTCCAAGCAAGGCAATTTAAGGCAAGGCAAGGCAAATCAATTCCAGGCAAGGCAATTCTAGGTAAAGCAATTCTAGGCAAGGCAAGGCAAGTCAAGTCAAGGCAGTTCCAGGCAAGAAAATTTCTGGCAAGGCAAGCCAATGCAAGGCAATTAAAGGCAAGGCAATTCCAGGCAAGGCTAGACAAGAAAAGTGCGGGCAAGGCAAATCCAGGCAAGGCAAGGCAAGATAAGGCAAGAACATTCCAGGCAAAATAAAGGCAAGTCATGGCAATTGCAGGCAGGACAATTTCAGGTAAGGCAAGGCAACGCAGGGCAATTCCAGGCATGGCAATTCCAGACAATGCAAGGCAAGGCAAGACAATTGTAGGCAAGGCAATTCCAGGCAAGGCATGGCAAGCCAAAGCAAGGCAAGCCAAAGCAAGGCAATTCCAGACAGGGCAATTTCAGGCTAGGCAAGGAAAAGCAATGCAAGAAAATTCCAAGCAAGGCTGAAAAACTCCAGGTAAGGCGAATTGCAGAACAGGCGTTTTCAGGCAAGGCAAGGCAAATCTAGGCAAGGCAATTCCAGGAAATTCAAGGCAAGCCTTGGTATCTCAATTCCACACAAGGTCTTTCCAGGCTAGGCAAGGCAAGGCAATCCAAGAAAATTTCCAACAAGGCATGGAAATTCCAAGCAAGGCAATTTTAGGCAAGGCAAGGCAAGGCAAGGGAATTCCAAAGAAGGTATTTCCAGAGAAGGCAAGGAAAGACAATTCGAGGCAAGGCAATTCCAGTCAAGGCAAGACAATTCCAATCAAGGCAATACAAGGCAAGGTAATTCTAGGCAAGGCTAGTCAAGGCAAGACAAGGCAATACCAGGCAAGGCAATTCCAGGAAAGGCAAGGTAAGGCAATTCCAGGTAAGGAAAGGCAAAAAATTCCAGGGAAGGCAATTTCAGGAAAGGCAATTCTAGGCAAAGCGATTCTAGGCAAGGCAAGGCAGTCCCAGGCAAGAAAATTCCTTGCAAGGCAAGTCAATGCAAGGCAATTCCAGGCAAGTAAATTCCAGGCAAAACTAACCAAGAAAATTGCCGGCAAGGCAAATTCAGGCAAGGCAAAGACATTCCAGGCAAAATGAAACAAGTCACGGCAATTGCAGGCAGTGCAATTTCAGGCAAGAAAAGGCAAGGCAGGGTAATTCTAGGCAGGGAAATTCCAGACAATGCAAGGCAAGGCAAGACAATTGTAGGCAAGGCAATTTCAGGGAAAGCAAGGGAAGCCAAAGCAAGGCAATTCCAGACAAGGCAATTTCAGGCAAGGCAGAGCAAGGCAATTCCTGGCTAGGCAAGACAAGACAATGCAAGGCAATTCCAGAAGAGAAAATTCCAGGCAAGGAAAGGCAGTTCCAGACAAGGCACGGTAAGGTAAGGCAAGGCAAGGCAAGGCAAGGCAATGCAATTCTAGGCAAGGTAATTCCAGTCAAGGCAAGGCAATCCCAGGCAAGACAACTCCAGGCAAGGCAATCTCATGCAAGGCAATGCAAGGAAATTCCAAGAAAGTAAATTCCAATGCAAGGAAAGGCAAGGCAATTCCAGGCAAGGTAAGGCAAGGCAGTGCAATTATGGCAGGGAAATTTCAGGCAAGGTAATGCAAGGCAGATTAGTTTTGATCAAGACAAGACAAGGCAATTATAGGCAATGCAATTCCAGGCAAGCCAAGGCAAAACAATTCCAGGCAGGGCAACTCCAGGCTAGGCAAAGCAAGACAACGCAAAAAATTCCAGGCAATGCAAGGCAATTCCAGGCCAGGAAAAGCAAGTCAAGGCAATGCCAGGCAAGGCAATTCTATGAAAGGCAAGGCAAGGAAAAGCAATAAAAGGCAAGACAAGTCAGAGAAAGAAAATACAAATCCAGGCAAGGCAGTTCCAGGCGAGGCGAGGCAAGGCAAGGCAAATTCAGGCAAAGCAACTTTACGTAAGGCACCACAGGGCAATTTCAGGAAAGGCAAATCCAGGCAAGGCAAGGCAAGGCAAGGCAATTCCAGACAAGGCAAAGAAAGGAAAGGAAAGGAAATTCCAGGAAAGGCAATTCCAGGCAAGGCCAGAAAAGACAAGGCAAAACAAGGCAAGGCAAGGCAAGTCCAGGTAAGAAAATTCCTGGCATGGCAAGTCAATTGAAGGCAATTACAGGCAAGTAAATTCTAGGCAAGGCTAGGCAAGGAAATCGCAGGCAAGACAAACGCTGGCAAGACAAGGCAATTTCAGGTAAGGCCACTTCAGGAAATGCAAGGAAAAGCAATTCCAGGTAAGTCAATTGCTGCAACGGCAATTCCAGGAAAATTAAGGCAAGAGAAAACAGGGAAAGGCAATCTCAGGCAAGGCAATTCCAGGTAAGGCAAGCAAGGCAAATCCAGAAAAGGCAACTTCAGACAAGGCAAAGCAAGGCAATTTCAGGTGAGGCAAGGCAAAACAATTCCAGGCAAGGAAATTCAAGGCAAGGCAATTCTAGGCAAGGCAAGGTAAGGAAAGTCAATGCAAGGAAATTTCAGGCAAGTAAATTCCAGGCAAGGTTAGGTAAGGAAATTTCAGTCAAGGCAAATTCAGGCCAGGCAAGGCAAGGCAAATCTAGGCAAGTCAAGACAAGGCAATTCCAGGCAAGGCAATTCGATGTAAGGCAAGGCAGGGAAATTCCAGGAAAGGCAAATCCAGGCAAGGCTAGGCAACTCCAGGCAAACCAAGGCAAGGGAATTTCAGGCTAGGCAATTCCAGGCAAGGCAAGGCAAGAAAATTCCAGGAAAGGCAATTCCAGGCAAAGCCAGGAAAGTCAAGGCAATCTTAGGAGAGGAAAAAAAGGCAATTCCAGAGTAGAAAATTCCTGGCAAGTCAAGTCAATTCAAAGCAATTCCAGGCAAGGAAATTCTAGGCCAGGTTAGGCAAGACAAATCCAGAAAAGGCAAGGCAAGGGAAGACAAATTCATGCAAGGCAGTCCCAGACAAGGCAAGGCAAAACAAGGCAAGGCAATTCCACGTAAGGCAAGGCAGGGCAATTCCAGGCAAGGCAATTACTGCAAAGGCAATTCCAGAAATATTAAGGGAAGAGAGAACAGGGAAAGGCAATCTCAGGCAAGGCAATTCCAGTTAAGGCAAGCAAGGCAAATCCAGAAAAGGCAATTTCAGACAAGGCAAAGCAAGGCAATTCCAGGTAAGGCAAACCAAACAATTTCAGGCAAGGAAATTCCAGGCAAGGCCATTCTAGGCAAGGCAAGGCCAGAAAAGGTAAGGTAAGGCAAAGCAATTTCAGGCAAGAAAAGTCCTGGAAAGGCAAGGCAATGCAAGGCAATTCCAGGCAAAAAAGAAAATTCCAGGAAACGCTAGGCAAGGAAACTGCAGGCAAGGCAAATTCAGGCAAGGCAAGGCAAGGCAAGGCAATGCAAGGCAAGGCAAGGCAAGGCAAGGCAAGGCAAGGCAAGGCAAGGCAAGGCAAGGCAAGGCAAGGCAAGGCAAGGCAAGGCAAGGCAAGGCAAGGCAAGGCAAGGCAAGGCAAGGCAAGGCAAGGCAAGGCAAGGCAAGGCAAGGCAAGGCAAGGCAAGGCAAGGCAAGGCAAGGCAAGGCAAGGCAAGGCAAGGCAAGGCAAGGCAAGGCAAGGCAAGGCAAGGCAAGGCAAGGCAAGGCAAGGCAAGGCAAGGCAAGGCAAGGCAAGGCAAGGCAAGGCAAGGCAAGGCAAGGCAAGGCAAGGCAAGGCAAGGCAAGGCAAGGCAAGGCAAGGCAAGGCAATTACAGACAAGGTAAATAAAAGCAAGGCAAGGCAATTCCAGGAAAGGAAATTCCAGGCAAGGCCAGGAAAGTCAAGGCAATTTCAGACAAAGCAAGAGAAGGCAAGGCAAGGAAAGTTTAGAGAAAAATTCCTGGCAAAGCTATGCAAGGAAATTGTAGGCAAGACAAATGAAGGCAAGGCAAGGTAAGGCAAGGAATTTCCAGGCAAGGCAAGTCAGAAAATTCCAGGCAGGGAAATTACAGGCAAGGAAAAGCAATGCAGGGCAATTGCAGGCAGGGCAAATCCAGACAATGCAAGGCAATGCAAGACAATTCTATGCAAGTCAATTCCAGGCAAGGCAAGGCAAGACAAAGCAAGGCAATGCCAGACAGGGCAATTCCAGGCAACTCAAAAAAAGGCAATGCAAGAAAATGCCAAGCAAGACAAAAATATTTCAGGCAAAGGAATTCAAGGCAAGGAAAAACAAGGCAAAGTAGGCCAATTCCCGACAAGGCAGTTTGAGTTAAGGAAAGGCAAGGCAAAGCAGGGCAATTCCAGACAAGGCAAGTAAAGGCAAAAAGGGCAATTCCAGGCAAGGCAAGTAAAGGCAAAAAGGGCAATTCCAGGCAAGGCGATTTTAGGCAAGGAAAGGCAATCCAAGACAAGGCAAGGGAATTCAAACAAGGAAATTTCAGGCAAAGCAAGGAAAGACAATTTCAGACAAGGGAATTCCAGGCAAGCAAGGTGAGACAAGGCAATGCAATTCTAGGCAAGGCAATTCCAGGCAAGACAATGCATTGAAGGCAAGGCAACTTCAGGCAAGGCAATTTTTGTCAATGAAAGCCAAGGCAATTTTTGTCAATGCAAGCCATAGCAATTTCAAGAAAGGCAATTGCAGGCAAGGTAAAGCAAGACAAGGCAGGGAACGGTATTTCCGTACAAGGCAATTGCAGCTAAGGCAAGGAAAGACAATTCCAGGCGAGGCAATTCCAGTCAAGGCAAGGCAAGGCAACACAAGTGAAGGCAATTCTAGGCAAGGCAATTCCAGGAGAGGAAAGGAAAGGAAAGGAAAGGAAAGGAAAGGAAAGGAAAGGAAAGGAAAGGAAAGGCAATTCGAAGCAAGGCAATTCCAGTCAAGTCAAGGCAAAACAAGGCAATTCCACACTAGGCTATACCAGAGAAGGAAACGCAGGGCAAGTCCAAGCAAGGAAATGCAAGGCAATGCAACGCAATTCCAAGCAAGGCAATACCAGGTAAGACAAGGCAAGAAAATTGCAAGCAAGGTAATTCCAGGCAAGACAAGACATGGCAATGCCAGGAAAGGCAATTCCAGACAAGGCAAGGCAAGGGAAAGCAAGGCATGGCAAGGCAATGCAATTCTAGGCAAGGCAATTGCAGAAAAGGCAATTCTAGGCAAGATAAAACAAAACAAGGCAGAGAAAGGCAATTCCAGGCAATGCAATTTTAGGTGAGAAAAGGCAAGGCAATTCCAGTTAAGGCAACTCCAGGAAATGCAAGGCATGGAAATTCCAGGCAAGGCAATTGTTGGAAAGGCAATTCCAGGAAAATTAAGGCAAGAGAAGGCAGGGAAAGGCAATCCCAGGCAAGACAATTCCAGTCGAGGCAAGGCAAGGCAACACAAGCTAAGGCAATTCCAGGTGAGGAAAGGAAAAGAAAGGCAATTCGTAGCAAGGCAATTCCAGTCAAGTCAAGGCAAGACAAGTCAATTCCAGGTAACTCTATACCAGGGAAGGCAATGCAGGGCAATTCCAGGAAAGGAAAAACAAAGCAATGCCACGCAAATCCAGGCAAGGCAATTCCAGGTAAGGCAAGGCAAGACAATTGCAGAAAAGGCAAATCCAGGCAAGGCAAGGCTAATCCAGTAAAATCCAAGCAAGGCAAGGTAAATCAGGGCATTTGCAGGAAGGGCAATTTCAGGCAAGGCAATGCAATTCTAACCAAGGCAAGACAATGCAATACAAGGCAATTTCAGGCAGGGCAATTCCTGTCAATACAAGGCAATGCAATGGCAGGCAAAACAAGGCAAGCCAGGGCAAGGCAATTCCAGACAGGGCAATTCCACGCTAGGCAAGACAGGGCAAGGCAAGGCAAGACGATGCAAGAGAGTATTCAGGAAAAAATGGAAATTCTAAGCAAGGCAAATTCATGGCAAAAGAAGGCTAGGCAATTCCAAAAGGGGAAATTCCAGGCAAGGCAAAGCCAGGGAAAGAAGAGCAATTCTAGGCAAGGCAACTCCAAGCAAGGCAAAGCCTGGCAATTCCAGGCAAGGCAACTCCAGGCAAGGCAAAACAAGACAATGCAGGCCAATTTCAGGCAAGGTAATTCGAGGTAAGGAAAGGCAAGGCAAAGGGCAATTCCAGGCAAAGCAATTCGAGGCGAGGCAAGGCAGGGAAATTCTAAGCAAGGGAATTCGAGGCAAGGCAAAAAAGGCAAAGAAAAACCCCAATTACAGGAAAGGCGATTTCAGGTAAAGCAAGTCAAGGCAATTAAAGGCAAGATAACTCCAGAAAAGGTAATTCCAGGCAAGACAAGGAAAGAATTCCAGCAAGGCAATTCCAGTCTATACAATTCCAGGCAACGCAAGGCAAGCCAAGGCAAGGAAAGGCAATTCCAGGCAAGACAACTCCAGGCAAGGCAATCCCATGCAAGGAAAGGCAAGGCAATGCAAGGCAATTACGGGAAAGTCAATTCCAGGCAAGGAAAGCAAAGAATTCCAGCAAGGCAGTCCAATTCCAGGCGGGAAAATTTTAGGCAAAATAATGCAAGGCAGGTCAGTTCTGATCAAGACAAGGCAAGGCAATTATAGGCAACGAAATTCCTGGCAAGGCAAGGTAAGCCAAGGCAAAACAATTCCACGCAGGGCAACTCCAGGTTAGGCAAAGCAAGGCAACGCAAAAAATTCCAGTCAAGACAAGGCAATTCCAGCCAAGGCAAAGAAAGTCAAGGCAATTCCAGGCAAGGCAATTCTATTCAAGGCAAGGAAAGACAAGACAAGACAAGACAAGACAAGACAAGACAAGGCAAGGCAAGGCAAGGCAAGGCAAGGCAAGGCAAGGCAAGGCAAGGCAAGGCAAGGCAAGGCAAGGCAAGGCAAGGCAAGGCAAGGCAAGGCAAGGCAAGGCAAGGCAAGGCAAGGCAAGACGACAAGACAAGACAAGGCAAGACAAGACAAGACAAGACAAGACAAAAAATCCAGACAAGGAAGTTCCAGCCGAGGGAAGGCAAAGCAATGCAATTCCAGGCGAGGCAACGCAGGAAAATACCAGGAAAGGCAGATCCAGACAAGGCAAGGCCAGGCAATTCCAGGCAAGGCAAAGCAAGGCAAGGCAAAGCAAGGCAAGGCAAAACAATTCCAGAAAAGGCAGTCCCAAGCAAGCCCAGGAACGTCAAGGCAATTTCAGATGAGGAAAGAAGGTAAGACAAGGCAAGGCAAGTCCAGGCAAGAAAATTTCTGGCAAGTCAAGTCAAATCAATGCAAGGCAATTCCAGGCAAGTAAATTCTAGGCAAGGCTAGGCAAGAAAATTGCTGGCAAGACAAATGCAGGAAAGGCAAGGCAAAGCAAGGAAATTCCAGGCAAGGCAAGGTAAGTCAGAGCAATTTCAGGCAGGGAAATTTAAGGCAAGGCAAGGAAGAGCAAATGCAGGCAGGGCAAATCCAGACCAAACAAGGAAAGGCAAGACAATTCTAGGCAAGGCAAGGTAAGTCAGAGCAATTGCAGGCAGGGAAACTTAAGGCAAGGCAAGGCAAGGCAAGGAAGAGCAAATGCAGGCAGGGCAAATCCAGACCAAACAAGGCAAGGCAAGACAATTCTAGGCAAGGCATTTCCAGGCAAGGAATGGCAAGCCAAATCAAGGCAATGCCAGACAGGGCAATCCCAGGCTAGGCAAAATAAAGGCAATGTAAGAGAATGCCCAGCATGGCAAAAAAATTCCAGGCAAATGAATTCAAGGCAAGGCAAAACCAGAAAAGGCAGGCCAATTCCAGGCAAGGCAATTCGATGTAAGAAAAGGCAAGTCAAAGCAGGGCAATTCCAGGCAAGGAAATTCGAGGCAAGGCAAGGCAAAGCAAAACAGGGCAATTCCAAGCAAGGCGATTTCACGCAAGGCAAGGCAAGGCAATTCAAAGCAAGACAAGACAAGGCAAGGCAAGGCGATGTAAACAAGAAAATTCCAGGCAAGGTAAGGAAAGACAATTTTAGGCAAGGCAATTCTGGGCAAGGCAAAGTGAGGCAAGGCAATGCAATGCAATTCTAGGCAAGGCAATTCCAGGCAAAGCAAGTCAACGCAAAGCAAGGCAATTTAAGGGAAGTCAATTCCTGACAATGCAAGCCAAGGCAATTCCAGGCAAAACAATGGCCAGAAAGGCAATTCCAGGCAAGGCAAGGCAAGATAAGTCTTGGAAAGGTGTTTCCAGGCAAGGCAATTCCACCTAAGGCAAGGAAAGACAATTTCAGGCAAGGGAATTTCTGTCAAGGCAAGGCAAGGCAATGCAAGGCAAGGCAATTCTAGGCAAGGCAATTCCAGGCAAGTAAAGGAAAGGCAAGGTAATTCGAAGCAAGGCAAATCCAGTTAAGTCAAGGCAAGACAAGGCAATTCCACGCAAGGCTATACCAGGGAAGGCAATGCAGGGCAATTTCAGGCAAGGAAAAGCAAGGAAATGCAACGCAATTCCAGGCAAGGCAATTCCAGGTAAGGCAAGGCAAGACAATGGCAGGCAAGATAATTCCAGGCAAGGCAATCCTATGCAAGGCAAGGGAAGGCAATGCAATTCTAGGCAAGGCAATTGCAGGAAAGGCAATTCCAAGCAAGATAAAAAAACAAGTCCAAGAAGGCAATTCCAGTCAAGGCAATTTCAGGTAAGGCAAGGCAAGGCAATTCTAGTTATGGGAATTCCAGGAAATGCAAGAAAGGGCAATTCCAGGGAAGACAATTGCTGGAAATGCAATTCCAGGAAAATTAAGGCAAGAGAAATCAGGTAAAGGCAATCCCAGGTAAGGCAAGGCAAGGCAAATCCAGGGAAGGCACATTCAAACAAGGCAAGGCAAGGAAATTCCAGGCAAGGAAATTCCAGGTAAGGCAAGGCAACACAGTTCCAGGCAAGGAAATTCCACGCAAGACAATTCTAGGCAAGGAAATGCAAGGCAAGGCAATTCCAGGCAAGAAAAGTCCTGGCGTGTCACGTCAATGCAAGGCAATTTCAGGCAAGTAAATTCCAGGCAGGGCTAGGCAAGGAAATTGCAGGCAAGGCAAATCCAGGCAAGGAAAGGCTAGGCAAGGAAATTCCGGGAAAGGCAAGGCAAGTCAGGGAAATTGCAGGCAGGGCAATTGCAGAAACGGCAATGCAATTCTAGGCAAGGCAAGGCAATGCAAGGCAAGGCAAAACAATTTCAGGCAGAACAATTTCTGGCAATGAAAGACAAGGCAATTGCAGGCAAGTCAATTGCTGGAAAGGCAATTCCAGGCAAAGGAAGTCAAGCCAAGGCAAGGCAATACCAGACAGGGACATTCCAGGCTAGGCACGGCAAGGCAATTCAAGAAAATTTCCAACAAGTCATGGAAATTCTAAGCAAGAAAATTTTAGGCAAAACAAGGCCAGGAAATTACAGTCAAGGCAATTCCAGGAAAGGCAAAGCCAGGCAAGGAAAGGCAATTCTAGGCAAGGCAATTTCAGGTAAGGCAAGGCATGGCAATTCCAGGCAAAGCAATTCCAGGGAAGGCAGGTTAATTCTAGGCAAGGTAATTCTAAGTAAGGAAACGCAAGGCAAAGCAGGGCAATTCCAGGCAAAGCAATTTGAGGAAAGGCAAGGCAGGGAAATTCCAAGCAAGGCAATTCAACGCAAGGCAAGCAAAGGCAAAAAAGGGCAATTCCAGGCAAGGCGACTTCCTGCAAGGCAAGTCAAGGCAATTAAAGGCAATACAACTCCAGACCAGGTAATTCTAGGCAAGGCAAGGAAAAGCAATTCAAGGCAACGCAAGATAAGGTAAGGTAACGCAATTCTAGGCAAGGAAATTCCAGACAAAGCAAGGGAAGGCAAGGCAAAACAAGGCAATTCCAGGCAACACAAGGCAAGACAGGGCAATTCCATTCAGGGCAATTTCAGGCATGGCAAGTGAAGGCAAGGCAATTCCAGAGAGTGTAATTCCAGGCTAAGCAATGCAATGCAATGCAAGAAAACTCCCAACAAGGCAAGAAAATTACAGGCACGGCAATTTTATTCAAGAAAAGGTAAGGCAATGTCATTGAAGGGCATTCCAGTCAAAGCAAAACACGGCAAGTCAGGCCAATTCCGGGCAAGGCAATTTGAGGTAAGGAAAGGCAAGGCAAAGCAGGGAAACTCCAGACACGGCCATTTGAGGCAAGGAGAGGCAGGAAAATTCCACACAAAGTAATTCGAGGCAATGCAAGGCAAGGCAAGGCAAAAGGGGGCAATTCTAGGCAATGCTATTTCAGGCAAGGCAAGTCAAGGCAATTCCAGTCAAGGCAAGGCAAGATATAACAAGACAATTCTAGATAAGGTAATTCCAGGCAAAACAAGGAAAGGCACTTCGAAGCAATGAAATTCCAGGGAAGCAATTTCTGGCAATGCAAAGCAGGGCAACTTCAGACAAGTGAAAACAAAATAAGGCAGTGAAAAACAATTCCAGACAAGGCAATTTCAGCTAAGGCAAGGCAAGATAATTTCAGGCAAGAGAATTTCCCTAAAGGCAAGGCAAGGCAATGCAATTCAAGGCAATTCTATGCAAGGCAATTCCAGGCAAGAAAAGGCAATTCAAAACAAGGCAACTCTAGTCAAGGCAAGGCAAGAGAAGGCAATTACAGGCAAGGATATTCGACAGAAGGCAAGCCAGGGCAATTCTATGCAAAGAAGAGCAAGGCAAGGCCAGGAAGTTCAATGCAAGGCAATTCCATGAAAGGAAATTCCAGGCAAGGCAATGCAAGGCAATTCCAGGCAAGGCAATTATAGGCAAGGCATTTCCAGACAAGGCAGTGCAAGGCAATGTAGGGCAGTTCGAGGCAACGCTCTTTTATGCAAGGCAAGGCAATGCAAGGCAATTTCAGGAAAGTCAATTTTAGGCATGGAAAGGAAAGGCAAGGCAAGGAGACGCAGTTCCAATCAAGGCAATTACAGGCAAGGCAAGGCAAGACAATTCCAGGCAACGCAAAGCAAGGAAAGGCAATTCCAGGAAAGACAACTCCAGGCAAGGAAATCCTATGCAAGGAAAGGCAAGGCAAGGCAATTGAAGGCAATTCCGGGAAAGTCCATTTCAGGCAAGGAAAGGCAAGGCAATTCCAGCAAGGCAAGGCAAGGCAGTGCAATTCTGGGAAGGGAAATTTCAGGCAAGGTAATGCAAGGCAGGTCAGTTCCCAACAAGACAAAACTAGGCAATTATGGGTAAGGCAATTCCAGGAAGGCAAGGCAAGCCTAGGCAAAACAACTCCAGGCAGGGCAATTCCAGGCTAGGCAAAGCAAGACAATGCAAAAAATTCCAGGCAAGTAAGGCAATTCCAGGCAAGGTAAGGAAAGGCAAGGCAAAGAAATTCAAGGTAATTCCAGGCAAGGCAATTCTAGGCAAGGCAAGGAAAGGTAAGGCAAGACAAGACAAAACAAGGCAAATCCAGGCAAGGCAGTTCCAGGCAAGTCAAGTCAAGGCAATTCCTGGAAAGGCAACTCCAGGCAAGGCAAGGCAAGGCAGTTCCAGGTTAGGAAATTTTAGGCAAGGCAAGGTAAGGCATTTCCAGGAAAGGCAATTCCAAGCAAGGCCAGGAATGTCAACGCAATTCCAGACAATGCAAGACAAGCAAGGCAAGGCAACGCAATTCCAGGAAAGAAAATTTCTGACAAGGGAAGTCAATGCAAGGCAATTCCAGGCAAGTAAATTCCAGGGAAGGCTAGGCAAGGAAATTGCAGGCAAGACAAATGCAGGCAAGGCAAGGCGAGGAAATTTCAGGTAAGACAAAGCAAGTTAGGGCAATTACAGGCAGGAAAATTTAAGGCAAGTCATGACAAGGAAGGGCAATCAGAGTCAGGGCAAATCCAGACAATGCACGGCAAAAAAACGATAATTCTAGGCAAGGCAGTTCCATGCAAGGGAAAACAAACCAAAGCAAGGCAATTCCAGAAAGGGCAATTGCAGGCTTGGCAAAAAAAGGCAATGCATGAAAATGCCCAGCCAAAAAAATTCCAGGCAAAGGATTTCAAGGCAAGGCAAAACAAGACAAGGCGATTCGAGGTAAGGAAAGGCAAGGAAAAGCAGGGAAATTTTAGGCAAGGTAATTTGAGGCAAGAAAAGGCAGGGAAATTTCAAGCAAGGCAATTCGAGGCAAGGCAAGGCAGGGCAAAAAAGGGCAACTTCAAGCAATGCGATTTCAGGCAAGGCAATGCAAGACAAGACAAGGCAAGGCAAGGCAATTCCAGACAAGCAAAAACCAAGCAAGTCAATGAAAGGCAATTCCAGGAACGGCAATTCCATGCAAGACAAGGAAAGGAAAGGCAATACAATTCTAGGTAATTCAATTCCTGGCAAAGCAATGAAATGCAAGGCATGGCAATTTCAGGCAAGACAATTTCTGACAATTCCAGGCAAGGAAATTTCTGTAAAGGCAACTCCAGGCAAGACAAGGCATGACAAGGCAGAGAAAGGTGTTTCCAAGTAAGGCAATGCCAGCTAAGGCAAGGCAAGACACTTCCAGGCAATTCCAGTCAAGGCAAGGCAACAGAAGGCAAGCCAATACTAGCCAGGGCAATTTCAGGCGAGGAAAGGCAAGGAAATTTGAAGCAAGGCAATTCCAGTCAAGGCAAGGCAAGACAAGGAAATTCCATGCAAGGCTATTCCAGGGAAGGCGATGCAGGGCAATTTCAGGCAAGGGAAAGCAAGGCAATGCAACACAATTCCACGGAAGAAATTCCAGGCAAGGCAAGGCAAGACAAGGCAATGCCAGGAAAGGCAATTCCAGGCAAGGTAAGGCAAGGGAAAGCAAGGGAAGACAAGGCAATTCTAGGAAGGCAATTGCAGGAAAGGCAATTCCAGGCGAGGCAAGGCTAGAGAAAGTAGAGAAAGGCAATTTCAGGCAAGGCAATTTTAGATAAGGCAAGGCAAAACAATTCCAGGAAAGACAACTCCAGGCAATGCAAGGCAGGGCAATTGCAGGAAAAACAATTGCCAAAAGGACATTTTCAGGAAAATTTAGACAAGAGGAGACAGGGAAAGGCAATCCCAGGCAATGCAATTTCTGGTAAAGCAAGGCAAGGCAATTCCAGGGAAGGCAAATAAGGACAAGGCAAAGAAAGGCAATTCCAGGCAAAACAATTTCAGGTAGGCAATCCAAAACAATCCCAGGCAATGCAATTCCAGGCAAGGCAATTTTAGACAAGGCAATTTTAGGCAAGGCAAGGCAATACAAGGCAAGGCAAGACAATTCCAGGCAAGAAAATTTCTGGCAAGGCAAGTCAATGCAAGGAAATTCCAGGCAAATAAATTCCAGCCAAGGTATTCGAGGAAATTGCAGAAAAGGCAAATCCAGACAAGGCAAGGCAATTCCAGGCAAGGCAAGGCATGGCAGAGCAATTGCAGGCAGGCTTTTCAGGCAAAGCAAGGCAAGGCAGGGCAATTCCAGCCAGGGCAATTCCAGACAACGCAAGGAAATGCAGCACAACTCTAGGCAAGGCAATCCCACGCAAGGCAAGGCAAGCCAAAGCAAGGCAATTCCAGACAGGGCAATTCCAGGCTAGGCAAGGAAAGGCAATGCAAGAGAATTCATGGCAAGGAAAAAAATCCAGGGAATGGAATTCAAGGCAAGGCAAGGCAAAACAAGGCAAGGCAAGCCAATTCCAGGCAATGAAATTCGTGGTAAGGAAAGGCAAGGACAAGCAGGTAAATTCCAGGCAAGGAAATTCAAGGCAAGGCAAGGCAGGAAAATTCCAAGTAAGGCAATTTGAGACAAGGCAATGCAAGGTAAAAAAGGGCAACTGACGCCAAGGCTATTTCAAATCCAGGTTAGGCAAAGCAAGGCAAGACAAGACAAGGCAACACCAGGAAAGGCAATTCCAGCGAAGGCAAGGCAAGGGAAGGCAAGGCAACGCAATGCCATTCTAGGCAAGGCAATTGCAAGAAAGGCAATTCCAGGCAAGGTTAGGCAAGACAAGGCAGAGAAAGGCAATTCCAGGCAAGGCAATTTTCGGTAAGGCAAGGCAAGGCAATACCAGTGAAGGCAACTCTAGGAAATAAAAGGCAGGGCCATTTCAGGCAAGGCAATTGCCAGAAAGGCAATTTCAGGAAAATTAAAACAAGAGAAGGCAGGGAAAGACTATCCCAGGCAAGGCAATTCCAGGAAAAGCAACCCCAGACAAGGCAAGGCAAGGCAATTCCAGGTAAGACAAGGCAAAACAATTTCACCAAGGCAATTCTAGGCAAGGCAAGGCAAGACAATGCAAGGCAAGGCAATTCCAGGCACGAAAATTCCCAGCAATGCAGTCAATGCAAAACAATTCCAGGCAAGTAAATATCAGGAAAAGCTAGGCAAGGAAATTGCAGGCAAGGCAAATCCACGAAAAGTCAAGTCAAGGAAAGGAAATTCCAGGCAAGGCAAGGCAGGGCAATTGCAGGTAGGGCAATACCAGGCAAGGCAAAACAAGACAGGGCAATTGCAGGCATGGCAATTACAGACAACACAGGGCAAGGCAATTCCAGGCAAGGCAAGGCAAGGCAAGCAAAAGCAAGGCTATTCCGGACAGGGCAATTCCAGGCTAGGCAAGAAAAGACAATGCAAAAAAAATCAAGGCAAGGTGAAACAAGGCAAAGCAGACCAATTTCAGGCAAGGCAACTCGAGGTAAGGAAAGGCAAGGGAAAGCAGGGCAATTTCAGGCAATGCAATTCAAGGCAAGGCAAATCAGGGAAATTCCAAGCAAAACAATTCGAGGCAAGGCAAAGCAGGGAAATTCCAAGCAAAACAATTCGAGGCGAGGCAAGGTAAGGCAAAAAACGGCAATTCCAGGCAAGATGATTTCAGGCAAGGCAAGACAAGACAAGGAAAGCAAGTCCAGACAAGAAAATTCCAGGCAAAGCAAGGAAAGGTAATTCCAGGCAAAGCAAGGTAAGGCAAGGCAATGAAATTCTAGGCAAGGCAATTCCAATCTAGGCAATTATGGGCAAGGGAAGGCAGGAAAATTTCAAGCAAGGCAATTCTAGGTAAGGCAAGGCAAGGCAAAAAAGGGCAATTCCAAGCAAGGCGATTTTAGGCTAGGCAAGGCAAGGCAAGGCAATTCCAAGCAATGCAAGACAAGACAAGGCAAGGCAATTTCAGGCAAGGCAAATGCTCACAACGCAAGTCAAGGCAATTCCAGGCAAGGCAATTAATGGAATGTCAATTCCAGGCAAGACAAGGAAAGTAAAGGCTGAGGAAGTTATTTCCAGGCAAGACAATTCCTGCTAAGGTAAGGCAAGGCAATTCCAGTCAAGGCAAGGCAAGGCAAGGCAACGCAAGGCAAGGCAATTCTAGCAAGGCAATTCCAGGCGAGGAATGGCAAGGCAATTCCAGTCAAGGCAAGGCAAGGCAAGGCAACGCAAGGCAAGGCAATTCGAAGCAAGGCAATTCCAGTCAAGGCAAGGCAAGAAAAGGCAATTTCAAGCAAGGCTATTCCAGGGAAGGCAATGCAGGGCAATTCTAGGCAAGTAAAAGCAAGGCAATGCAAAACAATTCCAGGCAAGACAAATCCAGGTAAGGCAAGGCAAGGCAAGACAATTGCAGGCAAGGCAATTCTTGGCAAGACAAGGCAAGGCAAGACAATTGCAGGCAAGACAATTGCAGGCAAGGCAATTCTTGGCAAGGCAAGGCAAGTCAAGGCAAGACAAGGCAAGGTAATTCCAGGCAAATCAAGGTAAGGGAAAGCAAGGCAAGACAATGCAATTCTACACAAGGCAATTGCAGGGAAGGCAATTCCAGGCAAGGCTAGGCAAGAAAAGGCAGAGAAAGGCAATTCCAGGCAAGGCAATTTTAGGTAAGGCAAGGCAAGGCAACTTCAGGGAAGGCAACTCCAAGAAATGCAAGGCAGGGCCATTTCAGGAAAGGCAATTGCCAGAAAGGCAATTCCAGGAAAAGTAAAACAAGAGAAGACAGGGAAAGGCAATCCCCGGCATGGCAGTTCCAGGTAAGGCAAGGCAAGGCAGTTCCAGGGAAGGCAACCAAAGATGAGGCAAGGCAAGCAATTCCAGATAAGGCAGTTCCATGTAAGCAATGGCAAAGGATTTCAAGCAAGGCAATTCTAGGCAAAGCAAGGCAAGGCAATGCAAAGCAAGGCAAGGCAATTCCAGGCAAAAAAATTTCTGGCAAGACAAGTCAATGAAAGTAAATTCCAGGCAAATAAATTCCAGGCAAGACAGGACAAAAAAATTGCTGGCAAGGCAAATTCAGGCAATGCAAGGCAAGGAAAGGCAAGGCCAGGAAATTCTAGGCAAGGCAAGGCAAGGCATGTTAGGGAAAGTCCAGGCAGGAAAATTTAAGGCAAAGCAAGGCAAGGCAGGGCAATTCCAGGCAGGGCAATACCAGAAAACGCAAAGCAAGCAAGACGATTCTAGGCAAGGCAAGCCAACGCAAGGGAATTTCAGACAGTTCAATTCCAGGCTAGGCAAGGAAAGGCAATGCAAGAAAATTTCCAACAAGGCAAAAATCTTCCAGAAAAGGGAATTCAAGGAAGGCAAAACAAGCCAAGACAGGCCAATTCCAGGTAAGGCAATTCGAGGTAATAAAAGGCAAAAAAAAAGCAGGGCAATTTCAGGCAAGGCAATTTGAGGCAAGGTGAGGCAAGGTTAGGCAGGAAATTCCAAGCAAAACAATTCAAGTTAAAACAAGGCAAGACAAAAAAGGGCAACTCCAGGCAAAACGATTTCAGAAAAAACAAGGCAAGGCAATTCCAGGCAAGGCAAGACAAGACAAGGCAAGGCAATTCCAGACAAGGCAATTCCAGGCAATGAAGGGAAAGTCAATTCCAGGCAAGACAAGGTAAGGTAAGGCAATGCAATTCTAGGCAAGACCATTCCTGACAAGGAAATTCCAGGCAAGGCAAGGAAAGGCAATTCCAGGCAAGGCAATGCAATTCCAGGCAAGGCAATTTCAGGCAAGGCAATTTCTGGCAATGCATGGCAAAACAATTCCAGGCAAGGCCAGGCCAGGCAAAGCAAGGCAATACCTAACAGGGCAATTCCAGGCTAGGCAAGGCAAGGCAATGCAAGAGAAATTTCAGCAAGGCATTGAAATTCTAAGCAAGATAATTTCAGGAAAGGCAAACCCAGGAAAGACATGGAAATTCAGGGAAAGGCAATTTCAGACAAGGCAAATAATTGAAATTCCACACAAGGCAAAACAAGGCAAGGCAGGCTAATTCCAGGCAAGGTAATTCGAGGTAAGGAAAGGCAAGGCAAAGCAGGGCAATTTCAGGCAAAGCAATTTGAGGCAAGGCAAGGCAGGGAAATTCCAAGCAAGGAAATTTGAGGCAAGGCAAGGAAAGGAAAGGAAAGGCCAAAAAGGGCAATTCCAGGCAAGGCGACTTCAGACAAGCAAGTCAAGGCAATTAAAGGAAAGACAACTCCAGACAAGGTAAATCCAGGCAAGTCAAGAAAAGGCAATTACAGGCAAGACAAGCTAAGGTAAGGCAATCCAATTCTAGGCATGGCAATTCCAGGCAAGGCAAGTCAAGGCAAAACAAGGCAAATCCAGGGAAGGCATGGCAATGCAGGGCAATTCCAGGCAGGGCAATTTCAGGCAAGGCAATGCAAAACAGGGCAATTCCAGACAAGGCAATTCGAGGTAAGGAAAAGCAAGGCAAAGCAGGGCAACTCAAGAAAAGGCAATTCAAGGCAAGGCAAGGCAGGGAAATTTCAAACAAGGCAATTCAAGGCAAGGGAAGGCAAGACAAAAAAGGGCAATTTCAGCGAAGGCGATTTCAGGCATGGCAAGGCAAGGCAAGGCAAGGCAAGGAAATTCCAGGCAAGGCAAGGCAAGGCAAGGAAATTCCAGGCAAGGCAAGGCAATTCCAGACAAGGCGATTCCAGACAAAGTAATTTCAGCCAAGGCACGGAAAAGCAATTCGTGGCAAGGGAATTCTAAGGAAGGCAAGGTAAGGCAAGGCAAGGCAATTCTAGGCAAGGCAACTCCAGGCAAGGCAAGGGAATTACAGGCAAGGCAATTACTGGCAATGCAAGGGAGGGCAATTCCAGGCAAGGTAGGGCAAGACAATACAGGGAAAGGGAATTGAATATGAGGCAATTACAGCTAAGGCAAGGCAAGGCAAGTAAAGGTAGGAAAAACAATTCTAGACAAGACAATTCCAGGTAAGGTAAGACAAGGCAACGCAAAGCAAGGCAATTTTTGACAAGGCAATTCCAGGCAAGGCAGGGCAAGGCAATATAGGGCAATTCCAGGCAAGGCTCTTTTAGGCAAGGCAAGACAACGCAAGCAACTTCAGGAAAGTCAATTTTAAGAACGGCAAGGAAAGGCAAGTTACGTAGATGCAGTTCCAGGCAAGGCAAGGCAAGGCAATTCCAGGCAAGGCGATTCCAGACAACGCAAGGCAAGGCAAGGCAAGGCAAGGCTAGCCAAGCCAAGGCAAAACAATTCCAGGCCAGACAAAGCAAGGCAACACAAAATGAAATCCAGTCAATGTAAGGCAATTTCAGGCAAGGCAAGGAAAGGCAAGCCAAGACAAGACAAAACAATTCCAGGCTAGGAAAAGCAAAATAACACAAAAAGAAATACAGGCAAAACAAAGCAATTCCAGGCAAAGCAAGGAAAGGCAAAACTAAAAAAATTAAGTTAAGGCAATTCCAGGCAAGGCAAATCCAGGAAAGGCAATTCTAGGCAAGGCAAGGCAAGGTAAGGCAAGGCAAGGCAAGGCAATTCCAGGCTAGGCAATTGCAGAAAAGGCAAATCCAGGCAAGGCAAGGCAAGGCAATTCCAGGCAAGGCAACTCCAAGGAGCCAAGGCAAGGCAATTCCAGGCAAAGCAGGGCAAGGCATGAAAATTCCAGGCAAGGCAACTCCAGGCAAGGCCAGGAAAGTCAAGGCAATTCCAGGCAAGGCAAGAAAAAGCAAGGCAAGGCAATGCAATTCCAGGCAAGAAAATTCCTGGCAAAACAAGTCAATGCAAGGCAATTCCAGGCAAGTAAATTCAGGCAAGGCTAGGCAAGAAAATTGCAGGCAAGACAAATGCAACAAGGCAAGGCAAGACAAGGCAGGGAAAGGTATTTTCAGGCAAGGTAATTCCAGCTAAGACAACGAAAAAAATTCCAGGCAAGGCAATTCCAGTAAAGGCAGGGCAAGGCAATGCAAGGCAGGGAAATTCTAGGCAAGCTAATGCCAGGCGAGGAAAGGCAAGGCAAGGCAATTCGAAGCAAGGCAATTCCAGTCAAGGAAATGTAAGGCAAGGCAATTCCATGCAAGGCTATTCCAGGGAAGGCAAGGCAGGGCAATTCCAGGCAAGGAAAAGCAAAACAATGCAAGGCCATTCCAGGCAAGGAAATTCTAAGTAAGGAAAAGCAAAACAATTCCAGACAAGGAAATTACAGTCAAGGAAATTCTATGCGAGGCAAGGCAAAGCAAGGCAAAGCAAATCCTGACAAGAAAATTCCTGACAAGGCAAGTCAATGCAAGGAAATTCCAGGTAAGTAAACCCCAGGCAAGACTAGACAAGAAAATTACAGGCAAGGCATGTTTAGCCAAGGCAAGGGAAGGCAAGGCAATTCCAGGCAAGGCAAGGCAAGGCAGGGAAATTTCAGGCAGGGCAATTTCAGGCAAGGCAATGCAAGGGAGGGCAATTTCAGGCAGGGCAATTACAGACAATGCAAGGAAAGGCAAGACAATTCTAGGCGAGGCAATTCCAGGCAAGGCAAGGGAAACGAAATCAAGGCAATTCCAGACAGTGCAATTCCAGGCTAGGCAATGAAAGTGCAAGAAAATTCCCAGCAAGGCAAAGAAATTCCAGGCAAGGGAATTCAAGGCAAGTCAGGCCAATTCTAGGCAAGGCAAATCGAGGTAAGGAAAGGCAAAACAAAGCAGGAGAGTTCCAGGCAAGGCAATTAGAGGCAAGGCAAGGCAAGGCAAGGCAATAATATTCCAAGCAAGGCAATTCATGGCAAGCCAAGGCAAGGCAATAAAGGGCAATTCCAGGCAAGGCGATTTCAGGCATGGCAAGGCAAGGCAATTCCAGTCAAGGCAAAGCAAGACAATGCAATTCCATGCAAGGCTATTCAAGGAAAGGCAATGAAGGGAAATTACAGGAAAGGAAAAGCAAGGCAATGCAAGGAAATTTCAGGCAAGACCATTCCAGGTAAGGTCAGGCAAGGCAATTCTAGGCACGCAAGGCAAGTCATGGCAAGGCAAGACAAGGCAATGAGAAGCAAGGTAATTCCAGGCAAGGCAATTTTAGGTAAGGCAAGGCAAGGCAATTCCAGGGAAGACAACTCCAGAAATGCACGGCAGTGACATTTTAGGCAAGGCAATTGCCAGAAAGCCAATTCCAGGAAAATTAAAACAAGAGAAGGCAGGTAAAGGCACTCCCAGGCAAGGCAATTTCATGTAAGGCAAGGCAAGGCAATTCCAGGGAATGCAGCCCCAGCCAAGGCAAGGCAAGGCAATTCCTGGGAAGGCAATTCCAGGTAAGGCAAGGCAATTCTAGGCAAGGCAAGGCAAATCAATGCAAGGCAATGCAAAGCAGGACACTTTCAGGCAAGAAAATTCCTGGCAATGCAAGACGATACAAGGCAATTCCAGGGAAAGATATTCCAGGCAAGGCTAGGCAAGGAAATTGCAGGCAAGGCAAATCCATGCAAGGCAAGGCAATTCCAGGCAAGGAAAGGCAAGGCAGGACAATTGAAGGCCGGGCAATTTCAGGCAAGGCAAGGCAAGGCAAGGCAAGGCAAGGCAAAGCAATTCCAGGCAGGGCAATTCCAGACAATGCAAGGCAAGGCAAGACAATTCTAGGCCAGGCAATTTCAGGCAAGGCAAGGCAAAGCAAGCCAAAGCAAGGCAACTCCACACAGGGCAATTTCATGCTAGGCAAGGAAAGGTAATAAAAAAAATTCCCATGAAGGCAAAAAAATTTCAGGCAAGGGAATTCAAGGCAAGGTAGGCCAATTCCAGGCAAGGCAATTTAAGGTAAAAAAGGCAAGGAAATGTAAAAGAAAAGGCAAGCAAAGCAGGGCAATTACAGGCAATGCAAATTCAGGCAAGATAAGGCAAGACAAGACAAGACAAGACAAGACAAGACAAGACAAGACAAGACAAGACAAGACAAGACAAGACAAGACGAGGCATGGAAATTCCAGACAAGGAAATATCAGGCAAGGCAAGGCAAGGCAATTCCAGGCAAGGCAATTCCAGGCAAGGGAAGGTATGTCAAGGCAATGCAATTGTAGGCAAGGCAAGGCAAGGCAAGGCAAGGCAAGGCAAGGCAAGGCAAGGCAAGGCCAGGCAAGACCAGGCCAGGCCAGGCCAGGCCAGGCCAGGCCAGGCAAGGCAAGGCAAGGCAAGGCAAGGCAAGGCAAGGCAAGGCAAGGCAAGGCAAGACAAGACAAGACAAGACAGGGTAAGGTATTTTTAGTCAACACAATTCCAGCTAAGTCAATAAAAGACAATTCCAGGCAAGGCAATTCCAGTCAAGGCAAGCCAAAGTAATGCAAGTCAAGACAATTCTAGGAAACGCAGTTCCAGGTGAGGAAAGGAAAAGCAAGGCAATTCGAAGCAAGACAATTCCAGTCAAGGTAAGACAAGACAAGGCAATTCCACACAAAGCTATTCCAAAGAAGGGCAATTCCAAAGAAGGAAAAACAAGGCAAGGCAAAGCAAGGCAATGCAAGGCAATTCCAGGCAAGGCAATTCCAGCTAAGAAAAGTAAAGAAAATTCCTGGCAAGGCACTTCTAGGCAATAGAAAGCAAGGCAAGTAGAGGCAATGCAAGACAACACAATGTCAGGCAAGGGAATTGCAGGCAAGGCAAGGCAAAAAAAAGGCAAAGCAAGGCAATTAAATTCTAGGCAAGGACATTGCAGAAAAGGCAATTCCAGGCAAGGCAAGGCAAGACAAGGCAGAAAAATGGTATTCCAGGCAAGGCTATTTTAGGAAAGGCAAGGCAAAGCAATTCTAGAAATGGCAACTCCAGAAAATGCAGGGCAAGGAAATTCCAGGCTAGGCAATTGCCAGGAAGTCATGTCAAGGAAAATTAAGGTAAGAGAAGGCAAGGAAAGGCAACCCCAGGCAAGGCAATTTCAGGTAAGGCAAGGCAAAGCAATTCCAGGGAAGGAAACTCCAGACAAAGCAAGGCAAGGCAATTTCTGGCAAGGCAGTTCCAGGTAAGGCAAGACAATGCAGGGCAAGGCAATTCCAATCAAGGCAAGGCAAGGCAAGGCAAGGCAATTCCAGGCAATGCAAGGCAAGGCGAGGTAAGGTGAGGCAAAAAAATTTCAGGTAAGGAAATTCCAGGCAAGGCAAGGAAAGGAAAAAGAGGAAAGGTAGGCCAATTCTAAGCAAGGCAACTCTAGGCAAGTCAGGGCAAGGGCGTGTAGGGCAATTCCAGGCAATGCTCCTTTATTCAAGGCAAGGCAATGCAAGGTAATATCAGGAAAGCCAATTTTAGGCACGACAGGGCAAGGCAAGGCAATTCGAGGAAAGTAAAGAGAAGGCAGGGCAATTCTAGGGAGGGCAATTTCAGGCACAGCAAGGCAAGGTAGGGAAATCCCAGGCAGCGTATTTGATACAAGGCAAGGCAAGGCAATTCTAGCAAAAGCAATTGCAGGCAAGTCAAGGCAATCCAAGGCAAGGCAATTCCAGACAGGGCCATTCCAGGCTAGGCAAGGCAAAACAATGCAAAAAAATTTTCAACAGGTAATGGGAATTCCAAGCAATGCAATTCCAGGCAAGGCAGAACAAGGCAATTCCAGAAAAGGTATTTCCAGGTAAAACAAGAAAAATCAATTGGAGGCAAGGCAATTCCAGTCACGCCAAAACTCGGCAATTCAATGTAATTCTGAGCAAAGCAATTCCAGGCAAGGCAAGGCAATGTAAGTCAAGGCAATGTAAGGCAAGGCATTTTTTCACAATGCAAAGCAGGGAAATTCCAGGCAAGGCAATTGCTGGAAAGGCAATTCCAGCTAAGACAAGGCAAGACAAGGCGAAAAAGGCAATTCCAGGCAAGGCAATTCCAGTCGAGGCAATTCCAGTAGAGGAAAGGCAAGACAAGGCAATTCGAAACAAGGCAACCACAGTAAAGGCAAGGCAAGAGAAGGCAATTTAAGGCAAGGCTATTTTAGGGAAGGCAAGGCAGGGAAATTCCAGGCAAGAATAATCAAGGCAAGGCAAGGCAATGCAATGCAAGACAATTTCAAGAGAGGGAATTCCAGAAGAGGCAAGGCACGGCAATTACAGGTAAGGCAATTGTAGGAAAGGCAATTCCAGGCAAGGCGATTTTAGGCAATGCAAGGCAAGGCAATTTCAGACAAGGTAACTCCACCTGAGGCAAGCAAAGACAATTCGAGGCAAGGCAGTTCCATGGAGGGAAGGTAAAACAATTCAACGCAATTCTATAAAAGACAGTTCCAGGCAAGTCAAGGCAGTGCAAGACAAGGCAATTCCAGTCAAAGCAACGTAAGGGAAAACAAGGCAAAGTTATTCTAGGCAAGGTAATTCCAGGAGAGGGAAGGCAAAGCACTGCAATTCGAAACAAGACTACTCAAGTCAAAGCAAGGCAAAACAAGGCAATTCCAGACAAGAGTATTCCAGGGAAGGCAACGTAGGGCATTTCCAGCAAGGAAAATCAAGGCAAGGCAAGGAAATTTCAAGCAAAGAAATTTCAGGCAAGGCAAGGCATGGCAAGGCAATTCCAGGCAATGCAAATCTAGGCTAGGCAAGGTAAGGCAAAGCAGCGCAATTCTATGCAAGTCAATTTCAGGCAAGGCAGGCCAAGGCAGTGTAGGGCAATTAAATGCAAGGCTCGATTCCGACTCAAGATGGCGCGGTGAGAAAAACCCAGGATTGAAGCTCTTGGTGAACGTGTGGAGAGTGAGTCAGGGCCACATTTCCAGACGGATCTTTGTTACCCACAGAACGGGGAAAATCCCAGGTATAAAAACGAGGCAGGACAACGCTGCAGTGGTTTTGGCTGGTGCAGCCGGCGGTCAGTGCAGCCAGCTGCCGGCGCTACAGCACAGTGGCCCTCCACAGTGCTCCGCACAACACGCACGTGTCAGGGCGCCCTGTTGAACCGGCAATCTGAGACTTGAGAGGGCAGATTGGCATGTCCATCTGATTGAACGGGACTTGGACAGCGAGCCAGGCCAGGATATTTCAGGGAGATTGCGTTTGGGCCAGGGCAGTGAGAGAAACAAAACGGCAATTCCAAACGCTGTGGTTGGAGAGTTTCACTGCTGGCACAGCTGAACCCAGGACAGTGCAGCTCAGTGGAAGAGGGGCGTCTGCCATTACTGAGGCAATCCGCCCATACTGAGGTTACTCTCCCATTGCTGATGCAGCCTGCCATTGCCGAGGCAACCTGCCACAACACAGAGACTCCACCACAGGGCATAGCCCATGGCAGCAGGGTGGAGACCGCAGCAGCAGGGCACAGCCTGTAGCAACAGGGCGGACCTCACACCAGCAGGGCGGAGCCTCAGCAGGCAAATAGAGACTAGACTACCTCCTAGCTGGGCAGGACAGCGCAATGGACACTCATAAATCCCCAACCCCCCGAGACAGAGCATCTGAGAAAAAAAGGGTTTTTTTTAATGAGTTCTGCTGCAGCAGAATTAAACATAGCACCCTAACAGTCCTGAATGAACAACAGAGCTCAAAGCTCAGCACTTGAGCTCCTATAAGGTACAGACTGTCTCCTCAAGCAGCTCCCTGACCCCTCTATATCCAGAAGACTGACATTAGGCAGGCATCATTCTGGGACAAAAATAGCAGAAAAAGAAACTGGTAGCATCCCTCACTGTTCCGCAGCTGCTATAGGTGCACCCCAGACAAGCAGGGCCTGGAGTGGACCTCAGCAGTTGTACAGTGCAGGGGCTAGACTGGTAGAAGGAAAACCAAGCAACAGAAATACTTCATCATCAACAATCTGGGCGCCCACTCAGAGACCCAATCTAAAAGTCAGCAACTACTCAGATGACAGGTGGATAAATCCACAAAGGTGAAAAGAAACCAAAGCAAAAAGGAGAAAAACACCCGAAACCAGAACACCTCGCCTCCTGAAAAGGACAAAATCTCCTCACCAGTAACGGAACAAAGCTGGACGGAGAATGACTGTGACGAAATGACGGAATTAGACTTCAGAAGGTGGATAATGAGAAACTTTTGTAGCTAAAAGAACATGATTTAAATCAATGCAAAGAAACTAAGAACCTTGACAAAAGATTTGAAAAAAGATTCGAGGGAATGATAACAAGAATGAATAACTTAGAGAGGAGTATGAATGAATAGAAAGAGCTGAAAAACACAATACGAGAACATCCCGAAGCATGCACAAGTTTCAATAGACGAATTGACCAAGCAGAAGAAAGAATATCAGAAGTCGAACATCAACTCAATGAAATAAAACGAGAAACCAAGATTAGAAAAAAAGCACAAAAAGGAATGAACAAAGTCTCCAAGAAATGTGGGACTATGTGAAGAGACCTAACCTACGTTTGATAGGTGTACCAGAATGTGACGAAGAGAATGAATCCAAGCTGTAAAATACTCTTCAGGATATTATCCAGGAAAATTTCCCCCACCTAGCAATGCAGGCCAACACTCAAATGCAGGAAATACAGAGAACACCACAAAGATATTCCGCAAGAAGAGCAACCACAAGGCACATGATTGTTGGATTCACCAGGGTTGAAATTAAGAAGAAAATACTAAGGGCAGCCAGAGAGAAAGGTCGGGTCACCCACAAACGGAAGCCCATCAGACTCACAGCAGATCTCTTGATAGAAGCTCTACAAGCCAGAATAGAGTGGGGGCCAATATTCAACATTCTTAAAGAAAAGAACTTTCAACCCAGAATTTCATATCCAGCCAAACTGAGCTTCAGAAGTGAAAAAAAATAAAATCCTTTGCGAACAAGCAAGTACTCAGAGATTTTGTCACCACCAGGCCTGCTTTACAAGAGCTCCTGAAAGAGGCACTACACATAGAAAGGAACAACCAGTACCAGCCATTCCAAAATCACACTAAATGCTAAACAGCATCAACATAATGAAGAATCTACAACAACTAACGGGCAAAACTGACAGCTAGCATCAAAATGGCAGTATGAAATTCACACATAACAATATTAACCCTAAATGTAAATGGACTAAATGCACCAATCAAAAGACACAGACTGGCAAATTGGATAAAAAACCAAAACCCATCAGTGTGCTGTATCCAGGAAACCCACCTCACATGTAAGAATCCAAAAAGGCTCAAAATAAAGGAATGGACGAAGATTTACCAAGAAAATGGAGAGCAAAAAAAGCAGGAGTTGCAATTTTCATCTCTGATAAAATAGACTTTAAAGCAACAAAGTTCAAAAGAGACAAAGAAGGCCATTACATAATGGTAAAAGGATTGATACAACAAGAAAAGCTAACGATCCTAAACATATATGGACCCAATACAAGAGCACCCAGATATATAATGCAAGTTCTTATTGACTTACAAAGAGACTTAGACTCCCACACAATAATAGTGGGAGACTTTAACACTCCACTGTCAATATTAGACAGATCAACCAGACAGAAAATCAACAAGGGTATCCAGGGCTTGAACTCAGACCTGGAACAAGCAAAATCCTGATAGACATTTAAAGAACTCTCCACCCCAAACCCACAGAATATACATTCTTCTCAGCACCACATCACAACTACTCTAAAATTGATTACATAATTGGAAGTAAAGCACTCCTCAGCAAATGCAAAACAACTGAAATCATAACAAACAGCATCTGAGACCATAGTGCAATCAAGTTAGAACTAAGAATTCAGAAGCCAACCCAGAACCGCACAGCTTCATGGAAACTGAACAACTGGCTCTTTAATGTTGACTGGATAAACAATGAAATGAAGGCAGAAATAAAAAAGTTCTTCGAAACCAATGAGAACGAAGACACAACATGCCAGAATCTCTGGGAAACATTTAAAGCAGTCTCTAGAGGAAAATATATAGCAATAAGTGCCCATATGAGGAGAATGGAGAGATCAAAAATTGACACCCTATCGTCACAATTGAAAGAGCTAGAGGTGCAAGATCAAAAAAACTTAAAACCTAGCAGAAGACAAGAAATAACTAAGATCAGAGCTGAACTGAAGGAGATTGAGACACAAAAAACCCTTCAAAAAATCAATAAATCCAAGAGCTGGTTTTTCAAAAAGATCAACAAAATAGACACACCACTAGGCAGATTGATAAAAAAAAAGACAGAACAACGAAGTAGATGCAATAAAAAATGACAAAGGGAAATCACCACAGATTCCACAGAAATTGAAACCATCATCAGAGAATATTACAAACAACTCTATGCACATAAACTAGTAAACATGGAAGAAATGGATAAATTCCTGGACTCCTGTGTCCTCCCAAGCCTAAACCAAGAGGAAGCTGAAAGTATAAATAGACCAATAACAAGGTCAGAAGTCGGGGCAGCAATTAAGAGTCTACCACACAAAAGAAGCCCAGGTCCAGATGGGTTCATAGCCGAATTCTACCAGACACACGAAGAGGAGCTGGTACCATTCCTTCTGAAATTATTCCAAACAATCCAAAATCAGGGAATCCTTCCCTAACCATTTTATGAGACCAACATCATCCTGATACCAAATCCCGGCAGAGACCCAACAAGAAAAGAAAACTTCAGGCCAATATCCATGATGAACATAGATGCAAAAATCTTCAATAAAATATTGGCAAGCTGATTGCAACAGCAAATCAAAAAACTTATTCATCATGATCAAGTAGGATTCATACCGGGGATGCAAACCTGGTTCAACATACGCAAGTCTATAAACGTAATTCACCACATAAACAGAACCAAAAACAAAAACCACATAATTATCTCAATTGACGCAGAGAAGGCATCTGAGAAAATTCAACAGCCCCTTATGCTAAAAACCCTCAATAAACTCGGAATCGATGGAACGTATCTCAAAGTAATAAAAGCTATTTATGACAAACCAACAGCCAATATCATACTGATTGGGCAAAAACTGGAAGCATTCCCTTTGAAATCCTGCACTAGACAAGGATGCCCTCTTTCACCACTCCTGTTCAATATAGTACTGGAAGTTCTAGCCAGAGCAATCAGGCAAGAAGAAGAAATAAAGGGTATTCAAATAGGAAAGGTGGAAGCCAAATTGTCTCTATTTGTAGACGACATGATAGTATACCTAGAAGACCCCATCGTCTCAGCCCCAAAACTCCTGAAACTGATAAGCAACTTCAGCAAAGTCTCAGGATATAAAATCAATATGCAAAAATCACAAGCATTCCTCTACACCAATAACAGACTAATAAAAAGCCAAATCAAGAACGAACTGCCATTCACAATTGCTACAAAAAGAATAAAATACCTAGGAATACAACTCACACAAAACATAAGGGACCTCTTCAAGGAAAACTACAAACCACTGCTCAACGAAATCAGAGAGGACACAAACAGATGGAGAAACATTCCATGTTCATGGTTAGGAAGAATCAAGATCGTGAAAATGGCTATACTGCCCAAAGTAATTTACAGAATCAGCGCTATCCCCATCAAGCTATCATTGACTTTCTTCACAGAACTGGAAAAAAACACCATGAACTTCATATGGAACCAAAAGAGAGCCCGCATAGCCAAGTCAATTCTCAGCAAAAAGTACACAGCGGGGGGCATCACACTACCGGATTTCAAACTATACTACAAGGCTACAGTAATCAAAACAGCATGGAACTGGTACCAAAACAGAAATATAGACCAATGGAACAGAACAGAGGCATCGGAGTCAACACAACATATTTCCAACAATACAATCTTTGATAAACCTGACATGAACAAGCAATGGGGAAAGGATTCCCTGTTTACTAAATGGTGTTGGGAAATCTGGCTAGCCATGTGCAGAAAGCAGAAACTGGACCCCTTCCTGACACCTTACACTAAAATTAACTCCAGATGGATTAAAGACTTAAACATAAGACTTGGCACCATAAAAAGCCTAGAAGAAAGTCTAGGCAAAACCATCCAGGACATAGGAGTAGGCAAGGACTTCATGAACAAAACACCAAAAGCACTAGCAACAAAAGCCAAAATAGACAAATGCGACCTAATCAAACTCCACAGCTTCTGTCCAGCAAAAGAAACTGTCACTAGAATGAATCGACAACCAAAAGAATGGGAAAATATTTTTGCAGTTTACCCATCTGACAAAGGGCTGATATCCAGAATTTACAAAGAAGTCAAACAGATTTACAGGAAAAAAAACAAAACCTCATTCACAAATGGGCAAAGGATATGAACAGACGCTTTACAGAAGAAGACATATATGAGGCCAACAATCATATGAAAAAATGCTCATCGTCACTGGTCATCAGAGAGATGCAAATGAAAACCACAGTGAGATACCATCTCACGCGAGTTAGAATGGCGATCATTAAAAAATCTGGAGACAACAGATGCTGGAGAGGATGTGGAGAAAAAGGAACACTTTTACACTGTTGGTGGGAGTGTAAATAAGTTCAACCATTGTGGAAGACAGTGTGGTGATTCCTCTAGGACTTAGAAATAGAAATTCCATTTGACCCAGCAATCCCATTACTGGGTATATATCCAAAGGACTATAAATCGTTCTACTATAAGGACACATGCACACGAATGTTCATTGCAGCACTGTTTACAATAGCGAAGACCTGGAATCAACCCTAATGCCCATCGATGATATACTGCACTGGGAAAATGTGGCACATATACACCATGGAATATTATGCAGCAATCAGAAATGATGAGTTCGTGTTGTTTGTAGGGACATGGATGAATCTGGAGAACATCATTCTCAGCAAACTGACACAAGAACAGAAAATGAAATACCGCATATTCTCACTCATAGGCGGGTGATGAAAAATGAGAACACATGGACACAGGGAAGGGAGTAGTAATCACTGGGGTCTATTGGGGGGAACAGGGGAGGGCCAGCAGCGGGATCTGTGGAGGGATAGCCTGGGGAGAAATGCCAAATGTGGGTGAAGGGGAGAAAGGAAGCAAAACGCACTGCCATGTCTGTACCTATGCAACTGTCTTGCATGTTCTGCACATGTACCCCAAAACCTAAAATGCAATAAAAAATTTAAAAAGAAACACACACTATTAAAAAAATAAATAAATAAAAAATAAAAGCAAGGCGGTTTTAGGGAAGGCAAGGGAAAGTAATGTAATTTCAGGAAAGTCAATTTTAGGCATGACAAAGCAAGGTAAGGCAAGCAGAGTCAATTCCAGGTAAAGCAATTCCAGACAAGGCAAGGCAAGGCAATTTCAGGCTAGGAAATTCCAGGCAATGTAAGGCAACGAAAGGCAAGGGAAGGCAAGACAATTCCATGTGAGACAATTCCTGGCAATACAATTCCAGGAAAGTCAATCCCATGCAAGGAAAGGCAAGGCAATGCAAGGCAATTCTGGGAACGTCAATTCCAGGCAAGGAAAGGCAAGGCAATTCCAGGCAAGGAAAGGCAAGATAGTGCAATTCCAGGCAGGGAAATTTCAGGCAAGGTAATGCAAGGCAGGTCACCTCCGGGCCAGACAAGACAAGGCTATTATAGGCAAGGCAATTCCAGGCAAGGCAAGTCAAGCCAAGGCAAGACAATTCCAGACAGGGCAATTACAGGCTAGCCAAAGCAAGGCAACGCAAAAATATTCCAGGCAAGCCAAGGCAATACCATGCAAGGCAAGGGAAGGCAAGGTAAAAAAAAGTCAAGAAAAGAAAAGGCAAAGCAATTTCCGGCCAGGCAATTTCAGGGAAGGCAAGGAAAGGCAAGGCAAAAACAGGCAAGGCAAGGCAAGGCAAGGCAGTTCCAATCCAGGCCAGGCAAGGCAAATACAGACAAGGCAGTTACAGGTGAGACAAGGTAAAACAAGGCAAGGCATCTCGAGGCTTGGCAATTGCAGCAAAGCCAATTCCAGGCAAGGCAAGGCAAGACAAGGCAATTCCAAGCAAGAAAATTTTAGGTATCATAAGGCAGGGCAATTCCAGGAAAGTCAAATTCTGGCGAGGCAAGGCAAGGCAATTCCAGGCAAGGCAACTCTAGGCAAGGCAAGGCAAGGCAAGGCAATTCCAAACTAAGCAATTACAGGGACGGCAAGGCAAGGCAATTCCAGGAAACTCAGTTCCAGGCAAAACCAGGATATTTAAGGCAATTACAGGCAAGGCAAGGCAAAACAAGACAAGACAAGGGAAGACAATTCCAGGCAAGAAAATTTCTGGCAAGGCAAGTCAATACAAGGCAATTCCAGGCAAGGCTAGGAAAGAAAATGCAGGCAAGGAAAATCCAGGGAAGGCAAGGGAAGGCAAGACAATTCCAGGCAAGGCAAGGGAAGGCAAGGCAATTGCAGTCAGAGCAATTTCAGGCAAGGCAAGGCAAGGCATTTCCAGGCAGGGAAATTCAAGACAACGCAAAGCAAGGCAAGACAAATCTATGCAAGACAATTCCAGGCAAGGCAAGGCAAAAGAAAGCAAGGCAATTTCAGTCAGGGCAATTGCAGACTAGGCAAAAATAGGCAACGCAAGAAAATTTCCATCAAGACAATAAAATTCCAGGCAACGGGACTCAAGGCAAGGCAGGACAATTCCAGGCAAGGCAATTCGATGCAAGCAAGGCAGGGAAATTCCAAGCAAGGCAATTCGAGGCAAGGCAAGGCAAGGCAAAAAAGGGCAATTAAAGGCAAGGCGACTTCAGTCAAGGCAAGGCAAGGAAAGGAAAGGAAAGGCAATGTAATTCTAAGCAAGGCAATTCCAGGCAAGGCTCTTTTAGGAAAGGAAAGGCAATGCAAGGCAATATCAGGAAAGTTAATGTAAGGCACCCCAAGGCAAGGCAAGGCAAGGCAAGGCAATTTCAGGCAAGGAAAGGCAAGGCAAGGCAGTGCAATTCCAGGGAGGGCAATTTTAGACAAGGAAAGAAAAGGCAAGGAAATTGCAGGCAGGGCAATTACAGGCTAGGCAAGGCAATGCAAAGCAATGCAAACAAAATTTCAACAAAACATGAAATTTTTAAGCAAGGCAATTTCAGATAAAGCAGGAAAAGGCAATTCCAGGAAAGTCAATTCCAGGCAAGGCAAAGCCAGGCAAGGCAGGGCAATTCTAGACAAGGCAATTTCAGGAAAGGGAAGGCATGGAAATTCCAGGCAAGGCAAAACAAGGAAAGGCAGGCCAATTCCAGGCAAGGTAGTTCGAGGTAAGGAAAGGCAAGGCAAAGCAATTTGAGGCAAGGCAAGGCAGAAAAATTAGAAGCGAATCAATTGGAGGCAAGGTTTGGAAAGGCAAAAAGGGCAATTGCTGGTAAGGCTATTTCAGGCAAGTTAAGTCAAGGCAATTAAAGACAAGATAACTCCAGACAACGTAATTACAGGTAAGGCAAGGAATGGCAATTCCAGGCAAGGCAAGGTAAGGTAAGGCTATGCAATTCTAGGCAAGGCAATTCCAGGCAAGGCAAAGCAAGTCGAGGCGAGGCGAGGCGAGGTGAAGCGAGTCTAGGGGAGGCAAGGCAAGGCAAAACAAGGCAATTTCAGGCAAGGCAAGGCAAGGCAGGGCAATTTCAGGCAGGGCTATCTCAGGGAAGGCAAGGCAAAGCAAGGAAATTCCAGGCAGGGCAATTTTAGACATGGAACAGCAAGGGAATTCCAGGCAAGGCAAGGCAAGCCAAGGCAAGGCAATTCCAGGCTAGGCAAGACGAGGCATGCCAGAAAAATCCCAGCAAGGCATGAAAATTTCAGGCATGGCAATTTCAGCGAAGGCAAAACGTGGCACTTCCAGGCAAGCGCATTCCAGGAAAGGCAAAATAATGAAAGGCAGGACAATTCCAGGCAAGGCAATTCGAGGAAAGGAAAGGCAAGGAAAAGCAGGGCAATTCCAGACAATGCAATTCGAGGCTAGGCTAGGCAGGAAAATTTAAAACAAGGCAATTCGAGGCAAGGCAAGACAAGGCAGAAATGGGCAATTCCAGGCAAGACTATTTCAGGCAAGGCAAGGTAAGGCAATTCCAGGCAAGGAAAGGCAAGCCAAGGCAATTTCATACAAGGTACTTCCAGGCAAAGCCAAAAAAGGCAATTCGAGGCAAGGGAATTCAAGGCAAGGCAAATAAGGCAAGGCAATGCAATTCTAGGCAATGCAATTCCAGGCAAAATTAGGCAATGCAAGGCAACGCAGTTTCAGGCAAGAAATTCCTGGCAATGCAAGGCAAGGCAATTGATGGTAATGCAATTTTGGACAAGGCAAGGAAAGACAAGGTAGGTAAAACATTTCCAGGCAAGGCAATTTCAGCTACAGCAAGGCAAAACAATTCCAGGAGAGGCAATTCCACGCAATAAAATTTCAGTCAAGGCCAGGCATGGCAACTCAAGGCAAGGAAATTCTAGTGAAGGCAATTCCAGGTGAGGAAAGGCAAGGCAAGGCAATTCAAGGCAAGGCAACTTCAGTCAAGGCAAGGCAAGACAAGGAAATTCCATGCAAGGCTATACCAGGTAAGGCAAGGCAGGGAAATTCTAGGCAAGGCAGGGAAATTCTAGGCAAGGAAAAGTAAGGCAATGCCAGGCAATTCTAGGCAAGGCAATGCAAGGTAAGGGAAGGCAAGACAATTCTAGGCAAGGCAAGGGAAGGCAAGGCAAGGGAAGGCAAGGCAAGGAAAGGCAAGATAAGGCAATGCCAGACAAGGCTATTCCAGGAAAATCAAGGCAAGGCAAGGGAAGGCAAGGCAAGGCAATGTAATGCAATTCTAGGCAAGAAAATTGCAGGAAAGAAATTTTAAGGCAAGGCAAATCAAGACAAGGAAGAACAAGGCAATACCAGTGAAGGCAATATCAAGTAAAACAAGGCGAGGCAATTCCAGAGAAGGCAACTCCAGGAAATGATGCAAGTCTGGGTAATTCCAGGCACAAAAAATGGCAGAAAGGAAATTCCAGAAAAATTAAGGTAAGAGAAGGCAGGGAAATGCTATCCCAGGCAAGGCAATTCCAGGTAAGGCAAGGCAAGGCAATTCCAGGGAAGGCAAATCCAGACAAGGAAAAACGAGGCAATTCCATGAAAGTCAATTCCAGGCAAGGCAAGACAATCCAGGGCAATTTCAGGGAAATCCATTTTTGGCACAGTAAGGCAAGGCAAGGCAATTTTAGGAAGGCAAGGCAAGGCAGGGCAATTCCAGGCAGGGCTATTTCAGGCAAGGCAAGACAAGGCAGGGCAATTCCTGACAGGGCAATTCCAGACAAGGCAAGGCAAGGCAATTCTAGGCAAGACAATTCCAGGCAAGGCAAGGCAAGGCAACCCCAGGCAAGGAAATTCCAGACATGGCAGTTCCAGGCTATTCCAGGCAAGGCAATGCAAAAAAAATTCCAGCAATGCATGAAAATTCCAAGCAAGGCAATTTCAGGCAAAAGAAGGCAAGGGAATTTCAGGGAAGGCAATTTTAGGTAAGGCAAGGCAAGACAATTCCAGGAAAGGCAATTCTAGGCAAAAAAAGGCAAGGCAAGTCAAGGCAAGGAAAGACAAGGCAATGCCAGGAAAGGCAATGCCATGCAAGAAAAAAATAAAAGAAGGCGAGGCAAGGCAAGGCAATTCCAGGCAAGGAAATTGGAGGAAAGGCAATTCCAGGCAAGACAAAACAAGACAAGGCAGAGAAAGGCAATTGTAGTTAAGGCAAGGCAAGGCAATTCCAGATAAGACAACTTCAGGCAATGCAACGTAGTGCAATTCCAGGCAAAGCAATTTCTGAAAAGGCAATTTCAGAAATATTAAGTCAAAAGAAGGCAGGGAAAGGACAGGTAAGGCAAGGCAAAGCAATTCCAGGGAAGGAAATTCCAGACAAAGGAAGGCTAGGCAATTTCTGGCAAGGCAATTCCAGGCAAGGCAATTCCAGGGAAGGCAAGTCAACGCCAGGCAAGGCAATTCCAATCAAGGCAAGGCAAGGCAAGGCTATTCCAAGCAAGGCAATTCCAGGCAATGCAATGCAAGGCACGACAAGAAAATTCCAGGTAAGAAAATTTCAGGCAATGCAAAGAAAGGCAAGGCAAGTCAAGTCAAGTCCATTCCAGGCAAGGCAAGGCAATGCAATGCAAGGCAAATCCAAGCAAGGAAATTCCAGGCAAAACAAGGCAAGGCAAGGCAAGGGAAGGCAAGGCAAGTCAAGGGTATGGAGGGAAATTTCAGGCAAGGCTCTTTTAGGCAACGCAAGGCAATGCAATGCAATTTTGGGAAACTCAATTTTAGGCACATCAAGTAAGGCAAGGAAGGGAAACTTCAGGCAAGACAAGGCAAGGAAGAACAATTCCAGGCAGGGCAATTCCAGAAAATGCATGGCAAGGCAAGGCAAGAAAATTTCCAGCAAGGCATGAAAATTCCAAGCAAGGCAATTTCAGGCAAGGCAAGGCAAGGCAATTTCAGGATAGGCAATTTCAGGCAAGGTATAGCCAGGCAAGGCAGAGGAATTGTAGGCAAGAAAATTTCAGGCAAGGCAAGTCACAGCAATTCCAGGCAAGGCAAAGCAAGGCAAGGCAGGCCAATTCCAGCCAAGTCGATTGAGGTAAAGAAAGGCAAGGCAAAGCAGGGCAATTCCAGATAAAGCAATTCGAGGCAAGGCAATGCAAGGCAGGAAAATATCAAGCGAGGCAATTAGAGGCAAGGTAGGGAAAGGCAAAAAAGGGCAATTCCAGGCAAGGCTATTTCAGGCAAGGCAAGGCAAGGCAAGGCAATTTCAGCCAAGGAAATGCAAGACAAGGCAAGAGAATTTCAGACAAGGTAAGTACAGGCAAAGCAAAAAAAGGCAATTTGGGGCAAGGCAATTCCAGGCAAAACAAGGCAAGACAAGACACGGCAATTTCAGGTAAGGAATTCCTGGCAATGCAAGGCAAGGCAATTTCAGGCAAGGCAATGGCCAGAAATGCAATTCCAGGCAAGGCAAGGCAAGACAAGGCAAAGCAATTCTAGGCAAGGCAATTCCAGGCGAGGGAAGGCAATTCGAAGCATGGCAATTCCAGTCAACGAAAGGCAAGACAAAGCAATTCCATGCAAGGCTATGCCAGGGAAGGCAATGGAGGGCTATTCCAGGCAAGAAAAAAAAAGGCAATTCAAGGCAATTACAGGCAAGGCAACTACAGGTAAGGCAAGACAATTCCAAGCAAGGCAATTCCAGGCAAGGCAAATTCCAGACAAGGCAAAACAAGGCAAGGCAAGGAAATTTCATGAAAGGCAAAGCAAGCCAAGACAAGGCAATTTCAGACAGGGCTATTCAAGGCTAGAGAAGTCACGGTAATGCAAGAAAATTCCCAGCAAGGCATGGAAATTTCAAGCAAAACAATTTCAGTCAAGGCAAAACAGGGCAATTCCAGGCAAGGCAAAGCCAGGAAAGGGAAGGCACTTCTAGACAAAGCAATTTCAGACAAGGCAATGCCTGGCAATTCCAGGCAAGGCATTTCCAGGCAAGACAAAATAAGGCAAGACAGGCCAATTCCAGGTAAGGTAATTAAAGGTAAAGAAAGGCAAGGCCTAGCAGGGCAGTTTTATGTAAAGAAATTTGAGAAAAGCCAAGGCAGGAAAATTCCAAGCCAGGCAATATGAGGAAAGGCAAAAAAAAAAAAAAAAGGCAATTCCACGCAAGGCGATTTCAGGCAAGGCAAGTCAAGGCAATTAAAGGAAAGACAACTCCAGAAAAGGTAATTCCAGGCAAGGCAAGGAAAGGCAATTCCAGGCAAGGCTATTCCAGGCAAGGCAAGGTAAGGTAAGGCAATGCAATTCTAGGCAAGGCAATTTCAGGCAAGGCAAGGCAAGGCAAAACAAGGCAATTCCAGGAAAGGCAAGTCAAGGCAATTCCAGGCAGGGCAATTTCAGACAAGGAAAGGCAAGGCAATTCTAGGCAAGGCAATTCCAGGCAAGGCAAGGCAAGCCAAGCCAAGGCAAGGTAATTCCAAACAGGGCAATTCCAGGCTAGGCAAGGCAAGGCAATGAAAGAAAACTCCCAGGAAGGCAAGAAAATTATAGGCATGGCAATTTCAGGCAAGGAATTGCATGGCAATTCCAGGCAAGTGCATTCCAGGCAAGGCAAAACGAGGCAAGGCAGGCCAATTCCAGGCAAGCTAAGTCTAGGTAAGAAAAGGCAAGGCAAAGCAGGGCAAATCCAGGCAAGGCAACTCTAGGCAAGGCAAAAAAGGACAATGCCAGGCAAAGGGATTTCAGGCAAGGCAAGGCAAGGCAAGGCAAGACAAGACAAGACAAGACAAGACAAGACAAGACAAGACAAGACAAGACAAGACAAGGCAATTTTATTAGAGGTAATTCCAGGCAAGGCAAGTAAAGGCAATTCCAGGCAAGGCAATTATAGGCACAGAAAATTATGGCAAGCCAATGCAATTCTAGGCAAGGCAATGGGAGGCAAGGCAATGCAAGGCAAGGCAGGTTCTGGCAATGCAATGCAAGGCAATTCCAGGCAAGGCAATTGCTGGAAAAACAATTCCAGGCAAGGAAAGGCAAGTCAAGGCAGGGAAAGGTATTTTCAGGAAAGGCAATTCCAGCTAAGGCAAGCCAAGAATATTTCAGGCAATGCAATTCCAGTCAAGGCAAGGCAAGACAACGCAAGGCAATTCAATTCCAGGCAAGGGAAGGCAAGACACGGCAATACAAAGCAAGGCTTTTCCAGTAAAGGCAAGGTAAGACAAGGCAATTTCATGCAAGGCTATATCAGAGAAGGTAAAACAGCGCAATTTCAGGCAGGGAATAGAAGGCAATTCAAGGAAATTTCAGGCAAGGCAATTCCACGTAAGGCAAGGTAAGGCAATTCCAGGTAAGGCAAGGTAAGGCAATTCCAGGCAAGGCAATCCGCGGAAAGGCAATTGTAGGCTAGGCAAGGCAAGGTACGGTAAGACAAGGCAAGGCAAAGCAAGACAAGGCAAGGCAAAGCAAGGCAAGGCAAGGCCAGGTTAGAAAAGGCAATGACAGAAAAAGCAATTTCAGGCAATGCCAGGCAAGGCAAGACAAAAAACGTAGGGCAATTTTAAGAAAGGAAATTCCAGGCAAGACAGGACAAGTGTATATATGGCACTTCCAGGGAAGGCTCTCTTAAGCAATGCAAGGCAATGCAAGGAAATTTCAAAAATTTAAATTTTAGGCACTGCAAGGCAAGGCAAGGCAAAGAGAGTCAATTCCAGGCAAGGCAATTCCACGCAATACAAGGGACATCAATTTCAAACTAGGCAATATCAGGCAAAGAAATGCAACACAAAGCAAAGCAAGGCAATTTCAGGCAAGACAATTCCAGGCAAGGAAATCTCATGCAAGAAAAAGCAAGGCAATGCAAGGCAATTCTGAGGAAGTCAATTCTAGGCAAGGAAAGGCAAGGCAATTCGAGGAAAGGCAAGACAAAGATCAAAAGGAAATTCCAGGCAAGGCGATTTCAGGCAAGGCATCTCCAGGCAAGGCAAGACAAGACAAGGCAAAACAATTCCAGAGAAGGAAATTCCAGGCAAATCAATTTTAGGCAAGGCAACGCAATTCTAGGCAAGTCAATTCTAGGCAAGACAAGGCAATGCAAGGCAAGGCAATTTCAGGCAAGCCAATTGCCAAAAAGGCAATTCCCAGCAAGGCAGGGAAAGCTATTTCCCAGCAATGCAATTCCAGCTAAGGTAAGGCAATTTCAAGGCAATTTCCGAAAAGTCAATCTGAAGTAGACTCTTGATTATTTCCCAGGGGAGTATTATTCACTGAGGTCCTGAACGAGTGACCATATGAAATAAACTCACTGAATGATACACACCTGAGGAATAGTCAGAGTCCATGCCATATGGCCACTCAATCAGAGCATTACTGAATGATGCACACTTGGGAAATTGTCAGGATTATATTTCATATGACCACTGATTAAGAGCCTCATTGAATAATGCACACCCGGACATTAATCAGGAGGCCATCTCATATGAACACTCCTTCAGAGCCTCAGTGAATAATACACACCTAGGGAATAATCAGGAGTCTATTACATAGGCCCTCTCATTCAAAGCCTCACTGAACAATGCACACATGTTGGGTACTCAGGAGTCTATTTCATATGGCCACACTTTCAGCACCTCACTGAATGATACACACGCGGGGAATAGTCAGGATTCTATTTAATGTGAACACACATTATGATCCTCGCTGAATTATGTATGCCTTGGAATCCTGAGGACTCTATTTCCTATCGACCGCCTTTCTCAGTCTAACAGAAAAATTATCACATGCGGAATTGTAAGGAGTAAATTTCGTATGACCCCCCCTTCAGAGCCTCAATGAATAATGTATACCTGTGGAAAAATTTGGAGTCTCTTTCATATGGCCATTCATTCAGATCATCAGTGAAAAATGCACACTTGTGGAGTGGCCAGGTGTCTATTTGCTTTGGCCACACATTCAGAACATCAGTAAATAATACACACTTGTGGTATAGTCAGGAGTCTATTTCATAAGGCCCTGCATTCAGAGGCTCAGTGAATAATACACACCTGGGGAATAGTCAATGGGCTATTTCATATGGCCACTCATTCAGAGCCTCAGTGAATGACACACACTTGGGGAATAATCAGGATTCTATTGCATATGACCAGTATTGAGAGCCAAACTGAATAATGCACACTTTGGGAATAGAGGGGATTCTGATAGAAACACTATTTCAGTGCCTTAGTGAATTATACACACCAGGAGAATACTGAGGAGTCTTTTAAATATTGCCCCTCATTCACAGCATCTCGAAGTAGTGCAAGTTTGGGGAATTCTCAGGAGTTTATGTAGAATGGCCTCTCATTCAGAGACTCAGTGAAAAATACATACCTAAGGAATAGTGAGGATTCTATTTCTAATGGCCACACATTCAGAGCTTCCGTGAATAATGCCCACCTGAGGAATAGTCAGGAGTTTATTTCATACGCCCACTCTTTCAGAGTCTCACTGAGTAACTCACCCCTGTGGTGTACTGAGAGGTCTATTTCATATGGCCACTCATTTTGAGCCTCACTGAATAATACACACCTGGGTAATAGGAGTTAATTTCTTCAGGCCAATCATTGAGAGGCTCAGTGAATTATACACACCTGGGACATAGTCAGGAGTCTATTTCATATTGCTTCTCATTCAAAGCTTAAGTGAACAATGAACAGTTGTTGAGTCCTCAGGAATATATGTTATATCCCATTCATTCAGCACCTCACTGAATGACACACATGTGGGGAAAAGTCGGGATTCTATTTAATATGGACACCCATTTTGAGACTCACTGAATAAACTATACCTGTAGAATAGTGAGGAGTCTATTTTATAACGCCCCTCCTTCCGAGTCTCACTGAGTAATACACACCTGGCGAATTGTCAGGAGTCTATTTCGTATAACCTGCATTCAGAGCCTCATTGAATAATGCATAACCGGAGAGAAATTTGGAGTCTTTTTCATATGGCCATTCATTCAGATCGTTGGTGAATAATGTACACATGTGGAGTAGCCAGGTGTCTATTTCCTTTGGCCACACATTGAAAACCTCAGCGAATCATACACACCTGTGGAATAGACTGGAGTCTATTTCACACAGCCCCTCATTCTGTGCCCATGTGAATAAAACTCACCTGGAAATTAATCAGGAGTCAATTTCACATTGCCTTCGATTCACAGCCTCAGTGAATAATACACACCTGGGGAATAATCAGCAATCCATTTCTTAGGGATAATTTTTCAGAACCTCCCTTAATAATGCACACATGGAAGATATTCAGGAGTCTATTTGACATGGCCACTGATTCACAGCCTCCGTGAATAATGGATACCTGGGGAGTACTCAGCAATCTATTTCATATGACCACTCATTCAGCACCTCAGGGAGTAATGCACACCTGGGGGATAGTAAGGATTCTATTTGTTATAGTCACTTATTTAGACCTTCACTGAATAATGCACACATTTGGGATGGTCAGGATTCTTTTTCATATGGCCACTCATTCAGAGCCTCACTGAATGATACACACCTGTGGAATAGTCAGGAGTCTATTTCATATTTCCACTCATTCAGAGCCACAGTGAGTAATTCATGCCTGGGGAGTACTGAGGATTCTATTTCAAATGACCCCTCATTCAGAGCCTCAGTGAATAATACACACATAGGGAATATTCAAGGCTCTATGTCATATGGTCACTTATTCAAAGCCTCAGTGAATGATACATGCCTGCACAATAATCAGTATCTTATTCCATATGACCTGTGATTCAAAGCCAAACTGAATAATGCACACCTTGGTAATAGACAGGTTTCTCTTTCATATGGACACTCTTTTAGAGCCTCAGTGAACAATACACACCAGGGGAATATTGATTAAGTTATTTCATATTGCCACTCATTTAGAGCCCTCTAAAAAGTGCATGTTTGGGGAATTGTCAGAAATTTATTTACAGTGTACTCTCATTCAGAGCCTCATTGATTAATGCATACCTGAAAAAATCTTTGAGTCACTTTCACATGGCCATTCACTCAGAGCATCAGTGAAGAATGCACACTTGTGGAGGAGCCATGTGTCTATTTTCTTTGGCGACGCATTCAGAACATCAGTGAATAATCCATACCTGTGGAATAGTCAGGAGTCTATTTCATAGGGCCCCTCATGCAGAGCCCATGTGAATAAAACACACCTGGAGAATAGTCAGGAGTGTATTTTATATTGAAACTCATTCAGAGCCTCAGTGAATAATGCACACCTGGGGAATAGACAGCAGTGTATTTCATATGGACACTCTTTCAGATCCTCTCTGAATAATACACACATGGGGTAGAGTCAGGAGTCTACTTCATATGACCATTCAGTGAGAGCCTCAGGGAGTAGTGCACACCTGGGGAATTGTCATGAGTCTATTTCATATGGCAACTCATACATAACCTCAGTGAATAACACATACCTGGGGAATAGTCAAGAGTGTATTTCAATTGGCCACACATTCAGAAGCTCAGTGAATAATACACAGCAGGGGAATTGTTAGGATACAATTTCTTCTGGCCTCTCATGCAGAGCTTCACTAAATAATGCACTCCTGTGGAGTAGACAGCAACCTAATTGACATAGCCATTCATTCAGAGCCTCTGTGAAAAACGTTCTTTTGAAAATTCAGGAATATATTTAATATGGCCACTCATAGCCTCACTGAATGGTACACACCTTTGGTATATTCATATGGCCACTAATTCAGAATCTCATGGAATAATGCACACCGGTGGACAAGTAAGGATTCTGTTTCATATGGTACCTCATTCAGAGCCTCATTGAATAATACACACCTGTGGAATTGTCAAGTCTATTTCATATTGCCACTCATTCAGAGTCTCAGTGAATAATGCACACCTGGGAATTACTGAGGATTCTATTTTAAATAATAGAAACTCGGGGTATAGTCAGTGGTCTATTTTATATGGTCACTCATTCAGAGCCCCACTGAATGATACACACCTTTGGAATAGTCAAGATTGTATTTCATATGACCAGTCATTGAGAGCCAAGCTAAATAATGCACATCTTGGGATTGTCAGGTGTCTCTTTCATAGGGACACTGTTTCAGAGCCTTAGTGAATAATGCACACCTGGGGAGTAACCAGGAATCTGTTTAACATGACCACTCATTACGAGCCTCAGTTAATAATGCAAATCTGTGGAGTACTGAGGAGACTAATTCAAATCACCCCAGATTCTGAGACTCCCCGAATAATGCACACATGGGGAACAATCAGAAGTCTAGTTCATATGGTCACTCAGTAGGACCCCCCTGGAATAATTCACAACTGCGGAATAGTCAGGAGTCTGTTTTATATGGCCACTCAGAGAATCAGTGAATCATGCAGACTTGGGGAATACTCAGGAGTCTATTTCACATGGCCAATAATTCAGAGCCACAGTGAATAAGGCACACCAGGGTAATAGTCAGGAGCCTCTTTCATATGGCCATTCATTCAGTGCCTCACTGAATGATACACACCTGGGGAATCGTCAGGATTCTATTCCATACTACCACTCATTCAGAGCCTTATTGAATAATTCAAAACGGGGCAATAGTCAGGAGTCTATTTTCTATGGCCTGTCGTTTAGAGTTTCAGTGAATAATGAACCAATATGCAGTAGTCAGGACTCTGTTTAAGATAGCCACGAATTAAGTGCCTCCCTGAATGATACACATGAGGGTGATAGTCAGGAGCCTCTTTCATATAGCCACTCATTCAGTGCCTCACTGAATGATACACACCTGGGGAATCGTCAGGATTCTATTCCATACTACCACTCATTCAGAGCCTTATTGAATAATTCACACCTCTTTGAATAATGTACACATGGAGAATAATTAGGAGACTATGTCTTATGGCTACTAATTCAGACAATCAGTGAATAACGCACAGATGTGGAGTAATGAGGAGTCTGTTTCATGTGACCACTCTTTACCAGCCTCACTGAATATTACACGCTTGTGATATAGTCTAGAGTCTATTTCTTATGGCCACTCATTCAGAGCCTCACTGAATAATGCACACCAAGTGAAAGGAGACTATTTCATATGGAATCTCATTCAGAACCTCACTGAATATTACATACCTGGGGAATTTTCAGGAGTCTCTTCCATATGGCCACTTTTCCACAGCCTCATGGAATAATGCGCACCTGCGGAATAGTCAGAACTCTTTCATATGGCCACTCATTGAGAGCCTTACTAAATGTACACACCTGACGAAATAGTCAGGATTCTGTTTTATCCCCTCATTCAGAGTCTCACTGAATAATGCACATCTGTGGAATAGTCAGGAGTCTTTTACATGTGGCCACTCATTCGGAGTGTCACTGAATAATGTGGAGTTTTCAGGAGTCTATTTCATGTAGCCACATATTCAGAGCCTCAGTGAATAATACACACCTGTGGGATAGTAAGAAATCTAATTAATATAGACAATTTTTCTGAGCCTCTCTGAATAATACACACCTGGAGAATAATTTGGAGTCTATTTCCGATGGACATACATTCAGAGCCTCAGTGAATAATACGCACCTCTGGAGTAGCCAGGAGTTTATTTCATTTGGACACTCATTTATAGCCTCAGTGGATAATATGCACCTGTGGAATAGTCAGGAGTCTAGTTCATATGGCCACTCATTCAGAGCCTCAGTGAATAATACACACTTGGGGAATAGTCAAGTGTCTATTTTATGTGGCCACTCTTTCAGTGCCTCACTGTGTGATACACACCTGGGAAATAGTCTGGATAGTTTCATATGAACACTCATTGAGAGCCCCACTGAATAATGCACACCTGTGGAATAGTCAGAAATCTATCTCATTTGGTCACTCTTTCAGAGCCTCAGTGAATAACACACACCTTGGGAACAGTGAGGAGTCTATTTCATGTGGCCATTCATTCAGAGCCTCAAGGAATAGTGCACACCTGAAGAATTCTCAAGAGTCTATTTGAAATGCCACTGCATTCAGAGACTGTGAATAACACACACCTAGGGAATAGTGAGGAATCTATTCCAGATGGCCACATATTCAGAGACTCAATCAATAATGCACACCTGGGGAATAATGAGGAGTCTATTGCATATACCCACGTATTCAGTCCCTCAGTCAAGTACTGAGGGGCCTGTTTCAAATGGCCACTCATTTCGAGCCTCACTGAATAGTACACACCTGGGAAAACGTCAGGAGTGTATTTCACATGGCCACTCATTCAGAGGCTCAGTGAATAATTCGCACCTGTTGAGTACTCAGGAGTCTTTTTCATATGGCAAATCATTCAGAGACTCACTGAATGATACACACCTTGGGAATAGTCGAGATTCTGTTTAATATGGCCACTCATTATAAGCCTCTGGGAATAACACATGTCTGTGGAATACTGAGGAGACTAATTCACATTGCCCCCCATTGTGAGATTCCCTGAATAATACACATCTGTGGAATAATCAGAAGTCTATTTCATATGGCCACTCATTAGGACCCCCTAAAAATAATACACAACTGGGGAATAGTCAGGAGTATTTCATATTTCATATGGCCACTCAGAGAATCAGTGAATAATACACACCACGGTAATAGTCAGGAGCCTCTTTCATATTACCACTGATTCAGTATTTCACTGAATGATACACACCTGGGGAATCATCAGGATTCTATTCCATATGACCACTCATTCAGAGACTTACTGAATAATGCACAATGGGGCAACAGTCAGGTGTCTGTTTCACATGGCCTCTTGTTCAGAGCTCAGTGAATAATGAACACCTGTGGAGTAGTCAGGACCCTATTTAAGATAGACACAAATTAAGCACCGCCTTGAATGATACACACCTGGGTGATAGAAGTCTAGTTGATATGGACACTCATACAGATTCTCTTTGAATAATGCACATGTGAAGAATAATCACTAGTCTACTTCATATGGTGATTCATATAGGGAATCAACGAATAATGCACACCTGTGGAGTAAAATGAAGTATATTTCATACGGCCACTCTTTCGGTGTTTCAGTGAATAATATATATATCTTGAATAGTAAAGAATCTCTTTCATATGGCCACTCGTCCAGGGTCTCAGTGAATAATACACCCCTGGGAAATAGTCAAGAGTTTACTTCAAATGGCTACATATTCAGAATCTCTGTCAATAATACACAACTGGTTAATAGTCAGAAGTCTCTTTCTTATTCCCACTTATTCATAGTCTTACTCAATAATACACATCTGGGGAAGAGTTAAGAGTCTACTTCATATAGCCACTCATTTACAGCCTCAGTAAATAATGCACACCTGGGGAGTAGACACTAGTCTATTTTTCATGGCCACAAAATCAAAGCCTGAGTGAGTAATGCACAGCTTTGGAATAGTGAGGAGTCTATTCCATATGCCCACTTAATCAGAGTCTCTGTCAATAATATACACCTGAGGAATAGTCAGGAATCTATTTCATATGGTCACTAACTCAAAGCCTCATTAAATAATACACACCTGTGGAACAGTCAGGAGGCTATTTCATATGGCCAAACATTCAGAGCCTCAGTGAATAATGCATACCTGGGAATACTCAGGACACTATTACATATGGCCTCTCATTCAGAGCTTCACTGAATAATGAACATCTGTAGAGTAGTCAGAAATCTATTTTATGTAGCTACACACTCAGAGCCTCACTGAATAATACACAACTGTGGGAAAGTCAAAATTCTGTTTCATAAGGCCACTCTTCCACAGCCCAACCTTAAAATGCACTCATGGAAATATTCAGGAGTCGCTTTCCTATGGCCACTCATTCAGAGCCTCATTGAATAATACACATCTATGGAAAAGTCAGGAGTGTATTTCACATGGCCACTCATTCAGAGCCTCAGTGAATCATACATACCTGGGGAATACTCAGGAGTCTATTTCGTATAGCCACTCATTCAGAGACTCATGGAATAATGCACACCTGCGAAATAGTCTTGCGTCTATTTGATATGATGGTTCATTCAGTGCCTCAGTGGAAAATGCACACGTGAGGAATAGTCAAAAGGCTATGTTATGTAGCCACTCATCCATACCCATAGCAAGTAATAAACAACTGTGGAATAGTCAGGAGTCTATTTCATGTGCCCACTTATTTAGAAACTCACTGAATGATACACTCCTATGGAATAGTCAGAGTCTATGTCATATGGCCACTCAAACAGAGCATTACTAAATGATGAACACCTGGGAAATAGTCAGGATTATATTTCAGATGACCATTGATTAAGAGCCTCATTGAATAATGCACACTTGGACAAAAAACAGAAGGCTATGTCATGTGAACACTCATTCAGAGCCTCAGTGAATACTGCACACCTCCGGAGTAGCCAGGAGTGTATTTCATACAGCCACTCATTCAGAGCCTCAGTGAATAATACACACCTGTGGAATAGTCAGGATTCCATTTCATATGGCTACTCACTCATAGCCTAAGTGAATAATGCACGAATGTACAGTACGCAGCTGTCTATTTCATATAGCCACTCATTCACAGATTCACTAATACAAACATGGGGGATAGGCAGCATCCTATTTCATATGGCCACTCATGCAGAGCCTCACTGAGCAATACACTCCTGGGGAAGAGTTAGGAGTCTTCATAGCCACTCATTTACAGCCTCAGTGAATAATGCTCAACTGGGGAATAGACACTAGTTTATTTTATATGGCCACAAAATCAAAGCCTGAGTGAGTAATGCACAACTTTGCAATAGTCAGTAGTCTATTCCATATGCCCACTGATTCAGAGTCAGAGTCACAGTCAGTAGTACACACCTGGGGAATATTCAGGAGACTATTTCATATGGTCACTAAGTAAAAGCATCATTAAATAATACGCACCAGTGGACTGCTCAGGAGACTATTACATATGGCCAAACTTTCAGAGCCTCAGTGAATAATGCATAACTGGGGAATACTCCAGACACTATTACATATGGTTTCTCATTCAGAGCTTCACCTATAGAATAGTCAGAAGTCCATTTCGTATAGCCACACATTCAGTCTCACTGAATAATATACACCTGGGGGAAAGTCAGGATTCTATTTCGTATGGCCACTCATTTAGAGCCAAACCAAAAACGCATTCCGGGGGAGTATTCAGGAGTCTCTTTCCTATGGCCACTCATTCAGAGCCTCACTGAGCAATACACACCTATGGAAAAGTCAGGAGTGTATTTCACATGGCCACTTATTCCGGGCCTCAGTGAAGAATCATATATACCTGGGGAATACTCAGGAGGCTATTTCATATAGCCACTTATTCAGAGACTCCCTGAATAATGCACACCTGGGGAATAGTCTGGAGTATATTTGATATGGCCATTAACCCAGTGCACCAGGGGAAAATGCACACCTAAGGAACTGTCAAGAGGCTATAGTCCGGAGTCTATTTCATATGGTCACTCATTCAGAAACTCACTGAATGATACACACCTGGGGAATAGTCAGAGTCCATGCCATATGGCCAATCAATCAGAGCATTACTGAATGATGCACACCTGGGAAATTGTCAGGATTATATTTCATATGACCACTGATTGAGAGCCTCATTGAATAATGCACACCCGAATATTAATCAGGAGGCTATGTGGTATGAATACTCCTTCAGAGCCCCAGTGAATAATACACACCTGGGGAATACTCAGGAGTCCATTACATAGGCCCTCTCATTGAAAGCCTCACTGAACAATGGATATCTTTAGGGTACTCAGGAGTCTATGTCATATGGCCACTCATTCAGCACCTCACTGAATGATACACACGTGGGGAATAGTCAGGATTCTATTTAATATGAACACCCATTATGAGCCTCGCTGAATTATGTATCCCTTGGAATGTGAGGAGTCTGTTTCTTATCAAGCCCCATTCCGAGACTAACTGAAAAATTAACACATGCGGAATTGTAAGGAGTAAATTTCATATGGCTCCTCCTTCAAAGCCTCATTGAGTAATGTATACTTGGAGAGAAATTTGGAGTCTGTTTCATTTGGCCATTCATTCAGAGTATCAGTAAAGAATGCACACCTGTGGAGTGGCCAGGTGTCTGTTTGCTTTGGACACAAATTCAGAACATCAGTGAATAATACACACTTGTGGTATAGTCAGCAATCAATTTCATAAGGCCCCTCATACAGAGGCTGAATGAATAATACACAGTTGAGGAGTAGTCAGGAATCTATTATCTATTGCCACTTATTCAAAGCCTCAGTGAATAATGCACACCTGGGCAATAGTTAGGAGTCTATTTCATATGGACACTCCAGAGCCTCCCTGAATAATACACACATTGGGGAGAGTCAGGAATGTGTTTCTTATGACCAGTCACTGAGACTCCCAGGGAATAGTTCACACTTGGGGAATCTTCAGGAGTCTATTTTATATGATAACTCATACAGAACCTCAGTGAATAAGACACACCTGGGAAATAGGCAGGAGTGTTTTTCAATTAAGCACACACTAAGATGCTCAGTGAATTATAGACAACTGGGGAAGAATCAGGAGTCAATTTCATCTGGACTCTCACTCAGAGCTTCATTGAATAATGCAATCCTGTGGAACAGTCAGGAGCCTAATTGATATAGCTACTCATTCATAGCCTCTCTGAATAATGTTTATCTCGGGGATATTTAGGTGTCTATTTCATATTACCACTGATTCAACGTTCAACGCCTTAGTAAATAATGCATAGCATACCTGAGAGTATTCAGCAATCTATTTCATATGGCCGGTCATTCCTAACCTCAGTGAATAATGCACACCAGGGAATAGTCAGGATTCTATTTCTTGTGGACACTCATTCAGACCTTGACTGAATAATGCACACATTTGGAATACTAAGGATTCTATTTCATATGACCACTCATTCAGAGCCTCACTGAATGGTACACACCTGGGGAATAGTCAATGGGCTATTTCATATGGCCTCTCATTCAGAGCCTCAGTAAATAATACACACCTGGGGAATAGTCAATGGGCTATTTCATATGGCTTCTCATTCAGAGCCTCAGTAAATGACACACACTTGGGGAGTAATCAGGATTCTATTTCATACTACCAGTATTGAGATACAAGCTGAATAATGCACACCTTGGGAATAGTGAGGAGTCCGATGGGAACACTCTTTCAGTGCCTCAGTGAATAATACACACCAGTGGAATACTCAGGAGTCTTTTTAATATTGCCCCTCATTCACAGCCTCTCGAAGTAGTGTAAGTTTGTGGAATTGTCAGGAGTTTATTCAGACTGGCCACTCATTCAGAGACTCAGTGAAAAATACACACTTAGGGAATAGTGAGGATTCTATTTTCAATGGCCACACATTCAGAGGCTCAGTGAATAATGCACACCTGAGGAATAGTCAGGAGTCTATTTCATATGCCCATTCTTTCAGAGTCCCAGTGAATTATACAGTCATTCAGCACCTCACTGAATGATACCCATGTGGGGAGTATTCGGGATTCTATTTAATATGGGCACCCATTTTTAGACTCTGAATAACCCAAACCTGTAGAATAGTGGGGAGTCTATTTTATATCACCCCTCCTTCTGAGTCTCACTGAGTAATACACACCTGGGGAATTGTCAGGAGTCTATTTCGTATGACCTGCATTCAGAGCCTCATTGAATAATGCATACCTGGAAAGAAATTTGGAGTCTCTTTCACATGGCCATTCATTCACAGCGTCAGTGAATAATATACACATGTGGAGTAGCCAGGTGTCTATTTCCTTTGGCCACACAGTGAGAACCTCAGCAAATCATGGACACCTGGGGAATAGATAGAAATCTATTTCTCATGGTCCCTTATTCAGTGCTCATGTGAATAAAACCCACCTGGAAAATAATCAGGAGTCTCTTTCACATTGCCTTCCGTTCAAAGCCTCAGTGAATAATCCACACCTGAGAAATAGTCAGCAATCTATTTCATACAGATACTTTCTCAGAACCTCCCTTAATAATGCACACATGGAAGATATTCAGAAGTCTATTTGACATGGTCACTGATTCACAGCCTCCGTGAATAATGGATACCTGGGGAGTACTCAGCAATCTATTTCATATGGCCATTCATTCAGCACCTCAGTGAATAATGAACACCTGGGGAATAGTCAGGATTCTATTTCTTAAGGTCACTCATTTAGACCTTTACCGAATAATGTACATGGTTGGAATAGTTCAGATTCTCTTTTATATGGCCACTCATTCAGAGCCTCACTGAATGGTACACACCTGTGGAATAGTCAGGAGTCTATTTCATATTTCCACTCATTCAGAGCCACAGTGAGTAATTCATGCCTGGGGAGTACTGAGGATTCTATTTCAAATGACCCCTCATTTAGAGCCTCAGTGGATAATACACACGTGTGGAATATTCAAAGCTCTATATCATATGGCCACTCATTCAAAGCCTCAGTGAATGATACATGCCTGCAGAATAATCAGTATCTTATTCCATATGACCTGTGATTCAGAGCGAAACTTCATAATGCACACCTTGGTAATAGACAGGTTTCTTTTCATATGGACAGTCTTTTAATGGTTCAGTGAATAATACACACCAGGGGAATATTGACTAGGTTATTTCATATTGCTGATCATTCAGAGACCTTTGAATAGTGCAAGTTTGGGGAATTATCAGGAGTTTACTTACAGTGTTTTCTCATTCAGAGCCTCATTGAATAATGCATACGTGGAAAAATCTTTGAGTCTCTTTCACATGGCCATTCATTCAGAGCATCAGTGAAGAATGCACACTTGTGGAGTAGCCATGGGTCTATTTTCTTTGGCGACACATTCAGAACATTAGAGAATAATACATACCTGTGGAATAGTCAGGAGTCTATTTCATAGGGCCCCTCATTCAGAGCCTCAGTGATTAATGCACACCTGGGGAATAGACAGCAGCGTATTTCATATGGACACTCCTTCAGAGCCTCTCTGAATAATACACACATGGGGTAGAGTCAGGAGTCTACTTCATATGGCCACTCAGTGAGAACCTCGGGGAGTAGTGCACACCTGGGGAACTGTCAGGAGTCTATTTCATATGGCAACTCATACATAACCTCAGTGAATAACACACACCTGGGGAATAGTCAAGAGTGTATTTCAATTGGCCACACATTCAGAAGCTCAGTGAATAATACACACCAGGAGAATTGTTAGGAGACAATTTCTTCTGGCCTCTTATGCAGAGCTTCACTGAATTATGCACTGCTGTGGAGTAGACAGCAACCTAATTGACATAGCCATTCATTCAGAGCCTCTCTCTGTAATAAGCTCTTTCAGATATTCAGGAATATCTTTAATATGGCCACTCATAGCCTCACTGAATGGTACACATCTTTGGAATATTCATATGGCCACTAATTTAGAATCTCATGGAATAATGCACACCGGTGGATTGGTGAGGATTCTCTTTCATATGGTTACTTATTCAGAGCCTCACTGAATGATACAGGCAAGACAACGCAAGGAAATTCCAGGCTAGGCAATACCAGGCAAGGCAAGGCAGTCAACCCAAGGCTAGGCAAGGCAATTCCAGGCTAGACAGTTCCAGGCAAGGCAATTACATTCACGAAAAGGCCAGACAATGCAGACAATTGCAGGAAAGTCAATTCCAGGCAAGGCAAGGGAAGGCAAATCCAGGCAAGGCAAGCCAAGGCAATTGCAGGAAAGGCAATTCCAGGCAAGGCGATTTCAGGCAAGGCGATTTCAGGCAAGGCAAGGCAAGGCAATTCCAAGCAAGACAAGGCAAGACAAAGCAAGGCAATTCCAGACAAGGCAATGAAAGGCATTTTGAGGCAAGGCAATTTCAGGTAAGGCAAGGCAAGGCAATTCCACTCAAAGCAAGGTAAGGCAACACAAAGCCAGCCAATTCCAGGCAAGAGAAATCCAGGCGAGGAAAATCAAGGCAAGGCAATTCAAAACAAGGCAAGGCAAGACAAGGCCATTCCAGGCGAGGCTATTTCACGGAAAGCAATGCAGGGCAATTCCAGGCAAGAAAAAGCAAGACAAGGCAATGCAATGCAATGCAAGGCAATTCCAAGCAATAAATTCAAGGCAAGGTAAGGCAAGGCAATTCTAGGCGAGGGAAGACAAGGCAAGGAAAGGCTGTGCAATTCTAGGCAAGGCAATTTCAGGCAAGGCAGGGCATGGCAATGTAGGGCAATTCCAGGCAAGGCTCTTTTAGGCAAGGCAGGGCAACGCAAGTCAATTCTAGGCACGGCAATTCCAGGCAAGGCAAGGCAAGAAAAGACAAAAGGTATTTCCATGCAAGTCAATTCCAGCTAAGGCAACGCAAGAACATTTCAGGCATGGAAATTCCAGTAAATGCAAGGGAAGGCAATTCTAGGCAAGAGAATTCCAGGCGAGGAAAGACACGGCACCGCAAATTGAAGTAAGGAAATTCCAGTCAAAGCAAGGAAATAGAAGGCAATTCCATGCAAGGCTATTCCAGGGAAGGCAAGGTAGGGCAATTCCAGGCAAGGGAAAGCAAGGCAATGCAAGGCAATTCCAGGTAAGGCAAGGCAAGACAATTTCAGGCAAGGCAATTCCAGGCAATGTAATTTTAGGCAAGGCAAGGAAAGGAAAAGCAAGACAATGCCAGGCAAGTAAATTCGAGGCAGGGCAAGGGAAGGCAAGGCAAGGCAAATCAAGGCAATGCAATTCTAAGCACCCCAATTGCAGGAAAGGCAATTCCAGGCAAGGCAATTTTAGGTATGGCAAGGCAAGGCAATTTTAGGGAAGGCAACTTCAGGCAATGCAAGGCAGCGCAGGCTAAGGCAAATCAATTCCAGACAAGAAAATTTCAGGCAAGGCAATTACAGGCAAGGCAATGCAAGGCACTCCAATTCCAGGCAGGGAAATTTCAGGCAAGGTAATGCAAGGCACGTCAGTTCCAGGCAAGACAAGGCAAGACAATTATACGCCAGGCAATTCCTGGCAAGGCAAGGGAAGCCAAGGCAAAACAATTCGAGGCAGGGCAATTCCAGGCTAGGCAAAGAAAGGCAATGGAAAAAAAATTCCAGGAAATGCAAGGATATTCTAGTCAAGGCAAGGAAAGGCAAGGAAATTCTAGGCAAGGCAAGGGAAGGCAAGGCAAGGCAAGCCCAGCCAGACAAGGCAAATTCAGGCACATCAGTTCCAGACAAGGAAAGGCAAGGCAAGGCAATTCAAGGCTACACAATTGCAGGAAAGGTAATTCCAGGCAAGGCAAGGCAAGATAAGGCTATTCCAAGCAAGGCAATTCCACGTAAGGGAAGGCAGGACAATTCCAGGAAAGGCATACCGAGGCAAGGCAAGGCAAAGGAATTCAAGGCTAGGCAATTCCAGGTCAGGAAATTCAAGGCAATTCCAGGCAAGGAAAGATAAGACAAGGCAAGTCATGGAAATTTCAGAAGAGGCAAATTCTAGCAAGGCAAGGCAGGGAAATTTTAGGCAAGGCAAGGCAAGGTAGGCCAATTACAGGCAGGGCAATTTCAGACAATGCAAGACAAGACAAGAAAATTTGATGCAAGACAGTTCCAGGCAATGCAAGGCAAGTCAAAGCAAAACAATTCAAGACAGGGCAATTCCAGGCTAGGCAAGAAAATGCAATACAAAAAATTTTCCAGCAAGGCAAAAATATACCAGGAAAGGGAATTTAAGGCAAGGCAAAACAAGGTAAGTCAGGTCAATTCCAGGCAAGGCAATTAAAGGTAAGAAAAGGCAAGGCAAAGCCGGGCAATTCTCGGCAATGCAATTCGAGGCAAGGCAAGGCAGAGAAATTCCAAGCAAGGCAATTTGAAGCAAGGCAAGAGAAATAAGGTCAATTTCAGGAAAGGCAAGGCAAGACAATTCCAGGCAAGGCAAGACAAGACAGGTCATGACAATTCCAGACAAGAACATTCCAGGCAAAGCAAGGAAAGACAATTTCAGGCAGGGAAATTCCAGAAAAGCCAAGGAAAGGTAAGGCAATGCAATTCTAGACAAGGCAATTCCAGGCAAGGCAAGGCAATGCAAGACTAGGCAATTTCAGGCAAGGCAATTAATGTCAATGCAAGGCAAGGCAATAGCTGGAAAGGCAATTCCAGGCAAGGCAAGAAAAAACAAGGCAGGGAAAGATATTTCCAGCAACGCAATTCCAGCTAAGGCAAGGCCAGACAATTCTAAGCAAAGCAATTTCAGTCAAGACAGGGCAAGGCAACGCAAGGCAAGGCAATTCTAGCCAAGGCAATTCCAAGCGAGGAGAGGAAAAACAAGGCAGTTTGAAACAAGGCAATTGCAGTCAAGGCAAGGAAAGACAAGGCAATTCCACACAAGCGTATTCCAGAGAAGGTAAGGCATGGCAATTCCAGGCAAGGAAGAGCAAGGCAATTTCAGGCAAGGCAATTCTAGTCAAGGCAAGGAAAGGCAATGCAAGTCAAGGCAATTCCAGGCAAGGCAATTCCAGGCGAGGAAAGGCAAGGCAAGGCAATTCGAAGCAAGGCAATTCCAGGCAAGGCAAGGCAATTCTAGGCAAGACAATTGCAGGAAAGGCAATTCCAGGCAAGAGAACGCAAGACAAGGCAAAAAAAGGCAATTCTTGGCAAGGCAATTTTAGGTAAGGCAAAGCGAGGCTATTCCTCGGGAGGAAACTACAGGAAATGAAAGGCAGAGCAATTGCAGGCCATGCAATTGCCAAAAGGCAATTTCAGTAAAATTAAGGCAAGAGAAGGCAGGGAAAGGCAATCCCAGGGAAGGCAACTCCAGACAAGGAAAGGGAAGGCAATTCCAGGCAAGGCAAATGCAGGCAAGGGAAGAAAACGCAGGGCAAGGCAATTCCAATCAAGGAAAGGCAAAACAATGCTATTTCAGGCAAGACAATTCCAGTCAAAGCAAGGCAAGGCACAATAATTCCGGGTAAAAAAATCTTAGGCAAGTCAAGGAAAGGCAAGGCAAGGTAAGCCAAAACATTCCCGGCAAACAATTTCATGCAAGACAAGGATATGCAATGCAAAGCAATTACAGCCATGAAAATTCCAGGCAATGCAAGGCAAAGCAAGACAAGGAAAAGCAATTCTAAGCAAGGGAATCCCAGACAAGTCAGGGCAAGGTTATTTAGGGTAATTCCAGGCAAGTCCCTTTTAAACAAGGAAAGCCAATGCAAGGCAATTTCAGGAAAGTCAATTTTAGGCACGGTAAGCCATGGCAATTTTGGGAAAGGCAAGGCAATTCAGGGCAATTCCAGGCAGGACAATTCCAGGTAGGGCAATTTTTAGTAAGGCAAGGCAAGGCAGGGAAATTCCAGAAAAAGCAAAGTACAACAGGGCAAAGGAATTCCAGGCAAGCAATTCCAGGCAAGGCAAGGCAAGGCTAGTCAAGGCAATTCCAGACAGGGCAAATCCAGGCTAGGCCAGACAAGTCAATACAAAAAAATTTCCAGCAAGGCATGTAAATTCCAAGAAAGGCAGTTTTAGGCAAGGAAAGGCAAGGCAATTCCAGGCAAGACAATTTTAGGTAAGACAAGGGGAGGCAAATCCAGGGAAAGCAAGTCTATGAAATGCAAGGCAGGGAAATTCCAGGCAAGGCAATTCGAGGCAAGGGAAGGCAGAAAAATTCCAAGCAAGACAATTCTATACAAGGCAATGCAAGGTAAAAAAGGGCAATTCTAGGCAAAGCGATTGCAAGCCAGGCAATGCAAGGCAAGACAAGGCAATGCAAGGCAAGACAAGACAATGCAAGGAAATTCCAGACAAGGAAATTCCAGGCAAGGCAAGGCAAGGCAAAGTAAGGCAAGGCAATGCAATTCTAGGCAAGGTAATTTCAGGCAAGGGAATTCCTGGCAATACAAGGCAGGCAATTCTAGGCAAGGCAATTGGCAGAAAGGCAATTCCAGGCAAGGCAAGGCAAGACAAGGCAGGGAAAGGTATTTCCAGGCAATGCAATTATGGCAAAGGCAAGGCAAGACAATTCCAGACAAGGAAATTCTAGTCAAGGCGTAGAAAGGCAATGCAAGTCAAGACAATTTTAGGCAAGACAATTCCAGACGAGGAAAGGCAAGGCAAGGCAATTCCAGTCAAGGCAAGGCAAGACAAGACAATTCTATGCAAGGCTATTCCAGGGAACTTAAGGCAGGGCATTCCTGGCAAGGAAAAGCAAGGCAATGCAAGGCAATTCCAGGCAAGGCAATTTTAGGTAAGGCAAGGCAATTCCAGGGAAGGCAATTCCATGCAATGCAAGGCAGCACAATTTCAGGCAAGGAAATTGCCCGAACAGCAATACCAGAAAAATTATAGCAAGAGAAGGCAGGGATACGCAATCACAGGCAAGGCAAGTCCAGGAAAAGCAAGGCAAGGCACATCCAGGGAAGAAAAATCCAGATAAGGGAAGGGAAGAAAATTCCAGGTAAGGCGATTTCAGGCAAGGCAAGAAAACTCCGGATAAGGCAATTCCAATCAAGGCAAGGTAAGAAAAGGCTCTTTCAGGCAAGGTAATTCCAGGCAATGCAAGGCAAGACAAAGCAAAAAAAATTTAGGTAAGGAAATTCCAGGCAAGGCAAGGAAAGGTAAGGGAAGTCAAGGACATTCCAGGCAAGGCAACTTCAGGCAAGTCAAGGCAATGCAATGCAAGGCAATTCCAAGCAAGGAAATTCCAGGCAAAAAAGGCAAGGCAAGGCAAGGCAAGGCTGGGCAATTCTAAGCAAGGCAGGGCAAAAGTATGTAGGGCAATTCCAGGCAAGGCTCTTTTACGCAAGGCAAGGGAATGCAAGGCAATTTTGGGAAAGTCAATTTTGGGCACATCAAGCAAGAAAAGGCAAGGCAATTCCAGGAAAGGCAAGGCAAGGCAGGGCAATTTCAGGCAGAACAATTCCAAACAAGGCAACGCAAGGCAAGGAAATTCTAGGCAACACAATTACAGACAAGGCAAGACAAGTCAAGGCAAGGCAAGGCAATTCCAGACAGGGCAATTCCAGGCTAGGCAAGGCAAGCCAATTCCGGGCAAGACCATTCCGGGCAAGACCGTTCCAGGCAAGACATAGCCAGGGAAGGCAGAGAAATTGTAGGCAAGGCAATTCCAGGCAAGGCAAAACAAGGCAAGGCAGGCCAATTCCAGACAAGGTAATTGGATGTAAAGAAAGGAAAGGCAAAGCAGGGCAATTCCAGGTAAGGCAAATTCCAGATAAGAAAAGGCATGGCAAGGCAAGGCAAGGCAATTCTAGGCAAGGGAATTCTATGCGAAGCAAGGCCAGGCAAGGCAATCCCAGACAGGGCAATTCCAGGCTAGGAAAGGCAAGGCAATGCAAGAAAATTTTCAGCAAGGCATGGAAAGTCCAAGCAAGGAAATGTCAGGCAAAGCAAGGCAAGGCAAGGCAATTCCAGGCAAGGCAATGCAAGTCAAGACAAAGCCAGGCAAGGCAGGGCAATTCTAGGCAAGGCAATTCCAGGCAAGGCAACGCAGGGCAATTCCAGGCATGGAAATTCCAGGCAAGGGAAAATAAGGCAAGGCAGGCCAATTCCAGGAAAGGGAATTTTAGGTAAGGAAAGCAAGGCCTAGCAGGGAAATTCCAGGTGAAGAAATTCGAGGTAAGGAAAGGCAGGGAAATTCCAAGCCAGGCAATTTGAAGCAAAGCCAAAAAAGGTAAAAAAAAATGGCAATTTTAGGCAAGGCGATTTTAGGCAAGGCAAGGCAAGGCAATGAAAGGCTAGACAACTCCAGACAAAATTATTTCAGGTGAGGCAAGAAAAGGCAATTCCAGGCAAGGCAAGGTAAGGGAAAGCAATGCAATTAGGCAATTCCACATAAGTCTATTCCAGGGAAGGCCATGCAGAGAAATTCCAGGCAAGGCAATTCGAGGCAATTCCAGGCAAGGCAATTCCAGACAAGGCAAGGTAGAGTAAAACAATGCAATTCTAGGCAAGGGAATTTCAGGCAAGGCAAGGCAAAACAAGGTGATACCAGGCAAGGCAAGGCAAGGCAATTCCAGGCAGGGCAATTTCAGACAATTAAAAATAAGGCAATTCTTAGCAAGACAATTCCAGGCAAGTCAAGGCAAGCAAAGGTAAGGTAATTCCAAACACGGAAATTCCAGGATAGGCAAGTCAAGGCAATGAAAAAAAACTCCTGGCAAGGCAAGAAAATTTTAGGCATGGCAATTTCAGGTAAGGCAAGGCATGGAAATTCCAGGCAAGGGCATTCCAGGGAAGAAAAAACGAGGCAAGACAGGCCAATTCCAAGCAAGGTAATTTGAGGTGAGAAAAGGCAAGGCAAAGCAGGGCAATTCCAGGCAAGGCAATTCGAGGCAAATCAAGGCTGGAAAATTTTAAACAAGACAATTTGAGGCAAGGCAAGTCAGAAAAGGGCAATTCCAGGCAAGGTGATTTCAGGCAAGGCAAGGCAAGGCAATTCCAGGCAAGGCAAGACAAGACAAGGTAAGGCAATTATGGACAAGGTAATTCCAGGCAAGGCAAGGCAAGACAAGGCAGGTAAAGTTGTTTTCAGGCAACGCAATTCAAGCTAAGGCAATACAAGACAATTCCAGGCAATGCAATTCCAGTCAAGAAAAAGCAAGTCAACGCAAGGCAAGGCAATTTTAGGCAAAACAATTCCAGGCGAGGAAAGCAAGGCAAGGCAATTCCTGTCAAGGCAAAGCAAGACCAGGCAATTCCATGCAAGGCTATTCCAAAGAAGGCAAGGCAGGGCAATTCCAGGCAAGGAAAAGCAAGACAATGCAAGGAAATTCCAGGCAAGGCAATTCCAGGTAAGGCAAGGCAAGACAATTCCAGTCGAGGCAATTCCAGGCAAGGCAATTGTAGGCAAGCCAAGCCAAGGTAAGACAAGGCAATGACAGGCAAGGCAATTCAAGGCAAGGCAAGGCAAGGCAAGGCAAAGAAAGGCAAGGAAAGGCAAGACAAGGCAATGACAGGCTAGACGATTCCAGGCAAGGCAGGGTAAGTGTATATAGGGCAATTCCAGGCAAGGCTCTTCTGGGAAAGGCAATGCAACGCAAGGTAATTTTAGCAATTTCAATTTTAGGCAAGGCAAAGCAAGGAGAGTCAATTCAAGGCATGGCAAGACAAGGAAATTTCAGGCTAGGCAATTTCAGGCAGAGCAAGGCAACACAATGCAAAGCAAGACAATTCCAGGCTAGAAAATTTCAGGCTAGACAATTCCAGGCAAGACCATTCCAGGCAAGACACTCTTATGCAAGGAAAGGCAAGGCAATACAAGGCAATGCTGGTAAAGTCAATTCCAGTCAAAGAAAGGCAAGGTGTTGGAATTCCACGCAGGGAAATCTCAGGGAAGATAATGCAAGGCAGGTCAGCTTTGGGCAAGACAAGTCAAGGCAATTATAAGAAAGGAAATTCCAAGCAAGGCAAAGCAAGCCAAAACAAAACAATTACAGGCAGGGCAATTCCAGACTATGCAAACAAAGGAAACAATTTTCAGGCAAGAAAAGGCAATTCCAGGGAAGGAAAAAAAAAAGGAAAGGAAAGGAAAGGCAAAAAGTCAAGACAAGGAAAGGAAAGGCAATTCCAGGAAAGGCAACTCTATGCAAGGCAATTCTAGGAAAGGCAAGGCTAGGCAAGACAAGGCAGTTATTGGGAAGGCAAGAAAATTCCAGACTTGGCAATTGCTGGACAGGCAATTCCATGCAACACAAGGCAAGACAGGACAATTCCAGGCAAGGCAATTCCACCTAAGGCAAGGAAGGGCTATTCCAGGAAAGGGAAATCCAAGGAAGGCAATGTAAGGCAATTCCAGGCAAGGCAACTCCAGGCAAGGCAAGACAAGGCAATTACAGGCTAGGCAATTACAGGCAAGGCAAGGTAAAACAAGGAAATTCCAGGAAAGGCAATTCCAGGCAAGGCAAGGAAAGGAAAGAAAAAGAAAGTCAAGACAAGTCAATACAAGGAAAATCCATGCAGGGCAGTTCCAGGCAAGGCAAGGCAATTTAAGGCTAGAAAATTGCAGGAAAGGCAATCCCAGGCAAGACAAGTCAAGAAAAGGCAGAGAAAGGCAATTCCAAGAAAGGTAATTATAGCTTAGGTAAGATAAGGCAATTCCAGAAAGACAACTCCAAGAAAGGCAAGGCAGGGCAAATCCAGGCAAGGCAATTGCTGGAAAGGCAACTTCAGGAAGATTAAGGCAGGAGAAGGTAGGGAAAGGCAATCCCAGACAAGGCCATTCCAGATAAGCCAAGGCCATGCAATTCCAGGCAAGGGAAGAAAACTCAGGGCCAGGCAATTCCAATCAAGGCAAGGCAATATAATTCTATTTTAGGCAAGGCAATGTTAGGCAATGCAAGGCAAGGCAAGGCAAAAAAATTTCAGGTAAGGAAATTCCAGGCAAGGCAAGCAAAGGAAAGGCAAGGGAAGGATATTCCAGGCAAGGTCGTTTCAGGCAGGGAAAAGGAATGAAATGCAAGGCAATTCCAAGCAAGGCAAGGCAAGGCAGGGCAATTCTAAGCAAGGTAATTCCAGACAAGGCAGGGCAAATGTATGTAGGGAAATTCCAGGCATGGCTCTTTAGGCAAGGCAAGGCAAAGCAAGGCAATTTCAGGAAAGTCAACTTTAGGCACAGCAAGGCAAGGCAAGGCAATGTAAGTTCAGGCTAGGCAATTCTAGTCAAGACAATTCCAGGCAAGGCAATCCCATGCAAGGAAATGCAAGGCAATGCAAAGCAATTCTGGGAAAGTCAATTCCAGTCAAGGAAGGGCAAGGCTATTCCAGGCAAGGAAAGGCAAGGCAGGGCAATTCCAGGCACGGAAATTTCAGACAAGGTAATACAAGGCAGGTCAGTTCTGGGCAAGACAAGGCAAAGCATTTATAGGCAAGGCAATTCCAGGCAACGCAAGGCAAGCCAAGGCAAAACCATTCCAGGCAGGGCAATTCCAGGCTAGGCAAAGAAAGGCAAAGCAAAAAGAATTTCTAGCAAGTCAAGGCAACACCAGGCAAAACAAGAAAACGCAAGGCAAAGAAAGTCAAGTCAAAGAAAGACAAGGTAATTCCAGGCAAGGCAATTCTAGGCAAAGCAATGCAAGGAAAGGCAAGAGAAGGCAAGACAAGGAAAGAAAAGGCAAACGAAGACAAGGCAGTTCCAGACAAGGCAATTCTAGGCAAAGCAATGCAAGGAAAGGCAAGAGAAGGCAAGACAAGGAAAGAAAAGGCAAACGAAGACAAGGCAGTTCCAGGCAAGGCAAGTCAAGGCAAAAACAGGCAAGAAAATTCCAGGCTAGGCAATTGCAGGAAAGGCAATTTCAGGCAAAGTAAAGCAAGACAAGGCAATTACAGGCAAGGCAATTGAAAGTAAGGCAAGGCAGGTCAATTCCAGCAAAGGCAAATCCAGAAAAGACAAGGCAAGGCAAGGCAAGGAAATTCCAGGAAATGCAATTCTAGGCAATGCAAGGAAAGGCAAGGCAAGTGAAGACAAGGTAAGGCAAGGAAAGGCAATTCCAGTCAAGAAAATTTATGGCAAGGCAAGTCGATGAAAGGCAATTCCAGTCAAGAAAATTTATGGCAAGGCAAGTCAATGCAAGGCAATACCAGGCAAGTAAATTCCAGGCAATGCTAGGCAACGAAATTGCAGGCAAGGCAAATCCACGCAAGGAAAAGCAAGACAAGGAAATTGCAGGCAAGGTAGGGCAATTCCAGGCAAGGAAAGCAAGGCAAGGCAAGGCAATGCAATGCAATGCAAGGCAATTCCAAGCAACTTAATTTCAGGCAAGGCAAAGCAAGGCAAACCAGGCAAAGCAATTCTAGGCTAGGCAAGGCAAGGCATGGGAATGCAGCGCAATTCTAGGCAAGGTAATCCCAGGCAAGGCAGGGCAAGGCAATGTAGGGCAATTCTAGGCAAGGCTTTCTTAGGAAAGGCAAGGCAACGCAAGGCAATTTCAGGACAGTCAATTTTAGGCACGGCAAAACAACGCAAGGCAAGGCAAGGCAAAAAGATACAATTCCAGGCAAGGCAATTCTAATCAAGGCAAGGCAAGGCAATTCCAGGCTAGGCAATGCCAGGTAAGGCAAGGCAAACCAACCCAAGGCAAGGCAAGGCAATTCCAAGCAAGACAATTCCAGGAATCGCAATTCCAAGCAAAATAAGACAAGGCAATGGAAGGCAATGGTGGGAAAGTCAATTCCAGACAACAAAAGGTAAGGCAAACCCAGGCAAGGCAAGGCAAAGATATTCCAGGCAAGGAAATTGCAGGATAGGCAATTCCAGGCAAGGCGATTAATGGCAATGAAAGGCAAGGCTATACCAGGCAAGGCAAGGGAAGACAAGGCAAGGCAATTCCAGACACGGGAATTACAGGCAAGGCAAGGAAAGGCAATTCGAGGCAAAGCAATTCTAGGGAAGGCAAGTTAAAACAAGGGAATGCCATCTAGGCAAGGAAATTTCAGACAAGGCAAGGCAATGTAAAGCAAGAAAATTCCAGTCAAGGCAATTCCAGGCAAGGCAAATCTAGGCGAGGCAAGGCAAGGCAAGGCAAGACAAGGCAAGGCAAGGCAAGGCAAGATAAGGCAAGGCAAGGCAAGGCAAGGCAACTCCAATCAATGCAAGGCAAGACAAGGCAATTCCAGGCAAGGCTATCCCAGGGAAGCCAAGGCAGGGCGATTTCAGGCAAGGAAAAGCAATGCAAGGCAAAACAATGCTATGCAAGGCAATTCCAAGCAAGGAAATTTCAGGAAAAGCAAGGCAAGACAATTCCAGGAAAGGCAATTTTAGGCTAGGAAAGGCAAGGCAATGTAGAACAAATTCAGGTAAGGCTCTTTTAGGCAAGGCAAGGCAACCCAAGGCAATTTCAGAAAAGTCATTTCTAGTCACTGCAAGGCAAGGCAAGGAGAGTCAATACCAGGCAAGGCAAGGAAAGGCCAGGCAATTTCAGACTAGGCAATTCCAGGCAATGCAAGTAAGGCAAGGCAATTCTAGACAAGGCAATTCCAGGCAAGACAACTCTAGGCATAACAGGGCAAGGTAAGGTAAGGCAAGGCAAGGCAAGGCAATGACAGGCAAGGCAATTTCAGGGAAGGCAACGTAAGGGGAAGAAAGGCAAGGCAATGCAATTCTAGAAAATGCAATTACAGGAAAGGGAATTTCAGGCAAAGCAAGGCAAGACAAGGCAAAGAAAGGCAATTCCAGGAAGGGCAATTTTAGGTTAGGAAAGACAAGGCAATTCCAGGGAAGGAAACTCCAGGCAATGCAAAGCAGGGCAATTCCAGGCAAGGTAATTGCCGGAAAGGCAATTCTAGGAAAATTAAGGCAAGAGAAGGCAGGGAAAGGGAATTCCAGTCAAAATTTCCCGGTAAGCCAAGGGAAGGCATTTTCAGGGAAGGCAACGGCAGGCAAGGCAAGGCAAGGCAATTCCAGACAAGGCAATACAATGCAGGGCAAGGCAATTCCCATCAAGGCAAGGAAAGGCAAGTCTATTCCAGGCAAGGCAATTCCAGGCAATGCAAGGCAAGGCAAAACAAAAAAATTTTAGGTAAGGAAATCCCAGGCAAGGCAAAGAAAGGTAAGGCAAGGGAAAGACATTCCAGGCAAGACAATTTAAGGCAAAGCAAGACAAGGAAAGGCAAGTCAAGGCAGGGCAATGCTAAGCAAGGCAATTCCAGGCAAGGCAGGTGAAGTGTATGTAGAGAAATTCCAGGCAAGACTCTTTTAGTCAAGGCAAGGCAAAGCAAGGCAATTTCAGGGAAGTCAGTTTTAGGCACAGCACGGCAAGGCAAGGCAACGAAATTCCAGGAAAGGCAAGGCAAGGCAGGGAAATTCCAGGCAGAGCAATTTCAGGCAAGGAAAGGCAAAACAGAACCATTCCAGGCAAAGCATTTTCTGACAAGGCAAGGCAAGGTAATTCGAGGCAAGACAAGGCAAAGCAATTCCAGACAAGGCAGTTCCAGGCTGGGAAAGGCAAGGCAATTCCAGACAAGGTATTTCCAGGCAAGGCAATGAATGGCAATTCGAGGCAATGAAATTCAAATCAAGGCAAGGTAATGCAATTCGAGGCAAGGCAAGGCAAGGTAAGACAAGGCAGGGGAAAACAATTCCAGGCAAGGCAATACCAGCTAAGGCAAGGCAAGGCAATTCCAGCCAAGGCAATTCCAGTTGAGGCAAGTTAAGGAAACGCAAGTCAAGGCAATTCTAGGCCAGGTAAATCCAGTCGAGGAAATGCAAGGCAAGGCAATTCGAAACAAGGCAACTCCATTATAGGCAAGGCAAGACAAGGCAAGTACAGGCAAGGCTATTTTGGGGAAGACAAGGCAGGGCAATTCCAGGCAAGGAAAAGCAAGGCAAGGCAAGGCAATGCAATGCAAGGCAATTCCAAGCATAAAAATTTCAGGCAAGGCAAGGCACAACAAACCAGGCAAGGCAATTACAGAGAAGGCAAGGCAAGGCAAAGCAAGTTCAGCCTAGGCAACTCCAGGCAACGCAAAGCAACGCAAGGCAAGGCAAGGCAAGGCAATTCAAGGCAAGGCAATACCATGCAAGAAAAAAAGGCAATGCCAGGAAATTCCAAGCAAGACAATTCCAGGCAAGGCAATAACATCCAAAAAAAGAAAAGCAAATGCCAGGCAGTTCTGGAAAAGTCCATTCCAGGCAAGAAAAGGCAAGGCAATTCCAACTAAGGAAAGGCGAGGCAAGGCAATTCCAGTCAAGAAAATTTTTGGCAAGGCAAGTCAATGCAAGGCAATACCAGGCAAGTAAATTCCAGGCTATGCTAGGCAAGGAAATAGTAGGCAAGGCAAATCCAGGCAAGGCAAGGCAAAGTAACGCAGGGCAATTCCAGGCAAAGAAAAGCAAGGCAAGGCAAGGCAATGCAATGCAATGCAATTCCAAGCAACCAAATTCCAGGCAAGGCAAGGCACAACAAACCAGGCACAGCAATTCTAGACTAGGCAAGGTAAGGCAAGAGAATGTAGTGCAATTCTAGGCAAAGCAATTCCAGGCAAGGCAGGGCAAGGCAATGAAGGGCAATGCTAGGCAAAAGTTTTTTAGGCAAGGTAAGGCAACCCAAGACAATTTCAGAAAAGTTAACTTTAGGCACAGCAAGGCAATGCAAGGCAAGACACGGTAAGGCAAAGCAAAAAGATGCAATTCCAGGCAAGGCAAGGCAAGGCAATTCCAGGCTAGGCAGTACCAAGCAAGGCAACCCAAGGCAAGTCAAGGCAAGTCCAGGTAAGACAATTCCAGGCAAGGCAATACCATGCAAAAAAGGCAAGGCAATGCAAGGCAATTGCGGGAGTCAATTCCAGGCAAGGAAAGGCAAGGTAAATCCAGGAAAGACTAGAAAAGGCAAGGCAAGGCAATTCCAGACAAGGTAATTCCAGGCAAGGCAAGAAAAGGAAACTCGAGGCAAGGCAATTCCAGGGAAGGCAAGGTAAGGCAAAGCAATGCAATTCTAGGCAAGGCAATTCCAGGCAAGGCAAGACAATGTAAGGCAAGGCAATCCAGTCAAGGCAATTTTTGGCAATTCCAGGCAGGGCAATTCCAGACAATGCAATTATAGGCTAGGCAAGGAAAGGCAAGAAAAGGCAACTCCAGCCAACGCACGGCAAGACAAGAAAACTCCAGGCAAGGCTATTCCAGGGAAGGCAAGGCAGGGCAATTCCATGCAAGGAAAGGCAAGGCAAGGCAACGCAATGCAATGCAAGGCAATTCCAAGCAGGAAAATTCCAGGCAAAGCAAGGCAAGGCTATTCCAGGCAAGACAATTCTAGGCTAGGCAAAGCAAGACAGTGTAAAGCAAACCCAGGCAAGACTCTTTTAGGCAAGGTAAGGCAAAGCAAGGCAATTTCAGGAAAGTCAATTTTAGTCACGACATGGCAAGGCATGGCAAAGTAAGGAGAGTCAATTCCAGGCAAGTTAATTCCAGGCAAGACAAGGCAAGGGAAGGCAATTTCAGGCAAGGCAATTCCAGGCAATGCAAGGCAATTCTAGGCAAGGCAAGGCAAGGCGGTGCCATTTCAGACAGGGAAATTTCAGGCAAGGTAATGCAAGGCAGGTCAGATTTGGGCAAGACGAGGCAAAACAATTATAGCAAAGGCAATTCCAGGCAAGGCAAGCCAAGGTAAAACACTCCCAGGCAGGGCAACTCCAGGCTTGGCAAATAAAGGCAATGCAAAAAATTAGGCAAGGCGAGGCAATACCAGGCAAGTCAAGGAAGGGCAAGGCAAAGAAAGGCAAAACAAGGAAAGGCAAGGCTAATTTTGGCAAGGCAATTCCAGGCAAGGAATTCTAGGGAAGGCAAGGACAGGCAAGGAAAGGCAAGGCAAGACAAGGGAGGACAAAGCAAATCCACACAAGGCAGTTCCTGGCAAGGCAAGGCAAGCCAAGGCAAGGAAATTTCAGACAGGGCAATTCCAGGGTAGGCAAGGCAATGAAATCCAAGAAAATTTCCAGCAAGGCATGAACATTTCAAACAAGGCAATTTCAGGAAAAGCAATGCAAAGCAATTTCCGGCAAGGCAAAGCCAGGCAAGGTAGGGCAATTTTAGGCAAGACAATTCCAGGCAAAGCAAGGCATGGCAATTACAGGCAAGGCAAAACAAAACAAGGCAGGCCAATTACAGTCAAGGTAATTCGAGGTAACAAAAGGCAAGGCAAAGCAAGACAATTCCAGGCAAAGCAATTCGAGGCAAGGCAAGGCAGAGAAATTGCAAGCAAGGCAATTCGAAGCAAGGCAAGGAAAGGAAAAAAACAATTCCTGACAAGGTGATTTCAGACAAGGCAAGTCAAGGCATTTAAAGGCGAGACAACTCAAGACAAGGCAAGGAAAGTCAATTTCAGGGAAGGCAAGGTAAGGTAAAGCAATGCAATTCTAGGCAAGGCAATTCCAGGCAAGGAAAGGCATGGCAAGGCAAAACAAGGCAATCCAAGGCAAGACAGGGCAATTTCAGGCAGGGCAATTTTAGGCAAGAAAAGGCAATGCCAGGCAATTCCAGGCAGGGCATTTTTCAAATGAGAAAAGAAAAGGCAGTTCTAGGCAAGGCAATTCCAGGCAAGACAATTGCCAGAAAGGCATTTCCAGCAAAGGCAAGGAAAGACAAGGCAGAAAAAGATTTATCCAGGCAAGTCAATTCCAGGCGAGGAAAGGCAATGTAAGCCAACTTGAAGAAAGGCAATTCCAGTCAAGGTAAGACAAGACGAGGTATTCCATGCAGGGCTATTCCTGGCAAGGCAAGGCAGTGCAATTCCAGGCATGGAAAAGCAAGGCAATGCAAGGCAATTTCAGGCAAAGCAATTCCAGGTAAGACAAGGCAAGACAATTCCAGGCAAGGCAATTCCAGGCCAGGCAATTCTAGGCAAAGCAAGGCAAGGCAAGGCGAGTCAATGCAAGGCAAAACAAGGCAAGACAAGGCAATGTCAGGCAAGGTAATTCCAGGCAAGGCAAGGCAAGGCAAGGGAAGGCAAGGCAAGGCAATGCAATGCAATTCTTGGCAAGGCAATTGCAGGACAGTAAATTCCAGGCAACGCAAGGCACAACAAGGCAGAGAAAGGCAGTTCCAGGAAAGTCAATTTTAGGTAAGGCAAGGCAAGGCAATTCCAGGGAAGGCAACTCCAGGAAATGTAAGGAAGGGCAATTCCAGACAAGCCATTTGCCATAAAAGGAATTCTAGAAAAATAAAGGCAACAGAAGTCTGCGAAAGGCAATCCCAGGCAACGCAATTTCAGTTATGTCAAGCCAAGGCAAATACAGAAAAGGCAACTCCAGACAAGGTAAGGCAAGTCAGTTTCAGGCAATGCAATTCCAGGTAATGCAAGACCATGCAAGGCAAGGCAATTCCAACCAATGCAAGGCTATTCCAGGAAAGGCAATTCCAGGCAATGTAAGGGAAGGCAAGGCAAGGCAAAACAATTTCAGGTACGGAAATTCCAGGCAAGGGATGGCAAGTCAAGGATCGGCAATTCTAAGCAACACAATTCCAGGCAAGGCACGGCAAGGGCATATAGGGCAATTCCAGGCACAGCTCATTTAGGCAAGGCAAGGCAGTGCAAAGCAATTTCAGGAAAGTCAATTTTTGGCACTGGAAGGCAAGGCAAGGCAAGTCAATTCCAGGAAAGGCAAAACAAGGCATGGCAAGTTCAGGCAGGGAAACTTCAGGTAAAGCAAGGCAGGGCAGGGCAATTCCAGGCAGGGTAATTCCAGACAAGGCAAGGAAAGCCAAGGCATTTATATGCACGGCAATTTCAGGCAAGGCAAGGCAAGCCAAGGCAAGCCAATTCCAAATAGGACAATTCCAGGCTAGCCAAGACAAGGCAATGCAAGAAAATTTCAAACAAGGCGTGGAAATACAAAGCAAGGAAATTTCAGGCAAGGCAAGGCAATTTCAGGCAAGGCAAGGTTAGGCAATTGAGGTAAGGTAATTCAAGTCAAGGCAAGGTAAGGCAAGGCAATGCAATTCTAGGCGAAGCAATTCCAGGCAAGGCAATTTTTGGCAATGCAAGGTAGGGCAATTGCAGGCAAGAAAATTGCCAGAAAGAAAATTCCAGGCAAGGAAAGGGAAAACAAGGCAAGAAAAGGCAATTTGAGACAACGCAATTCTAGCTAAGGCAAGGCAAAGCAACTCCAGGCAAGGCAATTCCAGTCAAGGCAAACTAAGGCAACACAAAGCAAGACAATTCAAGGCAAGGCAATTCCAGACGAGGAAAGGCAAAGCAAAAAAATTCGAAACAAGAAAACTACAGTCAAGGCAAAGCAAGACAAGGCAATTCCATGCAAGACTATTCCAGCAAAGGCAAGGCAGGGCAATTACAGGCAAGAAAAAGCAAGGCAAGGCAAGGCAGTGCAACGCAAGGCAATTTAAAGCAAGGAAATTTCAGGCAAGGCAAGGCAAACCAGGCAAGGCAATTCTAGGCTAGGAAAAACAAGGCAAGAGAAGGCAGCGCAATTCTAGGCAAGGCTGGGAAGGGCAATGTAGGGCAATTATAGGCAAGGCTCTATTAGGCAAAAGAAGGCAATACAAGGCAATTTCAGGAAAGACAATATTAGGCATGGCAAGGCAAAGAAAGGCAAGGCAAGGCAAGGCAAAAAGTGACAATTCCAGGAAAGGCAATTCCAGGGTAGGCAATACCAGGCAAGGCCAAAAAAGACAGCCCAAGGCTAGGCAAAACAATTCCAGGCAAGACAATTTCAGGCAAGGCAATCCCATGCAAGAAAAGTCAAGGCAATGCAAGGCAATTGCGGGAAAGCCATTCCCAGGCAAGAAAAGAAAAGGCAAATCTAGGCAAGGCAGAGAAAGGCAATTTCAAGCAAGGTAATTGCAGGAAAGGCAATTCCAGGCAAGGCGACTTCAGGCAAGGCAATACAAGGCAATTCCAGGCAAGATAAGGCAAGGCAATTCCTGACAAGGTAATTCCAGGCCAGGCAAAGAGAGGCAATTCGAGGCAAGGCAATTCCAGGGAAGGCAAGCTAAGGCAAGGCAATGTATTTCTAGGCAAGGCAACTTTAGGCAAGGCAATTCCAGTCAAGGCAATTCCAGGCGAGGAAAGCCAACGCAAGGCCATTCGAAACAAGGCAACTCCATTCAAGGCAAAGCAAACAAGGCAAGTACAGGCAAGACTATGACGTGGAAGGCAAGGCAGTGCAATTACAGGCAAGGAAAAGCAAGGCAAGGAAAGGAAATGCAATGCAAGGCAATTCCAGGCAAGTAGATGAAAGGCAATTCCAAGCAAGGAAATTCCAGGCACGTAAATGAAAGGCAATTCCAGGTAGGGCAATTCTAGTCTATGCACGGCAAGACATGGGAAGGCAGTGCAATTCTAGGCAAGGCAATTCCAGGCAAGACAGGGCAAGGCAATTTAGGGCAATTCCAGGCAAGGCTCTTTTAGGCAGGGCAAGGCAAGGCAATTTCAGAAAAGTCAATTTTAGGCACTGCAAGGCAAGGCAAGGTAAGGAGAGTCAATTTCAGGCTAGGCAACTTTGGGAAAGGCAATGCAAGTCAATTTAAGGCGAGGCAATTGCAGGCAACACAAGGCAATGCAAGGCAAGCTAAGGCAATTCTAGGCAAGACAATTCCAGGCAAGGCAATCCCATGAAAGGAAAGGAAAGGCAACGCAAGGCAATTCAGGGAAAGTCAATTCCAGGCAAGGCAAGAAAAGATAATCCTAGGCTAGGCAAGGGAAGGCAGTGCAACTCCAGGCAGGGAAATTTCAGGCAAGGTAATGCAGGGCAGGTCAGTTCCAGGCAAATCAAGGCAAGGCAATTATAGGCAAGGCAATCCCAGGAAAGGAAAGGCAAGCCAAGGCAAAACAAATCCAGGCAGAGTAATTACAGGCTAGGAAAAGCAAGGCAATCTAACAAAATTTCAGGCAAGGCAAGGCAATACCAGGCAAGGCATTGAAAGTCAAGGCCAGGAAAGGCAAGGCAATTCCAGGCAAGACAATTCCAGGCAAGGCAGTTCTAGGCAAGGGAAGGCAAATAAAGGCAAGGAAAGGCAAGACAAGGCAAGACGAGGCATATTTCGCCAAGGCAGTTCCAGACAAGGCATGGCAAGGCAAGGCAAGGGAATTCCAGGCTAGGCAATTGCAGAAAATGCAATTCCAGGCAATGCAAGGCAAGGCAAGACAAGGCAATTCCATGTAAGGCAAGGCACGACAATTCAAGGAAGGGCAAATCCATTCAAGGCAAGTCAAGGAAAGGCAATTCCAGGCAAGGCAAGTCAAGGCAATTCCAGGCAAGGCAAGGCAAAGCAATTCCAAAAAGGCAATTCCAGGCAAGGCCGGGAATGTCAAGGCAATTCCAGGTGAGGCAAGACAAAGCAAGGCAAAGAAAGGCAAGGCAATTCCAGGCAAGAAAATTCCTGGCAAGGCAAGACAATGCAAGGCAACTTCAGGCAATTAAATTCCAGGCACGGCTAGGCAAGGAAATTGCAGGCAAGAAAAACGCAAGCAAGGAAAGGGAAGGTATGGCAATTCCATGCATGGCAAGGCAGCGCAGAGCAATTGCAGGCAGGGCAATTTCAGGCAAGGCAAGGCAAAGCAGGGTAATTACAGGCAGGGCAATTAAGGACAATGCAAAAGAAGGCAAGACAATTTTAGGCAAGGCAATTGCAGGCCAGGCAAGGCAAGCCAAAGCAAGGCAATTTCAGACAGGGCAATTTCAGGCTATGCAAGGAAAGACGATGCAAGAAAATTTCCAGCCAGGCAAAAAAATTTCATGCAAGGGAATTCAAGGCAAGGCAAAACAAAGCAAGGCAGGATAATTTCAGGAAAGGCAATTCGAGGTAAGAAAAGTCCAGGCAAAGCAGGGTAATTCCAGGCAAGGCAATTCTAGACAAGGCAAGGCAGGAAAATTCCAAGTAAGGCAATTCGAGGCAAGGCAAGGACAGGAAAAAAAAAGCAATTCCAGGCAAGGCGATTTCAGGAAAGGCAAGACAAGGTAATTTCAGGCAAGAAAAGACAAGTCAAGGCAAGGCAATTCCAGATAAGGAAATTCCAGGCAAGGCAAGAAAAAGCAATTTGAAGAAAGGCAAATGCAGGCAAGGCAAGGTAAGGCAAGGCAAAGCAATTCTAGGCAAGGATATTCAAGGCTACACAAGGCAATTTCAGGCAAAGTAGTTCCTGGCAATGCAAGGCAAGGCAATTCCAGGCAAGGCAATTGCCGGAAAGGCAATTCCAGGCAATGCAAGGCAATACAAGGCAGGGAAAAGTATTTCCAGGCAAGGCAATACCAGCTAAGATCAGGCAATTTCAGGAAAATCGATTTGAAGTTGACTCTTGATTATTTCCCAGGAGTGTATTATTCACTGAGGCCCTGAACGAGTGACCATATGAAATAAACTCACTGAATGATACACACCTGGGGAATAGTCAGAGTCTATGTCATATGGCCACTCAATCAGAGAATTACTGAATTATGCACACCTGGGAAATAGTAAGGATTCTATTTCATATGACCACTGATTGAGAGCCTCATTGAATAATGCACACCCGGACATTAATCAGGAGGCTTTGCTATGAATACTCCTTCACAGCCTCCATGATTAATCCACACCTAGGGAATAATCAGGAGTCTATTACATAGGCCCTCTCATTCAAATCCTCACTGAACAATGCACATCTGTTGGGTACTCAGGAGTCTATTTCTTATGGCCACCCATTCAGCACATCACTGAATGATACACACGTGGGGAATAGGATTCTCTTTAATATGAACACCCATTATGAGCCTCGCTGAATTATGTATGCCTTGAAATCCTGAAGAGTCTATTTCCCATCAAGCCCCTTTCCGATTCTAACAGAAAACTTAACACATGCGGAATTGTAAAGAGTAAATTTCGTAAAGTCCCTTCTTCAGAGCCTCATTCAATAATGTATACCTGGAGAAAAATTTGGATTCTCTTTCATATGACCATTCATTCAGAGCATCAATAAAGAATGCACACCAGTGGAGTGGCCAGGTGTCTGCTTGCTTTGGACACAAATTCAGAACATCAGTGAATAATACACACCTCTGGTATAGTCAGGAGTCTATTTCATAAGGCCTCTCCTTCAGAGGCTGAGTGAATAATACACACCTGGGGAATAGTCAGGAATCTGTTATATATTGCCACTTATCGAAAATGCATTTCCAGAGCCAAATCCAAGAATTTAAGAAATAGCGGTAAATCTCCGCCTGAAACACAAAAGAAACGTATCTGGCAAACTGCACCGTTGTGTGTTCGTTCAACTAAGAGAGTTGAATCTGTGTTTAGATTAGAGTTTGAAGGACGTTCCTTCTATTAGCAGCGTTTTGATATTCCCGAGTGAATTGGAACAAACGCGGTATTGAGAAATATCTGCTTCTAAAACCAAAACGGAGCTACCTAACAGAACGGTCTTCAATGTGTGCATTCAACATACAGAGATAAACTGATGTGTGCTCGCAGAAGTTCGTAAACCCTTTCTGTGAAGAAGCCGAAAACGCATTTCCAGAGCCAAATCCAATCATTTAAGAAATAGCGGTAAATCTCCGTCTGAAACACATAACTAACGTATCTCTCAAAATGCTCCGTTGTGTGTTCGTTCAACTAACAGAGTTGAATCTGTGTTTAGATTCAGAAAGGTTGAAGCACGTTCCTTCTAGGAGCTGCGTTTTGATATTCCTGAGTGAATGGCAGTAAACCCTGCATTGAGAAATATCTGCTTCTAAAACCAAAACGGAGCTACCTAACAGAACGGTCTTCAATGTGTGCATTCAACTTACAGAATTAAACTGATGTGTGCTTGCAGAAGTTTGTAAACCCTTTCTGTGAAGAAGCCGAAAACACGTTTCCAGAGCAAAATCCAAGCATTTAAGCAATAGCGGTAAATCTCCGCCTGAAACACAAAACAAACGAATATAAAAACAGCTCCGTTTTCTGTTCGTTCAGCTAAGAGAGCTGAATCTGTGTTTAGATTCAGAGAGTTTGAAGCACGTTCCTTCTAGGAGCTAAATTTTGATATTCCCAAGTGAATGGCAGTAAACGCTGTATTGAGAAATATCTGCATCTAGAATGAAAATGGAGCTACCTAACAGAGCGGTCTTCAATGTGTGCATTCAACTTACAGAGTAAAACTGATATGTCTTTGCAGAAGTCTGTAAACCCTTTCTGTGAAGAAGCAGAAAACGCAATTCTAGAGCCAAATCCAAGCATTTAAGAAATACCGGTAAATCTCCTTCTGAAACACAAAGGAAATGTATCTGGCAAACTGCTCCATTGTGTGTTCGTTCAACTAAGAGAGTTGAATCTGTGTTTAGATTCAGAGAGTTTGAAGCACGTTCCTTCTAGGAGCTGCGTTTTGATATTCCCGAGTGAATGGCAGTAAACTCTGTATTGAGATATATCTGCTTCTAAAACCAAAACCGAGCTACCTAACAGAAAGGTCTTCTATGTGCGCATTCAACCTACAGAGTTAAACTGATGTGTGTTTTCAGAAGTTTGTAAACCCTTTCTGTGAAGAAGCCAAATACGCATTTCCCGAGCAAAATCCAAGCATTTAAGAAATAGCGGTAAATCTCCATCTAAAACAGAAAAGAAACGGATCTGGCAAACTGCTCCGTTGTGTGATCGTTCATCTAAGAGGGTTCAATCTGTGTTTAGATTCAGAAAGTTTGAAGCACGTTCCTTCTATTAGCTGCGTTTTGATATTCCTGAGTGAATGGGAGTAAACGCTATATTGAGAAATATCTGCTTCTAAAACCAAAACGGAGCTACCTAACAGAACGGTCTTCAATGTGTGCATTCAACTTACAGAGATAAACTGATGTCTGTTTGCAGAAGTTTGTAAACCCTTTCTGCGGAGAAGCCAAAAACGCATTTCCAGAGCCAAATCCAATCATTAAAGAAATAGCGGTAAATCTCCGTCTGAAACAAAATACTGACGTGTCTCTCAAACTGCTCCGTTGCGTGGTCGTTCAACTAAGAGAGTTGAATCTGTGTTTAGATTCACAGAGATTGAAGCGTGTTCCTACTAGGAGCTGCGTTTTGATATTCTTGAGTGAATGGCAGTAAACGCAGCATTGAGAAATATCTGCTTCTAAAACCGATATGGAGCTACATAACAGAACGGTCCTCAATGTGTTCATTCAATTTACAGAGTTAAACTGATGTGTGTTTGCAGAAGTTTGTAAACTTTTTCTGTGAAGAAGCCGAAAACGCATTTCCAGAGCCAAATCCAAGCATTTAATGAATAGCGGTATATGTCCGTCTTAAACACATAACTAACGAATCTCTCAAACTGCTCCGTTGTGTGTTCGTTCAACTAAGAGAGTTGAATCTGTGTTTAGATTCAGAGAGTTTAAAGCAGCTTCCATCTAGGAGCTGCGTTTTGATATTCCTGAGTGAAAGGCAGTAAACGCTGCATTGAGAAATATCTGCTTCTAAAACCAAAACGGAGCTACCAAACAGAACTGTCTTCTATGTGTGCATTCAACTTACAAAGCTAAACTGATGTGTGTTTGCAGAAGTTTGTAAACCTTTTCTGGAAAGAAGCCGAAAACGCATATCCAGAGCCAAATCCAAGAGTATAACACATAGCGGTAAATCTCAGTCTGAAATGCAAAACAAACGTATCTGGCAAACTGGTTTGTTCTGTGTTGGTTCAACTAAGAGAGTTGAATCTGTGTTTAGATTCAGAGTTTGAAGCACGTTCCTTCTAGGAGCTGCGTTTTGATATTGCCGAGTGAATGGCAGGAAACGCTGCATTGAGAAGTATCTGCTTCTAAAACCAAAATGGAGCAACTTAACAGAACGGTCTTCTATGTGTGTGTTCAACTTACAGAGTTAAACGGATGTGTGTTTGCAGGAGTTTGTAAACCCTTTCTGTGAAAAAGCATTTTTCCGGCCAAATCCAAGCATTTCAGAAATAGCTGTAAATCTCCGTCTAAAACACAAAACGAATGTATCCTTCATACTGCTCTGCTGTGTGTTCGCTAATCTAAGGGAGTTGAATCTGCCTTGAGATTCAGAGAGTGGGAAGCGCGTTTCTTCTAGGAGCTGCGTTTTGATATTCCAGAGTGAATGCGGGTAAACGCTGTACTGAGAAATATCTGCTTCTGAAACCAACAAGGAGCAACCTAACAGAACGGCTTTCAATGCGTGTGTTCAACTTACAGAGTTAAACTGATGTGTGTTGGCAGGAGTTTATAAACCCTCTCTGTGAAGAAGCGGAAAACGCATTTTTCCAGGCAAATGCAAGCATTTCAGAAATTGCTGTAAATCTCTGTCCAAAACACAAAACGAACGTATCCTTCAGACTGCTCTGCTGTGTGTTCGCTTACCTAAGGGAGTTGAATCTGCCTTGAGATTCAGAGATGAGAAGCGCGTTTCTTCTAGGAGATGCGTTTGGATATTACAGAGTGAGTGAATGGGAGTAAAAGCTGTATTGAGAAATATCTGCTTCTAAAAACAAAAAAGTGCAATCTAACAGAACGGCCTTCAATGTGTGCGTACAAAATACAGAGATAAACTGATGTGTGTTTGCAGGAGTTTGTAAACCCTTTCTGTGAAGAAGCAAAAAAAACATTTTTCCAGCAAAATCCAAGCATTTCAGAAATAGCTGTAAATCTCCGTCTAAAACACAAAACGAAGGTATCCTTCAGACTGCTCTGCTGTGTGTTTGCTTACCTAAGGGGGTTGAATCTGCCCTGAGATTCAGAGAGTCAGAATCGCGTTTGTTCTAGGAGCTGCGTTTTGATATTCCAGAGTGAATGGGAGTAAACTCTCTATTGAGCAATATCCGCTCCTAAAACCAAAACAAAGTAACCTAACACAACAGCCTTCAATGTGTGCCTTCAACTTACAGAGTAGAACTGATGTGTGTTTGCAGGGGTTTTTAAACCCTCTCTGTGAAGAAGCGGAAAACGCATTTTTCCAGCCAAATCCAAGCATTTCAGAATTAGCTGTAAATCTCCGTCTAAAGCAAAAAATGAACGTATCCTTCAAATTGCTCTACTATGTGTTCGCTTACCTGAGGGAGTTGAATCAGCATTTAGATTCAGAGAGTGAGAAGCTCGTTTCTTCAAGGAGCTGCGTTTTGAGATTCCAGAGAGAATGGAAGTAAACGCTGTATTGAGAAATATCTACTTCTAAAACCAAAACGAAGCAACATAACAGAACGGACTTAAGTGTGTGCGTTCAACGTACAGAGTTAAAGTGATGTGTGTTTGCAAAGGTTTGTAAACCCTTTCTGTGAAGAAGTGGAAAACTCATTTTTCCAGACAAATCCAAGCATTTCAGAAGGAGATGTAAATCTCCGTCCAAAACACAAAACGAACGTATCCTTCAGACTGCTATGCTGCGTGTTCACTTACCTGAGGGAGTTGAAACTGCATTGAGATTCAGAGAGTGAGAAGAGCGTTTCTTCTAGGAGCTGCGTTTGGATATTCCAGAGTGAAAGGGAGTAAATGCTGTATTGAGAAATATCTGCTTTAAAACCAAAACGGAGCAACCTAACAGAACGGCGTTCAATGTGAGCGTTACACTTACAGAGTTAAAGTGATGTGTGTTTGCAGGAGTTTGTAAACACTTTCTCTGAAGAAGTGGAAAACGCATTTTTCCAGCCAAATCCAAGCATTTCAGAAATAGCTGTAAATCTCCATCTAAAACACAAAACGAACGTATCTTTCAGACTGCTCTGCTGTGTGTTCGCTTACCTAAGGGAGTTGAATCTGCCTTGAGATTCAGAGAGTGAGAAGCGCATTTCTTCTAGATGCTGCGTTTCGTTATTCCAGAGTGAATGGCAGTAAACGCTGTATTGAGAAATATCTGCTTCTAGAACAAAAACGGAGCAACCTAACAGAACGGCCTTCAGTGTGTGCGTTCAACTTACACAGTTAAACAGATGTGTGTTTGCAGGGGTTCGTAAACCCTTTCTGTGAAGAAGTGGAAAACGCATTTTTCCAGCCAAATCCAAGCATTTCAGAAATAGCTGTAAATCTCCGGCTGAAACGCAAAACGAACGTATCCTTAAGACTGCTCTGCTGTGTGTTCGCTTACCTAAGGGAGTTGAATCTGCATTGAAATTCGGAGAGTGAGAAGCGTGTTTCTTCTAGGAGCTGCGTTTTGATATTCCAGAGTGAATGGGAGTAAACGCTGTATTGAGAAATATCTGCTTCTAAAACCAACACGGAGCAACCTAACAGAATGGTCTTCAGTGTTTGCGTTCAACGTACAGATCTAAAGAGATGTGTGTTTGCAGGAGTTTGTAAACCCTTTCTGTGAAGAAGTGGAAAACGCATTTTTCCAGCCACATCCAAGCATTTCAGAAACAGCTTTAAATCTCCGTCCCAAGCACAAAACGAATGTATCCTTCAGACTGCTCTGTTGTGTGTTCGCTTACGTAAGGGAGTTGAATCTGCATTGAGATTCAGAGAGTGAGAAGCGCGTTTATTCTAGGAGCTGCGTTTTGATATTCCAGAGTGAATGGGAGTAAACGCTTTATTGAGAGATATCTGCTACTAAAACCAAAATGGAGCAACCTACCAGAACGGCCTTCAATGTGTGCGTTCAACTTACAGAGTTACACTGATGTGTGTTTCCAGGGCTTTGTAAACCGTTTCTGTGAAGAAGCAGAAAACATATTTTTCCAGACAAATCCAAGCATTTCAGAAATAGCTGTAAATCTCCGTCCAAAACACAAAACGAACGTATCCTTCAGACTGCTCTGCTGCGGGTTCACTTACCTAAGGGGGTTGAATCTGCATTGAGATTCAGAGAGTGAGAAGCACGTGTCTTCTAGGACTGCGTTTTGATATTCCAGAGTGAATGGGAGTAAACACTGTATTGAGAAATATCTGCTTCTAAAACCCAAACGGAGCAACCTATCAGAACGGCCTTCAGAGAAGCAGCTTCTCTGCTCCTTCTGGAATCTCTCCCTAGTTCAGCCTGCCTGCCTCCACTCCTGCCTCCACCATATCCACCAGGGTGACCCATACGTCCTACATGGTGTCCACCTCTGGCCTTGGGGCCTTCAGCAGCTGCTCCTTAATGAGTGGGCCCAGAGCCCGCTTGAGCTTCTCCCGAGTGAGCAGTAGTGGCTTCTGGTGTGGCCTGGGTGCAGGCTATTTTGGGGCCAGCGGCATAGGCATGGGAGACATCACCGCCGTCACCATCAACCAGAGCCTGCTGAACCCCATTTAGGTGGATGTGGACCCCAACATCCAGGCCGTGCGTACCCAGGAGAAGGAACAGATCAAGACCCTCAACAACAAGTTTGCTTCCTTCATCGACAAGGTGCGGTTCTTGGAGCAGCAGAAAAAGATGCTGGAGACCAAGTGGAGCCTCCTGCAGCAGCAGAAAACGGCTAGGAGCAACATGGACAACATGTTTGAGAACTACATCAACAACCTGAGGTGGCAGCTGGATACTCTGGGCCAGGAGAAGCTGAAGCTGGAGGCGGAGCTTGGCAACATGTGGGGGCTGGTGGAGGACTTCAAGAACAAGTATGAGGAAGAGATCAATAAGCGTACAGAGATGGAGAATGAATTTGTCCTCATCAAGAAGGATGTGGATGAAGCTTACATGTACAAGGTAGAGCTGGAGTCTCGCCTGGAAGGACTGACTGACGAGATCAACTTCCTCAGGCAGCTGTATGAAGAGGAGATCCGGGAGCTGCAGTCCCAGATCTCTGACACGTCTGTGGTGCTGTCTGGAGTCCGGGATGCAGAACATGAGTATCCACACGAAGACCACCAGGGGCTATGCAGGTGGTCTGAGCTCTGCCTATGGGGGCCTCACAAGCCCCGGCCTCAGCTATGGCCTGGGCTCCAGCTTTGGCTCTGTCGCAGGCACCAGCTCCATCAGCCACACCAGCTCCACCAAGGCTGTGGTTGTGAAGAAGATTGAGACCCGCGATGGGAGGCTGGTGTCTGAGTCCTCTGACAACCTGCCCAAGTGAACAGCCACAACAGCCCCAACCAGCCTGCACCTCCCAGCCTGCCCCTACTGAGGCTGCCCCAGAGCCAACAAGGGAGGTTGCTGTGAAGGGGAGCACAGGGAACAAGAGACCCACCTGATGCTCAGCCCTAGCCATCAGCCCACCGGCGCTCAGCCCTAGCCCTCAGCCCACTGGCAGGGAGTTTACTGCCTGTGGGCCCCCCTTGCCCATGCATCCAGTTGCAAATAAATTAAATTGATTTTTTTTTTTTGGTCCAAAATGAAATCTCAGCTAGCTCGGAAAAAAAAAAAAGAACGGCCTTCAATGTGTGCGTTCAACTTACAGAGTTAAACTGATGTGTGTTTGCCGGGGTTTGTAAACCCTTTCTGTGAAGAAGGGGAAAACGCATTTTTCCAGCCAAATCCAAGCATTTCAGAAATAGCTGTAAATCTCCCTCTAAAACACAAAACGAACGTATCCTTCAGACTGCTGTGCTGCGTGTTCACTTACCTAAGGGAGTTGAATCTGCATTGAGATTCAGAGAGTGAGAAGCACGTGTCTTCTAGGAGTTGCGTTTGGATATTCCAGAGTGAATGGGAGTAAACGCTGTATTGAGAAGTATCTGCTTCTAAAACCAAAACGGAGCAACCTAACAGAACGGCCTTCAATGTGTGCGTTCAACTTACAGAGTTACACTGATGTGTGTTTGCAGCAGTTTGTAAACCCTTTCTGTGAAGAAGGGGAAAACGCATTTTTCCAGCCGAATCCAAGCATTTCAGAAATAGCTGTAAATTTCCGTCTAAAACTCAAAACGAACGTATCCTTCAGACTTCTCTGCTGTGTGTTCGCTTACCTAAGGGAGTTGAATCTGCCTTGAGATTCAGAGAGTGAGAAGCGCATTTCTTCTAGGAGCTGCGTTTTGATATTCCAGAGTGAATGGGAATAAACGCTATATTGAGAAATATCTGCTTCGAAAAAGAAAACGGAGCAACCTAACAAAACGGCTTTCAATGTTTGCGTTTAAGTTACAGAGATAAACTGATGTCTGTTTGCAGGAGTTTGTAAACCCTTACTGTGAAGAAGTGGAAAACGCATTTGTTCCAGCCAAATCCAAGCATTTCAGAAATAGCTGTAAATCTCCGTCTGAAACACAAAACAAACGTATCCTTCAGACTGCTCTGCTGGGTGTTCGCTTACCTAAGGGAGTTGAATCTGCCTTGAGATTCCGAGAGTCAGAAGCGCGTTTCTTCTAGGAGGTGCGTTTGGATATTGTAGAGTGAATGGGAGTTAACACTGTATTGAGAAATATCTGCTTCTAAAACCAAAACGGAGCTACCTAACAGAACGGCCTTCAATGTGTGCGTTCAACATACAGAGCTAAACTAATGTGTCTTTGCAGGAGTTTGTAAACCCTTTCTGTGATGAAGCAGAAAACGCATTTCTCCAGCCAAATCCAAGCATTTCAGAAATAGCTGTAAATCTCGGACAAAAACACAAAACGAAAGTATATTTCAGACTGCCTGCTGTGTGTTCGCTTACCTAAGGGAGTTGAATCTGCCTTGAGATTCAGGGAGTGAGAAGGGCGTTTCTTCTAGGAGCTGCGTTTTGATATTCCACAGTGAATGGTAGTAAACGCTCTATTGAGAAATATCTACTTCTATAACCAAAACAGAGCAAATTAACAGAATGGCCTTCAATGTGTGCGTTAAACGTACAAAGTTATATTGATGTCTTTTTGCAGGGGTTTGTAAACCATTTCTGTGAAGAAGCGGAAAACGCATTTTTCCAGCCAAATCAAAGCATTTCAGGAATAGCTGTAAATCTCCGTCTAAAACACAAAACGAACGTATCTGGCAGACTGCTCTGCTGGGTGTTCGATAAACTAAGGGAGTTGAATCCGCCTTCAGTATCAGAGAGGGAGAAGCACGTTTTTTCCAGGAGCTGCGTTTCGATATACCCGGGTGAATGGGAGCAGACGCGGTATTGAGAAATATCTGCTTCTACAACCAAAACGGAGCTACCTAACAGAACGGATTTCAATGCGTGCATTAAACTTAAAGAGTTAAACGGATGTGTGTTTGCAGGAGTTTCTAAACCCTTTCTGTGAAGAAGTGCAAAACGCATTATCCAAGCCAAATTCAGGCATTCAAGAAATACCTAGAAATCTCCGTCTAAAACACAAAACGAACGTATCTGGCAAACTGCTCTGCTGGGTGTCCGCTCAACTCAGGGAGTTGAATCCGCCTTCAGAATCAGAGAGTGAGAAGCACGTTTATTCCAGGAGCTGCCTTTCAATATACCCGGGTACATCAGCGCAAACGCCTTATTGAGAAATATCTGCTTCTAAAACCAAAACGGAGCTAACTAACACAACGGTCTTGAATGTGTGCATTGAACATACAGAGTTAAACAGATGTGTGTTTGCAGGAGTTTCTAAATCCTTTCTGTGAAGAAGTGGAAAACGCATTTTCCCAGCCAAATCCAGGCATTCAAGAAATAGTTGGAAATCTCCGTCTAAAACACAAAACGAACGTATCGGGCAAAATGCTCCGCTGGGTGTTCGCTCACCTAAGGGAGTTGAATCCGCCTTCAGAATCAGAGAGTGAGAAGCACGTTTCTTCCAGAATCTGCGTTTCGATATACGCGGATGAATGGGAGCAAAGGCTGTATTGAGAAATATCTGCTTCTAAAACCAAAACGGAATTACCTAACAGAACGGTCTTCAATGTGTGCATTCATCTTACGGAGTTAAACTGATGTGTGTTTCCAGGAGTTTCTAAACCCTTTCTGTGAAGAAGTGGAAAACGCATTTTTCCAGCCAAATCCAGGCATTCAAGAAATAGCTGGAAATCTCCGTCTAAAACACAAAAAGAATGTATCTTGCAAACTGCTCTGCTGGGTGTTCGCTCAGCTAAGGGAGTTGAATCCGCCTTCAGAATCAGAGAGTGAGAAGCATGTTTCTTCCAGGAGCTGTCTTTCGTTATAACCGGGTAAATAGGAGCAAACGCGATATTGAGAAATATCTGCTTCTAAAACCAAAACTGAGCTACCTAACAGAACGGTTTTCAATGTGTGCATTCAACTTACGGACTTAAACTGATGTGTGTTTGCAGGAGTTTCTAAACGCTTTCTGTGAAGAAGTGGAAAACGCATTTTCCCAGCCAAATCCAGGCATTCAAGAAATAGTTGGAAATCTCCGTATATAACACAAAAAGAACGTACCTTGCAAACTGCTCTGCTGGGTGTTCGCTCAGCTAAGGGAGTTTAATCCGCCTTCAGAATGAGAGAGTGAGAAGCACGGTTCTTCCAGGAACTGTGTTTCGTTATACGCGGGCGAATGGGAGCAAACGCGATATTGAGATATATCTGCTTCTAAAACCAAAAAGGAACTACGTAACATAACGGTCTTCAATGTGATGATTCAACTTACGGAGTTAAACTGATGTGTGTTTGCAGGAATTTCTAAACCCTTTCTGTGAAGAAGTGGAAAACGCATTTTTCCAGCCAAATCCAGACATTCAAAATATAGCTTGAAATCTCCGTCTAAAACACAAATAGAACGTATTTTTCAAACTGCTCTGCTGGGTGTTCGCTCAGCTAAAGGAGTTGAATCCGCCTTCAGAATCAGACAGTGAGAAGCACGGTCCTTCGAGGAGCTGTGTTTCGTTATACCCGCGTGAATGGGAGCAAACGCGATGTTGAGAAATATCTGCTTCTAAAACCAAAACGGAGCTACATAACAGAACGGTCTTCAATGTGTGCATTCAACTTACGGACTTAAACTGATGTGTGTTTGCGGGAGTTTCTAAACACTTTCTGTGAAGAAGTGGAAAACGCATTTTCCCAGCCAAATCCAGGGATTCAAGAAATAGCTGGAAATCTCCGTCTAAAACACAAAAAGAACTTATCTTGCAAACTACTCTGCTGGGTGTTCGCTCAGCTGAGGGAGTTGAATCCGCCTTAAGAATCAGAGAGTGAGAAGCACGTTTCTTCCAGAAGCTTCGTTTCGTTATACCCGGGTGAATGGGAACAAACGCGGTATTGAGAAATATCTGCTTCTAAAACCAAAACGGAGCTACCTAACAGAACGGTCTTCAATGTGTGCATTCAACTTACGGAGTTAACCTGATGTGTGTTTGCAGGACTTTCAAAACTGTTTCTGTGAAGAAGTGGAAAACGCATTTTCCCAGCCATATCCAGGAATTCACGAAATAGGTGGAAATCTCCGTCTAAAACACAAAAAGGAAGTTTCTGGCAAACTGCTCTGCTGGGTGTTCGCTCAGCTAATCGAGTTGTATCCGCCTTCAGCATCAGAGAGTGAGAAGCACGTTTCTTCCAGGAGCTGCGTTTCGTTATACCCAGGTGAATGGGAGCAAAGGCGGTATTGAGAAATATCTGTTTCTAAAACCAAAAGGGAGCTACCTAACAAAACGGTCCTCAATGTGTACATTCAACTTACTGAGTTAAACTGATGTGTGTTTGCAGGGGTTTCTAAATCCTTTCTGTGAAGTAGTGGAAAACGTATTTTCCCAGCCAAATCCAGACATTCAAGAAATAGCTGGGAATCTCCGTTGAAAACACAAATAGAACGTATCTTGCAAACTACTCAGCTGGGTGTTGGCTCAGCTAAGGGAGTTGAATCCGCCTTCAGATTCAGAGAGTGAGAAGCACGTTTCTTCCAGGAGCTGGGTTTCGTTATACCCGGGTGAATTTGACCAAACGCGGTATTGAGAAATATCTGCTTCTAAAACCAAAACGGAGCTACCTAAAAGAACGGTCTTCAATGTGTGCATTCAACTTACGGAGGTAAACTGATGTGTGTTTACAGGAGTTTCTAAACCCTTTCTGTGAAGACGTGGAAAACCCATTTTCCCAGGGAAATCCAGGCATTCAAGAAATAGCTGGAAATCTCCGTCTAAAACACAAAAAGAACGTATCTTCAAAACTGCTCTGCTGGGTGTTCGCTCAGCTAAGGGAGTTGAATCCGCCTTCAGAATCAGAGAGTGAGAAGCACGGTTCTTCGAGGACCTGTGTTTCGTTATACCCGCGTGAATGGGAGCAAAAGCGATATTGAGAAATATCTGCTTCTACAACCAAAACGGAGCTACATAACAGAACGGTCTTCGATGTGTGCATTCAATGTACGGACTTAAACGGATGTGTGTTTGCAGGAGTTTCTAAACCCTTTCTGTGAAGAAGTGGAAAACGCATTTTCCCAGCCAAATCCAGTCATTCAAGAAATAGCTGGAAATCTCCGTCTAAAACACAAAAAGAACGTATCTTGCAAACTGCTCTGCTTGGTGTTCGCTCAGCTAAGGGAGTTGAATCCGCCTTCAGAATCACAGAGTGAGAAGCACGGTTCTTCCAGGAGCTGCGTTTCGTTATACCCGGGTGAATTGTTGCAAACGCGGTATTGAGAATTATCTGCTTCTAAAACCAAAACGGAGCTACATAACAGAACGGTCTTCAATGTGTGCATTCAACTTATGGAGTTAAACTGATGTGTGTTTGCAGGAGTTTCTAAACCCTTTCTGTGAAGAAGTGGAAAACGCATTTTCCCAGCAAAATCCAGCCATTCAATAAATAGCTGGAAATCTCCATCTAAAACACAAAAATAACGTATCTGGCAAACTACACTGCTGGGTGCTAGCTCAGCTGAGGGAGTTCAGTCCGCCTTCAGGATCAGAGAGTGAGAAGCACGTTTCTTCCAGGAGCTGCGTTTCGGTATACACAAGTGAATTGGACCCAACGCGATATTGAGAATTATCTGCTTCTATAACCGAAACGGAGCTACCTAACAGAACGGTCTTCAATGTGTGCATTCAACTTACGGAGGTAAACTGATGTGTCTTTGCAGGAATTTCTAAACCCTTTCTGTGAAGAAGTGGAAAACGCATTTTCCCAGCCAAATCCAGGCATTCAAGAAATAGCTGGAAATCTCCGTCTAAAACACAAAAAGAACGTATCTTCAAAACTGCTCTGCTGGGTGTTCGCTCAGCTAAGGGAGTTGAATCCGCCATCAGAATCAGAGAGTGAGAAGCACTATTCTTCGAGGAGCTGTGTTTCGTTATACCCGGGTGAATGGGAGCAAAAGCGATATTGAGAAATATCTGCTTCTAAAACCAAAACGGAGCTACCTAACAGAACGGTCTTCAAAGTGTGCATTTAACATAAGGAGTTAAACTGATTTGTGTTTGCAGGAGTTTCTAAACCCTTTCTGTGAAGAAGTGGAAAACGCATTTTCCCAGCCACAGCCAGGCATTCAAGAAATAGCTGGAAATCTCCGTCCAGAACACAAAAAGAACGTAATGTGCAAACTGCTCTGCTTCCTGTTCGCTCAGCTAAGGGAGTTGAATCCGACTTCAGATACAGAGAATTTGAAGCACGGTTCTACCAGGAGCTGTCTTTCGTTATACCCGGGTGAATTAAAGCAAACGCGATATTGAGAAATATCTGCTTCTAAAACCAAAACAAAGCTACCTAACAAAACGGTCTTCAATGTGAGCATTCAACTTACGGAGTTAAACTGATGTGTGTTTGCAGGAGTTTCGAAATTCTTTCTGTGAAGAACTGGAAAACGCATATTCCCAGCCAAATCCAGGCATTCAAGAAATAGCTGAAAATCTCCGTATAAACACAAAAAGAACGTATCTGGCAACTGCTCTCCTGGGAGTTCGCTCAGCTAAGAAAGTTGAATCCGTCTTCAGATTCAGAGAGTGAGAAGCACGGTACTTCCTGGAGCTGCATTTCGTTATACACGGGTGAATGGGAACAAACGCGGTATTGAGAAATATCAGTTTCTTAAACCAAAACGGAGCTACCTAACAGAACGGTCTTCAATGTGTGCATTCAACTTACGGAGTTAAACTGATGTGTGTTTGCAGGAGTTTCTAAACCCTTTCTCTGAAGAAGTGGAAAACGCATTTTCCCAGCCAAATCCAGGCATTCAAGAAATAGATGAAAATCTCCGTCTAAAACTCAAAAAGAACGTATCTTGCAAACTGCTCTGCTGGGTGTTCGCTCAGCTAAGGGAGTTGAATGCGGCTTCAGAATCAAAGAGTGAGAAGCAAGTTTCTTCCAGGAGCTGCGTTTCGTTATACACGGGTGAATTGGAACAAACGCGGTATTGAGAAATATTTGCTTCTAAAACCAAAACGGAGCTACCTAACCGAACGGTCTTCAAAGTGTGCATTCAACTTATGGAGTTAAACTGATGTGTGTTTGCAGGAGTTTCTAAACCCTTTCTGTGAAGAAGTGGAAAACGCATTTTCCCAGTCAAATCCAGGCATTCAAGGAATAGCAGGAAATCTTCGTCTAAAACACTAAAAGAACGTATCTTGCAAACTACTCTGCTGGGTGTTCGCTCAGCTAAGGGAGTTGAATCCGCCTTCAAAATCAGAGAGTGAGAAGCACGTTTCTTCCAGGAGCTGCATTTCGTTATTTCCGGGTGAATTGGAACAAACGCGGTATTGAGAAATATCTGCTTCTAAAACCAAAACGGAGCTACCTAACAGAACGGTCTTCAATGTGTGCATTCAACTTACAAAGTTAAACTGATGTGTGTTTGCAGGACTTTCAAAACACTTTCTGTGAAGAAGTGGAAAACGCATTTTCCCAGCCATAACCAGGCATTCACAAAATAGCTGGAAATCTCCGTCTAAAACACAAAAAAAACGTATCTGGCAAACTGCACTGCTGGGTGTTCGCTCAGGTAAGGGAGTTGAATCCACCTTCAGAATCAGAGAGTGAGACACACGGTTCTTTCAGGAGCTTCGTTTCGTTAAACCCGGGTGAATGGGAGCAAAAGTGATATTGAGAAATATCTGCTTCTAAAACCAAAACGAAGCTACCTAAAAGAACGGTCTTCAATGAGTGCATTCAACTTACAGAGCTAAAGTGATGTGTGTTTGCAGGAGTTTCTAAACCATTTCTGTGAAGAAGTGGAGAACGCATTTTCCCAGCCAAACCTAGGCATTAAAGAAATAGCTGGAAATCTCCGTCTAAAACACAAATAAAACCTATCTTGCAAACTGCTCGGCTGGGTGTTCGATCTGCTAAGGGAGTTGAATCCGCCTTCAAAATCGCAGAGTGAGAAGCACGGTTCTTCCAGGAGCTGCGTTTCTTTATTCCCGGGTGTGTGGGAGCAAACACGGTATTGAGAAATATCTGCTTCTAAAACCAAAACGGAGCTACCTAACAGAACGGTCATCAATGTATGCATTGAACTTATGGAGTTAAACTGATGTGTGTTTGCAGGAGTTTCTAAACCCTTTTTGTGAAAAAGTGGAAAACGCAATTTCCCAGCCAAATCCAGGCATTCATGAAATAGCTAAAAATCTCCGTCTCAAACACAAAAAGAACCTATCTTGCAAACTGCTGTGCTGGGTGTTCGCTCAGCTAAAAGAGTTGCATCCGCCTTGAGAATCAGAGAGTGAGAAGCACGGTTCTTCCAGGATATGCGTTTCGTTATACCCGGGTGAATGGGAGCAAACGCGGTATTGAGAAATATCTGCTTGTAAACCCAAAACGGAGCTACATAACAGAACGGTCTTCAATGTGTGCATTTAACTTATGGAGTTTAACTGATGTGTGTTTGCAGGAGTTTCTAAACACTTTCTGTGAAGAAGTGGAAAACGCATTTTCCCAGCCAAATCCAGGCATTCAAGAAACAGCTGGAAATCTCCGTCTGAAACACAAAAAGAACGTATCGTGCAAACTGCTCTGCTGGCTGTTCGTTCAGGTAACGGAGTTGAATCCGCCTTCAGAATCAGAGAGTGTGAAGCACGGTTCTACCAGGAGCTGTCTTTCGTTATACCAGGGTGAATGGGAGCAAACGCGATATTGAGAAATATCTGCTTCTAAAACCAAAACGGAGCTACCTAACCCAACGGTCTTCAATGTGAGCATTCAACTTACGGAGTTAAACTGATGTGTGTTTGCAGGAGTTTCTTTACACTTTCTGTTAATACGTGGAAAACGAAATTTCCCAGCCAAATCCAGACATTCAAGAAATAGCTGGAAATCTCCGTCTACAACACAAAAAGAACGTATCTTGCAAACTGCTCTGCTGGGTGTTGGCTCAGCTAAGGGAGTTGAATCCGCCTTCAGAATGAGAGAGTGAGAAGCACGGTTCTTCCAGGAGCTGTGTTTCGTTATACCCGGGTGAATTGGAGCCAACGCGGTATTGAGAAATATGTACTTCTAAAACAATAACGGAGCTACCTAACAGAACGGTCTTCAATGTGTGCATTCAACTTACGGAGTTAAAGTGATGTGTTTTTTCAGCAGTTTCTAAACCCTTTCTGTGGAGAAGTGGAAAAGGCATTTTCCCAGCCAAATCCAGCCATTCAAGAAATAGCTGGAAATCTCCGTCTAAAACACAAAAAGAACGTATCTTGCAAACTTCCTGCTGGCTGTTCGCTCAGCTAAGGGAATTGAATCCGCCTTCAGAATCAGAAAGTGAGAAGCACGGTTCTTCCAGGAGCTGTGTTTCGTTATAGCCGGGTGAATGGGAGCAAACCCGATATTGAGAAATATCTGCTTCTAAAACCAAAACGGAGCTACCTAACAGAACGGTCTTCAATGTGTGCATTCAACTTACGGACTTAAACTGATGTGTGTTTGCCGGAGTTTCTAAACCCTTTTTGTGAAAAAGTGGAAAACGCAATTTCCCAGCCAAATCCAGGCATTCATGAAATAGCTGAAAATCTTCGTCTAAAACACAAAAAGAACATATCTTGGAAACTACTCTGCTGGGTGTTCGCTCAGCTAAGAGAGTTGAATCCGCCTTCAGAATCAGAGAGTGAGAAGCACGTTTCTTCCAGGAGCTGCGTTTCGTTATACCCGGGTGAACGGGAACAAACGCGGTATTGAGAAATATCTGCTTCTAAAACCAAAACGGAGCAACCTAACAGAACGGCCTTCAATGTGTGCATTCAACTTACGGATTTAAACTGATTTGTGTTTGAAGGAGTTTCTAAACCCTTTCTGTGAAGAAGTGGAAAGCGCATTTTCCCAGCCATATCCAGGCATTCATGGAATAGCTGGAAATCTCTGTCTAAAACAAAAAAAGAACGTATCTTGCAAACTGCTCTGCTGGGTGTTCGCTCAGCTAAGGGAGTTGAATCCGTTTTCAGAATCAGAGAGTGAGAAGCACGGTTCTTCCAGGAGTTTCGTTTCGTTATACCCTGGTGAATGGGAATAAACGCGTCATTGAGAAATATCTGCTTCTAAAACCAAAATGGAGCGGCCTAACAAAACGGTCTTCAATGTGTGCATTCAACTTACGGACTTAAGCTGATGTGTGTTTGCAGGAATTTCTAAACCCTTTCTGTGAAGAAGTGGAAAACGCATATCCCCAGCCAAATACAGGCATTCAAGAAATAGCTGGAAATCTCCGTCTAAAACACAAATAGAACGTATCTTGCAAACTACTCAGCTTGGTGTTCGCTCAGCTAAGGGAAGTGAATCCGCCTTCAGAATCAGAGAGTGAGAAGCACGTTTCTTCCAGGAGCTGCGTTTCGTTATTTCCGGGTGAATTGGAACAAACGCGGTATTGAGAAATATCTGTTTCTAAAACCAAAATGGAGCTAACTAACAGAACGGTCTTCAATGTGTACATTCAACTTTGGAAGTTAAACTAATGTGTGTTTGCAGGAGTTTCTAAACACTTTCAATGAAGAAGTGAAAAACGCATTTTCCCAGCCAAATCAAGTCATTCTAGAAATAGCTGAAAATCTCCGTCTAAAACACAAAAAGAACGTATTTTGCAAACTGCTCTGCTGGGTGTTCGCTCAGCTAAGAAAGTTGAATCCGCCTTGAGAATCAGAGAGTGAGAAGCACGGTTCTTTCAGGAGCTGGGTTTCGTTATACCCGGGTGAATTGGAACAAACGCGGTATTGAGAAATATCTGCTTCTAAAACCAAAACGGAGCTACCTAACAGAACGGTCTTCAATGTGTGCATTCAACTTACAGAGTTAAACTGATGTGTTTGCAGGAGTTTCTAAACCCTTTCTGTGAAGAAGTGGAAAACGCATTTTCCCAGCCAAATCAAGTCATTCAAGTAATAGTTGGAAATCTCCGTCTAAAACACAAAAAGAACGTATCTTGCAAACTGCTCTGCTGGGTGTTCGCTCAGCTAAGGGAGTTGAATCCGCCTTCAGAATCAGAGAGTGAGAAGCACGGTTCTTCCAGGAGCTGGGTTTCTTTATACCCGGGTGAAATGGAACAAACGCGGTATTGAGGAATATCTGCTTCTAAAACCAAAATGGAGCTACCTAACAGAACGGTCTTCAATGTGTGCATTCAACTTACGGAGCTAAACTGATGTGTGTTTGCAGGAGTTTCTAAACCCTTTCTGTGAAGAAGTGGAAAACGCATTTTCCCAGCCAAATTTAGGCATTCAAGAAATAGCTGGAAATCTCCGTCTAAAACACAAAAAGAACGTATCTTGCAAACTGCTCTGCTGGGTGTTCGGTCAGCTAAGGGAGTTGTATCTGACTTCAGAATCAGAGAGTGAGAAGCACGTTTCTTCCAGGAGCTGCGTTTCCTTATATGCGGGTGAATGGGAGCAAACGCGGTATTGAGAAATATCTGCTTCTAAAACCAAAACGGAGCTACATAACAGAACGTTCTTCAATGTGTGCATTCAACTTACCGAGTTAAACTGATGTGTGTTTGCAGGAGTTTCTTTTTGTTTTTTTTTTTGCTGAATTCCAATTTTTTGAATTTACTAACTTCCACAAACTCTATTCATGTGGTATAAAGTAGAGAACCATTCAACTTGTCATAACTTAGTCATACCTACGAGGTCCCTGAGTTCTATGAGCTAGAATTAAAAGGAAATATACCTTCTCTGTATATATTAAATAAATTAATAATCAAATCAGCATGCAACAGCTAATATCAAATGAACTTTACACAACCCCCATGGTACAACAACAACAAAAAATGTGTTCGTGGTCCCACCATGCATTGTAGCCTTGACTGTAGTTATACACCTATAAAAACACAAATCCGCATTTTCTAGACCTCTATGGGGACGTAGAGCAGCTCTTTTGCCTGTTCTTAAGGATACACACACCACTAGAAAATGCTGTTTGCATGCCTTTGCCCAAATTAAAGTGATCAGTCTGCCCTGGCAACTTTAATGGAGGTAATCACCAACTCACATTCATGAACAAATTGATGTGCCTGCTTCATAGCTGAATCACTCAGCATAAATCTACACCCTTCATATATATAAACCTCAGTGGCTTAAAATAATGCAATAAAGCATCACCTAATGCCTTCTTGATGCTGGCTCATCAATAATGTGTGGTTATGTGAAAAGGAGAGGAGAGGCTTATCATGTCTTATCTTCAACCATGCCAGGAATGTAATACCCTTTTAATTACTAAAGCCCTCAGGGAATTTTGTTTTCTCCATCTTTACATGGAGGAACTGAAATCTTGTAACTCTCCACTATTATTTAGTTTTCAGCATCTCATGTAAGTAAATGAAATCTCAACTTATTTCCAGTGAATAAAATATGTTGACCTTCATATATGTGGGCTGCATATTATCAGGATGAAAGCTCCAGGTCCCATCTCTAGCAATGAAAGAGGCTGCACTGAACCATCGGGTGCTTGACATTTAATGGAAGCTAAGGAACGTTTCCAGGATGAAGATCCAGATGAATAAATGAGTGCAGCTATTCTCTAAAGCCTGGTCTCATACATTTCCAGATGACAAGTGGAAGTGTGGAGTTAAGGCCATATCCACAGTGCAGGATGAATCTAACCATCCTAACCAATATTGGATCTGTGACTGCAGCCCACTTCACACAGAATGGGAAAGACAGTCATGAGGCCCCAGTTTAGGTTCTGGGTTGTCTTCAATTTGGTGAGGGGATGCCTCTACCAATTAAACTAGAAATCTTCCAAGGTTCGATTCAAAATACACGTGTTGCTGAAGGCATCCCATTGCAAAAACTTTGGGCTTACTGGTTGTGCTACCAATTGCAACTTATCACATACTATTGTTTTATTCATTATGATATGGATGGATGGATATATACACAGAGAATTAGATATATAAATCAAAGACATTACACATAGATATCATGTATCTTCAACTAAATCTCCGCATCTTTGAGGATAATGGTTGCATTTTCATTTTGATCATTGTGGCTCCCATGGCTCCCTGTACAAGACTTTGTACATAGCAGCTATAATATGGTTCCAATGCAGCCTCCCTGTCATGGATGTTTTCTTCCTGCTTTCATCTGCCCTTACCTCTGGAGAACAGCTTTTTCTTATTGCTGTTGGTTTACCTGAGACTGGGTAATTTATAAGGGAAGAGGTTTAATCAGCTCCCGGTGTTGCAGGAAGTACAGGCTTCTGCTTCTGGGGAGAACTCAGGAAACTTACAATCACAAAGGAAGGCGAGGGGGAAGCAGGCAGTCTTCACATGGGTTTCTGAAGGTCGGAAGACCGAAATGGGGCTCACTGGGCTGAAATCAAGATGTCAGAAGTGCTATGTTTTTTTCCGAAGACTCCAGGGGAGAATTCGTTCCCTTTTCTTCTCCAGCTTTGAGAGGTTGCCTGCATTCTTTGGCTCAGGGCTCCTTTCTGTCTTCAAGACTAACAACATTGCATCACTCCTTGTATCACTCTCGTTTGCAGGAGTTTCTAAACCCTTTCTGTGAAGGAGTGGAAAACGCAATTTCCCAGCCAAATACAGGCATTCAGAAAATAGCTGGAAATCTCCGTCTAAAACACAAAGAGAACGTATCTGGCAAACTGCTCTGCTCTGTGTTCGCTCAGCTTAGGGAGTTGAATTCGCCTTCAGAATCAGAGAGTGAGAAGCACGTTTCTTTCAGGAGCTGCGTTTCCTTATACCCGGGTGAATGGGAGCAAACGCAGTATTGAGAAATATCTGCTTCTAAAACCAAAACGGAGCTACCTAACAGAACGGTCTTCAATGTGTACATACAAGGTACAGATTTTAACAGATGTGTGTTTGCAGGAGTTTCTAAACCCTTTATGTGAAGTAGTGGAAAACGCATTTTCCCAGTCAAATCCAGGCATTCAAGAGGTATCTGGAAATCTCCGTCTAATACACAAAAAGAACGTGTCTTGCAAACTGCTCTGCTGGGTGTTCGCTCAGCTAAGGGAGTTGAATCCGCCTTCAGAATCAGAGAGCGACAAGCACGTTTCTTCCAGGAGCTGCGTTTCGTTATACCCGGGTGAATGGGTGTAAACGCGGTATTGAGAAATATCTGCTTCTAAAACCAAAACGGAGCTACCTAACAGAACGGTCTTCAATGTGTGCATTCAACTTATGGAGTTAAACTGATGTGTGTTTGCAGGAGTTTCTAAACCCTTTCTGTGAAGAAGTGGAAAACGCATATTCCCAGCCAAATCCAGGCATTCAAGAAATAGCTGGAAATCTCGGTCTAAAACACAAAAAGAACGTATCTTGCAAACTGCTCTGCTGAGTGTTCGCTCAGCTAAGGGAGTTGAATCCGCCTTCAGAATATGAGAGTCAAAAGCACGTTTCTTCCAGAAGCTGCGTTTTGATATACCCGGGTGAATTGGAACAAATGCGGTATTGAGAAATATCTGCTTCTAAAACCAAAACGGAGCAACCTAACAGAACGGTCTTCAATGTGTGCAATCAACTTACGGAGTTAAACTGATGTGTGTTTGCAGGAGTTTCTGAACCCTTTCTGTGAAGAAGTGGAAACAGCATTTTCCCAGCCAAATCCAGGCATTAAAGAAATAGCTGAAAATCTCCGTCTAAAACACAAAAAGAACGTATCTTGCAAACTGCTCTGCTGGGTGTTTGCTCAGCTTAGGAAGTTGAATCCGCATTCAGAATCAGAGAGTGAGAAGCACGTTTCTTCCAGGAGCTGCGTTTCCTTATACCCGGGTGAATGGGAGCAAACGCGGTATTGAGAAATATCTGCTTCTAAAACCAAAACGGAGCTACCTAACAAAACGGTCTTCAATGTGTGCATTCAACTTACGGAGTTAAACTAATGTGTGTTTGCAGAAGTTTCTAAACCCTTTCTGTGAAGAAGTGGAAAACGCATTTTCCCAGCCAAATCAAGTCATTCAAGAAATAGCTGGAAATCTCCGTCTAAAAAACAAAAAGAACGTATCTTGCAAACTGCTCTGCTGGGTGTTCGCTCAGCTAAGGGAGTTGAATCCGCCTTCAGAATCAGAGAGTCAGAAGCACGTTTCTTCCATAATCTGCGTTTCCTTATACCCGGGTGAATGGGAGCAAACGCGGTATTGAGAAATATCTGCTTCTAAAACCAAAACGGAGCTACCTAACAGATCGGTCTTAAATGTTTGCAATCAACTTACCGAGTTAAACTGATGTGTGTTTTGCAGGAGTTTCTAAACCCTTTCTGTGAAGAAGTGGAAAACGCATTTTCCCAACCAAATCCAGGCATTCAAGAAATAGCTGGAAATCTCCGTCAAAAACACAGAATGAACGTATCTTGCAAACTGCTCTCCTTGGTGTTCGCTCAGCTAAGGGAGTTGAATCCGCATACAGAATCAGAGAGTCAGAAGCACGTTTCTTCCAGGAGCTGCGTTTCCTTATACGCGGGTGAAAAAGAGCAAACGCGGTATTGAGAAATATCTGCTTCTAAAACCAAAACGGAGCTACCTAAGAGAACCGTCTTCAATGTGTGCATTCAACGTACGGAGTAAAACTGTTGTGTGTTTCCAGGAGTTTCTAAACCCTTTCTTTGAAGAAGTGGAAAACGCATTTTAACAGCCAAATCAAGTCATTCAAGAAATAGCTGGAAATCTCCGTCTAAAACACAAAAAGAACGTATCTTGCAAACTGCTCTGCTGGGTGTTCGCTCAGCTAAGGGAGTTGAATCCGCCTTCAGAATCAGAGAGTGAGAAGCACGGTTCTTCCAGGAGCGGGGTTTCCTTATACCCGGGTGAATTGGAACAAACGCGGTATTGAGAAATATCTGCTCCTAAAACCAAAACGGAGCTACCTAACAGAACGGTCTTCAATGTGTGCATTCAACTTACGGAGTTAAACTGATGTGTGTTTGCAGGAGTTTCTAAACCCTTTCTGTGAAGAAGTGGAAAACGCATTTTCCCAGCCAAATCAAGTCATTAAAGAAATAGCTGGAAATCTCCGTCTAAAACACAAAAAGAACGTATCTTGCAAACTGCTCTGCTGGGTGTTCGCTCAGCTAAGGGAGTTGAATTCGCCTTGAGAATCAGAGAGTGAGAAGCACCGTTCTTCCATGAGCTGAGTTTGGTTATACCCGGGTGAATGGGACAAACGCGATATTGAGAAATATCTGCTTATAAAACCAAAACGGAGCTACCTAACAGAACGGTCTTAAATGTGTGCATTCAACTTACGGAGTTAAACTGATGTGTGTTTGCAGGAGTTTCTAAACCCTTTCTGTGAAGAAGTGGAAAACGCATTTTCCCAGCCAAATCAAGTCATTCGAGAAATAGCTGGAAATATCCGTCTAAAACACAAAAAGAACGTATCTTGCAAACTGCTCTGCTGGGTGTTCGCTCAGCTAAGGGAGTTGAATCCGCCTTCAGAATCAGAGAGTGAGAAGCACGGTTCTTCCAGGAGCTGGGTTTCGTTATACCGGGTGAAATGGAACAAACGCGGTATGGAGAAATATCTGCTTCTAAAATCAAAATGGAGCTAACTAACAGAACGGTCTTCAATGTGTGCATTCAACTTACAGAGTTAAACTGATGTGTGTTTACAGCAGTCTCTAAACCCTTTCAGTTAAGAAGTGGAAAACGCATTTTCCCCGCCCAATCCAGGCATTCAAAAAATATCTGGAAATCTCCGTCTAAAACACAAAAAGAACATAACTTGCAAACTGCTTTGCTGGGTGTTCCCTCAGCTCAGGGAGTTGAATCCGCCTTCAGAATCAGAGAGCGAGAAGCACGTTTCTTCCAAGAGCTGCGTTTCGTTAACCAGGTGAATGGGAGCAAACGCGGTATTGAGAAATATCTGCTTCTAAAACCAAAACGGAGCTACCTAACAGAACGGTCTTCAATGTGTGCATTCAACTTACGGAGTTAAACTGATGTGTGTTTGCAGGAGTTTCTAAATACTTTCTGTGAAGAAGTGGAAAACGCATTTTCCCAGCCAAATCAAGGCATTCAAGAAATATCTGGAAATCTCCGTCTAAAACACAAAAAGAACGTATCTTGCAAATTGCTCTGCTGGGTGTTCGCTCAGCTAAGCGAGGTGAATCCGCCTTCAGAATCAGAGAGTCAGAAGCACGTTTCTTCCAGGAGCTACGTTTTGATATACCCGGGTGAATTGGAAGAAACGCGGTATTGAGAAATATCTGTTTCCAAACCAAAACGGAGCTACCTAACAGAACGGTCTTCAATAGGTGATTTCAAATTATGAAGTTAAACTGATGTGTGTTTGCAGGAGGTTCTAAACCCTTTCGGTGAAGAAGTGGAAATCGCAATTTCCCAGCCAAACCCAGGAATTCAAGAAATAGCTGGAAATCTCCATCAAAAACACAGAAAGAACGTAACTTGCAACTGCTCTGCTGGGTGTTCGCTCAGCTAAGGGAGTTGAATCCGCATTCAGAATCAGAGAGTCAGAAGCACGTTTCTTCCAGGCGCTGCGTTTCCTTATACGCGGGTGAATAAAAACAAACGCGGTATTGAAAAATATCTGCTTCTAAAACCAAAACGGAGCTACCTAACACAACGGTCTTCAATGTCTGCATTAAACTTCCGGAGTTAAACTGATGTGTGTTTGCAGGAGTTTCTAAACCCTTTCTGTGAAGAAGTGGAAAACGCATTTTCCCAGCCAAATACACGCATTCAAGATATAGGTGGAAATCTCCGTTTAAAGACAAAGAGAACGTATCTTGCAAACTGCTCTGCTGGGTGTTCGCTCAGCTAAGGGAGTTGAATCCGCATTCAAAATCAAAGAGTGAGAAGCACGGTTCTTCCATGACCTGTGTTTGGTTATACCCGGGTGAATGGGACAAACGCGATATTGAGAAATATCTGCTTATAAAACCAAAACGGGGCTACCTAACAGAACGGTCTTCAATGTGTGCATTCAACTTACGGAGTTAAACTGATGTGTGTTTGCAGGAGTTTCTAAACCCTGTCTGTGAAGAAGTGGAAAACGCATTTTCCCAGCCAAATCCAGGCATTCAAGAAATAGCTGGAAATCTCCGTCTAAAACACAAAAAGAACGTATCTTGCAAACTGCTCTGCTGGGTGTTCGCTCAGCTAAGGGAGTTGAATCCGCCTTCACAATCAGAGAGTGAGAAGCACGTTTCTTCCAGGAGCTGCGTTTCATTAACCAGGTGAATGGGAGCAAACGCGGTATTGAAAAATATCTGCTTCTAAAACCAAAACGGAGCTACCTAACAGAACGGTCGTCAATGTCTGCATTCAACTTACGGAGTTAAACTGATGTGTGTTTCCAGGAGATTCTAAACCCTTTCTGTGAAGAAGTCGAAAACGCATTTTCCCAGCCAAATTAAGTCATTCAAGAAATAGCTGGAAATCTCCGTCTAAAACACAAAAAAAACGTATCTTGCAAACTGCTCTGCTGGGCGCTCGCTCAGCTAAGGTAGTTGAATCCGCCTTCAGAATCAGAGAGTGAGAAGCACGGTTCTTCCAGGAGCTGGGTTTCGTTATACGTGGGTGAATTGGAACAAACACGGTATTGAGAAATATCTGCTTCTAAAACCAAAACGGAGCTACCTAACACAACGGTCTTCAATGTGTGCATTCAACTTACGGAATTCAAGTGATGGGTGTTTGTAGGAGTTTCTAAACCTCTTCTGTGAAGAAGTGGAAAACGCATTTTCCCAGCCAAATCCAGGCATTCAAAAAATTGCTGGAAATCTTCGTTTAAACACAAAAAGGACGTATCTTGCAAACTGTTCTGCTGGGAGTTCGCTCAGCTAAGAAAGTTGAATCCGCCTTCAGAATCAGAGAGTGAGAAGCACGGTTCTTCCAGGAGCTGGGTTTCGTTATACCCGGGTGCATTGGAACAAACGCGGTATTGAGAAATATCTGCTTTGGAAACCAAATCGGAGCTACGTAACAGAACGGTCTTCAATGTGTGCATTCAACTTACGGAGTTAAACTGATGTGTGTTCGCAGGAGTTTCTAAACCCTTTCTGTGAAGAAGTGGGAAACGCATTTTCGCAGCCAAATCCAGGCATTCAAGAAATCGCTGGAAATCTCCGTCTAAAACACAAATAGAACGTATCTTGCAAACTGCTCTGCTGGGTGTTCGCTCAGCTAAGGGAGTTGAATCTGCCTTCAGAATCAGAGAGTCAGAAAAACGTTTCTACCAGGAGCTGCGTTTTGATGTACCCGGAAGAATTGGAACAAACGCGGTATTGAGAAATATCTGCTTCTAATACCAAAACGGAGCTACCTAACAGAACGGTCTTCAATGTGTGCATTCAACTTACGGAGTTAAACTGATGTGTGGTTGCAGGAGTTTCTATACCATTTCATGAAATTGCAGTAGTTTCTAAACACTTTCTGTGACGAAGTGGAAAACGCATTTTCCCAGCCAAATACAGGCATTCAAGAAATAGTTGGAAATCTCCGTTTAAACACAAAAAGAACGTATCTTGCAAACTGGTCTGCTGGGTGGTCGCTCAGCTAAGGGAGTTGAATCCGCCTTCAGAATCAGAGAGCGAGAAGCACGGTTCTTCCATGAGCTGTGTTTGGTTATACCCGGGTGAATGGGACAAAGGCGATATTGAGAAATATCTGCTTCTAAAACCAAAACGGAGCTACCTAAAAGAACAGTCTTCAATGTGTGCATTCAGCTTATGGAGTTAAACTGATGTGTGTTTGCAGGAGTTTCTAAACACTTTCTGTGAAGAAGTGGAAAACGCAATTTCCCAGCCAAATCTAGGCATTCAAGAAATAGCTGGAAATTTCCGTCTAAAACACAGAAAGAACGTATCTTGCACACTGCTCTGCTGGGTGTTCGCTCAGCTAAGGGAGTTGAATCCGCCTTCAGAATCAGAGAGTCAGAAGCACGTTTCTTCCAGGAGCTGCGTTACCTTATAGGCGGGTGAATGGGAGCAAACGCGGTATTGAAAAATATCTGCTTCCGAAACCAAAACGGAGCTACCTAACAGAACGGTGTTCAATGTGTGCATTCAACTTACGGAGTTAAACTGATGTGTGTTTCCAGGAGTTTCTAAACCCTTTCTGTGAAGAAGTGATAAACGCATTTTCCCAGCCAAATTCAGGCATTCAAGAAATAGCTGGAAATCTCGGTCTAGAACACAAAAAACGTATCTTGAAAACAGCTCTGCTTGGTATTCGCTAAGCTAAGGGAGTTGAATCCGCCTTCAGAATCAGAGAGTGAGAAGCACGGTTCTTCCAGGAGCTGGGTTTCGTTATACCCGGGTGAATTGGAACAAACGCGGTATTGAGAAATATCTGCTTCTAAAACCAAAACGGAGCTACCTAACAGAACGGTCTTCAATGTGTGCATTCAACTTACGGAGTTAAACTGATGTGTGTTTGCAGGAGTTTCTAAACCCTTTCTGTGAAGAAGTGGAAAACGCATATTCCCAGCCAAATCCAGGCATTCAAGAAATAGCTGCAAATCTCCGTCTAAAACACAAATAGAACGTATCTTGCAAACTGCTCTGCTGGGTGTTCGCTCAGCTAAGGGAGTTGAATCCGCCTTCAGAATCAGCGAGTGAGAAGCACGGTTCTTCCAGGAGCTGGGTTTCGTTATACCCGGGTGAATTGGAACAAACGCGGTATTGAGAAATATCTGCTTCTAAAACCAAAACGGAGCTACCTAAAAGAACGGTCTTCAATGTGTGCATTCAACTTACGGAGTTAAACTGATGTGTGGTTGCAGGAGTTTCTAAACCCTTTCTGTGAAGAAGTGGAAAACGCATTTTCCCAGCCAAATCAAGTCATTCAAGAAATAGCTGGAAATCTCCGTCTAAAACACAAAAAGAACGTATCTTGAAAACTGTTCTGCTGGGTGTTCTCTCAGCTAAGGGAGTTGAATCCGCCTTCAGAATCAGAGAGTGAGAAGCACGGTTCTTCCAGGAGCTGGGTTTCGTTATACCCGGGTGCATTGGAACAAACGCGGTATTGAGAAATATCTGCTTCTAAAACCAAAACGGAGCTACCTAACAGAACGGTCTTCAATGTGTGCATTCAACTTACGGAGTTAAACTGATGTGTGTTTGCAGGAGTTTCTAAACCCTTTCTGTGAAGAAGTGGAAAACGCATTTTCCCAGCCAAATCCAGTCATTCAAGAAATAGCTGGAAATATCCGTCTAAAACACAAAAAGAACGTATCTTGCAAACTGCTCTGCTGGGTGTTCGCTCAGCTAAGGGAGTTGAATCCGCCTTCAGAATCAGAGAGTGAGAAGCACGGTTCTTCCAGGAGCTGGGTTTCGTTATACCCGGGTGAATTGGAACAAACGCGGTATTGAGAAATATCTGCTTCTAAAACCAAAACGGAGCTACCTAACAGAACGGTCTTCAATGTGTGCATTCAACTTACGGAGTTAAACTGATGTGTGTTTGCAGGAGTTTCTAAACCCTTTCTGTGAAGAAGTGGAAAACGCATTTTCCCAGCCAAATCAAGTCATTCAAGAAATAGCTGGAAATCTTCGTCTTAAACACAAAAAGAACGTATCTTGCAAACTGCTCTGCTGGGTGTTCGCTCAGCTAAGGGAGTTGAATCCGCCTTCAGAATCAGAGAGTGAGAAGCACGGTTCTTCCAGGAGCTGTGTTTCGTTATACCCGGGTGAATTATAACAAACGCGGTATTGAGAAATATCTGCTTCTAAAACCAAAACGGAGCTACCTAACAGAACGGTCTTCAATGTGTGCATTCAACTTACGGAGTTAAACTGATGTGTGTTTGCAGGAGTTTCTAAACCCTTTCTGTGAAGAAGTGGAAAACGCATATTCCCAGCCAAATCCAGGCATTCAAGAAATAGCTGCAAATCTCCGTCTAGAACACAAAAAGAACGTATCTTGCAAACTGCTCTGCTGGGTGTTCGCTCAGCTAAGGGAGTTGAATCCGACTTCAAAATCAGCGAGTGAGAAGCACGGTTCTTCCAGGAGCTGGGTTTCGTTATACCCGGGTGAATTGGAACAAACGCGGTATTGAGAAATATCTGCTTCTAAAACCAAAACGGAGCTACCTAAAAGAACGGTCTTCAATGTGTGCATTCAACTTACGGAGTTAAACTGATGTGTGTTTGCAGGAGTTTCTAAACCCTTTCTGTGAAGAAGTGGAAAACGCATTTTCCCAGCCAAATCCAGTCATTCAAGAAATAGCTGGAAATATCCGTCTAAAACACAAAAAGAACGTATCTTGCAAACTGCTCTGCTGGGTGTTCGCTCAGCTAAGGGAGTTGAATCCGCCTTCAGAATCAGAGAGTGAGAAGCACGGTTCTTCCAGGAGCTGGGTTTCGTTATACCCGGGTGAATTGGAACAAACGCGGTATTGAGAAATATCTGCTTCTAAAACCAAAACGGAGCTACCTAACAGAACGGTCTTCAATGTGTGCATTCAACTTACGGAGTTAAACTGATGTGTGTTTGCAGGAGTTTCTAAACTTTTTCTGTGAAGAAGTGGAAAACGCATTTTCCCAGCCAAATCAAGTCATTCAAGAAATAGCTGGAAATCTCCGTCTAAAACACAAAAAGAACGTATCTTGCAAACTGCTCTGCTGGGTGTTCGCTCAGCTAAGGGAGTTGAATCCGCCTTCAGAATCAGAGAGTGAGAAGCACGGTTCTTCCAGGAGCTGGGTTTCGTTATACCCGGGTGAATTGGAACAAACGCGGTATTGAGAAATATCTGCTTCTAAAACCAAAACGGAGCTACCTAACAGAACGGTCTTCAATGTGTGCATTTAACTTACGGAGTTAAACTGATGTGTGTTTGCAGGAGTTTCTAAACCCTTTCTGTGAAGAAGTGGAAAACGCATATTCCCAGCCAAATCCAGGCATTCAAGAAATAGCTGCAAATCTCCGTCTAAAACACAAAAAGAACGTATCTTACAAACTGCTCTGCTGGGTGTTCGCTCAGCTAAGGGAGTTGAATCCGCCTTCAGAATCAGCGAGTGAGAAGCACGGTTCTTCCAGGAGCTGGGTTTCGTTATACACGGGTGAATTGGAACAAACGCGGTATTGAGAAATATCTGCTTCTAAAACCAAAACGGAGCTACCTAAAAGAACGGTCTTCAATGTCTGCATTCAACTTACGGAGGTAAACTGATGTGTGGTTGCAGGAGTTTCTAAACCCTTTCTGTGAAGAAGCGGAAAACACATTTTCCCAGTCAAATCCAGGCATTCAAGAAATAGCTGGAAATCTCCGTCTAAAACACAAAAAGAACGTATCTTGCAAACTGTTCTGCTGGGTGTTCTCTCAGCTAAGGGAGTTGAATCCGCCCTCAGAATCAGAGAGTGAGAAGCACGGTTCTTCCAGGAGCTGGGTTTCGTTATACCCGGGTGCATTGGAACAAACGCGGTATTGAGAAATATCTGCTTCTAAAACCAAAACGGAGCTACCTAACAGAACGGACTTCAATGTGTGCATTCAACTTACGGAGTTAAACTGATGTGTGTTTGCAGGAGTTTCTAAACCCTTTCTGTGAAGAAGTGGAAAACGCATTTTCCCAGCCAAATCCAGTCATTCAAGAAATAGCTGGAAATATCCGTCTAAAACACAAAAAGAACGTATCTTGCAAACTGCTCTGCTGGGTGTTCGCTCAGCTAAGGGAGTTGAATCCGCCTTCAGAATCAGAGAGTGAGAAGCACGGTTCTTCCAGGAGCTGGGTTTCGTTATACCCGGGTGAATTGGAACAAACGCGGTATTGAGAAATATCTGCTTCTAAAACCAAAACGGAGCTACCTAACAGAACGGTCTTCAATGTGTGCATTCAACTTACGGAGTTAAACTGATGTGTGTTTGCAGGAGTTTCTAAACCCTTTCTGTGAAGAAGTGGAAAACGCATTTTCCCAGCCAAATCAAGTCATTCAAGAAATAGCTGGAAATCTCCGTCTAAAACACAAAAAGAACGTATCTTGAAAACTGTTCTGCTGGGTGTTCTCTCAGCTAAGGGAGTTGAATCCGCCTTCAGAATCAGAGAGTGAGAAGCACGGTTCTTCCAGGAGCTGGGTTTCGTTATACCCGGGTGCATTGGAACAAACGCGGTATTGAGAAATATCTGCTTCTAAAACAAAAACGGAGCTACCTAACAGAACGGTCTTCAATGTGTGCATTCAACTTACGGAGTTAAACTGATGTGTGTTTGCAGGAGTTTCTAAACTTTTTCTGTGAAGAAGTGGAAAACGCATTTTCCCAGCCAAATCCAGTCATTCAAGAAATAGCTGGAAATATCCGTCTAAAACACAAAAAGAACGTATCTTGCAAACTGCTCTGCTGGGTGTTCGCTCAGCTAAGGGAGTTGAATCCGCCTTCAGAATCAGAGAGTGAGAAGCACGGTTCTTCCAGGAGCTGGGTTTCGTTATACCCGGGTGAATTGGAACAAACGCGGTATTGAGAAATATCTGCTTCTAAAACCAAAACGGAGCTACCTAACAGAACGGTCTTCAATGTGTGCATTCAACTTACGGAGTTAAACTGATGTGTGTTTGCAGGAGTTTCTAAACCCTTTCTGTGAAGAAGTGGAAAACCCATTTTCCCAGCCAAATCAAGTCATTCAAGAAATAGCTGGAAATCTCCGTCTAAAACACAAAAAGAACGTATCTTGCAAACTGCTCTGCTGGGTGTTCGCTCAGCTAAGGGAGTTGAATCCGCCTTCAGAATCAGAGAGTGAGAAGCACGGTTCTTCCAGGAGCTGGGTTTCGTTATACCCGGGTGAATTGGAACAAACGCGGTATTGAGAAATATCTGCTTCTAAAACCAAAACGGAGCTACCTAACAGAACGGTCTTCAATGTGTGCATTCAACTTACAGAGTTGAACTGATGTGTGTTTGCAGGAGTTTCTAAACCCTTTCTGTGAATAAGTGGAAAACGCATATTCCCAGCCAAATCCAGGCATTCAAGAAATAGCTGCAAATCTCCGTCTAAAACACAAAAAGAACGTATCTTGCAAACTGCTCTGCTGGGTGTTCGCTCAGCTAAGGGAGTTGAATCCGACTTCAGAATCAGCGAGTGAGAAGCACGGTTCTTCCAGGAGCTGGGTTTCGTTATACCCGGGTGAATTGGAACAAACGCGGTATTGAGAAATATCTGCTTCTAAAACCAAAACGGAGCTACCTAATAGAACGGTCTTCAATGTGTGCATTCAACTTACGGAGTTAAACTGATGTGTGGTTGCAGGAGTTTCTAAACCCTTTCTGTGAAGAAGCGGAAAACACATTCTTCCAGTCAAATCCAGGCATTCAAGAAATAGCTGGAAATCTCCGTCTAAAACACAAAAAGAACGTATCTTGCAAACTGTTCTGCTGGGTGTTCTCTCAGCTAAGGGAGTTGAATCCGCCTTACGAATCAGAGAGTGAGAAGCACGGTTCTTCCAGGAGCTGGGTTTCGTTATACCCGGGTGCATTGGAACAAACGCGGTATTGAGAAATATCTGCTTCTAAAACCAAAACGGAGCTACCTAACAGAACGGTCTTCAATGTGTGCATTCAACTTACGGAGTTAAACTGATGTGTGTTTGCAGGAGTTTCTAAACCCTTTCTGTGAAGAAGTGGAAAACGCATTTTCCCAGCCAAATCAAGTCATTCAAGAAATAGCTGGAAATCTCCGTCTAAAACACAAAAAGAACGTATCTTGCAAACTGCTCTGCTGGGTGTTCGCTCAGCTAAGGGAGTTGAATCCGCCTTCAGAATCAGAGAGTGAGAAGCACGGTTCTTCCAGGAGCTGGGTTTCGTTATACCCGGGTGAATTGGAACAAACGCGGTATTGAGAAATATCTGCTTCTAAAACCAAAACGGAGCTACCTAACAGAACGGTCTTCAATGTGTGCATTCAACTTACGGAGTGAAACTGATGTGTGTTTGCAGGAGTTTCTAAACCCTTTCTGTGAAGAAGTGGAAAACGCATATTCCCAGCCAAATCCAGGCATTCAAGAAATAGCTGCAAATCTCCGTCTAAAACACAAAAAGAACGTATCTTGCAAACTGCTCTGCTGGGTGTTCGCTCAGCTAAGGGAGTTGAATCCGCCTTCAGAATCAGCGAGTGAGAAGCACGGTTCTTCCAGGAGCTGGGTTTCGTTATACCCGGGTGAATTGGAACAAACGCGGTATTGAGAAATATCTGCTTCTAAAACCAAAACGGAGCTACCTAAAAGAACGGTCTTCAATGTGTGCATTCAACTTACGGAGTTAAACTGATGTGTGGTTGCAGGAGTTTTTAAACCCTTTCTGTGAAGAAGCGGAAAACACATTTTCCCAGTAAAATCCAGGCATTCAAGAATTAGGTGGAAATCTCCGTCTAAAACACAAAAAGAACGTATCTTGCAAACTGTTCTGCTGGGTGTTCTCTCAGCTAAGGGAGTTGAATCCGCCTTCAGAATCAGAGAGTGAGAAGCACGGTTCTTCCAGGAGCTGGGTTTCGTTATACCCGGGTGCATTGGAACAAACGAGGTATTGAGAAATATCTGCTTCTAAAACAAAAACGGAGCTACCTAACAGAACGGTCTTCAGTGTGTGCATTCAACTTACGGAGTTAAACTGATGTGTGTTTGCAGGAGTTTCTAAACCCTTTCTGTGAAGAAGTGGAAAACGCATTTTCCACGCCAAATCCAGTCATTCAAGAAATAGCTGGAAATATCCGTCTAAAACACAAAAAGAACGTATCTTGCAAACTGCTCTGCTGGGTGTTCGCTCAGCTAAGGGAGTTGAATCCGCCTTCAGAATCAGAGAGTGAGAAGCACGGTTCTTCCAGGAGCTGGGTTTCGTTATACCCGGGTGAATTGGAACAAACGCGGTATTGAGAAATATCTGCTTCTAAAACCAAAACGGAGCTACCTCACAGAACGGTCTTCAATGCGTGCATTCAACTTACGGAGTTAAACTGATGTGTGTTTGCAGGAGTTTCTAAACCCTTTCTGTGAAGAAGTGGAAAACGCATTTTCCCAGCCAAATCAAGTCATTCAAGAAATAGCTGGAAATCTCCGTCTAAAACACAAAAAGAACGTATCTTGCAAACTACTCTGCTGGGTGTTCGCTCAGCTAAGGGAGTTGAATCCGCCTTCAGAATCAGAGAGTGAGAAGCACGGTTTTTCCAGCAGCTGGGTTTCGTTATACCCGGGTGCATTGGAACAAACGCGGTATTGAGAAATATCTGCTTCTAAAACCAAAACGGAGCTACCTAACAGAACGGTCTTCAACGTGTGCATTCAACTTACGGAGTTAAACTGATGTGTGTTTGCAGGAGTTTCTAAACCCTTTCTGTGAAGAAGTGGAAAACGCATATTCCCAGCAAAATCCAGGCATTCAAGATATAGCTGGAAATCTCCGTATAAAATACAAAACGAACGTATCTTGAAATCTGCTCTGCTGGGTGTTCGCTCTGCTAAGGGAGTTGAATCCGCCTTCAGAATCAGAGAGTGAGAAGCACGGATCTTCCAGGAGCTGGGTTTCGTTATACCCGGGTGCATTGGAACAAACGCGGTATTGAGAAATATCTGCTTCTAAAACCAAAACGGAGCTACCTAACAGAACGGTCTTCAATGTGTGCATTCAACTTACGGAGTTAAACTGATGTGTGTTTGCAGGAGTTTCTAAATTCTTTCTGTGAAGAAGTGGAAAACGCATATTCCCAGCCAAATGCAGGCATTCAAGAAATAGCTGGAAATCTCCGTCTAAAACACAAAAAGAACGTATCTTGCAAAGTGCTCTGCTGGGTGTTCGCTCAGCTAAGTGAGTTGAATCCGTCTTAAGTATCAGAGAGTGAGAAGCACGGTTCTTCCAGGAGCTGGGTTTCGTTATACCCGGGTGCATTGGAACAAACGCGGTATTGAGAAATATCTGCTTCTAAAACCAAAACGGAGCTACCTAACAGAACGGTCTTCAATTTGTGCATTCAACTTACGGAGTTAAACTGATGTGTGTTTGCAGGAGTTTCTAAACCCTTTCTGTGAAGAAGTGGAAAACGCATTTTCCCAGCCAAATCAAGTCATTCAAGAAATAGCTGGAAATCTCCGTCTAAAACACAAAAAGAACGTATCTTGCAAACTGCTCTGCTGGGTGTTCGCTCAGCTAAGGGAGTTGAATCCGCCTTCAGAATCAGAGAGTGAGAAGCACGGTTCTTCCAGGAGCTGGGTTTCGTTATACCCGGGTGAATTGGAACAAACGCGATATTGAGAAATATCTGCTTCTAAAACCAAAACGGAGCTACCTAACAGAACGGTCTTCAATGTGTGCATTCAACTTACGGAGTTAAACTGATGTGTGTTTGCAGGAGTTTCTAAACCCTTTCTGTGAAGATGTGGAAAACGCATTTTCCCAGCCAAATCCAGTCATTCAAGAAATAGCTGGAAATATCCGTCTAAAACACAAAAAGAACGTATCTTGCAAACTGCTCTGCTGGGTGTTCGCTCAGCTGAGGGAGTTGAATCCGCCTTCAGAATCAGAGAGTAAGAAGCACGGTTCTTCCAGGAGCTGGGTTTCGTTATACCCGGGTGAATTGGAACAAACGCGGTATTGAGAAATATCTGCTTCTAAAACCAAAACGGAGCTACCTAACAGAACGGTCTTCAATTTGTGCATTCAACTTACGGAGTTAAACTGATGTGTGTTTGCAGGAGTTTCTAAACCCTTTCTGTGAAGAAGTGGAAAACGCATATTCCCAGCCAAATGCAGGCATTCAAGAAATAGCTGCAAATCTCCGTCTAAAACACAAAAAGAAAGTATCTTGCAAACTGCTCTGCTGGGTGTTCGCTCAGCTAAGGGAGTTGAATCCGCCTTCAGAATCAGCGAGTGAGAAGCACGGTTCTTCCAGGAGCTGGGTTTCGTTATACACGGGTGAATTGGAACAAACGCGGTATTGAGAAATATCTGCTTCTAAAACCAAAACGGAGCTACCTAAAAGAACGGTCTTCAATGTCTGCATACAACTTACGGAGTTAAACTGATGTGTGGTTGCAGGAGTTTCTAAACCCTTTCTGTGAAGAAGCGGAAAACACATTTTCCCAGTCAAATCCAGGCATTCAAGAAATAGCTGGAAATCTCCGTCTAAAACACAAAAAGAACGTATCTTGCAAACTGTTCTGCTGGGTGTTCTCTCAGCTAAGGGAGTTGAATCCGCCTTCAGAATCAGAGAGTGAGAAGCACGGTTCTTCCAGGAGCTGGGTTTCGTTATACCCGGGTGAATTGGAACAAACGCGGTATTGAGAAATATCTGCTTCTAAAACCAAAACGGAGCTACCTAACAGAACGGTCTTCAATGTGTGCATTCAACTTACGGAGTTAAACTGATGTGTGTTTGCAGGAGTTTCTAAACCCTTTCTGTGAAGAAGTGGAAAACGCATTTTCCCAGCCAAATCAAGTCATTCAAGAAATAGCTGGAAATCTCCGTCTAACACACAAAAAGAACGTATCTTGCAAACTGTTCTGCTGGGTGTTCTCTCAGCTAAGGGAGTTCAATCCGCCTTCAGAATCAGAGAGTGAGAAGCACGGTTCTTCCAGGAGCTGGGTTTCGTTATACCCGGGTGCATTGGAACAAACGCGGTATTGAGAAATATCTACTTCTAAAACCAAAACGGAGCTACCTAACAGAACGGTCTTCAGTGTGTGCATTCAACTTACGGAGTTAAACTGTTGTGTGTTTGCAGGAGTTTCTAAACCCTTTCTGTGAAGAAGTGGAAAACGCATTTTCCCAGCCAAATCCAGTCATTCAAGAAATAGCTGGAAATATCCGTCTAAAACACAAAAAGAACGTATCTTGCAAACTGCTCTGCTGGGTGTTCGCTCAGCTAAGGGAGTTGAATCCGCCTTCAGAATCAGAGAGTGAGAAGCACGGTTCTTCCAGGAGCTGGGTTTCGTTATACCCGGGTGAATTGGAACAAACGCGGTATTGAGAAATATCTGCTTCTAAAACCAAAACGGAGCTACCTCACAGAACGGTCTTCAATGCGTGCATTCAACTTACGGAGTTAAACTGATGTGTGTTTGCAGGAGTTTCTAAACCCTTTCTGTGAAGAAGTGGAAAACGCATTTTCCCAGCCAAATCAAGTCATTCAAGAAATAGCTGGAAATCTCCGTCTAAAACACAAAAAGAACGTATCTTGCAAACTACTCTGCTGGGTGTTCGCTCAGCTAAGGGAGTTGAATCCGCCTTCAGAATCAGAGAGTGAGAAGCACGGTTCTCCCAGCAGCTGGGTTTCGTTATACCCGGGTGAATTGGAACAAACGCGGTATTGAGAAATATCTGCTTCTAAAACCAAAACGGAGCTACCTAACAGAACGGTCTTCAATGTGTGCATTCAACTTACGGAGTTAAACTGATGTGTGTTTGCAGGAGTTTCTAAACCCTTTCTGTGAAGAAGTGGAAAACGCATATTCCCAGCCAAATCCAGGCATTCAAGATATAGCTGGAAATCTCCGTATAAAATACAAAACGAACGTATCTTGAAAACTGCTCTGCTGGGTGTTCGCTCTGCTAAGGGAGTTGAATCCGCCTTCAGAATCAGAGAGTGAGAAGCACGGTTCTTCCAGGAGCTGGGTTTCGTTATACCCGGGTGCATTGGAACAAACGCGGTATTGAGAAATATCTGCTTCTAAAACCAAAACGGAGCTACCTAACAGAACGGTCTTCAGTGTGTGCATTCAACTTACGGAGTTAAACTGATGTGTGTTTGCAGGAGTTTCTAAACCCTTTCTGTGAAGAAGTGGAAAACGCATTTTCCACGCCAAATCCAGTCATTCAAGAAATAGCTGGAAATATCCGTCTAAAACACAAAAAGAACGTATCTTGCAAACTGCTCTGCTGGGTGTTCGCTCAGCTAAGGGAGTTGAATCCGCCTTCAGAATCAGAGAGTGAGAAGCACGGTTCTTCCAGGAGCTGGGTTTCGTTATACCCGGGTGAATTGGAACAAACGCGGTATTGAGAAATATCTGCTTCTAAAACCAAAACGAAGCTACCTCACAGAACGGTCTTCAATGCGTGCATTCAACTTACGGAGTTAAACTGATGTGTGTTTGCAGGAGTTTCTAAACCCTTTCTGTGAAGAAGTGGAAAACGCATTTTCCCAGCCAAATCAAGTCATTCAAGAAATAGCTGGAAATCTCCGTCTAAAACACAAAAAGAACGTATCTTGCAAACTACTCTGCTGGGTGTTCGCTCAGCTAAGGGAGTTGAATCCGCCTTCAGAATCAGAGAGTGAGAAGCACGGTTTTTCCAGCAGCTGGGTCTCGTTATACCCGGGTGCATTGGAACAAACGCGGTATTGAGAAATATCTGCTTCTAAAACCAAAACGGAGCTACCTAACAGAACGGTCTTCAACGTGTGCATTCAACTTACAAAGTTAAACTGATGTGTGTTTGCAGGAGTTTCTAAACCCTTTCTGTGAAGAAGTGGAAAACGCATATTCCCAGCCAAATCCAGGCATTCAAGATATAGCTGGAAATCTCCGTATAAAATACAAAACGAACGTATCTTGAAAACTGCTCTGCTGGGTGTTCGCTCTGCTAAGGGAGTTGAATCCGCCTTCAGAATCAGAGAGTGAGAAGCACGGATCTTCCAGGAGCTGGGTTTCGTTATACCCGGGTGCATTGGAACAAACGCGGTATTGAGAAATATCTGCTTCTAAAACCAAAACGGAGCTACCTAACAGAACGGTCTTCAATGTGTGCATTCAACTTACGGAGTTGAACTGATGTGTGTTTGCAGGAGTTTCTAAATTCTTTCTGTGAAGAAGTGGAAAACGCATATTCCCAGCCAAATGCAGGCATTCAAGAAATAGCTGGAAATCTCCGTCTAAAACACAAAAAGAACGTATCTTGCAAACTGCTCTGCTGGGTGTTCGCTCAGCTAAGTGAGTTGAATCCGTCTTCAGAATCAGAGAGTGAGAAGCACGGTTCTTCCAGGAGCTGGGTTTCGTTATACCCGGGTGAATTGGAACAGACGCGGTATTGAGAAATATCTGCTTCTAAAACCAAAACGGAGCTACCTAACAGAACGGTCTTCAATTTGTGCATTCAACTTACGGAGTTAAACTGATGTGTGTTTGCAGGAGTTTCTAAACCCTTTCTGTGAAGAAGTGGAAAACGCATTTTCCCAGCCAAATCAAGTCATTCAAGAAATAGCTGGAAATCTCCGTCTAAAACACAAAAAGAACGTATCTTGCAAACTGCTCTGCTGGGTGTTCGCTCAGCTAAGGGAGTTGAATCCGCCTTCAGAATCAGAGAGTGAGAAGCACGGTTCTTCCAGGAGCTGGGTTTCGTTATACCCGGGTGAATTGGAACAAACGCGGTATTGAGAAATATCTGCTTCTAAAACCAAAACGGAGCTACCTAACAGAACGGTCTTCAATGTGTGCATTCAACTTACGGAATTAAACTGATGTGTGTTTGCAGGAGTTTCTAAACCCTTTCTGTGAAGAAGTGGAAAACGCATTTTCCCAGCCAAATCAAGTCATTCAAGAAATAGCTGGAAATCTCCGTCTAAAACACAAAAAGAACGTATCTTGCAAACTGCTCTGCTGGGTGTTCGCTCAGCTGAGGGAGTTGAATCCGCCTTCAGAATCAGAGAGTAAGAAGCACGGTTCTTCCAGGAGCTGGGTTTCGTTATACCCGGGTGAATTGGAACAAACGCGGTATTGAGAAATATCTGCTTCTAAAACCAAAACGGAGCTACCTAACAGAACGGTCTTCAATGTGTGCATTCAACTTACGGAGTTAAACTGATGTGTGTTTGCAGGAGTTTCTAAACCCTTTCTGTGAAGAAGTGGAAAACGCATATTCCCAGCCAAATGCAGGCATTCAAGAAATAGCTGCAAATCTCCGTCTAAAACACAAAAAGAACGTATCTGGCAAACTGCTCTGCTGGGTGTTCGCTCAGCTAAGGGAGTTGAATCCGCCTTCAGAATCAGCGAGTGAGAAGCACGGTTCTTCCAGGAGCTGGGTTTCGTTATACACGGGTGAATTGGAACAAACGCGGTATTGAGAAATATCTGCTTCTAAAACCAAAACGGAGCTAACTAAAAGAACGGTCTTCAATGTCTGCATTCAACTTACGGAGTTAAACTGATGTGTGGTTGCAGGAGTTTCTAAACCCTTTCTGTGAAGAAGCGGAAAACACATTTTCCCAGTCAAATCCAGGCATTCAAGAAATAGCTGGAAATCTCCGTCTAAAACACAAAAAGAACGTATCTTGCAAACTGTTCTGCTGGGTGTTCTCTCAGCTAAGGGAGTTGAATCCGCCTTCAGAATCAGAGAGTGAGAAGCACGGTTCTTCCAGGAGCTGGGTTTCGTTATACCCGGGTGAATTGGAACAAACGCGGTATTGAGAAATATCTGCTTCTAAAACCAAAACGGAGCTACCTAACAGAACGGTCTTCAATGTGTGCATTCAACTTACGGAGTTAAACTGATGTGTGTTTGCAGGAGTTTCTAAACCCTTTCTGTGAAGAAGTGGAAAACGCATTTTCCCAGCCAAATCAAGTCATTCAAGAAATAGCTGGAAATCTCCGTCTAACACACAAAAAGAACGTATCTTGCAAACTGTTCTGCTGGGTGTTCTCTCAGCTAAGGGAGTTCAATCCGCCTTCAGAATCAGAGAGTGAGAAGCACGGTTCTTCCAGGAGCTGGGTTTCGTTATACCCGGGTGCATTGGAACAAACGCGGTATTGAGAAATATCTGCTTCTAAAACCAAAACGGAGCTACCTAACAGAACGGTCTTCAATGTGTGCATTCAACTTACGGAGTTACACTGATGTTTGTTTGCAGGAGTTTCTAAACCCTTTCTGTGAAGAAGTGGAAAACGCATTTTCCCAGCCAAATCCAGGCATTCAAGAAATAGCTGGAAATCTCCGTCTAAAACACAAAAAGAACGTATCTCGCAAACTGATCTGCTGGGTGTTCGCTCAGCTAAGGGAGTTGAATCCGCCTTCAGAATCAGAGAGTGAGAAGCATGGTTCTTCCAGGAGCTTGGTTTCGTTATACCCGGGTGAATTGGAACAAACGCGGTATTTAGAAATATCTGCTTCTAAAACCAAAACGGAGCTACCTAACAGAACGTTCTTCAATGTGTGCATTCAAATTACGGAGTTAAACTGATGTCTGTTTGCAGGAGTTTCTAAAGCCTTTCTGTGAAGAAGTGGAAAACGCATTTTCCCAGCCAAATCCAGGCATTCAAGAAATAGCTGGAAATCTCCGTCTAAAACACAAAAAGAACGTATCTTGCAAACTGTTCTGCTGGGTGTTCGCTCAGCTAAGGGAGTTGAATCCGCCTTCAGAATCAGAGAGTGAGAAGCACGGTTCTTCTAGGAGCTGGGTTTCGTTATACCCGGGTGAATTGGAACAAACGCGGTATTGAGAAATATCTGCTTCTAAAACCAAAACGGAGCTACCTAACAGAACGGTCTTCAATGTGTGCATTCAACTTACAGAGTTAAACTGATGTGTGTTTGCAGGAGTTTCTAAACCCTTTCTGTGAAGAAGTGGAAAACGCATTTTCCCAGCCAAATCCAGGCATTCAAGAAATAGCTGGAAATCTCCGTCTAAAACACAAAAAGAACGAATCTTGCAAACTGTTCTGCTGGGTGTTCGCTCAGCTAAGGGAGTTGAAATCGCCTTCAGGATCAGAGAGTGAGAAGCACGGTTCTTCTTGAAGCTGGGTTTCGTTATACCCGGGTGAATTGGAACAAACGCGGTATTGAGAAATATCTGCTTCTAAAACCAAAACGGAGCTACCTAACAGAACGGTCTTCAATGTGTGCATTCAACTTACGGAGTTAAACTGATGTGTGTTTGCAGGAGTTTCTAAACCCTTTCTGTGAAGAAGTGGAAAACGCATTTTCCCAGCCAAATCCAGGCATTCAACAAATAGCTGGAAATCTCCGTCTAAAACACAAAAAGAACGTATCTTGCAAACTGCTCTGCTGGGTGTTCGCTCAGCTAAGGGAGTTGAATCCGCCTTCAGAATCAGAGAGTGAGAAGCACGGTTCTTCCAGGAGCTGGGTTTCGTTATACCCGGGTGCATTGGAACAAACGCGGTATTGAGAAATATCTGCTTCTAAAACCAAAACGGAGCTACCTAACAGAACGGTCTTCAATGTGTGCATTCAACTTACGGAGTTAAACTGATGTGTGTTTGCAGGAGTTTCTAAACCCTTTCTGTGAAGAAGTGGAAAACGCATTTTCCCAGCCAAATCCAGGCATTCAAGAAATAGCTGGAAATCTCCGACAAAAACACAAAAAGAACGTATCTTGCAAAATCCTCTGCTGGGTGACCGCTCAGCTAAGGGAGTTGAATCCGCCTTCAGAATCAGAGAGTGAGAAGCACGGTCCTTCCAGGAGCTGGGTTTCGTTATACCCGGGTGCATTGGAACAAACGCGGTATTGAGAAATATCTGCTTCTAAAACCAAAACGGAGCTACCTAACAGAACGGTCTTCAATGTGTGCATTCAACTTACGAAGTTAAACTGATGTGTGTTTGCAGGAGTTTCTAAACCCTTTCTGTGAAGATGTGGAAAACGCATTTTCCCAGCCAAATCCAGGAATTCAAGAAATAGCTGGAAATCTCCGTCTAAAACACAAAAAGAACGTATTTTGCAAACTGTTCTGCTGGGTGTTCGCTCAGCTAAGGAAGTTGAATCCGCCTTCAGAATCAGAGAGTGAGAAGCACGGTTCTTCCAGGAGCTGGGTTTCGTTATACCCGGGTGCATTGGAACAAACGCGGTATTGAGAAATATCTGCTTCTAAAACCAAAACGGAGCTACCTAACAGAACGGTCTTCAATGTGTGCATTCAACTTACGGAGTTAAACTGATGTGTGTTTGCAGGAGTTTCTAAACCCTTTCTGTGAAGAAGTGGAAAACTCATTTTCCCAGCCAAATCCAGGCATTCAAGAAATAGCTGGAAATCTCCGTCTAAAACACAAACAGAACGTATCTTGCAAACTGCTCTGCTGGGTGTTCGGTCAGCTAAGGGAGTTGAATCCGCCTTCAGAATCAGAGAGTGAGAAGCACGTTTCTTCCAAAAGCTGGGTTTCGTTATACCCGGGTGCATTGGAACAAACGCGGTATTGAGAAATATCTGCTTCTAAAACAAAACCGGACCTACCTAACAGAACGGTCTTCAATGTGTGCATTCAACTTACGGAGTGAAACTGATGTGTGTTTGCAGGCGTTTCTAAACCCTTTCTGTAAAGAAGTGGAAAACGCATATTCCCAGCCAAATCAAGTCATTCAAGGAATAGCTGGATATATCCGTCTAAAACACAAAAAGAACGTATCATGCAAACTGCTCTGCTGGGTGTTCGCTCATCTAAGGGAGTTGAATCCGCCTTCAGAATCAGAGAGTGAGAAGCACGGTTCTCCCAGGAGCTGGGTTTCGTTATACCCGGGTGCATTGGAACAAACGCGGTATTGAGAAATATCTGCTTCTAAAACCAAAACGGAGCTACCTAACAGAACGGTCTTCAATGTGTGCATTCAACTTACGGAGTAAAACTGATGTGTGTTTGCAGGAGTTTCTAAACACTTTCTGTGAAGAAGTGGAAAACTCATATTCCCAGCCAAATCCAGGCATTCAAGAAATAGCTGGAAATCTCCGTCTAAAACACAAAAAGAACGTATCTTGCAAACTGCTCTGCTGGGTGTTCGTTCAGCTAAGGGAGTTTAATCCGCCTCTAGAATCAGAGAATGAGAAGCACGGTTCTTCCAGGAGCTGGGTTTCGTTATACCCGGGTGCATTGGAACAAACGCGGTATTGAGAAATATCTGCTTCTAAAACGAAAACGGAGCTACCTAACAGAACGGTCTTCAATGTGTGCATTCAGCTTACGAAGTTAAACTGATGTGGGTTTGCAGGAGTTTCTAAACCCTTTCTGTGAAGAAGTGGAAAACGCATATTCCCAGCCAAATTCAGGCATTCAAGAAATAGCTAGAAATCTCCGTCTAAAACACAAAAAGAACGTATCTTGCAAACTGCTCTGCTGGGTGTTCGCTCAGCTAAGGGAGTTGAATCCGCCTTCAGAATCAGAGAGTGAGAAGCACGGTTCTTCCAGGAGCTGGGTTTCGTTATACCCGGGTGAATTGGAACAAACGCGGTATTGAGAAATATCTGCTTCTAAAACAAAACCGGAGCTACCTAACAGAACGGTCTTCAATGTGTGCATTCAACTTACGGAGTTAAACTGATGTGTGTTTGCAGGAGTTTCTAAACCCTTTCTGTGAAGAAGTGGAAAACGCATTTTGCCAGCAAAATCCAGGCATTCAAGAAATAGCTGGAAATCTCCGTCTAAAACACAAAAAGAACGTATCTTGCAAACTGCTCTGCTGGGTGTTCGGTCAGCTAAGGGAGTTGAATCCGCCTTCAGAATCAGAGAGTGAGAAGCACGGTTCTTCCAGGAGCTGGGTTTCGTTATACCCGGGTGCATTGGAACAAACGCGGTATTGAGAAATATCTGCTTCTAAAACCAAAACGGAGCTACCTAACAGAACGGTCTTCAGTGTGTGCATTCAACTTACTGAGTTATACTGATGTGTGTTTGCAGGAGTTTCTAAACCCTTTCTGTGAAGAAGTGGAAAACGCATTTTCCCAGCCAAATCCAGGCATTCAAGAAATAGCTGGAAATCTCCGTCTAAAACACAAAAAGAACGTATCTTGCAAACTGCTCTGCTGGGTGTTGGCTCAGCTAAGGGAGTTGAATCCGCCTTCAGAATCAGAGAGTGAGAAGCACGGTTCTTCCAGGAGCTGGGTTTCGTTATACCCGGGTGAATTGGAACAAACGCGGTATTGAGAAATATCTGCTTCTAAAACCAAAACGGAGCTACCTAACAGAACGGTCTTCAATGTGTGCATTCAACTTACGGAGTTAAACTGATGTGTGTTTGCAGGAGTTTCTAAACCCTTTCTGTGAAGAAGTGGAAAACGCATTTTCCCAGCCAAATCCAGGCATTCAAGAAATAGCTGGAAATCTCCATCTAAAACACAAAAAGAACGTATCTTGCAAACTGCTCTGCTGGGTGTTCGCTCAGCTAAGGGAGTTGAATCCGCCTTCAGAATCAGAGAGTGAGAAGCACGGTTCTTCCAGGAGCTGGGTTTCGTTATACCCGGGTCAATTGGAACAAACGCGGTATTGAGAAATATCTGCTTCTAAAACCAAAACGGAGCTACCTAACAGAACGGTCTTCAATGTGTACATTCAACTTACGGAGTTAAACTGATGTGTGTTTGCAGGAGTTTCTAAACCCTTTCTGTGAAGAAGTGGAAAACGCATTTTCCCAGCCAAATCCAGGCATTCAAGAAATAGCTGGAAATCTCCGTCTAAAACACAAAAAGAACGTATCTTGCAAACTGCTCTGCTGGGTGTTGGCTCAGCTAAGGGAGTTGAATCCGCCTTAAAATCAGAGAGTGAGAAGCACGGTTCTTCCAGGAGCTGGGTTTCGTTATACCCGGGTGAATTGGAACAAACGCGGTATTGAGAAATATCTGCTTCTAAAACCAAAACGGAGCTACCTAACAGAACGGTCTTCAATGTGTGCATTCAACTTACGGAGTTAAACTGATGTGTGTTTGCAGGAGTTTCTAAACCCTTTCTGTGAAGAAGTGGAAAACGCATTTTCCCGGCCAAATCAAGTCATTCAAGGAATAGCTGGATATATCCGTCTAAAACACAAAAAGAACGTATCTTGAAAACTGCTCTGCTGGGTGTTCGCTCAGCTAAGACAGTTGAATCCGCCTTCAGAATCAGAGAGTGAGAAGCACGGTTCTTCTAGGGGCTGGGTTTTGTTATACCCGGGTGAATTGGAACAAACGCGGTATTGAGAAATATCTGCTTCTAAAACCAAAACGGAGCTACCTAACAGAACTGTCTTCAATGTGTGCATTCAACATACGGAGTTAAATTGATGTGTGTTTGCAGGAGTTTCTAAACCCTTTCTGTGAAGAAGTGGAAAACGCATTTTCCCAGCCAAATCCAGGCATTCAAGAAATAGCTGGAAATCTCCGTCTAAAACACAAAAAGAACGTATCTTGCAAACTCCTCTGCTGGGTGTTCGCTCAGCTAAGGGAGTTGAATCCGCCTTCAGAATCAGAGAGTGAGAAGCACGGTTCTCCCAGGAGCTGGGTTTTGTTATACCCGGGTGCATTGGAACAAACGCGGTATTGAGAAATATCTGCTTCTAAAACCAAAACGGAGCTACATAACAGAATGGTCTTCAATGTGTGCATTCAACTTACGGAGTGAAACTGATGTGTGTTTGCAGGAGTTTCTAAACCCTTTCTGTGAAGAAGTGGAAAACGCATTTTCCAAGCCAAATCCAGGCATTCAAGAAATAGCTGGAAATCTCCGTCTAAAACACAAAAAGAACGTATCTTGCCAACTGCTCTGCTGGGTGTTCGCTCAGCTAAGGGAGTTGAATCCGCCTTCAGAATCAGAGAGTGAGAAGCACGGTTCTTCCAGGAGCTGGGTTTCGTTATACCCGGGTGAATTGGAACAAACGCGGTATTGAGAAATATCTGCTTCTAAAACAAAACCGGAGCTACTTAACAGAACGGTCTTCAATGTGTGCATTCAACTTACGGAGTTAAACTGATGTGTGTTTGCAGGAGTTTCAAACCCTTTCTGTGAAGAAGTGGAAAACGCAATTTCCCAGCCAAATCCAGGCATTCTAGAAATAGCTGGAAATCTCCGTCTAAAACACAAAAAGAACGTATCTTGCAAACTGCTCTGCTGGGTGTTCGGTCAGCTAAGGGAGTTTAATCCGCCTTCAGAATCAGAGAGTGAGAAGCACGGTTCTTCCAGGAGCTGGGTTTCGTTATACCCGGGTGAATTGGAACAAACGCGGTATTGAGAAATATCTGCTTCTAAAACCAAAACGGAGCTACCTCACAGAACGGTCTTCAATGCGTGCATTCAACTTACGAAGTTAAACTGATGTGTGTTTGCAGGAGTTTCTAAACCCTTTCTGTGAAGAAGTGGAAAACGCATTTTCCCAGCCAAATCAAGTCATTCAAGAAATAGCTGGAAATCTCCGTCTAAAACACAAAAAGAACGTATCTTGCAACCTACTCTGCTGGGTGTTCGCTCAGCTAAGGGAGTTGAATCCGCCTTCAGAATCAGAGAGTGAGAAGCACGGTTCTCCCAGCAGCTGGGTTTCGTTATATCCGGGTGAATTGGAACAAACGCGGTATTGAGAAATATCTGCTTCTAAAACCAAAACGGAGCTACCTAACAGAACGGTCTTCAATGTGTGCATTCAACTTACGGAGTTAAACTGATGTGTGTTTGCAGGAGTTTCTAAACCCTTTCTGTGAAGAAGTGGAAAACGCATATTCCCAGCCAAATCCAGGCATTCAAGATATAGCTGGAAATCTCCGTATAAAATACAAAACGAACGTATCTTGAAAACTGCTCTGCTGGGTGTTCGCTCTGCTAAGGGAGTTGAATCCGCCTTCAGAATCAGAGAGTGAGAAGCACGGTTCTTCCAGGAGCTGGGTTTCGTTATACCCGGGTGCATTGGAACAAACGCGGTATTGAGAAATATCTGCTTCTAAAACCAAAACGGAGCTACCTAACAGAACGGTCTTCAATGTGTGCATTCAACTTACGGAGTTAAACTGATGTGTGTTTGCAGGAGTTTCTAAACCCTTTCTGTAAAGAAGTGGAAAACGCATATTCCCAGCCAAATCCAGGCATTCAAGATATAGCTGGAAATCTGCGTCTAAAATACAAAAAGAACGTATCTTGCAAACCGCTCTGCTGGGTATTCGCTCAGCTAAGGGAGTTGAATCTGCCTTCAGAATCAGAGAGTGAGAAGCACGGTTCTTCCAGGAGCTGGGTTTCGTTATACCTGGTTGAATTGGAACAAACGCGGTATTGAGAAATATCTGCTTCTAAAACCAAAACGGAGCTACCTAACAGAATGGTCTTCAATGTGTGCATTCAACTTACGGAGTTACACTGATGTTTGTTTGCAGGGGTTTCTAAACCCTTTCTGTGAAGAAGTGGAAAACGCATTTTCCCAGCCAAATCCAGGCATTCAAGAAATAGCTGGAAATCTCCGTCTAAAACACAAAAAGAACGTATCTTGCAAACTCCTCTGCTGGGTGTTCGCTCAGCTAAGGGAGTTGAATCCGCGTTCAGAATCAGAGAGTGAGAAGCACGGTTCTTCCAGGAGCTGGGTTCCGTTATACCCGGGTAAATTGGAATAAAAGCGGTATTGAGAAATATCTGCTTCTAAAACCAAAACGGAGGTACCTAACAGAACGGTCTTCAATGTGTGCATTCAACTTACGGAGTTAAACTGATGTGTGTTTGCAAGAGTTTCTAAACCCTTTCTGTGAAGAAGTGGAAAACGCATATTCCCAGCCAAATCCAGGCATTCAAGAAATAGCTGGAAATCTCCGTCTAAAACACAAAAAGAACGTATCTTGCAAACTGCTCTGCTGGGTGTTCGGTCAGCTAAGGGAGTTGAATCCGCCTTCAGAATCAGAGAGTGAGAAGCACGGTTCTTCCAGGAGCTGGGTTTCGTTATACCCGGGTGAATTGGAACGAACGCGGTATTGAGAAATATCTGCTTCTAAAACCAAAACGGAGCTACCTAACAGAACGGTCTTCAATGTGTGCATTCAACTTATGGAGGTAAACTGATGTGTGTTTGCAGGAGTTTCTAAACCCTTTCTGTGAAGAAGTGGAAAACGCATATTCCAAGACAAATCCAGGCATTCAAGATATAGCTGGAAATCTCCGTCTAAAATACAAAAAGAACGTATCTTGCAAACTGCTCTGCTGGGTGTTCGCTCAGCTAAGGGAGTTGAATCCGCCTTCAGAATCAGAGAGTGAGAAGCACGGTTCTTCCAGGAGCTGGGTTTCGTTATACCCGGGTGAATTGGAACAAACGCGGTATTGAGAAATATCTGCTTCTAAAACCAAAACGGAGCTACCTAACAGAACGGTCTTCAATGTGTGCATTCAACTTACGGAGTTAAACTGATGTGTGTTTGCAGGAGTTTCTAAACCCTTTCTGTGAAGAAGTGGAAAACGCATTTTCCCAGCCAAATCCAGGCATTCAAGAAATAGCTGGAAATCTCCGTCTAAAACACAAAAAGAACGTATCTTGCAAACTCCTCTGCTGGGTGTTCGCTCAGCTAAGGGAGTTGAATCCGCCTTCAGAATCATAGAGTGAGAAGCACGGTTCTTCCAGGAGCTGGGTTTCGTTATACCCGGGTGCATTGGAACAAACGCGTTATTGAGAAATATCTGCTTCTAAAACCAAAACGGAGCTACCTAACAGAACGGTCTTCAATGTGTGCATTCAACTTACGGAGTTAAACTGATGTGTGTTTCCAGGAGTTTCTAAACCCTTTCTGTGAAGAATTGGAGAATGCATTTTCCCAGCCAAATCCAGGCATTCAAGAAATAGCTGGAAATCTCCGTCTAAAACACAAAAAGAACGTATCTCGCAAACTGATCTGCTGGGTGTTCGCTCAGCTAAGGGAGTTGAATCCGCCTTCAGAATCAGAGAGTGAGAAGCACGGTTCTTCCAGGAGCTTGGTTTCGTTATACCCGGGTGAATTGGAACAAACGCGGTATTGAGAAATATCTGCTTCTAAAACCAAAACGGAGCTACCTAACAGAACGTTCTTCAATGTGTGCATTCAAATTACGAAGTTAAACTGATGTCTGTTTGCAGGAGTTTCTAAACCCTTTCTGTGAAGAAGTGGAAAACGCATTTTCCCAGCCAAATCCAGGCATTCAAGAAATAGCTGGAAATCTCCGTCTAAAACACAAAAAGAACGTATCTTGCAAACTGTTCTGCTGGGTGTTCGCTCAGCTAAGGGAGTTGAATCCGCCTTCAGAATCAGAGAGTGAGAAGCACGGTTCTTCTAGGAGCTGGGTTTCGTTATACCCGGGTGAATTGGAACAAACGCGGTATTGAGAAATATCTGCTTCTAAAACCAAAACGGAGCTACCTAACAGAACGGTCTTCAATGTGTGCATTCAACTTACGGAGTTAAACTGATGTGTGTTTGCAGGAGTTTCTAAACCCTTTCTGTGAAGAAGTGGAAAACGCATTTTCCCAGCCAAATCCAGGCATTCAAGAAATAGCTGGAAATCTCCGTCTAAAACACAAAAAGAACGAATCTTGCAAACTGCTCTGCTGGGTGTTCGCTCAGCTAAGGGAGTTGAAATCGCCTTCAGGATCAGAGACTGAGAAGCACGGTTCTTCTTGAAGCTGGGTTTCGTTATACCCGGGTGAATTGGAACAAACGCGGTATTGAGAAATATCTGCTTCTAAAACCAAAACGGAGCTACCTAACAGAACGGTCTTCAATGTGTGCATTCAACTTACGGAGTTAAACTGATGTGTGTTTGCAGGAGTTTCTAAACCCTTTCTGTGAAGAAGTGGAAAACGCATTTTCCCAGCCAAATCCAGGCATTCAACAAATAGCTGGAAATCTCCGTCTAAAACACAAAGGAACGTATCTTGCAAACTGCTCTGCTGGGTGTTCGCTCAGCTAAGGGAGTTGAATCCGCCTTCAGAATCAGAGAGTGAGAAGCACGGTTCTTCCAGGAGCTGGGTTTCGTTATACCCGGGTGCATTGGAACAAACGCGGTATTGAGAAATATCTGCTTCTAAAACCAAAACGGAGCTACCTAACAGAACGGTCTTCAATGTGTGCATTCATCTTACGGAGTTAAACTGATGTGTGTTTGCAGGAGTTTCTAAACCCTTTCTGTGAAGAAGTGGAAAACGCATTTTCCCAGCCAAATCCAGGCATTCAAGAAATAGCTGGAAATCTCCGACAAAAACACAAAAAGAACGTATCTTGCAAAATCCTCTGCTGGGTGATCGCTCAGCTAAGGGAGTTGAATCCGCCTTCAGAATCAGAGAGTGAGAAGCACGGTCCTTCCAGGAGCTGGGTTTCGTTATACCCGGGTGCATTGGAACAAACGCGGTATTGAGAAATATCTGCTTCTAAAACCAAAACGGAGCTACCTAACAGAACGGTCTTCAATGTGTGCATTCAACTTACGAAGTTAAACTGATGTGTGTTTGCAGGAGTTTCTAAACCCTTTCTGTGAAGATGTGGATAACGCATTTTCCCAGCCAATTCCAGGCATTCAAGAAATAGCTGGAAATCGCCGTCTAAAACACAAAAAGAACGTATTTTGCAAACTGTTCTGCTGGGTGTTCGCTCAGCTAAGGGAGTTGAATCCGCCTTCAGAATCAGAGAGTGAGAAGCACGGTTCTTCCAGGAGCTGGGTTTCGTTATACCCGGGTGCATTGGAACAAACGCGGTATTGAGAAATATCTGCTTCTAAAACCAAAACGGAGCTACCTAACAGAACGGTCTTCAATGTGTGCATTCAACTTACGGAGTTAAACTGATGTGTGTTTGCAGGAGTTTCTAAACCCTTTCTGTGAAGAAGTGGAAAACTCATTTTCCCAGCCAAATCCAGGCATTCAAGAAATAGCTGGAAATCTCCGTCTAAAACACAAACAGAACGTATCTTGCAAACTGCTCTGCTGGGTGTTCGGTCAGCTAAGGGAGTTGAATCCGCCTTCAGAATCAGAGAATGAGAAGCACGGTTCTTCCAGGAGCTGGGTTTCGTTATACCCGGGTGCATTGGAACAAACGCGGTATTGAGAAATATCTGCTTCTAAAACCAAAACGGAGCTACCTAACAGAACGGTCTTCAATGTGTGCATTCAGCTTACGGAGTTAAACTGATGTGGGTTTGCAGGAGTTTCTAAACCCTTTCTGTGAAGAAGTGCAAAACGCATATTCCCAGCCAAATCCAGGCATTAAAGAAATAGCTAGAAATCTCCGTCTAAAACACAAATAGAACGTATCTTGCAAACTGCTCTGCTGGGTGTTCGCTCAGCTAAGGGAGTTGAATCCGCCTTCAGAATCAGAGAATGAGAAGCACGGTTCTTCCAGGAGCTGGGTTTCGTTATACCCGGGTGAATTGGAACAAACGCGGTATTGAGAAATATCTGCTTCTAAAACAAAACCGGAGCTACCTAACAGAACGGTCTTCAATGTGTGCATTCAACTTACGGAGTGAAACTGATGTGTGTTTGCAGGCGTTTCTAAACCCTTTCTGTAAAGAAGTGGAAAACGCATATTCCCAGCCAAATCAAGTCATTCAAGGAATAGCTGGATATATCCGTCTAAAACACAAAAAGAACGTATCTTGCAAACTGCTCTGCTGGGTGTTCGCTCATCTAAGGGAGTTGAATCCGCCTTCAGAATCAGAGAGTGAGAAGCACGTTTCTCCCAGGAGCTGGGTTTCGTTATACACGGGTGCATTGGAACAAACGCGGTATTGAGAAATATCTGCTTCTAAAACCAAAACGGAGCTACCTAACAGAACGGTCTTCAATGTGTGCATTCAACTTACGGAGTTAAACTGATGTGTGTTTGCAGGAGTTTCTAAACCCTTTCTGTGAAGAAGTGGAAAACTCATTTTCCCAGCCAAATCCAGGCATTCAAGAAATAGCTGGAAATCTCCGTCTAAAACACAAAAAGAACGTATCTTGCAAACTGCTCTGCTGGGTGTTCGGTCAGCTAAGGGAGTTGAATCCGCCTTTAGAATCAGAGAATGAGAAGCACGGTTCTTCCAGGAGCTGGGTTTCGTTATACCCGGGTGCATTGGAACAAACGCGGTATTGAGAAATATCTGCTTCTAAAACCAAAACGGAGCTACCTAACAGAACGGTCTTCAATGTGTGCATTCAGCTTACGAAGTTAAACTGATGTGGGTTTGCAGGAGTTTCTAAACCCTTTCTGTGAAGAAGTGGAAAACGCATATTCCCAGCCAAATTCAGGCATTCAAGAAATAGCTAGAAATCTCCGTCTAAAACACAAAAAGAACGTATCTTGCAAACTGCTCTGCTGGGTGTTCGCTCAGCTAAGGGAGTTGAATCCGCCTTCAGAATCAGAGAGTGAGAAGCACGGTTCTTCCAGGAGCTGGGTTTCGTTATACCCGGGTGAATTGGAACAAACGCGGTATTGAGAAATATCTGCTTCTAAAACAAAACCGGAGCTACCTAACAGAACGGTCTTCAATGTGTGCATTCAACTTACGGAGTTAAACTGATGTGTGTTTGCAGGAGTTTCTAAAGCCTTTCTGTGAAGAAGTGGAAAACGCATTTTGCCAGCCAAATCCAGGCATTCAAGAAATAGCTGGAAATCTCCGTCTAAAACACAAAAAGAACGTATCTTGCAAACTGCTCTGCTGGGTGTTCGGTCAGCTAAGGGAGTTGAATCCGCCTTCAGAATCAGAGAGTGAGAAGCACGGTTCTTCCAGGAGCTGGGTTTCGTTATACCCGGGTGCATTGGAACAAACGCGGTATTGAGAAATATCTGCTTCTAAAACCAAAACGGAGCTACCTAACAGAACGGTCTTCAGTGTGTGCATTCAACTTACTGAGTTAAACTGATGTGTGTTTGCAGGAGTTTCTAAAGCCTTTCTGTGAAGAAGTGGAAAACGCATTTTCCCAGCCAAATCCAGGCATTCAAGAAATAGCTGGAAATCTCCGTCTAAAACACAAAAAGAACGTATCTTGCAAACTGCTCTGCTGGGTGTTGGCTCAGCTAAGGAAGTTGAATCCGCCTTCAGAATCAGAGAGTGAGAAGCACGGTTCTTCCAGGAGCTGGGTTTCGTTATACCCGGGTGAATTGGAACAAACGCGGTATTGAGAAATATCTGCTTCTAAAACCAAAACGGAGCTACCTAACAGAACGGTCTTCAATGTGTGCATTCAACTTACGGAGTTAAACTGATTTGTGTTTGCAGGAGTTTCTAAACCCTTTCTGTGAAGAAGTGGAAAACGCATTTTCCCAGCCAAATCCAGGCATTCAATAAATAGCTGGAAATCTCCATCTAAAACACAAAAAGAACGTATCTTGCAAACTGCTCTGCTGGGTGTTCGCTCAGCTAAGGGAGTTGAATCCGCCTTCAGAATCAGAGAGTGAGAAGCACGGTTCTTCCAGGAGCTGGGTTTCGTTATACCCGGCTGAATTGGAACAAACGCGGTATTGAGAAATATCTGCTTCTAAAACCAAAACGGAGCTACCTAACAGAACGGTCTTCAATGTGTGCATTCAACTTACGGAGTTAAACTGATGTGTGTTTGCAGGAGTTTCTAAACCCTTTCTGTGAAGAAGTGGAAAACGCATTTTCCCAGCCAAATCCAGGCATTCAAGAAATAGCTGGAAATCTCCGTCTAAAACACAAAAAGAACGTATCTTGCAAACTGCTCTGCTGGGTGTTCGCTCAGCTAAGGGAGTTGAATCCGCCTTAAAATCAGAGAGTGAGAAGCACGGTTCTTCCAGGAGCTGGGTTTCGTTATACCCGGGTGAATTGGAACAAACGCGGTATTGAGAAATATCTGCTTCTAAAACCAAAACGGAGCTACCTAACAGAACGGTCTTCAATGTGTGCATTCAACTTACGGAGTTAAACTGATGTGTGTTTGCAGGAGTTTCTAAACCCTTTCTGTGAAGAAGTGGAAAACGCATTTTCCCGGCCAAATCAAGTCATTCAAGGAATAGCTGGATATATCCGTCTAAAACACAAAAAGAACGTATCTTGAAAACTGCTCTGCTGGGTGTTCGCTCAGCTAAGGGAGTTGAATCCGCCTTCAGAATCAGAGAGTGAGAAGCACGGTTCTTCCAGGGGCTGGGTTTTGTTATACCCGGGTGAATTGGAACTAACGCGGTATTGAGAAATATCTGCTTCTAAAACCAAAACGGAGCTACCTAACAGAACTGTCTTCAATGTGTGCATTCAACATACGGAGTTAAATTGATGTGTGTTTGCAGGAGTTTCTAAACCCTTTCTGTGAAGAAGTGGAAAACGCATTTTCCCAGCCAAATACAGGCATTCAAGAAATAGCTGGAAATCTCCGTCTAAAACACAAAAAGAACGTATCTTGCAAACTCCTCTGCTGGGTGTTCGCTCAGCTTAGGGAGTTGAATCCGCCTTCAGAATCAGAGAGTGAGAAGCACGGTTCTTCCAGGAGCTGGGTTTTGTTATACCCGGGTGCATTGGAACAAACGCGGTATTGAGAAATATCTGCTTCTAAAACCAAAACGGAGCTACATAACAGAATGGTCTTCAATGTGTGCATTCAACTTACGGAGTGAAACTGATGTGTGTTTGCAGGAGTTTCTAAACCCTTTCTGTGAAGAAGTGGAAAACGCATTTTCCAAGCCAAATCCAGGCATTCAAGAAATAGCTGGAAATCTCCGTCTAAAACACAAAAAGAACGTATCTTGCCAACTGCTCTGCTGGGTGTTCGCTCAGCTAAGGGAGTTGAATCCGCCTTCAGAATCAGAGAGTGAGAAGCACGGTTCTTCCAGGAGCTGGGTTTCGTTATACCCGGGTGAATTGGAACAAACGCGGTATTGAGAAATATCTGCTTCTAAAACAAAACCAAAGCTACTTAACAGAACGGTCTTCAATGTGTGCATTCAACTTACGGAGTTACACTGATGTGTGTTTGCAGGAGTTTCAAACCCTTTCTGTGAAGAAGTGGAAAACGCAATTTCCCAGTCAAATCCAGGCATTCTAGAAATAGCTGGAAATCTCCGTCTAAAACACAAAAAGAACGTATCTTGCAAACTGCTCTGCTGGGTGTTCGGTCAGCTAAGGGAGTTGAATCCGCCTTCAGAATCAGAGAGTGAGAAGCACGGTTCTTCCAGGAGCTGGGTTTCGTTATACCCGGGTGAATTGGAACAAACGCGGTATTGACAAATATCTGCTCCTAAAACCAAAACGGAGCTACATAACAGAACAATCTTCAATGTGTGCATTCAACTTACGGAGTTAAACTGATGTGTGTTTGCATGAGTTTCTAAACCCTTTCTGTGAAGAAGTGGAAAATGCATTTTCCCAGCCAAATTCAGTCATTCAAGAAATAGCTGGAAATCTCCGTCTAAAACACAAAAAGAACGTATCTTGCAAACTGCTCTGCTGGGTGTTCGCTCATCTAAGGGAGTTGAATCCGCCTTCAGAATCAGAGAGTGAGAAGCACGGTTCTTCCAGGAGCTGGGTATCGTTATACCCGGGTGCATTGGAACAAACGCGGTATTGAGAAATATCTGCTTCTAAAACTAAAACGGAGCTACCTAACAGAACGGTCTTCAATGTGTGCATTCAACTTACGGAGTTAAACTGATGTGTGTTTGCAGGAGTTTCTAAACCCTTTCTGTGAAGAAGTGGAAAACGCATTTTCCCAGCCAAATCCAGGCATTCAAGAAATAGCTGGAAATCTCCGTCTAAAACACAAACAGAACGTATCTTGCAAACTGCTCTGCTGGGTGTTCGGTCAGCTAAGGGAGTTGAATCCGCCTTCAGAATCAGAGAATGAGAAGCACGGTTCTTCCAGGAGCTGGGTTTCGTTATACCCGGGTGCATTGGAACAAACGCGGTATTGAGAAATATCTGCTTCTAAAACCAAAACGGAGCTACCTAACAGAACGGTCTTCAATGTGTGCATTCAGCTTACGGAGTTAAACTGATGTGGGTTTGCAGGAGTTTCTAAACCCTTTCTGTGAAGAAGTGGAAAACGCATATTCCCAGCCAAATCCAGGCATTCAAGAAATAGCTAGAAATTTCCGTCTAAAACACAAAAAGAACGTATCTTGCAACCTGCTCTGCTGGGTGTTCGCTCAGCTAAGGGAGTTGAATCCGCCTTCAGAATCAGAGAGTGAGAAGCACGGTTCTTCCAAAAGCTGGGTTTCGTTATACCCGGGTGAATTGGAACAAATGCGGTATTGAGAAATATCTGCTTCTAAAACAAAACCGGAGCTACCTAACAGAACGGTCTTCAATGTGTGCATTCAACTTACGGAGTTAAACTGATGTGTGTTTGCAGGAGTTTCTAAACCCTTTCTGTGAAGAAGTGGAAAACGCATTTTCCCAGCCAAATCCAGGCATTCAAGAAATAGCTGGAAATCTCCGTCTAAAACACAAACAGAACGTATCTTGCAAACTGCTCTGCTGGGTGTTCGGTCAGCTAAGGGAGTTGAATCCGCCTTCAGAATCAGAGAGTGAGAAGCACGGTTCTTCCAGGAGCTGGGTTTCGTTATACCCGGGTGCATTGGAACAAACGCGGTATTGAGAAATATCTGCTTCTAAAACCAAAACGGAGCTACCTAACAGAACGGTCTTCAATGTGTGCATTCAACTTACGGAGTCAAACTGATGTGTGTTTGCAGGAGTTTCTAAACCCTTTCTGTGAAGAAGTGGAAAACGCATTTCCCCAGCCAAATCCAGGCATTCAATAAATAGATGGAAATCTCCGTCTAAAACACAAAAAGAACGTATCTTGCAAACTGCTCTGCTGGGTGTTCGGTCAGCTAAGGGAGTTGAATCCGCCTTCAGAATCAGAGAGTGAGAAGCACGGTTCTTCCAGGAATTGGGTTTCGTTATACCCGGGTCAATTGGAACAAACGTGGTATTGAGAAATATCTGCTTCTAAAACCAAAACGGAGCTACCTAACAGAACGGGCTTCAATGGGTGCATTCAACTTACGGAGTTAAACTGATGTGTGTTTGCAGGAGTTTCTAAACCCTTTCTGTGAAGAAGTGGAAAACGCATTTTCCCAGCCAAATCCAGGCATTCAAGAAATAGCTGGAAATCTCCGACTAGAACACAAAAAGAACGTATCTTGCAAACTGATCTGCTGGGTGTTCGCTCAGCTAAGGGAGTTGAATCCGCCTTCAGAATTAGAGAGTGAGAAGCACGGTTCTTCCAGGAGCTTGGTTTCGTTATACCCGGGTGAATTGGAACAAACGCGGTATTGAGAAATATCTGCTTCTAAAACCAAAACGGAGCTACCTAACAGAACGGTCTTCAATGTGTGCATTCAACTTACGGAGTTAAACTGATGTGTGTTTGCAGGAGTTTCTAAACCATTTCTGTGAAGAAGTGGAAAATGCATTTTCCCAGCCAAATCCAGGCATTCAAGAAATAGCTGGAAATCTCCGTCTAAAACACAAAAAGAACGTATCTTGCAAACTGCTCTGCTGGGTGTTCGCTCAGCTAAGGGAGTTGAATCCGCCTTCAGAATCAGAGAGTGAGAAGCACGGTTCTTCCAGGAGCTGGGTTTTGTTATACCCGGGTGCATTGGAACAAACGCGGTATTGAGAAATATCTGCTTCTAAAACCAAAACGGAGCTACCTAACAGAACGGTCTTCAATGTGTGCATTCAACTTACGGAGTTAAACTGATGTGTGTTTGCAGGAGTTTCTAAACGCTTTCTGTGAAGAAGTGGAAAACGCATTTTCCCAGGAAATCCAGTCATTCAAGAAATAGCTGGAAATCTTCGTCTAGAACACAAACAGAACGTATCTTGCAAACTGCTCTGCTGGGTGTTCGCTCAGCTAAGAGAGTTGAATCCGCCTTCAGAATCAGAGAGTGAGAAGCACGGTTCTTCCAGGAGCTGGATTTCGTTATACGCGGGTGCATTGGAACAAACGCGGTATTGAGAAATATCTGCTTCTAAAACCAAAACGGAGCTACCTAACAGAACGGTCTTCAATGTGTGCATTCAACTTACGGAGTTAAACTGATGTGTGTTTGCAGGAGTTTCTAAACCCTTTCTGTGAAGAAGTGGAAAACGCATTTTCCTAGCCAAATCCAGGCATTCAAGAAATAGCTGGAAATCTCCGTCTAAAACACAAAAAGAACGTATCTTGCAAACTGCTCTGCTGGGTGTTCGTTCAGCTAAGGGAGTTGAATCCGCCTTCAGAATCAGAGAGTGAGAAGCACGGTTCATCCAGGAGCTGGGTTTCGTTATACCCGGGTGTATTGGAACAAACGAGGTATTGAGAAATATCTGCTTCTAAAACCAAAACGGAGCTACCTAACAGAACGGTCTTCAATTTGTGCATTCAACTTACGGAGTTAAACTGATGTGTGTTTCAGGAGTTTCTAAACCCTTTCTGTGAAGAAGTGGAAAACGCATTTTCCCAGCCAAATCAAGTCATTCAAGAAATAGCTGGAAATCTCCGTCTAAAACACAAAAAGAACGTATCTTGCAAACTGCTCTTCTGGGTGTTCCCTCAGCTAAGGGAGTTGAATCCGCCTTCAGAATCAGAGAGTGAGAAGCACGGTTCTTCCAGGAGCTGGGTTTCGTGATACCCGGGTGAATTGGAACAAACGCGGTATTGAGAAATATCTGCTTCTAAAACCAAAACGGAGCTACCTAACAGAACGGTCTTCAATGTGTGCATACAACTTACGGAGTTAAACTGATGTGTGTTTGCAAGAGTTTCTAAACCCTTTCTGTGAAGAAGTGGAAAACGCATTTTCCCAGCCAAATCAAGTCATTCAAGGAATAGCTGGATATATCCGTCAAAAACACAAAAAGAACGTATCTTGCAAACTTTTCTGCTGGGTGTTCGCTCAGCTAAGGGAGTTGAATCCGCCTTCAGAATCAGAGAGTGAGAAGCACGGTTCTCCCAGGAGCTGGGTTTCCTTATACCCGGGTGAAATGGAACAAACGCGGTATTGAGAAATATCTGCTTCTAAAACCAAAACGGAGCTACCTAACAGAACGGTCTTCAATGTGTGCATTCAACTTACGGAGTTAAACTGTTGTGTGTTTGCAGGAGTATCTAAACCCTTTCTGTGAAGAAGTGGAAAACGCAATTTCCCAGCCAAATCCAGGCATTCAAGAAATAGCTGGAAATCTCCGTCTAAAACACAAAAAGAACGAATCTTGCAAACTCCACTGCTGGGTGTTCGCTCAGCTAAGGGAGTTGAATCCGCCTTCAGAATCAGAGAGTGAGAAGCACGGTTCTTCCAGGAGCTGGGTTTCGTTATACCCGGGTGAATTGGAACAAACGCGGTATTGAGAAATATCTGCTTCTAAAACCAAAACGGAGCGACCTAACAGAACGGTCTTCAATGTGTGTATTCAACTTACGGAGTTAAACTGAAGTGTGTTTGCAGGAGTTTCTAAACCCTTTCTGTGAAGAAGTGGAAAACGCATATTCCCAGCCAAATCCAGGCATTCAAGATATAGCTGGAAATCTCCGTCTAAAATACAAAAAGAACGTATCTTGCAAACCTCTCTGCTGGGTGTTCGCTCAGGTAAGGGAGTTGAATCCGCCTTCAGAATCAGAGAGTGAGAAGCACGGTTCTTCCATGAGCTGGGTTTCGTTATACCCGGGTGAATTGGAACAAACGCGGTATTGAGAAATATCTGCTTCTAAAACCAAAACGGAGCTACCTAACAGAACTGTCTTCAATGTATGCATTCAACTTACGGAGTTAAACTGATGTGTGTTTGCAGGAGTTTCTAAACCCTTTCTGTGAAGAAGTGGAAAACGCATTTTCCCAGCCAAATCCAGGCATTCAAGAAATAGCTGGAAATCTCCGTCTAAAACACAAAAAGAACGTATCTTGCAAACTGCTCTGCTGGGTGTTCGCTCAGCTAAGGGAGTTGAATCCGCCTTCAGAATCAGAGAGTGAGAAGCACGGTTCTTCCAGGAGCTGGGTTTCGTTATACCCGGCTGAATTGGAACAAACGCGGTATTGAGAAATATCTGCTTCTAAAACCAAAACGGAGCTACCTAACAGAACGGTCTTCAATGTGTGCATTCAACTTACGGAGTTAAACTGATGTGTGTTTGCAGGAGTTTCTAAACCCTTTCTGTGAAGAAGTGGAAAACGCATTTTCCGAGCCAAATCCAGGCATTCAAGAAATAGCTGGAAATCTCCGTCTAAAACACAAAAAGAACGTATCTTGCAAACTGATCTGCTGGGTGTTGGCTCAGCTAAGGGAGTTGAATCCGCCTTCAGAATCAGAGAGTGAAAAGCACGGTTCTTCCACGAGCTGGGTTTCGTTATACCCGGGTGAATTGGACCAAACGCGGTATTGAGAAATATCTGCTTCTAAAACCAAAACGGAGCTACCTAACAGAACGGTCTTCAATGTGTGCATTCAACTTACACAGTTAAACTGATGTGTGTTTGCTGGAGTTTCTAAACCCTTTCTGTGAAGAAGTGGAAAACGCATTTTCCCAGCCAAATCCAGGCATTCAAGAAATAGCTGGAAATCTCCGTCTAAAACACAAAAAGAACGTATCTTGCAAACTGCTCTGCTGGGTGTTCGTTCAGCTAAGGGAGTTGAATCCGCCTTCAGAATCAGAGAGTGAGACGCACGGTTCTTCCAGGAGCTGGGTTTCATTATACCCGGGTGAATTGTAACAAACGCGTTATTGAGAAATATCTGCTTGTAAAACCAAAACGGAGCTACATAACAGAACGGTCTTTAATGTGTGCATTCAACTTACGGAGTTAAACTGATGGGTGTTTCCAGGAGTTTCTAAACCATTTCTGTGAAGAAGTGGAAAACGCATTTTCCCAGCCAAATCCAGGCATTCAAGAAATAGCTGAAAATCTCCGTCTAAAACACAAAAAGAACGTATCTTGCAAACTGCTCTGCTGGGTGTTCGGTCAGCTAAGTGAGTCGAATCCGCCTTCAGAATCAGAAAGTGAGAAGCACGGTTCTTCCAGGAGCTGGGTTTCGTTATACCCGGGTGCATTGGAACAAACGCGGTATTGAGAAATATCTACTTCTAAAACCAAAACGGAGCTACCTAACAGAACGGTCTTCAATGTGTACATTCAACATACGGAGTTAAACTGATGTGTGTTTGCAGGAGTTTCTAAACCCTTTCTGTGAAGAAGTGGAAAACGCATTTTCCCAGCCAAATCCAGGCATTCAAGAAATAGCTGGAAATCTCCGTCTAAAACACAAAAAGAACGTATCTTGCAAACTGCTCTGCTGGGTGTTCGCTCAGCTAAGGGAGTTGAATCCGCCTTCAGAATCAGAGAGTGAGAAGCACGGTTCTTCCAGGAGCTGGGTTTCGTTATACCCGGGTAAATTGGAACAAACGCGGTATTGAGAAATATCTGCTTCTAAAACCAAAACGGAGCTACCTAACAGAACGGTCTTCAATGTGTGCATTCAACTTACGGAGTTAAACTGATGTCTGTTTGCAGGAGTTTCTAAACCCTTTCTGTGAAGAAGTGGAAAACACATTTTCCCAGCCAAATCCAGTCATTCAAGAAATAGCTGGAAATCTCCGTCTAAAACACAAAAAGAACGTATCTTGCAAACTGCTCTGCTGGGTGTTCGCTCAGCTAAGGGAGCTGAATCCGCCTTCAGAATCAGAGAGTGAGAAGCACGGTTCTTCCAGGAGCTGGGTTTTGTTATACCCGGGTGAATTGGAACAAACGCGGTAATGAGAAATATCTGCTTCTAAAACCAAAACGCAGCTACCTAACAGAACGGTCTTCAATGTGTGCATTCAACTTACGGAGTTAAACTGATGTGTGTTTGCAGGAGTTTCTAAACCCTTTCTGTGAAGAAGTGGAAAACGCATATTTCCAGCCAAATCCAGGCATTCAAGATATAGCTGGAAATCTCCGTCTAAAATACAAAAAGAACGTATCTTGCAAACTGCTCTGCTGGGTGTTCGCTCAGCTAAGGGAGTTTAATCCGCCTTCAGAATCAGACAGTGAGAAGCACGGTTCTTCCAGGAGCTGGGTTTCGTTATACCCGGGTGAATTGGAACAAACGCGGTATTGAGAAATATCTGATTCTGAAACCAAAACGGAGCAACCTAACAGAACGGTCTTCAATGTGTGCATTCAACTTACGGAGTTAAACTGATGTGTGTTCGCAGGAGTTTCTAAACCCTTTCTGTGAAGAAGTGGAAAACGTATTTTCCCAGCCAAATCCAGGCATTCAAGAAATAGCTGGAAATCTCCGTCTATAACAGAAAGAGAACGTATCTTGCAAACTGCTCTGCTGTGTGTTCGGTAAGCTAAGGGAGTTGAATCCGCCTTCAGAATCAGAGAGTGAGAAGCACGGTTCTTCCAGGAGCTGGGTTTCGTTATACCCGGGTGCATTGGAACAAACGCGGTATTGAGAAATATCTGCTTCTAAAACCAAAACGGAGCTACCTAACAGAACGGTCTTCAATGTGTGCATTCAACTTACGGAGTTGAACTGATGTGTGTTTGCAGGAGTTTCTAAACCCTTTCTGTGAAGAAGTGGAAAACGCATTTTCCCAGCCAAATTCAGGCATTCAAAAAATAGCTGGAAATCTCCGTCTAAAACACAAAAAGAACGTATCTTGCAAACTGCTCTGCTGGGTGTTCGCTCAGCTAAGGGAGTTGAATTCGCCTTCAGAATCAGAGAGTGAGAAGCACGGTTCTTCCAGGAGCTGGGTTTCGTTATACCCGGGTGAATTGGAACAAACGAGGTATTGAGAAATATCTGCTTCTAAAACCAAAACGGAGCTACCTAACAGAACGGTCTTCAATGTGTGCATTCAACTTACGGAGTTAAACTGATGTGTGTTGTCAGGAGTTTCTAAACCCTTTCTGTGAAGAAGTGGAAAACGCATTTTCCGAGCCAAATCCAGTCATTTAAGAAATAGCTGGAAATCTCCGTCTAAAACACAAAAAGAACGTATCTTGCAAACTGCTCTGCTGGGTGTTCGCTCAGCTAAGGGAGTTGAATCCGCCTTCAGAATCAGAGAGTGAGAAGCACGGTTCTTCCAGGAGCTGGGTTTCGTTATACCCGGGTGAATTGGAACAAACGCGGTAATGAGAAATATCTGCTTCTAAAACGAAAACGCAGCTACCTAAAAGAACGGTCTTCAATGTGTGCATTCAACTTACGGAGTTAAACTGATGTGTGTTTGCAGGAGTTTCTAAACCCTTTCTGTGAAGAAGTGGAAAACGCATATTCCTAGCCAAATCCAGGCATTCAAGAAATAGCTGGAAATCTCCGTCTAAAACACAAAAAGAACGTATCGTGCAAACTCCTCTGCTGGGTGTTCGCTCAGCTAAGAGAGTTGAATCCGCCTTCAGAATCAGAGAGTGAGAAGCACGGTTCTTCCAGGAGCTGGATTTCGTTATACGCGGGTGCATTGGAACAAACGCGGTATTGAGAAATATCTGCTTCTAAAACCAAAACGGAGCTACCTAACAGAACGGTCTTCAATGTGTGCATTCAACTTACGGAGTTAAACTGATGTGTGTTTGCAGGAGTTTCTAAACCCTTTCTGTGAAGAAGTGGAAAACGCATTTTCCTAGCCAAATCCAGGCATTCAAGAAATAGCTGGAAATCTCCGTCTAAAACACAAAAAGAACGTATCTTGCAAACTGCTCTGCTGGGTGTTCGTTCAGCTAAGGGAGTTGAATCCGCCTTCAGAATCAGAGAGTGAGAAGCACGGTTCATCCAGGAGCTGGGTTTCGTTATACCCGGGTGTATTGGAACAAACGAGGTATTGAGAAATATCTGCTTCTAAAACCAAAACGGAGCTACCTAACAGAACGGTCTTCAATGTGTGCATTCAACTTACGGAGTTAAACTGATGTGTGTTTGCAGGAGTTTCTAAACCCTTTCTGTGAAGAAGTGGAAAACGCATTTTTCCAGCCAAATCCAGGCATTCAAGAAATAGCTGGAAATCTCCGTCTAAAACACAAAAAGAACGTATCCTGCAAACTGCTCTGCTGGGTGTTCGGTCAGCTAAGGGAGTTGAATCCGCCTTCAGAATCAGAGAGTGAGAAGCACGGTTCTTCCAGGAGCTGGGTTTCGTTATACACGGGTGCATTGGAACAAACGCGGTATTGAGAAATATCTGCTTCTAAAACCAAAACGGAGCTACCTAACAGTACGGTCTTCAATGTGTGCATTCAACTTACGGAGTTTAACTGATGTGTGTTTCAGGAGTTTCTAAACCCTTTCTGTGAAGAAGTGGAAAACGCATTTTCCCAGCCAAATCCAGGCATTCAAGAAATAGCTGGAAATCTCCGTCTAAAACACAAAAAGAACGTATCTTGCAAACTGCTCTGCTGGGTGTTCGCTCAGCTAAGGGAGTTGAATCCGCCTTCAGAATCAGAGAGTGAGAAGCACGGTTCTTCCAGGAGCTGGGTTTCGTTATACCCGGGTGAATTGGAACAAACGCGGTATTGAGAAATATCTGCTTCTAAAACAAAACCGGAGCTACCTAACAGAACGGTCTTCAATGTGTGCATTCAACTTACGGAGTTAAACTGATGTATGTTTGCAGGAGTTTCTGAACCCTTTCTGTGAAGAAGTGGAAAACGCAATTTCCCAGCCAAATCCAGGCATTCAAGAAATAGCTGGAAATCTCCGTCTAAAACACAAAAAGAACGTATCTTGCAAACTCCTCTGCTAGGTGTTCGCTCAGCTAAGAAAGTTGAATCCACCTTCAGAATCAGAGAGTGGGCAGCACGGTACTTCCAGGAGCTGGGTTTTGTTATACCCGGGTGAATTGGAACAAACGCGGTATTGAGAAATATCTGCTTCTAAAACCAAAACGGAGCTACCTAACAGAACGGTCTTCAATGTGTGCATTCAACTTACGGAGTTAAACTGATGTGTGTTTGCAGGAGTTTCTAAACCCTTTCTGTGAAGAAGTGGAAGATGCATTTTCCCAGCCAAATCCAGTCATTCAAGAAATAGCTGGAAATCTCCGTCTAAAACACAAAAAGAACGTATCTTGCAAACTGCTCTGCTGGGTGTTCGCTCATCTAAGGGAGTTGAATCCGCCTTCAGAATCAGAGAGTGAGAAGCACGGTTCATCCAGGAGCTGGGTTTCGTTATACCCGGGTGAATTGGAACAAACGAGGTATTGAGAAATATCTGCTTCTAAAACCAAAACGGAGCTACCTAACAGAACGGTCTTCTATGTGTGCATTCAACTTACGGAGTTAAACTGATGTGTGCTTCAGGAGTTTCTAAACCCTTTCTGTGAAGAAGTGGAAAACGCATTTTCCCAGCCAAATCCAGGCATTAAAGAAATAGCTGGAAATCTCCGTCTAAAACACAAAAAGAACGTATCTTGCAAACTTTTCTGCTGGGTGTTCGCTCAGCTGAGGGAGTTGAATCCGCCTTCAGAATCAGAGAGTGAGAAGCACGGTTCTTCCAGGAGCTGGGTTTCGTTATACCCGGCTGAATTGGAACAAACGCGGTATTGAGAAATATCTGCTTCTAAAACCAAAACAGAGCTACCTAACAGAACGGTCTTCAATGTGTGCATTCAACTTACGGAGTTAAACTGATGTGTGTTTGCAGGAGTTTCTAAACCCTTTCTGTGAACAAGTGGAAAACGCATTTTCCCAGCCAAATCCAGGCATTCAAGAAATAGCTGGAAATCTCCGTCTAAAACACAAAAAGAACGTATCTTGCAAACTGCTCTGCTGGGTGTTCGCTCAGCTAAGGGAGTTGAATCCGCCTTCAGAATCAGAGAGTGAGAAGCACGGTTCTTCCAGGAGCTGGGTTTCGTTATACCCGGGTGAATTGGAACAAACGCGGTATTGAGAAATATCTGCTTCTAAAACCAAAACGGAGCTACCTAACAGAACGGTCTTCAATGTGTGCATTCAACTTACGGGGTTAAACTGATGTGTGTTTGCAGGAGTTTCTAAACCCTTTCTGTGAAGAAGTGGAAAACGCATTTTCCCAGCCAAATCCAGTCATTCAAGAAATAGCTGGAAATCTCCGTCTAGAACACAAAAAGAACGTATCTTGCAAACTGCTCTGCTGGGTGTTCGCTCAGCTAAGGGAGTTGAATCCGCCTTCAGAATCAGAGAGTGAGAAGCACGGTTCTTCCAGGAGCTGGGTTTCGTTATACCCGGGTGAATTGGAACAAACGCGGTATTGAGAAATATCTGCTTCTAAAACCAAAACGGAGCTACTTAACTGAACGGTCTTCAATGTGTGCATTCAACTTACGGAGTTAAACTGATGTGTGTTTGCAGGAGTTTCTAAACCCTTCCTGTGAAGAAGTGGAAAACGCATATTCCAAGCCAAATCCAGGCATTAAAGAAATAGCTGGAAATCTCCGTCTAAAACACAAAAAGAACGTATCTTGCAAACTGCTCTGCTGGGTGTTCGCTCAGCTAAGGGAGTTGAATCCGCCTTCAGAATCAGAGAGTGAGAAGCACGGTTCTTCCAGGAGCTGGGTTTCGTTATACCCGGGTGAATTGGAACAAACGCGGTATTGAGAAATATCTGCTTCTAAAACCAAAACGGAGCTACCTAAGAGAACGGTCTTCAACGTGTGCATTCAACTTACGGAGTTAAACTGATGTGTGTTTGCAGGAGTTTCTAAACCCTTTCTGTGAAGAAGTGGAAAACGCATTTTCCCAGCCAATTCCAGGCATTCAAGAAATAGCTGGAAATCTCCGTCTAAAACACAAAAAGAACGTATCTTGCAAACTGCTCTGCTGGGTGTTCGCTCAGCTAAGGGAGTTGAATCCGCCTTCAGAATCAGAGAGTGAGAAGCACGGTTCTACCAGGAGCTGGGTTTCGTTATACCCGGGTGAATTGGAACAAACGCGGTATTGAGAAATATCTGCTTCTAAAACCAAAACGGAGCGACCTAACAGAACGGTCTTCAATGTGTGTATTCAACTTACGGAGTTAAACTGATGTGTGTTTGCAGGAGTTTCTAAACCCTTTCTGTGAAGAAGTGGAAAACGCATATTCCCAGCCAAATCCAGGCATTCAAGATATAGCTGGAAATCTCCGTCTAAAATACAAAAAGAACGTATCTTGCAAACCTCTCTGCTGGGTGTTCGCTCAGCTAAGGGAGTTGAATCCGCCTTCAGAATCAGAGAGTTAGAAGCACGGTTCTTCCAGGAGCTGGGTTTCGTTATACCCGTGTGAATTGGAACAAACGCGGTATTGAGAAATATCTGCTTCTAAAACCAAAACGGAGCTACCTAACAGAACGGTCTTCAATGTGTGCATTCAACTTACAGAGTTAAACTGATGTGTGTTTGCAGGAGTTTCTAAACCCTTTCTGTGAAGAAGTGGAAAATGCATTTTCCCAGCCAAATCCAGGCATTCAAGAAATAGCTGGAAATCTCCGTCTAAAACACAAAAAGAACGTATCTTGCAAACTGCTCTGCTGGGTTTTCGCTCAGCTAAGGGAGTTGAATCCGCCTTCAGAATCAGAGAGTGAGAAGCACGGTTCTTCCAGGACCTTGGTTTCGTAATACCCGGGTGAATTGTAACAAACGCGTTATTGAGAAATATCTGCTTCTAAAACCAAAACGGAGCTATATAACAGAACGGTCTTCAATGTGTGCATTCAACTTACGGAGTTAAACTGATGGGTGTTTCCAGGAGTTTCTAAACCATTTCTGTGAAGAAGTGGAAAACGCATTTTCCCAGCCAAATCCAGGCATTCAAGTAATAGCTGGAAATATCCGTCTAAAACACAAAAAAAACGTATCTTGCAAACTGCTCTGCTGGGTGTTCGGTCAGCTAAGTGAGTCGAATTTGCCTTCAGAATCAGAGAGTGAGAAGCACGGTTCTTCCAGGAGCTGGGTTTCGTTATACCCGGGTGCATTGGAACAAACGCGGTATTGAGAAATATCTGCTTCTAAAACCAAAACGGAGCAACCTAACAGAACGGTCTTCAATGTGTTCATTCAACTTACGGAGTTAAACTGATGTGTGTTTGCAGGAGTTTCTAAACCATTTCTGGGAAGAAGTGGAAAACGCATTTTCCCAGCCAAATCCAGGCATTCAAGAAATAGCTGGAAATCTCCGTCTATAACACAAAAAGAACGTATCTTGCAAACTTCTCTGCTGGGTGTTCGCTCAGCTAACGGAGTTGAATCCGCCTTCAGAATCAGAGAGTGAGAAGCACGGTCCTTCCAGGAGCTGGGTTTGGTTATACACGGGTGAATTGGAACAAACGCGGTATTGAGAAATATCTGCTTCTAAAACGAAAACGGAGCTACCTAACAGAACGGTCTTCAATGTGTGCATTCAACTTACGGAGTCAAACTGATGTGTGTTTTCAGGAGTTTCTAAACCCTTTCTCTGAAGAAGTGGAAAACACATTTACCCAGCCAAATCCAGTCATTCAAGAAATAGCTGGAAATCTCCGTCTAAAACACAAAAAGAACGTATCATGCAAACTGCTCTGCTGGGTGTTCGCTCAGCTAAGGGACTTGAATCCGCATTCAGAATCAGAGAGTTAGAAGACGGTTCTTCCAGGAGCTGGGTTTCGTTATACCCGGGTGAATTGGAACAAACGCGGTATTGAGAAATATCTGCTTCTAAAACCAAAACGCAGCTACCTAACAGAACGGTCTTCAATGTGTGCATTCAACTTACGGAGTTAAACTGATGTGTGTTTGCAGGAGTTTCTAAACCCTTTCTGTGAAAAAGTGGATTACGCATATTCCCAGCCAAATCCAGGCATTCAAGATATAGCTGGAAATCTCCGTCTATAATACAAAAAGAACGTATTTTGCAAACTGCTCTGCTGGGTGTTCGCTCAGCTAAGGGAGTTGAATCCGCCTTCATAATCAGAGAGTGAGAAGCACGGTTCTTCCAGGAGCTGGGTTTCGTTATACCCGGGTGAATTGGAACAAATGCGGTATTGAGAAATATCTGCTTCTAAAACCAAAACGGAGCTACCTAACAGAACGGTCTTCAATGTGTGCATTCAACTTACGGAGTTAAACTGATGTGTGTTTGCAGGAGTTTCTAAACCCTTTCTGTGAAGAAGTGGAAAACGTATTTTCCCAGCCAAATCCAGGCATTCAAGAAATAGCTGGAAATCTCCGTCTAAAACAGAATAAGAACGTATCTTGCAAACTGCTCTGCTGTGTGTTCGGTCAGCTAAGGGAGTTGAATCCGCCTTCAGAATCAGAGAGTGAGAAGCACGGTTCTTCCAGGAGCTGGGTTTCGTTATACCCGGCTGAATTGGAACAAACGCGGTATTGAGAAATATCTGCTTCTAAAACCAAAACGGAGCTACCTAACAGAACGGTCTTCAATGTGTGCATTCAACTTACAAAGTTAAACTGATGTGTGTTGTCAGGAGTTTCTAAACCCTTTCTGTGAAGAAGTGGAAAACGCATTTTCCGAGCCAAATTTAGTCATTCAAGAAATAGCTGTAAATCTCCGTCTAAAACACAAAAAGAACGTATCTTGCAAACTGCTCTGCTGGGTGTTAGCTCAGCTAAGGGAGTTGAATCCGCCTTCAGAATCAGAGAGTGAGAAGCACGGTTCTTCCAGGAGCTGGGTTTCGTTATACCCGGCTGAATTGGAACAAACGCGATAATGAGAAATATCTGCTTCTAAAACCAAAACGCAGCTACCTAACCGAACGGTCTTCAATGTGTGCATTCAACTTACGGAGTTAAACTGATGTGTGTTTGCAGGAGTTTCTAAACCCTTTTTGTGAAGAAGTGGAAAACGCATATTCCTAGCCAAATCCAGGCATTCAAGATATAGCTGGAAATCTTTGTCTAAAATACAAAAAGAACGTATCTTGCAAACTGCTCTGCAGGGTGTTCGCTAAGCTAAGGGAGTTGAATCCGCCTTCAGAATCAGAGAGTGAGAAGCACGGTCCTTCCAGGAGCTGGGTTTCGTTATACACGGGTGAATTGGAACAAACGCGGTATTGAGAAATATCTGCTTCTAAATCAAAACCGGAGCTACCTAACAGAACGGTCTTCAATGTGTGCATTCAACTTACGGAGTTAAACTGATGTGTGTTTGCAGGAGTTTCTGAACCCTTTCTGTGAAGAAGTGGAAAACGCAATTTCCCAGCCAAATCCAGGCATTCAAGAAATAGCTGGAAATCTCCGTCTAAAACACAAAAAGAACGTATCTTGCAAACTCCTCTGCTGGGTGTTCGCTCAGCTAAGGGAGTTGAATCCGCCTTCAGAATCAGAGAGTGAGAAGCACGGTTCTTCCTGGAGCTTGGTTTCGTTATACCTGGGTGAATTGGAACAAACGCGGTATTGAGAAATATCTGCTTCTAAAACCAAAACGGAGCTACCTAACAGAACGGTCTTCAATGTGTGCATTCAACTTACAGAGTTAAACTGATGTGTGTTTGCAGCAGTTTCTAAACCCTTTCTGTGAAGAAGTGGAAAACGCATTTTCCCAGCAAAATCCAGGCATTCAAGAAATAGCTGGAAATCTCCGTCTAAAACACAAAAATAATGTATCCTGCAAACTGATCTGCTGGGTGTTTGGTCAGCTAAGGGATTTGAATCCGCCTTCAGAATCAGAGAGTGAGAAGCACGGTTCTTCCAGGAGCTGGGTTTCGTTATACCCGGGTGCATTGGAACAAACGCGGTATTGAGAAATATCTGCTTCTAAAACCAAAACGGAGCTACCTAACAGAACGGTCTTCAATGTGTGCATTCAACTTACGGAGTTTAACTGACGTGTGTTTGCAGGAGTTTCTAATCCCTTTCTGTGAAGAAGTGGAATACGCATTTTCCAAGCCAAATCAAGTCTTTCAAGAAATAGCTGGAAATCTCCGTCTAAAACACAAAAAGAACGTATCTTGCAAACTGCTCTGCTGGGTGTTCGCTCAGCTAAGGGAGTTGAATAAGCCTTCAGAATCAGAGAGTGAGAAGCACGGTTCTTCCAGGAGCTGGGTTTCGTTATACCCGGGTGAATTGGAAGAAACGCGGTATATAGAAATATCTGCTTCTAAAACAAAACCGGAGCTACCTAACCGAACGGTCTTCAATGTGTGCATTCAACATACGGAGTTAAACTGATGTATGTTTGCAGGAGTTTCTGAACACTTTCTGTGAAGAAGTGAAAAACGCAATTTCCCAGCCAAATCCAGGCATTCAAGAAATAGCTGGAAATCTCCGTCTAAAACACAAAAAGAACGTATCTTGCAAACTCCTCTGCTGGGTGTTCGCTCAGCTAAGAAAGTTGAATCCGCCTTCAGAATCAGAGAGTGGGCAGCACGGTTCTTCCAGGAGCTGGGTTTTGTCATACCCTGGTGAATTGGAACAAACGCGGTATTGAGAAATATCTGCTTCTAAAACCAAAACGGAGCTATTTAACAGAACGGTCTTCAATGTGTGCATTCAACGTACGGAGTTAAACTGATGTGTGTTTGCAGGAGTTTCTAAACCCTTTCTGTGAAGAAGTGGAAAATGCATTTTCCCAGCCAAATCCAGTCATTCAAGAAATAGCTGGAAATCTCCGTCTAAAACACAAAAAGAACGTATCTTGCAAACTGCTCTGCTGGGTGTTCGCTCAGCTAAGGGAGTTGAATCCGCCTTCAGAATCAGAGAGTGAGAAGCACGGTTCTTCCAGGAGCTGGATTTTGTTATACCCGGGTGAATTTGAACAAACGCTGTATTGAGAAATATCTGCTTCTAAAACCAAAACGGAGCTACCTAACAGAACGGTCTTCAATGTGTGCATTCAACTTACGGAGTTAAACTGATGTGTGTTTGCAGGAGTTTCTAAACCCTTTCTGTGAAGAAGTGGGAAACGCATTTTCCAAGCCAAATCCAGGCATTCAAGAAATAGCTGGAAATCTCCGTCTAAAACACAAAAAGAACGTATCCTGCAAACTGCTCTGCTGGGTGTTCGGTCAGCTAAGGGAGTTGAATCCGCCTTCAGAATCAGAGATTGAGAAGCACGGTTCTTCCAGGAGCTGGGTTTCGTTATACCCGGGTGCATTGGAACAAACGCGGTATTGAGAAATATCTGCTTCTAAAACCAAAACGGAGCTACCTAACAGAACAGTCTTCAATGTGTGCATTCAACTTACAGAGTTTAACTGATGTGTGTTTGCAGGAGTTTCTAAACCGTTTCTGTGATGAAGTGGAAAACGCATTTTCCCAGCCAAATCCAGGCATTCAAGAAATAGCTGGAAATCTCCGTCTAAAACACAAAATGAACGTATCTTGCAAACTGATCTGCTGGGTGTTCGCTAAGCTAAGGGAGTTGAATCCGCCTTCAGAATCAGAGAGTGAGAAGCACGGTTCTTCCTGGAGCTTGGTTTTGTTATACCTGGGTGAATTGGAACAAACGCGGTATTGAGAAATATCTGCTTCTAAAACCAAAACGGAGCTACCTAACAGAACGGTCTTCAATGTGTGCATTCAACTTACGGAGTTAAACTGATGTGTTTTTGCAGGAGTTTCTAAACCCTTTCTGTGAACAGGTGGAAAACGCATTTTCCCAGCCAAATCCAGGCATTTAAGAAATAGCTGGAAATCTCCGTCTAAAACACAAAAAGAACGTATCTTGCAAACTGATCTGCTGGGTGTTCGCTCAGCTAAGGGAGTTGAATCCGCCTTCAGAATCAGAGAGTGAGAAGCATGGTTCTTCCAGGAGCTGGGTTTTGTCATACCCGGGTGCATTGGAACAAACGCGGTATTGATAAATATCTGCTTCTAAAACCAAAACGGAGCTACCTAACAGAACGGTCTTCAATGTGTGCATTCAACTTACGGAGTTAAACTGATGTGTGTATGCAGGAGTTTCTAAACCCTTTCTGTGAAGAAGTGGAAAACGCATTTTCCCAGCCAAATCCAGGCATTCAAGAAATAGCTGGAAATCTCCGTCTAAAACACAAAAAGAACTTATCTTGCAAACTGCTGTCCTGGGTGTTCGCTCAGCTAAGGGAGTTGAATCCGCCTTCAGAATCAGAGAGTGAGAAGCACGGTTCTTCCAGGAACTGGGTTTCGTTATACCCGGGTGAATTGGAACAAACGCGGTATTGAGAAATATCTGCATCTAAAACCAAAACGGAGCTACCTAACAGAACGGTCTTCAATGTGTGCATTCAACTTACGGAGTTAAACTGATGTGTGTTTGCAGGAGTTCCTAAACCCTTTCTGTGAAGAAGTGGAAAACGCATTTTCCCAGCCAAATCCAGGCATTCAAGAAATAGCGGGAAATCTCCGTCTAAAACACAAAAAGAACGTATCTTGCAAACTGCACTGCTGGGTGTTCGCTCAGCTAAGGGAGTTGAATCCGCCTTCAGAATCAGAGAGTGAGAAGCACGGTTCTTCCAGGAGCTGGGTTTCGTTATAACCGGGTGACTTGGAACAAACGCGGTATTGAGAAATATCTGCTTCTAAAACCAAAACGGAGCTACCTAACAGAACGGACTTCAATGTGTGCATTCAACTTACGGAGTTAAACTGATGTGTGTTTGCAGGAGTTTCTAAATCCTTTCTGTGAAGAAGTGGAAAACGCATTTTCCCAGCCAAATCCAGGCATTCAAGAAATAGCTGGAAATCTCCGTCTAAAACACAAAAAGAACGTATCTTGCAAACTGCTCTGCTGGGTGTTCGCTCAGCTAAGGGAGTTGAATCCGCCTTCAGAATCAGAGAGTGAGAAGCACGGTTCTTCCAGGAGCTGGGTCTCGTTATAACCGGGTGCATTGAAACAAACGCGGTATTGAGAAATATCTGCTTCTAAAACCAAAACGGAGCTACCTAACAGAACGGTCTTCAATGTGTGCATTCAACTTACGGAGTTAAACTGATGTGCGTTTGCAGGAGTTCCTAAACCCTTTCTGTGAAGAAGTGGAAAACGCATTTTCCCAGCCAAATCCAGGCATTCAAGAAATAGCTGGAAATCTCCGTCTAAAACACAAAAAGAACGTATCTTGCAAACTGCTCTGCTGGGTGTTCGCTCAGCTGAGGGAGTTGAATCCGCCTTCAGAATCAGAGAGTGAGAAGCACGGTTCTTCCAGGAGCTGGGTTTCGTTATACCCGGGTGCATTGGAACAAACGCGGTATTGAGAAATATCTGCTTCTAAAACCAAAACGGAGCTACCTAACAGAACGGTCTTCAATGTGTGCATTCAACTTACAAAGTTAAACTGATGTGTGTTTGCAGGAGTTTCTAAACCCTTTCTGTGAAGAAGTGGAAAACGCATTTTCCCAGCCAAATCCAGGCATTCAAAAAATAGCTGGAAATCTCCGTCTAAAACACAAAAAGAACGTATCTTGCAAACTGCTCTGCTGGGTGTTCGGTCAGCTAAGGGAGTTGAATCCGCCTTCAGAATCAGAGAGTGAGAAGCACGGTTCTTCCAGGAGCTGGGTTTCGTTATACCCGGGTGAATTGGAACAAACCCGGTATTGAGAAATATCTGCTCCTAAAACCAAAACGGAGCTACCTAACAGAACGGTCTTCAATGTGTGCATTCAAATTACGGGGTTAAACTGATGTGTGTTTGCAGGAGTTTTTAAACCCTTTCTGTGAAGAAGTGGAAAACGCATTTTCCCTGCCAAATCCAGTCATTCAAGAAATAGCTGGAAATCTCCGTCTAAAACACAAAAAGAACGTATCTTGCAAACTGCTCTGCTGGGTGTTCGCTCAGCTGAGGGAGTTGAATCCGCCTTCAGAATCAGAGAGTGAGAAGCACGGTTCTTCCAGGAGCTGGGTTTCGTTATACCCGGGTGCATTGGAACAAACGCGGTATTGAGAAATATCTGCTTCTAAAACCAAAACGGAGCTACCTAACAGAACGGTCTTCAATGTGTGCATTCAACTTACAAAGTTAAACTGATGTGTGTTTGCAGGAGTTTCTAAACCCTTTCTGTGAAGAAGTGGAAAACGCATTTTCCCAGCCAAATCCAGGCATTCAAAAAATAGCTGGAAATCTCCGTCTAAAACACAAAAAGAACGTATCTTGCAAACTGCTCTGCTGGGTGTTCGGTCAGCTAAGGGAGTTGAATCCGCCATCAGAATCAGAGAGTGAGAAGCACGGTTCTTCCAGGAGCTGGGTTTCGTTATACCCGGGTGAATTGGAACAAACCCGGTATTGAGAAATATCTGCTCCTAAAACCAAAACGGAGCTACCTAACAGAACGGTCTTCAATGTGTGCATTCAAATTACGGGGTTAAACTGATGTGTGTTTGCAGGAGTTTTTAAACCCTTTCTGTGAAGAAGTGGAAAACGCATTTTCCCTGCCAAATCCAGTCATTCAAGAAATAGCTGGAAATCTCCGTCTAAAACACAAAAAGAACGTATCTTGCAAACTGCTCTGCTGGGTGTTCGCTCAGCTAAGGGAGTTGAATCCGCCTTCAGAATCAGAGAGTGAGAAGCACGGTTCTTCCAGGAGCTGGGTTTCGTTATACCCGGGTGAATTGGAACAAACGCGGTATTGAGAAATATCTGCTTCTAAAACCAAAACGGAGCTACTTAACAGAACGGTCTTCAATGTGTGCATTCAACTTACGGAGTTAAACTGATGTGTGTTTGCAGGAGTTTCTAAACCCTTTCTGTGAAGAAGTGGAAAACGCATATTCCAAGCCAAATCCAGGCATTCAAGGAATAGCTGGAAATCTCCGTCTAAAACACAAAAAGAACGTATCTTGCAAACTGCTCTGCTGGGTGTTCGCTCAGCTAAGGGAGTTGAATCCGCCTTCAGAATCAGAGAGTGAGAAGCACGGTTCTTCCAGGAGCTCGGTTTCGTTATACCAGGGTGCATTGGAACAAACGCGGTATTGAGAAATATCTGCTTCTAAAACCAAAACGGAGCTACCTAACAGAACGGTCTTCAATGTGTGCATTCAACTTACGGAGTTAAACTGATGTGTGTTTGCAGGAGTTTCTAAACCCTTTCTGTGAAGAAGTGGAAAACGCATTTTCCGAGCCAAATCCAGGCATTCAAGAAATAGCTGTAAATCTCCGTCTAAAACACAAAAAGAACGTATCTTGCAAACTGATCTGCTGGGTGTTCGCTCAGCTAAGGGAGTTGAATCTGCCTTCAAAATCAGAGAGTGAAAAGCACGGTTCTTCCACGAGCTGGGTTTTTTTATACCCGGGTGAATTGGAACAAACGCGGTATTGAGAAATATCTGCTTCTAAAACCGAAACGGAGCTACCTAACAGAACGGTCTTCAATGTGTGCATTCAACTTACGGAGTTAAACTGATGTGTGTTTCCTGGAGTTTCTAAACCCTTTCTGTGAAGAAGTGGAAAACGCATTTTCCCAGCCAAATCCAGGCATTCAAGAAATAGCTGGAAATCTCCGTCTAAAACACAAAAAGAACGTATCTTACAAACTGCTCTGCTGGGTTTTCGCTCAACTAAGGGAGTTGAATCCGCCTTCAGAATCAGAGAGTGAGAAGCACGGTTCTTCCAGGAGCTGGGTTTCGTTATACCCGGGTGAATTGTAACAAACGCGTTATTGAGAAATATCTGCTTCTAAAACCAAAACGGAGCTACATAACAGAACGGTCTTCAATGTGTGCATTCAACTTACGGAGTTAAACTGATGGGTGTTTCCAGGAGTTTCTAAACCATTTCTGTGAAGAAGTGGAAAACGCATTTTCCCAGCCAAATCCAGGCATTCAAGAAATAGCGGGAAATCTCCGTCTAAAACACAAAAAGAACGTATCTTGCAAACTGCTCTGCTGGGTGTTCGGTCAGCTAAGGGAGTCGAATCCGCCTTCAGAATCAGAGAGTGAGAAGCACGGTTCTTCCAGGAGCTGGGTTTCGTTATACGCGGGTGCATTGGAACAAACGCAGTATTGAGAAATATCTTCTTCTAAAACCAAAACGGAGCTACCTAACAGAACGGTCTTCAATGTGTACATTCAACTTACGGAGTTAAACTGATGTGTGTTTGCAGGAGTTTCTAAACCCTTTCTGTGAAGAAGTGGAAAACGCATTTTCCCAGCCAAATCCAGGCATTCAAGGAATAGCTGGAAATCTCCGTCTAAAACACAAAAAGAACGTATCTTGCAAACTGCTCTGCTGGGTGTTCGCTCAGCTAAGGGGGTTGAATCCGCCTTCAGAATCAGAGAGTGAGAAGCACGGTTCTTCCAGGAGCTGGGTTTGGTTATACCCGGGTGAATTGGAACAAACGCGGTATTGAGAAATATCTGCTTCTAAAACCAAACGGAGCTACTTAACAGAACGGTCTTCAATGTGTGCATTCAACTTACGGAGTTAAACTGATGTGTGTTTGCAGGAGTTTCTAAACCCTTTCTGTGAAGAAGTGGAAAACACATTTACCCAGCCAAATCCAGTCATTCAAGAAATAGCTGGAAATCTCCGTCTAAAACACAAAAAGAACGTATCTTGCAAACTGCTCTGCTGGGTGTTCGCTCAGCTAAGGGAGTTGAATCCGCCTTCAGAATCAGAGAGTGAGAAGCACGGTTCTTCCAGGAGCTGGGTCTCGTTATACCCGGGTGCATTGAAACAAACGCGGTATTGAGAAATATCTGCTTCTAAAACCAAAACGGAGCTACCTAACAGAACGGTCTTCAATGTGTGCATTCAACTTACGGAGTTAAACTGATGTGTGTTTGCAGGAGTTTCTAAACCCTTTCTGTGAAAAAGTGGAAAACGGATTTTCCCAGCCAAATCCAGGCATTCAAGAAATAGCTGGAAATCTCCGTCTAAAACACAAAAAGAACGTATCTTGCAAACTGCTCTGCTGGGTGTTCGCTCAGCTGAGGGAGTTGAATCCGCCTTCAGAATCAGAGAGTGAGAAGCACGGTTCTTCCAGGAGCTGGGTTTCGTTATACCCGGGTGCATTGGAACAAACGCGGTATTGAGAAATATCTGCTTCTAAAACCAAAACGGAGCTACCTAACAGAACGGTCTTCAATGTGTGCATTCAACTTACAAAGTTAAACTGATGTGTGTTTGCAGGAGTTTCTAAACCCTTTCTGTGAAGAAGTGGAAAACGCATTTTCCCAGCCAAATCCAGGCATTCAAGAAATAGCTGGAAATCTCCGTCTAAAACACAAATAGAACGTATCTTGCAAACTGCTCTGCTGGGTGTTCGGTCAGCTAAAGGAGTTGAATCCGCCTTCAGAATCAGAGAGTGAGAAGCACGGTTCTTCCAGGAGCTGGGTTTCGTTATACCCGGGTAAATTGGAAGAAACGCGGTATATAGAAATATCTGCTTCTAAAACAAAACCGGAGCTACCTAACCGAACGGTCTTCAATGTGTGCATTCAACATACGGAGTTAAACTGATGTATGTTTGCAGGAGTTTCTGAACACTTTCTGTGAAGAAGTGAAAAACGCAATTTCCCAGCCAAATCCAGGCATTCAAGAAATAGCTGGAAATCTCCGTCTAAAACACAAAAAGAACGTATCTTGCAAACTCCTCTGCTGGGTGTTCGCTCAGCTAAGAAAGTTGAATCCGCCTTCAGAATCAGAGAGTGGGCAGCACGGTTCTTCCAGGAGCTGGGTTTTGTCATACCCTGGTGAATTGGAACAAACGCGGTATTGAGAAATATCTGCTTCTAAAACCAAAACGGAGCTATTTAACAGAACGGTCTTCAATGTGTGCATTCAACGTACGGAGTTAAACTGATGTGTGTTTGCAGGAGTTTCTAAACCCTTTCTGTGAAGAAGTGGAAAATGCATTTTCCCAGCCAAATCCAGTCATTCAAGAAATAGCTGGAAATCTCCGTCTAAAACACAAAAAGAACGTATCTTGCAAACTGCTCTGCTGGGTGTTCGCTCAGCTAAGGGAGTTGAATCCGCCTTCAGAATCAGAGAGTGAGAAGCACGGTTCTTCCAGGAGCTGGATTTTGTTATACCCGGGTGAATTTGAACAAACGCTGTATTGAGAAATATCTGCTTCTAAAACCAAAACGGAGCTACCTAACAGAACGGTCTTCAATGTGTGCATTCAACTTACGGAGTTAAACTGATGTGTGTTTGCAGGAGTTTCTAAACCCTTTCTGTGAAGAAGTGGGAAACGCATTTTCCAAGCCAAATCCAGGCATTCAAGAAATAGCTGGAAATCTCCGTCTAAAACACAAAAAGAACGTATCCTGCAAACTGCTCTGCTGGGTGTTCGGTCAGCTAAGGGAGTTGAATCCGCCTTCAGAATCAGAGATTGAGAAGCACGGTTCTTCCAGGAGCTGGGTTTCGTTATACCCGGGTGCATTGGAACAAACGCGGTATTGAGAAATATCTGCTTCTAAAACCAAAACGGAGCTACCTAACAGAACAGTCTTCAATGTGTGCATTCAACTTACAGAGTTTAACTGATGTGTGTTTGCAGGAGTTTCTAAACCGTTTCTGTGATGAAGTGGAAAACGCATTTTCCCAGCCAAATCCAGGCATTCAAGAAATAGCTGGAAATCTCCGTCTAAAACACAAAAAGAACGTATCTTGCAAACTGATCTGCTGGGTGTTCGCTAAGCTGAGGGAGTTGAATCCGCCTTCAGAATCAGAGAGTGAGAAGCACGGTTCTTCCTGGAGCTTGGTTTTGTTATACCTGGGTGAATTGGAACAAACGCGGTATTGAGAAATATCTGCTTCTAAAACCAAAACGGAGCTACCTAACAGAACGGTCTTCAATGTGTGCATTCAACTTACGGAGTTAAACTGATGTGTTTTTGCAGGAGTTTCTAAACCCTTTCTGTGAACAGGTGGAAAACGCATTTTCCCAGCCAAATCCAGGCATTTAAGAAATAGCTGGAAATCTCCGTCTAAAACACAAAAAGAACGTATCTTGCAAACTGATCTGCTGGGTGTTCGCTCAGCTAAGGGAGTTGAATCCGCCTTCAGAATCAGAGAGTGAGAAGCATGGTTCTTCCAGGAGCTGGGTTTTGTCATACCCGGGTGCATTGGAACAAACGCGGTATTGATAAATATCTGCTTCTAAAACCAAAACGGAGCTACCTAACAGAACGGTCTTCAATGTGTGCATTCAACTTACGGAGTTAAACTGATGTGTGTATGCAGGAGTTTCTAAACCCTTTCTGTGAAGAAGTGGAAAACGCATTTTCCCAGCCAAATCCAGGCATTCAAGAAATAGCTGGAAATCTCCGTCTAAAACACAAAAAGAACTTATCTTGCAAACTGCTGTGCTGGGTGTTCGCTCAGCTAAGGGAGTTGAATCCGCCTTCAGAATCAGAGAGTGAGAAGCACGGTTCTTCCAGGAACTGGGTTTCGTTATACCCGGGTGAATTGGAACAAACGCGGTATTGAGAAATATCTGCATCTAAAACCAAAACGGAGCTACCTAACAGAACGGTCTTCAATGTGTGCATTCAACTTACGGAGTTAAACTGATGTGTGTTTGCAGGAGTTCCTAAACTTTTTCTGTGAAGAAGTGGAAAACGCATTTTCCCAGCCAAATCCAGGCATTCAAGAAATAGCGGGAAATCTCCGTCTAAAACACAAAAAGAACGTATCTTGCAAACTGCACTGCTGGGTGTTCGCTCAGCTAAGGGAGTTGAATCCGCCTTCAGAATCAGAGAGTGAGAAGCACGGTTCTTCCAGGAGCTGGGTTTCGTTATAACCGGGTGACTTGGAACAAACGCGGTATTGAGAAATATCTGCTTCTAAAACCAAAACGGAGCTACCTAACAGAACGGACTTCAATGTGTGCATTCAACTTACGGAGTTAAACTGATGTGTGTTTGCAGGAGTTTCTAAATCCTTTCTGTGAAGAAGTGGAAAACGCATTTTCCCAGCCAAATCCAGGCATTCAAGAAATAGCTGGAAATCTCCGTCTAAAACACAAAAAGAACGTATCTTGCAAACTGCTCTGCTGGGTGTTCGCTCAGCTAAGGGAGTTGAATCCGCCTTCAGAATCAGAGAGTGAGAAGCACGGTTCTTCCAGGAGCTGGGTCTCGTTATACCCGGGTGCATTGAAACAAACGCGGTATTGAGAAATATCTGCTTCTAAAACCAAAACGGAGCTACCTAACAGAACGGTCTTCAATGTGTGCATTCAACTTACGGAGTTAAACTGATGTGCGTTTGCAGGAGTTTCTAAACCCTTTCTGTGAAGAAGTGGAAAACGCATTTTCCCAGCCAAATCCAGGCATTCAAGAAATAGCTGGAAATCTCCGTCTAAAACACAAAAAGAACGTATCTTGCAAACTGCTCTGCTGGGTGTTCGCTCAGCTGAGGGAGTTGAATCCGCCTTCAGAATCAGAGAGTGAGAAGCACGGTTCTTCCAGGAGCTGGGTTTCGTTATACCCGGGTGCATTGGAACAAACGCGGTATTGAGAAATATCTGCTTCTAAAACCAAAACGGAGCTACCTAACAGAACGGTCTTCAATGTGTGCATTCAACTTACAAAGTTAAACTGATGTGTGTTTGCAGGAGTTTCTAAACCCTTTCTGTGAAGAAGTGGAAAACGCATTTTCCCAGCCAAATCCAGGCATTCAAAAAATAGCTGGAAATCTCCGTCTAAAACACAAAAAGAACGTATCTTGCAAACTGCTCTGCTGGGTGTTCGGTCAGCTAAGGGAGTTGAATCCGCCTTCAGAATCAGAGAGTGAGAAGCACGGTTCTTCCAGGAGCTGGGTTTCGTTATACCCGGGTGAATTGGAACAAACCCGGTATTGAGAAATATCTGCTCCTAAAACCAAAACGGAGCTACCTAACAGAACGGTCTTCAATGTGTGCATTCAAATTACGGGGTTAAACTGATGTGTGTTTGCAGGAGTTTTTAAACCCTTTCAGTGAAGAAGTGGAAAACGCATTTTCCCTGCCAAATCCAGTCATTCAAGAAATAGCTGGAAATCTCCGTCTAAAACACAAAAAGAACGTATCTTGCAAACTGCTCTGCTGGGTGTTCGCTCAGCTGAGGGAGTTGAATCCGCCTTCAGAATCAGAGAGTGAGAAGCACGGTTCTTCCAGGAGCTGGGTTTCGTTATACCCGGGTGCATTGGAACAAACGCGGTATTGAGAAATATCTGCTTCTAAAACCAAAACGGAGCTACCTAACAGAACGGTCTTCAATGTGTGCATTCAACTTACAAAGTTAAACTGATGTGTGTTTGCAGGAGTTTCTAAACCCTTTCTGTGAAGAAGTGGAAAACGCATTTTCCCAGCCAAATCCAGGCATTCAAAAAATAGCTGGAAATCTCCGTCTAAAACACAAAAAGAACGTATCTTGCAAACTGCTCTGCTGGGTGTTCGGTCAGCTAAGGGAGTTGAATCCGCCATCAGAATCAGAGAGTGAGAAGCACGGTTCTTCCAGGAGCTAGGTTTCGTTATACCCGGGTGAATTGGAACAAACCCGGTATTGAGAAATATCTGCTCCTAAAACCAAAACGGAGCTACCTAACAGAACGGTCTTCAATGTGTGCATTCAAATTACGGGGTTAAACTGATGTGTGTTTGCAGGAGTTTTTAAACCCTTTCTGTGAAGAAGTGGAAAACGCATTTTCCCTGCCAAATCCAGTCATTCAAGAAATAGCTGGAAATCTCCGTCTAAAACACAAAAAGAACGTATCTTGCAAACTGCTCTGCTGGGTGTTCGCTCAGCTAAGGGAGTTGAATCCGCCTTCAGAATCAGAGAGTGAGAAGCACGGTTCTTCCAGGAGCTGGGTTTCGTTATACCCGGGTGAATTGGAACAAACGCGGTATTGAGAAATATCTGCTTCTAAAACCAAAACGGAGCTACTTAACAGAACGGTCTTCAATGTGTGCATTCAACTTACGGAGTTAAACTGATGTGTGTTTGCAGGAGTTTCTAAACCCTTTCTGTGAAGAAGTGGAAAACGCATATTCCAAGCCAAATCCAGGCATTCAAGGAATAGCTGGAAATCTCCGTCTAAAACACAAAAAGAACGTATCTTGCAAACTGCTCTGCTGGGTGTTCGCTCAGCTAAGGGAGTTGAATCCGCCTTCAGAATCAGAGAGTGAGAAGCACGGTTCTTCCAGGAGCTCGGTTTCGTTATACCAGGGTGCATTGGAACAAACGCGGTATTGAGAAATATCTGCTTCTAAAACCAAAACGGAGCTACCTAACAGAACGGTCTTCAATGTGTGCATTCAACTTACGGAGTTAAACTGATGTGTGTTTGCAGGAGTTTCTAAACCCTTTCTGTGAAGAAGTGGAAAACGCATTTTCCGAGCCAAATCCAGGCATTCAAGAAATAGCTGTAAATCTCCGTCTAAAACACAAAAAGAACGTATCTTGCAAACTGATCTGCTGGGTGTTCGCTCAGCTAAGGGAGTTGAATCTGCCTTCAAAATCAGAGAGTGAAAAGCACGGTTCTTCCACGAGCTGGGTTTTTTTATACCCGGGTGAATTGGAACAAACGCGGTATTGAGAAATATCTGCTTCTAAAACCGAAACGGAGCTACCTAACAGAACGGTCTTCAATGTGTGCATTCAACTTACGGAGTTAAACTGATGTGTGTTTCCTGGAGTTTCTAAACCCTTTCTGTGAAGAAGTGGAAAACGCATTTTCCCAGCCAAATCCAGGCATTCAAGAAATAGCTGGAAATCTCCGTCTAAAACACAAAAAGAACGTATCTTGCAAACTGCTCTGCTGGGTTTTCGCTCAACTAAGGGAGTTGAATCCGCCTTCAGAATCAGAGAGTGAGAAGCACGGTTCTTCCAGGAGCTGGGTTTCGTTATACCCGGGTGAATTGTAACAAACGCGTTATTGAGAAATATCTGCTTCTAAAACCAAAACGGAGCTACATAACAGAACGGTCTTCAATGTGTGCATTCAACTTACGGAGTTAAACTGATGGGTGTTTCCAGGAGTTTCTAAACCATTTCTGTGAAGAAGTGGAAAACGCATTTTCCCAGCCAAATCCAGGCATTCAAGAAATAGCTGGAAATCTCCGTCTAAAACACAAAAAGAACGTATCTTGCAAACTTCTCTGCTGGGTGTTCGGTCAGCTAAGTGAGTCGAATCCGCCTTCAGAATCAGAGAGTGAGAAGCACGGTTCTTCCAGGAGCTGGGTTTCGTTATACGCGGGTGCATTGGAACAAACGCAGTATTGAGAAATATCTTCTTCTAAAACCAAAACGGAGCTACCTAACAGAACGGTCTTCAATGTGTACATTCAACTTACGGAGTTAAACTGATGTGTGTTTGCAGGAGTTTCTAAACCCTTTCTGTGAAGAAGTGGAAAACGCATTTTCCCAGCCAAATCCAGGCATTCAAGGAATAGCTGGAAATCTCCGTCTAAAACACAAAAAGAACGTATCTTGCAAACTGCTCTGCTGGGTGTTCGCTCAGCTAAGGGGGTTGAATCCGCCTTCAGAATCAGAGAGTGAGAAGCACGGTTCTTCCAGGAGCTGGGTTTGGTTATACCCGGGTGAATTGGAACAAACGCGGTATTGAGAAATATCTGCTTCTAAAACCAAACGGAGCTACCTAACAGAACGGTCTTCAATGTGTGCATTCAACTTACGGAGTTAAACTGATGTGTGTTTGCAGGAGTTTCTAAACCCTTTCTGTGAAGAAGTGGAAAACACATTTACCCAGCCAAATCCAGTCATTCAAGAAATAGCTGGAAATCTCCGTCTAAAACACAAAAAGAACGTATCTTGCAAACTGCTCTGCTGGGTGTTCGCTCAGCTAAGGGAGTTGAATCCGCCTTCAGAATCAGAGAGTGAGAAGCACGGTTCTTCCAGGAGCTGGGTCTCGTTATACCCGGGTGCATTGAAACAAACGCGGTATTGAGAAATATCTGCTTCTAAAACCAAAACGGAGCTACCTAACAGAACGGTCTTCAATGTGTGCATTCAACTTACGGAGTTAAACTGATGTGTGTTTGCAGGAGTTTCTAAACCCTTTCTGTGAAAAAGTGGAAAACGGATTTTCCCAGCCAAATCCAGGCATTCAAGAAATAGCTGGAAATCTCCGTCTAAAACACAAAAAGAACGTATCTTGCAAACTGCTCTGCTGGGTGTTCGCTCAGCTGAGGGAGTTGAATCCGCCTTCAGAATCAGAGAGTGAGAAGCACGGTTCTTCCAGGAGCTGGGTTTCGTTATACCCGGGTGCATTGGAACAAACGCGGTATTGAGAAATATCTGCTTCTAAAACCAAAACGGAGCTACCTAACAGAACGGTCTTCAATGTGTGCATTCAACTTACAAAGTTAAACTGATGTGTGTTTGCAGGAGTTTCTAAACCCTTTCTGTGAAGAAGTGGAAAACGCATTTTCCCAGCCAAATCCAGGCATTCAAGAAATAGCTGGAAATCTCCGTCTAAAACACAAATAGAACGTATCTTGCAAACTGCTCTGCTGGGTGTTCGGTCAGCTAAAGGAGTTGAATCCGCCTTCAGAATCAGAGAGTGAGAAGCACGGTTCTTCCAGGAGCTGGGTTTCGTTATACCCGGGTGAATTGGAACAAACCCGGTATTGAGAAATATCTGCTTCTAAAACCAAAACGGAGCTACCTAAAAGAACGGTCTTCAATGTGTGCATTCAAATTACGGGGTTAAACTGATGTGTGTTTGCAGGAGTTTCTAAACCCTTTCTGTGAAGAAGTGGAAAACGCATTTTCCCAGCCAAATACAGTCATTCAAGAAATAGCTGGAAATCTCCGTCTAAAACACAAAAAGAACGTATCTTGCAAACTGCTCTGCTGGGTGTTCGCTCAGCTAAGGGAGTTGAATCCGCCTTCAGAATCAGAGAGTGAGAAGCACGGTTCTTCCAGGAGCTGGGTTTCGTTATACCCGGGTGAATTGGAACAAACGCGGTATTGAGAAATATCTGCTTCTAAAACCAAAACGGAGCTACTTAACAGAACGGTCTTCAATGTGTGCATTCAACTTACGGAGTTAAACTGATGTGTGTTTGCAGGAGTTTCTAAACCCTTTCTGTGAAAAAGTGGAAAACGCATATTCCAAGCCAAATCCAGGCATTCAAGGAATAGCTGGAAATCTCCGTCTAAAACACAAAAAGAACGTATCTTGCAAACTGCTCTGCTGGGTGTTCGCTCAGCTAAGGGAGTTGAATCCGCCTTCAGAATCAGAGAGTGAGAAGCACGGTTCTTCCAGGAGCTGGGTTTCGTTATACCCGGGTGAATTGGAACAAACGCAGTATTGAGAAATATCTGCTTCTAAAACCAAAACGGAGCTACCTAACAGAACGGTCTTCAATGTGTGCATTCAACTTACGGAGTTAAACTGATGTGTGTTTGCAGGAGTTTCTAAACCCTTTCTGTGTAGAAGTGGAAAACGCATTTTCCCAGCCAAATCCAGGCATTCAAGAAATAGCTGGAAATCTCCGTCTAAAACACAAAAAGAACATATCTTGCAAACTGCTCTGCTGGGTGTTCGCTCAGCTAAGGGAGTTGAATCCGCCTTCAGAATCAGAGTGAGAAGCACGGTTCTTCCAGGAGCTGGGTTTCGTTATACCCGGGTGAATTGGAACAAACGCGGTATTGAGAAATATCTGCTTCGAAAACCAAAACGGAGCTACCTAACAGAACGGTCTTCAATATGTGCATTCAACTTACGGAGTTAAACTGATGTGTGTTTGCAGGAGTTTCTAAACCCTTTCTGTGAAGAAGTGGAAAACGCATTTTCCCAGCCAAATCCAGGCATTCAAGAAATAGCTGGAAATCTCCGTCTAAAACACAAAAAGAACGTATCTTGCAAACTGATCTGCTGGGTGTTCGCTCAGCTAAGGGAGTTGAATCCGCCTTCAGAATCAGAGAGTGAAAAGCACGGTTCTTCCACGAGCTGGGTTTCGTTATATCCGGGTGAATTAGAACAAACGCGGTATTGAGAAATATCTGCTTCTAAAACCAAAACGGAGCTACCTAACAGAACGGTCTTCAATGTGTGCATTCAACTTACGGAGTTAAACTGATGTGTGTTTCCTGGAGTTTCTAAACCCTTTCTGTGAAGAAGTGGAAAACGCATTTTCCCAGCCAAATTTAGGCATTCAAGAAATAGCTGGAAATCTCCGTCTAAAACACAAAAAGAACGTATCTTGCAAACTGTTCTGCTGGGTTTTCGCTCAACTAAGGGAGTTGAATCCGCCTTCAGAATCAGAGAGTGAGAAGCACGGTTCTTCCAGGAGCTGGGTTTCGTTATACCCGGGTGAATTGTAACAAACGCGTTATTGAGAAATATCTGCTTCTAAAACCAAAACGGAGCTACATAACAGAACGGTCTTCAATGTGTGCATTCAACTTACGGAGTTAAACTGATGGGTGTTTCCAGGAGTTTCTAAACCATTTCTGTGAAGAAGTGGAAAACGCATTTTCCCAGCCAAATCCAGGCATTCAAGAAATAGCTGGAAATCTCCGTCTAAAACACAAAAAGAACGTATCTTGCAAACTGCTCTGCTGGGTGTTCGGTCAGCTAAGTGAGTCGAATCCGCCTTCAGAATCAGAGAGTGAGAAGCACGGTTCTTCCAGGAGCTGGGTTTCGTTATACGCGGGTGCATTGGAACAAACGCAGTATTGAGAAATATCTGCTTCTAAAACCAAAACGGAGCTACCTAACAAAACGGTCTTCAATGTGTGCATTCAACTTACGGAGTTAAACTGATGTGTGTTTGCAGGAGTTCCTAAACCCTTTCTCTGAAGAAGTGGAAAAAGCATTTTCCCAGCCAAATCCAGGCATTCAAGAAATAGCTGGAAATCTCCGTCTAAAACACAAAAAGAACGTATCTTGCAAACTGCTCTGCTGGGTGTTCGCTCAGCTAAGGGAGTTGAATCCGCCTTCAGAATCAGAGAGTGAGAAGCACGGTTCTTCCAGGAGCTGGGTTTCGTTATACCCGGGTGAATTGGAACAAACGCAGTATTGACAAATATCTGCTTCTAAAACCAAAACGGAGCTACCTAACAGAACGGTCTTCAATGTGTGCATTCAACTTACGGAGTTAAACTGATGTGTGTTTGCAGGAGTTTATAAACCCTTTCTGTGTAGAAGTGGAAAACGCATTTTCCCAGCCAAATCCAGGCATTCAAGAAATAGCTGGAAATCTCCGTCTAAAACACAAAAAGAACATATCTTGCAAACTGCTCTGCTGGGTGTTCGCTCAGCTAAGGGAGTTGAATCCGCCTTCAGAATCAGAGTGAGAAGCACGGTTCTTCCAGGAGCTGGGTTTCGTTATACCCGGGTGAATTGGAACAAACGCGGTATTGAGAAATATCTGCTTCTAAAACCAAAACGGAGCTACCTAACAGAACGGTCTTCAATGTGTGCATTCAACTTACAGAGGTAAACTGATGTGCGTTTGCAGGAGTTTCTAAACCCTTTCTGTGAAGAAGTGGAAAACGCATTTTCCCAGCCAAATCCAGGCATTCAAGAAATAGCTGGAAATCTCCGTCTAAAACACAAAAAGAACGTATCTTGCAAACTGCTCTGCTGGGTGTTCGCTCAGCTAAGGGAGTTGAATCCGCATTCAGAATCAGAGAGTGAGAAGCACGGTTCTTCCAGGAGCTGGGTTTCCTTATACCCGGGTGCATTGGAACAAACGCGGTATTGAGAAATATCTGCTTCTAAAACCAAAACGGAGCGACCTAACAGAACGGTCTTCAATGTGTGCATTCAACTTACGGAGTTAAACTGATGTGTGTTTGCAGGAGTTTCTAAACCCTTTCTGTGAAGAAGTGGAAAACGCATTTTCCCATCCAAATCCAGGCTTTCAAGAAATAGCTGGAAATCTCCGTCTAAAACACAAAAAGAACGTATCTTGCAAACTGCTCTGCTGGGTGTTCGCTCAGCTAAGGGAGTTGAATCCGCCTTCCGAATCAGAGAATGAGAAGCACGGTTCTTCCAGGAGCTGGGTTTCGTTATACCCGGGTGCATTGGAACAAACGCGGTATTGAGAAATATCTGCTTTTAAAACCAAAACGGAGCTACCTAACAGAACGGTCTTCAATGTGTGCATTCAACTTACGATGTTAAACTGATGTGTGTTTGCAGGAGTTTCTAAACCCTTTCTGTGAAGAAGTGGAAAACGCATTTTCCCAGCCAAATCCAGGCATTCAAGAAATAGCTGGAAATCTCCGTCTAAAACACAAAAAAAACGTATCTTGCAAACTGTTCTGCTGGGTGTTCGCTCAGCTAAGGGAGTTGAATCCGCCTTCAGAATCAGAGAGTGAGAAGCACGGTTCTTCCAGGAACTGAATTTCGTTATACCCGGGTGAATTGGAACAAACGCGGTATTGAGAAATATCTGTTTCTAAAACCAAAACGGAGCTACCTAACAGAACGGTCTTCAATGTGTGCATTCAACTTACGGAGTTAAACTGATGTGTTTTTGCAGGAGTTTCTAAACCCTTTCTGTGAAGAAGTGGAAAACGCATTTTCCCAGCCAAATCCAGGCATTCAAGAAATAGCTGGAAATCTCCGTCTAAAACACAAAAAGAACGTATCTTGCAAACTGCACTGCTGGGTGTTCGGTCAGCTAAGGGAGTTGAATCCGCCTTCAGAATCAGAGAGTGAGAAGCACGGTTCTTCCAGGAGCTGGGTTTCGTTATACCCGGGTGCATTGGAACAAACGCGGTATTGAGAAATATCTGCTTCTAAAACCAAAACGGAGCTACCTAACAGAACGGTCTTCAATGTGTGCATTCAACTTACGGAGTTAAACTGATGTGTGTTTGCAGGAGTTTCTAAACCCTTTCTGTGAAGAAGTGGAAAACGCATTTTCCCAGCCAATTCCAGGCATTCAAGAAATAGCTGGAAATCTCCGTCTAAAACACAAAAAGAACGTATCTTTCAAACTGCTCTGCTGGGTGTTCGCTCAGGTAAGGGAGTTGAATCCGCCTTCAGAATCAGAGAGTGAGAAGCACGGTTCTTCCAGGAGCTGGGTTTCGTTATACCCGGGTGAATTGGAACTAACGCGGTATTGAGAAATATCTGCTTCTAAAACCAAAACGGAGCTACCTAACAGAACGGTCTTCAATGTGTGCATTCAACTTACGGAGGTAAACTGATGTGTGTTTGCAGGAGTTTCTAAACCCTTTCTGTGAAGAAGTGCAAAATGCATTTTCCCAGCCAAATCCAGTCATTCAAGAAAGAGCTGGAAATCTCCGTCTAAAACACAAAAAGAACGTATCTTGCAAACTGCTCTGCTGGGTGTTCGCTCAGCTAAGGGAGTTGAATCCGCCTTCAGAATCAGAGTGAGAAGCACGGTTCTTCCAGGAGCTGCGTTTCGTCATACCCGGGTGAATTGGAACAATCGCGGTATTGAGAAATATCTGCTTCTAAAACCAAAACGGAGCTACCTAACAGAACGGTCTTCAATGTGTGCATTCAACTGACGGAGTTAAACTGATGTGTGTTTGCAGGAGTTTCTAAACCCTTTCTGTGAAGAAGTGGAAAACGCATTTTCCCAGCCAAATCAAGTCATTCAAGAAATAGCTGGAAATCTCCGTCTAAAACACAAAAAGAACGTATCTTGCAAACTCCTCTGCTGGGTGTTCGCTCAGCTAAAGAAGTTGAATCCGCCTTCAGTATCAGAGAGTGAGAAGCACGGTTCTTCCAGAAGCTGGGTTTAGTTATACCCGGGTGCATTGGAAATAACGCGGTATTGAGAAATAACTGCTTCTAAAACAAAAACGGAGCTACCTAACAGAACGGTCTTCAATGTGTGCATTCAATTTACGGAGTTAAACTGATGTGTGTTGTCAGGAGTTTCTAAACCCTTTCTGTGAAGAAGTGGAAAACGCGTTTTCCCAGCCAAATTCAGGCATTCAAGAAATAGCTGGAAATCTCCGTCTAAAACACAAAAAGAACGTATCTTGCAAACTGCTTTGCTGGGTGTTCGCTCAGCTAAGGGAGTTGAATCCGCCTTCAGAATCAGAGAGTGAGAAGCACGGTTCTTCCAGGAGCTTGGTTTCGTTATACCCGGGTGAATTGGAACAAACGCGGTATTGAGAAATATCTGCTTCTAAAACCAAAACGGAGCTACCTAACAGAACGGTCTTCAATGTGTGCATTCAACTTACGAAGTTAAAATGATGTGTGTTTGCAGGAGTTTCTAAACCCTTTCTGTGAAGAAGTGGAAAACGCATTTTCCCATCCAAATCCAGGCTTTCAAGAAATAGCTGGAAATCTCCGTCTAAAACACAAAAAGAACGTATCTTGCAAACTGCTCTGCTGGGTGTTCGCTCAGCTAAGGGAGTTGAATCCGCCTTCCGAATCAGAGAATGAGAAGCACGGTTCTTCCAGGAGCTGGGTTTCGTTATACCCGGGTGCATTGGAACAAACGCGGTATTGAGAAATATCTGCTTTTAAAACCAAAACGGAGCTACCTAACCGAACGGTCTTCAATGTGTGCATTCAACTTACGGAGTTAAACTGATGTGTGTTTGCAGGAGTTTCTAAACCCTTTCTGTGAAGAAGTGGAAAACGCATTTTCCCAGCCAAATCCAGGCATTCAAGAAATAGCTGGAAATCTCCGTCTAAAACACAAAAAGAACGTATCTTGCAAACTGTTCTGCTAAGTGTTCGCTCAGCTAAGGGAGTTGAATCCGCCTTCAGAATCAGAGAGTGAGAAGCACGGTTCTTCCAGGAGCTGGGTTTCGTTATACCCGGGTGAATTGGAACAAACGCGGTATTGAGAAATATCTGCTTCTAAAACCAAAACGGAGCTACCTAACAGAACGGTCTTCAATGTGTGCATTCAACTTACGGAGTTAAACTGATGTGTTTTTGCAGGAGTTTCTAAACCCTTTCTGTGAAGAAGTGGAAAACGCATTTTCCCAGCCAAATCCAGGCATTCAAGAAATAGCTGGAAATCTCCGTCTAAAACACAAAAAGAACGTATCTTGCAAACTGCACTGCTGGGTGTTCGGTCAGCTAAGGGAGTTGAATCCGCCTTCAGAATCAGAGAGTGAGAAGCACGGTTCTTCCAGGAGCTGGGTTTCCTTATACCCGGGTGCATTGGAACAAACGCGGTATTGAGAAATATCTGCTTCTAAAACCAAAACGGAGCTACCTAACAGAACGGTCTTCAATGTGTGCATTCAACTTACGGAGTTAAACTGATGTGTGTTTGCAGGAGTTTCTAAACCCTTTCTGTGAAGAAGTGGAAAACGCATTTTCCCAGCCAATTCCAGGCATTCAAGAAATAGCTGGAAATCTCCGTCTAAAACACAAAAAGAACGTATCTTTCAAACTGCTCTGCTGGGTGTTCGCTCAGGTAAGGGAGTTGAATCCGCCTTCAGAATCAGAGAGTGAGAAGCACGGTTCTTCCAGGAGCTGGGTTTCGTTATACCCGGGTGAATTGGAACTAACGCGGTATTGAGAAATATCTGCTTCTAAAACCAAAACGGAGCTACCTAACAGAACGGTCTTCAATGTGTGCATTCAACTTACGGAGGTAAACTGATGTGTGTTTGCAGGAGTTTCTAAACCCTTTCTGTGAAGAAGTGCAAAATGCATTTTCCCAGCCAAATCCAGTCATTCAAGAAAGAGCTGGAAATCTCCGTCTAAAACACAAAAAGAACGTATCTTTCAAACTGCTCTGCTGGGTGTTCGCTCAGCTAAGGGAGTTGAATCCGCCTTCAGAATCAGAGTGAGAAGCACGGTTCTTCCAGGACCTGGGTTTCGTTATACCCGGGTGAATTGGAACTAACGCGGTATTGAGAAATATCTGCTTCTAAAACCAAAACGGAGCTACCTAACAGAACGGTCTTCAATGTGTGCATTCAACTTACGGAGGTAAACTGATGTGTGTTTGCAGGAGTTTCTAAACCCTTTCTGTGAAGAAGTGCAAAATGCATTTTCCCAGCCAAATCCAGTCATTCAAGAAAGAGCTGGAAATCTCCGTCTAAAACACAAAAAGAACGTATCTTGCAAACTGCTCTGCTGGGTGTTCGCTCAGCTAAGGGAGTTGAATCCGCCTTCAGAATCAGAGTGAGAAGCACGGTTCTTCCAGGAGCTGCATTTCGTCATAGCCGGGTGAATTGGAACAATCGCGGTATTGAGAAATATCTGCTTCTAAAACCAAAACGGAGCTACCTAACAGAACGGTCTTCAATGTGTGCATTCAACTTACGGAGTTAAACTGATGTGTGTTTGCAGGAGTTTCTAAACCCTTTCTGTGAAGAAGTGGAAAACGCATTTTCCCAGCCTAATCCAGGCATTCAAGAAATAGCTGGAAATCTCCGTCTAAAACACAAAAAGAACGTATCTTGCAAACTGCTCTGCTGAGTGTTCGCTCAGCTAAGGGAGTTGAATCCGCCTTCAGAATCAGAGAGTGAGAACCACGGTTCTTCCAGGAGCTGGGTTTCGTTATACACGGGTGAATTGGAACAAACGCGGTATTGAGAAATATCTGCTTCTAAAACCAAAACGGAGCTACCTAACAGAACGGTCTTCAATGTGTGCATTCAACTTACGGAGTTAAACTGATGTGTGTTTGCAGGAGTTTCTAAACCCTTTCTGTGAAGAAGTGGAAAACGCATTTTCCCAGCCAAATCAAGTCATTCAAGAAATAGCTGGAAATATCGGTCTAAAACACAAAAAGAACGTATCTTGCAAACTGCTCTGCTGGGTGTTCGCTCAGCTAAGGGAGTTGAATCCGCCTTCAGAATCAGAGTGAGAAGCACGGTTCTTCCAGGAGCTGGGTTTCGTTATACCCGGGTGAATTGGAACAAACGCGGTATTGAGAAATATCTGCTTCTAAAACCAAAACGGAGCTACCTAACAGAACGGTCTTCAATGTGTGCATTCAACTTACAAAGGTAAACTGATGTGCGTTTGCAGGAGTTTCTAAACCCTTTCTGTGAAGAAGTGGAAAACGCATTTTCCCAGCCAAATCCAGGCATTCAAGAAATAGCTGGAAATCTCCGTCTAAAACACAAAAAGAACGTATCTTGCAAACTGCTCTGCTGGGTGTTCGCTCAGCTAAGGGAGTTGAATCCGCATTCAGAATCAGAGAGTGAGAAGCACGGTAATTCCAGGAGCTGGGTTTCTTTATACCCGGGTGCATTGGAACAAACGCGGTATTGAGAAATATCTGCTTCTAAAACCAAAACGGAGCGACCTAACAGAACGGTCTTCAATGTGTGCATTCAACTTACGGAGTTAAACTGATGTGTGTTTGCAGGAGTTTCTAAACCCTTTCTGTGAAGAAGTGGAAAACGCAATTTCCCAGCCAAATCCAGGCATTCAAGAAATAGCTGGAAATCTCCGTCAAAAACACAAAAAGAACGTATCTTGCAAACTGCTGTGCTGGGTGTTCGCTGAGCTAAGGGAGTTGAATCCGCCTTCAGAATCAGAGAGTGAGAACCACGGTTCTTCCAGGAGCTGGGTTTCGTTATACCCGAATGAATTGGAAAAAACGCGGTATTGAGAAATATCTGCTTCTAAAACCAAAACGGAGCTACCTAACCGAACGGTCTTCAATGTGTGCACTCAACTTACGGAGTTAAACTGATGTGTGTTTGCAGGAGTTTCTAAACCCTTTCTGTGAAGAAGTGGAAAACGCATTTTCCCAGCCAAATCCAGTCATTCAAGAAATAGCTGGAAATCTTTGTCTAGAACACAAAAAGAACGTATCTTGCAAAGTGCTCTGCTGGGTGTTCGCTCAGCTAAGGGAGTTGAATCCGCCTTCAGAATCAGAGAGTGAGAAGCACGGTTCTTCCAGAAGCTGGGTTTCGTTATACCCGGGTGAATTGGAACAAACGCGGTATTGAGAAATATCTGCTTCTAAAACCAAAACGGAGCTACCTAACAGAATGGTCTTCAATGTGTGCATTCAACTTACGGAGTTAAACTGATGTGTGTTTGCAGGAGTTTCTAAACCCTTTCTGTGAAGAAGTGGAAAACGCATATTCCCAGCCAAATCCAGGCATTCAAGAAATAGCTGGAAATCTCCGTCTAAAACACAAAAAGAACGTATCTTGCAAACTGCTCTGCTGGGTGTTCGCTCAGCTGAGGGAGTTGAATCCGCCTTCAGAATCAGAGAGTGAGAAGCACGGTTCTTCCAGGAGCTGGGATTCGTTATACCAGGGTGAATTGGAACAAAAGCGGTATTGAGAAACATCTGCTTCTAAAACCAAAACGGAGCTACCTAACAGAAGGGTCTTCAAAGTGTGCATTCAACTTACGGAGTTAAACTGATGTGTGTTTGCAGGAGTTTCTAAACCCTTTCTGTGAAGAAGTGGAAAACGCATTTTCCCAGCCAAATCAAGTCATTCAAGAAATAGCTGGAAATATCCGTCTAAAACACAAAAAGAACGTATCTTGCAAACTGCTTTGCTGGGTGTTCGCTCAGCTAAGGGAGTTGAATCCGCCTTCAGAATCAGAGAGTGAGAAGCACGGTTCTTCCAGGAGCTGGGTTTCGTTTTACCCGGGTGAATTGGAACAAACGCGGTATTGAGAAATATCTGCTTCTAAAACCAAAACGGAGCTACCTAACAGAACGGTCTTCAATGTGTGCATTCAACTTACGGAGTTAAACTGATGTGTGTTTGCAGGAGTTTCTAAACCCTTTCTGTGAAGAAGTGGAAAACGCATTTTCCCAGCCAAATCCAGGCATTCAAGAAATAGCTGGAAATCTCCGTCTAAAACACAAAAAGAACGTATCTTGCAAACTGCTCTGCTGGGTGTTCGCTCAGCTAAGGGAGTTGAATCCGCCTTCAGAATCAAAGAGTGAGAAGCACGGTTCGTCCAGGAGCTGGGTTTCGTTATACCCGGGTGCATTGGAACAAACGCGGTATTGAGAATATCTGCATCTAAAACCAAAACGGAGCTACCTAACAGAACGGTCTTCAATGTTTGCATTCAACTTACGGAGTTAAACTGATGTGTGTTTGCAGGAGTTTCTAAACCCTTTCTGTGAAGAAGTGGAAAACGCATTTTCCCAGCCAAATCCAGGCATTCAAGAAATAGCTGGAAATCTCCGTCTAAAACACAAAAAGAACGTATCTTGCAAACTGCTCTGCTGGGTGTTCGCTCCGCTAAGGGAGTTGAATCCGCCTTCAGAATCAGAGAGTGAGAACCACGGTTCTTCCAGCAGCTGGGTTTCGTTATACCCGGGTGAATTGGAACAAACGCGGTATTGAGAAATATCTGCTTCTAAAACCAAAACGGAGCTACCTAACCGAACGGTCTTCAATGTGTGCATTCAACTTACGGAGTTAAACTGATGTGTGTTTGCAGGAGTTTCTAAACCCTTTCTGTGAAGAAGTGGAAAACGCATTTTTCCAGCCAAATCCAGGCATTCAAGAAATAGCTGTAAATCTCCGTCTAAAACACAAAAAGAACGTATATTGCAAACTGTTTTGCTGGGTGTTCGCTCAGCTAAGGGAGTTGAATCCGTCTTCAGAATCAGAGAGTGAGAAGCACAATTCTTCCAGGAGCTGGGTTTCGTTATACCCGGGTGAATTGGAACTAATGCGGTATTTAGAAATATCTGCTTCTAAAACCAAAACGGAGCTACCTAACAGAACGGTCTTCAATGTGTGCATTCAACTTACGGAGTTAAACTGATGTGCGTTTGCAGGAGTTTCTAAACCCTTTCTGTGAAGAAGTGAAAAACGCATTTTCCCAGCCAAATCCAGGCATTGAAGAAATAGCTGGAAATCTCCGTCTAAAACACAAAAAGAACGTATCTTGCAAACTGCTCTGCTGGGTGTTCGCTCAGCTAAGGGAGTTGGATCCGCCTTCAGAATCAGAGAGTGAGAAGCACGGTTCTTCCAGGAGCTGGGTTTCGTTATACCCGGGTGCATTGGAACAGTCGCGGTATTGAGAAATATCTGCTTCTAAAACCAAAACGGAGCTACCTAGCAGAACGGTCTTCAATGTGTGCATGCAACTTACGGAGTTAAACTGATGTCTGTTTGCAGGAGTTTCTAAACCCTTTCTGTGAAGAAGTGGAAAACGCATTTTCCCAGCCAAATCAAGTCATTCAAGAAATAGCTGGAAATATCCGTCTAAAACACAAAAAGAACGTATCTTGCAATCGGCTCTGCTGGGTGTTCGCTCCGCTAAGGGAGTTGAATCCGCCTTCAGAATCAGAGAGTGAGAAGCACGGTTCTTCCAGGAGCTGGGTTTCGTTATACCCGGGTGAATTGGAACAAACGCGGTATTGAGAAATATCTGCTTCTAAAACCAAAACGGAGCTACCTAACAGAACGGTCTTCAATGTGTGCATTCAACTTACGGAGTTAAACTGATGTGTGCTTGCAGGAGTTTCTAAACCCTTTCTGTGAAGAAGTGGAAAACGCATTTTCCCAGCCAAATCAAGTCATTCAAGAAATAGCTGGAAATCTCCGTCTAAAACACAAAAAGAACGTATCTTGAAAACTCCTCTGCTGGGTGTTCGCTCAGCTAAAGGAGTTGAATCCGCCTTAAGTATCAGAGAGTGAGAAGCACGGTTCTTCCAGGAGCTGGGTTTCGTTATACCCGGGTGCATTGGAAAAAACGCGGTATTGAGAAATATCTGCTTCTAAAACCAAAACGGAGCTACCTAACAGAACGGTCTTCAATGTGTGCATTCAACTTACAGAGTTAAACTGATGTGTTTTTGCAGGAGTTTCTAAACCCTTTCTGTGAAGAAGTGGAAAACGCATTTTCCCAGCCAAATCCAGGCATTCAAAAAATAGCTGGAAATCTCCGTCTAAAACACAAAAAGAACGTATCTTGCAAACTGCTCTGCTGGGTGTTCGCTCAGCTAAGGGAGTTGAATCCGCCTTCAGAATCAGAGTGAGAAGCACGGTTCTTTCAGGGGCTGCGTTTCGTTATACCCGGGTTCATTGGAACAAACGCGGTATTGAGAAATATCTGCTTCTAAAACCAAAACGGAGCTACCTAACAGAACGGTCTTCAATGTGTGCATTCAACTTACGGAGTTAAACTGATGTGTGTTTGCAGGAGTTTCTAAACCCTTTCTGTGAAGAAGTGGAAAACGCATTTTCCCAGCCTAATCCAGGCATTCAAGAAATAGCTGGAAATCTCCGTCTAAAACACAAAAAGAACGTATCTTGCAAACTGCTCTGCTGAGTGTTCGCTTAGCTAAGGGAGTTGAATCCGCCTTCAGAATCAGAGAGTGAGAAGCACAATTCTTCCAGGAGCTGGGTTTGGTTATACCCGGGTGAAGGGGACGAACGCGATATTGAGAAATATCTTCTTCTAAAACCAACACGGATCTACCTAACAGAACGGTCTTCAACGCGTGCATTCAACGTGTGTAGTTAAACTGATGTGTGTTTGCAGGAGTTTCTAAACCCTTTCTGTGAAGAAGTGGAAAACGCATTTTCCCAGCCAAATCAAGTCATTCAAGAAATAGCTGGAAATCTCCGTCTAAAACACAAAAAGAACGTATTTTGCGAACTGCTCTGCTGGGTGTTCGCTCAGCTAAGGGAGTTGAATCCGCCTTCAGAATCAGAGAGTGAGAAGCACGGTTCATCCAGGAGCTGGGTTTCCTTATACCCTGGTGAATTGGAACAAACGCGGTATTGAGAAATATCTGCTTCTAAAACCAAAAGGGAGCTACCTAACAGAACGGTCTTCAATGTCTGCATTCACCTTACGGAGTTAAACTGATGTGTGTTTGCAGGAGTTTCTAAACCCTTTCTGTGAAGAAGTGGAAAACGCATTTTCCCAGCCAAATCCAGGCATTCAAGAAATAGCTGGAAATCTCCGTCTAAAACACAAAAAGAACGTATCTTGCAAACTGCTCTGCTGGGTGTTCGCTCAGCTAAGGGAGTTGAATCCGCCTTCAGAATCAGAGAGTGAGATGCACGGTTTTTCCAGGAGCTGCGTTTCGATATACCCGGCTGAATTGGAACAAACGCGGTATTGAGAAATATCTGCTTGTAAAACCAAAACGGAGCTACCTAACAGAATGGACTTCAATGTGTGCATTAAACTTACGGAGTTAAACTGATGTGTGTTTGCAGGAGTTTCTAAACCCTTTCTGTGAATAAGTGGAAAACGCATTTTCGCAGCCAAATCCAGGCATTCAGAAAATAGCTGGAAATCTCCGTCTAAAACACAAAAAGAACGTATCTTGCAAACATCTCTGCTGGGTGTTCACTCAGCCAAGGGAGTTGAATCCAGCTTCAGAATCAGAGAGTGAGAAGCACGGTTCTTTCAGGAGCTGGGTTTCGTTATACCCGGGTGCATCGGAACAAAGGCGGTATTGAGAAATATCTGCTTCTAAAACCAAAACGGAGCTACCTAACAGAACGGTCTTCAATGTGTGCATTCAACTTACGGAGGTAAACTGATGTGTGTTTGCAGAAGTTTCTAAAGCCTTTCTGTGAAGAAGTGGAAAACGCATTTTCCCAGGCAAATAAAGGCATTCAAGAAATAGCTGGAAATCTCCGTCTTAAACACAGAAAGAACGTATCTTGCAAACTGCTCTGCTGGGTGTTCGCTCAGCTAAGGGAGTTGAATCCGCCTTCAGAATCAGAGAGTGAGAAGCACGGTTCTTCCAGGAGCTGCGTTTCGTTATACCCGGGTGAATTGGAACAAACGCGGTATGGAGAAATATCTGCTTCTAAAACCAAAACGGAGCTTCCTAACAGAACGGACTTCAATGTGTGCATTCAACTTATAAGTTAAACTGATGTGTGTTTGCAGGAGTTTCTAAACCCTTTCTGTGAAGAAGTGGAAAACGCATATTCCCAGCCAAATCCAGGCATTCAAGATATAGCTGGAATTCTCCGTCTAAAACACAAAAAGAACGTATCTTGCAAACTGCTCTGCTGGCTGTTCGCTCAGCTAAGGGAGTTGAATCCGCCTTCAGAATCAGAGAGTGAGAAGCACGGTTCTTCCAGGAGCTGGGTTTCGTTATACCCGGGTGAATTGGAACAAACGCGGTATTGAGAAATATCTGCTTCTAAAACCAAAACGGAGCTACCTAACAAAACAATATTCAATGTGTGCATTCAACTTACGGAGTTAAACTGATGTGTGTTTGCAGGAGTTTCTAAACCCTTTCTGTGAAGAAGTGGAAAACGCATTTTCCCAGCCAAATCAAGTCATTCAAGAAATAGCTGGAAATCTCCGTCTAAAACACAAAAAGAACGTATTTTTCGAACTGCTCTGCTGGGTGTTCGCTCAGCTAAGGGAGTTGAATCCGCCTTCAGAATCAGAGAGTGAGAAGCACGGTTCTTCCAGGAGCTGGGTTTCCTTATACCCGGGTGAATTGGAACAAACGCGGTATTGAGAAATATCTGCTTCTAAAACCAAAAGGGAGCTACCTAACAGAACGGTCTTCAATGTCTGCATTCAACTTACGGAGTTAAACTGATGTGTGTTTGTAGGAGTTTCTAAACCCTTTCTGTGAAGAAGTGGAAAACGCATTTTCCCAGCCAAATCCTGGCATTCAAGAAATAGCTGGAAATCTCCGTCTAAAACACAAAAAGAACGTATCTTGCAAACTGCTCTGCTGGGTGTTCGCTCAGCTAAGTGAGTTGAATCCGCCTTCAGAATCAGAGAGTGAGATGCACGGTTTTTCCAGGAGCTGGGTTTCGATAGACCCGGGTGAATTGGAACAAACGCGGTATTGAGAAATATCTGCTTGTAAAACCAAAACGGAGCTACCTAACAGAATGGACTTCAATGTGTGCATTCAACTTACGGAGTTAAACTGATGTGTGTTTGCAGGAGTTTCTAAACCCTTTCTGTGAAGAAGTGGAAAACGCATTTTCCGAGCCAAATCAAGTCATTCAAGAAATAGCTGGAAATCTCCGTCTAAAACACAAAAAGAACGTATCTTGCAAACTGCTCTGCTGGGTGTTCGCTCAGCTAAGGGAGTTGAATCCGCCTTCAGAATCAGAGAGTGAGAAGCACGGTTCTTCCAGGAGCTGGGTTTCGTTATACCCGGGTGAATTGAAACAAACGCGGTATTGAGAAATATCTGCTTCTAAAACCAAAAAGGAGCTACCTAACAGAACGGTCTTCAATGTGTGCATTCAACTTACGGAGTTAAACTGATGTGTGTTTGCAGGAGTTTCTAAACCCTTTCTGTGAAGAAGTGGAAAACGCATTTTCCCAGCCAAATCCAGGCATTCAAGAAATAGCTGGAAATCTCCGTCTAAAACACAAAAAGAACGTATCTTGCAAATTGCTCTGATGGGTGTTCGCTCAGCTAAGAGAGTTGAATCCGCCTTCAGAATCAGAGAGTGAGAAGCACGGTTCTTCCAGGAGCTGGGTTTGGTTATACCCGGGTGAAGGGGACAAACGCGATATTGAGAAATATCTTCTTCTAAAACCAAAACGGATCTACCTAACAGAACGGTCTTCAACGCGTGCATTCAACGTGTGTAGTTAAACTGATGTGTGTTTGCAGGAGTTTCTAAACCCTTTCTGTGAAGAAGTGGAAAACGCATTTTTTCAGCCAAATCAAGTCATTCAAGAAATAGCTAAAAATCTTTGTCTAAAACACAAAAAGAACGTATGTTGCAAACTGCTCTGCTGGGTGGTCGCTCAGCTAAGGGAGTTGAATCCGCCTTCAGAATCAGAGAGTGATAAGCACGGTTCTTCCAGGAGCTGGGTTTCGTTATAACCAGGTGCATTGGAACAAACGCGGTATTGAGAAATATCTGCTTCTAAAACCAAAACGGAGCTACCTAACAGAACGGTCTTCAATGTGTGCATTCAACTTACGGAGTTAAACTGATGTGTGTTTCCAGGAGTTTCTAAACCCTTTCTGTGAAGAAGTGGAAAACGCATTTTCCAAGCCAAATCAAGTCTTTCAAGAAATAGCTGGAAATCTCCGTCTAAAACACAAAAAGAACGTATCTTGCAAACTGCTCTGCTGGGTGTTATCTCAGCTAAGGGAGTTGAATCCGCCTTCAAAATCAGAGAGTGAGAAGCACGGTTCTTCCAGGAGCTGGGTTTCGTTATACCAGGGTGAATTGGAAAAAACGCGGTATTGAGAAATATCTGCTTCCAAAACCAAAACGGAGCTACCTAACAGATCGGTCTTCAATGTGTTCATTCAACTTACGGAGTTAAAGTGATGTGTGTTTGCAGGAGTTTCTAAACCCTTTCTGTGAAGAAGTGGAAAACGCATTTTCCCAGCCAAATCCTGGCATTCAAGAAATAGCTGGAAATCTCCGTCTAAAACACAAAAAGAACGTATCTTGCAAACTGCTCTGCTGGGTGTTCGCTCAGCTAAGGGAGTTGAATCCGCCTTCAGAATCAGAGAGTCAGAAGCACGGTTCGTCCAGGAGCTGGGTTTCGTTATACCCGGGTGCATTGGAACAAACGCGGTATTGAGAAATATCTGCTTGTAAAATCAAAACGGAGCTACCTAACAGAACGGTCTTCAATGTGTGCATTCAACTTACGGAGATAAACTGATGTGTGTTTGCAGGAGTTTCTAAACCCTTTCTGTGAAGAAGTAAAAAACGCATTTTTTCAGCCAAATCCAGGCATTCAAGAAATAGCTGAAAATCTCCGTCTAAAACACAAAAAGAACATATCTTGCAAACTGTTGTGCTGGGTGTTCGCTCAGCCAAGGGAGTTGAATCCGCCTTCAGAATCAGAAAGTGAGAAACACAATTCTTCCAGGATCTGGGTTTCGTTATACCCGGGTGAATTGGAACAAACGCGGTATTGAGAAATATCTGCTTCTAAAACCAAAACGGAGCTACCTAACAGAACGGTCTTCAATGTGTGCATTCAACTTACGGAGTTAAACTGATGTGCGTTTGCAGGAGTTTCTAAACCCTTTCTGTGTAGAAGTGGAAAACGCATTTTCCCAGCCAAATCCAGGCATTCAAGAAATAGCTGGAAATCTCCGTCTAAAACACAAAAAGAACGTATCTTGCAAACTGCTCTGCTGGGTGTTCGCTCAGCTAAGGGAGTTGAATCCGCCTTCAGAATCAGAGAGTGAGAAGCACGGTTCTTCCAGGAGCTGGGTTTCGTTATACCCGGGTGAATTGGAACAAACGCGGTATTGAGAAATATCTGCTTCTAAAACCAAAACGGAGCTACCTAACAGAACGGTCTTCAATGTGTGCATTCAACTTACGGAGTTAAACTGATGTGTGTTTGCAGGAGTTTCTAAACCCTTTCTGTGAAGAAGTGGAAAACGCATTTTCCCAGCCAAATCCTGGCATTCAAGAAATAGCTGGAAATCTTTGTCTAAAACACAAAAAGAACGTATCTTGCAAACTGCTCTGCTGGGTGTTCGCTCAGCTAAGGGAGTTGAATCCGCCTTCAGAATCAGAGAGTGAGAAGCACGGTTCGTCCAGGAGCTGGGTTTCGTTATACCCGGGTGAATTGGAACAAACGCGGTATTGAGAAATATCTGCTTCTAAAATCAAAACGGAGCTACCTAACAGAACGGTCTTCAATGTGTGCATTCAACTTACGGAGATAAACTGATGTGTGTTTGCAGGAGTTTCTAAACCCTTTCTGTGAAGAAGTGGAAAACGCATTTTCCCAGCCAAATCCTGGCATTCAAGAAATAGCTGGAAATCTCCGTCTAAAACACAAAAAGAACGTATCTTGCAAACTGCTCTGCTGGGTGTTCGCTCAGCTAAGGGAGTTGAATCCGCCTTCAGAATCAGAGAGTCAGAAGCACGGTTCGTCCAGGAGCTGGGTTTCGTTATACCCGGGTGCATTGGAACAAACGCGGTATTGGGAAATATCTGCTTCTAAAACCAAAACGGAGCTACCTAACAGATCGGTCTTCAATGTGTTCATTCAACTTACGGAGTTAAAGTGATGTGTGTTTGCAGGAGTTTCTAAACCCTTTCTGTGAAGAAGTGGAAAACGCATTTTCCCAGCCAAATCCTGGCATTCAAGAAATAGCTGGAAATCTCCGTCTAAAACACAAAAAGAACGTATCTTGCAAACTGCTCTGCTGGGTGTTCGCTCAGCTAAGGGAGTTGAATCCGCCTTCAGAATCAGAGAGTCAGAAGCACGGTTCGTCCAGGAGCTGGGTTTCGTTATACCCGGGTGCATTGGAACAAACGCGGTATTGAGAAATATCTGCTTGTAAAATCAAAACGGAGCTACCTAACAGAACGGTCTTCAATGTGTGCATTCAACTTACGGAGATAAACTGATGTGTGTTTGCAGGAGTTTCTAAACCCTTTCTGTGAAGAAGTAAAAAACGCATTTTTTCAGCCAAATCCAGGCATTCAAGAAATAGCTGAAAATCTCCGTCTAAAACACAAAAAGAACATATCTTGCAAACTGTTGTGCTGGGTGTTCGCTCAGCCAAGGGAGTTGAATCCGCCTTCAGAATCAGAAAGTGAGAAACACAATTCTTCCAGGATCTGGGTTTCGTTATACCCGGGTGAATTGGAACAAACGCGGTATTGAGAAATATCTGCTTCTAAAACCAAAACGGAGCTACCTAACAGAACGGTCTTCAATGTGTGCATTCAACTTACGGAGTTAAACTGATGTGCGTTTGCAGGAGTTTCTAAACCCTTTCTGTGTAGAAGTGGAAAACGCATTTTCCCAGCCAAATCCAGGCATTCAAGAAATAGCTGGAAATCTCCGTCTAAAACACAAAAAGAACGTATCTTGCAAACTGCTCTGCTGGGTGTTCGCTCAGCTAAGGGAGTTGAATCCGCCTTCAGAATCAGAGAGTGAGAAGCACGGTTCTTCCAGGAGCTGGGTTTCGTTATACCCGGGTGAATTGGAACAAACGCGGTATTGAGAAATATCTGCTTCTAAAACCAAAACGGAGCTACCTAACAGAACGGTCTTCAATGTGTGCATTCAACTTACGGAGTTAAACTGATGTGTGTTTGCAGGAGTTTCTAAACCCTTTCTGTGAAGAAGTGGAAAACGCATTTTCCCAGCCAAATCCTGGCATTCAAGAAATAGCTGGAAATCTTTGTCTAAAACACAAAAAGAACGTATCTTGCAAACTGCTCTGCTGGGTGTTCGCTCAGCTAAGGGAGTTGAATCCGCCTTCAGAATCAGAGAGTGAGAAGCACGGTTCGTCCAGGAGCTGGGTTTCGTTATACCCGGGTGAATTGGAACAAACGCGGTATTGAGAAATATCTGCTTCTAAAATCAAAACGGAGCTACCTAACAGAACGGTCTTCAATGTGTGCATTCAACTTACGGAGATAAACTGATGTGTGTTTGCAGGAGTTTCTAAACCCTTTCTGTGAAGAAGTGGAAAACGCATTTTCCCAGCCAAATCCAGGCATTCAAGAAATAGCTGTAAATCTCCGTCTAAAACACAAAAAGAACGTATCTTGCAAACTGTTGTGCTGGGTGTTCGCTCAGCCAATAAAGTTGAATCCGCCTTCAGAATCAGAGAGTGAGAAGCACAATTCTACCAGGGTCTGGGTTTCGTTATACCCGGGTGAATTGGAACAAACGCGGTATTGAGAAATATCTGCTTCTAAAACCAAAACGGAGCTACCTAACAGAACGGTCTTCAATGTGTGCATTCAACTTACGGAGTTAAACTGATGTGCGTTTGCAGGAGTTTCTAAACCCTTTCTGTGTAGAAGTGGAAAACGCATTTTCCCAGCCAAATCCAGGCATTCAAGAAATAGCTGGAAATCTCCGTCTAAAACACAAAAAGAACGTATCTTGCAAACTGCTCTGCTGGGTGGTCGCTCAGCTAAGGGAGTTGAATCCGCCTTCAGAATCAGAGAGTGAGAAGCACGGTTCTTCCAGGAGCTGGGTTTTGTTATAACCGGGTGCATTGGAACAAACGCGGTATTGAGAAATATCTGCTTCTAAAACCAAAACGGAGCTACCTAACAGAACGGACATTAATGTGTGCATTCAACTTACGGAGTTAAACTGATGTGTGTTTGCAGGAGTTTCTAAACCCTTTCTGTGAAGAAGTGGAAAACGCATTTTCCCAGCCTAATCCAGGCATTCAAGAAATACCTGGAAATCTCCGTCTAAAACACAAAAAGAACGTATCTTGCAAACTGTTCTGCTGGGTGTTCCCTCAGCTAAGGGAGTTGAATCCGCCTTCAGAATCAGAGAGTGAGAAGCACAGTTCTTCCAGGAGCTGGGTTTCGTTATACCCGGGTGCATTGGAACAAACGCGGTATTGAGAAATATCTGCTTCTAAAACCAAAACGGAGCTACCTAACAGAACGGTCTTCAATGTGTGCATTCAACTTACGGAGTTAAACTGATGTGTGTTTGCAGGAGTTTCTAAACCCTTTCTGTGAAGAAGTGGAAAACGCATTTTCCCAGCCAAATCAAGTCTTTCAAGAAATAGCTGGAAATCTCCGTCTAAAACAAAAAAAGGACGTATCTTACAAACTGCTCTGCTGGGTGTTCGCTCAGCTAAGGGAGTTGAATCCGCCTTCAGAATCAGAGAGTGAGAAGCACGGTTCTTCCAGAAGCTGGGTTCGTTATACCCGGGTGAATTGGAACAAACGCGGTATTGAGAAATATCTGCTCCTAAACCAAAACGGAGCTACCTAACAGAACGGTCTTCAATGTGTGCATTCAACTTACGGAGTTAAACTGATGTGTGTTTGCAGGAGTTTCTAAACCCTTTCTGTGAAGAAGTGGAAAACGCATTTTCCCAGCCAAATCCAGGCATTCAAGAAATAGCTGGAAATCTCCGTCTAAAACACAAAGAGAACGTATCTTGCAAACTGCTCTGCTGGGTGTTCGCTCAGCTAAGGGAGTTGAATCCGCCTGCAAAATCAGAGAGTGAGAATCACGGTTCTTCCAGGAGCTGGGTTTTGTTATACCCCGGTGCATTGGAACAAACGCGGTATTGAGAAATATCTGCTTCTAAAACCAAAACGGAGCTACCTAACAGAACGGACTTCAATGTGTGCATTTAACTTACGGAGGTAAACTGATGTGTGTTTCCAGGAGTTTCTAAACCCTTTCTGTGAAAAAGTGGAAAACGCATTTTCCCAGCCAAATTTAGGCATTCAAGAAATAGCTGGAAATCTCCGTCTAAAACACAAAAAGAACGTATCTTGCAAACTGTTCTGCTGGGTGTTCGCTCAGCTAAGGGAGTTGAATCCGCCTTCAAAATCAGAGAGTGAGAAGCACGGTTCTTCCAGGAGCTGGGTTTCGTTATACCCGGGTGCATTGGAACAAATGCGGTATTGAGAAATATCTGCTTCTAAAACCAAAACGGAGCTACCTAACAGAACGGTCTTCAATGTGTGCATTCAACTTACGGAGTTAAACTGATGTGTGTTAGCAGGAGTTTCTAAACCCTTTCTGTGATGAAGTGGAAAACGCATTTTCCCAGCCAAATCAAGTCATTCAAGAAATAGCTGGAAATCTCCGTCTAAAACACAAAAAGAACGTATCTTGCAAACTGCTCTGCTGGGTGTTCGCTCAGCTAAGGGAGTTGAATCCGCCTTCAGAATCAGAGAGTGAGAAGCACGGTTCTTCCAGGTGCTGGGTTTCGTTATACCCGGGTGCATTGGAACAAACGCGGTATTGAGAAATATCTGCTTCTAAAACCAAAACGGAGCTACCTAACAGAACGGTCTTCAATGTGTGCATTCAACTTACGGAGTTAAACTGATGTGTGTTTGCAGGAGTTTCTAAACCCTTTCTGTGAAGAAGTGGAAAACGCATTTTCCCAGCCAAATCCAGGCATTCAAGAAATAGCTGGAAATCTCCGTCTAAAACACAAAAAGCACGTATCTTCAAAACTGCTCTGCTGGGTGTTCGCTCAGCTAAGGGAGTTGAATCCGCCTTCAGAATCAGAGAGTGAGAAGCACGGTTCTTCCAGGAGCTGGGTTTCGTTATACCCGGGTGCATAGGAACAAACGCGGCATTGAGAAATATCTGCTTCTAAAACCAAAACGGAGCTACCTAACAGAACGGTCTTCAATGTGTGCATTCAACTTACGGAGTTAAACTGATGTGTGTTTGCAGGAGTTTCTAAACCCTTTCTGTGAAGAAGTGGAAAACGCATTTTCCCAGCCAAATCCAGGCATTCAAGAAATAGCTGGAAATCTCCGTCTAAAACACAAAAAGAACGTATCTTGCAAACTGCTCTGCTGGGTGTTCGCTCAGCTAAGGGAGTTGAATCCGCCTTCAGAATCAGAGAGTGAGAAGCACGGTTCGTCCAGGAGCTGGGTTTCGTTATACCCGGGTGCATTGGAACAAACGCGGTATTGAGAAATATCTGCTTCTGAAACCAAAACGGAGATACCTAACAGAACAGTCTTAAATGTGTGCATTCAACTTACCGAGTTAAACTGATGTGTGTTTGTAGGAGTTTCTAAACCCTTTCTGTGAAGAAGTGGAAAACGCATTTTCCCAGCCAAATCAAGGCATTCAAGAAATAGCTGGAAATCTCCGTCTAAAACACAAAAAGAACGTATCTTGCAAACTGTTCTGCTGGGTGTTCGCTCAGCTAAGGGAGTTGAATCCGCCTTCAGAATCAGAGAGTGAGAAGCACGGTTCTTCCAGGAGCTGGGTTTCGTTATACCCGGGTGCATTGGAACAAACGCGGTATTGAGAAATATCTGCTTCTAAAACCAAAACTGAGCTACCTAACAGAACGGTCTTCAATGTGTGCATTCAACTTACGGAGTTAAACTGATGTGTGTTTGCAAGAGTTTCTAAACCCTTTCTGTGAAGAAGTGGAAAACGCATTTACCCAGTCAAATCCAGGCATTCAAGAAATAGCTGGAAATCTCCGTCTAAAACACAAAAACAACGTATCCTGCAAGCTATTCTCCTGGGTGTTCGCTCAGCTAAGGGAGTTGAATCCGCCTTCAGAATTAGAGAGTGAGAAACACGGTTCTTCCAGGAGCTGGGTTTCGTTATACCCGGGTGCATTGGAACAAACGCGGTATTGAGAAATATCTGCTGCTAAAACCAAAACGGAGCTACCTAACAGAACGGTCCTCAATGTGTGCATTCAACTTACGGAGTTAAACTGATGTGTGTTTGCAGGAGTTTCTAAACCCTTTCTGTGAAGAAGTGGAAAACGCATTTTCCCAGCCAAATCAAGTCATTCAAGAAACAGCTGGAAATCTCCGTCTAAAACACAAAAAGAACGTATCTTGCAAACTGCTCTGCTGGGTGTTCGCTCAGCTAAGGGAGTTGAATCCGCCTTCAGAATTAGAGAGTGAGAAGCACGGTTCTTCCAGGAGCTGGGTTTCGTTATACCCGGGTGAATTGGAACAAACGCCGTATTGAGAAATACCTGCTTCTAAAACCAAAACGGAGCTACCTAACAGAACGGTCTTCAATGTTTTCATTCAACTTTCGGAGTTAAACTGATGTGTGTTTGCAGGAGTTTCTAAACCCTTTCTGGGAAAAAGTGGAAAACGCATTTTCCCAGCCAAATCCAGGCATTCAAGAAATAGCTGGAAATCTCCGTCTAAAACACAAAAAGAACGTATCTTGCAAACTGCTCTGCTGGGTGTTCGCTCAGCTAAGAGAGTTGAATCCGCCTTCAGAATCAGAGTGTGAGAAGCACGGTTCTTCCAGGAGCTGGGTTTCGTTATACCCGGGTGAATTGGAACAAACGCAGTATTGAGAAATATCTGCTTCTAAAACCAAAACGGAGCTACCTAACAGAACGGTCTTCAATGTGTGCATTTAACTTACGGACTTAAACTGATGTGTGTTTGCAGGAGTTTCTAAACCCTTTCTGTGAAGAAGTGGAAAACGCATTTTCCCAGCCAAATCCAGGCACTCAAGAAATAGCTGGAAATCTCCGTCTAAAACACAAAATGAACGTATCTTGCAAACTGCTCTGCTGGGTGTTCGCTCAGCTAAGGGAGTTGAATCCGCCTTCATAATCAGAGAGTGAGAAGCACGGTTCTTCCAGGAGCTGGGTTTCGTTATACCCGGGTGAATTGGAACAAAGGCGGTATTGGGAAATATCTGCTTCTAAAACCAAAACGGAGCTACCTAACAGAACGGTCTTCAATGTGTGCATTCAACTTACGGTGTTAAACTGATGTGTGTTTGCAGGAGTTTCTAAACCCTTTCTGTGAAGAAGTGGAAAATGCATTTTCCCAGCCAAATACAGGCATTCAAGAAATAGCTGGAAATCTCCGTCTAAAACACAAAAAGAACGTATCTTGCAAACTGCTCTGCTAGGTGTTCGCTCAGCTAAGGGAGTTGAATCCGCCTTCAGAATCAGAGAGTGAGAAGCACGGTTCTTCCAGGAGCTGGGTTTCGTTATACCCGGGTGAATTGGAACAAACGCGGTATTGAGAAATATCTGCTTCTAAAACCAAAACGGAGCTACCTAACAGAACGGTCTTCAATGTGTGCATTCAACGTACGGAGTTAAACTGATGTGCGTTTCCAGGAGTTTCTAAACCCTTTCTGTGAAGAAGTGGAAAATGCATTTTCCCAGCCAAATCCAGTAATTCAAGAAATAGCTGGAAATCTCCGTCTAAAACACAAAAAGAACGTATCTTGCAAACTGCTCTGCTGGGTGTTCGCTCAGCTAAGGGAGTTGAATCCGCCTTCAGAATCAGAGAGTGAGAAGCACGGTTCTTCAAAAAGCTGGGTTTCGTTATACCCGGGTGAATTGGAACAAACGCGGTATTGAGAAATATCTGTTCTAAAACCAAAACGGAGCTACCTAACAGAATGGTCTTCAATGTGTGCATTCAACTTACGGAGTTAAACTGATGTGTGTTTGCAGGAGTTTCTAAACCCTTTCTGTGAAGAAGTGGAAAACCCATTTTCCAAGCCAAATCCAGGCATTCAAGAAATAGCTGGAAATCTCGGTCTAAAACACAAAAAGAACGTATCTTGCAAACTGGTCTGCTGGGTGTTCGCTCAGCTAAGGGAGTTGAATCCGCCTTCAGAATCAGAGAGTGAGAAGCACGGTTCTGCCAGGAGCTGGGTTTCGTTATACCCGGGTGAATTGGAACAAACGCAGTATTGAGAAATATCTGCTTCTAAAACCAAAACGGAGCTACCTAACAGAACGGTCTTCAATGAGTGCATTTAACTTACAGGGTTAAACTGATGTGTGTTTGCAGGAGTTTCTAAACCCTTTCTGTGAAGAAGTGGAAAATGCATTTTCCCAGCCAAATCCAGTCATTCAAGAAATAGCTGGAAATCTCCGTCTAAAACACAAAAAGAACCTATCTTGCAAACTGCTCTGCTGGGTGTTCGCTCAGCTAAGGGAGTTGAATCCGCCTTCAGAATCAGAGAGTGAGAAGCACGGTTCGTCCAGGAGCTGGGTTTCGTTATACCCGGGTGCATTGGAACAAACGCGGTATTGAGTAATATCTGCTTCTGAAACCAAAACGGAGATACCTAACAGAACAGTCTTCAATGTGTGCATTCAACTTACGGAGTTAAACTGATGTGTGTTTGTAGGAGTTTCTAAACCCTTTCTGTGAAGAAGTGGAAAACGCATTTTCCCAGCCAAATCCAGGCATTCAAGAAATAGCTGGAAATCTCCGTCTAAAACACAAAAAGAACGTATCTTGCAAACTGTTCTGCTGGGTGTTCGCTCAGCTAAGGGAGTTGAATCCGCCTTCAGAATCAGAGAGTGAGAAGCACGGTTCTTCCAGGAGCTGTGTTTCGTTATACCCGGGTGCATTGGAACAAACGCTGTATTGAGAAATATCTGCTTCTAAAACCAAAACGGAGCTACCTAACAGAACGGTCTTCAATGTGTGCATTTAACTTACGGGGTTAAACTGATGTGTGTTTGCAGGAGTTTCTAAACCCTTTCTGTGAAGAAGTGGAAAATGCATTTTCCCAGCCAAATCGAGTCATTCAAGAAATAGCTGGAAATCTCCGTTTAAAACACAAAAAGAACCTATCTTGCAAACTGCTCTGCTGGGTGTTCGCTCAGCTAAGGGAGTTGAATCCGCCTTCAGAATCAGAGAGTGAGAAGCACGGTTCTTCCAGGAGCTGGGTTTCGTTATACCCGGGTGAATTGGAACAAACACGGTATTGAGAAATATCTGCTTCTAAAACCAAAACGGAGCTACCTAACAAAACGATCTTCAATGTGTGCATTCAACTTACGGAGTTAAACTGATGTGTGTTTGCAGGAGTTTCTAAACCCTTTCTGTGAAGAAGTGAAAAACGCATTTTCCCAGCCAAATCCAGGCATTCAAGAAATAGCTGGAAATCTCCGTCTAAAACACAAAAAGAACGTATCTTGCAAACTGCTCTGCTGGGTGTTCGCTCAGCTAAGGGAGTTGAATCCGCCTTCAGAATCAGAGAGTGAGAAGCACGGTTCTTCCAGGAGCTGGGTTTCGTTATACCCGGGTGAATTGGAACAAACGCAGTATTGAGAAATATCTGCTTCTAAAACCAAAACGGAGCTACCTAACAGAACGGTCTTCAATGTGTGCATTCAACTTACGGAGTTAAACTGATGTGTGTTTGCAGGAGTTTCTAAACCCTTTCTGTGAAGAAGTGGAAAACGCATTTTCCCAGCCAAATCCAGGCATTCAAGAAATAGCTGGAAATCTCCGTCTAAAACACAAAATGAACGTATCTTGCAAACTGCTCTGCTGGGTGTTCGCTCAGCTAAGGGAGTTGAATCCGCCTTCAGAATCAGAGAGTGAGAAGCACTGTTCTTCCAGGAGCTGGGTTTCGTTATACCCGGGTGAATTGGAACAAACGCGGTATTGAGAAATATCTGTTTCTAAAACCAAAACGGAGCTACCTAACAGAACGGTCTTCAATGTGTGCATTCAACTTACGGAGTTAAACTGATGTGTGTTTGCAGGAGTTTCTAAACCCTTTCTGTGAAGAAGTGGAAAATGCATTTTCCCAGCCAAATCCAGTCATTCAAGAAATAGCTGGAAATCTCCGTCTAAAACACAAAAAGAACGTATCTTGCAAACTGCTCTGCTGGATGTTCGCTCAGCTAAAAGAGTTGAATCCGCCTTCAGAATCAGAGAGTGAGAAGCACGGTTCTTCCAGGAGCTGGGTTTCGTTATACCCGGGTGAATTGGAACAAACGCGGTATTGAGAATTATCTGTTCTAAAACCAAAACGGAGCTACCTAACAGAACGGTCTTCAATGTGTGCATTCAACTTACGGAGTTAAACTGATGTGTGTTTGCAGGAGTTTCTAAACCCTTTCTGTGAAGAAGTGGAAAACGCATTTTCCCAGCCTAATCCAGTCATTCAAGCAATAGCTGGAAATCTCCGTCTAAAACACAAAAAGAACCTATCTTGCAAACTGCTCTGCTGGGTGTTCGCTCAGCTAAGGAAGTTGAATCCGCCTTCAGAATCAGAGAGTGAGAAGCACGGTTCTGCCAGGATCTGGGTTTCGTTATACCCGGGTGAATTGGAACAAACCCAGTATTGAGAAATATCTGCTTCTAAAACCAAAACGGAGCTACCTAACAGAACGGTCTTCAATGTGTGCATTCAACTTACGGAGTTAAACTGATGCGTGTTTGCAGGAGTTTCTAAACCCTTTCTGTGAAGAAGTGGAAAATGCATTTTCCCAGCCAAATCCAGTCATTCAAGAAATAGCTGGAAATCTCCGTCTAAAAAACAAAAAGAACCTATCTTGCAAACTGCTCTGCTGGGTGTTCGCTCAGCTAAGGGAGTTGAATCCGTTTTCAGAATCAGAGAGTGAGAAGCACGGTTCTTCCAGGAGCTGGGTTTCGTTATACCCGGGTGAATTGGAACAAACGCGGTATTGAGAAATATCTGCTTCTAAAACCAAAACGGAGCTACCTAACAGAACGGTCTTCAATGTGTGCATTCAACTTACGGAGTTAAACTGATGTGTGTTTGCAGGAGTTTCTAAAGCCTTTCTGTGAAGAAGTGGAAAACGCATTTTCCCAGCCAAATTCAGGCACTCAAGAAATAGCTGGAAATCTCCGTCTAAAACACAAAAAGAACGTATCTTTCAAACTGCTCTGCTGGGTGTTCGCTCAGCTAAGGGAGTTGAATCCGCCTTCAGAATCAGAGAGTGAGAAGCACGGTTCTTCCAGGAGCTGGGTTTCGTTATACCCGGGTGCATTGGAACAAACGCGGTATTGAGAAATATCTGCTTCTAAAACCAAAACGGAGCTACCTAACAGAACGGTCTTCAATGTGTGCATTCAACTTACGGAGTTAAACTGATGTGTGTTTGCAGGAGTTTCTAAACCCTTTCTGTGAAGAAGTGGAAAACGCATTTTCCCAGCCAAATCCAGGCATTCAAGAAATAGCTGGAAATCTCCGTCTAAAACACAAAAAGAACGTATCTTGCAAACTGCTGTGCTGGTTGTTCGCTCAGCTAAGGGAGTTGAATCCGCCTTCAGAATCAGAGAGTGAGAAGCACGGTTCTTCCAGGAGCTGGGTTTCGTTATACCCGGGTGAATTGGAACAAACGCGGTATTGAGAAATATCTGCTTCTAAAACCGAAACGGAGCTACCTAACAGAACGGTCTTCTATGTGTGCATTCAACTTACGGAGTTAAACTGATGTGTGCTTCAGGAATTTCTAAACCCTTTCTGTGAAGAAGGGTAAAACGCATTTTCCCAGCCAAATCAAGTCATTCAAGAAATAGCTGGAAATCTCCGTCAAAAACACAAAAAGAACGTATCTTGCAAACTGCTCTGCTGGGTGTTCGCTCAGCTAAGGGAGTTTAATCCGCCTTCAGAATCAGAGAGTGAGAAGCACGGTTCTTCCAGGAGCTGGGTTTCTTTATACCCGGGTGAATTGGAACTAACGCGGTATTGAGAAATATCTGCTTCTAAAACCAAAACGGAGCTACCTAACAGAACGGTCTTCAATGTGTGCATTCAACTTACGGAGTTAAACTGATGTGTGTTTGCAGGAGTTTCTAAACCCTTTCTGTGAAGAAGTGGAAAACGCATTTACCCAGCCAAATCCAGGCATTCAAGAAATAGCTGGAAATCTCCGACTAAAACACAAAATGAACGTATCTTGAAAAGTAATCTGCTGGGTGTTCGCTCAGCTAAGGGAGTTGAATCCGCCTTCAGAATCAGAGTGAGAAGCACGGTTCTTCCAGGAGCTTGGTTTCGTTATACCTGGGTGAATTGGAACAAACGCGGTATTGAGAAATATCTGCTTCTAAAACCAAAACGGAGCTACCTAACAGAACGGTCTTCAATGTGTGCATTCAACTTACGGAGTTAAACTGATGTGTGTTTGCAGGAGTTTCTAAACCCTTTCTGTGAAGAAGTGGAAAACGCATTTTCCCAGCCAAATCCAGGCATTCAAGAAATAGCTGGAAATCTCCCTCTAAAACACAAAAAGAACGTATCTTGCAAACTGCTCTTATGGGTGTTCGCTCAGCTAAGAGAGTTGAATCCGCCTTCAGAATCAGAGAGTGAGAAGCACGGTTCTTCCAGGAGCTGGGTTTCGTAATACCCGGGTGCATTGGAACAAACGCGGTATTGAGAAATATCTGCTTCTAAAACCAAAACGGAGCTACCTAACAGAACGGTCTTCAATGTGTGCATTCAACTTACGGAGTTAAACTGATGTGTGTTTGCAGGAGTTTCTAAACCCTTTCTGTGAAGAAGTGGAAAACGCATTTTCCCAGCCAAATCAAGTCATTCAAGGAATAGCTGGATATATCCGTCTAAAACACAAAAAGAACGTATCTTGCAAACTGCTCTGCTGGGTGTTCGCTCAGCTAAGGGAGTTGAATCCGTCTTCAGAATCAGAGAGTGAGAAGCACGGTTCTTCCAGGTGCTGGGTTTCGTTATACCCGGGTGCATTGGAACAAACGCGGTATTGAAAAATATCTGCTTCTAAAACCAAAACGGAGCTACCTAACAAAACGGACGTCAATGTGTGCATTCAACGTACGGAGTTAAACTGATGTGTGTTTGCAGGAGTTTCTAAACCCTTTCTGTGAAGAAGTGGAAAACGCATTTTCCCAGCCAAATCCAGGCATTCAAAAATAGCTGGAAATCTCCGTCTAATACACAAAAAGAAGGTATCTTGCAAACTGTTTTGCTGGGTGTTCGCTCAGCTAAGGGAGTTTAATCCGCCTTCAGAATCAGAGAGTGAGAAGCATGGTTCTTCCAGGAGCTGGGTTTCGTTATACCCGGGTGCATTGGAACAAACGCGGTATTGAGAAATATCTGCTTCTAAAACCAAAACGGAGCTACCTAACAGAACGGCCTTCAATGTGTACATTCAACTTACGGAGTTAAACTGATGTGTGTTTGCAGGAGTTTCTAAACGCTTTCTGTAAAGAAGTGGAAAACGCATTTTCCCAGCCAAATCCAGGCATTCAAGAAATAGCTGGAAATCTCCGTCCAAAACACAAAAAGGACGTATCTTGCAAACTGCTCTGCTGGGTGTTCGCTCAGCTAAGGGAGTTGAATCCGCCTTCAGAATCAGAGAGTGAGAAGCACGGTTCTTCCAGGAGCTGGGTTTCATTATACCCGGGTTCATTGGAACAAACGCGGTATTGAGAAATATCTGCTTCTAAAACCAAAACGGAGCTACCTAACAGAACGGTCTTCAATGTGTGCATTCAACTTACGGAGTTAAACTGATGTGTGTTTGCAGGAGTTTCTAAACCCTTTCTGTGAAGAAGTGGAAAACGCATTTTCCCAGCCAAATCCTGGCATTCAAGAAATAGGTGGAAATCTCCGTCTAAAACACAAAAAGAACGTATCTTGCAAACTGCTCTGCTGGGTGTTCGCTCAGCTAAGGGAGTTGAATCCGCCTTCAGAATCAGAGAGTGAGAAGGACGGTTCTTCCAGGAGCTGGGTTTCGTTATACCCGGGTGCATTGGAACAAACGCGGTATTGAGAAATATCTGCTTCTAAAATCAAAACGGAGCTACCTAACAGAACGTTCTTCAATGTGTGCATTCAACTTACGAAGATAAACTGATGTGTGTTTGCTGGAGTTTGTAAACCCTTTCTGTGAAGAAGTGGAAAACGCATTTTCCCAGCCAAATCAAGGCATTCAAGAAATAGCTGGAAATCTCCGTCTAAAACACAAAAAGAACGTATCTTGCAAACTGTTGTGCTGGGTGTTCGCTCAGCCAAGGGAGTTGAATCCGCCTTCAGAATCAGAGAGTGAGAAGCACAATTCTTCCAGGAGCTGGGTTTCGTTATACCCGGGTGAATTGGAACAAACGCGGTATTGAGAAATATCTGCTTCTAAAACCAAAACGGAGCTACCTAACAGAACGGTCTTCAATGTGTGCATTCAACTTACGGAGTTAAACTGATGTGTGTTTGCAAGAGTTTCTAAACCCTTTCTGTGAAGAAGTGGAAAACGCATTTTCCCAGTAAAATCCAGGCATTCAAGAAATAGCTGGAAATCTCCGTCTAAAACACAAAAACAACGTATCTGGCAAACTATTCTCCTGGGTGTTCGCTCAGCTAAGGGAGTTCAATCCGCCTTCAGAATTAGAGAGTATGAAGCACGGTTCTTCCAGGAGCTGGGTTTCGTTATACCCGGGTGCATTGGAACAAACGCGGTATTGAGAAATATCTGCTGCTATAACCAAAACGGAGCTACCTAAAAGAACGGTCTTCAATGTGTGCATTCAACTTACGGAGTTAAACTGATGTGTGTTGCAGGAGTTTCTAAACCCTTTCTGTGAAGTAGTGGAAAACGCATTTTCCCAGCCAAATCAAGTCATTCAAGAAATAGCTGGAAATCTCCGTCTAAAACACAAAAAGAACGTATCTTGCAAACTGCTCTGCTGCGTGTTCGCTCAGCTAAGAGAGTTGAATCCGCCTCCAGAATTAGAGAGTGAGAAGCACGGTTCTTCCAGGAGCTGGGTTTCGTTATACCCGGGTGAATTGGAACAAACGCGGTATTGAGAAATATCTGCTTCTAAAACCAAAACGGAGCTACCTAACAGAACGGTCTTCAATGTGTGCATTCAACTTACGGAGTTAAACTGATGTGTGTTTGCAGGAGTTTCTAAACCCTTTCTGTGAAGAAGTGGAAAACGCATTTTCCCAGCCAAATCCAGGCATTCAAGAAATAGCTGGAAATCTCCGTCTAAAACACAAAAAGAACGTATCTTGCAAACTGCTCTGCTGGGTGTTCGCTCAGCTAAGGAAGTTGAATCCGCCTTCAGAATCAGAGAGTGAGAAGCACGGTTCTTCCAGGAGCTGGGTTTCGTTATACCCGGGTGAATTGGAACAAACGCGGTATTGAGAAATATCTGCTTCTAAAACCAAAACGGAGCTACCTAACAGAACGGTCTTCAATGTGTGCATTCAACTTACGGAGTTAAACTGATGTGTGTTTGCAGGAGTTTCTAAACCCTTTCTGTGAAGAAGTGGAAAACGCATTTTCCCAGCCAAATCCAGGCATTCAAGAAATAGCTGGAAATCTCCGTCTAAAACACAAAAAGAACGTATCCTGCAAACTGCTCTGCTGGGTGTTCGCTCAGCTAAGGGAGTTGAATCCGCCTTCAGAATCAGAGAGTGAGAAGCACGGTTCTTCCAGGAGCTGGGTTTCGTTATACCCGGGTGAATTGGAACAAACGCAGTATTGAGAAATATCTGCTTCTAAAACCAAAACGGAGCTACCTAACAGAACGGTCTTCAATGTGTGCATTCAACTTACGGAGTTAAACTGATGTGTGTTTGCAGGAGTTTCTAAACCCTTTCTGTGAAGAAGTGGAAAATGCATTTTCCCAGCCAAATCCAGTCATTCAAGAAATAGCTGGAAATCTCCGTCTAAAACACAAAAAGAACCTATCTTGCAAACTGCTCTGCTGGGTGTTCGCTCAGCTAAGGGAGGTGAATCCGCCTTCAGAATCAGAGAGTGAGAAGCACGGTTTTTCCAGGAGCTGGGTTTCGTTATACCCGGGTGAATTGGAACAAACGCGGTATTGAGAAATATCTGCTTCTAAAACCAAAACGGAGCTACCTAACAGAACGGTCTTCAATGTGTGCATTCAACTTACGGAGTTAAACTGATGTGAGTTTGCAGGAGTTTCTAAACCCTTTCTGTGAAGAAGTGGAAAACGCATTTTCCCAGCCAAATGCAGGCATTCAAGAAATAGCTGGAAATCTCCGTCTAAAACACAAAAAGAACGTATTTTGCAAACTGTTCTGCTGGGTGTTCGCTCAGCTAAGAGAGTTGAATCCGCCTTCAGAATCAGAGAGTGAGAAGCACGTTTCTTCCAGGAGCTGTGTTTCGTTATACCCGGGTGCATTGGAACAAACGCGGTATTGAGAAATATCTGCTTCTAAAACCAAAACGGAGCTACCTAACAGAACGGTCTTCAATGTGTGCATTCAACTTACGGAGTTAAACTGATGTGTGTTTGCAAGAGTTTCTAAACCCTTTCTGTGAAGAAGTGGAAAACGCATTTTCCCAGTAAAATCCAGGCATTCAAGAAATAGCTGGAAATCTCCGTCTAAAACACAAAAACAACGTATCTGGCAAACTATTCTCCTGGGTGTTCGCTCAGCTAAGGGAGTTCAATCCGCCTTCAGAATTAGAGAGTATGAAGCACGGTTCTTCCAGGAGCTGGGTTTCGTTATACCCGGGTGCATTGGAACAAACGCGGTATTGAGAAATATCTGCTGCTATAACCAAAACGGAGCTACCTAAAAGAACGGTCTTCAATGTGTGCATTCAACTTACGGAGTTAAACTGATGTGTGTTGCAGGAGTTTCTAAACCCTTTCTGTGAAGTAGTGGAAAACGCATTTTCCCAGCCAAATCAAGTCATTCAAGAAATAGCTGGAAATCTCCGTCTAAAACACAAAAAGAACGTATCTTGCAAACTGCTCTGCTGGGTGTTCGCTCAGCTAAGGGAGTTGAATCCGCCTTCATAATCAGAGAGTGAGAAGCACGGTTCTTCCAGGAGCTGGGTTTCGTTATACCCGGGTGCATTGGAACAAACGCGGTATTGGGAAATATCTGCTTCTAAAACCAAAACGGAGCTACCTAACAGAACGGTCTTCAATGTGTGCATTCAACTTACGGTGTTAAACTGATGTGTGTTTGCAGGAGTTTCTAAACCCTTTCTGTGAAGAAGTGGAAAATGCATTTTCCCAGCCAAATCCAGGCATTCAAGAAATAGCTGGAAATCTCCGTCTAAAACACAAAAAGAACGTATCTTGCAAACTGCTCTGCTGGGTGTTCGCTCAGCTAAGGGAGTTGAATCCGCCTTCAGAATCAGAGAGTGCGAAGCACGGTTCTTCCAGGAGCTGGGTTTCGTTATACCCGGGTGAATTGGAACAAACGCGGTATTGAGAAATATCTGCTTCTAAAACCAAAACGGAGCTACCTAACAGAACGGTCTTCAATGTGTGCATTCAACGTACGGAGTTAAACTGATGTGCGTTTGCAGGAGTTTCTAAATTCTTTCTGTGAAGAAGTGGAAAATGCATTTTCCCAGCCAAATCCAGTCATTCAAGAAATAGCTGGAAATCTCCGTCTAAAACACAAAAAGAACGTATCTTGCAAACTGCTCTGCTGGGTGTTCGCTCAGCTAAGGGAGTTGAATCCGCCTTCAGAATCAGAGAGTGAGAAGCAAGGTTCTTCCAGGAGCTGGGTTTCGTTATACCCGGGTGAATTGGAACAAACGCGGTATTGAGAAATATCTGCTTCTAAAACCAAAACGGAGCTACCTAACAGAACGGTCTTCAATGTGTGCATTCAACTTAAGGAGTTAAACTGATGTGTGTTTGCAGGAGTTTCTAAACCCTTTCTGTGAAGAAGTGGAAAACGCATTTTTCCAGCCAAATCAAGTCATTCAAGAAATATCTAAATATATCCGTCTAAAACACAATAAGAACGTATCTTGCAAACTGCTCTGCTGGGTGTTCGCTCAGCTAAAGGAGTTGAATCCGCCTTCAGAATCAGAGAGTGAGAAGCACGGCTCTTCCACGAGCTGGGTTTCGTTATACCCGGGTGAATTGGAACAAACGCGGTATTGAGAAATATCTGCTTCTAAGACCAAAACGGAGCTACCTAACAGAACGGTCTTCAATGTGTGCATTCAACTTACGGAGTTAAACTGATGTGTGTTTGCAGGAGTTTCTAAACCCTTTCTGTGAAGTAGTGGAAAACGCATTTTCCCAGCCAAATCCAGGCATTTAAGAAATAGCTGGAAATCTCCGTCTAAAACACAAAAAGAACGTATCTTGCAAACTGCTCTGCTGGGTGTTCGCTCAGCTAAGGGAGTTTAATCCGCCTTCAGAATCAGAGAGTGAGAAGCACGGTTCTTCCAGGAGCTGGGTTTCGTTATACCCGGGTGAATTGGAACAAACGCGGTATTGAGAAATATCTGCTTCTGAAACCAAAACGGAGCTACCTAACAGAACGGTCTTCAATGTGTGCATTCAACTTACGGAGTTAAACTGATGTGTGTTTGCAGGAGTTTCTAAACCCTTTCTGTGAAGAAGTGGAAAATGCATTTTCCCAACCAAATCCAGGCATTCAAGAAATAGCTGGAAATCTCCGTCTAAAACACAAAAAGAACGTATCTTGCAAACTGCTCTGCTGGGTGTTCGCTCAGCTAAGGGAGGTGAATCCGCCTTCAGAATCAGAGAGTGGAAAGCACGGTTCTTCCAGAAGCTGGGTTTCGTTATACGCGGGTGAATTGGAACAAAGGCAGTATTGAGAAATATCTGCTTCTAAAACCAAAACTGAGCTACCTAACAGAACGGTCTTCAATGTGTGCATTCAACTTACGGAGTTAAACTGATGTGTGTTTGCAGGAGTTTCTAAACCCTTTCTGTGAAAAAGTGGAAAACGCATTTTTTCAGCCAAATCCAGGCATTCAAGAAATAGCTGGAAATCTCCGTCTAAAACACAAAAAGAACGTATCTTGCAAACTGCTCTGCTGGGTGTTCGCTCAGCTAAGGGAGTTGAATCCGCCTTCAGAATCAGAGAGTGAGAAGCACGGTTCTTCCAGGAGCTGGGTTTCGTTATACCCGGGTGAATTGGAACAAACCCGGTATTGAGAAATATCTGCTTCTAAAACCAAAACGGAGCTACCTAACAGAACGGTCTTCAATGTGTGCATTCAACTTACGGAGTTAAACTGATGTGTGTTTGCAGGAGTTTCTAAACCCTTTCTGTGAAGAAGTGGAAAACGCATTTTCCCAGCCAAATCCAGGCATTCAAGAAATAGATGGAAATCTCCGTCTAAAACACAAAAAGAACGTATCTTGCAAACTGCTCTGCTGGGTGTTCGCTGAGCTAAGGGAGTTGAATCCGCCTTCAGAATCAGAGAGTGAGAAGCACTGTTCTTCCAGGAGCTGGGTTTCGTTATACCCGGGTGAATTGTAACAAACGCGGTATTGAGAAATGTCTGATTCTAAAACCAAAACGGAGCTACCTAACAGAACGGTCTTCAATGTGTGCATTCAACTTACGGAGTTAAACTGATGTGTGTTTGCAGGAGTTTCTAAACCCTTTCTGTGAAGAAGTGGAAAATGCATTTTCCCAGCCAAATCCAGTCATTCGAGAAATAGCTGGAAATCTCCTTCTAAAACACAAAAAGAACGTATCTTGCAAACTGCTCTGCTGGGTGTTCGCTCAGCTAAAAGAGTTGAATCCTCCTTCAGAATCAGAGAGTGAGAAGCACAGTTCTTTCAGGAGCTGGGTTTCGTTATACCCGGGTGAATTGGAACAAACGCGGTATTGAGAATTATCTGTTCTAAAACCAAAACGGAGCTACCTAACAGAACGGTCTTCAATGTGTGCATTCAACTTACGGAGTTAAACTGATGTGTGTTTGCAGTAGTTTCTAAACCCTTTCTGTAAAGAAGTGGAAAACGCATTTTCCCAGCCAAATCCAGTCATTCAAGAAATAGCTGGAAATCTCCGTCTAAAACACAAAAAGAACGTATCTTGCAAACTGCTCTGCTGGGTGTTCGCTCAGCTAAGGGAGTTGAATCCGCCTTCAGAATCAGAGAGTGAGAAGCACAATTCTGCCAGGAGCTGGGTTTCGTTATACCCGGGTGAATTGGAACAAACGCAGTATTGAGAAATATCTGCTTCTAAAACCAAAACGGAGCTACCTAACAGAACGGTCTTCAATGTGTGCATTCAACTTACGGAGTTAAACTGATGTGTGTTTGCAGGAGTTTCTAAACCCTTTCTGTGAAGAAGTGGAAAATGCATTTTCCCAGCCAAATCCAGTCATTCAAGAAATAGCTGGAAATCTCCGTCTAAAACACAAAAGGAACCTATCTTGCAAACTGCTCTGCTGGGTGTTCGCTCAGCTAAGGGAGTTGAATCCGCCTTCAGAATCAGAGAGTGAGAAGCACGGTTCTTCCAGGAGCTCGGTTTCGTTATACCCGGGTGAATTGGAACAAACGCGGTATTGAGAAATATCTGCTTCTAAAACCAAAACGGAGCTACCTAACAGAACGGTCTTCAATGTGTGCATTCAACTTACGGAGTTAAACTGATGTGTGTTTGCAGGAGTTTCTAAACCCTTTATGTGAAGAAGTGGAAAACGCATTTTCCCAGCCAAATCCAGGCACTCAAGAAATAGCTGGAAATCTCCGTCTAAAACACAAAAAGAACGTATCTTTCAAACTGCTCTGCTGGGTGTTCGCTCAGCTAAGGGAGTTGAATCCCCCTTCAGAATCAGAGAGTGAGAAGCACGGTTCTTCCAGGACCTGGCTTTCGTTATACCCGGGTGCATTGGAACAAACGCGGTATTGAGAAATATCTGCTTCTAAAACCAAAACGGAGCTACCTAACAGAACGGTCTTCAATGTGTGCATTCAACTTACGAAGTTCAACTGATGTGTGTTTGCAGGAGTTTCCAAACCCTTTCTGTGAAGAAGTGGAAAACGCATTTTCCCAGCCAAATCCAGGCATTCAAGAAATAGCTGGAAATCTCTGTCTAAAACACAAAAACAACGTATCTTGCATACAGCTCTGCTGGGTGTTCGCTCAGCTAAGGGAGTTGAATCCGCCGTCAGAATCAGAGAGTAAGAAGCACGGTTCTTCCAGGAGCTGGGTTTCGTTATACCCGGGTGCATTGGAACAAACGCGGTATTGAGAAATATCTGCTTCTAAAACCAAAACGGAGCTACCTAACAGAACGGTCTTCAATGTGTGCATTCAACTTACGGAGTTAAACTGATGTGTGTTTTCAGGAGTTTCTAAACCCTTTCTGTGAAGAAGTGGAAAGCGCATTTTCCCAGCCAAATCCAGGCATTCAAGAAATAGCTGGAAATCTCCGTCTAAAACACAAAAAGAACGTATCTTGCAAACTGCTCTGCTGGGTGTTCGCTCAGCTAAGGGAGTTGAATCCGCCTTCAGAATCAGAGAGTGAGAAGCACGGTTCTTCCAAAAGCTGGGTTTCGTTATACCCGGGCTAATTGGTACAAACGCGGTATTGAGAAATATCTGCTTCTAAAACCAAAACGGAGCTACCTAACAGAACGGTCTTCAATGTGTGCATTCAACTTACGGAGTTAAACTGATGTGTGTTTGCAGGAGTTTCTAAACCCTTTCTGTGAAAAAGTGGAAAACGCATTTTCCCAGTCAAATCCAGGCATTCAAGAAATATCTGCATATATTTGTCTAAAACACAAAAAGAACGTATCTTGCAAACTGATCTGCTGGGTGTTCGCTCAGCTAAGGGAGTTGAATCCGCCTTCAGAATCAGAGAGTGAGAAGCACGGTTCTTCCAGGAGCTTGGTTTCGTTATACCCGGGTGAATTGGAACAAACGCGGTATGGAGAAATATCTGCTTCTAAAACCAAAACGGAGCTACCTAACAGAACGGTCTTCAATGTGTGCATTCAACTTACGGAGTTAAACTGATGTGTGTTTGCAAAAGTTTCTAAACCCTTTCTGTGAAGAAGTGGAAAACGCATTTTCCCAGCCAAATCCAGACATTCAAGAAATAGCTGGAAATCTCCGTCTAAAACACAAAGAGAACGTATCTTGCAAACTGCTCCGCTGGGTGTTCGCTCAGCTAAGGGAGTTGAATCCGCCTTCATTATCAGAGAGTGAGAAGCACGGTTCTTCCAGGAGCTGGGTTTCGTTATACCCGGGTGCATTGGAACAAACGCGGTATTGAGAAATATCTGCTTCTAAAACCAAAACGGAGCTAACTAACAGAACGGTCTTCAATGTGTGCATTCAACTTACGGAGTTAAACTGATGTGTGTTTGCAGGAGTTTCTAAACCCTTTCTGTGAAGAAGTGGAAAACGCATTTTCCAAGCCAAATCCAGGCATTCAAGAAATAGCTGGAAATCTCCATCTAATACACAAAAAGAACGTATCTTGCATACTGCTCTGCTGGTTGTTCGCTCAGCTAAGGGAGTTGAATCCGCCTTCAGAATCAGAGAGTGAGAAGCACGGTTCTTCCAGGAGCTGGGTTTTGTTATACCCGGGTGCATTGGAACAAACGCGGTATTGAGAAATATCTGCTTCTAAAACCAAAACGGAGCTACCTAACAGAACGGTCTTCAATGTGTGCATTCAACGTACGGAGTTAAACCGATGTGTGTTTGCAGGAGTTTCTAAACCCTTTCTGTGAAGAAGTGGAAAACGCATTTTCCTAGCCAAATCCAGGCATTCAAGAAATAGCTGGAAATCTCCGTCTACAACACAAAAAGAACGTATCTTGCAAACTGCTCTGCTGGGTGTTCGCTCAGCTAAGGGATTTAAATCCGCCTTCAGAATCAGATAGTGAGAAGGACGGTTCTTCCAGGAGCTGGGTTTCGTTATAAACGGGTGAATTGGAACAAATTCGGTATTGAGAAATATCTGCTTCTAAAACCAAAACGGAGCTACCTAACAGAACGTTCTTCAATGTGTGCATTCAACTTACGGAGTTAAACTGATGTGTGTTTGCAGGAGTTTCTAAACCCTTTCTGTGAAGAAGTGGAAAACGCATTTTCCCAGCCAAATCAAGTCATTCAAGAAATAGCTGGAAATCTCCGTCTAAAACACAAAAAGAACGTATCTTGCAAACTGCTCTGCTGGGTGTTCGCTCAGCTAAGGGAGTTGAATCCGCCTTCAGAATCAGAGAGTGAGAAGCACGGTTCTTCCAGGAGCTGGGTTTCGTTATACCCGGGTGCATTGGAACAAACGCGGTATTGAGAAATATCTGCTTCTAAAACCAAAACGGAGCTACCTAACAGAACGGTCTTCAATGTGTGCATTCAACTTACCGAGTTAAACTGATGTGTGTTTGCAGGAGTTTCTAAACCCTTTCTGTGAAGAAGTGGAAAACGCATTTTCCCAGCCAAATCCAGGCATTCAAGAAATATCTGGATATATCCGTCTAAAACACAAAAAGAACGTATCTTGCAAACTGCTCTGCTGGGTGTTCGCTCAGCTAAGGGAGTTGAATCCGCCTTCAGAATCAGAGAGTGAGAAGCACAATTCTTCCAGGAGCTGGGTTTCGTTATACCCGGGTGAATTGGAACAAACGCGGTATTGAGAAATATCTGCTTCTAAAACCAAAACAAAGCTACCTAACAGAATGGTCTTCAATGTGTGCATTCAACTTACGGAGTTAAACTGATGTGTGTTTGCAGGAGTTTCTAAACCCTTTCTGAGAAGAAGTGGAAAACGCATATTCCAAGCCAAATCCATGCATTCAAGATATAGCTGGAAATCTCCGTCTAAAATACAAAAAGAACGTATCTTGCAAACTGCTCTGCTGGGTGTTCGCTCAGCTAAGGGAGTTGAATCCGCCTTCAGAATCAGAGAGTGAGAAGCACGGTTCTTTCAGGAGCTGGGTTTCGTTATACCCGGGTGAATTGGAACAAACGCGGTATTGAGAAATATCTGCTTCTAAAACCAAAACGGAGCTACCTAACAGAACGGTCTTCAATGTGTGCATTCAACTTACGGAGTTAAACTGATGTGTGTTTGCAGGAGTTTCTAAACCCTTTCTGTGAAGAAGTGGAAAACGCATTTTCCCAGCCAAATCCAGGCATTCAAGAAATAGCTGGAAATCTCCGTCTAAAACACAAAAACAACGTATCTTGCATACTGCTCTGCTGGGTGTTCGCTCAGCTAAGGGAGTTGAATCCGCCTTCAGAATCAGAGAGTGAGAAGCACGGTTCTTCCAGGAGCTAGGTTTCGTTATACACGGGAGCATTGGAACAAACGCGGTATTGAGAAATATCTGCTTCTAAAACCAAAACGGAGCTACCTAACAGAACGGTCTTCAATGTGTGCATTCAACTTACGGAGTTAAACTGATGTGTGTTTGCAGGAGTTTCTAAACTTTTTCTGTGAGGAAGTGGAAAACGCATATTCCCAGCCAAATCCAGGCATTCAAGAAATAGCTGGATATCTCCGTCTAAAACACAAAAAGGACGTATCTTGCAAACTGCTCTGCTGGGTGTTCGCTCAGCTAAGGGAGTCGAAACCGCCTTCAGAATCAGAGAGTGAGAAGCACGGTTCTTCCAGGAGCTGGGTTTCGTTATACCCGGGTGAATTGGAACAAACGCGGTATTGAGAATTATCTGCTTCTAAAACCAAAACGGAGCTACCTAACAGAACGGTCTTCAATGTGTGCATTCAACTTACGGAGTTAAACTGATGTGTGTTTGCAGGAGTTTCTAAACCCTTTCTGTGAAGAAGTGGAAAACGCATTTTCCCAGCCAAATCCAGGCATTCAAGAAATAGCTGGAAATCTCCGTCTAAAACACAGAAAGAACGTATCTTGCAAACTCCTCTGCTGGGTGTTCGCTCAGCTAAGGGAGTTGAATCCGCCTTCAGAATCAGAGAGTGAGAAGCACGGTTCTTCCAGGAGCTGGGTTTCGTTATACCCGGGTGCATTGGAACAAACGCGGTATTGAGAAATATCTGCTTCTAAAACCAAAACGGAGCTACCTAACAGAACAATCTTCAATGTGTGCATTTAACTTACGGAGTTAAACTGATGTGTGTTTCCAGGAGTTTCTAAACCCTTTCTGTGAAGAAGTGGAAAACGCATTTTCCCAGCCAAATCACGTCATTCAAGAAATAGCTGGAAATCTCCGTGTAAAACACAAAAAGAACGTATCTTGCAAACTGCTGTGCTGGGTGTTCGCTCAGCTAAGGGAGTTGAATCCGCCTTCAGAATCAGAGAGTGAGAAGCACGGTTCTTCCAGGAGCTGGGTTTCGTTATACCCGGGTGAATTGGAACAAACGCGGTATTGAGAAATATCTGCTTCTAAAACCTAAACGGAGCTACCCAACAGAACGGTCTTCAATGTGTGCATTCAACTTACGGAATTAAACTGATGTGTGTTTGCAGGAGTTTCTAAACCCTTTCTGTGAAGAAGTGGAAAACGCATTTTCCCAGCCAAATCAAGTCATTCAAGAAATAGCTGGAAATCTCCGTCTAAAACACAAACAGAACGTATCTTGCAAACTGCTCTGCTGGGTGTTCGCTCAGCTAAGGGAGTTGAATCCGCCTTCAGAATCAGAGAGTGAGAAGCACGGTTCTTCCAGGAGCTGGGTTTCATTATACCCGGGTGAATTGGATCAAACGCGGTATTGAGAAATATCTGCTTCTAAAACCAAAACGGAGCTACCTAACAGAACGGTCTTCAATGTGTGCATTCAACTTACGGAGTTAAACTGATGTGTGTTTGCAGGAGTTTCTAAACCCTTTCTGTGAAGAAGTGGAAAACGCATTTTCCCAGCCAAATCCAGGCATTCAAGAAATAGCTGGAAATCTCCGTCTAAAACACAGAAAGAACGTATCTTGCAAACTCCTCTGCTGGGTGTTCGCTCAGCTAAGGGAGTTGAATCCGCCTTCAGAATCAGAGAGTGAGAAGCACGGTTCTTCCAGGAGCTGGGTTTCGTTATACCCGGGTGCATTGGAACAAACGCGGTATTGAGAAATATCTGCTTCTAAAACCAAAACGGAGCTACCTAACAGAACGGTCTTCAATGTGTGCATTCAACTTACGGAGTTAAACTGATGTGTGTTTGCAGGAGTTTCTAAACCCTTTCTGTGAAGAAGTGGAAAACGCATTTTCGCAGGCAAATCCATGCATTCAAGAAATAGCTTTAAATCTCCGTCTGAAACACAAGAAGAACGTATCTTGCAAACTGATCTTCTGGGTGTTCGCTCAGCTAAGGGAGTTGAATCCGCCTTCAGAATCAGAGAGTGAGAAGCACGGTTCTTCCAGGAGCTTCGTTTCGTTATACCCGGGTGAATTGGAACAAACGCGGTATTGAGAAATATCTGCTTCTAAAACCAAAACGGAGCTACCTAACAGAACGGTCTTCAATGTGTGCATTCAACTTACGGAGTTAAACTGATCTGTGTTTGCAGGAGTTTCTAAACCCTTTCTGTGAAGAAGTGGAAAACGCATTTTCCCAGCCAAATCCAGGCATTCAAGAAATAGCTGGAAATCTCCGTCTAAAACACAAACAGAACGTATCTTGCAAACTGCTCTGCTGGGTGTTCGCTCAGCTAAGGGAGTTGAATCCGCCTTCAGAATCAGAGAGTGAGAAGCAAGGTTCTTCCAGGAGCTGGGTTTTGTTATACCCGGGTGAATTGGAACAAACGCAATATTGAGAAATATCTGCTTCTAAAACCAAAACGGAGCTACCTAACAGAACGGTCTTCAATGTGTGCATTCAACTTACGGAGTTAAACTGATGTGTGTTTGCAGGAGTTTCTAAAGCCTTTCTGTGAAGAAGTGGAAAACGCATTTTCCCAGCCAAATCCAGGCATTCAAGAAATAGCTGGAAATCTCCGTCTAAAACACAAAAAGAACGTATCTTGCAAACTGCTCTGCTGGGTGTTCGCTCAGCTAAGGAAGTTGAATCCGCCTTCAGAATCAGAGAGTGAGAAGCACGGTTCTTCCAGGAGCTGGGTTTCGTTATACCCGGGTGAATTGGAACAAACGCGGTATTGAGAAATATCTGCTTCTAAAACCAAAACGGAGCTACCTAACAGAACGGCCTTCAATGTGTGCATTCAACTTACAGAGTTAAACTGATGTGTGTTTGCAGGAGTTTCTAAACCCTTTCTGTGAAGAAGTGGAAAATGCATTTTCCCAGCCAAATCCAGGCATTCAAGAAATAGCTGGAAATCTCCGTCTAAAACACAAAAAGAACGTATCTGTCAAACTGCTCTGCTGGGTGTTCGCTCAGCTAAGAAAGTTGAATCCGCCTTCAGAATCAGAGAGTGAGAAGCACGGTTCTTCCAGGAGCTGGGTTTCGTTATACCCGGGTGAATTGGAACAAACGCGGTATTGAGAAATATCTGCTTCTAAAACCAAAACGGAGCTACCTAACAGAACGGTCTTCAATGTGTGCATTCAACTTACGGAGTTAAACTGATGTGTGTTTGCAGGAGTTTCTAAACTTTTTCTGTGAAGAAGTGGAAAATGCATTTTCCCAGCCAAATCCAGTCATTCAAGAAATAGCTGGAAATCTCCGTCTAAAACACAAAAAGAACGTATCTTGCAAACTGCTCTGCTGGGGGTTCGCTCAGCTAAGGGAGTTGAATCCGCCTTCAGAATCAGAGAGTGAGAAGCACGGTTCTTCCAGGAGCTGGGTTTCGTTATACCCGGGTGAATTGGAACAAACGCGGTATTGAGAAATATCTGCTTCTAAAACCAAAACGGAGCTACCTAACAGAACGGTCTTCAATGTGTGCATTCAACTTACGGAGTTAAACTGATGTGTTTGCAGGAGTTTCTAAACCCTTTCTGTGAACAAGTGGAAAACGCATTTTCCCAGCCAAATCCAGGTATTCAATAAATAGCTGGAAATCTCCGTCTTAAACACAAAAAGAACGTATCTTGCAAACTGCTCTGCTGGGTGTTCGCTCAGCTAAGGGAGTTCAATCCGCCTTGAGAATCAGAGAGTGAGAAGGACGGTTCTTCCAGGAGCTGGGTTTCGTTATACCCGGGTGAATTGGAACAAACGCGGTATTGAGAAATATCTGCTTCTAAAACCAAAACGGAGCTACCTAACAGAACGTTCTTCAATGTGTGCATACAACTTACGGAGTTAAACTGATGTGTGTTTGCAGGAGTTTCTAAACCCTTTCTGTGAAGAAGTGGAAAACACATTTTCCCAGCCAAATCAAGTCATTCAAGAAATAGCTGGAAATCTCCGTCTGAAACACAAAAAGAACGTATCTTGCAAACTGCTCTGCTGGGTGTTCGCTCAGCTAAGGGAGTTGAATCCGCCTTCAGAATCAGAGAGTGAGAAGCACGGTTCTTCCAGGAGCTGGGTTTCGTTATACCCGGGTGAATTGAAACAAACGCGGTATTGAGAAATATCTGCTTCTAAAACCAAAACGGAGCTACCTAACAGAACGGTCTTCAATGTGTGCATTCAACTTACGGAGTTAAACTGATGTGTGTTTGCAGGAGTTTCTAAACCCTTTCTGTGAAGAAGTGGAAAACGCATTTTCCCAGCCAAATCCAGGCATTCAAGAAATATCTGGATATATCCGTCTAAAACACAAAAAGAACGTATCTTGCAAACTGCTCTGCTGGGTGTTCGCTCAGCTAAGGGAGTTGAATCCGCCTTCACAATCAGAGAGTGAGAAGCACGGTTCTTCCAGGAGCTGGGTTTCGTTATACCCGGGTGAATTGGAACAAACACGGTATTGAGAAATATCTGCTTCTAAAACCAAAACAAACTACCTAACAGAATGGTCTTCAATGTGTGCATTCAACTTACGGAGTTAAACTGATGTGTGTTTGCAGGAGTGTCTAAACCCTTTCTGAGAAGAAGTGGAAAACGCATATTCCCAGCCAAATCCATGCATTCAAGATATAGCTGGAAATCTCCGTCTAAAATACAAAAAGAACGTATCTTGCAAACTGCTCTGCTGGGTGTTCGCTCAGCTAAGGGAGTTGAATCCGCCTTCAGAATCAGAGAGTGAGAAGCACGGTTCTTCCAGGAGCTGGGTTTCGTTATACCCGTGTGCATTGGAACAAATGCGGTATTGAGAAATATCTGCTTCTAAAACCAATACGGAGCTACCTAACAGAACGGTCTTCAATGTGTGCATTCAACTTACGGAGTTAAACTGATGTGTGTTTGCAGGAGTTTCTAAACCCTTTCTGTGAAGAAGTGGAAAACGCATATTCTCAGCCAAATCCAGGCATTCAAGAAATAGCTGGAAATCTCCGTCTAAAACACAAAAACAACGTATCTTGCATACTGCTCTGCTGGGTGTTCGCTCAGCTAAGGGAGTTGAATCCGCCTTCAGAATCAGAGAGTGAGAAGCACGGTTCTTCCAGGAGCTGGGTTTTGTTATACCCGGGAGCATTGGAACAAACGCGGTATTGAGAAATATCTGCTTCTAAAACCAAAACGGAGCTACCTAACAGAACGGTCTTCAATGTGTGCATTCAACTAACGGAGTTAAACTGATGTGTGTTTGCAGGAGTTTCTAAACCCTTTCTGTGAAAAAGTGGAAAACGCATATTCCCAGCCAAATCCAGGCATTCAAGAAATAGCTGGAAATCTCCGTCTAAAACACAAAAAGAACGTATCTTGCAAACTGCTCTGCTGGGTGTTCGCTCAGCTAAGGGAGTTGAATCCGCCTTCAGAATCAGAGAGTGAGAAGCACGGTTCGTCCAGGAGCTGGGTTTCGTTATACCCGGGTGCATTGTAACAAACGCGGTATTGAGAAATATCTGCTTCTAAAATCAAAACGGAGCTACCTAACAGAACGGTCTTCAATGTGTGCATTCAACTTACGGAGTTAAACTGATGTGTGTTTGCAGGAGTTTCTAAACCCTTTCTGTGAAGAAGTGGAAAACGCATTTTCCCAGCCAAATCCAGGCATTCAAGAAATAGCTGGAAATCTCCGTCTAAAACACAAAAAGAACGTATCTTGCAAACTGTTCTGCTGGGTGTTCGCTCAGCTAAGGGAGTTGAATCCGCCTTCAGAATCAGAGAGTGAGAAGCACGGTTCTTCCAGGAGCTGGGTTTCGTTATACCCACGTGAATTGGAACAAACGCGGTATTGAGAAATATCTGCTTCTAAAACAAAAACGGAGCTACCTAACAGAACGGTCTTCAATGTGTGCATTCAACTTACGGAGTTAAACTGATGTGTGTTTGCAGGAGTTTCTAAACCCTTTCTGTGAAGAAGTGGAAAACGCATTTTCCCAGCCAAATCCAGGCATTCAAGAAATAGCTGGAAATCTCCGTCTAAAACACAAAAAGAACGTATCTTGCAAACTGCTCTGCTGGGTGTTCGCTCAGCTAAGGGAGTTGAATCCGCCTTCAGAATCAGAGAGTGAGAAGCACGGTTCTTCCAGGAGCTTGGTTTCGTTATACCCGGGTGAATTGGAACAAACGCGGTATGGAGAAATATCTGCTTCTAAAACCAAAACGGAGCTACCTAACAGAACGGTCTTCAATGTGTGCATTCAACTTACGGAGTTAAACTGATGTGTGTTTGCAGGAGTTTCTAAACCCTTTCTGTGAAGAAGTGGAAAACGCATTTTCCCAGCCAAATCCAGACATTCAAGAAATAGCTGGAAATCTCCGTCTAAAACACAAAGAGAACGTATCTTGCAAACTGCTCTGCTGGGTGTTCGCTCAGCTAAGGGAGTTGAATCCGCCTTCAGAATCAGAGAGTGAGAAGCACGGTTCTTCCAGGAGCTGGGTTTCGTTATACCCGGGTGCATTGGAACAAACGCGGTATTGAGAAATATCTGCTTCTAAAACCAAAACGGAGCTACCTAACAGAACGGTCTTCAATGTGTGCATTCAACTTACGAAGTTAAACTGATGTGTGTTTGCAGGAGTTTCTAAACCCTTTCTGTGAAGAAGTGGAAAACGCATTTTCCAAGCCAAATCCAGGCATTCAAGAAATAGCTGAAAATCTCCATCTAATACACAAAAAGAACGTATCTTGTATACTGCTCTGCTGGTTGTTCGCTCAGCTAAGGGAGTTGAATCCGTCTTCAGAATCAGAGAGTGAGAAGCACGGTTCTTCCAGGAGCTGGGTTTTGTTATACCCGGGTGCATTGGAACAAACGCGGTATTGAGAAATATCTGCTTCTAAAACCAAAACGGAGCTACCTAACAGAACGGTCTTCAATGTGTGCATTCAACTTACGGAGTTAAACTGATGTGTGTTTGCAGGAGTTTCTAAACCCTTTCTGTGAAGAAGTGGAAAACGCATTTTCCCAGCCAAATCCAGGCATTCAAGCAATAGCTGGAAATCTCCGTCTAAAACACAAAAACAACGTATCCTGCATACTGCTGTGCTGGGTGTTCGCTCAGCTAAGGGAGTTGAATCCGCCTTCAGAATCAGAGAGTGAGAAACACGGTTCTTCCAGGAGCTGGGTTTCGTTATACCCAGGAGCATTATAACAAACGCGGTATTGAGAAATATCTGCTTCTAGAACCAAAACGGAGCTACCTAACAGAACGGTCTTCAATGTGTGCATTCAACTTACGGAGTTAAACTGATGTGTGTTTGCAGGAGTTTCTAAACCCTTTCTGTGAGGAAGTGGAAAACGCATATTCCCAGCCAAATCCAGGCATTCAAGAAATAGCTGGAAATCTCCGTCTAAAACACAAAAAGAACGTATCTTGCAAACTGCTCTGCTGGGTGTTCGCTCAGCTAAGGGAGTTGAATCCGCCTTCAGAATCAGAGAGTGAGAAGCACGGTTCGTTCAGGAGCTGGGTTTCGTTATACCCGGGTGCATTGTAACAAACGCGGTATTGAGAAATATCTGCTTCTAAAATCAAAACGGAGCTACCTAACTGAACGGTCTTCAATGTGTGCATTCAACTTACGGAGTTAAACTGATGTGTGTTTGCAGGAGTTTCTAAACCCTTTCTGAGAAGAAGTGGAAAACGCATTTTCCCAGCCAAATCCAGGCATTCAAGAAATAGCTGGAAATCTCTGTCTAAAACACAAAAAGTACGTATCTTGCAAACTGTTCTGCTGGGTGTTCGCTCAGCTAAGGGAGTTGAATCCGCCTTCAGAATCAGAGAGTGAGAAGCACGGTTCTTCCAGGAGCTCGGTTTCGTTATACCCGGGTGCATTGGAACAAACGCGGTATTGAGAAATATCTGCTTCTAAAACCAAAACGGAGCTACCTAACAGAACGGTCTTCAATGTGTGCATTCAACTTACGGAGTTAAACTGATGTGTGTTTGCAGGAGTTTCTAAACCCTTTCTGTGAAGAAGTGGAATACGAATTTTCGCAAGCAAATCCATGCATTCAAGAAATAGCTTTAAATCTCCGTCTAAAACACAAGAAGAACGTATCGTTCAAACTGATCTGCTGGGTGTTCGCTCAGCTAAGGGAGTTGAATCCGCCTTCAGAATCAGAGACTGAGAAGCACGGTTCTTCTAGGAGCTTCGTTTCGTTATACCCGGGTGAATTGAAACAAACGCGGTATTGAGAAATATCTGCTTCTAAAACCAAAACGGAGCTACCTAACAGAACGGTCTTCAATGTGTGCATTCAACTTACGGAGTTAAACTGATGTGTGTTTGCAGGAGTTTCTAAACCCTTTCTGTGAAGAAGTGGAAAACGCATTTTCCCAGCCAAATCCAGGCATTCAAGAAATAGCTGGAAATCTCCGTCTAAAACACAAGAACAACGTATCTTGCAAACTGCTCTGCTGGGTGTTCGGTCAGCTAAGGGAGTTGAATCCCCCTTCAGAATCACAGAGTGAGAAGCACGGTTCTTCCAGGAGCTGGGTTTCGTTATACCCGGGTGCATTGGAACAAACGCGGTATTGAGAAATATCTGCTTCTAAAACCAAAACGGAGCTACCTAACAGAACGGTCTTCAATGTGTGCATTCAACTTACGGAGTTAAACTGATGTGTGTTTGCAGGAGTTTCTAAACCCTTTCTGTGAAGAAGTGGAAAACGCATTTTCCCAGCCAAATCCAGGCATTCAAAAATAGCTGGAAATCTCCGTCTAAAACACAAAAACAACGTATCTTGCATACTGCTCTGCTGGGTGTTCGCTCAGCTAAGGGAGTTGAATCCGCCTTCAGAATCAGAGAGTGAGAAGCACGGTTCTTCCAGGAGCTAGGTTTCGTTATACCCGGGAGCATTGGAACAAACGCGGTATTGAGAAATATCTGCTTCTAAAACCAAAACGGAGCTACCTAACAGAACGGTCTTCAATGTGTGCATTCAACTTACGGAGTTAAACTGATGTGTGTTTGCAGGAGTTTCTAAACCCTTTCTGTGAAGAAGTGGAAAACTCATTTTCCCAGCCAAATCCAGGCATTCAAGAAATAGCTGGAAATCTCCGTCTAAAACACAAAAAGAACGTATCTTGCAAACTGTTCTGCTGGGTGTTCGCTCAGCTAAGGGAGTTGAATCCGCCTTAAAATCAGAGAGTGAGAAGCACGGTTCTTCCAGGAGCTGGGTTTCGTTATACCCGGGTGAATTGGAAGAAACGCGGTATTGAGAAATATCTGCTTCTAAAACCAAAACGGAGCTACCTAACAGAACGGTCTTCAATGTGTGCATTCAACTTACGGAGTTAAACTGATGTGTGTTTGCAGGAGTTTCTAAACCCTTTCTGTGAAGAAGTGGAAAACGCATTTTCCAAGCCAAATCCAGGCATTCAAGAAATAGCTGGAAATCTTAGTCTAATACACAAAAAGAACGTATCTTGCAAACTGCTCTGCTGGTTGTTCGCTCAGCTAAGGGAGTTTAATCCGCCTTAAGAATAAGAGAGTGAGAAGCACGGTTCTTCCAGAAGCTGGGTTTCGTTATACCCGGGTGCATTGGAACAAACGCGGTATTGAGAAATATCTGCTTCTAAAACCAAAACGGAGCTACCTAACAGAACGGTCTTCAATGTGTGCATTCAACTTACGGAGTTAAACTGATGTGTGTTTGCAGGAGTTTCTAAACCCTTTCTGTGAAGAAGTGGAAAACGCATTTTCCCAGCCAAATGCAGGCATTCAAGAAATAGCTGGAAATCTCCGTCTAAAACACAAAAAGAACGTATCTTGCAAACTGCTCTGCTGGGTGTTCGCTCAGCTAAGGGAGTTGAATCCGCCTTCAGAATCAGAGAGTGAGAAGCACGGTTCTTCCAGGAGCTGTGTTTCGTTATACCCGGGTGAATGGGTGCAAACGCGATATTGAGAAATATCTGCTTCTAAAACCAAAACGGAGCTACCTAACAGAACGGTCTTCAATGTGTGCATTCACCTTACGGAGTTAAACTGATGTGTGTTTGCAGGAGTTTCTAAACCCTTTCTGTGAAGAAGTGGAAAACGCATTTTCCCAGCCAAATGCAGGCATTCAAGAAATAGCTGGAAATCTCCGTCTAAAACACAAAAAGAACGTATCTTGCAAACTGCTCTGCTGGGTGTTCGCTCAGCTAAGGGAGTTGAATCCGCCTTCAGAATCAGAGAGTGAGAAGCACGGTTCTTCCAGGAGCTGTGTTTCGTTATACCCGGGTGAATGGGTGCAAACGCGATATTGAGAAATATCTGCTTCTAAAACCAAAACGGAGCTACCTAACAGAACGGTCTTCATTGTGTGCATTCAACTTACGGAGTTAAACTGATGTGTGTTTGCAGGAGTTTCTAAACCCTTTCTGTGAAGAAGTGGAAAACGCATTTTCCCAGCCAAATGCAGGCATTCAAGAAATAGCTGGAAATCTCCGTCTAAAACACAAAAAGAACGTATCTTGCAAACTGCTCTGCTGGGGGTTCGCTCAGCTAAGGGAGTTGAATCCGCCTTCAGAATCAGAGAGTGAGAAGCACGGTTCTTCCAGGAGCTGTGTTTCGTTATACCCGGGTGAATGGGTGCAAACGCGATATTGAGAAATATCTGCTTCTAAAACCAAAACGGAGCTACCTAACAGAACGGTCTTCAATGTGTGCATTCAACTTACGGAGTTAAACTGATGTGTGTTTGCAGGAGTTTCTAAACCCTTTCTGTGAAGAAGTGGAAAACGCATTTTCCCAGCCAAATGCAGGCATTCAAGAAATAGCTGGAAATCTCCGTCTAAAACACAAAAAGAACGTATCTTGCAAACTGCTCTGCTGGGTGTTCGCTCAGCTAAGGGAGTTGAATCCGCCTTCAGAATCAGAGAGTGAGAAGCACGGTTCTTCCAGGAGCTGTGTTTCGTTATACCCGGGTGAATGGGTGCAAACGCGATATTGAGAAATATCTGCTTCTAAAACCAAAACGGAGCTACCTAACAGAACGGTCTTCAATGTGTGCATTCAACTTACGGAGTTAAACTGATGTGTGTTTGCAGGAGTTTCTCAACCCTTTCTGTGAAGAAGTGGAAAACGCATTTTCCCAGCCAAATGCGGGCATTCAAGAAATAGCTGGAAATCTCCGTCTAAAACACAAAATGAACGTATCTTGCAAACTGCTCTGCTGGGTGTTCGCTCAGCTAAGGGAGTTGAATCCGCCTTCAGAATCAGAGAGTGAGAAGCACGGTTCTTCCAGGAGCTGTGTTTCGTTATACCCGGGTGAATGGGTGCAAACGCGATATTGAGAAATATCTGCTTCTAAAACCAAAACGGAGCTACCTACCAGAACGGTCTTCAATGTGTGCATTCAACTTACGGAGTTAAACTGATGTGTGTTTGCAGGAGTTTCTAAACCCTTTCTGTGAAGAAGTGGAAAACGCATTTTCCCAGCCAAATGCAGGCATTCAAGAAATAGCTGGAAATCTCCGTCTAAAACAACAAAATGAACGTGTCTTGCAAACTGCTCTGCTGGGTGTTCGCTCAGCTAAGGGAGTTGAATCCGCCTTCAGAATCAGAGAGTGAGAAGCACGGTTCTTCCAGGAGCTGTGTTTCGTTATACCCGGGTGAATGGGTGCAAACGCGATATTGAGAAATATCTGCTTCTAAAACCAAAACGGAGCTACCTAACAGAACGGTCTTCAATGTGTGCATTCAACTTACGGAGTTAAACTGATGTGTGTTTGCAGGAGTTTCTAAACCCTTTCTGTGAAGAAGTGGAAAACGCATTTTCCCAGCCAAATGCAGGCATGCAAGAAATAGCTGGAAATCTCCGTCTAAAACACAAAATGAACGTGTCTTGCAAACTGCTCTGCTGGGTGTTCGCTCAGCTAAGGGAGTTGAATCCGCCTTCAGAATCAGAGAGTGAGAAGCACGGTTCTTCCAGGAGCTGTGTTTCGTTATACCCGGGTGAATGGGTGCAAACGCGATATTGAGAAATATCTGCTTCTAAAACCAAAACGGAGCTACCTAACAGAACGGTCTTCAATGTGTGCATTCAACTTACGGAGTAAAACTGATGTGTGTTTGCAGGAGTTTCTAAACCCTTTCTGTGAAGAAGTGGAAAACGCATTTTCCCAGCAAAATGCAGGCATTCAAGAAATAGCTGGAAATCTCCGTCTAAAACACAAAAAGAACGTGTCTTGCAAACTGCTCTGCTGGGTGTTCGCTCAGCTAAGGGAGTTGAATCCGCCTTCAGAATCAGAGAGTGAGAAGCACGGTTCTTCCAGGAGCTGTGTTTCGTTATACCCGGGTGAATGGGTGCAAACGCGATATTGAGAAATATCTGCTTCTAAAACCAAAACGGAGCTACCTAACAGAACGGTCTTCAATGTGTGCATTCAACTTACGGAGTTAAACTGATGTGTGTTTGCAGGAGTTTCTCAACCCTTTCTGTGAAGAAGTGGAAAACGCATTTTCCCAGCCAAATGCGGGCATTCAAGAAATAGCTGGAAATCTCCGTCTAAAACACAAAATGAACGTATCTTGCAAACTGCTCTGCTGGGTGTTCGCTCAGCTAAGGGAGTTGAATCCGCCTTCAGAATCAGAGAGTGAGAAGCACGGTTCTTCCAGGAGCTGTGTTTCGTTATACCCGGGTGAATGGGTGCAAACGCGATATTGAGAAATATCTGCTTCTAAAACCAAAACGGAGCTACCTACCAGAACGGTCTTCAATGTGTGCATTCAACTTACGGAGTTAAACTGATGTGTGTTTGCAGGAGTTTCTAAACCCTTTCTGTGAAGAAGTGGAAAACGCATTTTCCCAGCCAAATGCAGGCATTCAAGAAATAGCTGGAAATCTCCGTCTAAAACAACAAAATGAACGTGTCTTGCAAACTGCTCTGCTGGGTGTTCGCTCAGCTAAGGGAGTTGAATCCGCCTTCAGAATCAGAGAGTGAGAAGCACGGTTCTTCCAGGAGCTGTGTTTCGTTATACCCGGGTGAATGGGTGCAAACGCGATATTGAGAAATATCTGCTTCTAAAACCAAAACGGAGCTACCTAACAGAACGGTCTTCAATGTGTGCATTCAACTTACGGAGTTAAACTGATGTGTGTTTGCAGGAGTTTCTAAACCCTTTCTGTGAAGAAGTGGAAAACGCATTTTCCCAGCCAAATGCAGGCATGCAAGAAATAGCTGGAAATCTCCGTCTAAAACACAAAAAGAACGTATCTTGCAAACTGCTCTGCTGGGTGTTCGCTCAGCTAAGGGAGTTGAATCCGCCTTCAGAATCAGAGAGTGAGAAGCACGGTTCTTCCAGGAGCTGTGTTTCGTTATAGCCGGGTGAATGGGTGCAAATGCGATATTGAGAAATATCTGCTTCTAAAACCAAAACGGAGCTACCTAACAGAACGGTCTTCAATGTGTGCATTCAACTTACGGAGTAAAACTGATGTGGGTTTGCAGGAGTTTCTAAACCCTTTCTGTGAAGAAGTGGAAAACGCATTTTCCCAGCAAAATGCAGGCATTCAAGAAATAGCTGGAAATCTCCGTCTAAAACACAAAAAGAACGTGTCTTGCAAACTGCTCTGCTGGGTGTTCGCTCAGCTAAGGGAGTTGAATCCGCCTTCAGAATCAGAGAGTGAGAAGCACGGTTCTTCCAGGAGCTGTGTTTCGTTATACCCGGGTGAATGGGTGCAAACGCGATATTGAGAAATATCTGCTTCTAAAACCAAAACGGAGCTACCTAACAGAACGGTCTTCAATGTGTGCATTCAACTTACGGAGTTAAACTGATGTGTGTTTGCAGGAGTTTCTCAACCCTTTCTGTGAAGAAGTGGAAAACGCATTTTCCCAGCCAAATGCGGGCATTCAAGAAATAGCTGGAAATCTCCGTCTAAAACACAAAATGAACGTATCTTGCAAACTGCTCTGCTGGGTGTTCGCTCAACTAAGGGAGTTGAATCCGCCTTCAGAATCAGAGAGTGAGAAGCACGGTTCTTCAAGGAGCTGTGTTTCGTTATACCCGGGTGAATGGGTGCAAACGCGATATTGAGAAATATCTGCTTCTAAAACCAAAACGGAGCTACCTACCAGAACGGTCTTCAATGTGTGCATTCAACTTACGGAGTTAAACTGATGTGTGTTTGCAGGAGTTTCTAAACCCTTTCTGTGAAGAAGTGGAAAACGCATTTTCCCAGCCAAATGCAGGCATTCAAGAAATAGCTGGAAATCTCCGTCTAAAACAACAAAATGAACGTGTCTTGCAAACTGCTCTGCTGGGTGTTCGCTCAGCTAAGGGAGTTGAATCCGCCTTCAGAATCAGAGAGTGAGAAGCACGGTTCTTCCAGGAGCTGTGTTTCGTTATACCCGGGTGAATGGGTGCAAACGCGATATTGAGAAATATCTGCTTCTAAAACCAAAACGGAGCTACCTAACAGAACGGTCTTCAATGTGTGCATTCAACTTACGGAGTTAAACTGATGTGTGTTTGCAGGAGTTTCTAAACCCTTTCTGTGAAGAAGTGGAAAACGCATTTTCCCAGCCAAATGCAGGCATTCAAGAAATAGCTGGAAATCTCCGTCTAAAACACAAAAAGAACGTATCTTGCAAACTGCTCTGCTGGGTGTTCGCTCAGCTAAGGGAGTTGAATCCGCCTTCAGAATCAGAGAGTGAGAAGCACGGTTCTTCCAGGAGCTGTGTTTCGTTATACCCGGGTGAATGGGTGCAAACGCGATATTGAGAAATATCTGCTTCTAAAACCAAAACGGAGCTACCTAACAGAACGGTCTTCAATGTGTGCATTCAACTTACGGAGTTAAACTGATGTGTGTTTGCAGGAGTTTCTCAACCCTTTCTGTGAAGAAGTGGACAACGCATTTTCCCAGCCAAATGCGGGCATTCAAGAAATAGCTGGAAATCTCCGTCTAAAACACAAAATGAACGTATCTTGCAAACTGCTCTGCTGGGTGTTCGCTCAGCTAAGGGAGTTGAATCCGCCTTCAGAATCAGAGAGTGAGAAGCACGGTTCTTCCAGGAGCTGTGTTTCGTTATACCCGGGTGAATGGGTGCAAACGCGATATTGAGAAATATCTGCTTCTAAAACCAAAACGGAGCTACCTACCAGAACGGTCTTCAATGTGTGCATTCAACTTACGGAGTTAAACTGATGTGTGTTTGCAGGAGTTTCTAAACCCTTTCTGTGAAGAAGTGGAAAACGCATTTTCCCAGCCAAATGCAGGCATTCAAGAAATAGCTGGAAATCTCCGTCTAAAACAAAAAAATGAACGTGTCTTGCAAACTGCTCTGCTGGGTGTTCGCTCAGCTAAGGGAGTTGAATCCGCCTTCAGAATCAGAGAGTGAGAAGCACGGTTCTTCCAGGAGCTGTGTTTCGTTATACCCGGGTGAATGGGTGCAAACGCGATATTGAGAAATATCTGATTCTAAAACCAAAACGGAGCTACCTAACAGAACGGTCTTCAATGTGTGCATTCAACTTACGGAGTTAAACTGATGTGTGTTTGCAGGAGTTTCTAAACCCTTTCTGTGAAGAAGTGGAAAACGCATTTTCCCAGCCAAATGCAGGCATGCAAGAAATAGCTGGAAATCTCCGTCTAAAACACAAAATGAACGTGTCTTGCAAACTGCTCTGCTGGGTGATCGCTCAGCTAAGGGAGTTGAATCCGCCTTCAGAATCAGAGAGTGAGAAGCACGGTTCTTCCAGGAGCTGTGTTTCGTTATACCCGGGTGAATGGGTGCAAACGCGATATTGAGAAATATCTGCTTCTAAAACCAAAACGGAGCTACCTAACAGAACGGTCTTCAATGTGTGCATTCAACTTACGGAGTTAAACTGATGTGTGTTTGCAGGAGTTTCTAAACCCTTTCTGTGAAGAAGTGGAAAACGCATTTTCCCAGCCAAATGCAGGCATGCAAGAAATAGCTGGAAATCTCCGTCGAAAACACAAAAAGAACGTATCTTGCAAACTGCTCTGCTGGGTGTTCGCTCAGCTAAGGGAGTTGAATCCGCCTTCAGAATCAGAGAGTGAGAAGCACGGTTCTTCCAGGAGCTGTGTTTCGTTATACCCGGGTGAATGGGTGCAAACGCGATATTGAGAAATATCTGCTTCTAAAACCAAAACGGAGCTACCTAACAGAACGGTCTTCAATGTGTGCATTCAACTTACGGAGTAAAACTGATGTGTGTTTGCAGGAGTTTCTAAACCCTTTCTGTGAAGAAGTGGAAAACGCATTTTCCCAGCAAAATGCAGGCATTCAAGAAATAGCTGGAAATCTCCGTCTAAAACACAAAAAGAACGTGTCTTGCAAACTGCTCTGCTGGGTGTTCGCTCAGCTAAGGGAGTTGAATCCGCCTTCAGAATCAGAGAGTGAGAAGCACGGTTCTTCCAGGAGCTGTGTTTCGTTATACCCGGGTGAATGGGTGCAAACGCGATATTGAGAAATATCTGCTTCTAAAACCAAAACGGAGCTACCTAACAGAACGGTCTTCAATGTGTGCATTCAACTTACGGAGTTAAACTGATGTGTGTTTGCAGGAGTTTCTCAACCCTTTCTGTGAAGAAGTGGACAACGCATTTTCCCAGCCAAATGCGGGCATTCAAGAAATAGCTGGAAATCTCCGTCTAAAACACAAAATGAACGTATCTTGCAAACTGCTCTGCTGGGTGTTCGCTCAGCTAAGGGAGTTGAATCCGCCTTCAGAATCAGAGAGTGAGAAGCACGGTTCTTCCAGGAGCTGTGTTTCGTTATACCCGGGTGAATGGGTGCAAACGCGATATTGAGAAATATCTGCTTCTAAAACCAAAACGGAGCTACCTACCAGAACGGTCTTCAATGTGTGCATTCAACTTACGGAGTTAAACTGATGTGTGTTTGCAGGAGTTTCTAAACCCTTTCTGTGAAGAAGTGGAAAACGCATTTTCCCAGCCAAATGCAGGCATTCAAGAAATAGCTGGAAATCTCCGTCTAAAACAACAAAATGAACGTGTCTTGCAAACTGCTCTGCTGGGTGTTCGCTCAGCTAAGGGAGTTGAATCCGCCTTCAGAATCAGAGAGTGAGAAGCACGGTTCTTCCAGGAGCTGTGTTTTGTTATACCCGGGTGAATGGGTGCAAACGCGATATTGAGAAATATCTGCTTCTAAAACCAAAACGGAGCTACCTAACAGAACGGTCTTCAATGTGTGCATTCAACTTACGGAGTTAAACTGATGTGTGTTTGCAGGAGTTTCTAAACCCTTTCTGTGAAGAAGTGGAAAACGCATTTTCCCAGCCAAATGCAGGCATTCAAGAAATAGCTGGAAATCTCCGTCTAAAACACAAAAAGAACGTATCTTGCAAACTGCTCTGCTGGGTGTTCGCTCAGCTAAGGGAGTTGAATCCGCCTTCAGAATCAGAGAGTGAGAAGCACGGTTCTTCCAGGAGCTGTGTTTCGTTATACCCGGGTGAATGGGTGCAAACGCGATATTGAGAAATATCTGCTTCTAAAACCAAAACGGAGCTACCTAACAGAACGGACTTCAATGTGTGCATTCAACTTACGGAGTAAAACTGATGTGTGTTTGCAGGAGTTTCTAAACCCTTTCTGTGAAGAAGTGGAAAACGCATTTTCCCAGCCAAATGCAGGCATTCAAGAAATAGCTGGAAATCTCCGTCTAAAACACAAAAAGAACGTGTCTTGCAAACTGCTCTGCTGGGTGTTCGCTCAGCTAAGGGAGTTGAATCCGCCTTCAGAATCAGAGAGTGAGAAGCACGGTTCTTCCAGGAGCTGGGTTTCGTTATACCCGGGTGAATGGGTGCAAACGCGATATTGAGAAATATCTGCTTCTAAAACCAAAACGGAGCTACCTAACAGAACGGTCTTCAATGTGTGCATTCAACTTACGGAGTTAAACTGATGTGTGTTTGCAGGAGTTTCTCAACACTTTCTGTGAAGAAGTGGAAAACGCATTTTCCCAGCCAAATGCGGGCATTCAAGAAATAGCTGGAAATCTCCGTCTAAAACACAAAATGAACGTATCTTGCAAACTGCTCTGCTGGGTGTTCGCTCAGCTAAGGGAGTTGAATCCGCCTTCAGAATCAGAGAGTGAGAAGCACGGTTCTTCCAGGAGCTGTGTTTCGTTATACCCGGGTGAATGGGTGCAAACGCGATATTGAGAAATATCTGCTTCTAAAACCAAAACGGAGCTACCTAACAGAACGGTCTTCAATGTGTGCATTCAACTTACGGAGTTAAACTGATGTGTGTTTGCAGGAGTTTCTAAACCCTTTCTGTGAAGAAGTGGAAAACGCATTTTCCCAGCCAAATGCAGGCATGCAAGAAATAGCTGGAAATCTCCGTCTAAAACACAAAAAGAACGTATCTTGCAAACTGCTCTGCTGGGTGTTCGCTCAGCTAAGGGAGTTGAATCCGCCTTCAGAATCAGAGAGTGAGAAGCACGGTTCTTCCAGGAGCTGTGTTTCGTTATACCCGGGTGAATGGGTGCAAACGCGATATTGGGAAATATCTGCTTCTAAAACCAAAACGGAGCTACCTAACAGAACGGTCTTCAATGTGTGCATTCAACTTACGGAGTAAAACTGATGTGTGTTTGCAGGAGTTTCTAAACCCTTTCTGTGAAGAAGTGGAAAACGCATTTTCCCAGCAAAATGCAGGCATTCAAGAAATAGCTGGAAATCTCCGTCTAAAACACAAAAAGAACGTGTCTTGCAAACTGCTCTGCTGGGTGTTCGCTCAGCTAAGGGAGTTGAATCCGCCTTCAGAATCAGAGAGTGAGAAGCACGGTTCTTCCAGCAGCTGTGTTTCGTTATACCCGGGTGAATGGGTGCAAACGCGATATTGAGAAATATCTGCTTCTAAAACCAAAACGGAGCTACCTAACAGAACGGTCTTCAATGTGTGCATTCAACTTACGGAGTTAAACTGATGTGTGTTTGCAGGAGTTTCTCAACCCTTTCTGTGAAGAAGTGGAAAACGCATTTTCCCAGCCAAATGCGGGCATTCAAGAAATAGCTGGAAATCTCCGTCTAGAACACAAAATGAACGTATCTTGCAAACTGCTCTGCTGGGTGTTCGCTCAGCTAAGGGAGTTGAATCCGCCTTCAGAATCAGAAAGTGAGAAGCACGGTTCTTCCAGGAGCTGTGTTTCGTTATACCCGGGTGAATGGGTGCAAACGCGATATTGAGAAATATCTGCTTCTAAAACCAAAACGGAGCTACCTACCAGAACGGTCTTCAATGTGTGCATTCAACTTACGGAGTTAAACTGATGTGTGTTTGCAGGAGTTTCTAAACCCTTTCTGTGAAGAAGTGGAAAACGCATTTTCCCAGCCAAATGCAGGCATTCAAGAAATAGCTGGAAATCTCCGTCTAAAACAACAAAATGAACGTGTCTTGCAAACTGCTCTGCTGGGTGTTCGCTCAGCTAAGGGAGTTGAATCCGCCTTCAGAATCAGAGAGTGAGAAGCACGGTTCTTCCAGGAGCTGTGTTTCGTTATACCCGGGTGAATGGGTGCAAACGCGATATTGAGAAATATCTGCTTCTAAAACCAAAACGGAGCTACCTAACAGAACGGTCTTCAATGTGTGCATTCAACTTACGGAGTTAAACTGATGTGTGTTTGCAGGAGTTTCTAAACCCTTTCTGTGAAGAAGTGGAAAACGCATTTTCCCAGCCAAATGCAGGCATTCAAGAAATAGCTGGAAATCTCCGTCTAAAACACAAAAAGAACGTATCTTGCAAACTGCTCTGCTGGGTGTTCGCTCAGCTAAGGGAGTTGAATCCGCCTTCAGAATCAGAGAGTGAGAAGCACGGTTCTTCCAGGAGCTGTGTTTCGTTATACCCGGGTGAATGGGTGCAAACGCGATATTGAGAAATATCTGCTTCTAAAACCAAAACGGAGCTACCTAACAGAACGGTCTTCAATGTGTGCATTCAACTTACGGAGTTAAACTGATGTGTGTTTGCAGGAGTTTCTCAACCCTTTCTGTGAAGAAGTGGAAAACGCATTTTCCCAGCCAAATGCAGGCATGCAAGAAATAGCTGGAAATCTCCGTCTAAAACAACAAAATGAACGTGTCTTGCAAACTGCTCTGCTGGGTGTTCGCTCAGCTAAGGGAGTTGAATCCGCCTTCAGAATCAGAGAGTGAGAAGCACGGTTCTTCCAGGAGCTGTGTTTCGTTATACCCGGGTGAATGGGTGCAAACGCGATATTGAGAAATATCTGCTTCTAAAACCAAAACGGAGCTACCTAACAGAACGGTCTTCAATGTGTGCATTCAACTTACGGAGTTAAACTGATGTGTGTTTGCAGGAGTTTCTAAACCCTTTCTGTGAAGAAGTGGAAAACGCATTTTCCAAGCCAAATCCAGGCATTCAAGAAATAGCTGAAAATCTCCATCTAATACACAAAAAGAACGTATCTTGCATACTGCTCTGCTGGTTGTTCGCTCAGCTAAGGGAGTTGAATCCGCCTTCAGAATCAGAGAGTGAGAAGCACGGTTCTTCCAGGAGCTGGGTTTTGTTATACCCGGGTGCATTGGAACAAACGCGGTATTGAGAAATATCTGCTTCTAAAACCAAAACGGAGCTACCTAACAGAACGGTCTTCAATGTGTGCATTCAACTTACGGAGTTAAACTGATGTGTGTTTGCAGGAGTTTCTAAACCCTTTCTGTGAAGAAGTGGAAAACGCATTTTCCCAGCCAAATCCAGGCATTCAAGCAATAGCTGGAAATCTCCGTCTAAAACACAAAAACAACGTATCCTGCATACTGCTGTGCTGGGTGTTCGCTCAGCTGAGGGAGTTGAATCCGCCTTCAGAATCAGAGAGTGAGAAACACGGTTCTTCCAGGAGCTGGGTTTCGTTATACCCAGGAGCATTATAACAAACGCGGTATTGAGAAATATCTGATTCTAGAACCAAAACGGAGCTACCTAACAGAACGGTCTTCAATGTGTGCATTCAACTTACGGAGTTAAACTGATGTGTGTTTGCAGGAGTTTCTAAACCCTTTCTGTGAAGAAGTGGAAAACGCATTTTCCCAGCCAAATCCAGGCATTCAAGAAATAGCTGGAAATCTCCGTCTAAAACACAAGAACAACGTATCTTGCAAACTGCTCTGCTGGGTGTTCGGTCAGCTAAGGGAGTTGAATCCCCCTTCAGAATCAGAGAGTGAGAAGCACGGTTCTTCCAGGAGCTGGGTTTCGTTATACCCGGGTGCATTGGAACAAACGCGGTATTGAGAAATATCTGCTTCTAAAACCAAAACGGAGCTACCTAACAGAACGGTCTTCAATGTGTGCATTCAACTTACGGACTTAAACTGATGTGTGTTTGCAGGAGTTTCTAAACCCTTTCTGTGAAGAAGTGGAAAACGCATTTTCCCAGCCAAATCCAGGCATTCAAAAATAGCTGGAAATCTCCGTCTAAAACACAAAAACAACGTATCTTGCATACTGCTCTGCTGGGTGTTCGCTCAGCTAAGGGAGTTGAATCCGCCTTCAGAATCAGAGAGTGAGAAGCACGGTTCTTCCAGGAGCTAGGTTTCGTTATACCCGGGAGCATTGGAACAAATGCGGTATTGAGAAATATCTGCTTCTAAAACCAAAACGGAGCTACCTAACAGAACGGTCTTCAACGTGTGCATTCAACTTACGGAGTTAAACTGATGTGTGTTTGCAGGAGTTTCTAAACCCTTTCTGTGAAGAAGTGGAAAACGCATTTTCCCAGCCAAATCCAGGCATTCAAGAAATAGCTGGAAATCTCCGTCTAAAACACAAAAAGAACGTATCTTGCAAACTGTTCTGCTGGGTGTTCGCTCAGCTAAGGGAGTTGAATCCGCCTTCAGAATCAGAGAGTGAGAAGCACGGTTCTTCCAGGAGCTGGGTTTCGTTATACCCGGGTGAATTGGAACAAACGCGGTATTGAGAAATATCTGCTTCTAAAACCAAAACGGAGCTACCTAACAGAACGGTCTTCAATGTGTGCATTCAACTTACGGAGTTAAACTGATGTGTGTTTGCAGGAGTTTCTAAACCCTTTCTGTGAAGAAGTGGAAAACGCATTTTCCAAGCCAAATCCAGGCATTCAAGAAATAGCTGGAAATCTTAGTCTAATACACAAAAAGAACGTATCTTGCAAACTGCTCTGCTGGTTGTTCGCTCAGCTAAGGGAGTTTAATCCGCCTTAAGAATAAGAGAGTGAGAAGCACGGTTCTTCCAGGAGCTGGGTTTCGTTATACCCGGGTGCATTGGAACAAACGCGGTATTGAGAAATATCTGCTTCTAAAACCAAAACGGAGCTACCTAACAGAACGGTCTTCAATGTGTGCATTCAACTTACGGAGTTAAACTGATGTGTGTTTGCAGGAGTTTCTAAACCCTTTCTGTGAAGAAGTGGAAAACGCATTTTCCCAGCCAAATGCAGGCATTCAAGAAATAGCTGGAAATCTCCGTCTAAAACACAAAAAGAACGTATCTTGCAAACTGCTCTGCTGGGGGTTCGCTCAGCTAAGGGAGTTGAATCCGCCTTCAGAATCAGAGAGTGAGAAGCACGGTTCTTCCAGGAGCTGTGTTTCGTTATACCCGGGTGAATGGGTGCAAACGCGATATTGAGAAATATCTGCTTCTAAAACCAAAACGGAGCTACCTAACAGAACGGTCTTCAATGTGTGCATTCAACTTACGGAGTTAAACTGATGTGTGTTTGCAGGAGTTTCTAAACCCTTTCTGTGAAGAAGTGGAAAACGCATTTTCCCAGCCAAATGCAGGCATTCAAGAAATAGCTGGAAATCTCCGTCTAAAACACAAAAAGAACGTATCTTGCAAACTGCTCTGCTGGGTGTTCGCTCAGCTAAGGGAGTTGAATCCGCCTTCAGAATCAGAGAGTGAGAAGCACGGTTCTTCCAGGAGCTGTGTTTCGTTATACCCGGGTGAATGGGTGCAAACGCGATATTGAGAAATATCTGCTTCTAAAACCAAAACGGAGCTACCTAACAGAACGGTCTTCAATGTGTGCATTCAACTTACGGAGTTAAACTGATGTGTGTTTGCAGGAGTTTCTCAACCCTTTCTGTGAAGAAGTGGACAACGCATTTTCCCAGCCAAATGCGGGCATTCAAGAAATAGCTGGAAATCTCCGTCTAAAACACAAAATGAACGTATCTTGCAAACTGCTCTGCTGGGTGTTCGCTCAGCTAAGGGAGTTGAATCCGCCTTCAGAATCAGAGAGTGAGAAGCACGGTTCTTCCAGGAGCTGTGTTTCGTTATACCCGGGTGAATGGGTGCAAACGCGATATTGAGAAATATCTGCTTCTAAAACCAAAACGGAGCTACCTACCAGAACGGTCTTCAATGTGTGCATTCAACTTACGGAGTTAAACTGATGTGTGTTTGCAGGAGTTTCTAAACCCTTTCTGTGAAGAAGTGGAAAACGCATTTTCCCAGCCAAATGCAGGCATTCAAGAAATAGCTGGAAATCTCCGTCTAAAACAACAAAATGAACGTGTCTTGCAAACTGCTCTGCTGGGTGTTCGCTCAGCTAAGGGAGTTGAATCCGCCTTCAGAATCAGAGAGTGAGAAGCACGGTTCTTCCAGGAGCTGTGTTTCGTTATACCCGGGTGAATGGGTGCAAACGCGATATTGAGAAATATCTGCTTCTAAAACCAAAACGGAGCTACCTAACAGAACGGTCTTCAATGTGTGCATTCAACTTACGGAGTTAAACTGATGTGTGTTTGCAGGAGTTTCTAAACCCTTTCTGTGAAGAAGTGGAAAACGCATTTTCCAAGCCAAATCCAGGCATTCAAGAAATAGCTGAAAATCTCCATCTAATACACAAAAAGAACGTATCTTGCATACTGCTCTGCTGGTTGTTCGCTCAGCTAAGGGAGTTGAATCCGCCTTCAGAATCAGAGAGTGAGAAGCACGGTTCTTCCAGGAGCTGGGTTTTGTTATACCCGGGTGCATTGGAACAAACGCGGTATTGAGAAATATCTGCTTCTAAAACCAAAACGGAGCTACCTAACAGAACGGTCTTCAATGTGTGCATTCAACTTACGGAGTTAAACTGATGTGTGTTTGCAGGAGTTTCTAAACCCTTTCTGTGAAGAAGTGGAAAACGCATTTTCCCAGCCAAATCCAGGCATTCAAGCAATAGCTGGAAATCTCCGTCTAAAACACAAAAACAACGTATCCTGCATACTGCTGTGCTGGGTGTTCGCTCAGCTGAGGGAGTTGAATCCGCCTTCAGAATCAGAGAGTGAGAAACACGGTTCTTCCAGGAGCTGGGTTTCGTTATACCCAGGAGCATTATAACAAACGCGGTATTGAGAAATATCTGATTCTAGAACCAAAACGGAGCTACCTAACAGAACGGTCTTCAATGTGTGCATTCAACTTACGGAGTTAAACTGATGTGTGTTTGCAGGAGTTTCTAAACCCTTTCTGTGAAGAAGTGGAAAACGCATTTTCCCAGCCAAATCCAGGCATTCAAGAAATAGCTGGAAATCTCCGTCTAAAACACAAGAACAACGTATCTTGCAAACTGCTCTGCTGGGTGTTCGGTCAGCTAAGGGAGTTGAATCCCCCTTCAGAATCAGAGAGTGAGAAGCACGGTTCTTCCAGGAGCTGGGTTTCGTTATACCCGGGTGCATTGGAACAAACGCAATATTGAGAAATATCTGCTTCTAAAACCAAAACGGAGCTACCTAACAGAACGGTCTTCAATGTGTGCATTCAACTTACGGACTTAAACTGATGTGTGTTTGCAGGAGTTTCTAAACCCTTTCTGTGAAGAAGTGGAAAACGCATTTTCCCAGCCAAATCCAGGCATTCAAAAATAGCTGGAAATCTCCGTCTAAAACACAAAAACAACGTATCTTGCATACTGCTCTGCTGGGTGTTCGCTCAGCTAAGGGAGTTGAATCCGCCTTCAGAATCAGAGAGTGAGAAGCACGGTTCTTCCAGGAGCTAGGTTTCGTTATACCCGGGAGCATTGGAACAAATGCGGTATTGAGAAATATCTGCTTCTAAAACCAAAACGGAGCTACCTAACAGAACGGTCTTCAATGTGTGCATTCAACTTACGGAGTTAAACTGATGTGTGTTTGCAGGAGTTTCTAAACCCTTTCTGTGAAGAAGTGGAAAACTCATTTTCCCAGCCAAATCCAGGCATTCAAGAAATAGCTGGAAATCTCCGTCTAAAACACAAAAAGAACGTATCTTGCAAACTGTTCTGCTGGGTGTTCGCTCAGCTAAGGGAGTTGAATCCGCCTTCAGAATCAGAGAGTGAGAAGCACGGTTCTTCCAGGAGCTGGGTTTCGTTATACCCGGGTGAATTGGAACAAACGCGGTATTGAGAAATATCTGCTTCTAAAACCAAAACGGAGCTACCTAACAGAACGGTCTTAAATGTGTGCATTCAACTTACGGAGTTAAACTGATGTGTGTTTGCAGGAGTTTCTAAACCCTTTCTGTGAAGAAGTGGAAAACGCATTTTCCAAGCCAAATCCAGGCATTCAAGAAATAGCTGGAAATCTTAGTCTAATACACAAAAAGAACGTATCTTGCAAACTGCTCTGCTGGTTGTTCGCTCAGCTAAGGGAGTTTAATCCGCCTTAAGAATAAGAGAGTGAGAAGCACGGTTCTTCCAGGAGCTGGGTTTCGTTATACCCGGGTGCATTGGAACAAACGCGGTATTGAGAAATATCTGCTTCTAAAACCAAAACGGAGCTACCTAACAGAACGGTCTTCAATGTGTGCATTCAACTTACGGAGTTAAACTGATGTGTGTTTGCAGGAGTTTCTAAACCCTTTCTGTGAAGAAGTGGAAAACGCATTTTCCCAGCCAAATGCAGGCATTCAAGAAATAGCTGGAAATCTCCGTCTAAAACACAAAAAGAACGTATCTTGCAAACTGCTCTGCTGGGGGTTCGCTCAGCTAAGGGAGTTGAATCCGCCTTCAGAATCAGAGAGTGAGAAGCACGGTTCTTCCAGGAGCTGTGTTTCGTTATACCCGGGTGAATGGGTGCAAACGCGATATTGAGAAATATCTGCTTCTAAAACCAAAACGGAGCTACCTAACAGAACGGTCTTCATTGTGTGCATTCAACTTACGGAGTTAAACTGATGTGTGTTTGCAGGAGTTTCTAAACCCTTTCTGTGAAGAAGTGGAAAACGCATTTTCCCAGCCAAATGCAGGCATTCAAGAAATAGCTGGAAATCTCCGTCTAAAACACAAAAAGAACGTATCTTGCAATCTGCTCTGCTGGGGGTTCGCTCAGCTAAGGGAGTTGAATCCGCCTTCAGAATCAGAGAGTGAGAAGCACGGTTCTTCCAGGAGCTGTGTTTCGTTATACCCGGGTGAATGGGTGCAAACGCGATATTGAGAAATATCTGCTTCTAAAACCAAAACGGAGCTACCTAACAGAACGGTCTTCAATGTGTGCATTCAACTTATGGAGTTAAACTGATGTGTGTTTGCAGGAGTTTCTAAACCCTTTCTGTGAAGAAGTGGAAAACGCATTTTCCCAGCCAAATGCAGGCATTCAAGAAATAGCTGGAAATCTCCGTCTAAAACACAAAAAGAACGTATCTTGCAAACTGCTCTGCTGGGTGTTCGCTCAGCTAAGGGAGTTGAATCCGCCTTCAGAATCAGAGAGTGAGAAGCACGGTTCTTCCAGGAGCTGTGTTTCGTTATACCCGGGTGAATGGGTGCAAACGCGATATTGAGAAATATCTGCTTCTAAAACCAAAACGGAGCTACCTAACAGAACGGTCTTCAATGTGTGCATTCACCTTACGGAGTTAAACTGATGTGTGTTTGCAGGAGTTTCTAAACCCTTTCTGTGAAGAAGTGGAAAACGCATTTTCCCAGCCAAATGCAGGCATTCAAGAAATAGCTGGAAATCTCCGTCTAAAACACAAAAAGAACGTATCTTGCAAACTGCTCTGCTGGGTGTTCGCTCAGCTAAGGGAGTTGAATCCGCCTTCAGAATCAGAGAGTGAGAAGCACGGTTCTTCCAGGAGCTGTGTTTCGTTATACCCGGGTGAATGGGTCCAAACGCGATATTGAGAAATATCTGCTTCTAAAACCAAAACGGAGCTACCTAACAGAACGGTCTTCATTGTGTGCATTCAACTTACGGAGTTAAACTGATGTGTGTTTGCAGGAGTTTCTAAACCCTTTCTGTGAAGAAGTGGAAAACGCATTTTCCCAGCCAAATGCAGGCATTCAAGAAATAGCTGGAAATCTCCGTCTAAAACACAAAAAGAACGTATCTTGCAAACTGCTCTGCTGGGGGTTCGCTCAGCTAAGGGAGTTGAATCCGCCTTCAGAATCAGAGAGTGAGAAGCACGGTTCTTCCAGGAGCTGTGTTTCGTTATACCCGGGTGAACGGGTGCAAACGCGATATTGAGAAATATCTGCTTCTAAAACCAAAACGGAGCTACCTAACAGAACGGTCTTCAATGTGTGCATTCAACTTACGGAGTTAAACTGATGTGTGTTTGCAGGAGTTTCTAAACCCTTTCTGTGAAGAAGTGGAAAACGCATTTTCCCAGCCAAATGCAGGCATTCAAGAAATAGCTGGAAATCTCCGTCTAAAACACAAAAAGAACGTATCTTGCAAACTGCTCTGCTGGGTGTTCGCTCAGCTAAGGGAGTTGAATCCGCCTTCAGAATCAGAGAGTGAGAAGCACGGTTCTTCCAGGAGCTGTGTTTCGTTATACCCGGGTGAATGGGTGCAAACGCGATATTGAGAAATATCTGCTTCTAAAACCAAAACGGAGCTACCTAACAGAACGGTCTTCAATGTGTGCATTCAACTTACGGAGTTAAACTGATGTGTGTTTGCAGGAGTTTCTCAACCCTTTCTGTGAAGAAGTGGAAAACGCATTTTCCCAGCCAAATGCGGGCATTCAAGAAATAGCTGGAAATCTCCGTCTAAAACACAAAATGAACGTATCTTGCAAACTGCTCTGCTGGGTGTTCGCTCAGCTAAGGGAGTTGAATCCGCCTTCAGAATCAGAGAGTGAGAAGCACGGTTCTTCCAGGAGCTGTGTTTCGTTATACCCGGGTGAATGGGTGCAAACGCGATATTGAGAAATATCTGCTTCTAAAACCAAAACGGAGCTACCTACCAGAACGGTCTTCAATGTGTGCATTCAACTTACGGAGTTAAACTGATGTGTGTTTGCAGGAGTTTCTAAACCCTTTCTGTGAAGAAGTGGAAAACGCATTTTCCCAGCCAAATGCAGGCATTCAAGAAATAGCTGGAAATCTCCGTCTAAAACAACAAAATGAACGTGTCTTGCAAACTGCTCTGCTGGGTGTTCGCTCAGCTAAGGGAGTTGAATCCGCCTTCAGAATCAGAGAGTGAGAAGCACGGTTCTTCCAGGAGCTGTGTTTCGTTATACCCGGGTAAATGGGTGCAAACGCGATATTGAGAAATATCTGCTTCTAAAAGCAAAACGGAGCTACCTAACAGAACGGTCTTCAATGTGTGCATTCAACTTACGGAGTTAAACTGATGTGTGTTTGCAGGAGTTTCTAAACCCTTTCTGTGAAGAAGTGGAAAACGCATTTTCCCAGCCAAATGCAGGCATTCAAGAAATAGCTGGAAATCTCCGTCTAAAACACAAAAAGAACGTATCTTGCAAACTGCTCTGCTGGGTGTTCGCTCAGCTAAGGGAGTTGAATCCGCCTTCAGAATCAGAGAGTGAGAAGCACGGTTCTTCCAGGAGCTGTGTTTCGTTATACCCGGGTGAATGGGTGCAAACGCGATATTGAGAAATATCTGCTTCTAAAACCAAAACGGAGCTACCTAACAGAACGGTCTTCAATGTGTGCATTCAACTTACGGAGTAAAACTGATGTGTGTTTGCAGGAGTTTCTAAACCCTTTCTGTGAAGAAGTGGAAAACGCATTTTCCCAGCAAAATGCAGGCATTCAAGAAATAGCTGGAAATCTCCGTCTAAAACACAAAAAGAACGTGTCTTGCAAACTGCTCTGCTGGGTGTTCGCTCAGCTAAGGGAGTTGAATCCGCCTTCAGAATCAGAGAGTGAGAAGCACGGTTCTTCCAGGAGCTGTGTTTCGTTATACCCGGGTGAATGGGTGCAAACGCGATATTGAGAAATATCTGCTTCTAAAACCAAAACGGAGCTACCTAACAGAACGGTCTTCAATGTGTGCATTCAACTTACGGAGTTAAACTGATGTGTGTTTGCAGGAGTTTCTCAACCCTTTCTGTGAAGAAGTGGACAACGCATTTTCCCAGCCAAATGCGGGCATTCAAGAAATAGCTGGAAATCTCCGTCTAAAACACAAAATGAACGTATCTTGCAAACTGCTCTGCTGGGTGTTCGCTCAGCTAAGGGAGTTGAATCCGCCTTCAGAATCAGAGAGTGAGAAGCACGGTTCTTCCAGGAGCTGTGTTTCGTTATACCCGGGTGAATGGGTGCAAACGCGATATTGAGAAATATCTGCTTCTAAAACCAAAACGGAGCTACCTACCAGAACGGTCTTCAATGTGTGCATTCAACTTACGGAGTTAAACTGATGTGTGTTTGCAGGAGTTTCTAAACCCTTTCTGTGAAGAAGTGGAAAACGCATTTTCCCAGCCAAATGCAGGCATTCAAGAAATAGCTGGAAATCTCCGTCTAAAACAACAAAATGAACGTGTCTTGCAAACTGCTCTGCTGGGTGTTCGCTCAGCTAAGGGAGTTGAATCCGCCTTCAGAATCAGAGAGTGAGAAGCACGGTTCTTCCAGGAGCTGTGTTTCGTTATACCCGGGTGAATGGGTGCAAACGCGATATTGAGAAATATCTGCTTCTAAAACCAAAACGGAGCTACCTAACAGAACGGTCTTCAATGTGTGCATTCAACTTACGGAGTTAAACTGATGTGTGTTTGCAGGAGTTTCTAAACCCTTTCTGTGAAGAAGTGGAAAACGCATTTTCCCAGCCAAATGCAGGCATGCAAGAAATAGCTGGAAATCTCCGTCTAAAACACAAAAAGAACGTATCTTGCAAACTGCTCTGCTGGGTGTTCGCTCAGCTAAGGGAGTTGAATCCGCCTTCAGAATCAGAGAGTGAGAAGCACGGTTCTTCCAGGAGCTGTGTTTCGTTATACCCGGGTGAATGGGTGCAAACGCGATATTGAGAAATATCTGCTTCTAGAACCAAAACGGAGCTACCTAACAGAACGGTCTTCAATGTGTGCATTCAACTTACGGAGTAAAACTGATGTGTGTTTGCAGGAGTTTCTAAACCCTTTCTGTGAAGAAGTGGAAAACGCATTTTCCCAGCAAAATGCAGGCATTCAAGAAATAGCTGGAAATCTCCGTCTAAAACACAAAAAGAACGTGTCTTGCAAACTGCTCTGCTGGGTGTTCGCTCAGCTAAGGGAGTTGAATCCGCCTTCAGAATCAGAGAGTGAGAAGCACGGTTCTTCCAGGAGCTGTGTTTCGTTATACCCGGGTGAATGGGTGCAAACGCGATATTGAGAAATATCTGCTTCTAAAACCAAAACGGAGCTACCTAACAGAACGGTCTTCAATGTGTGCATTCAACTTACGGAGTTAAACTGATGTGTGTTTGCAGGAGTTTCTCAACCCTTTCTGTGAAGAAGTGGAAAACGCATTTTCCCAGCCAAATGCGGGCATTCAAGAAATAGCTGGAAATCTCCGTCTAAAACACAAAATGAACGTATCTTGCAAACTGCTCTGCTGGGTGTTCGCTCAGCTAAGGGAGTTGAATCCGCCTTCAGAATCAGAGAGTGAGAAGCACGGTTCTTCCAGGAGCTGTGTTTCGTTATACCCGGGTGAATGGGTGCAAACGCGATATTGAGAAATATCTGCTTCTAAAACCAAAACGGAGCTACCTACCAGAACGGTCTTCAATGTGTGCATTCAACTTACGGAGTTAAACTGATGTGTGTTTGCAGGAGTTTCTAAACCCTTTCTGTGAAGAAGTGGAAAACGCATTTTCCCAGCCAAATGCAGGCATTCAAGAAATAGCTGGAAATCTCCGTCTAAAACAACAAAATGAACGTGTCTTGCAAACTGCTCTGCTGGGTGTTCGCTCAGCTAAGGGAGTTGAATCCGCCTTCAGAATCAGAGAGTGAGAAGCACGGTTCTTCCAGGAGCTGTGTTTCGTTATACCCGGGTGAATGGGTGCAAACGCGATATTGAGAAATATCTGCTTCTAAAACCAAAACGGAGCTACCTAACAGAACGGTCTTCAATGTGTGCATTCAACTTACGGAGTTAAACTGATGTGTGTTTGCAGGAGTTTCTAAACCCTTTCTGTGAAGAAGTGGAAAACGCATTTTCCCAGCCAAATGCAGGCATTCAAGAAATAGCTGGAAATCTCCGTCTAAAACACAAAAAGAACGTATCTTGCAAACTGCTCTGCTGGGTGTTCGCTCAGCTAAGGGAGTTGAATCCGCCTTCAGAATCAGAGAGTGAGAAGCACGGTTCTTCCAGGAGCTGTGTTTCGTTATACCCGGGTGAATGGGTGCAAACGCGATATTGAGAAATATCTGCTTCTAAAACCAAAACGGAGCTACCTAACAGAACGGACTTCAATGTGTGCATTCAACTTACGGAGTAAAACTGATGTGTGTTTGCAGGAGTTTCTAAACCCTTTCTGTGAAGAAGTGGAAAACGCATTTTCCCAGCCAAATGCAGGCATTCAAGAAATAGCTGGAAATCTCCGTCTAAAACACAAAAAGAACGTGTCTTGCAAACTGCTCTGCTGGGTGTTCGCTCAGCTAAGGGAGTTGAATCCGCCTTCAGAATCAGAGAGTGAGAAGCACGGTTCTTCCAGGAGCTGGGTTTCGTTATACCCGGGTGAATGGGTGCAAACGCGATATTGAGAAATATCTGCTTCTAAAACCAAAACGGAGCTACCTAACAGAACGGTCTTCAATGTGTGCATTCAACTTACGGAGTTAAACTGATGTGTGTTTGCAGGAGTTTCTCAACACTTTCTGTGAAGAAGTGGAAAACGCATTTTCCCAGCCAAATGCGGGCATTCAAGAAATAGCTGGAAATCTCCGTCTAAAACACAAAATGAACGTATCTTGCAAACTGCTCTGCTGGGTGTTCGCTCAGCTAAGGGAGTTGAATCCGCCTTCAGAATCAGAGAGTGAGAAGCACGGTTCTTCCAGGAGCTGTGTTTCGTTATACCCGGGTGAATGGGTGCAAACGCGATATTGAGAAATATCTGCTTCTAAAACCAAAACGGAGCTACCTAACAGAACGGTCTTCAATGTGTGCATTCAACTTACGGAGTTAAACTGATGTGTGTTTGCAGGAGTTTCTAAACCCTTTCTGTGAAGAAGTGGAAAACGCATTTTCCCAGCCAAATGCAGGCATTCAAGAAATAGCTGGAAATCTCCGTCTAAAACAACAAAATGAACGTGTCTTGCAAACTGCTCTGCTGGGTGTTCGCTCAGCTAAGGGAGTTGAATCCGCCTTCAGAATCAGAGAGTGAGAAGCACGGTTCTTCCAGGAGCTGTGTTTCGTTATACCCGGGTGAATGGGTGCAAACGCGATATTGAGAAATATCTGCTTCTAAAACCAAAACGGAGCTACCTAACAGAACGGTCTTCAATGTGTGCATTCAACTTACGGAGTTAAACTGATGTGTGTTTGCAGGAGTTTCTAAACCCTTTCTGTGAAGAAGTGGAAAACGCATTTTCCCAGCCAAATGCAGGCATGCAAGAAATAGCTGGAAATCTCCGTCTAAAACACAAAAAGAACGTATCTTGCAAACTGCTCTGCTGGGTGTTCGCTCAGCTAAGGGAGTTGAATCCGCCTTCAGAATCAGAGAGTGAGAAGCACGGTTCTTCCAGGAGCTGTGTTTCGTTATACCCGGGTGAATGGGTGCAAACGCGATATTGAGAAATATCTGCTTCTAAAACCAAAACGGAGCTACCTAACAGAACGGTCTTCAATGTGTGCATTCAACTTACGGAGTAAAACTGATGTGTGTTTGCAGGAGTTTCTAAACCCTTTCTGTGAAGAAGTGGAAAACGCATTTTCCCAGCAAAATGCAGGCATTCAAGAAATAGCTGGAAATCTCCGTCTAAAACACAAAAAGAACGTGTCTTGCAAACTGCTCTGCTGGGTGTTCGCTCAGCTAAGGGAGTTGAATCCGCCTTCAGAATCAGAGAGTGAGAAGCACGGTTCTTCCAGGAGCTGTGTTTCGTTATACCCGGGTGAATGGGTGCAAACGCGATATTGAGAAATATCTGCTTCTAAAACCAAAACGGAGCTACCTAACAGAACGGTCTTCAATGTGTGCATTCAACTTACGGAGTTAAACTGATGTGTGTTTGCAGGAGTTTCTCAACCCTTTCTGTGAAGAAGTGGAAAACGCATTTTCCCAGCCAAATGCGGGCATTCAAGAAATAGCTGGAAATCTCCGTCTAAAACACAAAATGAACGTATCTTGCAAACTGCTCTGCTGGGTGTTCGCTCAGCTAAGGGAGTTGAATCCGCCTTCAGAATCAGAGAGTGAGAAGCACGGTTCTTCCAGGAGCTGTGTTTCGTTATACCCGGGTGAATGGGTGCAAACGCGATATTGAGAAATATCTGCTTCTAAAACCAAAACGGAGCTACCTACCAGAACGGTCTTCAATGTGTGCATTCAACTTACGGAGTTAAACTGATGTGTGTTTGCAGGAGTTTCTAAACCCTTTCTGTGAAGAAGTGGAAAACGCATTTTCCCAGCCAAATGCAGGCATTCAAGAAATAGCTGGAAATCTCCGTCTAAAACAACAAAATGAACGTGTCTTGCAAACTGCTCTGCTGGGTGTTCGCTCAGCTAAGGGAGTTGAATCCGCCTTCAGAATCAGAGAGTGAGAAGCACGGTTCTTCCAGGAGCTGTGTTTCGTTATACCCGGGTGAATGGGTGCAAACGCGATATTGAGAAATATCTGCTTCTAAAACCAAAACGGAGCTACCTAACAGAACGGTCTTCAATGTGTGCATTCAACTTACGGAGTTAAACTGATGTGTGTTTGCAGGAGTTTCTAAACCCTTTCTGTGAAGAAGTGGAAAACGCATTTTCCCAGCCAAATGCAGGCATTCAAGAAATAGCTGGAAATCTCCGTCTAAAACACAAAAAGAACGTATCTTGCAAACTGCTCTGCTGGGTGTTCGCTCAGCTAAGGGAGTTGAATCCGCCTTCAGAATCAGAGAGTGAGAAGCACGGTTCTTCCAGGAGCTGTGTTTCGTTATACCCGGGTGAATGGGTGCAAACGCGATATTGAGAAATATCTGCTTCTAAAACCAAAACGGAGCTACCTAACAGAACGGTCTTCAATGTGTGCATTCAACTTACGGAGTTAAACTGATGTGTGTTTGCAGGAGTTTCTCAACCCTTTCTGTGAAGAAGTGGACAACGCATTTTCCCAGCCAAATGCGGGCATTCAAGAAATAGCTGGAAATCTCCGTCTAAAACACAAAATGAACGTATCTTGCAAACTGCTCTGCTGGGTGTTCGCTCAGCTAAGGGAGTTGAATCCGCCTTCAGAATCAGAGAGTGAGAAGCACGGTTCTTCCAGGAGCTGTGTTTCGTTATACCCGGGTGAATGGGTGCAAACGCGATATTGAGAAATATCTGCTTCTAAAACCAAAACGGAGCTACCTACCAGAACGGTCTTCAATGTGTGCATTCAACTTACGGAGTTAAACTGATGTGTGTTTGCAGGAGTTTCTAAACCCTTTCTGTGAAGAAGTGGAAAACGCATTTTCCCAGCCAAATGCAGGCATTCAAGAAATAGCTGGAAATCTCCGTCTAAAACAACAAAATGAACGTGTCTTGCAAACTGCTCTGCTGGGTGTTCGCTCAGCTAAGGGAGTTGAATCCGCCTTCAGAATCAGAGAGTGAGAAGCACGGTTCTTCCAGGAGCTGTGTTTCGTTATACCCGGGTGAATGGGTGCAAACGCGATATTGAGAAATATCTGCTTCTAAAACCAAAACGGAGCTACCTAACAGAACGGTCTTCAATGTGTGCATTCAACTTACGGAGTTAAACTGATGTGTGTTTGCAGGAGTTTCTAAACCCTTTCTGTGAAGAAGTGGAAAACGCATTTTCCCAGCCAAATGCAGGCATGCAAGAAATAGCTGGAAATCTCCGTCTAAAACACAAAATGAACGTGTCTTGCAAACTGCTCTGCTGGGTGTTCGCTCAGCTAAGGGAGTTGAATCCGCCTTCAGAATCAGAGAGTGAGAAGCACGGTTCTTCCAGGAGCTGTGTTTCGTTATACCCGGGTGAATGGGTGCAAACGCGATATTGAGAAATATCTGCTTCTAAAACCAAAACGGAGCTACCTAACAGAACGGTCTTCAATGTGTGCATTCAACTTACGGAGTTAAACTGATGTGTGTTTGCAGGAGTTTCTAAACCCTTTCTGTGAAGAAGTGGAAAACGCATTTTCCCAGCCAAATGCAGGCATGCAAGAAATAGCTGGAAATCTCCGTCTAAAACACAAAAAGAACGTATCTTGCAAACTGCTCTGCTGGGTGTTCGCTCAGCTAAGGGAGTTGAATCCGCCTTCAGAATCAGAGAGTGAGAAGCACGGTTCTTCCAGGAGCTGTGTTTCGTTATACCCGGGTGAATGGGTGCAAACGCGATATTGAGAAATATCTGCTTCTAAAACCAAAACGGAGCTACCTAACAGAACGGTCTTCAATGTGTGCATTCAACTTACGGAGTAAAACTGATGTGTGTTTGCAGGAGTTTCTAAACCCTTTCTGTGAAGAAGTGGAAAACGCATTTTCCCAGCAAAATGCAGGCATTCAAGAAATAGCTGGAAATCTCCGTCTAAAACACAAAAAGAACGTGTCTTGCAAACTGCTCTGCTGGGTGTTCGCTCAGCTAAGGGAGTTGAATCCGCCTTCAGAATCAGAGAGTGAGAAGCACGGTTCTTCCAGGAGCTGTGTTTCGTTATACCCGGGTGAATGGGTGCAAACGCGATATTGAGAAATATCTGCTTCTAAAACCAAAACGGAGCTACCTAACAGAACGGTCTTCAATGTGTGCATTCAACTTACGGAGTTAAACTGATGTGTGTTTGCAGGAGTTTCTCAACCCTTTCTGTGAAGAAGTGGAAAACGCATTTTCCCAGCCAAATGCGGGCATTCAAGAAATAGCTGGAAATCTCCGTCTAAAACACAAAATGAACGTATCTTGCAAACTGCTCTGCTGGGTGTTCGCTCAGCTAAGGGAGTTGAATCCGCCTTCAGAATCAGAGAGTGAGAAGCACGGTTCTTCCAGGAGCTGTGTTTCGTTATACCCGGGTGAATGGGTGCAAACGCGATATTGAGAAATATCTGCTTCTAAAACCAAAACGGAGCTACCTACCAGAACGGTCTTCAATGTGTGCATTCAACTTACGGAGTTAAACTGATGTGTGTTTGCAGGAGTTTCTAAACCCTTTCTGTGAAGAAGTGGAAAACGCATTTTCCCAGCCAAATGCAGGCATTCAAGAAATAGCTGGAAATCTCCGTCTAAAACAACAAAATGAACGTGTCTTGCAAACTGCTCTGCTGGGTGTTCGCTCAGCTAAGGGAGTTGAATCCGCCTTCAGAATCAGAGAGTGAGAAGCACGGTTCTTCCAGGAGCTGTGTTTCGTTATACCCGGGTGAATGGGTGCAAACGCGATATTGAGAAATATCTGCTTCTAAAACCAAAACGGAGCTACCTAACAGAACGGTCTTCAATGTGTGCATTCAACTTACGGAGTTAAACTGATGTGTGTTTGCAGGAGTTTCTAAACCCTTTCTGTGAAGAAGTGGAAAACGCATTTTCCCAGCCAAATGCAGGCATTCAAGAAATAGCTGGAAATCTCCGTCTAAAACACAAAAAGAACGTATCTTGCAAACTGCTCTGCTGGGTGTTCGCTCAGCTAAGGGAGTTGAATCCGCCTTCAGAATCAGAGAGTGAGAAGCACGGTTCTTCCAGGAGCTGTGTTTCGTTATACCCGGGTGAATGGGTGCAAACGCGATATTGAGAAATATCTGCTTCTAAAACCAAAACGGAGCTACCTAACAGAACGGACTTCAATGTGTGCATTCAACTTACGGAGTTAAACTGATGTGTGTTTGCAGGAGTTTCTAAACCCTTTCTGTGAAGAAGTGGAAAACGCATTTTCCCAGCAAAATGCAGGCATTCAAGAAATAGCTGGAAATCTCCGTCTAAAACACAAAAAGAACGTGTCTTGCAAACTGCTCTGCTGGGTGTTCGCTCAGCTAAGGGAGTTGAATCCGCCTTCAGAATCAGAGAGTGAGAAGCACGGTTCTTCCAGGAGCTGTGTTTCGTTATACCCGGGTGAATGGGTGCAAACGCGATATTGAGAAATATCTGCTTCTAAAACCAAAACGGAGCTACCTAACAGAACGGTCTTCAATGTGTGCATTCAACTTACGGAGTTAAACTGATGTGTGTTTGCAGGAGTTTCTCAACCCTTTCTGTGAAGAAGTGGAAAACGCATTTTCCCAGCCAAATGCGGGCATTCAAGAAATAGCTGGAAATCTCCGTCTAAAACACAAAATGAACGTATCTTGCAAACTGCTCTGCTGGGTGTTCGCTCAGCTAAGGGAGTTGAATCCGCCTTCAGAATCAGAGAGTGAGAAGCACGGTTCTTCCAGGAGCTGTGTTTCGTTATACCCGGGTGAATGGGTGCAAACGCGATATTGAGAAATATCTGCTTCTAAAACCAAAACGGAGCTACCTACCAGAACGGTCTTCAATGTGTGCATTCAACTTACGGAGTTAAACTGATGTGTGTTTGCAGGAGTTTCTAAACCCTTTCTGTGAAGAAGTGGAAAACGCATTTTCCCAGCCAAATGCAGGCATTCAAGAAATAGCTGGAAATCTCCGTCTAAAACAACAAAATGAACGTGTCTTGCAAACTGCTCTGCTGGGTGTTCGCTCAGCTAAGGGAGTTGAATCCGCCTTCAGAATCAGAGAGTGAGAAGCACGGTTCTTCCAGGAGCTGTGTTTCGTTATACCCGGGTGAATGGGTGCAAACGCGATATTGAGAAATATCTGCTTCTGAAACCAAAACGGAGCTACCTAACAGAACGGTCTTCAATGTGTGCATTCAACTTACGGAGTTAAACTGATGTGTGTTTGCAGGAGTTTCTAAACCCTTTCTGTGAAGAAGTGGAAAACGCATTTTCCCAGCCAAATGCAGGCATTCAAGAAATAGCTGGAAATCTCCGTCTAAAACACAAAAAGAACGTATCTTGCAAACTGCTCTGCTGGGTGTTCGCTCAGCTAAGGGAGTTGAATCCGCCTTCAGAATCAGAGAGTGAGAAGCACGGTTCTTCCAGGAGCTGTGTTTCGTTATACCCGGGTGAATGGGTGCAAACGCGATATTGAGAAATATCTGCTTCTAAAACCAAAACGGAGCTACCTAACAGAACGGACTTCAATGTGTGCATTCAACTTACGGAGTTAAACTGATGTGTGTTTGCAGGAGTTTCTAAACCCTTTCTGTGAAGAAGTGGAAAACGCATTTTCCCAGCAAAATGCAGGCATTCAAGAAATAGCTGGAAATCTCCGTCTAAAACACAAAAAGAACGTGTCTTGCAAACTGCTCTGCTGGGTGTTCGCTCAGCTAAGGGAGTTGAATCCGCCTTCAGAATCAGAGAGTGAGAAGCACGGTTCTTCCAGGAGCTGTGTTTCGTTATACCCGGGTGAATGGGTGCAAACGCGATATTGAGAAATATCTGCTTCTAAAACCAAAACGGAGCTACCTAACAGAACGGTCTTCAATGTGTGCATTCAACTTACGGAGTTAAACTGATGTGTGTTTGCAGGAGTTTCTCAACCCTTTCTGTGAAGAAGTGGAAAACGCATTTTCCCAGCCAAATGCGGGCATTCAAGAAATAGCTGGAAATCTCCGTCTAAAACACAAAATGAACGTATCTTGCAAACTGCTCTGCTGGGTGTTCGCTCAGCTAAGGGAGTTGAATCCGCCTTCAGAATCAGAGAGTGAGAAGCACGGTTCTTCCAGGAGCTGTGTTTCGTTATACCCGGGTGAATGGGTGCAAACGCGATATTGAGAAATATCTGCTTCTAAAACCAAAACGGAGCTACCTACCAGAACGGTCTTCAATGTGTGCATTCAACTTACGGAGTTAAACTGATGTGTGTTTGCAGGAGTTTCTAAACCCTTTCTGTGAAGAAGTGGAAAACGCATTTTCCCAGCCAAATGCAGGCATTCAAGAAATAGCTGGAAATCTTCGTCTAAAACAACAAAATGAACGTGTCTTGCAAACTGCTCTGCTGGGTGTTCGCTCAGCTAAGGGAGTTGAATCCGCCTTCAGAATCAGAGAGTGAGAAGCACGGTTCTTCCAGGAGCTGTGTTTCGTTATACCCGGGTGAATGGGTGCAAACGCGATATTGAGAAATATCTGCTTCTGAAACCAAAACGGAGCTACCTAACAGAACGGTCTTCAATGTGTGCATTCAACTTACGGAGTTAAACTGATGTGTGTTTGCAGGAGTTTCTAAACCCTTTCTGTGAAGAAGTGGAAAACGCATTTTCCCAGCCAAATGCAGGCATGCAAGAAATAGCTGGAAATCTCCGTCTAAAACACAAAAAGAACGTATCTTGCAAACTGCTCTGCTGGGTGTTCGCTCAGCTAAGGGAGTTGAATCCGCCTTCAGAATCAGAGAGTGAGAAGCACGGTTCTTCCAGGAGCTGTGTTTCGTTATACCCGGGTGAATGGGTGCAAACGCGATATTGAGAAATATCTGCTTCTAAAACCAAAACGGAGCTACCTAACAGAACGGTCTTCAATGTGTGCATTCAACTTACGGAGTAAAACTGATGTGTGTTTGCAGGAGTTTCTAAACCCTTTCTGTGAAGAAGTGGAAAACGCATTTTCCCAGCAAAATGCAGGCATTCAAGAAATAGCTGGAAATCTCCGTCTAAAACACAAAAAGAACGTATCTTGCAAACTGCTCTGCTGGGTGTTCGCTCAGCTAAGGGAGTTGAATCCGCCTCCAGAATCAGAGAGTGAGAAGCACGGTTCTTCCAGGAGCTGTGTTTCGTTATACCCGGGTGAATGGGTGCAAACGCGATATTGAGAAATATCTGCTTCTAAAACCAAAACGGAGCTACCTAACAGAACGGTCTTCAATGTGTGCATTCAACTTACGGAGTTAAACTGATGTGTGTTTGCAGGAGTTTCTAAACCCTTTCTGTGAAGAAGTGGAAAACGCATTTTCCCAGCCAAATGCGGGCATTCAAGAAATAGCTGGAAATCTCCGTCTAAAACACAAAATGAACGTATCTTGCAAACTGCTCTGCTGGGTGTTCGCTCAGCTAAGGGAGTTGAATCCGCCTTCAGAATCAGAGAGTGAGAAGCACGGTTCTTCCAGGAGCTGTGTTTCGTTATACCCGGGTGAATGGGTGCAAACGCGATATTGAGAAATATCTGCTTCTAAAACCAAAACGGAGCTACCTACCAGAACGGTCTTCAATGTGTGCATTCAACGTACGGAGTTAAACTGATGTGTGTTTGCAGGAGTTTCTAAACCCTTTCTGTGAAGAAGTGGAAAACGCATTTTCCCAGCCAAATGCAGGCATTCAAGAAATAGTTGGAAATCTCCGTCTAAAACAACAAAATGAACGTGTCTTGCAAACTGCTCTGCTGGGTGTTCGCTCAGCTAAGGGAGTTGAATCCGCCTTCAGAATCAGAGAGTGAGAAGCACGGTTCTTCCAGGAGCTGTGTTTCGTTATACCCGGGTGAATGGGTGCAAACGCGATATTGAGAAATATCTGCTTCTAAAACCAAAACGGAGCTACCTAACAGAACGGTCTTCAATGTGTGCATTCAACTTACGGAGTTAAACTGATGTGTGTTTGCAGGAGTTTCTAAACCCTTTCTGTGAAGAAGTGGAAAACGCATTTTCCCAGCCAAATGCAGGCATTCAAGAAATAGCTGGAAATCTCCGTCTAAAACACAAAAAGAACGTATCTTGCAAACTGCTCTGCTGGGTGTTCGCTCAGCTAAGGGAGTTGAATCCGCCTTCAGAATCAGAGAGTGAGAAGCACGGTTCTTCCAGGAGCTGTGTTTCGTTATACCCGGGTGAATGGGTGCAAACGCGATATTGAGAAATATCTGCTTCTAAAACCAAAACGGAGCTACCTAACAGAACGGTCTTCAATGTGTGCATTCAACTTACGGAGTAAAACTGATGTGTGTTTGCAGGAGTTTCTAAACCCTTTCTGTGAAGAAGTGGAAAACGCATTTTCCCAGCAAAATGCAGGCATTCAAGAAATAGCTGGAAATCTCCGTCTAAAACACAAAAAGAACGTGTCTTGCAAACTGCTCTGCTGGGTGTTCGCTCAGCTAAGGGAGTTGAATCCGCCTTCAGAATCAGAGAGTGAGAAGCACGGTTCTTCCAGGAGCTGTGTTTCGTTATACCCCGGTGAATGGGTGCAAACGCGATATTGAGAAATATCTGCTTCTAAAACCAAAACGGAGCTACCTAACAGAACGGTCTTCAATGTGTGCATTCAACTTACGGAGTAAAACTGATGTGTGTTTGCAGGAGTTTCTAAACCCTTTCTGTGAAGAAGTGGAAAACGCATTTTCCCAGCCAAATGCAGGCATTCAAGAAATAGCTGGAAATCTCCGTCTAAAACACAAAAAGAACGTGTCTTGCAAACTGCTCTGCTGGGTGTTCGCTCAGCTAAGGGAGTTGAATCCGCCTTCAGAATCAGAGAGTGAGAAGCACGGTTCTTCCAGGAGCTGTGTTTCGTTATACCCGGGTGAATGGGTGCAAACGCGATATTGAGAAATATCTGCTTCTAAAACCAAAACGGAGCTACCTAACAGAACGGTCTTCAATGTGTGCATTCAACTTACGGAGTTAAACTGATGTGTGTTTGCAGGAGTTTCTCAACCCTTTCTGTGAAGAAGTGGAAAACGCATTTTCCCAGCCAAATGCGGGCATTCAAGAAATAACTGGAAATCTCCGTCTAAAACACAAAATGAACGTATCTTGCAAACTGCTCTGCTGGGTGTTCGCTCAGCTAAGGGAGTTGAATCCGCCTTCAGAATCAGAGAGTGAGAAGCACGGTTCTTCCAGGAGCTGTGTTTCGTTATACCCGGGTTAATGGGTGCAAACGCGATATTGAGAAATATCTGCTTCTAAAACCAAAACGGAGCTACCTACCAGAACGGTCTTCAATGTGTGCATTCAACTTACGGAGTTAAACTGATGTGTGTTTGCAGGAGTTTCTAAACCCTTTCTGTGAAGAAGTGGAAAACGCATTTTCCCAGCCAAATGCAGGCATTCAAGAAATAGCTGGAAATCTCCGTCTAAAACAACAAAATGAACGTGTCTTGCAAACTGCTCTGCTGGGTGTTCGCTCAGCTAAGGGAGTTGAATCCGCCTTCAGAATCAGAGAGTGAGAAGCACGGTTCTTCCAGGAGCTGTGTTTCGTTATACCCGGGTGAATGGGTGCAAACGCGATATTGAGAAATATCTGCTTCTAAAACCAAAACGGAGCTACCTAACAGAACGGTCTTCAATGTGTGCATTCAACTTACGGAGTTAAACTGATGTGTGTTTGCAGGAGTTTCTAAACCCTTTCTGTGAAGAAGTGGAAAACGCATTTTCCCAGCCAAATGCAGGCATTCAAGAAATAGCTGGAAATCTCCGTCTAAAACACAAAAAGAACGTATCTTGCAAACTGCTCTGCTGGGTGTTCGCTCAGCTAAGGGAGTTGAATCCGCCTTCAGAATCAGAGAGTGAGAAGCACGGTTCTTCCAGGAGCTGTGTTTCGTTATACCCGGGTGAATGGGTGCAAACGCGATATTGAGAAATATCTGCTTCTAAAACCAAAACGGAGCTACCTAACAGAACGGTCTTCAATGTGTGCATTCAACTTACGGAGTTAAACTGATGTGTGTTTGCAGGAGTTTCTAAACCCTTTCTGTGAAGAAGTGGAAAACGCATTTTCCCAGCCAAATGCAGGCATTCAAGAAATAGCTGGAAATCTCCGTCTAAAACACAAAAAGAACGTATCTTGCAAACTGCTCTGCTGGGTGTTCGCTCAGCTAAGGGAGTTGAATCCGCCTTCAGAATCAGAGAGTGAGAAGCACGGTTCTTCCAGGAGCTGTGTTTCGTTATACCCGGGTGAATGGGTGCAAACGCGATATTGAGAAATATCTGCTTCTAAAACCAAAACGGAGCTACCTAACAGAACGGTCTTCAATGTGTGCATTCAACTTACGGAGTAAAACTGATGTGTGTTTGCAGGAGTTTCTAAACCCTTTCTGTGAAGAAGTGGAAAACGCATTTTCCCAGCAAAATGCAGGCATTCAAGAAATAGCTGGAAATCTCCGTCTAAAACACAAAAAGAACGTGTCTTGCAAACTGCTCTGCTGGGTGTTCGCTCAGCTAAGGGAGTTGAATCCGCCTTCAGAATCAGAGAGTGAGAAGCACGGTTCTTCCAGGAGCTGTGTTTCGTTATACCCGGGTGAATGGGTGCAAACGCGATATTGAGAAATATCTGCTTCTAAAACCAAAACGGAGCTACCTAACAGAACGGTCTTCAATGTGTGCATTCAACTTACGGAGTTAAACTGATGTGTGTTTGCAGGAGTTTCTCAACCCTTTCTGTGAAGAAGTGGAAAACGCATTTTCCCAGCCAAATGCGGGCATTCAAGAAATAGCTGGAAATCTCCGTCTAAAACACAAAATGAACGTATCTTGCAAACTGCTCTGCTGGGTGTTCGCTCAGCTAAGGGAGTTGAATCCGCCTTCAGAATCAGAGAGAGAGAAGCACGGTTCTTCCAGGAGCTGTGTTTCGTTATACCCGGGTGAATGGGTGCAAACGCGATATTGAGAAATATCTGCTTCTAAAACCAAAACGGAGCTACCTAACAGAACGGTCTTCAATGTGTGCATTCAACTTACGGAGTTAAACTGATGTGTGTTTGCAGGAGTTTCTAAACCCTTTCTGTGAAGAAGTGGAAAACGCATTTTCCCAGCCAAATGCAGGCATGCAAGAAATAGCTGGAAATCTCCGTCTAAAACACAAAAAGAACGTATCTTGCAAACTGCTCTGCTGGGTGTTCGCTCAGCTAAGGGAGTTGAATCCGCCTTCAGAATCAGAGAGTGAGAAGCACGGTTCTTCCAGGAGCTGTGTTTCGTTATACCCGGGTGAATGGGTGCAAACGCGATATTGAGAAATATCTGCTTCTAAAACCAAAACGGAGCTACCTAACAGAACGGTCTTCAATGTGTGCATTCAACTTACGGAGTAAAACTGATGTGTGTTTGCAGGAGTTTCTAAACCCTTTCTGTGAAGAAGTGGAAAACGCATTTTCCCAGCAAAATGCAGGCATTCAAGAAATAGCTGGAAATCTCCGTCTAAAACACAAAAAGAACGTGTCTTGCAAACTGCTCTGCTGGGTGTTCGCTCAGCTAAGGGAGTTGAATCCGCCTTCAGAATCAGAGAGTGAGAAGCACGGTTCTTCCAGGAGCTGTGTTTCGTTATACCCGGGTGAATGGGTGCAAACGCGATATTGAGAAATATCTGCTTCTAAAACCAAAACGGAGCTACCTAACAGAACGGTCTTCAATGTGTGCATTCAACTTACGGAGTTAAACTGATGTGTGTTTGCAGGAGTTTCTCAACCCTTTCTGTGAAGAAGTGGAAAACGCATTTTCCCAGCCAAATGCGGGCATTCAAGAAATAGCTGGAAATCTCCGTCTAAAACACAAAATGAACGTATCTTGCAAACTGCTCTGCTGGGTGTTCGCTCAGCTAAGGGAGTTGAATCCGCCTTCAGAATCAGAGAGTGAGAAGCACGGTTCTTCCAGGAGCTGTGTTTCGTTATACCCGGGTGAATGGGTGCAAACGCGATATTGAGAAATATCTGCTTCTAAAACCAAAACGGAGCTACCTAACAGAACGGTCTTCAATGTGTGCATTCAACTTACGGAGTTAAACTGATGTGTGTTTGCAGGAGTTTCTAAACCCTTTCTGTGAAGAAGTGGAAAACGCATTTTCCCAGCCAAATGCAGGCATTCAAGAAATAGCTGGAAATCTCCGTCTAAAACACAAAAAGAACGTATCTTGCAAACTGCTCTGCTGGGTGTTCGCTCAGCTAAGGGAGTTGAATCCGCCTTCAGAATCAGAGAGTGAGAAGCACGGTTCCTTCTGGAGCTGTGTTTCGTTATACCAGGGTAAATGGGTGCAAACGCGATATTGAGAAATATCTGCTTCTAAAACCAAAACGGAGTTACCTACCAGAACGGTCTTCAATGTGTGCATTCAACTTACGGAGTTAAACTGATGTGTGTTTGCAGGAGTTTCTAAACCCTTTCTGTGAAGAAGTGGAAAACGCATTTTCCCAGCCAAATGCAGGCATTCAAGAAATAGCTGGAAATCTCCGTCTAAAACAACAAAAGAACGTGTCTTGCAAACTGCTCTGCTGGGTGTTCGCTCAGCTAAGGGAGTTGAATCCGCCTTCAGAATCAGAGAGTGAGAAGCACGGTTCTTCCAGGAGCTGTGTTTCGTTATACCCGGGTGAATGGGTGCAAACGCGATATTGAGAAATATCTGCTTCTAAAACCAAAACGGAGCTACCTAACAGAACGGTCTTCAATGTGTGCATTCACCTTACGGAGTTAAACTGATGTGTGTTTGCAGGAGTTTCTAAACCCTTTCTGTGAAGAAGTGGAAAACGCATTTTCCCAGCCAAATGCAGGCATTCAAGAAATAGCTGGAAATCTCCGTCTAAAACAGAAAAAGAACGTATCTCGCAAACTGCTCTGCTGGATGTTCGCTCAGCTAAGGGAGTTGAATCCGCCTTCAGAATCAGAGAGTGAGAAGCACGGTTCTTCCAGGAGCTGTGTTTCGTTATACCCGGGTGAATGGGTGCAAACGCGATATTGAGAATTATCTGCTTCTAAAACGAAAACGGAGCTACCTAACAGAACGGTCTTCAATGTGTGCATTCAACTTACGGAGTTAAACTGATGTGTGTTTGCAGGAGTTTCTAAACCCTTTCTGTGAAGAAGTGGAAAACGCATTTTCCCAGCCAAATGCAGGCATTCAAGAAATAGCTGGAAATATCCGTCTAAAACACAAAAAGAACGTGTCTTGCAAACTGCTCTGCTGGGTGTTCGCTCAGCTAAGGGAGTTGAATCCGCCTTCAGAATCAGAGAGTGAGAAGCACGGTTCTTCCAGGAGCTGTGTTTCGTTATACCCGGGTGAATGGGTGCAAACGCGATATTGAGAAATATCTGCTTCTAAAACCAAAACGGAGCTACCTAACAGAACGGTCTTCAATGTGTGCATTCAACTTACGGAGTTAAACTGATGTGTGTTTGCAGGAGTTTCTAAACCCTTTCTGTGAAGAAGTGGAAAACGCATTTTCCCAGCCAAATGCAGGCATTCAAGAAATAGCTGGAAATCTCCGTCTAAAACACAAAAAGAACGTATCTTGCAAACTGCTCTGCTGGGTGTTCGCTCAGCTAAGGGAGTTGAATCCGCCTTCAGAATCAGAGAGTGAGAAGCACGGTTCTTCCAGGAGCTGTGTTTCGTTATACCCGGGTGAATTGGTGCAAACGCGATATTGAGAAATATCTGCTTCTAAAACCAAAACGGAGCTACCTAACAGAACGGTCTTCAATGTGTGCATTCAACTTACGGAGTTAAACTGATGTGTGTTTGCAGGAGTTTCTAAACCCTTTCTGTGAAGAAGTGGAAAACGCATTTTCCCAGCCAAATGCAGGCATTCAAGAAATAGCTGGAAATCTCCGTCTAAAACACAAAAAGAACGTATCTTGCAAACTGCTCTGCTGGGTGTTCGCTCAGCTAAGGGAGTTGAATCCGCCTTCAGAATCAGAGAGTGAGAAGCACGGTTCCTTCTGGAGCTGTGTTTCGTTATACCAGGGTAAATGGGTGCAAACGCGATATTGAGAAATATCTGCTTCTAAAACCAAAACGGAGCTACCTACCAGAACGGTCTTCAATGTGTGCATTCAACTTACGGAGTTAAACTGATGTGTGTTTGCAGGAGTTTCTAAACCCTTTCTGTGAAGAAGTGGAAAACGCATTTTCCCAGCCAAATGCAGGCATTCAAGAAATAGCTGGAAATCTCCGTCTAAAACACAAAAAGAACGTATCTTGCAAACTGCTCTGCTGGGTGTTCGCTCAGCTAAGGGAGTTGAATCCGCCTTCAGAATCAGAGAGTGAGAAGCACGGTTCTTCCAGGAGCTGTGTTTCGTTATACCCGGGTGAATGGGTGCAAACGCGATATTGAGAAATATCTGCTTCTAAAACCAAAACGGAGCTACCTAACAGAACGGTCTTCAATGTGTGCATTCAACTTACGGAGTTAAACTGATGTGTGTTTGCAGGAGTTTCTAAACCCTTTCTGTGAAGAAGTGGAAAACGCATTTTCCCAGCCAAATGCAGGCATTCAAGAAATAGCTGGAAATCTCCGTCTAAAACACAAAAAGAACGTATCTTGCAAACTGCTCTGCTGGGTGTTCGCTCAGCTAAGGGAGTTGAATCCGCCTTCAGAATCAGAGAGTGAGAAGCACGGTTCTTCCAGGAGCTGTGTTTCGTTATACCCGGGTGAATGGGTGCAAACGCGATATTGAGAAATATCTGCTTCTAAAACCAAAACGGAGCTACCTAACAGAACGGTCTTCAATGTGTGCATTCAACTTACGGAGTTAAACTGATGTGTGTTTGCAGGAGTTTCTAAACCCTTTCTGTGAAGAAGTGGAAAACGCATTTTCCCAGCCAAATGCAGGCATTCAAGAAATAGCTGGAAATCTCCGTCTAAAACACAAAAAGAACGTATCTTGCAAACTGCTCTGCTGGGTGTTCGCTCAGCTAAGGGAGTTGAATCCGCCTTCAGAATCAGAGAGTGAGAAGCACGGTTCTTCCAGGAGCTGTGTTTCGTTATACCCGGGTGAATGGGTGCAAACGCGATATTGAGAAATATCTGCTTCTAAAACCAAAACGGAGCTACCTAACAGAACGGTCTTCAATGTGTGCATTCAACTTACGGAGTTAAACTGATGTGTGTTTGCAGGAGTTTCTAAACCCGTTCTGTGAAGAAGTGGAAAACGCATTTTCCCAGCCAAATGCAGGCATTCAAGAAATAGCTGGAAATCTCCGTCTAAAACAACAAAAGAACGTGTATTGCAAACTGCTCTGCTGGGTGTTCGCTCAGCTAAAAGAGTTGAATCCGCCTTCAGAATCAGAGAGTGAGAATCACGGTTCTTCCAGGAGCTGTGTTTCGTTATACCCGGGTGAATAAGTGCAAACGCGATATTGAGAAATATCTGCTGCTAAAACCAAAACGGAGCTACCTAACAGAACGGTCTTCAATGTGTGCATTCAACTTACGGAGGTAAACTGATGTGTGTTTGCAGGAGTTTCTAAACCCTTTCTGTGAAGAAGAGGAAAACGCATTTTCCCAGCCAAATGCAGGCATTCAAGAAATAGCTGGAAATCTCCGTCTAAAACACAAAAAGAACGTATCTTGCAAACTGCTCTGCTGGGTGTTCGCTCAGCTAAGGGAGTTGAATCCGCCTTCAGAATCAGAGAGTGAGAAGCACGGTTCTTCCAGGAGCTGTGTTTCGTTATACCCGGGTGAATGGGTGCAAACGCGATATTGAGAAATATCTGCTTCTAAAACCAAAACGGAGCTACCTAACAGAACGGTCTTCAATGTGTGCATTCAACTTACGGAGTTAAACTGATGTGTGTTTGCAGGAGTTTCTAAACTTTTTCTGTGAAGAAGTGGAAAACGCATTTTCCCAGCCAAATGCAGGCATTCAAGAAATAGCTGGAAATCTCCGTCTAAAACACAAAAAGAACGTATCTTGCAAACTGCTCTGCTGGGTGTTCGCTCAGCTAAGGGAGTTGAATCCGCCTTCAGAATCAGAGAGTGAGAAGCACGGTTCTTCCAGGAGCTGTGTTTCGTTATACCCGGGTGAATGGGTGCAAACGCGATATTGAGAAATATCTGCTTCTAAAACCAAAACGGAGCTACCTAACAGAACGGTCTTTAATGTGTGCATTCAACTTACGGAGTTAAACTGATGTGTGTTTGCAGGAGTTTCTAAACCCTTTCTGTGAAGAAGTGGAAAACGCATTTTCCCAGCCAAATTCAGGCATTCAAGAAATAGCTGGAAATCTCCGTCTAAAACACGAAAAGAACGTATCTTGCAAACTGCTCTGCTGGGTGTTCGCTCAGCTAAGGGAGTTGAATCCGCCTTCAGAATCAGAGAGTGAGAAGCACGGTTTTTCCAGGAGCTGTGTTTCGTTATACCCGGGTGAATGGGTGCAAACGCGATATTGAGAAATATCTGCTTCTAAAACCAAAACGGAGCTACCTAACAGAACGGTCTTCAATGTGTGCATTCAACTTACGGAGTTAAACTGATGTGTGTTTGCAGGAGTTTCTAAACCCTTTCTGTGAAGAAGTGGAAAACGCATTTTCCCAGCCAAATGCAGGCATTCAAGAAATAGCTGGAAATCTCCGTCTAAAACACAAAAAGAACGTATCTTGCAAACTGCTCTGCTGGGTGTTCGCTCAGCTAAGGGAGTTGAATCCGCCTTCAGAATCAGAGAGTGAGAAGCACGGTTCTTCCAGGAGCTGTGTTTCGTTATACCCGGGTGAATGGGTGCAAACGCGATATTGAGAAATATCTGCTTCTAAAACCAAAACGGAGCTACCTAACAGAACGGTCTTCAATGTGTGCATTCAACTTACGGAGTTAAACTGATGTGTGTTTGCAGGAGGTTCTAAACCCTTTCTGTGAAGCAGTGGAAAACGCATTTTCCCAGCCAAATGCAGGCATTCAAGAAATAGCTGGAAATCTCCGTCTAAAACACAAAAAGAACGTGTCTTGCAAACTGCTCTGCTGGGTGTTCGCTCAGCTAAGGGAGTTGAATCCGCCTTCAGAATCAGAGAGTGAGAAGCACGGTTCTTCCAGGAGCTGTGTTTCGTTATAACCGGGTGAATGGGTGCAAACGCGATATTGAGAAATATCTGCTTATAAACCGAAACGGAGCTACCTAACAGAACGGTCTTCAATGTGTGCATTCAACTTACGGAGTTAAACTGATGTGTGTTTGCAGGAGTTTCTAAACCCTTTCTGTGAAGAAGTGGAAAACGCATTTTCCCAGCCAAATGCAGGCATTCAAGAAATAGCTGGAAATCTCCGTCTAAAACACAAAAAGAACGTATCTTGCAAACTGCTCTGCTGGGTGTTCGCTCAGCTAAGGGAGTTGAATCCGCCTTCAGAATCAGAGAGTGAGAAGCACGGTTCTTCCAGGAGCTGTGTTTCGTTATACCCGGGTGAATGGGTGCAAACGCGATATTGAGAAATATCTGCTTCTAAAACCAAAACGGAGCTACCTAACAGAACGGTCTTCAATGTGTGCATTCAACTTACGGAGTTAAACTGATGTGTGTTTGCAGGAGTTTCTAAACCCTTTCTGTGAAGAAGTGGAAAACGCATTTTCCCAGCCAAATGCAGGCATTCAAGAAATAGCTGGAAATCTCCGTCTAAAACACAAAAATAACGTATCTTGCAAACTGCTCTGCTGGGTGTTCGCTCAGCTAAGGGAGTTGAATCCGCCTTCAGAATCAGAGAGTGAGAAGCACGGTTCTTCCAGGAGCTGTGTTTCGTTATACCCGGGTGAATGGGTGCAAACGCGATATTGAGAAATATCTGCTTCTAAAACCAAAACGGAGCTACCTAACAGAACGGTCTTCAATGTGTGCATTCAACTTACGGAGTTAAACTGATGTGTGTTTGCAGGAGTTTCTAAACCCTTTCTGTGAAGAAGTGGAAAACGCATTTTCCCAGCCAAATGCAGGCATTCAAGAAATAGCTGGAAATCTCCGTCTAAAACACAAAAAGAACGTATCTTGCCAACTGCTCTGCTGGGTGTTCGCTCAGCTAAGGGAGTTCAATCCACCTTCAGAATCAGAGAGTGAGAAGCACGGTTCTTCCAGGAGCTGTGTTTCGTTATACCCGGGTGAATGGGTGCAAACGCGATATTGAGAAATATCTGCTTCTAAAACCAAAACGGAGCTACCTAACAGAACGGTCTTCAATGTGTGCATTCAACTTACGGAGTTAAACTGATGTGTGTTTGCAGGAGTTTCTAAACCCTTTCTGTGAAGAAGTGGAAAACGCATTTTCCCAGCCAAATGCAGGCATTCAAGAAATAGCTGGAAATCTCCGTCTAAAACACAAAAAGAACGTATCTTGCAAACTGCTCTGCTGGGTGTTCGCTCAGCTAAGGGAGTTGAATCCGCCTTCAGAATCAGAGAGTGAGAAGCACGGTTCTTCCAGGAGCTGTGTTTCGTTATACCCGGGTGAATGGGTGCAAACGCGATATTGAGAAATATCTGCTTCTAAAACCAAAACGGAGCTACCTAACAGAACGGTCTTCAATGTGTGCATTCAACTTACGGAGTTAAACTGATGTGTGTTTGCAGGAGTTTCTAAACCCTTTCTGTGAAGAAGTGGAAAACCCATTTTCCCAGCCAAATGCAGGCATTCAAGAAATAGCTGGAAATCTCCGTCTAAAACACAAAAAGAACGTATCTTGCAAACTGCTCTGCTGGGTGTTCGCTCAGCTAAGGGAGTTGAATCCGCCTTCAGAATCAGAGAGTGAGAAGCACGGTTCTTCCAGGAGCTGTGTTTCGTTATACCCGGGTGAATGGGTGCAAACGCGATATTGAGAAATATCTGCTTCTAAAACCAAAACGGAGCTACCTAACAGAACGGTCTTCAATGTGTGCATTCAACTTACGGAGTTAAACTGATGTGTGTTTGCAGGAGTTTCTAAACCCTTTCTGTGAAGAAGTGGAAAACGCATTTTCCCAGCCAAATGCAGGCATTCAAGAAATAGCTGGAAATCTCCGTCTAAAACACAAAAAGAACGTATCTTGCAAACTGCTCTGCTGGGTGTTCGCTCAGCTAAGGGAGTTGAATCCGCCTTCAGAATCAGAGAGTGAGAAGCACGGTTCTTCCAGGAGCTGTGTTTCGTTATACCCGGGTGAATGGGTGCAAACGCGATATTGAGAAATATCTGCTTCTAAAACCAAAACGGAGCTACCTAACAGAACGGTCTTCAATGTGTGCATTCAACTTACGGAGTTAAACAGATGTGTGTTTGCAGGAGTTTCTAAACCCTTTCTGTGAAGAAGTGGAAAACGCATTTTCCCAGCCAAATGCAGGCATTCAAGAAATAGCTGGAAATCTCCGTCTAAAACACAAAAAGAACGTATCTTGCAAACTGCTCTGCTGGGTGTTCGCTCAGCTAAGGGAGTTGAATACGCCTTCAGAATCAGAGAGTGAGAAGCACGGTTCCTTCTGGAGCTGTGTTTCGTTATACCAGGGTGAATGGGTGCAAACGCGATATTGAGAAATATCTGCTTCTAAAACCAAAACGGAGCTACCTACCAGAACGGTCTTCAATGTGTCCATTCAAAAAACGGAGGTAAACTGATGTGTGTTTGCAGGAGTTTCTAAACCCTTTCTGTGAAGAAGTGGAAAACGCATTTTCCCAGCCAAATGCAGGCATTCAAGAAATAGCTGGAAATCTCCGTGTAAAACAACAAAAGAACGTGTCTTGCAAACTGCTCTGCTGGGTGTTCGCACAGCTAAGGGAGTTGAATCCGCCTTCAGAATCAGAGAGTGAGAAGCACGGTTCTTCCAGGAGCTGTGTTTCGTTATACCCGGGTGAATGGGTGCAAACGCGATATTGAGAAATATCTGCTTCTAAAACCAAAACGGAGCTACCTAACAGAACGGTCTTCAATGTGTGCATTCAACTTACGGAGTTAAACTGATGTGTGTTTGCAGGAGTTTCTAAACCCTTTCTGTGAAGAAGTGGAAAACGCATTTTCCCAGCCAAATGCAGGCATTCAAGAAATAGCTGGAAATCTCCGTCTAAAACACAAAAAGAACGTATCTTGCAAACTGCTCTGCTGGGTGTTCGCTCAGCTAAGGGAGTTGAATCCGCCTTCAGAATCAGAGAGTGAGAAGCACGGTTCTTCCAGGAGCTGTGTTTCGTTATACCCGGGTGAATGGGTACAAACGCGATATTGAGAAATATCTGCTTCTAAAACCAAAACGGAGCTACCTAACAGAACGGCCTTCAATGTGTGCATTCAACTTACGGAGTTAAACTGATGTGTGTTTGCAGGAGTTTCTAAACCCTTTCTGTGAAGAAGTGGAAAACGCATTTTCCCAGCCAAATGCAGGCATTCAAGAAATAGCTGGAAATCTCCGTCTAAAACACAAAAAGAACGTATCTTGCAAACTGCTCTGCTGGGTGTTCGCTCAGCTAAGGGAGTTGAATCCGCCTTCAGAATCAGAGAGTGAGAAGCACGGTTCCTTCTGGAGCTGTGTTTCGTTATACCCGGGTGAATGGGTGCAAACGCGATATTGAGAAATATCTGCTTCTAAAACCAAAACGGAGCTACCTACCAGAACGGTCTTCAATGTGTGCATTCAACTGACGGAGTTAAACTGATGTGTGTTTGCAGGAGTTTCTAAACCCTTTCTGTGAAGAAATGGAAAACGCATTTTCCCAGCCAAATGCAGGCATTCAAGAAATAGCTGGAAATCTCCGTCTAAAACAACAAAAGAACGTGTATTGCAAACTGCTCTGCTGGGTGTTCGCTCAGCTAAGGGAGTTGAATCCGCCTTCAGAATCAGAGAGTGAGAAGCACGGTTCTTCCAGGAGCTGTGTTTCGTTATACCCGGGTGAATGGGTGCAAACGCGATATTGAGAAATATCTGCTTCTAAAACCAAAACGGAGCTACCTAACAGAACGGTCTTCAATGTGTGCATTCAACTTACGGAGGTAAACTGATGTGTGTTTGCAGGAGTTTCTAAACCCTTTCTGTGAAGAAGAGGAAAACGAATATTCCCAGCCAAATGCAGGCATTCAAGAAATAGCTGGAAATCTCCGTCTAAAACACAAAAAGAACGTATCTTGCAAACTGCTCTGCTGGGTGTTCGCTCAGCTAAGGGAGTTGAATCCGCCTTCAGAATCAGAGAGTGAGAAGCACGGTTCTTCCAGGAGCTGTGTTTCGTTATACCCGGGTGAATGGGTGCAAACGCGATATTGAGAAATATCTGCTTCTAAAACCAAAACGGAGCTACCTAACAGAACGGTCTTCAATGTGTGCATTCAACTTACGCAGTTAAACTGATGTGTGTTTGCAGGAGTTTCTAAACCCTTTCTGTGAAGAAGTGGAAAACGCATTTTCCCAGCCAAATGCAGGCATTCAAGAAATAGCTGGAAATCTCCGTCTAAAACACAAAAAGAACGTATCTTGCAAACTGCTCTGCTGGGTGTTCGCTCAGCTAAGGGAGTTGAATCCGCCTTCAGAATCAGAGAGTGAGAAGCACGGTTCTTCCAGGAGCTGTGTTTCGTTATACCCGAGTGAATGGGTGCAAACGCGATATTGAGAAATATCTGCTTCTAAAACCAAAACGGAGCTACCTAACAGAACGGTCTTCAATGTGTGCATTCAACTTAAGGAGTTAAACTGATGTGTGTTTGCAGGAGTTTCTAAACCCTTTCTGTGAAGAAGTGGAAAACGCATTTTCCCAGCCAAATGCAGGCATTCAAGAAATAGCTGGAAATCTCCGTCTAAAACACAAAAAGAACGTATCTTGCAAACTGCTCTGCTGGGTGTTCGCTCAGCTAAGGGAGTTGAATCCGCCTTCAGAATCAGAGAGTGAGAAGCACGGTTCTTCCAGGAGCTGTGTTTCGTTATACCCGGGTGAATGGGTGCAAACGCGATATTGAGAAATATCTGCTTCTAAAACCAAAACGGAGCTACCTAACAGAACGGTCTTCAATGTGTGCATTCAACTTACGGAGTTAAACTGATGTGTGTTTGCAGGAGTTTCTAAACCCTTTCTGTGAAGAAGTGGAAAACGCATTTTCCCAGCCAAATGCAGGCATTCAAGAAATAGCTGGAAATCTCCGTCTAAAACACAAAAAGAACGTATCTTGCAAACTGCTCTGCTGGGTGTTCGCTCAGCTAAGGGAGTTGAATCCGCCTTCAGAATCAGAGAGTGAGAAGCACGGTTCTTCCAGGAGCTGTGTTTCGTTATACCCGGGTGAATGGGTACAAACGCGATATTGAGAAATATCTGCTTCTAAAACCAAAACGGAGCTACCTAACAGAACGGCCTTCAATGTGTGCATTCAACTTACGGAGTTAAACTGATGTGTGTTTGCAGGAGTTTCTAAACCCTTTCTGTGAAGAAGTGGAAAACGCATTTTCCCAGCCAAATGCAGGCATTCAAGAAATAGCTGGAAATCTCCGTCTAAAACACAAAAAGAACGTATCTTGCAAACTGCTCTGCTGGGTGTTCGCTCAGCTAAGGGAGTTGAATCCGCCTTCAGAATCAGAGAGTGAGAAGCACGGTTCCTTCTGGAGCTGTGTTTCGTTATACCCGGGTGAATGGGTGCAAACGCGATATTGAGAAATATCTGCTTCTAAAACCAAAACGGAGCTACCTACCAGAACGGTCTTCAATGTGTGCATTCAACTGACGGAGTTAAACTGATGTGTGTTTGCAGGAGTTTCTAAACCCTTTCTGTGAAGAAATGGAAAACGCATTTTCCCAGCCAAATGCAGGCATTCAAGAAATAGCTGGAAATCTCCGTCTAAAACAACAAAAGAACGTGTATTGCAAACTGCTCTGCTGGGTGTTCGCTCAGCTAAGGGAGTTGAATCCGCCTTCAGAATCAGAGAGTGAGAAGCACGGTTCTTCCAGGAGCTGTGTTTCGTTATACCCGGGTGAATGGGTGCAAACGCGATATTGAGAAATATCTGCTTCTAAAACCAAAACGGAGCTACCTAACAGAACGGTCTTCAATGTGTGCATTCAACTTACGGAGGTAAACTGATGTGTGTTTGCAGGAGTTTCTAAACCCTTTCTGTGAAGAAGAGGAAAACGAATTTTCCCAGCCAAATGCAGGCATTCAAGAAATAGCTGGAAATCTCCGTCTAAAACACAAAAAGAACGTATCTTGCAAACTGCTCTGCTGGGTGTTCGCTCAGCTAAGGGAGTTGAATCCGCCTTCAGAATCAGAGAGTGAGAAGCACGGTTCTTCCAGGAGCTGTGTTTCGTTATACCCGGGTGAATGGGTGCAAACGCGATATTGAGAAATATCTGCTTCTAAAACCAAAACGGAGCTACCTACCAGAACGGTCTTCAATGTGTGCATTCAACTTACGCAGTTAAACTGATGTGTGTTTGCAGGAGTTTCTAAACCCTTTCTGTGAAGAAGTGGAAAACGCATTTTCCCAGCCAAATGCAGGCATTCAAGAAATAGCTGGAAATCTCCGTCTAAAACACAAAAAGAACGTATCTTGCAAACTGCTCTGCTGGGTGTTCGCTCAGCTAAGGGAGTTGAATCCGCCTTCAGAATCAGAGAGTGAGAAGCACGGTTCTTCCAGGAGCTGTGTTTCGTTATACCCGGGTGAATGGGTGCAAACGCGATATTGAGAAATATCTGCTTCTAAAACCAAAACGGAGCTACCTAACAGAACGGTCTTCAATGTGTGCATTCAACTTAAGGAGTTAAACTGATGTGTGTTTGCAGGAGTTTCTAAACCCTTTCTGTGAAGAAGTGGAAAACGCATTTTCCCAGCCAAATGCAGGCATTCAAGAAATAGCTGGAAATCTCCGTCTAAAACACAAAAAGAACGTATCTTGCAAACTGCTCTGCTGGGTGTTCGCTCAGCTAAGGGAGTTGAATCCGCCTTCAGAATCAGAGAGTGAGAAGCACGGTTCTTCCAGGAGCTGTGTTTCGTTATACCCGGGTGAATGGGTGCAAACGCGATATTGAGAAATATCTGCTTCTAAAACCAAAACGGAGCTACCTAACAGAACGGTCTTCAATGTGTGCATTCAACTTACGGAGTTAAACTGATGTGTGTTTGCAGGAGTTTCTAAACCCTTTCTGTGAAGAAGTGGAAAACGCATTTTCCCAGCCAAATGCAGGCATTCAAGAAATAGCTGGAAATCTCCGTCTAAAACACAAAAAGAACGTATCTTGCAAACTGCTCTGCTGGGTGTTCGCTCAGCTAAGGGAGTTGAATCCGCCTTCAGAATCAGAGAGTGAGAAGCACGGTTCTTCCAGGAGCTGTGTTTCGTTATACCCGGGTGAATGGGTGCAAACGCGATATTGAGAAATATCTGCTTCTAAAACCAAAACGGAGCTACCTAACAGAACGGTCTTCAATGTGTGCATTCAACTTACGGAGTTAAACTGATGTGTGTTTGCAGGAGTTTCTAAACCCTTTCTGTGAAGAAGTGGAAAACGCATTTTCCCAGCCAAATGCAGGCATTCAAGAAATAGCTGGAAATCTCCGTCTAAAACACAAAAAGAACGTATCTTGCAAACTGCTCTGCTGGGTGTTCGCTCAGCTAAGGGAGTTGAATCCGCCTTCAGAATCAGAGAGTGAGAAGCACGGTTCTTCCAGGAGCTGTGTTTCGTTATACCCGGGTGAATGGGTGCAAACGCGATATTGAGAAATATCTGCTTCTAAAACCAAAACGGAGCTACCTAACAGAACGGTCTTCAATGTGTGCATTCAACTGACGTAGTTAAACTGATGTGTGTTTGCAGGAGTTTCTAAACCCTTTCGGTGAAGAAGTGGAAAACGCATTTTCCCAGCCAAATGCAGGCATTCAAGAAATAGCTGGAAATCTCCGTCTAAAACACAAAAAGAACGTATCTTGCAAACTGCTCTGCTGGGTGTTCGCTCAGCTAAGGGAGTTGAATCCGCCTTCAGAATCAGAGAGTGAGAAGCACGGTTCTTCCAGGAGCTGTGTTTCGTTATACCCGGGTGAATGGGTGCAAACGCGATATTGAGAAATATCTGCTTCTAAAACCAAAACGGAGCTACCTAACAGAACGGTCTTCAATGTGTGCATTCAACTTACGGAGTTAAACTGATGTGTGTTTGCAGGAGTTTCTAAACCCTTTCTGTGAAGAAGTGGAAAACGCATTTTCCCAGCCAAATGCAGGCATTCGAGAAATAGCTGGAAATCTCCGTCTAAAACACAAAAAGAACGTATCTTGCAAACTGCTCTGCTGGGTGTTCGCTCAGCTAAGGGAGTTGAATCCGCCTTCAGAATCAGAGAGTGAGAAGCACGGTTCTTCCAGGAGCTGTGTTTCGTTATACCCGGGTGAATGGGTGCAAACGCGATATTGAGAAATATCTGCTTCTAAAACCAAAACGGAGCTACCTAACAGAACGGTCTTCAATGTGTGCATTCAACTTACGGAGTTAAACTGATGTGTGTTTGCAGGAGTTTCTAAACCCTTTCTGTGAAGAAGTGGAAAACGCATTTTCCCAGCCAAATGCAGGCATTCAAGAAATAGCTGGAAATCTCCGTCTAAAACACAAAAATAACGTATCTTGCAAACTGCTCTGCTGGGTGTTCGCTCAGCTAAGGGAGTTGAATCCGCCTTCAGAATCAGAGAGTGAGAAGCACGGTTCTTCCAGGAGCTGTGTTTCGTTATACCCGGGTGAATGGGTGCAAACGCGATATTGAGAAATATCTGCTTCTAAAACCAAAACGGAGCTACCTAACAGAACGGTCTTCAATGTGTGCATTCAACTTACGGAGTTAAACTGATGTGTGTTTGCAGGAGTTTCTAAACCCTTTCTGTGAAGAAGTGGAAAACGCATTTTCCCAGCCAAATGCAGGCATTCAAGAAATAGCTGGAAATCTCCGTCTAAAACACAAAAAGAACGTATCTTGCAAACTGCTTTGCTGGGTGTTCGCTCAGCTAAGGGAGTTGAATCCGCCTTCAGAATCAGAGAGTGAGAAGCACGGTTCTTCCAGGAGCTGTGTTTCGTTATACCCGGGTGAATGGGTGCAAACGCGATATTGAGAAATATCTGCTTCTAAAACCAAAACGGAGCTACCTAACAGAACGGTCTTCAATGTGTGCATTCAACTGACGGAGTTAAACTGATGTGTGTTTGCAGGAGTTTCTAAACCCTTTCGGTGAAGAAGTGGAAAACGCATTTTCCCAGCCAAATGCAGGCATTCAAGAAATAGCTGGAAATCTCCGTCTAAAACACAAAAAGAACGTATCTTGCAAACTGCTCTGCTGGGTGTTCGCTCAGCTAAGGGAGTTGAATCCGCCTTCAGAATCAGAGAGTGAGAAGCACGGTTCTTCCAGGAGCTGTGTTTCGTTATACCCGGGTGAATGGGTGCAAACGCGATATTGAGAAATATCTGCTTCTAAAACCAAAACGGAGCTACCTAACAGAACGGTCTTCAATGTGTGCATTCAACTGACGGAGTTAAACTGATGTGTGTTTGCAGGAGTTTCTAAACCCTTTCGGTGAAGAAGTGGAAAACGCATTTTCCCAGCCAAATGCAGGCATTCAAGAAATAGCTGGAAATCTCCGTCTAAAACACAAAAAGAACGTATCTTGCAAACTGCTCTGCTGGGTGTTCGCTCAGCTAAGGGAGTTGAATCCGCCTTCAGAATCAGAGAGTGAGAAGCACGGTTCTTCCAGGAGCTGTGTTTCGTTATACCCGGGTGAATGGGTTCAAACGCGATATTGAGAAATATCTGCTTCTAAAACCAAAACGGAGCTACCTAACAGAACGGTCTTCAATGTGTGCATTCAACTTACGGAGTTAAACTGATGTGTGTTTGCAGGAGTTTCTAAACCCTTTCTGTGAAGAAGTGGAAAACGCATTTTCCCAGCCAAATGCAGGCATTCAAGAAATAGCTGGAAATCTCCGTCTAAAACACAAAAAGAACGTATCTTGCAAACTGCTCTGCTGGGTGTTCGCTCAGCTAAGGGAGTTGAATCCGCCTTCAGAATCAGAGAGTGAGAAGCACGGTTCTTCCAGGAGCTGTGTTTCGTTATACCCGGGTGAATGGGTGCAAACGCGATATTGAGAAATATCTGCTTCTAAAACCAAAACGGAGCTACCTAACAGAACGGTCTTCAATGTGTGCATTCAACTTACGGAGTTAAACTGATGTGTGTTTGCAGGAGTTTCTAAACCCGTTCTGTGAAGAAGTGGAAAACGCATTTTCCCAGCCAAATGCAGGCATTCAAGAAATAGCTGGAAATGTCCGTCTAAAACACAAAAAGAACGTATCTTGCAAACTGCTCTGCTGGGTGTTCGCTCAGCTAAGGGAGTTGAATCCGCCTTCAGAATCAGAGAGTGAGAAGCACGGTTCTTCCAGGAGCTGTGTTTCGTTATACCCGGGTGAATGGGTGCAAACGCGATATTGAGAAATATCTGTTTCTAAAACCAAAACGGAGCTACCTAACAGAACGGTCTTCAATGTGTGCATTCAACTTACGGAGTTAAACTGATGTGTGTTTGCAGGAGTTTCTAAACCCTTTCTGTGAAGAAGTGGAAAACGCATTTTCCCAGCCAAATGCAGGCATTCAAGAAATAGCTGGAAATCTCCGTCTAAAACACAAAAAGAACGTATCTTGCAAACTGCACTGCTGGGTGTTCGCTCAGCTAAGGGAGTTGAATCCGCCTTCAGAATCAGAGAGTGAGAAGCACGGTTCTTCCAGGAGCTGTGTTTCGTTATACCAGGGTGAATTGGTGCAAACGCGATATTGAGATATATCTGCTTCTAAAACCAAAACGGAGCTACCTAACAGAACGGTCTTCAATGTGTGCATTCAACTTACGGAGTTAAACTGATGTGTGTTTGCAGGAGTTTCTAAACCCTTTCTGTGAAGAAGTGGAAAACGCATTTTCCCAGCCAAATGCAGGCATTCAAGAAATAGCTGGAAATCTCCGTCTAAAACACAAAAAGAACGTATCTTGCAAACTGCTCTGCTGGGTGTTCGCTCAGCTAAGGGAGTTGAATCCGCCTTCAGAATCAGAGAGTGAGAAGCACGGTTCTTCCAGGAGCTGTGTTTCGTTATACCCGGGTGAAAGGGTACAAACGCGATATTGAGAAATATCTGCTTCTATAACCAAGACGGAGCTACCTAACAGAACGGCCTTCAATGTGTGCATTCAACTTACGGAGTTAAACTGATGTGTGTTTGCAGGAGTTTCTAAACCCTTTCTGTGAAGAAGTGGAAAACGCATTTTCCCAGCCAAATGCAGGCATTCAAGAAATAGCTGGAAATCTCCGTCTAAAACACAAAAAGAACGTATATTGCAAACTGCTCTGGTGGGTGTTCGCTCAGCTAAGGGAGTTGAATCCGCCTTCAGAATCAGAGAGTGAGAAGCACGGTTCTTCCAGGAGCTGTGTTTCGTTATACCCGGGTGAAAGGGTACAAACGCGATATTGAGAAATATCTGCTTCTAAAACCAAGACGGAGCTACCTAACAGAACGGCCTTCAATGTGTGCATTCAACTTACGGAGTTAAACTGATGTGTGTTTGCAGGAGTTTCTAAACCCTTTCTGTGAAAAAGTGGAAAACGCATTTTCCCAGCCAAATGCAGGCATTCAAGAAATAGCTGGAAATCTCCGTCTAAAACACAAAAAGAACGTATCTTGCAAACTGCTCTGCTGGGTGTTCGCTCAGCTAAGGGAGTTGAATCCGCCTTCAGAATCAGAGAGTGAGAAGCACGGTTCTTCCAGGAGCTGTGTTTCGTTATACCCGGGTGAATGGGTGCAAACGCGATATTGAGAAATATCTGCTTCTAAAACCAAAACGGAGCTACCTAACAGAACGGTCTTCAATGTGTGCATTCAACTGACGGAGTTAAACTGATGTGTGTTTGCAGGAGTTTCTAAACCCTTTCTGTGAAGAAGTGGAAAACGCATTTTCCCAGCCAAATGCAGGCATTCGAGAAATAGCTGGAAATCTCCGTCTAAAACACAAAAAGAACGTATCTTGCAAACTGCTCTGCTGGGTGTTCGCTCAGCTAAGGGAGTTGAATCCGCCTTCAGAATCAGAGAGTGAGAAGCACGGTTCTTCCAGGAGCTGTGTTTCGTTATACCCGGGTGAATGGGTGCAAACGCGATATTGAGAAATATCTGCTTCTAAAACCAAAACGGAGCTACCTAACAGAACGGTCTTCAATGTGTGCATTCAACTTACGGAGTTAAACTGATGTGTGTTTGCAGGAGTTTCTAAACCCTTTCTGTGAAGAAGTGGAAAACGCATTTTCCCAGCCAAATGCAGGCATTCAAGAAATAGCTGGAAATCTCCGTCTAAAACACAAAAATAACGTATCTTGCAAACTGCTCTGCTGGGTGTTCGCTCAGCTAAGGGAGTTGAATCCGCCTTCAGAATCAGAGAGTGAGAAGCACGGTTCTTCCAGGAGCTGTGTTTCGTTATACCCGGGTGAATGGGTGCAAACGCGATATTGAGAAATATCTGCTTCTAAAACCAAAACGGAGCTACCTAACAGAACGGTCTTCAATGTGTGCATTCAACTTACGGAGTTAAACTGATGTGTGTTTGCAGGAGTTTCTAAACCCTTTCTGTGAAGAAGTGGAAAACGCATTTTCCCAGCCAAATGCAGGCATTCAAGAAATAGCTGGAAATCTCCGTCTAAAACACAAAAAGAACGTATCTTGCAAACTGCTTTGCTGGGTGTTCGCTCAGCTAAGGGAGTTGAATCCGCCTTCAGAATCAGAGAGTGAGAAGCACGGTTCTTCCAGGAGCTGTGTTTCGTTATACCCGGGTGAATGGGTGCAAACGCGATATTGAGAAATATCTGCTTCTAAAACCAAAACGGAGCTACCTAACAGAACGGTCTTCAATGTGTGCATTCAACTGACGGAGTTAAACTGATGTGTGTTTGCAGGAGTTTCTAAACCCTTTCGGTGAAGAAGTGGAAAACGCATTTTCCCAGCCAAATGCAGGCATTCAAGAAATAGCTGGAAATCTCCGTCTAAAACACAAAAAGAACGTATCTTGCAAACTGCTCTGCTGGGTGTTCGCTCAGCTAAGGGAGTTGAATCCGCCTTCAGAATCAGAGAGTGAGAAGCACGGTTCTTCCAGGAGCTGTGTTTCGTTATACCCGGGTGAATGGGTGCAAACGCGATATTGAGAAATATCTGCTTCTAAAACCAAAACGGAGCTACCTAACAGAACGGTCTTCAATGTGTGCATTCAACTGACGGAGTTAAACTGATGTATGTTTGCAGGAGTTTCTAAACCCTTTCGGTGAAGAAGTGGAAAACGCATTTTCCCAGCCAAATGCAGGCATTCAAGAAATAGCTGGAAATCTCCGTCTAAAACACAAAAAGAACGTATCTTGCAAACTGCTCTGCTGGGTGTTCGCTCAGCTAAGGGAGTTGAATCCGCCTTCAGAATCAGAGAGTGAGAAGCACGGTTCTTCCAGGAGCTGTGTTTCGTTATACCCGGGTGAATGGGTTCAAACGCGATATTGAGAAATATCTGCTTCTAAAACCAAAACGGAGCTACCTAACAGAACGGTCTTCAATGTGTGCATTCAACTTACGGAGTTAAACTGATGTGTGTTTGCAGGAGTTTCTAAACCCTTTCTGTGAAGAAGTGGAAAACGCATTTTCCCAGCCAAATGCAGGCATTCAAGAAATAGCTGGAAATCTCCGTCTAAAACACAAAAAGAACGTATCTTGCAAACTGCTCTGCTGGGTGTTCGCTCAGCTAAGGGAGTTGAATCCGCCTTCAGAATCAGAGAGTGAGAAGCACGGTTCTTCCAGGAGCTGTGTTTCGTTATACCCGGGTGAATGGGTGCAAACGCGATATTGAGAAATATCTGCTTCTAAAACCAAAACGGAGCTACCTAACAGAACGGTCTTCAATGTGTGCATTCAACTTACGGAGTTAAACTGATGTGTGTTTGCAGGAGTTTCTAAACCCGTTCTGTGAAGAAGTGGAAAACGCATTTTCCCAGCCAAATGCAGGCATTCAAGAAATAGCTGGAAATGTCCGTCTAAAACACAAAAAGAACGTATCTTGCAAACTGCTCTGCTGGGTGTTCGCTCAGCTAAGGGAGTTGAATCCGCCTTCAGAATCAGAGAGTGAGAAGCACGGTTCTTCCAGGAGCTGTGTTTCGTTATACCCGGGTGAATGGGTGCAAACGCGATATTGAGAAATATCTGTTTCTAAAACCAAAACGGAGCTACCTAACTGAACGGTCTTCAATGTGTGCATTCAACTTACGGAGTTAAACTGATGTGTGTTTGCAGGAGTTTCTAAACCCTTTCTGTGAAGAAGTGGAAAACGCATTTTCCCAGCCAAATGCAGGCATTCAAGAAATAGCTGGAAATCTCCGTCTAAAACACAAAAAGAACGTATCTTGCAAACTGCACTGCTGGGTGTTCGCTCAGCTAAGGGAGTTGAATCCGCCTTCAGAATCAGAGAGTGAGAAGCACGGTTCTTCCAGGAGCTGTGTTTCGTTATACCAGGGTGAATTGGTGCAAACGCGATATTGAGATATATCTGCTTCTAAAACCAAAACGGAGCTACCTAACAGAACGGTCTTCAATGTGTGCATTCAACTTACGGAGTTAAACTGATGTGTGTTTGCAGGAGTTTCTAAACCCTTTCTGTGAAGAAGTGGAAAACGCATTTTCCCAGCCAAATGCAGGCATTCAAGAAATAGCTGGAAATCTCCGTCTAAAACACAAAAAGAACGTATCTTGCAAACTGCTCTGCTGGGTGTTCGCTCAGCTAAGGGAGTTGAATCCGCCTTCAGAATCAGAGAGTGAGAAGCACGGTTCTTCCAGGAGCTGTGTTTCGTTATACCCGGGTGAAAGGGTACAAACGCGATATTGAGAAATATCTGCTTCTATAACCAAGACGGAGCTACCTAACAGAACGGCCTTCAATGTGTGCATTCAACTTACGGAGTTAAACTGATGTGTGTTTGCAGGAGTTTCTAAACCCTTTCTGTGAAGAAGTGGAAAACGCATTTTCCCAGCCAAATGCAGGCATTCAAGAAATAGCTGGAAATCTCCGTCTAAAACACAAAAAGAACGTATATTGCAAACTGCTCTGGTGGGTGTTCGCTCAGCTAAGGGAGTTGAATCCGCCTTCAGAATCAGAGAGTGAGAAGCACGGTTCTTCCAGGAGCTGTGTTTCGTTATACCCGGGTGAAAGGGTACAAACGCGATATTGAGAAATATCTGCTTCTAAAACCAAGACGGAGCTACCTAACAGAACGGCCTTCAATGTGTGCATTCAACTTACGGAGTTAAACTGATGTGTGTTTGCAGGAGTTTCTAAACCCTTTCTGTGAAAAAGTGGACAACGCATTTTCCCAGCCAAATGCAGGCATTCAAGAAATAGCTGGAAATCTCCGTCTAAAACACAAAAAGAACGTATCTTGCAAACTGCTCTGCTGGGTGTTCGCTCAGCTAAGGGAGTTGAATCCGCCTTCAGAATCAGAGAGTGAGAAGCACGGTTCTTCCAGGAGCTGTGTTTCGTTATACCCGGGTGAATGGGTGCAAACGCGATATTGAGAAATATCTGCTTCTAAAACCAAAACGGAGCTACCTAACAGAACGGTCTTCAATGTGTGCATTCAACTGACGGAGTTAAACTGATGTGTGTTTGCAGGAGTTTCTAAACCCTTTCTGTGAAGAAGTGGAAAACGCATTTTCCCAGCCAAATGCAGGCATTCAAGAAATAGCTGGAAATCTCCGTCTAAAACACAAAAATAACGTATCTTGCAAACTGCTCTGCTGGGTGTTCGCTCAGCTAAGGGAGTTGAATCCGCCTTCAGAATCAGAGAGTGAGAAGCACGGTTCTTCCAGGAGCTGTGTTTCGTTATACCCGGGTGAATGGGCGCAAACGCGATATTGAGAAATATCTGCTTCTAAAACCAAAACGGAGCTACCTAACAGAACGGTCTTCAATGTGTGCATTCAACTTACGGAGTTAAACTGATGTGTGTTTGCAGGAGTTTCTAAACCCTTTCTGTGAAGAAGTGGAAAACGCATTTTCCCAGCCAAATGCAGGCATTCAAGAAATAGCTGGAAATCTCCGTCTAAAACACAAAAAGAACGTATCTTGCAAACTGCTCTGCTGGGTGTTCGCTCAGCTAAGGGAGTTGAATCCGCCTTCAGAATCAGAGAGTGAGAAGCACGGTTCTTCCAGGAGCTGTGTTTCGTTATACCCGGGTGAATGGGTGCAAACGCGATATTGAGAAATATCTGCTTCTAAAACCAAAACGGAGCTACCTAACAGAACGGACTTCAATGTGTGCATTCAACTGACGGAGTTAAACTGATGTGTGTTTGCAGGAGTTTCTAAACCCTTTCGGTGAAGAAGTGGAAAACGCATTTACCCAGCCAAATGCAGGCATTCAAGAAATAGCTGGAAATCTCCGTCTAAAACACAAAAATAACGTATCTTGCAAACTGCTCTGCTGGGTGTTCGCTCAGCTAAGGGAGTTGAATCCGCCTTCAGAATCAGAGAGTGAGAAGCACGGTTCTTCCAGGAGCTGTGTTTCGTTATACCCGGGTGAATGGGTGCAAACGCGATATTGAGAAATATCTGCTTCTAAAACCAAAACGGAGCTACCTAACAGAACGGTCTTCAATGTGTGCATTCAACTTACGGAGTTAAACTGATGTGTGTTTGCAGGAGTTTCTAAACCCTTTCTGTGAAGAAGTGGAAAACGCATTTTCCCAGCCAAATGCAGGCATTCAAGAAATAGCTGGAAATCTCCGTCTAAAACACAAAAAGAACGTATCTTGCAAACTGCTCTGCTGGGTGTTCGCTCAGCTAAGGGAGTTGAATCCGCCTTCAGAATCAGAGAGTGAGAAGCACGGTTCTTCCAGGAGCTGTGTTTCGTTATACCCGGGTGAATGGGTGCAAACGCGATATTGAGAAATATCTGCTTCTAAAACCAAAACGGAGCTACCTAACAGAACGGTCTTCAATGTGTGCATTCAACTGACGGAGTTAAACTGATGTGTGTTTGCAGGAGTTTCTAAACCCTTTCGGTGAAGAAGTGGAAAACGCAATTTCCCAGCCAAATGCAGGCATTCAAGAAATAGCTGGAAATCTCCGTCTAAAACACAAAAAGAACGTATCTTGCAAACTGCTCTGCTGGGTGTTCGCTCAGCTAAGGGAGTTGAATCCGCCTTCAGAATCAGAGAGTGAGAAGCACGGTTCTTCCAGGAGCTGTGTTTCGTTATACCCGGGTGAATGGGTGCAAACGCGATATTGAGAAATATCTGCTTCTAAAACCAAAACGGAGCTACCTAACAGAACGGTCTTCAATGTGTGCATTCAACTTACGGAGTTAAACTGATGTGTGTTTGCAGGAGTTTCTAAACCCTTTCGGTGAAGAAGTGGAAAACGCATTTTCCCAGCCAAATGCAGGCATTCAAGAAATAGCTGGAAATCTCCGTCTAAAACACAAAAATAACGTATCTTGCAAACTGCTCTGCTGGGTGTTCGCTCAGCTAAGGGAGTTGAATCCGCCTTCAGAATCAGAGAGTGAGAAGCACGGTTCTTCCAGGAGCTGTGTTTCGTTATACCCGGGTGAATGGGTTCAAACGCGATATTGAGAAATATCTGCTTCTAAAACCAAAACGGAGCTACCTAACAGAACGGTCTTCAATGTGTGCATTCAACTTACGGAGTTAAACTGATGTGTTTTTGCAGGAGTTTCTAAACCCTTTCTGTGAAGAAGTGGAAAACGCATTTTCCCAGCCAAATGCAGGCATTCAAGAAATAGCTGGAAATCTCCGTCTAAAACACAAAAAGAACGTATCTTGCAAACTGCTCTGCTGGGTGTTCGCTCAGCTAAGGGAGTTGAATCCGCCTTCAGAATCAGAGAGTGAGAAGCACGGTTCTTCCAGGAGCTGTGTTTCGTTATACCCGGGTGAATGGGTGCAAACGCGATATTGAGAAATATCTGCTTCTAAAACCAAAACGGAGCTACCTAACAGAACGGTCTTCAATGTGTGCATTCAACTTACGGAGTTAAACTGATGTGTGTTTGCAGGAGTTTCTAAACCCGTTCTGTGAAGAAGTGGAAAACGCATTTTCCCAGCCAAATGCAGGCATTCAAGAAATAGCTGGAAATGTCCGTCTAAAACACAAAAAGAACGTATCTTGCAAACTGCTCTGCTGGGTGTTCGCTCAGCTAAGGGAGTTGAATCCGCCTTCAGAATCAGAGAGTGAGAAGCACGGTTCTTCCAGGAGCTGTGTTTCGTTATACCCGGGTGAATGGGTGCAAACGCGATATTGAGAAATATCTGTTTCTAAAACCAAAACGGAGCTACCTAACAGAACGGTCTTCAATGTGTGCATTCAACTTACGGAGTTAAACTGATGTGTGTTTGCAGGAGTTTCTAAACCCTTTCTGTGAAGAAGTGGAAAACGCATTTTCCCAGCCAAATGCAGGCATTCAAGAAATAGCTGGAAATCTCCGTCTAAAACACAAAAAGAACGTATCTTGCAAACTGCTCTGCTGGGTGTTCGCTCAGCTAAGGGAGTTGAATCCGCCTTCAGAATCAGAGAGTGAGAAGCACGGTTCTTCCAGGAGCTGTGTTTCGTTATACCCGGGTGAATTGGTGCAAACGCGATATTGAGAAATATCTGCTTCTAAAACCAAAACGGAGCTACCTAACAGAACGGTCTTCAATGTGTGCATTCAACTTACGGAGTTAAACTGATGTGTGTTTGCAGGAGTTTCTAAACCCTTTCTGTGAAGAAGTGGAAAACGCATTTTCCCAGCCAAATGCAGGCATTCAAGAAATAGCTGGAAATCTCCGTCTAAAACACAAAAAGAACGTATCTTGCAAACTGCTCTGCTGGGTGTTCGCTCAGCTAAGGGAGTTGAATCCGCCTTCAGAATCAGAGAGTGAGAAGCACGGTTCTTCCAGGAGCTGTGTTTCGTTATACCCGGGTGAAAGGGTACAAACGCGATATTGAGAAATATCTGCTTCTAAAACCAAGACGGAGCTACCTAACAGAACGGCCTTCAATGTGTGCATTCAACTTACGGAGTTAAACTGATGTGTGTTTGCAGGAGTTTCTAAACCCTTTCTGTGAAGAAGTGGAAAACGCATTTTCCCAGCCAAATGCAGGCATTCAAGAAATAGCTGGAAATCTCCGTCTAAAACACAAAAAGAACGTATATTGCAAACTGCTCTGCTGGGTGTTCGCTCAGCTAAGGGAGTTGAATCCGCCTTCAGAATCAGAGAGTGAGAAGCACGGTTCTTCCAGGAGCTGTGTTTCGTTATACCCGGGTGAATGGGTGCAAACGCGATATCGAGAAATATCTGCTTCTAAAACCAAAACGGAGCTACCTAACAGAACGGTCTTCAATGTGTGCATTCAACTTACGGAGTTAAACTGATGTGTGTTTGCAGGAGTTTCTAAACCCTTTCTGTGAAGAAGTGGAAAACGCATTTTCCCAGCCAAATGCAGGCATTCAAGAAATAGCTGGAAATCTCCGTCTAAAACACAAAAAGAACGTATCTTGCAAACTGCTCTGCTGGGTGTTCGCTCAGGTAAGGGAGTTGAATCCGCCTTCAGAATCAGAGAGTGAGAAGCACGGTTCTTCCAGGAGCTGTGTTTCGTTATACCCGGGTGAATGGGTGCAAACGCGATATTGAGAAATATCTGCTTCTAAAACCAAAACGGAGCTACCTAACAGAACGGTCTTCAATGTGTGCATTCAACTGACGGAGTTAAACTGATGTGTGTTTGCAGGAGTTTCTAAACCCTTTCGGTGAAGAAGTGGAAAACGCATTTTCCCAGCCAAATGCAGGCATTCAAGAAATAGCTGGAAATCTCCGTCTAAAACACAAAAACAACGTATCTTGCAAACTGCTCTGTTGGGTGTTCGCTCAGCTAAGGGAGTTGAATCCGCCTTCAGAATCAGAGAGTGAGAAGCACGGTTCTTCCAGGAGCTGTGTTTCGTTATACCCGGGTGAATGGGTGCAAACGCGATATTGAGAAATATCTGCTTCTAAAACCAAAACGGAGCTACCTAACAGAACGGTCTTCAATGTGTGCATTCAACTTACGGAGTTAAACTGATGTGTGTTTGCAGGAGTTTCTAAACCCTTTCTGTGAAGAAGTGGAAAACGCATTTTCCCAGCCAAATGCAGGCATTCAAGAAATAGCTGGAAATCTCCGTCTAAAACACAAAAAGAACGTATCTTGCAAACTGCTCTGCTGGGTGTTCGCTCAGCTAAGGGAGTTGAATCCGCCTTCAGAATCAGAGAGTGAGAAGCACGGTTCTTCCAGGAGCTGTGTTTCGTTATACCCGGGTGAATGGGTGCAAACGCGATATTGAGAAATATCTGCTTCTAAAACCAAAACGGAGCTACCTAACAGAACGGTCTTCAATGTGTGCATTCAACTTACGGAGTTAAACTGATGTGTGTTTGCAGGAGTTTCTAAACCCTTTCTGTGAAGAAGTGGACAACGCATTTTCCCAGCCAAATGCAGGCATTCAAGAAATAGCTGGAAATCTCCGTCTAAAACACAAAAAGAACGTATCTTGCAAACTGCTCTGCTGGGTGTTCGCTCAGCTAAGGGAGTTGAATCCGCCTTCAGAATCAGAGAGTGAGAAGCACGGTTCTTCCAGGAGCTGTGTTTCGTTATACCCGGGTGAATGGGTGCAAACGCGATATTGAGAAATATCTGCTTCTAAAACCAAAACGGAGCTACTTAACAGAACGGTCTTCAATGTGTGCATTCAACTTACGGAGTTAAACTGATGTGTGTTTGCAGGAGTTTCTAAACCCTTTCTGTGAAGAAGTGGAAAACGCATTTTCCCAGCCAAATGCAGGCATTCAAGAAATAGCTGGAAATCTCCGTCTAAAACACAAAAAGAACGTATCTTGCAAACTGCTCTGCTGGGTGTTCGCTCAGCTAAGGGAGTTGAATCCGCCTTCAGAATCAGAGAGTGAGAAGCACGGTTCTTCCAGGAGCTGTGTTTCGTTATACCCGGGTGAATGGGTGCAAACGCGATATTGAGAAATATCTGCTTCTAAAACCAAAACGGAGCTACCTAACAGAACGGTCTTCAATGTGTGCATTCAACTTACGGAGTTAAACTGATGTGTGTTTGCAGGAGTTTCTAAACCCTTTCTGTGAAGAAGTGGAAAACGCATTTTCCCAGCCAAATGCAGGCATTCAAGAAATAGCTGGAAATCTCCGTCTAAAACACAAAAAGAACGTATCTTGCAAACTGCTCTGCTGGGTGTTCGCTCAGCTAAGGGAGTTGAATCCGCCTTCAGAATCAGAGAGTGAGAAGCACGGTTCTTCCAGGAGCTGTGTTTCGTTATACCCGGGTGAATGGGTGCAAACGCGATATTGAGAAATATCTGCTTCTAAAAGCAAAACGGAGCTACCTAACAGAACGGTCTTCAATGTGTGCATTCAACTTACGGAGTTAAACTGATGTGTGTTTGCAGGAGTTTCTAAACCCTTTCTGTGAAGAAGTGGAAAACGCATTTTCCCAGCCAAATGCAGGCATTCAAGAAATAGCTGGAAATCTCCGTCTAAAACACAAAAAGAACGTATCTTGCAAACTGCTCTGCTGGGTGTTCGCTCAGCTAAGGGAGTTGAATCCGCCTTCAGAATCAGAGAGTGAGAAGCACGGTTCTTCCAGGAGCTGTGTTTCGTTATACCCGGGTGAATGGGTGCAAACGCGATATTGAGAAATATCTGCTTCTAAAACCAAAACGGAGCTACCTAACAGAACGGTCTTCAATGTGTGCATTCAACTGACGGAGTTAAACTGATGTGTGTTTGCAGGAGTTTCTAAACCCTTTCTGTGAAGAAGTGGAAAACGCATTTTCCCAGCCAAATGCAGGCATTCAAGAAATAGCTGGAAATCTCCGTCTAAAACACAAAAAGAACGTATCTTGCAAACTGCTCTGCTGGGTGTTCGCTCAGCTAAGGGAGTTGAATCCGCCTTCAGAATCAGAGAGTGAGAAGCACGGTTCTTCCAGGAGCTGTGTTTCGTTATACCCGGGTGAATGGGTGCAAACGCGATATTGAGAAATATCTGCTTCTAAAACCAAAACGGAGCTACCTAACAGAACGGTCTTCAATGTGTGCATTCAACTTACGGAGTTAAACTGATGTGTGTTTGCAGGAGTTTCTAAACCCTTTCTGTGAAGAAGTGGAAAACGCATTTTCCCAGCCAAATGCAGGCATTCAAGAAATAGCTGGAAATGTCCGTCTAAAACACAAAAAGAACGTATCTTGCAAACTGCTCTGCTGGGTGTTCGCTCAGCTAAGGGAGTTGAATCCGCCTTCAGAATCAGAGAGTGAGAAGCACGGTTCTTCCAGGAGCTGTGTTTCGTTATACCCGGGTGAATGGGTGCAAACGCGATATTGAGAAATATCTGCTTCTAAAACCAAAACGGAGCTACCTAACAGAACGGTCTTCAATGTGTGCATTCAACTTACGGAGTTAAACTGATGTGTGTTTGCAGGAGTTTCTAAACCCTTTCGGTGAAGAAGTGGAAGACGCATTTTCCCAGCCAAATGCAGGCATTCAAGGAATAGCTGGAAATCTCCGTCTAAAACACAAAAAGAACGTATCTTGCAAACTGCTCTGCTGGGTGTTCGCTCAGCTAAGGGAGTTGAATCCGCCTTCAGAATCAGAGAGTGAGAAGCACGGTTCTTCCAGGAGCTGTGTTTCGTTATACCCGGGTGAATGGGTGCAAACGCGATATTGAGAAATATCTGCTTCTAAAACCAAAACGGAGCTACCTAACAGAACGGTCTTCAATGTGTGCATTCAACTTACGGAGTTAAACTGATGTGTGTTTGCAGGAGTTTCTAAACCCTTTCGGTGAAGAAGTGGAAAACGCATTTTCCCAGCCAAATGCAGGCATTCAAGAAATAGCTGGAAATCTCCGTCTAAAACACAAAAATAACGTATCTTGCAAACTGCTCTGCTGGGTGTTCGCTCAGCTAAGGGAGTTGAATCCGCCTTCAGAATCAGAGAGTGGGAAGCACGGTTCTTCCAGGAGCTGTGTTTCGTTATACCCGGGTGAATGGGTTCAAACGCGATATTGAGAAATATCTGCTTCTAAAACCAAAACGCAGCTACCTAACAGAACGGTCTTCAATGTGTGCATTCAACTTACGGAGTTAAACTGATGTGTGTTTGCAGGAGTTTCTAAACTCTTTCTGTGAAGAAGTGGAAAACGCATTTTCCCAGCCAAATGCAGGCATTCAAGAAATAGCTGGAAATCTCCGTCTAAAACACAAAAAGAACGTATCTTGCAAACTGCTCTGCTGGGTGTTCGCTCAGCTAAGGGAGTTGAATCCGCCTTCAGAATCAGAGAGTGAGAAGCACGGTTCTTCCAGGAGCTGTGTTTCGTTATACCTGGGTGAATGGGTGCAAACGCGATATTGAGAAATATCTGCTTCTAAAACCAAAACGGAGCTACCTAACAGAACGGTCTTCAATGTGTGCATTCAACTTACGGAGTTAAACTGATGTGTGTTTGCAGGAGTTTCTAAACCCTTTCTGTGAAGAAGTGGAAAACGCATTTTCCCAGCCAAATGCAGGCATTCAAGAAATAGCTGGAAATCTCCGTCTAAAACACAAAATGAACGTATCTTGCAAACTGCTCTGCTGGGTGTTCGCTCAGCTAAGGGAGTTGAATCCGCCTTCAGAATCAGAGAGTGAGAAGCACGGTTCTTCCAGGAGCTGTGTTTCGTTATACCCGGGTGAATGGGTGCAAACGCGATATTGAGAAATATCTGCTTCTAAAACCAAAACGGAGCTACCTAACAGAACGGTCTTCAATGTGTGCATTCAACTGACGGAGTTAAACTGATGTGTGTTTGCAGGAGTTTCTAAACCCGTTCTGTGAAGAAGTGGAAAACGCATTTTCCCAGCCAAATGCAGGCATTCAAGAAATAGCTGGAAATGTCCGTCTAAAACACAAAAAGAACGTATCTTGCCAACTGCTCTGCTGGGTGTTCGCTCAGCTAAGGGAGTTGAATCCGCCTTCAGAATCAGAGAGTGAGAAGCACGGTTCTTCCAGGAGCTGTGTTTCGTTATACCCGGGTGAATGGGTGCAAACGCGATATTGAGAAATATCTGTTTCTAAAACCAAAACGGAGCTACCTAACAGAACGGTCTTCAATGTGTGCATTCAACTTACGGAGTTAAACTGATGTGTGTTTGCAGGAGTTTCTAAACCCTTTCTGTGAAGAAGTGGAAAACGCATTTTCCCAGCCAAATGCAGGCATTCAAGAAATAGCTGGAAATCTCCGTCTAAAACACAAAAAGAACGTATCTTGCAAACTGCTCTGCTGGGTGTTCGCTCAGCTAAGGGACTTGAATCCGCCTTCAGAATCAGAGAGTGAGAAGCACGGTTCTTCCAGGAGCTGTGTTTCGTTATACCCGGGTGAATTGGTGCAAACGCGATATTGAGAAATATCTGCTTCTAAAACCAAAACGGAGCTACCTAACAGAACGGTCTTCAATGTGTGCATTCAACTTACGGAGTTAAACTGATGTGTGTTTGCAGGAGTTTCTAAACCCTTTCTGTGAAGAAGTGGAAAACGCATTTTCCCAGCCAAATGCAGGCATTCAAGAAATAGCTGGAAATGTCCGTCTAAAACACAAAAAGAACGTATCTTGCAAACTGCTCTGCTGGGTGTTCGCTCAGCTAAGGGAGTTGAATCCGCCTTCAGAATCAGAGAGTGAGAAGCACGGTTCTTCCAGGAGCTGTGTTTCGTTATACCCGGGTGAATGGGTGCAAACGCGATATTGAGAAATATCTGCTTCTAAAAGCAAAACGGAGCTACCTAACAGAACGGTCTTCAATGTGTGCATTCAACTTACGGAGTTAAACTGATGTGTGTTTGCAGGAGTTTCTAAACCCTTTCTGTGAAGAAGTGGAAAACGCATTTTCCCAGCCAAATGCAGGCATTCAAGAAATAGCTGGAAATCTCCGTCTAAAACACAAAAAGAACGTATCTTGCAAACTGCTCTGCTGGGTGTTCGCTCAGCTAAGGGAGTTGAATCCGCCTTCAGAATCAGAGAGTGAGAAGCACGGTTCTTCCAGGAGCTGTGTTTCGTTATACCCGGGTGAATGGGTGCAAACGCGATATTGAGAAATATCTGCTTCTAAAACCAAAACAAAGCTACCTAACAGAACGGTCTTCAATGTGTGCATTCAACTTACGGAGTTAAACTGATGTGTGTTTGCAGGAGTTTCTAAACCCTTTCTGTGAAGAAGTGGAAAACGCATTTTCCCAGCCAAATGCAGGCATTCAAGAAATAGCTGGAAATCTCCGTCTAAAACACAAAAAGAACGTATCTTGCAAACTGCTCTGCTGGGTGTTCGCTCAGCTAAGGGAGTTGAATCCGCCTTCAGAATCAGAGAGTGAGAAGCACGGTTCTTCCAGGAGCTGTGTTTCGTTATACCTGGGTGAATGGGTGCAAACGCGATATTGAGAAATATCTGCTTCTAAAAGCAAAACGGAGCTACCTAACAGAACGGTCTTCAATGTGTGCATTCAACTTACGGAGTTAAACTGATGTGTGTTTGCAGGAGTTTCTAAACCCTTTCTGTGAAGAAGTGGAAAACGCATTTTCCCAGCCAAATGCAGGCATTCAAGAAATAGCTGGAAATCTCCGTCTAAAACACAAAAAGAACGTATCTTGCAAACTGCTCTGCTGGGTGTTCGCTCAGCTAAGGGAGTTGAATCCGCCTTCAGAATCAGAGAGTGAGAAGCACGGTTCTTCCAGGAGCTGTGTTTCGTTATACCCGGGTGAATGGGTGCAAACGCGATATTGAGAAATATCTGCTTCTAAAAGCAAAACGGAGCTACCTAACAGAACGGTCTTCAATGTGTGCATTCAACTTACGGAGTTAAACTGATGTGTGTTTGCAGGAGTTTCTAAACCCTTTCTGTGAAGAAGTGAAAAACGCATTTTCCCAGCCAAATGCAGGCATTCAAGAAATAGCTGGAAATCTCCGTCTAAAACACAAAAAGAACGTATCTTGCAAACTGCTCTGCTGGGTGTTCGCTCAGCTAAGGGAGTTGAATCCGCCTTCAGAATCAGAAAGTGAGAAGCACGGTTCTTCCAGGAGCTGTGTTTCGTTATACCCGGGTGAATGGGTGCAAACGCGATATTGAGAAATATCTGCTTCTAAAACCAAAACGGAGCTACCTAACAGAACGGTCTTCAATGTGTGCATTCAACTGACGGAGTTAAACTGATGTGTGTTTGCAGGAGTTTCTAAACCCTTTCGGTGAAGAAGTGGAAAACGCATTTTCCCAGCCAAATGCAGGCATTCAAGGAATAGCTGGAAATCTCCGTCTAAAACACAAAAAGAACGTATCTTGCAAACTGCTCTGCTGGGTGTTCGCTCAGCTAAGGGAGTTGAATCCGCCTTCAGAATCAGAGAGTGAGAAGCACGGTTCTTCCAGGAGCTGTGTTTCGTTATACCCAGGTGAATGGGTGCAAACGCGATATTGAGAAATATCTGCTTCTAAAACCAAAACGGAGCTACCTAACAGAACGGTCTTCAATGTGTGCATTCAACTTACGGAGTTAAACTGATGTGTGTTTGCAGGAGTTTCTAAACCCTTTCGGTGAAGAAGTGGAAAACGCATTTTCCCAGCCAAATGCAGGCATTCAAGAAATAGCTGGAAATCTTCGTCTAAAACACAAAAAGAACGTATCTTGCAAACTGCTCTGCTGGGTGTTCGCTCAGCTAAGGGAGTTGAATCCGCCTTCAGAATCAGAGAGTGAGAAGCACGGTTCTTCCAGGAGCTGTGTTTCGTTATACCCGGGTGAATGGGTTCAAACGCGATATTGAGAAATATCTGCTTCTAAAAGCAAAACGGAGCTACCTAACAGAACGGTCTTCAATGTGTGCATTCAACTTACGGAGTTAAACTGATGTGTGTTTGCAGGAGTTTCTAAACCCTTTCTGTGAAGAAGTGGAAAACGCATTTTCCCAGCCAAATGCAGGCATTCAAGAAATAGCTGGAAATCTCCGTCTAAAACACAAAAAGAACGTATCTTGCAAACTGCTCTGCTGGGTGTTCGCTCAGCTAAGGGAGTTGAATCCGCCTTCAGAATCAGAGAGTGAGAAGCACGGTTCTTCCAGGAGCTGTGTTTCGTTATACCCGGGTGAATGGGTGCAAACGCGATATTGAGAAATATCTGCTTCTAAAACCAAAACGGAGCTACCTAACAGAACGGTCTTCAATGTGTGCATTCAACTTACGGAGTTAAACTGATGTGTGTTTGCAGGAGTTTCTAAACCCTTTCTGTGAAGAAGTGGAAAACGCATTTTCCCAGCCAAATGCAGGCATTCAAGAAATAGCTGGAAATCTCCGTCTAAAACACAAAAAGAACGTATCTTGCAAACTGCTCTGCTGGGTGTTCGCTCAGCTAAGGGAGTTGAATCCGCCTTCAGAATCAGAGAGTGAGAAGCACGGTTCTTCCAGGAGCTGTGTTTCGTTATACCCGGGTGAATGGGTGCAAACGCGATATTGAGAAATATCTGCTTCTAAAACCAAAACGGAGCTACCTAACAGAACGGTCTTCAATGTGTGCATTCAACTTACGGAGTTAAACTGATGTGTGTTTGCAGGAGTTTCTAAACCCGTTCTGTGAAGAAGTGGAAAACGCAATTTCCCAGCCAAATGCAGGCATTCAAGAAATAGCTGGAAATGTCCGTCTAAAACACAAAAAGAACGTATCTTGCAAACTGCTCTGCTGGGTGTTCGCTCAGCTAAGGGAGTTGAATCCGCCTTCAGAATCAGAGAGTGAGAAGCACGGTTCTTCCAGGAGCTGTGTTTCGTTATACCCGGGTGAATGGGTGCAAACGCGATATTGAGAAATATCTGTTTCTAAAACCAAAACGGAGCTACCTAACAGAACGGTCTTCAATGTGTGCATTCAACTTACGGAGTTAAACTGATGTGTGTTTGCAGGAGTTTCTAAACCCTTTCTGTGAAGAAGTGGAAAACGCATTTTCCCAGCCAAATGCAGGCATTCAAGAAATAGCTGGAAATCTCCGTCTAAAACACAAAAAGAACATATCTTGCAAACTGCTCTGCTGGGTGTTCGCTCAGCTAAGGGACTTGAATCCGCCTTCAGAATCAGAGAGTGAGAAGCACGGTTCTTCCAGGAGCTGTGTTTCGTTATACCCGGGTGAATGGGTGCAAACGCGATATTGAGAAATATCTGCTTCTAAAACCAAAACGGAGCTACCTAACAGAACGGTCTTCAATGTGTGCATTCAACTTACGGAGTTAAACTGATGTGTGTTTGCAGGAGTTTCTAAACCCTTTCTGTGAAGAAGTGGAAAACGCATTTTCCCAGCCAAATGCAGGCATTCAAGAAATAGCTGGAAATGTCCGTCTAAAACACAAAAAGAACGTATCTTGCAAACTGCTCTGCTGGGTGTTCGCTCAGCTAAGGGAGTTGAATCCGCCTTCAGAATCAGAGAGTGAGAAGCACGGTTCTTCCAGGAGCTGTGTTTCGTTATACCCGGGTGAATGGGTGCAAACGCGATATAGAGAAATATCTGCTTCTAAAAGCAAAACGGAGCTACCTAACAGAACGGTCTTCAATGTGTGCATTCTACTGACGGAGTTAAACTGATGTGTGTTTGCAGGAGTTTCTAAACCCTTTCTGTGAAGAAGTGGAAAACGCATTTTCCCAGCCAAATGCAGGCATTCAAGAAATAGCTGGAAATCTCCGTCTAAAACACAAAAAGAACGTATCTTGCAAACTGCTCTGCTGGGTGTTCGCTCAGCTAAGGGAGTTGAATCTGCCTTCAGAATCAGAGAGTGAGAAGCACGGTTCTTCCAGGAGCTGTGTTTCGTTATACCCGGGTGAATGGGTGCAAACGCGATATTGAGAAATATCTGCTTCTAAAACCAAAACGGAGCTACCTAACAGAACGGTCTTCAATGTGTGCATTCAACTTACGGAGTTAAACTGATGTGTGTTTGCAGGAGTTTCTAAACCCTTTCTGTGAAGAAGTGGAAAACGCATTTTCCCAGCCAAATGCAGGCATTCAAGAAATAGCTGGAAATCTCCGTCTAAAACACAAAAAGAACGTATCTTGCAAACTGCTCTGCTGGGTGTTCGCTCAGCTAAGGGAGTTGAATCCGCCTTCAGAATCAGAGAATGAGAAGCACGGTTCTTCCAGGAGCTGTGTTTCGTTATACCCGGGTGAATGGGTGCAAACGCGATATTGAGAAATATCTGCTTCTAAAACCAAAACGGAGCTACCTAACAGAACGGTCTTCAATGTGTGCATTCAACTTACGGAGTTAAACTGATGTGTGTTTGCAGGAGTTTCTAAACCCGTTCTGTGAAGAAGTGGAAAACGCATTTTCCCAGCCAAATGCAGGCATTCAAGAAATAGCTGGAAATGTCCGTCTAAAACACAAAAAGAACGTATCTTGCAAACTGCTCTGCTGGGTGTTCGCTCAGCTAAGGGAGTTGAATCCGCCTTCAGAATCAGAGAGTGAGAAGCACGGTTCTTCCAGGAGCTGTGTTTCGTTATACCCGGGTGAATGGGTGCAAACGCGATATTGAGAAATATCTGTTTCTAAAACCAAAACGGAGCTACCTAACAGAACGGTCTTCAATGTGTGCATTCAACTTACGGAGTTAAACTGATGTGTGTTTGCAGGAGTTTCTAAGCCCTTTCTGTGAAGAAGTGGAAAACGCATTTTCCCAGCCAAATGCAGGCATTCAAGAAATAGCTGGAAATCTCCGTCTAAAACACAAAAAGAACGTATCTTGCAAACTGCTCTGCTGGGAGTTCGCTCAGCTAAGGGACTTGAATCCGCCTTCAGAATCAGAGAGTGAGAAGCACGGTTCTTCCAGGAGCTGTGTTTCGTTATACCCGGGTGAATTGGTGCAAACGCGATATTGAGAAATATCTGCTTCTAAAACCAAAACGGAGCTACCTAACAGAACGGTCTTCAATGTGTGCATTCAACTTACGGAGTTAAACTGATGTGTGTTTGCAGGAGTTTCTAAACCCTTTCTGTGAAGAAGTGGAAAACGCATTTTCCCAGCCAAATGCAGGCATTCAAGAAATAGCTGGAAATGTCCGTCTAAAACACAAAAAGAACGTATCTTGCAAACTGCTCTGCTGGGTGTTCGCTCAGCTAAGGGAGTTGAATCCGCCTTCAGAATCAGAGAGTGAGAAGCACGGTTCTTCCAGGAGCTGTGTTTCGTTATACCCGGGTGAATGGGTGCAAACGCGATATTGAGAAATATCTGCTTCTAAAAGCAAAACGGAGCTACCTAACAGAACGGTCTTCAATGTGTGCATTCAACTTACGGAGTTAAACTGATGTGTGTTTGCAGGAGTTTCTAAACCCTTTCTGTGAAGAAGTGGAAAACGCATTTTCCCAGCCAAATGCAGGCATTCAAGAAATAGCTGGAAATCTCCGTCTAAAACACAAAAAGAACGTATCTTGCAAACTGCTCTGCTGGGTGTTCGCTCAGCTAAGGGAGTTGAATCCGCCTTCAGAATCAGAGAGTGAGAAGCACGGTTCTTCCAGGAGCTGTGTTTCGTTATACCCGGGTGAATGGGTGCAAACGCGATATTGAGAAATATCTGCTTCTAAAACCAAAACGGAGCTACCTAACAGAACGGTCTTCAATGTGTGCATTCAACTTACGGAGTTAAACTGATGTGTGTTTGCAGGAGTTTCTAAACCCTTTCGGTGAAGAAGTGGAAAACGCATTTTCCCAGCCAAATGCAGGCATTCAAGAAATAGCTGGAAATCTCCGTCTAAAACACAAAAATAACGTATCTTGCAAACTGCTCTGCTGGGTGTTCGCTCAGCTAAGGGAGTTGAATCCGCCTTCAGAATCAGAGAGTGAGAAGCACGGTTCTTCCAGGAGCTGTGTTTCGTTATACCCGGGTGAATGGGTTCAAACGCGATATTGAGAAATATCTGCTTCTAAAACCAAAACGCAGCTACCTAACAGAACGGTCTTCAATGTGTGCATTCAACTTACGGAGTTAAACTGATGTGTGTTTGCAGGAGTTTCTAAACCCTTTCTTTGAAGAAGTGGAAAACGCATTTTCCCAGCCAAATGCAGGCATTCAAGAAATAGCTGGAAATCTCCGTCTAAAACACAAAAAGAACGTATCTTGCAAACTGCTCTGCTGGGTGTTCGCTCAGCTAAGGGAGTTGAATCCGCCTTCAGAATCAGAGAGTGAGAAGCACGGTTCTTCCAGGAGCTGTGTTTCGTTATACCCGGGTGAATGGGTGCAAACGCGATATTGAGAAATATCTGCTTCTAAAACCAAAACGGAGCTACCTAACAGAACGGTCTTCAATGTGTGCATTCAACTTACGGAGTTAAACTGATGTGTGTTTGCAGGAGTTTCTAAACCCTTTCTGTGAAGAAGTGGAAAACGCATTTTCCCAGCCAAATGCAGGCATTCAAGAAATAGCTGGAAATCTCCGTCTAAAACACAAAAAGAACGTATCTTGCAAACTGCTCTGCTGGGTGTTCGCTCAGCTAAGAGAGTTGAATCCGCCTTCAGAATCAGAGAGTGAGAAGCACGGTTCTTCCAGGAGCTGTGTTTCGTTATACCCGGGTGAATGGGTGCAAACGCGATATTGAGAAATATCTGCTTCTAAAACCAAAACGGAGCTACCTAACAGAACGGTCTTCAATGTGTGCATTCAACTTACGGAGTTAAACTGATGTGTGTTTGCAGGAGTTTCTAAACCCGTTCTGTGAAGAAGTGGAAAACGCATTTTCCCAGCCAAATGCAGGCATTCAAGAAATAGCTGGAAATGTCCGTCTAAAACACAAAAAGAACGTATCTTGCAAACTGCTTTGCTGGGTGTTCGCTCAGCTAAGGGAGTTGAATCCGCCTTCAGAATCAGAGAGTGAGAAGCACGGTTCTTCCAGGAGCTGTGTTTCGTTATACCCGGGTGAATGGGTGCAAACGCGATATTGAGAAATATCTGTTTCTAAAACCAAAACGGAGCTACCTAACAGAACGGTCTTCAATGTGTGCATTCAACTTACGGAGTTAAACTGATGTGTGTTTGCAGGAGTTTCTAAACCCTTTCTGTGAAGAAGTGGAAAACGCATTTTCCCAGCCAAATGCAGGCATTCAAGAAATAGCTGGAAATCTCCGTCTAAAACACAAAAAGAACGTATCTTGCAAACTGCTCTGCTGGGTGTTCGCTCAGCTAAGGGACTTGAATCCGCCTTCAGAATCAGAGAGTGAGAAGCACGGTTCTTCCAGGAGCTGTGTTTCGTTATACCCGGGTGAATTGGTGCAAACGCGATATTGAGAAATATCTGCTTCTAAAACCAAAACGGAGCTACCTAACAGAACGGTCTTCAATGTGTGCATTCAACTTACGGAGTTAAACTGATGTGTGTTTGCAGGAGTTTCTAAACCCTTTCTGTGAAGAAGTGGAAAACGCATTTTCCCAGCCAAATGCAGGCATTCAAGAAATAGCTGGAAATGTCCGTCTAAAACACAAAAAGAACGTATCTTGCAAACTGCTCTGCTGGGTGTTTGCTCAGCTAAGGGAGTTGAATCCGCCTTCAGAATCAGAGAGTGAGAAGCACGGTTCTTCCAGGAGCTGTGTTTCGTTATACCCGGGTGAATGGGTGCAAACGCGATATTGAGAAATATCTGCTTCTAAAAGCAAAACGGAGCTACCTAACAGAACGGTCTTCAATGTGTGCATTCAACTTACGGAGTTAAACTGATGTGTGTTTGCAGGAGTTTCTAAACCCTTTCTGTGAAGAAGTGGAAAACGCATTTTCCCAGCCAAATGCAGGCATTCAAGAAATAGCTGGAAATCTCCGTCTAAAACACAAAAAGAACGTATCTTGCAAACTGCTCTGCTGGGTGTTCGCTCAGCTAAGGGAGTTGAATCCGCCTTCAGAATCAGAGAGTGAGAAGCACGGTTCTTCCAGGAGCTGTGTTTCGTTATACCCGGGTGAATGGGTGCAAACGCGATATTGAGAAATATCTGCTTCTAAAACCAAAACGGAGCTACCTAACAGAACGGTCTTCAATGTGTGCATTCAACTTACGGAGTTAAACTGATGTGTGTTTGCAGGAGTTTCTAAACCCTTTCTGTGAAGAAGTGGAAAACGCATTTTCCCAGCCAAATGCAGGCATTCAAGAAATAGCTGGAAATCTCCGTCTAAAACACAAAAAGAACGTATCTTGCAAACTGCTCTGCTGGGTGTTCGCTCAGCTAAGGGAGTTGAATCCGCCTTCAGAATCAGAGAGTGAGAAGCACGGTTCTTCCAGGAGCTGTGTTTCGTTATACCCGGGTGAATGGGTGCAAACGCGATATTGAGAAATATCTGCTTCTAAAACCAAAACGGAGCTACCTAACAGAACGGTCTTCAATGTGTGCATTCAACTTACGGAGTTAAACTGATGTGTGTTTGCAGGAGTTTCTAAACCCTTTCTGTGAAGAAGTGGAAAACGCATTTTCCCAGCCAAATGCAGGCATTCAAGGAATAGCTGGAAATCTCCGTCTAAAACACAAAAAGAACGTATCTTGCAAACTGCTCTGCTGGGTGTTCGCTCAGCTAAGGGAGTTGAATCCGCCTTCAGAATCAGAGAGTGAGAAGCACGGTTCTTCCAGGAGCTGTGTTTCGTTATACCCGGGTGAATGGGTGCAAACGCGATATTGAGAAATATCTGCTTCTAAAAGCAAAACGGAGCTACCTAACAGAACGGTCTTCAATGTGTGCATTCAACTTACGGAGTTAAACTGATGTGTGTTTGCAGGAGTTTCTAAACCCTTTCTGTGAAGAAGTGGAAAACGCATTTTCCCAGCCAAATGCAGGCATTCAAGAAATAGCTGGAAATCTCCGTCTAAAACACAAAAAGAACGTATCTTGCAAACTGCTCTGCTGGGTGTTCGCTCAGCTAAGGGAGTTGAATCCGCCTTCAGAATCAGAGAGTGAGAAGCACGGTTCTTCCAGGAGCTGTGTTTCGTTATACCCGGGTGAATGGGTGCAAACGCGATATTGAGAAATATCTGCTTCTAAAACCAAAACGGTGCTACCTAACAGAACGGTCTTCAATGTGTGCATTCAACTGACGGAGTTAAACTGATGTGTGTTTGCAGGAGTTTCTAAACCCTTTCTGTGAAGAAGTGGAAAACGCACTTTCCCAGCCAAATGCAGGCATTCAAGAAATAGCTGGAAATCTCCGTCTAAAACACAAAAAGAACGTATCTTGCAAACTGCTCTGCTGGGTGTTCGCTCAGCTAAGGGAGTTGAATCCGCCTTCAGAATCAGAGAGTGAGAAGCACGGTTCTTCCAGGAGCTGTGTTTCGTTATACCCGGGTGAATGGGTGCAAACGCGATATTGAGAAATATCTGCTTCTAAAAGCAAAACGGAGCTACCTAACAGAACGGTGTTCAATGTGTGCATTCAACTTACGGAGTTAAACTGATGTGTGTTTGCAGGAGTTTCTAAACCCTTTCTGTGAAGAAGTGGAAAACGCATTTTCCCAGCCAAATGCAGGCATTCAAGAAATAGCTGGAAATCTTTGTCTAAAACAACAAAAGAACGTGTCTTGCAAACTGCTCTGCTGGGTGTTCGCTCAGCTAAGGGAGTTGAATCCGCCTTCAGAATCAGAGAGTGAGAAGCACGGTTCTTCCAGGAGCTGTGTTTCGTTATACCCGGGTGAATGGGTGCAAACGCGATATTGAGAAATATGTGCTTCTAAAACCAAAACGGAGCTACCTAACAGAACGGTCTTCAATGTGTGCATTCAACTTACGGAGTTAAACTGATGTGTGTTTGCAGGAGTTTCTAAACCCTTTCTGTGAAGAAGTGGAAAACGCATTTTCCCAGCCAAATGCAGGCATTCAAGAAATAGCTGGAAATCTCCGTCTAAAACACAAAAAGAACGTATCTTGCAAACTGCTCTGCTGGGTGTTCGCTCAGCTAAGGGAGTTGAATCCGCCTTCAGAATCAGAGAGTGAGAAGCACGGTTCTTCCAAGAGCTGTGTTTCGTTATACCCGGGTGAATGGGTGCAAACGCGATATTGAGAAATATCTGCTTCTAAAACCAAAACGGAGCTACCTAACAGAACGGTCTTCAATGTGTGCATTCAACTTACGGAGTTAAACTGATGTGTGTTTGCAGGAGTTTCTAAACCCTTTCTGTGAAGAAGAAAAAAACGCATTTTCCCAGCCAAATGCAAGCATTCAAGAAATAGCTGGAAATCTCCGTCGAAAACACAAAAAGAACGTATCTTGCAAACTGCTCTGCTGGGTGTTCGCTCAGCTAAGGAAGTTGAATCCGCCTTCAGAATCAGAGAGTGAGAAGCACGGTTCTTCCAGGAGCTGTGTTTCGTTATACCCGGGTGAATGGGTGCAAACGCGATATTGAGAAATATGTGCTTCTAAAACCAAAACGGAGCTACCTAACAGAACGGTCTTCAATGTGTGCATTCAACTTACGGAGTTAAACTGATGTGTGTTTGCAGGAGTTTCTAAACCCTTTCTGTGAAGAAGTGGAAAACGCATTTTCCCAGCCAAATGCAGGCATTCAAGAAATAGCTGGAAATCTCCGTCTAAAACACAAAAAGAACGTATCTTGCAAACTGCTCTGCTGGGTGTTCGCTCAGCTAAGGGAGTTGAATCCGCCTTCAGAATCAGAGAGTGAGAAGCACGGTTCTTCCAAGAGCTGTGTTTCGTTATACCCGGGTGAATGGGTGCAAACGCGATATTGAGAAATATCTGCTTCTAAAACCAAAACGGAGCTACCTAACAGAACGGTCTTCAATGTGTGCATTCAACTTACGGAGTTAAACTGATGTGTGTTTGCAGGAGTTTCTAAACCCTTTCTGTGAAGAAGAAAAAAACGCATTTTCCCAGCCAAATGCAAGCATTCAAGAAATAGCTGGAAATCTCCGTCGAAAACACAAAAAGAACGTATCTTGCAAACTGCTCTGCTGGGTGTTCGCTCAGCTAAGGAAGTTGAATCCGCCTTCAGAATCAGAGAGTGAGAAGCACGGTTCTTCCAGGAGCTGTGTTTCGTTATACCCGGGTGAATGGGTGCAAACGCCATATTGAGAAATATGTGCTTCTAAAACCAAAACGGAGCTACCTAACAGAACGGTCTTCAATGTGTGCATTCAACTGACGGAGTTAAACTGATGTGTGTTTGCAGGAGTTTCTAAACCCTTTCTGTGAAGAAGTGGAAAACGCATTTTCCCAGCCAAATGCAGGCATTCAAGAAATAGCTGGAAATCTCCGTCTAAAACACAAAAAGAACGTATCTTGCAAACTGCTCTGCTGGGTGTTCGCTCAGCTAAGGGAGTTGAATCCGCCTTCAGAATCAGAGAGTGAGAAGCACGGTTCTTCCAGGAGCTGTGTTTCGTTATACCCGGGTGAATGGGTGCAAACGCGATATTGAGAAATATCTGCTTCTAAAAGCAAAACGGAGCTACCTAACAGAACGGTCTTCAATGTGTGCATTCAACTTACGGAGTTAAACTGATGTGTGTTTGCAGGAGTTTCTAAACCCTTTCTGTGAAGAAGTGGAAAACGCATTTTCCCAGCCAAATGCAGGCATTCAAGAAATAGCTGGAAATCTCCGTCTAAAACACAAAAAGAACGTATCTTGCAAACTGCTCTGCTGGGTGTTCGCTCAGCTAAGGGAGTTGAATCCGCCTTCAGAATCAGAGAGTGAGAAGCACGGTTCTTCCAGGAGCTGTGTTTCGTTATACCCGGGTGAATGGGTGCAAACGCGATATTGAGAAATATCTGCTTCTAAAACCAAAACGGAGCTACCTAACAGAACGGTCTTCAATGTGTGCATTCAACTGACGGAGTTAAACTGATGTGTGTTTGCAGGAGTTTCTAAACCCTTTCGGTGAAGAAGTGGAAAACGCATTTTCCCAGCCAAATGCAGGCATTCAAGAAATAGCTGGAAATCTCCGTCTAAAACACAAAAAGAACGTATCTTGCAAACTGCTCTGCTGGGTGTTCGCTCAGCTAAGGGAGTTGAATCCGCCTTCAGAATCAGAGAGTGAGAAGCATGGTTCTTCCAGGAGCTGGGTTTCGTTATACCCGGGTGCATTGGAACAAACGCGGTATTGAGAAATATCTGCTTCTAAAACCAAAACGGAGCTACCTAACAGAACGGTCTTCAATGTGTGCATTCAACTTACGGAGTTAAACTGATGTGTGTTTGCAGGAGTTTCTAAACCCTTTCTGTGAAGAAGTGGAAAACGCATTTTCCCAGCCAAATCCAGGCATTCAAGAAATAGCTGGAAATCTCCGTCTAAAACACAAAAAGAACGTATCTTGCAAACTGCTCTGCTGGGTGTTCGCTCAGCTAAGGGAGTTGAATCCGCCTTCAGAATCAGAGAGTGAGAAGCACGGTTTTTCCAGGAGCTGGGTTTCGTTATACCCGGGTGCATTGGAACAAACGCGGTATTGAGAAATATCTGCTTCTAAAACCAAAACGGAGCTACCTAACAGAACGGTCTTCAATGTGTGCATTCATCTTACGGACTTAAACTGATGTGTGTTTGCAGATGTCTCTAAACCCTTTCTGTGAAGAAGTGGAAAACGCATTTTCCCAGCCAAACCCAGGCATTCAAGAAATAGCTGGAAATCTCCGTCTAAAACACAAAAAGAACGTATCTTGCAAACTGCTCTGCTGGGTGTTCGCTCAGCTAAGGGAGTTGAATCCGCCTTCAGAATCAGAGAGTGAGAAGCACGGTTCTTCCAGGAGCTGGATTTCGTTATACCCGGGTGCATTGGAACAAACGCGGTATTGAGAAATATCTGCTTCTAAAACCAAAACGGAGCTACCTAACAGAACGGTCTTCAATGTGTGCATTCAACTTACGGAGTTAAACTGATGTGTGTTTGCAGGAGTTTCTAAACCCTTTCTGTGAAGAAGTGGAAAACGCATTTTCCCATCCAAATCCAGGCATTCAAGAAATATCTGGAAATCTCCGTCTAAAACACAAAAAGAACGTATCTTGCAAACTGCTCTGCTGGGTGTTCGCTCAGCTAAGGGAGTTGAATCCGCCTTCAGAATCAGAGAGTGAGAAGCACGGTTCTTCCAGGAGCTGGATTTCGTTATACCCGGGTGCATTGGACCAAACGCGGTATTGAGAAATATCTGCTTCTAAAACCAAAACGGAGCTACCTAACAGAACGGTCTTCAATGTGTGCATTCAACTTACGGAGTTAAACTGATGTGTGTTTGCAGGAGTTTCTAAACCCTTTCTTTGAAGAAGTGGAAAACGCATTTTCCCAGCCAAATCCAGGCATTCAAGAAATAGCTGGAAACCTCCGTCTAAAACACAAAAAGAACATATCTTGCAAATTGCTCTGCTGGGTGTTCGCTCAGCTAAGGGAGTTGAATCCGCCTTCAGAATCAGAGAGTGAGAAGCACGGTTCTTCCAGGAGCTGGGTTTCGTAATACCCGGGTGAATTGGAACAAACGCGGTATTGAGAAATATCTGCTTCTAAAACCAAAACGGAGCTACCTAACAGAACGGTCTTCAATGTGTGCATTCAACTTACGGAGTTAAACTGATGTGTGTTTGCAGGAGTTTCTAAACCCTTTCTGTGAAGAAGTGGAAAACGCATTTTCCCAGCCAAATCCAGGCATTCAAGAAATAGCTGGAAATCTCCGTCTAAAACACAAAAAGAATGTATCTTGCAAACTTCTCTGCTGGGTGTTCGCTCGGCCAAGGGAGTTGAATCCGCCTTCAGAATCAGAGAGTGAGAAGCATGGTACTTCCAGGAGCTGGGTTTCGTTATACCCGGGTGAATTGGAACAAACGCGGTATTGAGAAATATCTGCTTCTAAAACCAAAACGGAGCTACCTAACAGAACGGTCTTCAATGTGTGCATTCAACTTACGGAGTTAAACTGATGTGTGTTTGCAGGAGTTTCTAAACCCTTTCTGTGAAGAAGTGGAAAACGCATTTTCCCAGCCAAATCCAGGCATTCAAGAAATAGCTGGAAATCTCCGTCTAAAACACAAAAAGAACGTATCTTGCAAACTGCTCTGCTGGGTGTTCGCTCAGCTAAGGGAGTTGAATCCGCCTTCAGAATCAGAGAGTGAGAAGCACGGTTCTTCCAGAAGGTGGGTTTCGTTATACCCGGGTGAATTGGAACAAACGCGGTATTGAGAAATATCTGCTTCTAAAACCAAAACGGAGCTACCTAACAGAACGGTCTTCAATGTGTGCATTCAACTTACGGAGTTAAACTGATGTGTGTTTGCAGGAGTTTCTAAACCCTTTCTTTGAAGAAGTGGAAAACGCATTTTCCCAGCCAAATCCAGGCCTTCAAGAAATAGCTGGAAATCTCCGTCTAAAACACAAAAAGAACGTATCTTGCAAACTGCTCTGCTGGGTGTTCGCTCAGCTAAGGGAGTTGAATCCGCCTTCAGAATCAGAGAGTGAGAAGCACGGTTCTTCCAGGAGCTGGATTTCGTTATACCCGGGTGTATTGGACCAAACGCGGTATTGAGAAATATCTGCTTCTAAAACCAAAACGGAGCTACCTAACAGAACGGTCTTCAATGTGTGCATTCAACTTACGGAGTTAAACTGATGTGTGTTTGCAGGAGTTTCTAAACCCTTTCTGTGAAGAAGTGGAAAACGCATTTTCCCAGCCAAATCCAGGCATTCAAGAAATAGCTGGAAATCTCCGTCTAAAACACAAAAAGAACGTATCTTGCAAACTGCTCTGCTGGCTGTTCGCTCAGCTAAGGGAGTTGAATCCGCCTTCAGAATCAGAGAGTGAGAAGCACGGTCCTTCCAGGAGCTGGGTTTCGTAATACACGGGTGAATTGGAACAAACGCGGTATTGAGAAATATCTGCTTCTAAAACCAAAACGGAGCTACCTAACAGAACGGTCTTCAATGTGTGCATTCAACTTACGGAGTTAAACTGATGTGTGTTTGCAGGAGTTTCTAAACCCTTTCTGTGAAGAAGTGGAAAACGCATTTTCCCAGCCAAATCCAGGCATTCAAGAAATAGCTGGAAATCTCCGTCTAAAACACAAAAAGAACGTATCTTGCAAACTGCTCTGCTGGGTGTTCGCTCAGCTAAGGGAGTTGAATCCGCCTTCAGAATCAGAGAGTGAGAAGCACGGTTCTTCCAGGAGCTGGGTTTCGTTATACCCGGGTTAATTGGAACAAACGCGGTATTGAGAAATATCTGCTTCTAAAACCAAAACGGAGCTACCTAACAGAACGGTCTTCAATGTGTGCATTCAACTTACGGAGTTAAACTGATGTGTGTTTGCAGGAGTTTCTAAACCCTTTCTCTGAAGAAGTGGAAAACGCATTTTCCCAGCCAAATCCAGGCATTCAAGAAATAGCTGGAAATCTCCGTCTAAAACACAAAAAGAACGTATCTTGCAAACTGCTCTGCTGGGTGTTCGCTCAGCTAAGGGAGTTGAATCCGCCTTCAGAATCAGAGGGTGAGAAGCACGGTTCTTCCAGGAACTGGGTTTCGTTATACCCGGGTGAATTGGAACAAACGCGGTATTGAGAAATATCTGCTTCTAAAACCAAAACGGAGCTACCTAACAGAACGGTCTTCAATGTGTGCATTCAACTTACGGAGTTAAACTGATGTGTGTTTGCAGGAGTTTCTAAACCCTTTCTGTGAAGAAGTGGAAAACGCAATTTCCCAGCCAAATCCAGGCATTCAAGAAATAGCTGGAAATCTCCGTCTAAAACACAAAGAGAACGTATCTTGCAAACTGCTCTGCTGGGTGTTCGCTCAGCTAAGGGAGTTGAATCCGCCTTCAGAATCAGAGAGTGAGAAGCACGGTTTTTCCAGGAGCTTGGTTTCGTTATACCCGGGTGCATTGGAACAAACACGGTATTGAGAAATATCTGCTTCTAAAACCAAAACGGAGCTACCTAACAGAACGGTCTTCAATGTGTGCATTCACCTTCCAGAGTTAAACTGATGTGTGTTTGCAGGAGTTTCTAAACCCTTTCTTTGAAGAAGTGGAAAACGCATGTTCCCAGCCAAATCCAGGCATTCAAGAAATAGCTGGAAATCTCCGTCTAAAACACAAAAAGAACGTATCTTGCAAACTGCTCTGCTGGGTGTTCGCTCAGCTAAGGAAGTTGAATCCGCCTTCAGAATCAGAGAGTGAGAAGCACGGTTCTTCCAAGAGCTGGGTTTTGTTATACCCGGGTGAATTGGAACAAACGCGGTATTGAGAAATATCTGCTTCTAAAACCAAAACGGAGCTACCTAACAGAACGGTCTTCAATGTGTGCATTCAACTTACGGAGTTAAACTGATGTGTGTTTGAAGGAGTTTCTAAACCCTTTCTGTGAAGAAGTGGAAAACGCATTTTCCCAGCCAAATCCAGGCATTCAAGAAATAGCTGGAAATCTCCGTCTAAAACACAAAAAGAACGTATCTTGCAAACTGCTCTGCTGGGTGTTCGCTCAGCTAAGGGAGTTGAATCCGCCTTCAGAATCAGAGAGTGAGAAGCACGGTTCTTCCAGGAGCTGGATTTCGTTATACCCGTGTGAATTGGAACAAACGCGGTATTGAGAAATATCTGCTTCTAAAACCAAAACGGAGCTACCTAACAGAACTGTCTTCAATGTGTGCATTCAACTTACGGAGTTAAACTGATGTGTGTTTGCAGGAGTTTCTAAACCCTTTATGTGAAGAAGTGGAAAACGCATTTTCCCAGCCAAATCCAGGCATTCAAGAAATAGCTGGAAATCTCCGTCTAAAACACAAAAAGAACGTATCTTGCAAACTGCTCTGCTGGGTGTTCGCTCAGCTAAGGGAGTTGAATCCGCCTTCAGAATCAGAGAGTGAGAAGCACGGTTCTTCCAGGAGCTGGGTTTCGTTATACCCGGGTGCATTGGAACAAACGCGGTATTGAGAAATATCTGCTTCTAAAACCAAAACGGAGCTACCTAACAGAACGGTCTTCAATGTGTGCATTCAACTTACAAAGTTAAACTGATGTGTGTTTGCAGGAGTTTCTAAACCCTTTCTGTGAAGAAGTGGAAAACGCATTTTCCCAGCCAAATCCAGGCATTCAAGAAATAGCTGGAAATCTCCGTCTAAAACACAAAAAGAACGTATCTTGCAAACTGCTCTGCTGGGTGTTCGCTCAGCTAAGGGAGTTGAATCCGCCTTCAGAATCAGAGAGTGAGAAGCACGGTTCTTCCAGGAGCTGGGTTTCGTAATACCCGGGTGAATTGGAACAAACGCGGTATTGAGAAATATCTGCTTCTATAACCAAAACGGAGCTACCTAACAGAACGGTCTTCAATGTGTGCATTCAACTTACAAAGTTAAACTGATGTCTGTTTGCAGGAGTTTCTAAACCCTTTCTGTGAAGAAGTGGAAAACGCATTTTCCCAGCCAAATCCAGGCATTCAAGAAATAGCTGGAAATCTCCGTCTAAAACACAAAAAGAACGTATCTTGCAAACTGCTCTGCTGGGTGTTCGCTCAGCTAAGGGAGTTGAATCCGCCTTCAGAATCAGAGAGTGAGAAGCACGGTTCTTCCAGGAGCTGGGTTTCGTTATACCCGGGTGAATTGGAACAAACGCGGTATTGAGAAATATCTGATTCTAAAAGCAAAACGGAGCTACCTAACAGAACGGTCTTCAATGTGTGCATTCAACTTACGGAGGTAAACTGATGTGTGTTTGCAGGAGTTTCTAAACCCTTTCTGTGAAGAAGTGGAAAACGCATTTTCCCAGCCAAATCCAGGCATTTAAGAAATAGCTGGAAATCTCCGTCTAAAACACAAAAAGAACGTATCTTGCAAACTGCTCTGCTGGGTGTTCGCTCAGCTAAGGGAGTTGAATCCGCCTTCAGAATCAGAGAGTGAGAAGCACGGTTCTTCCAGGAGCTGGGTTTCGTTATACCCGGGTGCATTGGAACAAACGCGGTATTGAGAAATATCTGCTTCTAAAACCAAAACGGAGCTACCTAACAGAACGGTCTTCAATGTGTGCATTCAACTTACGGAGTTAAACTGATGTGTGTTTGCAGGAGTTTCTAAACCCTTTCTGTGAAGAAGTGGAAAACGCATTTTCCCAGCCAAATCCAGGCATTCAAGAAATAGCTGGAAATCTCCGTCTAAAACACAATAAGAACGTATCTTGCAACCTGCTCTCCTGGCTGTTTGCTCAGCTAAGGGAGTTGAATCCGCCTTCAGAATCAGAGAGTGAGGAGCACGGTTCTTCCAGGAGCTGGGTTTCGTTATACCCGGGTGCATTGGAACAAACGCGGTATTGAGAAATATCTGCTTCTAAAACCAAAACGGAGCTACCTAACAGAACGGTCTTCAATGTGTGCATTCAACTTACGGAGTTAAACTGATGTGTGTTTGCAGGAGTTTCTAAACCCTTTCTGTGAAGAAGTGGAAAACGCATTTTCCCAGCCAAATCCAGGCATTCAAGAAATAGCTGGAAATCTCCGTCTAAAACACAAAAAGAACGTATCTTGCAAACTGCTCTGCTGGGTGTTCGCTCAGCTAAGGGAGTTGAATCCACCTTCAGAATCAGAGAGTGAGAAGCACGGTTCTTCCAGGAGCTGGGTTTCGTTATACCCGGGTGCATTGGAACAAACGCGGAATTGAGAAATATCTGCTTCTAAAACCAAAACTGAGCTACCTAACAGAACGGTCTTCAATGTGTGCATTCAACTTACGGAGTTAAACTGATGTGTGTTTGCAGGAGTTTCTAAACCCTTTCTGTGAAGAGGTAGAAAACGCATTTTCCCAGCCAAATCCAGGCATTCAAGAAATAGCTGGAAATCTCCGTCTAAAACACAAAATGAACGTATCTTGCAAACTGCTCTGCTGGGTGTTCGCTCAGCTAAGGGAGTTGAATCCGCCTTCAGAATCAGAGAGTGAGAAGCACGGTTCTTCCAGGAGCTGGGTTTCGTTATACCAGGGTGCATTGGAACAAACGCGGTATTGAGAAATATCTGCTTCTAAAACCAAAACGGAGCTACCTAACAGAACGGTCTTCAATGTGTGCATTCAACTTACGGAGTTAAACTGATGTGTGTTTGCAGGAGTTTCTAAACCCTTTCTGTGAAGAAGTGGAAAACGCATTTTCCCAGCCAAATGCAGGCATTCAAGAAATAGCAGGAAATCTCCGTCTAAAACACAAAAAGAACGTATCTTGCAAACTGCTCTGCTGGGTGTTCGCTCAGCTAAGAGAGTTGAATCCGCCTTCAGAATCAGAGAGTGCGAAGCACGGTTCTTCCAGGAGCTGGGTTTCGTTATACCCGGGTGCATTGGAACAAACGCGGTATAGATAAATATCTGCTTCTAAAACCAAAACGGAGCTACCTAACAGAACGGTCTTCAACGTGTGCATTCAACTTACGGAGTTAAACTGATGTGTGTTTGCAGGAGTTTCTAAACCCTTTCTGTGAAGAAGTGGAAAACGCATTTTCCCAGCCAAATCCAGGCATTCAAGAAATAGCTGGAAATCTCCGTCTAAAACACAAAAAGAACGTATCTTGCAAACTGCTCTGCTGGGTGTTCGCTCAGCTAAGGGAGTTGAATCCGCCTTCAGAATCAGAGAGTGAGAAGCACGGTTCTTCCAGGAGCTGGGTTTCGTTATACCCGGGTGAATTGGAACAAACGCGGTATTGAGAAATATCTGCTTCTAAAACCAAAACGGAGCTACCTAACAGAACGGTCTTCAATGTGTGCATTCAACTTACGGAGGTAAACTGATGTGTGTTTGCAGGAGTTTCTAAACCCTTTCTGTGAAGAAGTGGAAAACGCATTTTCCCAGCCAAATCCAGGCATTCAAGAAATAGCTGGAAATCTCCGTCTAAAACACAAAAAGAACGTATCTTGCAAACTGCTCTGCTGGGTGTTCGCTCAGCTAAGGGAGTTGAATCCGCCTTCAGAATCAGAGAGTGAGAAGCACGGTTCTTCCAGGAGCTGGGTTTCGTTATACCCGGGTGCATTGGAACAAACGCGGTATTGAGAAATATCTGCTACTAAAACCAAAACGGAGCTACCTAACAGAACGGTCTTCAATGTGTGCATTCAACTTACGGAGTTAAACTGATGTGTGTTTGCAGGAGTTTCTAAACCCTTTCTGTGAAGAAGTGGAAAACGCATTTTCCCAGCCAAATCCAGGCATTCAAGAAATAGCTGGAAATCTCCGTCTAAAACACAATAAGAACGTATCTTGCAACCTGCTCTCCTGGCTGTTTGCTCAGCTAAGGGAGTTGAATCCGCCTTCAGAATCAGAGAGTGAGGAGCACGGTTCTTCCAGGAGCTGGGTTTCGTTATACCCGGGTGCATTGGAACAAACGCGGTATTGAGAAATATCTGCTTCTAAAACCAAAACGGAGCTACCTAACAGAACGGTCTTCAATGTGTGCATTCAACTTACGGAGTTAAACTGATGTGTGTTTGCAGGAGTTTCTAAACCCTTTCTGTGAAGAAGTGGAAAACGCATTTTCCCAGCCAAATCCAGGCATTCAAGAAATAGCTGGAAATCTCCGTCTAAAACACAAAAAGAACGTATCTTGCAAACTGCTCTGCTGGGTGTTCGCTCAGCTATGGGAGTTGAATCCGCCTTCAGAATCAGAGAGTGAGAAGCACGGTTCTTCCAGGAGCTGGGTTTCGTTATACCCGGGTGAATTGGAACAAACGCGGTATTGAGAAATATCTGCTTCTAAAACCAAAACGGAGCTACCTAACAGAACGGTCTTCAATGTGTGCATTCAACTTACGGAGTTAAACTGATGTGTGTTTGCAGGAGTTTCTAAACCCTTTCTGTGAAGAAGTGGAAAACGCATTTTCCCAGCCAAATCCAAGCATTCAAGAAATAGCTGGAAATCTCCGTCTAAAACACAAAAAGAACGTATCTTGCAAACTGCTCTGCTGGGTGTTCGCTCAGCTAAGGGAGTTGAATCCGCCTTCATAATCAGAGAGTGAGAAGCACGGTTCTTCCAGAAGCTGGGTTTCCTTATACCCGGGTGAATTGGAACAAACGCGGTATTGAGAAATATCTGCTTCTAAAACCAAAACGGAGCTACCTAACAGAACGGTCTTCAATGTGTGCATTCAACTTACGGAGTTAAACTGATGTGTGTTTGCAGGAGTTTCTAAACCCTTTCTGTGAAGAAGTGGAAAACGCATTTTCCCAGCCAAATCCAGGCATTCAAGAAATAGCTGGAAACCTCCGTCTAAAAAACAAAAAGAACGTATCTTGCAAACTGCTCTGCTGGGTGTTCGCTCGGCTAAGGGAGTTGAATCCGCCTTCAGAATCAGAGAGGGAGAAGCACGGTTCTTCCAGGAGCTGGGTTTCGTTATACCCGGGTGCATTGGAACAAACGCGGTATTGAGAAATATCTGCTTCTAAAACCAAAACGGAGCTACCTAACAGAACGGTCTTCAATGTGTGCATTCAACTTACGGAGTTAAACTGATGTGTGTTTGCAGGAGTTTCTAAACCCTTTCTGTGAAGAAGTGGAAAACGCATTTTCCCAGCCAAATCCAGGCATTCAAGAAATAGCTGGAAATCTCCGTCTAAAACACAAAAAGAACGTATCTTGCAAACTGCTCTGCTGGGTGTTCGCTCAGCTAAGGGAGTTGAATCCGCCTTCAGAATCAGAGAGTGAGAAGCACGGTTCTTCCAGGAGCTGTGTTTCGTTATACCCGGGTGCATTGGAACAAACGCGGTATTGAGAAATATCTGCTTCTAAAACCAAAACGGAGCTACCTAACAGAACGGTCTTCAGTGTGTGCATTCAACTTACGGAGTTAAACTGATGTGTGTTTGCAGGAGTTTCTAAACCCTTTCTGTGAAGAAGTGGAAAACGCAATTTCCCAGCCAAATCCAGGCATTCAAGAAATAGCTGGAAATCTCCGTCTAAAACACAAAAAGAACGTATCTTGCAAACTGCTCTGCTGGGTGTTCGATCAGCTAAGAAAGTGGAATCCGCCTTCAGAATCAGAGAGTGAGAAGCACGGTTCTTCCAGGAGCTGGATTTCGTTATACCCGGGTGCATTGGAACAAACGCGGTATTGAGAAATACCTGCTTCTAAAACCAAAACGGAGCTACCTAACAGAACAGTCTTCAATGTGTGCATTCAACTTACGGAGTTAAACTGATGTGTGTTTGCAGGAGTTTCTAAACCATTTCTGTGAAGAAGTGGAAAACGCATTTTCCCAGCCAAATCCAGGCATTCAAGAAATAGCTGGAAATCTCCGTCTAAAACACAAAAAGAACGTATCTTGCAAACTGCTCTGCTGGGTGTTCGCTCAGCTAAGGGAGTTGAATCCGCCTTCAGAATCAGAGAGTGAGAAGCACGGTTCTTCCAGGAGCTGGGTTTCGTTATACCCGGGTGCATTGGAACAAACGCGGTATTGAGCAATATCTGCTTCTAAAACCAAAACGGAGCTACCTAACAGAACGGTCTTCAATGTGTGCATTCAACTTACAAAGTTAAACTGATGTCTGTTTGCAGGAGTTTCTAAACCCTTTCTGTGAAGAAGTGGAAAACGCATTTTCCCAGCCAAATCCAGGCATTCAAGAAATAGCTGGAAATCTCCGTCTAAAACACAAAAAGAACGTATCTTGCAAACTGCTCTGCTGGGTGTTCGCTCAGCTAAGGGAGTTGAATCCGCCTTCAGAATCAGAGAGTGAGAAGCACGGTTCTTCCAGGAGCTGGGTTTCGTTATACCCGGGTGCATTGGAACAAACGCGGTATTGAGAAATATCTGATTCTAAAACCAAAACGGAGCTACCTAACAGAACGGTCTTCAATGTGTGCATTCAACTTACGGAGGTAAACTGATGTGTGTTTGCAGGAGTTTCTAAACCCTTTCTGTGAAGAAGTGGAAAACGCATTTTCCCAGCCAAATCCAGGCATTCAAGAAATAGCTGGAAATCTCCGTCTAAAACACAAAAAGAACGTATCTTGCAAACTGCTCTGCTGGGTGTTCGCTCAGCTAAGGGAGTTGAATCCGCCTTCAGAATCAGAGAGTGAGAAGCACGGTTCTTCCAGGAGCTGGGTTTCGTTATACCCGGGTGCATTGGAACAAACGCGGTATTGAGAAATATCTGCTACTAAAACCAAAACGGAGCTACCTAACAGAACGGTCTTCAATGTGTGCATTCAACTTACGGAGTTAAACTGATGTGTGTTTGCAGGAGTTTCTAAACCCTTTCTGTGAAGAAGTGGAAAACGCATTTTCCCAGCCAAATCCAGGCATTCAAGAAATAGCTGGAAATCTCCGTCTAAAACACAATAAGAACGTATCTTGCAACCTGCTCTCCTGGCTGTTTGCTCAGCTAAGGGAGTTGAATCCGCCTTCAGAATCAGAGAGTGAGGAGCACGGTTCTTCCAGGAGCTGGGTTTCGTTATACCCGGGTGCATTGGAACAAACGCGGTATTGAGAAATATCTGCTTCTAAAACCAAAACGGAGCTACCTAACAGAACGGTCTTCAATGTGTGCATTCAACTTACGGAGTTAAACTGATGTGTGTTTGCAGGAGTTTCTAAACCCTTTCTGTGAAGAAGTGGAAAACGCATTTTCCCAGCCAAATCCAGGCATTCAAGAAATAGCTGGAAATCTCCGTCTAAAACACAAAAAGAACGTATCTTGCAAACTGCTCTGCTGGGTGTTCGCTCAGCTATGGGAGTTGAATCCGCCTTCAGAATCAGAGAGTGAGAAGCACGGTTCTTCCAGGAGCTGGGTTTCGTTATACCCGGGTGAATTGGAACAAACGCGGTATTGAGAAATATCTGCTTCTAAAACCAAAACGGAGCTACCTAACAGAACGGTCTTCAATGTGTGCATTCAACTTACGGAGTTAAACTGATGTGTGTTTGCAGGAGTTTCTAAACCCTTTCTGTGAAGAAGTGGAAAACGCATTTTCCCAGCCAAATCCAAGCATTCAAGAAATAGCTGGAAATCTCCGTCTAAAACACAAAAAGAACGTATCTTGCAAACTGCTCTGCTGGGTGTTCGCTCAGCTAAGGGAGTTGAATCCGCCTTCATAATCAGAGAGTGAGAAGCACGGTTCTTCCAGAAGCTGGGTTTCCTTATACCCGGGTGAATTGGAACAAACGCGGTATTGAGAAATATCTGCTTCTAAAACCAAAACGGAGCTACCTAACAGAACGGTCTTCAATGTGTGCATTCAACTTACGGAGTTAAACTGATGTGTGTTTGCAGGAGTTTCTAAACCCTTTCTGTGAAGAAGTGGAAAACGCATTTTCCCAGCCAAATCCAGGCATTCAAGAAATAGCTGGAAACCTCCGTCTAAAAAACAAAAAGAACGTATCTTGCAAACTGCTCTGCTGGGTGTTCGCTCGGCTAAGGGAGTTGAATCCGCCTTCAGAATCAGAGAGGGAGAAGCACGGTTCTTCCAGGAGCTGGGTTTCGTTATACCCGGGTGCATTGGAACAAACGCGGTATTGAGAAATATCTGCTTCTAAAACCAAAACGGAGCTACCTAACAGAACGGTCTTCAATGTGTGCATTCAACTTACGGAGTTAAACTGATGTGTGTTTGCAGGAGTTTCTAAACCCTTTCTGTGAAGAAGTGGAAAACGCATTTTCCCAGCCAAATCCAGGCATTCAAGAAATAGCTGGAAATCTCCGTCTAAAACACAAAAAGAACGTATCTTGCAAACTGCTCTGCTGGGTGTTCGCTCAGCTAAGGGAGTTGAATCCGCCTTCAGAATCAGAGAGTGAGAAGCACGGTTCTTCCAGGAGCTGTGTTTCGTTATACCCGGGTGCATTGGAACAAACGCGGTATTGAGAAATATCTGCTTCTAAAACCAAAACGGAGCTACCTAACAGAACGGTCTTCAGTGTGTGCATTCAACTTACGGAGTTAAACTGATGTGTGTTTGCAGGAGTTTCTAAACCCTTTCTGTGAAGAAGTGGAAAACGCAATTTCCCAGCCAAATCCAGGCATTCAAGAAATAGCTGGAAATCTCCGTCTAAAACACAAAAAGAACGTATCTTGCAAACTGCTCTGCTGGGTGTTCGATCAGCTAAGAAAGTGGAATCCGCCTTCAGAATCAGAGAGTGAGAAGCACGGTTCTTCCAGGAGCTGGATTTCGTTATACCCGGGTGCATTGGAACAAACGCGGTATTGAGAAATACCTGCTTCTAAAACCAAAACGGAGCTACCTAACAGAACAGTCTTCAATGTGTGCATTCAACTTACGGAGTTAAACTGATGTGTGTTTGCAGGAGTTTCTAAACCATTTCTGTGAAGAAGTGGAAAACGCATTTTCCCAGCCAAATCCAGGCATTCAAGAAATAGCTGGAAATCTCCGTCTAAAACACAAAAAGAACGTATCTTGCAAACTGCTCTGCTGGGTGTTCGCTCAGCTAAGGGAGTTGAATCCGCCTTCAGAATCAGAGAGTGAGAAGCACGGTTCTTCCAGGAGCTGGGTTTCGTTATACCCGGGTGCATTGGAACAAACGCGGTATTGAGCAATATCTGCTTCTAAAACCAAAACGGAGCTACCTAACAGAACGGTCTTCAATGTGTGCATTCAACTTACAAAGTTAAACTGATGTCTGTTTGCAGGAGTTTCTAAACCCTTTCTGTGAAGAAGTGGAAAACGCATTTTCCCAGCCAAATCCAGGCATTCAAGAAATAGCTGGAAATCTCCGTCTAAAACACAAAAAGAACGTATCTTGCAAACTGCTCTGCTGGGTGTTCGCTCAGCTAAGGGAGTTGAATCCGCCTTCAGAATCAGAGAGTGAGAAGCACGGTTCTTCCAGGAGCTGGGTTTCGTTATACCCGGGTGCATTGGAACAAACGCGGTATTGAGAAATATCTGATTCTAAAACCAAAACGGAGCTACCTAACAGAACGGTCTTCAATGTGTGCATTCAACTTACGGAGGTAAACTGATGTGTGTTTGCAGGAGTTTCTAAACCCTTTCTGTGAAGAAGTGGAAAACGCATTTTCCCAGCCAAATCCAGGCATTCAAGAAATAGCTGGAAATCTCCGTCTAAAACACAAAAAGAACGTATCTTGCAAACTGCTCTGCTGGGTGTTCGCTCAGCTAAGGGAGTTGAATCCGCCTTCAGAATCAGAGAGGGAGAAGCACGGTTCTTCCAGGAGCTGGGTTTCGTTATACCCGGGTGCATTGGAACAAACGCGGTATTGAGAAATATCTGCTTCTAAAACCAAAACGGAGCTACCTAACAGAACGGTCTTCAATGTGTGCATTCAACTTACGGAGTTAAACTGATGTGTGTTTGCAGGAGTTTCTAAACCCTTTCTGTGAAGAAGTGGAAAACGCATTTTCCCAGCCAAATCCAGGCATTCAAGAAATAGCTGGAAACATCCGTCTAAAAAACAAAAAGAACGTATCTTGCAAACTGCTCTGCTGGGTGTTCGCTCGGCTAAGGGAGTTGAATCCGCCTTCAGAATCAGAGAGGGAGAAGCACGGTTCTTCCAGGAGCTGGGTTTCGTTATACCCGGGTGAATTGGAACAAACGCGGTATTGAGAAATATCTGCTTCTAAAACCAAAACGGAGCTACCTAACAGAACGGTCTTCAATGTGTGCATTCAACTTACGGAGTTAAACTGATGTGTGTTTGCAGGAGTTTCTAAACCCTTTCTGTGAAGAAGTGGAAAACGCATTTTCCCAGCCAAATCCAGGCATTCAAGAAATAGCTGGAAATCTCCGTCTAAAACACAAAAAGAACGTATCTTGCAAACTGCTCTGCTGGGTGTTCGCTCAGCTAAGGGAGTTGAATCCGCCTTCAGAATCAGAGAGTGAGAAGCACGGTTCTTCCAGGAGCTGGGTTTCGTTATACCCGGGTGCATTGGAACAAACGCGGTATTGAGAAATATCTGCTTCTAAAACCAAAACGGAGCTACCTAACAGAACGGTCTTCAGTGTGTGCATTCAACTTACGGAGTTAAACTGATGTGTGTTTGCAGGAGTTTCTAAACCCTTTCTGTGAAGAAGTGGAAAACGCATTTTCCCAGCCAAATCCAGGCATTCAAGAAATAGCTGGAAATCTCCGTCTAAAACACAAAAAGAACGTATCTTGCAAACTGCTCTGCTGGGTGTTCGCTCAGCTAAGGGAGTTGAATCCGCCTTCAGAATCAGAGAGTGAGAAGCACGGTTCTTCCAGGAGCTGGGTTTCGTTATACCCGGGTGAATTGGAACAAACGCGGTATTGAGAAATATCTGCTTCTAAAACCAAAACGGAGCTACCTAACAGAACGGTCTTCAATGTGTTCATTCAACTTACGGAGTTAAACTGATGTGTGTTTGCAGGAGTTTCTAAACCCTTTCTGTGAAGAAGTGGAAAACGCATTTTCCCAGCCAAATCCAGGCATTCAAGAAATAGCTGGAAATCTCCATCTAAAACACAAAAAGAACGTATCTTGCAAACTGCTCTGCTGGGTGTTCGCTCAGCTAAGGGAGTTGAATCCGCCTTCAGAATCAGAGAGTGAGAAGCACGGTTCTTCCAGGAGCTGGGTTTCGTTATACCCGGGTGCATTGGAACAAACGCGGTATTGAGAAATATCTGATTCTAAAACCAAAACGGAGCTACCTAACAGAACGGTCTTCAATGTGTGCATTCAACTTACGGAGGTAAACTGATGTGTGTTTGCAGGAGTTTCTAAACCCTTTCTGTGAAGAAGTGGAAAACGCATTTTCCCAGCCAAATCCAGGCATTCAAGAAATAGCTGGAAATCTCCGTCTAAAAAACAAAAAGAACGTATCTTGCAAACTGCTCTGCTGGGTGTTCGCTCAGCTAAGGGAGTTGAATCCGCCTTCAGAATCAGAGAGAAAGAAGCACGGTTCTTCCAGGAGCTGGGTTTCGTTATACCCGGGTGCATTGGAACAAACGCGGTATTGAGAAATATCTGCTTCTAAAACCAAAACGGAGCTACCTAAGAGAACGGTCTTCAATGTGTGCATTCAACTTACGGAGTTAAACTGATGTGTGTTTGCAGGAGTTTCTAAACCCTTTCTGTGAAGAAGTGGAAAACGCATTTTCCCAGCCAAATCCAGGCATTCAAGAAATAGCTGGAAACCTCCGTCTAAAAAACAAAAAGAACGTATCTTGCAAACTGCTCTGCTGGGTGTTCGCTCGGCTAAGGGAGTTGAATCCGCCTTCAGAATCAGAGAGGGAGAAGCACGGTTCTTCCAGGAGCTGGGTTTCGTTATACCCGGGTGCATTGGAACAAACGCGGTATTGAGAAATATCTGCTTCTAAAACCAAAACGGAGCTACCTAACAGAACGGTCTTCAATGTGTGCATTCAACTTACGGAGTTAAACTGATGTGTGTTTGCAGGAGTTTCTAAACCCTTTCTGTGAAGAAGTGGAAAACGCATTTTCCCAGCCAAATCCAGTCATTCAAGAAATAGCTGGAAATCTCCGTCTAAAACACAAAAAGAACGTATCTTGCAAACTGCTCTGCTGGGTGTTCGCTCAGCTAAGGGAGTTGAATCCGCCTTCAGAATCAGAGAGTGAGAAGCACGGTTCTTCCAGGAGCTGGGTTTCGTAATACCCGGGTGAATTGGAACAAACGCCGTATTGAGAAATATCTGCTTCTAAAACCAAAACGGAGCTACCTAACAGAACGGTCTTCAATGTGTGCATTCAACTTACAAAGTTAAACTGATGTCTGTTTGCAGGAGTTTCTAAACCCTTTCTGTGAAGAAGTGGAAAACGCATTTTCCCAGCCAAATCCAGGCATTCAAGAAATAGCTGGAAATCTCCGTCTAAAACACAAAAAGAACGTATCTTGCAAACTGCTCTGCTGGGTGTTCGCTCAGCTAAGGGAGTTGAATCCGCCTTCAGAATCAGAGAGTGAGAAGCACGGTTCTTCCAGGAGCTGGGTTTCGTTATACCCTTGTGCATTGGAACAAACGCGGTATTGAGAAATATCTGATTCTAAAACCAAAACGGAGCTACCTAACAGAACGGTCTTCAATGTGTGCATTCAACTTACGGAGGTAAACTGATGTGTGTTTGCAGGAGTTTCTAAACCCTTTCTGTGAAGAAGTGGAAAACGCATTTTCCCAGCCAAATCCAGGCATTCAAGAAATAGCTGGAAATCTCCGTCTAAAAAACAAAAAGAACGTATCTTGCAAACTGCTCTGCTGGGTGTTCGCTCAGCTAAGGGAGTTGAATCCGCCTTCAGAATCAGAGAGGGAGAAGCACGGTTCTTCCAGGAGCTGGGTTTCGTTATACCCGGGTGCATTGGAACAAACGCGGTATTGAGAAATATCTGCTTCTAAAACCAAAACGGAGCTACCTAACAGAACGGTCTTCAATGTGTGCATGCAACTTACGGAGTTAAACTGATGTGTGTTTGCAGGAGTTTCTAAACCCTTTCTGTGAAGAAGTGGAAAACGCATTTTCCCAGCCAAATCCAGGCATTCAAGAAATAGCTGGAAACCTCCGTCTAAAAAACAAAAAGAACGTATCTTGCAAACTGCTCTGCTGGGTGTTCGCTCGGCTAAGGGAGTTGAATCCGCCTTCAGAATCAGAGAGGGAGAAGCACGGTTCTTCCAGGAGCTGGGTTTCGTTATACCCGGGTGAATTGGAACAAACGCGGTATTGAGAAATATCTGCTTCTAAAACCAAAACGGAGCTACCTAACAGAACGGTCTTCAATGTGTGCATTCAACTTACGGAGTTAAACTGATGTGTGTTTGCAGGAGTTTCTAAACCCTTTCTGTGAAGAAGTGGAAAACGCATTTTCCCAGCCAAATCCAGGCATTCAAGAAATAGCTGGAAATCTTCGTCTAAAACACAAAAAGAACGTATCTTGCAAACTGCTCTGCTGGGTGTTCGCTCAGCTAAGGGAGTTGAATCCGCCTTCAGAATCAGAGAGTGAGAAGCACGGTTCTTCCAGGAGCTGGGTTTCGTTATACCCGGGTGCATTGGAACAAACGCGGTATTGAGAAATATCTGCTTCTAAAACCAAAACGGAGCTACCTAACAGAACGGTCTTCAGTGTGTGCATTCAACTTATGGAGTTAAACTGATGTGTGTTTGCAGGAGTTTCTAAACCCTTTCTGTGAAGAAGTGGAAAACGCATTTTCCCAGCCAAATCCAGGCATTCAAGAAATAGCTGGAAATCTCCGTCTAAAACACAAAAAGAACGTATCTTGCAAACTGCTCTGTTGGGTGTTCGCTCAGCTAAGGGAGTTGAATCCGCCTTCAGAATCAGAGAGTGAGAAGCACGGTTCTTCCAGGAGCTGGGTTTCGTTATACCCGGGTGAATTGGAACAAACGCGGTATTGAGAAATATCTGCTTCTAAAACCAAAACGGAGCTACCTAACAGAACGGTCTTCAATGTGTTCATTCAACTTACGGAGTTAAACTGATGTGTGTTTGCAGGAGTTTCTAAACCATTTCTGTGAAGAAGTGGAAAACGCATTTTCCCAGCCAAATGCAGGCATTCAAGAAATAGCTGGAAATCTCCGTCTAAAACACAAAAATAACGTATCTTGCAAACTGCTCTGCTGGGTGTTCGCTCAGCTAAGGGAGTTGAATCCGCCTTCAGAATCAGAAAGTGAGAAGCACGGTTCTTCCAGGAGCTGTGTTTCGTTATACCCGGGTGAATGGGTTCAAACGCGATATTGAGAAATATCTGCTTCTAAAACCAAAACGCAGCTACCTAACAGAACGGTCTTCAATGTGTGCATTCAACTTACGGAGTTAAACTGATGTGTGTTTGCAGGAGTTTCTAAACTCTTTCTGTGAAGAAGTGGAAAACGCATTTTCCCAGCCAAATGCAGGCATTCAAGAAATAGCTGGAAATCTCCGTCTAAAACACAAAAAGAACGTATCTTGCCAACTGCTCTGCTGGGTGTTCGCTCAGCTAAGGGAGTTGAATCCGCCTTCAGAATCAGAGAGTGAGAAGCACGGTTCTTCCAGGAGCTGTGTTTCGTTATACCCGGGTGAATGGGTGCAAACGCGATATTGAGAAATATCTGCTTCTAAAACCAAAACGGAGCTACCTAACAGAACGGTCTTCAATGTGTGCATTCAACTTACGGAGTTAAACTGATGTGTGTTTGCAGGAGTTTCTAAACCCGTTCTGTGAAGAAGTGGAAAACGCATTTTCCCAGCCAAATGCAGGCATTCAAGAAATAGCTGGAAATGTCCGTCTAAAACACAAAAAGAACGTATCTTGCAAACTGCTCTGCTGGGTGTTCGCTCAGCTAAGGGAGTTGAATCCGCCTTCAGAATCAGAGAGTGAGAAGCACGGTTCTTCCAGGAGCTGTGTTTCGTTATACCCGGGTGAATGGGTGCAAACGCGATATTGAGAAATATCTGTTTCTAAAACCAAAACGGAGCTACCTAACAGAACGGTCTTCAATGTGTGCATTCAACTTACGGAGTTAAACTGATGTGTGTTTGCAGGAGTTTCTAAACCCTTTCTGTGAAGAAGTGGAAAACGCATTTTCCCAGCCAAATGCAGGCATTCAAGAAATAGCTGGAAATCTCCGTCTAAAACACAAAAAGAACGTATCTTGCAAACTGCTCTGCTGGGTGTTCGCTCAGCTAAGGGACTTGAATCCGCCTTCAGAATCAGAGAGTGAGAAGCACGGTTCTTCCAGGAGCTGTGTTTCGTTATACCCGGGTGAATTGGTGCAAACGCGATATTGAGAAATATCTGCTTCTAAAACCAAAACGGAGCTACCTAACAGAACGGTCTTCAATGTGTGCATTCAACTTACGGAGTTAAACTGATGTGTGTTTGCAGGAGTTTCTAAACCCTTTCTGTGAAGAAGTGGAAAACGCATTTTCCCAGCCAAATGCAGGCATTCAAGAAATAGCTGGAAATGTCCGTCTAAAACACAAAAAGAACGTATCTTGCAAACTGCTCTGCTGGGTGTTCGCTCAGCTAAGGGAGTTGAATCCGCCTTCAGAATCAGAGAGTGAGAAGCACGGTTCTTCCAGGAGCTGTGTTTCGTTATACCCGGGTGAATGGGTGCAAACGCGATATTGAGAAATATCTGCTTCTAAAAGCAAAACGGAGCTACCTAACAGAACGGTCTTCAATGTGTGCATTCAACTTACGGAGTTAAACTGATGTGTGTTTGCAGGAGTTTCTAAACCCTTTCTGTGAAGAAGTGGAAAACGCATTTTCCCAGCCAAATGCAGGCATTCAAGAAATAGCTGGAAATCTCCGTCTAAAACACAAAAAGAACGTATCTTGCAAACTGCTCTGCTGGGTGTTCGCTCAGCTAAGGGAGTTGAATCCGCCTTCAGAATCAGAGAGTGAGAAGCACGGTTCTTCCAGGAGCTGTGTTTCGTTATACCCGGGTGAATGGGTGCAAACGCGATATTGAGAAATATCTGCTTCTAAAACCAAAACGGAGCTACCTAACAGAACGGTCTTCAATGTGTGCATTCAACTTACGGAGTTAAACTGATGTGTGTTTGCAGGAGTTTCTAAACCCTTTCTGTGAAGAAGTGGAAAACGCATTTTCCCAGCCAAATGCAGGCATTCAAGAAATAGCTGGAAATCTCCGTCTAAAACACAAAAAGAACGTATCTTGCAAACTGCTCTGCTGGGTGTTCGCTCAGCTAAGGGAGTTGAATCCGCCTTCAGAATCAGAGAGTGAGAAGCACGGTTCTTCCAGGAGCTGTGTTTCGTTATACCCGGGTGAATGGGTGCAAACGCGATATTGAGAAATATCTGCTTCTAAAACCAAAACGGAGCTACCTAACAGAACGGTCTTCAATGTGTGCATTCAACTTACGGAGTTAAACTGATGTGTGTTTGCAGGAGTTTCTAAACCCTTTCTGTGAAGAAGTGGAAAACGCATTTTCCCAGCCAAATGCAGGCATTCAAGAAATAGCTGGAAATCTCCGTCTAAAACACAAAAAGAACGTATCTTGCAAACTGCTCTGCTGGGTGTTCGCTCAGCTAAGGGAGTTGAATCCGCCTTCAGAATCAGAGAGTGAGGAGCACGGTTCTTCCAGGAGCTGTGTTTCGTTATACCCGGGTGAATGGGTGCAAACGCGATATTGAGAAATATCTGCTTCTAAAAGCAAAACGGAGCTACCTAACAGAACGGTCTTCAATGTGTGCATTCAACTTACGGAGTTAAACTGATGTGTGTTTGCAGGAGTTTCTAAACCCTTTCTGTGAAGAAGTGGAAAACGCATTTTCCCAGCCAAATGCAGGCATTCAAGAAATAGCTGGAAATGTCCGTCTAAAACACAAAAAGAACGTATCTTGCAAACTGCTCTGCTGGGTGTTCGCTCAGCTAAGGGAGTTGAATCCGCCTTCAGAATCAGAGAGTGAGAAGCACGGTTCTTCCAGGAGCTGTGTTTCGTTATACCCGGGTGAATGGGTGCAAACGCGATATTGAGAAATATCTGCTTCTAAAACCAAAACGGTGCTACCTAACAGAACGGTCTTCAATGTGTGCATTCAACTGACGGAGTTAAACTGATGTGTGTTTGCAGGAGTTTCTAAACCCTTTCTGTGAAGAAGTGGAAAACGCACTTTCCCAGCCCAATGCAGGCATTCAAGAAATAGCTGGAAATCTCCGTCTAAAACACAAAAAGAACGTATCTTGCAAACTGCTCTGCTGGGTGTTCGCTCAGCTAAGGGAGTTGAATCCGCCTTCAGAATCAGAGAGTGAGAAGCACGGTTCTTCCAGGAGCTGTGTTTCGTTATACCCGGGTGAATGGGTGCAAACGCGATATTGAGAAATATCTGCTTCTAAAACCAAAACGGAGCTACCTAACAGAACGGTCTTCAATGTGTGCATTCAACTGACGGAGTTAAACTGATGTGTGTTTGCAGGAGTTTCTAAACCCTTTCTGTGAAGAAGTGGAAAACGCATTTTCCCAGCCAAATGCAGGCATTCAAGAAATAGCTGGAAATCTCCGTCTAAAACAACAAAAGAACGTGTCTTGCAAACTGCTCTGCTGGGTGTTCGCTCAGCTAAGGGAGTTGAATCCGCCTTCAGAATCAGAGAGTGAGAAGCACGGTTCTTCCAGGAGCTGTGTTTCGTTATACCCGGGTGAATGGGTGCAAACGCGATATTGAGAAATATCTGCTTCTAAAACCAAAACGGAGCTACCTAACAGAACGGTCTTCAATGTGTGCATTCAACTTACGGAGTTAAACTGATGTGTGTTTGCAGGAGTTTCTAAACCCTTTCTGTGAAGAAGTGGAAAACGCATTTTCCCAGCCAAATGCAGGCATTCAAGAAATAGCTGGAAATCTCCGTCTAAAACACAAAAAGAACGTATCTTGCAAACTGCTCTGCTGGGTGTTCGCTCAGCTAAGGGAGTTAAATCTGCCTTCAGAATCAGAGAGTGAGAAGCACGGTTCTTCCAAGAGCTGTGTTTCGTTATACCCGGGTGAATGGGTGCAAACGCGATATTGAGAAATATCTGCTTCTAAAACCAAAACGGAGCTACCTAACAGAACGGTCTTCAATGTGTGCATTCAACTTACGGAGTTAAACTGATGTGTGTTTGCAGGAGTTTCTAAACCCTTTCTGTGAAGTAGAAAAAAACGCATTTTCCCAGCCAAATGCAAGCATTCAAGAAATAGCTGGAAATCTCCGTCGAAAACACAAAAAGAACGTATCTTGCAAACTGCTCTGCTGGGTGTTCGCTCAGCTAAGGAAGTTGAATCCGCCTTCAGAATCAGAGAGTGAGAAGCACGGTTCTTCCAGGAGCTGTGTTTCGTTATACCCGGGTGAATGGGTGCAAACGCGATATTGAGAAATATCTGCTTCTAAAACCAAAACGGAGCTACCTAACAGAACGGTCTTCAATGTGTGCATTCAACTTACGGAGTTAAACTGATGTGTGTTTGCAGGAGTTTCTAAACCCTTTCTGTGAAGAAGTGGAAAACGCATTTTCCCAGCCAAATGCAGGCATTCAAGAAATAGCTGGAAATCTCCGTCTAAAACACAAAAAGAACGTATCTTGCAAACTGCTCTGCTGGGTGTTCGCTCAGCTAAGGGAGTTGAATCCGCCTTCAGAATCAGAGAGTGAGAAGCACGGTTCTTCCAGGAGCTGTGTTTCGTTATACCCGGGTGAATGGGTGCAAACGCGATATTGAGAAATATCTGCTTCTAAAACCAAAACGGAGCTACCTAACAGAACGGTCTTCAATGTGTGCATTCAACTGACGGAGTTAAACTGATGTGTGTTTGCAGGAGTTTCTAAACCCTTTCTGTGAAGAAGTGGAAAACGCATTTTCCCAGCCAAATGCAGGCATTCAAGAAATAGCTGGAAACCTTTGTCTAAAACAACAAAAGAACGTGTCTTGCAAACTGCTCTGCTGGGTGTTCGCTCAGCTAAGGGAGTTGAATCCGCCTTCAGAATCAGAGAGTGAGAAGCACGGTTCTTCCAGGAGCTGTGTTTCGTTATACCCGGGTGAATGGGTGCAAACGCGATATTGAGAAATATCTGCTTCTAAAACCAAAACGGAGCTACCTAACAGAACGGTCTTCAATGTGTGCATTCAACTTACGGAGTTAAACTGATGTGTGTTTGCAGGAGTTTCTAAACCCTTTCTGTGAAGAAGTGGAAAACGCATTTTCCCAGCCAAATGCAGGCATTCAAGAAATAGCTGGAAATCTCCGTCTAAAACACAAAAAGAACGTATCTTGCAAACTGCTCTGCTGGGTGTTCGCTCAGCTAAGGGAGTTAAATCTGCCTTCAGAATCAGAGAGTGAGAAGCACGGTTCTTCCAAGAGCTGTGTTTCGTTATACCCGGGTGAATGGGTGCAAACGCGATATTGAGAAATATCTGCTTCTAAAACCAAAACGGAGCTACCTAACAGAACGGTCTTCAATGTGTGCATTCAACTTACGGAGTTAAACTGATGTGTGTTTGCAGGAGTTTCTAAACCCTTTCTGTGAAGTAGAAAAAAACGCATTTTCCCAGCAAAATGCAAGCATTCAAGAAATAGCTGGAAATCTCCGTCGAAAACACAAAAAGAACGTATCTTGCAAACTGCTCTGCTGGGTGTTCGCTCAGCTAAGGAAGTTGAATCCGCCTTCAGAATCAGAGAGTGAGAAGCACGGTTCTTCCAGGAGCTGTGTTTCGTTATACCCGGGTGAATGGGTGCAAACGCGATATTGAGAAATATCTGCTTCTAAAACCAAAACGGAGCTACCTAACAGAACGGTCTTCAATGTGTGCATTCAACTTACGGAGTTAAACTGATGTGTGTTTGCAGGAGTTTCTAAACCCTTTCTGTGAAGAAGTGGAAAACGCATTTTCCCAGCCAAATGCAGGCATTCAAGAAATAGCTGGAAATCTCCGTCTAAAACACAAAAAGAACGTATCTTGCAAACTGCTCTGCTGGGTGTTCGCTCAGCTAAGGGAGTTGAATCCGCCTTCAGAATCAGAGAGTGAGAAGCACGGTTCTTCCAGGAGCTGTGTTTCGTTATACCCGGGTGAATGGGTGCAAACGCGATATTGAGAAATATCTGCTTCTAAAACCAAAACGGAGCTACCTAACAGAACGGTCTTCAATGTGTGCATTCAACTGACGGAGTTAAACTGATGTGTGTTTGCAGGAGTTTCTAAACCCTTTCTGTGAAGAAGTGGAAAACGCATTTTCCCAGCCAAATGCAGGCATTCAAGAAATAGCTGGAAACCTTTGTCTAAAACAACAAAAGAACGTGTCTTGCAAACTGCTCTGCTGGGTGTTCGCTCAGCTAAGGGAGTTGAATCCGCCTTCAGAATCAGAGAGTGAGAAGCACGGTTCTTCCAGGAGCTGTGTTTCGTTATACCCGGGTGAATGGGTGCAAACGCGATATTGAGAAATATCTGCTTCTAAAACCAAAACGGAGCTACCTAACAGAACGGTCTTCAATGTGTGCATTCAACTTACGGAGTTAAACTGATGTGTGTTTGCAGGAGTTTCTAAACCCTTTCTGTGAAGAAGTGGAAAACGCATTTTCCCAGCCAAATGCAGGCATTCAAGAAATAGCTGGAAATCTCCGTCTAAAACACAAAAAGAACGTATCTTGCAAACTGCTCTGCTGGGTGTTCGCTCAGCTAAGGGAGTTGAATCTGCCTTCAGAATCAGAGAGTGAGAAGCACGGTTCTTCCAAGAGCTGTGTTTCGTTATACCCGGGTGAATGGGTGCAAACGCGATATTGAGAAATATCTGCTTCTAAAACCAAAACGGAGCTACCTAACAGAACGGTCTTCAATGTGTGCATTCAACTTACGGAGTTAAACTGATGTGTGTTTGCAGGAGTTTCTAAACCCTTTCTGTGAAGAAGAAAAAAACGCATTTTCCCAGCCAAATGCAAGCATTCAAGAAATAGCTGGAAATCTCCTTCGAAAACACAAAAAGAACGTATCTTGCAAACTGCTCTGCTGGGTGTTCGCTCAGCTAAGTAAGTTGAATCCGCCTTCAGAATCAGAGAGTGAGAAGCACGGTTCTTCCAGGAGCTGTGTTTCGTTATACCCGGGTGAATGGGTGCAAACGCGATATTGAGAAATATGTGCTTCTAAAACCAAAACGGAGCTACCTAACAGAACGGTCTTCAATGTGTGCATTCACCTTACGGAGTTAAACTGATGTGTGTTTGCAGGAGTTTCTAAAGCCTTTCTGTGAAGAAGAAAAAAACGCATTTTCCCAGCCAAATGCAAGCATTCAAGAAATAGCTGGAAATCTCCTTCGAAAACACAAAAAGAACGTATCTTGCAAACTGCTCTGCTGGGTGTTCGCTCAGCTAAAGAAGTTAAATCCGCCTTCAGAATCAGAGAGTGAGAAGCACGGTTCTTCCAGGAGCTGTGTTTCGTTATACCCGGGTGAATGGGTGCAAACGCGATATTGAGAAATATGTGCTTCTAAAACCAAAACGGAGCTACCTAACAGAACGGTCTTCAATGTGTGCATTCAACTTACGGAGTTAAACTGATGTGTGTTTGCAGGAGTTTCTAAACCCTTTCTGTGAAGAAGTGGAAAATGCATTTTCCCAGCCAAATGCAGGCATTCAAGAAATAGCTGGAAATCTCCGTCTAAAACACAAAAAGAACGTATCTTGCAAACTGCTCTGCTGGGTGTTCGCTCAGCTAAGGGAGTTGAATCCGCCTTCAGAATCAGAGAGTGAGAAGCACGGTTCTTCCAGGAGCTGTGTTTCGTTATACCCGGGTGAATGGGTGCAAACGCGATATTGAGAAATATCTGCTTCTAAAACCAAAACGGAGCTACCTACCAGAACGGTCTTCAATGTGTGCATTCAACTTACGCAGTTAAACTGATGTGTGTTTGCAGGAGTTTCTAAACCCTTTCTGTGAAGAAGTGGAAAACGCATTTTCCCAGCCAAATGCAGGCATTCAAGAAATAGCTGGAAATCTCCGTCTAAAACACAAAAAGAACGTATCTTGCAAACTGCTCTGCTGGGTGTTCGCTCAGCTAAGGGAGTTGAATCCGCCTTCAGAATCAGAGAGTGAGAAGCACGGTTCTTCCAGGAGCTGTGTTTCGTTATACCCGGGTGAATGGGTGCAAACGCGATATTGAGAAATATCTGCTTCTAAAACCAAAACGGAGCTACCTAACAGAACGGTCTTCAATGTGTGCATTCAACTTAAGGAGTTAAACTGATGTGTGTTTGCAGGAGTTTCTAAACCCTTTCTGTGAAGAAGTGGAAAACGCATTTTCCCAGCCAAATGCAGGCATTCAAGAAATAGCTGGAAATCTCCGTCTAAAACACAAAAAGAACGTATCTTGCAAACTGCTCTGCTGGGTGTTCGCTCAGCTAAGGGAGTTGAATCCGCCTTCAGAATCAGAGAGTGAGAAGCACGGTTCTTCCAGGAGCTGTGTTTCGTTATACCCGGGTGAATGGGTGCAAACGCGATATTGAGAAATATCTGCTTCTAAAACCAAAACGGAGCTACCTAACAGAACGGTCTTCAATGTGTGCATTCAACTTACGGAGTTAAACTGATGTGTGTTTGCAGGAGTTTCTAAACCCTTTCTGTGAAGAAGTGGAAAACGCATTTTCCCAGCCAAATGCAGGCATTCAAGAAATAGCTGGAAATCTCCGTCTAAAACACAAAAAGAACGTATCTTGCAAACTGCTCTGCTGGGTGTTCGCTCAGCTAAGGGAGTTGAATCCGCCTTCAGAATCAGAGAGTGAGAAGCACGGTTCTTCCAGGAGCTGTGTTTCGTTATACCCGGGTGAATGGGTGCAAACGCGATATTGAGAAATATCTGCTTCTAAAACCAAAACGGAGCTACCTAACAGAACGGTCTTCAATGTGTGCATTCAACTTACGGAGTTAAACTGATGTGTGTTTGCAGGAGTTTCTAAACCCTTTCTGTGAAGAAGTGGAAAACGCATTTTCCCAGCCAAATGCAGGCATTCAAGAAATAGCTGGAAATCTCCGTCTAAAACACAAAAAGAACGTATCTTGCAAACTGCTCTGCTGGGTGTTCGCTCAGCTAAGGGAGTTGAATCCGCCTTCAGAATCAGAGAGTGAGAAGCACGGTTCTTCCAGGAGCTGTGTTTCGTTATACCCGGGTGAATGGGTGCAAACGCGATATTGAGAAATATCTGCTTCTAAAACCAAAACGGAGCTACCTAACAGAACGGTCTTCAATGTGTGCATTCAACTGACGTAGTTAAACTGATGTGTGTTTGCAGGAGTTTCTAAACCCTTTCGGTGAAGAAGTGGAAAACGCATTTTCCCAGCCAAATGCAGGCATTCAAGAAATAGCTGGAAATCTCCGTCTAAAACACAAAAAGAACGTATCTTGCAAACTGCTCTGCTGGGTGTTCGCTCAGCTAAGGGAGTTGAATCCGCCTTCAGAATCAGAGAGTGAGAAGCACGGTTCTTCCAGGAGCTGTGTTTCGTTATACCCGGGTGAATGGGTGCAAACGCGATATTGAGAAATATCTGCTTCTAAAACCAAAACGGAGCTACCTAACAGAACGGTCTTCAATGTGTGCATTCAACTTACGGAGTTAAACTGATGTGTGTTTGCAGGAGTTTCTAAACCCTTTCTGTGAAGAAGTGGAAAACGCATTTTCCCAGCCAAATGCAGGCATTCGAGAAATAGCTGGAAATCTCCGTCTAAAACACAAAAAGAACGTATCTTGCAAACTGCTCTGCTGGGTGTTCGCTCAGCTAAGGGAGTTGAATCCGCCTTCAGAATCAGAGAGTGAGAAGCACGGTTCTTCCAGGAGCTGTGTTTCGTTATACCCGGGTGAATGGGTGCAAACGCGATATTGAGAAATATCTGCTTCTAAAACCAAAACGGAGCTACCTAACAGAACGGTCTTCAATGTGTGCATTCAACTTACGGAGTTAAACTGATGTGTGTTTGCAGGAGTTTCTAAACCCTTTCTGTGAAGAAGTGGAAAACGCATTTTCCCAGCCAAATGCAGGCATTCAAGAAATAGCTGGAAATCTCCGTCTAAAACACAAAAATAACGTATCTTGCAAACTGCTCTGCTGGGTGTTCGCTCAGCTAAGGGAGTTGAATCCGCCTTCAGAATCAGAGAGTGAGAAGCACGGTTCTTCCAGGAGCTGTGTTTCGTTATACCCGGGTGAATGGGTGCAAACGCGATATTGAGAAATATCTGCTTCTAAAACCAAAACGGAGCTACCTAACAGAACGGTCTTCAATGTGTGCATTCAACTTACGGAGTTAAACTGATGTGTGTTTGCAGGAGTTTCTAAACCCTTTCTGTGAAGAAGTGGAAAACGCATTTTCCCAGCCAAATGCAGGCATTCAAGAAATAGCTGGAAATCTCCGTCTAAAACACAAAAAGAACGTATCTTGCAAACTGCTTTGCTGGGTGTTCGCTCAGCTAAGGGAGTTGAATCCGCCTTCAGAATCAGAGAGTGAGAAGCACGGTTCTTCCAGGAGCTGTGTTTCGTTATACCCGGGTGAATGGGTGCAAACGCGATATTGAGAAATATCTGCTTCTAAAACCAAAACGGAGCTACCTAACAGAACGGTCTTCAATGTGTGCATTCAACTGACGGAGTTAAACTGATGTGTGTTTGCAGGAGTTTCTAAACCCTTTCGGTGAAGAAGTGGAAAACGCATTTTCCCAGCCAAATGCAGGCATTCAAGAAATAGCTGGAAATCTCCGTCTAAAACACAAAAAGAACGTATCTTGCAAACTGCTCTGCTGGGTGTTCGCTCAGCTAAGGGAGTTGAATCCGCCTTCAGAATCAGAGAGTGAGAAGCACGGTTCTTCCAGGAGCTGTGTTTCGTTATACCCGGGTGAATGGGTGCAAACGCGATATTGAGAAATATCTGCTTCTAAAACCAAAACGGAGCTACCTAACAGAACGGTCTTCAATGTGTGCATTCAACTGACGGAGTTAAACTGATGTGTGTTTGCAGGAGTTTCTAAACCCTTTCGGTGAAGAAGTGGAAAACGCATTTTCCCAGCCAAATGCAGGCATTCAAGAAATAGCTGGAAATCTCCGTCTAAAACACAAAAAGAACGTATCTTGCAAACTGCTCTGCTGGGTGTTCGCTCAGCTAAGGGAGTTGAATCCGCCTTCAGAATCAGAGAGTGAGAAGCACGGTTCTTCCAGGAGCTGTGTTTCGTTATACCCGGGTGAATGGGTTCAAACGCGATATTGAGAAATATCTGCTTCTAAAACTAAAACGGAGCTACCTAACAGAACGGTCTTCAATGTGTGCATTCAACTTACGGAGTTAAACTGATGTGTGTTTGCAGGAGTTTCTAAACCCTTTCTGTGAAGAAGTGGAAAACGCATTTTCCCAGCCAAATGCAGGCATTCAAGAAATAGCTGGAAATCTCCGTCTAAAACACAAAAAGAACGTATCTTGCAAACTGCTCTGCTGGGTGTTCGCTCAGCTAAGGGAGTTGAATCCGCCTTCAGAATCAGAGAGTGAGAAGCACGGTTCTTCCAGGAGCTGTGTTTCGTTATACCCGGGTGAATGGGTGCAAACGCGATATTGAGAAATATCTGCTTCTAAAACCAAAACGGAGCTACCTAACAGAACGGTCTTCAATGTGTGCATTCAACTTACGGAGTTAAACTGATGTGTGTTTGCAGGAGTTTCTAAACCCGTTCTGTGAAGAAGTGGAAAACGCATTTTCCCAGCCAAATGCAGGCATTCAAGAAATAGCTGGAAATGTCCGTCTAAAACACAAAAAGAACGTATCTTGCAAACTGCTCTGCTGGGTGTTCGCTCAGCTAAGGGAGTTGAATCCGCCTTCAGAATCAGAGAGTGAGAAGCACGGTTCTTCCAGGAGCTGTGTTTCGTTATACCCGGGTGAATGGGTGCAAACGCGATATTGAGAAATATCTGTTTCTAAAACCAAAACGGAGCTACCTAACAGAACGGTCTTCAATGTGTGCATTCAACTTACGGAGTTAAACTGATGTGTGTTTGCAGGAGTTTCTAAACCCTTTCTGTGAAGAAGTGGAAAACGCATTTTCCCAGCCAAATGCAGGCATTCAAGAAATAGCTGGAAATCTCCGTCTAAAACACAAAAAGAACGTATCTTGCAAACTGCACTGCTGGGTGTTCGCTCAGCTAAGGGAGTTGAATCCGCCTTCAGAATCAGAGAGTGAGAAGCACGGTTCTTCCAGGAGCTGTGTTTCGTTATACCAGGGTGAATTGGTGCAAACGCGATATTGAGATATATCTGCTTCTAAAACCAAAACGGAGCTACCTAACAGAACGGTCTTCAATGTGTGCATTCAACTTACGGAGTTAAACTGATGTGTGTTTGCAGGAGTTTCTAAACCCTTTCTGTGAAGAAGTGGAAAACGCATTTTCCCAGCCAAATGCAGGCATTCAAGAAATAGCTGGAAATCTCCGTCTAAAACACAAAAAGAACGTATCTTGCAAACTGCTCTGCTGGGTGTTCGCTCAGCTAAGGGAGTTGAATCCGCCTTCAGAATCAGAGAGTGAGAAGCACGGTTCTTCCAGGAGCTGTGTTTCGTTATACCCGGGTGAAAGGGTACAAACGCGATATTGAGAAATATCTGCTTCTATAACCAAGACGGAGCTACCTAACAGAACGGCCTTCAATGTGTGCATTCAACTTACGGAGTTAAACTGATGTGTGTTTGCAGGAGTTTCTAAACCCTTTCTGTGAAGAAGTGGAAAACGCATTTTCCCAGCCAAATGCAGGCATTCAAGAAATAGCTGGAAATCTCCGTCTAAAACACAAAAAGAACGTATATTGCAAACTGCTCTGGTGGGTGTTCGCTCAGCTAAGGGAGTTGAATCCGCCTTCAGAATCAGAGAGTGAGAAGCACGGTTCTTCCAGGAGCTGTGTTTCGTTATACCCGGGTGAAAGGGTACAAACGCGATATTGAGAAATATCTGCTTCTAAAACCAAGACGGAGCTACCTAACAGAACGGCCTTCAATGTGTGCATTCAACTTACGGAGTTAAACTGATGTGTGTTTGCAGGAGTTTCTAAACCCTTTCTGTGAAGAAGTGGAAAACGCATTTTCCCAGCCAAATGCAGGCATTCAAGAAATAGCTGGAAATCTCCGTCTAAAACACAAAAAGAACGTATCTTGCAAACTGCTCTGCTGGGTGTTCGCTCAGCTAAGGGAGTTGAATCCGCCTTCAGAATCAGAGAGTGAGAAGCACGGTTCTTCCAGGAGCTGTGTTTCGTTATACCCGGGTGAATGGGTGCAAACGCGATATTGAGAAATATCTGCTTCTAAAACCAAAACGGAGCTACCTAACAGAACGGTCTTCAATGTGTGCATTCAACTGACGGAGTTAAACTGATGTGTGTTTGCAGGAGTTTCTAAACCCTTTCTGTGAAGAAGTGGAAAACGCATTTTCCCAGCCAAATGCAGGCATTCAAGAAATAGCTGGAAATCTCCGTCTAAAACACAAAAATAACGTATCTTGCAAACTGCTCTGCTGGGTGTTCGCTCAGCTAAGGGAGTTGAATCCGCCTTCAGAATCAGAGAGTGAGAAGCACGGTTCTTCCAGGAGCTGTGTTTCGTTATACCCGGGTGAATGGGTGCAAACGCGATATTGAGAAATATCTGCTTCTAAAACCAAAACGGAGCTACCTAACAGAACGGTCTTCAATGTGTGCATTCAACTTACGGAGTTAAACTGATGTGTGTTTGCAGGAGTTTCTAAACCCTTTCTGTGAAGAAGTGGAAAACGCATTTTTCCAGCCAAATGCAGGCATTCAAGAAATAGCTGGAAATCTCCGTCTAAAACACAAAAAGAACGTATCTTGCAAACTGCTCTGCTGGGTGTTCGCTCAGCTAAGGGAGTTGAATCCGCCTTCAGAATCAGAGAGTGAGAAGCACGGTTCTTCCAGGAGCTGTGTTTCGTTATACCCGGGTGAATGGGTGCAAACGCGATATTGAGAAATATCTGCTTCTAAAACCAAAACGGAGCTACCTAACAGAACGGACTTCAATGTGTGCATTCAACTGACGGAGTTAAACTGATGTGTGTTTGCAGGAGTTTCTAAACCCTTTCGGTGAAGAAGTGGAAAACGCATTTACCCAGCCAAATGCAGGCATTCAAGAAATAGCTGGAAATCTCCGTCTAAAACACAAAAAGAACGTATCTTGCAAACTGCTCTGCTGGGTGTTCGCTCAGCTAAGGGAGTTGAATCCGCCTTCAGAATCAGAGAGTGAGAAGCACGGTTCTTCCAGGAGCTGTGTTTCGTTATACCCGGGTGAATGGGTGCAAACGCGATATTGAGAAATATCTGCTTCTAAAACCAAAACGGAGCTACCTAACAGAACGGTCTTCAATGTGTGCATTCAACTTACGGAGTTAAACTGATGTGTGTTTGCAGGAGTTTCTAAACCCTTTCTGTGAAGAAGTGGAAAACGCATTTTCCCAGCCAAATGCAGGCATTCAAGAAATAGCTGGAAATCTCCGTCTAAAACACAAAAAGAACGTATCTTGCAAACTGCTCTGCTGGGTGTTCGCTCAGCTAAGGGAGTTGAATCCGCCTTCAGAATCAGAGAGTGAGAAGCACGGTTCTTCCAGGAGCTGTGTTTCGTTATACCCGGGTGAATGGGTGCAAACGCGATATTGAGAAATATCTGCTTCTAAAACCAAAACGGAGCTACCTAACAGAACGGTCTTCAATGTGTGCATTCAACTGACGGAGTTAAACTGATGTGTGTTTGCAGGAGTTTCTAAACCCTTTCGGTGAAGAAGTGGAAAACGCATTTTCCCAGCCAAATGCAGGCATTCAAGAAATAGCTGGAAATCTCCGTCTAAAACACAAAAAGAACGTATCTTGCAAACTGCTCTGCTGGGTGTTCGCTCAGCTAAGGGAGTTGAATCCGCCTTCAGAATCAGAGAGTGAGAAGCACGGTTCTTCCAGGAGCTGTGTTTCGTTATACCCGGGTGAATGGGTGCAAACGCGATATTGAGAAATATCTGCTTCTAAAACCAAAACGGAGCTACCTAACAGAACGGTCTTCAATGTGTGCATTCAACTTACGGAGTTAAACTGATGTGTGTTTGCAGGAGTTTCTAAACCCTTTCGGTGAAGAAGTGGAAAACGCATTTTCCCAGCCAAATGCAGGCATTCAAGAAATAGCTGGAAATCTCCGTCTAAAACACAAAAATAACGTATCTTGCAAACTGCTCTGCTGGGTGTTCGCTCAGCTAAGGGAGTTGAATCCGCCTTCAGAATCAGAGAGTGAGAAGCACGGTTCTTCCAGGAGCTGTGTTTCGTTATACCCGGGTGAATGGGTTCAAACGCGATATTGAGAAATATCTGCTTCTAAAACCAAAACGGAGCTACCTAACAGAACGGTCTTCAATGTGTGCATTCAACTTACGGAGTTAAACTGATGTGTTTTTGCAGGAGTATCTAAACCCTTTCTGTGAAGAAGTGGAAAACGCATTTTCCCAGCCAAATGCAGGCATTCAAGAAATAGCTGGAAATCTCCGTCTAAAACACAAAAAGAACGTATCTTGCAAACTGCTCTGCTGGGTGTTCGCTCAGCTAAGGGAGTTGAATCCGCCTTCAGAATCAGAGAGTGAGAAGCACGGTTCTTCCAGGAGCTGTGTTTCGTTATACCCGGGTGAATGGGTGCAAACGCGATATTGAGAAATATCTGCTTCTAAAACCAAAACGGAGCTACCTAACAGAACGGTCTTCAATGTGTGCATTCAACTTACGGAGTTAAACTGATGTGTGTTTGCAGGAGTTTCTAAACCCGTTCTGTGAAGAAGTGGAAAACGCATTTTCCCAGCCAAATGCAGGCATTCAAGAAATAGCTGGAAATGTCCGTCTAAAACACAAAAAGAACGTATCTTGCAAACTGCTCTGCTGGGTGTTCGCTCAGCTAAGGGAGTTGAATCCGCCTTCAGAATCAGAGAGTGAGAAGCACGGTTCTTCCAGGAGCTGTGTTTCGTTATACCCGGGTGAATGGGTGCAAACGCGATATTGAGAAATATCTGTTTCTAAAACCAAAACGGAGCTACCTAACAGAACGGTCTTCAATGTGTGCATTCAACTTACGGAGTTAAACTGATGTGTGTTTGCAGGAGTTTCTAAACCCTTTCTGTGAAGAAGTGGAAAACGCATTTTCCCAGCCAAATGCAGGCATTCAAGAAATAGCTGGAAATCTCCGTCTAAAACACAAAAAGAACGTATCTTGCAAACTGCTCTGCTGGGTGTTCGCTCAGCTAAGGGAGTTGAATCCGCCTTCAGAATCAGAGAGTGAGAAGCACGGTTCTTCCAGGAGCTGTGTTTCGTTATACCCGGGTGAATTGGTGCAAACGCGATATTGAGAAATATCTGCTTCTAAAACCAAAACGGAGCTACCTAACAGAACGGTCTTCAATGTGTGCATTCAACTTACGGAGTTAAACTGATGTGTGTTTGCAGGAGTTTCTAAACCCTTTCTGTGAAGAAGTGGAAAACGCATTTTCCCAGCCAAATGCAGGCATTCAAGAAATAGCTGGAAATCTCCGTCTAAAACACAAAAAGAACGTATCTTGCAAACTGCTCTGCTGGGTGTTCGCTCAGCTAAGGGAGTTGAATCCGCCTTCAGAATCAGAGAGTGAGAAGCACGGTTCTTCCAGGAGCTGTGTTTCGTTATACCCGGGTGAAAGGGTACAAACGCGATATTGAGAAATATCTGCTTCTAAAACCAAGACGGAGCTACCTAACAGAACGGCCTTCAATGTGTGCATTCAACTTACGGAGTTAAACTGATGTGTGTTTGCAGGAGTTTCTAAACCCTTTCTGTGAAGAAGTGGAAAACGCATTTTCCCAGCCAAATGCAGGCATTCAAGAAATAGCTGGAAATCTCCGTCTAAAACACAAAAAGAACGTATATTGCAAACTGCTCTGCTGGGTGTTCGCTCAGCTAAGGGAGTTGAATCCGCCTTCAGAATCAGAGAGTGAGAAGCACGGTTCTTCCAGGAGCTGTGTTTCGTTATACCCGGGTGAATGGGTGCAAACGCGATATCGAGAAATATCTGCTTCTAAAACCAAAACGGAGCTACCTAACAGAACGGTCTTCAATGTGTGCATTCAACTTACGGAGTTAAACTGATGTGTGTTTGCAGGAGTTTCTAAACCCTTTCTGTGAAGAAGTGGAAAACGCATTTTCCCAGCCAAATGCAGGCATTCAAGAAATAGCTGGAAATCTCCGTCTAAAACACAAAAAGAACGTATCTTGCAAACTGCTCTGCTGGGTGTTCGCTCAGGTAAGGGAGTTGAATCCGCCTTCAGAATCAGAGAGTGAGAAGCACGGTTCTTCCAGGAGCTGTGTTTCGTTATACCCGGGTGAATGGGTGCAAACGCGATATTGAGAAATATCTGCTTCTAAAACCAAAACGGAGCTACCTAACAGAACGGTCTTCAATGTGTGCATTCAACTGACGGAGTTAAACTGATGTGTGTTTGCAGGAGTTTCTAAACCCTTTCGGTGAAGAAGTGGAAAACGCATTTTCCCAGCCAAATGCAGGCATTCAAGAAATAGCTGGAAATCTCCGTCTAAAACACAAAAACAACGTATCTTGCAAACTGCTCTGTTGGGTGTTCGCTCAGCTAAGGGAGTTGAATCCGCCTTCAGAATCAGAGAGTGAGAAGCACGGTTCTTCCAGGAGCTGTGTTTCGTTATACCCGGGTGAATGGGTGCAAACGCGATATTGAGAAATATCTGCTTCTAAAACCAAAACGGAGCTACCTAACAGAACGGTCTTCAATGTGTGCATTCAACTTACGGAGTTAAACTGATGTGTGTTTGCAGGAGTTTCTAAACCCTTTCTGTGAAGAAGTGGAAAACGCATTTTCCCAGCCAAATGCAGGCATTCAAGAAATAGCTGGAAATCTCCGTCTAAAACACAAAAAGAACGTATCTTGCAAACTGCTCTGCTGGGTGTTCGCTCAGCTAAGGGAGTTGAATCCGCCTTCAGAATCAGAGAGTGAGAAGCACGGTTCTTCCAGGAGCTGTGTTTCGTTATACCCGGGTGAATGGGTGCAAACGCGATATTGAGAAATATCTGCTTCTAAAACCAAAACGGAGCTACCTAACAGAACGGTCTTCAATGTGTGCATTCAACTTACGGAGTTAAACTGATGTGTGTTTGCAGGAGTTTCTAAACCCTTTCTGTGAAGAAGTGGACAACGCATTTTCCCAGCCAAATGCAGGCATTCAAGAAATAGCTGGAAATCTCCGTCTAAAACACAAAAAGAACGTATCTTGCAAACTGCTCTGCTGGGTGTTCGCTCAGCTAAGGGAGTTGAATCCGCCTTCAGAATCAGAGAGTGAGAAGCACGGTTCTTCCAGGAGCTGTGTTTCGTTATACCCGGGTGAATGGGTGCAAACGCGATATTGAGAAATATCTGCTTCTAAAACCAAAACGGAGCTACTTAACAGAACGGTCTTCAATGTGTGCATTCAACTTACGGAGTTAAACTGATGTGTGTTTGCAGGAGTTTCTAAACCCTTTCTGTGAAGAAGTGGAAAACGCATTTTCCCAGCCAAATGCAGGCATTCAAGAAATAGCTGGAAATCTCCGTCTAAAACACAAAAAGAACGTATCTTGCAAACTGCTCTGCTGGGTGTTCGCTCAGCTAAGGGAGTTGAATCCGCCTTCAGAATCAGAGAGTGAGAAGCACGGTTCTTCCAGGAGCTGTGTTTCGTTATACCCGGGTGAATGGGTGCAAACGCGATATTGAGAAATATCTGCTTCTAAAACCAAAACGGAGCTACCTAACAGAACGGTCTTCAATGTGTGCATTCAACTTACGGAGTTAAACTGATGTGTGTTTGCAGGAGTTTCTAAACCCTTTCTGTGAAGAAGTGGAAAACGCATTTTCCCAGCCAAATGCAGGCATTCAAGAAATAGCTGGAAATCTCCGTCTAAAACACAAAAAGAACGTATCTTGCAAACTGCTCTGCTGGGTGTTCGCTCAGCTAAGGGAGTTGAATCCGCCTTCAGAATCAGAGAGTGAGAAGCACGGTTCTTCCAGGAGCTGTGTTTCGTTATACCCGGGTGAATGGGTGCAAACGCGATATTGAGAAATATCTGCTTCTAAAAGCAAAACGGAGCTACCTAACAGAACGGTCTTCAATGTGTGCATTCAACTTACGGAGTTAAACTGATGTGTGTTTGCAGGAGTTTCTAAACCCTTTCTGTGAAGAAGTGGAAAATGCATTTTCCCAGCCAAATGCAGGCATTCAAGAAATAGCTGGAAATCTCCGTCTAAAACACAAAAAGAACGTATCTTGCAAACTGCTCTGCTGGGTGTTCGCTCAGCTAAGGGAGTTGAATCCGCCTTCAGAATCAGAGAGTGAGAAGCACGGTTCTTCCAGGAGCTGTGTTTCGTTATACCCGGGTGAATGGGTGCAAACGCGATATTGAGAAATATCTGCTTCTAAAACCAAAACGGAGCTACCTAACAGAACGGTCTTCAATGTGTGCATTCAACTGACGGAGTTAAACTGATGTGTGTTTGCAGGAGTTTCTAAACCCTTTCTGTGAAGAAGTGGAAAACGCATTTTCCCAGCCAAATGCAGGCATTCAAGAAATAGCTGGAAATCTCCGTCTAAAACACAAAAAGAACGTATCTTGCAAACTGCTCTGCTGGGTGTTCGCTCAGCTAAGGGAGTTGAATCCGCCTTCAGAATCAGAGAGTGAGAAGCACGGTTCTTCCAGGAGCTGTGTTTCGTTATACCCGGGTGAATGGGTGCAAACGCGATATTGAGAAATATCTGCTTCTAAAACCAAAACGGAGCTACCTAACAGAACGGTCTTCAATGTGTGCATTCAACTTACGGAGTTAAACTGATGTGTGTTTGCAGGAGTTTCTAAACCCTTTCTGTGAAGAAGTGGAAAACGCATTTTCCCAGCCAAATGCAGGCATTCAAGAAATAGCTGGAAATGTCCGTCTAAAACACAAAAAGAACGTATCTTGCAAACTGCTCTGCTGGGTGTTCGCTCAGCTAAGGGAGTTGAATCCGCCTTCAGAATCAGAGAGTGAGAAGCACGGTTCTTCCAGGAGCTGTGTTTCGTTATACCCGGGTGAATGGGTGCAAACGCGATATTGAGAAATATCTGCTTCTAAAACCAAAACGGAGCTACCTAACAGAACGGTCTTCAATGTGTGCATTCAACTGACGGAGTTAAACTGATGTGTGTTTGCAGGAGTTTCTAAACCCTTTCGGTGAAGAAGTGGAAGACGCATTTTCCCAGCCAAATGCAGGCATTCAAGGAATAGCTGGAAATCTCCGTCTAAAACACAAAAAGAACGTATCTTGCAAACTGCTCTGCTGGGTGTTCGCTCAGCTAAGGGAGTTGAATCCGCCTTCAGAATCAGAGAGTGAGAAGCACGGTTCTTCCAGGAGCTGTGTTTCGTTATACCCGGGTGAATGGGTGCAAACGCGATATTGAGAAATATCTGCTTCTAAAACCAAAACGGAGCTACCTAACAGAACGGTCTTCAATGTGTGCATTCAACTTACGGAGTTAAACTGATGTGTGTTTGCAGGAGTTTCTAAACCCTTTCGGTGAAGAAGTGGAAAACGCATTTTCCCAGCCAAATGCAGGCATTCAAGAAATAGCTGGAAATCTCCGTCTAAAACACAAAAATAACGTATCTTGCAAACTGCTCTGCTGGGTGTTCGCTCAGCTAAGGGAGTTGAATCCGCCTTCAGAATCAGAGAGTGAGAAGCACGGTTCTTCCAGGAGCTGTGTTTCGTTATACCCGGGTGAATGGGTTCAAACGCGATATTGAGAAATATCTGCTTCTAAAACCAAAACGCAGCTACCTAACAGAACGGTCTTCAATGTGTGCATTCAACTTACGGAGTTAAACTGATGTGTGTTTGCAGGAGTTTCTAAACTCTTTCTGTGAAGAAGTGGAAAACGCATTTTCCCAGCCAAATGCAGGCATTCAAGAAATAGCTGGAAATCTCCGTCTAAAACACAAAAAGAACGTATCTTGCAAACTGCTCTGCTGGGTGTTCGCTCAGCTAAGGGAGTTGAATCCGCCTTCAGAATCAGAGAGTGAGAAGCACGGTTCTTCCAGGAGCTGTGTTTCGTTATACCTGGGTGAATGGGTGCAAACGCGATATTGAGAAATATCTGCTTCTAAAACCAAAACGGAGCTACCTAACAGAACGGTCTTCAATGTGTGCATTCAACTTACGGAGTTAAACTGATGTGTGTTTGCAGGAGTTTCTAAACCCTTTCTGTGAAGAAGTGGAAAACGCATTTTCCCAGCCAAATGCAGGCATTCAAGAAATAGCTGGAAATCTCCGTCTAAAACACAAAATGAACGTATCTTGCAAACTGCTCTGCTGGGTGTTCGCTCAGCTAAGGGAGTTGAATCCGCCTTCAGAATCAGAGAGTGAGAAGCACGGTTCTTCCAGGAGCTGTGTTTCGTTATACCCGGGTGAATGGGTGCAAACGCGATATTGAGAAATATCTGCTTCTAAAACCAAAACGGAGCTACCTAACAGAACGGTCTTCAATGTGTGCATTCAACTGACGGAGTTAAACTGATGTGTGTTTGCAGGAGTTTCTAAACCCGTTCTGTGAAGAAGTGGAAAACGCATTTTCCCAGCCAAATGCAGGCATTCAAGAAATAGCTGGAAATGTCCGTCTAAAACACAAAAAGAACGTATCTTGCCAACTGCTCTGCTGGGTGTTCGCTCAGCTAAGGGAGTTGAATCCGCCTTCAGAATCAGAGAGTGAGAAGCACGGTTCTTCCAGGAGCTGTGTTTCGTTATACCCGGGTGAATGGGTGCAAACGCGATATTGAGAAATATCTGTTTCTAAAACCAAAACGGAGCTACCTAACAGAACGGTCTTCAATGTGTGCATTCAACTTACGGAGTTAAACTGATGTGTGTTTGCAGGAGTTTCTAAACCCTTTCTGTGAAGAAGTGGAAAACGCATTTTCCCAGCCAAATGCAGGCATTCAAGAAATAGCTGGAAATCTCCGTCTAAAACACAAAAAGAACGTATCTTGCAAACTGCTCTGCTGGGTGTTCGCTCAGCTAAGGGACTTGAATCCGCCTTCAGAATCAGAGAGTGAGAAGCACGGTTCTTCCAGGAGCTGTGTTTCGTTATACCCGGGTGAATTGGTGCAAACGCGATATTGAGAAATATCTGCTTCTAAAACCAAAACGGAGCTACCTAACAGAACGGTCTTCAATGTGTGCATTCAACTTACGGAGTTAAACTGATGTGTGTTTGCAGGAGTTTCTAAACCCTTTCTGTGAAGAAGTGGAAAACGCATTTTCCCAGCCAAATGCAGGCATTCAAGAAATAGCTGGAAATGTCCGTCTAAAACACAAAAAGAACGTATCTTGCAAACTGCTCTGCTGGGTGTTCGCTCAGCTAAGGGAGTTGAATCCGCCTTCAGAATCAGAGAGTGAGAAGCACGGTTCTTCCAGGAGCTGTGTTTCGTTATACCCGGGTGAATGGGTGCAAACGCGATATTGAGAAATATCTGCTTCTAAAAGCAAAACGGAGCTACCTAACAGAACGGTCTTCAATGTGTGCATTCAACTTACGGAGTTAAACTGATGTGTGTTTGCAGGAGTTTCTAAACCCTTTCTGTGAAGAAGTGGAAAACGCATTTTCCCAGCCAAATGCAGGCATTCAAGAAATAGCTGGAAATCTCCGTCTAAAACACAAAAAGAACGTATCTTGCAAACTGCTCTGCTGGGTGTTCGCTCAGCTAAGGGAGTTGAATCCGCCTTCAGAATCAGAGAGTGAGAAGCACGGTTCTTCCAGGAGCTGTGTTTCGTTATACCCGGGTGAATGGGTGCAAACGCGATATTGAGAAATATCTGCTTCTAAAACCAAAACAAAGCTACCTAACAGAACGGTCTTCAATGTGTGCATTCAACTTACGGAGTTAAACTGATGTGTGTTTGCAGGAGTTTCTAAACCCTTTCTGTGAAGAAGTGGAAAACGCATTTTCCCAGCCAAATGCAGGCATTCAAGAAATAGCTGGAAATCTCCGTCTAAAACACAAAAAGAACGTATCTTGCAAACTGCTCTGCTGGGTGTTCGCTCAGCTAAGGGAGTTGAATCCGCCTTCAGAATCAGAGAGTGAGAAGCACGGTTCTTCCAGGAGCTGTGTTTCGTTATACCTGGGTGAATGGGTGCAAACGCGATATTGAGAAATATCTGCTTCTAAAAGCAAAACGGAGCTACCTAACAGAACGGTCTTCAATGTGTGCATTCAACTTACGGAGTTAAACTGATGTGTGTTTGCAGGAGTTTCTAAACCCTTTCTGTGAAGAAGTGGAAAACGCATTTTCCCAGCCAAATGCAGGCATTCAAGAAATAGCTGGAAATCTCCGTCTAAAACACAAAAAGAACGTATCTTGCAAACTGCTCTGCTGGGTGTTCGCTCAGCTAAGGGAGTTGAATCCGCCTTCAGAATCAGAAAGTGAGAAGCACGGTTCTTCCAGGAGCTGTGTTTCGTTATACCCGGGTGAATGGGTGCAAACGCGATATTGAGAAATATCTGCTTCTAAAACCATAACGGAGCTACCTAACAGAACGGTCTTCAATGTGTGCATTCAACTGACGGAGTTAAACTGATGTGTGTTTGCAGGAGTTTCTAAACCCTTTCGGTGAAGAAGTGGAAAACGCATTTTCCCAGCCAAATGCAGGCATTCAAGGAATAGCTGGAAATCTCCGTCTAAAACACAAAAAGAACGTATCTTGCAAACTGCTCTGCTGGGTGTTCGCTCAGCTAAGGGAGTTGAATCCGCCTTCAGAATCAGAGAGTGAGAAGCACGGTTCTTCCAGGAGCTGTGTTTCGTTATACCCGGGTGAATGGGTGCAAACGCGATATTGAGAAATATCTGCTTCTAAAACCAAAACGGAGCTACCTAACAGAACGGTCTTCAATGTGTGCATTCAACTTACGGAGTTAAACTGATGTGTGTTTGCAGGAGTTTCTAAACCCTTTCGGTGAAGAAGTGGAAAACGCATTTTCCCAGCCAAATGCAGGCATTCAAGAAATAGCTGGAAATCTTCGTCTAAAACACAAAAAGAACGTATCTTGCAAACTGCTCTGCTGGGTGTTCGCTCAGCTAAGGGAGTTGAATCCGCCTTCAGAATCAGAGAGTGAGAAGCACGGTTCTTCCAGGAGCTGTGTTTCGTTATACCCGGGTGAATGGGTTCAAACGCGATATTGAGAAATATCTGCTTCTAAAAGCAAAACGGAGCTACCTAACAGAACGGTCTTCAATGTGTGCATTCAACTTACGGAGTTAAACTGATGTGTGTTTGCAGGAGTTTCTAAACCCTTTCTGTGAAGAAGTGGAAAACGCATTTTCCCAGCCAAATGCAGGCATTCAAGAAATAGCTGGAAATCTCCGTCTAAAACACAAAAAGAACGTATCTTGCAAACTGCTCTGCTGGGTGTTCGCTCAGCTAAGGGAGTTGAATCCGCCTTCAGAATCAGAGAGTGAGAAGCACGGTTCTTCCAGGAGCTGTGTTTCGTTATACCCGGGTGAATGGGTGCAAACGCGATATTGAGAAATATCTGCTTCTAAAACCAAAACGGAGCTACCTAACAGAACGGTCTTCAATGTGTGCATTCAACTTACGGAGTTAAACTGATGTGTGTTTGCAGGAGTTTCTAAACCCTTTCTGTGAAGAAGTGGAAAACGCATTTTCCCAGCCAAATGCAGGCATTCAAGAAATAGCTGGAAATCTCCGTCTAAAACACAAAAAGAACGTATCTTGCAAACTGCTCTGCTGGGTGTTCGCTCAGCTAAGGGAGTTGAATCCGCCTTCAGAATCAGAGAGTGAGAAGCACGGTTCTTCCAGGAGCTGTGTTTCGTTATACCCGGGTGAATGGGTGCAAACGCGATATTGAGAAATATCTGCTTCTAAAACCAAAACGGAGCTACCTAACAGAACGGTCTTCAATGTGTGCATTCAACTTACGGAGTTAAACTGATGTGTGTTTGCAGGAGTTTCTAAACCCGTTCTGTGAAGAAGTGGAAAACGCAATTTCCCAGCCAAATGCAGGCATTCAAGAAATAGCTGGAAATGTCCGTCTAAAACACAAAAAGAACGTATCTTGCAAACTGCTCTGCTGGGTGTTCGCTCAGCTAAGGGAGTTGAATCCGCCTTCAGAATCAGAGAGTGAGAAGCACGGTTCTTCCAGGAGCTGTGTTTCGTTATACCCGGGTGAATGGGTGCAAACGCGATATTGAGAAATATCTGTTTCTAAAACCAAAACGGAGCTACCTAACAGAACGGTCTTCAATGTGTGCATTCAACTTACGGAGTTAAACTGATGTGTGTTTGCAGGAGTTTCTAAACCCTTTCTGTGAAGAAGTGGAAAACGCATTTTCCCAGCCAAATGCAGGCATTCAAGAAATAGCTGGAAATCTCCGTCTAAAACACAAAAAGAACGTATCTTGCAAACTGCTCTGCTGGGTGTTCGCTCAGCTAAGGGACTTGAATCCGCCTTCAGAATCAGAGAGTGAGAAGCACGGTTCTTCCAGGAGCTGTGTTTCGTTATACCCGGGTGAATGGGTGCAAACGCGATATTGAGAAATATCTGCTTCTAAAACCAAAACGGAGCTACCTAACAGAACGGTCTTCAATGTGTGCATTCAACTTACGGAGTTAAACTGATGTGTGTTTGCAGGAGTTTCTAAACCCTTTCTGTGAAGAAGTGGAAAACGCATTTTCCCAGCCAAATGCAGGCATTCAAGAAATAGCTGGAAATGTCCGTCTAAAACACAAAAAGAACGTATCTTGCAAACTGCTCTGCTGGGTGTTCGCTCAGCTAAGGGAGTTGAATCCGCCTTCAGAATCAGAGAGTGAGAAGCACGGTTCTTCCAGGAGCTGTGTTTCGTTATACCCGGGTGAATGGGTGCAAACGCGATATTGAGAAATATCTGCTTCTAAAAGCAAAACGGAGCTACCTAACAGAACGGTCTTCAATGTGTGCATTCTACTGACGGAGTTAAACTGATGTGTGTTTGCAGGAGTTTCTAAACCCTTTCTGTGAAGAAGTGGAAAACGCATTTTCCCAGCCAAATGCAGGCATTCAAGAAATAGCTGGAAATCTCCGTCTAAAACACAAAAAGAACGTATCTTGCAAACTGCTCTGCTGGGTGTTCGCTCAGCTAAGGGAGTTGAATCTGCCTTCAGAATCAGAGAGTGAGAAGCACGGTTCTTCCAGGAGCTGTGTTTCGTTATACCCGGGTGAATGGGTGCAAACGCGATATTGAGAAATATCTGCTTCTAAAACCAAAACGGAGCTACCTAACAGAACGGTCTTCAATGTGTGCATTCAACTTACGGAGTTAAACTGATGTGTGTTTGCAGGAGTTTCTAAACCCTTTCTGTGAAGAAGTGGAAAACGCATTTTCCCAGCCAAATGCAGGCATTCAAGAAATAGCTGGAAATCTCCGTCTAAAACACAAAAAGAACGTATCTTGCAAACTGCTCTGCTGGGTGTTCGCTCAGCTAAGGGAGTTGAATCCGCCTTCAGAATCAGAGAATGAGAAGCACGGTTCTTCCAGGAGCTGTGTTTCGTTATACCCGGGTGAATGGGTGCAAACGCGATATTGAGAAATATCTGCTTCTAAAACCAAAACGGAGCTACCTAACAGAACGGTCTTCAATGTGTGCATTCAACTTACGGAGTTAAACTGATGTGTGTTTGCAGGAGTTTCTAAACCCGTTCTGTGAAGAAGTGGAAAACGCATTTTCCCAGCCAAATGCAGGCATTCAAGAAATAGCTGGAAATGTCCGTCTAAAACACAAAAAGAACGTATCTTGCAAACTGCTCTGCTGGGTGTTCGCTCAGCTAAGGGAGTTGAATCCGCCTTCAGAATCAGAGAGTGAGAAGCACGGTTCTTCCAGGAGCTGTGTTTCGTTATACCCGGGTGAATGGGTGCAAACGCGATATTGAGAAATATCTGTTTCTAAAACCAAAACGGAGCTACCTAACAGAACGGTCTTCAATGTGTGCATTCAACTTACGGAGTTAAACTGATGTGTGTTTGCAGGAGTTTCTAAGCCCTTTCTGTGAAGAAGTGGAAAACGCATTTTCCCAGCCAAATGCAGGCATTCAAGAAATAGCTGGAAATCTCCGTCTAAAACACAAAAAGAACGTATCTTGCAAACTGCTCTGCTGGGAGTTCGCTCAGCTAAGGGACTTGAATCCGCCTTCAGAATCAGAGAGTGAGAAGCACGGTTCTTCCAGGAGCTGTGTTTCGTTATACCCGGGTGAATTGGTGCAAACGCGATATTGAGAAATATCTGCTTCTAAAACCAAAACGGAGCTACCTAACAGAACGGTCTTCAATGTGTGCATTCAACTTACGGAGTTAAACTGATGTGTGTTTGCAGGAGTTTCTAAACCCTTTCTGTGAAGAAGTGGAAAACGCATTTTCCCAGCCAAATGCAGGCATTCAAGAAATAGCTGGAAATGTCCGTCTAAAACACAAAAAGAACGTATCTTGCAAACTGCTCTGCTGGGTGTTCGCTCAGCTAAGGGAGTTGAATCCGCCTTCAGAATCAGAGAGTGAGAAGCACGGTTCTTCCAGGAGCTGTGTTTCGTTATACCCGGGTGAATGGGTGCAAACGCGATATTGAGAAATATCTGCTTCTAAAAGCAAAACGGAGCTACCTAACAGAACGGTCTTCAATGTGTGCATTCAACTTACGGAGTTAAACTGATGTGTGTTTGCAGGAGTTTCTAAACCCTTTCTGTGAAGAAGTGGAAAACGCATTTTCCCAGCCAAATGCAGGCATTCAAGAAATAGCTGGAAATCTCCGTCTAAAACACAAAAAGAACGTATCTTGCAAACTGCTCTGCTGGGTGTTCGCTCAGCTAAGGGAGTTGAATCCGCCTTCAGAATCAGAGAGTGAGAAGCACGGTTCTTCCAGGAGCTGTGTTTCGTTATACCCGGGTGAATGGGTGCAAACGCGATATTGAGAAATATCTGCTTCTAAAACCAAAACGGAGCTACCTAACAGAACGGTCTTCAATGTGTGCATTCAACTTACGGAGTTAAACTGATGTGTGTTTGCAGGAGTTTCTAAACCCTTTCGGTGAAGAAGTGGAAAACGCATTTTCCCAGCCAAATGCAGGCATTCAAGAAATAGCTGGAAATCTCCGTCTAAAACACAAAAATAACGTATCTTGCAAACTGCTCTGCTGGGTGTTCGCTCAGCTAAGGGAGTTGAATCCGCCTTCAGAATCAGAGAGTGAGAAGCACGGTTCTTCCAGGAGCTGTGTTTCGTTATACCCGGGTGAATGGGTTCAAACGCGATATTGAGAAATATCTGCTTCTAAAACCAAAACGCAGCTACCTAACAGAACGGTCTTCAATGTGTGCATTCAACTTACGGAGTTAAACTGATGTGTGTTTGCAGGAGTTTCTAAACCCTTTCTTTGAAGAAGTGGAAAACGCATTTTCCCAGCCAAATGCAGGCATTCAAGAAATAGCTGGAAATCTCCGTCTAAAACACAAAAAGAACGTATCTTGCAAACTGCTCTGCTGGGTGTTCGCTCAGCTAAGGGAGTTGAATCCGCCTTCAGAATCAGAGAGTGAGAAGCACGGTTCTTCCAGGAGCTGTGTTTCGTTATACCCGGGTGAATGGGTGCAAACGCGATATTGAGAAATATCTGCTTCTAAAACCAAAACGGAGCTACCTAACAGAACGGTCTTCAATGTGTGCATTCAACTTACGGAGTTAAACTGATGTGTGTTTGCAGGAGTTTCTAAACCCTTTCTGTGAAGAAGTGGAAAACGCATTTTCCCAGCCAAATGCAGGCATTCAAGAAATAGCTGGAAATCTCCGTCTAAAACACAAAAAGAACGTATCTTGCAAACTGCTCTGCTGGGTGTTCGCTCAGCTAAGAGAGTTGAATCCGCCTTCAGAATCAGAGAGTGAGAAGCACGGTTCTTCCAGGAGCTGTGTTTCGTTATACCCGGGTGAATGGGTGCAAACGCGATATTGAGAAATATCTGCTTCTAAAACCAAAACGGAGCTACCTAACAGAACGGTCTTCAATGTGTGCATTCAACTTACGGAGTTAAACTGATGTGTGTTTGCAGGAGTTTCTAAACCCGTTCTGTGAAGAAGTGGAAAACGCATTTTCCCAGCCAAATGCAGGCATTCAAGAAATAGCTGGAAATGTCCGTCTAAAACACAAAAAGAACGTATCTTGCAAACTGCTTTGCTGGGTGTTCGCTTAGCTAAGGGAGTTGAATCCGCCTTCAGAATCAGAGAGTGAGAAGCACGGTTCTTCCAGGAGCTGTGTTTCGTTATACCCGGGTGAATGGGTGCAAACGCGATATTGAGAAATATCTGTTTCTAAAACCAAAACGGAGCTACCTAACAGAACGGTCTTCAATGTGTGCATTCAACTTACGGAGTTAAACTGATGTGTGTTTGCAGGAGTTTCTAAACCCTTTCTGTGAAGAAGTGGAAAACGCATTCTCCCAGCCAAATGCAGGCATTCAAGAAATAGCTGGAAATCTCCGTCTAAAACACAAAAAGAACGTATCTTGCAAACTGCTCTGCTGGGTGTTCGCTCAGCTAAGGGACTTGAATCCGCCTTCAGAATCAGAGAGTGAGAAGCACGGTTCTTCCAGGAGCTGTGTTTCGTTATACCCGGGTGAATTGGTGCAAACGCGATATTGAGAAATATCTGCTTCTAAAACCAAAACGGAGCTACCTAACAGAACGGTCTTCAATGTGTGCATTCAACTTACGGAGTTAAACTGATGTGTGTTTGCAGGAGTTTCTAAACCCTTTCTGTGAAGAAGTGGAAAACGCATTTTCCCAGCCAAATGCAGGCATTCAAGAAATAGCTGGAAATGTCCGTCTAAAACACAAAAAGAACGTATCTTGCAAACTGCTCTGCTGGGTGTTTGCTCAGCTAAGGGAGTTGAATCCGCCTTCAGAATCAGAGAGTGAGAAGCACGGTTCTTCCAGGAGCTGTGTTTCGTTATACCCGGGTGAATGGGTGCAAACGCGATATTGAGAAATATCTGCTTCTAAAAGCAAAACGGAGCTACCTAACAGAACGGTCTTCAATGTGTGCATTCAACTTACGGAGTTAAACTGATGTGTGTTTGCAGGAGTTTCTAAACCCTTTCTGTGAAGAAGTGGAAAACGCATTTTCCCAGCCAAATGCAGGCATTCAAGAAATAGCTGGAAATCTCCGTCTAAAACACAAAAAGAACGTATCTTGCAAACTGCTCTGCTGGGTGTTCGCTCAGCTAAGGGAGTTGAATCCGCCTTCAGAATCAGAGAGTGAGAAGCACGGTTCTTCCAGGAGCTGTGTTTCGTTATACCCGGGTGAATGGGTGCAAACGCGATATTGAGAAATATCTGCTTCTAAAACCAAAACGGAGCTACCTAACAGAACGGTCTTCAATGTGTGCATTCAACTTACGGAGTTAAACTGATGTGTGTTTGCAGGAGTTTCTAAACCCTTTCTGTGAAGAAGTGGAAAACGCATTTTCCCAGCCAAATGCAGGCATTCAAGAAATAGCTGGAAATCTCCGTCTAAAACACAAAAAGAACGTATCTTGCAAACTGCTCTGCTGGGTGTTCACTCAGCTAAGGGAGTTGAATCCGCCTTCAGAATCAGAGAGTGAGAAGCACGGTTCTTCCAGGAGCTGTGTTTCGTTATACCCGGGTGAATGGGTGCAAACGCGATATTGAGAAATATCTGCTTCTAAAACCAAAACGGAGCTACCTAACAAAACGGTCTTCAATGTGTGCATTCAACTTACGGAGTTAAACTGATGTGTGTTTGCAGGAGTTTCTAAACCCTTTCTGTGAAGAAGTGGAAAACGCATTTTCCCAGCCAAATGCAGGCATTCAAGGAATAGCTGGAAATCTCCGTCTAAAACACAAAAAGAACGTATCTTGCAAACTGCTCTGCTGGGTGTTCGCTCAGCTAAGGGAGTTGAATCCGCCTTCAGAATCAGAGAGTGAGAAGCACGGTTCTTCCAGGAGCTGTGTTTCGTTATACCCGGGTGAATGGGTGCAAACGCGATATTGAGAAATATCTGCTTCTAAAAGCAAAACGGAGCTACCTAACAGAACGGTCTTCAATGTGTGCATTCAACTTACGGAGTTAAACTGATGTGTGTTTGCAGGAGTTTCTAAACCCTTTCTGTGAAGAAGTGGAAAACGCATTTTCCCAGCCAAATGCAGGCATTCAAGAAATAGCTGGAAATCTCCGTCTAAAACACAAAAAGAACGTATCTTGCAAACTGCTCTGCTGGGTGTTCGCTCAGCTAAGGGAGTTGAATCCGCCTTCAGAATCAGAGAGTGAGAAGCACGGTTCTTCCAGGAGCTGTGTTTCGTTATACCCGGGTGAATGGGTGCAAACGCGATATTGAGAAATATCTGCTTCTAAAACCAAAACGGTGCTACCTAACAGAACGGTCTTCAATGTGTGCATTCAACTGACGGAGTTAAACTGATGTGTGTTTGCAGGAGTTTCTAAACCCTTTCTGTGAAGAAGTGGAAAACGCACTTTCCCAGCCAAATGCAGGCATTCAAGAAATAGCTGGAAATCTCCGTCTAAAACACAAAAAGAACGTATCTTGCAAACTGCTCTGCTGGGTGTTCGCTCAGCTAAGGGAGTTGAATCCGCCTTCAGAATCAGAGAGTGAGAAGCACGGTTCTTCCAGGAGCTGTGTTTCGTTATACCCGGGTGAATGGGTGCAAACGCGATATTGAGAAATATCTGCTTCTAAAAGCAAAACGGAGCTACCTAACAGAACGGTGTTCAATGTGTGCATTCAACTTACGGAGTTAAACTGATGTGTGTTTGCAGGAGTTTCTAAACCCTTTCTGTGAAGAAGTGGAAAACGCATTTTCCCAGCCAAATGCAGGCATTCAAGAAATAGCTGGAAATCTTTGTCTAAAACAACAAAAGAACGTGTCTTGCAAACTGCTCTGCTGGGTGTTCGCTCAGCTAAGGGAGTTGAATCCGCCTTCAGAATCAGAGAGTGAGAAGCACGGTTCTTCCAGGAGCTGTGTTTCGTTATACCCGGGTGAATGGGTGCAAACGCGATATTGAGAAATATGTGCTTCTAAAACCAAAACGGAGCTACCTAACAGAACGGTCTTCAATGTGTGCATTCAACTTACGGAGTTAAACTGATGTGTGTTTGCAGGAGTTTCTAAACCCTTTCTGTGAAGAAGTGGAAAACGCATATTCCCAGCCAAATGCAGGCATTCAAGAAATAGCTGGAAATCTCCGTCTAAAACACAAAAAGAACGTATCTTGCAAACTGCTCTGCTGGGTGTTCGCTCAGCTAAGGGAGTTGAATCCGCCTTCAGAATCAGAGAGTGAGAAGCACGGTTCTTCCAAGAGCTGTGTTTCGTTATACCCGGGTGAATGGGTGCAAACGCGATATTGAGAAATATCTGCTTCTAAAACCAAAACGGAGCTACCTAACAGAACGGTCTTCAATGTGTGCATTCAACTTACGGAGTTAAACTGATGTGTGTTTGCAGGAGTTTCTAAACCCTTTCTGTGAAGAAGTGGAAAACGCATTTTCCCAGCCAAATGCAGGCATTCAAGAAATAGCTGGAAATCTCCGTCTAAAACACAAAAAGAACGTATCTTGCAAACTGCTCTGCTGGGTGTTCGCTCAGCTAAGGGAGTTGAATCCGCCTTCAGAATCAGAGAGTGAGAAGCACGGTTCTTCCAGGAGCTGTGTTTCGTTATACCCGGGTGAATGGGTGCAAACGCGATATTGAGAAATATCTGCTTCTAAAAGCAAAACGGAGCTACCTAACAGAACGGTCTTCAATGTGTGCATTCAACTTACGGAGTTAAACTGATGTGTGTTTGCAGGAGTTTCTAAACCCTTTCTGTGAAGAAGTGGAAAACGCATTTTCCCAGCCAAATGCAGGCATTCAAGAAATAGCTGGAAATCTCCGTCTAAAACACAAAAAGAACGTATCTTGCAAACTGCTCTGCTGGGTGTTCGCTCAGCTAAGGGAGTTGAATCCGCCTTCAGAATCAGAGAGTGAGAAGCACGGTTCTTCCAGGAGCTGTGTTTCGTTATACCCGGGTGAATGGGTGCAATCGCGATATTGAGAAATATCTGCTTCTAAAACCAAAACGGAGCTACCTAACAGAACGGTCTTCAATGTGTGCATTCAACTGACGGAGTTAAACTGATGTGTGTTTGCAGGAGTTTCTAAACCCTTTCGGTGAAGAAGTGGAAAACGCATTTTCCCAGCCAAATGCAGGCATTCAAGAAATAGCTGGAAATCTCCGTCTAAAACACAAAAAGAACGTATCTTGCAAACTGCTCTGCTGGGTGTTCGCTCAGCTAAGGGAGTTGAATCCGCCTTCAGAATCAGAGAGTGAGAAGCATGGTTCTTCCAGGAGCTGGGTTTCGTTATACCCGGGTGCATTGGAACAAACGCGGTATTGAGAAATATCTGCTTCTAAAACCAAAACGGAGCTACCTAACAGAACGGTCTTCAATGTGTGCATTCAACTTACGGAGTTAAACTGATGTGTGTTTGCAGGAGTTTCTAAACCCTTTCTGTGAAGAAGTGGAAAACGCATTTTCCCAGCCAAATCCAGGCATTCAAGAAATAGCTGGAAATCTCCGTCTAAAACACAAAAAGAACGTATCTTGCAAACTGCTCTGCTGGGTGTTCGCTCAGCTAAGGGAGTTGAATCCGCCTTCAGAATCAGAGAGTGAGAAGCACGGTTTTTCCAGGAGCTGGGTTTCGTTATACCCGGGTGCATTGGAACAAACGCGGTATTGAGAAATATCTGCTTCTAAAACCAAAACGGAGCTACCTAACAGAACGGTCTTCAATGTGTGCATTCATCTTACGGACTTAAACTGATGTGTGTTTGCAGATGTCTCTAAACCCTTTCTGTGAAGAAGTGGAAAACGCATTTTCCCAGCCAAACCCAGGCATTCAAGAAATAGCTGGAAATCTCCGTCTAAAACACAAAAAGAACGTATCTTGCAAACTGCTCTGCTGGGTGTTCGCTCAGCTAAGGGAGTTGAATCCGCCTTCAGAATCAGAGAGTGAGAAGCACGGTTCTTCCAGGAGCTGGATTTCGTTATACCCGGGTGCATTGGAACAAACGCGGTATTGAGAAATATCTGCTTCTAAAACCAAAACGGAGCTACCTAACAGAACGGTCTTCAATGTGTGCATTCAACTTACGGAGTTAAACTGATGTGTGTTTGCAGGAGTTTCTAAACCCTTTCTGTGAAGAAGTGGAAAACGCATTTTCCCATCCAAATCCAGGCATTCAAGAAATATCTGGAAATCTCCGTCTAAAACACAAAAAGAACGTATCTTGCAAACTGCTCTGCTGGGTGTTCGCTCAGCTAAGGGAGTTGAATCCGCCTTCAGAATCAGAGAGTGAGAAGCACGGTTCTTCCAGGAGCTGGATTTCGTTATACCCGGGTGCATTACACCAAACGCGGTATTGAGAAATATCTGCTTCTAAAACCAAAACGGAGCTACCTAACAGAACGGTCTTCAATGTGTGCATTCAACTTACGGAGTTAAACTGATGTGTGTTTGCAGGAGTTTCTAAACCCTTTCTTTGAAGAAGTGGAAAACGCATTTTCCCAGCCAAATCCAGGCATTCAAGAAATAGCTGGAAACCTCCGTCTAAAACACAAAAAGAACATATCTTGCAAATTGCTCTGCTGGGTGTTCGCTCAGCTAAGGGAGTTGAATCCGCCTTCAGAATCAGAGAGTGAGAAGCACGGTTCTTCCAGGAGCTGGGTTTCGTAATACCCGGGTGAATTGGAACAAACGCGGTATTGAGAAATATCTGCTTCTAAAACCAAAACGGAGCTACCTAACAGAACGGTCTTCAATGTGTGCATTCAACTTACGGAGTTAAACTGATGTGTGTTTGCAGGAGTTTCTAAACCCTTTCTGTGAAGAAGTGGAAAACGCATTTTCCCAGCCAAATCCAGGCATTCAAGAAATAGCTGGAAATCTCCGTCTAAAACACAAAAAGAATGTATCTTGCAAACTTCTCTGCTGGGTGTTCGCTCGGCCAAGGGAGTTGAATCCGCCTTCAGAATCAGAGAGTGAGAAGCATGGTACTTCCAGGAGCTGGGTTTCGTTATACCCGGGTGAATTGGAACAAACGCGGTATTGAGAAATATCTGCTTCTAAAACCAAAACGGAGCTACCTAACAGAACGGTCTTCAATGTGTGCATTCAACTTACGGAGTTAAACTGATGTGTGTTTGCAGGAGTTTCTAAACCCTTTCTGTGAAGAAGTGGAAAACGCATTTTCCCAGCCAAATCCAGGCATTCAAGAAATAGCTGGAAATCTCCGTCTAAAACACAAAAAGAACGTATCTTGCAAACTGCTCTGCTGGGTGTTCGCTCAGCTAAGGGAGTTGAATCCGCCTTCAGAATCAGAGAGTGAGAAGCACGGTTCTTCCAGAAGGTGGGTTTCGTTATACCCGGGTGAATTGGAACAAACGCGGTATTGAGAAATATCTGCTTCTAAAACCAAAACGGAGCTACCTAACAGAACGGTCTTCAATGTGTGCATTCAACTTACGGAGTTAAACTGATGTGTGTTTGCAGGAGTTTCTAAACCCTTTCTTTGAAGAAGTGGAAAACGCATTTTCCCAGCCAAATCCAGGCATTCAAGAAATAGCTGGAAATCTCCGTCTAAAACACAAAAAGAACGTATCTTGCAAACTGCTCTGCTGGGTGTTCGCTCAGCTAAGGGAGTTGAATCCGCCTTCAGAATCAGAGAGTGAGAAGCACGGTTCTTCCAGGAGCTGGATTTCGTTATACCCGGGTGTATTGGACCAAACGCGGTATTGAGAAATATCTGCTTCTAAAACCAAAACGGAGCTACCTAACAGAACGGTCTTCAATGTGTGCATTCAACTTACGGAGTTAAACTGATGTGTGTTTGCAGGAGTTTCTAAACCCTTTCTGTGAAGAAGTGGAAAACGCATTTTCCCAGCCAAATCCAGGCATTCAAGAAATAGCTGGAAATCTCCGTCTAAAACACAAAAAGAACGTATCTTGCAAACTGCTCTGCTGGCTGTTCGCTCAGCTAAGGGAGTTGAATCCGCCTTCAGAATCAGAGAGTGAGAAGCACGGTCCTTCCAGGAGCTGGGTTTCGTAATACACGGGTGAATTGGAACAAACGCGGTATTGAGAAATATCTGCTTCTAAAACCAAAACGGAGCTACCTAACAGAACGGTCTTCAATGTGTGCATTCAACTTACGGAGTTAAACTGATGTGTGTTTGCAGGAGTTTCTAAACCCTTTCTGTGAAGAAGTGGAAAACGCATTTTCCCAGCCAAATCCAGGCATTCAAGAAATAGCTGGAAATCTCCGTCTAAAACACAAAAAGAACGTATCTTGCAAACTGCTCTGCTGGGTGTTCGCTCAGCTAAGGGAGTTGAATCCGCCTTCAGAATCAGAGAGTGAGAAGCACGGTTCTTCCAGGAGCTGGGTTTCGTTATACCCGGGTTAATTGGAACAAACGCGGTATTGAGAAATATCTGCTTCTAAAACCAAAACGGAGCTACCTAACAGAACGGTCTTCAATGTGTGCATTCAACTTACGGAGTTAAACTGATGTGTGTTTGCAGGAGTTTCTAAACCCTTTCTCTGAAGAAGTGGAAAACGCATTTTCCCAGCCAAATCCAGGCATTCAAGAAATAGCTGGAAATCTCCGTCTAAAACACAAAAAGAACGTATCTTGCAAACTGCTCTGCTGGGTGTTCGCTCAGCTAAGGGAGTTGAATCCGCCTTCAGAATCAGAGGGTGAGAAGCACGGTTCTTCCAGGAACTGGGTTTCGTTATACCCGGGTGAATTGGAACAAACGCGGTATTGAGAAATATCTGCTTCTAAAACCAAAACGGAGCTACCTAACAGAACGGTCTTCAATGTGTGCATTCAACTTACGGAGTTAAACTGATGTGTGTTTGCAGGAGTTTCTAAACCCTTTCTGTGAAGAAGTGGAAAACGCAATTTCCCAGCCAAATCCAGGCATTCAAGAAATAGCTGGAAATCTCCGTCTAAAACACAAAGAGAACGTATCTTGCAAACTGCTCTGCTGGGTGTTCGCTCAGCTAAGGGAGTTGAATCCGCCTTCAGAATCAGAGAGTGAGAAGCACGGTTTTTCCAGGAGCTTGGTTTCGTTATACCCGGGTGCATTGGAACAAACACGGTATTGAGAAATATCTGCTTCTAAAACCAAAACGGAGCTACCTAACAGAACGGTCTTCAATGTGTGCATTCACCTTCCAGAGTTAAACTGATGTGTGTTTGCAGGAGTTTCTAAACCCTTTCTTTGAAGAAGTGGAAAACGCATGTTCCCAGCCAAATCCAGGCATTCAAGAAATAGCTGGAAATCTCCGTCTAAAACACAAAAAGAACGTATCTTGCAAACTGCTCTGCTGGGTGTTCGCTCAGCTAAGGAAGTTGAATCCGCCTTCAGAATCAGAGAGTGAGAAGCACGGTTCTTCCAAGAGCTGGGTTTTGTTATACCCGGGTGAATTGGAACAAATGCGGTATTGAGAAATATCTGCTTCTAAAACCAAAACGGAGCTACCTAACAGAACGGTCTTCAATGTGTGCATTCAACTTACGGAGTTAAACTGATGTGTGTTTGAAGGAGTTTCTAAACCCTTTCTGTGAAGAAGTGGAAAACGCATTTTCCCAGCCAAATCCAGGCATTCAAGAAATAGCTGGAAATCTCCGTCTAAAACACAAAAAGAACGTATCTTGCAAACTGCTCTGCTGGGTGTTCGCTCAGCTAAGGGAGTTGAATCCGCCTTCAGAATCAGAGAGTGAGAAGCACGGTTCTTCCAGGAGCTGGATTTCGTTATACCCGTGTGAATTGGAACAAACGCGGTATTGAGAAATATCTGCTTCTAAAACCAAAACGGAGCTACCTAACAGAACTGTCTTCAATGTGTGCATTCAACTTACGGAGTTAAACTGATGTGTGTTTGCAGGAGTTTCTAAACCCTTTATGTGAAGAAGTGGAAAACGCATTTTCCCAGCCAAATCCAGGCATTCAAGAAATAGCTGGAAATCTCCGTCTAAAACACAAAAAGAACGTATCTTGCAAACTGCTCTGCTGGGTGTTCGCTCAGCTAAGGGAGTTGAATCCGCCTTCAGAATCAGAGAGTGAGAAGCACGGTTCTTCCAGGAGCTGGGTTTCGTTATACCCGGGTGCATTGGAACAAACGCGGTATTGAGAAATATCTGCTTCTAAAACCAAAACGGAGCTACCTAACAGAACGGTCTTCAATGTGTGCATTCAACTTACAAAGTTAAACTGATGTGTGTTTGCAGGAGTTTCTAAACCCTTTCTGTGAAGAAGTGGAAAACGCATTTTCCCAGCCAAATCCAGGCATTCAAGAAATAGCTGGAAATCTCCGTCTAAAACACAAAAAGAACGTATCTTGCAAACTGCTCTGCTGGGTGTTCGCTCAGCTAAGGGAGTTGAATCCGCCTTCAGAATCAGAGAGTGAGAAGCACGGTTCTTCCAGGAGCTGGGTTTCGTAATACCCGGGTGAATTGGAACAAACGCGGTATTGAGAAATATCTGCTTCTATAACCAAAACGGAGCTACCTAACAGAACGGTCTTCAATGTGTGCATTCAACTTACAAAGTTAAACTGATGTCTGTTTGCAGGAGTTTCTAAACCCTTTCTGTGAAGAAGTGGAAAACGCATTTTCCCAGCCAAATCCAGGCATTCAAGAAATAGCTGGAAATCTCCGTCTAAAACACAAAAAGAACGTATCTTGCAAACTGCTCTGCTGGGTGTTCGCTCAGCTAAGGGAGTTGAATCCGCCTTCAGAATCAGAGAGTGAGAAGCACGGTTCTTCCAGGAGCTGGGTTTCGTTATACCCGGGTGAATTGGAACAAACGCGGTATTGAGAAATATCTGATTCTAAAAGCAAAACGGAGCTACCTAACAGAACGGTCTTCAATGTGTGCATTCAACTTACGGAGGTAAACTGATGTGTGTTTGCAGGAGTTTCTAAACCCTTTCTGTGAAGAAGTGGAAAACGCATTTTCCCAGCCAAATCCAGGCATTTAAGAAATAGCTGGAAATCTCCGTCTAAAACACAAAAAGAACGTATCTTGCAAACTGCTCTGCTGGGTGTTCGCTCAGCTAAGGGAGTTGAATCCGCCTTCAGAATCAGAGAGTGAGAAGCACGGTTCTTCCAGGAGCTGGGTTTCGTTATACCCGGGTGCATTGGAACAAACGCGGTATTGAGAAATATCTGCTTCTAAAACCAAAACGGAGCTACCTAACAGAACGGTCTTCAATGTGTGCATTCAACTTACGGAGTTAAACTGATGTGTGTTTGCAGGAGTTTCTAAACCCTTTCTGTGAAGAAGTGGAAAACGCATTTTCCCAGCCAAATCCAGGCATTCAAGAAATAGCTGGAAATCTCCGTCTAAAACACAATAAGAACGTATCTTGCAACCTGCTCTCCTGGCTGTTTGCTCAGCTAAGGGAGTTGAATCCGCCTTCAGAATCAGAGAGTGAGGAGCACGGTTCTTCCAGGAGCTGGGTTTCGTTATACCCGGGTGCATTGGAACAAACGCGGTATTGAGAAATATCTGCTTCTAAAACCAAAACGGAGCTACCTAACAGAACGGTCTTCAATGTGTGCATTCAACTTACGGAGTTAAACTGATGTGTGTTTGCAGGAGTTTCTAAACCCTTTCTGTGAAGAAGTGGAAAACGCATTTTCCCAGCCAAATCCAGGCATTCAAGAAATAGCTGGAAATCTCCGTCTAAAACACAAAAAGAACGTATCTTGCAAACTGCTCTGCTGGGTGTTCGCTCAGCTAAGGGAGTTGAATCCACCTTCAGAATCAGAGAGTGAGAAGCACGGTTCTTCCAGGAGCTGGGTTTCGTTATACCCGGGTGCATTGGAACAAACGCGGAATTGAGAAATATCTGCTTCTAAAACCAAAACTGAGCTACCTAACAGAACGGTCTTCAATGTGTGCATTCAACTTACGGAGTTAAACTGATGTGTGTTTGCAGGAGTTTCTAAACCCTTTCTGTGAAGAGGTAGAAAACGCATTTTCCCAGCCAAATCCAGGCATTCAAGAAATAGCTGGAAATCTCCGTCTAAAACACAAAATGAACGTATCTTGCAAACTGCTCTGCTGGGTGTTCGCTCAGCTAAGGGAGTTGAATCCGCCTTCAGAATCAGAGAGTGAGAAGCACGGTTCTTCCAGGAGCTGGGTTTCGTTATACCAGGGTGCATTGGAACAAACGCGGTATTGAGAAATATCTGCTTCTAAAACCAAAACGGAGCTACCTAACAGAACGGTCTTCAATGTGTGCATTCAACTTACGGAGTTAAACTGATGTGTGTTTGCAGGAGTTTCTAAACCCTTTCTGTGAAGAAGTGGAAAACGCATTTTCCCAGCCAAATGCAGGCATTCAAGAAATAGCAGGAAATCTCCGTCTAAAACACAAAAAGAACGTATCTTGCAAACTGCTCTGCTGGGTGTTCGCTCAGCTAAGAGAGTTGAATCCGCCTTCAGAATCAGAGAGTGCGAAGCACGGTTCTTCCAGGAGCTGGGTTTCGTTATACCCGGGTGCATTGGAACAAACGCGGTATAGATAAATATCTGCTTCTAAAACCAAAACGGAGCTACCTAACAGAACGGTCTTCAACGTGTGCATTCAACTTACGGAGTTAAACTGATGTGTGTTTGCAGGAGTTTCTAAACCCTTTCTGTGAAGAAGTGGAAAACGCATTTTCCCAGCCAAATCCAGGCATTCAAGAAATAGCTGGAAATCTCCGTCTAAAACACAAAAAGAACGTATCTTGCAAACTGCTCTGCTGGGTGTTCGCTCAGCTAAGGGAGTTGAATCCGCCTTCAGAATCAGAGAGTGAGAAGCACGGTTCTTCCAGGAGCTGGGTTTCGTTATACCCGGGTGAATTGGAACAAACGCGGTATTGAGAAATATCTGCTTCTAAAACCAAAACGGAGCTACCTAACAGAACGGTCTTCAATGTGTGCATTCAACTTACGGAGGTAAACTGATGTGTGTTTGCAGGAGTTTCTAAACCCTTTCTGTGAAGAAGTGGAAAACGCATTTTCCCAGCCAAATCCAGGCATTCAAGAAATAGCTGGAAATCTCCGTCTAAAACACAAAAAGAACGTATCTTGCAAACTGCTCTGCTGGGTGTTCGCTCAGCTAAGGGAGTTGAATCCGCCTTCAGAATCAGAGAGTGAGAAGCACGGTTCTTCCAGGAGCTGGGTTTCGTTATACCCGGGTGCATTGGAACAAACGCGGTATTGAGAAATATCTGCTACTAAAACCAAAACGGAGCTACCTAACAGAACGGTCTTCAATGTGTGCATTCAACTTACGGAGTTAAACTGATGTGTGTTTGCAGGAGTTTCTAAACCCTTTCTGTGAAGAAGTGGAAAACGCATTTTCCCAGCCAAATCCAGGCATTCAAGAAATAGCTGGAAATCTCCGTCTAAAACACAATAAGAACGTATCTTGCAACCTGCTCTCCTGGCTGTTTGCTCAGCTAAGGGAGTTGAATCCGCCTTCAGAATCAGAGAGTGAGGAGCACGGTTCTTCCAGGAGCTGGGTTTCGTTATACCCGGGTGCATTGGAACAAACGCGGTATTGAGAAATATCTGCTTCTAAAACCAAAACGGAGCTACCTAACAGAACGGTCTTCAATGTGTGCATTCAACTTACGGAGTTAAACTGATGTGTGTTTGCAGGAGTTTCTAAACCCTTTCTGTGAAGAAGTGGAAAACGCATTTTCCCAGCCAAATCCAGGCATTCAAGAAATAGCTGGAAATCTCCGTCTAAAACACAAAAAGAACGTATCTTGCAAACTGCTCTGCTGGGTGTTCGCTCAGCTATGGGAGTTGAATCCGCCTTCAGAATCAGAGAGTGAGAAGCACGGTTCTTCCAGGAGCTGGGTTTCGTTATACCCGGGTGAATTGGAACAAACGCGGTATTGAGAAATATCTGCTTCTAAAACCAAAACGGAGCTACCTAACAGAACGGTCTTCAATGTGTGCATTCAACTTACGGAGGTAAACTGATGTGTGTTTGCAGGAGTTTCTAAACCCTTTCTGTGAAGAAGTGGAAAACGCATTTTCCCAGCCAAATCCAGGCATTCAAGAAATAGCTGGAAATCTCCGTCTAAAACACAAAAAGAACGTATCTTGCAAACTGCTCTGCTGGGTGTTCGCTCAGCTAAGGGAGTTGAATCCGCCTTCAGAATCAGAGAGTGAGAAGCACGGTTCTTCCAGGAGCTGGGTTTCGTTATACCCGGGTGCATTGGAACAAACGCGGTATTGAGAAATATCTGCTACTAAAACCAAAACGGAGCTACCTAACAGAACGGTCTTCAATGTGTGCATTCAACTTACGGAGTTAAACTGATGTGTGTTTGCAGGAGTTTCTAAACCCTTTCTGTGAAGAAGTGGAAAACGCATTTTCCCAGCCAAATCCAGGCATTCAAGAAATAGCTGGAAATCTCCGTCTAAAACACAATAAGAACGTATCTTGCAACCTGCTCTCCTGGCTGTTTGCTCAGCTAAGGGAGTTGAATCCGCCTTCAGAATCAGAGAGTGAGGAGCACGGTTCTTCCAGGAGCTGGGTTTCGTTATACCCGGGTGCATTGGAACAAACGCGGTATTGAGAAATATCTGCTTCTAAAACCAAAACGGAGCTACCTAACAGAACGGTCTTCAATGTGTGCATTCAACTTACGGAGTTAAACTGATGTGTGTTTGCAGGAGTTTCTAAACCCTTTCTGTGAAGAAGTGGAAAACGCATTTTCCCAGCCAAATCCAGGCATTCAAGAAATAGCTGGAAATCTCCGTCTAAAACACAAAAAGAACGTATCTTGCAAACTGCTCTGCTGGGTGTTCGCTCAGCTATGGGAGTTGAATCCGCCTTCAGAATCAGAGAGTGAGAAGCACGGTTCTTCCAGGAGCTGGGTTTCGTTATACCCGGGTGAATTGGAACAAACGCGGTATTGAGAAATATCTGCTTCTAAAACCAAAACGGAGCTACCTAACAGAACGGTCTTCAATGTGTGCATTCAACTTACGGAGTTAAACTGATGTGTGTTTGCAGGAGTTTCTAAACCCTTTCTGTGAAGAAGTGGAAAACGCATTTTCCCAGCCAAATCCAAGCATTCAAGAAATAGCTGGAAATCTCCGTCTAAAACACAAAAAGAACGTATCTTGCAAACTGCTCTGCTGGGTGTTCGCTCAGCTAAGGGAGTTGAATCCGCCTTCAGAATCAGAGAGTGAGAAGCACGGTTCTTCCAGAAGCTGGGTTTCCTTATACCCGGGTGAATTGGAACAAACGCGGTATTGAGAAATATCTGCTTCTAAAACCAAAACGGAGCTACCTAACAGAACGGTCTTCAATGTGTGCATTCAACTTACGGAGTTAAACTGATGTGTGTTTGCAGGAGTTTCTAAACCCTTTCTGTGAAGAAGTGGAAAACGCATTTTCCCAGCCAAATCCAGGCATTCAAGAAATAGCTGGAAACCTCCGTCTAAAAAACAAAAAGAACGTATCTTGCAAACTGCTCTGCTGGGTGTTCGCTCGGCTAAGGGAGTTGAATCCGCCTTCAGAATCAGAGAGGGAGAAGCACGGTTCTTCCAGGAGCTGGGTTTCGTTATACCCGGGTGCATTGGAACAAACGCGGTATTGAGAAATATCTGCTTCTAAAACCAAAACGGAGCTACCTAACAGAACGGTCTTCAATGTGTGCATTCAACTTACGGAGTTAAACTGATGTGTGTTTGCAGGAGTTTCTAAACCCTTTCTGTGAAGAAGTGGAAAACGAATTTTCCCAGCCAAATCCAGGCATTCAAGAAATAGCTGGAAATCTCCGTCTAAAACACAAAAAGAACGTATCTTGCAAACTGCTCTGCTGGGTGTTCGCTCAGCTAAGGGAGTTGAATCCGCCTTCAGAATCAGAGAGTGAGAAGCACGGTTCTTCCAGGAGCTGTGTTTCGTTATACCCGGGTGCATTGGAACAAACGCGGTATTGAGAAATATCTGCTTCTAAAACCAAAACGGAGCTACCTAACAGAACGGTCTTCAGTGTGTGCATTCAACTTACGGAGTTAAACTGATGTGTGTTTGCAGGAGTTTCTAAACCCTTTCTGTGAAGAAGTGGAAAACGCAATTTCCCAGCCAAATCCAGGCATTCAAGAAATAGCTGGAAATCTCCGTCTAAAACACAAAAAGAACGTATCTTGCAAACTGCTCTGCTGGGTGTTCGATCAGCTAAGAAAGTGGAATCCGCCTTCAGAATCAGAGAGTGAGAAGCACTGTTCTTCCAGGAGCTGGATTTCGTTATACCCGGGTGCATTGGAACAAACGCGGTATTGAGAAATACCTGCTTCTAAAACCAAAACGGAGCTACCTAACAGAACAGTCTTCAATGTGTGCATTCAACTTACGGAGTTAAACTGATGTGTGTTTGCAGGAGTTTCTAAACCATTTCTGTGAAGAAGTGGAAAACGCATTTTCCCAGCCAAATCCAGGCATTCAAGAAATAGCTGGAAATCTCCGTCTAAAACACAAAAAGAACGTATCTTGCAAACTGCTCTGCTGGGTGTTCGCTCAGCTAAGGGAGTTGAATCCGCCTTCAGAATCAGAGAGTGAGAAGCACGGTTCTTCCAGGAGCTGGGTTTCGTTATACCCGGGTGCATTGGAACAAACGCGGTATTGAGCAATATCTGCTTCTAAAACCAAAACGGAGCTACCTAACAGAACGGTCTTCAATGTGTGCATTCAACTGACGGAGTTAAACTGATGTGTGTTTGCAGGAGTTTCTAAACCCTTTCTGTGAAGAAGTGGAAAACGCATTTTCCCAGCCAAATGCAGGCATTCAAGAAATAGCTGGAAATCTCCGTCTAAAACAACAAAAGAACGTGTCTTGCAAACTGCTCTGCTGGGTGTTCGCTCAGCTAAGGGAGTTGAATCCGCCTTCAGAATCAGAGAGTGAGAAGCACGGTTCTTCCAGGAGCTGTGTTTCGTTATACCCGGGTGAATGGGTGCAAACGCGATATTGAGAAATATCTGCTTCTAAAACCAAAACGGAGCTACCTAACAGAACGGTCTTCAATGTGTGCATTCAACTTACGGAGTTAAACTGATGTGTGTTTGCAGGAGTTTCTAAACCCTTTCTGTGAAGAAGTGGAAAACGCATTTTCCCAGCCAAATGCAGGCATTCAAGAAATAGCTGGAAATCTCCGTCTAAAACACAAAAAGAACGTATCTTGCAAACTGCTCTGCTGGGTGTTCGCTCAGCTAAGGGAGTTAAATCTGCCTTCAGAATCAGAGAGTGAGAAGCACGGTTCTTCCAAGAGCTGTGTTTCGTTATACCCGGGTGAATGGGTGCAAACGCGATATTGAGAAATATCTGCTTCTAAAACCAAAACGGAGCTACCTAACAGAACGGTCTTCAATGTGTGCATTTAACTTACGGAGTTAAACTGATGTGTGTTTGCAGGAGTTTCTAAACCCTTTCTGTGAAGTAGAAAAAAACGCATTTTCCCAGCCAAATGCAAGCATTCAAGAAATAGCTGGAAATCTCCGTCGAAAACACAAAAAGAACGTATCTTGCAAACTGCTCTGCTGGGTGTTCGCTCAGCTAAGGAAGTTGAATCCGCCTTCAGAATCAGAGAGTGAGAAGCACGGTTCTTCCAGGAGCTGTGTTTCGTTATACCCGGGTGAATGGGTGCAAACGCGATATTGAGAAATATCTGCTTCTAAAACCAAAACGGAGCTACCTAACAGAACGGTCTTCAATGTGTGCATTCAACTTACGGAGTTAAACTGATGTGTGTTTGCAGGAGTTTCTAAACCCTTTCTGTGAAGAAGTGGAAAACGCATTTTCCCAGCCAAATGCAGGCATTCAAGAAATAGCTGGAAATCTCCGTCTAAAACACAAAAAGAACGTATCTTGCAAACTGCTCTGCTGGGTGTTCGCTCAGCTAAGGGAGTTGAATCCGCCTTCAGAATCAGAGAGTGAGAAGCACGGTTCTTCCAGGAGCTGTGTTTCGTTATACCCGGGTGAATGGGTGCAAACGCGATATTGAGAAATATCTGCTTCTAAAACCAAAACGGAGCTACCTAACAGAACGGTCTTCAATGTGTGCATTCAACTGACGGAGTTAAACTGATGTGTGTTTGCAGGAGTTTCTAAACCCTTTCTGTGAAGAAGTGGAAAACGCATTTTCCCAGCCAAATGCAGGCATTCAAGAAATAGCTGGAAACCTTTGTCTAAAACAACAAAAGAACGTGTCTTGCAAACTGCTCTGCTGGGTGTTCGCTCAGCTAAGGGAGTTGAATCCGCCTTCAGAATCAGAGAGTGAGAAGCACGGTTCTTCCAGGAGCTGTGTTTCCTTATACCCGGGTGAATGGGTGCAAACGCGATATTGAGAAATATCTGCTTCTAAAACCAAAACGGAGCTACCTAACAGAACGGTCTTCAATGTGTGCATTCAACTTACGGAGTTAAACTGATGTGTGTTTGCAGGAGTTTCTAAACCCTTTCTGTGAAGAAGTGGAAAACGCATTTTCCCAGCCAAATGCAGGCATTCAAGAAATAGCTGGAAATCTCCGTCTAAAACACAAAAAGAACGTATCTTGCAAACTGCTCTGCTGGGTGTTCGCTCAGCTAAGGGAGTTAAATCTGCCTTCAGAATCAGAGAGTGAGAAGCACGGTTCTTCCAAGAGCTGTGTTTCGTTATACCCGGGTGAATGGGTGCAAACGCGATATTGAGAAATATCTGCTTCTAAAACCAAAACGGAGGTACCTAACAGAACGGTCTTCAATGTGTGCATTCAACTTACGGAGTTAAACTGATGTGTGTTTGCAGGAGTTTCTAAACCCTTTCTGTGAAGTAGAAAAAAACGCATTTTCCCAGCAAAATGCAAGCATTCAAGAAATAGCTGGAAATCTCCGTCGAAAACACAAAAAGAACGTATCTTGCAAACTGCTCTGCTGGGTGTTCGCTCAGCTAAGGAAGTTGAATCCGCCTTCAGAATCAGAGAGTGAGAAGCACGGTTCTTCCAGGAGCTGTGTTTCGTTATACCCGGGTGAATGGGTGCAAACGCGATATTGAGAAATATCTGCTTCTAAAACCAAAACGGAGCTACCTAACAGAACGGTCTTCAATGTGTGCATTCAACTTACGGAGTTAAACTGATGTGTGTTTGCAGGAGTTTCTAAACCCTTTCTGTGAAGAAGTGGAAAACGCATTTTCCCAGCCAAATGCAGGCATTCAAGAAATAGCTGGAAATCTCCGTCTAAAACACAAAAAGAACGTATCTTGCAAACTGCTCTGCTGGGTGTTCGCTCAGCTAAGGGAGTTGAATCCGCCTTCAGAATCAGAGAGTGAGAAGCACGGTTCTTCCAGGAGCTGTGTTTCGTTATACCCGGGTGAATGGGTGCAAACGCGATATTGAGAAATATCTGCTTCTAAAACCAAAACGGAGCTACCTAACAGAACGGTCTTCAATGTGTGCATTCAACTGACGGAGTTAAACTGATGTGTGTTTGCAGGAGTTTCTAAACCCTTTCTGTGAAGAAGTGGAAAACACATTTTCCCAGCCAAATGCAGGCATTCAAGAAATAGCTGGAAACCTTTGTCTAAAACAACAAAAGAACGTGTCTTGCAAACTGCTCTGCTGGGTGTTCGCTCAGCTAAGGGAGTTGAATCCGCCTTCAGAATCAGAGAGTGAGAAGCACGGTTCTTCCAGGAGCTGTGTTTCGTTATACCCGGGTGAATGGGTGCAAACGCGATATTGAGAAATATCTGCTTCTAAAACCAAAACGGAGCTACCTAACAGAACGGTCTTCAATGTGTGCATTCAACTTACGGAGTTAAACTGATGTGTGTTTGCAGGAGTTTCTAAACCCTTTCTGTGAAGAAGTGGAAAACGCATTTTCCCAGCCAAATGCAGGCATTCAAGAAATAGCTGGAAATCTCCGTCTAAAACACAAAAAGAACGTATCTTGCAAACTGCTCTGCTGGGTGTTCGCTCAGCTAAGGGAGTTGAATCTGCCTTCAGAATCAGAGAGTGAGAAGCACGGTTCTTCCAAGAGCTGTGTTTCGTTATACCCGGGTGAATGGGTGCAAACGCGATATTGAGAAATATCTGCTTCTAAAACCAAAACGGAGCTACCTAACAGAACGGTCTTCAATGTGTGCATTCAACTTACGGAGTTAAACTGATGTGTGTTTGCAGGAGTTTCTAAACCCTTTCTGTGAAGAAGAAAAAAACGCATTTTCCCAGCCAAATGCAAGCATTCAAGAAATAGCTGGAAATCTCCTTCGAAAACACAAAAAGAACGTATCTTGCAAACTGCTCTGCTGGGTGTTCGCTCAGCTAAGTAAGTTGAATCCGCCTTCAGAATCAGAGAGTGAGAAGCACGGTTCTTCCAGGAGCTGTGTTTCGTTATACCCGGGTGAATGGGTGCAAACGCGATATTGAGAAATATGTGCTTCTAAAACCAAAACGGAGCTACCTAACAGAACGGTCTTCAATGTGTGCATTCACCTTACGGAGTTAAACTGATGTGTGTTTGCAGGAGTTTCTAAAGCCTTTCTGTGAAGAAGAAAAAAACGCATTTTCCCAGCCAAATGCAAGCATTCAAGAAATAGCTGGAAATCTCCTTCGAAAACACAAAAAGAACGTATTTTGCAAACTGCTCTGCTGGGTGTTCGCTCAGCTAAAGAAGTTAAATCCGCCTTCAGAATCAGAGAGTGAGAAGCACGGTTCTTCCAGGAGCTGTGTTTCGTTATACCCGGGTGAATGGGTGCAAACGCGATATTGAGAAATATGTGCTTCTAAAACCAAAACGGAGCTACCTAACAGAACGGTCTTCAATGTGTGCATTCAACTTACGGAGTTAAACTGATGTGTGTTTGCAGGAGTTTCTAAACCCTTTCTGTGAAGAAGTGGAAAACGCATTTTCCCAGCCAAATGCAGGCATTCAAGAAATAGCTGGAAATCTCCGTCTAAAACACAAAAAGAACGTATCTTGCAAACTGCTCTGCTGGGTGTTCGCTCAGCTAAGGGAGTTGAATCCGCCTTCAGAATCAGAGAGTGAGAAGCACGGTTCTTCCAGGAGCTGTGTTTCGTTATACCCGGGTGAATGGGTGCAAACGCGATATTGAGAAATATCTGCTTCTAAAACCAAAACGGAGCTACCTAACAGAACGGTCTTCAATGTGTGCATTCAACTGACGGAGTTAAACTGATGTGTGTTTGCAGGAGTTTCTAAACCCTTTCGGTGAAGAAGTGGAAAACGCATTTTCCCAGCCAAATGCAGGCATTCAAGAAATAGCTGGAAATCTCCGTCTAAAACACAAAAATAACGTATCTTGCAAACTGCTCTGCTGGGTGTTCGCTCAGCTAAGGGAGTTGAATCCGCCTTCAGAATCAGAGAGTGAGAAGCACGGTTCTTCCAGGAGCTGTGTTTCGTTATACCCGGGTGAATGGGTGCAAACGCGATATTGAGAAATATCTGCTTCTAAAACCAAAACGGAGCTACCTAACAGAACGGTCTTCAATGTGTGCATTCAACTTACGGAGTTAAACTGATGTGTGTTTGCAGGAGTTTCTAAACCCTTTCTGTGAAGAAGTGGAAAACGCATTTTCCCAGCCAAATGCAGGCATTCAAGAAATAGCTGGAAATCTCCGTCTAAAACACAAAAAGAACGTATCTTGCAAACTGCTCTGCTGGGTGTTCGCTCAGCTAAGGGAGTTGAATCCGCCTTCAGAATCAGAGAGTGAGAAGCACGGTTCTTCCAGGAGCTGTGTTTCGTTATACCCGGGTGAATGGGTGCAAACGCGATATTGAGTAATATCGGCTTCTAAAACCAAAACGGAGCTACCTAACAGAACGGTCTTCAATGTGTGCATTCAACTTACGGAGTTAAACTGATGTGTGTTTGCAGGAGTTTCTAAACCCTTTCTGTGAAGAAGTGGAAAACGCATTTTCCCAGCCAAATGCAGGCATTCAAGAAATAGCTGGAAATCTCCGTCTAAAACACAAAAAGAACGTATCTTGCAAACTGCTCTGCTGGGTGTTCGCTCAGCTAAGGGAGTTGAATCCGCCTTCAGAATCAGAGAGTGAGAAGCACGGTTCTTCCAGGAGCTGTGTTTCGTTATACCCGGGTGAATGGGTGCAAACGCGATATTGAGAAATATCTGCTTCTAAAACCAAAACGGAGCTACCTAACAGAACGGTCTTCAATGTGTGCATTCAACTTACGGAGTTAAACTGATGTGTGTTTGCAGGAGTTTCTAAACCCTTTCTGTGAAGAAGTGGAAAACGCATTTTCCCAGCCAAATGCAGGCATTCAAGAAATAGCTGGAAATCTCCGTCTAAAACACAAAAAGAACGTATCTTGCAAACTGCTCTGCTGGGTGTTCGCTCAGCTAAGGGAGTTGAATCCGCCTTCAGAATCAGAGAGTGAGAAGCACGGTTCTTCCAGGAGCTGTGTTTCGTTATACCCGGGTGAATGGGTGCAAACGCGATATTGAGAAATATCTGCTTCTAAAACCAAAACGGAGCTACCTAACAGAACGGTCTTCAATGTGTGCATTCAACTGACGGAGTTAAACTGATGTGTGTTTGCAGGAGTTTCTAAACCCTTTCGGTGAAGAAGTGGAAAACGCATTTTCCCAGCCAAATGCAGGCATTCAAGAAATAGCTGGAAATCTCCGTCTAAAACACAAAAAGAACGTATCTTGCAAACTGCTCTGCTGGGTGTTCGCTCAGCTAAGGGAGTTGAATCCGCCTTCAGAATCAGAGAGTGAGAAGCACGGTTCTTCCAGGAGCTGTGTTTCGTTATACCCGGGTGAATGGGTGCAAACGCGATATTGAGAAATATGTGCTTCTAAAACCAAAACGGAGCTACCTAACAGAACGGTCTTCAATGTGTGCATTCAACTTACGGAGTTAAACTGATGTGTGTTTGCAGGAGTTTCTAAACCCTTTCTGTGAAGAAGTGGAAAACGCATTTTCCCAGCCAAATGCAGGCATTCAAGAAATAGCTGGAAATCTCCGTCTAAAACACAAAAAGAACGTATCTTGCAAACTGCTCTGCTGGGTGTTCGCTCAGCAAAGGGAGTTGAATCCGCCTTCAGAATCAGAGAGTGAGAAGCACGGTTCTTCCAGGAGCTGTGTTTCGTTATACCCGGGTGAATGGGTGCAAACGCGATATTGAGAAATATCTGCTTCTAAAACCAAAACGGAGCTACCTAACAGAACGGTCTTCAATGTGTGCATTCAACTTACGGAGATAAACTGATGTGTGTTTGCAGGAGTTTCTAAACCCTTTCTGTGAAGAAGTGGAAAACGCATTTTCCCAGCCAAATGCAGGCATTCAAGAAATAGCTGGAAATCTCCGTCTAAAACACAAAAAGAACGTATCTTGCAAACTGCTCTGCTGGGTGTTCGCTCAGCTAAGGGAGTTGAATCCGCCTTCAGAATCAGAGAGTGAGAAGCACGGTTCTTCCAGGAGCTGTGTTTCGTTATACCCGGGTGAATGGGTGCAAACGCGATATTGAGAAATATCTGCTTCTAAAACCAAAACGGAGCTACCTAACAGAACGGTCTTCAATGTGTGCATTCAACTGACGGAGTTAAACTGATGTGTGTTTGCAGGAGTTTCTAAACCCTTTCTGTGAAGAAGTGGAAAACGCATTTTCCCAGCCAAATGCAGGCATTCAAGAAATAGCTGGAAATCTCCGTCTAAAACACAAAAAGAACATATCTTGCAAACTGCTCTGCTGGGTGTTCGCTCAGCTAAGGGAGTTGAATCCGCCTTCAGAATCAGAGAGTGAGAAGCACGGTTCTTCCAGGAGCTGTGTTTCGTTATACCCGGGTGAATGGGTGCAAACGCGATATTGAGAAATATCTGCTTCTAAAACCAAAACGGAGCTACCTAACAGAACGGTCTTCAATGTGTGCATTCAACATACGGAGTAAAACTGATGTGTGTTTGCAGGAGTTTCTAAACCCTTTCTGTGAAGAAGTGGAAAACGCATTTTCCCAGCCAAATCCAGGCATTCAAGAAATAGCTGGAAATCTCCGTCTAAAACACAAGAAGAACGTATCTTGCAGACTGCTATGCTGGGTGTTCGCTCAGCTAAGGGAGTTGAATCCGCCTTCAGAATCAGAGAGTGAGAAGCACGGTTCTTCCAGGAGCTGGGTTTCGTTATACCCGGGTGCATTGGAACAAACGCGGTATTGAGAAATATCTGCTTCTAGAACCAAAACGGAGCTACCTAACAGAACAGTCTTCAATGTGTGCATTCAACTTACAAAGTTAAACTGATGTGTGTTTGCAGGAGTTTCTAAACCCTTTCTGTGAAGAAGTGGAAAACGCATTTTCCCAGCCAAATCCAGGCATTCAAGAAATAGCTGGAAATCTCCGTCTAAAACACAAAAAGAACGTATCTTGCAAACTGCTCTGCTGGGTGTTCGCTCAGCTAAGGGAGTCGAATCCGCCTTCAGAATCAGAGAGTGAGAAGCACGGTTCTTCCAGGAGCTGGGTTTCGTTATACCCGGGTGCATTGGAACAAACGCGGTATTGAGAAATATCTGCTTCTAAAACAAAAACGGAGCTACCTAACAGAACGGTCTTCAATGTGTGCATTCAACATACGGAGTAAAACTGATGTGTGTTTGCAGGAGTTTCTAAACCCTTTCTGTGAAGAAGTGGAAAACGCATTTTCCCAGCCAAATCCAGGCATTCAAGAAATAGCTGGAAATCTCCGTCTAAAACACAAAAAGAACGTATCTTGCAAACTGCTCTGCTGGGTGTTCGCTCAGCTAAGGGAGTTGAATCCGCCTTCAGAATCAGAGAGTGAGAAGCACGGTTCTTCCAGGAGCTGGGTTTCGTTATACCCGGGTGCATTGGAACAAACGCGGTATTGAGAAATATCTGCTTCTAAAACCAAAACGGAGCTACCTAACAGAACGGTCTTCAATGTGTGCATTCAACTTACGGAGTTAAACTGATGTGTGTTTGCAGGAGTTTCTAAACCCTTTCTGTGAAGAAGTGGAAAACGCATTTTCCCAGCCAAATCCAGGCATTCAAGAAATAGCTGGAAACCTCCGTCTAAAACACAAAAAGAACGTATCTTGCAAACTGCTCTGCTGGGTGTTCGCTCAGCTAAGGGAGTTGAATCCGCCTTCAGAATCAGAGAGTGAGAAGCACGGTTCTTCCAGGAGCTGGGTTTCGTTATACCCGGGTGCATTGGAACAAACGCGGTATTGAGAAATATCTGCTTCTAAAACCAAAACGGAGCTACCTAACAGAACGGTCTTCAATGTGTGCATTCAACTTACGGAGTTAAACTGATGTGTGTTTGCAGGAGTTTCTAAACCCTTTCTGTGAAGAAGTGGAAAACGCATTTTCCCAGCCAAATCCAGGCATTCAAGAAATATCTGGAAATCTCCGTCTAAAACACAAAAAGAACGTATCTTGCAAACTGCTCTGCTGGGTGTTCGCTCAGCTAAGGGAGTTGAATCCGCCTTCAGAATCAGAGAGTGAGAAGCACGGTTCTTCCAGGAGCTGTGTTTCGTTATACCCGGGTGAATGGGTGCAAACGCGATATTGAGAAATATGTGCTTCTAAAACCAAAACGGAGCTACCTAACAGAACGGTCTTCAATGTGTGCATTCAACTTACGGAGTTAAACTGATGTGTGTTTGCAGGAGTTTCTAAACCCTTTCTGTGAAGAAGTGGAAAACGCATTTTCCCAGCCAAATGCAGGCATTCAAGAAATAGCTGGAAATCTCCGTCTAAAACACAAAAAGAACGTATCTTGCAAACTGCTCTGCTGGGTGTTCGCTCAGCTAAGGGAGTTGAATCCGCCTTCAGAATCAGAGAGTGAGAAGCACGGTTCTTCCAGGAGCTGTGTTTCGTTATACCCGGGTGAATGGGTGCAAACGCGATATTGAGAAATATCTGCTTCTAAAACCAAAACGGAGCTACCTAACAGAACGGTCTTCAATGTGTGCATTCAACTTACGGAGATAAACTGATGTGTGTTTGCAGGAGTTTCTAAACCCTTTCTGTGAAGAAGTGGAAAACGCATTTTCCCAGCCAAATGCAGGCATTCAAGAAATAGCTGGAAATCTCCGTCTAAAACACAAAAAGAACGTATCTTGCAAACTGCTCTGCTGGGTGTTCGCTCAGCTAAGGGAGTTGAATCCGCCTTAAGAATCAGAGAGTGAGAAGCACGGTTCTTCCAGGAGCTGTGTTTCGTTATACCCGGGTGAATGGGTGCAAACGCGATATTGAGAAATATCTGCTTCTAAAACCAAAACGGAGCTACCTAACAGAACGGTCTTCAATGTGTGCATTCAACTGACGGAGTTAAACTGATGTGTGTTTGCAGGAGTTTCTAAACCCTTTCTGTGAAGAAGTGGAAAACGCATTTTCCCAGCCAAATGCAGGCATTCAAGAAATAGCTGGAAATCTCCGTCTAAAACACAAAAAGAACATATCTTGCAAACTGCTCTGCTGGGTGTTCGCTCAGCTAAGGGAGTTGAATCCGCCTTCAGAATCAGAGAGTGAGAAGCACGGTTCTTCCAGGAGCTGTGTTTCGTTATACCCGGGTGAATGGGTGCAAACGCGATATTGATAAATATCTGCTTCTAAAACCAAAACGGAGCTACCTAACAGAACGGTCTTCAATGTGTGCATTCAACATACGGAGTAAAACTGATGTGTGTTTGCAGGAGTTTCTAAACCCTTTCTGTGAAGAAGTGGAAAACGCATTTTCCCAGCCAAATCCAGGCATTCAAGAAATAGCTGGAAATCTCCGTCTAAAACACAAGAAGAACGTATCTTGCAAACTGCTATGCTGGGTGTTCGCTCAGCTAAGGGAGTTGAATCCGCCTTCAGAATCAGAGAGTGAGAAGCACGGTTCTTCCAGGAGCTGGGTTTCGTTATACCCGGGTGCATTGGAACAAACGCGGTATTGAGAAATATCTGCTTCTAGAACCAAAACGGAGCTACCTAACAGAACAGTCTTCAATGTGTGCATTCAACTTACAAAGTTAAACTGATGTGTGTTTGCAGGAGTTTCTAAACCCTTTCTGTGAAGAAGTGGAAAACGCATTTTCCCAGCCAAATCCAGGCATTCAAGAAATATCTGGAAATCTCCGTCTAAAACACAAAAAGAACGTATCTTGCAAACTGCTCTGCTGGGTGTTCGCTCAGCTAAGGGAGTTGAATCCGACTTCAGAATCAGAGAGTGAGAAGCACGGTTCTTCCAGGAGCTGGATTTCGTTATACCCGGGTGAATTGGAACAAACGCGGTATTGAGAAATATCTGCTTCTAAAACCAAGACGGAGCTACCTAACAGAACGGTCTTCAATGTGTGCATTCAACTTACAAACGTAAACTGATGTGTGTTTGCAGACGTCTCTAAACCCTTTCTGTGAAGAAGTGGAAAACGCATTTTCCCAGCCAAATCCAGGCATTCAAGAAATAGCTGGAAATCTCCGTCTAAAACACAAAAAGAACGTATCTTGCAAACTGCTCTGCTGGGTGTTCGCTCAGCTAAGGGAGTTGAATCCGCCTTCAGAATCAGAGAGTGAGAAGCATGGTTCTTCCAGGAGCTGGGTTTCGTTATACCCGGGTGCATTGGAACAAACGCGGTATTGAGAAATATCTGCTTCTAAAACCAAAACGGAGCTACCTAACAGAACGGTCTTCAATGTGTGCATTCAACTTACGGAGTTAAACTGATGTGTGTTTGCAGCAGTTTCTAAACCCTTTCTGTGAAGAAGTGGAAAACGCATTTTCCCAGCCAAATCCAGGCATTCAAGAAATAGCTGGAAATCTCCGTCTAAAACACAAAAAGAACGTGTCTTGCAAACTGCTCTGCTGGGTGTTCGCTCAGCTAAGGGAGTTGAATCCGCCTTCAGAATCAGAGAGTGAGAAGCACGGTTTTTCCAGGAGCTGGGTTTCGTTATACCCGGGTGCATTGGAACAAACGCGGTATTGAGAAATATCTGCTTCTAAAACCAAAACGGAGCTACCTAACAGAACGGTCTTCAATGTGTGCATTCAACTTACGGACTTAAACTGATGTGTGTTTGCAGACGTCTCTAAACCCTTTCTGTGAAGAAGTGGAAAACGCATTTTCCCAGCCAAATCCAGGCATTCAAGAAATAGCTGGAAATCTCCGTCTAAAACACAAAAAGAACGTATCTTGCAAACTGCTCTGCTGGGTGTTCGCTCAGCTAAGGGAGTTGAATCCGCCTTCAGAATCAGAGAGTGAGAAGCATGGTTCTTCCAGGAGCTGGGTTTCGTTATACCCGGGTGCATTGGAACAAACGCGGTATTGAGAAATATCTGCTTCTAAAACCAAAACGGAGCTACCTAACAGAACGGTCTTCAATGTGTGCATTCAACTTACGGAGTTAAACTGATGTGTGTTTGCAGGAGTTTCTAAACCCTTTCTGTGAAGAAGTGGAAAACGCATTTTCCCAGCCAAATCCAGGCATTCAAGAAATAGCTGGAAATCTCCGTCTAAAACACAAAAAGAACGTATCTTGCAAACTGCTCTGCTGGGTGTTCGCTCAGCTAAGGGAGTTGAATCCGCCTTCAGAATCAGAGAGTGAGAAGCACGGTTTTTCCAGGAGCTGGGTTTCGTTATACCCGGGTGCATTGGAACAAACGCGGTATTGAGAAATATCTGCTTCTAAAACCAAAACGGAGCTACCTAACAGAACGGTCTTCAATGTGTGCATTCAACTTACGGACTTAAACTGATGTGTGTTTGCAGATGTCTCTAAACCCTTTCTGTGAAGAAGTGGAAAACGCATTTTCCCAGCCAAATCCAGGCATTCAAGAAATAGCTGGAAATCTCCGTCTAAAACACAAAAAGAACGTATCTTGCAAACTGCTCTGCTGGGTGTTCGCTCAGCTAAGGGAGTTGAATCCGCCTTCAGAATCAGAGAGTGAGAAGCATGGTTCTTCCAGGAGCTGGGTTTCGTTATACCCGGGTGCATTGGAACAAACGCGGTATTGAGGAATATCTGCTTCTAAAACCAAAACGGAGCTACCTAACAGAACGGTCTTCAATGTGTGCATTCAACTTACGGAGTTAAACTGATGTGTGTTTGCAGGAGTTTCTAAACCCTTTCTGTGAAGAAGTGGAAAACGCATTTTCCCAGCCAAATCCAGGCATTCAAGAAATAGCTGGAAATCTCCGTCTAAAACACAAAAAGAACGTATCTTGCAAACTGCTCTGCTGGGTGTTCGCTCAGCTAAGGGAGTTGAATCCGCCTTCAGAATCAGAGAGTGAGAAGCACGGTTCTTCCAGGAGCTGGGTTTCGTTATACCCGGGTGCATTGGAACAAACGCGGTATTGAGAAATATCTGCTTCTAAAACCAAAACGGAGCTACCTAACAGAACGGTCTTCAATGTGTGCATTCAACTTACGGAGTTAAACTGATGTGTGTTTGCAGGAGTTTCTAAACCCTTTCTGTGAAGAAGTGGAAAACGCATTTTCCCAGCCAAATCCAGGCATTCAAGAAATAGCTGGAAATCTCCGTCTAAAACACAAAAAGAACGTATCTTGCAAACTGCTCTGCTGGCTGTTCGCTCAGCTAAGGGAGTTGAATCCGCCTTCAGAATCAGAGAGTGAGAAGCACGGTTCTTCCAGGAGCTGGGTTTCGTTATACCCGGGTGCATTGGAACAAACGCGGTATTGAGAAATATCTGCTTCTAAAACCAAAACGGAGCTACCTAACAGAACGGTCTTCAATGTGTGCATTCAACTTACGGAGTTAAACTGATGTGTGTTTGCAGGAGTTTCTAAACCCTTTCTGTGAAGAAGTGGAAAACGCATTTTCCCAGCCAAATCCAGGCATTCAAGAAATAGCTGGAAATCTCCGTCTAAAACACAAAAAGAACGTATCTTGCAAACTGCTCTGCTGGGTGTTCGCTCAGCTAAGGGAGTTGAATCCGCCTTCAGAATCAGAGAGTGAGAAGCACAATTTTTCCAGGAGCTGGGTTTCGTTATACCCGGGTGCATTGGAACAAACGCGGTATTGAGAAATATCTGCTTCTAAAACCAAAACGGAGCTACCTAACAGAACGGTCTTCAATGTGTGCATTCAACTTACGGAGTTAAACTGATGTGTGTTTGCAGGAGTTTCTAAACCCTTTCTGTGAAGAAGTGGAAAACGCATTTTCCCAGCCAAATCCAGGCATTCAAGAAATAGCTGGAAATCTCCGTCTAAAACACAAAAAGAACGTATCTTGCAAACTGCTCTGCTGGGTGTTCGCTCAGCTAAGGGAGTTGAATCCGCCTTCAGAATCAGAGAGTGAGAAGCACGGTTTTTCCAGGAGCTGGGTTTCGTTATACCCGGGTGCATTGGAACAAACGCGGTATTGAGAAATATCTGCTTCTAAAACCAAAACGGAGCTACCTAACAGAACGGTCTTCAATGTGTGCATTCAACTTACGGACTTAAACTGATGTGTGTTTGCAGATGTCTCTAAACCCTTTCTGTGAAGAAGTGGAAAACGCATTTTCCCAGCCAAATCCAGGCATTCAAGAAATAGCTGGAAATCTCCGTCTAAAACACAAAAAGAACGTATCTTGCAAACTGCTCTGCTGGGTGTTCGCTCAGCTAAGGGAGTTGAATCCGCCTTCAGAATCAGAGAGTGAGAAGCATGGTTCTTCCAGGAGCTGGGTTTCGTTATACCCGGGTGCATTGGAACAAACGCGGTATTGAGGAATATCTGCTTCTAAAACCAAAACGGAGCTACCTAACAGAACGGCCTTCAATGTGTGCATTCAACTTAAGGAGTTAAACTGATGTGTGTTTGCAGGAGTTTCTAAACCCTTTCTGTGAAGAAGTGGAAAACGCATTTTCCCAGCCAAATCCAGGCATTCAAGAAATAGCTGGAAATCTCCGTCTAAAACACAAAAAGAACGTATCTTGCAAACTGCTCTGCTGGGTGTTCGCTCAGCTAAGGGAGTTGAATCCGCCTTCAGAATCAGAGAGTGAGAAGCACGGATCTTCCAGGAGCTGGGTTTCGTTATACCCGGGTGCATTGGAACAAACGCGGTATTGAGAAATATCTGCTTCTAAAACCAAAACGGAGCTACCTAACAGAACGGTCTTCAATGTGTGCATTCAACTTACGGAGTTAAACTGATGTGTGTTTGCAGGAGTTTCTAAACCCTTTCTGTGAAGAAGTGGAAAACGCATTTTCCCAGCCAAATCCAGGCATTCAAGAAATAGCGGGAAATCTCCGTCTAAAACACAAAAAGAACGTATCTTGCAAACTGCTCTGCTGGCTGTTCGCTCAGCTAAGGGAGTTGAATCCGCCTTCAGAATCAGAGAGTGAGAAGCACGGTTCTTCCAGGAGCTGGGTTTCGTTATACCCGGGTGCATTGGAACAAACGCGGTATTGAGAAATATCTGCTTCTAAAACCAAAACGGAGCTACCTAACAGAACGGTCTTCAATGTGTGCATTCAACTTACGGAGTTAAACTGATGTGTGTTTGCAGGAGTTTCTAAACCCTTTCTGTGAAGAAGTGGAAAACGCATTTTCCCAGCCAAATCCAGGCATTCAAGAAATAGCTGGAAATCTCCGTCTAAAACACAAAAAGAACGTATCTTGCAAACTGCTCTGCTGGGTGTTCGCTCAGCTAAGGGAGTTGAATCCGCCTTCAGAATCAGAGAGTGAGAAGCACAATTTTTCCAGGAGCTGGGTTTCGTTATACCCGGGTGCATTGGAACAAACGCGGTATTGAGAAATATCTGCTTCTAAAACCAAAACGGAGCTACCTAACAGAACGGTCTTCAATGTGTGCATTCAACTTACGGAGTTAAACTGATGTGTGTTTGCAGGAGTTTCTAAACCCTTTCTGTGAAGAAGTGGAAAACGCATTTTCCCAGCCAAATCCAGGCATTCAAGAAATAGCTGGAAATCTCCGTCTAAAACACAAAAAGAACGTATCTTGCAAACTGCTCTGCTGGGTGTTCGCTCAGCTAAGGGAGTTGAATCCGCCTTCAGAATCAGAGAGTGAGAAGCACGGTTCTTCCAGGAGCTGGGTTTCGTTATACCCGGGTGCATTGGAACAAACGCGGTATTGAGAAATATCTGCTTCTAAAACCAAAACGGAGCTACCTAACAGAACGGTCTTCAATGTGTGCATTCAACTTACGGAGTTAAACTGATGTGTGTTTGCAGGAGTTTCTAAACCCTTTCTGTGAGGAAGTGGAAAACGCATTTTCCCAGCCAAATCCAGGCATTCAAGAAATAGCTGGAAATCTCCGTCTAAAACATAAAAAGAACGTATCTTGCAAACTGCTCTGCTGGGTGTTCGCTCAGCTAAGGGAGTTGAATCCGCCTTCAGAATCAGAGAGTGAGAAGCAGGGTTCTTCCAGGAGCTGGGTTTCGTTATACCCGGGTGCATTGGAACAAACGCGGTATTGAGAAATATCTGCTTCTAAAACCAAAACGGAGCTACCTAACAGAACGGTCTTCAATGTGTGCATTCAACTTACGGAGTTAAACTGATGTGTGTTTGCAGGAGTTTCTAAACCCTTTCTTTGAAGAAGTGGAAAACGCATTTTCCCAGCCAAATCCAGGCATTCAAGAAATAGCTGGAAACCTCCGTCTAAAACACAAAAAGAACATATCCTGCAAACTGCTCTGCTGGGTGTTCGCTCAGCTAAGGGAGTTGAATCCGCCTTCAGAATCAGAGAGTGAGAAGCACGGTTCTTCCAGGAGCTGGGTTTCGTAATACCCGGGTGAATTGGAACAAACGCGGTATTGAGAAATATCTGCTTCTAAAACCAAAACGGAGCTACCTAACAGAACGGTCTTCAATGTGTGCATTCAACTTACGGAGTTAAACTGATGTGTGTTTGCAGGAGTTTCTAAACCCTTTCTGTGAAGAAGTGGAAAACGCATTTTCCCAGCCAAATCCAGGCATTCAAGAAATAGCTGGAAATCTCCGTCTAAAACACAAAAAGAATGTATCTTGCAAACTTCTCTGCTGGGTGTTCGCTCGGCCAAGGGAGTTGAATCCGCCTTCAGAATCAGAGAGTGAGAAGCATGGTTCTTCCAGGAGCTGGGTTTCGTTATACCCGGGTGAATTGGAACAAACGCGGTATTGAGAAATATCTGCTTCTAAAACCAAAACGGAGCTACCTAACAGAACGGTCTTCAATGTGTGCATTCAACTTACGGAGTTAAACTGATGTGTGTTTGCAGGAGTTTCTAAACCCTTTCTGTGAAGAAGTGGAAAACGCATTTTCCCAGCCAAATCCAGGCATTCAAGAAATAGCTGGAAATCTTCGTCTAAAACACAAAAAGAACGTATCTTGCAAACTGCTCTGCTGGGTGTTCGCTCAGCTAAGGGAGTTGAATCCGCCTTCAGAATCAGAGAGTGAGAAGCACGGTTCTTCCAGGAGCTTGGTTTCGTAATACCCGGGTGAATTGGAACAAACGCGGTATTGAGAAATATCTGCTTCTAAAACCAAAACGGAGCTACCTAACAGAACGGTCTTCAATGTGTGCATTCAACTTACGGAGTTAAACTGATGTGTGTTTGCAGGAGTTTCTAAACCCTTTCTTTGAAGAAGTGGAAAACGCATTTTCCAAGCCAAATCCAGGCATTCAAGAAATAGCTGGAAATCTCCGTCTAAAACACAAAAAGAACGTATCTTGCAAACTGCTCTGCTGGGTGTTCGCTCAGCTAAGGGAGTTGAATCCGCCTTCAGAATCAGAGAGTGAGAAGCACGGTTCTTCCAGGAGCTGGATTTCGTTATACCCGGGTGTATTGGACCAAACGCGGTATTGAGAAATATCTGCTTCTAAAACCAAAACGGAGCTACCTAACAGAACGGTCTTCAATGTGTGCATTCAACTTATGGAGTTAAACTGATGTGTGTTTGCAGGAGTTTCTAAACCCTTTCTTTGAAGAAGTGGAAAACGCATTTTCCCAGCCAAATCCAGGCATTCAAGAAATAGCTGGAAACCTCCGTCTAAAACACAAAAAGAACATATCTTGCAAACTGCTCTGATGGGTGTTCGCTCAGCTAAGGGAGTTGAATCCGCCTTCAGAATCAGAGAGTGAGAAGCACGGTTCTTCCAGGAGCTGGGTTTCGTAATACCCGGGTGAATTGGAACAAACGCGGTATTGAGAAATATTTGCTTCTAAAACCAAAACGGAGCTACCTAACAGAACGGTCTTCAATGTGTGCATTCAACTTACGGAGTTAAACTGATGTGTGTTTGCAGGAGTTTCTAAACCCTTTCTGTGAAGAAGTGGAAAACGCATTTTCCCAGCCAAATCCAGGCATTCAAGAAATAGCTGGAAATCTCCGTCTAAAACACAAAACGAAAGTATCTTGCAAACTGCTCTGCTGGCTGTTCGCTCAGCTAAGGGAGTTGAATCCGCCTTCAGAATCAGAGAGTGAGAAGCACGGTCCTTCCAGGAGCTGGGTTTCGTAATACACGGGTGAATTGGAACAAACGCGGTATTGAGAAATATCTGCTTCTAAAACCAAAACGGAGCTACCTAACAGAACGGTCTTCAATGTGTGCATTCAACTTACGGAGTTAAACTGATGTGTGTTTGCAGGAGTTTCTAAACCCTTTCTGTGAAGAAGTGGGAAACGCATTTTCCCAGCCAAATCCAGGCATTCAAGAAATAGCTGGAAATCTCCGTCTAAAACACAAAAAGAAGGTATCTTGCAAACTGCTCTGCTGGGTGTTCGCTCAGCTAAGGGAGTTGAATCCGCCTTCAGAATCAGAGAGTGAGAAGCACGGTTCTTCCAGGAGCTGGGTTTCGTTATACCCGGGTGCATTGGAACAAACGCGGTATTGAGAAATATCTGCTTCTAAAACCAAAACGGAGCTACCTAACAGAACGGTCTTCAATGTGTGCATTCAACTTACGGAGTTAAACTGATGTGTGTTTGCAGGAGTTTCTAAACCCTTTCTGTGAAGAAGTGGAAAACGCATTTTCCCAGCCAAATGCAGGCATTCAAGAAATAGCTGGAAATCTCCGTCTAAAACACAAAAAGAACGTATCTTGCAAACTGCTCTGCTGGCTGTTCGCTCAGCTAAGGGAGTTGAATCCGCCTTCAGAATCAGAGAGTGAGAATCACGGTCCTTCCAGGAGCTGGGTTTCGTAATACACGGGTGAATTGGAACAAACGCGGTATTGAGAAATATCTGCTTCTAAAACCAAAACGGAGCTACCTAACAGAACGGTCTTCAATGTGTGCATTCAACTTACGGAGTTAAACTGATGTGTGTTTGCAGGAGTTTCTAAACCCTTTCTGTGAAGAAGTGGAAAACGCATTTTCCCAGCCAAATCCAGGCATTCAAGAAATAGCTGGAAATCTCCGTCTAAAACACAAAAAGAACGTATCTTGCAAACTGCTCTGCTGGGTGTTCGCTCAGCTAAGGGAGTTGAATCCGCCTTCAGAATCAGAGAGTGAGAAGCACGGTTCTTCCAGGAGCTTGGTTTCGTTATACCCGGGTGAATTGGAACAAACGCGGTATTGAGAAATATCTGCTTCTAAAACCAAAACGGAGCTACCTAACAGAACGGTCTTCAATGTGTGCATTCAACTTACGGAGTTAAACTGATGTGTGTTTGCAGGAGTTTCTAAACCCTTTCTCTGAAGAAGTGGAAAACGCATTTTCCCAGCCAAATCCAGGCATTCAAGAAATAGCTGGAAATCTCCGTCTAAAACACAAAAAGAACGTATCTTGCAAACTGCTCTGCTGGGTGTTCGCTCAGCTAAGGGAGTTGAATCCGCCTTCAGAATCAGAGGGTGAGAAGCACGGTTCTTCCAGGAGCTGGGTTTCGTTATACCCGGGTGCATTGGAACAAACGCGGTATTGAGAAATATCTGCTTCTAAAACCAAAACGGAGCTACCTAACAGAACGGTCTTCAATGTGTGCATTCAACTTACGGAGTTAAACTGATGTGTGTTTGCAGGAGTTTCTAAACCCTTTCTGTGAAGAAGTGGAAAACGCAATTTCCCAGCCAAATCCAGGCATTCAAGAAATAGCTGGAAATCTCCGTCTAAAACACAAAGAGAACGTATCTTGCAAACTGCTCTGCTGGGTGTTCGCTCAGCTAAGGGAGTTGAATCCGCCTTCAGAATCAGAGAGTGAGAAGCACGGTTCTTCCAGGAGCTGGGTTTCGTTATACCCGGGTGCTTTGGAACAAACACGGTATTGAGAAATATCTGCTTCTAAAACCAAAACGGAGCTACCTAACAGAACGGTCTTCAATGTGTGCATTCACCTTCCAGAGTTAAACTGATGTGTGTTTGCAGGAGTTTCTAAACCCTTTCTGTGAAGAAGTGGAAAACGCATTTTCCCAGCCAAATCCAGGCATTCAAGAAATAGCTGGAAATCTCCGTCTAAAACACAAAAAGAACGTATCTTGCAAACTGCTCTGCTGGGTGTTCGCTCAGCTAAGGGAGTTGAATCCGCCTTCAGAATCAGAGAGTGAGAAGCACGGTTCTTCCAGGAGCTTGGTTTCGTTATACCCGGGTGAATTGGAACTAACGCGGAATTGAGAAATATCTGCTTCTAAAACCAAAACGGAGCTACCTAACAGAACGGTCTTCAATGTGTGCATTCAACTTACGGAGTTAAACTGATGTGTGTTTGCAGGAGTTTCTAAACCCTTTCTGTGAAGAAGTGGAAAACGCATTTTCCCAGCCAAATCCAGGCATTCAAGAAATAGCTGGAAATCTCCGTCTAAAACACAAAAAGAACGTATCTTGCAAACTGCTCTGCTGGGTGTTCGCTCAGCTAAGGGAGTTGAATCCGCCTTCAGAATCAGAGAGTGAGAAGCACGGTTCTTCCAGGAGCTGGGTTTCGTTATACCCGGGTGCATTGGAACAAACGCGGTATTGAGAAATATCTGCTTCTAAAACCAAAACGGAGCTACCTAACAGAACGGTCTTCAATGTGTACATTCAACTTACGGAGTTAAACTGATGTGTGTTTGCAGGAGTTTCTAAACCCTTTCTGTGAAGAAGTGGAAAACGCATTTTCCCAGCCAAACCCAGGCATTCAAGAAATAGCTGGAAATCTCCGTCTAAAACACAAAAAGAACGTATCTTGCAAACTGCTCTGCTGGGTGTTCGCTCAGCTAAGGGAGTTGAATCCGCCTTCAGAATCAGAGAGTGAGAAGCACGGTTCTTCCAGGAGCTGGATTTCGTTATACCCGGGTGCATTGGAACAAACGCGGTATTGAGAAATATCTGCTTCTAAAACCAAAACGGAGCTACCTAACAGAACGGTCTTCAATGTGTGCATTCAACTTACGGAGTTAAACTGATGTGTGTTTGCAGGAGTTTCTAAACCCTTTCTGTGAAGAAGTGGAAAACGCATTTTCCCATCCAAATCCAGGCATTCAAGAAATAGCTGGAAATCTCCGTCTAAAACACAAAAAGAACGTATCTTGCAAACTGCTCTGCTGGGTGTTCGCTCAGCTAAGGGAGTTGAATCCGCCTTCAGAATCAGAGAGTGAGAAGCACGATTCTTCCAGGAGCTGGATTTCGTTATACCCGGGTGCATTGGACCAAACGCGGTATTGAGAAATATCTGCTTCTAAAACCAAAACGGAGCTACCTAACAGAACGGTCTTCAATGTGTGCATTCAACTTACGGAGTTAAACTGATGTGTGTTTGCAGGAGTTTCTAAACCCTTTCTTTGAAGAAGTGGAAAACGCATTTTCCCAGCATAATCCAGGCATTCAAGAAATAGCTGGAAACCTCCGTCTAAAACACAAAAAGAACATATCTTGCAAACTGCTCTGCTGGGTGTTCGCTCAGCTAAGGGAGTTGAATCCGCCTTCAGAATCAGAGAGTGAGAAGCACGGTTCTTCCAGGAGCTGGGTTTCGTAATACCCGGGTGAATTGGAACAAACGCGGTATTGAGAAATATCTGCTTCTAAAACCAAAACGGAGCTACCTAACAGAACGGTCTTCAATGTGTGCATTCAACTTACGGAGTTAAACTGATGTGTGTTTGCAGGAGTTTCTAAACCCTTTCTGTGAAGAAGTGGAAAACGCATTTTCCCAGCCAAATCCAGGCATTCAAGAAATAGCTGGAAATCTCCGTCTAAAACACAAAAAGAATGTATCTTGCAAACTTCTCTGCTGGGTGTTCGCTCGGCCAAGGGAGTTGAATCCGCCTTCAGAATCAGAGAGTGAGAAGCATGGTTCTTCCAGGAGCTGGGTTTCGTTATACCCGGGTGAATTGGAACAAACGCGGTATTGAGAAATATCTGCTTCTAAAACCAAAACGGAGCTACCTAACAGAACGGTCTTCAATGTGTGCATTCAACTTACGGAGTTAAACTGATGTGTGTTTGCAGGAGTTTCTAAACCCTTTCTGTGAAGAAGTGGAAAACGCATTTTCCCAGCCAAATCCAGGCATTCAAGAAATAGCTGGAAATCTCCGTCTAAAACACAAAAAGAACGTATCTTGCAAACTGCTCTGCTGGGTGTTCGCTCAGCTAAGGGAGTTGAATCCGCCTTCAGAATCAGAGAGTGAGAAGCACGGTTCTTCCAGAAGGTGGGTTTCGTTATACCCGGGTGAATTGGAACAAACGCGGTATTGAGAAATATCTGCTTCTAAAACCAAAACGGAGCTACCTAACAGAACGGTCTTCAATGTGTGCATTCAACTTACAGAGTTAAACTGATGTGTGTTTGCAGGAGTTTCTAAACCCTTTCTTTGAAGAAGTGGAAAACGCATTTTCCCAGCCAAATACAGGCATTCAAGAAATAGCTGGAAATCTCCGTCTAAAACACAAAAAGAACGTATCTTGCAAACTGCTCTGCTGGGTGTTCGCTCAGCTAAGGGAGTTGAATCCGCCTTCAGAATCAGAGAGTGAGAAGCACGGTTCTTCCAGGAGCTGGATTTCGTTATACCCGGGTGTATTGGACCAAACGCGGTATTGAGAAATATCTGCTTCTAAAACCAAAACGGAGCTACCTAACAGAACGGTCTTCAATGTGTGCATTCAACTTACGGAGTTAAACTGATGTGTGTTTGCAGGAGTTTCTAAACCCTTTCTGTGAAGAAGTGGAAAACGCATTTTCCCAGCCAAATCCAGGCATTCAAGAAATAGCTGGAAATCTCCGTCTAAAACACAAAAAGAACGTATCTTGCAAACTGCTCTGCTGGCTGTTCGCTCAGCTAAGGGAGTTGAATCCGCCTTCAGAATCAGAGAGTGAGAAGCACGGTCCTTCCAGGAGCTGGGTTTCGTAATACACGGGTGAATTGGAACAAACGCGGTATTGAGAAATATCTGCTTCTAAAACCAAAACGGAGCTACCTAACAGAACGGTCTTCAATGTGTGCATTCAACTTACGGAGTTAAACTGATGTGTGTTTGCAGGAGTTTCTAAACCCTTTCTGTGAAGAAGTGGAAAACGCATTTTCCCAGCCAAATCCAGGCATTCAAGAAATAGCTGGAAATCTCCGTCTAAAACACAAAAAGAACGTATCTTGCAAACTGCTCTGCTGGGTGTTCGCTCAGCTAAGGGAGTTGAATCCGCCTTCAGAATCAGAGAGTGAGAAGCACGGTTCTTCCAGGAGCTGGGTTTCGTTATACCCGGGTTAATTGGAACAAACGCGGTATTGAGAAATATCTGCTTCTAAAACCAAAACGGAGCTACCTAACAGAACGGTCTTCAATGTGTGCATTCAACTTACGGAGTTAAACTGATGTGTGTTTGCAGGAGATTCTAAACCCTTTCTCTGAAGAAGTGGAAAACGCATTTTCCCAGCCAAATCCAGGCATTCAAGAAATAGCTGGAAATCTCCGTCTAAAACACAAAAAGAACGTATCTTGCAAACTGCTCTGCTGGGTGTTCGCTCAGCTAAGGGAGTTGAATCCGCCTTCAGAATCAGAGGGTGAGAAGCACGGTTCTTCCAGGAACTGGGTTTCGTTATACCCGGGTGAATTGGAACAAACGCGGTATTGAGAAATATCTGCTTCTAAAACCAAAACGGAGCTACCTAACAGAACGGTCTTCAATGTGTGCATTCAACTTACGGAGTTAAACTGATGTGTGTTTGCAGGAGTTTCTAAACCCTTTCTGTGAAGAAGTGGAAAACGCAATTTCCCAGCCAAATCCAGGCATTCAAGAAATAGCTGGAAATCTCCGTCTAAAACACAAAGAGAACGTATCTTGCAAACTGCTCTGCTGGGTGTTCGCTCAGCTAAGGGAGTTGAATCCGCCTTCAGAATCAGAGAGTGAGAAGCACGGTTTTTCCAGGAGCTGGGTTTCGTTATACCCGGGTGCATTGGAACAAACACGGTATTGAGAAATATCTGCTTCTAAAACCAAAACGGAGCTACCTAACAGAACGGTCTTCAATGTGTGCATTCACCTTCCAGAGTTAAACTGATGTGTGTTTGCAGGAGTTTCTAAACCCTTTCTTTGAAGAAGTGGAAAACGCATGTTCCCAGCCAAATCCAGGCATTCAAGAAATAGCTGGAAATCTCCGTCTAAAACACAAAAAGAACGTATCTTGCAAACTGCTCTGCTGGGTGTTCGCTCAGCTAAGGAAGTTGAATCCGCCTTCAGAATCAGAGAGTGAGAAGCACGGTTCTTCCAAGAGCTGGGTTTTGTTATACCCGGGTGAATTGGAACAAACGCGGTATTGAGAAATATCTGCTTCTAAAACCAAAACGGAGCTACCTAACAGAACGGTCTTCAATGTGTGCATTCAACTTACGGAGTTAAACTGATGTGTGTTTGAAGGAGTTTCTAAACCCTTTCTGTGAAGAAGTGGAGAACGCATTTTCCCAGCCAAATCCAGGCATTCAAGAAATAGCTGGAAATCTCCGTCTAAAACACAAAAAGAACGTATCTTGCAAACTGCTCTGCTGGGTGTTCGCTCAGCTAAGGGAGTTGAATCCGCCTTCAGAATCAGAGAGTGAGAAGCACGGTTCTTCCAGGAGCTGGATTTCGTTATACCCGGGTGAATTGGAACAAACGCGGTATTGAGAAATATCTGCTTCTAAAACCAAAACGGAGCTACCTAACAGAACGGTCTTCAATGTGTGCATTCAACTTACGGAGTTAAACTGATGTGTGTATGCAGGAGTTTCTAAACCCTTTCTGTGAAGAAGTGGAAAACGCATTTTCCCAGCCAAATCCAGGCATTCAAGAAATAGCTGGAAATCTCCGTCTAAAACACAAAAAGAACGTATCTTGCAAACTGCTCTGCTGGGTGTTCGCTCAGCTAAGGGAGTTGAATCCGCCTTCAGAATCAGAGAGTGAGAAGCACGGTTCTTCCAGGAGCTGGGTTTCGTTATACCCGGGTGCATTGGAACAAACGCGGTATTGAGAAATATCTGCTTCTAAAACCAAAACGGAGCTACCTAACAGAACGGTCTTCAATGTGTGCATTCAACTTACAAAGTTAAACTGATGTGTGTTTGCAGGAGTTTCTAAACCCTTTCTGTGAAGAAGTGGAAAACGCATTTTCCCAGCCAAATCCAGGCATTCAAGAAATAGCTGGAAATCTCCGTCTAAAACACAAAAAGAACGTATCTTGCAAACTGCTCTGCTGGGTGTTCGCTCAGCTAAGGGAGTTGAATCCGCCTTCAGAATCAGAGAGTGAGAAGCACGGTTCTTCCAGGAGCTGGGTTTCGTTATACCCGGGTGCATTGGAACAAACGCGGTATTGAGAAATATCTGCTTCTAAAACCAAAACGGAGCTACCTAACAGAACGGTCTTCAATGTGTGCATTCAACTTACGGAGTTAAACTGATGTGTGTTTGCAGGAGTTTCTAAACCCTTTCTGTGAAGAAGTCGAAAACGCATTTTCCCAGCCAAATCCAGGCATTCAAGAAATAGCTGGAAACCTCCGTCTAAAACACAAAAAGAACGTATCTTGCAAACTGCTCTGCTGGGTGTTCGCTCAGCTAAGGGAGTTGAATCCGCCTCCAGAATCAGAGAGTGAGAAGCACGGTTCTTCCAGGAGCTGGGTTTCGTTATACCCGGGTGCATTGGAACAAACGCGGTATTGAGAAATATCTGCTTCTAAAACCAAAACGGAGCTACCTAACAGAACGGTCTTCAATGTGTGCATTCAACTTACGGAGTTAAACTGATGTGTGTTTGCAGGAGTTTCTAAACCCTTTCTTTGAAGAAGTGGAAAACGCATTTTCCCAGCCAAATCCAGGCATTCAAGAAATAGCTGGAAATCTCCGTCTAAAACACAAAAAGAACGTATCTTGCAAACTGCTCTGCTGGGTGTTCGCTCAGCTAAGGGAGTTGAATCCGCCTTCAGAATCAGAGAGTGAGAAGCACGGTTGTTCCAGGAGCTGGGTTTCGTTATACCAGGGTGCATTGGAACAAACGCGGTATTGAGAAATATCTGCTTCTAAAACCAAAACGGAGCTACCTAACAGAACGGTCTTCAATGTGTGCATTCAACTTACGGAGTTAAACTGATGTGTGTTTGCAGGAGTTTCTAAACCCTTTCTGTGAAGAAGTGGAAAACGCATTTTCCCAGCCAAATCCAGGCATTCAAGAAATAGCTGGAAATCTCCGTCTAAAACACAAAAAGAACGTATCTTGCAAACTGCTATGCTGGGTGTTCGCTCAGCTAAGGGAGTTGAATCCGCCTTCAGAATCAGAGAGTGAGAAGCACGGTTCTTCCAGGAGCTGGGTTTCGTTATACCCGGGTGCATTGGAACAAACGCGGTATTGAGAAATATCTGCTTCTAGAACCAAAACGGAGCTACCTAACAGAACAGTCTTCAATGTGTGCATTCAACTTACAAAGTTTAACTGATGTGTGTTTGCAGGAGTTTCTAAACCCTTTCTGTGAAGAAGTGGAAAACGCATTTTCCCAGCCAAATCCAGGCATTCAAGAAATAGCTGGAAATCTCCGTCTAAAACACAAAAAGAACGTATCTTGCAAACTGCTCTGCTGGGTGTTCGCTCAGCTAAGGGAGTGGAATCCGCCTTCAGAATCAGAGAGTGAGAAGCACGGTTCTTCCAGGAGCTGGGTTTCGTTATACCCGGGTGCATTGGAACAAACGCGGTATTGAGAAATATCTGCTTCTAAAACAAAAACGGAGCTACCTAACAGAAAGGTCTTCAATGTGTGCATTCAACATACGGAGTAAAACTGATGTGTGTTTGCAGGAGTTTCTAAACCCTTTCTGTGAAGAAGTGGAAAACGCATTTTCCCAGCCAAATCCAGGCATTCAAGAAATAGCTGGAAATTTCCGTCTAAAACACAAAAAGAACGTATCTTGCAAACTGCTCTGCTGGGTGTTCGCTCAGCTAAGGGAGTTGAATCCGCCTTCAGAATCAGAGAGTGAGAAGCACGGTTCTTCCAAAAGCTGGGTTTCGTAATACCCGGGTGAATTGGAACAAACGCGGTATTGAGAAATATCTGCTTCTAAAACCAAAACGGAGCTACCTAACCGAACGGTCTTCAATGTGTACATTCAACTTACGGAGTTAAACTGATGTGTGTCTGCAGGAGTTTCTAAACCCTTTCTGTGAAGAAGTGAAAAACGCATTTTCCCAGCCAAATCCAGGCATTCAAGAAATATCTGGAAATCTCCGTCTAAAACACAAAAAGAACGTATCTTGCAAACTGCTCTGCTGGGTGTTCGCTCAGCTAAGGGAGTTGAATCCGCCTTCAGAATCAGAGAGTGAGAAGCACGGTTCTTCCAGGAGCTGGATTTCGTTATACCCGGGTGCATTGGAACAAACGCGGTATTGAGAAATATCTGCTTCTAAAACCAAAACGGAGCTACCTAACAGAACGGTCTTCAATGTGTGCATTCAACTTACGGAGTTAAACTGATGTGTGTATGCAGGAGTTTCTAAACCCTTTCTGTGAAGAAGTGGAAAACGCATTTTCCCAGCCAAATCCAGGCATTCAAGAAATAGCTGGAAATCTCCGTCTAAAACACAAAAAGAACGTATCTAGCAAACTGCTCAGCTGGGTGTTCGCTCAGCTAAGGGAGTTGAATCCGCCTTCAGAATCAGAGAGTGAGAAGCACGGTTCTTCCAGGAGCTGGGTTTCGTTATACCCGGGTGCATTGGAACAAACGCGGTATTGAGAAATATCTGCTTCTAAAACCAAAACGGAGCTACCTAACAGAACGGTCTTCAATGTGTGCATTCAACTTACGGAGTTAAACTGATGTGTGTTTGCAGGAGTTTCTAAACCATTTCTGTGAAGAAGTGGAAAACGCATTTTCCCAGCCAAATCCAGGCATTCAAGAAATAGCTGGAAATCTCCGTCTAAAACACAAAAAGAACGTATCTTGCAAACTGCTCTGCTGGGTGTTCGCTCAGCTAAGGGAGTTGAATCCGCCTTCAGAATCAGAGAGTGAGAAGCACGGTTCTTCCAGGAGCTGGGTTTCGTTATACCCGGGTGCATTGGAACAAACGCGGTATTGAGAAATATCTGCTTCTAAAACCAAAACGGAGCTACCTAACAGAACGGTCTTCAATGTGTGCATTCAACTTACGGAGTTAAACTGATGTGTGTTTGCAGGAGTTTCTAAACCCTTTCTGTGAAGAAGTGGAAAACGCATTTTCCCAGCCAAATCCAGGCATTCAAGAAATAGCTGGAAATCTCCGTCTAAAACACAAAAAGAACGTATCTTGCAAACTGCTCTGCTGGGTGTTCGCTCAGCTAAGGGAGTTGAATCCGCCTTCAGAATCAGAGAGTGAGAAGCACGGTTCTTCCAGGAGCTGGGTTTCGTAATACCCGGGTGAATTGGAACAAACGCGGTATTGAGAAATATCTGCTTCTATAACCAAAACGGAGCTACCTAACAGAACGGTCTTCAATGTGTGCATTCAACTTACAAAGTTAAACTGATGTCTGTTTGCAGGAGTTTCTAAACCCTTTCTGTGAAGAAGTGGAAAACGCATTTTCCCAGCCAAATCCAGGCATTCAAGAAATAGCTGGAAATCTCCGTCTAAAACACAAAAAGAACGTATCTTGCAAACTGCTCTGCTGGGTGTTCGCTCAGCTAAGGGAGTTGAATCCGCCTTCAGAATCAGAGAGTGAGAAGCACGGTTCTTCCAGGAGCTGGGTTTCGTTATACCCGGGTGAATTGGAACAAACGCGGTATTGAGAAATATCTGATTCTAAAACCAAAACGGAGCTACCTAACAGAACGGTCTTCAATGTGTGCATTCAACTTACGGAGGTAAACTGATGTGTGTTTGCAGGAGTTTCTAAACCCTTTCTGTGAAGAAGTGGAAAACGCATTTTCCCAGCCAAATCCAGGCATTCAAGAAATAGCTGGAAATCTCCGTCTAAAACACAAAAAGAACGTATCTTGCAAACTGCTCTGCTGGGTGTTCGCTCAGCTAAGGGAGTTGAATCCGCCTTCAGAATCAGAGAGTGAGAAGCACGGTTCTTCCAGGAGCTGGGTTTCGTTATACCCGGGTGCATTGGAACAAACGCGGTATTGAGAAATATCTGCTTCTAAAACCAAAACGGAGCTACCTAACAGAACGGTCTTCAATGTCTGCATTCAACTTACGGAGTTAAACTGATGTGTGTTTGCAGGAGTTTCTAAACCCTTTCTGTGAAGAAGTGGAAAACGCATTTTCCCAGCCAAATCCAGGCATTCAAGAAATAGCTGGAAATCTCCGTCTAAAACACAATAAGAACGTATCTTGCAACCTGCTCTCCTGGCTGTTTGCTCAGCTAAGGGAGTTGAATCCGCCTTCAGAATCAGAGAGTGAGGAGCACGGTTCTTCCAGGAGCTGGGTTTCGTTATACCCGGGTGCATTGGAACAAACGCGGTATTGAGAAATATCTGCTTCTAAAACCAAAACGGAGCTACCTAACAGAACGGTCTTCAACGTGTGCATTCAACTTACGGAGCTAAACTGATGTGTGTTTGCAGGAGTTTCTAAACCCTTTCTGTGAAGAAGTGGAAAACGCATTTTCCCAGCCAAATCCAGGCATTCAAGAAATAGCTGGAAATCTCCGTCTAAAACACAAAAAGAACGTATCTTGCAAACTGCTCTGCTGGGTGTTCGCTCAGCTAAGGGAGTTGAATCCACCTTCAGAATCAGAGAGTGAGAAGCACGGTTCTTCCAGGAGCTGGGTTTCGTTATACCCGGGTGCATTGGAACAAACGCGGAATTGAGAAATATCTGCTTCTAAAACCAAAACTGAGCTACCTAACAGAACGGTCTTCAATGTGTGCATTCAACTTACGGAGTTAAACTGATGTGTGTTTGCAGGAGTTTCTAAACCCTTTCTGTGAAGAGGTAGAAAACGCATTTTCCCAGCCAAATCCAGGCATTCAAGAAATAGCTGGAAATCTCCGTCTAAACACAAAAAGAACGTATCTTGCAAACTGCTCTGCTGGGTGTTCGCTCAGCTAAGGGAGTTGAATCCGCCTTCAGAATCAGAGAGTGAGAAGCACGGTTCTTCCAGGAGCTGGGTTTCGTTATATCAGGGTGCATTGGAACAAACGCGGTATTGAGAAATATCTGCTTCTAAAACCAAAACGGAGCTACCTAACAGAACGGTCTTCAATGTGTGCATTCAACTTACGGAGTTAAACTGATGTGTGTTTGCAGGAGTTTCTAAACCCTTTCTGTGAAGAAGTGGAAACCGCATTTTCCCAGCCAAATGCAGGCATTCAAGAAATAGCAGGAAATCTCCGTCTAAAACACAAAAAGAACGTATCTTGCAAACTGCTCTGCTGGGTGTTCGCTCAGCTAAGAGAGTTGAATCCGCCTTCAGAATCAGAGAGTGCGAAGCACGGTTCTTCCAGGAGCTGGGTTTCGTTATACCCAGGTGCATTGGAACAAACGCGGTATAGATAAATATCTGCTTCTAAAACCAAAACGGAGCTACCTAACAGAACGGTCTTCAACGTGTGCATTCAACTTACGGAGTTAAACTGATGTGTGTTTGCAGGAGTTTCTAAACCCTTTCTGTGAAGAAGTGGAAAACGCATTTCCCCAGCCAAATCCAGGCATTCAAGAAATAGCTGGAAATCTCTGTCTAAAACACAAAAAGAACGTATCTTGCAAACTGCTCTGCTGGGTGTTCGCTCAGCTAAGAAAGTGGAATCCGCCTTCAGAATCAGAGAGTGAGAAGCACGGTTCTTCCAGGAGCTGGATTTCGTTATACCCGGGTGCATTGGAACAAACGCGGTATTGAGAAATACCTGCTTCTAAAACCAAAACGGAGCTACCTAACAGAACGGTCTTCAATGTGTGCATTCACCTTACGGAGGTAAACTGATGTGTGTTTGCAGGAGTTTCTAAACCCTTTCTGTGAAGAAGTGGAAAACGCATTTTCCCAGCCAAATCCAGGCATTCAAGAAATAGCTGGAAATCTCCGTCTAAAAAACAAAAAGAACGTATCTTGCAAACTGCTCTGCTGGGTGTTCGCTCAGCTAAGGGAGTTGAATCCGCCTTCAGAATCAGAGAGGGAGAAGCACGGTTCTTCCAGGAGCTGGGTTTCGTTATACCCAAGTGCATTGGAACAAACGCGGTATTGAGAAATATCTGCTTCTAAAACCAAAACGGAGCTACCTAACAGAACGGTCTTCAATGTGTGCATTCAACTTACGGAGTTAAACTGATGTGTGTTTGCAGGAGTTTCTAAACCCTTTCTGTGAAGAAGTGGAAAACGCATTTTCCCAGCCAAATCCAGGCATTCAAGAAATAGCTGGAAATCTCCGTCTAAAACACAAAAAGAACGTATCTTGCAAACTGCTGTGCTGGGTGTTCGCTCAGCTAAGGGAGTTGAATCCGCCTTCAGAATCAGAGAGTGAGAAGCACGGTTCTTCCAGGAGCTGGGTTTCGTTATACCCGGGTGCATTGGAACAAACGCGGTATTGAGAAATATCTGCTTCTAAAACCAAAACGGAGCTACCTAACAGAACGGTCTTCAATGTGTGCATTCAACTTACGGAGTTAAACTGATGTGTGTTTGCAGGAGTTTCTAAACCCTTTCTTTGAAGAAGTGGAAAACGCATTTTCCCAGCATAATCCAGGCATTCAAGAAATAGCTGGAAACCTCCGTCTGAAACACAAAAAGAACATATCTTGCAAACTGCTCTGCTGGGTGTTCGCTCAGCTAAGGGAGTTGAATCCGCCTTCAGAATCAGAGAGTGAGAAGCACGGTTCTTCCAGGAGCTGGGTTTCGTAATACCCGGGTGAATTGGAACAAACGCGGTATTGAGAAATATCTGCTTCTAAAACCAAAACGGAGCTACCTAACAGAACGGTCTTCAATGTGTGCATTCAACTTACGGAGTTAAACTGATGTGTGTTTTCAGGAGTTTCTAAACCCTTTCTGTGAAGAAGTGGAAAACGCATTTTCCCAGCCAAATCCAGGCATTCAAGAAATAGCTGGAAATCTCCGTCTAAAACACAAAAAGAATGTATCTTGCAAACTTCTCTGCTGGGTGTTCGCTCGGCCAAGGGAGTTGAATCCGCCTTCAGAATCAGAGAGTGAGAAGCATGGTTCTTCCAGGAGCTGGGTTTCGTTATACCCGGGTGAATTGGAACAAACGCGGTATTGAGAAATATCTGATTCTAAAACCAAAACGGAGCTACCTAACAGAACGGTCTTCAATGTGTGCATTCAACTTACGGAGGTAAACTGATGTGTGTTTGCAGGAGTTTCTAAACCCTTTCTGTGAAGAAGTGGAAAACGCATTTTCCCAGCCAAATCCAGGCATTCAAGAAATAGCTGGAAATCTCCGTCTAAAACACAAAGAGAACGTATCTTGCAAACTGCTCTGCTGGGTGTTCGCTCAGCTAAGGGAGTTGAATCCGCCTTCAGAATCAGAGAGTGAGAAGCACGGTTCTTCCAGGAGCTGGATTTCGTTATACCCGGGTGTATTGGACCAAACGCGGTATTGAGAAATATCTGCTTCTAAAACCAAAACGGAGCTACCTAACAGAACGGTCTTCAATGTGTGCATTCAACTTACACAGTTAAACTGATGTGTGTTTGCAGGAATTTCTAAACCCTTTCTGTGAAGAAGTGGAAAACGCATTTTCCCAGCCAAATCCAGGCATTCAAGAAATAGCTGGAAATCTCCGTCTAAAACACAAAAAGAACGTATCTTGCAAACTGCTCTGCTGGCTGTTCGCTCAGCTAAGGGAGTTGAATCCGCCTTCAGAATCAGAGAGTGAGAAGCACGGTCCTTCCAGGAGCTGGGTTTCGTAATACACGGGTGAATTGGAACAAACGCGGTATTGAGAAATATCTGCTTCTAAAACCAAAACGGAGCTACCTAACAGAACGGTCTTCAATGTGTGCATTCAACTTACGGAGTTAAACTGATGTGTGTTTGCAGGAGTTTCTAAACCCTTTCTGTGAAGAAGTGGAAAACGCATTTTCCCAGCCAAATCCAGGCATTCAAGAAATAGCTGGAAATCTCCGTCTAAAACACAAAAAGAACGTATCTTGCAAACTGCTCTGCTGGGTGTTCGCTCAGCTAAGGGAGTTGAATCCGCCTTCAGAATCAGAGAGTGAGAAGCACGGTTCTTCCAGGACCTGGGTTTCGTTATACCCGGGTTAATTGGAACAAACGCGGTATTGAGAAATATCTGCTTCTAAAACCAAAACGGAGCTACCTAACAGAACGGTCTTCAATGTGTGCATTCAACTTACAAAGTTAAACTGATGTGTGTTTGCAGGAGTTTCTAAACCCTTTCTCTGAAGAAGTGGAAAACGCATTTTCCCAGCCAAATCCAGGCATTCAAGAAATAGCTGGAAATCTCCGTCTAAAACACAAAAAGAACGTATCTTGCAAACTGCTCTGCTGGGTGTTCGCTCAGCTAAGGGAGTTGAATCCGCCTTCAGAATCAGAGGGTGAGAAGCATGGTTCTTCCAGGAGCTGGGTTTCGTTATACCCGGGTGCATTGGAACAAACGCGGTATTGAGAAATATCTGCTTCTAAAACCAAAACGGAGCTACCTAACAGAACGGTCTTCAATGTGTGCATTCAACTTACGGAGTTAAACTGATGTGTGTTTGCAGGAGTTTCTAAACCCTTTCTGTGAAGAAGTGGAAAACGCAATTTCCCACCCAAATCCAGGCATTCAAGAAATAGCTGGAAATCTCCGTCTAAAACACAAAGAGAACGTATCTTGCAAACTGCTCTGCTGGGTGTTCGCTCAGCTAAGGGAGTTCAATCCGCCTTCAGAATCAGAGAGTGAGAAGCACGGTTTTTCCAGGAGCTGGGTTTCGTTATACCCGGGTGCATTGGAACAAACACGGTATTGAGAAATATCTGCTTCTAAAACCAAAACGGAGCTACCTAAGAGAACGGTCTTCAATGTGTGCATTCACCTTCCAGAGTTAAACTGATGTGTGTTTGCAGGAGTTTCTAAACCCTTTCTTTGAAGAAGTGGAAAACGCATGTTCCCAGCCAAATCCAGGCATTCAAGAAATAGCTGGAAATCTCCGTCTAAAACACAAAAAGAACGTATCTTGCAAACTGCTCTGCTGGGTGTTCGCTCAGCTAAGGAAGTTGAATCCGCCTTCAGAATCAGAGAGTGAGAAGCACGGTTCTTCCAAGAGCTGGGTTTTGTTATACCCGGGTGAATTGGAACAAACGCGGTATTGAGAAATATCTGCTTCTAAAACCAAAACGGAGCTACCTAACAGAACGGTCTTCAATGTGTGCATTCAACTTACGGAGTTAAACTGATGTGTGTTTGAAGGAGTTTCTAAACCCTTTCTGTGAAGAAGTGGAAAACGCATTTTCCCAGCCAAATCCAGGCATTCAAGAAATAGCTGGAAATCTCCGTCTAAAACACAAAAAGAACGTATCTTGCAAACTGCTCTGCTGGGTGTTCGCTCAGCTAAGGGAGTTGAATCCGCCTTCAGAATCAGAGAGTGAGAAGCACGGTTCTTCCAGGAGCTGGATTTCGTTATACCCGGGTGAATTGGAACAAACGCGGTATTGAGAAATATCTGCTTCTAAAACCAAAACGGAGCTACCTAACAGAACGGTCTTCAATGTGTGCATTCAACTTACGGAGTTAAACTGATGTGTGTATGCAGGAGTTTCTAAACCCTTTCTGTGAAGAAGTGGAAAACGCATTTTCCCAGCCAAATCCAGGCATTCAAGAAATAGCTGGAAATCTCCGTCTAGAACACAAAAAGAACGTATCTTGCAAACTGCTCTGCTGGGTGTTCGCTCAGCTAAGGGAGTTGAATCCGCCTTCAGAATCAGAGAGTGAGAAGCACGGTTCTTCCAGGAGCTGGGTTTCGTTATACCCGGGTGCATTGGAACAAACGCGGTATTGAGAAATATCTGCTTCTAAAACCAAAACGGAGCTACCTAACAGAACGGTCTTCAATGTGTGCATTCAACTTACAAAGTTAAACTGATGTGTGTTTGCAGGAGTTTCTAAACCCTTTCTGTGAAGAAGTGGAAAACGCATTTTCCCAGCCAAATCCAGGCATTCAAGAAATAGCTGGAAATCTCCGTCTAAAACACAAAAAGAACGTATCTTGCAAACTGCTCTGCTGGGTGTTCGCTCAGCTAAGGGAGTTGAATCCGCTTCAGAATCAGAGAGTGAGAAGCACGGTTCTTCCAGGAGCTGGGTTTCGTTATACCCGGGTGCATTGGAACAAACGCGGTATTGAGAAATATCTGCTTCTAAAACCAAAACGGAGCTACCTAACAGAACGGTCTTCAATGTGTGCATTCAACTTACGGAGTTAAACTGATGTGTGTTTGCAGGAGTTTCTAAACCCTTTCTGTGAAGAAGTGGAAAACGCATTTTCCCAGCCAAATCCAGGCATTCAAGAAATAGCTGGAAACCTCCGTCAAAAACACAAAAAGAACGTATCTTGCAAACTGCTCTGCTGGGTGTTCGCTCAGCTAAGGGAGTTGAATCCGCCTCCAGAATCAGAGAGTGAGAAGCACGGTTCTTCCAGGAGCTGGGTTTCGTTATACCCGGGTGCATTGGAACAAACGCGGTATTGAGAAATATCTGCTTCTAAAACCAAAACGGAGCTACCTAACAGAACGGTCTTCAATGTGTGCATTCAACTTACGGAGTTAAACTGATGTGTGTTTGCAGGAGTTTCTAAACCCTTTCTTTGAAGAAGTGGAAAACGCATTTTCCCAGCCAAATCCAGGCATTCAAGAAATAGCTGGAAATCTCCGTCTAAAACACAAAAAGAACGTATCTTGCAAACTGCTATGCTGGGTGTTCGCTCAGCTAAGGGAGTTGAATCCGCCTTCAGAATCAGAGAGTGAGAAGCACGGTTCTTCCAGGAGCTGGGTTTCGTTATACCAGGGTGCATTGGAACAAACGCGGTATTGAGAAATATCTGCTTCTAAAACCAAAACGGAGCTACCTAACAGAACGGTCTTCAATGTGTGCATTCAACTTACGGAGTTAAACTGATGTGTGTTTGCAGGAGTTTCTAAACCCTTTCTGTGAAGAAGTGGAAAACGCATTTTCCCAGCCAAATCCAGGCATTCAAGAAATAGCTGGAAATCTCCGTCTAAAACACAAAAAGAACGTATCTTGCAAACTGCTATGCTGGGTGTTCGCTCAGCTAAGGGAGTTGAATCCGCCTTCAGAATCAGAGAGTGAGAAGCACGGTTCTTCCAGGAGCTGGGTTTCGTTATACCCGGGTGCATTGGAACAAACGCGGTATTGAGAAATATCTGCTTCTAGAACCAAAACGGAGCTACCTAACAGAACAGTCTTCAATGTGTGCATTCAACTTACAAAGTTAAACTGATGTGTGTTTGCAGGAGTTTCTAAACCCTTTCTGTGAAGAAGTGGAAAACGCATTTTCCCAGCCAAATCCAGGCATTCAAGAAATAGCTGGAAATCTCCGTCTAAAACACAAAAAGAACGTATCTTGCAAACTGCTCTGCTGGGTGTTCGCTCAGCTAAGGGAGTGGAATCCGCCTTCAGAATCAGAGAGTGAGAAGCACGGTTCTTCCAGGAGCTGGGTTTCGTTATACCCGGGTGCATTGGAACAAACGCGGTATTGAGAAATATCTGCTTCTAAAACAAAAACGGAGCTACCTAACAGAACGGTCTTCAATGTGTGCATTCAACATACGGAGTAAAACTGATGTGTGTTTGCAGGAGTTTCTAAACCCTTTCTGTGAAGAAGTGGAAAACGCATTTTCCCAGCCAAATCCAGGCATTCAAGAAATAGCTGGAAATTTCCGTCTAAAACACAAAAAGAACGTATCTTGCAAACTGCTCTGCTGGGTGTTCGCTCAGCTAAGGGAGTTGAATCCGCCTTCAGAATCAGAGAGTGAGAAGCACGGTTCTTCCAAAAGCTGGGTTTCGTAATACCCGGGTGAATTGGAACAAACGCGGTATTGAGAAATATCTGCTTCTAAAACCAAAACGGAGCTACCTAACCGAACGGTCTTCAATGTGTACATTCAACTTACGGAGTTAAACTGATGTGTGTCTGCAGGAGTTTCTAAACCCTTTCTGTGAAGAAGTGAAAAACGCATTTTCCCAGCCAAATGCAGGCATTCAAGAAATATCTGGAAATCTCCGTCTAAAACACAAAAAGAACGTATCTTGCAAACTGCTCTGCTGGGTGTTCGCTCAGCTAAGGGAGTTGAATCCGCCTTCAGAATCAGAGAGTGAGAAGCACGGTTCTTCCAGGAGCTGGATTTCGTTATACCCGGGTGAATTGGAACAAACGCGGTATTGAGAAATATCTGCTTCTAAAACCAAAACGGAGCTACCTAACAGAACGGTCTTCAATGTGTGCATTCAACTTACGGAGTTAAACTGATGTGTGTATGCAGGAGTTTCTAAACCCTTTCTGTGAAGAAGTGGAAAACGCATTTTCCCAGCCAAATCCAGGCATTCAAGAAATAGCTGGAAATCTCCGTCTAAAACACAAAAAGAACGTATCTAGCAAACTGCTCAGCTGGGTGTTCGCTCAGCTAACGGAGTTGAATCCGCCTTCAGAATCAGAGAGTGAGAAGCACGGTTCTTCCAGGAGCTGGGTTTCGTTATACCCGGGTGCATTGGAACAAACGCGGTATTGAGAAATATCTGCTTCTAAAACCAAAACGGAGCTACCTAACAGAACGGTCTTCAATGTGTGCATTCAACTTACGGAGTTAAACTGATGTGTGTTTGCAGGAGTTTCTAAACCCTTTCTGTGAATAAGTGGAAAATGCATTTTCCCAGCCAAATCCAGGCATTCAAGAAATAGCTGGAAACCTCCGTCTAAAACACAAAAAGAACGTATCTTGCAAACTGCTCTGCTGGGTGTTCGCTCAGCTAAGGGAGTTGAATCCGCCTCCAGAATCAGAGAGTGAGAAGCACGGTTCTTCCAGGAGCTGCGTTTCGTTACACCCGGGTGCATTGGAACAAACGCGGTATTGAGAAATATCTGCTTCTAAAACCAAAACGGAGCTACCTAACAGAACGGTCTTCAATGTGTGCATTCAACTTACGGAGTTAAACTGATGTGTGTTTGCAGGAGTTTCTAAACCCTTTCTGTGAAGAAGTGGAAAACGCATTTTCCCAGCCAAATCCAGGCATTCAAGAAATAGCTGGAAATCTCCGTCTAAAACACAAAAAGAACGTATCTTGCAAACTGCTCTGCTGGGTGTTCGCTCAGCTAAGGGAGTTGAATCCGCCTTCAGAATCAGAGAGTGAGAAGCACGGTTCTTCCAGGAGCTGGGTTTCGTAATACCCGGGTGAATTGGAACAAACGCGGTATTGATAAATATCTGCTTCTATAACCAAAACGGAGCTACCTAACAGAACGGTCTTCAATGTGTGCATTCAACTTACAAAGTTAAACTGATGTCTGTTTGCAGGAGTTTCTAAACCCTTTCTGTGAAGAAGTGGAAAACGCATTTTCCCAGCCAAATCCAGGCATTCAAGAAATAGCTGGAAATCTCCGTCTAAAACACAAAAAGAACGTATCTTGCAAACTGCTCTGCTGGGTGTTCGCTCAGCTAAGGGAGTTGAATCCACCTTCAGAATCAGAGAGTGAGAAGCACGGTTCTTCCAGGAGCTGGGTTTCGTTATACCCGGGTGCATTGGAACAAACGCGGTATTGAGAAATATCTGCTTCTAAAACCAAAACGGAGCTACCTAACAGAACGGTCTTCAATGTGTGCATTCAGCTTACGGAGTTAAACTGATGTGTGTTTGCAGGAGTTTCTAAACCCTTTCTGTGAAGAAGTGGAAACCGCATTTTCCCAGCCAAATGCAGGCATTCAAGAAATAGCAGGAAATCTCCGTCTAAAACACAAAAAGAACGTATCTTGCAAACTGCTCTGCTGGGTGTTCGCTCAGCTAAGGGAGTTGAATCCGCCTTCAGAATCAGAGAGTGCGAAGCACGGTTCTTCCAGGAGCTGGGTTTCGTTATACCCGGGTGCATTGGAACAAACGCGGTATAGATAAATATCTGCTTCTAAAACCAAAACGGAGCTACCTAACAGAACGGTCTTCAACGTGTGCATTCAACTTACGGAGTTAAACTGATGTGTGTTTGCAGGAGTTTCTAAACCCTTTCTGTGAAGAAGTGGAAAACGCATTTTCCCAGCCAAATCCAGGCATTCAAGAAATAGCTGGAAATCTCCGTCTAAAACACAAAAAGAACGTATCTTGCAAACTGCTCTGCTGGGTGTTCGCTCAGCTAAGGGAGTTGAATCCGCCTTCAGAATCAGAGAGTGAGAAGCACGGTTCTTCCAGGAGCTGGGTTTCGTTATACCCGGGTGAATTGGAACAAACGCGGTATTGAGAAATATCTGCTTCTAAAACCAAAACGGAGCTACCTAACAGAACGGTCTTCAATGTGTGCATTCAACTTACGGAGTTAAACTGATGTGTGTTTGCAGGAGTTTCTAAACCCTTTCTGTGAAGAAGTGGAAAACGCATTTTCCCAGCCAAATCCAAGCATTCAAGAAATAGCTGGAAATCTCCGTCTAAAACACAAAAAGAACGTATCTTGCAAACTGCTCTGCTGGGTGTTCGCTCAGCTAAGGGAGTTGAATCCGCCTTCAGAATCAGAGAGTGAGAAGCACGGTTCTTCCAGAAGCTGGGTTTCGTTATACCCGGGTGAATTGGAACAAACGCGGTATTGAGAAATATCTGCTTCTAAAACCAAAACGGAGCTACCTAACAGAACGGTCTTCAATGTGTGCATTCAACTTACGGAGTTAAACTGATGTGTGTTTGCAGGAGTTTCTAAACCCTTTCTGTGAAGAAGTGGAAAACGCATTTTCCCAGCCAAATCCAGGCATTCAAGAAATAGCTGGAAACCTCCGTCTAAAAAACAAAAAGAACGTATCTTGCAAACTGCTCTGCTGGGTGTTCGCTCGGCTAAGGTAGTTGAATCCGCCTTCAGAATCAGAGAGTGAGAAGCACGGTTCTTCCAGGAGCTGGGTTTCGTTATACCCGGGTGCATTGGAACAAACGCGGTATTGAGAAATATCTGCTTCTAAAACCAAAACGGAGCTACCTAACAGAACGGTCTTCAATGTGTGCATTCAACTTACGGAGTTAAACTGATGTGTGTTTGCAGGAGTTTCTAAACCCTTTCTGTGAAGAAGTGGAAAACGCATTTTCCCAGCCAAATCCAGGCATTCAAGAAATAGCTGGAAATCTCCGTCTAAAACACAATAAGAACGTATCTTGCAACCTGCTCTCCTGGCTGTTTGCTCAGCTAAGGGAGTTGAATCCGCCTTCAGAATCAGAGAGTGAGGAGCACGGTTCTTCCAGGAGCTGGGTTTCGTTATACCCGGGTGCATTGGAACAAACGCGGTATTGAGAAATATCTGCTTCTAAAACCAAAACGGAGCTACCTAACAGAACGGTCTTCAATGTGTGCATTCAACTTACGGAGTTAAACTGATGTGTGTTTGCAGGAGTTTCTAAACCCTTTCTGTGAAGAAGTGGAAAACGCATTTTCCCAGCCAAATCCAGGCATTCAAGAAATAGCTGGAAATCTCCGTCTAAAACACAAAAAGAACGTATCTTGCAAACTGCTCTGCTGGGTGTTCGCTCAGCTAAGGGAGTTGAATCCACCTTCAGAATCAGAGAGTGAGAAGCACGGTTCTTCCAGGAGCTGGGTTTCGTTATACCCGGGTGCATTGGAACAAACGCGGAATTGAGAAATATCTGCTTCTAAAACCAAAACTGAGCTACCTAACAGAACGGTCTTCAATGTGTGCATTCAACTTACGGAGTTAAACTGATGTGTGTTTGCAGGAGTTTCTAAACCATTTCTGTGAAGAGGTAGAAAACGCATTTTCCCAGCCAAATCCAGGCATTCAAGAAATAGCTGGAAATCTCTGTCTAAAACACAAAAAGAACGTATCTTGCAAACTGCTCTGCTGGGTGTTCGCTCAGCTAAGGGAGTTGAATCCGCCTTCAGAATCAGAGAGTGAGAAGCACGGTTCTTCCAGGAGCTGGGTTTCGTTATATCAGGGTGCATTGGAACAAACGCGGTATTGAGAAATATCTGCTTCTAAAACCAAAACGGAGCTACCTAACAGAACGGTCTTCAATGTGTGCATTCAACTTACGGAGTTAAACTGATGTGTGTTTGCAGGAGTTTCTAAACCCTTTCTGTGAAGAAGTGGAAACCGCATTTTCCCAGCCAAATGCAGGCATTCAAGAAATAGCAGGAAATCTCCGTCTAAAACACAAAAAGAACGTATCTTGCAAACTGCTCTGCTGGGTGTTCGCTCAGCTAAGGGAGTTGAATCCGCCTTCAGAATCAGAGAGGGAGAAGCACGGTTCTTCCAGGAGCTGGGTTTCGTTATACCCGGGTGCATTGGAACAAACGCGGTATTGAGAAATATCTGCTTCTAAAACCAAAACGGAGCTACCTAACAGAACGGTCTTCAATGTGTGCATTCAACTTACGGAGTTAAACTGATGTGTGTTTGCAGGAGTTTCTAAACCCTTTCTGTGAAGAAGTGGAAAACGCATTTTCCCAGCCAAATCCAGGCATTCAAGAAATAGCTGGAAACCTCCGTCTAAAAAACAAAAAGAACGTATCTTGCAAACTGCTCTGCTGGGTGTTCGCTCGGCTAAGGGAGTTGAATCCGCCTTCAGAATCAGAGAGGGAGAAGCACGGTTCTTCCAGGAGCTGGGTTTCGTTATACCCGGGTGAATTGGAACAAACGCGATATTGAGAAATATCTGCTTCTAAAACCAAAACGGAGCTACCTAACAGAACGGTCTTCAATGTGTGCATTCAACTTACGGAGTTAAACTGATGTGTGTTTGCAGGAGTTTCTAAACCCTTTCTGTGAAGAAGTGGAAAACGCATTTTCCCAGCCAAATCCAGGCATTCAAGAAATAGCTGGAAATCTCCGTCTAAAACACAAAAAGAACGTATCTTGCAAACTGCTCTGCTGGGTGTTCGCTCAGCTAAGGGAGTTGAATCCGCCTTCAGAATCAGAGAGTGAGAAGCACGGTTCTTCCAGGAGCTGGGTTTCGTTATACCCGGGTGCATTGGAACAAACGCGGTATTGAGAAATATCTGCTTCTAAAACCAAAACGGAGCTACCTAACAGAACGGTCTTCAGTGTGTGCATTCAACTTACGGAGTTAAACTGATGTGTGTTTGCAGGAGTTTCTAAACCCTTTCTGTGAAGAAGTGGAAAACGCATTTTCCCAGCCAAATCCAGGCATTCAAGAAATAGCTGGAAATCTCCGTCTAAAACACAAAAAGAACGTATCTTGCAAACTGCTCTGCTGGGTGTTCGCTCAGCTAAGAAAGTTGAATCCGCCTTCAGAATCAGAGAGTGAGAAGCACGGTTCTTCCAGGAGCTGGGTTTAGTTATACCCGGGTGAATTGGAACAAACTCGGTATTGAGAAATATCTGCTTCTAAAACCAAAACGGAGCTACCTAACAGAACGGTCTTCAATGTGTTCATTCAACTTACGGAGTTAAACTGATGTGTGTTTGCAGGAGTTTCTAAACCCTTTCTGTGAAAAAGTGGAAAACGCATTTTCGCAGCCAAATCCAGGCATTCAAGAAATACCTGGAAATCTCCGTCTAAAACACAAAAAGAACGTATCTTGCAAACTGCTCTGCTGGGTGTTCGCTCAGCTAAGGGAGTTGAATCCGCCTTCAGAATCAGAGAGTGAGAAGCACGGTTCTTCCAGGAGCTGGGTTTCGTTATACCCGGGTGCATTGGAACAAACGCGGTATTGAGAAATATCTCCTTCTAAAACCAAAACGGAGCTACCTAACAGAACGGTCTTCAATGTGTGCATTCAACTTACGGAGTAAAACTGATGTGTGTTTGCAGGAGTTTCTAAACCCTTTCTGTGAAGAAGTGGAAAACGCATTTTCCCAGCCAAATCCAGGCATTCAAGAAATAGCTGGAAACCTCCGTCTAAAAAACAAAAAGAACGTATCTTGCAAACTGCTCTGCTGGGTGTTCGCTCAGCTAAGGGAGTTGAATCCGCCTTCAGAATCAGAGAGGGAGAAGCACGGTTCTTCCAGGAGCTGGGTTTCGTTATACCCGGGTGCATTGGAACAAACGCGGTATTGAGAAATATCTGCTTCTAAAACCAAAACGGAGCTACCTAACAGAACGGTCTTCAATGTGTGCATTCAACTTACGGAGTTAAACTGATGTGTGTTTGCAGGAGTTTCTAAACCCTTTCTGTGAAGAATTGGAAAACGCATTTTCCCAGCCGAATCCAGGCATTCAAGAAATAGCTGGAAATCTCCGTCTAAAACACAAAAAGAACGTATCTTGCAAACTGCTCTGCTGGCTGTTCGCTCAGCTAAGGGAGTTGAATCCGCCTTCAGCATCAGAGAGTGAGAAGCACGGTTCTTCCAGGAGCTGGGTTTCGTAATACCCGGGTGAATTGGAACAAACGCGGTATTGAGAAATATCTGCTTCTAAAACCAAAACGGAGCTACCTAACAGAACGGTCTTCAATGTGTGCATTCAACTTACGGAGTTAAACTGATGTGTGTTTGCAGGAGTTTCTAAACCCTTTCTGTGAACAAGTGGAAAACGCATTTTCCCAGCCAAATCCAGGCATTCAAGAAATAGCTGGAAATCTCCGTCTAAAACACAAAAAGAACGTATCTTGCAAACTGCTCTGCTGGGTGTTCGCTCAGCTAAGGGAGTTGAATCCGCCTTCAGAATCAGAGAGTGAGAAGCACGGTTCTTCCAGGAGCTGGGTTTCGTAATACCCGGGTGAATTAGAACAAACGCGGTATTGAGAAATATCTGCTTCTAAAACCAAAACGGAGCTACCTAACAGAACGGTCTTCAATGTGTGCATTCAACTTACGGAGTTAAACTGATGTGTGTTTGCAGGAGTTTCTAAACCCTTTCTGTGAAGAAGTGGAAAACGCATTTTCCCAGCCAAATCCAGGCATTCAAGAAATAGCTGGAAATCTCCGTCTAAAACACAAAAAGAACGTATCTTGCAAACTGCTCTGCTGGGTGTTCGCTCAGCTAAGGGAGTTGAATCCGCCTTCAGAATCAGAGAGTGAGAAGCACGGTTCTTCCAGGAGCTGGGTTTCGTTATACCCGGGTGAATTGGAACAAACGCGGTATTGAGAAATATCTGCTTCTAAAACCAAAACGGAGCTACCTAACAGAACGGTCTTCAATGTGTGCATTCAACTTACGGAGTTAAACTGATGTGTGTTTGCAGGAGTTCCTAAACCCTTTCTGTGAAGAAGTGGAAAACGCATTTTCCCAGCCAAATCCAGGCATTCAAGAAATAGCTGGAAATCTCCGTATAAAACACAAAAAGAACGTATCTTGCAAACTGCTCTGCTGGGTGTTCGCTCAGCTAAGGGAGTTGAATCCGCCTTCAGAATCAGAGAGTGAGAAGCATGGTTCTTCCAGGAGCTGGGTTTCGTTATAAACGGGTGCATTGGAAAAAACGCGGTATTGAGAAATATCTGCTTCTAAAACCAAAACGGAGCTACCTAACAGAACGGTCTTCAATGTGTGCATTCAACTTTCGGACTTAAACTGATGTGTGTTTGCAGGAGTTTTTAACCCTTTCTGTGAAGAGTGGAAAACGCATTTTCCCAGCCAAATCCAGGCATTCAAGAAGTAGCTGGAAATCTCCGTCTAAAACACAAAAAGAACGTATCTTGCACACTGCTCTGCTGGGTGTTCGCTCAGCTAAGGGAGTTGAATCCGCCTTCAGAATCAGAGAGTGAGAAGCACGGTTCTTCCAGGAGCTGGGTTTCGTTATACCCGGGTGCATTGGAACAAACGCGGTATTGAGAAATATCTGCTTCTAAAACCAAAACGGAGCTACCTAACAGAACGGTCTTCAATGTGTGCATTCAACTTACGGAGTTAAACTGATGTGTGTTTGCAGGAGTTTCTAAACCCTTTCTGTGAAGAAGTGGAAAACGCATTTTCCCAGCCAAATCCAGGCATTCAAGAAATAGCTGGAAATCTCCATCTAAAACACAAAAAGAACGTATCTTGCAAACTGCTCTGCTGGGTGTTCGCTCAGCTAAGGGAGTTGAATCCGCCTTCAGAATCAGAGAGTGAGAAGCACGGTTCTTCCAGGAGCTGGGTTTCGTTATACCCGGGTGAATTGGAACAAACGCGGTATTGAGAAATATCTGCTTCTAAAACCAAAACGGAGCTACCTAACAGAACGGTCTTCAATGCGTGCATTCAACTTACGGAGTTAAACTGATGTGTGTTTGCAGGAGTTTCTAAACCCTTTCTGTGAAGAAGTGGAAAACGCATTTTCCCAGCCAAATCCAGGCATTCAAGAAATAGCTGGAAATCTCCGCCTAAAACACAAAATGAACGTATCTTGCAAACTGCTCTGCTGGGTGTTCGCTCAGCTAAGGGAGTTGAATCCGCCTTCAGAATCAGAGAGTGAGAAGCACGGTTTTTCCAGGAACTGGATTTCGTTATACCCGGGTGCATTGGACCAAACGCGGTATTGAGAAATATCTGCTTCTAAAACCAAAACGGAGCTACCTAACAGAACAATCTTCAATGTGTGCATTCAACTTACGGAGTTAAACTGATGTGTGTTTGCAGGAGTTTCTAAACCCTTTCTGTGAACAAGTGGAAAACGCATTTTCCCAGCCAAATCCAGGCATTCAAGAAATAGCTGGAAATCTCCGTCTAAAACACAAAAAGAACGTATCTTGCAAACTGCTCTGCTGGGTGTTCGCTCAGCTAAGGGAGTTGAATCCGCCTTCAGAATCAGAGAGTGAGAAGCACGGTTCTTCCAAAAGCTGCGTTTCGTTATACCCGGGTGAATTGGAACAAATGCGGTATTGAGAAATATCTGCTTCTAAAACCAAAACGGAGCTACCTAACAGAACGGTCTTCAATGTGTGCATTCAACTTACGGAGTTAAACTGATGTGTGTTGGCAGGAGTTTCTAAACCCTTTCTGTGAAGAAGTGGAAAACGCATTTTCCAAGCCAAATCCAGGCATCCAAGAAATAGCTGGAAATCTCCGTCTAAAACACAAAAAGAACGTATCTTGCAAACTGCTCTGCTGGGTGTTCGCTCAGCTAAGGGAGTTGAATCCAACTTCAGAATCAGAGAGTGAGGAGCACGGTTCTTCCAGGAGCTGGGTTTCGTTATACGCGGGTGAATTGGAACAAACGCGGTATTGAGAAATATCTGCTTCTAAAACCAAAACGGAGCTACCTAACAGAACGGTCTTCAATATGTGCATTCAACTTACGGAGTTGAACTGATGTGTGTTTGCAGGAGTTTCTAAACCCTTTCTGTGAAGAAGTGGAAAACGCATTTTCCCAGCCAAATCCAGGCATTCAAGAAATAGCTGGAAATCTCCGTCTAAAACACAAAATGAACGTATCCTGCAAACTGCTCTGCTGGGTGTTCGCTCAGCTAAGGGAGTTGAATCCGCCTTCAGAATCAGAGAGTGAGAAGCACGGTTTTTCCAGGAGCTGGATTTCGTTATACCCGGGTGCATTGGACCAAACGCGGTATTGAGAAATATCTGCTTCTAAAACCAAAACGGAGCTACCTAACAGAACGGTCTTCAATGTGTGCATTCAACTTACGGAGTTAAACTGATGTGTGTTTGCAGGAGTTTCTAAACCCTTTCTGTGAAGAAGTGGAAAACGCATTTTCCCAGCCAAATCCAGGCATTCAAGAAATAGCTGGAAATCTCCGTCTAAAACACAAAAAGAACGTATCTTGCAAACTGCTCTGCTGGGTGTTCGCTCAGCTAAGGGAGTTGAATCCGCCTTCAGAATCAGAGAGTGAGAAGCACGGTTCTTCCAGGAGCTGGATTTCGTTATACCCGGGTGCATTGGACCAAACGCGGTATTGAGAAATATCTGCTTCTAAAACCAAAACGGAGCTACCTAACAGAACGGTCTTCAATGTGTGCATTCAACTTACGGAGTTAAACTGATGTGTGTTTGCAGGAGTTTCTAAACCCTTTCTTTGAAGAAGTGGAAAACGCATTTTCCCAGCCAAATCCAGGCATTCAAGAAATAGCTGGAAACCTCCGTCTAAAACACAAAAAGAACATATCTTGCAAACTGCTCTGCTGGGTGTTCGCTCAGCTAAGGGAGTTGAATCCGCCTTCAGAATCAGAGAGTGAGAAGCACGGTTCTTCCAGGAGCTGGGTTTCGTAATACCCGGGTGAATTGGAACAAACGCGGTATTGAGAAATATCTGCTTCTAAAACCAAAACGGAGCTACCTAACAGAACGGTCTTCAATGTGTGCATTCAACTTACGGAGTTAAACTGATGTGTGTTTGCAGGAGTTTCTAAACCCTTTCTGTGAAGAAGTGGAAAACGCATTTTCCCAGCCAAATCCAGGCATTCAAGAAATAGCTGGAAATCTCCGTCTAAAACACAAAAAGAACGTATCTTGCAAACTGCTCTGCTGGCTGTTCGCTCAGCTAAGGGAGTTGAATCCGCCTTCAGAATCAGAGAGTGAGAAGCACGGTTCTTCCAGGAGCTGGGTTTCGTAATACCCGGGTGAATTGGAACAAACGCGGTATTGAGAAATATCTGCTTCTAAAACCAAAACGGAGCTACCTAACAGAACGGTCTTCAATGTGTGCATTCAACTTACGGAGTTAAACTGATGTGTGTTTCCAGGAGTTTCTAAACCCTTTCTGTGAAGAAGTGGAAAACGCATTTTCCCAGCCAAATCCAGGCATTCAAGAAATAGCTGGAAATCTCCGTCTAAAACACAAAAAGAACGTATCTTGCAAACTGCTCTGCTGGGTGTTCGCTCAGCTAAGGGAGTTGAATCCACCTTCAGAATCAGAGAGTGAGAAGCACGGTTTTTCCAGGAGCTGGGTTTCGTAATACCCGGGTGAATTGGAACAAACGCGGTATTGAGAAATATCTGCTTCTAAAACCAAAACGGAGCTACCTAACAGAACGGTCTTCAATGTGTGCATTCAACTTACGGAGTTAAACTGATGTGTGTTTGCAGGAGTTTCTAAACCCTATCTGTGAAGAAGTGGAAAACGCATTTTCCCAGCCAAATCCAGGCATTCAAGAAATAGCTGGAAATCTCCGTCTAAAACACAAAAAGAACGTATCTTGCAAACTGCTCTGCTGGGTGTTCGCTCAGCTAAGGGAGTTGAATCCGCCTTCACAATCAGAGAGTGAGAAGCACGGTTTTTCCAGGAGCTGGGTTTCGTGATACCCGGGTGCATTGGAACAAACGCGGTATTGAGAAATATCTGCTTCTAAAACCAAAACGGAGCTACCTAACAGAACGGTCTTCAATGTGTGCATTCAACTTACGGAGTTAAACTGATGTGTGTTTGCAGGAGTTTCTAAACCCTTTCTGTGAAGAAGTGGAAAACGCATTTTCCCAGCCAAATCCAGGCATTCAAGAAATAGCTGGAAATCTCCGTCTAAAACACAAAAAGAACGTATCTTGCAAACTGCTCTGCTGGGTGTTCGCTCAGCTAAGGGAGTTGAATCCGCCTTCAGAATCAGAGAGTGAGAAGCACGGATCTTCCAGGAGCTGGGTTTCGTTATACCCGGGTGCATTGGAACAAACGCGGTATTGAGAAATATCTGCTTCTAAAACCAAAACGGAGCTACCTAACAGAACGGTCTTCAATGTGTGCATTCAACTTACGGAGTTAAACTGATTTGTGTTTGCAGGAGTTTCTAAACCCTTTCTGTGAAGAAGTGGAAAACGCATTTTCCCAGCCAAATCCAGGCATTCAAGAAATAGCTGGAAATCTCCGTCTAAAACACAAAAAGAACGTATCTTGCAACCTGCTCTGCTGGCTGTTCGCTCAGCTAAGGGAGTTGAATCCGCCTTCAGAATAAGAGAGTGAGAATCATGGTTCTTCCAGGAGCTGGGTTTCGTTATACCCGGGTGCATTGGAACAAACGCGGTATTGAGAAATATCTGCTTCTAAAACCAAAACGGAGCTACCTAACAGAACGGTCTTCAATGTGTGCATTCAACTTACGGAGTTAAACTGATGTGTGTTTGCAGGAGTTTCTAAACCCTTTCTGTGAAGAAGTGGAAAACGCATTTTCCCAGCCAAATCCAGGCATTCAAGAAATAGCTGGAAATCTCCGTCTAAAACACAAATAGAACGTATCTTGCAAACTGCTCTGCTGGGTGTTCGCTCACCTAAGGGAGTTGAATCCGCCTTCAGAATCAGAGAGTGAGAAGCACGGTTCTTCCAGGAGCTGGGTTTCGTAATACCCGGGTGAATTGGAACAAACGCGGTATTGAGAAATATCTGCTTCTAAAACCAAAACGGAGCTACCTAACAGAACGGTCTTCAATGTGTGCATTCAACTTACGGAGTTAAACTGATGTGTGTTTGCAGGAGTTTCTAAACCCTTTCTGTGAAGAAGTGGAAAACGCATTTTCCCAGCCAAATCCAGGCATTCAAGAAATAGCTGGAAATCTCCGTCTAAAACACAAAAAGTACGTATCTTGCAACCTGCTCTTCTGGCTGTTTGCTCAGCTAAGGGAGTTGAATCCGCCTTCAGAATCAGAGAGTGAGGAGCACGGTTCTTCCAGGAGCTGGGTTTCGTTATACCCGGGTGCATTGGAACAAACGCGGTATTGAGAAATATCTGCTTCTAAAACCAAAACGGAGCTACCTAACAGAACGGTCTTCAATGTGTGCATTCAACTTACGGAGTTAAACTGATGTGTGTTTGCAGGAGTTTCTAAACCCTTTCTGTGAAGAATTGGAAAACGCATTTTCCCAGCCAAATCCAGGCATTCAAGAAATAGCTGGAAATCTCCGTCTAAAACACAAAAAGAACGTATCTTGCAAACTGCTCTGCTGGGTGTTCGCTCAGCTAAGGGAGTTGAATCCACCTTCAGAATCAGAGAGTGAGAAGCACGGTTCTTCCAGGAGCTGGGTTTCGTTATACCAGGGTGCATTGGAACAAACGCGGTATTGAGAAATATCTGCTTCTAAAACCAAAACGGAGCTACCTAACAGAACGGTCTTCAATGTGTGCATTCAACTTACGGAGTTAAACTGATGTGTGTTTGCAAAAGTTTCTAAACCCTTTCTGTGAAGAAGTGGAAACCGCATTTTCCCAGCCAAATGCAGGCATTCAAGAAATAGCAGGAAATCTCCGTCTAAAACACAAAGAGAACGTATCTTGCAAACTGCTCTGCTGGGTGTTCGCTCAGCTAAGAGAGTTGAATCCGCCTTCAGAATCAGAGAGTGCGAAGCACGGTTCTTCCATGAGCTGGGTTTCGTTATACCCGGGTGCATTGGAACAAACGCGGTATAGATAAATATCTGCTTCTAAAACCAAAACGGAGCTACCTAACAGAACGGTCTTCAACGTGTGCATTCAACTTACGGAGTTAAACTGATGTGTGTTTGCAGGAGTTTCTAAACCCTTTCTGTGAAGAAGTGGAAAACGCATTTTCCCAGCCAAATCCAGGCATTCAAGAAATAGCTGGAAATCTCCGTCTAAAACACAAAAAGAACGTATCTTGCAAACTGCTCTGCTGGGTGTTCGCTCAGCTAAGGGAGTTGAATCCGCCTTCAGAATCAGAGAGTGAGAAGCACGGTTCTTCCAGGAGCTGGGTTTCGTTATACCCGGGTGAATTGGAACAAACGCGGTATTGAGAAATATCTGCTTCTAAAACCAAAACGGAGCTACCTAACAGAACGGTCTTCAATGTGTGCATTCAACTTACGGAGTTAAACTGATGTGTGTTTGCAGGAGTTTCTAAACCCTTTCTGTGAAGAAGTGGAAAACGCATTTTCCCAGCCAAATCCAAGCATTCAAGAAATAGCTGGAAATCTCCGTCTAAAACACAAAAAGAACGTATCTTGCAAACTGCTCTGCTGGGTGTTCGCTCAGCTAAGGGAGTTGAATCCGCCTTCAGAATCAGAGAGTGAGAAGCACGGTTCTTCCAGAAGCTGGGTTTCGTTATACCCGGGTGAATTGGAACAAACGCGGTATTGAGAAATATCTGCTTCTAAAACCAAAACGGAGCTACCTAACAGAACGGTCTTCAATGTGTGCATTCAACTTACGGAGTTAAACTGATGTGTGTTTGCAGGAGTTTCTAAACCCTTTCTGTGAAGAAGTGGAAAACGCATTTTCCCAGCCAAATCCAGGCATTCAAGAAATAGCTGGAAACCTCCGTCTAAAAAACAAAAAGAACGTATCTTGCAAACTGCTCTGCTGGGTGTTCGCTCAGCTAAGGGAGTTGAATCCGCCTTCAGAATCAGAGAGGGAGAAGCACGGTTCTTCCAGGAGCTGGGTTTCTTTATACCCGGGTGAATTGGAACAAACGCGGTATTGAGAAATATCTGCTTCTAAAACCAAAACGGAGCTACCTAACAGAACGGTCTTCAATGTGTGCATTCAACTTACGGAGTTAAACTGATGTGTGTTTGCAGGAGTTTCTAAACCCTTTCTGTGAAGAATTGGAAAACGCATTTTCCCAGCCGAATCCAGGCATTCAAGAAATAGCTGGAAATCTCCGTCTAAAACACAAAAAGAACGTATCTTGCAAACTGCTCTGCTGGCTGTTCGCTCAGCTAAGGGAGTTGAATCCGCCTTCAGAATCAGAGAGTGAGAAGCACGGTTCTTCCAGGAGCTGGGTTTCGTTATACTCGGGTGAATTGGAACAAACGCGGTATTGAGAAATATCTGTTTCTAAAACCAAAACGGAGCTACCTAACAGAACGGTCTTCAATGTGTTCATTCAACTTACGGAGTTAAACTGATGTGTGTTTGCAGGAGTTTCTAAACCCTTTCTGTGAAGAAGTGGAAAACGCATTTTCCCAGCCAAATCCAGGCATTCAAGAAATAGCTGGAAATCTCCGTCTGAAACACAAAAAGAACGTATCTTGCATACTGCTCTGCTGGGTGTTCGCTCAGCTAAGGGAGTTGAATCCGCCTTCAGAATCAGAGAGTGAGAAGCACGGTTCTTCCAGGAGCTGGGTTTCGTAATACCCGGGTGCATTGGAAAAAACGCGGTATTGAGAAATATCTGCTTCTAAAACCAAAACGGAGCTACCTAACAGAACGGTCTTCAATGTGTGCATTCAACTTACGGAGTTAAACTGATGTGTGTTTGCAGGAGTTTCTAAACCCTTTCTGTGAAGAAGTGGAAAACGCATTTTCCCAGCCAAATCCAGGCATTCATGAAATAGCTGGAAATCTCCGTCTAAAACACAAAAAGAACGTATCTTGCAAACTGCTCTGCTGGGTGTTCGCTCAGCTAAGGGAGTTGAATCCGCCTTCAGAATCAGAGAGTGAGAAGCACGGTTCTTCCAGGAGTTGGGTTTCCTTATACCCTGGTGAATTGGAACAAACGCGGTATTGAGAAATATCTGCTTCTAAAACCAAAACGGAGCTACCTAACAGAACGGTCTTCAATGTGTGCATTCAACTTAAGGAGTTAAACTGATGTGTGTTTGCCGGAGTTTCTAAACCCTTTCTTTGAAGAAGTGGAAAACGCATTTTCCCAGCCAAATCCAGGCATTCCAGAAATAGCTGGAAATCTCCGTCTAAAACACAAAAAGAACGTATCTTGCAAACTGCTCTGCTGGGTGTTCGCTCAGCTAAGGGAGTTGAATCCGCCTTCAGAATCAGAGAGTGAGAAGCACGGTTCTTCCAGGAGCTGGGTTTCGTTATACCCGGGTGAATTGGAACAAACGCGGTATTGAGAAATATCTGCTTCTGAAACCAAAACGGAGCTACCTAACAGAACGGTCTTCAATGTGTGCATTCAACTTACGGAGTTAAACTGATGTGTGTTTGCAGGAGTTTCTAAACCCTTTCTGTGAAGAAGTGGAAAACGCATTTTCCCAGCCAAATCCAGGCATTCAAGAAATAGCTGGAAATCTCCGTCTAAAACACAAAAAGAACGTATCTTGCAAACTGTTCTGCTGGGTGTTCGCTCAGCTAAGGGAGTTGAATCCGCCTTCAGAATCAGAGAGTGAGAAGCACGGTTCTTCCAGGAGCTTTGTATCGTTATACACGGGTGAACTGGAACAAACGCGGTATTGAGAAATATCTGCTTCTAAAACCAAAACGGAGCTACCTAACAGAATGGTCTTCAATGTGTGCATTCAACTTACGGAGTTAAACTGATGTGTGTTTGCAGGAGTTTCTAAACCCTTTCTGTGAAGAAGTGGAAAACGCATTTTCCCAGCCAAATCCAGGCATTCAAGAAATAGCTGGAAATCTCCGTCTAAAACACAAAAAGAACGTATCTTGCAAACTGCTCTGCTGGGTGTTCGCTCAGCTAAGGGAGTTGAATCCGCCTTCAGAATCAGAGAGTGAGAAGCACGGTTCTTCCAGGAGCTGGGTTTCGTTATACCCAGGTGAATTGGAACAAACGCGGTATTGAGAAATATCTGCTTCTAAAACCAAAACGGAGCTACCTAACAGAACGGTCTTCAATGTGTGCATTCAACTTACGGAGTTAAACTGATGTGTGTTTGCAGGAGTTTCTAAACCCTTTCTGTGAAGAAGTGGAAAACGCATTTTCCCAGCCAAATCCAGGCATTCAAGAAATAGCTGGAAATCTCCGTCTAAAACACAAAAAGAACCTATCTTGAAAACTGCTCTGCTGGGTGTTCGCTCAGCTAAGGGAGTTGAATCCGCCTTCAGAATCAGAGAGTGAGAAGCACGGTTATTCCAGGAGCTGGGTTTCGTTATACCCGGGTGAATTGGAACAAACGCGGTATTGAGAAATATCTGCTTCTAAAACCAAAACGGAGCTACCTAACAGAACGGTCTTCAATGTGTGCATTCAACTTACGGAGTTAAACTGATGTGTGTTTGCAGGAGTTTCTAAACCCTTTCTGTGAAGAAGTGGAAAACGCATTTTCCCAGCCAAATCCAGGCATTCAAGAAATAGCTGGAAATCTCCGTCTAAAACACAAAAAGAACGTATCTTGCAAACTGCTCTGCTGGGTGTTCGCTCAGCTAAGGGAGTTGAATCCGCCTTCAGAATCAGAGAGTGAGAAGCACGGTTCATCCAGGAGCTGGGTTTCGTAATACTCGGGTGAATAGGAACAAACGCGGTATTGAGAAATATCTGCTTCTAAAAACAAAACGGAGCTACCTAACAGAACGGTCTTCAATGTGTGCATTCAACTTACGGAGTTAAACTGATGTGTGTTTGCAGGAGTTTCTAAACCCTTTCTGTGAAGAAGTGGAAAACGCATTTTCCCAGCCAAATCCAGGCATTCAAGAAATAGCTGGAAATCTCCGTCTAAAACACAAAAGAACGTATCTTGCAAACTGCTCTGCTGGCTGTTGGCTCAGCTAAGTGAGTTGAATCCGCCTTCAGAATCAGAGAGTGAGAAGCACGGTTCTTCCAGGAGCTGGGTTTCGTTATACCCAGGTGAATTGGAACAAACGCGGTATTGAGAAATATCTTTTTCTAAAACCAAAACGGAGCTACCTAACAAAACGGTCTTCAATGTGTTCATTCAACTTACGGAGTTAAACTGATGTGTGTTTGCAGGAGTTTCTAAACCCTTTCTGTCAAGAAGTGGAAAACGCATTTTCCCAGCCAAATCCAGGCATTCAAGAAATAGCTGGAAATCTCCGTCTAAAACACAAAAAGAACGTATCTTGCAAACTGCTCTGCTGGGTGTTCGCTCAGCTAAGGGAGTTGAATCCGCCTTCAGAATCAGAGAGTGAGAAGCACGGTTCTTCCAGGAGCTGGGTTTCGTAATACTCGGGTGCATTGGATCAAACGCGGTATTGAGAAATATCTGCTTCTAAAACCAAAACGGAGCTACCTAACAGAACGGTCTTCAATGTGTGCATTCAACTTACGGAGTTAAACTGACGTGTGTTTGCAGGAGTTTCTAAACCCTTTCTGTGAAGAAGTGGAAAACGCATTTTCCCAGCCAAATCCAGGCATTCAAGAAATAGCTGGAAATCTCCGTCTAAAACACAAAAAGAACGTATCTTGCAAACTGCTCTGCTGGGTGTTCGCTCAGCTAAGGGAGTTGAATCCGCCTTCAGAATCAGAGAGTGAGAAGCACGGTTCTTCCAGGAGCTGGGTTTCGTTATACCCGGGTGAATTGGAACAAACGCGGTATTGAGAAATATCTGCTTCTGAAACCAAAACGGAGCTACCTAACAGAACGGTCTTCAATGTGTGCATTCAACTTACGGAGTTAAACTGATGTGTGTTTGCAGGAGTTTCTAAACCCTTTCTGTGAAGAAGTGGAAAACGCATTTTCCCAGCCAAATCCAGGCATTCAAGAAATAGCTGGAAATCTCCGTCTAAAACACAAAAAGAACGTATCTTGCAAACTGCTCTGCTGGGTGTTCGCTCAGCTAAGGGAGTTGAATCCGTCTTCAGAATCAGAGAGTGAGAAGCACGGTTCTTCCAGGACCTGGGTCTCGTTATACCCGGGTGCATTGGAACAAACGCGGTATTGAGAAATATCTGCTTCTAAAACCAAAACGGAGCTACCTTACAAAACGGTCTTCAATGTGTGCATTCAACTTACGGAGGTAAACTGATGTGTGTTTGCAGGAGTTTCTAAACCCTTTCTGTGAAGAAGTGGAAAAGGCATTTTCCCAGCCAAATCCAGGCATTCAAGAAATAGCTGGAAATCTCCGTCTAAAACACAAAAAGAACGTATCTTGCAAACTGCTCTGCTGGGTGTTCGCTCAGCTAAGTGAGTTGAATCCGCCTTCAGAATCAGAGAGTGAGAAGCACGGTTCTTCCAGGAGCTGGGTTTCGTAATACTCGGGTGAATTGGAACAAACGCGGTATTGAGAAATATCTGCTTCTAAAAACAAAACGGAGCTACCTAACAGAACGGTCTTCAATGTGTGCATTCAACTTACGGAGTTAAACTGATGTGTGTTTGCAGGAGTTTCTAAACCCTTTCTGTGAAGAAGTGGAAAACGCATTTTCCCAGCCAAATCCAGGCATTCAAGAAATAGCTGGAAATCTCCGTCTAAAACACAAAAAGAACGTATCTTGCAAACTGCTCTGCTGGCTGTTCGCTCAGCTAAGGGAGTTGAATCCGCCTTCAGAATCAGAGAGTGAGAAGCACGGTTCTTCCAGGAGCTTTGTATCGTTATACCCGGGTGAACTGGAACAAACGCGGTATTGAGAAATATCTGCTTCTAAAACCAAAACGGAGCTACCTAACAGAACGGTCTTCAATGTGTGCATTCAACTTACGGAGTTAAACTGATGTGTGTTTGCAGGAGTTTCTAAACCCTTTCTGTGAAGAAGTGGAAAACGCATTTTCCCAGCCAAATCCAGGCATTCAAGAAATAGCTGGAAATCTCCGTCTAAAACACAAAAAGAACGTATCTTGCAAACTGCTCTGCTGGGTGTTCGCTCAGCTAAGGGAGTTGAATCCGCCTTCAGAATCAGAGAGTGAGAAGCACGGTTCTTCCAGGAGCTGGGTTTCGTTATACCCGGGTGAATTGGAACAAACGCGGTATTGAGAAATATCTGCTTCTAAAACCAAAACGGAGCTACCTAACAGAACGGTCTTCAATGTGTGCATTCAACTTACGGAGTTAAACTGATGTGTGTTTGCAGGAGTTTCTAAACCCTTTCTGTGAAGAAGTGGAAAACGCATTTTCCCAGCCAAATCCAGGATTTCAAGAAATAGCTGGAAATCTCCGTCTAAAACACAAAAAGAACGTATCTTGCAAACTGCTCTGCTGGGTGTTCGTTCAGCTAAGGGAGTTGAATCCGCCTTCAGAATACGAGAGTGAGAAGCACGGATCTTCCAGGAGCTGGGTTTCGTTATACCCGGGTGCATTGGAACAAACGCGGTATTGAGAAATATCTGCTTCTAAAAACAAAACGGAGCTACCTAACAGAACGGTCTTCAATGTGTGCATTCAACTTACGGAGTTAAACTGATGTGTGTTTGCAGGAGTTTCTAAACCCTTTCTGTGAATAAGTGGAAAACGCATTTTTCCAGCCAAATCCAGGCATTCAAGAAATAGCTGGAAATCTCCGTCTAAAACACAAAAAGAACGTATCTTGCAAACTGCTCTGCTGGGTGTTCGCTCAGCTAAGGGAGTTGAATCCGCCTTCAGAATCAGAGAGTGAGAAGCACGGTTCTTCCAGGAGCTGGGTTTCGTAATACTCGGGTGAATTGGAACAAACGCGGTATTGAGAAATATCTGCTTCTAAAAACAAAACGGAGCTACCTAACAGAACGGTCTTCAATGTGTGCATTCAACTTACCGAGTTAAACTGATGTGTGTTTGCAGGAGTTTCTAAACCCTTTCTGTGAAGAAGTGGAAAACGCATTTTCCCAGCCAAATCCAGGCATTCAAGAAATAGCTGGAAATCTCCGTCTAAAACACAAAAAGAACGTATCTTGCAAACTGCTCTGCTGGCTGTTCGCTCAGCTAAGGGAGTTGAATCCGCCTTCAGAATCAGAGAGTGAGAAGCACGGTTCTTCCAGGAGCTGGGTTTCGTTATACCCGGGTGAATTTTAACAAACGCGGTATTGAGAAATATCTGTTTCTAAAACCAAAACGGAGCTACCTAACAGAACGGTCTTTAATGTGTTCATTCAACTTACGGAGTTAAACTGATGTGTGTTTGCAGGAGTTTCTAAACCCTTTCTGTGAAGAAGTGGAAAACGCATTTTCCCAGCCAAATCCAGGCATTCAAGAAATAGCTGGAAATCTCCGTCTGAAACACAAAAAGAACGTATCTTGCATACTGCTCTGCTGGGTGTTCGCTCAGCTAAGGGAGTTGAATCCGCCTTCAGAATCAGAGAGTGAGAAGCACGGTTCTTCCAGGAGCTGGGTTTCGTAATACCCGGGTGCATTGGAACAAACGCGGTATTGAGAAATATCTGCTTCTAAAACCAAAACGGAGCTACCTAACAGAACGGTCTTCAATGTGTGCATTCAACTTACGGAGTTAAACTTATGTGTGTTTGCAGGAGTTTCTAAACCCTTTCTGTGAAGAAGTGGAAAACGCATTTTCCCAGCCAAATCCAGGCATTCATGAAATAGCTGGAAATCTCCGTCTAAAACACAAAAAGAACGTATCTTGCAAACTGCTCTGCTGGGTGTTCGCTCAGCTAAGGGAGTTGAATCCGCCTTCAGAATCAGAGAGTGAGAAGCACGGTTCTTCCAGGAGTTGGGTTTCCTTATACCCTGGTGAATTGGAACAAACGCGGTATTGAGAAATATCTGCTTCTAAAACCAAAACGGAGCTACCTAACAGAACGGTCTTCAATGTGTGCATTCAACTTACGGAGTTAAACTGATGTGTGTTTGCAGGAGTTTCTAAACCCTTTCTGTGAAGAAGTGGAAAACGCATTTTCCCAGCCAAATCCAGGCATTCAAGAAATAGCTGGAAATCTCCGTCTAAAACACAAAAAGAACGTATCTTGCAAACTGTTCTGCTGGGTGTTCGCTCAGCTAAGGGAGTTGAATCCGCCTTCAGAATCAGAGAGTGAGAAGCACGGTTCTTCCAGGAGCTTTGTATCGTTATACCCGGGTGAACTGGAACAAACGCGGTATTGAGAAATATCTGCTTCTAAAACCAAAACGGAGCAACCTAACAGAATGGTCTTCAATGTGTGCATTCAACTTACGGAGTTAAACTGATGTGTGTTTGCAGGAGTTTCTAAACCCTTTCTGTGAAGAAGTGGAAAACGCATATTCCCAGCCAAATCCAGGCATTCAAGAAATAGCTGGAAATCTCCGTCTAAAACACAAAAAGAACGTATCTTGCAAACTGCTCTGCTGGGTTTTCGCTCAGCTAAGGGAGTTGAATCCGCCTTCAGAATCAGAGAGTGAGAAGCACGGTTCTTCCAGGAGCTGGGTTTCGTTATACCCGGGTGCATTGGAACAAACGCGGTATTGAGAAATATCTGCTTCTAAAACCAAGACGGAGCTACCTAACAGAACGGTCTTCAATGTGTGCATTCAACTTACGGAGTTAAACTGATGTGTGTTTGCAGGAGTTTCTAAACCCTTTCTGTGAAGAAGTGGAAAACGCATTTTCCCAGCCAAATCCAGGCATTCAAGAAATAGCTGGAAATCTCCGTCTAAAACACAAAAACAACGTATCTTGCAAACTGCTCTGCTGGGTGTTCGCTCAGCTAAGGGAGTTGAATCCGCCTTCAGAATCAGAGAGTGAGAAGCACGGTTCTTCCAGGAGCTGGGTTTCGTTATACCCGGGTGCATTGGAACAAACGCGGTATTGAGAAATATCTGCTTCTAAAACCAAAACGGAGCTACCTAACAGAACGGTCTTCAATGTGTGCATTCAGCTTACGGAGTTAAACTGATGTGTGTTTGCAGGAGTTTCTAAACCCTTTCTGTGAAGAAGTGGAAAACGCATTTTCCCAGCCAAATCCAGGCATTCAAGAAATAGCTGGAAATCTCCGTCTAAAACACAAAAAGAACGTATCTTGCAAACTGCTCTGCTGGGTGTTCGCTCAGCTAAGGGAGTTGAATCCGCCTTTAGAATCAGAGAGTGAGAAGCACGGTTCTTCCAGGAGCTGGGTTTCGTTATACCAGGGTGCATTGGAACAAACGCGGTATTGAGAAATATCTGCTTCTAAAACCAAAACGGAGGTACCTAACAGAACGGCCTTCAATGTGTGCATTTAACCTACGGAGGTAAACTGATGTGTGTTTGCAGGAGTTTCTAAACCCTTTCTGTGAAGAAGTGGAAAACGCAATTTCCCAGCCAAATCAAGTCATTCAAGAAATAGCTGGAAATCTCCGTCTAAAACACAAATAGAATGTATCTTGCAAACTGCTCTGCTGGGTGTTCGCTCAGCTAAGGGATTTGAATCCGCCTTCAGAATCAGAGAGTGAGAAGCACGGTTCTTCCAGGAGCTGGGTTTCGTAATACTCGGGTGAATTGGAACAAACGCAGTATTGAGAAATATCTGCTTCTAAAACCAAAACGGAGCTACCTAACAGAACGGTCTTCAATGTGTGCATTCAACTTACGGAGTTAAACTGATGTGTGTTTGCAGGAGTTTCTAAACCCTTTCTGTGAAGAAGTGGAAAACGCATTTTCCCAGCCAAATCCTGGCATTCAAGAAATAGCTGGAAATCTCCGTCTAAAACACAAAAAGAACGTATCTTGCAAACTGCTCTGCTGGGTGTTTGCTCAGCTAAGGGAGTTGAATCCGCCAGCAGAATCAGAGTGAGAAGCACGGTTCTTCCAGAAGCTGGGTTTCGTTATACCCGGGTGAATTGGAACAAACGCGGTATTGAGAAATATCTGCTTCTAAAACCAAAACGGAGCTACCTAACAGAACGGTCTTCAATGTGTGCATTCAACTTACGGAGTTAAACTGATGTGTGTTTGCAGGAGTTTCTAAACACTTTCTGTGAAGAAGTGGAAAACGCATTTTCCCAGCCAAATCCAGGCATTCAAGAAATAGCTGGAAATCTCCGTCTAAAACACAAAAACAACGTATCTTGCAAACTGCTCTGCTGGGTGTTCGCTCAGCTAAGGGAGTTAAATCCGCCTTCAGAATCAGAGAGTGAGAAGCACGGTTCTTCCAAGAGCTTTGTATCGTTATACCCGGGTGAACTGGAACAAACGCGGTATTGAGAAATATCTGCTTCTAAAACCAAAACGGAGCTACCTAACAGAACGGTCTTCAATGTGTGCATTCAACTTACGGAGTTAAACTGATGTGTGTTTGCAGGAGTTTCTAAACCCTTTCTGTGAAGAAGTGGAAAACGCATTTTCCCAGCCAAATCCAGGCATTCAAGAAATAGCTGGAAATCTCCGTCTAAAACACAAAAAGAACGTATCTTGCAAACTGCTCTGCTGGCTGTTCGCTCAGCTAAGGGAGTTGAATCCGCCTTCAGAATCAGAGAGTGAGAAGCACGGTTCTTCCAGGAGCTGGGTTTCGTTATACCCGGGTGAATTGGAACAAACGCGGTATTGAGAAATATCTGTTTCTAAAACCAAAACGGAGCTACCTAACAGAACGGTCTTCAATGTGTTCATTCAACTTACGGAGTTAAACCGATGTGTGTTTGCAGGAGTTTCTAAACCCTTTCTGTGAAGAAGTGGAAAACGCATTTTCCCAGCCAAATCCAGGCATTCAAGAAATAGCTGGAAATCTCCGTCTGAAACACAAAAAGAACGTATCTTGCATACTGCTCTGCTGGGTGTTCGCTCAGCTAAGGGAGTTTAATCCGCCTTCAGAATCAGAGAGTGAGAAGCACGGTTCTTCCAGGAGCTGGGTTTCGTAATACCCGGGTGCATTGGAACAAACGCGGTATTGAGAAATATCTGCTTCTAAAACCAAAACGGAGCTACCTAACAGAACGGTCTTCAATGTGTGCATTCAACTTATGGAGTTAAACTGATGTGTGTTTGCAGGAGTTTCTAAACCCTTTCTGTGAAAAAGTGGAAAACGCATTTTCCCAGCCAAATCCAGGCATTCATGAAATAGCTGGAAATCTCCGTCTAAAACACAAAAAGAACGTATCTTGCAAACTGCTCTGCTGGGTGTTCGCTCAGCTAAGGGAGTTGAATCCGCCTTCAGAATCAGAGAGTGAGAAGCACGGTTCTTCCAGGAGTTGGGTTTCCTTATACCCTGGTGAATTGGAACAAACGCGGTATTGAGAAATATTTGCTTCTAAAACCAAAACGGAGCTACCTAACAGAACGGTCTTCAATGTGTGCATTCAACTTAAGGAGTTAAACTGATGTGTGTTTGCAGGAGTTTCTAAACCCTTTCTGTGAAGAAGTGGAAAACGCATTTTCCCAGCCAAATCCAGGCATTCAAGAAATAGCTGGAAATCTCCGTCTAAAACACAAAAAGAACGTATCTTGCAAACTGCTCTGCTGGGTGTTCGCTCAGCTAAGGGAGTTGAATCCGCCTTCAGAATCAGAGAGTGAGAAGCACGGTTCTTCCAGGAGCTGGGTTTCGTTATACCCGGGTGAATTGGAACAAACGCGGTATTGAGAAATATCTGCTTCTGAAACCAAAACGGAGCTACCTAACAGAACGGTCTTCAATGTGTGCATTCAACTTACGGAGTTAAACTGATGTGTGTTTGCAGGAGTTTCTAAACCCTTTCTGTGAAGAAGTGGAAAACGCATTTTCCCAGCCAAATCCAGGCATTCAAGAAATAGCTGGAAATCTCCGTCTAAAACACAAAAAGAACGTATCTTGCAAACCGTTCTGCTGGGTGTTCGCTCAGCTAAGGGAGTTGAATCCGCCTTCAGAATCAGAGAGTGAGAAGCACGGTTCTTCCAGGAGCTTTGTATCGTTATACCCGGGTGAACTGGAACAAACGCGGTATTGAGAAATATCTGCTTCTAAAACCAAAACGGAGCTACCTAACAGAATGTTCTTCAATGTGTGCATTCAACTTACGGAGTTAAACTGATGTGTGTTTGCAGGAGTTTCTAAACCCTTTCTGTGAAGAAGTGGAAAACGCATTTTCCCAGCCAAATCCAGGCATTCAAGAAATAGCTGGAAATCTCCGTCTAAAACACAAAAAGAACGTATCTTGCAAACTGCTCTGCTGGGTGTTCGCTCAGCTAAGGGAGTTGAATCCGCCTTCAGAATCAGAGAGTGAGAAGCACGGTTCTTCCAGGAGCTGGGTTTCGTTATACCCGGGTGAATTGGAACAAACGCGGTATTGAGAAATATCTGCTTCTAAAACCAAAACGGAGCTACCTAACAGAACGGTCTTCAATGTGTGCATTCAACTTACGGAGTTAAACTGATGTGTGTTTGCAGGAGTTTCTAAACCCTTTCCGTGAAGAAGTGGAAAACGCATTTTCCCAGCCAAATCCAGGCATTCAAGAAATAGCTGGAAATCTCCGTCTAAAACACAAAAATAACGTATCTTGCAAACTGCTCTGCTGGGTGTTCGCTCAGCTAAGGGAGTTGAATCCGCCTTCAGAATCAGAGAGTGAGAAGCACGGTTATTCCAGGAGCTGGGTTTCGTTATACCCGGGTGAATTGGAACAAACGCGGTATTGAGAAATATCTGCTTCTAAAACCAAAACGGAGCTACCTAACAGAACGGTCTTCAATGTGTGCATTCAACTTACGGAGTTAAACTGATGTGTGTATGCAGGAGTTTCTAAACCCTTTCTGTGAAGAAGTGGAAAACGCATTTTCCCAGCCAAATCCAGGCATTCAAGAAATAGCTGGAAATCTCCGTCTAAAACACAAAAAGAACGTATCTTGCAAACTGCTCTGCTGGGTGTTCGCTCAGCTAAGGGAGTTGAATCCGCCTTCAGAATCAGAGAGTGAGAAGCACGGTTCTTCCAGGAGCTGGGTTTCGTAATACTCGGGTGAATTGGAACAAACGCGGTATTGAGAAATATCTGCTTCTAAAAACAAAACGGAGCTACCTAACAGAACGGTCTTCAATGTGTGCATTCAACTTACGGAGTTAAACTGATGTGTGTTTGCAGGAGTTTCTAAACCCTTTCTGTGAAGAAGTGGAAAACGCATTTTCCCAGCCAAATCCAGGCATTCAAGAAATAGCTGGAAATCTCCGTCTAAAACACAAAAAGAACGTATCTTGCAAACTGCTCTGCTGGCTGTTCGCTCAGCTAAGGGAGTTGAATCCGCCTTCAGAATTAGAGAGTGAGAAGCACGGTTCTTCCAGGAGCTGGGTTTCGTTATACCCGGGTGAATTTTAACAAACGCGGTATTGAGAAATATTTGTTTCTAAAACCAAAACGGAGCTACCTAACAGAACGGTCTTCAATGTGTTCATTCAACTTACGGAGTTAAACTGATGTGTGTTTGCAGGAGTTTCTAAACCCTTTCTGTGAAGAAGTGGAAAACGCATTTTCCCAGCCAAATCCAGGCATTCAAGAAATAGCTGGAAATCTCCGTCTGAAACACAAAAAGAACGTATCTTGCATACTGCTCTGCTGGGTGTTCGCTCAGCTAAGGGAGTTGAATCCGCCTTCAGAATCAGAGAGTGAGAAGCACGGTTCTTCCAGGAGCTGGGTTTCGTAATACCCGGGTGCATTGGAACAAACGCGGTATTGAGAAATATCTGCTTCTAAAACCAAAACGGAGCTACCTAACAGAACGGCCTTCAATGTGTGCATTTAACTTACGGAGGTAAACTGATGTGTGTTTGCAGGAGTTTCTAAACCCTTTCTGTGAAGAAGTGGAAAACGCATTTCCCCAGCCAAATCAAGTCATTCAAGAAATAGCTGGAAATCTCCGTCTAAAACACAAATAGAATGTATCTTGCAAACTGCTCTGCTGGGTGTTCGCTCAGCTAAGGGAGTTGAATCCGCCTTCAGAATCAGAGAGTGAGAAGCACGGTTCTTCCAGGAGGTGGGTTTCGTTATACCCGGGTGAATTGGAACAAACGCGGTATTGAGAAATATCTGCTTCTAAAACCAAAACGGAGCTACCTAACAGAACGGTCTTCAATGTGTGCATTCAACTTACGGAGTTAAACTGATTTGTGTTTGCAGGAGTTTCTGAACCCTTTCTGTGAAGAAGTGGATAACGCATTTTCCCAGCCAAATCCAGGCATTCAAGAAATAGCTGGAAATCTCCGTCTAAAACACAAAAAGAACGTATCTTGCAAACTGCTCTGCTGGGTGTTCGCTCAGCTAAGGGAGTTGAATCCGCCTTCAGAATCAGAGAGTGAGAAGCACGGTTCTTCCAGGAGCTGGGTTTCGTTATACCCGGGTGAATTGGAACAAACGCGGTATTGAGAAATATCTGCTTCTAAAACCATAACAGAGCTACCTAACAGAACGGTCTTCAATGTGTTCATTTAACTTATGGAGTTAAACTGATGTGTGTTTGCAGGAGTTTCTAAACCCTTTCTGTGAAGAAGTGGAAAACGCATTTTCCCAGCCAAATCAAGTCATTCAAGAAATAGCTGTATATATCCGTCTAAAACACAAATAGAACGTATCTTGCAAACTGCTCTGCTGGGTGTTCGCTCTGCTAAGGGAGTTGAATCGGCCTTCAGAATCAGAGAGTGAGAAGCACGGTTCTTCCAGGAGCTGGGTTTCGTAATACCCGAGTGAATTGGAACAAACGCGGTATTGAGAAATATCTGCTTCTAAAACCAAAACGGAGCTACATAACAGAACGGTCTTCAATGTGTGCATTCAACTTACGTAGGTAAACTGATGTGTGTTTGCAGGAGTTTCTAAACCCTTTCTGTGAAGAAGTGGAAAACGCATTTTCACAGCCAAATCCAGGCATTAAAGACATAGCTGGAAATCTTCGTCTAAAACACAAAAAGAACGTATCTTGCAAACTGCTCTGCTGGGTGTTCGCTCAGCTAAGGGAGTTGAATCCGTCTTCAGAATCAGAGAGTGAGAAGCACGGTTCTTCCAGGACCTGGGTCTCTTTATACCCGGGTGCATTGGAACAAACGCGGTATTGAGAAATATCTGCTTCTAAAACCAAAACGGAGCTACCTAACAGAACGGTCTTCAATGTGTGCATTCAACTTACGGAGTTAAACTGATGTGTGTTTGCAGGAGTTTCTAAACCCTTTCTGTGAAGAAGTGGAAAACGCATTTTCCCAGCCAAATCCAGGCATTCAAGAAATAGCTGGAAATCTCCGTCTAAAACACAAAAAGAACGTATCTTGCAAACTGCTCTGCTGGGTGTTCGCTCAGCTAAGGGAGTTGAATCCGCCTTCAGAATCAGAGAGTGAGAAGCACGGTTCTTCCAGGAGCTGGGTTTCGTAATACTCGGGTGAATTGGAACAAACGCAGTATTGAGAAATATCTGCTTCTAAAACCAAAACGGAGCTACCTAACAGAACGGTCTTCAATGTGTGCATTCAACTTACGGAGTTAAACTGATGTGTGTTTGCAGGAGTTTCTAAACCCTTTCTGTGAAGAAGTGGAAAACGCATTTTCCCAGCCAAATCCTGGCATTCAAGAAATAGCTGGAAATCTCCGTCTAAAACACAAAAAGAACGTATCTTGCAAACTGCTCTGCTGGGTGTTTGCTCAGCTAAGGGAGTTGAATCCGCCATCAGAATCAGAGTGAGAAGCACGGTTCTTCCAGAAGCTGGGTTTCGTTATACCCGGGTGAATTGGAACAAACGCGGTATTGAGAAATATCTGCTTCTAAAACCAAAACGGAGCTACCTAACAGAACGGTCTTCAATGTGTGCATTCAAGTTACGGAGTTAAACTGATGTGTGTTTGCAGGAGTTTCTAAACCCTTTCTGTGAAGAAGTGGAAAACGCATTTTCCCAGCCAAATCCAGGCATTCAAGAAATAGCTGGAAATCTCCGTCTAAAACACAAAAACAACGTATCTTGCAAACTGCTCTGCTGGGTGTTCGCTCAGCTAAGGGCGTTGAATCCGCCTTCAGAATCAGAGAGTGAGAAGCACGGTTCTTCCAGGAGCTGGGTTTCGTAATACCCGAGTGAATTGGAACAAACGCGGTATTGAGAAATATCTGCTTCTAAAACCATTCGGAGCAACATAACAGAACGGTCTTCAATGTGTGCATTCAACTTACGGAGTTAAACTGATGTGTGTTTGCAGGAGTTTCTAAACCCTTTCTGTGAAGAAGTGGAAAACGCATTTTCCCAGCCAAATCCAGGCATTCAAGAAATAGCTGGAAATCTCCGTCTAAAACACAAAAAGAACGTATCTTGCAAACTGCTCTGCTGGGTGTTCGCTCAGCTAAGGGAGTTGAATCCGCCTTCAGAATCAGAGAGTGAGAAGCACGGATCTTCCAGGAGCTGGGTTTCGTTATACCCGGGTGCATTGGAACAAACGCGGTATTGAGAAATATCTGCTTCTAAAACCAAAACGGAGCTACCTAACAGAACGGTCTTCAATGTGTGCATTCAACTTACGGAGTTAAACTGATGTGTGTTTGCAGGAGTTTCTAAACCCTTTCTGTGAAGAATTGGAAAACGCATTTTCCCAGCCAAATCCAGGCATTCAAGAAATAGCTGGAAATCTCCGTCTAAAACACAAAAAGAACGTATCTTGCAAACTGCTCTGCTGGGTGTTCGCTCAGCTAAGGGAGTTGAATCCACCTTCAGAATCAGAGAGTGAGAAGCACGGTTCTTCAGGAGCTGGGTTTCGTTATACCAGGGTGCATTGGAACAAACGCGGTATTGAGAAATATCTGCTTCTAAAACCAAAACGGAGCTACCTAACAGAACGGTCTTCAATGTGTGCATTCAACTTACGGAGTTAAACTGATGTGTGTTTGCAAAAGTTTCTAAACCCTTTCTGTGAAGAAGTGGAAACGGCATTTTCCCAGCCAAATGCAGGCATTCAAGAAATAGCAGGAAATCTCCGTCTAAAACACAAAAAGAACGTATCTTGCAAACTGCTCTGCTGGGTGTTCGCTCAGCTAAGAGAGTTGAATCCGCCTTCAGAATCAGAGAGTGCGAAGCACGGTTCTTCCATGAGCTGGGTTTCGTTATACCCGGGTGCATTGGAACAAACGCAGTATAGATAAATATCTGCTTCTAAAACCAAAACGGAGCTACCTAACAGAACGGTCTTCAACGTGTGCATTCAACTTACGGAGTTAAACTGATGTGTGTTTGCAGGAGTTTCTAAACCCTTTCTGTGAAGAAGTGGAAAACGCATTTTCCCAGCCAAATCCAGGCATTCAAGAAATAGCTGGAAATCTCCGTCTAAAACACAAAAAGAACGTATCTTGCAAACTGCTCTGCTGGGTGTTCGCTCAGCTAAGGGAGTTGAATCCGCCTTCAGAATCAGAGAGTGAGAAGCACGGTTCTTCCAGGAGCTGGGTTTCGTTATACCCGGGTGAATTGGAACAAACGCGGTATTGAGAAATATCTGCTTCTAAAACCAAAACGGAGCTACCTAACAGAACGGTCTTCAATGTGTGCATTCAACTTACGGAGTTAAACTGATGTGTGTTTGCAGGAGTTTCTAAACCCTTTCTGTGAAGAAGTGGAAAACGCATTTTCCCAGCCAAATCCAAGCATTCAAGAAATAGCTGGAATTCTCCGTCTAAAACACAAAAAGAACGTATCTTGCAAACTGCTCTGCTGGGTGTTCGCTCAGCTAAGGGAGTTGAATCCGCCTTCAGAATCAGAGAGTGAGAAGCACGGTTCTTCCAGAAGCTGGGTTTCGTTATACCCGGGTGAATTGGAACAAACGCGGTATTGAGAAATATCTGCTTCTAAAACCAAAACGGAGCTACCTAACAGAACGGTCTTCAATGTGTGCATTCAACTTACGGAGTTAAACTGATGTGTGTTTGCAGGAGTTTCTAAACCCTTTCTGTGAAGAAGTGGAAAACGCATTTTCCCAGCCAAATCCAGGCATTCAAGAAATAGCTGGAAACCTCCGTCTAAAAAACAAAAAGAACGTATCTTGCAAACTGCTCTGCTGGGTGTTCGCTCAGCTAAGGGAGTTGAATCCGCCTTCAGAATCAGAGAGGGAGAAGCACGGTTCTTCCAGGAGCTGGGTTTCTTTATACCCGGGTGAATTGGAACAAACGCGGTATTGAGAAATATCTGCTTCTAAAACCAAAACGGAGCTACCTAACAGAACGGTCTTCAATGTGTGCATTCAACTTACGGAGTTAAACTGATGTGTGTTTGCAGGAGTTTCTAAACCCTTTCTGTGATGAATTGGAAAACGCATTTTCCCAGCCGAATCCAGGCATTCAAGAAATAGCTGGAAATCTCCGTCTAAAACACAAAAAGAACGTATCTTGCAAACTGCTCTGCTGGCTGTTCGCTCAGCTAAGGGAGTTGAATCCGCCTTCAGAATCAGAGAGTGAGAAGCACGGTTCTTCCAGGAGCTGGGTTTCGTTATACTCGGGTGAATTGGAACAAACGCGGTATTGAGAAATATCTGTTTCTAAAACCAAAACGGAGCTACCTAACAGAACGGTCTTCAATGTGTTCATTCAACTTACGGAGTTAAACTGATGTGTGTTTGCAGGAGTTACTAAACCCTTTCTGTGAAGAAGTGGAAAACGCATTTTCCCAGCCAAATCCAGGCATTCAAGAAATAGCTGGAAATCTCCGTCTGAAACACAAAAAGAACGTATCTTGCATACTGCTCTGCTGGGTGTTCGCTCAGCTAAGGGAGTTGAATCCGCCTTCAGAATCAGAGAGTGAGAAGCACGGTTCTTCCAGGAGCTGGGTTTCGTAATACCCGGGTGCATTGGAAAAAACGCGGTATTGAGAAATATCTGCTTCTAAAACCAAAACGGAGCTACCTAACAGAACGGTCTTCAATGTGTGCATTCAACTTACGGAGTTAAACTGATGTGTGTTTGCAGGAGTTTCTAAACCCTTTCTGTGAAGAAGTGGAAAACGCATTTTCCCAGCCAAATCCAGGCATTCATGAAATAGCTGGAAATCTCCGTCTAAAACACAAAAAGAACTTATCTTGCAAACTGCTCTGCTGGGTGTTCGCTCAGCTAAGGGAGTTGAATCCGCCTTCAGAATCAGAGAGTGAGAAGCACGGTTCTTCCAGGAGTTGGGTTTCCTTATACCCTGGTGAATTGGAACAAACGCGGTATTGAGAAATATTTGCTTCTAAAACCAAAACGGAGCTACCTAACAGAACGGTCTTCAATGTGTGCATTCAACTTAAGGAGTTAAACTGATGTGTGTTTGCAGGAGTTTCTAAACCCTTTCTGTGAAGAAGTGGAAAACGCATTTTCCCAGCCAAATCCAGGCATTCCAGAAATAGCTGGAAATCTCCGTCTAAAACACAAAAAGAACGTATCTTGCAAACTGCTCTGCTGGGTGTTCGCTCAGCTAAGGGAGTTGAATCCGCCTTCAGAATCAGAGAGTGAGAAGCACGGTTCTTCCAGGAGCTGGGTTTCGTTATACCCGGGTGAATTGGAACAAACGCGGTATTGAGAAATATCTGCTTCTGAAACCAAAACGGAGCTACCTAACAGAACGGTCTTCAATGTGTGCATTCAACTTACGGAGTTAAACTGATGTGTGTTTGCAGGAGTTTCTAAACCCTTTCTGTGAAGAAGTGGAAAACGCATTTTCCCAGCCAAATCCAGGCATTCAAGAAATAGCTGGAAATCTCCGTCTAAAACACAAAAAGAACGTATCTTGCAAACTGTTCTGCTGGGTGTTCGCTCAGCTAAGGGAGTTGAATCCGCCTTCAGAATCAGAGAGTGAGAAGCACGGTTCTTCCAGGAGCTTTGTATCGTTATACACGGGTGAACTGGAACAAACGCGGTATTGAGAAATATCTGCTTCTAAAACCAAAACGGAGCTACCTAACAGAATGGTCTTCAATGTGTGCATTCAACTTACGGAGTTAAACTGATGTGTGTTTGCAGGAGTTTCTAAACCCTTTCTGTGAAGAAGTGGAAAACGCATTTTCCCAGCCAAATCCAGGCATTCAAGAAATAGCTGGAAATCTCCGTCTAAAACACAAAAAGAACGTATCTTGCAAACTGCTCTGCTGGGTGTTCGCTCAGCTAAGGGAGTTGAATCCGCCTTCAGAATCAGAGAGTGAGAAGCACGGTTCTTCCAGGAGCTGGGTTTCGTTATACCCAGGTGAATTGGAACAAACGCGGTATTGAGAAATATCTGCTTCTAAAACCAAAACGGAGCTACCTAACAGAACGGTCTTCAATGTGTGCATTCAACTTACGGAGTTAAACTGATGTGTGTTTGCAGGAGTTTCTAAACCCTTTCTGTGAAGAAGTGGAAAACGCATTTTCCCAGCCAAATCCAGGCATTCAAGAAATAGCTGGAAATCTCCGTCTAAAACACAAAAAGAACCTATCTTGAAAACTGCTCTGCTGGGTGTTCGCTCAGCTAAGGGAGTTGAATCCGCCTTCAGAATCAGAGAGTGAGAAGCACGGTTATTCCAGGAGCTGGGTTTCGTTATACCCGGGTGAATTGGAACAAACGCGGTATTGAGAAATATCTGCTTCTAAAACCAAAACGGAGCTACCTAACAGAACGGTCTTCAATGTGTGCATTCAACTTACGGAGTTAAACTGATGTGTGTTTGCAGGAGTTTCTAAACCCTTTCTGTGAAGAAGTGGAAAACGCATTTTCCCAGCCAAATCCAGGCATTCAAGAAATAGCTGGAAATCTCCGTCTAAAACACAAAAAGAACGTATCTTGCAAACTGCTCTGCTGGGTGTTCGCTCAGCTAAAAGAGTTGAATCCGCCTTCAGAATCAGAGAGTGAGAAGCACGGTTCTTCCAGGAGCTGGGTTTCGTAATACTCGGGTGAATAGGAACAAACGCGGTATTGAGAAATATCTGCTTCTAAAAACAAAACGGAGCTACCTAACAGAACGGTCTTCAATGTGTGCATTCAACTTACGGAGTTAAACTGATGTGTGTTTGCAGGAGTTTCTAAACCCTTTCTGTGAAGAAGTGGAAAACGCATTTTCCCAGCCAAATCCAGGCATTCAAGAAATAGCTGGAAATCTCCGTCTAAAACACAAAAGAACGTATCTTGCAAACTGCTCTGCTGGCTGTTGGCTCAGCTAAGTGAGTTGAATCCGCCTTCAGAATCAGAGAGTGAGAAGCACGGTTCTTCCAGGAGCTGAGTTTCGTTATACCCAGGTGAATTGGAACAAACGCGGTATTGAGAAATATCTTTTTCTAAAACCAAAACGGAGCTACCTAACAAAACGGTCTTCAATGTGTTCATTCAACTTACGGAGTTAAACTGATGTGTGTTTGCAGGAGTTTCTAAACCCTTTCTGTCAAGAAGTGGAAAACGCATATTCCCAGCCAAATCCAGGCATTCAAGAAATAGCTGGAAATCTCCGTCTAAAACACAAAAAGAACGTATCTTGCAAACTGCTCTGCTGGGTGTTCGCTCAGCTAAGGGAGTTGAATCCGCCTTCAGAATCAGAGAGTGAGAAGCACGGTTCTTCCAGGAGCTGGGTTTCGTAATACCCGGGTGCATTGGATCAAACGCGGTATTGAGAAATATCTGCTTCTAAAACCAAAACGGAGCTACCTAACAGAACGGTCTTCAATGTGTGCATTCAACTTACGGAGTTAAACTGACGTGTGTTTGCAGGAGTTTCTAAACCCTTTCTGTGAAGAAGTGGAAAACGCATTTTCCCAGCCAAATCCAGGCATTCAAGAAATAGCTGGAAATCTCCGTCTAAAACACAAAAAGAACGTATCTTGCAAACTGCTCTGCTGGGTGTTCGCTCAGCTAAGGGAGTTGAATCCGCCTTCAGAATCAGAGAGTGAGAAGCACGGTTCTTTTAGGAGCTGGGTTTCGTTATACCCGGGTGAATTGGAACAAACGCGGTATTGAGAAATATCTGCTTCTGAAACCAAAACGGAGCTACCTAACAGAACGGTCTTCAATGTGTGCATTCAACTTACGGAGTTAAACTGATGTGTGTTTGCAGGAGTTTCTAAACCCTTTCTGTGAAGAAGTGGAAAACGCATTTTCCCAGCCAAATCCAGGCATTCAAGAAATAGCTGGAAATCTCCGTCTAAAACACAAAAAGAACGTATCTTGCAAACTGCTCTGCTGGGTGTTCGCTCCGCTAAGGGAGTTGAATCCGTCTTCAGAATCAGAGAGTGAGAAGCACGGTTCTTCCAGGACCTGGGTCTCGTTATACCCGGGTGCATTGGAACAAACGCGGTATTGAGAAATATCTGCTTCTAAAACCAAAACGGAGCTACCTTACAAAACGGTCTTCAATGTGTGCATTCAACTTACGGAGGTAAACTGATGTGTGTTTGCAGGAGTTTCTAAACCCTTACTGTGAAGAAGTGGAAAAGGCATTTTCCCAGCCAAATCCAGGCATTCAAGAAATAGCTGGAAATCTCCGTCTAAAACACAAAAAGAACGTATCTTGCAAACTGCTCTGCTGGGTGTTCGCTCAGCTAAGTGAGTTGAATCCGCCTTCAGAATCAGAGAGTGAGAAGCACGGTTCTTCCAGGAGCAGGGTTTCGTAATACTCGGGTGAATTGGAACAAACGCGGTATTGAGAAATATCTGCTTCTAAAAACAAAACGGAGCTACCTAACAGAACGGTCTTCAATGTGTGCATTCAACTTACGGAGTTAAACTGATGTGTGTTTGCAGGAGTTTCTAAACCCTTTCTGTGAAGAAGTGGAAAACGCATTTTCCCAGCCAAATCCAGGCATTCAAGAAATAGCTGGAAATCTCCGTCTAAAACACAAAAAGAACGTATCTTGCAAACTGCTCTGCTGGCTGTTCGCTCAGCTAAGGGAGTTGAATCCGCCTTCAGAATCAGAGAGTGAGAAGCACGGTTCTTCCAGGAGCTTTGTATCGTTATACCCGGGTGAACTGGAACAAACGCGGTATTGAGAAATATCTGCTTCTAAAACCAAAACGGAGCTACCTAACAGAACGGTCTTCAATGTGTGCATTCAACTTACGGAGTTAAACTGATGTGTGTTTGCAGGAGTTTCTAAACCCTTTCTGTGAAGAAGTGGAAAACGCATTTTCCCAGCCAAATCCAGGCATTCAAGAAATAGCTGGAAATCTCCGTCTAAAACACAAAAAGAACGTATCTTGCAAACTGCTCTGCTGGGTGTTCGCTCAGCTAAGGGAGTTGAATCCGCCTTCAGAATCAGAGAGTGAGAAGCACGGTTCTTCCAGGAGCTGGGTTTCGTTATACCCGGGTGAATTGGAACAAACGCGGTATTGAGAAATATCTGCTTCTAAAACCAAAACGGAGCTACCTAACAGAACGGTCTTCAATGTGTGCATTCAACTTACGGAGTTAAACTGATGTGTGTTTGCAGGAGTTTCTAAACCCTTTCTGTGAAGAAGTGGAAAACGCATTTTCCCAGCCAAATCCAGGATTTCAAGAAATAGCTGGAAATCTCCGTCTAAAACACAAAAAGAACGTATCTTGCAAACTGCTCTGCTGGGTGTTCGTTCAGCTAAGGGAGTTGAATCCGCCTTCAGAATACGAGAGTGAGAAGCACGGATCTTCCAGGAGCTGGGTTTCGTTATACCCGGGTGCATTGGAACAAACGCGGTATTGAGAAATATCTGCTTCTAAAAACAAAACGGAGCTACCTAACAGAACGGTCTTCAATGTGTGCATTCAACTTACGGAGTTAAACTGATGTGTGTTTGCAGGAGTTTCTAAACCCTTTCTGTGAATAAGTGGAAAACGCATTTTCCCAGCCAAATCCAGGCATTCAAGAAATAGCTGGAAATCTCCGTCTAAAACACAAAAAGAACGTATCTTGCAAACTGCTCTGCTGGGTGTTCGCTCAGCTAAGGGAGTTGAATCCGCCTTCAGAATCAGAGAGTGAGAAGCACGGTTCTTCCAGGAGCTGGGTTTCGTAATACTCGGGTGAATTGGAACAAACGCGGTATTGAGAAATATCTGCTTCAAAAAACAAAACGGAGCTACCTAACAGAACGGTCTTCAATGTGTGCATTCAACTTACCGAGTTAAAGTGATGTGTGTTTGCAGGAGTTTCTAAACCCTTTCTGTGAAGAAGTGGAAAACGCATTTTCCCAGCCAAATCCAGGCATTCAAGAAATAGCTGGAAATCTCCGTCTAAAACACAAAAAGAACGTATCTTGCAAACTGCTCTGCTGGCTGTTCGCTCAGCTAAGGGAGTTGAATCCGCCTTCAGAATCAGAGAGTGAGAAGCACGGTTCTTCCAGGGGCTGGGTTTCGTTATACCCGGGTGAATTTTAACAAACGCGGTATTGAGAAATATCTGTTTCTAAAACCAAAACGGAGCTACCTAACAGAACGGTCTTTAATGTGTTCATTCAACTTACGGAGTTAAACTGATGTGTGTTTGCAGGAGTTTCTAAACCCTTTCTGTGAAGAAGTGGAAAACGCATTTTCCCAGCCAAATCCAGGCATTCAAGAAATAGCTGGAAATCTCCGTCTGAAACACAAAAAGAACGTATCTTGCATACTGCTCTGCTGGGTGTTCGCTCAGCTAAGGGAGTTGAATCCGCCTTCAGAATCAGAGAGTGAGAAGCACGGTTCTTCCAGGAGCTGGGTTTCGTAATACCCGGGTGCATTGGAACAAACGCGGTATTGAGAAATATCTGCTTCTAAAACCAAAACGGAGCTACCTAACAGAACGGTCTTCAATGTGTGCATTCAACTTACGGAGTTAAACTGATGTGTGTTTGCAGGAGTTTCTAAACCCTTTCTGTGAAGAAGTGGAAAACGCATTTTCCCAGCCAAATCCAGGCATTCATGAAATAGCTGGAAATCTCCGTCTAAAACACAAAAAGAACGTATCTTGCAAACTGCTCTGCTGGGTGTTCGCTCAGCTAAGGGAGTTGAATCCGCCTTCAGAATCAGAGAGTGAGAAGCACGGTTCTTCCAGGAGTTGGGTTTCCTTATACCCTGGTGAATTGGAACAAACGCGGTATTGAGAAATATCTGCTTCTAAAACCAAAACGGAGCTACCTAACAGAACGGTCTTCAATGTGTGCATTCAACTTACGGAGTTAAACTGATGTGTGTTTGCAGGAGTTTCTAAACCCTTTCTGTGAAGAAGTGGAAAACGCATTTTCCCAGCCAAATCCAGGCATTCAAGAAATAGCTGGAAATCTCCGTCTAAAACACAAAAAGAACGTATCTTGCAAACTGTTCTGCTGGGTGTTCGCTCAGCTAAGGGAGTTGAATCCGCCTTCAGAATCAGAGAGTGAGAAGCACGGTTCTTCCAGGAGCTTTGTATCGTTATACACGGGTGAACTGGAACAAACGCGGTATTGAGAAATATCTGCTTCTAAAACCAAAACGGAGCAACCTAACAGAATGGTCTTCAATGTGTGCATTCAACTTACGGAGTTAAACTGATGTGTGTTTGCAGGAGTTTCTAAACCCTTTCTGTGAAGAAGTGGAAAACGCATTTTCCCAGCCAAATCCAGGCATTCAAGAAATAGCTGGAAATCTCCGTCTAAAACACAAAAAGAACGTATCTAGCAAACTGCTCTGCTGGGTGTTCGCTCAGCTAAGGGAGTTGAATCCGCCTTCAGAATCAGAGAGTGAGAAGCACGGTTCTTCCAGGAGCTGGGTTTCGTTATACCCGGGTGCATTGGAACAAACGCGGTATTGAGAAATATCTGCTTCTAAAACCAAGACGGAGCTACCTAACAGAACGGTCTTCAATGTGTGCATTCAACTTACGGAGTTAAACTGATGTGTGTTTGCAGGAGTTTCTAAACCCTTTCTGTGAAGAAGTGGAAAACGCATTTTCCCAGCCAAATCCAGGCATTCAAGAAATAGCTGGAAATCTCCGTCTAAAACACAAAAACAACGTATCTTGCAAACTGCTCTGCTGGGTGTTCGCTCAGCTAAGGGAGTTGAATCCGCCTTCAGAATCAGAGAGTGAGAAGAACGGTTCTTCCAGGAGCTGGGTTTCGTTATACCCGGGTGCATTGGAACAAACGCGGTATTGAGAAATATCTGCTTCTAAAACCAAAACGGAGCTACCTAACAGAACGGTCTTCAATGTGTGCATTCAACTTACGGAGTTAAACTGATGTGTGTTTGCAGGAGTTTCTAAACCCTTTCTGTGAAGAAGTGGAAAACGCATTTTCCCAGCCAAATCCAGGCATTCAAGAAATAGCTGGAAATCTCCGTCTAAAAAACAAAAAGAACGTATCTTGCAAACTGCTCTGCTGGGTGTTCGCTCAGCTAAGGGAGTTGAATCCGCCTTTAGAATCAGAGAGTGAGAAGCACGGTTCTTCCAGGAGCTGGGTTTCGTTATACCAGGGTGCATTGGAACAAAGGCGGTATTGAGAAATATCTGCTTCTAAAACCAAAACGGAGGTACCTAACAGAACGGCCTTCAATGTGTGCATTTAACCTACGGAGGTAAACTGATGTGTGTTTGCAGGAGTTTCTAAACCCTTTCTGTGAAGAAGTGGAAAACGCAATTTCCCAGCCAAATCAAGTCATTCAAGAAATAGCTGGAAATCTCCGTCTAAAACACAAATAGAATGTATCTTGCAAACTGCTCTGCTGGGTGTTCGCTCAGCTAAGGGATTTGAATCCGCCTTCAGAATCAGAGAGTGAGAAGCACGGTTCTTCCAGGAGCTGGGTTTCGTAATACTCGGGTGAATTGGAACAAACGCAGTATTGAGAAATATCTGCTTCTAAAACCAAAACGGAGCTACCTAACAGAACGGTCTTCAATGTGTGCATTCAACTTACGGAGTTAAACTGATGTGTGTTTGCAGGAGTTTCTAAACCCTTTCTGTGAAGAAGTGGAAAACGCATTTTCCCAGCCAAATCCTGGCATTCAAGAAATAGCTGGAAATCTCCGTCTAAAACACAAAAAGAACGTATCTTGCAAACTGCTCTGCTGGGTGTTTGCTCAGCTAAGGGAGTTGAATCCGCCATCAGAATCAGAGTGAGAAGCACGGTTCTTCCAGAAGCTGGGTTTCGTTATACCCGGGTGAATTGGAACAAACGCGGTATTGAGAAATATCTGCTTCTAAAACCAAAACGGAGCTACCTAACAGAACGGTCTTCAATGTGTGCATTCAACTTACGGAGTTAAACTGATGTGTGTTTGCAGGAGTTTCTAAACCCTTTCTGTGAAGAAGTGGAAAACGCATTTTCCCAGCCAAATCCAGGCATTCAAGAAATAGCTGGAAATCTCCGTCTAAAACACAAAAACAACGTATCTTGCAAACTGCTCTGCTGGGTGTTCGCTCAGCTAAGGGAGTTAAATCCGCCTTCAGAATCAGAGAGTGAGAAGCACGGTTCTTCCAAGAGCTTTGTATCGTTATACCCGGGTGAACTGGAACAAACGCGGTATTGAGAAATATCTGCTTCTAAAACCAAAACGGAGCTACCTAACAGAACGGTCTTCAATGTGTGCATTCAACTTACGGAGTTAAACTGATGTGTGTTTGCAGGAGTTTCTAAACCCTTTCTGTGAAGAAGTGGAAAACGCATTTTCCCAGCCAAATCCAGGCATTCAAGAAATAGCTGGAAATCTCCGTCTAAAACACAAAAAGAACGTATCTTGCAAACTGCTCTGCTGGGTGTTTGCTCAGCTAAGGGAGTTGAATCCGCCTTCAGAATCAGAGAGTGAGAAGCACGGTTCTTCCAGGAGCTGGGTTTAGTTATACCCGGGTGAATTGGAACAAACGCGGTATTGAGAAATATCTGCTTCTAAAACCAAAACGGAGCTACCTAACAGAACGGTCTTCAATGTGTGCATTCAACTTACGGAGTTAAACTGATGTGTGTTTGCAGGAGTTTCTAAACCCTTTCTGTGAAGAAGTGGAAAACGCATTTTCCCAGCCAAATCCAGGATTTCAAGAAATAGCTGGAAATCTCCGTCTAAAACACAAAAAGAACGTATCTTGCAAACTGCTCTGCTGGGTGTTCGCTCAGCTAAGGGAGTTGAATCCGCCTTCAGAATCAGAGAGTGAGAAGCACGGATCTTCCAGGAGCTGGGTTTCGTTATACCCGGGTGCATTGGAACAAACGCGGTATTGAGAAATATCTGCTTCTAAAAACAAAACGGAGCTACCTAACAGAACGGTCTTCAATGTGTGCATTCAACTTACGGAGTTAAACTGATGTGTGTTTGCAGGAGTTTCTAAACCCTTTCTGTGAAGAAGTGGAAAACGCATTTTCCCAGCCAAATCCAGGCATTCAAGAAATAGCTGGAAATCTCCGTCTAAAACACAAAAAGAACGTATCTTGCAAACTGCTCTGCTGGGTGTTCGCTCAGCTAAGGGAGTTGAATCCGCCTTCAGAATCAGAGAGTGAGAAGCACGGTTCTTCCAGGAGCTGGGTTTCGTAATACTCGGGTGAATTGGAACAAACGCGGTATTGAGAAATATCTGCTTCTAAAAACAAAACGGAGCTACCTAACAGAACGGTCTTCAATGTGTGCATTCAACTTACCGAGTTAAACTGATGTGTGTTTGCAGGAGTTTCTAAACCCTTTCTGTGAAGAAGTGGAAAACGCATTTTCCCAGCCAAATCCAGGCATTCAAGAAATAGCTGGAAATCTCCGTCTAAAACACAAAAAGAACGTGTCTTGCAAACTGCTCTGCTGGCTGTTCGCTCAGCTAAGGGAGTTGAATCCGCCTTCAGAATCAGAGAGTGAGAAGCACGGTTCTTCCAGGAGCTGGGTTTCGTTATACCCGGGTGAATTGGAACAAACGCGGTATTGAGAAATATCTGTTTCTAAAACCAAAACGGAGCTACCTAACAGAACGGTCTTCAATGTGTTCATTCAACTTACGGAGTTAAACCGATGTGTGTTTGCAGGAGTTTCTAAACCCTTTCTGTGAAGAAGTGGAAAACGCATTTTCCCAGCCAAATCCAGGCATTCAAGAAATAGCTGGAAATCTCCGTCTGAAACACAAAAAGAACGTATCTTGCATACTGCTCTGCTGGGTGTTCGCTCAGCTAAGGGAGTTTAATCCGCCTTCAGAATCAGAGAGTGAGAAGCACGGTTCTTCCAGGAGCTGGGTTTCGTAATACCCGGGTGCATTGGAACAAACGCGGTATTGAGAAATATCTGCTTCTAAAACCAAAACGGAGCTACCTAACAGAACGGTCTTCAATGTGTGCATTCAACTTATGGAGTTAAACTGATGTGTGTTTGCAGGAGTTTCTAAACCCTTTCTGTGAAAAAGTGGAAAACGCATTTTCCCAGCCAAATCCAGGCATTCATGAAATAGCTGGAAATCTCCGTCTAAAACACAAAAAGAACGTATCTTGCAAACTGTTCTGCTGGGTGTTCGCTCAGCTAAGGGAGTTGAATCCGCCTTCAGAATCAGAGAGTGAGAAGCACGGTTCTTCCAGGAGCTTTGTATCGTTATACCCGGGTGAACTGGAACAAACGCGGTATTGAGAAATATCTGCTTCTAAAACCAAAACGGAGCTACCTAACAGAATGTTCTTCAATGTGTGCATTCAACTTACGGAGTTAAACTGATGTGTGTTTGCAGGAGTTTCTAAACCCTTTCTGTGAAGAAGTGGAAAACGCATTTTCCCAGCCAAATCCAGGCATTCAAGAAATAGCTGGAAATCTCCGTCTAAAACACAAAAAGAACGTATCTTGCAAACTGCTCTGCTGGGTGTTCGCTCAGCTAAGGGAGTTGAATCCGCCTTCAGAATCAGAGAGTGAGAAGCACGGTTCTTCCAGGAGCTGGGTTTCGTTATACCCGGGTGAATTGGAACAAACGCGGTATTGAGAAATATCTGCTTCTAAAACCAAAACGGAGCTACCTAACAGAACGGTCTTCAATGTGTGCATTCAACTTACGGAGTTAAACTGATGTGTGTTTGCAGGAGTTTCTAAACCCTTTCCGTGAAGAAGTGGAAAACGCATTTTCCCAGCCAAATCCAGGCATTCAAGAAATAGCTGGAAATCTCCGTCTAAAACACAAAAAGAACGTATCTTGCAAACTGCTCTGCTGGGTGTTCGCTCAGCTAAGGGAGTTGAATCCGCCTTCAGAATCAGAGAGTGAGAAGCACGGTTATTCCAGGAGCTGGGTTTCGTTATACCCGGGTGAATTGGAACAAACGCGGTATTGAGAAATATCTGCTTCTAAAACCAAAACGGAGCTACCTAACAGAACGGTCTTCAATGTGTGCATTCAACTTACGGAGTTAAACTGATGTGTGTATGCAGGAGTTTCTAAACCCTTTCTGTGAAGAAGTGGAAAACGCATTTTCCCAGCCAAATCCAGGCATTCAAGAAATAGCTGGAAATCTCCGTCTAAAACACAAAAAGAACGTATCTTGCAAACTGCTCTGCTGGGTGTTCGCTCAGCTAAGGGAGTTGAATCCGCCTTCAGAATCAGAGAGTGAGAAGCACGGTTCTTCCAGGAGCTGGGTTTCGTAATACTCGGGTGAATTGGAACAAACGCGGTATTGAGAAATATCTGCTTCTAAAAACAAAACGGAGCTACCTAACAGAACGGTCTTCAATGTGTGCATTCAACTTACGGAGTTAAACTGATGTGTGTTTGCAGGAGTTTCTAAACCCTTTCTGTGAAGAAGTGGAAAACGCATTTTCCCAGCCAAATCCAGGCATTCAAGAAATAGCTGGAAATCTCCGTCTAAAACACAAAAAGAACGTATCTTGCAAACTGCTCTGCTGGCTGTTCGCTCAGCTAAGGGAGTTGAATCCGCCTTCAGAATCAGAGAGTGAGAAGCACGGTTCTTCCAGGAGCTGGGTTTCGTTATACCCGGGTGAATTTTAACAAACGCGGTATTGAGAAATATCTGTTTCTAAAACCAAAACGGAGCTACCTAACAGAACGGTCTTCAATGTGTTCATTCAACTTACGGAGTTAAACTGATGTGTGTTTGCAGGAGTTTCTAAACCCTTTCTGTGAAGAAGTGGAAAACGCATTTTCCCAGCCAAATCCAGGCATTCAAGAAATAGCTGGAAATCTCCGTCTGAAACACAAAAAGAACGTATCTTGCATACTGCTCTGCTGGGTGTTCGCTCAGCTAAGGGAGTTGAATCCGCCTTCAGAATCAGAGAGTGAGAAGCACGGTTCTTCCAGGAGCTGGGTTTCGTAATACCCGGGTGCATTGGAACAAACGCGGTATTGAGAAATATCTGCTTCTAAAACCAAAACGGAGCTACCTAACAGAACGGCCTTCAATGTGTGCATTTAACTTACGGAGGTAAACTGATGTGTGTTTGCAGGAGTTTCTAAACCCTTTCTGTGAAGAAGTGGAAAACGCATTTTCCCAGCCAAATCAAGTCATTCAAGAAATAGCTGGAAATCTCCGTCTAAAACACAAATAGAATGTATCTTGCAAACTGCTCTGCTGGGTGTTCGCTCAGCTAAGGGAGTTGAATCCGCCTTCAGAATCAGAGAGTGAGAAGCACGGTTCTTCCAGGAGGTGGGTTTCGTTATACCCGGGTGAATTGGAACAAACGCGGTATTGAGAAATATCTGCTTCTAAAACCAAAACGGAGCTACCTAACAGAACGGTCTTCAATGTGTGCATTCAACTTACGGAGTTAAACTGATTTGTGTTTGCAGGAGTTTCTGAACCCTTTCTGTGAAGAAGTGGATAACGCATTTTCCCAGCCAAATCCAGGCATTCAAGAAATAGCTGGAAATCTCCGTCTAAAACACAAAAAGAACGTATCTTGCAAACTGCTCTGCTGGGTGTTCGCTCAGCTAAGGGAGTTGAATCCGCCTTCAGAATCAGAGAGTGAGAAGCACGGTTCTTCCAGGAGCTGGGTTTCGTTATACCCGGGTGAATTGGAACAAACGCGGTATTGAGAAATATCTGCTTCTAAAACCATAACAGAGCTACCTAACAGAACGGTCTTCAATGTGTTCATTTAACTTATGGAGTTAAACTGATGTGTGTTTGCAGGAGTTTCTAAACCCTTTCTGTGAAGAAGTGGAAAACGCATTTTCCCAGCCAAATCAAGTCATTCAAGAAATAGCTGTATATATCCGTCTAAAACACAAATAGAACGTATCTTGCAAACTGCTCTGCTGGGTGTTCGCTCTGCTAAGGGAGTTGAATCGGCCTTCAGAATCAGAGAGTGAGAAGCACGGTTCTTCCAGGAGCTGGGTTTCGTAATACCCGAGTGAATTGGAACAAACGCGGTATTGAGAAATATCTGCTTCTAAAACCAAAACGGAGCTACATAACAGAACGGTCTTCAATGTGTGCATTCAACTTACGTAGGTAAACTGATGTGTGTTTGCAGGAGTTTCTAAACCCTTTCTGTGAAGAAGTGGAAAACGCATTTTCCCAGCCAAATCCAGGCATTCAAGACATAGCTGGAAATCTTCGTCTAAAACACAAAAAGAACGTATCTTGCAAACTGCTCTGCTGGGTGTTCGCTCAGCTAAGGGAGTTGAATCCGTCTTCAGAATCAGAGAGTGAGAAGCACGGTTCTTCCAGGACCTGGGTCTCGTTATACCCGGGTGCATTGGAACAAACGCGGTATTGAGAAATATCTGCTTCTAAAACCAAAACGGAGCTACCTAACAGAACGGTCTTCAATGTGTGCATTCAACTTACGGAGTTAAACTGATGTGTGTTTGCAGGAGTTTCTAAACCCTTTCTGTGAAGAAGTGGAAAACGCATTTTCCCAGCCAAATCCAGGCATTCAAGAAATAGCTGGAAATCTCCGTCTAAAACACAAAAAGAACGTATCTTGCAAACTGCTCTGCTGGGTGTTCGCTCAGCTAAGGGAGTTGAATCCGCCTTCAGAATCAGAGAGTGAGAAGCACGGTTCTTCCAGGAGCTGGGTTTCGTAATACTCGGGTGAATTGGAACAAACGCAGTATTGAGAAATATCTGCTTCTAAAACCAAAACGGAGCTACCTAACAGAACGGTCTTCAATGTGTGCATTCAACTTACGGAGTTAAACTGATGTGTGTTTGCAGGAGTTTCTAAACCCTTTCTGTGAAGAAGTGGAAAACGCATTTTCCCAGCCAAATCCTGGCATTCAAGAAATAGCTGGAAATCTCCGTCTAAAACACAAAAAGAACGTATCTTGCAAACTGCTCTGCTGGGTGTTTGCTCAGCTAAGGGAGTTGAATCCGCCATCAGAATCAGAGTGAGAAGCACGGTTCTTCCAGAAGCTGGGTTTCGTTATACCCGGGTGAATTGGAACAAACGCGGTATTGAGAAATATCTGCTTCTAAAACCAAAACGGAGCTACCTGACAGAACGGTCTTCAATGTGTGCATTCAACTTACGGAGTTAAACTGATGTGTGTTTGCAGGAGTTTCTAAACCCTTTCTGTGAAGAAGTGGAAAACGCATTTTCCCAGCCAAATCCAGGCATTCAAGAAATAGCTGGAAATCTCCGTCTAAAACACAAAAACAACGTATCTTGCAAACTGCTCTGCTGGGTGTTCGCTCAGCTAAGGGCGTTGAATCCGCCTTCAGAATCAGAGAGTGAGAAGCATGGTTCTTCCAGGAGCTGGGTTTCGTAATACCCGAGTGAATTGGAACAAACGCGGTATTGAGAAATATCTGCTTCTAAAACCAAAACGGAGCAACATAACAGAACGGTCTTCAATGTGTGCATTCAACTTACGGAGTTAAACTGATGTGTGTTTGCAGGAGTTGCTAAACCCTTTCTGTGAAGAAGTGGAAAACGCATTTTCCCAGCCAAATCCAGGCATTCAAGAAATAGCTGGAAATCTCCGTCTAAAACACAAAAAGAACGTATCTTGCAAACTGCTCTGCTGGGTGTTCGCTCAGCTAAGGGAGTTGAATCCGCCTTCAGAATCAGAGAGTGAGAAGCACGGTTCTTCCAGGAGCTGGGTTTCGTTATACCCGGGTGCATTGGAACAAACGCGGTATTGAGAAATATCTGCTTCTAAAACCAAAACGGAGCTACCTAACAGAACGGTCTTCAATGTGTGCATTCAACTTACGGAGTTAAACTGATGTGTGTTTGCAGGAGTTTCTAAACCCTTTCTGTGAAGAAGTGGAAAACGCATTTTCCCAGCCAAATCCAGGCATTCAAGAAATAGCTGGAAATCTCCGTCTAAAACACAAAAAGAACGTATCTTGCAAACTGCTCTGCTGGGTGTTCGCTCAGCTAAGGGAATTGAATCCGCCTTCAGAATCAGAGAGTGAGAAGCACGGTTCTTCCAGGAGCTGGGTTTCGTAATACTCGGGTGAATTGGAACAAACGCGGTATTGAGAAATATCTGCTTCTAAAACCAAAACGGAGCTACCTAACAGAACGGTCTTCAATGTGTGCATTCAACTTACGGAGTTAAACTGATGTGTGTTTGCAGGAGTTTCTAAACCCTTTCTGTGAAGAAGTGGAAAACGCATTTTCCCAGCCAAATCCTGGCATTCAAGAAATAGCTGGAAATCTCCGTCTAAAACACAAAAAGAACGTATCTTGCAAACTGCTCTGCTGGGTGTTCGCTAAGCTAAGGGAGTTGAATCCGCCATCAGAATCAGAGAGTGAGAAGCACGGTTCTTCCAGGAGCTGGGTTTCGTTATACCCGGGTGAATTGGAACAAACGCGGTATTGAGAAATATCTGCTTCTAAAACCAAAACGGAGCTACCTAACAGAACGGTCTTCAATGTGTGCATTCAACTTACGGAGTTAAACTGATGTGTGTTTGCAGGAGTTTCTAAACCCTTTCTGTGAAGAAGTGGAAAACGCATTTTCCCAGCCAAATCCAGGCATTCAAGAAATAGCTGGAAATCTCCGTCTAAAACACAAAAAGAACGTATCTTGCAAACTGCTCTGCTGGGTGTTCGCTCAGCTAAGGGAGTTGAATCCGCCTTCAGAATCAGAGAGTGAGAAGCACGGTTCTTCCAGGAGCTGGGTTTCGTAATACCCGAGTGAATTGGAACAAACGCGGTATTGAGAAATATCTGCTTCTAAAACCAAAACGGAGCTACATAACAGAACGGTCTTCAATGTGTGCATTCAACTTACGGAGTTAAACTGATGTGTGTTTGCAGGAGTTGCTAAACCCTTTCTGTGAAGAAGTGGAAAACGCATTTTCCCAGCCAAATCCAGGCATTCAAGAAATAGCTGGAAATCTCCGTCTGAAACACAAAAAGAACGTATCTTGCATACTGCTCTGCTGGGTGTTCGCTCAGCTAAGGGAGTTGAATCCGCCTTCAGAATCAGAGAGTGAGAAGCACGGTTCTTCCAGGAGCTGGGTTTCGTAATACCCGGGTGAATTGGACAAAACGCGGTATTGAGAAATATCTGCTTCTAAAACCAAAACGGAGCTACCTAACAGAACGGTCTTCAATGTGTGCATTCAACTTACGGAGTTAAACTGATGTGTGTTTGCAGGAGTTTCTAAACCCTTTCTGTGAAGAAGTGGAAAACGCATTTTCCCAGCCAAATCCAGGCATTCATGAAATAGCTGGAAATCTCCGTCTAAAACACAAAAAGAACGTATCTTGCAAACTGCTCTGCTGGGTGTTCGCTCAGCTAAGGGAGTTGAATCCGCCTTCAGAATCAGAGAGTGAGAAGCACGGTTCTTCCAGGAGTTGGGTTTCCTTATACCCTGGTGAATTGGAACAAACGCGGTATTGAGAAATATTTGCTTCTAAAACCAAAACGGAGCTACCTAACAGAACGGTCTTCAATGTGTGCATTCAACTTAAGGAGTTAAACTGATGTGTGTTTGCAGGAGTTTCTAAACCCTTTCTGTGAAGAAGTGGAAAACGCATTTTCCCAGCCAAATCCAGGCATTCCAGAAATAGCTGGAAATCTCCGTCTAAAACACAAAAAGAACGTATCTTGCAAACTGCTCTGCTGGGTGTTCGCTCAGCTAAGGGAGTTGAATCCGCCTTCAGAATCAGAGAGTGAGAAGCACGGTTCTTCCAGGAGCTGGGTTTCGTTATACCCGGGTGAATTGGAACAAACGCGGTATTGAGAAATATCTGCTTCTGAAACCAAAACGGAGCTACCTAACAGAACGGTCTTCAATGTGTGCATTCAACTTACGGAGTTAAACTGATGTGTGTTTGCAGGAGTTTCTAAACCCTTTCTGTGAAGAAGTGGAAAACGCATTTTCCCAGCCAAATCCAGGCATTCAAGAAATAGCTGGAAATCTCCGTCTAAAACACAAAAAGAACGTATCTTGCAAACTGTTCTGCTGGGTGTTCGCTCAGCTAAGGGAGTTGAATCCGCCTTCAGAATCAGAGAGTGAGAAGCACGGTTCTTCCAGGAGCTTTGTATCGTTATACACGGGTGAACTGGAACAAACGCGGTATTGAGAAATATCTGCTTCTAAAACCAAAACGGAGCTACCTAACAGAATGGTCTTCAATGTGTGCATTCAACTTACGGAGTTAAACTGATGTGTGTTTGCAGGAGTTTCTAAACCCTTTCTGTGAAGAAGTGGAAAACGCATTTTCCCAGCCAAATCCAGGCATTCAAGAAATAGCTGGAAATCTCCGTCTAAAACACAAAAAGAACGTATCTTGCAAACTGCTCTGCTGGGTGTTCGCTCAGCTAAGGGAGTTGAATCCGCCTTCAGAATCAGAGAGTGAGAAGCACGGTTCTTCCAGGAGCTGGGTTTCGTTATACCCAGGTGAATTGGAACAAACGCGGTATTGAGAAATATCTGCTTCTAAAACCAAAACGGAGCTACCTAACAGAACGGTCTTCAATGTGTGCATTCAACTTACGGAGTTAAACTGATGTGTGTTTGCAGGAGTTTCTAAACCCTTTCTGTGAAGAAGTGGAAAACTCATTTTCCCAGCCAAATCCAGGCATTCAAGAAATAGCTGGAAATCTCCGTCTAAAACACAAAAAGAACCTATCTTGAAAACTGCTCTGCTGGGTGTTCGCTCAGCTAAGGGAGTTGAATCCGCCTTCAGAATCAGAGAGTGAGAAGCACGGTTATTCCAGGAGCTGGGTTTCGTTATACCCGGGTGAATTGGAACAAACGCGGTATTGAGAAATATCTGCTTCTAAAACCAAAACGGAGCTACCTAACAGAACGGTCTTCAATGTGTGCATTCAACTTACGGAGTTAAACTGATGTGTGTTTGCAGGAGTTTCTAAACCCTTTCTGTGAAGAAGAGGAAAACGCATTTTACCAGCCAAATCCAGGCATTCAAGAAATAGCTGGAAATCTCCGTCTAAAACACAAAAAGAACGTATCTTGCAAACTGCTCTGCTGGGTGTTCGCTCAGCTAAGGGAGTTGAATCCGCCTTCAGAATCAGAGAGTGAGAAGCACGGTTCTTCCAGGAGCTGGGTTTCGTAATACTCGGGTGAATAGGAACAAACGCGGTATTGAGAAATATCTGCTTCTAAAAACAAAACGGAGCTACCTAACAGAACGGTCTTCAATGTGTGCATTCAACTTACGGAGTTAAACTGATGTGTGTTTGCAGGAGTTTCTAAACCCTTTCTGTGAAGAAGTGGAAAACGCATTTTCCCAGCCAAATCCAGGCATTCAAGAAATAGCTGGAAATCTCCGTCTAAAACACAAAAGAACGTATCTTGCAAACTGCTCTGCTGGCTGTTCGCTCAGCTAAGTGAGTTGAATCCGCCTTCAGAATCAGAGAGTGAGAAGCACGGTTCTTCCAGGAGCTGGGTTTCGTTATACCCAGGTGAATTGGAACAAACGCGGTATTGAGAAATATCTTTTTCTAAAACCAAAACGGAGCTACCTAACAAAACGGTCTTCAATGTGTTCATTCAACTTACGGAGTTAAACTGATGTGTGTTTGCAGGAGTTTCTAAACCCTTTCTGTCAAGAAGTGGAAAACGCATTTTCCCAGCCAAATCCAGGCATTCAAGAAATAGCTGGAAATCTCCGTCTAAAACACAAAAAGAACGTATCTTGCAAACTGCTCTGCTGGGTGTTCGCTCAGCTAAGGGAGTTGAATCCGCCTGCAGAATCAGAGAGTGAGAAGCACGGTTCTTCCAGGAGCTGGGTTTCGTAATACCCGGGTGCATTGGATCAAACGCGGTATTGAGAAATATCTGCTTCTAAAACCAAAACGGAGCTACCTAACAGAACGGTCTTCAATGTGTGCATTCAACTTACGGAGTTAAACTGACGTGTGTTTGCAGGAGTTTCTAAACCCTTTCTGTGAAGAAGTGGAAAACGCATTTTCCCAGCCAAATCCAGGCATTCAAGAAATAGCTGGAAATCTCCGTCTAAAACACAAAAAGAACGTATCTTGCAAACTGCTCTGCTGGGTGTTCGCTCAGCTAAGGGAGTTGAATCCGCCTTCAGAATCAGAGAGTGAGAAGCACGGTTCTTCCAGGAGCTGGGTTTCGTTATACCCGGGAGAATTGGAACAAACGCGGTATTGAGAAATATCTGCTACTGAAACCAAAACGGAGCTACCTAACAGAACGGTCTTCAATGTGTGCATTCAACTTACGGAGTTAAACTGATGTGTGTTTGCAGGAGTTTCTAAACCCTTTCTGTGAAGAAGTGGAAAACGCATTTTCCCAGCCAAATCCAGGCATTCAAGAAATAGCTGGAAATCTCCGTCTAAAACACAAAAAGAACGTATCTTGCAAACTGCTCTGCTGGGTGTTCGCTCAGCTAAGGGAGTTGAATCCGTCTTCAGAATCAGAGAGTGAGAAGCACGGTTCTTCCAGGACCTGGGTCTCGTTATACCCGGGTGCATTGGAACAAACGCGGTATTGAGAAATATCTGCTTCTAAAACCAAAACGGAGCTACCTTACAGAACGGTCTTCAATGTGTGCATTCAACTTACGGAGGTAAACTGATGTGTGTTTGCAGGAGTTTCTAAACCCTTTCTGTGAAGAAGTGGAAAAGGCATTTTCCCAGCCAAATCCAGGCATTCAAGAAATAGCTGGAAATCTCCGTCTAAAACACAAAAAGAACGTATCTTGCAAACTGCTCTGCTGGGTGTTCGCTCAGCTAAGTGAGTTGAATCCGCCTTCAGAATCAGAGAGTGAGAAGCACGGTTCTTCCAGGAGCTGGGTTTCGTAATACTCGGGTGAATTGGAACAAACGCGGTATTGAGAAATATCTGCTTCTAAAAACAAAACGGAGCTACCTAACAGAACGGTCTTCAATGTGTGCATTCAACTTACGGAGTTAAACTGATGTGTGTTTGCAGGAGTTTCTAAACCCTTTCTGTGAAGAAGTGGAAAACGCATTTTCCCAGCCAAATCCAGGCATTCAAGAAATAGCTGGAAATCTCCGTCTAAAACACAAAAAGAACGTATCTTGCAAACTGCTCTGCTGGCTGTTCGCTCAGCTAAGGGAGTTGAATCCGCCTTCAGAATCAGAGAGTGAGAAGCACGGTTCTTCCAGGAGCTTTGTATCGTTATACCCGGGTGAACTGGAACAAACGCGGTATTGAGAAATATCTGCTTCTAAAACCAAAACGGAGCTACCTAACAGAACGGTCTTCAATGTGTGCATTCAACTTACGGAGTTAAACTGATGTGTGTTTGCAGGAGTTTCTAAACCCTTTCTGTGAAGAAGTGGAAAACGCATTTTCCCAGCCAAATCCAGGCATTCAAGAAATAGCTGGAAATCTCCGTCTAAAACACAAAAAGAACGTATCTTGCAAACTGCTCTGCTGGGTGTTCGCTCAGCTAAGGGAGTTGAATCCGCCTTCAGAATCAGAGAGTGAGAAGCACGGTTCTTCCAGGAGCTGGGTTTCGTTATACCCGGGTGAATTGGAACAAACGCGGTATTGAGAAATATCTGCTTCTAAAACCAAAACGGAGCTACGTAACAGAACGGTCTTCAATGTGTGCATTCAACTTACGGAGTTAAACTGATGTGTGTTTGCAGGAGTTTCTAAACCCTTTCTGTGAAGAAGTGGAAAACGCATTTTCCCAGCCAAATCCAGGATTTCAAGAAATAGCTGGAAATCTCCGTCTAAAACACAAAAAGAACGTATCTTGCAAACTGCTCTGCTGGGTGTTCGTTCAGCTAAGGGAGTTGAATCCGCCTTCAGAATCAGAGAGTGAGAAGCACGGATCTTCCAGGAGCTGGGTTTCGTTATACCCGGGTGCATTGGAACAAACGCGGTATTGAGAAATATCTGCTTCTAAAAACAAAACGGAGCTACCTAACAGAACGGTCTTCAATGTGTGCATTCAACTTACGGAGTTAAACTGATGTGTGTTTGCAGGAGTTTCTAAACCCTTTCTGTGAATAAGTGGAAAACGCATTTTCCCAGCCAAATCCAGGCATTCAAGAAATAGCTGGAAATCTCCGTCTAAAACACAAAAAGAACGTATCTTGCAAACTGCTCTGCTGGGTGTTCGCTCAGCTAAGGGAGTTGAATCCGCCTTCAGAATCAGAGAGTGAGAAGCACGGTTCTTCCAGGAGCTGGGTTTCGTAATACTCGGGTGAATTGGAACAAACGCGGTATTGAGAAATATCTGCTTCTAAAAACAAAACGGAGCTACCTAACAGAACGGTCTTCAATGTGTGCATTCAACTTACCGAGTTAAACTGATGTGTGTTTGCAGGAGTTTCTAAACCCTTTCTGTGAAGAAGTGGAAAACGCATTTTCCCAGCCAAATCCAGGCATTCAAGAAATAGCTGGAAATCTCCGTCTAAAACACAAAAAGAACGTATCTTGCAAACTGCTCTGCTGGCTGTTCGCTCAGCTAAGGGAGTTGAATCCGCCTTCAGAATCAGAGAGTGAGAAGCACGGTTCTTCCAGGAGCTGGGTTTCGTTATACCCGGGTGAATTGGAACAAACGCGGTATTGAGAAATATCTGTTTCTAAAACCAAAACGGAGCTACCTAACAGAACGGTCTTCAATGTGTTCATTCAACTTACGGAGTTAAACCGATGTGTGTTTGCAGGAGTTTCTAAACCCTTTCTGTGAAGAAGTGGAAAACGCATTTTCCCAGCCAAATCCAGGCATTCAAGAAATATCTGGAAATCTCCGTCTGAAACACAAAAAGAACGTATCTTGCATACTGCTCTGCTGGGTGTTCGCTCAGCTAAGGGAGTTTAATCCGCCTTCAGAATCAGAGAGTGAGAAGCACGGTTCTTCCAGGAGCTGGGTTTCGTAATACCCGGGTGCATTGGAACAAACGCGGTATTGAGAAATATCTGCTTCTAAAACCAAAACGGAGCTACCTAACAGAACGGTCTTCAATGTGTGCATTCAACTTATGGAGTTAAACTGATGTGTGTTTGCAGGAGTTTCTAAACCCTTTCTGTGAAAAAGTGGAAAACGCATTTTCCCAGCCAAATCCAGGCATTCATGAAATAGCTGGAAATCTCCGTCTAAAACACAAAAAGAACGTATCTTGCAAACTGCTCTGCTGGGTGTTCGCTCAGCTAAGGGAGTTGAATCCGCCTTCAGAATCAGAGAGTGAGAAGCACGGTTCTTCCAGGAGTTGGGTTTCCTTATACCCTGGTGAATTGGAACAAACGCGGTATTGAGAAATATTTGCTTCTAAAACCAAAACGGAGCTACCTAACAGAACGGTCTTCAATGTGTGCATTCAACTTAAGGAGTTAAACTGATGTGTGTTTGCAGGAGTTTCTAAACCCTTTCTGTGAAGAAGTGGAAAACGCATTTTCCCAGCCAAATCCAGGCATTCAAGAAATAGCTGGAAATCTCCGTCTAAAACACAAAAAGAACGTATCTTGCAAACTGCTCTGCTGGGTGTTCGCTCAGCTAAGGGAGTTGAATCCGCCTTCAGAATCAGAGAGTGAGAAGCACGGTTCTTCCAGGAGCTGGGTTTCGTTATACCCGGGTGAATTGGAACAAACGCGGTATTGAGAAATATCTGCTTCTGAAACCAAAACGGAGCTACCTAACAGAACGGTCTTCAATGTGTGCATTCAACTTACGGAGTTAAACTGATGTGTGTTTGCAGGAGTTTCTAAACCCTTTCTGTGAAGAAGTGGAAAACGCATTTTCCCAGCCAAATCCAGGCATTCAAGAAATAGCTGGAAATCTCCGTCTAAAACACAAAAAGAACGTATCTTGCAAACTGCTCTGCTGGGTGTTCGCTCAGCTAAGGGAGTTGAATCCGCCTTCAGAATCAGAGAGTGAGAAGCACGGTTCTTCCAGGAGCTGTGTTTCGTTATACCCGGGTGAATGGGTGCAAACGCGATATTGAGAAATATCTGCTTCTAAAACCAAAACGGAGCTACCTAACAGAACGGTCTTCAATGTGTGCATTCAACTTACGGAGTTAAACTGATGTGTGTTTGCAGGAGTTTCTCAACCCTTTCTGTGAAGAAGTGGACAACGCATTTTCCCAGCCAAATGCGGGCATTCAAGAAATAGCTGGAAATCTCCGTCTAAAACACAAAAAGAACGTATCTTGCAAACTGCTCTGCTGGGTGTTCGCTCAGCTAAGGGAGTTGAATCCGCCTTCAGAATCAGAGAGTGAGAAGCACGGTTCTTCCAGGAGCTGTGTTTCGTTATACCCGGGTGAATGGGTGCAAACGCGATATTGAGAAATATCTGCTTCTAAAACCAAAACGGAGCTACCTAACAGAACGGTCTTCAATGTGTGCATTCAACTTACGGAGTTAAACTGATGTGTGTTTGCAGGAGTTTCTCAACCCTTTCTGTGAAGAAGTGGACAACGCATTTTCCCAGCCAAATGCGGGCATTCAAGAAATAGCTGGAAATCTCCGTCTAAAACACAAAATGAACGTATCTTGCAAACTGCTCTGCTGGGTGTTCGCTCAGCTAAGGGAGTTGAATCCGCCTTCAGAATCAGAGAGTGAGAAGCACGGTTCTTCCAGGAGCTGTGTTTCGTTATACCCGGGTGAATGGGTGCAAACGCGATATTGAGAAATATCTGCTTCTAAAACCAAAACGGAGCTACCTAACAGAACGGTCTTCAATGTGTGCATTCAACTTACGGAGTTAAACTGATGTGTGTTTGCAGGAGTTTCTAAACCCTTTCTGTGAAGAAGTGGAAAACGCATTTTCCCAGCCAAATGCAGGCATTCAAGAAATAGCTGGAAATCTCCGTCTAAAACAACAAAATGAACGTGTCTTGCAAACTGCTCTGCTGGGTGTTCGCTCAGCTAAGGGAGTTGAATCCGCCTTCAGAATCAGAGAGTGAGAAGCACGGTTCTTCCAGGAGCTGTGTTTCGTTATACCCGGGTGAATGGGTGCAAACGCGATATTGAGAAATATCTGCTTCTAAAACCAAAACGGAGCTACCTAACAGAACGGTCTTCAATGTGTGCATTCAACTTACGGAGTTAAACTGATGTGTGTTTGCAGGAGTTTCTAAACCCTTTCTGTGAAGAAGTGGAAAACGCATTTTCCCAGCCAAATGCAGGCATGCAAGAAATAGCTGGAAATCTCCGTCTAAAACACAAAATGAACGTGTCTTGCAAACTGCTCTGCTGGGTGTTCGCTCAGCTAAGGGAGTTGAATCCGCCTTCAGAATCAGAGAGTGAGAAGCACGGTTCTTCCAGGAGCTGTGTTTCGTTATACCCGGGTGAATGGGTGCAAACGCGATATTGAGAAATATCTGCTTCTAAAACCAAAACGGAGCTACCTAACAGAACGGTCTTCAATGTGTGCATTCAACTTACGGAGTTAAACTGATGTGTGTTTGCAGGAGTTCCTGAACCCTTTCTGTGAAGAAGTGGATAACGCATTTTCCCAGCCAAATCCAGGCATTCAAGAAATAGCTGGAAATCTCCGTCTAAAACACAAAAAGAACGTATCTTGCAAACTGCTCTGCTGGGTGTTCGCTCAGCTAAGGGAGTTGAATCCGCCTTCAGAATCAGAGAGTGAGAAGCACGGTTCTTCCAGGAGCTGGGTTTCGTTATACCCGGGTGAATTGGAACAAACGCGGTATTGAGAAATATCTGCTTCTAAAACCATAACAGAGCTACCTAACAGAACGGTCTTCAATGTGTTCATTTAACTTATGGAGTTAAACTGATGTGTGTTTGCAGGAGTTTCTAAACCCTTTCTGTGAAGAAGTGGAAAACGCATTTTCCCAGCCAAATCAAGTCATTCAAGAAATAGCTGTATATATCCGTCTAAAACACAAATAGAACGTATCTTGCAAACTGCTCTGCTGGGTGTTCGCTCTGCTAAGGGAGTTGAATCGGCCTTCAGAATCAGAGAGTGAGAAGCACGGTTCTTCCAGGAGCTGGGTTTCGTAATACCCGAGTGAATTGGAACAAACGCGGTATTGAGAAATATCTGCTTCTAAAACCAAAACGGACCTACATAACAGAACGGTCTTCAATGTGTGCATTCAACTTACGTAGGTAAACTGATGTGTGTTTGCAGGAGTTTCTAAACCCTTTCTGTGAAGAAGTGGAAAACGCATTTTCACAGCCAAATCCAGGCATTCAAGACATAGCTGGAAATCTTCGTCTAAAACACAAAAAGAACGTATCTTGCAAACTGCTCTGCTGGGTGTTCGCTCAGCTAAGGGAGTTGAATCCGTCTTCAGAATCAGAGAGTGAGAAGCACGGTTCTTCCAGGACCTGGGTCTCGTTATACCCGGGTGCATTGGAACAAACGCGGTATTGAGAAATATCTGCTTCTAAAACCAAAACGGAGCTACCTAACAGAACGGTCTTCAATGTGTGCATTCAACTTACGGAGTTAAACTGATGTGTGTTTGCAGGAGTTTCTAAACCCTTTCTGTGAAGAAGTGGAAAACGCATTTTCCCAGCCAAATCCAGGCATTCAAGAAATAGCTGGAAATCTCCGTCTAAAACACAAAAAGAACGTATCTTGCAAACTGCTCTGCTGGGTGTTCGCTCAGCTAAGGGAGTTGAATCCGCCTTCAGAATCAGAGAGTGAGAAGCACGGTTCTTCCAGGAGCTGGGTTTCGTAATACTCGGGTGAATTGGAACAAACGCAGTATTGAGAAATATCTGCTTCTAAAACCAAAACGGAGCTACCTAACAGAACGGTCTTCAATGTGTGCATTCAACTTACGGAGTTAAACTGATGTGTGTTTGCAGGAGTTTCTAAACCCTTTCTGTGAAGAAGTGGAAAACGCATTTTCCCAGCCAAATCCTGGCATTCAAGAAATAGCTGGAAATCTCCGTCTAAAACACAAAAAGAACGTATCTTGCAAACTGCTCTGCTGGGTGTTTGCTCAGCTAAGGGAGTTGAATCCGCCATCAGAATCAGAGTGAGAAGCACGGTTCTTCCAGAAGCTGGGTTTCGTTATACCCGGGTGAATTGGAACAAACGCGGTATTGAGAAATATCTGCTTCTAAAACCAAAACGGAGCTACATAACAGAACGGTCTTCAATGTGTGCATTCAAGTTACGGAGTTAAACTGATGTGTGTTTGCAGGAGTTTCTAAACCCTTTCTGTGAAGAAGTGGAAAACGCATTTTCCCAGCCAAATCCAGGCATTCAAGAAATAGCTGGAAATCTCCGTCTAAAACACAAAAACAACGTATCTTGCAAACTGCTCTGCTGGGTGTTCGCTCAGCTAAGGGCGTTGAATCCGCCTTCAGAATCAGAGAGTGAGAAGCACGGTTCTTCCAGGAGCTGGGTTTCGTAATACCCGAGTGAATTGGAACAAACGCGGTATTGAGAAATATCTGCTTCTAAAACCAAAACGGAGCTACATAACAGAACGGTCTTCAATGTGTGCATTCAACTTACGGAGTTAAACTGATGTGTGTTTGCAGGAGTTGCTAAACCCTTTCTGTGAAGAAGTGGAAAACGCATTTTCCCAGCCAAATCCAGGCATTCAAGAAATAGCTGGAAATCTCCGTCTAAAACACAAAAAGAACGTATCTTGCAAACTGCTCTGCTGGGTGTTCGCTCAGCTAAGGGAGTTGAATCCGCCTTCAGAATCAGAGAGTGAGAAGCACGGTTCTTCCAGGAGCTGGGTTTCGTTATACCCGGGTGCATTGGAACAAACGCGGTATTGAGAAATATCTGCTTCTAAAACCAAAACGGAGCTACCTAACAGAACGGTCTTCAATGTGTGCATTCAACTTACGGAGTTAAACTGATGTGTGTTTGCAGGAGTTTCTAAACCCTTTCTGTGAAGAAGTGGAAAACGCATTTTCCCAGCCAAATCCAGGCATTCAAGAAATAGCTGGAAATCTCCGTCTAAAACACAAAAAGAACGTATCTTGCAAACTGCTCTGCTGGGTGTTCGCTCAGCTAAGGGAGTTGAATCCGCCTTCAGAATCAGAGAGTGAGAAGCCCGGTTCTTCCAGGAGCTGGGTTTCGTAATACTCGGGTGAATTGGAACAAACGCGGTATTGAGAAATATCTGCTTCTAAAACCAAAACGGAGCTACCTAACAGAACGGTCTTCAATGTGTGCATTCAACTTACGGAGTTAAACTGATGTGTGTTTGCAGGAGTTTCTAAACCCTTTCTGTGAAGAAGTGGAAAACGCATTTTCCCAGCCAAATCCTGGCATTCAAGAAATAGCTGGAAATCTCCGTCTAAAACACAAAAAGAACGTATCTTGCAAACTGCTCTGCTGGGTGTTCGCTAAGCTAAGGGAGTTGAATCCGCCATCAGAATCAGAGAGTGAGAAGCACGGTTCTTCCAGGAGCTGGGTTTCGTTATACCCGGGTGAATTGGAACAAACGCGGTATTGAGAAATATCTGCTTCTAAAACCAAAACGGAGCTACCTAACAGAACGGTCTTCAATGTGTGCATTCAACTTACGGAGTTAAACTGATGTGTGTTTGCAGGAGTTTCTAAACCCTTTCTGTGAAGAAGTGGAAAACGCATTTTCCCAGCCAAATCCAGGCATTCAAGAAATAGCTGGAAATCTCCGTCTAAAACACAAAAAGAACGTATCTTGCAAACTGCTCTGCTGGGTGTTCGCTCAGCTAAGGGAGTTGAATCCGCCTTCAGAATCAGAGAGTGAGAAGCACGGTTCTTCCAGGAGCTGGGTTTCGTAATACCCGAGTGAATTGGAACAAAGGCGGTATTGAGAAATATCTGCTTCTAAAACCAAAACGGAGCTACATAACAGAACGGTCTTCAATGTGTGCATTCAACTTACGGAGTTAAACTGATGTGTGTTTGCAGGAGTTGCTAAACCCTTTCTGTGAAGAAGTGGAAAACGCATTTTCCCAGCCAAATCCAGGCATTCAAGAAATAGCTGGAAATCTCCGTCTAAAACACAAAAAGAACGTATCTGGCAAACTGCTCTGCTGGGTGTTCGCTCAGCTAAGGGAGTTGAATCCGCCTTCAGAATCAGAGAGTGAGAAGCACGGTTCTTCCAGGAGCTGGGTTTCGTTATACCCGGGTGCATTGGAACAAATGCGGTATTGAGAAATATCTGCTTCTAAAACCAAAACGGAGCTACCTAACAGAACGGTCTTCAATGTGTGCATTCAACTTACGGAGTTAAACTGATGTGTGTTTGCAGGAGTTTCTAAACCCTTTCTGTGAAGAAGTGGAAAACGCATTTTCCCAGCCAAATCCAGGCATTCAAGAAATAGCTGGAAATCTCCGTCTAAAACACAAAAAGAACGTATCTTGCAAACTGCTCTGCTGGGTGTTCGCTCAGCTAAGGGAGTTGAATCCGCCTTCAGAATCAGAGAGTGAGAAGCACGGTTCTTCCAGGAGCTGGGTTTCGTTATACCCGGGTGAATTGGAACAAACGCGGTATTGAGAAATATCTGCTTCTAAAACCAAAACGGAGCTACCTAACAGAACGGTCTTCAATGTGTGCATTCAACTTACGGAGTTAAACTGATGTGTGTTTGCAGGAGTTTCTAAACCCTTTCTGTGAAGAAGTGGAAAACGCATTTTCCCAGCCAAATCCAGGCATTCAAGAAATAGCTGGAAATCTCCGTCTAAAACACAATAAGAACGTATCTTGCAAACTGCTCTGCTGGGTGTTCGCTCAGCTAAGGGAGTTGAATCCACCTTCAGAATCAGAGAGTGAGAAGCACGGTTCTTCCAGGAGCTGGGTTTCGTAATACCCGAGTGAATTGGAACGAACGCGGTATTGAGAAATATCTGCTTCTAAAACCAAAACGGAGCTACATAACAGAACGGTCTTCAATGTGTGCATTCAACTTACGGAGTTAAACTGATGTGTGTTTGCAGGAGTTGCTAAACCCTTTCTGTGAAGAAGTGGAAAACGCATTTTCCCAGCCAAATCCAGGCATTCAAGAAATAGCTGGAAATCTCCGTCTAAAACACAAAAACAACGTATCTTGCAAACTGCTCTGCAGGGTGTACGCTCAGCTAAGGGAGTTGAATCCGCCTTCAGAATCAGAGAGTGAGAAGCACGGTTCTTCCAGGAGCTGGGTTTCGTTATACCCGGGTGAATTGGAACAAACGCGGTATTGAGAAATATCTGCTTCTAAAACCAAAACGGAGCTGCCTAACAGAACGGTCTTCAATGTGTGCATTCAACTTACGGAGTTAAACTGATGTGTGGTTGCAGGAGTTTCTAAACCCTTTCTGTGAAGAAGTGGAAAACGCATTTTCCCAGCCAAATCCAGGCATTCAAGAAATAGCTGGAAATCTCCGTCTAAAACACAAAAACAACGTATCTTGCAAACTGCTTTGCTGGGTGTTCGCTCAGCTAAGGGAGTTGAATCCGCCTTCAGAATCAGAGAGTGAGAAGCACGGTTCTTCCCGGAGCTGGGTTTCGTTATACCCGGGTGCATTGAAACAAACGCGGTATTGAGAAATATCTGCTTCTAAAACCAAAACGGAGCTACCTAACAGAACGGTCTTCAATGTGTGCATTCAACTTACGGAGTTAAACTGATGTGTGTTTGCAGGAGTTTCTAAACCCTTTCTGTGAAGAAGTGGAAAACGCATTTTCCCAGCCAAATCCAGGCATTCAAGAAATAGCTGGAAATCTCCGTCTAAAACACAAAAAGAACGTATCTTGCAAACTGCTCTGCAGGGTGTTCGCTCAGCTAAGGGAGTTGAATCTGCCTTCAGAATCAGGGAGTGAGAAGCACGGTTCTTCCAGGAGCTGGGTCTCGTTATACCCGGGTGAATTGGAACAAACGCGGTATTGAGAAATATCTGCTTCTAAAACCAAAACGGAGCTACCTAACAGAACGGTCTTCAATGTGTGCATTCAACTTACGGAGTTAAACTGATGTGTGTTTGCAGGAGTTTCTAAACCCTTTCTGTAAAGAAGTGGAAAACGCATTTTCCCAGCCAAATCCATGCATTCAAGAAATAGCTGGAAATTTCCGTCTAAAACACAAAAAGAAAGTATCTTGCAAACTGCTCTGCTGGGTGTTCGCTCAGCTAAGGGAGTTGAATCCGCCTTCAGAATCAGAGAGTGAGAAGCACGGTTCTTCCAGGAGCTGGGTTTCGTTATACCCGGGTGAATTGGAACAAACGCGGTATTGAGAAATATCTGCTTCTAAAACCAAAACGGAGCTACCTAACAAAACAGTCTTCAATGTGTGCATTCAACTTACGGAGTTAAACTGATGTGTGTTTGCAGGAGTTTCTAAACCCTTTCTGTGAAGAAGTGGAAAACGCATTTTCCCAGCCAAATCCTGGCATTCAAGAAATAGCTGGAAATCTCCGTCTAAAACACAAAAAGAACGTATCTTGCAAACTCCTCTGCTGGCTGTTCGCTCAGCTAAGGGAGTTGAATCCGCCTTCAGAATCAGAGAGTGAGAAGCACGGTTCTTCCAGGAGCTGGGTTTCGTTATACCCGGGTGCATTGGAACAAACGCGGTATTGAGAAATATCTGCTTCTAAAACCAAAACGGAGCTACCTAACAGAACGGTCTTCAATGTGTGCATTCAACTTACGGAGTTAAACTGATGTGTGTTTGCAGGAGTTTCTAAACCCTTTCTGTGAAGAAGTGGAAAACGCATTTTCCCAGCCAAATCCAGGCATTCAAAAAATAGCTGGAAATCTCCGTCTAAAACACAAAAAGAACGTATCTTGCAAACTGCTCTGCTGGGTGTTCGCTCAGCTAAGGGAGTTGAATCCGCCTTCAGAATCAGAGAGTGAGAAGCACGGTTTTTCCAGGAGCTGGGTTTCGTTATACCCGGGTGCATTGGAACAAACCCGGTATTGAGAAATATCTGCTTCTAAAACCAAAACGGAGCTACCTAACAGAACGGTCTTCAATGTGTGCATTCAACATACGGAGGTAAACTGATGTGTGTTTGCAGGAGTTTCTAAACCCTTTCTGTGAAGAAGTGGAAAACGCATTTTCCCAGCCATATCCAGGCATTCAAGAAATAGCTGGAAATCTCCGTCTAAAAAACAAAAAGAACGTATCGTGCAAACTGCTCTGCTGGCTGTTCGCTCAGCTAAGGGAGTTGAATCCGCCTTCAGAATCAGAGAGTGAGAAGCACGGTTCTTCCAGGAGCTGGGTTTCGTTATACCCGGGTGCATTGGAACAAACGCGGTATTGAGAAATATCTGCTTCTAAAACCAAAACGGAGCTACCTAACACAACGGTCTTCAATGTGTGCATTCAACTTACGGAGTTAAACTGATGTGTGTTTGCAGGAGTTTCTAAACCCTTTCTGTGAAGAAGTGGAAAACGCATTTTCCCAGCAAAATCCAGGCATTCAAAAAATAGCTGGAAATCTCCGTCTAAAACACAAAAAGAACGTATCTTGCAAACTGCTCTGCTGGCTGTTCGCTCAGCTAAGGGAGTTGAATCCGCCTTCAGAATCAGAGAGTGAGAAGCACGGTTCTTCCAGGAGCTGGGTTTCTTTATACCCGGGTGAATTGGAAGAAACGCGGTATTGAGAAATATCTGCTTCTAAAACCAAAACGGAGCTACCTAACAGAACGGTCTTCAATGTGTGCATTCAACTTACGGAGTTAAACTGACGTGTGTTTGCAGGAGTTTCTAAACCCTTTCTGTGAAGTAGTGGAAAACGCATTTTACCAGCCAAATGCAGGCATTCAAGAAATAGCTGGAAATCTCCGTCTAAAACACAAAAAGAACGTATCTTGCAAACTGCTCTGCTGGCTGTTCGCTCAGCTAAGGGAGTTGAATCCGCCTTCAGAATCAGAGAGTGAGAAGCACGGTTCTTCCAGGAGCTGGGTTTCGTTATACCCGGGTGCATTGGAACAAACGCGGTATTGAGAAACATCTGCTTATAAAACCAAAACGGAGCTACCTAACAGAACGGTCTTCAATGTGTGCATTCAACTTACGGAGTTAAACTGATGTGTGTTTGCAGGAGTTTCTAAACCCTTTCTGTGAAGAAGTGGAAAACGCATTTTCCCAGCCAAATCCAGGCATTCATAAAATAGCTGGAAATCTCCGTCTAAAACACAAAAAGAACGTATCTTGCAAACTGCTCTGCTGGCTGTTCGCTCAGCTAAGGGAGTTGAATCCGCCTTCAGAATCAGAGAGTGAGAAGCACGGTTCTTCCAGGAGCTGGGTTTCTTTATACCCGGGTGAATTGGAAATAACGCGGTATTGAGAAATATCTGCTTCTAAAACCAAAACGGAGCTACCTAACAGAACGGTCTTCAATGTGTGCATTCAACTTACGGAGTTAAACTGACGTGTGTTTGCAGGAGTTTCTAAACCCTTTCTGTGAAGAAGTGGAAAACGCATTTTACCAGCCAAATCCAGGCATTCAAGAAATAGCTGGAAATCTCCGTCTAAAACACAAAAAGAACGTATCTTGCAAACTGCTCTGCAGGCTGTTCGCTCAGCTAAGGGAGTTGAATCCGCCTTCAGAATCAGAGAGTGAGAAGCACGGTTCTTCCAGGAGCTGGGTTTCGTTATACCCGGGTGAATTGGAAGAAACGCGGTATTGAGAAATATCTGCTTCTAAAACCAAAACGGAGCTACCTAACAGAACGGTCTTCAATGTGTGCATTCAACCTACGGAGTTAAACTGATGTGTGTTTGCAGGAGTTTCTAAACCCTTTCTGTGAAGAAGTGGAAAACGCATTTTCCCAGCCAAATCCTGGCATTCAAGAAATAGCTGGAAATCTCCGTCTAAAACACAAAAAGAACGTATCTTGCAAACTGCTCTGCTGGCTGTTCGCTCAGCTAAGGGAGTTGAATCCGCCTTCAGAATCAGAGAGTGAGAAGCACGGTTCTTCCAGGAGCTGGGTTTCGTTATACCCGGGTGAATTGGAACAAACGCGGTATTGAGAAATATCTGCTTCTAAAACCAAAACGGAGCTACCTAACAGAACGGTCTTCAATGTGTGCATTCAACTTACGGAGTTAAACTGATGTGTGTTTGCAGGAGTTTCTAAACCCTTTCTGTGAAGAAGTGGAAAACGCATTTTCCCAGCCAAATCCAGGCATTCAAGAAATAGCTGGAAATCTCCGTCTAAAACACAAAAAGAACGTATCTTGCAAACTGCTCTGCTGGGTGTTCGCTCAGCTAAGGGAGTTGAATCCGCCTTCAGAATCAGAGAGTGAGAAGCACGGTTCTTCCAGGAGCTGGGTTTCGTTATACCCGGGTGAATTGGAACAAACGCGGTATTGAGAAATATCTGCTTCTAAAACCAGAACGGAGCTGCCTAACAGAACGGTCTTCAATGTGTGCATTCAACTTACGGAGTTAAACTGATGTGTGTTTGCAGGAGTTTCTAAACCCTTTCTGTGAAGAAGTGGAAAACGCATTTTACCAGCCAAATCCAGGCATTCAAGAAATAGCTGGAAATCTCCGTCTAAAACACAAAAAGAACGTATCTTGCAAACTGCTCTGCTGGGTGTTCGCTCAGCTAAGGGAGTTGAATCCGCCTTCAGAATCAGAGAGTGAGAAGCACGGTTCTTCCAGGAGCTGGGTTTCGTTATACCCGGGTGAATTGGAACAAACGCGGTATTGAGAAATATCTGCTTCTAAAACCAAAACGGAGCTACCTAACAGAACGGTCCTCAATGTGTGCATTCAACTTACGGAGTTAAACTGATGTGTGTTTGCAGGAGTTTCTAAACCCTTTCTGTGAAGAAGTGCAAAACGCATTTTCCCAGCCAAATCCAGGCATTCAAGAAATAGCTGGAAATCTCCGTCTAAAACACAAAAACAACGTATCTTGCAAACTGCTCTGCAGGGTGTTCGCTCAGCTAAGGGAGTTGAATCCGCCTTCAGAATCAGAGAGTGAGAAGCACGGTTCTTCCAGGAGCTGGGTTTCGTTATACCCGGGTGAATTGGAACAAACGCGGTATTGAGAAATATCTGCTTCTAAAACCAAAACGGAGCTGCCTAACAGAACGGTCTTCAATGTGTGCATTCAACTTACGGAGTTAAACTGATGTGTGTTTGCAGGAGTTTCTAAACCCTTTCTGTGAAGAAGTGGAAAACGCATTTTCCCAGCCAAATCCAGGCATTCAAGAAATAGCTGGAAATCTCCGTCTAAAACACAAAAAGAACGTATCTTGCAAACTGCTTTGCTGGGTGTTCGCTCAGCTAAGGGAGTTGAATCCGCCTTCAGAATCAGAGAGTGAGAAGCACGGTTCTTCCAGGAGCTGGGTTTTGTTATACCCGGGTGCATTGAAACAAACGCGGTATTGAGAAATATCTGCTTCTAAAACCAAAACGGAGCTACCTAACAGAACGGTCTTCAATGTGTGCATTCAACTTACGGAGTTAAACTGATGTGTGTTTGCAGGAGTTTCTAAACCCTTTCTGTGAAGAAGTGGAAAACGCATTTTCCCAGCCAAATCCAGGCATTCAAGAAATAGCTGGAAATCTCCGTCTAAAACACAAAAAGAACGTATCTTGCAAACTGCTCTGCTTGGTGTTCGGTCAGCTAAGGGAGTTGAATCCGCCTTCAGAATCAGAGAGTGAGAAGCACGGTTCTTCCAGGAGCTGGGTTTCGTTATACCAGGGTGCATTGGAACAAACGCGGTATTGACAACTATCTGCTTCTAAAACCAAAACGGAGCTACCTAACAGAACGGCCTTCAATGTGTGCATTCAGCTTACAGAGGTAAACTGATGTGTGTTTGCAGGAGTTTCTAAACCCTTTCTGTGAAGAAGTGGAAAACGCATTTTCCCAGCCAAATCAAGTCATTCAAGAAATAGCTGGAAATCTCCGTCTAAAACACAAAAAGAACGTATCTTGCAAACTGCTCTGCTGGGTGTTCGCTCAGCTAAGGGAGTTGAATCCGCCTTCAGAATCAGAGAGTGAGAAGCACGGTTCTTCCAGGAGCTGGGTTTCGTTATACCCGGGTGCATTGGAACAAACGCGGTATTGAGAAATATCTGCTTCTAAAACCAAAACGGAGCTACCTAACAGAACGGTCTTCAATGTGTGCATTCAACTTACGGAGTTAAACTGATGTGTGTTTGCAGGAGTTTCTAAACCCTTTCTGTGAAGAAGTGGAAAACGCATTTTCCCAGCCAAATCCAGGCATTCATGAAATAGCTGGAAATCTCCGTCTAAAACACAAAAAGAACGTATCTTGCAAACTGCTCTGCAGGGTGTTCGCTCAGCGAAGGGAGTTGAATCCGCCTTCAGAATCAGAGAGTGAGAAGCACGGTTCTTCCAGGAGCTGGGTTTCGTTATACCCGGGTGAATTGGAACAAACGCGGTATTGAGAAATATCTGCTTCTAAAACCAAAACGGAGCTACCTAACAGAACGGTCCTCAATGTGTGCATTCAACTTACGGAGTTAAACTGATGTGTGTTTGCAGGAGTTTCTAAACCCTTTCTGTGAAGAAGTGCAAAACGCATTTTCCCAGCCAAATCCAGGCATTCAAGAAATAGCTGGAAATCTCCGTCTAAAACACAAAAACAACGTATCTTGCAAACTGCTCTGCAGGGTGTTCGCTCAGCTAAGGGAGTTGAATCCGCCTTCAGAATCAGAGAGTGAGAAGCACGGTTCTTCCAGGAGCTGGGTTTCGTTATACCCGGGTGAATTGGAACAAACGCGGTATTGAGAAATATCTGCTTCTAAAACCAAAACGGAGCTGCCTAACAGAACGGTCTTCAATGTGTGCATTCAACTTACGGAGTTAAACTGATGTGTGTTTGCAGGAGTTTCTAAACCCTTCCTGTGAAGAAGTGGAAAACGCATTTTCCCAGCCAAATCCAGGCATTCAAGAAATAGCTGGAAATCTCCGTCTAAAACACAAAAAGAACGTATCTTGCAAACTGCTCTGCTGGGTGTTCGGTCAGCTAAGGGAGTTGAATCCGCCTTCAGAATCAGAGAGTGAGAAGCACGGTTCTTCCAGGAGCTGGGTTTCGTTATACCAGGGTGCATTGGAACAAACGCGGTATTGACAACTATCTGCTTCTAAAACCAAAACGGAGCTACGTAACAGAACGGCCTTCAATGTGTGCATTCAGCTTACAGAGGTAAACTGATGTGTGTTTGCAGGAGTTTCTAAACCCTTTCTGTGAAGAAGTGGAAAACGCATTTTCCCAGCCAAATCAAGTCATTCAAGAAATAGCTGGAAATCTCCGTCTAAAACACAAAAAGAACGTATCTTGCAAACTGCTCTGCTGGGTGTTCGCTCAGCTAAGGGAGTTGAATCCGCCTTCAGAATCAGAGAGTGAGAAGCACGGTTCTTCCAGGAGCTGGGTTTCGTTATACCCGGGTGCATTGAAACAAACGCGGTATTGAGAAATATCTGCTTCTAAAACCAAAACGGAGCTACCTAACAGAACGGTCTTCAATGTGTGCATTCAACTTACGGAGTTAAACTGATGTGTGTTTGCAGGAGTTTCTAAACCCTTTCTGTGAAGAAGTGGAAAACTCATTTTCCCAGCCAAATCCAGGCATTCATGAAATAGCTGGAAATCTCCGTCTAAAACACAAAAAGAACGTATCTTGCAAACTGCTCTGCAGGGTGTTCGCTCAGCGAAGGGAGTTGAATCCGCCTTCAGAATCAGAGAGTGAGAAGCACGGTTCTTCCAGGAGCTGGGTTTCGTTATACCCGGGTGAATTGGAACAAACGCGGTATTGAGAAATATCTGCTTCTAAAACCAAAACGGAGCTACCTAACAGAACGGTCCTCAATGTGTGCATTCAACTTACGGAGTTAAACTGATGTGTGTTTGCAGGAGTTTCTAAACCCTTTCTGTGAAGAAGTGCAAAACGCATTTTCCCAGCCAAATCCAGGCATTCAAGAAATAGCTGGAAATCTCCGTCTAAAACACAAAAACAACGTATCTTGCAAACTGCTCTGCAGGGTGTTCGCTCAGCTAAGGGAGTTGAATCCGCCTTCAGAATCAGAGAGTGAGAAGCACGGTTCTTCCAGGAGCTGGGTTTCGTTATACCCGGGTGAATTGGAACAAACGCGGTATTGAGAAATATCTGCTTCTAAAACCAAAACGGAGCTGCCTAACAGAACGGTCTTCAATGTGTGCATTCAACTTACGGAGTTAAACTGATGTGTGTTTGCAGGAGTTTCTAAACCCTTTCTCTGAAGAAGTGGAAAACGCATTTTCCCAGCCAAATCCAGGCATTCAAGAAATAGCTGGAAATCTCCGTCTAAAACACAAAAAGAACGTATCTTGCAAACTGCTCTGCTGGGTGTTCGCTCAGCTAAGGGAGTTGAATCCGCCTTCAGAATCAGAGAGTGAGAAGCACGGTTATTCCAGGAGCTGGGTTTCGTTATACCCGGGTGCATTGGAACAAACGCGGTATTGAGAAATATCTGCTTCTAAAACCAAAACGGAGCTACCTAACAGAACGGTCTTCAATGTGTGCATTCAACTTACGGAGGTAAACTGATGTGTGTTTGCAGGAGTTTCTAAACCCTTTCTGTGAAGAAGTGGAAAACGCATTTTCCCAGCCAAATCCAGGCATTCAAGAAATAGCTGGAAATCTCCGTCTAAAACACAAAAAGAACGTATCTTGCAAACTGCTCTGCTGGCTGTTCGCTCAGCTAAGGGAGTTGAATCCGCCTTCAGAATCAGAGAGTGAGAAGCACGGTTGTTCCAGGAGCTGGGTTTCGTTATACCCGGGTGCATTGGAACAAACGCGGTATTGAGAAATATCTGCTTCTAAAACCAAAACGGAGCTACCTAACAGAACGGTATTCAATGTGTGCATTCAACTTACGGAGTTAAACTGATGTGTGTTTGCAGGAGTTTCTAAACCCTTTCTGTGAAGAAGTGGAAAACGCATTTTCCCAGCCAAATCCAGGCATTCAAAAAATAGCTGGAAATCTCCGTCTAATACACAAAAAGAACGTATCTTGCAAACTGCTCTGCTGGGTGTTCGCTCAGCTAAGGGAGTTGAATCCGCCTTCAGAATCAGAGAGTGAGAAGCACGGTTTTTCCAGGAGCTGGGTTTCGTTATACCCGGGTTCATTGGAACAAACCCGGTATTGAGAAATATCTGCTTCTAAAACCAAAACGGAGCTACCTAACAGAACGGTCTTCAATGTGTGCATTCAACTTACGGAGGTAAACTGATGTGTGTTTGCAGGAGTTTCTAAACCCTTTCTGTGAAGAAGTGGAAAACGCATTTTCCCAGCCAAATCCAGGCATTCAAGAAATAGCTGGAAATCTCCGTCTAAAACACAAAAAGAACGTATCGTGCAAACTGCTCTGCTGGCTGTTCGCTCAGCTAAGGGAGTTGAATCCGCCTTCAGAATCAGAGAGTGAGAAGCACGGTTCTTCCAGGAGCTGGGTTTCGTTATACCCGGGTGAATTGGAACAAACGCGGTATTGAGAAATATCTGCTTCTAAAACCAAAACGGAGCTACCTAACAGAACGGTCTTCAATGTGTCCATTCAACTTACGGAGTTAAACTGACGTGTGTTTGCAGGAGTTTCTAAACCCTTTCTGTGAAGAAGTGGAAAACGCATTTTCCCAGCCAAATCCAGGCATTCAAGAAATAGCTGGAAATCTCCGTCTAAAACACAAAAAGAACGTATCTTGCAAACTGCTCTGCTGGGTGTTCGCTCAGCTAAGGGAGTTGAATCCGCCTTCAGAATCAGAGAGTGAGAAGCACGGTTCTTCCAGAAGCTGGGTTTCCTTATACCCGGGTGAATTTGAACAAACGCGGTATTGAGAAATATCTGCTTCTAAAACCAAAACGGAGCTACATAACACAACGGTCTTCAATGTGTGCATTCAACTTACGGAGTTAAACTGATGTGTGTTTGCAGGAGTTTCTAAACCCTTTCTGTGAAGAAGTGGAAAACGCATTTTCCCAGCCAAATCCAGGCATTCATGAAATAGCTGGAAATCTCCGTCTAAAACACAAAAAGAACGTATCTTGCAAACTGCTCTGCTGGGTGTTCGCTCAGCTAAGGGAGTTGAATCCGCCTTCAGAATCAGAGAGTGAGAAGCACGGTTCTTCCAGGAGCTGGGTTTCGTAATACTCGGGTGAATTGGAACAAACGCGGTATTGAGAAATATCTGCTTCTAAAACCAAAACGGAGCTACCTAACAGAACGGTCTTCAATGTGTGCATTCAACTTACGGAGTTAAACTGATGTGTGTTTGCAGGAGTTTCTAAACCCTTTCTGTGAAGAAGTGGAAAACGCATTTTCCGAGCCAAATCCTGGCATTCAAGAAATAGCGGGAAATCTCCGTCTAAAACACAAAAAGAACGTATCTTGGAAACTGCTCTGCTGGCTGTTCGCTCAGCTAAGGGAGTTGAATCCGCCTTCAGAATCAGAGAGTGAGAAGCACGGTTCTTCCAGGAGCTGGGTTTCGTTATACCCGGGTGAATTGGAACAAACGCGGTATTGAGAAATATCTGCTTCTAAAACCAAAACGGAGCTAACTAACAGAACGGTCTTCAATGTGTGCATTCAACTTACGGAGTTAAACTGATGTGTGTTTGCAGGAGTTTCTAAAACCTTTCTGTGAAGAAGTGGAAAACGCATTTTCCCAGCCAAATCCAGGCATTCAAGAAATAGCTGGAAATCTCCATCTAAAACACAAAAAGAACGTATCTTGCAAACTGCTCTGCTGGGTGTTCGCTCAGCTAAGGGAGTTGAATCCGCCTTCAGAATCAGAGAGTGAGAAGCACGGTTCTTCCAGGAGCTGGGTTTCGTAATACCCGAGTGAATTGGAACAAACGCGGTATTGAGAAATATCTGCTTCTAAAACCAAAACGGAGCTACATAACAGAACGGTCTTCAATGTGTGCATTCAACTTACGGAGATAAACTAGTGTGTGTTTGCAGGAGTTGCTAAACCCTTTCTGTAAAGAAGTGGAAAACGCATTTTCCCAGCCAAATCCAGGCATTCAAGAAATAGCTGGAAATCTCCGTCTAAAACACAAAAAGAACGTATCTTGCAAACTGCTCTGCTGGGTGTTCGCTCAGCTAAGGGAGTTGAATCCGCCTTCAGAATCAGAGAGTGAGAAGCACAATTCTTCCAAGAGCTGGGTTTCGTTATACCCGGGTGCATTGGAACAAACGCGGTATTGAGAAATATCTGCTTCTAAAACCAAAACGGAGCTACCTAACAGAACGGTCTTCAATGTGTGCATTCAACTTACGGAGTTAAACTGATGTGTGTTTGCAGGAGTTTCTAAACCCTTTCTGTGAAGAAGTGGAAAACGCATTTTCCCAGCCAAATCCAGGCATTCAAGAAATAGCTGGAAATCTCCGTCTAAAACACAAAAAGAACGTATCTTGCAAACTGCTCTGCTGGGTGTTCGCTAAGCTAAGGGAGTTGAATCCGCCTTCAGAATCAGAGAGTGAGAAGCACGGTTCTTCCAGGAGCTGGGTTTCGTAATACTCGGGTGAATTGGAACAAACGCGGTATTGAGAAATATCTGCTTCTAAAACCAAAACGGAGCTACCTAACAGAACGGTCTTCAATGTGTGCATTCAACTTACGGAGTTAAACTGATGTGTGTTTGCAGGAGTTTCTAAACCCTTTCTGTGAAGAAGTGGAAAACGCATTTTCCCAGCCAAATCCAGGCATTCAAGAAATAGCTGGAAATCTCCGTCTAAAACACAAAAAGAACGTATCTTGCAAACTGCTCTGCTGGGTGTTCGCTCAGCTAAGGGAGTTGAATCCGCCTTCAGAATCAGAGAGTGAGAAGCGCGGTGCTTCCAGGAGCTGGGTTTCGTTATACCCGGGTGAATTGGAACAAACGCGGTATTGAGAAATATCTGCTTCTAAAACCAAAACGGAGCTACCTAACAGAACGGTCTTCAATGTGTGCATTCAACTTACGGAGTTAAACTGACGTGTGTTTGCAGGAGTTTCTAAACCCTTTCTGTGAAGAAGTGGAAAACGCATTTTCCCAGCCAAATCCAGGCATTCAAGAAATAGCTGGAAATCTCCGTCTAAAACACAAAAAGAACGTATCTTGCAAACTGCTCTGCTGGGTGTTCGCTCAGCTAAGGGAGTTGAATCCGCCTTCAGAATCAGAGAGTGAGAAGCACGGTTCTTCCAGGAGCTGGGTTTCGTAATACCCGAGTGAATTGGAACAAACGCGGTATTGAGAAATATCTGCTTCTAAAACCAAAACGGAGCTACATAACAGAACGGTCTTCAATGTGTGCATTCAACTTACGGAGTTAAACTGATGTGTGTTTGCAGGAGTTGCTAAACCCTTTCTGTGAAGAAGTGGAAAACGCATTTTCCCAGCCAAATCCAGGCATTCAAGAAATAGCTGGAAATCTCCGTCTAAAACACAAAAAGAACGTATCTTGCAAACTGCTCTGCTGGGTGTTCGCTCAGCTAAGGGAGTTGAATCCGCCTTCAGAATCAGAGAGTGAGAAGCACGGTTCTTCCAAGAGCTGGGTTTCGTTATACCCGGGTGCATTGGAACAAACGCGGTATTTAGAAATATCTGCTTCTAAAACCAAAACGGAGCTACCTAACAGAACGGTCTTCAATGTGTGCATTCAACTTATGGAGTTAAACTGATGTGTGTTTGCAGGAGTTTCTAAACCCTTTCTGTGAAGAAGTGGAAAACGCATTTTCCCAGCCAAATCCAGACATTCAAGAAATAGCTGGAAATCTCCGTCTAAAACACAAAAAGAACGTATCTTGCAAACTGCTCTGCTGGGTGTTCGCTAAGGTAAGGGAGTTGAATCCGCCTTCAGAATCAGAGAGTGAGAAGCACGGTTCTTCCAGGAGCTGGGTTTCGTAATACTCGGGTGAATTGGAACAAACGCGGTATTGAGAAATATCTGCTTCTAAAACCAAAACGGAGCTACCTAACAGAACGGTCTTCAATGTGTGCATTCAACTTACGGAGTTAAACTGATGTGTGTTTGCAGGAGTTTCTAAACCCTTTCTGTGAAGAAGTGGAAAACGCATTTTCCCAGCCAAATCCAGGCATTCAAGAAATAGCTGGAAATCTCCGTCTAAAACACAAAAAGAACGTATCTTGCAAACTGCTCTGCTGGGTGTTCGCTCAGCTAAGGAAGTTGAATCCGCCTTCAGAATCAGAGAGTGAGAAGCACGGTTCTTCCAGGAGCTGGGTTTCGTTATACCCGGGTGAATTGGAACAAACGCGGTATTGAGAAATATCTGCTTCTAAAACCAAAACGGAGCTACCTAACAGAACGGTCTTCAATGTGTGCATTCAACTTACGGAGTTAAACTGATGTGTGTTTGCAGGAGTTTCTAAACCCTTTCTGTGAAGAAGTGGAAAACGCATTTTCCCAGCCAAATCCAGGCATTCAAGAAATAGCTGGAAATCTCCGTCTAAAACACAAAAACATCGTATCTTGCAAACTGCTCTGCAGGGTGTTCGCTCAGCTAAGGGAGTTGAATCCGCCTTCAGAATCAGAGAGTGAGAAGCACGGTTCTTCCAGGAGCTGGGTTTCGTTATACCCGGGTGCATTGGAACAAACGCGGTATTGAGAAATATCTGCCTCTAAAACCAAAACGGAGCTGCCTAACAGAACGGTCTTCAATGTGTGCATTCAACTTACGGAGTTAAACTGATGTGTGTTTGCAGGAGTTTCTAAACCCTTTCTGTGAAGAAGTGTAAAACGCATTTTCCCAGCCAAATCCAGGCATTCAAGAAATAGCTGGAAATCTCCGTCTAAAACACAAAAAGAACGTATCTTGCAAACTGCTCTGCTGGATGTTCGCTCAGCTAAGGGAGTTGAATCCGCCTTCAGAATCAGAGAGTGAGAAGCACGGTTCTTCCAGGAGCTGGGTTTCGTTATACCCGGGTGAATTGGAACAAACGCGGTATTGAGAAATATCTGCTTCTAAAACCAAAACGGAGCTACCTAACAGAACGGTCCTCAATGTGTGCATTCAACTTACGGAGTTAAACTGATGTGTGTTTGCAGGAGTTTCTAAACCCTTTCTGTGAAGAAGTGCAAAACGCATTTTCCCAGCCAAATCCAGGCATTCAAGAAATAGCTGGAAATCTCCGTCTAAAACACAAAAACAACGTATCTTGCAAACTGCTCTGCAGGGTGTTCGCTCAGCTAAGGGAGTTGAATCCGCCTTCAGAATCAGAGAGTGAGAAGCACGGTTCTTCCAGGAGCTGGGTTTCGTTATACCCGGGTGAATTGGAACAAACGCGGTATTGAGAAATATCTGCTTCTAAAACCAAAACGGAGCTGCCTAACAGAACGGTCTTCAATGTGTGCATTCAACTTACGGAGTTAAACTGATGTGTGTTTGCAGGAGTTTCTAAACCCTTTCTGTGAAGAAGTGGAAAACGCATTTTCCCAGCCAAATCCAGGCATTCAAGAAATAGCTGGAAATCTCCGTCTAAAACACATAAAGAACGTATCTTGCAAACTGCTGTGCTGGGTGTTCGCTCAGCTAAGGGAGTTGAATCCGCCTTCAGAATCAGAGAGTGAGAAGCACGGTTCTTCCAGGAGCTGGGTTTCGTTATACCCGGGTGCATTGAAACAAACGCGGTATTGAGAAATATCTGCTTCTAAAACCAAAACGGAGCTACCTAACAGAACGGTCTTCAATGTGTGCATTCAACTTACGGAGTTAAACTGATGTGTGTTTGCAGGAGTTTCTAAACCCTTTCTGTGAAGAAGTGGAAAACGCATTTTCCCAGCCAAATCCAGGCATTCAAGAAATAGCTGGAAATCTCCGTCTAAAACACAAAAACAACGTATCTTGCAAACTGCTCTGCAGGGTGTTCGCTCAGCTAAGGGAGTTGAATCCGCCTTCAGAATCAGAGAGTGAGAAGCACGGTTTTTCCAGGAGCTGGGTTTCGTTATACCCGGGTGAATTGGAACAAACGCGGTATTGAGAAATATCTGCTTCTAAAACCAAAACGGAGCTACCTAAGAGAACGGTCTTCAATGTGTGCATTCAACTTACGGAGTTAAACTGATGTGTGTTTGCAGGAGTTTCTAAATCCTTTCTGTGAAGAAGTGGAAAACGCATTTTCCCAGCCAAATACAGGCATTCAAGAAATAGTTGGAAATCTCCGTCTAAAACACAAAAAGAACGTATCTTGCAAACTGCTCTGCTGGGTGTTCGCTCAGCTAAGGGAGTTGAATCCGCCTTCAGAATCAGAGAGTGAGAAGCACGGTTCTTCCAGGAGCCTGGTTTCCTAATACCCGGGTGAATTGGAACAAACGCGGTATTGAGAAATATCTGCTTCTAAAACCAAAACGGAGCTACCTAACAGAACGGTCTTCAATGTGTGCATTCAACTTACGGAGTTAAACTGATGTGTGTTTGCAGGAGTTTCTAAACCCTTTCTGTGAAGAAGTGGAAAACGCATTTTCCCAGCCAAATCCAAGCATTCAAGAAATAGCTGGAAATCTCCGTCTAAAACACAAAAAGAACGTATCTTGCAAACATCTCTGCTGGGTGTTCGGTCAGCTAAGGGAGTTGAATCCGCCTTCAGAATCAGAGAGTGAGAAGCACGGTTCTTCCAGGAGCTGGGTTTCGTTATACCAGGGTGCATTGGAACAAACGCGGTATTGAGAACTATCTACTTTTAAAACCAAAACGGAGCTACCTAACAGAACGGCCTTCAATGTGTGCATTCAACTTACGGAGGTAAACTGATGTGTGTTTGCAGGAGTTTCTAAACCCTTTCTGTGAAGAAGTGGAAAACGCATTTTCCCAGCCAAATCAAGTCATTCAAGAAATAGCTGGATATCTCCGTCTAAAACACAAAAAGAACGTATCTTGCAAACTGCTCTGCAGGGTGTTCGCTCAGGTAAGGGAGTTGAATCCGCCTTCAGAATCAGAGAGTGAGAAGCACGGTTCTTCCAGGAGCTGGGTTTCGTTATACCCGGGTGAATTGGAACAAACGCGGTATTGAGAAATATCTGCTTCTAAAACCAAAACGGAGCTACCTAACAGAACGGTCTTCAATGTGTGCATTCAACCTCCGGAGTTAAACTGATGTTTGTTTGCAGGAGTTTCTAAATCCTTTCTGTGAAGAAGTGGAAAACGCATTTTCCCAGCCAAATACAGGCATTCAAGAAATAGTTGGAAATCTCCGTCTAAAACACAAAAAGAACGTATCTTGCAAACTGCTTTGCTGGGTGTTCGCTCAGCTAAGGGAGTTGAATCCGCCTTCAGAATCAGAGAGTGAGAAGCACGGTTCTTCCAGGAGCTGGGTTTCCTAATACCCGGGTGAATTGGAACAAACGCGGTATTGAGAAATATCTGCTTCTAAAACCAAAACGGAGCTACCTAACAGAACGGTCTTCAATGTGTGCATTCAACTTACGGAGTTAAACTGATGTGTGTTTGCAGGAGTTTCTAAACCCTTTCTGTGAAGAAGTGGAAAACGCATTTTCCCAGCCAAATCCAGGCATTCAAGAAATAGCTGGAAATCTCCGTCTAAAACACAAAAAGAACGTATCTTGCAAACTGCTCTGCTGGGTGTTCGCTCAGCTAAGGGAGTTGAATCCGCCTTCAGAATCAGAGAGTGAGAAGCACGGTTCTTCCAGGAGCTGGGTTTCGTTATACCAGGGTGCATTGGAACAAACGCGGTATTGAGAAATATCTGCTTCTAAAACCAAAACGGAGCTACCTAACAGAACGGCCTTCAATGTGTCCATTCAACTTACGGAGGTAAACTGATGTGTGTTTGCAGGAGTTTCTAAACCCTTTCTGTGAAGAAGTGGAAAACGCATTTTCCCAGCCAAATCCAGGCATTCAAGAAATAGCTGGAAATCTCCGTCTAAAACACAAAAAGAACGTATCTTGCAAACTGCTCTGCTGGGTGTTCGCTCAGCTAAGGGAGTTGAATCCGCCTTCAGAATCAGAGAGTGAGAAGCACGGTTCTTCCAGGAGCTGGGTTTCGTAATACCCGAGTGAATTGGAACAAACGCGGTATTGAGAAATATCTGCTTCTAAAACCAAAACGGAGCTACCTAACAGAACGGTCTTCAATGTGTGCATTCAACTTACGGAGTTAAACTGACGTGTGTTTGCAGGAGTTGCTAAACCCTTTCTGTGAAGAAGTGGAAAACGCATTTTCCCAGCCAAATCCAGGCATTCAAGAAATAGCTGGAAATCTCCGTCTAAAACACAAAAAGAACGTATCTTGCAAACTGCTCTGCTGGGTGTTCGCTAAGCTAAGGGAGTTGAATCCGCCTTCAGAATCAGAGAGTGAGAAGCACGGTTCTTCCAGGAGCTGGGTTTCGTAATACTCGGGTGAATTGGAACAAACGCGGTATTGAGAAATATCTGCTTCTAAAACCAAAACGGAGCTACCTAACAGAACGGTCTTCAATGTGTGCATTCAACTTACGGAGTTAAACTGATGTGTGTTTGCAGGAGTTTATAAACCCTTTCTGTGAAGAAGTGGAAAACGCATTTTCCCAGCCAAATCCAGGCATTCAAGAAATAGCTGGAAATCTCCGTCTAAAACACAAAAAGAACGTATCTTGCAAACTGCTCTGCTGGGTGTTCGCTCACCTAAGGGAGTTGAATCCGCCTTCAGAATCAGAGAGTGAGAAGCACGGTCCTTCCAGGAGCTGGGTTTCATTATACCCGGGTGCATTGGAACAAACGTGGTATTGAGAAATATCTGCTTCTGAAACCAAAACGGAGCTACCTAACAGAACGGTGTTCAATGTGTGCATTCAACTTACGGAGTTAAACTGATGTGTGTTTGCAGGAGTTTCTAAACCCTTTCTGTGAAGAAGTGGAAAACGCATTTTCCCAGCCAAATCCAGGCATTCAAGAAATAGCTGGAAATCTCCGTCTAAAACACAAAAAGAACGTATCTTGCAAACTGCTCTGCTGGGTGTTCGCTCAGCTAAGGGAGTTGAATCCGCCTTCAGAATCAGAGAGTGAGAAGCACGGTTCTTCCAGGAGCTGGGTTTCGTAATACCCGGGTGAATTGGAACAAACGCGGTATTGAGAAATATCTGCTTCTAAAACCAAAACGGAGCTACCTAACAGAACGGTCTTCAATGTGTGCATTCAACTTACGGAGTTAAACTGATGTGTGTTTGCAGGAGTTTCTAAACCCTTTCTGTGAAGAAGTGGAAAACGCATTTTCCCAGCCAAATCCAGGCATTCAAGAAATAGCTGGAAATCTCCGTCTAAAACACAAAAAGAACGTATCTTGCAAACTGCTCTGCTGGGTTTTCGCTCAGCTAAGGGAGTTGAATCCGCCTTCAGAATCAGAGAGTGAGAAGCACGGTTCTTCCAGGAGCTGGGTTTCGTTATACCCGGGTGCATTCGAACAAACGCGGTATTGAGAAATATCTGCTTCTAAAACCAAAACGGAGCTACCTAACAGAACGGTCTTCAATGTGTGCATTCAACTTACGGAGTTAAACTGATGTGTGTTTGCAGGAGTTTCTTAACCCTTTCTGTGAAGAAGTGGAAAACGCATTTTCCCAGCCAAATCCAGGCATTCAAGAAATAGCTGGAAATCTCCGTCTAAAACACAAAAAGAACGTATCTTGCAAACTGCTCTGCTGGGTGTTCGCTCAGCTAAGGGAGTTGAATCCGCCTTCAGAATCAGAGTGAGAAGCACGGTTCTTCCAGGAGCTGGGTTTCGTAATACCCGGGTGAATTGGAACAAACGCGGTATTGAGAAATATCTGCTTCTAAAACCAAAACGGAGCTACCTAACAGAACGGTCTTCAATGTGTGCATTCAACTTACGGAGTTAAACTGATGTGTGTTTGCAGGAGTTTCTAAACCCTTTCTGTGAAGAAGTGGAAATCGCATTTTCCCAGCCAAATCCAGGCATTCAAGAAATAGCTGGAAATCTCCGTCTAAAACACAAAAAGAACGTATCTTGCAAACTGCTTTGCTGGGTGTTCGCTCAGCTAAGGGAGTTGAATCCGCCTTCAGAATCAGAGAGTGAGAAGCACGGTTCTTCCAGGAGCTGGGTTTCGTTATACCTGGGTGAATTGGAACAAACGCGGTATTGAGAAATATCTGCTTCTAAAACCAAAACGGAGCTACCTAACAGAACGGTCTTCAATGTGTGCATTCAACTTACGGAGTTAAACTGATGTGTGTTTGCAGGAGTTTCTAAACCCTTTCTGTGAAGAAGTGGAAAACGCATTTTCCCAGCCAAATCCAGGCATTCAAGAAATAGCTGGAAATCTCCGTCTAAAACACAAAAAGAACGTATCTTGCAAACTGCTCTGCTGGGTGTTCGCTCAGCTAAGGGAGTTGAATCCGCCTTCAGAATCAGAGAGTGAGAAGCACGGTTCTTCCAGGAGCTGGGTTTCGTTATACCCGGGTGCATTGGAACAAACGCGGTATTGAGAAATATCTGCTTCTAAAACCAAAACGGAGCTACCTAACAGAACGGTCTTCAATGTGTGCATTCAACTTACGGAGTTAAACTGATGTGTGTTTGCAGGAGTTTCTAAACCCTTTCTGTGAAGAAGTGGAAAACGCATTTTCCCAGCCAAATCCAGGCATTCAAGAAATAGCTGGAAATCTCCGTCTAAAACACAAAAAGAACGTATCTTGCAAACTGCTCTGCTGGGTGTTCGCTCAGCTAAGGGAGTTGAATCCGCCTTCAGAATCAGAGAGTGAGAAGCACGGTTCTTCCAGGAGCTGGGTTTCGTTATACCTGGGTGAATTGGAACAAACGCGGTATTGAGAAATATCTGCTTCTAAAACCAAAACGGAGCTACCTAACAGAACGGTCTTCAATGTGTGCATTCAACTTACGAAGTTAAACTGATGTGTGTTTGCAGGAGTTTCTAAACCCTTTCTGTGAAGAAGTGGAAAACGCATTTTCCCAGCCAAATCCAGGCATTCAAGAAATAGCTGGAAATCTCCGTCTAAAACACAAAAAGAACGTATCTTGCAAACTGCTCTGCTGGGTGTTCGCTCAGCTAAGGGAGTTGAATCCGCCTTCAGAATCAGAGAGTGAGAAGCACGGTTCTTCCAGGAGCTGGGTTTCGTTATACCCGGGTGAATTGGAACAAACGCGGTATTGAGAAATATCTGCTTCTAAAACCAAAACGGAGCTACCTAACAGAACGGTCTTCAATGTGTGCATTCAACTTACGGAGTTAAACTGATGTGTGTTTGCAGGAGTTTCTAAACCCTTTCTGTGAAGAAGTGGAAAACGCATTTTCCTAGCCAAATCCAGGCATTCAAGAAATAGCTGGAAATCTCCGTCTAAAACACAAAAAGAACGTATCTTGCAAACTGCTCTGCGGGGTGTTCGCTCAGCTAAGGGAGTTGAATCCGCCTTCAGAATCAGAGAGTGAGAAGCACGGTTCTTCCAGAAGCTGGGTTTCGTTATACCCGGGTGCATTGGAACAAACGCGGTATTGAGAAATATCTGCTTCTAAAACCAAAACGGAGCTACCTAACAGAACGGTCTTCAATGTGTGCATTCAACTTACAAAGTTAAACTGATGTGTGTTTGCAGGAGTTTCTAAACCCTTTCTGTGAAGAAGTGGAAAACGCATTTTCCCAGCCAAATCCAGGCATTCAAGAAATAGCTGGAAATTTCCGTCTAAAACACAAAAAGAACGTATCTTGCAAACTGCTCTGCTGGGTGTTCGCTCAGCTAAGGGAGTTGAATCCGCCTTCAGAATCAGAGACTGAGAAGCACGGTTCTTCCAGGAGCTGGGATTCGTTATACCCGGGTGCATTGGAACAAACGCGGTATTGAGAAATATCTGCTTCTAAAACCAAAACGGAGCTACCTAACAGAACGGTCTTCAATGTGTGCATTCAACTTACGGAGTTAAACTGATGTGTGTTTGCAGGAGTTTCTAAACCCTTTCTGTGAAGAAGTGGAAAACGCATTTTCCCAGCCAAATCCAGGCATTCAAGAAATAGCTGGAAATCTCCGTCTCAAACACAAAAAGAACGTATCTTGCAAACTGTTCTGCTGGGTGTTCGCTCAGCTAAGGGAGTTGAATCCGCCTTCAGAATCAGAGAGTGAGAAGCACGGTTCTTCCAGGAGCTGGGTTTCGTTATACCCGTGTGCATTGGAACAAAGGCGGTATTGAGAAATATCTGCTTCTAAAACCAAAACGGAGCTACCTAACAGAACGGTCTTCAATGTGTGCATTCAACTTACGGAGTTAAACTGATGTGTGTTTGCAGGAGTTTCTAAACCCTTTCTGTGAAGAAGTGGAAAACGCATTTTCCCAGCCAAATCCAGGCATTCAAGAAATAGCTGGAAATCTCCGTCTAAAACACAAAAAGAACGTATCTTGCAAACTGCTCTGCTGGGTGTTCGCTCAGCTAAGGGAGTTGAATCCGCCTTCAGAATCAGAGAGTGAGAAGCACGGTTCTTCCAGGAGCTGGGTTTCGTAATACCCGGGTGAATTGGAACAAACGCGGTATTGAGAAATATCTGCTTCTAAAACCAAAACGGAGCTACCTAACAGAACGGTCTTCAATGTGTGCATTCAACTTACGGAGTGAAACTGATGTGTGTTTGCAGGAGTTTCTAAACCCTTTCTGTGAAGAAGTGCAAAACGCATTTTCCCAGCCAAATCCAGGCATTCAAGAAATAGCTGGAAATCTCCGTCTAAACCACAAAAAGAACGTATCTTGCAAACTGCTCTGCTGGGTGTTCGCTCAGCTAAGGGAGTTGAATCCGCCTTCAGAATCAGAGAGTGAGAAGCACGGTTCTTCCAGGAGCTGGGTTTCGTTATACCCGGGTGAATTGGAACAAACGCGGTATTGAGAAATATCTGCTTCTAAAACCAAAACGGAGCTACCTAACAGAACGGTCTTCAATGTGTGCATTCAACTTACGGAGTTAAACTGATGTGTGTTTGCAGGAGTTTCTAAACCCTTTCTGTGAAGAAGAGGAAAACGCATTTTCCCAGCCAAATCCAGGCATTCAAGAAATAGCTGGAAATCTCCGTCTAAAACACAAAAAGAACGTATCTTGCAAACTGCTCTGCTGGGTGTTCGCTCAGCTAAGGGAGTTGAATCCGCCTTCAGAATCAGAGAGTGAGAAGCACGGTTCTTCCAGGAGCTGGGTTTCGTTATACCCGGGTGCCTTGGAACAAACGCGGTATTGAGAAATATCTGCTTCTAAAACCAAAACGGAGCTACCTAACAGAACGGTCTTCAATGTGTGCATTCAACTTACGGAGTTAAACTGATGTGTGTTTGCAGGAGTTTCTAAACCCTTTCTGTGAAGAAGTGGAAAACGCATTTTCCCAGCCAAATACAGGCATTCAAGAAATAGCTGGAAATCTCCGTCTAAAACACAAAAAGAACGTATCTTGCAAACTGCTCTGCTGGGTGTTCGCTCAGCTAAGGGAGTTGAATCCGCCTTCAGAATCAGAGAGTGAGAAGCACGGTTCTTCCAGGAGCTGGGTTTCGTTATACCCGGGTGCATTGGAACAAACGCGGTATTGAGAAATATCTGCTTCTAAAACCAAAACGGAGCTACCTAACAGAACGGTCTTCAATGTGTGCATTCAACTTACGGAGTTAAACTGATGTGTGTTTGCAGGAGTTTCTAAACCCTTTCTGTGAAGAAGTGGAAAACGCATTTTCCCAGCCAAATCCAGGCATTCAAGAAATAGCTGGAAATCTCCGTCTAAAACACAAAAAGAACGTATCTTGCAAACTGTTCTGCTGGGTGTTCGCTCAGCTAAGGGAGTTGAATCCGCCTTCAGAATCAGAGAGTGAGAAGCACGGTTCTTCCAAAAGCTGGTTTTCGTAATACCCGGGTGAATTGGAACAAACGCGGTATTGAGAAATATCTGCTTCTAAAACCAAAACGGAGCTACCTAACAGAACGGTCTTCAATGTGTGCATTCAACTTACGGAGTTAAACTGATGTGTGTTTGCAGGAGTTACTAAACCCTTTCTGTGGAGAAGTGGAAAACGCATTTTCCCAGCCAAATCCAGGCATTCAAGAAGTAGCTGGAAATCTCCGTCTAAAACACAAAAATAACGTATCTTGCAAACTGCTCTGCTGGGTGTTCGCTCAGCTAAGGGAGTTGAATCCGCCTTCAGAATCAGAGAGTGAGAAGCATGGTTCTTCCAGGAGCTGGGTTTCGTAATACCCGGGTGAATTGGAACAAACGCGGTATTGAGAAATATCTGCTTCTAAAACCAAAACAGAGCTACCTAACAGAACGGTCTTCAATGTGTGCATTCAACTTACGGAGTTAAACTGATGTGTGTTTGCAGGAGTTTCTAAACCCTTTCTGTGAAGAAGTGGAAAACGCATTTTCCCAGCCAAATCCAGGCATTCAAGAAATAGCTGGAAATCTCCGTCTAAAACACAAAAAGAACGTATCTTGCAAACTGCTCTGCTGGGTGTTCGCTCAGTTAAGGGAGTTGAATCCGCCTTCAGAATCAGAGAGTGAGAAGCACGGTTCTTCCAGGAGCTGGGTTTCGTAATACAAGGGAGAATTGGAACAAACGCGGTATTGAGAAATATCTGCTTCTAAAACCAAAACGGAGCTACCTAACAGAACGGTCTTCAATGTGTCCATTCAACTTACGGAGTTAAACTGATGTGTGTTTGCAGGAGTTTCTAAACCCTTTCTGTGAAGAAGTGGAAAACGCATTTTCCCAGCCAAATCCAGGCATTCAAGAAATAGCTGGAAATCTCCGTCTAAAACACAAAAAGAACGTATCTTGCAAACTGCTCTGCTGGGTGTTCGCTCAGCTAAGGGAGTTGAATCCGCCTTCAGAGTCAGAGAGTGAGAAGCACGGTTGTTCCAGGAGCTGGGTTTCGTTATACCCGGGTGAATTGGAACAAACGCGGTATTGAGAAATATCTGCTTCTAAAACCAAAACGGAGCTACCTAACAGAACGGTCTTCAATGTGTGCATTCAACTTACGGAGTTAAACTGATGTGTGTTTGCAGGAGTTTCTAAACCCTTTCTGTGAAGAAGTGGAAAACGCATTTTCCCAGCCAAATCCAGGCATTCAAGAAATAGCTGGAAATCTCCGTCTAAAACACAAAAAGAACGTATCTTGCAAACTGCTCTGCTGGGTGTTCGCTCAGCTAAGGGAGTTGAATCCGCCTTCAGAATCAGAGAGTGAGAAGCACGGTTCTTCCAGGAGCTGGGTTTCGTTATACCTGGGTGAATTGGAACAAACGCGGTATTGAGAAATATCTGCTTCTAAAACCAAAACGGAGCTACCTAACAGAACGGTCTTCAATGTGTGCATTCAACTTACGGAGTTAAACTGATGTGTGTTTGCAGGAGTTTCTAAACCCTTTCTGTGAAGAAGTGGAAAACGCATTTTCCCAGCCAAATCCAGGCATTCAAGAAATAGCTGGAAATCTCCGTCTAAAACACAAAAAGAACGTATCTTGCAAACTGCTCTGCTGGGTGTTCGCTCAGCTAAGGGAGTTGAATCCGCCTTCAGAATCAGAGAGTGAGAAGCAGGGTTCTTCCAGGAGCTGGGTTTCGTTATACCCGGGTGAATTGGAACAAACGCGGTATTGAGAAATATCTGCTTTTAAAACCAAAACGGAGCTACCTAACAGAACGGTCTTCAATGTGTGCATTCAACTTACGGAGTTAAACTGATGTGTGTTTGCAGGAGTTTCTAAACCCTTTCTGTGAAGAAGTGGAAAACGCATTTTCCCAGCCAAATCCAGGCATTCAAGAAATAGCTGGAAATCTCCGTCTAAAACACAAAAAGAACGTATCTTGCAAACTGTTCTGCTGGGTGTTCGCTCAGCTAAGGGAGTTGAATCCGCCTTCAGAATCAGAGAGTGAGAAGCACGGTTCTTCCAAAAGCTGGTTTTCGTAATACCCGGGTGCATTGGAACAAACGCGGTATTGAGAAATATCTGCTTCTAAAACCAAAACGGAGCTACCTAACAGAACGGTCTTCAATGTGTGCATTCAACTTACGGAGTTAAACTGATGTGTGTTTGCAGGAGTTTCTAAACCCTTTCTGTGAAGAAGTGGAAAACGCATTTTCCCAGCCAAATCCAGGCATTCAAGAAATAGCTGGAAATCTCCGTCTAAAACACAAAAAGAACGTATCTTGCAAACTGCTCTGCTGGGTGTTCGCTCGGCTAAGGGAGTTGAATCCGCCTTCAGAATCAGAGAGTGAGAAGCACGGTTCTTCCAGGAGCTGGGTTTCGTAATACCCGAGTGAATTGGAACAAACGCGGTATTGAGAAATATCTGCTTCTAAAACCAAAACGGAGCTACCTAACAGAACGGTCTTCAATGTGTGCATTCAACTTACGGAGTTAAACTGATGTGTGTTTGCAGGAGTTTCTAAACCCTTTCTGTGAAGAAGTGCAAAACGCATTTTCCCAGCCAAATCCAGGCATTCAAGAAATAGCTGGAAATCTCCGTCTAAACCACAAAAAGAACGTATCTTGCAAACTGCTCTGCTGGGTGTTCGCTCAGCTAAGGGAGTTGAATCCGCCTTCAGAATCAGAGAGTGAGAAGCACGGTTCTTCCAGGAGCTGGGTTTCGTTATACCCGGGTGAATTGGAACAAACGCGGTATTGAGAAATATCTGCTTCTAAAACCAAAACGGAGCTACCTAACAGAACGGTCTTCAATGTGTGCATTCAACTTACGGAGTTAAACTGATGTGTGTTTGCAGGAGTTTCTAAACCCTTTCTGTGAAGAAGAGGAAAACGCATTTTCCCAGCCAAATCCAGGCATTCAAGAAATAGCTGGAAATCTCCGTCTAAAACACAAAAAGAACGTATCTTGCAAACTGCTCTGCTGGGTGTTCGCTCAGCTAAGGGAGTTGAATCCGCCTTCAGAATCAGAGAGTGAGAAGCACGGTTCTTCCAGGAGCTGGGTTTCGTTATACCCGGGTGCCTTGGAACAAACGCGGTATTGAGAAATATCTGCTTCTAAAACCAAAACGGAGCTACCTAACAGAACGGTCTTCAATGTGTGCATTCAACTTACGGAGTTAAACTGATGTGTGTTTGCAGGAGTTTCTAAACCCTTTCTGTGAAGAAGTGGAAAACGCATTTTCCCAGCCAAATACAGGCATTCAAGAAATAGCTGGAAATCTCCGTCTAAAACACAAAAAGAACGTATCTTGCAAACTGCTCTGCTGGGTGTTCGCTCAGCTAAGGGAGTTGAATCCGCCTTCAGAATCAGAGAGTGAGAAGCACGGTTCTTCCAGGAGCTGGGTTTCGTTATACCCGGGTGCATTGGAACAAACCCGGTATTGAGAAATATCTGCTTCTAAAACCAAAACGGAGCTACCTAACAGAACGGTCTTCAATGTGTGCATTCAACATACGGAGGTAAACTGATGTGTGTTTGCAGGAGTTTCTAAACCCTTTCTGTGAAGAAGTGGAAAACGCATTTTCCCAGCCATATCCAGGCATTCAAGAAATAGCTGGAAATCTCCGTCTAAAAAACAAAAAGAACGTATCGTGCAAACTGCTCTGCTGGCTGTTCGCTCAGCTAAGGGAGTTGAATCCGCCTTCAGAATCAGAGAGTGAGAAGCACGGTTCTTCCAGGAGCTGGGTTTCGTTATACCCGGGTGCATTGGAACAAACGCGGTATTGAGAAATATCTGCTTCTAAAACCAAAACGGAGCTACCTAACAGAACGGTCTTCAATGTGTGCATTCAACTTACGGAGTTAAACTGATGTGTGTTTGCAGGAGTTTCTAAACCCTTTCTGTGAAGAAGTGGAAAACGCATTTTCCCAGCAAAATCCAGGCATTCAAAAAATAGCTGGAAATCTCCGTCTAAAACACAAAAAGAACGTATCTTGCAAACTGCTCTGCTGGCTGTTCGCTCAGCTAAGGGAGTTGAATCCGCCTTCAGAATCAGAGAGTGAGAAGCACGGTTCTTCCAGGAGCTGGGTTTCTTTATACCCGGGTGAATTGGAAGAAACGCGGTATTGAGAAATATCTGCTTCTAAAACCAAAACGGAGCTACCTAACAGAACGGTCTTCAATGTGTGCATTCAACTTACGGAGTTAAACTGACGTGTGTTTGCAGGAGTTTCTAAACCCTTTCTGTGAAGTAGTGGAAAACGCATTTTACCAGCCAAATGCAGGCATTCAAGAAATAGCTGGAAATCTCCGTCTAAAACACAAAAAGAACGTATCTTGCAAACTGCTCTGCTGGCTGTTCGCTCAGCTAAGGGAGTTGAATCCGCCTTCAGAATCAGAGAGTGAGAAGCACGGTTCTTCCAGGAGCTGGGTTTCGTTATACCCGGGTGCATTGGAACAAACGCGGTATTGAGAAACATCTGCTTATAAAACCAAAACGGAGCTACCTAACAGAACGGTCTTCAATGTGTGCATTCAACTTACGGAGTTAAACTGATGTGTGTTTGCAGGAGTTTCTAAACCCTTTCTGTGAAGAAGTGGAAAACGCATTTTCCCAGCCAAATCCAGGCATTCATAAAATAGCTGGAAATCTCCGTCTAAAACACAAAAAGAACGTATCTTGCAAACTGCTCTGCTGGCTGTTCGCTCAGCTAAGGGAGTTGAATCCGCCTTCAGAATCAGAGAGTGAGAAGCACGGTTCTTCCAGGAGCTGGGTTTCTTTATACCCGGGTGAATTGGAAATAACGCGGTATTGAGAAATATCTGCTTCTAAAACCAAAACGGAGCTACCTAACAGAACGGTCTTCAATGTGTGCATTCAACTTACGGAGTTAAACTGACGTGTGTTTGCAGGAGTTTCTAAACCCTTTCTGTGAAGAAGTGGAAAACGCATTTTACCAGCCAAATCCAGGCATTCAAGAAATAGCTGGAAATCTCCGTCTAAAACACAAAAAGAACGTATCTTGCAAACTGCTCTGCAGGCTGTTCGCTCAGCTAAGGGAGTTGAATCCGCCTTCAGAATCAGAGAGTGAGAAGCACGGTTCTTCCAGGAGCTGGGTTTCGTTATACCCGGGTGAATTGGAAGAAACGCGGTATTGAGAAATATCTGCTTCTAAAACCAAAACGGAGCTGCCTAACAGAACGGTCTTCAATGTGTGCATTCAACTTACGGAGTTAAACTGATGTGTGTTTGCAGGAGTTTCTAAACCCTTTCTGTGAAGAAGTGGAAAACGCATTTTACCAGCCAAATCCAGGCATTCAAGAAATAGCTGGAAATCTCCGTCTAAAACACAAAAAGAACGTATCTTGCAAACTGCTCTGCTGGGTGTTCGCTCAGCTAAGGGAGTTGAATCCGCCTTCAGAATCAGAGAGTGAGAAGCACGGTTCTTCCAGGAGCTGGGTTTCGTTATACCCGGGTGAATTGGAACAAACGCGGTATTGAGAAATATCTGCTTCTAAAACCAAAACGGAGCTACCTAACAGAACGGTCCTCAATGTGTGCATTCAACTTACGGAGTTAAACTGATGTGTGTTTGCAGGAGTTTCTAAACCCTTTCTGTGAAGAAGTGCAAAACGCATTTTCCCAGCCAAATCCAGGCATTCAAGAAATAGCTGGAAATCTCCGTCTAAAACACAAAAACAACGTATCTTGCAAACTGCTCTGCAGGGTGTTCGCTCAGCTAAGGGAGTTGAATCCGCCTTCAGAATCAGAGAGTGAGAAGCACGGTTCTTCCAGGAGCTGGGTTTCGTTATACCCGGGTGAATTGGAACAAACGCGGTATTGAGAAATATCTGCTTCTAAAACCAAAACGGAGCTGCCTAACAGAACGGTCTTCAATGTGTGCATTCAACTTACGGAGTTAAACTGATGTGTGTTTGCAGGAGTTTCTAAACCCTTTCTGTGAAGAAGTGGAAAACGCATTTTCCCAGCCAAATCCAGGCATTCAAGAAATAGCTGGAAATCTCCGTCTAAAACACAAAAAGAACGTATCTTGCAAACTGCTTTGCTGGGTGTTCGCTCAGCTAAGGGAGTTGAATCCGCCTTCAGAATCAGAGAGTGAGAAGCACGGTTCTTCCAGGAGCTGGGTTTCGTTATACCCGGGTGCATTGAAACAAACGCGGTATTGAGAAATATCTGCTTCTAAAACCAAAACGGAGCTACCTAACAGAACGGTCTTCAATGTGTGCATTCAACTTACGGAGTTAAACTGATGTGTGTTTGCAGGAGTTTCTAAACCCTTTCTGTGAAGAAGTGGAAAACGCATTTTCCCAGCCAAATCCAGGCATTCAAGAAATAGCTGGAAATCTCCGTCTAAAACACAAAAAGAACGTATCTTGCAAACTGCTCTGCTTGGTGTTCGGTCAGCTAAGGGAGTTGAATCCGCCTTCAGAATCAGAGAGTGAGAAGCACGGTACTTCCAGGAGCTGGGTTTCGTTATACCAGGGTGCATTGGAACAAACGCGGTATTGACAACTATCTGCTTCTAAAACCAAAACGGAGCTACCTAACAGAACGGCCTTCAATGTGTGCATTCAGCTTACAGAGGTAAACTGATGTGTGTTTGCAGGAGTTTCTAAACCCTTTCTGTGAAGAAGTGGAAAACGCATTTTCCCAGCCAAATCAAGTCATTCAAGAAATAGCTGGAAATCTCCGTCTAAAACACAAAAAGAACGTATCTTGCAAACTGCTCTGCTGGGTGTTCGCTCAGCTAAGGGAGTTGAATCCGCCTTCAGAATCAGAGAGTGAGAAGCACGGTTCTTCCAGGAGCTGGGTTTCGTTATACCCGGGTGCATTGGAACAAACGCGGTATTGAGAAATATCTGCTTCTAAAACCAAAACGGAGCTACCTAACAGAACGGTCTTCAATGTGTGCATTCAACTTACGGAGTTAAACTGATGTGTGTTTGCAGGAGTTTCTAAACCCTTTCTGTGAAGAAGTGGAAAACGCATTTTCCCAGCCAAATCCAGGCATTCATGAAATAGCTGGAAATCTCCGTCTAAAACACAAAAAGAACGTATCTTGCAAACTGCTCTGCAGGGTGTTCGCTCAGCGAAGGGAGTTGAATCCGCCTTCAGAATCAGAGAGTGAGAAGCACGGTTCTTCCAGGAGCTGGGTTTCGTTATACCCGGGTGAATTGGAACAAACGCGGTATTGAGAAATATCTGCTTCTAAAACCAAAACGGAGCTACCTAACAGAACGGTCCTCAATGTGTGCATTCAACTTACGGAGTTAAACTGATGTGTGTTTGCAGGAGTTTCTAAACCCTTTCTGTGAAGAAGTGCAAAACGCATTTTCCCAGCCAAATCCAGGCATTCAAGAAATAGCTGGAAATCTCCGTCTAAAACACAAAAACAACGTATCTTGCAAACTGCTCTGCAGGGTGTTCGCTCAGCTAAGGGAGTTGAATCCGCCTTCAGAATCAGAGAGTGAGAAGCACGGTTCTTCCAGGAGCTGGGTTTCGTTATACCCGGGTGAATTGGAACAAACGCGGTATTGAGAAATATCTGCTTCTAAAACCAAAACGGAGCTACCTAACAGAACGGTCTTCAATGTGTGCATTCAACTTACGGAGTTAAACTGATGTGTGTTTGCAGGAGTTTCTAAACCCTTCCTGTGAAGAAGTGGAAAACGCATTTTCCCAGCCAAATCCAGGCATTCAAGAAATAGCTGGAAATCTCCGTCTAAAACACAAAAAGAACGTATCTTGCAAACTGCTTTGCTGGGTGTTCGCTCAGCTAAGGGAGTTGAATCCGCCTTCAGAATCAGAGAGTGAGAAGCACGGTTCTTCAAGGAGCTGGGTTTCGTTATACCCGGGTGCATTGAAACAAACGCGGTATTGAGAAATATCTGCTTCTAAAACCAAAACGGAGCTACCTAACAGAACGGTCTTCAATGTGTGCATTCAACTTACGGAGTTAAACTGATGTGTGTTTGCAGGAGTTTCTAAAACCTTTCTGTGAAGAAGTGGAAAACGCATTTTCCCAGCCAAATACAGGCATTCAAGAAATAGCTGGAAATCTCCGTCTAAAACACAAAAAGAACGTATCTTGCAAACTGCTCTGCTGGGTGTTCGGTCAGCTAAGGGAGTTGAATCCGCCTTCAGAATCAGAGAGTGAGAAGCACGGTTCTTCCAGGAGCTGGGTTTCGTTATACCAGGGTGCATTGGAACAAACGCGGTATTGACAACTATCTGCTTCTAAAACCAAAACGGAGCTACGTAACAGAACGGCCTTCAATGTGTGCATTCAGCTTACAGAGGTAAACTGATGTGTGTTTGCAGGAGTTTCTAAACCCTTTCTGTGAAGAAGTGGAAAACGCATTTTCCCAGCCAAATCAAGTCATTCAAGAAATAGCTGGAAATCTCCGTCTAAAACACAAAAAGAACGTATCCTGCAAACTGCTCTGCTGGGTGTTCGCTCAGCTAAGGGAGTTGAATCCGCCTTCAGAATCAGAGAGTGAGAAGCACGGTTCTTCCAGGAGCTGGGTTTCGTTATACCCGGGTGCATTGAAACAAACGCGGTATTGAGAAATATCTGCTTCTAAAACCAAAACGGAGCTACCTAACAGAACGGTCTTCAATGTGTGCATTCAACTTACGGAGTTAAACTGATGTGTGTTTGCAGGAGTTTCTAAACCCTTTCTGTGAAGAAGTGGAAAACTCATTTTCCCAGCCAAATCCAGGCATTCATGAAATAGCTGGAAATCTCCGTCTAAAACACAAAAAGAACGTATCTTGCAAACTGCTCTGCAGGGTGTTCGCTCAGCGAAGGGAGTTGAATCCGCCTTCAGAATCAGAGAGTGAGAAGCACGGTTCTTCCAGGAGCTGGGTTTCGTTATACCCGGGTGAATTGGAACAAACGCGGTATTGAGAAATATCTGCTTCTAAAACCAAAACGGAGCTACCTAACAGAACGGTCCTCAATGTGTGCATTCAACTTACGGAGTTAAACTGATGTGTGTTTGCAGGAGTTTCTAAACCCTTTCTGTGAAGAAGTGCAAAACGCATTTTCCCAGCCAAATCCAGGCATTCAAGAAATAGCTGGAAATCTCCGTCTAAAACACAAAAACAACGTATCTTGCAAACTGCTCTGCAGGGTGTTCGCTCAGCTAAGGGAGTTGAATCCGCCTTCAGAATCAGAGAGTGAGAAGCACGGTTCTTCCAGGAGCTGGGTTTCGTAATACTCGGGTGAATTGGAACAAACGCGGTATTGAGAAATATCTGCTTCTAAAACCAAAACGGAGCTACCTAACAGAACGGTCTTCAATGTGTGCATTCAACTTACGGAGTTAAACTGATGTGTGTTTGCAGGAGTTTCTAAACCCTTTCTGTGAAGAAGTGGAAAACGCATTTTCCCAGCCAAATCCAGGCATTCAAGAAATAGCTGGAAATCTCCGTCTAAAACACAAAAAGAACGTATCTTGCAAACTGCTCTGCTGGGTGTTCGCTCAGCTAAGGGAGTTGAATCCGCCTTCAGAATCAGAGAGTGAGAAGCGCGGTGCTTCCAGGAGCTGGGTTTCGTTATACCCGGGTGAATTGGAACAAACGCGGTATTGAGAAATATCTGCTTCTAAAACCAAAACGGAGCTACCTAACAGAACGGTCTTCAATGTGTGCATTCAACTTACGGAGTTAAACTGACGTGTGTTTGCAGGAGTTTCTAAACCCTTTCTGTGAAGAAGTGGAAAACGCATTTTCCCAGCCAAATCCAGGCATTCAAGAAATAGCTGGAAATCTCCGTCTAAAACACAAAAAGAAAGTATCTTGCAAACTGCTCTGCTGGGTGTTCGCTCAGCTAAGGGAGTTGAATCCGCCTTCAGAATCAGAGAGTGAGAAGCACGGTTCTTCCAGGAGCTGGGTTTCGTAATACCCGAGTGAATTGGAACAAACGCGGTATTGAGAAATATCTGCTTCTAAAACCAAAACGGAGCTACATAACAGAACGGTCTTCAATGTGTGCATTCAACTTACGGAGTTAAACTGATGTGTGTTTGCAGGAGTTGCTAAACCCTTTCTGTGAAGAAGTGGAAAACGCATTTTCCCAGCCAAATCCAGGCATTCAAGAAATAGCTGGAAATCTCCGTCTAAAACACAAAAAGAACGTATCTTGCAAACTGCTCTGCTGGGTGTTCGCTCAGCTAAGGGAGTTGAATCCGCCTTCAGAATCAGAGAGTGAGAAGCACGGTTCTTCCAAGAGCTGGGTTTCGTTATACCCGGGTGCATTGGAACAAACGCGGTATTTAGAAATATCTGCTTCTAAAACCAAAACGGAGCTACCTAACAGAACGGTCTTCAATGTGTGCATTCAACTTATGGAGTTAAACTGATGTGTGTTTGCAGGAGTTTCTAAACCCTTTCTGTGAAGAAGTGGAAAACGCATTTTCCCAGCCAAATCCAGACATTCAAGAAATAGCTGGAAATCTCCGTCTAAAACACAAAAAGAACGTATCTTGCAAACTGCTCTGCTGGGTGTTCGCTAAGGTAAGGGAGTTGAATCCGCCTTCAGAATCAGAGAGTGAGAAGCACGGTTCTTCCAGGAGCTGGGTTTCGTAATACTCGGGTGAATTGGAACAAACGCGGTATTGAGAAATATCTGCTTCTAAAACCAAAACGGAGCTACCTAACAGAACGGTCTTCAATGTGTGCATTCAACTTACGGAGTTAAACTGATGTGTGTTTGCAGGAGTTTCTAAACCCTTTCTGTGAAGAAGTGGAAAACGCATTTTCCCAGCCAAATCCAGGCATTCAAGAAATAGCTGGAAATCTCCGTCTAAAACACAAAAAGAACGTATCTTGCAAACTGCTCTGCTGGGTGTTCGCTCAGCTAAGGAAGTTGAATCCGCCTTCAGAATCAGAGAGTGAGAAGCACGGTTCTTCCAGGAGCTGGGTTTCGTTATACCCGGGTGAATTGGAACAAACGCGGTATTGAGAAATATCTGCTTCTAAAACCAAAACGGAGCTACCTAACAGAACGGTCTTCAATGTGTGCATTCAACTTACGGAGTTAAACTGATGTGTGTTTGCAGGAGTTTCTAAACCCTTTCTGTGAAGAAGTGGAAAACGCATTTTCCCAGCCAAATCCAGGCATTCAAGAAATAGCTGGAAATCTCCGTCTAAAACACAAAAACATCGTATCTTGCAAACTGCTCTGCAGGGTCTTCGCTCAGCTAAGGGAGTTGAATCCGCCTTCAGAATCAGAGAGTGAGAAGCACGGTTCTTCCAGGAGCTGGGTTTCGTTATACCCGGGTGCATTGGAACAAACGCGGTATTGAGAAATATCTGCCTCTAAAACCAAAACGGAGCTGCCTAACAGAACGGTCTTCAATGTGTGCATTCAACTTACGGAGTTAAACTGATGTGTGTTTGCAGGAGTTTCTAAACCCTTTCTGTGAAGAAGTGTAAAACGCATTTTCCCAGCCAAATCCAGGCATTCAAGAAATAGCTGGAAATCTCCGTCTAAAACACAAAAAGAACGTATCTTGCAAACTGCTCTGCTGGCTGTTCGCTCAGCTAAGGGAGTTGAATCCGCCTTCAGAATCAGAGAGTGAGAAGCACGGTTCTTCCAGGAGCTGGGTTTCGTTATACCCGGGTGAATTGGAACAAACGCGGTATTGAGAAATATCTGCTTCTAAAACCAAAACGGAGCTACCTAACAGAACGGTCCTCAATGTGTGCATTCAACTTACGGAGTTAAACTGATGTGTGTTTGCAGGAGTTTCTAAACCCTTTCTGTGAAGAAGTGCAAAACGCATTTTCCCAGCCAAATCCAGGCATTCAAGAAATAGCTGGAAATCTCCGTCTAAAACACAAAAACAACGTATCTTGCAAACTGCTCTGCAGGGTGTTCGCTCAGCTAAGGGAGTTGAATCCGCCTTCAGAATCAGAGAGTGAGAAGCACGGTTCTTCCAGGAGCTGGGTTTCGTTATACCCGGGTGAATTGGAACAAACGCGGTATTGAGAAATATCTGCTTCTAAAACCAAAACGGAGCTGCCTAACAGAACGGTCTTCAATGTGTGCATTCAACTTACGGAGTTAAACTGATGTGTGTTTGCAGGAGTTTCTAAACCCTTTCTGTGAAGAAGTGGAAAACGCATTTTCCCAGCCAAATCCAGGCATTCAAGAAATAGCTGGAAATCTCCGTCTAAAACACATAAAGAACGTATCTTGCAAACTGCTGTGCTGGGTGTTCGCTCAGCTAAGGGAGTTGAATCCGCCTTCAGAATCAGAGAGTGAGAAGCACGGTTCTTCCAGGAGCTGGGTTTCGTTATACCCGGGTGCATTGAAACAAACGCGGTATTGAGAAATATCTGCTTCTAAAACCAAAACGGAGCTACCTAACAGAACGGTCTTCAATGTGTGCATTCAACTTACGGAGTTAAACTGATGTGTGTTTGCAGGAGTTTCTAAACCCTTTCTGTGAAGAAGTGGAAAACGCATTTTCCCAGCCAAATCCAGGCATTCAAGAAATAGCTGGAAATCTCCGTCTAAAACACAAAAACAACGTATCTTGCAAACTGCTCTGCAGGGTGTTCGCTCAGCTAAGGGAGTTGAATCCGCCTTCAGAATCAGAGAGTGAGAAGCACGGTTTTTCCAGGAGCTGGGTTTCGTTATACCCGGGTGAATTGGAACAAACGCGGTATTGAGAAATATCTGCTTCTAAAACCAAAACGGAGCTACCTAAGAGAACGGTCTTCAATGTGTGCATTTAACTTACGGAGTTAAACTGATGTGTGTTTGCAGGAGTTTCTAAATCCTTTCTGTGAAGAAGTGGAAAACGCATTTTCCCAGCCAAATACAGGCATTCAAGAAATAGTTGGAAATCTCCGTCTAAAACACAAAAAGAACGTATCTTGCAAACTGCTCTGCTGGGTGTTCGCTCAGCTAAGGGAGTTGAATCCGCCTTCAGAATCAGAGAGTGAGAAGCACGGTTCTTCCAGGAGCCTGGTTTCCTAATACCCGGGTGAATTGGAACAAACGCGGTATTGAGAAATATCTGCTTCTAAAACCAAAACGGAGCTACCTAACAGAACGGTCTTCAATGTGTGCATTCAACTTACGGAGTTAAACTGATGTGTGTTTGCAGGAGTTTCTAAACCCTTTCTGTGAAGAAGTGGAAAACGCATTTTCCCAGCCAAATCCAAGCATTCAAGAAATAGCTGGAAATCTCCGTCTAAAACACAAAAAGAACGTATCTTGCAAACATCTCTGCTGGGTGTTCGGTCAGCTAAGGGAGTTGAATCCGCCTTCAGAATCAGAGAGTGAGAAGCACGGTTCTTCCAGGAGCTGGGTTTCGTTATACCAGGGTGCATTGGAACAAACGCGGTATTGAGAACTATCTACTTTTAAAACCAAAACGGAGCTACCTAACAGAACGGCCTTCAATGTGTGCATTCAACTTACGGAGGTAAACTGATGTGTGTTTGCAGGAGTTTCTAAACCCTTTCTGTGAAGAAGTGGAAAACGCATTTTCCCAGCCAAATCAAGTCATTCAAGAAATAGCTGGATATCTCCGTCTAAAACACAAAAAGAACGTATCTTGCAAACTGCTCTGCTGGGTGTTCGCTCAGCTTAGGGAGTTGAATCCGCCTTCAGAATCAGAGAGTGAGAAGCACGGTTCTTCCAGGAGCTGGGTTTCGTTATACCCGGGTTCATTGAAACAAACGCGGTATTGAGAAATATCTGCTTCTAAAACCAAAACGGAGCTACCTAACAGAACGGTCTTCAATGTGTGCATTCAACTTACGGAGTTAAACTGATGTGTGTTTGCAGGAGTTTCTAAACTCTTTCTGTGAAGAAGTGGAAAACGCATTTTCCCAGCCAAATCCAGGCATTCATGAAATAGCTGGAAATCTCCGTCTAAAACACAAAAAGAACGTATCTTGCAAACTGCTCTGCAGGGTGTTCGCTCAGGTAAGGGAGTTGAATCCGCCTTCAGAATCAGAGAGTGAGAAGCACGGTTCTTCCAGGAGCTGGGTTTCGTTATACCCGGGTGAATTGGAACAAACGCGGTATTGAGAAATATCTGCTTCTAAAACCAAAACGGAGCTACCTAACAGAACGGTCTTCAATGTGTGCATTCAACCTCCGGAGTTAAACTGATGTTTGTTTGCAGGAGTTTCTAAATCCTTTCTGTGAAGAAGTGGAAAACGCATTTTCCCAGCCAAATACAGGCATTCAAGAAATAGTTGGAAATCTCCGTCTAAAACACAAAAAGAACGTATCTTGCAAACTGCTTTGCTGGGTGTTCGCTCAGCTAAGGGAGTTGAATCCGCCTTCAGAATCAGAGAGTGAGAAGCACGGTTCTTCCAGGAGCTGGGTTTCCTAATACCCGGGTGAATTGGAACAAACGCGGTATTGAGAAATATCTGCTTCTAAAACCAAAACGGAGCTACCTAACAGAACGGTCTTCAATGTGTGCATTCAACTTACGGAGTTAAACTGATGTGTGTTTGCAGGAGTTTCTAAACCCTTTCTGTGAAGAAGTGGAAAACGCATTTTCCCAGCCAAATCCAGGCATTCAAGAAATAGCTGGAAATCTCCGTCTAAAACACAAAAAGAACGTATCTTGCAAACTGCTCTGCTGGGTGTTCGCTCAGCTAAGGGAGTTGAATCCGCCTTCAGAATCAGAGAGTGAGAAGCACGGTTTTTCCAGGAGCTGGGTTTCGTTATACCAGGGTGCATTGGAACAAACGCGGTATTGAGAAATATCTGCTTCTAAAACCAAAACGGAGCTACCTAACAGAACGGCCTTCAATGTGTCCATTCAACTTACGGAGGTAAACTGATGTGTGTTTGCAGGAGTTTCTAAACCCTTTCTGTGAAGAAGTGGAAAACGCATTTTCCCAGCCAAATCCAGGCATTCAAGAAATAGCTGGAAATCTCCGTCTAAAACACAAAAAGAACGTATCTTGCAAACTGCTCTGCTGGGTGTTCGCTCAGCTAAGGGAGTTGAATCCGCCTTCAGAATCAGAGAGTGAGAAGCACGGTTCTTCCAGGAGCTGGGTTTCGTAATACCCGGGTGAATTGGAACAAACGCGGTATTGAGAAATATCTGCTTCTAAAACCAAAACGGAGCTACCTAACAGAACGGTCTTCAATGTGTGCATTCAACTTACGGAGTTAAACTGATGTGTGTTTGCAGGAGTTTATAAACCCTTTCTGTGAAGAAGTGGAAAACGCATTTTCCCAGCCAAATCCAGGCATTCAAGAAATAGCTGGAAATCTCCGTCTAAAACACAAAAAGAACGTATCTTGCAAACTGCTCTGCTGGGTGTTCGCTCACCTAAGGGAGTTGAATCCGCCTTCAGAATCAGAGAGTGAGAAGCACGGTCCTTCCAGGAGCTGGGTTTCATTATACCCGGGTGCATTGGAACAAACGTGGTATTGAGAAATATCTGCTTCTAAAACCAAAACGGAGCTACCTAACAGAACGGTGTTCAATGTGTGCATTCAACTTACGGAGTTAAACTGATGTGTGTTTGCAGGAGTTTCTAAACCCTTTCTGTGAAGAAGTGGAAAACGCATTTTCCCAGCCAAATCCAGGCATTCAAGAAATAGCTGGAAATCTCCGTCTAAAACACAAAAAGAACGTATCTTGCAAACTGCTCTGCTGGGTGTTCGCTCAGCTAAGGGAGTTGAATCCGCCTTCAGAATCAGAGAGTGAGAAGCACGGTTCTTCCAGGAGCTGGGTTTCGTAATACCCGGGTGAATTGGAACAAACGCGGTATTGAGAAATATCTGCTTCTAAAACCAAAACGGAGCTACCTAACAGAACGGTCTTCAATGTGTGCATTCAACTTACGGAGTTAAACTGATGTGTGTTTGCAGGAGTTTCTAAACCCTTTCTGTGAAGAAGTGGAAAACGCATTTTCCCAGCCAAATCCAGGCATTCAAGAAATAGCTGGAAATCTCCGTCTAAAACACAAAAAGAACGTATCTTGCAAACTGCTCTGCTGGGTGTTCGCTCAGCTAAGGGAGTTGAATCCGCCTTCAGAATCAGAGTGAGAAGCACGGTTCTTCCAGGAGCTGGGTTTCGTAATACCCGGGTGAATTGGAACAAACGCGGTATTGAGAAATATCTGCTTCTAAAACCAAAACGGAGCTACCTAACAGAACGGTCTTCAATGTGTGCATTCAACTTACGGAGTTAAACTGATGTGTGTTTGCAGGAGTTTCTAAACCCTTTCTGTGAAGAAGTGGAAAACGCATTTTCCCAGCCAAATCCAGGCATTCAAGAAATAGCTGGAAATCTCCGTCTAAAACACAAAAAGAACGTATCTTGCAAACTGCTCTGCTGGGTTTTCGCTCAGCTAAGGGAGTTGAATCCGCCTTCAGAATCAGAGAGTGAGAAGCACGGTTCTTCCAGGAGCTGGGTTTCGTTATACCCGGGTGCATTCGAACAAACGCGGTATTGAGAAATATCTGCTTCTAAAACCAAAACGGAGCTACCTAACAGAACGGTCTTCAATGTGTGCATTCAACTTACGGAGTTAAACTGATGTGTGTTTGCAGGAGTTTCTTAACCCTTTCTGTGAAGAAGTGGAAAACGCATTTTCCCAGCCAAATCCAGGCATTCAAGAAATAGCTGGAAATCTCCGTCTAAAACACAAAAAGAACGTATCTTGCAAACTGCTCTGCTGGGTGTTCGCTCAGCTAAGGGAGTTGAATCCGCCTTCAGAATCAGAGTGAGAAGCACGGTTCTTCCAGGAGCTGGGTTTCGTAATACCCGGGTGAATTGGAACAAACGCGGTATTGAGAAATATCTGCTTCTAAAACCAAAACGGAGCTACCTAACAGAACGGTCTTCAATGTGTGCATTCAACTTACGGAGTTAAACTGATGTGTGTTTGCAGGAGTTTCTAAACCCTTTCTGTGAAGAAGTGGAAATCGCATTTTCCCAGCCAAATCCAGGCATTCAAGAAATAGCTGGAAATCTCCGTCTAAAACACAAAAAGAACGTATCTTGCAAACTGCTCTGCTGGGTGTTCGCTCAGCTAAGGGAGTTGAATCCGCCTTCAGAATCAGAGAGTGAGAAGCACGGTTTTTCCAGGAGCTGGGTTTCGTTATACCTGGGTGAATTGGAACAAACGCGGTATTGAGAAATATCTGCTTCTAAAACCAAAACGGAGCTACCTAACAGAACGGTCTTCAATGTGTGCATTCAACTTACGGAGTTAAACTGATGTGTGTTTGCAGGAGTTTCTAAACCCTTTCTGTGAAGAAGTGGAAAACGCATTTTCCCAGCCAAATCCAGGCATTCAAGAAATAGCTGGAAATCTCCGTCTAAAACACAAAAAGAACGTATCTTGCAAACTGCTCTGCTGGGTGTTCGCTCAGCTAAGGGAGTTGAATCCGCCTTCAGAATCAGAGAGTGAGAAGCACGGTTCTTCCAGGAGCTGGGTTTCGTTATACCCGGGTGCATTGGAACAAACGCGGTATTGAGAAATATCTGCTTCTAAAACCAAAACGGAGCTACCTAACAGAACGGTCTTCAATGTGTGCATTCAACTTACGGAGTTAAACTGATGTGTGTTTGCAGGAGTTTCTAAACCCTTTCTGTGAAGAAGTGGAAAACGCATTTTCCCAGCCAAATCCAGGCATTCAAGAAATAGCTGGAAATCTCCGTCTAAAACACAAAAAGAACGTATCTTGCAAACTGCTCTGCTGGGTGTTCGCTCAGCTAAGATAGTTGAATCCGCCTTCAGAATCAGAGAGTGCGAAGCACGGTTCTTCCAGGAGCTGGGTTTCGTTATACCCGGGTGCATTGGAACAAACGCGGTATTGATAAATATCTGCTTCTAAAACACAAACGGAGCTACCTAACAGAACGGTCTTCAACGTGTGCATTCAACTTACGGAGTTAAACTGATGTGTGTTTGCAGGAGTTTCTAAACCCTTTCTGTGAAGAAGTGGAAAACGCATTTTCCCAGCCAAATCCAGGCATTCAAGAAATAGCTGGAAATCTCCGTCTAAAACACAAAAAGAACGTATCTTGCAAACTGCTCTGCTGGGTGTTCGCTCAGCTAAGGGAGTTGAATCCGCCTTCAGAATCAGAGATTGAGAAGCACGGTTCTTCCAGGAGCTGGGTTTCGTAATACCCGGGTGAATTGGAACAAACGCGGTATTGAGAAATATCTGCTTCTAAAACCAAAACGGAGCTACCTAACAGAACGGTCTTCAATGTGTGCATTCAACTTATGGAGTTAAACTGATGTGTGTTTGCAGGAGTTTCTAAACCCTTTCTGTGAAGAAGTGGAAAACGCATTTTCCCAGCCAAATCCAGGCATTCAAGAAATAGCTGGAAATCTCCGTCTAAAACACAAAAAGAACGTATCTTGCAAACTGCTCTGCTGGTTGTTCGCTCAGCTAAGGGAGTTGAATCCGCCTTCAGAGTCAGAGAGTGAGAAGCACGGTTCTTCCAGGAGCTGGGTTTCGTTATACCCGGGTTAATTGGAAAAAACGCGGTATTGAGAAATATCTGCTTCTAAAACCAAAACGGAGCTACCTAACAGAACGGTCTTCAATGTGTGCATTCAACTTACGGAGTTAAACTGATGTGTGTTTGCAGGAGTTTCTAAACCCTTTCTGTGAAGAAGTGGAAAACGCATTTTCCCAGCCAAATCCAGGCATTCAAGAAATAGCTGGAAATCTCCGTCTAAAACACAAAAAGAACGTATCTTGCAAACTGCTCTGCTGGGTGTTCGCTCACCTAAGGGAGTTGAATCCGCCTTCAGAATCAGAGAGTGAGAAGCACGGTCCTTCCAGGAGCTGGGTTTCATTATACCCGGGTGCATTGGAACAAACGTGGTATTGAGAAATATCTGCTTCTAAAACCAAAACGGAGCTACCTAACAGAACGGTCTTCAATGTGTGCATTCAACTTACGTAGTTAAATTGATGTGTGTTTGCAGGAGTTTCTAAACCCTTTCTGTGAAGAAGTGGAAAACGCATTTTCCCAGCCAAATCCAGGCATTCAAGAAATAGCTGGAAATCTCCGTCTAAAACACAAAAAGAACGTATCTTGCAAACTGCTCTGCTGGGTGTTCGCTCACCTAAGGGAGTTGAATCCGCCTTCAGAATCAGAGAGTGAGAAGCACGGTCCTTCCAGGAGCTGGGTTTCATTATACCCGGGTGCATTGGAACAAACGTGGTATTGAGAAATATCTGCTTCTAAAACCAAAACGGAGCTACCTAACAGAACGGTCTTCAATGTGTGCATTCAACTTACGGAGTTAAACTGATGTGTGTTTGCAGGAGTTTCTAAACCCTTTCTGTGAAGAAGTGGAAAACGCATTTTCCCAGCCAAATCCAGGCATTCAAGAAATAGCTGGAAATCTCCGTCTAAACCACAAAAAGAACGTATCTTGCAAACTGCTCTGCTGGGTGTTCGCTCAGCTAAGGGAGTTGAATCCGCCTTCAGAATCAGAGTGAGAAGCACGGTTCTTCCAGGAGCTGGGTTTCGTAATACCCGGGTGAATTGGAACAAACGCGGTATTGAGAAATATCTGCTTCTAAAACCAAAACGGAGCTACCTAACAGAACGGTCTTCAATGTGTGCATTCAACTTACGGAGTTAAACTGATGTGTGTTTGCAGGAGTTTCTAAACCCTTTCTGTGAAGAAGTGGAAAACGCATTTTCCCAGCCAAATCCAGGCATTCAAGAAATAGCTGGAAATCTCCGTCTAAAACACAAAAAGAACGTATCTTGCAAACTGCTCTGCTGGGTTTTCGCTCAGCTAAGGGAGTTGAATCCGCCTTCAGAATCAGAGAGTGAGAAGCACGGTTCTTCCAGGAGCTGGGTTTCGTTATACCCGGGTGCATTCGAACAAACGCGGTATTGAGAAATATCTGCTTCTAAAACCAAAACGGAGCTACCTAACAGAACGGTCTTCAATGTGTGCATTCAACTTACGGAGTTAAACTGATGTGTGTTTGCAGGAGTTTCTTAACCCTTTCTGTGAAGAAGTGGAAAACGCATTTTCCCAGCCAAATCCAGGCATTCAAGAAATAGCTGGAAATCTCCGTCTAAAACACAAAAAGAACGTATCTTGCAAACTGCTCTGCTGGGTGTTCGCTCTGCTAAGGGAGTTGAATCCGCCTTCAGAATCAGAGTGAGAAGCACGGTTCTTCCAGGAGCTGGGTTTCGTAATACCCGGGTGAATTGGAACAAACGCGGTATTGAGAAATATCTGCTTCTAAAACCAAAACGGAGCTACCTAACAGAACGGTCTTCAATGTGTGCATTCAACTTACGGAGTTAAACTGATGTGTGTTTGCAGGAGTTTCTAAACCCTTTCTGTGAAGAAGTGGAAATCGCATTTTCCCAGCCAAATCCAGGCATTCAAGAAATAGCTGGAAATCTCCGTCTAAAACACAAAAAGAACGTATCTTGCAAACTGCTCTGCTGGGTGTTCGCTCAGCTAAGGGAGTTGAATCCGCCTTCAGAATCAGAGAGTGAGAAGCACGGTTCTTCCAGGAGCTGGGTTTCGTTATACCCGGGTGAATTGGAACAAACGCGGTATTGAGAAATATCTGCTTCTAAAACCAAAACGGAGCTACCTAACAGAACGGTCTTCAATGTGTGCATTCAACTTACGGAGTTAAACTGATGTGTGTTTGCAGGAGTTTCTAAACCCTTTCTGTGAAGAAGTGGAAAACGCATTTTCCTAGCCAAATCCAGGCATTCAAGAAATAGCTGGAAATCTCCGTCTAAAACACAAAAAGAACGTATCTTGCAAACTGCTCTGCGGGGTGTTCGCTCAGCTAAGGGAGTTGAATCCGCCTTCAGAATCAGAGAGTGAGAAGCACGGTTCTTCCAGAAGCTGGGTTTCGTTATACCCGGGTGCATTGGAACAAACGCGGTATTGAGAAATATCTGCTTCTAAAACCAAAACGGAGCTACCTAACAGAACGGTCTTCAATGTGTGCATTCAACTTACAAAGTTAAACTGATGTGTGTTTGCAGGAGTTTCTAAACCCTTTCTGTGAAGAAGTGGAAAACGCATTTTCCCAGCCAAATCCAGGCATTCAAGAAATAGCTGGAAATTTCCGTCTAAAACACAAAAAGAACGTATCTTGCAAACTGCTCTGCTGGGTGTTCGCTCAGCTAAGGGAGTTGAATCTGCCTTCAGAATCAGAGACTGAGAAGCACGGTTCTTCCAGGAGCTGGGATTCGTTATACCCGGGTGCATTGGAACAAACGCGGTATTGAGAAATATCTGCTTCTAAAACCAAAACGGAGCTACCTAACAGAACGGTCTTCAATGTGTGCATTCAACTTACGGAGTTAAACTGATGTGTGTTTGCAGGAGTTTCTAAACCCTTTCTGTGAAGAAGTGGAAAACGCATTTTCCCAGCCAAATCCAGGCATTCAAGAAATAGCTGGAAATCTCCGTCTCAAACACAAAAAGAACGTATCTTGCAAACTGTTCTGCTGGGTGTTCGCTCAGCTAAGGGAGTTGAATCCGCCTTCAGAATCAGAGAGTGAGAAGCACGGTTCTTCCAGGAGCTGGGTTTCGTTATACCCGTGTGCATTGGAACAAAGGCGGTATTGAGAAATATCTGCTTCTAAAACCAAAACGGAGCTACCTAACAGAACGGTCTTCAATGTGTGCATTCAACTTACGGAGTTAAACTGATGTGTGTTTGCAGGAGTTTCTAAACCCTTTCTGTGAAGAAGTGGAAAACGCATTTTCCCAGCCAAATCCAGGCATTCAAGAAATAGCTGGAAATCTCCGTCTAAAACACAAAAAGAACGTATCTTGCAAACTGCTCTGCTGGGTGTTCGCTCAGCTAAGGGAGTTGAATCCGCCTTCAGAATCAGAGAGTGAGAAGCACGGTTCTTCCAGGAGCTGGGTTTCGTAATACCCGGGTGAATTGGAACAAACGCGGTATTGAGAAATATCTGCTTCTAAAACCAAAACGGAGCTACCTAACAGAACGGTCTTCAATGTGTGCATTCAACTTACGGAGTTAAACTGATGTGTGTTTGCAGGAGTTTCTAAACCCTTTCTGTGAAGAAGTGCAAAACGCATTTTCCCAGCCAAATCCAGGCATTCAAGAAATAGCTGGAAATCTCCGTCTAAACCACAAAAAGAACGTATCTTGCAAACTGCTCTGCTGGGTGTTCGCTCAGCTAAGGGAGTTGAATCCGCCTTCAGAATCAGAGAGTGAGAAGCACGGTTCTTCCAGGAGCTGGGTTTCGTTATACCCGGGTGAATTGGAACAAACGCGGTATTGAGAAATATCTGCTTCTAAAACCAAAACGGAGCTACCTAACAGAACGGTCTTCAATGTGTGCATTCAACTTACGGAGTTAAACTGATGTGTGTTTGCAGGAGTTTCTAAACCCTTTCTGTGAAGAAGAGGAAAACGCATTTTCCCAGCCAAATCCAGGCATTCAAGAAATAGCTGGAAATCTCCGTCTAAAACACAAAAAGAACGTATCTTGCAAACTGCTCTGCTGGGTGTTCGCTCAGCTAAGGGAGTTGAATCCGCCTTCAGAATCAGAGAGTGAGAAGCACGGTTCTTCCAGGAGCTGGGTTTCGTTATACCCGGGTGCCTTGGAACAAACGCGGTATTGAGAAATATCTGCTTCTAAAACCAAAACGGAGCTACCTAACAGAACGGTCTTCAATGTGTGCATTCAACTTACGGAGTTAAACTGATGTGTGTTTGCAGGAGTTTCTAAACCCTTTCTGTGAAGAAGTGGAAAACGCATTTTCCCAGCCAAATCCAGGCATTCAAGAAATAGCTGGAAATCTCCGTCTAAAACACAAAAAGAACGTATCTTGCAAACTGCTCTGCTGGGTGTTCGCTCAGCTAAGGGAGTTGAATCCGCCTTCAGAATCAGAGAGTGAGAAGCACGGTTCTTCCAGGAGCTGGGTTTCGTTATACCCGGGTGCATTGGAACAAACGCGGTATTGAGAAATATCTGCTTCTAAAACCAAAACGGAGCTACCTAACAGAACGGTCTTCAATGTGTGCATTCAACTTACGGAGTTAAACTGATGTGTGTTTGCAGGAGTTTCTAAACCCTTTCTGTGAAGAAGTGGAAAACGCATTTTCCCAGCCAAATCCAGGCATTCAAGAAATAGCTGGAAATCTCCGTCTAAAACACAAAAAGAACGTATCTTGCAAACTGCTCTGCTGGGTGTTCGCTCAGCTAAGGGAGTTGAATCCGCCTTCAGAATCAGAGAGTGAGAAGCACGGTTCTTCCAAGAGCTGGGTTTCGTTATACCCGGGTGCATTGGAACAAACGCGGTATTTAGAAATATCTGCTTCTAAAACCAAAACGGAGCTACCTAACAGAACGGTCTTCAATGTGTGCATTCAACTTATGGAGTTAAACTGATGTGTGTTTGCAGGAGTTTCTAAACCCTTTCTGTGAAGAAGTGGAAAACGCATTTTCCCAGCCAAATCCAGACATTCAAGAAATAGCTGGAAATCTCCGTCTAAAACACAAAAAGAACGTATCTTGCAAACTGCTCTGCTGGGTGTTCGCTAAGGTAAGGGAGTTGAATCCGCCTTCAGAATCAGAGAGTGAGAAGCACGGTTCTTCCAGGAGCTGGGTTTCGTAATACTCGGGTGAATTGGAACAAACGCGGTATTGAGAAATATCTGCTTCTAAAACCAAAACGGAGCTACCTAACAGAACGGTCTTCAATGTGTGCATTCAACTTACGGAGTTAAACTGATGTGTGTTTGCAGGAGTTTCTAAACCCTTTCTGTGAAGAAGTGGAAAACGCATTTTCCCAGCCAAATCCAGGCATTCAAGAAATAGCTGGAAATCTCCGTCTAAAACACAAAAAGAACGTATCTTGCAAACTGCTCTGCTGGGTGTTCGCTCAGCTAAGGAAGTTGAATCCGCCTTCAGAATCAGAGAGTGAGAAGCACGGTTCTTCCAGGAGCTGGGTTTCGTTATACCCGGGTGAATTGGAACAAACGCGGTATTGAGAAATATCTGCTTCTAAAACCAAAACGGAGCTACCTAACAGAACGGTCTTCAATGTGTGCATTCAACTTACGGAGTTAAACTGATGTGTGTTTGCAGGAGTTTCTAAACCCTTTCTGTGAAGAAGTGGAAAACGCATTTTCCCAGCCAAATCCAGGCATTCAAGAAATAGCTGGAAATCTCCGTCTAAAACACAAAAACATCGTATCTTGCAAACTGCTCTGCAGGGTCTTCGCTCAGCTAAGGGAGTTGAATCCGCCTTCAGAATCAGAGAGTGAGAAGCACGGTTCTTCCAGGAGCTGGGTTTCGTTATACCCGGGTGCATTGGAACAAACGCGGTATTGAGAAATATCTGCCTCTAAAACCAAAACGGAGCTGCCTAACAGAACGGTCTTCAATGTGTGCATTCAACTTACGGAGTTAAACTGATGTGTGTTTGCAGGAGTTTCTAAACCCTTTCTGTGAAGAAGTGTAAAACGCATTTTCCCAGCCAAATCCAGGCATTCAAGAAATAGCTGGAAATCTCCGTCTAAAACACAAAAAGAACGTATCTTGCAAACTGCTCTGCTGGGTGTTCGCTCAGCTAAGGGAGTTGAATCCGCCTTCAGAATCAGAGAGTGAGAAGCACGGTTCTTCCAGGAGCTGGGTTTCGTTATACCCGGGTGAATTGGAACAAACGCGGTATTGAGAAATATCTGCTTCTAAAACCAAAACGGAGCTACCTAACAGAACGGTCCTCAATGTGTGCATTCAACTTACGGAGTTAAACTGATGTGTGTTTGCAGGAGTTTCTAAACCCTTTCTGTGAAGAAGTGCAAAACGCATTTTCCCAGCCAAATCCAGGCATTCAAGAAATAGCTGGAAATCTCCGTCTAAAACACAAAAACAACGTATCTTGCAAACTGCTCTGCAGGGTGTTCGCTCAGCTAAGGGAGTTGAATCCGCCTTCAGAATCAGAGAGTGAGAAGCACGGTTCTTCCAGGAGCTGGGTTTCGTTATACCCGGGTGAATTGGAACAAACGCGGTATTGAGAAATATCTGCTTCTAAAACCAAAACGGAGCTGCCTAACAGAACGGTCTTCAATGTGTGCATTCAACTTACGGAGTTAAACTGATGTGTGTTTGCAGGAGTTTCTAAACCCTTTCTGTGAAGAAGTGGAAAACGCATTTTCCCAGCCAAATCCAGGCATTCAAGAAATAGCTGGAAATCTCCGTCTAAAACACATAAAGAACGTATCTTGCAAACTGCTGTGCTGGGTGTTCGCTCAGCTAAGGGAGTTGAATCCGCCTTCAGAATCAGAGAGTGAGAAGCACGGTTCTTCCAGGAGCTGGGTTTCGTTATACCCGGGTGCATTGAAACAAACGCGGTATTGAGAAATATCTGCTTCTAAAACCAAAACGGAGCTACCTAACAGAACGGTCTTCAATGTGTGCATTCAACTTACGGAGTTAAACTGATGTGTGTTTGCAGGAGTTTCTAAACCCTTTCTGTGAAGAAGTGGAAAACGCATTTTCCCAGCCAAATCCAGGCATTCAAGAAATAGCTGGAAATCTCCGTCTAAAACACAAAAACAACGTATCTTGCAAACTGCTCTGCAGGGTGTTCGCTCAGCTAAGGGAGTTGAATCCGCCTTCAGAATCAGAGAGTGAGAAGCACGGTTTTTCCAGGAGCTGGGTTTCGTTATACCCGGGTGAATTGGAACAAACGCGGTATTGAGAAATATCTGCTTCTAAAACCAAAACGGAGCTACCTAAGAGAACGGTCTTCAATGTGTGCATTCAACTTACGGAGTTAAACTGATGTGTGTTTGCAGGAGTTTCTAAATCCTTTCTGTGAAGAAGTGGAAAACGCATTTTCCCAGCCAAATACAGGCATTCAAGAAATAGTTGGAAATCTCCGTCTAAAACACAAAAAGAACGTATCTTGCAAACTGCTCTGCTGGGTGTTCGCTCAGCTAAGGGAGTTGAATCCGCCTTCAGAATCAGAGAGTGAGAAGCACGGTTCTTCCAGGAGCCTGGTTTCCTAATACCCGGGTGAATTGGAACAAACGCGGTATTGAGAAATATCTGCTTCTAAAACCAAAACGGAGCTACCTAACAGAACGGTCTTCAATGTGTGCATTCAACTTACGGAGTTAAACTGATGTGTGTTTGCAGGAGTTTCTAAACCCTTTCTGTGAAGAAGTGGAAAACGCATTTTCCCAGCCAAATCCAAGCATTCAAGAAATAGCTGGAAATCTCCGTCTAAAACACAAAAAGAACGTATCTTGCAAACATCTCTGCTGGGTGTTCGGTCAGCTAAGGGAGTTGAATCCGCCTTCAGAATCAGAGAGTGAGAAGCACGGTTCTTCCAGGAGCTGGGTTTCGTTATACCAGGGTGCATTGGAACAAACGCGGTATTGAGAACTATCTACTTTTAAAACCAAAACGGAGCTACCTAACAGAACGGCCTTCAATGTGTGCATTCAACTTACGGAGGTAAACTGATGTGTGTTTGCAGGAGTTTCTAAACCCTTTCTGTGAAGAAGTGGAAAACGCATTTTCCCAGCCAAATCAAGTCATTCAAGAAATAGCTGGATATCTCCGTCTAAAACACAAAAAGAACGTATCTTGCAAACTGCTCTGCTGGGTGTTCGCTCAGCTTAGGGAGTTGAATCCGCCTTCAGAATCAGAGAGTGAGAAGCACGGTTCTTCCAGGAGCTGGGTTTCGTTATACCCGGGTTCATTGAAACAAACGCGGTATTGAGAAATATCTGCTTCTAAAACCAAAACGGAGCTACCTAACAGAACGGTCTTCAATGTGTGCATTCAACTTACGGAGTTAAACTGATGTGTGTTTGCAGGAGTTTCTAAACTCTTTCTGTGAAGAAGTGGAAAACGCATTTTCCCAGCCAAATCCAGGCATTCATGAAATAGCTGGAAATCTCCGTCTAAAACACAAAAAGAACGTATCTTGCAAACTGCTCTGCAGGGTGTTCGCTCAGGTAAGGGAGTTGAATCCGCCTTCAGAATCAGAGAGTGAGAAGCACGGTTCTTCCAGGAGCTGGGTTTCGTTATACCCGGGTGAATTGGAACAAACGCGGTATTGAGAAATATCTGCTTCTAAAACCAAAACGGAGCTACCTAACAGAACGGTCTTCAATGTGTGCATTCAACCTCCGGAGTTAAACTGATGTTTGTTTGCAGGAGTTTCTAAATCCTTTCTGTGAAGAAGTGGAAAACGCATTTTCCCAGCCAAATACAGGCATTCAAGAAATAGTTGGAAATCTCCGTCTAAAACACAAAAAGAACGTATCTTGCAAACTGCTTTGCTGGGTGTTCGCTCAGCTAAGGGAGTTGAATCCGCCTTCAGAATCAGAGAGTGAGAAGCACGGTTCTTCCAGGAGCTGGGTTTCCTAATACCCGGGTGAATTGGAACAAACGCGGTATTGAGAAATATCTGCTTCTAAAACCAAAACGGAGCTACCTAACAGAACGGTCTTCAATGTGTGCATTCAACTTACGGAGTTAAACTGATGTGTGTTTGCAGGAGTTTCTAAACCCTTTCTGTGAAGAAGTGGAAAACGCATTTTCCCAGCCAAATCCAGGCATTCAAGAAATAGCTGGAAATCTCCGTCTAAAACACAAAAAGAACGTATCTTGCAAACTGCTCTGCTGGGTGTTCGCTCAGCTAAGGGAGTTGAATCCGCCTTCAGAATCAGAGAGTGAGAAGCACGGTTTTTCCAGGAGCTGGGTTTCGTTATACCAGGGTGCATTGGAACAAACGCGGTATTGAGAAATATCTGCTTCTAAAACCAAAACGGAGCTACCTAACAGAACGGCCTTCAATGTGTCCATTCAACTTACGGAGGTAAACTGATGTGTGTTTGCAGGAGTTTCTAAACCCTTTCTGTGAAGAAGTGGAAAACGCATTTTCCCAGCCAAATCCAGGCATTCAAGAAATAGCTGGAAATCTCCGTCTAAAACACAAAAAGAACGTATCTTGCAAACTGCTCTGCTGGGTGTTCGCTCAGCTAAGGGAGTTGAATCCGCCTTCAGAATCAGAGAGTGAGAAGCACGGTTCTTCCAGGAGCTGGGTTTCGTAATACCCGGGTGAATTGGAACAAACGCGGTATTGAGAAATATCTGCTTCTAAAACCAAAACGGAGCTACCTAACAGAACGGTCTTCAATGTGTGCATTCAACTTACGGAGTTAAACTGATGTGTGTTTGCAGGAGTTTATAAACCCTTTCTGTGAAGAAGTGGAAAACGCATTTTCCCAGCCAAATCCAGGCATTCAAGAAATAGCTGGAAATCTCCGTCTAAAACACAAAAAGAACGTATCTTGCAAACTGCTCTGCTGGGTGTTCGCTCACCTAAGGGAGTTGAATCCGCCTTCAGAATCAGAGAGTGAGAAGCACGGTCCTTCCAGGAGCTGGGTTTCATTATACCCGGGTGCATTGGAACAAACGTGGTATTGAGAAATATCTGCTTCTAAAACCAAAACGGAGCTACCTAACAGAACGGTGTTCAATGTGTGCATTCAACTTACGGAGTTAAACTGATGTGTGTTTGCAGGAGTTTCTAAACCCTTTCTGTGAAGAAGTGGAAAACGCATTTTCCCAGCCAAATCCAGGCATTCAAGAAATAGCTGGAAATCTCCGTCTAAAACACAAAAAGAACGTATCTTGCAAACTGCTCTGCTGGGTGTTCGCTCAGCTAAGGGAGTTGAATCCGCCTTCAGAATCAGAGAGTGAGAAGCACGGTTCTTCCAGGAGCTGGGTTTCGTAATACCCGGGTGAATTGGAACAAACGCGGTATTGAGAAATATCTGCTTCTAAAACCAAAACGGAGCTACCTAACAGAACGGTCTTCAATGTGTGCATTCAACTTACGGAGTTAAACTGATGTGTGTTTGCAGGAGTTTCTAAACCCTTTCTGTGAAGAAGTGGAAAACGCATTTTCCCAGCCAAATCCAGGCATTCAAGAAATAGCTGGAAATCTCCGTCTAAAACACAAAAAGAACGTATCTTGCAAACTGCTCTGCTGGGTGTTCGCTCAGCTAAGGGAGTTGAATCCGCCTTCAGAATCAGAGTGAGAAGCACGGTTCTTCCAGGAGCTGGGTTTCGTAATACCCGGGTGAATTGGAACAAACGCGGTATTGAGAAATATCTGCTTCTAAAACCAAAACGGAGCTACCTAACAGAACGGTCTTCAATGTGTGCATTCAACTTACGGAGTTAAACTGATGTGTGTTTGCAGGAGTTTCTAAACCCTTTCTGTGAAGAAGTGGAAAACGCATTTTCCCAGCCAAATCCAGGCATTCAAGAAATAGCTGGAAATCTCCGTCTAAAACACAAAAAGAACGTATCTTGCAAACTGCTCTGCTGGGTTTTCGCTCAGCTAAGGGAGTTGAATCCGCCTTCAGAATCAGAGAGTGAGAAGCACGGTTCTTCCAGGAGCTGGGTTTCGTTATACCCGGGTGCATTCGAACAAACGCGGTATTGAGAAATATCTGCTTCTAAAACCAAAACGGAGCTACCTAACAGAACGGTCTTCAATGTGTGCATTCAACTTACGGAGTTAAACTGATGTGTGTTTGCAGGAGTTTCTTAACCCTTTCTGTGAAGAAGTGGAAAACGCATTTTCCCAGCCAAATCCAGGCATTCAAGAAATAGCTGGAAATCTCCGTCTAAAACACAAAAAGAACGTATCTTGCAAACTGCTCTGCTGGGTGTTCGCTCAGCTAAGGGAGTTGAATCCGCCTTCAGAATCAGAGTGAGAAGCACGGTTCTTCCAGGAGCTGGGTTTCGTAATACCCGGGTGAATTGGAACAAACGCGGTATTGAGAAATATCTGCTTCTAAAACCAAAACGGAGCTACCTAACAGAACGGTCTTCAATGTGTGCATTCAACTTACGGAGTTAAACTGATGTGTGTTTGCAGGAGTTTCTAAACCCTTTCTGTGAAGAAGTGGAAATCGCATTTTCCCAGCCAAATCCAGGCATTCAAGAAATAGCTGGAAATCTCCGTCTAAAACACAAAAAGAACGTATCTTGCAAACTGCTCTGCTGGGTGTTCGCTCAGCTAAGGGAGTTGAATCCGCCTTCAGAATCAGAGAGTGAGAAGCACGGTTTTTCCAGGAGCTGGGTTTCGTTATACCTGGGTGAATTGGAACAAACGCGGTATTGAGAAATATCTGCTTCTAAAACCAAAACGGAGCTACCTAACAGAACGGTCTTCAATGTGTGCATTCAACTTACGGAGTTAAACTGATGTGTGTTTGCAGGAGTTTCTAAACCCTTTCTGTGAAGAAGTGGAAAACGCATTTTCCCAGCCAAATCCAGGCATTCAAGAAATAGCTGGAAATCTCCGTCTAAAACACAAAAAGAACGTATCTTGCAAACTGCTCTGCTGGGTGTTCGCTCAGCTAAGGGAGTTGAATCCGCCTTCAGAATCAGAGAGTGAGAAGCACGGTTCTTCCAGGAGCTGGGTTTCGTTATACCCGGGTGCATTGGAACAAACGCGGTATTGAGAAATATCTGCTTCTAAAACCAAAACGGAGCTACCTAACAGAACGGTCTTCAATGTGTGCATTCAACTTACGGAGTTAAACTGATGTGTGTTTGCAGGAGTTTCTAAACCCTTTCTGTGAAGAAGTGGAAAACGCATTTTCCCAGCCAAATCCAGGCATTCAAGAAATAGCTGGAAATCTCCGTCTAAAACACAAAAAGAACGTATCTTGCAAACTGCTCTGCTGGGTGTTCGCTCAGCTAAGATAGTTGAATCCGCCTTCAGAATCAGAGAGTGCGAAGCACGGTTCTTCCAGGAGCTGGGTTTCGTTATACCCGGGTGCATTGGAACAAACGCGGTATTGATAAATATCTGCTTCTAAAACACAAACGGAGCTACCTAACAGAACGGTCTTCAACGTGTGCATTCAACTTACGGAGTTAAACTGATGTGTGTTTGCAGGAGTTTCTAAACCCTTTCTGTGAAGAAGTGGAAAACGCATTTTCCCAGCCAAATCCAGGCATTCAAGAAATAGCTGGAAATCTCCGTCTAAAACACAAAAAGAACGTATCTTTCAAACTGCTCTGCTGGGTGTTCGCTCAGCTAAGGGAGTTGAATCCGCCTTCAGAATCAGAGATTGAGAAGCACGGTTCTTCCAGGAGCTGGGTTTCGTAATACCCGGGTGAATTGGAACAAACGCGGTATTGAGAAATATCTGCTTCTAAAACCAAAACGGAGCTACCTAACAGAACGGTCTTCAATGTGTGCATTCAACTTATGGAGTTAAACTGATGTGTGTTTGCAGGAGTTTCTAAACCCTTTCTGTGAAGAAGTGGAAAACGCATTTTCCCAGCCAAATCCAGGCATTCAAGAAATAGCTGGAAATCTCCGTCTAAAACACAAAAAGAACGTATCTTGCAAACTGCTCTGCTGGTTGTTCGCTCAGCTAAGGGAGTTGAATCCGCCTTCAGAGTCAGAGAGTGAGAAGCACGGTTCTTCCAGGAGCTGGGTTTCGTTATACCCGGGTTAATTGGAAAAAACGCGGTATTGAGAAATATCTGCTTCTAAAACCAAAACGGAGCTACCTAACAGAACGGTCTTCAATGTGTGCATTCAACTTACGGAGTTAAACTGATGTGTGTTTGCAGGAGTTTCTAAACCCTTTCTGTGAAGAAGTGGAAAACGCATTTTCCCAGCCAAATCCAGGCATTCAAGAAATAGCTGGAAATCTCCGTCTAAAACACAAAAAGAACGTATCTTGCAAACTGCTCTGCTGGGTGTTCGCTCACCTAAGGGAGTTGAATCCGCCTTCAGAATCAGAGAGTGAGAAGCACGGTCCTTCCAGGAGCTGGGTTTCATTATACCCGGGTGCATTGGAACAAACGTGGTATTGAGAAATATCTGCTTCTAAAACCAAAACGGAGCTACCTAACAGAACGGTCTTCAATGTGTGCATTCAACTTACGTAGTTAAATTGATGTGTGTTTGCAGGAGTTTCTAAACCCTTTCTGTGAAGAAGTGGAAAACGCATTTTCCCAGCCAAATCCAGGCATTCAAGAAATAGCTGGAAATCTCCGTCTAAAACACAAAAAGAACGTATCTTGCAAACTGCTCTGCTGGGTGTTCGCTCACCTAAGGGAGTTGAATCCGCCTTCAGAATCAGAGAGTGAGAAGCACGGTCCTTCCAGGAGCTGGGTTTCATTATACCCGGGTGCATTGGAACAAACGTGGTATTGAGAAATATCTGCTTCTAAAACCAAAACGGAGCTACCTAACAGAACGGTCTTCAATGTGTGCATTCAACTTACGGAGTTAAACTGATGTGTGTTTGCAGGAGTTTCTAAACCCTTTCTGTGAAGAAGTGGAAAACGCATTTTCCCAGCCAAATCCAGGCATTCAAGAAATAGCTGGAAATCTCCGTCTAAACCACAAAAAGAACGTATCTTGCAAACTGCTCTGCTGGGTGTTCGCTCAGCTAAGGGAGTTGAATCCGCCTTCAGAATCAGAGTGAGAAGCACGGTTCTTCCAGGAGCTGGGTTTCGTAATACCCGGGTGAATTGGAACAAACGCGGTATTGAGAAATATCTGCTTCTAAAACCAAAACGGAGCTACCTAACAGAACGGTCTTCAATGTGTGCATTCAACTTACGGAGTTAAACTGATGTGTGTTTGCAGGAGTTTCTAAACCCTTTCTGTGAAGAAGTGGAAAACGCATTTTCCCAGCCAAATCCAGGCATTCAAGAAATAGCTGGAAATCTCCGTCTAAAACACAAAAAGAACGTATCTTGCAAACTGCTCTGCTGGGTTTTCGCTCAGCTAAGGGAGTTGAATCCGCCTTCAGAATCAGAGAGTGAGAAGCACGGTTCTTCCAGGAGCTGGGTTTCGTTATACCCGGGTGCATTCGAACAAACGCGGTATTGAGAAATATCTGCTTCTAAAACCAAAACGGAGCTACCTAACAGAACGGTCTTCAATGTGTGCATTCAACTTACGGAGTTAAACTGATGTGTGTTTGCAGGAGTTTCTTAACCCTTTCTGTGAAGAAGTGGAAAACGCATTTTCCCAGCCAAATCCAGGCATTCAAGAAATAGCTGGAAATCTCCGTCTAAAACACAAAAAGAACGTATCTTGCAAACTGCTCTGCTGGGTGTTCGCTCTGCTAAGGGAGTTGAATCCGCCTTCAGAATCAGAGTGAGAAGCACGGTTCTTCCAGGAGCTGGGTTTCGTAATACCCGGGTGAATTGGAACAAACGCGGTATTGAGAAATATCTGCTTCTAAAACCAAAACGGAGCTACCTAACAGAACGGTCTTCAATGTGTGCATTCAACTTACGGAGTTAAACTGATGTGTGTTTGCAGGAGTTTCTAAACCCTTTCTGTGAAGAAGTGGAAATCGCATTTTCCCAGCCAAATCCAGGCATTCAAGAAATAGCTGGAAATCTCCGTCTAAAACACAAAAAGAACGTATCTTGCAAACTGCTCTGCTGGGTGTTCGCTCAGCTAAGGGAGTTGAATCCGCCTTCAGAATCAGAGAGTGAGAAGCACGGTTCTTCCAGGAGCTGGGTTTCGTTATACCCGGGTGAATTGGAACAAACGCGGTATTGAGAAATATCTGCTTCTAAAACCAAAACGGAGCTACCTAACAGAACGGTCTTCAATGTGTGCATTCAACTTACGGAGTTAAACTGATGTGTGTTTGCAGGAGTTTCTAAACCCTTTCTGTGAAGAAGTGGAAAACGCATTTTCCTAGCCAAATCCAGGCATTCAAGAAATAGCTGGAAATCTCCGTCTAAAACACAAAAAGAACGTATCTTGCAAACTGCTCTGCGGGGTGTTCGCTCAGCTAAGGGAGTTGAATCCGCCTTCAGAATCAGAGAGTGAGAAGCACGGTTCTTCCAGAAGCTGGGTTTCGTTATACCCGGGTGCATTGGAACAAACGCGGTATTGAGAAATATCTGCTTCTAAAACCAAAACGGAGCTACCTAACAGAACGGTCTTCAATGTGTGCATTCAACTTACAAAGTTAAACTGATGTGTGTTTGCAGGAGTTTCTAAACCCTTTCTGTGAAGAAGTGGAAAACGCATTTTCCCAGCCAAATCCAGGCATTCAAGAAATAGCTGGAAATTTCCGTCTAAAACACAAAAAGAACGTATCTTGCAAACTGCTCTGCTGGGTGTTCGCTCAGCTAAGGGAGTTGAATCTGCCTTCAGAATCAGAGACTGAGAAGCACGGTTCTTCCAGGAGCTGGGATTCGTTATACCCGGGTGCATTGGAACAAACGCGGTATTGAGAAATATCTGCTTCTAAAACCAAAACGGAGCTACCTAACAGAACGGTCTTCAATGTGTGCATTCAACTTACGGAGTTAAACTGATGTGTGTTTGCAGGAGTTTCTAAACCCTTTCTGTGAAGAAGTGGAAAACGCATTTTCCCAGCCAAATCCAGGCATTCAAGAAATAGCTGGAAATCTCCGTCTCAAACACAAAAAGAACGTATCTTGCAAACTGTTCTGCTGGGTGTTCGCTCAGCTAAGGGAGTTGAATCCGCCTTCAGAATCAGAGAGTGAGAAGCACGGTTCTTCCAGGAGCTGGGTTTCGTTATACCCGTGTGCATTGGAACAAAGGCGGTATTGAGAAATATCTGCTTCTAAAACCAAAACGGAGCTACCTAACAGAACGGTCTTCAATGTGTGCATTCAACTTACGGAGTTAAACTGATGTGTGTTTGCAGGAGTTTCTAAACCCTTTCTGTGAAGAAGTGGAAAACGCATTTTCCCAGCCAAATCCAGGCATTCAAGAAATAGCTGGAAATCTCCGTCTAAAACACAAAAAGAACGTATCTTGCAAACTGCTCTGCTGGGTGTTCGCTCAGCTAAGGGAGTTGAATCCGCCTTCAGAATCAGAGAGTGAGAAGCACGGTTCTTCCAGGAGCTGGGTTTCGTAATACCCGGGTGAATTGGAACAAACGCGGTATTGAGAAATATCTGCTTCTAAAACCAAAACGGAGCTACCTAACAGAACGGTCTTCAATGTGTGCATTCAACTTACGGAGTTAAACTGATGTGTGTTTGCAGGAGTTTCTAAACCCTTTCTGTGAAGAAGTGCAAAACGCATTTTCCCAGCCAAATCCAGGCATTCAAGAAATAGCTGGAAATCTCCGTCTAAACCACAAAAAGAACGTATCTTGCAAACTGCTCTGCTGGGTGTTCGCTCAGCTAAGGGAGTTGAATCCGCCTTCAGAATCAGAGAGTGAGAAGCACGGTTCTTCCAGGAGCTGGGTTTCGTTATACCCGGGTGAATTGGAACAAACGCGGTATTGAGAAATATCTGCTTCTAAAACCAAAACGGAGCTACCTAACAGAACGGTCTTCAATGTGTGCATTCAACTTACGGAGTTAAACTGATGTGTGTTTGCAGGAGTTTCTAAACCCTTTCTGTGAAGAAGAGGAAAACGCATTTTCCCAGCCAAATCCAGGCATTCAAGAAATAGCTGGAAATCTCCGTCTAAAACACAAAAAGAACGTATCTTGCAAACTGCTCTGCTGGGTGTTCGCTCAGCTAAGGGAGTTGAATCCGCCTTCAGAATCAGAGAGTGAGAAGCACGGTTCTTCCAGGAGCTGGGTTTCGTTATACCCGGGTGCCTTGGAACAAACGCGGTATTGAGAAATATCTGCTTCTAAAACCAAAACGGAGCTACCTAACAGAACGGTCTTCAATGTGTGCATTCAACTTACGGAGTTAAACTGATGTGTGTTTGCAGGAGTTTCTAAACCCTTTCTGTGAAGAAGTGGAAAACGCATTTTCCCAGCCAAATCCAGGCATTCAAGAAATAGCTGGAAATCTCCGTCTAAAACACAAAAAGAACGTATCTTGCAAACTGCTCTGCTGGGTGTTCGCTCAGCTAAGGGAGTTGAATCCGCCTTCAGAATCAGAGAGTGAGAAGCACGGTTCTTCCAGGAGCTGGGTTTCGTTATACCCGGGTGCATTGGAACAAACGCGGTATTGAGAAATATCTGCTTCTAAAACCAAAACGGAGCTACCTAACAGAACGGTCTTCAATGTGTGCATTCAACTTACGGAGTTAAACTGATGTGTGTTTGCAGGAGTTTCTAAACCCTTTCTGTGAAGAAGTGGAAAACGCATTTTCCCAGCCAAATCCAGGCATTCAAGAAATAGCTGGAAATCTCCGTCTAAAACACAAAAAGAACGTATCTTGCAAACTGTTCTGCTGGGTGTTCGCTCAGCTAAGGGAGTTGAATCCGCCTTCAGAATCAGAGAGTGAGAAGCACGGTTCTTCCAAAAGCTGGTTTTCGTAATACCCGGGTGAATTGGAACAAACGCGGTATTGAGAAATATCTGCTTCTAAAACCAAAACGGAGCTACCTAACAGAACGGTCTTCAATGTGTGCATTCAACTTACGGAGTTAAACTGATGTGTGTTTGCAGGAGTTACTAAACCCTTTCTGTGGAGAAGTGGAAAACGCATTTTCCCAGCCAAATCCAGGCATTCAAGAAGTAGCTGGAAATCTCCGTCTAAAACACAAAAATAACGTATCTTGCAAACTGCTCTGCTGGGTGTTCGCTCAGCTAAGGGAGTTGAATCCGCCTTCAGAATCAGAGAGTGAGAAGCATGGTTCTTCCAGGAGCTGGGTTTCGTAATACCCGGGTGAATTGGAACAAACGCGGTATTGAGAAATATCTGCTTCTAAAACCAAAACAGAGCTACCTAACAGAACGGTCTTCAATGTGTGCATTCAACTTACGGAGTTAAACTGATGTGTGTTTGCAGGAGTTTCTAAACCCTTTCTGTGAAGAAGTGGAAAACGCATTTTCCCAGCCAAATCCAGGCATTCAAGAAATAGCTGGAAATCTCCGTCTAAAACACAAAAAGAACGTATCTTGCAAAATGCTCTGCTGGGTGTTCGCTCAGTTAAGGGAGTTGAATCCGCCTTCAGAATCAGAGAGTGAGAAGCACGGTTCTTCCAGGAGCTGGGTTTCGTAATACAAGGGAGAATTGGAACAAACGCGGTATTGAGAAATATCTGCTTCTAAAACCAAAACGGAGCTACCTAACAGAACGGTCTTCAATGTGTCCATTCAACTTACGGAGTTAAACTGATGTGTGTTTGCAGGAGTTTCTAAACCCTTTCTGTGAAGAAGTGGAAAACGCATTTTCCCAGCCAAATCCAGGCATTCAAGAAATAGCTGGAAATCTCCGTCTAAAACACAAAAAGAACGTATCTTGCAAACTGCTCTGCTGGGTGTTCGCTCAGCTAAGGGAGTTGAATCCGCCTTCAGAGTCAGAGAGTGAGAAGCACGGTTGTTCCAGGAGCTGGGTTTCGTTATACCCGGGTGAATTGGAACAAACGCGGTATTGAGAAATATCTGCTTCTAAAACCAAAACGGAGCTACCTAACAGAACGGTCTTCAATGTGTGCATTCAACTTACGGAGTTAAACTGATGTGTGTTTGCAGGAGTTTCTAAACCCTTTCTGTGAAGAAGTGGAAAACGCATTTTCCCAGCCAAATCCAGGCATTCAAGAAATAGCTGGAAATCTCCGTCTAAAACACAAAAAGAACGTATCTTGCAAACTGCTCTGCTGGGTGTTCGCTCAGCTAAGGGAGTTGAATCCGCCTTCAGAATCAGAGAGTGAGAAGCACGGTTCTTCCAGGAGCTGGGTTTCGTTATACCTGGGTGAATTGGAACAAACGCGGTATTGAGAAATATCTGCTTCTAAAACCAAAACGGAGCTACCTAACAGAACGGTCTTCAATGTGTGCATTCAACTTACGGAGTTAAACTGATGTGTGTTTGCAGGAGTTTCTAAACCCTTTCTGTGAAGAAGTGGAAAACGCATTTTCCCAGCCAAATCCAGGCATTCAAGAAATAGCTGGAAATCTCCGTCTAAAACACAAAAAGAACGTATCTTGCAAACTGCTCTGCTGGGTGTTCGCTCAGCTAAGGGAGTTGAATCCGCCTTCAGAATCAGAGAGTGAGAAGCACGGTTCTTCCAGGAGCTGGGTTTCGTTATACCCGGGTGAATTGGAACAAACGCGGTATTGAGAAATATCTGCTTCTAAAACCAAAACGGAGCTACCTAACAGAACGGTCTTCAATGTGTGCATTCAACTTACGGAGTTAAACTGATGTGTGTTTGCAGGAGTTTCTAAACCCTTTCTGTGAAGAAGTGGAAAACGCATTTTCCCAGCCAAATCCAGGCATTCAAGAAATAGCTGGAAATCTCCGTCTAAAACACAAAAAGAACGTATCTTGCAAACTGTTCTGCTGGGTGTTCGCTCAGCTAAGGGAGTTGAATCCGCCTTCAGAATCAGAGAGTGAGAAGCACGGTTCTTCCAAAAGCTGGTTTTCGTAATACCCGGGTGAATTGGAACAAACGCGGTATTGAGAAATATCTGCTTCTAAAACCAAAACGGAGCTACCTAACAGAACGGTCTTCAATGTGTGCATTCAACTTACGGAGTTAAACTGATGTGTGTTTGCAGGAGTTACTAAACCCTTTCTGTGGAGAAGTGGAAAACGCATTTTCCCAGCCAAATCCAGGCATTCAAGAAGTAGCTGGAAATCTCCGTCTAAAACACAAAAATAACGTATCTTGCAAACTGCTCTGCTGGGTGTTCGCTCAGCTAAGGGAGTTGAATCCGCCTTCAGAATCAGAGAGTGAGAAGCATGGTTCTTCCAGGAGCTGGGTTTCGTAATACCCGGGTGAATTGGAACAAACGCGGTATTGAGAAATATCTGCTTCTAAAACCAAAACAGAGCTACCTAACAGAACGGTCTTCAATGTGTGCATTCAACTTACGGAGTTAAACTGATGTGTGTTTGCAGGAGTTTCTAAACCCTTTCTGTGAAGAAGTGGAAAACGCATTTTCCCAGCCAAATCCAGGCATTCAAGAAATAGCTGGAAATCTCCGTCTAAAACACAAAAGGAACGTATCTTGCAAACTGCTCTGCTGGGTGTTCGCTCAGTTAAGGGAGTTGAATCCGCCTTCAGAATCAGAGAGTGAGAAGCACGGTTCTTCCAGGAGCTGGGTTTCGTAATACAAGGGTGAATTGGAACAAACGCGGTATTGAGAAATATCTGCTTCTAAAACCAAAACGGAGCTACCTAACAGAACGGTCTTCAATGTGTCCATTCAACTTACGGAGTTAAACTGATGTGTGTTTGCAGGAGTTTCTAAACCCTTTCTGTGAAGAAGTGGAAAACGCATTTTCCCAGCCAAATCCAGGCATTCAAGAAATAGCTGGAAATCTCCGTCTAAAACACAAAAAGAACGTATCTTGCAAACTGCTCTGCTGGGTGTTCGCTCAGCTAAGGGAGTTGAATCCGCCTTCAGAGTCAGAGAGTGAGAAGCACGGTTGTTCCAGGAGCTGGGTTTCGTTATACCCGGGTGAATTGGAACAAACGCGGTATTGAGAAATATCTGCTTCTAAAACCAAAACGGAGCTACCTAACAGAACGGTCTTCAATGTGTGCATTCAACTTACGGAGTTAAACTGATGTGTGTTTGCAGGAGTTTCTAAACCCTTTCTGTGAAGAAGTGGAAAACGCATTTTCCCAGCCAAATCCAGGCATTCAAGAAATAGCTGGAAATCTCCGTCTAAAACACAAAAAGAACGTATCTTGCAAACTGCTCTGCTGGGTGTTCGCTCAGCTAAGGGAGTTGAATCCGCCTTCAGAATCAGAGAGTGAGAAGCACGGTTCTTCCAGGAGCTGGGTTTCGTTATACCTGGGTGAATTGGAACAAACGCGGTATTGAGAAATATCTGCTTCTAAAACCAAAACGGAGCTACCTAACAGAACGGTCTTCAATGTGTGCATTCAACTTACGGAGTTAAACTGATGTGTGTTTGCAGGAGTTTCTAAACCCTTTCTGTGAAGAAGTGGAAAACGCATTTTCCCAGCCAAATCCAGGCATTCAAGAAATAGCTGGAAATCTCCGTCTAAAACACAAAAAGAACGTATCTTGCAAACTGCTCTGCTGGGTGTTCGCTCAGCTAAGGGAGTTGAATCCGCCTTCAGAATCAGAGAGTGAGAAGCACGGTTCTTCCAGGAGCTGGGTTTCGTTATACCCGGGTGAATTGGAACAAACGCGCTATTGAGAAATATCTGCTTCTAAAACCAAAACGGAGCTACCTAACAGAACGGTCTTCAATGTGTGCATTCAACTTACGGAGTTAAACTGATGTGTGTTTGCAGGAGTTTCTAAACCCTTTCTGTGAAGAAGTGGAAAACGCATTTTCCCAGCCAAATCCAGGCATTCAAGAAATAGCTGGAAATCTCCGTCTAAAACACAAAAAGAACGTATCTTGCAAACTGCTCTGCTGGGTGTTCGCTCAGCTAAGGGAGTTGAATCCGCCTTCAGAATCAGAGAGTGAGAAGCACGGTTCTTCCAAAAGCTGGTTTTCGTAATACCCGGGTGAATTGGAACAAACGCGGTATTGAGAAATATCTGCTTCTAAAACCAAAACGGAGCTACCTAACAGAACGGTCTTCAATGTGTGCATTCAACTTACGGAGTTAAATTGATGTGTGTTTGCAGGAGTTTCTAAACCCGTTCTGTGAAGAAGTGGAAAACGCATTTTCCCAGCCAAATCCAGGCATTCAAGAAATAGCTGGAAATCTCCGTCTAAAACACAAAAAGAACGTATCTTGCAAACTGCTCTGCTGGGTGTTCGCTCACCTAAGGGAGTTGAATCCGCCTTCAGAATCAGAGAGTGAGAAGCACGGTCCTTCCAGGAGCTGGGTTTCATTATACCCGGGTGCATTGGAACAAACGTGGTATTGAGAAATATCTGCTTCTAAAACCAAAACGGAGCTACCTAACAGAACGGTCTTCAATGTGTGCATTCAACTTACGGAGTTAAACTGATGTGTGTTTGCAGGAGTTTCTAAACCCTTTCTGTGAAGAAGTGGAAAACGCATTTTCCCAGCCAAATCCAGGCATTCAAGAAATAGCTGGAAATCTCCGTCTAAACCACAAAAAGAACGTATCTTGCAAACTGCTCTGCTGGGTGTTCGCTCAGCTAAGGGAGTTGAATCCGCCTTCAGAATCAGAGTGAGAAGCACGGTTCTTCCAGGAGCTGGGTTTCGTAATACCCGGGTGAATTGGAACAAACGCGGTATTGAGAAATATCTGCTTCTAAAACCAAAACGGAGCTACCTAACAGAACGGTCTTCAATGTGTGCATTCAACTTACGGAGTTAAACTGATGTGTGTTTGCAGGAGTTTCTAAACCCTTTCTGTGAAGAAGTGGAAAACGCATTTTCCCAGCCAAATCCAGGCATTCAAGAAATAGCTGGAAATCTCCGTCTAAAACACAAAAAGAACGTATCTTGCAAACTGCTCTGCTGGGTTTTCGCTCAGCTAAGGGAGTTGAATCCGCCTTCAGAATCAGAGAGTGAGAAGCACGGTTCTTCCAGGAGCTGGGTTTCGTTATACCCGGGTGCATTCGAACAAACGCGGTATTGAGAAATATCTGCTTCTAAAACCAAAACGGAGCTACCTAACAGAACGGTCTTCAATGTGTGCATTCAACTTACGGAGTTAAACTGATGTGTGTTTGCAGGAGTTTCTTAACCCTTTCTGTGAAGAAGTGGAAAACGCATTTTCCCAGCCAAATCCAGGCATTCAAGAAATAGCTGGAAATCTCCGTCTAAAACACAAAAAGAACGTATCTTGCAAACTGCTCTGCTGGGTGTTCGCTCAGCTAAGGGAGTTGAATCCGCCTTCAGAATCAGAGTGAGAAGCACGGTTCTTCCAGGAGCTGGGTTTCGTAATACCCGGGTGAATTGGAACAAACGCGGTATTGAGAAATATCTGCTTCTAAAACCAAAACGGAGCTACCTAACAGAACGGTCTTCAATGTGTGCATTCAACTTACGGAGTTAAACTGATGTGTGTTTGCAGGAGTTTCTAAACCCTTTCTGTGAAGAAGTGGAAATCGCATTTTCCCAGCCAAATCCAGGCATTCAAGAAATAGCTGGAAATCTCCGTCTAAAACACAAAAAGAACGTATCTTGCAAACTGCTCTGCTGGGTGTTCGCTCAGCTAAGGGAGTTGAATCCGCCTTCAGAATCAGAGAGTGAGAAGCACGGTTCTTCCAGGAGCTGGGTTTCGTTATACCTGGGTGAATTGGAACAAACGCGGTATTGAGAAATATCTGCTTCTAAAACCAAAACGGAGCTACCTAACAGAACGGTCTTCAATGTGTGCATTCAACTTACGGAGTTAAACTGATGTGTGTTTGCAGGAGTTTCTAAACCCTTTCTGTGAAGAAGTGGAAAACGCATTTTCCCAGCCAAATCCAGGCATTCAAGAAATAGCTGGAAATCTCCGTCTAAAACACAAAAAGAACGTATCTTGCAAACTGCTCTGCTGGGTGTTCGCTCAGCTAAGGGAGTTGAATCCGCCTTCAGAATCAGAGAGTGAGAAGCACGGTTCTTCCAGGAGCTGGGTTTCGTTATACCCGGGTGAATTGGAACAAACGCGGTATTGAGAAATATCTGCTTCTAAAACCAAAACGGAGCTACCTAACAGAACGGTCTTCAATGTGTGCATTCAACTTACGGAGTTAAACTGATGTGTGTTTGCAGGAGTTTCTAAACCCTTTCTGTGAAGAAGTGGAAAACGCATTTTCCTAGCCAAATCCAGGCATTCAAGAAATAGCTGGAAATCTCCGTCTAAAACACAAAAAGAACGTATCTTGCAAACTGCTCTGCGGGGTGTTCGCTCAGCTAAGGGAGTTGAATCCGCCTTCAGAATCAGAGAGTGAGAAGCACGGTTCTTCCAGGAGCTGGGTTTCGTTATACCCGGGTGCATTGGAACAAACGCGGTATTGAGAAATATCTGCTTCTAAAACCAAAACGGAGCTACCTAACAGAACGGTCTTCAATGTGTGCATTCAACTTACAAAGTTAAACTGAGGTGTGTTTGCAGGAGTTTCTAAACCCTTTCTGTGAAGAAGTGGAAAACGCATTTTCCCAGCCAAATCCAGGCATTCAAGAAATAGCTGGAAATTTCCGTCTAAAACACAAAAAGAACGTATCTTTCAAACTGCTCTGCTGGGTGTTCGCTCAGCTAAGGGAGTTGAATCCGCCTTCAGAATCAGAGACTGAGAAGCACGGTTCTTCCAGGAGCTGGGATTCGTTATACCCGGGTGCATTGGAACAAACGCTGTATTGAGAAATATCTGCTTCTAAAACCAAAACGGAGCTACCTAACAGAACGGTCTTCAATGTGTGCATTCAACTTACGGAGTTAAACTGATGTGTGTTTGCAGGAGTTTCTAAACCCTTTCTGTGAAGAAGTGGAAAACGCATTTTCCCAGCCAAATCCAGGCATTCAAGAAATAGCTGGAAATCTCCGTCTCAAACACAAAAAGAACGTATCTTGCAAACTGTTCTGCTGGGTGTTCGCTCAGCTAAGGGAGTTGAATCCGCCTTCAGAATCAGAGAGTGAGAAGCACGGTTCTTCCAGGAGCTGGGTTTCGTTATACCCGTGTGCATTGGAACAAAGGCGGTATTGAGAAATATCTGCTTCTAAAACCAAAACGGAGCTACCTAACAGAACGGTCTTCAATGTGTGCATTCAACTTACGGAGTTAAACTGATGTGTGTTTGCAGGAGTTTCTAAACCCTTTCTGTGAAGAAGTGGAAAACGCATTTTCCCAGCCAAATCCAGGCATTCAAGAAATAGCTGGAAATCTCCGTCTAAAACACAAAAAGAACGTATCTTGCAAACTGCTCTGCTGGGTGTTCGCTCAGCTAAGGGAGTTGAATCCGCCTTCAGAATCAGAGAGTGAGAAGCACGGTTCTTCCAGGAGCTGGGTTTCGTAATACCCGGGTGAATTGGAACAAACGCGGTATTGAGAAATATCTGCTTCTAAAACCAAAACGGAGCTACCTAACAGAACGGTCTTCAATGTGTGCATTCAACTTACGGAGTTAAACTGATGTGTGTTTGCAGGAGTTTCTAAACCCTTTCTGTGAAGAAGTGCAAAACGCATTTTCCCAGCCAAATCCAGGCATTCAAGAAATAGCTGGAAATCTCCGTCTAAACCACAAAAAGAACGTATCTTGCAAACTGCTCTGCTGGGTGTTCGCTCAGCTAAGGGAGTTGAATCCGCCTTCAGAATCAGAGAGTGAGAAGCACGGTTCTTCCAGGAGCTGGGTTTCGTTATACCCGGGTGAATTGGAACAAACGCGGTATTGAGAAATATCTGCTTCTAAAACCAAAACGGAGCTACCTAACAGAACGGTCTTCAATGTGTGCATTCAACTTACGGAGTTAAACTGATGTGTGTTTGCAGGAGTTTCTAAACCCTTTCTGTGAAGAAGAGGAAAACGCATTTTCCCAGCCAAATCCAGGCATTCAAGAAATAGCTGGAAATCTCCGTCTAAAACACAAAAAGAACGTATCTTGCAAACTGCTCTGCTGGGTGTTCGCTCAGCTAAGGGAGTTGAATCCGCCTTCAGAATCAGAGAGTGAGAAGCACGGTTCTTCCAGGAGCTGGGTTTCGTTATACCCGGGTGCCTTGGAACAAACGCGGTATTGAGAAATATCTGCTTCTAAAACCAAAACGGAGCTACCTAACAGAACGGTCTTCAATGTGTGCATTCAACTTACGGAGTTAAACTGATGTGTGTTTGCAGGAGTTTCTAAACCCTTTCTGTGAAGAAGTGGAAAACGCATTTTCCCAGCCAAATACAGGCATTCAAGAAATAGCTGGAAATCTCCGTCTAAAACACAAAAAGAACGTATCTTGCAAACTGCTCTGCTGGGTGTTCGCTCAGCTAAGGGAGTTGAATCCGCCTTCAGAATCAGAGAGTGAGAAGCACGGTTCTTCCAGGAGCTGGGTTTCGTAATACCCGGGTGAATTGGAACAAACGCGGTATTGAGAAATATCTGCTTCTAAAACCAAAACGGAGCTACCTAACAGAACGGTCTTCAATGTGTGCATTCAACTTACGGAGTTAAACTGATGTGTGTTTGCAGGAGTTTCTAAACCCTTTCTGTGAAGAAGTGCAAAACGCATTTTCCCAGCCAAATCCAGGCATTCAAGAAATAGCTGGAAATCTCCGTCTAAACCACAAAAAGAACGTATCTTGCAAACTGCTCTGCTGGGTGTTCGCTCAGCTAAGGGAGTTGAATCCGCCTTCAGAATCAGAGAGTGAGAAGCACGGTTCTTCCAGGAGCTGGGTTTCGTTATACCCGGGTGAATTGGAACAAACGCGGTATTGAGAAATATCTGCTTCTAAAACCAAAACGGAGCTACCTAACAGAACGGTCTTCAATGTGTGCATTCAACTTACGGAGTTAAACTGATGTGTGTTTGCAGGAGTTTCTAAACCCTTTCTGTGAAGAAGAGGAAAACGCATTTTCCCAGCCAAATCCAGGCATTCAAGAAATAGCTGGAAATCTCCGTCTAAAACACAAAAAGAACGTATCTTGCAAACTGCTCTGCTGGGTGTTCGCTCAGCTAAGGGAGTTGAATCCGCCTTCAGAATCAGAGAGTGAGAAGCACGGTTCTTCCAGGAGCTGGGTTTCGTTATACCCGGGTGCCTTGGAACAAACGCGGTATTGAGAAATATCTGCTTCTAAAACCAAAACGGAGCTACCTAACAGAACGGTCTTCAATGTGTGCATTCAACTTACGGAGTTAAACTGATGTGTGTTTGCAGGAGTTTCTAAACCCTTTCTGTGAAGAAGTGGAAAACGCATTTTCCCAGCCAAATACAGGCATTCAAGAAATAGCTGGAAATCTCCGTCTAAAACACAAAAAGAACGTATCTTGCAAACTGCTCTGCTGGGTGTTCGCTCAGCTAAGGGAGTTGAATCCGCCTTCAGAATCAGAGAGTGAGAAGCACGGTTCTTCCAGGAGCTGGGTTTCGTTATACCCGGGTGCATTGGAACAAACGCGGTATTGAGAAATATCTGCTTCTAAAACCAAAACGGAGCTACCTAACAGAACGGTCTTCAATGTGTGCATTCAACTTACGGAGTTAAACTGATGTGTGTTTGCAGGAGTTTCTAAACCCTTTCTGTGAAGAAGTGGAAAACGCATTTTCCCAGCCAAATCCAGGCATTCAAGAAATAGCTGGAAATCTCCGTCTAAAACACAAAAAGAACGTATCTTGCAAACTGTTCTGCTGGGTGTTCGCTCAGCTAAGGGAGTTGAATCCGCCTTCAGAATCAGAGAGTGAGAAGCACGGTTCTTCCAAAAGCTGGTTTTCGTAATACCCGGGTGAATTGGAACAAACGCGGTATTGAGAAATATCTGCTTCTAAAACCAAAACGGAGCTACCTAACAGAACGGTCTTCAATGTGTGCATTCAACTTACGGAGTTAAACTGATGTGTGTTTGCAGCAGTTACTAAACCCTTTCTGTGGAGAAGTGGAAAACGCATTTTCCCAGCCAAATTCAGGCATTCAAGAAGTAGCTGGAAATCTCCGTCTAAAACACAAAAATAACGTATCTTGCAAACTGCTCTGCTGGGTGTTCGCTCAGCTAAGGGAGTTGAATCCGCCTTCAGAATCAGAGAGTGAGAAGCATGGTTCTTCCAGGAGCTGGGTTTCGTAATACCCGGGTGAATTGGAACAAACGCGGTATTGAGAAATATCTGCTTCTAAAACCAAAACAGAGCTACCTAACAGAACGGTCTTCAATGTGTGCATTCAACTTACGGAGTTAAACTGATGTGTGTTTGCAGGAGTTTCTAAACCCTTTCTGTGAAGAAGTGGAAAACGCATTTTCCCAGCCAAATCCAGGCATTCAAGAAATAGCTGGAAATCTCCGTCTAAAACACAAAAGGAACGTATCTTGCAAACTGCTCTGCTGGGTGTTCGCTCAGTTAAGGGAGTTGAATCCGCCTTCAGAATCAGAGAGTTAGAAGCACGGTTCTTCCAGGAGCTGGGTTTCGTAATACCCGGGTGAATTGGACCAAACGCGGTATTGAGAAATATCTGCTTCTAAAACCAAAACGGAGCTACCTAACAGAACGGTCTTCAATGTGTCCATTCAACTTACGGAGTTAAACTGATGTGTGTTTGCAGGAGTTTCTAAACCCTTTCTGTGAAGAAGTGGAAAACGCATTTTCCCAGCCAAATCCAGGCATTCAAGAAATAGGTGGAAATCTCCGTCTAAAACACAAAAAGAACGTATCTTGCAAACTGCTCTGCTGGGTGTTCGCTCAGCTAAGGGAGTTGAATCCGCCTTCAGAGTCAGAGAGTGAGAAGCACGGTTCTTCCAGGAGCTGGGTTTCGTTATACCCGGGTGAATTGGAACAAACGCGGTATTGAGAAATATCTGCTTCTAAAACCAAAACGGAGCTACCTAACAGAACGGTCTTCAATGTGTGCATTCAACTTACGGAGTTAAACTGATGTGTGTTTGCAGGAGTTTCTAAACCCTTTCTGTGAAGAAGTGGAAAACGCATTTTCCCAGCCAAATCCAGGCATTCAAGAAATAGCTGGAAATCTCCGTCTAAAACACAAAAAGAACGTATCTTGCAAACTGCTCTGCTGGGTGTTCGCTCAGCTAAGGGAGTTGAATCCGCCTTCAGAATCAGAGAGTGAGAAGCACGGTTCTTCCAGGAGCTGGGTTTCGTTATACCTGGGTGAATTGGAACAAACGCGGTATTGAGAAATATCTGCTTCTAAAACCAAAACGGAGCTACCTAACAGAACGGTCTTCAATGTGTGCATTCAACTTACGGAGTTAAACTGATGTGTGTTTGCAGGAGTTTCTAAACCCTTTCTGTGAAGAAGTGGAAAACGCATTTTCCCAGCCAAATCCAGGCATTCAAGAAATAGCTGGAAATCTCCGTCTAAAACACAAAAAGAACGTATCTTGCAAACTGCTCTGCTGGGTGTTCGCTCAGCTAAGGGAGTTGAATCCGCCTTCAGAATCAGAGAGTGAGAAGCACGGTTCTTCCAGGAGCTGGGTTTCGTTATACCCGGGTGAATTGGAACAAACGCGGTATTGAGAAATATCTGCTTCTAAAACCAAAACGGAGCTACCTAACAGAACGGTCTTCAATGTGTGCATTCAACTTACGGAGTTAAACTGATGTGTGTTTGCAGGAGTTTCTAAACCCTTTCTGTGAAGAAGTGGAAAACGCATTTTCCTAGCCAAATCCAGGCATTCAAGAAATAGCTGGAAATCTCCGTCTAAAACACAAAAAGAACGTATCTTGCAAACTGCTCTGCGGGGTGTTCGCTCAGCTAAGGGAGTTGAATCCGCCTTCGGAATCAGAGAGTGAGAAGCACGGTTCTTCCAGGAGCTGGGTTTCGTTATACCCGGGTGCATTGGAACAAACGCGGTATTGAGAAATATCTGCTTCTAAAACCAAAACGGAGCTACCTAACAGAACGGTCTTCAATGTGTGCATTCAACTTACAAAGTTAAACTGATGTGTGTTTGCAGGAGTTTCTAAACCCTTTCTGTGAAGAAGTGGAAAACGCATTTTCCCAGCCAAATCCAGGCATTCAAGAAATAGCTGGAAATTTCCGTCTAAAACACAAAAAGAACGTATCTTGCAAACTGCTCTGCTGGGTGTTCGCTCAGCTAAGGGAGTTGAATCCGCCTTCAGAATCAGAGACTGAGAAGCACGGTTCTTCCAGGAGCTGGGATTCGTTATACCCGGGTGCATTGGAACAAACGCGGTATTGAGAAATATCTGCTTCTAAAACCAAAACGGAGCTACCTAACAGAACGGTCTTCAATGTGTGCATTCAACTTACGGAGTTAAACTGATGTGTGTTTGCAGAAGTTTCTAAACCCTTTCTGTGAAGAAGTGGAAAACGCATTTTCCCAGCCAAATCCAGGCATTCAAGAAATAGCTGGAAATCTCCGTCTCAAACACAAAAAGAACGTATCTTGCAAACTGCTCTGCTGGGTGTTCGCTCAGCTAAGGGAGTTGAATCCGCCTTCAGAATCAGAGAGTGAGAAGCACGGTTCTTCCAGGAGCTGGGTTTCGTTATACCCGGGTGAATTGGAACAAACGCGGTATTGAGAAATATCTGCTTCTAAAACCAAAACGGAGCTACCTAACAGAACGGTCTTCAATGTGTGCATTCAACTTACGAAGTTAAACTGATGTGTGTTTGCAGGAGTTTCTAAACCCTTTCTGTGAAGAAGAGGAAAACGCATTTTCCCAGCCAAATCCAGGCATTCAAGAAATAGCTGGAAATCTCCGTCTAAAACACAAAAAGAACGTATCTTGCAAACTGCTCTGCTGGGTGTTCGCTCAGCTAAGGGAGTTGAATCCGCCTTCAGAATCAGAGAGTGAGAAGCACGGTTCTTCCAGGAGCTGGGTTTCGTTATACCCGGGTGCCTTGGAACAAACGCGGTATTGAGAAATATCTGCTTCTAAAACCAAAACGGAGCTACCTAACAGAACGGTCTTCAATGTGTGCATTCAACTTACGGAGTTAAACTGATGTGTGTTTGCAGGAGTTTCTAAACCCTTTCTGTGAAGAAGTGGAAAACGCATTTTCCCAGCCAAATACAGGCATTCAAGAAATAGCTGGAAATCTCCGTCTAAAACACAAAAAGAACGTATCTTGCAAACTGCTCTGCTGGGTGTTCGCTCAGCTAAGGGAGTTGAATCCGCCTTCAGAATCAGAGAGTGAGAAGCACGGTTCTTCCAGGAGCTGGGATTCGTTATACCCGGGTGCATTGGAACAAACGCGGTATTGAGAAATATCTGCTTCTAAAACCAAAACGGAGCTACCTAACAGAACGGTCTTCAATGTGTGCATTCAACTTACGGAGTTAAACTGATGTGTGTTTGCAGGAGTTTCTAAACCCTTTCTGTGAAGAAGTGGAAAACGCATTTTCCCAGCCAAATCCAGGCATTCAAGAAATAGCTGGAAATCTCCGTCTAAAACACAAAAAGAACGTATCTTGCAAACTGTTCTGCTGGGTGTTCGCTCAGCTAAGGGAGTTGAATCCGCCTTCAGAATCAGAGAGTGAGAAGCACGGTTCTTCCAAAAGCTGGTTTTCGTAATACCCGGGTGAATTGGAACAAACGCGGTATTGAGAAATATCTGCTTCTAAAACCAAAACGGAGCTACCTAACAGAACGGTCTTCAATGTGTGCATTCAACTTACGGAGTTAAACTGATGTGTGTTTGCAGGAGTTACTAAACCCTTTCTGTGGAGAAGTGGAAAACGCATTTTCCCAGCCAAATCCAGGCATTCAAGAAGTAGCTGGAAATCTCCGTCTAAAACACAAAAATAACGTATCTTGCAAACTGCTCTGCTGGGTGTTCGCTCAGCTAAGGGAGTTGAATCCGCCTTCAGAATCAGAGAGTGAGAAGCATGGTTCTTCCAGGAGCTGGGTTTCGTAATACCCGGGTGAATTGGAACAAACGCGGTATTGAGAAATATCTGCTTCTAAAACCAAAACAGAGCTACCTAACAGAACGGTCTTCAATGTGTGCATTCAACTTACGGAGTTAAACTGATGTGTGTTTGCAGGAGTTTCTAAACCCTTTCTGTGAAGAAGTGGAAAACGCATTTTCCCAGCCAAATCCAGGCATTCAAGAAATAGCTGGAAATCTCCGTCTAAAACACAAAAAGAACGTATCTTGCAAACTGCTCTGCTGGGTGTTCGCTCAGTTAAGGGAGTTGAATCCGCCTTCAGAATCAGAGAGTGAGAAGCACGGTTCTTCCAGGAGCTGGGTTTCGTAATACCCGGGTGAATTGGAACAAACGCGGTATTGAGAAATATCTGCTTCTAAAACCAAAACGGAGCTACCTAACAGAACGGTCTTCAATGTGTCCATTCAACTTACGGAGTTAAACTGATGTGTGTTTGCAGGAGTTTCTAAACCCTTTCTGTGAAGAAGTGGAAAACGCATTTTCCCAGCCAAATCCAGGCATTCAAGAAATAGCTGGAAATCTCCGTCTAAAACACAAAAAGAACGTATCTTGCAAACTGCTCTGCTGGGTGTTCGCTCAGCTAAGGGAGTTGAATCCGCCTTCAGAATCAGAGAGTGAGAAGCACGGTTCTTCCAGGAGCTGGGTTTCGTTATACCCGGGTGAATTGGAACAAACGCGGTATTGAGAAATATCTGCTTCTAAAACCAAAACGGAGCTACCTAACAGAACGGTCTTCAATGTGTGCATTCAACTTACGGAGTTAAACTGATGTGTGTTTGCAGGAGTTTCTAAACCCTTTCTGTGAAGAAGTGGAAAACGCATTTTCCCAGCCAAATCCAGGCATTCAAGAAATAGCTGGAAATCTCCGTCTAAAACACAAAAAGAACTTATCTTGCAAACTGCTCTGCGGGGTGTTCGCTCAGCTAAGGGAGTTGAATCCGCCTTCAGAATCAGAGAGTGAGAAGCACGGTTCTTCCAGGAGCTGGGTTTCGTTATACCTGGGTGAATTGGAACAAACGCGGTATTGAGAAATATCTGCTTCTAAAACCAAAACGGAGCTACCTAACAGAACGGTCTTCAATGTGTGCATTCAACTTACGGAGTTAAACTGATGTGTGTTTGCAGGAGTTTCTAAACCCTTTCTGTGAAGAAGTGGAAAACGCATTTTCCCAGCCAAATCCAGGCATTCAAGAAATAGCTGGAAATCTCCGTCTAAAACACAAAAAGAACGTATCTTGCAAACTGCTCTGCTGGCTGTTCGCTCAGCTAAGGGAGTTGAATCCGCCTTCAGAATCAGAGAGTGAGAAGCACGGTCCTTCCAGGAGCTGGGTTTCGTAATACACGGGTGAATTGGAACAAACGCGGTATTGAGAAATATCTGCTTCTAAAACCAAAACGGAGCTACCTAACAGAACGGTCTTCAATGTGTGCATTCAACTTACGGAGTTAAACTGATGTGTGTTTGCAGGAGTTTCTAAACCCTTTCTGTGAAGAAGTGGAAAACGCATTTTCCCAGCCAAATCCAGGCATTCAAGAAATAGCTGGAAATCTCCGTCTAAAACACAAAAAGAACGTATCTTGCAAACTGCTCTGCTGGGTGTTCGCTCAGCTAAGGGAGTTGAATCCGCCTTCAGAATCAGAGAGTGAGAAGCACGGTTCTTCCAGGACCTGGGTTTCGTTATACCCGGGTTAATTGGAACAAACGCGGTATTGAGAAATATCTGCTTCTAAAACCAAAACGGAGCTACCTAACAGAACGGTCTTCAATGTGTGCATTCAACTTACGGAGTTAAACTGATGTGTGTTTGCAGGAGTTTCTAAACCCTTTCTCTGAAGAAGTGGAAAACGCATTTTCCCAGCCAAATCCAGGCATTCAAGAAATAGCTGGAAATCTCCGTCTAAAACACAAAAAGAACGTATCTTGCAAACTGCTCTGCTGGGTGTTCGCTCAGCTAAGGGAGTTGAATCCGCCTTCAGAATCAGAGGGTGAGAAGCACGGTTCTTCCAGGAACTGGGTTTCGTTATACCCGGGTGAATTGGAACAAACGCGGTATTGAGAAATATCTGCTTCTAAAACCAAAACGGAGCTACCTAACAGAACGGTCTTCAATGTGTGCATTCAACTTACGGAGTTAAACTGATGTGTGTTTGCAGGAGTTTCTAAACCCTTTCTGTGAAGAAGTGCAAAACGCAATTTCCCAGCCAAATCCAGGCATTCAAGAAATAGCTGGAAATCTCCGTCTAAAACACAAAGAGAACGTATCTTGCAAACTGCTCTGCTGGGTGTTCGCTCAGCTAAGGGAGTTCAATCCGCCTTCAGAATCAGAGAGTGAGAAGCACGGTTTTTCCAGGAGCTGGGTTTCGTTATACCCGGGTGCATTGGAACAAACACGGTATTGAGAAATATCTGCTTCTAAAACCAAAACGGAGCTACCTAACAGAACGGTCTTCAATGTGTGCATTCACCTTCCAGAGTTAAACTGATGTGTGTTTGCAGGAGTTTCTAAACCCTTTCTTTGAAGAAGTGGAAAACGCATGTTCCCAGCCAAATCCAGGCATTCAAGAAATAGCTGGAAATCTCCGTCTAAAACACAAAAAGAACGTATCTTGCAAACTGCTCTGCTGGGTGTTCGCTCAGCTAAGGAAGTTGAATCCGCCTTCAGAATCAGAGAGTGAGAAGCACGGTTCTTCCAAGAGCTGGGTTTTGTTATACCCGGGTGAATTGGAACAAACGCGGTATTGAGAAATATCTGCTTCTAAAACCAAAACGGAGCTACCTAACAGAACGGTCTTCAATGTGTGCATTCAACTTACGGAGTTAAACTGATGTGTGTTTGAAGGAGTTTCTAAACCCTTTCTGTGAAGAAGTGGAAAACGCATTTTCCCAGCCAAATCCAGGCATTCAAGAAATAGCTGGAAATCTCCGTCTAAAACACAAAAAGAACGTATCTTGCAAACTGCTCTGCTGGGTGTTCGCTCAGCTAAGGGAGTTGAATCCGCCTTCAGAATCAGAGAGTGAGAAGCACGGTTCTTCCAGGAGCTGGATTTCGTTATACCCGGGTGAATTGGAACAAACGCGGTATTGAGAAATATCTGCTTCTAAAACCAAAACGGAGCTACCTAACAGAACGGTCTTCAATGTGTGCATTCAACTTACGGAGTTAAACTGATGTGTGTATGCAGGAGTTTCTAAACCCTTTCTGTGAAGAAGTGGAAAACGCATTTTCCCAGCCAAATCCAGGCATTCAAGAAATAGCTGGAAATCTTTGTCTAAAACACAAAAAGAACGTATCTTGCAAACTGCTCTGCTGGGTGTTCGCTCAGCTAAGGGAGTTGAATCCGCCTTCAGAATCAGAGAGTGAGAAGCACGGTTCTTCCAGGAGCTGGGTTTCGTTATACCCGGGTGAATTGGAACAAACGCGGTATTGAGAAATATCTGCTTCTAAAACCAAAACGGAGCTACCTAACAGAACGGTCTTCAATGTGTGCATTCAACTTACGGAGTTAAACTGATGTGTGTTTGCAGGAGTTTCTAAACCCTTTCTGTGAAGAAGTGGAAAACGCATTTTCCTAGCCAAATCCAGGCATTCAAGAAATAGCTGGAAACCTCCGTCTAAAACACAAAAAGAACGTATCTTGCAAACTGCTCTGCGGGGTGTTCGCTCAGCTAAGGGAGTTGAATCCGCCTTCGGAATCAGAGAGTGAGAAGCACGGTTCTTCCAGGAGCTGGGTTTCGTTATACCCGGGTGCATTGGAACAAACGCGGTATTGAGAAATATCTGCTTCTAAAACCAAAACGGAGCTACCTAACAGAACGGTCTTCAATGTGTGCATTCAACTTACAAAGTTAAACTGATGTGTGTTTGCAGGAGTTTCTAAACCCTTTCTGTGAAGAAGTGGAAAACGCATTTTCCCAGCCAAATCCAGGCATTCAAGAAATAGCTGGAAATTTCCGTCTAAAACACAAAAAGAACGTATCTTGCAAACTGCTCTGCTGGGTGTTCGCTCAGCTAAGGGAGTTGAATCCGCCTTCAGAATCAGAGACTGAGAAGCACGGTTCTTCCAGGAGCTGGGATTCGTTATACCCGGGTGCATTGGAACAAACGCGGTATTGAGAAATATCTGCTTCTAAAACCAAAACGGAGCTACCTAACAGAACGGTCTTCAATGTGTGCATTCAACTTACGGAGTTAAACTGATGTGTGTTTGCAGAAGTTTCTAAACCCTTTCTGTGAAGAAGTGGAAAACGCATTTTCCCAGCCAAATCCAGGCATTCAAGAAATAGCTGGAAATCTCCGTCTCAAACACAAAAAGAACGTATCTTGCAAACTGCTCTGCTGGGTGTTCGCTCAGCTAAGGGAGTTGAATCCGCCTTCAGAATCAGAGAGTGAGAAGCACGGTTCTTCCAGGAGCTGGGTTTCGTTATACCCGGGTGAATTGGAACAAACGCGGTATTGAGAAATATCTGCTTCTAAAACCAAAACGGAGCTACCTAACAGAACGGTCTTCAATGTGTGCATTCAACTTACGAAGTTAAACTGATGTGTGTTTGCAGGAGTTTCTAAACCCTTTCTGTGAAGAAGAGGAAAACGCATTTTCCCAGCCAAATCCAGGCATTCAAGAAATAGCTGGAAATCTCCGTCTAAAACACAAAAAGAACGTATCTTGCAAACTGCTCTGCTGGGTGTTCGCTCAGCTAAGGGAGTTGAATCCGCCTTCAGAATCAGAGAGTGAGAAGCACGGTTCTTCCAGGAGCTGGGTTTCGTTATACCCGGGTGCCTTGGAACAAACGCGGTATTGAGAAGTATCTGCTTCTAAAACCAAAACGGAGCTACCTAACAGAACGGTCTTCAATGTGTGCATTCAACTTACGGAGTTAAACTGATGTGTGTTTGCAGGAGTTTCTAAACCCTTTCTGTGAAGAAGTGGAAAACGCATTTTCCCAGCCAAATACAGGCATTCAAGAAATAGCTGGAAATCTCCGTCTAAAACACAAAAAGAACGTATCTTGCAAACTGCTCTGCTGGGTGTTCGCTCAGCTAAGGGAGTTAAATCCGCCTTCAGAATCAGAGAGTGAGAAGCACGGTTCTTCCAGGAGCTGGGATTCGTTATACCCGGGTGCATTGGAACAAACGCGGTATTGAGAAATATCTGCTTCTAAAACCAAAACGCAGCTACCTAACAGAACGGTCTTCAATGTGTGCATTCAACTTACGGAGTTAAACTGATGTGTGTTTGCAGGAGTTTCTAAACCCTTTCTGTGAAGAAGTGGAAAACGCATTTTCCCAGCCAAATCCAGGCATTCAAGAAATAGCTGGAAATCTCCGTCTAAAACACAAAAAGAACGTATCTTGCAAACTGTTCTGCTGGGTGTTCGCTCAGCTAAGGGAGTTGAATCCGCCTTCAGAATCAGAGAGTGAGAAGCACGGTTCTTCCAAAAGCTGGTTTTCGTAATACCCGGGTGAATTGGAACAAACGCGGTATTGAGAAATATCTGCTTCTAAAACCAAAACGGAGCTACCTAACAGAACGGTCTTCAATGTGTGCATTCAACTTACGGAGTTAAACTGATGTGTGTTTGCAGGAGTTACTAAACCCTTTCTGTGGAGAAGTGGAAAACGCATTTTCCCAGCCAAATCCAGGCATTCAAGAAGTAGCTGGAAATCTCCGTCTAAAACACAAAAATAACGTATCTTGCAAACTGCTCTGCTGGGTGTTCGCTCAGCTAAGGGAGTTGAATCCGCCTTCAGAATCAGAGAGTGAGAAGCATGGTTCTTCCAGGAGCTGGGTTTCGTAATACCCGGGTGAATTGGAACAAACGCGGTATTGAGAAATATCTGCTTCTAAAACCAAAACAGAGCTACCTAACAGAACGGTCTTCAATGTGTGCATTCAACTTACGGAGTTAAACTGATGTGTGTTTGCAGGAGTTTCTAAACCCTTTCTGTGAAGAAGTGGAAAACGCATTTTCCCAGCCAAATCCAGGCATTCAAGAAATAGCTGGAAATCTCCGTCTAAAACACAAAAAGAACGTATCTTGCAAACTGCTCTGCTGGGTGTTCGCTCAGTTAAGGGAGTTGAATCCGCCTTCAGAATCAGAGAGTGAGAAGCACGGTTCTTCCAGGAGCTGGGTTTCGTAATACCCGGGTGAATTGGAACAAACGCGGTATTGAGAAATATCTGCTTCTAAAACCAAAACGGAGCTACCTAACAGAACGGTCTTCAATGTGTCCATTCAACTTACGGAGTTAAACTGATGTGTGTTTGCAGGAGTTTCTAAACCCTTTCTGTGAAGAAGTGGAAAACGCATTTTCCCAGCCAAATCCAGGCATTCAAGAAATAGCTGGAAATCTCCGTCTAAAACACAAAAAGAACGTATCTTGCAAACTGCTCTGCTGGGTGTTCGCTCAGCTAAGGGAGTTGAATCCGCCTTCAGAATCAGAGAGTGAGAAGCACGGTTCTTCCAGGAGCTGGGTTTCGTTATACCCGGGTGAATTGGAACAAACGCGGTATTGAGAAATATCTGCTTCTAAAACCAAAACGGAGCTACCTAACAGAACGGTCTTCAATGTGTGCATTCAACTTACGGAGTTAAACTGATGTGTGTTTGCAGGAGTTTCTAAACCCTTTCTGTGAAGAAGTGGAAAACGCATTTTCCCAGCCAAATCCAGGCATTCAAGAAATAGCTGGAAATCTCCGTCTAAAACACAAAAAGAACGTATCTTGCAAACTGCTCTGCGGGGTGTTCGCTCAGCTAAGGGAGTTGAATCCGCCTTCAGAATCAGAGAGTGAGAAGCACGGTTCTTCCAGGAGCTGGGTTTCGTTATACCTGGGTGAATTGGAACAAACGCGGTATTGAGAAATATCTGCTTCTAAAACCAAAACGGAGCTACCTAACAGAACGGTCTTCAATGTGTGCATTCAACTTACGGAGTTAAACTGATGTGTGTTTGCAGGAGTTTCTAAACCCTTTCTGTGAAGAAGTGGAAAACGCATTTTCCCAGCCAAATCCAGGCATTCAAGAAATAGCTGGAAATCTCCGTCTAAAACACAAAAAGAACGTATCTTGCAAACTGCTCTGCTGGGTGTTCGCTCAGCTATGGGAGTTGAATCCGCCTTCAGAATCAGAGAGTGAGAAGCACGGTACTTCCAGGAGCTGGGTTTCGTTATACCCGGGTGAATTGGAACAAACGCGGTATTGAGAAATATCTGCTTCTAAAACCAAAACGGAGCTACCTAACAGAACGGTCTTCAATGTGTGCATTCAACTTACGGAGTTAAACTGATGTGTGTTTGCAGGAGTTTCTAAACCCTTTCTGTGAAGAAGTGGAAAACGCATTTTCCCAGCCAAATCCAGGCATTCAAGAAATAGCTGGAAATCTCCGTCTAAAACACAAAAAGAACGTATCTTGCAAACTGCTCTGCGGGGTGTTCGCTCAGCTAAGGGAGTTGAATCCGCCTTCAGAATCAGTGAGTGAGAAGCACGGTTCTTCCAGGAGCTAAGTTTCGTTATACCCGGGTGCATTGGAACAAACGCGGTATTGAGAAATATCTGCTTCTAAAACCAAAACGGAGCTACCTAACAGAACGGTCTTCAATGTGTGCATTCAACTTACGGAGTTAAACTGATGTGTGTTTGCAGGAGTTTCTAAACCCTTTCTGTGAAGAAGTGGAAAACGCATTTTCCCAGCCAAATCCAGGCATTAAAGAAATAGCTGGAAATCTCCGTCTAAAACACAAAAAGAACGTATCTTGCAAACTGCTCTGCTGGGTGTTCGCTCAGCTAAGGGAGTTGAATCCGCCTTCAGAGTCAGAGAGTGAGATGCACGGTTCTTCCAGGAGCTGGGTTTTGTTATACCCGGGTGAATTGGAACAAACGCGGTATTGAGAAATATCTGCTTCTAAAACCAAAACGGAGCTACCTAACAGAACGGTCTTCAATGTGTGCATTCAACTTACGGAGTTAAACTTATGTGTGTTTGCAGGAGTTTCTAAACCCTTTCTGTGAAGAAGTGGAAAACGCATTTTCCCAGCCAAATCCAGGCATTCAAGAAATAGCTGGAAATCTCCGTCTAAACCACAAAAAGAACGTATCTTGCAAACTGCTCTGCTGGGTGTTCGCTCAGCTAAGGGAGTTGAATCCGCCTTCAGAATCAGAGTGAGAAGCACGGTTTTTCCAGGAGCTGGGTTTCGTAATACCCGGGTGAATTGGAACAAACGCGGTATTGAGAAATATCTGCTTCTAAAACCAAAACGGAGCTACCTAACAGAACGGTCTTCAATGTGTGCATTCAACTTACGGAGTTAAACTGATGTGTGTTTGCAGGAGTTTCTAAACCCTTTCTGTGAAGAAGTGGAAAACGCATTTTCCCAGCCAAATCCAGGCATTCAAGAAATAGCTGGAAATCTCCGTCTAAAACACAAAAAGAACGTATCTTGCAAACTGCTCTGCTGGGTGTTCGCTCAGCTAAAGGAGTTGAATCCGCCTTCAGAATCAGAGAGTGAGAAGCACGGTTCGTCCAGGAGCTGGGTTTCGTAATACCCGGGTGCATTGGAACAAACGCGGTATTGAGAAATATCTGCTTCTAAAACCAAAACGGAGCTACCTAACAGAACGGTCTTCAATGTGTGCATTCAACTTACGGAGTTAAACTGATGTGTGTTTGCAGGAGTTTCTAAACCCTTTCTGTGAAGAAGTGGAAAACGCATTTTCCCAGCCAAATCCAGGCATTCAAGAAATAGCTGGAAATCTCCGTCTAAAACACAAAAAGAACGTATCTTGCAAACTGCTCTGCTGGGTGTTCGCTCAGCTAAGGGAGTTGAATCCGCCTTCAGAATCAGAGAGTGAGAAGCACGGTTCTTCCAGGAGCTGGGTTTCGTAATACACGGGTGAATTGGAACAAACGCGGTATTGAGAAATATCTGCTTCTAAAACCAAAACGGAGCTACCTAACAGAACGGTCTTCAATGTGTGCATTCAACTTACGGAGTTAAACTGATGTGTGTTTGCAGGAGTTTCTAAACCCTTTCTGTGAAGAAGTGGAAAACGCATTTTCCCAGCCAAATCCAGGCATTCAAGAAATAGCTGGAAATCTCCGTCTAAAACACAAAAAGAACGTATCTTGCAAACTGCTCTGCTGGGTGTTCGCTCAGCTAAGGGAGTTGAATCCGCCTTCAGAATCAGAGAGTGAGAAGCACGGTTCTTCCAGGAGCTGGGTTTCGTTATACCCGGGTGAATTGGAACAAACGCGGTATTGAGAAATATCTGCTTCTAAAACCAAAACGGAGCTACCTAACAGAACGGTCTTCAATGTGTGCATTCAACTTACGGAGTTAAACTGATGTGTGTTTGCAGGAGTTTCTAAACCCTTTCTGTGAAGAAGTGGAAAACGCATTTTCCCAGCCAAATCCAGGCATTCAAGAAATAGCTGGAAATCTCCGTCTAAAACACAAAAAGAACGTATCTTGCAAACTGCTCTGCTGGGTGTTCGCTCAGCTAAGGGAGTTGAATCCGCCTTCAGAATCAGAGAGTGAGAAGCACGGTTCTTCCAGGAGCTGGGTTTCGTTATACCCGGGTGCATTGGAACAAACGCGGTATTGAGAAATATCTGCTTCTAAAACCAAAACGGAGCTACCTAACAGAACGGTCTTCAATGTGTGCATTCAACTTACGGAGTTAAACTGATGTGTGTTTGCAGGAGTTTCTAAACCCTTTCTGTGAAGAAGTGGAAAACGCATTTTCCCAGCCAAATCCAGGCATTCAAGAAATAGCTGGAAATCTCCGTCTAAAACACAAAAAGAACGTATCTTGCAAACTGTTCTGCTGGGTATTCGCTCAGCTAAGGGAGTTGAATCCGCCTTCAGAATCAGAGAGTGAGAAGCACGGTTCTTCCAAAAGCTGGTTTTCGTAATACCCGGGTGAATTGGAACAAACGCGGTATTGAGAAATATCTGCTTCTAAAACCAAAACGGAGCTACCTAACAGAACGGTCTTCAATGTGTGCATTCAACTTACGGAGTTAAACTGATGTGTGTTTGCAGGAGTTACTAAACCCTTTCTGTGGAGAAGTGGAAAACGCATTTTCCCAGCCAAATCCAGGCATTCAAGAAGTAGCTGGAAATCTCCGTCTAAAACACAAAAATAACGTATCTTGCAAACTGCTCTGCTGGGTGTTCGCTCAGCTAAGGGAGTTGAATCCGCCTTCAGAATCAGAGAGTGAGAAGCATGGTTCTTCCAGGAGCTGGGTTTCGTAATACCCGGGTGAATTGGAACAAACGCGGTATTGAGAAATATCTGCTTCTAAAACCAAAACAGAGCTACCTAACAGAACGGTCTTCAATGTGTGCATTCAACTTACGGAGTTAAACTGATGTGTGTTTGCAGGAGTTTCTAAACCCTTTCTGTGAAGAAGTGGAAAACGCATTTTCCCAGCCAAATCCAGGCATTCAAGAAATAGCTGGAAATCTCCGTCTAAAACACAAAAAGAACGTATCTTGCAAACTGCTCTGCTGGGTGTTCGCTCAGTTAAGGGAGTTGAATCCGCCTTCAGAATCAGAGAGTGAGAAGCACGGTTCTTCCAGGAGCTGGGTTTCGTAATACCCGGGTGAATTGGAACAAACGCGGTATTGAGAAATATCTGCTTCTAAAACCAAAACGGAGCTACCTAACAGAACGGTCTTCAATGTGTCCATTCAACTTACGGAGTTAAACTGATGTGTGTTTGCAGGAGTTTCTAAACCCTTTCTGTGAAGAAGTGGAAAACGCATTTTCCCAGCCAAATCCAGGCATTCAAGAAATAGCTGGAAATCTCCGTCTAAAACACAAAAAGAACGTATCTTGCAAACTGCTCTGCTGGGTGTTCGCTCAGCTAAGGGAGTTGAATCCGCCTTCAGAATCAGAGAGTGAGAAGCACGGTTCTTCCAGGAGCTGGGTTTCGTTATACCCGGGTGAATTGGAACAAACGCGGTATTGAGAAATATCTGCTTCTAAAACCAAAACGGAGCTACCTAACAGAACGGTCTTCAATGTGTGCATTCAACTTACGGAGTCAAACTGATGTGTGTTTGCAGGAGTTTCTAAACCCTTTCTGTGAAGAAGTGGAAAACGCATTTTCCCAGCCAAATCCAGGCATTCAAGAAATAGCTGGAAATCTCCGTCTAAAACACAAAAAGAACGTATCTTGCAAACTGCTCTGCTGGGTGTTCGCTCAGCTAAGGGAGTTGAATCCGCCTTCAGAATCAGAGAGTGAGAAGCACGGTTCTTCCAGGAGCTGGGTTTCGTTATACCCGGGTGAATTGGAACAAACGCGGTATTGAGAAATATCTGCTTCTAAAACCAAAACGGAGCTACCTAACAGAACGGTCTTCAATGTGTGCATTCAACTTACGGAGTTAAACTGATGTGTGTTTGCAGGAGTTTCTAAACCCTTTCTGTGAAGAAGTGGAAAACGCATTTTCTTAGCCAAATCCAGGCATTCAAGAAATAGCTGGAAATCTCCGTCTAAAACACAAAAAGAACGTATCTTGCAAACTGCTCTGCTGGGTGTTCGCTCAGCTAAAGGAGTTGAATCCGCCTTCAGAATCAGAGAGTGAGAAGCACGGTTCGTCCAGGAGCTGGGTTTTGTAATACCCGGGTGCATTGGAACAAACGCGGTATTGAGAAATATCTGCTTCTAAAACCAAAACGGAGCTACCTAACAGAACGGTCTTCAATGTGTGCATTCAACTTACGGAGTTAAACTGATGTGTGTTTGCAGGAGTTTCTAAACCCTTTCTGTGAAGAAGTGGAAAACGCATTTTCCCAGCCAAATCCAGGCATTCAAGAAATAGCTGGAAATCTCCGTCTAAAACACAAAAATAACGTATCTTGCAAACTGCTCTGCTGGGTGTTCGCTCAGCTAAGGGAGTTGAATCCGCCTTCAGAATCAGAGAGTGAGAAGCACGGTTCTTCCAGGAGCTGGGTTTCGTAATACCCGGGTGAATTGGAACAAACGCGGTATTGAGAAATATCTGCTTCTAAAACCAAAACGGAGCTACCTAACAGAACGGTCTTCAATGTGTGCATTCAACTTACGGAGTTAAACTGATGTGTGTTTGCAGGAGTTTCTAAACCCTTTCTGTGAAGAAGTGGAAAACGCATTTTCCCAGCCAAATACAGGCATTCAAGAAATAGCTGGAAATCTCCGTCTAAAACACAAAAAGAACGTATCTTGCAAACTGCTCTGCTGGGTGTTCGCTCAGCTAAGGGAGTTGAATCCGCCTTCAGAATCAGAGAGTGAGAAGCACGGTTCTTCCAGTAGCTGGGTTTTGTTATACCCGGGTGAATTGGAACAAACGCGGTATTGAGAAATATCTGCTTCTAAAACCAAAACGTAGCTACCTAACAGAACGGTCTTCAATGTGTGCATTCAACTTACGGAGTTAAACTGATGTGTGTTTGCAGGAGTTTCTAAACCCTTTCTGTGAAGAAGTGGAAAACGCATTTTCCAGGCCAAATCCAGGCATTCAAGAAATAACTGGAAATCTCCGTCTAAAACACAAAAAGAACGTATCTTGCAAACTGCTCTGCTGGGTGTTCGCTCAGCTAAGGGAGTTGAATCCGCCTTCAGAGTCAGAGAGTGAGATGCACGGTTCTTCCAGGAGCTGGGTTTTGTTATACCCGGGTGAATTGGAACAAACGCGGTATTGAGAAATATCTGCTTCTAAAACCAAAACGGAGCTACCTAACAGAACGGTCTTCAATGTGTGCATTCAACTTACGGAGTTAAACTTATGTGTGTTTGCAGGAGTTTCTAAACCCTTTCTGTGAAGAAGTGGAAAACGCATTTTCCCAGCCAAATCCAGGCATTCAAGAAATAGCTGGAAATCTCCGTCTAAACCACAAAAAGAACGTATCTTGCAAACTGCTCTGCTGGGTGTTCGCTCAGCTAAGGGAGTTGAATCCGCCTTCAGAATCAGAGTGAGAAGCACGGTTTTTCCAGGAGCTGGGTTTCGTAATACCCGGGTGAATTGGAACAAACGCGGTATTGAGAAATATCTGCTTCTAAAACCAAAACGGAGCTACCTAACAGAACGGTCTTCAATGTGTGCATTCAACTTACGGAGTTAAACTGATGTGTGTTTGCAGGAGTTTCTAAACCCTTTCTGTGAAGAAGTGGAAAACGCAATTTCCCAGCCAAATCCAGGCATTCAAGAAATAGCTGGAAATCTCCGTCTAAAACACAAAAAGAACGTATCTTGCAAACTGCTCTGCTGGGTGTTCGCTCAGCTAAGGGAGTTGAATCCGCCTTCAGAATCAGAGAGTGAGAAGCACGGTTCTTCCAGGAGCTCGGTTTCGTTATACCCGGGTGCATTGGAACAAACGCGGTATTGAGAAATATCTGCTTCTAAAACCAAAACGGAGCTACCTAACAGAACGGTCTTCAATGTGTGCATTCAACTTACGGAGTTAAACTGATGTGTGTTTGCAGGAGTTTCTTAACCCTTTCTGTGAAGAAGTGGAAAACGCATTTTCCCAGCCAAATCAAGGCATTCAAGAAATAGCTGGAAATCTCCGTCTAAAACACAAAAAGAACGTATCTTGCAAACTGCTCTGCTGGGTGTTCGCTCAGCTAAGGGAGTTGAATCCGCCTTCAGAATCAGAGTGAGAAGCACGGTTCTTCCAGGAGCTGGGTTTCGTAATACCCGGGTGAATTGGAACAAACGCGGTATTGAGAAATATCTGCTTCTAAAACCAAAGCGGAGCTACCTAACAGAACGGTCTTAAATTTGTGCATTCAACTTACGGAGTTAAACTGATGTGTGTTTGCAGGAGTTTCTAAACCCTTTCTGTGAAGAAGTGGAAAACGCATTTTCCCAGCCAAATCCAGGCATTCAAGAAATAGCTGGAAATCTCCGTCTAAAACACAAAAAGAACGTATCTTGCAAACTGCTCTGCTGGGTGTTCGCTCAGCTAAGGGAGTTGAATCCGCCTTCAGAATCAGAGAGTGAGAAGCACGGTTCTTCCAGGAGCTGGGTTTCGTTATACCCGGGTGAATTGGAACAAACGCGGTATTGAGAAATATCTGCTTCTAAAACCAAAACGGAGCTACCTAACAGAACGGTCTTATATGTGTGCATTCAACTTACGGAGTTAAACTGATGTGTGTTTGCAGGAGTTTCTAAACCCTTTCTGTGAAGAAGTGGAAAACGCATTTTTCCAGCCAAATCCAGGCATTCAAGAAATAGCTGGAAATCTCCGTCTAAAACACAAAAAGAACGTATCTTGCAAACTGCTCTGCTGGGTGTTCGCTCAGCTAAGGGAGTTGAATCCGCCTTCAGAATCAGAGAGTGAGAAGCACGGTTCTTCCAGGAGCTGGGTTTCGTTATACCCGGGTGAATTGGAACAAACGCGGTATTGAGAAATATCTGCTTCTAAAACCAAAACGGAGCTACCTAACAGAACGGTCTTCAATGTGTGCATTCAACTTACGGAGTTAAACTGATGTGTGTTTGCAGGAGTTTCTAAACCCTTTCTGTGAAGAAGTGGAAAACGCATTTTCCCAGCCAAATCCAGGCATTCAAGAAATAGCTGGAAATCTCCGTCTATAACACAAAAAGAACGTATCTTGCAAACTGCTCTGCGGGGTGTTCGCTCAGCTAAGGGAGTTGAATCCGCCTTCAGCATCAGAGAGTGAGAAGCACGGTTCTTCCAGGAGCTGGGTTTCGTTATACCCGGGTGCATTGGAACAAACGCGGTATTGAGAAATATCTGCTTCTAAAACCAAAACGGAGCTACCTAACAGAACGGTCTTCAATGTGTGCATTCAACTTACAAAGTTAAACTGATGTGTGTTTGCAGGAGTTTCTAAACCCTTTCTGTGAAGAAGTGGAAAACGCATTTTCCCAGCCAGATCCAGGCATTCAAGAAATAGCTGGAAATCTCCGTCTAAAACACAAAAAGAACGTATCTTGCAAACTGCTCTGCTGGGTGTTCGCTCAGCTAAGGGAGTTGAATCCGCCTTCAGAATCAGAGACTGAGAAGCACGGTTCTTCCAGGAGCTGGGTTTCGTTATACCCGGGTGCATTGGAACAAACGCGGTATTGAGAAATATCTGCTTCTAAAACCAAAACGGAGCTACCTAACAGAACGGTCTTCAATGTGTGCATTCAACTTACGGAGTTAAACTGATGTGTGTTTGCAGGAGTTTCTAAACCCTTTCTGTGAAGAAGTGGAAAACGCATTTTCCCAGCCAAATCCAGGCATTCAAGAAATAGCTGGAAATCTCCGTCTAAAACACAAAAAGAACGTATCTTGCAAACTGCTCTGCTGGGTGTTCGCTCAGCTAAGGGAGTTGAATCCGCCTTCAGAATCAGAGAGTGAGAAGCACGGTTCTTCCAGGAGCTGGGTTTCGTAATACCCGGGTGAATTGGAACAAACGCGGTATTGAGAAATATCTGCTTCTAAAACCAAAACGGAGCTACCTAACAGAACGGTCTTCAATGTGTGCATTCAACTTACGGACTTAAACTGATGTGTGTTTGCAGGAGTTTCTAAACCCTTTCTGTGAAGAAGTGGAAAACGCATTTTTTCAGCCAAATCCAGGCATTCAAGAAATAGCTGGAAATCTCCGTCTAAACCACAAAAAGAACGTATCTTGCAAACTGCTCTGCTGGGTGTTCGCTCAGCTAAGGGAGTTGAATCCGCCTTCAGAATCAGAGTGAGAAGCACGGTTCTTCCAGGAGCTGGGTTTCGTTATACCCGGGTGCATTGGAACAAACGCGGTATTGAGAAATATCTGCTTCTAAAACCAAAACGGAGCTACCTAACAGAACGGTCTTCAATGTGTGCATTCAACTTACGGAGTTAAACTGATGTGTGTTTGCAGGAGTTTCTAATCCCTTTCTGTGAAGAAGTGGAAAACGCATTTTCCCATCCAAATCAAGGCATTCAAGAAATAGATGGAAATCTCCGTCTAAAACACAAAAAGGACGTATCTTGCAAACTGTTCTGCTGGGTGTTCGCTCAGCTAAGGGAGTTGAATCCGCCTTCAGAATCAGAGAGTGAGAAGCACGGTTCTTCCAGGAGCTTGGTATCGTTATACCCGGGTGAACTGGAACAAACGCGGTATTGAGAAATATCTGCTTCTAAAACCAAAACGGAGCTACCTAACAGAACGGTCTTCAATGTGTGCATTCAACTTACGGAGTTAAACTGATGTGTGTTTGCAGGAGTTTCTAAACCCTTTCTGTGAAGAAGTGGAAAACGCATTTTCCCAGCCAAATCCAGGCATTCAAGAAATAGCTGGAAATCTCCGTCTAAAACACAAAAAGAACGTATCTTGCAAACTGCTCTGCTGGGTGTTCGCTCAGCTAAGGGAGTTGAATCCGCCTTCAGAATCAGAGAGTGAGAAGCACGGTTCTTCCAGGAGCTGGGTTTCGTTATACCCGGGTGCATTGGAACAAACGCGGTATTGAGAAATATCTGCTTCTAAAACCAAAACGGAGCTACCTAACAGCACGGTCTTCAATGTGTGCATTCAACTTACGGAGTTAAACTGATGTGTGTTTGCAGGAGTTTCTAAACCCTTTCTATGAAGAAGTGGAAAACGCATTTTCCCAGCCAAATCCAGGCATTCAAGAAATAGCTGGAAATCTCCGTCTAAAACACAAAAAGAACGTAACTTGCAAACTGCTTTGCTGGGTGTTCGCTCAGCTAAGGGAGTTGAATCCGCCTTCAGAATCAGAGAGTGAGAAGCACGGTTCTTCCAGGAGCTGGGTTTCGTTATACCCGGGTGCATTGGAACAAACGCGGTATTGAGAAATATCTGCTTCTAAAACCAAAACGGAGCTACCTAAAAGAACGGTCTTCAATGTGTGCATTCAACTTACGGAGTTAAACTGATGTGTGTTTGCAGGAGTTTCTAACCCCTTTCTGTGAAGAAGTGGAAAACGGATTTTCCCAGCCAAATCCAGGCATTCAAGAAATACCTGGAAATCTCCGTCTAAAACACAAAAAGAACGTATCTTGCAAACTGTTCTGCTGGGTGTTCGATCAGCTAAGGAAGTTGAATCCGCCTACAGAATCAGAGAGTGAGAAGCACGGTTCTTCCAGGAGCTTGGTTTCGTTATACCCGGGTGAATTGAAACAAACGCAATATTGAGAAATATCTGCTTCTACAACCAAAACGGAGCTACCTAACAGAACGGTCTTCAATGTGTTCATTCAACTAACGGAGTTAAACTGATGTGCGTTTGCAGGAGTTTCTAAACACTTTCTGTGAAGAAGTGGAAAACGCATTTTCCCAGCCAAATCCAGGTATTCAAGAAATAGCTGGAAATCTCCGTCTAAAACACAAAAAGAACGTATCTTGCCAACTGCTCTGCTGGGTGTTCGCTCAGCTAAGGGAGTTGAATCCGCCTTCAGAATCAGAGAGTGAGAAGCACGGTTCTTCCAGGAGCTTGGTTTCGTTATACCCGGGTGCATTGGAACAAACGCGGTATTGAGAAATATCTGCTTCTAAAACCAAAACGGAGCTACCTAACTGAACGGTCTTCAATGTGTGCATTCAACTTACGGAGTTAAACTGATGTGTGTTTGCAGGAGTTTCTAAACCCTTTCTGTGAAGAAGTGGAAAACGCATTTTCCCAGCCAAATCCAGGCATTCAAGAAATAGCTGGAAATCTCCGTCTAAACCACAATAAGAACGTATCTTGCAAACTGCTCTGCTGGGTGTTCGCTCAGCTAAGGGAGTTGAATCCGCCTTCAGAATCAGAGAGTGAGAAGCACGGTTCTTCCAGGAGCTGGGTTTCGTTATACCCGGGTGAATTGGAACAAACGCGGTATTGAGAAATATCTGCTTCTAAAACCAAAACGGAGCTACCTAAAAGAACGGTCTTCAATGTGTGCATTCAACTTACGGAGATAAACTGATGTGTGTTTGCAGGAGTTTCTAAACCCTTTCTGTGAAGAAGAGGAAAACGCATTTTCCAGCCAAATCCAGGCATTCAAGAAATAGCTGGAAATCTCCGTCTAAAACACTAAAAGAACGTATCTTGCAAACTGCTCTGCTGGGTGTTCGCTCAGCTAAGGGAGTTGAATCCGCCTTCAGAATCAGAGAGTGAGAAGCACGGTTCTTCCAGGAGCTGGGTTTCGTTATACCCGGGTGCCTTGGAACAAACGCGGTATTGAGAAATATCTGCTTCTAAAACCAAAACGGAGCTACCTAACAGAACCGTCTTCAATGTGTGCATTCAACTTACGGAGTTAAACTGATGTGTGTTTGCAGGAGTTTCTAAACCCTTTCTGTGAAGAAGTGGAAAACGCATTTTCCCAGCCAAATCCAGGCATTCAAGAAATAGCTGGAAATCTCCGTCTAAAACACAAAAAGAACGTATCTTGCAAACTGCTCTGCTGGGTGTTCGCTCAGCTAAGGGAGTTGAATCCGCCTTCAGAATCAGAGAGTGAGAAGCACGGTTCTTCCAGGAGCTGGGTTTCGTTATACCCGGGTGCATTGGAACAAACGCGGTATTGAGAAATATCTGCTTCTAAAACCAAAACGGAGCTACCTAACAGCACGGTCTTCAATGTGTGCATTCAACTTACAAAGTTAAACTGATGTGTGTTTGCAGGAGTTTCTAAACCCTTTCTGTGAAGAAGTGGAAAACGCATTTTCCCAGCCAAATCCAGGCATTCAAGAAATAGCTGGAAATCTCCGTCTAAAACACAAAAAGAACGTATCTTGCAAACTGCTCTGCTGGGTGTTCGCTCAGCTAAGGGAGTTGAATCCGCCTTCAGAGTCAGAGAGTGAGAAGCACGGTTCTTCCAGGAGCTGGGTTTCGTTATACCCGGGTGAATTGGAACAAACGCGGTATTGAGAAATATCTGCTTCTAAAACCAAAACGGAGCTACCTAACAGAACGGTCTTCAATGTGTGCATTCAACTTACGGAGTTAAACTGATGTGTGTTTGCAGGAGTTTCTAAACCCTTTCTGTGAAGAAGTGGAAAACGCATTTTCCCAGCCAAATCCAGGCATTCAAGAAATAGCTGGAAATCTCCGTCTAAAACACAAAAAGAACGTATCTTGCAAACTGCTCTGCTGGGTGTTCGCTCAGCTAAGGGAGTTGAATCCGCCTTCAGAGTCAGAGAGTGAGAAGCACGGTTCTTCCAGGAGCTGGGTTTCGTTATACCCGGGTGAATTGGAACAAACGCGGTATTGAGAAATATCTGCTTCTAAAACCAAAACGGAGCTACCTAACAGAACGGTCTTCAATGTGTGCATTCAACTTACGGAGTTAAACTGATGTGTGTTTGCAGGAGTTTCTAAACCCTTTCTGTGAAGAAGTGGAAAACGCATTTTCCCAGCCAAATCCAGGCATTCAAGAAATAGCTGGAAATCTCCGTCTAAAACACAAAAAGAACGTATCTTGCAAACTGCTCTGCTGGGTGTTCGCTCAGCTAAGGGAGTTGAATCCGCCTTCAGAATCAGAGAGTGAGAAGCACGGTTCTTCCAGGAGCTGGGTTTCGTTATACCTGGGTGAATTGGAACAAACGCGGTATTGAGAAATATCTGCTTCTAAAACCAAAACGGAGCTACCTAACAGAACGGTCTTCAATGTGTGCATTCAACTTACGGAGTTAAACTGATGTGTGTTTGCAGGAGTTTCTAAACCCTTTCTGTGAAGAAGTGGAAAACGCATTTTCCCAGCCAAATCCAGGCATTCAAGAAATAGCTGGAAATCTCCGTCTAAAACACAAAAAGAACGTATCTTGCAAACTGCTCTGCTGGGTGTTCGCTCAGCTAAGGGAGTTGAATCCGCCTTCAGAATCAGAGAGTGAGAAGCACGGTTCTTCCAGGAGCTGGGTTTCGTTATACCCGGGTGAATTGGAACAAACGCGGTATTGAGAAATATCTGCTTCTAAAACCAAAACGGAGCTACCTAACAGAACGGTCTTCAATGTGTGCATTCAACTTACGGAGTTAAACTGATGTGTGTTTGCAGGAGTTTCTAAACCCTTTCTGTGAAGAAGTGGAAAACGCATTTTCCTAGCCAAATCCAGGCATTCAAGAAATAGCTGGAAATCTCCGTCTAAAACACAAAAAGAACGTATCTTGCAAACTGCTCTGCGGGGTGTTCGCTCAGCTAAGGGAGTTGAATCCGCCTTCAGAATCAGAGAGTGAGAAGCACGGTTCTTCCAGGAGCTGGGTTTCGTTATACCCGGGTGCATTGGAACAAACGCGGTATTGAGAAATATCTGCTTCTAAAACCAAAACGGAGCTACCTAACAGAACGGTCTTCAATGTGTGCATTCAACTTACAACGTTAAACTGATGTGTGTTTGCAGGAGTTTCTAAACCCTTTCTGTGAAAAAGTGGAAAACGCATTTTCCCAGCCAAATCTAGGCATTCAAGAAATAGCTGGAAATTTCCGTCTAAAACACAAAAAGAACGTATCTTGCAAACTGCTCTGCTGGGTGTTCGCTCAGCTAAGGGAGTTGAATCCGCCTTCAGAATCAGAGACTGAGAAGCACGGTTCTTCCAGGAGCTGGGATTCGTTATACCCGGGTGCATTGGAACAAACGCGGTATTGAGAAATATCTGCTTCTAAAACCAAAACGGAGCTACCTAACAGAACGGTCTTCAATGTGTGCATTCAACTTACGGAGTTAAACTGATGTGTGTTTGCAGGAGTTTCTAAACCCTTTCTGTGAAGAAGTGGAAAACGCATTTTCCCAGCCAAATCCAGGCATTCAAGAAATAGCTGGAAATCTCCGTCTCAAACACAAAAAGAACGTATCTTGCAAACTGTTCTGCTGGGTGTTCGCTCAGCTAAGGGAGTTGAATCCGCCTTCAGAATCAGAGAGTGAGAAGCACGGTTCTTCCAGGAGCTGGGTTTCGTTATACCCGTGTGCATTGGAACAAAGGCGGTATTGAGAAATATCTGCTTCTAAAACCAAAACGGAGCTACCTAACAGAACGGTCTTCAACGTGTGCATTCAACTTACGGAGTTAAACTGATGTGTGTTTGCAGGAGTTTCTAAACCCTTTCTGTGAAGAAGTGGAAAACGCATTTTCCCAGCCAAATCCAGGCATTCAAGAAATAGCTGGAAATCTCCGTCTAAAACACAAAAAGAACGTATCTTGCAAACTGCTCTGCTGGGTGTTCGCTCAGCTAAGGGAGTTGAATCCGCCTTCAGAATCAGAGAGTGAGAAGCACGGTTCTTCCAGGAGCTGGGTTTCGTAATACCCGGGTGAATTGGAACAAACGCGGTATTGAGAAATATCTGGTTCTAAAACCATAACGGAGCTACCTAACAGAACGGTCTTCAATGTGTGCATTCAACTTACGGAGTTAAACTGATGTGTGTTTGCAGGAGTTTCTAAACCCTTTCTGTGAAGAAGTGCAAAACGCATTTTCCCAGCCAAATCCAGGCATTCAAGAAATAGCTGGAAATCTCCGTCTAAACCACAAAAAGAACGTATCTTGCAAACTGCTCTGCTGGGTGTTCGCTCAGCTAAGGGAGTTGAATCCGCCTTCAGAATCAGAGAGTGAGAAGCACGGTTCTTCCAGGAGCTGGGTTTCGTTATACCCGGGTGAATTGGAACAAACGCGGTATTGAGAAATATCTGCTTCTAAAACCAAAACGGAGCTACCTAACAGAACGGTCTTCAATGTGTGCATTCAACTTACGAAGTTAAACTGATGTGTGTTTGCAGAAGTTTCTAAACCCTTTCTGTGAAGGAGAGGAAAACGCATTTTCCCAGCCAAATCCAGGCATTCAAGAAATAGCTGGAAATCTCCGTCTAAAACACAAAAAGAACGTATCTTGCAAACTGCTCTGCTGGGTGTTCGCTCAGCTAAGGGAGTTGAATCCGCCTTCAGAATCAGAGAGTGAGAAGCACGGTTCTTCCAGGAGCTGGGTTTCGTTATACCCGGGTGCCTTGGAACAAACGCGGTATTGAGAAATATCTGCTTCTAAAACCAAAACGGAGCTACCTAACAGAACGGTCTTCAATGTGTGCATTCAACTTACGGAGTTAAACTGATGTGTGTTTGCAGGAGTTTCTAAACCCTTTCTGTGAAGAAGTGGAAAACGCATTTTCCCAGCCAAATACAGGCATTCAAGAAATAGCTGGAAATCTCCGTCTAAAACACAAAAAGAACGTATCTTGCAAACTGCTCTGCTGGGTGTTCGCTCAGCTAAGGGAGTTGAATCCGCCTTCAGAATCAGAGAGTGAGAAGCACGGTTCTTCCAGGAGCTGGGTTTCGTTATACCCGGGTGCATTGGAACAAACGCGGTATTGAGAAATATCTGCTTCTAAAACCAAAACGGAGCTACCTAACAGAACGGTCTTCAATTTGTGCATTCAACTTACGGAGATAAACTGATGTGTGTTTGCCGGAGTTTCTAAACCCTTTCTGTGAAGAAGTGGAAAACGCATTTTCCCAGCCAAATCCAGGCATTCAAGAAATAGCTGGAAATCTCCGTCTAAAACACAAAAAGAACGTATCTTGCAAACTGTTCTGCTGGGTGTTCGCTCAGCTAAGGGAGTTGAATCCGACTTCAGAATCAGAGAGTGAGAAGCACGGTTCTTCCAAAAGCTGGTTTTCGTAATACCCGGGTGAATTGGAACAAACGCGGTATTGAGAAATATCTGCTTCTAAAACCAAAACGGAGCTACCTAACAGAACGGTCTTCAATGTGTGCATTCAACTTACGGAGTTAAACTGATGTGTGTTTGCAGGAGTTACTAAACCCTTTCTGTGGAGAAGTGGAAAACGCATTTTCCCAGCCAAATCCAGGCATTCAAGAAGTAGCTGGAAATCTCCGTCTAAAACACAAAAAGAACGTATCTTGCAAATTGCTCTGCTGGGTGTTCGCTCAGCTAAGGGAGTTGAATCCGCCTTCAGAATCAGAGAGTGAGAAGCATGGTTCTTCCAGGAGCTGGGTTTCGTAATACCCGGGTGAATTGGAACAAACGCGGTATTGAGAAATATCTGCTTCTAAAACCAAAACAGAGCTACCTAACAGAACGGTCTTCAATGTGTGCATTCAACTTACGGAGTTAAACTGATGTGTGTTTGCAGGAGTTTCTAAACCCTTTCTGTGAAGAAGTGGAAAACGCATTTTCCCAGCCAAATCCAGGCATTCAAGAAATAGCTGGAAATCTCCGTCTAAAACACAAAAAGAACGTATCTTGCAAACTGCTCTGCTGGGTGTTCGCTCAGTTAAGGGAGTTGAATCCGCCTTCAGAATCAGAGAGTGAGAAGCACGGTTCTTCCAGGAGCTGGGTTTCGTAATACCCGGGTGAATTGGAACAAACGCGGTATTGAGAAATATCTGCTTCTAAAACCAAAACGGAGCTACCTAACAGAACGGTCTTCAATGTGTCCATTCAACTTACGGAGTTAAACTGATGTGTGTTTGCAGGAGTTTCTAAACCCTTTCTGTGAAGAAGTGGAAAACGCATTTTCCCAGCCAAATCCAGGCATTCAAGAAATAGCTGGAAATCTCCGTCTAAAACACAAAAAGAACGTATCTTGCAAACTGCTCTGCTGGGTGTTCGCTCAGCTAAGGGAGTTGAATCCGCCTTCAGAATCAGAGAGTGAGAAGCACGGTTCTTCCAGGAGCTGGGTTTCGTTATACCCGGGTGAATTGGAACAAACGCGGTATTGAGAAATATCTGCTTCTAAAACCAAAACGGAGCTACCTAACAGAACGGTCTTCAATGTGTGCATTCAACTTACGGAGTTAAACTGATGTGTGTTTGCAGGAGTTTCTAAACCCTTTCTGTGAAGAAGTGGAAAACGCATTTTCCCAGCCAAATCCAGGCATTCAAGAAATAGCTGGAAATCTCCGTCTAAAACACAAAAAGAACGTATCTTGCAAACTGCTCTGCGGGGTGTTCGCTCAGCTAAGGGAGTTGAATCCGCCTTCAGAATCAGAGAGTGAGAAGCACGGTTCTTCCAGGAGCTGGGTTTCGTTATACCTGGGTGAATTGGAACAAACGCGGTATTGAGAAATATCTGCTTCTAAAACCAAAACGGAGCTACCTAACAGAACGGTCTTCAATGTGTGCATTCAACTTACGGAGTTAAACTGATGTGTGTTTGCAGGAGTTTCTAATCCCTTTCTGTGAAGAAGTGGAAAACGCATTTTCCCAGCCAAATCCAGGCATTCAAGAAATAGCTGGAAATCTCCGTCTAAAACACAAAAAGAACGTATCTTGCAAACTGCTCTGCTGGGTGTTCGCTCAGCTATGGGAGTTGAATCCGCCTTCAGAATCAGAGAGTGAGAAGCACGGTTCTTCCAGGAGCTGGGTTTCGTTATACCCGGGTGAATTGTAACAAACGCGGTATTGAGAAATATCTGCTTCTAAAACCAAAACGGAGCTACCTAACAGAACGGTCTTCAATGTGTGCATTCAACTTACGGAGTTAAACTGATGTGTGTTTGCAGGAGTTTCTAAACCCTTTCTGTGAAGAAGTGGAAAACGCATTTTCCCAGCCAAATCCAGGCATTCAAGAAATAGCTGGAAATCTCCGTCTAAAACACAAAAAGAACGTATCTTGCAAACTGCTCTGCGGGGTGTTCGCTCAGCTAAGGGAGTTGAATCCGCCTTCAGAATCAGAGAGTGAGAAGCACGGTTCTTCCAGGAGCTGGGTTTCGTTATACCCGGGTGCATTGGAACAAACGCGGTATTGAGAAATATCTGCTTCTAAAACCAAAACGGAGCTACCTAACAGAACGGTCTTCAATGTGTGCATTCAACTTACGGAGTTAAACTGATGTGTGTTTGCAGGAGTTTCTAAACCCTTTCTGTGAAGAAGTGGAAAACGCATTTTCCCAGCCAAATCCAAGCATTCAAGAAATAGCTGGAAATCTCCGTCTAAAACACAAAAAGAACGTATCTTGCAAACTGCTCTGCTGGGTGTTCGCTCAGCTAAGGGAGTTGAATCCGCCTTCAGAATCAGAGACTGAGAAGCACGGTTATTCCAGGAGCTGGGATTCGTTATACCCGGGTGCATTGGAACAAACGCGGTATTGAGAAATATCTGCTTCTAAAACCAAAACGGAGCTACCTAACAGAACGGTCTTCAATGTGTGCATTCAACTTACGGAGTTAAACTGATGTGTGTTTGCAGGAGTTTCTAAACCCTTTCTGTGAAGAAGTGGAAAACGCATTTTCCCAGCCAAATCCAGGCATTCAAGAAATAGCTGGAAATCTCCGTCTAAACCACAATAAGAACGTATCTTGCAAACTGCTCTGCTGGGTGTTCGCTCAGCTAAGGGAGTTGAATCCGCCTTCAGAATCAGAGAGTGAGAAACACGGTTCTTCCAGGAGCTGGGTTTCGTTATACCCGGGTGAATTGGAACAAACGCGGTATTGAGAAATATCTGCTTCTAAAACCAAAACGGAGCTACCTAACAGAACGGTCTTCAATGTGTGCATTCAACTTACGGAGATAAACTGATGTGTGTTTGCAGGAGTTTCTAAACCCTTTCTGTGAAGAAGAGGAAAACGCATTTTCCCAGCCAAATCCAGGCATTCAAGAAATAGATGGAAATCTCCGTCTAAAACACAAAAAGAACGTATCTTGCAAACTGCTCTGCTGGGTGTTCGCTCAGCTAAGGGAGTTGAATCCGCCTTCAGAATCAGAGAGTGAGAAGCACGGTTCTTCCAGGAGCTGGGTTTCGTTATACCCGGGTGCCTTGGAACAAACGCGGTATTGAGAAATATCTGCTTCTAAAACCAAAACGGAGCTACCTAACAGAACGGTCTTCAATGTGTGCATTCAACTTACGGAGTTAAACTGATGTGTGTTTGCAGGAGTTTCTAAACCCTTTCTGTGAAGAAGTGGAAAACGCATTTTCCCAGCCAAATCCAGGCATTCAAGAAATAGCTGGAAATCTCCGTCTAAAACACAAAAAGAACGTATCTTGCAAACTGCTCTGCTGGTTGTTCGCTCAGCTAAGGGAGTTGAATCCGCCCTCAGAATCAGAGAGTGAGAAGCACGGTTCTTCCAGAAGCTGGGTTTCGTTATACCCGGGTGCATTGGAACAAACGCGGTATTGAGAAATATCTGCTTCTAAAACCAAAACGGAGCTACCTAACAGAACGGTCTTCAATGTGTGCATTCAACTTACGGAGTTAAACTGATGTGTGTTTGCAGGAGTTTCTAATCCCTTTCTGTGAAGAAGTGGAAAACGCATTTTCCCAGCCAAATCCAGGCATTCAAGAAATAGCTGGAAATCTCCGTCTAAAATACAAAAAGAACGTATCTTGCAAACTGTTCTGCTGGGTGTTCGCTCAGCTAAGGGAGTTGAATCCGCCTTCAGAATCAGAGAGTGAGAAGCACGGTTCTTCCAAAAGCTGGGTTTCATAATACCCGACTGAATTGGAACAAACGCGGTATTGAGAAATATCTGCTTCTAAAACCAAAACGGAGCTACCTAACAGAACGGTCTTCAATGTGTGCATTCAACTTTCGGAGTTAAACTGATGTGTGTTTGCAGGAGTTTCTAAACCCTTTCTGTGAAGAAGTGGAAAACGCATTTTCCCAGCCAAATCCAGGCATTCAAGAAATAGCTGGAAATCTCCGTCTAAAACACAAAAAGAACGTATCTTGCAAACTGCTCTGCTGGGTGTTCGCTCAGCTAAGGGAGTTGAATCCGCCTTCAGAATCAGAGAGTGAGAAGCACGGTTCTTCCAGAAGCTGGGTTTCGTTATACCCGGGTGAATTGGAACAAACGCGGTATTGAGAAATATCTGCTTCTAAAACCAAAACGGAGCTACCTAACAGAACGGTCTTCAATGTGTGCATTCAACTTACGGAGTTAAACTGATGTGTGTTTGCAGGAGTTTCTAAACCCTTTCTGTGAAGAAGTGGAAAACGCATTTTCCCAGCCAAATCCAGGCATTCAAGAAATAGCTGGAAATCTGTGTCTAAAACACAAAAAGAACGTATCTTGCAAACTGCTCTGCTGGGTGTTCGCTCAGCTAAGGGAGTTGAATCCGCCTTCAGAATCAGAGAGTGAGAAGCACGGTTCTTCCAGGAGCTGGGTTTCGTTATACCAGGGTGAATTGGAACAAACGCGGTATTGAGAAATATCTGCTTCTAAAACCAAAACGGAGCTACCTAACAGAACGGTCTTCAATGTGTGCATTCAACTTACGGAGTTAAACTGATGTGTGTTTGCAGGAGTTTCTAAACCCTTTCTGTGAAGAAGTGGAAAACGCATTTTCCCAGCCAAATCCAGGCATTCAAGAAATAGCTGGAAATCTCCGTCTAAAACACAAAAAGAACGTATCTTGCAAACTGCTCTGCTGGGTGTTCGCTCAGCTAAGGGAGTTGAATCCGCCTTCAGAATCAGAGAGTGAGAAGCACGGTTCTTCCAGGAGCTGGGTTTCGTTATACCCGGGTGAATTGGAACAAACGCGGTATTGAGAAATATCTGCTTCTAAAACAAAAACGGAGCTACCTAACAGAACGGTCTTCAATGTGTGCATTCAACTTACGGAGTTAAACTGATGTGTGTTTGCATGAGTTTCTAAACCCTTTCTGTGAAGAAGTGGAAAACGCATTTTCCCAGCCAAATCCAGGCATTCAAGAAATAGCTGGAAATCTCCGTCTAAAACACAAACAGAACGTATCTTGCAAACTGCTCTGCTGGGTGTTCGCTCAGCTAAGGGAGTTGAGTCCGCCTTCAGAATCAGAGAGTGAGAAGCACGGTTCTTCCAGGAGCTGGGTTTCGTTATACCCGGGTGCATTGGAACAAACGCGGTATTGAAAAATATCTGCTTCTAAAACCAAAACGGAGCTACCTAACAGAACGGTCTTCAATGTGTACATTCAACTTACGGAGTTAAAGTGATGTGTGTTTGCAGGACTAAACCCTTTCTGTGAAGAAGTGGAAAACGCATTTTCCCAGCCAAATCCAGGCATTCAAGAAATAGCTGGAAACCTTCGTCTAAAACACAAAAAGAACGTATCTTGCAAACTGCTCTGCTGGGTGTTCGCTCAGCTAAGGGAGTTGAATCCGCCTTCAGAATCAGAGAGTGAGAAGCACGGTTCTTCCAGGAGCTGGGTTTCGTTATACCCGGGTGCATTGGAACAAACGCGGTATTGAGAAATATCTGCTTCTAAAACCAAAACGGAGCTACCTAACAGAACGGTCTTCAATGTGTGCATTCAACTTACGGAGTTAAACTGATGTGTGTTTGCAGGAGTTACTAAACCCTTTCTGTGAAGAAGTGGAAAACGCATTTTCCCAGCCAAATCCAGGCATTCAAGAAATAGCTGGAAATCTCCGTCTAAACCACAAAAAGAACGTATCTTGCAAACTGCTCTGCTGGGTGTTCGCTCAGCTAAGGGAGTTGAATCCGCCTTCAGAATCAGAGTGAGAAGCACGGTTCTTCCAGGAGCTGGGTTTCGTAATACCCGGGTGAATTGGAACAAACGCGGTATTGAGAAATATCTGCTTCTAAAACCAAAACGGAGCTACCTAACAGAACGGTCTTCAATGTGTGCATTCAACTTACGGAGTTAAACTGATGTGTGTTTGCAGGAGTTTCTAAACCCTTTCTGTGAAGAAGTGGAAAACGCATTTTCCCAGCCAAATCCAGGCATTCAAGAAATAGCTGGAAATCTCCGTCTAAAACACAAAAAGAACGTATCTTGCAAACTGCTCTGCTGGGTGTTCGCTCAGCTAAAGGAGTTGAATCCGCCTTCAGAATCAGAGAGTGAGAAGCACGGTTCGTCCAGGAGCTGGGTTTCGTAATACCCGGGTGCATTGGAACAAACGCGGTATTGAGAAATATCTGCTTCTAAAACCAAAACGGAGCTACCTAACAGAACGGTCTTCAATGTGTGCATTCAACTTACGGAGTTAAACTGATGTGTGTTTGCAGGAGTTTCTAAACCCTTTCTGTGAAGAAGTGGAAAACGCATTTTCCCAGCCAAATCCAGGCATTCAAGAAATAGCTGGAAATCTCCGTCTAAAACACAAAAAGAACGTATCTTGCAAACTGCTCTGCTGGGTGTTCGCTCAGCTAAGGGAGTTGAATCCGCCTTCAGAATCAGAGAGTGAGAAGCACGGTTCTTCCAGGAGCTGGGTTTCGTAATACACGGGTGAATTGGAACAAACGCGGTATTGAGAAATATCTGCTTCTAAAACCAAAACGGAGCTACCTAACAGAACGGTCTTCAATGTGTGCATTCAACTTACGGAGTTAAACTGATGTGTGTTTGCAGGAGTTTCTAAACCCTTTCTGTGAAGAAGTGGAAAACGCATTTTCCCAGCCAAATCCAGGCATTCAAGAAATAGCTGGAAATCTCCGTCTAAAACACAAAAAGAACGTATCTTGCAAACTGCTCTGCTGGGTGTTCGCTCAGCTAAGGGAGTTGAATCCGCCTTCAGAATCAGAGAGTGAGAAGCACGGTTCTTCCAGGAGCTGGGTTTCGTTATACCCGGGTGAATTGGAACAAACGCGGTATTGAGAAATATCTGCTTCTAAAACCAAAACGGAGCTACCTAACAGAACGGTCTTCAATGTGTGCATTCAACTTACGGAGTTAAACTGATGTGTGTTTGCAGGAGTTTCTAAACCCTTTCTGTGAAGAAGTGGAAAACGCATTTTCCCAGCCAAATCCAGGCATTCAAGAAATAGCTGGAAATCTCCGTCTAAAACACAAAAAGAACGTATCTTGCAAACTGCTCTGCTGGGTGTTCGCTCAGCTAAGGGAGTTGAATCCGCCTTCAGAATCAGAGAGTGAGAAGCACGGTTCTTCCAGGAGCTGGGTTTCGTTATACCCGGGTGCATTGGAACAAACGCGGTATTGAGAAATATCTGCTTCTAAAACCAAAACGGAGCTACCTAACAGAACGGTCTTCAATGTGTGCATTCAACTTACGGAGTTAAACTGATGTGTGTTTGCAGGAGTTTCTAAACCCTTTCTGTGAAGAAGTGGAAAACGCATTTTCCCAGCCAAATCCAGGCATTCAAGAAATAGCTGGAAATCTCCGTCTAAAACACAAACAGAACGTATCTTGCAAACTGCTCTGCTGGGTGTTCGCTCAGCTAAGGGAGTTGAATCCGCCTTCAGAATCAGAGAGTGAGAAGCACGGTTCTTCCAGGAGCTGGGTTTCGTTATACCCGGGTGCATTGGAACAAACGCGGTATTGAAAAATATCTGCTTCTAAAACCAAAACGGAGCTACCTAACAGAACGGTCTTCAATGTGTACATTCAACTTACGGAGTTAACGTGATGTGTGTTTGCAGGACTAAACCCTTTCTGTGAAGAAGTGGAAAACGCATTTTCCCAGCCAAATCCAGGCATTCAAGAAATAGCTGGAAAACTTCGTCTAAAACACAAAAAGAACGTATCTTGCAAACTGCTCTGCTGGGTGTTCGCTCAGCTAAGGGAGTTGAATCCGCCTTCAGAATCAGAGAGTGAGAAGCACGGTTCTTCCAGGAGCTGGGTTTCGTTATCCCCGGGTGCATTGGAACAAACGCGGTATTGAGAAATATCTGCTTCTAAAACCAAAACGGAGCTACCTAACAGAACGGTCTTCAATGTGTGCATTCAACTTACGGAGTTAAACTGATGTGTGTTTGCAGGTGTTACTAAACCCTTTCTGTGAAAAAGTGGAAAACGCATTTTCCCAGCCAAATCCAGGCATTCAAGAAATAGCTGGAAATCTCCGTCTAAAACACAAAAAGAACGTATCTTGCAAACTGCTCTGCTGGGTGTTCGCTCAGCTAAGGGAGTTGAATCCGCCTTCAGAATCAGAGTGAGAAGCACGGTTCTTCCAGGAGCTGGGTTTCGTAATACCCGGGTGAATTGGAACAAACGCGGTATTGAGAAATATCTGCTTCTAAAACCAAAACGGAGCTACCTAACAGAACGGTCTTCAATGTGTGCATTCAACTTACGGAGTTAAACTGATGTGTGTTTGCAGGAGTTTCTAAACCCTTTCTGTGAAGAAGTGGAAAACGCATTTTCTTAGCCAAATCCAGGCATTCAAGAAATAGCTGGAAATCTCCGTCTAAAACACAAAAAGAACGTATCTTGCAAACTGCTCTGCTGGGTGTTCGCTCAGCTAAAGGAGTTTAATCCGCCTTCAGAATCAGAGAGTGAGAAGCACGGTTCGTCCAGGAGCTGGGTTTTGTAATACCCGGGTGCATTGGAACAAACGCGGTATTGAGAAATATCTGCTTCTAAAACCAAAACGGAGCTACCTAACAGAACGGTCTTCAATGTGTGCATTCAACTTACGGAGTTAAACTGATGTGTGTTTGCAGGAGTTTCTAAACCCTTTCTGTGAAGAAGTGGAAAACGCATTTTCCCAGCCAAATCCAGGCATTCAAGAAATAGCTGGAAATCTCCGTCTAAAACACAAAAATAACGTATCTTGCAAACTGCTCTGCTGGGTGTTCGCTCAGCTAAGGGAGTTGAATCCGCCTTCAGAATCAGAGAGTGAGAAGCACGGTTCTTCCAGGAGCTGGGTTTCGTAATACCCGGGTGAATTGGAACAAACGCGGTATTGAGAAATATCTGCTTCTAAAACCAAAACGGAGCTACCTAAAAGAACGGTCTTCAATGTGTGCATTCAACTTACGGAGTTAAACTGATGTGTGTTTGCAGGAGTTTCTAAACCCTTTCTGTGAAGAAGTGGAAAACGCATTTTCCCAGCCAAATACAGGCATTCAAGAAATAGCTGGAAATCTCCGTCTAAAACACAAAAAGAACGTATCTTGCAAACTGCTCTGCTGGGTGTTCGCTCAGCTAAGGGAGTTGAATCCGCCTTCAGAATCAGAGAGTGAGAAGCACGGTTCTTCCAGTAGCTGGGTTTTGTTATACCCGGGTGAATTGGAACAAACGCGGTATTGAGAAATATCTGCTTCTAAAACCAAAACGTAGCTACCTAACAGAACGGTCTTCAATGTGTCCATTCAACTTACGGAGTTAAACTGATGTGTGTTTGCAGGAGTTTCTAAACACTTTCTGTGAAGAAGTGGAAAACGCATTTTCCCAGCCAAATCCAGGCATTCAAGAAATAGCTGGAAATCTCCGTCTAAAACACAAAAAGAACGTATCTTGCAAACTGCTCTGCTGGGTGTTCGCTCAGCTAAGGGAGTTGAATCCGCCGTCAGAATCAGAGAGTGAGAAGCACGGTTCTTCCAGGAGCTGGGTTTCGTAATACCCGGGTGAATTGGAACAAACGCGGTATTGAGAAATATCTGCTTCTAAAACCAAAACGGAGCTACCTAACAGAACGGTCTTCAATGTGTGCATTCAACTTACGGAGTTAAACTTATGTGTGTTTGCAGGAGTTTCTAAACCCTTTCTGTGAACAAGTGGAAAACGCATTTTCCCAGCCAAATCCAGGCATTCAAGAAATAGCTGGAAATCTCCGTCTAAACCACAAAAAGAACGTATCTTGCAAACTGCTCTGCTGGGTGTTCGCTCAGCTAAGGGAGTTGAATCCGCCTTCAGAATCAGAGTGAGAAGCACGGTTTTTCCAGGAGCTGGGTTTCGTAATACCCGGGTGAATTGGAACAAACGCGGTATTGAGAAATATCTGCTTCTAAAACCAAAACGGAGCTACCTAACAGAACGGTCTTCAATGTGTGCATTCAACTTACGGAGTTAAACTGATGTGTGTTTGCAGGAGTTTCTAAACCCTTTCTGTGAAGAAGTGGAAAACGCAATTTCCCAGCCAAATCCAGGCATTCAAGAAATAGCTGGAAATCTCCGTCTAAAACACAAAAAGAACGTATCTTGCAAACTGCTCTGCTGGGTGTTCGCTCAGCTAAGGGAGTTGAATCCGCCTTCAGAATCAGAGAGTGAGAAGCACGGTTCTTCCAGGAGCTCGGTTTCGTTATACCCGGGTGCATTGGAACAAACGCGGTATTGAGAAATATCTGCTTCTAAAACCAAAACGGAGCTACCTAAGAGAACGGTCTTCAATGTGTGCATTCAACTTACGGAGTTAAACTGATGTGTGTTTGCAGGAGTTTCTTAACCCTTTCTGTGAAGAAGTGGAAAACGCATTTTCCCAGCCAAATCAAGGCATTCAAGAAATAGCTGGAAATCTCCGTCTAAAACACAAAAAGAACGTATCTTGCAAACTGCTCTGCTGGGTGTTCGCTCAGCTAAGGGAGTTGAATCCGCCTTCAGAATCAGAGTGAGAAGCACGGTTCTTCCAGGAGCTGGGTTTCGTAATACCCGGGTGAATTGGAACAAACGCGGTATTGAGAAATATCTGCTTCTAAAACCAAAGCGGAGCTACCTAACAGAACGGTCTTAAATTTGTGCATTCAACTTACGGAGTTAAACTGATGTGTGTTTGCAGGAGTTTCTAAACCCTTTCTGTGAAGAAGTGGAAAACGCATTTTCCCAGCCAAATCCAGGCATTCAAGAAATAGCTGGAAATCTCCGTCTAAAACACAAAAAGAACGTATCTTGCAAACTGCTCTGCTGGGTGTTCGCTCAGCTAAGGGAGTTGAATCCGCCTTCAGAATCAGAGAGTGAGAAGCACGGTTCTTCCAGGAGCTGGGTTTCGTTATACCCGGGTGAATTGGAACAAACGCGGTATTGAGAAATATCTGCTTCTAAAACCAAAACGGAGCTACCTAACAGAACGGTCTTCAATGTGTGCATTCAACTTACGGAGTTAAACTGATGTGTGTTTGCAGGAGTTTCTAAACCCTTTCTGTGAAGAAGTGGAAAACGCATTTTCCCAGCCAAATCCAGGCATTCAAGAAATAGCTGGAAATCTCCGTCTATAACACAAAAAGAACGTATCTTGCAAACTGCTCTGCGGGGTGTTCGCTCAGCTAAGGGAGTTGAATCCGCCTTCAGAATCAGAGAGTGAGAAGCACGGTTCTTCCAGGAGCTGGGTTTCGTTATACCCGGGTGCATTGGAACAAACGCGGTATTGAGAAATATCTGCTTCTAAAACCAAAACGGAGCTACCTAACAGAACGGTCTTCAATGTGTGCATTCAACTTACAAAGTTAAACTGATGTGTGTTTGCAGGAGTTTCTAAACCCTTTCTGTGAAGAAGTGGAAAACGCATTTTCCCAGCCAAATCCAGGCATTCAAGAAATAGCTGGAAATCTCCGTCTAAAACACAAAAAGAACGTATCTTGCAAACTGCTCTGCTGGGTGTTCGCTCAGCTAAGGGAGTTGAATCCGCCTTCAGAATCAGAGTGAGAAGCACGGTTCTTCCAGGAGCTGGGTTTCGTAATACCCGGGTGAATTGGAACAAACGCGGTATTGAGAAATATCTGCTTCTAAAACCAAAGCGGAGCTACCTAACAGAACGGTCTTAAATTTGTGCATTCAACTTACGGAGTTAAACTGATGTGTGTTTGCAGGAGTTTCTAAACCCTTTCTGTGAAGAAGTGGAAAACGCATTTTCCCAGCCAAATCCAGGCATTCAAGAAATAGCTGGAAATCTCCGTCTAAAACACAAAAAGAACGTATCTTGCAAACTGCTCTGCTGGGTGTTCGCTCAGCTAAGGGAGTTGAATCCGCCTTCAGAATCAGAGAGTGAGAAGCACGGTTCTTCCAGGAGCTGGGTTTCGTTATACCCGGGTGAATTGGAACAAACGCGGTATTGAGAAATATCTGCTTCTAAAACCAAAACGGAGCTACCTAACAGAACGGTCTTCAATGTGTGCATTCAACTTACGGAGTTAAACTGATGTGTGTTTGCAGGAGTTTCTAAACCCTTTCTGTGAAGAAGTGGAAAACGCATTTTCCCAGCCAAATCCAGGCATTCAAGAAATAGCTGGAAATCTCCGTCTATAACACAAAAAGAACGTATCTTGCAAACTGCTCTGCGGGGTGTTCGCTCAGCTAAGGGAGTTGAATCCGCCTTCAGAATCAGAGAGTGAGAAGCACGGTTCTTCCAGGAGCTGGGTTTCGTTATACCCGGGTGCATTGGAACAAACGCGGTATTGAGAAATATCTGCTTCTAAAACCAAAACGGAGCTACCTAACAGAACGGTCTTCAATGTGTGCATTCAACTTACAAAGTTAAACTGATGTGTGTTTGCAGGAGTTTCTAAACCCTTTCTGTGAAGAAGTGGAAAACGCATTTTCCCAGCCAAATCCAGGCATTCAAGAAATAGCTGGAAATCTCCGTCTAAAACACAAAAAGAACGTATCTTGCAAACTGCTCTGCTGGGTGTTCGCTCAGCTAAGGGAGTTGAATCCGCCTTCAGAATCAGAGTGAGAAGCACGGTTCTTCCAGGAGCTGGGTTTCGTAATACCCGGGTGAATTGGAACAAACGCGGTATTGAGAAATATCTGCTTCTAAAACCAAAACGGAGCTACCTAACAGAACGGTCTTCAATGTGTGCATTCAACTTACGGAGTTAAACTGATGTGTGTTTGCAGGAGTTTCTAAACCCTTTCTGTGAAGAAGTGGAAAACGCATTTTCTTAGCCAAATCCAGGCATTCAAGAAATAGCTGGAAATCTCCGTCTAAAACACAAAAAGAACGTATCTTGCAAACTGCTCTGCTGGGTGTTCGCTCAGCTAAAGGAGTTGAATCCGCCTTCAGAATCAGAGAGTGAGAAGCACGGTTCGTCCAGGAGCTGGGTTTTGTAATACCCGGGTGCATTGGAACAAACGCGGTATTGAGAAATATCTGCTTCTAAAACCAAAACGGAGCTACCTAACAAAACGGTCTTCAATGTGTGCATTCAACTTACGGAGTTAAACTGATGTGTGTTTGCAGGAGTTTCTAAACCCTTTCTGTGAAGAAGTGGAAAACGCATTTTCCCAGCCAAATCCAGGCATTCAAGAAATAGCTGGAAATCTCCGTCTAAAACACAAAAATAACGTATCTTGCAAACTGCTCTGCTGGGTGTTCGCTCAGCTAAGGGAGTTGAATCCGCCTTCAGAATCAGAGAGTGAGAAGCACGGTTCTTCCAGGAGCTGGGTTTCGTAATACACGGGTGAATTGGAACAAACGCGGTATTGAGAAATATCTGCTTCTAAAACCAAAACGGAGCTACCTAAAAGAACGGTCTTCAATGTGTGCATTCAACTTACGGAGTTAAACTGATGTGTGTTTGCAGGAGTTTCTAAACCCTTTCTGTGAAGAAGTGGAAAACGCATTTTCCCAGCCAAATACAGGCATTCAAGAAATAGCTGGAAATCTCCGTCTAAAACACAAAAAGAACGTATCTTGCAAACTGCTCTGCTGGGTGTTCGCTCAGCTAAGGGAGTTGAATCCGCCTTCAGAATCAGAGAGTGAGAAGCACGGTTCTTCCAGTAGCTGGGTTTTGTTATACCCGGGTGAATTGGAACAAACGCGGTATTGAGAAATATCTGCTTCTAAAACCAAAACGTAGCTACCTAACAGAACGGTCTTCAATGTGTCCATTCAACTTACGGAGTTAAACTGATGTGTGTTTGCAGGAGTTTCTAAACCCTTTCTGTGAAGAAGTGGAAAACGCATTTTCCCAGCCAAATCCAGGCATTCAAGAAATAGCTGGAAATCTCCGTCTAAAACACAAAAAGAACGTATCTTGCAAACTGCTCTGCTGGGTGTTCGCTCAGCTAAGGGAGTTGAATCCGCCTTCAGAATCAGAGAGTGAGAAGCACAATTCTTCCAGGAGCTGGGTTTTGTAATACCCGGGTGAATTGGAACAAACGCGGTATTGAGAAATATCTGCTTCTAAAACCAAAACGGAGCTACCTAACAGAACGGTCTTCAATGTGTGCATTCAACTTACGGAGTTAAACTTATGTGTGTTTGCAGGAGTTTCTAAACCCTTTCTGTGAAGAAGTGGAAAACGCATTTTCCCAGCCAAATCCAGGCATTCAAGAAATAGCTGGAAATCTCCGTCTAAACCACAAAAAGAACGTATCTTGCAAACTGCTCTGCTGGGTGTTCGCTCAGCTAAGGGAGTTGAATCCGCCTTCAGAATCAGAGTGAGAAGCACGGTTCTTCCAGGAGCTGGGTTTCGTAATACCCGGGTGAATTGGAACAAACGCGGTATTGAGAAATATCTGCTTCTAAAACCAAAGCGGAGCTACCTAACAGAACGGTCTTAAATTTGTGCATTCAACTTACGGAGTTAAACTGATGTGTGTTTGCAGGAGTTTCTAAACCCTTTCTGTGAAGAAGTGGAAAACGCATTTTCCCAGCCAAATCCAGGCATTCAAGAAATAGCTGGAAATCTCCGTCTAAAACACAAAAAGAACGTATCTTGCAAACTGCTCTGCTGGGTGTTCGCTCAGCTAAGGGAGTTGAATCCGCCTTCAGAATCAGAGAGTGAGAAGCACGGTTCTTCCAGGAGCTGGGTTTCGTTATACCCGGGTGAATTGGAACAAACGCGGTATTGAGAAATATCTGCTTCTAAAACCAAAACGGAGCTACCTAACAGAACGGTCTTATATGTGTGCATTCAACTTACGGAGTTAAACTGATGTGTGTTTGCAGGAGTTTCTAAACCCTTTCTGTGAAGAAGTGGAAAACGCATTTTCCCAGCCAAATCCAGGCATTCAAGATAGCTGGAAATCTCCGTCTAAAACACAAAAAGAACGTATCTTGCAAACTGCTCTGCTGGGTGTTCGCTCAGCTAAGGGAGTTGAATCCGCCTTCAGAATCAGAGAGTGAGAAGCACGGTTCTTCCAGGAGCTGGGTTTCGTTATACCCGGGTGAATTGGAACAAACGCGGTATTGAGAAATATCTGCTTCTAAAACCAAAACGGAGCTACCTAACAGAACGGTCTTCAATGTGTGCATTCAACTTACGGAGTTAAACTGATGTGTGTTTGCAGGAGTTTCTAAACCCTTTCTGTGAAAAAGTGGAAAACGCATTTTCCCAGCCAAATCCAGGCATTCAAGAAATAGCTGGAAATCTCCGTCTATAACACAAAAAGAACGTATCTTGCAAACTGCTCTGCGGGGTGTTCGCTCAGCTAAGGGAGTTGAATCCGCCTTCAGAATCAGAGAGTGAGAAGCACGGTTCTTCCAGGAGCTGGGTTTCGTTATACCCGGGTGCATTGGAACAAACGCGGTATTGAGAAATATCTGCTTCTAAAACCAAAACGGAGCTACCTAACAGAACGGTCTTCAATGTGTGCATTCAACTTACAAAGTTAAACTGATGTGTGTTTGCAGGAGTTTCTAAACCCTTTCTGTGAAGAAGTGGAAAACGCATTTTCCCAGCCAGATCCAGGCATTCAAGAAATAGCTGGAAATCTCCGTCTAAAACACAAAAAGAACGTATCTTGCAAACTGCTCTGCTGGGTGTTCGCTCAGCTAAGGGAGTTGAATCCGCCTTCAGAATCAGAGAGTGAGAAGCACGGTTCTTCCAGGAGCTGGGTTTCGTAATACCCGGGTGAATTGGAACAAACGCGGTATTGAGAAATATCTGCTTCTAAAACCAAAACGGAGCTACCTAACAGAACGGTCTTCAATGTGTGCATTCAACTTACGGACTTAAACTGATGTGTGTTTGCAGGAGTTTCTAAACCCTTTCTGTGAAGAAGTGGAAAACGCATTTTTTCAGCCAAATCCAGGCATTCAAGAAATAGCTGGAAATCTCCGTCTAAACCACAAAAAGAACGTATCTTGCAAACTGCTCTGCTGGGTGTTCGCTCAGCTAAGGGAGTTGAATCCGCCTTCAGAATCAGAGTGAGAAGCACGGTTCTTCCAGGAGCTGGGTTTCGTTATACCCGGGTGCATTGGAACAAACGCGGTATTGAGAAATATCTGCTTCTAAAACCAAAACGGAGCTACCTAACAGAACGGTCTTCAATGTGTGCATTCAACTTACGGAGTTAAACTGATGTGTGTTTGCAGGAGTTTCTAATCCCTTTCTGTGAAGAAGTGGAAAACGCATTTTCCCATCCAAATCCAGGCATTCAAGAAATAGATGGAAATCTCCGTCTAAAACACAAAAAGAACGTATCTTGCAAACTGTTCTGCTGGGTGTTCGCTCAGCTAAGGGAGTTGAATCCGCCTTCAGAATCAGAGAGTGAGAAGCACGGTTCTTCCAGGAGCTTGGTATCGTTATACCCGGGTGAACTGGAACAAACGCGGTATTGAGAAATATCTGCTTCTAAAACCAAAACGGAGCTACCTAACAGAACGGTCTTCAATGTGTGCATTCAACTTACGGAGTTAAACTGATGTGTGTTTGCAGGAGTTTCTAAACCCTTTCTGTGAAGAAGTGGAAAACGCATTTTCCCAGCCAAATCCAGGCATTCAAGAAATAGCTGGAAATCTCCGTCTAAAACACAAAAAGAACGTATCTTGCAAACTGCTCTGCTGGGTGTTCGCTCAGCTAAGGGAGTTGAATCCGCCTTCAGAATCAGATAGTGAGAAGCACGGTTCTTCCAGGAGCTGGGTTTCGTTATACCCGGGTGCATTGGAACAAACGCGGTATTGAGAAATATCTGCTTCTAAAACCAAAACGGAGCTACCTAACAGCACGGTCTTCAATGTGTGCATTCAACTTACGGAGTTAAACTGATGTGTGTTTGCAGGAGTTTCTAAACCCTTTCTGTGAAGAAGTGGAAAACGCATTTTCCCAGCCAAATCCAGGCATTCAAGAAATAGCTGGAAATCTCCGTCTAAAACACAAAAAGAACGTAACTTGCAAACTGCTTTGCTGGGTGTTCGCTCAGCTAAGGGAGTTGAATCCGCCTTCAGAATCAGAGAGTGAGAAGCACGGTTCTTCCAGGAGCTGGGTTTCGTTACACACGGGTGCATTGGAACAAACGCGGTATTGAGAAATATCTGCTTCTAAAACCAAAACGGAGCTACCTAAAAGAACGGTCTTCAATGTGTGCATTCAACTTACGGAGTTAAACTGATGTGTGTTTGCAGGAGTTTCTAAACCCTTTCTGTGAAGAAGTGGAAAACGCAGTTTCCCAGCCAAATCCAGGCATTCAAGAAATAGCTGGAAATCTCCGTCTAAAACACAAACAGAACGTATCTTGCAAACTGCTCTGCTGGGTGTTCGCTCAGCTAAGGGAGTTGAATCCGCCTTCAGAATCAGAGAGTGAGAAGCACGGTTCTTCCAGGAGCTGGGTTTCGTTATACCCGGGTGCATTGGAACAAACGCGGTATTGAAAAATATCTGCTTCTAAAACCAAAACGGAGCTACCTAACAGAACGGTCTTCAATGTGTACATTCAACTTACGGAGTTAACGTGATGTGTGTTTGCAGGACTAAACCCTTTCTGTGAAGAAGTGGAAAACGCATTTTCCCAGCCAAATCCAGGCATTCAAGAAATAGCTGGAAACCTTCGTCTAAAACACAAAAAGAACGTATCTTGCAAACTGCTCTGCTGGGTGTTCGCTCAGCTAAGGGAGTTGAATCCGCCTTCAGAATCAGAGAGTGAGAAGCACGGTTCTTCCAGGAGCTGGGTTTCGTTATCCCCGGGTGCATTGGAACAAACGCGGTATTGAGAAATATCTGCTTCTAAAACCAAAACGGAGCTACCTAACAGAACGGTCTTCAATGTGTGCATTCAACTTACGGAGTTAAACTGATGTGTGTTTGCAGGTGTTACTAAACCCTTTCTGTGAAAAAGTGGAAAACGCATTTTCCCAGCCAAATCCAGGCATTCAAGAAATAGCTGGAAATCTCCGTCTAAAACACAAAAAGAACGTATCTTGCAAACTGCTCTGCTGGGTGTTCGCTCAGCTAAGGGAGTTGAATCCGCCTTCAGAATCAGAGTGAGAAGCACGGTTCTTCCAGGAGCTGGGTTTCGTAATACCCGGGTGAATTGGAACAAACGCGGTATTGAGAAATATCTGCTTCTAAAACCAAAACGGAGCTACCTAACAGAACGGTCTTCAATGTGTGCATTCAACTTACGGAGTTAAACTGATGTGTGTTTGCAGGAGTTTCTAAACCCTTTCTGTGAAGAAGTGGAAAACGCATTTTCTTAGCCAAATCCAGGCATTCAAGAAATAGCTGGAAATCTCCGTCTAAAACACAAAAAGAACGTATCTTGCAAACTGCTCTGCTGGGTGTTCGCTCAGCTAAAGGAGTTGAATCCGCCTTCAGAATCAGAGAGTGAGAAGCACGGTTCGTCCAGGAGCTGGGTTTTGTAATACCCGGGTGCATTGGAACAAACGCGGTATTGAGAAATATCTGCTTCTAAAACCAAAACGGAGCTACCTAACAGAACGGTCTTCAATGTGTGCATTCAACTTACGGAGTTAAACTGATGTGTGTTTGCAGGAGTTTCTAAACCCTTTCTGTGAAGAAGTGGAAAACGCATTTTCCCAGCCAAATCCAGGCATTCAAGAAATAGCTGGAAATCTCCGTCTAAAACACAAAAATAACGTATCTTGCAAACTGCTCTGCTGGGTGTTCGCTCAGCTAAGGGAGTTGAATCCGCCTTCAGAATCAGAGAGTGAGAAGCACGGTTCTTCCAGGAGCTGGGTTTCGTAATACCCGGGTGAATTGGAACAAACGCGGTATTGAGAAATATCTGCTTCTAAAACCAAAACGGAGCTACCTAAAAGAACGGTCTTCAATGTGTGCATTCAACTTACGGAGTTAAACTGATGTGTGTTTGCAGGAGTTTCTAAACCCTTTCTGTGAAGAAGTGGAAAACGCATTTTCCCAGCCAAATACAGGCATTCAAGAAATAGCTGGAAATCTCCGTCTAAAACACAAAAAGAACGTATCTTGCAAACTGCTCTGCTGGGTGTTCGCTCAGCTAAGGGAGTTGAATCCGCCTTCAGAATCAGAGAGTGAGAAGCACGGTTCTTCCAGTAGCTGGGTTTTGTTATACCCGGGTGAATTGGAACAAACGCGGTATTGAGAAATATCTGCTTCTAAAACCAAAACGTAGCTACCTAACAGAACGGTCTTCAATGTGTCCATTCAACTTACGGAGTTAAACTGATGTGTGTTTGCAGGAGTTTCTAAACACTTTCTGTGAAGAAGTGGAAAACGCATTTTCCCAGCCAAATCCAGGCATTCAAGAAATAGCTGGAAATCTCCGTCTAAAACACAAAAAGAACGTATCTTGCAAACTGCTCTGCTGGGTGTTCGCTCAGCTAAGGGAGTTGAATCCGCCTTCAGAATCAGAGAGTGAGAAGCACGGTTCTTCCAGGAGCTGGGTTTCGTAATACCCGGGTGAATTGGAACAAACGCGGTATTGAGAAATATCTGCTTCTAAAACCAAAACGGAGCTACCTAACAGAACGGTCTTCAATGTGTGCATTCAACTTACGGAGTTAAACTTATGTGTGTTTGCAGGAGTTTCTAAACCCTTTCTGTGAACAAGTGGAAAACGCATTTTCCCAGCCAAATCCAGGCATTCAAGAAATAGCTGGAAATCTCCGTCTAAACCACAAAAAGAACGTATCTTGCAAACTGCTCTGCTGGGTGTTCGCTCAGCTAAGGGAGTTGAATCCGCCTTCAGAATCAGAGTGAGAAGCACGGTTTTTCCAGGAGCTGGGTTTCGTAATACCCGGGTGAATTGGAACAAACGCGGTATTGAGAAATATCTGCTTCTAAAACCAAAACGGAGCTACCTAACAGAACGGTCTTCAATGTGTGCATTCAACTTACGGAGTTAAACTGATGTGTGTTTGCAGGAGTTTCTAAACCCTTTCTGTGAAGAAGTGGAAAACGCAATTTCCCAGCCAAATCCAGGCATTCAAGAAATAGCTGGAAATCTCCGTCTAAAACACAAAAAGAACGTATCTTGCAAACTGCTCTGCTGGGTGTTCGCTCAGCTAAGGGAGTTGAATCCGCCTTCAGAATCAGAGAGTGAGAAGCACGGTTCTTCCAGGAGCTCGGTTTCGTTATACCCGGGTGCATTGGAACAAACGCGGTATTGAGAAATATCTGCTTCTAAAACCAAAACGGAGCTACCTAAGAGAACGGTCTTCAATGTGTGCATTCAACTTACGGAGTTAAACTGATGTGTGTTTGCAGGAGTTTCTTAACCCTTTCTGTAAAGAAGTGGAAAACGCATTTTCCCAGCCAAATCAAGGCATTCAAGAAATAGCTGGAAATCTCCGTCTAAAACACAAAAAGAACGTATCTTGCAAACTGCTCTGCTGGGTGTTCGCTCAGCTAAGGGAGTTGAATCCGCCTTCAGAATCAGAGTGAGAAGCACGGTTCTTCCAGGAGCTGGGTTTCGTAATACCCGGGAGAATTGGAACAAACGCGGTATTGAGAAATATCTGCTTCTAAAACCAAAGCGGAGCTACCTAACAGAACGGTCTTAAATTTGTGCATTCAACTTACGGAGTTAAACTGATGTGTGTTTGCAGGAGTTTCTAAACCCTTTCTGTGAAGAAGTGGAAAACGCATTTTCCCAGCCAAATCCAGGCATTCAAGAAATAGCTGGAAATCTCCGTCTAAAACACAAAAAGAACGTATCTTGCAAACTGCTCTGCTGGGTGTTCGCTCAGCTAAGGGAGTTGAATCCGCCTTCAGAATCAGAGAGTGAGAAGCACGGTTCTTCCAGGAGCTGGGTTTCGTTATACCCGGGTGAATTGGAACAAACGCGGTATTGAGAAATATCTGCTTCTAAAACCAAAACGGAGCTACCTAACAGAACGGTCTTATATGTGTGCATTCAACTTACGGAGTTAAACTGATGTGTGTTTGCAGGAGTTTCTAAACCCTTTCTGTGAAGAAGTGGAAAACGCATTTTCCCAGCCAAATCCAGGCATTCAAGAAATAGCTGGAAATCTCCGTCTAAAACACAAAAAGAACGTATCTTGCAAACTGCTCTGCTGGGTGTTCGCTCAGCTAAGGGAGTTGAATCCGCCTTCAGAATCAGAGAGTGAGAAGCACGGTTCTTCCAGGAGCTGGGTTTCGTTATACCCGGGTGAATTGGAACAAACGCGGTATTGAGAAATATCTGCTTCTAAAACCAAAACGGAGCTACCTAACAGAACGGTCTTCAATGTGTGCATTCAACTTACGGAGTTAAACTGATGTGTGTTTGCAGGAGTTTCTAAACCCTTTCTGTGAAGAAGTGGAAAACGCATTTTCCCAGCCAAATCCAGGCATTCAAGAAATAGCTGGAAATCTCCGTCTATAACACAAAAAGAACGTATCTTGCAAACTGCTCTGCGGGGTGTTCGCTCAGCTAAGGGAGTTGAATCCGCCTTCAGAATCAGAGAGTGAGAAGCACGGTTCTTCCAGGAGCTGGGTTTCGTTATACCCGGGTGCATTGGAACAAACGCGGTATTGAGAAATATCTGCTTCTAAAACCAAAACGGAGCTACCTAACAGAACGGTCTTCAATGTGTGCATTCAACTTACAAAGTTAAACTGATGTGTGTTTGCAGGAGTTTCTAAACCCTTTCTGTGAAGAAGTGGAAAACGCATTTTCCCAGCCAGATCCAGGCATTCAAGAAATAGCTGGAAATCTCCGTCTAAAACACAAAAAGAACGTATCTTGCAAACTGCTCTGCTGGGTGTTCGCTCAGCTAAGGGAGTTGAATCCGCCTTCAGAATCAGAGACTGAGAAGCACGGTTCTTCCAGGAGCTGGGATTCGTTATACCCGGGTGCATTGGAACAAACGCGGTATTGAGAAATATCTGCTTCTAAAACCAAAACGGAGCTACCTAACAGAACGGTCTTCAATGTGTGCATTCAACTTACGGAGTTAAACTGATGTGTGTTTGCAGGAGTTTCTAAACCCTTTCTGTGAAGAAGTGGAAAACGCATTTTCCCAGCCAAATCCAGGCATTCAAGAAATAGCTGGAAACCTTCGTCTAAAACACAAAAAGAACGTATCTTGCAAACTGCTCTGCTGGGTGTTCGCTCAGCTAAGGGAGTTGAATCCGCCTTCAGAATCAGAGAGTGAGAAGCACGGTTCTTCCAGGAGCTGGGTTTCGTTATCCCCGGGTGCATTGGAACAAACGCGGTATTGAGAAATATCTGCTTCTAAAACCAAAACGGAGCTACCTAACAGAACGGTCTTCAATGTGTGCATTCAACTTACGGAGTTAAACTGATGTGTGTTTGCAGGTGTTACTAAACCCTTTCTGTGAAAAAGTGGAAAACGCATTTTCCCAGCCAAATCCAGGCATTCAAGAAATAGCTGGAAATCTCCGTCTAAAACACAAAAAGAACGTATCTTGCAAACTGCTCTGCTGGGTGTTCGCTCAGCTAAGGGAGTTGAATCCGCCTTCAGAATCAGAGTGAGAAGCACGGTTCTTCCAGGAGCTGGGTTTCGTAATACCCGGGTGAATTGGAACAAACGCGGTATTGAGAAATATCTGCTTCTAAAACCAAAACGGAGCTACCTAACAGAACGGTCTTCAATGTGTGCATTCAACTTACGGAGTTAAACTGATGTGTGTTTGCAGGAGTTTCTAAACCCTTTCTGTGAAGAAGTGGAAAACGCATTTTCTTAGCCAAATCCAGGCATTCAAGAAATAGCTGGAAATCTCCGTCTAAAACACAAAAAGAACGTATCTTGCAAACTGCTCTGCTGGGTGTTCGCTCAGCTAAAGGAGTTGAATCCGCCTTCAGAATCAGAGAGTGAGAAGCACGGTTCGTCCAGGAGCTGGGTTTTGTAATACCCGGGTGCATTGGAACAAACGCGGTATTGAGAAATATCTGCTTCTAAAACCAAAACGGAGCTACCTAACAAAACGGTCTTCAATGTGTGCATTCAACTTACGGAGTTAAACTGATGTGTGTTTGCAGGAGTTTCTAAACCCTTTCTGTGAAGAAGTGGAAAACGCATTTTCCCAGCCAAATCCAGGCATTCAAGAAATAGCTGGAAATCTCCGTCTAAAACACAAAAATAACGTATCTTGCAAACTGCTCTGCTGGGTGTTCGCTCAGCTAAGGGAGTTGAATCCGCCTTCAGAATTAGAGAGTGAGAAGCACGGTTCTTCCAGGAGCTGGGTTTCGTAATACCCGGGTGAATTGGAACAAACGCGGTATTGAGAAATATCTGCTTCTAAAACCAAAACGGAGCTACCTAACAGAACGGTCTTCAATGTGTGCATTCAACTTACGGAGTTAAACTGATGTGTGTTTGCAGGAGTTTCTAAACCCTTTCTGTGAAGAAGTGGAAAACGCATTTTCCCAGCCAAATACAGGCATTCAAGAAATAGCTGGAAATCTCCGTCTAAAACACAAAAAGAACGTATCTTGCAAACTGCTCTGCTGGGTGTTCGCTCAGCTAAGGGAGTTGAATCCGCCTTCAGAATCAGAGAGTGAGAAGCACGGTTCTTCCAGTAGCTGGGTTTTGTTATACCCGGGTGAATTGGAACAAACGCGGTATTGAGAAATATCTGCTTCTAAAACCAAAACGTAGCTACCTAACAGAACGGTCTTCAATGTGTCCATTCAACTTACGGAGTTAAACTGATGTGTGTTTGCAGGAGTTTCTAAACCCTTTCTGTGAAGAAGTGGAAAACGCATTTTCCCAGCCAAATCCAGGCATTCAAGAAATAGCTGGAAATCTCCGTCTAAAACACAAAAAGAACGTATCTTGCAAACTGCTCTGCTGGGTGTTCGCTCAGCTAAGGGAGTTGAATCCGCCTTCAGAATCAGAGAGTGAGAAGCACGGTTCTTCCAGGAGCTGGGTTTTGTAATACCCGGGTGAATTGGAACAAACGCGGTATTGAGAAATATCTGCTTCTAAAACCAAAACGGAGCTACCTAACAGAACGGTCTTCAATGTGTGCATTCAACTTACGGAGTTAAACTTATGTGTGTTTGCAGGAGTTTCTAAACCCTTTCTGTGAAGAAGTGGAAAACGCATTTTCCCAGCCAAATCCAGGCATTCAAGAAATAGCTGGAAATCTCCGTCTAAACCACAAAAAGAACGTATCTTGCAAACTGCTCTGCTGGGTGTTCGCTCAGCTAAGGGAGTTGAATCCGCCTTCAGAATCAGAGTGAGAAGCACGGTTCTTCCAGGAGCTGGGTTTCGTAATACCCGGGTGAATTGGAACAAACGCGGTATTGAGAAATATCTGCTTCTAAAACCAAAGCGGAGCTACCTAACAGAACGGTCTTAAATTTGTGCATTCAACTTACGGAGTTAAACTGATGTGTGTTTGCAGGAGTTTCTAAACCCTTTCTGTGAAGAAGTGGAAAACGCATTTTCCCAGCCAAATCCAGGCATTCAAGAAATAGCTGGAAATCTCCGTCTAAAACACAAAAAGAACGTATCTTGCAAACTGCTCTGCTGGGTGTTCGCTCAGCTAAGGGAGTTGAATCCGCCTTCAGAATCAGAGAGTGAGAAGCACGGTTCTTCCAGGAGCTGGGTTTCGTTATACCCGGGTGAATTGGAACAAACGCGGTATTGAGAAATATCTGCTTCTAAAACCAAAACGGAGCTACCTAACAGAACGGTCTTATATGTGTGCATTCAACTTACGGAGTTAAACTGATGTGTGTTTGCAGGAGTTTCTAAACCCTTTCTGTGAAGAAGTGGAAAACGCATTTTCCCAGCCAAATCCAGGCATTCAAGAAATAGCTGGAAATCTCCGTCTAAAACACAAAAAGAACGTATCTTGCAAACTGCTCTGCTGGGTGTTCGCTCAGCTAAGGGAGTTGAATCCGCCTTCAGAATCAGAGAGTGAGAAGCACGGTTCTTCCAGGAGCTGGGTTTCGTTATACCCGGGTGAATTGGAACAAACGCGGTATTGAGAAATATCTGCTTCTAAAACCAAAACGGAGCTACCTAACAGAACGGTCTTCAATGTGTGCATTCAACTTACGGAGTTAAACTGATGTGTGTTTGCAGGAGTTTCTAAACCCTTTCTGTGAAGAAGTGGAAAACGCAATTTCCCAGCCAAATCCAGGCATTCAAGAAATAGCTGGAAATCTCCGTCTATAACACAAAAAGAACGTATCTTGCAAACTGCTCTGCGGGGTGTTCGCTCAGCTAAGGGAGTTGAATCCGCCTTCAGAATCAGAGAGTGAGAAGCACGGTTCTTCCAGGAGCTGGGTTTCGTTATACCCGGGTGCATTGGAACAAACGCGGTATTGAGAAATATCTGCTTCTAAAACCAAAACGGAGCTACCTAACAGAACGGTCTTCAATGTGTGCATTCAACTTACAAAGTTAAACTGATGTGTGTTTGCAGGAGTTTCTAAACCCTTTCTGTGAAGAAGTGGAAAACGCATTTTCCCAGCCAGATCCAGGCATTCAAGAAATAGCTGGAAATCTCCGTCTAAAACACAAAAAGAACGTATCTTGCAAACTGCTCTGCTGGGTGTTCGCTCAGCTAAGGGAGTTGAATCCGCCTTCAGAATCAGAGACTGAGAAGCACGGTTCTTCCAGGAGCTGGGATTCGTTATACCCGGGTGCATTGGAACAAACGCGGTATTGAGAAATATCTGCTTCTAAAACCAAAACGGAGCTACCTAACAGAACGGTCTTCAATGTGTGCATTCAACTTACGGAGTTAAACTGATGTGTGTTTGCAGGAGTTTCTAAACCCTTTCTGTGAAGAAGTGGAAAACGCATTTTCCCAGCCAAATCCAGGCATTCAAGAAATAGCTGGAAATCTCCGTCTAAAACACAAAAAGAACGTATCTTGCAAACTGCTCTGCTGGGTGTTCGCTCAGCTAAGGGAGTTGAATCCGCCTTCAGAATCAGAGAGTGAGAAGCACGGTTCTTCCAGGAGCTGGGTTTCGTAATACCCGGGTGAATTGGAACAAACGCGGTATTGAGAAATATCTGCTTCTAAAACCAAAACGGAGCTACCTAACAGAACGGTCTTCAATGTGTGCATTCAACTTACGGACTTAAACTGATGTGTGTTTGCAGGAGTTTCTAAACCCTTTCTGTGAAGAAGTGGAAAACGCATTTTTTCAGCCAAATCCAGGCATTCAAGAAATAGCTGGAAATCTCCGTCTAAACCACAAAAAGAACGTATCTTGCAAACTGCTCTGCTGGGTGTTCGCTCAGCTAAGGGAGTTGAATCCGCCTTCAGAATCAGAGTGAGAAGCACGGTTCTTCCAGGAGCTGGGTTTCGTTATACCCGGGTGCATTGGAACAAACGCGGTATTGAGAAATATCTGCTTCTAAAACCAAAACGGAGCTACCTAACAGAACGGTCTTCAATGTGTGCATTCAACTTACGGAGTTAAACTGATGTGTGTTTGCAGGAGTTTCTAATCCCTTTCTGTGAAGAAGTGGAAAACGCATTTTCCCATCCAAATCCAGGCATTCAAGAAATAGATGGAAATCTCCGTCTAAAACACAAAAAGAACGTATCTTGCAAACTGTTCTGCTGGGTGTTCGCTCAGCTAAGGGAGTTGAATCCGCCTTCAGAATCAGAGAGTGAGAAGCACGGTTCTTCCAGGAGCTTGGTATCGTTATACCCGGGTGAACTGGAACAAACGCGGTATTGAGAAATATCTGCTTCTAAAACAAAAACGGAGCTACCTAACAGAACGGTCTTCAATGTGTGCATTCAACTTACGGAGTTAAACTGATGTGTGTTTGCAGGAGTTTCTAAACCCTTTCTGTGAAGAAGTGGAAAACGCATTTTCCCAGCCAAATCCAGGCATTCAAGAAATAGCTGGAAATCTCCGTCTAAAACACAAAAAGAACGTATCTTGCAAACTGCTCTGCTGGGTGTTCGCTCAGCTAAGGGAGTTGAATCCGCCTTCAGAATCAGATAGTGAGAAGCACGGTTCTTCCAGGAGCTGGGTTTCGTTATACCCGGGTGCATTGGAACAAACGCGGTATTGAGAAATATCTGCTTCTAAAACCAAAACGGAGCTACCTAACAGCACGGTCTTCAATGTGTGCATTCAACTTACGGAGTTAAACTGATGTGTGTTTGCAGGAGTTTCTAAACCCTTTCTGTGAAGAAGTGGAAAACGCATTTTCCCAGCCAAATCCAGGCATTCAAGAAATAGCTGGAAATCTCCGTCTAAAACACAAAAAGAACGTAACTTGCAAACTGCTTTGCTGGGTGTTCGCTCAGCTAAGGGAGTTGAATCCGCCTTCAGAATCAGAGAGTGAGAAGCACGGTTCTTCCAGGAGCTGGGTTTCGTTACACACGGGTGCATTGGAACAAACGCGGTATTGAGAAATATCTGCTTCTAAAACCAAAACGGAGCTACCTAAAAGAACGGTCTTCAATGTGTGCATTCAACTTACGGAGTTAAACTGATGTGTGTTTGCAGGAGTTTCTAAACCCTTTCTGTGAAGAAGTGGAAAACGGATTTTCCCAGCCAAATCCAGGCATTCAAGAAATACCTGGAAATCTCCGTCTAAAACACAAAAAGAACGTATCTTGCAAACTGTTCTGCTGGGTGTTCGATCAGCTAAGGAAGTTGAATCCGCCTACAGAATCAGAGAGTGAGAAGCACGGTTCTTCCAGGAGCTTGGTTTCGTTATACCCGGGTGAATTGGAACAAACGCAATATTGAGAAATATCTGCTTCTACAACCAAAACGGAGCTACCTAACAGAACGGTCTTCAATGTGTTCATTCAACTAACGGAGTTAAACTGATGTGCGTTTGCAGGAGTTTCTAAACACTTTCTGTGAAGAAGTGGAAAACGCATTTTCCCAGCCAAATCCAGGTATTCAAGAAATAGCTGGAAATCTCCGTCTAAAACACAAAAAGAACGTATCTTGCCAACTGCTCTGCTGGGTGTTCGCTCAGCTAAGGGAGTTGAATCCGCCTTCAGAATCAGAGAGTGAGAAGCACGGTTCTTCCAGGAGCTTGGTTTCGTTATACCCGGGTGCATTGGAACAAACGCGGTATTGAGAAATATCTGCTTCTAAAACCAAAACGGAGCTACCTAACTGAACGGTCTTCAATGTGTGCATTCAACTTACGGAGTTAAACTGATGTGTGTTTGCCGGAGTTTCTAAACCCTTTCTGTGAAGAAGTGGAAAACGCATTTTCCCAGCCAAATCCAGGCATTCAAGAAATAGCTGGAAATCTCCGTCTAAACCACAATAAGAACGTATCTTGCAAACTGCTCTGCTGGGTGTTCGCTCAGCTAAGGGAGTTGAATCCGCCTTCAGAATCAGAGAGTGAGAAGCACGGTTCTTCCAGGAGCTGGGTTTCGTTATACCCGGGTGAATTGGAACAAACGCGGTATTGAGAAATATCTGCTTCTAAAACCAAAACGGAGCTACCTAAAAGAACGGTCTTCAATGTGTGCATTCAACTTACGGAGATAAACTGATGTGTGTTTGCAGGAGTTTCTAAACCCTTTCTGTGAAGAAGAGGAAAACGCATTTTCCCAGCCAAATCCAGGCATTCAAGAAATAGCTGGAAATCTCCGTCTAAAACACAAAAAGAACGTATCTTGCAAACTGCTCTGCTGGGTGTTCGCTCAGCTAAGGGAGTTGAATCCGCCTTCAGAATCAGAGAGTGAGAAGCACGGTTCTTCCAGGAGCTGGGTTTCCTTATACCCGGGTGCCATGGAACAAACGCGGTATTGAGAAATATCTGCTTCTAAAACCAAAACGGAGCTACCTAACAGAACGGTCTTCAATGTGTGCATTCAACTTACGGAGTTAAACTGATGTGTGTTTGCAGGAGTTTCTAAACCCTTTCTGTGAAGAAGTGGAAAACGCATTTTCCCAGCCAAATCCAGGCATTCAAGAAATAGCTGGAAATCTCCGTCTAAAACACAAAAAGAACGTATCTTGCAAACTGCTCTGCTGGGTGTTCGCTCAGCTAAGGGAGTTGAATCCGCCTTCAGAATCAGAGAGTGAGAAGCACGGTTCTTCCAGGAGCTGGGTTTCGTTATACCCGGGTGCATTGGAACAAACGCGGTATTGAGAAATATCTGCTTCTAAAACCAAAACGGAGCTACCTAACAGCACGGTCTTCAATGTGTGCATTCAACTTACGGAGTTAAACTGATGTGTGTTTGCAGGAGTTTCTAAACCCTTTCTGTGAAGAAGTGGAAAACGCATTTTCCCAGCCAAATCCAGGCATTCAAGAAATAGCTGGAAATCTCCGTCTAAAACACAAAAAGAACGTAACTTGCAAACTGCTTTGCTGGGTGTTCGCTCAGCTAAGGGAGTTGAATCCGCCTTCAGAATCAGAGAGTGAGAAGCACGGTTCTTCCAGGAGCTGGGTTTCGTTATACCCGGGTGCATTGGAACAAACGCGGTATTGAGAAATATCTGCTTCTAAAACCAAAACGGAGCTACCTAAAAGAACGGTCTTCAATGTGTGCATTCAACTTACGGAGTTAAACTGATGTGTGTTTGCAGGAGTTTCTAAACCCTTTCTGTGAAGAAGTGGAAAACGGATTTTCCCAGCCAAATCCAGGCATTCAAGAAATACCTGGAAATCTCCGTCTAAAACACAAAAAGAACGTATCTTGCAAACTGTTCTGCTGGGTGTTCGATCAGCTAAGGAAGTTGAATCCGCCTACAGAATCAGAGAGTGAGAAGCACGGTTCTTCCAGGAGCTTGGTTTCGTTATACCCGGGTGAATTGGAACAAACGCAATATTGAGAAATATCTGCTTCTACAACCAAAACGGAGCTACCTAACAGAACGGTCTTCAATGTGTTCATTCAACTAACGGAGTTAAACTGATGTGCGTTTGCAGGAGTTTCTAAACACTTTCTGTGAAGAAGTGGAAAACGCATTTTCCCAGCCAAATCCAGGTATTCAAGAAATAGCTGGAAATCTCCGTCTAAAATACAAAAAGAACGTATCTTGCCAACTGCTCTGCTGGGTGTTCGCTCAGCTAAGGGAGTTGAATCCGCCTTCAGAATCAGAGAGTGAGAAGCACGGTTCTTCCAGGAGCTGGGTTTCGTAATACCCGGGTGAATTGGAACAAACGCGGTATTGAGAAATATCTGCTTCTAAAACCAAAACGGAGCTACCTAACAGAACGGTCTTCAATGTGTTCATTCAACTTACGGAGTTAAACTGATGTGTGTTTGCAGGAGTTTCTAAACCCTTTCTGTAAAGAAATGGAAAACGCATTTTCCCAGCCAGAACTAGGCATTCAAGAAATAGCTGGAAATCTCCGTCTAAAACACAAAAAGAACGTATCTTGCAAACTGCTCTGCTGGGTGTTCGCTCAGCTAAAAGAGTTGAATCCGCCTTCAGAATCAGAGAGTGAGAAGCACGGTTCTTCCAGGAGCTGGGTTTCGTTATACCCGGGTGAATTGGAACAAACGCGGTATTGAGAAATATCTGCTTCTAAAACCAAAACGGGGCTACCTAACAGAACGGTCTTCAATGTGTGCATTCAACTTACGGAGTTAAACTGATGTGTGTTTGCAGGAGTTTCTAATCCCTTTCTGTGAAGAAGTGGAAAACGCATTTTCCCAGCCAAATCCAGGCATTCAAGAAATAGCTGGAAATCTCCGTCTAAAACACAAAAAGAACGTATCTTGCAAACTGTTCTGCTGGGTGTTCGCTCAGCTAAGGGAGTTGAATCCGCCTTCAGAATCAGAGAGTGAGAAGCACGGTTCTTCCAGAAGCTGGGTTTCGTAATACCCGGGTGAATTGGAACAAACGCGGTATTGAGAAATATCTGCTTCTAAAACCAAAACGGAGCTACCTAACAGAACGGTCTTCAATGTGTGCATTCAACTTACGGAGTTAAACTGATGTGTGTTTGCAGGAGTTTCTAAACCCTTTCTGTGAAGAAGTGGAAAACGCATTTTCCCAGCCAAATCCAGGCATTCAAGAAATAGCTGGAAATCTCCGTCTAAAACACAAAAAGAACGTATCTTGCAAACTGCTCTGCTGGGTGTTCGCTCAGCTAAGGGAGTTGAATCCGCCTTCAGAATCAGAGAGTGAGAAGCACGGTTCTTCCAGGAGCTGGGTTTCGTTATACCCGGGTGAATTGGAACAAACGCGGTATTGAGAAATATCTGCTTCTAAAACCAAAACGGAGCTACCTAACAGAACGGTCTTCAATGTGTGCATTCAACTTACGGAGTTAAACTGATGTGTGTTTGCAGGAGTTTCTAAACCCTTTCTGTGAAGAAGTGGAAAACGCATTTTCCCAGCCAAATCCAGGCATTCAAGAAATAGCTGGAAATCTCCGTCTAAAACACAAAAAGAACGTATCTTGCAAACTGCTCTGCTGGGTGTTCGCTCAGCTAAGGGAGTTGAATCCGCCTTCAGAATCAGAGAGTGAGAAGCACGGTTCTTCCAGGAGCTGGGTTTCGTTATACCCGGGTGCATTGGAACAAACGCGGTATTGAGAAATATCTGCTTCTAAAACAAAAACGGAGCTACCTAACAGAACGGTCTTCAATGTGTGCATTCAACTTACGGAGTTAAACTGATGTGTGTTTGCAGGAGTTTCTAAACCCTTTCTGTGAAGAAGTGGAAAACGCATTTTCCCAGCCAAATCCAGGCATTCAAGAAATAGCTGGAAATCTCCGTCTAAAACACAAACAGAACGTATCTTGCAAACTGCTCTGCTGGGTGTTCGCTCAGCTAAGGGAGTTGAGTCCGCCTTCAGAATCAGAGAGTGAGAAGCACGGTTCTTCCAGGAGCTGGGTTTCGTTATACCCGGGTGCATTGGAACAAACGCGGTATTGAAAAATATCTGCTTCTAAAACCAAAACGGAGCTACCTAAGAGAACGGTCTTCAATGTGTACATTCAACTTACGGAGTTAAAGTGATGTGTGTTTGCAGGACTAAACCCTTTCTGTGAAGAAGTGGAAAACGCATTTTCCCAGCCAAATCCAGGCATTCAAGAAATAGCTGGAAACCTTCGTCTAAAACACAAAAAGAACGTATCTTGCAAACTGCTCTGCTGGGTGTTCGCTCAGCTAAGGCAGTTGAATCCGCCTTCAGAATCAGAGAGTGAGAAGCACGGTTCTTCCAGGAGCTGGGTTTCGTTATCCCCGGGTGCATTGGAACAAACGCGGTATTGAGAAATATCTGCTTCTAAAACCAAAACGGAGCTACCTAACAGAACGGTCTTCAATGTGTGCATTCAACTTCCGGAGTTAAACTGATGTGTGTTTGCAGGAGTTACTAAACCCTTTCTGTGAAGAAGTGGAAAACGCATTTTCCCAGCCAAATCCAGGCATTCAAGAAATAGCTGGAAATCTCCGTCTAAAACACAAAAAGAACGTATCTTGCAAACTGCTCTGCTGGGTGTTCGCTCAGCTAAGGGAGTTGAATCCGCCTTCAGAATCAGAGTGAGAAGCACGGTTCTTCCAGGAGCTGGGTTTCGTAATACCCGGGTGAATTGGAACAAACGCGGTATTGAGAAATATCTGCTTCTAAAACCAAAACGGAGCTACCTAACAGAACGGTCTTCAATGTGTGCATTCAACTTACGGAGTTAAACTGATGTGTGTTTGCAGGAGTTTCTAAACCCTTTCTGTGAAGAAGTGGAAAACGCATTTTCCCAGCCAAATCCAGGCATTCAAGAAATAGCTGGAAATCTCCGTCTAAAACACAAAAAGAACGTATCTTGCAAACTGCTCTGCTGGGTGTTCGCTCAGCTAAAGGAGTTGAATCCGCCTTCAGAATCAGAGAGTGAGAAGCACGGTTCGTCCAGGAGCTGGGTTTCGTAATACCCGGGTGCATTGGAACAAACGCGGTATTGAGAAATATCTGCTTCTAAAACCAAAACGGAGCTACCTAACAGAACGGTCTTCAATGTGTGCATTCAACTTACGGAGTTAAACTGATGTGTGTTTGCAGGAGTTTCTAAACCCTTTCTGTGAAGAAGTGGAAAACGCATTTTCCCAGCCAAATCCAGGCATTCAAGAAATAGCTGGAAATCTCCGTCTAAAACACAAAAAGAACGTATCTTGCAAACTGCTCTGCTGGGTGTTCGCTCAGCTAAGGGAGTTGAATCCGCCTTCAGAATCAGAGAGTGAAAAGCACGGTTCTTCCAGGAGCTGGGTTTCGTAATACCCGGGTGAATTGGAACAAACGCGGTATTGAAAAATATCTGCTTCTAAAACCAAAACGGAGCTACCTAACAGAACGGTCTTCAATGTGTGCATTCAACTTACGGAGTTAAACTGATGTGTGTTTGCAGGAGTTTCTAAACCCTTTCTGTGAAGAAGTGGAAAACGCATTTTCCCAGCCAAATCCAGGCATTCAAGAAATAGCTGGAAATCTCCGTCTAAAACACAAAAAGAACGTATCTTGCAAACTGCTCTGCTGGGTGTTCGCTCAGCTAAGGGAGTTGAATCCGCCTTCAGAATCAGAGAGTGAGAAGCACGGTTCTTCCAGGAGCTGGGTTTCGTTATACCCGGGTGAATTGGAACAAACGCGGTATTGAGAAATATCTGCTTCTAAAACCAAAACGGAGCTACCTAACAGAACGGTCTTCAATGTGTGCATTCAACTTACGGAGTTAAACTGATGTGTGTTTGCAGGAGTTTCTAAACCCTTTCTGTGAAGAAGTGGAAAACGCATTTTCCCAGCCAAATCCAGGCATTCAAGAAATAGCTGGAAATCTCCGTCTAAAACACAAAAAGAACGTATCTTGCAAACTGCTCTGCTGGGTGTTCGCTCAGCTAAGGGAGTTGAATCCGCCTTCAGAATCAGAGAGTGAGAAGCACGGTTCTTCCAGGAGCTGGGTTTCGTTATACCCGGGTGCATTGGAACAAACGCGGTATTGAGAAATATCTGCTTCTAAAACCAAAACGGAGCTACCTAACAGAACGGTCTTCAATGTGTGCATTCAACTTACGGAGTTAAACTGATGTGTGTTTGCAGGAGTTTCTAAACCCTTTCTGTGAAGAAGTGGAAAACGCATTTTCCCAGCCAAATCCAGGCATTCAAGAAATAGCTGGAAATCTCCGTCTAAAACACAAACAGAACGTATCTTGCAAACTGCTCTGCTGGGTGTTCGCTCAGCTAAGGGAGTTGAGTCCGCCTTCAGAATCAGAGAGTGAGAAGCACGGTTCTTCCAGGAGCTGGGTTTCGTTATACCCGGGTGCATTGGAACAAACGCGGTATTGAAAAATATCTGCTTCTAAAACCAAAACGGAGCTACCTAACAGAACGGTCTTCAATGTGTACATTCAACTTACGGAGTTAAAGTGATGTGTGTTTGCAGGACTAAACCCTTTCTGTGAAGAAGTGGAAAACGCATTTTCCCAGCCAAATCCAGGCATTCAAGAAATAGCTGGAAACCTTCGTCTAAAACACAAAAAGAACGTATCTTGCAAACTGCTCTGCTGGGTGTTCGCTCAGCTAAGGGAGTTGAATCCGCCTTCAGAATCAGAGAGTGAGAAGCACGGTTCTTCCAGGAGCTGGGTTTCGTTATCCCCGGGTGCATTGGAACAAACGCGGTATTGAGAAATATCTGCTTCTAAAACCAAAACGGAGCTACCTAACAGAACGGTCTTCAATGTGTGCATTCAACTTACGGAGTTAAACTGATGTGTGTTTGCAGGAGTTACTAAACCCTTTCTGTGAAGAAGTGGAAAACGCATTTTCCCAGCCAAATCCAGGCATTCAAGAAATAGCTGGAAATCTCCGTCTAAAACACAAAAAGAACGTATCTTGCAAACTGCTCTGCTGGGTGTTCGCTCAGCTAAGGGAGTTGAATCCGCCTTCAGAATCAGAGAGTGAGAAGCACGGTTCTTCCAGGAGCTGGGTTTCGTTATACCCGGGTGAATTGGAACAAACGCGGTATTGAGAAATATCTGCTTCTAAAACCAAAACGGAGCTACCTAACAGAACGGTCTTATATGTGTGCATTCAACTTACGGAGTTAAACTGATGTGTGTTTGCAGGAGTTTCTAAACCCTTTCTGTGAAGAAGTGGAAAACGCATTTTCCCAGCCAAATCCAGGCATTCAAGAAATAGCTGGAAATCTCCGTCTATAACACAAAAAGAACGTATCTTGCAAACTGCTCTGCTGGGTGTTCGCTCAGCTAAGGGAGTTGAATCCGCCTTCAGAATCAGAGAGTGAGAAGCACGGTTCTTCCAGGAGCTGGGTTTCGTTATACCCGGGTAAATTGGAACAAACGCGGTATTGAGAAATATCTGCTTCTAAAACCAAAACGGAGCTACCTAACAGAACGGTCTTCAATGTGTGCATTCAACTTACGGAGTTAAACTGATGTGTGTTTGCAGGAGTTTCTAAACCCTTTCTGTGAAGAAGTGGAAAACGCATTTTCCCAGCCAAATCCAGGCATTCAAGAAATAGCTGGAAATCTCCGTCTAAAACACAAACAGAACGTATCTTGCAAACTGCTCTGCTGGGTGTTCGCTCAGCTAAGGGAGTTGAGTCCGCCTTCAGAATCAGAGAGTGAGAAGCACGGTTCTTCCAGGAGCTGGGTTTCGTTATACCCGGGTGCATTGGAACAAACGCGGTATTGAAAAATATCTGCTTCTAAAACCAAAACGGAGCTACCTAAGAGAACGGTCTTCAATGTGTACATTCAACTTACGGAGTTAAAGTGATGTGTGTTTGCAGGACTAAACCCTTTCTGTGAAGAAGTGGAAAACGCATTTTCCCAGCCAAATCCAGGCATTCAAGAAATAGCTGGAAACCTTCGTCTAAAACACAAAAAGAACGTATCTTGCAAACTGCTCTGCTGGGTGTTCGCTCAGCTAAGGCAGTTGAATCCGCCTTCAGAATCAGAGAGTGAGAAGCACGGTTCTTCCAGGAGCTGGGTTTCGTTATCCCCGGGTGCATTGGAACAAACGCGGTATTGAGAAATATCTGCTTCTAAAACCAAAACGGAGCTACCTAACAGAACGGTCTTCAATGTGTGCATTCAACTTCCGGAGTTAAACTGATGTGTGTTTGCAGGAGTTACTAAACCCTTTCTGTGAAGAAGTGGAAAACGCATTTTCCCAGCCAAATCCAGGCATTCAAGAAATAGCTGGAAATCTCCGTCTAAAACACAAAAAGAACGTATCTTGCAAACTGCTCTGCTGGGTGTTCGCTCAGCTAAGGGAGTTGAATCCGCCTTCAGAATCAGAGTGAGAAGCACGGTTCTTCCAGGAGCTGGGTTTCGTAATACCCGGGTGAATTGGAACAAACGCGGTATTGAGAAATATCTGCTTCTAAAACCAAAACGGAGCTACCTAACAGAACGGTCTTCAATGTGTGCATTCAACTTACGGAGTTAAACTGATGTGTGTTTGCAGGAGTTTCTAAACCCTTTCTGTGAAGAAGTGGAAAACGCATTTTCCCAGCCAAATCCAGGCATTCAAGAAATAGCTGGAAATCTCCGTCTAAAACACAAAAAGAACGTATCTTGCAAACTGCTCTGCTGGGTGTTCGCTCAGCTAAAGGAGTTGAATCCGCCTTCAGAATCAGAGAGTGAGAAGCACGGTTCGTCCAGGAGCTGGGTTTCGTAATACCCGGGTGCATTGGAACAAACGCGGTATTGAGAAATATCTGCTTCTAAAACCAAAACGGAGCTACCTAACAGAACGGTCTTCAATGTGTGCATTCAACTTACGGAGTTAAACTGATGTGTGTTTGCAGGAGTTTCTAAACCCTTTCTGTGAAGAAGTGGAAAACGCATTTTCCCAGCCAAATCCAGGCATTCAAGAAATAGCTGGAAATCTCCGTCTAAAACACAAAAAGAACGTATCTTGCAAACTGCTCTGCTGGGTGTTCGCTCAGCTAAGGGAGTTGAATCCGCCTTCAGAATCAGAGAGTGAAAAGCACGGTTCTTCCAGGAGCTGGGTTTCGTAATACCCGGGTGAATTGGAACAAACGCGGTATTGAAAAATATCTGCTTCTAAAACCAAAACGGAGCTACCTAACAGAACGGTCTTCAATGTGTGCATTCAACTTACGGAGTTAAACTGATGTGTGTTTGCAGGAGTTTCTAAACCCTTTCTGTGAAGAAGTGGAAAACGCATTTTCCCAGCCAAATCCAGGCATTCAAGAAATAGCTGGAAATCTCCGTCTAAAACACAAAAAGAACGTATCTTGCAAACTGCTCTGCTGGGTGTTCGCTCAGCTAAGGGAGTTGAATCCGCCTTCAGAATCAGAGAGTGAGAAGCACGGTTCTTCCAGGAGCTGGGTTTCGTTATACCCGGGTGAATTGGAACAAACGCGGTATTGAGAAATATCTGCTTCTAAAACCAAAACGGAGCTACCTAACAGAACGGTCTTCAATGTGTGCATTCAACTTACGGAGTTAAACTGATGTGTGTTTGCAGGAGTTTCTAAACCCTTTCTGTGAAGAAGTGGAAAACGCATTTTCCCAGCCAAATCCAGGCATTCAAGAAATAGCTGGAAATCTCCGTCTAAAACACAAAAAGAACGTATCTTGCAAACTGCTCTGCTGGGTGTTCGCTCAGCTAAGGGAGTTGAATCCGCCTTCAGAATCAGAGAGTGAGAAGCACGGTTCTTCCAGGAGCTGGGTTTCGTTATACCCGGGTGCATTGGAACAAACGCGGTATTGAGAAATATCTGCTTCTAAAACCAAAACGGAGCTACCTAACAGAACGGTCTTCAATGTGTGCATTCAACTTACGGAGTTAAACTGATGTGTGTTTGCAGGAGTTTCTAAACCCTTTCTGTGAAGAAGTGGAAAACGCATTTTCCCAGCCAAATCCAGGCATTCAAGAAATAGCTGGAAATCTCCGTCTAAAACACAAACAGAACGTATCTTGCAAACTGCTCTGCTGGGTGTTCGCTCAGCTAAGGGAGTTGAGTCCGCCTTCAGAATCAGAGAGTGAGAAGCACGGTTCTTCCAGGAGCTGGGTTTCGTTATACCCGGGTGCATTGGAACAAACGCGGTATTGAAAAATATCTGCTTCTAAAACCAAAACGGAGCTACCTAACAGAACGGTCTTCAATGTGTACATTCAACTTACGGAGTTAAAGTGATGTGTGTTTGCAGGACTAAACCCTTTCTGTGAAGAAGTGGAAAACGCATTTTCCCAGCCAAATCCAGGCATTCAAGAAATAGCTGGAAACCTTCGTCTAAAACACAAAAAGAACGTATCTTGCAAACTGCTCTGCTGGGTGTTCGCTCAGCTAAGGGAGTTGAATCCGCCTTCAGAATCAGAGAGTGAGAAGCACGGTTCTTCCAGGAGCTGGGTTTCGTTATCCCCGGGTGCATTGGAACAAACGCGGTATTGAGAAATATCTGCTTCTAAAACCAAAACGGAGCTACCTAACAGAACGGTCTTCAATGTGTGCATTCAACTTACGGAGTTAAACTGATGTGTGTTTGCAGGAGTTACTAAACCCTTTCTGTGAAGAAGTGGAAAACGCATTTTCCCAGCCAAATCCAGGCATTCAAGAAATAGCTGGAAATCTCCGTCTAAAACACAAAAAGAACGTATCTTGCAAACTGCTCTGCTGGGTGTTCGCTCAGCTAAGGGAGTTGAATCCGCCTTCAGAATCAGAGAGTGAGAAGCACGGTTCTTCCAGGAGCTGGGTTTCGTTATACCCGGGTGAATTGGAACAAACGCGGTATTGAGAAATATCTGCTTCTAAAACCAAAACGGAGCTACCTAACAGAACGGTCTTATATGTGTGCATTCAACTTACGGAGTTAAACTGATGTGTGTTTGCAGGAGTTTCTAAACCCTTTCTGTGAAGAAGTGGAAAACGCATTTTCCCAGCCAAATCCAGGCATTCAAGAAATAGCTGGAAATCTCCGTCTATAACACAAAAAGAACGTATCTTGCAAACTGCTCTGCTGGGTGTTCGCTCAGCTAAGGGAGTTGAATCCGCCTTCAGAATCAGAGAGTGAGAAGCACGGTTCTTCCAGGAGCTGGGTTTCGTTATACCCGGGTAAATTGGAACAAACGCGGTATTGAGAAATATCTGCTTCTAAAACCAAAACGGAGCTACCTAACAGAACGGTCTTCAATGTGTGCATTCAACTTACGGAGTTAAACTGATGTGTGTTTGCAGGAGTTTCTAAACCCTTTCTGTGAAGAAGTGGAAAACGCATTTTCCCAGCCAAATCCAGGCATTCAAGAAATAGCTGGAAATCTCCGTCTATAACACAAAAAGAACGTATCTTGCAAACTGCTCTGCGGGGTGTTCGCTCAGCTAAGGGAGTTGAATCCGCCTTCAGAATCAGAGAGTGAGAAGCACGGTTCTTCCAGGAGCTGGGTTTCGTTATACCCGGGTGCATTGGAACAAACGCGGTATTGAGAAATATCTGCTTCTAAAACCAAAACGGAGCTACCTAACAGAACGGTCTTCAATGTGTGCATTCAACTTACAAAGTTAAACTGATGTGTGTTTGCAGGAGTTTCTAAACCCTTTCTGTGAAGAAGTGGAAAACGCATTTTCCCAGCCAAATCCAGGCATTCAAGAAATAGCTGGAAATCTCCGTCTAAAACACAAAAAGAACGTATCTTGCAAACTGCTCTGCTGGGTGTTCGCTCAGCTAAGGGAGTTGAATCCGCCTTCAGAATCAGAGAGTGAGAAGCACGGTTCTTCCAGGAGCTGGGTTTCGTTATACCCGGGTGAATTGGAACAAACGCGGTATTGAGAAATATCTGCTTCTAAAACCAAAACGGAGCTACCTAACAGAACGGTCTTCAATGTGTGCATTCAACTTACGGAGTTAAACTGATGTGTGTTTGCAGGAGTTTCTAAACCCTTTCTGTGAAGAAGTGGAAAACGCATTTTCCCAGCCAAATCCAGGCATTCAAGAAATAGCTGGAAATCTCCGTCTATAACACAAAAAGAACGTATCTTGCAAACTGCTCTGCGGGGTGTTCGCTCAGCTAAGGGAGTTGAATCCGCCTTCAGAATCAGAGAGTGAGAAGCACGGTTCTTCCAGGAGCTGGGTTTCGTTATACCCGGGTGCATTGGAACAAACGCGGTATTGAGAAATATCTGCTTCTAAAACCAAAACGGAGCTACCTAACAGAACGGTCTTCAATGTGTGCATTCAACTTACAAAGTTAAACTGATGTGTGTTTGCAGGAGTTTCTAAACCCTTTCTGTGAAGAAGTGGAAAACGCATTTACCCAGCCAGATCCAGGCATTCAAGAAATAGCTGGAAATCTCCGTCTAAAACACAAAAAGAACGTATCTTGCAAACTGCTCTGCTGGGTGTTCGCTCAGCTAAGGGAGTTGAATCCGCCTTCAGAATCAGAGACTGAGAAGCACGGTTCTTCCAGGAGCTGGGATTCGTTATACACGGGTGCATTGGAACAAACGCGGTATTGAGAAATATCTGCTTCTAAAACCAAAACGGAGCTACCTAACAGAACGGTCTTCAATGTGTGCATTCAACTTACGGAGTTAAACTGATGTGTGTTTGCAGGAGTTTCTAAACCCATTCTGTGAAGAAGTGGCAAACGCATTTTCCCAGCCAAATCCAGGCATTCAAGAAATAGCTGGAAATCTCCGTCTAAAACACAAAAAGAACGTATCTTGCAAACTGTTCTGCTGGGTGTTCGCTCAGCTAAGGGAGTTTAATCCGCCTTCAGAATCAGAGAGTGAGAAGCACGGTTCTTCCAGGAGCTGGGTTTCGTTATAACCGGGTGCATTGGAACAAACGCGGTATTGAGAAATATCTGCTTCTAAAACCAAAACGGAGCTACCTAACAGAACGGTCTTCAATGTGTGCATTCAACTTACGGAGCTAAACTGATGTGTGTTTGCAGGAGTTTCTAAACCCTTTCTGTGAAGAAGTGGAAAACGCATTTTCCCAGCCAAATCCAGGCATTCAAGAAATAGCTGGAAATCTCCGTCTAAAACACAAAAAGAACGTATCTTGCAAACTGCTCTGCTGGGTGTTCGCTCAGCTAAGGGAGTTGAATCCGCCTTCAGAATCAGAGAGTGAGAAGCACGGTTCTTCCAGGAGCTGGGTTTCGTAATACCCGGGTGAATTGGAACAAACGCGGTATTGAGAAATATCTGCTTCTAAAACCAAAACGGAGCTACCTAACAGAACGGTCTTCAATGTGTGCATTCAACTTACGGAGTTAAACTGATGTGTGTTTGCAGGAGTTTCTAAACCCTTTCTGTGAAGAAGTGGAAAACGCATTTTCCCAGCCAAATCCAGGCATTCAAGAAATAGCTGGACATCTCCGTCTATAACACAAAAAGAACGTATCTTGCAAACTGCTCTGCGGGGTGTTCGCTCAGCTAAGGGAGTTGAATCCGCCTTCAGAATCAGAGAGTGAGAAGCACGGTTCTTCCAGGAGCTGGGTTTCGTTATACCCGGGTGCATTGGAACAAACGCGGTATTGAGAAATATCTGCTTCTAAAACCAAAACGGAGCTACCTAACAGAACGGTCTTCAATGTGTGCATTCAACTTACAAAGTTAAACTGATGTGTGTTTGCAGGAGTTTCTAAACCCTTTCTGTGAAGAAGTGGAAAACGCATTTTCCCAGCCAGATCCAGGCATTCAAGAAATAGCTGGAAATCTCTGTCTAAAACACAAAAAGAACGTATCTAGCAAACTGCTCTGCTGGGTGTTCGCTCAGCTAAGGGAGTTGAATCCGCCTTCAGAATCAGAGACTGAGAAGCACGGTTCTTCCAGGAGCTGGGATTCGTTATACACGGGTGCATTGGAACAAACGCGGTATTGAGAAATATCTGCTTCTAAAACCAAAACGGAGCTACCTAACAGAACGGTCTTCAATGTGTGCATTCAACTTACGGAGTTAAACTGATGTGTGTTTGCAGGAGTTTCTAAACCCTTTCTGTGAAGAAGTGGCAAACGCATTTTCCCAGCCAAATCCAGGCATTCAAGAAATAGCTGGAAATCTCCGTCTAAAACACAAAAAGAACGTATCTTGCAAACTGTTCTGCTGGGTGTTCGCTCAGCTAAGGGAGTTTAATCCGCCTTCAGAATCAGAGAGTGAGAAGCACGGTTCTTCCAGGAGCTGGGTTTCGTTATAACCGGGTGCATTGGAACAAACGCGGTATTGAGAAATATCTGCTTCTAAAACCAAAACGGAGCTACCTAACAGAACGGTCTTCAATGTGTGCATTCAACTTACGGAGTTAAACTGATGTGTGTTTGCAGGAGTTTCTAAACCCTTTCTGTGAAGAAGTGGAAAACGCATTTTCCCAGCCAAATCCAGGCATTCAAGAAATAGCTGGAAATCTCCGTCTAAAACACAAAAAGAACGTATCTTGCAAACTGCTCTGCTGGGTGTTCGCTCAGCTAAGGGAGTTGAATCCGCCTTCAGAATCAGAGAGTGAGAAGCACGGTTCTTCCAGGAGCTGGGTTTCGTTATACCCGGGTGAATTGGAACAAACGCGGTATTGAGAAATATCTGCTTCTAAAACCAAAACGGAGCTACCTAACAGAACGGTCTTCAATGTGTGCATTCAACTTACGGAGTTAAACTGATGTGTGTTTGCAGGAGTTTCTAAACCCTTTCTGTGAAGAAGTGGAAAACGCATTTTCCCAGCCAAATCCAGGCATTCAAGAAATAGCTGGAAATCTCCGTCTATAACACAAAAAGAACGTATCTTGCAAACTGCTCTGCGGGGTGTTCGCTCAGCTAAGGGAGTTGAATCCGCCTTCAGAATCAGAGAGTGAGAAGCACGGTTCTTCCAGGAGCTGGGTTTCGTTATACCCGGGTGCATTGGAACAAACGCGGTATTGAGAAATATCTGCTTCTAAAACCAAAACGGAGCTACCTAACAGAACGGTCTTCAATGTGTGCATTCAACTTACAAAGTTAAACTGATGTGTGTTTGCAGGAGTTTCTAAACCCTTTCTGTGAAGAAGTGGAAAACGCATTTTTCCAGCCAGATCCAGGCATTCAAGAAATAGCTGGAAATCTCCGTCTAAAACACAAAAAGAACGTATCTTGCAAACTGCTCTGCTGGGTGTTCGCTCAGCTAAGGGAGTTGAATCCGCCTTCAGAATCAGAGACTGAGAAGCACGGTTCTTCCAGGAGCTGGGATTCGTTATACACGGGTGCATTGGAACAAACGCGGTATTGAGAAATATCTGCTTCTAAAACCAAAACGGAGCTACCTAACAGAACGGTCTTCAATGTGTGCATTCAACTTACGGAGTTAAACTGATGTGTGTTTGCAGGAGTTTCTAAACCCTTTCTGTGAAGAAGTGGCAAACGCATTTTCCCAGCCAAATCCAGGCATTCAAGAAATAGCTGGAAATCTCCGTCTAAAACACAAAAAGAACGTATCTTGCAAACTGTTCTGCTGGGTGTTCGCTCAGCTAAGGGAGTTTAATCCGCCTTCAGAATCAGAGAGTGAGAAGCACGGTTCTTCCAGGAGCTGGGTTTCGTTATAACCGGGTGCATTGGAACAAACGCGGTATTGAGAAATATCTGCTTCTAAAACCAAAACGGAGCTACCTAACAGAACGGTCTTCAATGTGTGCATTCAACTTACGGAGTTAAACTGATGTGTGTTTGCAGGAGTTTCTAAACCCTTTCTGTGAAGAAGTGGAAAACGCATTTTCCCAGCCAAATCCAGGCATTCAAGAAATAGCTGGAAATCTCCGTCTAAAACACAAAAAGAACGTATCTTGCAAACTGCTCTGCTGGGTGTTCGCTCAGCTAAGGGAGTTTAATCCGCCTTCAGAATCAGAGAGTGAGAAGCACGGTTCTTCCAGGAGCTGGGTTTCGTAATACCCGGGTGAATTGGAACAAACGCGGTATTGAGAAATATCTGCTTCTAAAACCAAAACGGAGCTACCTAACAGAACGGTCTTCAATGTGTGCATTCAACTTACGGAGTTAAACTGATGTGTGTTTGCAGGAGTTTCTAAACCCTTTCTGTGAAGAAGTGGAAAACGCATTTTCCCAGCCAAATCCAGGCATTCAAGAAATAGCTGGAAATCTCCGTCTAAACCACAAAAAGAACGTATCTTGCAAACTGCTCTGCTGGGTGTTCGCTCAGCTAAGGGAGTTGAATCCGCCTTCAGAATCAGAGTGAGAAGCACGGTTCTTCCAGGAGCTGGGTTTCGTTATACCCGGGTGCATTGGAACAAACGCGGTATTGAGAAATATCTGCTTCTAAAACCAAAACGGAGCTACCTAACAGAACGGTCTTCAATGTGTGCATTCAACTTACGGAGTTAAACTGATGTGTGTTTGCAGGAGTTTCTAATCCCTTTTTGTGAAGAAGTGGAAAACGCATTTTCCCAGCCAAATCCAGGCATTCAAGAAATAGCTGGAAATCTCCGTCTAAAACACAAAAAGAACGTATCTTGCAAACTGCTCTGCTGGGTGTTCGCTCAGCTAAGGGAGTTGAGTCCGCCTTCAGAATCAGAGAGTGAGAAGCACGGTTCTTCCAGGAGCTGGGTTTCGTTATACCCGGGTGCATTGGAACAAACGCGGTATTGAAAAATATCTGCTTCTAAAACCAAAACGGAGCTACCTAACAGAACGGTCTTCAATGTGTACATTCAACTTACGGAGTTAAAGTGATGTGTGTTTGCAGGACTAAACCCTTTCTGTGAAGAAGTGGAAAACGCATTTTCCCAGCCAAATCCAGGCATTCAAGAAATAGCTGGAAACCTTCGTCTAAAACACAAAAAGAACGTATCTTGCAAACTGCTCTGCTGGGTGTTCGCTCAGCTAAGGGAGTTGAATCCGCCTTCAGAATCAGAGAGTGAGAAGCACGGTTCTTCCAGGAGCTGGGTTTCGTTATCCCCGGGTGCATTGGAACAAACGCGGTATTGAGAAATATCTGCTTCTAAAACCAAAACGGAGCTACCTAACAGAACGGTCTTCAATGTGTGCATTCAACTTACGGAGTTAAACTGATGTGTGTTTGCAGGAGTTACTAAACCCTTTCTGTGAAGAAGTGGAAAACGCATTTTCCCAGCCAAATCCAGGCATTCAAGAAATAGCTGGAAATCTCCGTCTAAAACACAAAAAGAACGTATCTTGCAAACTGCTCTGCTGGGATTTCGCTCAGCTAAGGGAGTTGAATCCGCCTTCAGAATCAGAGTGAGAATTACGGTTCTTCCAGGAGCTGGGTTTCGTAATACCCGGGTGAATTGGAACAAACGCGGTATTGAGAAATATCTGCTTCTAAAACCAAAACGGAGCTACCTAACAGAACGGTCTTCAATGTGTGCATTCAACTTACGGAGTTAAACTGATGTGTGTTTGCAGGAGTTTCTAAACCCTTTCTGTGAAGAAGTGGAAAACGCATTTTCCCAGCCAGATCCAGGCATTCAAGAAATAGCTGGAAATCTCCGTCTAAAACACAAAAAGAACGTATCTTGCAAACTGCTCTGCTGGGTGTTCGCTCAGCTAAGGGAGTTGAATCCGCCTTCAGAATCAGAGACTGAGAAGCACGGTTCTTCCAGGAGCTGGGATTCGTTATACACGGGTGCATTGGAACAAACGCGGTATTGAGAAATATCTGCTTCTAAAACCAAAACGGAGCTACCTAACAGAACGGTCTTCAATGTGTGCATTCAACTTACGGAGTTAAACTGATGTGTGTTTGCAGGAGTTTCTAAACCCTTTCTGTGAAGAAGTGGCAAACGCATTTTCCCAGCCAAATCCAGGCATTCAAGAAATAGCTGGAAATCTCCGTCTAAAACACAAAAAGAACGTATCATGCAAACTGTTCTGCTGGGTGTTCGCTCAGCTAAGGGAGTTTAATCCGCCTTCAGAATCAGAGAGTGAGAAGCACGGTTCTTCCAGGAGCTGGGTTTCGTTATAACCGGGTGCATTGGAACAAACGCGGTATTGAGAAATATCTGCTTCTAAAACCAAAACGGAGCTACCTAACAGAACGGTCTTCAATGTGTGCATTCAACTTACGGAGCTAAACTGATGTGTGTTTGCAGGAGTTTCTAAACCCTTTCTGTGAAGAAGTGGAAAACGCATTTTCCCAGCCAAATCCAGGCATTCAAGAAATAGCTGGAAATCTCCGTCTAAAACACAAAAAGAACGTATCTTGCAAACTGCTCTGCTGGGTGTTCGCTCAGCTAAGGGAGTTGAATCCGCCTTCAGAATCAGAGAGTGAGAAGCACGGTTCTTCCAGGAGCTGGGTTTCGTAATACCCGGGTGAATTGGAACAAACGCGGTATTGAGAAATATCTGCTTCTAAAACCAAAACGGAGCTACCTAACAGAACGGTCTTCAATGTGTGCATTCAACTTACGGAGTTAAACTGATGTGTGTTTGCAGGAGTTTCTAAACCCTTTCTGTGAAGAAGTGGAAAACGCATTTTCCCAGCCAAATCCAGGCATTCAAGAAATAGCTGGAAATCTCCGTCTATAACACAAAAAGAACGTATCTTGCAAACTGCTCTGCGGGGTGTTCGCTCAGCTAAGGGAGTTGAATCCGCCTTCAGAATCAGAGAGTGAGAAGCACGGTTCTTCCAGGAGCTGGGTTTTGTTATACCCGGGTGCATTGGAACAAACGCGGTATTGAGAAATATCTGCTTCTAAAACCAAAACGGAGCTACCTAACAGAACGGTCTTCAATGTGTGCATTCAACTTACAAAGTTAAACTGATGTGTGTTTGCAGGAGTTTCTAAACCCTTTCTGTGAAGAAGTGGAAAACGCATTTTCCCAGCCAGATCCAGGCATTCAAGAAATAGCTGGAAATCTCTGTCTAAAACACAAAAAGAACGTATCTTGCAAACTGCTCTGCTGGGTGTTCGCTCAGCTAAGGGAGTTGAATCCGCCTTCAGAATCAGAGACTGAGAAGCACGGTTCTTCCAGGAGCTGGGATTCGTTATACACCGGTGCATTGGAACAAACGCGGTATTGAGAAATATCTGCTTCTAAAACCAAAACGGAGCTACCTAACAGAACGGTCTTCAATGTGTGCATTCAACTTACGGAGTTAAACTGATGTGTGTTTGCAGGAGTTTCTAAACCCTTTCTGTGAAGAAGTGGCAAACGCATTTTCCCAGCCAAATCCAGGCATTCAAGAAATAGCTGGAAATCTCCGTCTAAAACACAAAAAGAACGTATCTTGCAAACTGTTCTGCTGGGTGTTCGCTCAGCTAAGGGAGTTTAATCCGCCTTCAGAATCAGAGAGTGAGAAGCACGGTTCTTCCAGGAGCTGGGTTTCGTTATAACCGGGTGCATTGGAACAAACGCGGTATTGAGAAATATCTGCTTCTAAAACCAAAACGGAGCTACCTAACAGAACGGTCTTCAATGTGTGCATTCAACTTACGGAGTTAAACTGATGTGTGTTTGCAGGAGTTTCTAAACCCTTTCTGTGAAGAAGTGGAAAACGCATTTTCCCAGCCAAATCCAGGCATTCAAGAAATAGCTGGAAATCTCCGTCTAAAACACAAAAAGAACGTATCTTGCAAAGTGCTCTGCTGGGTGTTCGCTCAGCTAAGGGAGTTGAATCCGCCTTCAGAATCAGAGAGTGAGAAGCACGGTTCTTCCAGGAGCTGGGTTTCGTTATACCCGGGTGAATTGGAACAAACGCGGTATTGAGAAATATCTGCTTCTAAAACCAAAACGGAGCTACCTAACAGAACGGTCTTCAATGTGTGCATTCAACTTACGGAGTTAAACTGATGTGTGTTTGCAGGAGTTTCTAAACCCTTTCTGTGAAGAAGTGGAAAACGCATTTTCCCAGCCAAATCCAGGCATTCAAGAAATAGCTGGAAATCTCCGTCTATAACACAAAAAGAACGTATCTTGCAAACTGCTCTGCGGGGTGTTCGCTCAGCTAAGGGAGTTGAATCCGCCTTCAGAATCAGAGAGTGAGAAGCACGGTTCTTCCAGGAGCTGGGTTTCGTTATACCCGGGTGCATTGGAACAAACGCGGTATTGAGAAATATCTGCTTCTAAAACCAAAACGGAGCTACCTAACAGAACGGTCTTCAATGTGTGCATTCAACTTACAAAGTTAAACTGATGTGTGTTTGCAGGAGTTTCTAAACCCTTTCTGTGAAGAAGTGGAAAACGCATTTTTCCAGCCAGATCCAGGCATTCAAGAAATAGCTGGAAATCTCCGTCTAAAACACAAAAAGAACGTATCTTGCAAACTGCTCTGCTGGGTGTTCGCTCAGCTAAGGGAGTTGAATCCGCCTTCAGAATCAGAGACTGAGAAGCACGGTTCTTCCAGGAGCTGGGATTCGTTATACACGGGTGCATTGGAACAAACGCGGTATTGAGAAATATCTGCTTCTAAAACCAAAACGGAGCTACCTAACAGAACGGTCTTCAATGTGTGCATTCAACTTACGGAGTTAAACTGATGTGTGTTTGCAGGAGTTTCTAAACCCTTTCTGTGAAGAAGTGGCAAACGCATTTTCCCAGCCAAATCCAGGCATTCAAGAAATAGCTGGAAATCTCCGTCTAAAACACAAAAAGAACGTATCTTGCAAACTGTTCTGCTGGGTGTTCGCTCAGCTAAGGGAGTTGAATCCGCCTTCAGAATCAGAGAGTGAGAAGCACGGTTCTTCCAGGAGCTGGGTTTCGTTATAACCGGGTGCATTGGAACAAACGCGGTATTGAGAAATATCTGCTTCTAAAACCAAAACGGAGCTACCTAACAGAACGGTCTTCAATGTGTGCATTCAACTTACGGAGTTAAACTGATGTGTGTTTGCAGGAGTTTCTAAACCCTTTCTGTGAAGAAGTGGAAAACGCATTTTCCCAGCCAAATCCAGGCATTCAAGAAATAGCTGGAAATCTCCGTCTAAAACACAAAAAGAACGTATCTTGCAAACTGCTCTGCTGGGTGTTCGCTCAGCTAAGGGAGTTGAATCCGCCTTCAGAATCAGAGAGTGAGAAGCACGGTTCTTCCAGGAGCTGGGTTTCGTAATACCCGGGTGAATTGGAACAAACGCGGTATTGAGAAATATCTGCTTCTAAAACCAAAACGGAGCTACCTAACAGAACGGTCTTCAATGTGTGCATTCAACTTACGGAGTTAAACTGATGTGTGTTTGCAGGAGTTTCTAAACCCTTTCTGTGAAGAAGTGGAAAACGCATTTTCCCAGCCAAATCCAGGCATTCAAGAAATAGCTGGAAATCTCCGTCTAAACCACAAAAAGAACGTATCTTGCAAACTGCTCTGCTGGGTGTTCGCTCAGCTAAGGGAGTTGAATCCGCCTTCAGAATCAGAGTGAGAAGCACGGTTCTTCCAGGAGCTGGGTTTCGTTATACCCGGGTGCATTGGAACAAACGCGGTATTGAGAAATATCTGCTTCTAAAACCAAAACGGAGCTACCTAACAGAACGGTCTTCAATGTGTGCATTCAACTTACGGAGTTAAACTGATGTGTGTTTGCAGGAGTTTCTAATCCCTTTTTGTGAAGAAGTGGAAAACGCATTTTCCCAGCCAAATCCAGGCATTCAAGAAATAGCTGGAAATCTCCGTCTAAAACACAAAAAGAACGTATCTTGCAAACTGCTCTGCTGGGTGTTCGCTCAGCTAAGGGAGTTGAGTCCGCCTTCAGAATCAGAGAGTGAGAAGCACGGTTCTTCCAGGAGCTGGGTTTCGTTATACCCGGGTGCATTGGAACAAACGCGGTATTGAAAAATATCTGCTTCTAAAACCAAAACGGAGCTACCTAACAGAACGGTCTTCAATGTGTACATTCAACTTACGGAGTTAAAGTGATGTGTGTTTGCAGGACTAAACCCTTTCTGTGAAGAAGTGGAAAACGCATTTTCCCAGCCAAATCCAGGCATTCAAGAAATAGCTGGAAACCTTCGTCTAAAACACAAAAAGAACGTATCTTGCAAACTGCTCTGCTGGGTGTTCGCTCAGCTAAGGGAGTTGAATCCGCCTTCAGAATCAGAGAGTGAGAAGCACGGTTCTTCCAGGAGCTGGGTTTCGTTATCCCCGGGTGCATTGGAACAAACGCGGTATTGAGAAATATCTGCTTCTAAAACCAAAACGGAGCTACCTAACAGAACGGTCTTCAATGTGTGCATTCAACTTACGGAGTTAAACTGATGTGTGTTTGCAGGAGTTACTAAACCCTTTCTGTGAAGAAGTGGAAAACGCATTTTCCCAGCCAAATCCAGGCATTCAAGAAATAGCTGGAAATCTCCGTCTAAAACACAAAAAGAACGTATCTTGCAAACTGCTCTGCTGGGATTTCGCTCAGCTAAGGGAGTTGAATCCGCCTTCAGAATCAGAGTGAGAAGCACGGTTCTTCCAGGAGCTGGGTTTCGTAATACCCGGGTGAATTGGAACAAACGCGGTATTGAGAAATATCTGCTTCTAAAACCAAAACGGAGCTACCTAACAGAACGGTCTTCAATGTGTGCATTCAACTTACGGAGTTAAACTGATGTGTGTTTGCAGGAGTTTCTAAACCCTTTCTGTGAAGAAGTGGAAAACGCATTTTCCCAGCCAAATCCAGGCATTCAAGAAATAGCTGGAAATCTCCGTCTAAAACACAAAAAGAACGTATCTTGCAAACTGCTCTGCTGGGTGTTCGCTCAGCTAAAGGAGTTGAATCCGCCTTCAGAATCAGAGAGTGAGAAGCACGGTTCGTCCAGGAGCTGGGTTTCGTAATACCCGGGTGCATTGGAACAAACGCGGTATTGAGAAATATCTGCTTCTAAAACCAAAACGGAGCTACCTAACAGAACGGTCTTCAATGTGTGCATTCAACTTACGGAGTTAAACTGATGTGTGTTTGCAGGAGTTTCTAAACCCTTTCTGTGAAGAAGTGGAAAACGCATTTTCCCAGCCAAATCCAGGCATTCAAGAAATAGCTGGAAATCTCCGTCTAAAACACAAAAAGAACGTATCTTGCAAACTGCTCTGCTGGGTGTTCGCTCAGCTAAGGGAGTTGAATCCGCCTTCAGAATCAGAGAGTGAGAAGCACGGTTCTTCCAGGAGCTGGGTTTCGTAATACCCGGGTGAATTGGAACAAACGCGGTATTGAGAAATATCTGCTTCTAAAACCAAAACGGAGCTACCTAACAGAACGGTCTTCAATGTGTGCATTCAACTTACGGAGTTAAACTGATGTGTGTTTGCAGGAGTTGCTAAACCCTTTCTGTGAAGAAGTGGAAAACGCATTTTCCCAGCCAAATCCAGGCATTCAAGAAATAGCTGGAAATCTCCGTCTAAAACACAAAAAGAACGTATCTTGCAAACTGCTCTGCTGGGTGTTCGCTCAGCTAAGGGAGTTGAATCCGCCTTCAGAATCAGAGAGTGAGAAGCACGGTTCTTCCAGGAGCTGGGTTTCGTTATACCCGGGTGAATTGGAACAAACGCGGTATTGAGAAATATCTGCTTCTAAAACCAAAACGGAGCTACCTAACAGAACGGTCTTCAATGTGTGCATTCAACTTACGGAGTTAAACTGATGTGTGTTTGCAGGAGTTTCTAAACCCTTTCTGTGAAGAAGTGGAAAACGCATTTTCCCAGCCAAATCCAGGCATTCAAGAAATAGCTGGAAATCTCCGTCTAAAACACAAAAAGAACGTATCTTGCAAACTGCTCTGCTGGGTGTTCGCTCAGCTAAGGGAGTTGAATCCGCCTTCAGAATCAGAGAGTGAGAAGCACGGTTCTTCCAGGAGCTGGGTTTCGTTATACCCGGGTGCATTGGAACAAACGCGGTATTGAGAAATATCTGCTTCTAAAACCAAAACGGAGCTACCTAACAGAACGGTCTTCAATGTGTGCATTCAACTTACGGAGTTAAACTGATGTGTGTTTGCAGGAGTTTCTAAACCCTTTCTGTGAAGAAGTGGAAAACGCATTTTCCCAGCCAAATCCAGGCATTCAAGAAATAGCTGGAAATCTCCGTCTAAAACACAAACAGAACGTATCTTGCAAACTGCTCTGCTGGGTGTTCGCTCAGCTAAGGGAGTTGAGTCCGCCTTCAGAATCAGAGAGTGAGAAGCACGGTTCTTCCAGGAGCTGGGTTTCGTTATACCCGGGTGCATTGGAACAAACGCGGTATTGAAAAATATCTGCTTCTAAAACCAAAACGGAGCTACCTAACAGAACGGTCTTCAATGTGTACATTCAACATACGGAGTTAAAGTGATGTGTGTTTGCAGGACTAAACCCTTTCTGTGAAGAAGTGGAAAACGCATTTTCCCAGCCAAATCCAGGCATTCAAGAAATAGCTGGAAACCTTCGTCTAAAACACAAAAAGAACGTATCTTGCAAACTGCTCTGCTGGGTGTTCGCTCAGCTAAGGGAGTTGAATCCGCCTTCAGAATCAGAGAGTGAGAAGCACGGTTCTTCCAGGAGCTGGGTTTCGTTATCCCCGGGTGCATTGGAACAAACGCGGTATTGAGAAATATCTGCTTCTAAAACCAAAACGGAGCTACCTAACAGAACGGTCTTCAATGTGTGCATTCAACTTACGGAGTTAAACTGATGTGTGTTTGCAGGAGTTACTAAACCCTTTCTGTGAAGAAGTGGAAAACGCATTTTCCCAGCCAAATCCAGGCATTCAAGAAATAGCTGGAAATCTCCGTCTAAAACACAAAAAGAACGTATCTTGCAAACTGCTCTGCTGGGTGTTCGCTCAGCTAAGGGAGTTGAATCCGCCTTCAGAATCAGAGTGAGAAGCACGGTTCTTCCAGGAGCTGGGTTTCGTAATACCCGGGTGAATTGGAACAAACGCGGTATTGAGAAATATCTGCTTCTAAAACCAAAACGGAGCTACCTAACAGAACGGTCTTCAATGTGTGCATTCAACTTACGGAGTTAAACTGATGTGTGTTTGCAGGAGTTTCTAAACCCTTTCTGTGAAGAAGTGGAAAACGCATTTTCCCAGCCAGATCCAGGCATTCAAGAAATAGCTGGAAATCTCCGTCTAAAACACAAAAAGAACGTATCTTGCAAACTGCTCTGCTGGGTGTTCGCTCAGCTAAAGGAGTTGAATCCGCCTTCAGAATCAGAGAGTGAGAAGCACGGTTCGTCCAGGAGCTGGGTTTCGTAATACCCGGGTGCATTGGAACAAACGCGGTATTGAGAAATATCTGCTTCTAAAACCAAAACGGAGCTACCTAACAGAACGGTCTTCAATGGGTGCATTCAACTTACGGAGTTAAACTGATGTGTGTTTGCAGGAGTTTCTAAACCCTTTCTGTGAAGAAGTGGAAAACGCATTTTCCCAGCCAAATCCAGGCATTCAAGAAATAGCTGGAAATCTCCGTCTAAAACACAAAAAGAACGTATCTTGCAAACTGCTCTGCTGGGTGTTCGCTCAGCTAAGGGAGTTGAATCCGCCTTCAGAATCAGAGAGTGAGAAACACGGTTCTTCCAGGAGCTGGGTTTCGTAATACCCGGGTGAATTGGAACAAACGCGGTATTGAGAAATATCTGCTTCTAAAACCAAAACGGAGCTACCTAACAGAACGGTCTTCAATGTGTGCATTCAACTTACGGAGTTAAACTGATGTGTGTTTGCAGGAGTTTCTAAACCCTTTCTGTGAAGAAGTGGAAAACGCATTTTCCCAGCCAAATCCAGGCATTCAAGAAATAGCTGGAAATCTCCGTCTAAAACACAAAAAGAACGTATCTTACAAACTGCTCTGCTGGGTGTTCGCTCAGCTAAGGGAGTTGAATCCGCCTTCAGAATCAGAGAGTGAGAAGCACGGTTCTTCCAGGAGCTGGGTTTCGTTATACCCGGGTGAATTGGAACAAACGCGGTATTGAGAAATATCTGCTTCTAAAACCAAAACGGAGCTACCTAACAGAACGGTCTTCAATGTGTGCATTCAACTTACGGAGTTAAACTGATGTGTGTTTGCAGGAGTTTCTAAACCCTTTCTGTGAAGAAGTGGAAAACGCATTTTCCCAGCCAAATCCAGGCATTCAAGAAATAGCTGGAAATCTCCGTCTAAAACACAAAAAGAACGTATCTTGCAAACTGCTCTGTTGGGTGTTCGCTCAGCTAAGGGAGTTGAATCCGCCTTCAGAATCAGAGAGTGAGAAGCACGGTTCTTCCAGGAGCTGGGTTTCGTTATACCCGGGTGCATTGGAACAAACGCGGTATTGAGAAATATCTGCTTCTAAAACCAAAACGGAGCTACCTAACAGAACGGTCTTCAATGTGTGCATTCAACTTACGGAGTTAAACTGATGTGTGTTTGCAGGAGTTTCTAAACCCTTTCTGTGAAGAAGTGGAAAACGCATTTTCCCAGCCAAATCCAGGCATTCAAGAAATAGCTGGAAATCTCCGTCTAAAACACAAACAGAACGTATCTTGCAAACTGCTCTGCTGGGTGTTCGCTCAGCTAAGGGAGTTGAGTCGGCCTTCAGAATCAGAGAGTGAGAAGCACGGTTCTTCCAGGAGCTGGGTTTCGTTATACCCGGGTGCATTGGAACAAACGCGGTATTGAAAAATATCTGCTTCTAAAACCAAAACGGAGCTACCTAACAGAACGGTCTTCAATGTGTACATTCAACTTACGGAGTTAAAGTGATGTGTGTTTGCAGGACTAAACCCTTTCTGTGAAGAAGTGGAAAACGCATTTTCCCAGCCAAATCCAGGCATTCAAGAAATAGCTGGAAACCTTCGTCTAAAACACAAAAAGAACGTATCTTGCAAACTGCTCTGCTGGGTGTTCGCTCAGCTAAGGGAGTTGAATCCGCCTTCAGAATCAGAGAGTGAGAAGTACGGTTCTTCCAGGAGCTGGGTTTCGTTATCCCCGGGTGCATTGGAACAAACGCGGTATTGAGAAATATCTGCTTCTAAAACCAAAACGGAGCTACCTAACAGAACGGTCTTCAATGTGTGCATTCAACTTACGGAGTTAAACTGATGTGTGTTTGCAGGAGTTACTAAACCCTTTCTGTGAAGAAGTGGAAAACGCATTTTCCCAGCCAAATCCAGGCATTCAAGAAATAGCTGGAAATCTCCGTCTAAAACACAAAAAGAACGTATCTTGCAAACTGCTCTGCTGGGTGTTCGCTCAGCTAAGGGAGTTGAATCCGCCTTCAGAATCAGAGAGTGAGAAGCACGGTTCTTCCAGGAGCTGGGTTTTGTTATACCCGGGTGCATTGGAACAAACGCGGTATTGAGAAATATCTGCTTCTAAAACCAAAACGGAGCTACCTAACAGAACGGTCTTATATGTGTGCATTCAACTTACGGAGTTAAACTGATGTGTGTTTGCAGGAGTTTCTAAACACTTTCTGTGAAGAAGTGGAAAACGCATTTTCCCAGCCAAATCCAGGCATTCAAGAAATAGCTGGAAATCTCCGTCTATAACACAAAAAGAACGTATCTTGCAAACTGCTCTGCTGGGTGTTCGCTCAGCTAAGGGAGTTGAATCCGCCTTCAGAATCAGAGAGTGAGAAGCACGGTTCTTCCAGGAGCTGGGTTTCGTTATACCCGGGTGAATTGGAACAAACGCGGTATTGAGAAGTATCTGCTTCTAAAACCAAAACGGAGCTACCTAACAGAACGGTCTTCAATGTGTGCATTCAACTTACGGAGTTAAACTGATGTGTGTTTGCAGGAGTTTCTAAACCCTTTCTGTGAAGAAGTGGAAAACGCATTTTCCCAGCCAAATCCAGGCATTCAAGAAATAGCTGGAAATCTCCGTCTATAACACAAAAAGAACGTATCTTGCAAACTGCTCTGCGGGGTGTTCGCTCAGCTAAGGGAGTTGAATCCGCCTTCAGAATCAGAGAGTGAGAAGCACGGTTCTTCCAGGAGCTGGGTTTCGTTATACCCGGGTGCATTGGAACAAACGCGGTATTGAGAAATATCTGCTTCTAAAACCAAAACGGAGCTACCTAACAGAACGGTCTTCAATGTGTGCATTCAACTTACAAAGTTAAACTGATGTGTGTTTGCAGGAGTTTCTAAACCCTTTCTGTGAAGAAGTGGAAAACGCATTTTCCCAGCCAGATCCAGGCATTCAAGAAATAGCTGGAAATCTCCGTCTAAAACACAAAAAGAACGTATCTTGCAAACTGCTCTGCTGGATGTTCGCTCAGCTAAGGGAGTTGAATCCGCCTTCAGAATCAGAGACTGAGAAGCACGGTTCTTCCAGGAGCTGGGATTCGTTATACACGGGTGCATTGGAACAAACGCGGTATTGAGAAATATCTGCTTCTAAAACCAAAACGGAGCTACCTAACAGAACGGTCTTCAATGTGTGCATTCAACTTACGGAGTTAAACTGATGTGTGTTTGCAGGAGTTTCTAAACCCTTTCTGTGAAGAAGTGGAAAACGCATTTTCCCAGCCAAATCCAGGCATTCAAGAAATAGCTGGAAATCTCCGTCTAAAACACAAAAAGAACGTATCTTGCAAACTGTTCTGCTCGGTGTTCGCTCAGCTAAGGGAGTTTAATCCGCCTTCAGAATCAGAGAGTGAGAAGCACGGTCCTTCCAGGAGCTGGGTTTCGTTATAACCGGGTGCATTGGAACAAACGCGGTATAGAGAAATATCTGCTTCTAAAATCAAAACGGAGCTACCTAACAGAACGGTCTTCAATGTGTGCATTCAACTTACGGAGTTAAACTGATGTGTGTTTGCAGGAATTTCTAAACCCTTTCTGTGAAGAAGGGGAAAACGCATTTTCCCAGCCAAATCCAGGCATTCAAGAAATAGCTGGAAATCTCCGTCTAAAACACGAAAAGAACGTATCTTGCAAACTGCTCTGCTGGGTGTTCGCTCAGCTAAGGGAGTTGAATCCGCCTTCAGAATCAGAGAGTGAGAAGCACGGTTCTTCCAGGAGCTGGGTTTCGTAATACCCGGGTGAATTGGAACAAACGCGGTATTGAGAAATATCTGCTTCTAAAACCAAAACGGAGCTACCTAACAGAACGGTCTTCAATGTGTGCATTCAACTTACGGAGTTAAACTGATGTGTGTTTGCAGGAGTTTCTAAACCCTTTCTGTGAAGAAGTGGAAAACGCATTTTCCCAGCCAAATCCAGGCATTCAAGAAATAGCTGGAAATCTCCGTCTAAACCACAAAAAGAACGTATCTTGCAAACTGCTTTGCTGGGTGTTCGCTCAGCTAAGGGAGTTGAATCCGCCTTCAGAATCAGAGAGTGAGAAGCACGGTTCTTCCAGGAGCTGGGTTTCGTTATACCCGGGTGCATTGGAACAAACGCGGTATTGAGAAATATCTGCTTCTAAAACCAAAACGGAGCTACCTAACAGAACGGTCTTCAATGTGTGCATTCAACTTACGGAGTTAAACTGATGTGTGTTTGCAGGAGTTTCTAAACCCTTTCTGTGAAGAAGTGGAAAACGCATTTTCCCAGCCAAATCCAGGCATTCAAGAAATATCTGGAAATCTCCGTCTATAACACAAACAGAACGTATCTTGCAAACTGCTCTGCTGGGTGTTCGCTCAGCTAAGGGAGTTGAGTCCGCCTTCAGAATCAGAGAGTGAGAAGCACGGTTCTTCCAGGAGCTGGGTTTCGTTATACCCGGGTGCATTGGAACAAACGCGGTATTGAAAAATATCTGCTTCTAAAACCAAAACGGAGCTACCTAACAGAACGGTCTTCAATGTGTACATTCAACTTACGGAGTTAAAGTGATGTGTGTTTGCAGGACTAAACCCTTTCTGTGAAGAAGTGGAAAACGCATTTTCCCAGCCAAACCCAGGCATTCAAGAAATAGCTGGAAACCTTCGTCTAAAACACAAAAAGAACGTATCTTGCAAACTGCTCTGCTGGGTGTTCGCTCAGCTAAGGGAGTTGAATCCGCCTTCAGAATCAGAGAGTGAGAAGCACGGTTCTTCCAGGAGCTGGGTTTCGTTATCCCCGGGTGCATTGGAACAAACGCGGTATTGAGAAATATCTGCTTCTAAAACCAAAACGGAGCTACCTAACAGAACGGTCTTCAATGTGTGCATTCAACTTACGGAGTTAAACTGATGTGTGTTTGCAGGAGTTACTAAACCCTTTCTGTGAAGAAGTGGAAAACGCATTTTCCCAGCCAAATCCAGGCATTCAAGAAATAGCTGGAAATCTCCGTCTAAAACACAAAAAGAACGTATCTTGCAAACTGCTCTGCTGGGTGTTCGCTCAGCTAAGGGAGTTGAATCCGCCTTCAGAATCAGAGTGAGAAGCACGGTTCTTCCAGGAGCTGGGTTTCGTAATACCCGGGTGAATTGGAACAAACGCGGTATTGAGAAATATCTGCTTCTAAAACCAAAACGGAGCTACCTAACAGAACGGTCTTCAATGTGTGCATTCAACTTACGGAGTTAAACTGATGTGTGTTTGCAGGAGTTTCTAAACCCTTTCTGTGAAGAAGTGGAAAACGCATTTTCCCAGCCAAATCCAGGCATTCAAGAAATAGCTGGAAATCTCCGTCTAAAACACAAAAAGAACGTATCTTGCAAACTGCTCTGCTGGGTGTTCGCTCAGCTAAAGGAGTTGAATCCGCCTTCAGAATCAGAGAGTGAGAAGCACGGTTCGTCCAGGAGCTGGGTTTCGTAATACCCGGGTTCATTGGAACAAACGCGGTATTGAGAAATATCTGCTTCTAAAACCAAAACGGAGCTACCTAACAGAACGGTCTTCAATGGGTGCATTCAACTTACGGAGTTAAACTGATGTGTGTTTGCAGGAGTTTCTAAACCCTTTCTGTGAAGAAGTGGAAAACGCATTTTCCCAGCCAAATCCAGGCATTCAAGAAATAGCTGGAAATCTCCGTCTAAAACACAAAAAGAACGTATCTTGCAAACTGCTCTGCTGGGTGTTCGCTCAGCTAAGGGTGTTGAATCCGCCTTCAGAATCAGAGAGTGAGAAGCACGGTTCTTCCAGGAGCTGGGTTTCGTAATACCCGGGTGAATTGGAACAAACGCGGTATTGAGAAATATCTGCTTCTAAAACCAAAACGGAGCTACCTAACAGAACGGTCTTCAATGTGTGCATTCAACTTACGGAGTTAAACTGATGTGTGTTTGCAGGAGTTTCTAAACCCTTTCTGTGAAGAAGTGGAAAACGCATTTTCCCAGCCAAATCCAGGCATTCAAGAAATAGCTGGAAATCTCCGTCTAAAACACAAAAAGAACGTATCTTACAAACTGCTCTGCTGGGTGTTCGCTCAGCTAAGGGAGTTGAATCCGCCTTCAGAATCAGAGAGTGAGAAGCACGGTTCTTCCAGGAGCTGGGTTTCGTTATACCCGGGTGAATTGGAACAAACGCGGTATTGAGAAATATCTGCTTCTAAAACCAAAACGGAGCTACCTAACAGAACGGTCTTCAATGTGTGCATTCAACTTACGGAATTAAACTGATGTGTGTTTGCAGGAGTTTCTAAACCCTTTCTGTGAAGAAGTGGAAAACGCATTTTCCCAGCCAAATCCAGGCATTCAAGAAATAGCTGGAAATCTCCGTCTAAAACACAAAAAGAACGTATCTTGCAAACTGCTCTGCTGGGTGTTCGCTCAGCTAAGGGAGTTGAATCCGCCTTCAGAATCAGAGAGTGAGAAGCACGGTTCTTCCAGGAGCTGGGTTTCGTTATACCCGGGTGCATTGGAACAAACGCGGTATTGAGAAATATCTGCTTCTAAAACCAAAACGGAGCTACCTAACAGAACGGTCTTCAATGTGTGCATTCAACTTACGGAGTTAAACTGATGTGTGTTTGCAGGAGTTTCTAAACCCTTTCTGTGAAGAAGTGGAAAACGCATTTTCCCAGCCAAATCCAGGCATTTAAGAAATAGCTGGAAATCTCCGTCTAAAACACAAACAGAACGTATCTTGCAAACTGCTCTGCTGGGTGTTCGCTCAGCTAAGGGAGTTGAGTCGGCCTTCAGAATCAGAGAGTGAGAAGCACGGTTCTTCCAGGAGCTGGGTTTCGTTATACCCGGGTGCATTGGAACAAACGCGGTATTGAAAAATATCTGCTTCTAAAACCAAAACGGAGCTACCTAACAGAACGGTCTTCAATGTGTACATTCAACTTACGGAGTTAAAGTGATGTGTGTTTGCAGGACTAAACCCTTTCTGTGAAGAAGTGGAAAACGCATTTTCCCAGCCAAATCCAGGCATTCAAGAAATAGCTGGAAACCTTCGTCTAAAACACAAAAAGAACGTATCTTGCAAACTGCTCTGCTGGGTGTTCGCTCAGCTAAGGGAGTTGAATCCGCCTTCAGAATCAGAGAGTGAGAAGCACGGTTCTTCCAGGAGCTGGGTTTCGTTATCCCCGGGTGCATTGGAACAAACGCGGTATTGAGAAATATCTGCTTCTAAAACCAAAACGGAGCTACCTAACAGAACGGTCTTCAATGTGTGCATTCAACTTACGGAGTTAAACTGATGTGTGTTTGCAGGAGTTACTAAACCCTTTCTGTGAAGAAGTGGAAAACGCATTTTCCCAGCCAAATCCAGGCATTCAAGAAATAGCTGGAAATCTCCGTCTAAAACACAAAAAGAACGTATCTTGCAAACTGCTCTGCTGGGTGTTCGCTCAGCTAAGGGAGTTGAATCCGCCTTCAGAATCAGAGAGTGAGAAGCACGGTTCTTCCAGGAGCTGGGTTTTGTTATACCCGGGTGCATTGGAACAAACGCGGTATTGAGAAATATCTGCTTCTAAAACCAAAACGGAGCTACCTAACAGAACGGTCTTATATGTGTGCATTCAACTTACGGAGTTAAACTGATGTGTGTTTGCAGGAGTTTCTAAACCCTTTCTGTGAAGAAGTGGAAAACGCATTTTCCCAGCCAAATCCAGGCATTCAAGAAATAGCTGGAAATCTCCGTCTATAACACAAAAAGAACGTATCTTGCAAACTGCTCTGCTGGGTGTTCGCTCAGCTAAGGGAGTTGAATCCGCCTTCAGAATCAGAGAGTGAGAAGCACGGTTCTTCCAGGAGCTGGGTTTCGTTATACCCGGGTGAATTGGAACAAACGCGGTATTGAGAAGTATCTGCTTCTAAAACCAAAACGGAGCTACCTAACAGAACGGTCTTCAATGTGTGCATTCAACTTACGGAGTTAAACTGATGTGTGTTTGCAGGAGTTTCTAAACCCTTTCTGTGAAGAAGTGGAAAACGCATTTTCCCAGCCAAATCCAGGCATTCAAGAAATAGCTGGAAATCTCCGTCTATAACACAAAAAGAACGTATCTTGCAAACTGCTCTGCGGGGTGTTCGCTCAGCTAAGGGAGTTGAATCCGCCTTCAGAATCAGAGAGTGAGAAGCACGGTTCTTCCAGGAGCTGGGTTTCGTTATCCCCGGGTGCATTGGAACAAACGCGGTATTGAGAAATATCTGCTTCTAAAACCAAAACGGAGCTACCTAACAGAACGGTCTTCAATGTGTGCATTCAACTTACGGAGTTAAACTGATGTGTGTTTGCAGGACTAAACCATTTCTGTGAAGAAGTGGAAAACGCATTTTCCCAGCCAAATCCAGGCATTCAAGAAATAGCTGGAAACCTTCGTCTAAAACACAAAAAGAACGTATCTTGCAAACTGCTCTGCTGGGTGTTCGCTCAGCTAAGGGAGTTGAATCCGCCTTCAGAATCAGAGAGTGAGAAGCACGGTTCTTCCAGGAGCTGGGTTTCGTTATCCCCGGGTGCATTGGAACAAACGCGGTATTGAGAAATATCTGCTTCTAAAACCAAAACGGAGCTACCTAACAGAACGGTCTTCAATGTGTGCATTCAACTTACGGAGTTAAACTGATGTGTGTTTGCAGGAGTTACTAAACTCTTTCTGTGAAGAAGTGGAAAACGCATTTTCCCAGCCAAATCCAGGCATTCAAGAAATAGCTGGAAATCTCCGTCTAAAACACAAAAAGAACGTATCTTGCAAACTGCTCTGCTGGGTGTTCGCTCAGCTAAGGGAGTTGAATCCGCCTTCAGAATCAGAGTGAGAAGCACGGTTCTTCCAGGAGCTGGGTTTCGTAATACCCGGGTGAATTGGAACAAACGCGGTATTGAGAAATATCTGCTTCTAAAACCAAAACGGAGCTACCTAACAGAACGGTCTTCAATGTGTGCATTCAACTTACGGAGTTAAACTGATGTGTGTTTGCAGGAGTTTCTAAACCCTTTCTGTGAAGAAGTGGAAAACGCATTTTCCCAGCCAAATCCAGGCATTCAAGAAATAGCTGGAAATCTCCGTCTAAAACACAAAAAGAACGTATCTTGCAAACTGCTCTGCTGGGTGTTCGCTCAGCTAAAGGAGTTGAATCCGCCTTCAGAATCAGAGAGTGAGAAGCACGGTTCGTCCAGGAGCTGGGTTTCGTAATACCCGGGTGCATTGGAACAAACGCGGTATTGAGAAATATCTGCTTCTAAAACCAAAACGGAGCTACCTAACAGAACGGTCTTCAATGTGTGCATTCAACTTACGGAGTTAAACTGATGTGTGTTTGCAGGAGTTTCTAAACCCTTTCTGTGAAGAAGTGGAAAACGCATTTTCCCAGCCAAATCCAGGCATTCAAGAAATAGCTGGAAATCTCCGTCTAAAACACAAAAAGAACGTATCTTGCAAACTGCTCTGCTTGGTGTTCGCTCAGCTAAGGGAGTTGAATCCGCCTTCAGAATCAGAGAGTGAGAAGCACGGTTCTTCCAGGAGCTGGGTTTCGTAATACCCGGGTGAATTGGAACAAACGCGGTATTGAGAAATATCTGCTTCTAAAACCAAAACGGAGCTACCTAACAGAACGGTCTTCAATGTGTGCATTCAACTTACGGAGTTAAACTGATGTGTGTTTGCAGGAGTTTCTAAACCCTTTCTGTGAAGAAGTGGAAAACGCATTTTCCCAGCCAAATCAAGGCATTCAAGAAATAGCTGGAAATCTCCGTCTAAAACACAAAAAGAACGTATCTTGCAAACTGCTCTGCTGGGTGTTCGCTCAGCTAAGGGAGTTGAATCCGCCTTCAGAATCAGAGAGTGAGAAGCACGGTTCTTCCAGGAGCTGGGTTTCGTTATACCCGGGTGAATTGGAACAAACGCGGTATTGAGAAATATCTGCTTCTAAAACCAAAACGGAGCTACCTAACAGAACGGTCTTCAATGTGTGCATTCAACTTACGGAGTTAAACTGATGTGTGTTTGCAGGAGTTTCTAAACCCTTTCTGTGAAGAAGTGGAAAACGCATTTTCCCAGCCAAATCCAGGCATTCAAGAAATAGCTGGAAATCTCCGTCTAAAACACAAAAAGAACGTATCTTGCAAACTGCTCTGCTGGGTGTTCGCTCAGCTAAGGGAGTTGAATCCGCCTTCAGAATCAGAGAGTGAGAAGCACGGTTCTTCCAGGAGCTGGGTTTCGTTATACCCGGGTGCATTGGAACAAACGCGGTATTGAGAAATATCTGCTTCTAAAACCAAAACGGAGCTACCTAACAGAACGGTCTTCAATGTGTGCATTCAACTTACGGAGTTAAACTGATGTGTGTTTGCAGGAGTTTCTAAACCCTTTCTGTGAAGAAGTGGAAAACGCATTTTCCCAGCCAAATCCAGGCATTCAAGAAATAGATGGAAATCTCCGTCTAAAACACAAACAGAACGTATCTTGCAAACTGCTCTGCTGGGTGTTCGCTCAGCTAAGGGAGTTGAGTCCGCCTTCAGAATCAGAGAGTGAGAAGCACGGTTCTTCCAGGAGCTGGGTTTCGTTATACCCGGGTGCATTGGAACAAACGCGGTATTGAAAAATATCTGCTTCTAAAACAAAAACGGAGCTACATAACAGAACGGTCTTCAATGTGTACATTCAACTTACGGAGTTAAAGTGATGTGTGTTTGCAGGACTAAACCCTTTCTGTGAAGAAGTGGAAAACGCATTTTCCCAGCCAAATCCAGGCATTCAAGAAATAGCTGGAAACCTTCGTCTAAAACACAAAAAGAACGTATCTTGCAAACTGCTCTGCTGGGTGTTCGCTCAGCTAAGGGAGTTGAATCCGCCTTCAGAATCAGAGAGTGAGAAGCACGGTTCTTCCAGGAGCTGGGTTTCGTTATCCCCGGGTGCATTGGAACAAACGCGGTATTGAGAAATATCTGCTTCTAAAACCAAAACGGAGCTACCTAACAGAACGGTCTTCAATGTGTGCATTCAACTTACGGAGTTAAACTGATGTGTGTTTGCAGGAGTTACTAAACCCTTTCTGTGAAGAAGTGGAAAACGCATTTTCCCAGCCAAATCCAGGCATTCAAGAAATAGCTGGAAATCTCCGTCTAAAACACAAAAAGAACGTATCTTGCAAACTGCTCTGCTGGGTGTTCGCTCAGCTAACGGAGTTGAATCCGCCTTCAGAATCAGAGAGTGAGAAGCACGGTTCGTCCAGGAGCTGGGTTTCGTAATACCCGGGTGCATTGGAACAAACGCGGTATTGAGAAATATCTGCTTCTAAAACCAAAACGGAGCTACCTAACAGAACGGTCTTCAATGTGTGCATTCAACTTACGGAGTTAAACTGATGTGTGTTTGCAGGAGTTTCTAAACCCTTTCTGTGAAGAAGTGGAAAACGCATTTTCCCAGCCAAATCCAGGCATTCAAGAAATAGCTGGAAATCTCCGTCTAAAACACAAAAATAACGTATCTTGCAAACTTCTCTGCTGGGTGTTCGCTCAGCTAAGGGAGTTGAATCCGCCTTCAGAATCAGAGAGTGAGAAGCACGGTTCTTCCAGGAGCTGGGTTTCGTAATACCCGGGTGAATTGGAACAAACGCGGTATTGAGAAATATCTGTTTCTAAAACCAAAACGGAGCTACCTAACAGAACGGTCTTCAATGTGTGCATTCAACTTACGGAGTTAAACTGATGTGTGTTTGCAGGAGTTTCTAAACCCTTTCTGTGAAGAAGTGGAAAACGCATTTTCCCAGCCAAATACAGGCATTCAAGAAATAGCTGGAAATCTCCGTCTAAAACACAAAAAGAACGTATCTTACAAACTGCTCTGCTGGGTGTTCGCTCAGCTAAGGGAGTTGAATCCGCCTTCAGAATCAGAGAGTGAGAAGCACGGTTCTTCCAGTAGCTGGGTTTTGTTATACCCGGGTGAATTGGAACAAACGCGGTATTGAGAAATATCTGCTTCTAAAACCAAAACGGAGCTACCTAACAGAACGGTCTTCAATGTGTCCATTCAACTTACGGAGTTAAACTGATGTGTGTTTGCAGGAGTTTCTAAACCCTTTCTGTGAAGAAGTGGAAAACGCATTTTCCAGGCCAAATCCAGGCATTCAAGAAATAGCTGGAAATCTCCGTCTAAAACACAAAAAGAACGTATCTTGCAAACTGCTCTGCTGGGTGTTCGCTCAGCTAAGGGAGTTGAATCCGCCTTTAGAGTCAGAGAGTGAGATGCACGGTTCTTCCAGGAGCTGGGTTTTGTTATACCCGGGTGAATTGGAACAAACGCGGTATTGAGAAATATCTGCTTCTAAAACCAAAACGGAGCTACCTAACAGAACGGTCTTCAATGTGTGCATTCAACTTACGGAGTTAAACTTATGTGTGTTTGCAGGAGTTTCTAAACCCTTTCTGTGAAGAAGTGGAAAACGCATTTTCCCAGCCAAATCCAGGCATTCAAGAAATAGCTGGAAATCTCCGTCTAAAACACAAAAAGAACGTATCTTGCAAACTGCTCTGCTGGGTGTTCGCTCAGCTAAGGGAGTTGAATCCGCCTTCAGAATCAGATAGTAAGAAGCACGGTCCTTTTAGGAGCTGGGTTTCGTTATACCCGGGTGCATTGGAACAAACGCGGTATTGAGAAATATCTGCTTCTAAAACCAAAACGGAGCTACCTAAGAGAACGGTCTTCAATGTGTGCATTCGACTTACGGAGTTAAACTGATGTGTGTTTGCAGGAGTTTCTAAACCCTTTCTGTGAAGAAGTGGAAAACGCATTTTCCCAGCCAAATCCAGGCATTCAAGAAATAGCTGGAAATCTCCGTCTAAAACACAAAAATAACGTATCTTGCAAACTTCTCTGCTGGGTGTTCGCTCAGCTAAGGGAGTTGAATCCGCCTTCAGAATCAGAGAGTGAGAAGCACGGTTCTTCCAGGAGCTGGGTTTCGTAATACCCGTTTGAATTGGAACAAACGCGGTATTGAGAAATATCTGCTTCTAAAACCAAAACGGAGCTACCTAACAGAACGGTCTTCAATGTGTGCATTCAACTTACGGAGTTAAACTGATGTGTGTTTGCAGGAGTTTCTAAACCCTTTCTGTGAAGAAGTGGAAAACGCATTTTCCCAGCCAAATCCAGGCATTCAAGAAATAGCTGGAAATCTCCGTCTAAAACACAAAAAGAACGTATCTTGCAAACTGCTCTGCTGGGTGTTCGCTCAGCTAAGGGAGTTGAATCCGCCTTCACAATCAGAGAGTGAGAAGCACGGTTTTTCCAGGAGCTGGGTTTCGTGATACCCGGGTGCATTGGAACAAACGCGGTATTGAGAAATATCTGCTTCTAAAACCAAAACGGAGCTACCTAACAGAACGGTCTTCAATGTGTGCATTCAACTTACGGAGTTAAACTGATGTTGTTTGCAGGAGTTTCTAAACCCTTTCTGTGAAGAAGTGGAAAACGCATTTTCCCAGCCAAATCCAGGCATTCAAGAAATAGCTGGAAATCTCCGTCTAAAACACAAAAGGAACGTATCTTGCAACCTGCTCTGCTGGCTGTTCGCTCAGCTAAGGGAGTTGAATCCGCCTTCAGAATCAGAGAGTGAGAATCATGGTTCTTCCAGGAGCTGGGTTTCGTTATACCCGGGTGCATTGGAACAAACGCGGTATTGAGAAATATCTGCTTCTAAAACCAAAACGGAGCTACCTAACAGAACGGTCTTCAATGTGTGCATTCAACTTACGGAGTTAAACTGATGTGTGTTTGCAGGAGTTTCTAAACCCTTTCTGTGAAGAAGTGGAAAACGCATTTTCCCAGCCAAATCCAGGCATTCAAGAAATAGCTGGAAATCTCCGTCTAAAACACAAAAAGAACGTATCTTGCAAACTGCTCTGCTGGGTGTTCGCTCAGCTAAGGGAGTTGAATCCGCCTTCAGAATCAGAGAGTGAGAAGCACGGTTCTTCCAGGAGCTGGGTTTCGTTATACCCGGGTGAATTGGAACAAACGCGGTATTGAGAAATATCTGCTTCTAAAACCAAAACGGAGCTACCTAACAGAACGGTCTTCAATGTGTGCATTCAACTTACGGAGTTAAACTGATGTGTGTTTGCAGGAGTTTCTAAACCCTTTCTGTGAAGAAGTGGAAAACGCATTTTCCCAGCCAAATCCAGGCATTCAAGAAATAGCTGGAAATCTCCGTCTAAAACACAAAAAGAACGTATCTTGCAAACTGCTCTGCTGGGTGTTCGCTCAGCTAAGGGAGTTGAATCCGCCTTCAGAATCAGAGAGTGAGAAGCACGGTTCTTCCAGGAGCTGGGTTTCGTTATACCCGGGTGCATTGGAACAAACGCGGTATTGAGAAATATCTGCTTCTAAAACCAAAACGGAGCTACCTAACAGAACGGTCTTCAATGTGTGCATTCAACTTACGGAGTTAAACTGATGTGTGTTTGCAGGAGTTTCTAAACCCTTTCTGTGAAGAAGTGGAAAACGCATTTTCCCAGCCAAATCCAGGCATTCAAGAAATAGCTGGAAATCTCCGTCTAAAACACAAACAGAACGTATCTTGCAAACTGCTCTGCTGGGTGTTCGCTCAGCTAAGGGAGTTGAGTCCGCCTTCAGAATCAGAGAGTGAGAAGCACGGTTCTTCCAGGAGCTGGGTTTCGTTATACCCGGGTGCATTGGAACAAACGCGGTATTGAAAAATATCTGCGTCTAAAACCAAAACGGAGCTACCTAACAGAACGGTCTTCAATGTGTACATTCAACTTACGGAGTTAAAGTGATGTGTGTTTGCAGGACTAAACCCTTTCTGTGAAGAACTGGAAAACGCATTTTCCCAGCCAAATCCAGGCATTCAAGAAATAGCTGGAAACCTTCGTCTAAAACACAAAAAGAACGTATCTTGCAAACTGCTCTGCTGGGTGTTCGCTCAGCTAAGGGAGTTGAATCCGCCTTCAGAATCAGAGAGTGAGAAGCACGGTTCTTCCAGGAGCTGGGTTTCGTTATCCCCGGGTGCATTGGAACAAACGCGGTATTGAGAAATATCTGCTTCTAAAACCAAAACGGAGCTACCTAACAGAACGGTCTTCAATGTGTGCATTCAACTTACGGAGTTAAACTGATGTGTGTTTGCAGGAGTTACTAAACCCTTTCTTTGAAGAAGTGGAAAACGCATTTTCCCAGCCAAATCCAGGCATTCAAGAAATAGCTGGAAATCTCCGTCTAAAACACAAAAAGAACGTATCTTGCAAACTGCTCTGCTGGGTGTTCGCTCAGCTAAGGGAGTTGAATCCGCCTTCAGAATCAGAGAGTGAGAATCATGGTTCTTCCAGGAGCTGGGTTTCGTGATACCCGGGTGCATTGGAACAAACGCGGTATTGAGAAATATCTGCTTCTAAAACCAAAACGGAGCTACCTAACAGAACGGTCTTCAATGTGTGCATTCAACTTACGGAGTTAAACTGATGTGTGTTTGCAGGAGTTTCTAAACCCTTTCTGTGAAGAAGTGGAAAACGCATTTTCCCAGCCAAATCCAGGCATTCAAGAAATAGCTGGAAATCTCCGTCTAAAACACAAAAAGAACGTATCATGCAAACTGCTCTGCTGGGTGTTCGCTCAGCTAAGGGAGTTGAATCCGCCTTCAGAATCAGAGAGTGAGAAGCACGGTTCTTCCAGGAGCTGGGTTTCGTTATACCCGGGTGAATTGGAACAAACGCGGTATAGAGAAATATCTGCTTCTAAAACCAAAACGGAGCTACCTAACAGAACGGTCTTCAATGTGTGCATTCAACTTACGGAGTTAAACTGATGTGTGTTTGCAGGAGTTCCTAAACCCTTTCTGTGAAGAAGTGGAAAACGCATTTTCCCAGCCAAATCCAGGCATTCAAGAAATAGCTGGAAATCTCCGTATAAAACACAAAAAGAACGTATCTTGCAAACTGCTCTGCTGGGTGTTCGCTCAGCTAAGGGAGTTGAATCCAACTTCAGAATCAGAGAGTGAGGAGCACGGTTCTTCCAGGAGCTGGGTTTCGTTATACCCGGGTGAATTGGAACAAACGCGGTATTGAGAAATATCTGCTTCTAAAACCAAAACGGAGCTACCTAACAGAACGGTCTTCAATATGTTCATTCAACTTACGGAGTTGAACTGATGTGTGTTTGCAGGAGTTTCTAAACCCTTTCTGTGAAGAAGTGGAAAACGCATTTTCCCAGCCAAATCCAGGCATTCAAGAAATAGCTGGAAATCTCCGTCTAAAACACAAAATGAACGTATCCTGCAAACTGCTCTGCTGGGTGTTCGCTCAGCTAAGGGAGTTGAATCCGCCTTCAGAATCAGAGAGTGAGAAGCACGGTTCTTCCAGGAGCTGGGTTTCGTTATACCCGGGTGCATTGGAACAAACGCGGTATTGAGAAATATCTGCTTCTAAAACCAAAACGGAGCTACCTAACAGAACGGTCTTCAATGTGTGCATTCAACTTACGGAGTTAAACTGATGTGTGTTTGCAGGAGTTTCTAAACCCTTTCTTTGAAGAAGTGGAAAACGCATTTTCCCAGCCAAATCCAGGCATTCAAGAAATAGCTGGAAACCTCCGTCTAAAACACAAAAAGAACATATCTTGCAAACTGCTCTGCTGGGTGTTCGCTCAGCTAAGGGAGTTGAATCCGCCTTCAGAATCAGAGAGTGAGAAGCACGGTTCTTCCAGGAGCTGGGTTTCGTAATACCCGGGTGAATTGGAACAAACGCGGTATTGAGAAATATCTGCTTCTAAAACCAAAACGGAGCTACCTAACAGAACGGTCTTCAATGTGTGCATTCAACTTACGGAGTTAAACTGATGTGTGTTTGCAGGAGTTTCTAAACCCTTTCTGTGAAGAAGTGGAAAACGCATTTTCCCAGCCAAATCCAGGCATTCAAGAAATAGCTGGAAATCTCCGTCTAAAACACAAAAAGAATGTATCTTGCAAACTGCTCTGTTGGGTGTTCGCTCGGCTAAGGGAGTTGAATCCGCCTTCAGAATCAGAGAGTGAGAAGCATGGTTCTTCCAGGAGCTGGGTTTCGTTATACCCGGGTGAATTGGAACAAACGCGGTATTGAGAAATATCTGCTTCTAAAACCAAAACGGAGCTACCTAACAGAACGGTCTTCAATGTGTGCATTCAACTTACGGAGTTAAACTGATGTGTGTTTGCAGGAGTTTCTAAACCCTTTCTGTGAAGAAGTGGAAAACGCATTTTCCCAGCCAAATCCAGGCATTCAAGAAATAGCTGGAAATCTCCGTCTAAAACACAAAAAGAACGTATCTTGCAAACTGCTCTGCTGGGTGTTCGCTCAGCTAAGGGAGTTGAATCCGCCTTCAGAATCAGAGAGTGAGAAGCACGGTTGTTCCAGGAGCTGGATTTCGTTATACCCGGGTGCATTGGACCAAACGCGGTATTGAGAAATATCTGCTTCTAAAACCAAAACGGAGCTACCTAACAGAACGGTCTTCAATGTGTGCATTCAACTTACGGAGTTAAACTGATGTGTGTTTGCAGGAGTTTCTAAACCCTTTCTGTGAACAAGTGGAAAACGCATTTTCCCAGCCAAATCCAGGCATTCAAGAAATAGCTGGAAATCTCCGTCTAAAACACAAAAAGAACGTATCTTGCAAACTGCTCTGCTGGGTGTTCGCTCAGCTAAGGGAGTTGAATCCGCCTTCAGAATCAGAGAGTGAGAAGCACGGTTCTTCCAGGAGCTGGGTTTCGTTATACCCGGGTGCATTGGAACAAACGCGGTATTGAGAAATATCTGCTTCTAAAACCAAAACGGAGCTACCTAACAGAACGGTCTTCAATGTGTGCATTCAACTTACGGAGTTAAACTGATGTGTGTTTGCAGGAGTTTCTAAACCCTTTCTGTGAAGAAGTGGAAAACGCATTTTCCCAGCCAAACCCAGGCATTCAAGAAATAGCTGGAAATCTCCGTCTAAAACACAAAAAGAACGTATCCTGCAAACTGCTCTGCTGGCTGTTCGCTCTGCCAAGGGAGTTGAATCCGCCTTCAGAATCAGAGAGTGAGAAGCACGGTTCTTCCAGGAGCTGGGTTTCGTTATACCCGGGTGCATTGGAACAAACGCGGTATTGAGAAATATCTGCTTCTAAAACAAAAACGGAGCTACCTAACAGAACGGTCTTCAATGTGTGCATTCAACTTACGGAGTTAAACTGATGTGTGTTTGCAGGAGTTTCTAAACCCTTTCTTTGAAGAAGTGGAAAACGCATTTTCCCAGCCAAATCCAGGCATTCAAGAAATAGCTGGAAATCTCCGTCTAAAACACAAAAATAACGTATCTTGCAAACTGCTCTGCTGGGTGTTCGCTCAGCTAAGGGAGTTGAATCCGCCTTCAGAATCAGAGAGTGAGAAGCACGGTTTTTCCAGGAGCTGGGTTTCGTTATACCCGGGTGCATTGGAACAAACGCGGTATTGAGAAATATCTGCTTCTAAAACCAAAACGGAGCTACCTAACAGAACGGTCTTCAATGTGTGCATTCAACTTACGGAGTTAAACTGATGTGTGTTTGCAGGAGTTTCTAAACCCTTTCTGTGAAGAAGTGGAAAACGCATTTTCCCAGCCAAACCCAGGCATTCAAGAAATAGCTGGAAATCTCCGTCTAAAACACAAAAAGAACGTATCCTGCAAACTGCTCTGCTGGCTGTTCGCTCTGCCAAGGGAGTTGAATCCGCCTTCAGAATCAGAGAGTGAGAAGCACGGTTCTTCCAGGAGCTGGGTTTCGTTATACCCGGGTGCATTGGAACAAACGCGGTATTGAGAAATATCTGCTTCTAAAACAAAAACGGAGCTACCTAACAGAACGGTCTTCAATGTGTGCATTCAACTTACGGAGTTAAACTGATGTGTGTTTGCAGGAGTTTCTAAACCCTTTCTTTGAAGAAGTGGAAAACGCATTTTCCCAGCCAAATCCAGGCATTCAAGAAATAGCTGGAAATCTCCGTCTAAAACACAAAAAGAACGTATCTTGCAAACTGCTCTGCTGGGTGTTCGCTCAGCTAAGGGAGTTGAATCCGCCTTCAGAATCAGAGAGTGAGAAGCACGGTTCTTCCAGGAGCTGGATTTCGTTATACCCGGGTGTATTGGACCAAACGCGGTATTGAGAAATATCTGCTTCTAAAACCAAAACGGAGCTACCTAACAGAACGGTCTTCAATGTGTGCATTCAACTTACGGAGTTAAACTGATGTGTGTTTGCAGGAGTTTCTAAACCCTTTCTGTGAACAAGTGGAAAACGCATTTTCCCAGCCAAATCCAGGCATTCAAGAAATAGCTGGAAATCTCCGTCTAAAACACAAAAAGAACGTATCTTGCAAACTGCTCTGCTGGGTGTTCGCTCAGCTAAGGGAGTTGAATCCGCCTTCAGAATCAGAGAGTGAGAAGCACGGTTCTTCCAGGAGCTGGGTTTCGTTATACCCGGGTGCATTGGAACAAACGCGGTATTGAGAAATATCTGCTTCTAAAACCAAAACGGAGCTACCTAACAGAACGGTCTTCAATGTGTGCATTCAACTTACGGAGTTAAACTGATGTGTGTTTGCAGGAGTTTCTAAACCCTTTCTGTGAAGAAGTGGAAAACGCATTTTCCCAGCCAAACCCAGGCATTCAAGAAATAGCTGGAAATCTCCGTCTAAAACACAAAAAGAACGTATCCTGCAAACTGCTCTGCTGGCTGTTCGCTCTGCCAAGGGAGTTGAATCCGCCTTCAGAATCAGAGAGTGAGAAGCACGGTTCTTCCAGGAGCTGGGTTTCGTTATACCCGGGTGCATTGGAACAAACGCGGTATTGAGAAATATCTGCTTCTAAAACAAAAACGGAGCTACCTAACAGAACGGTCTTCAATGTGTGCATTCAACTTACGGAGTTAAACTGATGTGTGTTTGCAGGAGTTTCTAAACCCTTTCTTTGAAGAAGTGGAAAACGCATTTTCCCAGCCAAATCCAGGCATTCAAGAAATAGCTGGAAATCTCCGTCTAAAACACAAAAATAACGTATCTTGCAAACTGCTCTGCTGGGTGTTCGCTCAGCTAAGGGAGTTGAATCCGCCTTCAGAATCAGAGAGTGAGAAGCACGGTTTTTCCAGGAGCTGGGTTTCGTTATACCCGGGTGCATTGGAACAAACGCGGTATTGAGAAATATCTGCTTCTAAAACCAAAACGGAGCTACCTAACAGAACGGTCTTCAATGTGTGCATTCAACTTACGGAGTTAAACTGATGTGTGTTTGCAGGAGTTTCTAAACCCTTTCTGTGAAGAAGTGGAAAACGCATTTTCCCAGCCAAACCCAGGCATTCAAGAAATAGCTGGAAATCTCCGTCTAAAACACAAAAAGAACGTATCCTGCAAACTGCTCTGCTGGCTGTTCGCTCTGCCAAGGGAGTTGAATCCGCCTTCAGAATCAGAGAGTGAGAAGCACGGTTCTTCCAGGAGCTGGGTTTCGTTATACCCGGGTGCATTGGAACAAACGCGGTATTGAGAAATATCTGCTTCTAAAACAAAAACGGAGCTACCTAACAGAACGGTCTTCAATGTGTGCATTCAACTTACAGAGTTAAACTGATGTGTGTTTGCAGGAGTTTCTAAACCCTTTCTTTGAAGAAGTGGAAAACGCATTTTCCCAGCCAAATCCAGGCATTCAAGAAATAGCTGGAAATCTCCGTCTAAAACACAAAAAGAACGTATCTTGCAAACTGCTCTGCTGGGTGTTCGCTCAGCTAAGGGAGTTGAATCCGCCTTCAGAATCAGAGAGTGAGAAGCACGGTTCTTCCAGGAGCTGGATTTCGTTATACCCGGGTGTATTGGACCAAACGCGGTATTGAGAAATATCTGCTTCTAAAACCAAAACGGAGCTACCTAACAGAACGGTCTTCAATGTGTGCATTCAACTAACGGAGTTAAACTGATGTGTGTTTGCAGGAGTTTCTAAACCCTTTCTTTGAAGAAGTGGAAAACGCATTTTCCCAGCCAAATCCAGGCATTCAAGAAATAGCTGGAAACCTCCGTCTAAAACACAAAAAGAACATATCGTGCAAACTGCTCTGCTGGGTGTTCGCTCAGCTAAGGGAGTTGAATCCGCCTTCAGAATCAGAGAGTGAGAAGCACGGTTCTTCCAGGAGCTGGGTTTCGTAATACCCGGGTGAATTGGAACAAACGCGGTATTGAGAAATATCTGCTTCTAAAACCAAAACGGAGCTACCTAACAGAACGGTCTTCAATGTGTGCATTCAACTTACGGAGTTAAACTGATGTGTATTTGCAGGAGTTTCTAAACCCTTTCTTTGAAGAAGTGGAAAACGCATTTTCCCAGCCTAACCCAGGCATTCAAGAAATAGCTGGAAATCTCCGTCTAAAACACAAAAAGAACGTATCTTGCAAACTGCTCTGCTGGGTGTTCGCTCAGCTAAGGGAGTTGAATCCGCCTTCAGAATCAGAGAGTGAGAAGCACGGTTCTTCCAGGAGCTGGGTTTCGTTATACCCGGGTGCATTGGAACAAACGCGGTATTGAGAAATATCTGCTTCTAAAACAAAAACGGAGCTACCTAACAGAACGGTCTTCAATGTGTGCATTCAACTTACGGAGTTAAACTGATGTGTGTTTGCAGGAGTTTCTAAACCCTTTCTTTGAAGAAGTGGAAAACGCATTTTCCCAGCCAAATCCAGGCATTCAAGAAATAGCTGGAAATCTCCGTCTAAAACACAAAAAAAACGTATCTTGCAAACTGCTCTGCTGGGTTTTCGCTCAGCTAAGGGAGTTGAATCCGCCTTCAGAATCAGAGAGTGAGAAGCACGGTTCTTCCAGGAGCTGGATTTCGTTATACCCGGGTGCATTGGACCAAACGCGGTATTGAGAAATATCTGCTTCTAAAACCAAAACGGAGCTACCTAACAGAACGGTCTTCAATGTGTGCATTCAACTTACGGAGTTAAACTGATGTGCGTTTGCAGGAGTTTCTAAACCCTTTCTGTGAAGAAGTGGAAAACGCATTTTCCCAGCCAAATCCAGGCATTCAAGAAATAGCTGGAAATCTCCGTCTAAAACACAAAAAGAACGTATCTTGCAAACTGCTCTGCTGGGTGTTCGCTCAGCTAAGGGAGTTGAATCCGCCTTCAGAATCAGAGAGTGAGAAGCACGGTTCTTCCAGGAGCTGGGTTTCGTTATACCCGGGTGCATTGGAACAAACGCGGTATTGAGAAATATCTCCTTCTAAAACCAAAACGGGGCTACCTAACAGAACGGTCTTCAATGTGTTCATTCAACTTACGGAGTTAAACTGATGTGTGTTTGCAGGAGTTTCTAAACCCTTTCTGTGAAGAAGTGGAAAACGCATTTTCCCAGCCAAATCCAGGCATTCAAGAAATAGCTGGAAATCTCCGTCTAAAACACAAAAAGAACGTATCTTGCAAACTGCTCTGCTGGGTGTTCGCTCAGCTAAGGGAGTTGAATCCGCCTTCAGAATCAGAGAGTGAGAAGCACGGTTCTTCCAAAAGCTGGGTTTCGTAATACCCGGGTGAATTGGAACAAACGCGGTATTGAGAAATATCTGCTTCTAAAACCAAAACGGAGCTACCTAACAGAACGGTCTTCAATGTGTGCATTCAACTTACAAAGTTAAACTGATGTCTGTTTGCAGGAGTTTCTAAACCCTTTCTGTGAAGAAGTGGAAAACGCATTTTCCCAGCCAAATCCAGGCATTCAAGAAATAGCTGGAAATCTCCGTCTAAAACACAAAAAGAACGTATCTTGCAAACTGCTCTGCTGGGTGTTCGCTCAGCTAAGGGAGTTGAATCCGCCTTCAGAATCAGAGAGTGAGAAGCACGGTTCTTCCAGGAGCTGGGTTTCGTTATACCCGGGTGCATTGGAACAAACGCGGTATTGAGAAATATCTGCTTCTAAAACCAAAACGGAGCTACCTAACAGAACGGTCTTCAATGTGTGCATTCAACTTACGGAGGTAAACTGATGTGTGTTTGCAGGAGTTTCTAAACCCTTTCTGTGAAGAAGTGGAAAACGCATTTTCCCAGCCAAATCCAGGCATTCAAGAAATAGCTGGAAATCTCCGTCTAAAAAACAAAAAGAACGTATCTTGCAAACTACTCTACTGGGTGTTCGCTCAGCTAAGGGAGTTGAATCCGCCTTCAGAATCAGAGAGGGAGAAGCACGGTTCTTCCAGGAGCTGGGTTTCGTTATACCCGGGTGCATTGGAACAAACGCGGTATTGAGAAATATCTGCTTCTAAAACCAAAACGGAGCTACCTAACAGAACGGTCTTCAATGTGTGCATTCAACTTACGGAGTTAAACTGATGTGTGTTTGCAGGAGTTTCTAAACCCTTTCTGTGAAGAAGTGGAAAACGCATTATCCCAGCCAAATCCAGGCATTCAAGAAATAGCTGGAAATCTCCGTCTAAAACACAAAAAGAACGTATCTTGCAAACTGCTCTGCTGGGTGTTCGCTCAGCTAAGGGAGTTGAATCCGCCTTCAGAATCAGAGAGTGAGAAGCACGGTTCTTCCAGGAGCTGGGTTTCGTTATACCCGGGTGCATTGGAACAAACGCGGTATTGAGAAATATCTGCTTCTAAAACCAAAACGGAGCTACCTAACAGAACGGTCTTCAATGTGTGCATTCAACTTACGGAGTTAAACTGATTTGTGTTTGCAGGAGTTTCTAAACCCTTTCTGTGAAGAAGTGGAAAACGCATTTTCCCAGCCAAATCCAGGCATTCAAGAAATAGCTGGAAATCTCCGTCTAAAACACAAAAAGAACGTATCTTGCAACCTGCTCTGCTGGCTGTTCGCTCAGCTAAGGGAGTTGAATCCGCCTTCAGAATCAGAGAGTGAGAATCATGGTTCTTCCAGGAGCTGGGTTTCGTTATACCCGGGTGCATTGGAACAAACGCGGTATTGAGAAATATCTGCTTCTAAAACCAAAACGGAGCTACCTAACAGAACGGTCTTCAATGTGTGCATTCAACTTACGGAGTTAAACTGATGTGTGTTTGCAGGAGTTTCTAAACCCTTTCTGTGAAGAAGTGGAAAACGCATTTTCCCAGCCAAATCCAGGCATTCAAGAAATAGCTGGAAATCTCCGTCTAAAACACAAAAAGAACGTATCTTGCAAACTGCTCTGCTGGGTGTTCGCTCAGCTAAGGGAGTTGAATCCGCCTTCAGAATCAGAGAGTGAGAAGCACGGTTCTTCCAGGAGCTGGGTTTCGTATTACCCGGGTGAATTGGAACAAACGCGGTATTGAGAAATATCTGCTTCTAAAACCAAAACGGAGCTACCTAACAGAACGGTCTTCAATGTGTGCATTCAACTTACAAAGTTAAACTGATGTCTGTTTGCAGGAGTTTCTAAACCCTTTCTGTGAAGAAGTGGAAAACGCATTTTCCCAGCCAAATCCAGGCATTCAAGAAATAGCTGGAAATCTCCGTCTAAAACACAAATAGAACGTATCTTGCAAACTGCTCTGCTGGGTGTTCGCTCAGCTAAGGGAGTTGAATCCGCCTTCAGAATCAGAGAGTGAGAAGCACGGTTCTTCCAGGAGCTGGGTTTCGTTATACCCGGGTGCATTGGAACAAACGCGGTATTGAGAAATATCTGATTCTAAAACCAAAACGGAGCTACCTAACAGAACGGTCTTCAATGTGTGCATTCAACTTACGGAGGTAAACTGATGTGTGTTTGCAGGAGTTTCTAAACCCTTTCTGTGAAGAAGTGGAAAACGCATTTTCCCAGCCAAATCCAGGCATTCAAGAAATAGCTGGAAATCTCCGTCTAAAAAACAAAAAGAACGTATCTTGCAAACTGCTCTACTGGGTGTTCGCTCAGCTAAGGGAGTTGAATCCGCCTTCAGAATCAGAGAGGGAGAAGCACGGTTCTTCCAGGAGCTGGGTTTCGTGATACCCGGGTGCATTGGAACAAACGCGGTATTGAGAAATATCTGCTTCTAAAACCAAAACAAAGCTACCTAACAGAACGGTCTTCAATGTGTGCATTCAACTTACGGAGTTAAACTGATGTGTGTTTGCAGGAGTTTCTAAACCCTTTCTGTGAAGAAGTGGAAAACGCATTTTCCCAGCCAAATCCAGGCATTCAAGAAATAGCTGGAAATCTCCGTCTAAAACACAAAAAGAACGTATCTTGCAAACTGCTCTGCTGGGTGTTCGCTCAGCTAAGGGAGTTGAATCCGTTTTCAGAATCAGAGAGTGAGAAGCACGGATCTTCCAGGAGCTGGGTTTCGTTATACCCGGGTGCATTGGAACAAACGCGGTATTGAGAAATATCTGCTTCTAAAACCAAAACGGAGCTACCTAACAGAACGGTCTTCAATGTGTGCATTCAACTTACGGAGTTAAACTGATTTGTGTTTGCAGGAGTTTCTAAACCCTTTCTGTGAAGAAGTGGAAAACGCATTTTCCCAGCCAAATCCAGGCATTCAAGAAATAGCTGGAAATCTCCGTCTAAAACACAAAAAGGACGTATCTTGCAACCTGCTCTGCTGGCTGTTCGCTCAGCTAAGGGAGTTAAATCCGCCTTCAGAATCAGAGAGTGAGAATCATGGTTCTTCCAGGAGCTGGGTTTCGTTATACCCGGGTGCATTGGAACAAACGCGGTATTGAGAAATATCTGCTTCTAAAACCAAAACGGAGCTACCTAACAGAACGGTCTTCAATGTGTGCATTCAACTTACGGAGTTAAACTGATGTGTGTTTGCAGGAGTTTCTAAACCCTTTCTGTGAAGAAGTGGAAAACGCATTTTCCCAGCCAAATCCAGGCATTCAAGAAATAGCTGGAAATCTCCGTCTAAAACACAAAAAGAACGTATCTTGCAAACTGCTCTGCTGGGTGTTCGCTCAGCTAAGGGAGTTGAATCCGCCTTCAGAATCAGAGAGTGAGAAGCACGGTTCTTCCAGGAGCTGGGTTTCGTAATACCCGGGTGAATTAGAACAAACGCGGTATTGAGAAATATCTGCTTCTAAAACCAAAACGGAGCTACCTAACAGAACGGTCTTCAATGTGTGCATTCAACTTACGGAGTTAAACTGATGTGTGTTTGCAGGAGTTTCTAAACCCTTTCTGTGAAGAAGTGGAAAACGCATTTTCCCAGCCAAATCCAGGCATTCAAGAAATAGCTGGAAATCTCCGTCTAAAACACAAACAGAACGTATCTTGCAAACTGCTCTGCTGGGTGTTCGCTCAGCTAAGGGAGTTGAGTCCGCCTTCAGAATCAGAGAGTGAGAAGCACGGTTCTTCCAGGAGCTGGGTTTCGTTATACCCGGGTGCATTGGAACAAACGCGGTATTGAAAAATATCTGCGTCTAAAACCAAAACGGAGCTACCTAACAGAACGGTCTTCAATGTGTACATTCAACTTACGGAGTTAAAGTGATGTGTGTTTGCAGGACTAAACCCTTTCTGTGAAGAACTGGAAAACGCATTTTCCCAGCCAAATCCAGGCATTCAAGAAATAGCTGGAAACCTTCGTCTAAAACACAAAAAGAACGTATCTTGCAAACTGCTCTGCTGGGTGTTCGCTCAGCTAAGGGAGTTGAATCCGCCTTCAGAATCAGAGAGTGAGAAGCACGGTTCTTCCAGGAGCTGGGTTTCGTTATCCCCGGGTGCATTGGAACAAACGCGGTATTGAGAAATATCTGCTTCTAAAACCAAAACGGAGCTACCTAACAGAACGGTCTTCAATGTGTGCATTCAACTTACGGAGTTAAACTGATGTGTGTTTGCAGGAGTTACTAAACCCTTTCTTTGAAGAAGTGGAAAACGCATTTTCCCAGCCAAATCCAGGCATTCAAGAAATAGCTGGAAATCTCCGTCTAAAACACAAAAAGAACGTATCTTGCAAACTGCTCTGCTGGGTGTTCGCTCAGCTAAGGGAGTTGAATCCGCCTTCAGAATCAGAGAGTGAGAATCATGGTTCTTCCAGGAGCTGGGTTTCGTGATACCCGGGTGCATTGGAACAAACGCGGTATTGAGAAATATCTGCTTCTAAAACCAAAACGGAGCTACCTAAAAGAACGGTCTTCAATGTGTGCATTCAACTTACGGAGTTAAACTGATGTGTGTTTGCAGGAGTTTCTAAACCCTTTCTGTGAAGAAGTGGAAAACGCATTTTCCCAGCCAAATCCAGGCATTCAAGAAATAGCTGGAAATCTCCGTCTAAAACACAAAAAGAACGTATCATGCAAACTGCTCTGCTGGGTGTTCGCTCAGCTAAGGGAGTTGAATCCGCCTTCAGAATCAGAGAGTGAGAAGCACGGTTCTTCCAGGAGCTGGGTTTCGTTATACCCGGGTGAATTGGAACAAACGCGGTATTGAGAAATATCTGCTTCTAAAACCAAAACGGAGCTACCTAACAGAACGGTCTTCAATGTGTGCATTCAACTTACGGAGTTAAACTGATGTGTGTTTGCAGGAGTTCCTAAACCCTTTCTGTGAAGAAGTGGAAAACGCATTTTCCCAGCCAAATCGAGGCATTCAAGAAATAGCTGGAAATCTCCGTATAAAACACAAAAAGAACGTATCTTGCAAACTGCTCCGCTGGGTGTTCGCTCAGCTAAGGGAGTTGAATCCAACTTCAGAATCAGAGAGTGAGGAGCACGGTTCTTCCAGGAGCTGGGTTTCGTTATACCCGGGTGAATTGGAACAAACGCGGTATTGAGAAATATCTGCTTCTAAAACCAAAACGGAGCTACCTAACCGAACGGTCTTCAATATGTTCATTCAACTTACGGAGTTGAACTGATGTGTGTTTGCAGGAGTTTCTAAACCCTTTCTGTGAAGAAGTGGAAAACGCATTTTCCCAGCCAAATCCAGGCATTCAAGAAATAGCTGGAAATCTCCGTCTAAAACACAAAATGAACGTATCCTGCAAACTGCTCTGCTGGGTGTTCGCTCAGCTAAGGGAGTTGAATCCGCCTTCAGAATCAGAGAGTGAGAAGCACGGTTCTTCCAGGAGCTGGGTTTCGTTATACCCGGGTGCATTGGAACAAACGCGGTATTGAGAAATATCTGCTTCTAAAACCAAAACGGAGCTACCTAACAGAACGGTCTTCAATGTGTGCATTCAACTTACGGAGTTAAACTGATGTGTGTTTGCAGGAGTTTCTAAACCCTTTCTTTGAAGAAGTGGAAAACGCATTTTCCCAGCCAAATCCAGGCATTCAAGAAATAGCTGGAAACCTCCGTCTAAAACACAAAAAGAACATATCTTGCAAACTGCTCTGCTGGGTGTTCGCTCAGCTAAGGGAGTTGAATCCGCCTTCAGAATCAGAGAGTGAGAAGCACGGTTCTTCCAGGAGCTGGGTTTCGTAATACCCGGGTGAATTGGAACAAACGCGGTATTGAGAAATATCTGCTTCTAAAACCAAAACGGAGCTACCTAACAGAACGGTCTTCAATGTGTGCATTCAACTTACGGAGTTAAACTGATGTGTGTTTGCAGGAGTTTCTAAACCCTTTCTGTGAAGAAGTGGAAAACGCATTTTCCCAGCCAAATCCAGGCATTCAAGAAATAGCTGGAAATCTCCGTCTAAAACACAAAAAGAATGTATCTTGCAAACTGCTCTGTTGGGTGTTCGCTCGGCTAAGGGAGTTGAATCCGCCTTCAGAATCAGAGAGTGAGAAGCATGGTTCTTCCAGGAGCTGGGTTTCGTTATACCCGGGTGAATTGGAACAAACGCGGTATTGAGAAATATCTGCTTCTAAAACCAAAACGGAGCTACCTAACAGAACGGTCTTCAATGTGTGCATTCAACTTACGGAGTTAAACTGATGTGTGTTTGCAGGAGTTTCTAAACCCTTTCTGTGAAGAAGTGGAAAACGCATTTTCCCAGCCAAATCCAGGCATTCAAGAAATAGCTGGAAATCTCCGTCTAAAACACAAAAAGAACGTATCTTGCAAACTGCTCTGCTGGGTGTTCGCTCAGCTAAGGGAGTTGAATCCGCCTTCAGAATCAGAGAGTGAGAAGCACGGTTGTTCCAGGAGCTGGATTTCGTTATACCCGGGTGCATTGGACCAAACGCGGTATTGAGAAATATCTGCTTCTAAAACCAAAACGGAGCTACCTAACAGAACGGTCTTCAATGTGTGCATTCAACTTACGGAGTTAAACTGATGTGTGTTTGCAGGAGTTTCTAAACCCTTTCTGTGAACAAGTGGAAAACGCATTTTCCCAGCCAAATCCAGGCATTCAAGAAATAGCTGGAAATCTCCGTCTAAAACACAAAAAGAACGTATCTTGCAAACTGCTCTGCTGGGTGTTCGCTCAGCTAAGGGAGTTGAATCCGCCTTCAGAATCAGAGAGTGAGAAGCACGGTTCTTCCAGGAGCTGGGTTTCGTTATACCCGGGTGCATTGGAACAAACGCGGTATTGAGAAATATCTGCTTCTAAAACCAAAACGGAGCTACCTAACAGAACGGTCTTCAATGTGTGCATTCAACTTACGGAGTTAAACTGATGTGTGTTTGCAGGAGTTTCTAAACCCTTTCTGTGAAGAAGTGGAAAACGCATTTTCCCAGCCAAACCCAGGCATTCAAGAAATAGCTGGAAATCTCCGTCTAAAACACAAAAAGAACGTATCCTGCAAACTGCTCTGCTGGCTGTTCGCTCTGCCAAGGGAGTTGAATCCGCCTTCAGAATCAGAGAGTGAGAAGCACGGTTCTTCCAGGAGCTGGGTTTCGTTATACCCGGGTGCATTGGAACAAACGCGGTATTGAGAAATATCTGCTTCTAAAACAAAAACGGAGCTACCTAACAGAACGGTCTTCAATGTGTGCATTCAACTTACGGAGTTAAACTGATGTGTGTTTGCAGGAGTTTCTAAACCCTTTCTTTGAAGAAGTGGAAAACGCATTTTCCCAGCCAAATCCAGGCATTCAAGAAATAGCTGGAAATCTCCGTCTAAAACACAAAAATAACGTATCTTGCAAACTGCTCTGCTGGGTGTTCGCTCAGCTAAGGGAGTTGAATCCGCCTTCAGAATCAGAGAGTGAGAAGCACGGTTTTTCCAGGAGCTGGGTTTCGTTATACCCGGGTGCATTGGAACAAACGCGGTATTGAGAAATATCTGCTTCTAAAACCAAAACGGAGCTACCTAACAGAACGGTCTTCAATGTGTGCATTCAACTTACGGAGTTAAACTGATGTGTGTTTGCAGGAGTTTCTAAACCCTTTCTGTGAAGAAGTGGAAAACGCATTTTCCCAGCCAAACCCAGGCATTCAAGAAATAGCTGGAAATCTCCGTCTAAAACACAAAAAGAACGTATCCTGCAAACTGCTCTGCTGGCTGTTCGCTCTGCCAAGGGAGTTGAATCCGCCTTCAGAATCAGAGAGTGAGAAGCACGGTTCTTCCAGGAGCTGGGTTTCGTTATACCCGGGTGCATTGGAACAAACGCGGTATTGAGAAATATCTGCTTCTAAAACAAAAACGGAGCTACCTAACAGAACGGTCTTCAATGTGTGCATTCAACTTACGGAGTTAAACTGATGTGTGTTTGCAGGAGTTTCTAAACCCTTTCTTTGAAGAAGTGGAAAACGCATTTTCCCAGCCAAATCCAGGCATTCAAGAAATAGCTGGAAATCTCCGTCTAAAACACAAAAATAACGTATCTTGCAAACTGCTCTGCTGGGTGTTCGCTCAGCTAAGGGAGTTGAATCCGCCTTCAGAATCAGAGAGTGAGAAGCACGGTTTTTCCAGGAGCTGGGTTTCGTTATACCCGGGTGCATTGGAACAAACGCGGTATTGAGAAATATCTGCTTCTAAAACCAAAACGGAGCTACCTAACAGAACGGTCTTCAATGTGTGCATTCAACTTACGGAGTTAAACTGATGTGTGTTTGCAGGAGTTTCTAAACCCTTTCTGTGAAGAAGTGGAAAACGCATTTTCCCAGCCAAACCCAGGCATTCAAGAAATAGCTGGAAATCTCCGTCTAAAACACAAAAAGAACGTATCCTGCAAACTGCTCTGCTGGCTGTTCGCTCTGCCAAGGGAGTTGAATCCGCCTTCAGAATCAGAGAGTGAGAAGCACGGTTCTTCCAGGAGCTGGGTTTCGTTATACCCGGGTGCATTGGAACAAACGCGGTATTGAGAAATATCTGCTTCTAAAACAAAAACGGAGCTACCTAACAGAACGGTCTTCAATGTGTGCATTCAACTTACAGAGTTAAACTGATGTGTGTTTGCAGGAGTTTCTAAACCCTTTCTTTGAAGAAGTGGAAAACGCATTTTCCCAGCCAAATCCAGGCATTCAAGAAATAGCTGGAAATCTCCGTCTAAAACACAAAAAGAACGTATCTTGCAAACTGCTCTGCTGGGTGTTCGCTCAGCTAAGGGAGTTGAATCCGCCTTCAGAATCAGAGAGTGAGAAGCACGGTTCTTCCAGGAGCTGGATTTCGTTATACCCGGGTGTATTGGACCAAACGCGGTATTGAGAAATATCTGCTTCTAAAACCAAAACGGAGCTACCTAACAGAACGGTCTTCAATGTGTGCATTCAACTAACGGAGTTAAACTGATGTGTGTTTGCAGGAGTTTCTAAACCCTTTCTTTGAAGAAGTGGAAAACGCATTTTCCCAGCCAAATCCAGGCATTCAAGAAATAGCTGGAAACCTCCGTCTAAAACACAAAAAGAACATATCGTGCAAACTGCTCTGCTGGGTGTTCGCTCAGCTAAGGGAGTTGAATCCGCCTTCAGAATCAGAGAGTGAGAAGCACGGTTCTTCCAGGAGCTGGGTTTCGTAATACCCGGGTGAATTGGAACAAACGCGGTATTGAGAAATATCTGCTTCTAAAACCAAAACGGAGCTACCTAACAGAACGGTCTTCAATGTGTGCATTCAACTTACGGAGTTAAACTGATGTGTATTTGCAGGAGTTTCTAAACCCTTTCTTTGAAGAAGTGGAAAACGCATTTTCCCAGCCTAACCCAGGCATTCAAGAAATAGCTGGAAATCTCCGTCTAAAACACAAAAAGAACGTATCTTGCAAACTGCTCTGCTGGGTGTTCGCTCAGCTAAGGGAGTTGAATCCGCCTTCAGAATCAGAGAGTGAGAAGCACGGTTCTTCCAGGAGCTGGGTTTCGTTATACCCGGGTGCATTGGAACAAACGCGGTATTGAGAAATATCTGCTTCTAAAACAAAAACGGAGCTACCTAACAGAACGGTCTTCAATGTGTGCATTCAACTTACGGAGTTAAACTGATGTGTGTTTGCAGGAGTTTCTAAACCCTTTCTTTGAAGAAGTGGAAAACGCATTTTCCCAGCCAAATCCAGGCATTCAAGAAATAGCTGGAAATCTCCGTCTAAAACACAAAAAAAACGTATCTTGCAAACTGCTCTGCTGGGTTTTCGCTCAGCTAAGGGAGTTGAATCCGCCTTCAGAATCAGAGAGTGAGAAGCACGGTTCTTCCAGGAGCTGGATTTCGTTATACCCGGGTGCATTGGACCAAACGCGGTATTGAGAAATATCTGCTTCTAAAACCAAAACGGAGCTACCTAACAGAACGGTCTTCAATGTGTGCATTCAACTTACGGAGTTAAACTGATGTGCGTTTGCAGGAGTTTCTAAACCCTTTCTGTGAAGAAGTGGAAAACGCATTTTCCCAGCCAAATCCAGGCATTCAAGAAATAGCTGGAAATCTCCGTCTAAAACACAAAAAGAACGTATCTTGCAAACTGCTCTGCTGGGTGTTCGCTCAGCTAAGGGAGTTGAATCCGCCTTCAGAATCAGAGAGTGAGAAGCACGGTTCTTCCAGGAGCTGGGTTTCGTTATACCCGGGTGCATTGGAACAAACGCGGTATTGAGAAATATCTCCTTCTAAAACCAAAACGGGGCTACCTAACAGAACGGTCTTCAATGTGTTCATTCAACTTACGGAGTTAAACTGATGTGTGTTTGCAGGAGTTTCTAAACCCTTTCTGTGAAGAAGTGGAAAACGCATTTTCCCAGCCAAATCCAGGCATTCAAGAAATAGCTGGAAATCTCCGTCTAAAACACAAAAAGAACGTATCTTGCAAACTGCTCTGCTGGGTGTTCGCTCAGCTAAGGGAGTTGAATCCGCCTTCAGAATCAGAGAGTGAGAAGCACGGTTCTTCCAAAAGCTGGGTTTCGTAATACCCGGGTGAATTGGAACAAACGCGGTATTGAGAAATATCTGCTTCTAAAACCAAAACGGAGCTACCTAACAGAACGGTCTTCAATGTGTGCATTCAACTTACAAAGTTAAACTGATGTCTGTTTGCAGGAGTTTCTAAACCCTTTCTGTGAAGAAGTGGAAAACGCATTTTCCCAGCCAAATCCAGGCATTCAAGAAATAGCTGGAAATCTCCGTCTAAAACACAAAAAGAACGTATCTTGCAAACTGCTCTGCTGGGTGTTCGCTCAGCTAAGGGAGTTGAATCCGCCTTCAGAATCAGAGAGTGAGAAGCACGGTTCTTCCAGGAGCTGGGTTTCGTTATACCCGGGTGCATTGGAACAAACGCGGTATTGAGAAATATCTGCTTCTAAAACCAAAACGGAGCTACCTAACAGAACGGTCTTCAATGTGTGCATTCAACTTACGGAGGTAAACTGATGTGTGTTTGCAGGAGTTTCTAAACCCTTTCTGTGAAGAAGTGGAAAACGCATTTTCCCAGCCAAATCCAGGCATTCAAGAAATAGCTGGAAATCTCCGTCTAAAAAACAAAAAGAACGTATCTTGCAAACTACTCTACTGGGTGTTCGCTCAGCTAAGGGAGTTGAATCCGCCTTCAGAATCAGAGAGTGAGAAGCACGGTTCTTCCAGGAGCTGGGTTTCGTTATACCCGGGTGCATTGGAACAAACGCGGTATTGAGAAATATCTGCTTCTAAAACCAAAACGGAGCTACCTAACAGAACGGTCTTCAATGTGTGCATTCAACTTACGGAGTTAAACTGATGTGTGTTTGCAGGAGTTTCTAAACCCTTTCTGTGAAGAAGTGGAAAACGCATTATCCCAGCCAAATCCAGGCATTCAAGAAATAGCTGGAAATCTCCGTCTAAAACACAAAAAGAACGTATCTTGCAAACTGCTCTGCTGGGTGTTCGCTCAGCTAAGGGAGTTGAATCCGCCTTCAGAATCAGAGAGTGAGAAGCACGGTTCTTCCAGGAGCTGGGTTTCGTTATACCCGGGTGCATTGGAACAAACGCGGTATTGAGAAATATCTGCTTCTAAAACCAAAACGGAGCTACCTAACAGAACGGTCTTCAATGTGTGCATTCAACTTACGGAGTTAAACTGATTTGTGTTTGCAGGAGTTTCTAAACCCTTTCTGTGAAGAAGTGGAAAACGCATTTTCCCAGCCAAATCCAGGCATTCAAGAAATAGCTGGAAATCTCCGTCTAAAACACAAAAAGAACGTATCTTGCAACCTGCTCTGCTGGCTGTTCGCTCAGCTAAGGGAGTTGAATCCGCCTTCAGAATCAGAGAGTGAGAATCATGGTTCTTCCAGGAGCTGGGTTTCGTTATACCCGGGTGCATTGGAACAAACGCGGTATTGAGAAATATCTGCTTCTAAAACCAAAACGGAGCTACCTAACAGAACGGTCTTCAATGTGTGCATTCAACTTACGGAGTTAAACTGATGTGTGTTTGCAGGAGTTTCTAAACCCTTTCTGTGAAGAAGTGGAAAACGCATTTTCCCAGCCAAATCCAGGCATTCAAGAAATAGCTGGAAATCTCCGTCTAAAACACAAAAAGAACGTATCTTGCAAACTGCTCTGCTGGGTGTTCGCTCAGCTAAGGGAGTTGAATCCGCCTTCAGAATCAGAGAGTGAGAAGCACGGTTCTTCCAGGAGCTGGGTTTCGTATTACCCGGGTGAATTGGAACAAACGCGGTATTGAGAAATATCTGCTTCTAAAACCAAAACGGAGCTACCTAACAGAACGGTCTTCAATGTGTGCATTCAACTTACAAAGTTAAACTGATGTCTGTTTGCAGGAGTTTCTAAACCCTTTCTGTGAAGAAGTGGAAAACGCATTTTCCCAGCCAAATCCAGGCATTCAAGAAATAGCTGGAAATCTCCGTCTAAAACACAAATAGAACGTATCTTGCAAACTGCTCTGCTGGGTGTTCGCTCAGCTAAGGGAGTTGAATCCGCCTTCAGAATCAGAGAGTGAGAAGCACGGTTCTTCCAGGAGCTGGGTTTCGTTATACCCGGGTGCATTGGAACAAACGCGGTATTGAGAAATATCTGATTCTAAAACCAAAACGGAGCTACCTAACAGAACGGTCTTCAATGTGTGCATTCAACTTACGGAGGTAAACTGATGTGTGTTTGCAGGAGTTTCTAAACCCTTTCTGTGAAGAAGTGGAAAACGCATTTTCCCAGCCAAATCCAGGCATTCAAGAAATAGCTGGAAATCTCCGTCTAAAAAACAAAAAGAACGTATCTTGCAAACTGCTCTACTGGGTGTTCGCTCAGCTAAGGGAGTTGAATCCGCCTTCAGAATCAGAGAGGGAGAAGCACGGTTCTTCCAGGAGCTGGGTTTCGTTATACCCGGGTGCATTGGAACAAACGCAGTATTGAGAAATATCTGCTTCTAAAACCAAAACGGAGCTACCTAACAGAACGGTCTTCAATGTGTGCATTCAACTTACGGAGTTAAACTGATGTGTGTTTGCAGGAGTTTCTAAACCCTTTCTGTGAAGAAGTGGAAAACGCATTTTCCCAGCCAAATCCAGGCATTCAAGAAATAGCTGGAAATCTCCGTCTAAAACACAAAAAGAACGTATCTTGCAAACTGCTCTGCTGGGTGTTCGCTCAGCTAAGGGAGTTGAATCCGCCTTCAGAATCAGAGAGTGAGAAGCACGGTTCTTCCAGGAGCTGGGTTTCGTTATACCCGGGTGCATTGGAACAAACGCGGTATTGAGAAATATCTGCTTCTAAAACAAAAACGGAGCTACCTAACAGAACGGTCTTCAATGTGTGCATTCAACTTACGGAGTTAAACTGATGTGTGTTTGCAGGAGTTTCTAAACCCTTTCTGTGAAGAAGTGGAAAACGCATTTTCCCAGCCAAATCCAGGCATTCAAGAAATAGCTGGAAATCTCCGTCTAAAACACAAAAAGAACGTATCTTGCAACCTGCTCTCCTGGCTGTTTGCTCAGCTAAGGGAGTTGAATCCGCCTTCAGAATCAGAGAGTGAGGAGCACGGTTCTTCCAGGAGCTGGGTTTCGTTATACCCGGGTGCATTGGAACAAACGCGGTATTGAGAAATATCTGCTTCTAAAACCAAAACGGAGCTACCTAACAGAACGGTCTTCAATGTGTGCATTCAACTTACGGAGTTAAACTGATGTGTGTTTGCAGGAGTTTCTAAACCCTTTCTGTGAAGAAGTGGAAAACGCATTTTCCCAGCCAAATCCAGGCATTCAAGAAATAGCTGGATATCTCCGTCTAAAACACAAAAAGAACGTATCTTGCAAACTGCTCTGCTGGGTGTTCGCTCAGCTAAGGGAGTTGAATCCACCTTCAGAATCAGAGAGTGAGAAGCACGGTTCTTCCAGGAGCTGGGTTTCGTTATACCAGGGTGCATTGGAACAAACGCGGTATTGAGAAATATCTGCTTCTAAAACCAAAACGGAGCAACCTAACAGAACGGTCTTCAATGTGTGCATTCAACTTACGGAGTTAAACTGATGTGTGTTTGCAGGAGTTTCTAAACCCTTTCTGTGAAGAAGTGGAAACCGCATTTTCCCAGCCAAATGCAGGCATTCAAGAAATAGCAGGAAATCTCCGTCTAAAACACAAAAAGAACGTATCTTGCAAACTGCTCTGCTGGGTGTTCGCTCAGCTAAGAGAGTTGAATCCGCCTTCAGAATCAGAGAGTGCGAAGCACGGTTCTTCCAGGAGCTGGGTTTCGTTATACCCGGGTGCATTGGAACAAACGCGGTATAGATAAATATCTGCTTCTAAAACCAAAACGGAGCTACCTAACAGAACGGTCTTCAACGTGTGCATTCAACTTACGGAGTTAAACTGATGTGTGTTTGCAGGAGTTTCTAAACCCTTTCTGTGAAGAAGTGGAAAACGCATTTTCCCAGCCAAATCCAGGCATTCAAGAAATAGCTGGAAATCTCCGTCTAAAACACAAAAAGAACGTATCTTGCAAACTGCTCTGCTGGGTGTTCGCTCAGCTAAGGGAGTTGAATCCGCCTTCAGAATCAGAGAGTGAGAAGCACGGTTCTTCCAGGAGCTGGGTTTCGTTATACCCGGGTGAATTGGAACAAACGCGGTATTGAGAAATATCTGCTTCTAAAACCAAAACGGAGCTACCTAACAGAACGGTCTTCAATGTGTGCATTCAACTTACGGAGTTAAACTGATGTGTGTTTGCAGGAGTTTCTAAACCCTTTCTGTGAAGAAGTGGAAAACGCATTTTCCCAGCCAAATCCAAGCATTCAAGAAATAGCTGGAAATCTCCGTCTAAAACACAAAAAGAACGTATCTTGCAAACTGCTCTGCTGGGTGTTCGCTCAGCTAAGGGAGTTGAATCCGCCTTCAGAATCAGAGAGTGAGAAGCACGGTTCTTCCAGAAGCTGGGTTTCGTTATACCCGGGTGAATTGGAACAAACGCGGTATTGAGAAATATCTGCTTCTAAAACCAAAACGGAGCTCCCTAACAGAACGGTCTTCAATGTGTGCATTCAACTTACGGAGTTAAACTGATGTGTGTTTGCAGGAGTTTCTAAACCCTTTCTGTGAAGAAGTGGAAAACGCATTTTCCCAGCCAAATCCAGGCATTCAAGAAATAGCTGGAAACCTCCGTCTAAAAAACAAAAAGAACGTATCTTGCAAACTGCTCTGCTGGGTGTTCGCTCAGCTAAGGGAGTTGAATCCGCCTTCAGAATCAGAGAGGGAGAAGCACGGTTCTTCCAGGAGCTGGGTTTCGTTATACCCGGGTGCATTGGAACAAACGCGGTATTGAGAAATATCTGCTTCTAAAACCAAAACGGAGCTACCTAACAGAACGGTCTTCAATGTGTGCATTCAACTTACGGAGTTAAACTGATGTGTGTTTGCAGGAGTTTTTAACCCTTTCTGTGAAGAATTGGAAAACGCATTTTCCCAGCCGAATCCAGGCATTCAAGAAATAGCTGGAAATCTCCGTCTAAAACACAAAAAGAACGTATCTTGCAAACTGCTCTGCTGGCTGTTCGCTCAGCTAAGGGAGTTGAATCCGCCTTCAGAATCAGAGAGTGAGAAGCACGGTTCTTCCAGGAGCTGGGTTTCGTAATACCCGGGTGAATTGGAACAAACGCGGTATTGAGAAATATCTGCTTCTAAAACCAAAACGGAGCTACCTAACAGAAAGGTCTTCAATGTGTGCATTCAACTTACGGAGTTAAACTGATGTGTGTTTGCAGGAGTTTCTAAACCCTTTCTGTGAAGAAGTGGAAAACGCATTTTCCCAGCCAAATCCAGGCATTCAAGAAATAGCTGGAAATCTCCGTCTAAAACACAAAAAGAACGTATCTTGCAAACTGCTCTGCTGGGTGTTCGCTCAGCTAAGGGAGTTGAATCCGCCTTCAGAATCAGAGAGTGAGAAGCACGGTTCTTCCAAGAGCTGGGTTTCGTAATACCCGGGTGAATTAGAACAAACGCGGTATTGAGAAATATCTGCTTCTAAAACCAAAACGGAGCTACCTAACAGAACGGTCTTCAATGTGTGCATTCAACTTACGGAGTTAAACTGATGTGTGTTTGCAGGAGTTTCTAAATTCTTTCTGTGAAGAAGTGGAAAACGCATTTTCCCAGCCAAATCCAGGCATTCAAGAAATAGCTGGAAATCTCCGTCTAAAACACAAAAAGAACGTATCTTGCAAACTGCTCTGCTGGGTGTTCGCTCAGCTAAGGGAGTTGAATCCGCCTTCACAATCAGAGAGTGAGAAGCACGGTTTTTCCAGGAGCTGGGTTTCGTGATACCCGGGTGCATTGGAACAAACGCGGTATTGAGAAATATCTGCTTCTAAAACCAAAACGGAGCTACCTAACAGAACGGTCTTCAATGTGTGCATTCAACTTCCGGAGTTAAACTGATGTTGTTTGCAGGAGTTTCTAAACCCTTTCTGTGAAGAAGTGGAAAACGCATTTTCCCAGCCAAATCCAGGCATTCAAGAAATAGCTGGAAATCTCCGTCTAAAACACAAAAAGAACGTATCTTGCAAACTGCTCTTCTGGGTGTTCGCTCAGCTAAGGGAGTTGAATCCGCCTTCAGAATCAGAGAGTGAGAAGCACGGTTCTTCCAGGAGCTGGGTTTCGTTATACCCGGGTGAATTGGAACAAACGCGGTATTGAGAAATATCTGCTTCTAAAACCAAAACGGAGCTACCTAACAGAACGGTCTTCAATGTGTGCATTCAACTTACGGAGTTAAACTGATGTGTGTTTGCAGGAGTTTCTAAACCCTTTCTGTGAAGAAGTGGAAAACGCATTTTCCCAGCCAAATCCAGGCATTCAAGAAATAGCTGGAAATCTCCGTCTAAAACACGAAAAGAACGTATCTTGCAAACTGCTCTGCTGGGTGTTCGCTCAGCTAAGGGAGTTGAATCCGCCTTCAGAATCAGAGAGTGAGAAGCACGGTTCTTCCAGGAGCTGGGTTTCGTAATACCCGAGTGAATTGGAACGAATGCGGTATTGAGAAATATCTGCTTCTAAAACCAAAACGGAGCTACATAACAGAACGGTCTTCAATGTGTGCATTCAACTTACAGAGTTAAACTGATGTGTGTTTGCAGGAGTTGCTAAACCCTTTCTGTGAAGAAGTGGAAAACGCATTTTTTCAGCCAAATCCAGGCATTCAAGAAATAGCTGGAAATCTCCGTCTAAAACACAAAAAGAACGTATCTTGCGAACTGCTCTGCTGGGTGTTCGCTCAGCTAAGGGAGTTGAATCCGCCTTCAGAATCAGAGAGTGAGAAGCACGGTTCTTCCAGGAGCTGGGTTTCGTAATACCCGAGAGAATTGGAACAAACGCGGTATTGAGAAATATCTGCTTCTAAAACCAAAACGGAGCTACATAACAGAACGGTCTTCAATGTGTGCATTCAACTTACGGAGTTAAACTGATGTGTGTTTGCAGGAGTTGCTAAACCCTTTCTGTGAAGAAGTGGAAAACGCATGTTCCCAGCCAAATCCAGGCATTCAAGAAATAGCTGGAAATCTCCGTCTAAAACACAAAAAGAACGTATCTTGCAAACTGCTCTGCTGGCTGTTCGCTCAGCTAAGGGAGTTGAATCCGCCTTCAGAATCAGAGAGTGAGAAGCACGGTTCTTCCAGGAGCTGGGTTTCGTTATACCCGGGTGAATTGGAACAAACGCGGTATTGAGAAATATCTGCTTCTAAAACCAAAACGGAGCTACCTAACAGAACGGTCTTCAATGTGTGCATTCAACTTACGGAGTTAAACTGATGTGTGTTTGCAGGAGTTTCTAAAACCTTTCTGTGAAGAAGTGGAAAACGCATTTTCCCAGCAAAATCCAGGCATTCAAGAAATAGCTGGAAATCTCCGTCTAAAACACAAAAAGAACGTATCTTGCAAACTGCTCTGCTGGGTGTTCGCTCAGCTAAGGGAGTTGAATCCGCCTTCAGAATCAGAGAGTGAGAAGCAGGGTTCTTCCAGGAGCTGGGTTTCGTAATACCCGAGTGAATTGGAACAAACGCGGTATTGAGAAATATCTGCTTCTAAAACCAAAACGGAGCTACATAACAGAACGGTCTTCAATGTGTGCATTCAACTTACGGAGTTAAACTGATGTGTGTTTGCAGGAGTTGCTAAACCCTTTTTGTAAAGAAGTGGAAAACGCATTCTCCCAGCCAAATCCAGGCATTCAAGAAATAGCTGGAAATCTCCGTCTAAAACACAAAAAGAACGTATCTTGCAAACTGCTCTGCTGGGTGTTCGCTCAGCTAAGTGAGTTGAATCCGCCTTCAGAATCAGAGAGTGAGAAGCACGGTTCTTCCAAGAGCTGGGTTTCGTTATACCCGGGTGCATTGGAACAAACGCGGTATTGAGAAATATCTGCTTCTAAAACCAAAACGGAGCTACCTAACAGAACGGTGTTCAATGTGTGCATTCAACTTACGGAGTTAAACTGATGTGTGTTTGCAGGAGTTTCTAAAACCTTTCTGTGAAAAATTGGAAAACGCATTTTCCCAGCCAAATCCAGGCATTCAAGAAATAGCTGGAAATCTCCGTCTAAAACACAAAAAGAACGTATCTTGCAAACTGCTCTGCTGGGTGTTCGCTCAGCTAAGGGAGTTGAATCCGCCTTCAGAATCAGAGAGTGAGAAGCACGGTTCTTCCAGGAGCTGGGTTTCGTAATACCCGAGTGAATTGGAACAAACGCGGTATTGAGAAATATCTGCTTCTAAAACCAAAACGGAGCTACATAACAGAACGGTCTTCAATGCGTGCATTCAACTTACGGAGTTAAACTGATGTGTGTTTGCAGGAGTTGCTAAACCCTTTCTGTGAAGAAGTGGAAAACGCATTTTCCCAGCCAAATCCAGGCATTCAAGAAATAGCTGGAAATCTCCGTCTAAAACACAAAAAGAACGTATCTTGCAAACTGCTCTGCTGGGTGTTCTCTCAGCTAAGGGAGTTGAATCCGCCTTCAGAATCAGAGAGTGAGAAGCACGGTTCTTCCAGGAGCTGGGTTTCGTTATACCCGGGTGAATTGGAACAAACGCGGTATTGAGAAATGTCTGCTTCTAAAACCAAAACGGAGCTACCTAACAGAACGGTCTTCAATGTGTGCATTCAACTTACGGAGTTAAACTGATGTGTGTTTGCAGGAGTTTCTAAACCCTTTCTGTGAAGAAGTGGAAAACGCATTTTCCCAGCCAAATCCAGGCATTCAAGAAATAGCTGGAAATCTCCGTCTAAAACACAAAAACAACGTATCTTGCAAACTGCTCTTCAGGGTGTTCGCTCAGCTAAGGGAGTTGAATCCGCCTTCAGAATCAGAGAGTGAGAAGCACGGTTCTTCCAGTAGCTGGGTTTCGTTATACCCGGGTGAATTGGAACAAACGCGGTATTGAGAAATATCTGCTTCTAAAACCAAAACGGAGCTACCTAACAGAACGGTCTTCAATGTGTGCATTCAACTTACGGAGTTAAACTGATGTGTGTTTGCAGGAGTTTCTAAAACCTTTCTGTGAAGAAGTGGAAAACGCATTTTCCCAGCCAAATCCAGGCATTCAAGAAATAGCTGGAAATCTCCGTCTAAAACACAAAAAGAACGTATCTTGCAAACTGCTCTGCTGGGTGTTCGCTCAGCTAAGGGAGTTGAATCCGCCTTCAGAATCAGAGAGTGAGAAGCACGGTTCTTCCAAGAGCTGGGTTTCGTTATACCCGGGTGCATTGGAACAAACGCGGTATTGAGAAATATCGGCTTCTAAAACCAAAACGGAGCTACATAACAGAACGGTCTTCAATGTGTGCATTCAACTTACGGAGTTAAACTGATGTGTGTTTGCAGGAGTTGCTAAACCCTTTCTGTAAAGAAGTGGAAAACGCATTTTCCCAGCCAAATCCAGGCATTCAAGAAATAGCTGGAAATCTCCGTCTAAAACAGAAAAAGAACGTATCTTGCAAACTGCTCTGCTGGGTGTTCGCTCAGTTAAGGGAGTTGAATCCGCCTTCAGAATCAGAGAGAGAGAAGCACGGTTCTTCCAAGAGCTGGGTTTCGTTATACCCGGGTGCATTGGAACAAACGCGGTATTGAGAAATATCTGCTTCTAAAACCAAAACGGAGCTACCTAACAGAACGGTCTTCAATGTGTGCATTCAACTTACGGAGTTAAACTGATGTGTGTTTGCAGGAGTTTCTAAACCCTTTCTGTGAAGAAGTGGAAAAGGCATTTTCCCAGCCAAATCCAGGCATTCAAGAAATAGCTGGAAATCTCCGTCTAAAACAGAAAAAGAACGTATCTTGCAAACTGCTCTGCTGGGTGTTCGCTCAGCTAAGAAAGTTGAATCCGCCTTCAGAATCAGAGAGTGAGAAGCACGGTTCTTCCAGGAGCTGGGTTTCGTAATACCCGAATGAATTGGAACAAACGCGGTATTGAGAAATATCTGCTTCTAAAACCAAAACGGAGCTACATAACAGAACGGTCTTCAATGTGTGCATTCAACTTACGGAGTTAAACTGATGTGTGTTTGCAGGAGTTTCTAAACACTTTCTGTGAAGAAGTGGAAAACGCATTCTCCCAGCCAAATCCAGGCATTCAAGAAATAGCTGGAAATCTCCGTCTAAAACACAAAAAGAACGTATCTTGCAAACTGCTCTTCTGGGTGTTCGCTCAGCTAAGGGAGTTGAATCCGCCTTCAGAATCAGAGAGTGAGAAGCACGGTTCTTCCAGGAGCTGGGTTTCGTTATACCCGGGTGAATTGGAACAAACGCGGTATTGAGAAATATCTGCTTCTAAAACCAAAACGGAGCTACCTAACAGAACGGTCTTCAATGTGTGCATTCAACTTACGGAGTTAAACTGATGTGTGTTTGCAGGAGTTTCTAAACCCTTTCTGTGAACAAGTGGAAAACGCATTTTCCCAGCCAAATCCAGGCATTCAAGAAATAGCTGGAAATCTCCGTCTAAAACACAAAAAGAACGTATCTTGCAAACTGCTCTGCTGGGTGTTCGCTCAGCTAAGGGAGTTGAATCCGCCTTCAGAATCAGAGAGTGAGAAGCACGGTTCTTCCAGGAGCTGGGTTTCGTTATACCCGGGTGCATTGGAACAAACGCGGTATTGAGAAATATCTGCTTCTAAAACCAAAACGGAGCTACCTAACAGAACGGTCTTCAATGTGTGCATTCAACTTACGGAGTTAAACTGATGTGTGTTTGCAGGAGTTTCTAAACCCTTTCTGTGAAGAAGTGGAAAACGCATTTTCCCAGCCAAACCCAGGCATTCAAGAAATAGCTGGAAATCTCCGTCTAAAACACAAAAAGAACGTATCCTGCAAACTGCTCTGCTGGCTGTTCGCTCTGCCAAGGGAGTTGAATCCGCCTTCAGAATCAGAGAGTGAGAAGCACGGTTCTTCCAGGAGCTGGGTTTCGTTATACCCGGGTGCATTGGAACAAACGCGGTATTGAGAAATATCTGCTTCTAAAACAAAAACGGAGCTACCTAACAGAACGGTCTTCAATGTGTGCATTCAACTTACGGAGTTAAACTGATGTGTGTTTGCAGGAGTTTCTAAACCCTTTCTTTGAAGAAGTGGAAAACGCATTTTCCCAGCCAAATCCAGGCATTCAAGAAATAGCTGGAAATCTCCGTCTAAAACACAAAAATAACGTATCTTGCAAACTGCTCTGCTGGGTGTTCGCTCAGCTAAGGGAGTTGAATCCGCCTTCAGAATCAGAGAGTGAGAAGCACGGTTCTTCCAGGAGCTGGGTTTCGTTATACCCGGGTGCATTGGAACAAACGCGGTATTGAGAAATATCTGCTTCTAAAACCAAAACGGAGCTACCTAACAGAACGGTCTTCAATGTGTGCATTCAACTTACGGAGTTAAACTGATGTGTGTTTGCAGGAGTTTCTAAACCCTTTCTGTGAAGAAGTGGAAAACGCATTTTCCCAGCCAAACCCAGGCATTCAAGAAATAGCTGGAAATCTCCGTCTAAAACACAAAAAGAACGTATCCTGCAAACTGCTCTGCTGGCTGTTCGCTCTGCCAAGGGAGTTGAATCCGCCTTCAGAATCAGAGAGTGAGAAGCACGGTTCTTCCAGGAGCTGGGTTTCGTTATACCCGGGTGCATTGGAACAAACGCGGTATTGAGAAATATCTGCTTCTAAAACAAAAACGGAGCTACCTAACAGAACGGTCTTCAATGTGTGCATTCAACTTACAGAGTTAAACTGATGTGTGTTTGCAGGAGTTTCTAAACCCTTTCTTTGAAGAAGTGGAAAACGCATTTTCCCAGCCAAATCCAGGCATTCAAGAAATAGCTGGAAATCTCCGTCTAAAACACAAAAAGAACGTATCTTGCAAACTGCTCTGCTGGGTGTTCGCTCAGCTAAGGGAGTTGAATCCGCCTTCAGAATCAGAGAGTGAGAAGCACGGTTCTTCCAGGAGCTGGATTTCGTTATACCCGGGTGTATTGGACCAAACGCGGTATTGAGAAATATCTGCTTCTAAAACCAAAACGGAGCTACCTAACAGAACGGTCTTCAATGTGTGCATTCAACTAACGGAGTTAAACTGATGTGTGTTTGCAGGAGTTTCTAAACCCTTTCTTTGAAGAAGTGGAAAACGCATTTTCCCAGCCAAATCCAGGCATTCAAGAAATAGCTGGAAACCTCCGTCTAAAACACAAAAAGAACATATCGTGCAAACTGCTCTGCTGGGTGTTCGCTCAGCTAAGGGAGTTGAATCCGCCTTCAGAATCAGAGAGTGAGAAGCACGGTTCTTCCAGGAGCTGGGTTTCGTAATACCCGGGTGAATTGGAACAAACGCGGTATTGAGAAATATCTGCTTCTAAAACCAAAACGGAGCTACCTAACAGAACGGTCTTCAATGTGTGCATTCAACTTACGGAGTTAAACTGATGTGTGTTTGCAGGAGTTTCTAAACCCTTTCTTTGAAGAAGTGGAAAACGCATTTTCCCAGCCTAACCCAGGCATTCAAGAAATAGCTGGAAATCTCCGTCTAAAACACAAAAAGAACGTATCTTGCAAACTGCTCTGCTGGGTGTTCGCTCAGCTAAGGGAGTTGAATCCGCCTTCAGAATCAGAGAGTGAGAAGCATGGTTCTTCCAGGAGCTGGGTTTCGTTATACCCGGGTGCATTGGAACAAACGCGGTATTGAGAAATATCTGCTTCTAAAACAAAAACGGAGCTACCTAACAGAACGGTCTTCAATGTGTGCATTCAACTTACGGAGTTAAACTGATGTGTGTTTGCAGGAGTTTCTAAACCCTTTCTTTGAAGAAGTGGAAAACGCATTTTCCCAGCCAAATCCAGGCATTCAAGAAATAGCTGGAAATCTCCGTCTAAAACACAAAAAAAACGTATCTTGCAAACTGCTCTGCTGGGTTTTCGCTCAGCTAAGGGAGTTGAATCCGCCTTCAGAATCAGAGAGTGAGAAGCACGGTTCTTCCAGGAGCTGGATTTCGTTATACCCGGGTGCATTGGACCAAACGCGGTATTGAGAAATATCTGCTTCTAAAACCAAAACGGAGCTACCTAACAGAACGGTCTTCAATGTGTGCATTCAACTTACGGAGTTAAACTGATGTGCGTTTGCAGGAGTTTCTAAACCCTTTCTGTGAAGAAGTGGAAAACGCATTTTCCCAGCCAAATCCAGGCATTCAAGAAATAGCTGGAAATCTCCGTCTAAAACACAAAAAGAACGTATCTTGCAAACTGCTCTGCTGGGTGTTCGCTCAGCTAAGGGAGTTGAATCCGCCTTCAGAATCAGAGAGTGAGAAGCACGGTTCTTCCAGGAGCTGGGTTTCGTTATACCCGGGTGCATTGGAACAAACGCGGTATTGAGAAATATCTCCTTCTAAAACCAAAACGGGGCTACCTAACAGAACGGTCTTCAATGTGTTCATTCAACTTACGGAGTTAAACTGATGTGTGTTTGCAGGAGTTTCTAAACCCTTTCTGTGAAGAAGTGGAAAACGCATTTTCCCAGCCAAATCCATGCATTCAAGAAATAGCTGGAAATCTCCGTCTAAAACACAAAAAGAACGTATCTTGCAAACTGCTCTGCTGGGTGTTCGCTCAGCTAAGGGAGTTGAATCCGCCTTCAGAATCAGAGAGTGAGAAGCACGGTTCTTCCAAAAGCTGGGTTTCGTAATACCCGGGTGAATTGGAACAAACGCGGTAATGAGAAATATCTGCTTCTAAAACCAAAACGGAGCTACCTAACAGAACGGTCTTCAATGTGTGCATTCAACTTACAAAGTTAAACTGATGTCTGTTTGCAGGAGTTTCTAAACCCTTTCTGTGAAGAAGTGGAAAACGCATTTTCCCAGCCAAATCCAGGCATTCAAGAAATAGCTGGAAATCTCCGTCTAAAACACAAAAAGAACGTATCTTGCAAACTGCTCTGCTGGGTGTTCGCTCAGCTAAGGGAGTTGAATCCGCCTTCAGAATCAGAGAGTGAGAAGCACGGTTCTTCCAGGAGCTGGGTTTCGTTATACCCGGGTGCATTGGAACAAACGCGGTATTGAGAAATATCTGCTTCTAAAACCAAAACGGAGCTACCTAACAGAACGGTCTTCAATGTGTGCATTCAACTTACGGAGGTAAACTGATGTGTGTTTGCAGGAGTTTCTAAACCCTTTCTGTGAAGAAGTGGAAAACGCATTTTCCCAGCCAAATCCAGGCATTCAAGAAATAGCTGGAAATCTCCGTCTAAAAAACAAAAAGAACGTATCTTGCAAACTACTCTACTGGGTGTTCGCTCAGCTAAGGGAGTTGAATCCGCCTTCAGAATCAGAGAGGGAGAAGCACGGTTCTTCCAGGAGCTGGGTTTCGTTATACCCGGGTGCATTGGAACAAACGCGGTATTGAGAAATATCTGCTTCTAAAACCAAAACGGAGCTACCTAACAGAACGGTCTTCAATGTGTGCATTCAACTTACGGAGTTAAACTGATGTGTGTTTGCAGGAGTTTCTAAACCCTTTCTGTGAAGAAGTGGAAAACGCATTATCCCAGCCAAATCCAGGCATTCAAGAAATAGCTGGAAATCTCCGTCTAAAACACAAAAAGAACGTATCTTGCAACCTGCTCTGCTGGCTGTTCGCTCAGCTAAGGGAGTTGAATCCGCCTTCAGAATCAGAGAGTGAGAATCATGGTTCTTCCAGGAGCTGGGTTTCGTTATACCCGGGTGCATTGGAACAAACGCGGTATTGAGAAATATCTGCTTCTAAAACCAAAACGGAGCTACCTAACAGAACGGTCTTCAATGTGTGCATTCAACTTACGGAGTTAAACTGATGTGTGTTTGCAGGAGTTTCTAAACCCTTTCTGTGAAGAAGTGGAAAACGCATTTTCCCAGCCAAATCCAGGCATTCAAGAAATAGCTGGAAATCTCCGTCTAAAACACAAAAAGAACGTATCTTGCAAACTGCTCTGCTGGGTGTTCGCTCAGCTAAGGGAGTTGAATCCGCCTTCAGAATCAGAGAGTGAGAAGCACGGTTCTTCCAGGAGCTGGGTTTCGTATTACCCGGGTGAATTGGAACAAACGCGGTATTGAGAAATATCTGCTTCTAAAACCAAAACGGAGCTACCTAACAGAACGGTCTTCAATGTGTGCATTCAACTTACAAAGTTAAACTGATGTCTGTTTGCCGGAGTTTCTAAACCCTTTCTGTGAAGAAGTGGAAAACGCATTTTCCCAGCCAAATCCAGGCATTCAAGAAATAGCTGGAAATCTCCGTCTAAAACACAAATAGAACGTATCTTGCAAACTGCTCTGCTGGGTGTTCGCTCAGCTAAGGGAGTTGAATCCGCCTTCAGAATCAGAGAGTGAGAAGCACGGTTCTTCCAGGAGCTGGGTTTCGTTATACCCGGGTGCATTGGAACAAACGCGGTATTGAGAAATATCTGATTCTAAAACCAAAACGGAGCTACCTAACAGAACGGTCTTCAATGTGTGCATTCAACTTACGGAGGTAAACTGATGTGTGTTTGCAGGAGTTTCTAAACCCTTTCTGTGAAGAAGTGGAAAACGCATTTTCCCAGCCAAATCCAGGCATTCAATAAATAGCTGGAAATCTCCGTCTAAAAAACAAAAAGAACGTATCTTGCAAACTGCTCTACTGGGTGTTCGCTCAGCTAAGGGAGTTGAATCCGCCTTCAGAATCAGAGAGGGAGAAGCACGGTTCTTCCAGGAGCTGGGTTTCGTTATACCCGGGTGCATTGGAACAAACGCGGTATTGAGAAATATCTGCTTCTAAAACCAAAACGGAGCTACCTAACAGAACGGTCTTCAATGTGTGCATTCAACTTACGGAGTTAAACTGATGTGTGTTTGCAGGAGTTTCTAAACCCTTTCTGTGAAGAAGTGGAAAACGCATTTTCCCAGCCAAATCCAGGCATTCAAGAAATAGCTGGAAATCTCCGTCTAAAACACAAAAAGAACGTATCTTGCAAACTGCTCTGCTGGGTGTTCGCTCAGCTAAGGGAGTTGAATCCGTTTTCAGAATCAGAGAGTGAGAAGCACGGATCTTCCAGGAGCTGGGTTTCGTTATACCCGGGTGCATTGGAACAAACGCGGTATTGAGAAATATCTGCTTCTAAAACCAAAACGGAGCTACCTAACAGAACGGTCTTCAATGTGTGCATTCAACTTACGGAGTTAAACTGATTTGTGTTTGCAGGAGTTTCTAAACCCTTTCTGTGAAGAAGTGGAAAACGCATTTTCCCAGCCAAATCCAGGCATTCAAGAAATAGCTGGAAATCTCCGTCTAAAACACAAAAAGGACGTATCTTGCAACCTGCTCTGCTGGCTGTTCGCTCAGCTAAGGGAGTTAAATCCGCCTTCAGAATCAGAGAGTGAGAATCATGGTTCTTCCAGGAGCTGGGTTTCGTTATACCCGGGTGCATTGGAACAAACGCGGTATTGAGAAATATCTGCTTCTAAAACCAAAACGGAGCTACCTAACAGAACGGTCTTCAATGTGTGCATTCAACTTACGGAGTTAAACTGATGTGTGTTTGCAGGAGTTTCTAAACCCTTTCTGTGAAGAAGTGGAAAACGCATTTTCCCAGCCAAATCCAGGCATTCAAGAAATAGCTGGAAATCTCCGTCTAAAACACAAAAAGAACGTATCTTGCAAACTGCTCTGCTGGGTGTTCGCTCAGCTAAGGGAGTTGAATCCGCCTTCAGAATCAGAGAGTGAGAAGCACGGTTCTTCCAGGAGCTGGGTTTCGTAATACCCGGGTGAATTAGAACAAACGCGGTATTGAGAAATATCTGCTTCTAAAACCAAAACGGAGCTACCTAACAGAACGGTCTTCAATGTGTGCATTCAACTTACGGAGTTAAACTGATGTGTGTTTGCAGGAGTTTCTAAACCCTTTCTGTGAAGAAGTGGAAAACGCATTTTCCCAGCCAAATCCAGGCATTCAAGAAATAGCTGGAAATCTCCGTCTAAAACACAAAAAGAACGTATCTTGCAAACTGCTCTGCTGGGTGTTCGCTCAGCTAAGGGAGTTGAATCCGCCTTCAGAATCAGAGAGTGAGAAGCACGGTTCTTCCAGGAGCTGGGTTTCGTTATACCCGGGTGCATTGGAACAAACGCGGTATTGAGAAATATCTGCTTCTAAAACAAAAACGGAGCTACCTAACAGAACGGTCTTCAATGTGTGCATTCAACTTACGGAGTTAAACTGATGTGTGTTTGCAGGAGTTTCTAAACCCTTTCTGTGAAGAAGTGGAAAACGCATTTTCCCAGCCAAATCCAGGCATTCAAGAAATAGCTGGAAATCTCCGTCTAAAACACAAAAAGAACGTATCTTGCAACCTGCTCTCCTGGCTGTTTGCTCAGCTAAGGGAGTTGAATCCGCCTTCAGAATCAGAGAGTGAGGAGCACGGTTCTTCCAGGAGCTGGGTTTCGTTATACCCGGGTGCATTGGAACAAACGCGGTATTGAGAAATATCTGCTTCTAAAACCAAAACGGAGCTACCTAACAGAACGGTCTTCAATGTGTGCATTCAACTTACGGAGTTAAACTGATGTGTGTTTGCAGGAGTTTCTAAACCCTTTCTGTGAAGAAGTGGAAAACGCATTTTCCCAGCCAAATCCAGGCATTCAAGAAATAGCTGGATATCTCCGTCTAAAACACAAAAAGAACGTATCTTGCAAACTGCTCTGCTGGGTGTTCGCTCAGCTAAGGGAGTTGAATCCACCTTCAGAATCAGAGAGTGAGAAGCACGGTTCTTCCAGGAGCTGGGTTTCGTTATACCAGGGTGCATTGGAACAAACGCGGTATTGAGAAATATCTGCTTCTAAAACCAAAACGGAGCAACCTAACAGAACGGTCTTCAATGTGTGCATTCAACTTACGGAGTTAAACTGATGTGTGTTTGCAGGAGTTTCTAAACCCTTTCTGTGAAGAAGTGGAAACCGCATTTTCCCAGCCAAATGCAGGCATTCAAGAAATAGCAGGAAATCTCCGTCTAAAACACAAAAAGAACGTATCTTGCAAACTGCTCTGCTGGGTGTTCGCTCAGCTAAGAGAGTTGAATCCGCCTTCAGAATCAGAGAGTGCGAAGCACGGTTCTTCCAGGAGCTGGGTTTCGTTATACCCGGGTGCATTGGAACAAACGCGGTATAGATAAATATCTGCTTCTAAAACCAAAACGGAGCTACCTAACAGAACGGTCTTCAACGTGTGCATTCAACTTACGGAGTTAAACTGATGTGTGTTTGCAGGAGTTTCTAAACCCTTTCTGTGAAGAAGTGGAAAACGCATTTTCCCAGCCAAATCCAGGCATTCAAGAAATAGCTGGAAATCTCCGTCTAAAACACAAAAAGAACGTATCTTGCAAACTGCTCTGCTGGGTGTTCGCTCAGCTAAGGGAGTTGAATCCGCCTTCAGAATCAGAGAGTGAGAAGCACGGTTCTTCCAGGAGCTGGGTTTCGTTATACCCGGGTGAATTGGAACAAACGCGGTATTGAGAAATATCTGCTTCTAAAACCAAAACGGAGCTACCTAACAGAACGGTCTTCAATGTGTGCATTCAACTTACGGAGTTAAACTGATGTGTGTTTGCAGGAGTTTCTAAACCCTTTCTGTGAAGAAGTGGAAAACGCATTTTCCCAGCCAAATCCAAGCATTCAAGAAATAGCTGGAAATCTCCGTCTAAAACACAAAAAGAACGTATCTTGCAAACTGCTCTGCTGGGTGTTCGCTCAGCTAAGGGAGTTGAATCCGCCTTCAGAATCAGAGAGTGAGAAGCACGGTTCTTCCAGAAGCTGGGTTTCGTTATACCCGGGTGAATTGGAACAAACGCGGTATTGAGAAATATCTGCTTCTAAAACCAAAACGGAGCTCCCTAACAGAACGGTCTTCAATGTGTGCATTCAACTTACGGAGTTAAACTGATGTGTGTTTGCAGGAGTTTCTAAACCCTTTCTGTGAAGAAGTGGAAAACGCATTTTCCCAGCCAAATCCAGGCATTCAAGAAATAGCTGGAAACCTCCGTCTAAAAAACAAAAAGAACGTATCTTGCAAACTGCTCTGCTGGGTGTTCGCTCAGCTAAGGGAGTTGAATCCGCCTTCAGAATCAGAGAGGGAGAAGCACGGTTCTTCCAGGAGCTGGGTTTCGTTATACCCGGGTGCATTGGAACAAACGCGGTATTGAGAAATATCTGCTTCTAAAACCAAAACGGAGCTACCTAACAGAACGGTCTTCAATGTGTGCATTCAACTTACGGAGTTAAACTGATGTGTGTTTGCAGGAGTTTCTAAACCCTTTCTGTGAAGAATTGGAAAACGCATTTTCCCAGCCGAATCCAGGCATTCAAGAAATAGCTGGAAATCTCCGTCTAAAACACAAAAAGAACGTATCTTGCAAACTGCTCTGCTGGCTGTTCGCTCAGCTAAGGGAGTTGAATCCGCCTTCAGAATCAGAGAGTGAGAAGCACGGTTCTTCCAGGAGCTGGGTTTCGTAATACCCGGGTGAATTGGAACAAACGCGGTATTGAGAAATATCTGCTTCTAAAACCAAAACGGAGCTACCTAACAGAACGGTCTTCAATGTGTGCATTCAACTTACGGAGTTAAACTGATGTGTGTTTGCAGGAGTTTCTAAACCCTTTCTGTGAAGAAGTGGAAAACGCATTTTCCCAGCCAAATCCAGGCATTCAAGAAATAGCTGGAAATCTCCGTCTAAAACACAAAAAGAACGTATCTTGCAAACTGCTCTGCTGGGTGTTCGCTCAGCTAAGGGAGTTGAATCCGCCTTCAGAATCAGAGAGTGAGAAGCACGGTTCTTCCAAGAGCTGGGTTTCGTAATACCCGGGTGAATTAGAAGAAACGCGGTATTGAGAAATATCTGCTTCTAAAACCAAAACGGAGCTACCTAACAGAACGGTCTTCAATGTGTGCATTCAACTTACGGAGTTAAACTGATGTGTGTTTGCAGGAGTTTCTAAACCCTTTCTGTGAAGAAGTGGAAAACGCATTTTCCCAGCCAAATCCAGGCATTCAAGAAATAGCTGGAAATCTCCGTCTAAAACACAAAAAGAACGTATCTTGCAAACTGCTCTGCTGGGTGTTCGCTCAGCTAAGGGAGTTGAATCCGCCTTCACAATCAGAGAGTGAGAAGCACGGTTTTTCCAGGAGCTGGGTTTCGTGATACCCGGGTGCATTGAAACAAACGCGGTATTGAGAAATATCTGCTTCTAAAACCAAAACGGAGCTACCTAACAGAACGGTCTTCAATGTGTGCATTCAACTTACGGAGTTAAACTGATGTTGTTTGCAGGAGTTTCTAAACCCTTTCTGTGAAGAAGTGGAAAACGCATTTTCCCAGCCAAATCCAGGCATTCAAGAAATAGCTGGAAATCTCCGTCTAAAACACAAAAAGAACGTATCTTGCAAACTGCTCTGCTGGGTGTTCGCTCAGCTAAGGGAGTTGAATCCGCCTTCAGAATCAGAGAGTGAGAAGCACGGTTCTTCCAGGAGCTGGGTTTCGTTATACCCGGGTGAATTGGAACAAACGCGGTATTGAGAAATATCTGCTTCTAAAACCAAAACGGAGCTACCTAACAGAACGGTCTTCAATGTGTGCATTCAACTTACGGAGTTAAACTGATGTGTGTTTGCAGGAGTTTCTAAACCCTTTCTGTGAAGAAGTGGAAAACGCATTTTCCCAGCCAAATCCAGGCATTCAAGAAATAGCTGGAAATCTCCGTCTAAAACACGAAAAGAACGTATCTTGCAAACTGCTCTGCTGGGTGTTCGCTCAGCTAAGGGAGTTGAATCCGCCTTCAGAATCAGAGAGTGAGAAGCACGGTTCTTCCAGGAGCTGGGTTTCGTAATACCCGAGTGAATTGGAACGAATGCGGTATTGAGAAATATCTGCTTCTAAAACCAAAACGGAGCTACATAACAGAACGGTCTTCAATGTGTGCATTCAACTTACGGAGTTAAACTGATGTGTGTTTGCAGGAGTTGCTAAACCCTTTCTGTGAAGAAGTGGAAAACGCATTTTCCCAGCCAAATCCAGGCATTCAAGAAATAGCTGGAAATCTCCGTCTAAAACACAAAAAGAACGTATCTTGCGAACTGCTCTGCTGGGTGTTCGCTCAGCTAAGGGAGTTGAATCCGCCTTCAGAATCAGAGAGTGAGAAGCACGGTTCTTCCAGGAGCTGGGTTTCGTAATACCCGAGAGAATTGGAACAAACGCGGTATTGAGAAATATCTGCTTCTAAAACCAAAACGGAGCTACATAACAGAACGGTCTTCAATGTGTGCATTCAACTTACGGAGTTAAACTGATGTGTGTTTGCAGGAGTTGCTAAACCCTTTCTGTGAAGAAGTGGAAAACGCATTTTCCCAGCCAAATCCAGGCATTCAAGAAATAGCTGGAAATCTCCGTCTAAAACACAAAAAGAACGTATCTTGCAAACTGCTCTGCTGGCTGTTCGCTCAGCTAAGGGAGTTGAATCCGCCTTCAGAATCAGAGAGTGAGAAGCACGGTTCTTCCAGGAGCTGGGTTTCGTTATACCCGGGTGAATTGGAACAAACGCGGTATTGAGAAATATCTGCTTCTATAACCAAAACGGAGCTACCTAACAGAACGGTCTTCAATGTGTGCATTCAACTTACGGAGTTAAACTGATGTGTGTTTGCAGGAGTTTCTAAAACCTTTCTGTGAAGAAGTGGAAAACGCATTTTCCCAGCAAAATCCAGGCATTCAAGAAATAGCTGGAAATCTCCGTCTAAAACACAAAAAGAACGTATCTTGCAAACTGCTCTGCTGGGTGTTCGCTCAGCTACGGGAGTTGAATCCGCCTTCAGAATCAGAGAGTGAGAAGCAGGGTTCTTCCAGGAGCTGGGTTTCGTAATACCCGAGTGAATTGGAACAAACGCGGTATTGAGAAATATCTGCTTCTAAAACCAAAACGGAGCTACATAACAGAACGGTCTTCAATGTGTGCATTCAACTTACGGAGTTAAACTGATGTGTGTTTGCAGGAGTTGCTAAACCCTTTTTGTAAAGAAGTGGAAAACGCATTCTCCCAGCCAAATCCAGGCATTCAAGAAATAGCTGGAAATCTCCGTCTAAAACACAAAAAGAACGTATCTTGCAAACTGCTCTGCTGGGTGTTCGCTCAGCTAAGTGAGTTGAATCCGCCTTCAGAATCAGAGAGTGAGAAGCACGGTTCTTCCAAGAGCTGGGTTTCGTTATACCCGGGTGCATTGGAACAAACGCGGTATTGAGAAATATCTGCTTCTAAAACCAAAACGGAGCTACCTAACAGAACGGTCTTCAATGTGTGCATTCAACTTACGGAGTTAAACTGATGTGTGTTTGCAGGAGTTTCTAAACCCTTTCTGTGAAAAAGTGGAAAACGCATTTTCCCAGCCAAATCCAGGCATTCAAGAAATAGCTGGAAATCTCCGTCTAAAACACAAAAAGAACGTATCTTGCAAACTGCTCTGCTGGGTGTTCGCTCAGCTAAGGGAGTTGAATCCGCCTTCAGAATCAGAGAGTGAGAAGCACGGTTCTTCCAGGAGCTGGGTTTCGTAATACCCGAGTGAATTGGAACAAACGCGGTATTGAGAAATATCTGCTTCTAAAACCAAAACGGAGCTACATAACAGAACGGTCTTCAATGCGTGCATTCAACTTACGGAGTTAAACTGATGTGTGTTTGCAGGAGTTGCTAAACCCTTTCTGTGAAGAAGTGGAAAACGCATTTTCCCAGCCAAATCCAGGCATTCAAGAAATAGCTGGAAATCTCCGTCTAAAACACAAAAAGAACGTATCTTGCAAACTGCTCTGCTGGGTGTTCTCTCAGCTAAGGGAGTTGAATCCGCCTTCAGAATCAGAGAGTGAGAAGCACGGTTCTTCCAGGAGCTGGGTTTCGTTATACCCGGGTGAATTGGAACAAACGCGGTATTGAGAAATGTCTGCTTCTAAAACCAAAACGGAGCTACCTAACAGAACGGTCTTCAATGTGTGCATTCAACTTACGTAGTTAAACTGATGTGTGTTTGCAGGAGTTTCTAAACCCTTTCTGTGAAGAAGTGGAAAACGCATTTTCCCAGCCAAATCCAGGCATTCAAGAAATAGCTGGAAATCTCCGTCTAAAACACAAAAACAACGTATCTTGCAAACTGCTCTGCAGGGTGTTCGCTCAGCTAAGGGAGTTGAATCCGCCTTCAGAATCAGAGAGTGAGAAGCACGGTTCTTCCAGGAGCTGGGTTTCGTTATACCCGGGTGCATTGAAACAAACGCGGTATTGAGAAATATCTGCTTCTAAAACCAAAACGGAGCTACCTAACAGAACGGTCTTCAATGTGTGCATTCAACTTACGGAGTTAAACTGACGTGTGTTTGAAGGAGTTTCTAAACCCTTTCTGTGAAGTAGTGGAAAACGCATTTTACCAGCCAAATCCAGGCATTCAAGAAATAGCTGGAAATCTCCGTCTAAAACACAAAAAGAACGTATCTTGCAAACTGCTCTGCTGGCTGTTCGCTCAGCTAAGGGAGTTGAATCCGCCTTCAGAATCAGAGAGTGAGAAGCACGGTTCTTCCAGGAGCTGGGTTTCGTTATACCCGGGTGCATTGGAACAAACGCGGTATTGAGAAACATCTGCTTATAAAACCAAAACGGAGCTACCTAACAGAACGGTCTTCAATGTGTGCATTCAACTTACGGAGTTAAACTGATGTGTGTTTGCAGGAGTTTCTAAACCCTTTCTGTGAAGAAGTGGAAAACGCATTTTCCCAGCCAAATCCAGGCATTAAAAAATAGCTGGAAATCTCCGTCTAAAACACAAAAAGAACGTATCTTGCAAACTGCTCTGCTGGCTGTTCGCTCAGCTAAGGGAGTTGAATCCGCCTTCAGAATCAGAGAGTGAGAAGCACGGTTCTTCCAGGAGCTGGGTTTCTTTATACCCGGGTGAATTGGAAATAACGCGGTATTGAGAAATATCTGCTTCTAAAACCAAAACGGAGCTACCTAACAGAACGGTCTTCAATGTGTGCATTCAACTTACGGAGTTAAACTGACGTGTGTTTGCAGGAGTTTCTAAACCCTTTCTGTGAAGAAGTGGAAAACGCATTTTACCAGCCAAATCCAGGCATTCAAGAAATAGCTAGAAATCTCCGTCTAAAACACAAAAAGAACGTATCTTGCAAACTGCTCTGCAGGCTGTTCGCTCAGCTAAGGGAGTTGAATCCGCCTTCAGAATCAGAGAGTGAGAAGCACGGTTCTTCCAGGAGCTGGGTTTCGTTATACCCGGGTGAATTGGAAGAAACGCGGTATTGAGAAATATCTGCTTCTAAAACCAAAACGGAGCTACCTAACAGAACGGTCTTCAATGTGTGCATTCAACTTACGGAGTTAAACTGATGTGTGTTTGCAGGAGTTTCTAAACCCTTTCTGTGAAGAAGTGGAAAACGCATTTTCCCAGCCAAATCCTGGCATTCAAGAAATAGCTGGAAATCTCCGTCTAAAACACAAAAAGAACGTATCTTGCAAACTGCTCTGCTGGCTGTTCGCTCAGCTAAGGGAGTTGAATCGGCCTTCAGAATCAGACAGTGAGAAGCACGGTTCTTCCAGGAGCTGGGTTTCGTTATACCCGGGTGAATTGGAACAAACGCGGTATTGAGAAATATCTGCTTCTAAAACCAAAACGGAGCTACCTAACAGAACGGTCTTCAATGTGTGCATTCAACTTACGGAGTTAAACTGATGTGTGTTTGCAGGAGTTTCTAAAACCTTTCTGTGAAGAAGTGGAAAACGCATTTTCCCAGCCAAATCCAGGCATTCAAGAAATAGCTGGAAATCTCCGTCTAAAACACAAAAAGAACGTATCTTGCAAACTGCTCTGCTGGGTGTTCGCTCAGCTAAGGGAGTTGAATCCGCCTTCAGAATCAGAGAGTGAGAAGCACGGTTCTTCCAAGAGCTGGGTTTCGTTATACCCGGGTGCATTGGAACAAACGCGGTATTGAGAAATATCGGCTTCTAAAACCAAAACGGAGCTACATAACAGAACGGTCTTCAATGTGTGCATTCAACTTACGGAGTTAAACTGATGTGTGTTTGCAGGAGTTGCTAAACCCTTTCTGTAAAGAAGTGGAAAACGCATTTTCCCAGCCAAATCCAGGCATTCAAGAAATAGCTGGAAATCTCCGTCTAAAACAGAAAAAGAACGTATCTTGCAAACTGCTCTGCTGGGTGTTCGCTCAGTTAAGGGAGTTGAATCCGCCTTCAGAATCAGAGAGAGAGAAGCACGGTTCTTCCAAGAGCTGGGTTTCGTTATACCCGGGTGCATTGGAACAAACGCGGTATTGAGAAATATCTGCTTCTAAAACCAAAACGGAGCTACCTAACAGAACGGTCTTCAATGTGTGCATTCAACTTACGGAGTTAAACTGATGTGTGTTTGCAGGAGTTTCTAAACCCTTTCTGTGAAGAAGTGGAAAAGGCATTTTCCCAGCCAAATCCAGGCATTCAAGAAATAGCTGGAAATCTCCGTCTAAAACAGAAAAAGAACGTATCTTGCAAACTGCTCTGCTGGGTGTTCGCTCAGCTAAGGGAGTTGAATCCGCCTTCAGAATCAGAGAGTGAGAAGCACGGTTCTTCCAGGAGCTGGGTTTCGTAATACCCGAATGAATTGGAACAAACGCGGTATTGAGAAATATCTGCTTCTAAAACCAAAACGGAGCTACATAACAGAACGGTCTTCAATGTGTGCATTCAACTTACGGAGTTAAACTGATGTGTGTTTGCAGGAGTTTCTAAACACTTTCTGTGAAGAAGTGGAAAACGCATTCTCCCAGCCAAATCCAGGCATTCAAGAAATAGCTGGAAATCTCCGTCTAAAACACAAAAAGAACGTATCTTGCAAACTGCTCTTCTGGGTGTTCGCTCAGCTAAGGGAGTTGAATCCGCCTTCAGAATCAGAGAGTGAGAAGCACGGTTCTTCCAGGAGCTGGGTTTCGTTATACCCGGGTGAATTGGAACAAACGCGGTATTGAGAAATATCTGCTTCTAAAACCAAAACGGAGCTACCTAACAGAACGGTCTTCAATGTGTGCATTCAACTTACGGAGTTAAACTGATGTGTGTTTGCAGGAGTTTCTAAACCCTTTCTGTGAAGAAGTGGAAAACGCATTTTCCCAGCCAAATCCAGGCATTCAAGAAATAGCTGGAAATCTCCGTCTAAAACACAAAAACAACGTATCTTGCACACTGCTCTGCAGGGTGTTCGCTCAGCTAAGGGAGTTGAATCCGCCTTCAGAATCAGAGAGTGAGAAGCACGGTTCTTCCAGGAGCTGGGTTTCGTTATACCCGGGTGAATTGGAACAAACGCGGTATTGAGAAATATCTGCTTCTAAAACCAAAACGGAGCTGCCTAACAGAACGGTCTTCAATGTGTGCATTCAACTTACGGAGTTAAACTGATGTGTGTTTGCAGGAGTTTCTAAACCCTTTCTGTGAAGAAGTGGAAAACGCATTTTCCCAGCCAAATCCAGGCATTCAAGAAATAGCTGGAAATCTCCGTCTAAAACACAAAAAGAACGTATCTTGCAAACTGCTCTGCTGGGTGTTCGCTCAGCTAAGGGAGTTGAATCCGCCTTCAGAATCAGAGAGTGAGAAGCACGGTTCTTCCAGGAGCTGGGTTTCGTTATACCCGGGTGAATTGGAACAAACGCGGTATTGAGAAATATCTGCTTCTAAAACCAAAACGGAGCTACCTAACAGAATGGTCCTCAATGTGTGCATTCAACTTACGGAGTTAAACTGATGTGTGTTTGCAGGAGTTTCTAAACCCTTTCTGTGAAGAAGTGCAAAACGCATTTTCCCAGCCAAATCCAGTCATTCAAGAAATAGCTGGAAATCTCCGTCTAAAACACAAAAACAACGTATCTTGCAAACTGCTCTGCTGGGTGTTCGCTCAGCTAAGGGAGTTGAATCCGCCTTCAGAATCAGAGAGTGAGAAGCACGGTTCTTCCAGGAGCTGGGTTTCGTTATACCCGGGTGCATTGAAACAAACGCGGTATTGAGAAATATCTGCTTCTAAAACCAAAACGGAGCTACCTAACAGAACGGTCTTCAATGTGTGCATTCAACTTACGGAGTTAAACTGATGTGTGTTTGCAGGAGTTTCTAAACCCTTTCTGTGAAGAAGTGGAAAACGCATTTTCCCAGCCAAATCCAGGCATTCAAGAAATAGCTGGAAATCTCCGTCTAAAACACAAAAAGAACGTATCTTGCAAACTGCTCTGCTGGGTGTTCGGTCAGCTAAGGGAGTTGAATCCGCCTTCAGAATCAGAGAGTGAGAAGCACGGTTCTTCCAGGAGCTGGGTTTCGTTATACCAGGGTGCATTGGAACAAACGCGGTATTGACAACTATCTGCTTCTAAAACCAAAACGGAGCTACCTAACAGAACGGCCTTCAATGTGTGCATTCAACTTACAGAGGTAAACTGATGTGTGTTTGCAGGAGTTTCTAAACCCTTTCTGTGAAGAAGTGGAAAACGCATTTTCCCAGCCAAATCCAGGCATTCAAGAAATAGCTGGAAATCTCCGTCTAAAACACAAAAAGAACGTATCGTGCAAACTGCTCTGCTGGCTGTTCGCTCAGCTAAGGGAGTTGAATCCGCCTTCAGAATCAGAGAGTGAGAAGCACGGTTCTTCCAGGAGCTGGGTTTCGTTATACCCGGGTGCATTGGAACAAACGCGGTATTGAGAAATATCTGCTTCTAAAACCAAAACGGAGCTACCTAACAGAACGGTCTTCAATGTGTGCATTCAACTTACGGAGTTAAACTGATGTGTGTTTGCAGGAGTTTCTAAACCCTTTCTGTGAAGAAGTGGAAAACGCATTTTCCCAGCAAAATCCAGGCATTCAAAAAATAGCTGGAAATCTCCGTCTAAAACACAAAAAGAACGTATCTTGCAAACTGCTCTGCTGGCTGTTCGCTCAGCTAAGGGAGTTGAATCCGCCTTCAGAATCAGAGAGTGAGAAGCACGGTTCTTCCAGGAGCTGGGTTTCTTTATATTCGGGTGAATTGGAAGAAACGCGGTATTGAGAAATATCTGCTTCTAAAACCAAAACGGAGCTACCTAACAGAACGGTCTTCAATGTGTGCATTCAACTTACGGAGTTAAACTGACGTGTGTTTGCAGGAGTTTCTAAACCCTTTCTGTGAAGAAGTGGAAAACGCATTTTACCAGCCAAATCCAGGCATTCAAGAAATAGCTGGAAATCTCCGTCTAAAACACAAAAAGAACGTATCTTGCAAACTGCTCGGCTGGCTGTTCGCTCAGCTAAGGGAGTTGAATCCGCCTTCAGAATCAGAGAGTGAGAAGCACGGTTCTTCCAGGAGCTGGGTTTCGTTATACCCGGGTGCATTGGGACAAACGCGGTATTGAGAAACATCTGCTTATAAAACCAAAACGGAGCTACCTAACAGAACGGTCTTCACTGTGTGCATTCAACTTACGGAGGTAAACTGATGTGTGTTTGCAGGAGTTTCTAAACCCTTTCTGTGAAGAAGTGGAAAACGCATTTTCCCAGCCAAATCCAGGCATTCAAGAAATAGCTGGAAATCTCCGTCTAAAACACAAAAAGAACGTATCTTGCAAACTGCTCTGCTGGCTGTTCGCTCAGCTAAGGGAGTTGAATCCGCCTTCAGAATCAGAGAGTGAGAAGCACGGTTCTTCCAGGAGCTGGGTTTCTTTATACCCGGGTGAATTGGAAATAACGCGGTATTGAGAAATATCTGCTTCTAAAACCAAAACGGAGCTACCTAACAGAACGGTCTTCAATGTGTGCATTCAACTTACAAAGTTAAACTGACGTGTGTTTGCAGGAGTTTCTAAACCCTTTCTGTGAAGAAGTGGAAAACGCATTTTACCAGCCAAATCCAGGCATTCAAGAAATAGCTGGTAATCTCCGTCTAAAACACAAAAAGAACGTATCTTGCAAACTGCTCTGCAGGCTGTTCGCTCAGCTAAGGGAGTTGAATCCGCCTTCAGAATCAGAGAGTGAGAAGCACGGTTCTTCCAGGAGCTGGGTTTCGTTATACCCGGGTGAATTGGAAGAAACGCGGTATTGAGAAATATCTGCTTCTAAAACCAAAACGGAGCTACCTAACAGAACGGTCTTCAATGTGTCCATTCAACTTACGGAGTTAAACTGACGTGTGTTTGCAGGAGTTTCTAAACCCTTTCTGTGAAGAAGTGGAAAACGCATTTTCCCAGCCAAATCCAGGCATTCAAGAAATAGCTGGAAATCTCCGTCTAAAACACAAAAAGAACGTATCTTGCAAACTGCTCTGCTGGGTGTTCGCTCAGCTAAGGGAGTTGAATCCGCCTTCAGAATCAGAGAGTGAGAAGCACGGTTCTTCCAGGAGCTGGGTTTCCTTATACCCGGGTGAATTGGAACAAACGCGGTATTGAGAAATATCTGCTTCTAAAACCAAAACGGAGCTACATAACAGAACGGTCTTCAATGTGTGCATTCAACTTACGGAGTTAAACTGATGTGTGTTTGCAGGAGTTTCTAAACCCTTTCTGTGAAGAAGTGGAAAACGCATTTTCCCAGCCAAATCCAGGCATTCATGAAATAGCTGGAAATCTCCGTCTAAAATACAAAAAGAACGTATCTTGCAAACTGCTCTGCTGGGTGTTCGCTCAGCTAAGGGAGTTGAATCCGCCTTCAGAATCAGAGAGTGAGAAGCACGGTTCTTCCAGGAGCTGGGTTTCGTAATACTCGGGTGAATTGGAACAAACGCGGTATTGAGAAATATCTGCTTCTAAAACCAAAACGGAGCTACCTAACAGAACGGTCTTCAATGTGTGCATTCAACTTACGGAGTTAAACTGATGTGTGTTTGCAGGAGTTTCTAAACCCTTTCTGTGAAGAAGTGGAAAACGCATTTTCCCAGCCAAATCCAGGCATTCAAGAAATAGCTGGAAATCTCCGTCTAAAACACAAAAAGAACGTATCTTGCAAACTGCTCTGCTGGGTGTTCGCTCAGGTAAGGGAGTTGAATCCGCCTTCAGAATCAGAGAGTGAGAAGCACGGTGCTTCCAGGAGCTGGGTTTCGTTATACCCGGGTGAATTGGAACAAACGCGGTATTGAGAAATATCTGCTTCTAAAACCAAAACGGAGCTACCTAACAGAACGGTCTTCAATGTGTGCATTCAACTTACGGAGTTAAACTGACGTGTGTTTGCAGGAGTTTCTAAACCCTTTCTGTGAAGAAGTGGAAAACGCATTTTCCCAGCCAAATCCAGGCATTCAAGAAATAGCTGGAAATCTCCGTCTAAAACACAAAAAGAACGTATCTTGCAAACTGCTCTGCTGGGTGTTCGCTCAGCTAAGGGAGTTGAATCCGCCTTCAGAATCAGAGAGTGAGAAGCACGGTTCTTCCAGGAGCTGGGTTTCGTAATACCCGAGTGAATTGGAACAAACGCGGTATTGAGAAATATCTGCTTCTAAAACCAAAACGGAGCTACATAACAGAACGGTCTTCAATGTGTGCATTCAACTTACGGAGTTAAACTGATGTGTGTTTGCAGGAGTTGCTAAACCCTTTCTGTGAAGAAGTGGAAAACGCATTTTCCCAGCCAAATCCAGGCATTCAAGAAATAGCTGGAAATCTCCGTCTAAAACACAAAAAGAACGTATCTTGCAAACTGCTCTGCTGGGTGTTCGCTCAGCTAAGGGAGTTGAATCCGCCTTCAGAATCAGAGAGTGAGAAGCACGGTTCTTCCAAGAGCTGGGTTTCGTTATACCCGGGTGCATTGGAACAAACGCGGTATTTAGAAATATCTGCTTCTAAAACCAAAACGGAGCTACCTAACAGAACGGTCTTCAGTGTGTGCATTCAACTTATGGAGTTAAACTGATGTGTGTTTGCAGGAGTTTCTAAACCCTTTCTGTGAAGAAGTGGAAAACGCATTTTCCCAGCCAAATCCAGGCATTCAAGAAATAGCTGGAAATCTCCGTCTAAAACACAAAAAGAACGGATCTTGCAAACTGCTCTGCTGGGTGTTCGCTAAGGTAAGGGAGTTGAATCCGCCTTCAGAATCAGAGAGTGAGAAGCACGGTTCTTCCAGGAGCTGGGTTTCGTAATACTCGGGTGAATTGGAACAAACGCGGTATTGAGAAATATCTGCTTCTAAAACCAAAACGGAGCTACCTAACAGAACGGTCTTCAATGTGTGCATTCAACTTACGGAGTTAAACTGATGTGTGTTTGCAGGAGTTTCTAAACCCTTTCTGTGAAGAAGTGGAAAACGCATTTTCCCAGCCAAATCCAGGCATTCAAGAAATAGCTGGAAATCTCCGTCTAAAACACAAAAAGAACGTATCTTGCAAACTGCTCTGCTGGGTGTTCGCTCAGCTAAGGGAGTTGAATCCGCCTTCAGAATCAGAGAGTGAGAAGCACGGTTCTTCCAGGAGCTGGGTTTCGTTATACCCGGGTGAATTGGAACAAACGCGGTATTGAGAAACATCTGCTTCTAAAACCAAAACGGAGCTACCTAACAGAACGGTCTTCAATGTGTGCATTCAACTTACGGAGTTAAACTGATGTCTGTTTGCAGGAGTTTCTAAACCCTTTCTGTGAAGAAGTGGAAAACGCATTTTCCCAGCCAAATCCAGGCATTCAAGAAATAGCTGGAAATCTCCGTCTAAAACACAAAAACAACGTATCTTGCAAACTGCTCTGCAGGGTGTTCGCTCAGCTAAGGGAGTTGAATCCGCCTTCAGAATCAGAGAGTGAGAAGCACGGTTCTTCCAGGAGCTGGGTTTCGTTATACCCGGGTGAATTGGAACAATCGCGGTATTGAGAAATATCTGCTTCTAAAACCAAAACGGAGCTGCCAAACAGAACGGTCTTCAATGTGTGCATTCAACTTACGGAGTTAAACTGATGTGTGTTTGCAGGAGTTTCTAAACCCTTTCTGTGAAGAAGTGTAAAACGCATTTTCCCAGCCAAATCCAGGCATTCAAGAAATAGCTGGAAATCTCCGTCTAAAACACAAAAAGAACGTATCTTGCAAACTGCTCTGCTGGGTGTTCGCTCACCTAAGGGAGTTGAATCCGCCTTCAGAATCAGAGAGTGAGAAGCACGGTTCTTCCAGGAGCTGGGTTTCGTTATACCCGGGTGAATTGGAACAAACGCGGTATTGAGAAATATCTGCTTCTAAAACCAAAACGGAGCTACCTAGCAGAACGGTCCTCAATGTGTGCATTCAACTTACGGAGTTAAACTGATGTGTGTTTGCAGGAGTTTCTAAACCCTTTCTGTGAAGAAGTGCAAAACGCATTTTCCCAGCCAAATCCAGGCATTCAAGAAATAGCTGAAAATCTCCGTCTAAAACACAAAAACAACGTATCTTGCAAACTGCTCTGCAGGGTGTTCGCTCAGCTAAGGGAGTTGAATCCGCCTTCAGAATCAGAGAGTGAGAAGCACGGTTCTTCCAGGAGCTGGGTTTCGTTATACCTGGGTGAATTGGAACAAACGCGGTATTGAGAAATATCTGCTTCTAAAACCAAAACGGAGCTGCCTAACAGAACGGTCTTCAATGTGTGCATTCAACTTACGGAGTTAAACTGATGTGTGTTTGCAGGAGTTTCTAAACCCTTTCTGTGAAGAAGTGGAAAACGCATTTTCCCAGCCAAATCCAGGCATTCAAGAAATAGCTGGAAATCTCCGTCTAAAACACATAAAGAACGTATCTTGCAAACTGCTTTGCTGGGTGTTCGCTCAGCTAAGGGAGTTGAATCCGCCTTCAGAATCAGAGAGTGAGAAGCACGGTTCTTCCAGGAGCTGGGTTTCGTTATACCCGGGTGCATTGAAACAAACGCGGTATTGAGAAATATCTGCTTCTAAAACCAAAACGGAGCTACCTAACAGAACGGTCTTCAATGTGTGCATTCAACTTACGGAGTTAAACTGATGTGTGTTTGCAGGAGTTTCTAAACCCTTTCTGTGAAGAAGTGGAAAACGCATTTTCCCAGCCAAATCCAGGCATTCAAGAAATAGCTGGAAATCTCCGTCTAAAACACAAAAAGAACGTATCTTGCAAACTGCTCTGCTTTGTGTTCGCTCAGCTAAGGAAGTTGAATCCGCCTTCAGAATCAGAGAGTGAGAAGCACGGTTCTTCCAGGAGCTGGGTTTCGTTATACCCGGGTGAATTGGAACAAACGCGGTATTGAGAAACATCTGCTTCTAAAACCAAAACGGAGCTACCTAACAGAACGGTCTTCAATGTGTCCATTCAACTTACGGAGTTAAACTGATGTCTGTTTGCAGGAGTTTCTAAACCCTTTCTGTGAAGAAGTGGAAAACGCATTTTCCCAGCCAAATCCAGGCATTCAAGAAATAGCTGGAAATCTCCGTCTAAAACACAAAAACAACGTATCTTGCAAACTGCTCTGCAGGGTGTTCGCTCAGCTAAGGGAGTTGAATCCGCCTTCAGAATCAGAGAGTGAGAAGCACGGTTCTTCCAGGAGCTGGGTTTCGTTATACCCGGGTGAATTGGAACAAACGCGGTATTGAGAAATATCTGCTTCTAAAACCAAAACGGAGCTGCCTAACAGAACGGTCTTCAATGTGTGCATTCAACTTACGGAGTTAAACTGATGTGTGTTTGCAGGAGTTTCTAAACCCTTTCTGTGAAGAAGTGTAAAACGCATTTTCCCAGCCAAATCCAGGCATTCAAGAAATAGCTGGAAATCTCCGTCTAAAACACAAAAAGAACGTATCTTGCAAACTGCTCTGCTGGGTGTTCGCTCACCTAAGGGAGTTGAATCCGCCTTCAGAATCAGAGAGTGAGAAGCACGGTTCTTCCAGGAGCTGGGTTTCGTTATACCCGGGTGAATTGGAACAAACGCGGTATTGAGAAATATCTGCTTCTAAAACCAAAACGGAGCTACCTAGCAGAACGGTCCTCAATGTGTGCATTCAACTTACGGAGTTAAACTGATGTGTGTTTGCAGGAGTTTCTAAACCCTTTCTGTGAAGAAGTGCAAAACGCATTTTCCCAGCCAAATCCAGGCATTCAAGAAATAGCTGGAAATCTCCGTCTAAAACACAAAAACAACGTATCTTGCAAACTGCTCTGCAGGGTGTTCGCTCAGCTAAGGGAGTTGAATCCGCCTTCAGAATCAGAGAGTGAGAAGCACGGTTCTTCCTGGAGCTGGGTTTCGTTATACCTGGGTGAATTGGAACAAACGCGGTATTGAGAAATATCTGCTTCTAAAACCAAAACGGAGCTGCCTAACAGAACGGTCTTCAATGTGTGCATTCAACTTACGGAGTTAAACTGATGTGTGTTTGCAGGAGTTTCTAAACCCTTTCTGTGAAGAAGTGGAAAACGCATTTTCCCAGCCAAATCCAGGCATTCAAGAAATAGCTGGAAATCTCCGTCTAAAACACATAAAGAACGTATCTTGCAAACTGCTTTGCTGGGTGTTCGCTCAGCTAAGGGAGTTGAATCCGCCTTCAGAATCAGAGAGTGAGAAGCACGGTTCTTCCAGGAGCCTGGTTTCCTAATACCCGGGTGAATTGGAACAAACGCGGTATTGAGAAATATCTGCTTCTAAAACCAAAACGGAGCTACCTAACAGAACGGTCTTCAATGTGTGCATTCAACTTACGGAGTTAAACTGATGTGTGTTTGCAGGAGTTTCTAAACCCTTTCTGTGAAGAAGTGGAAAACGCATTTTCCCAGCCAAATCCAGGCATTCAAGAAATAGCTGGAAATCTCCGTCTAAAACACAAAAAGAACGTATCTTGCAAACATCTCTGCTGGGTTTCCGGTCAGCTAAGGGAGTTGAATCCGCCTTCAGAATCAGAGAGTGAGAAGCACGTTTCTTCCAGGAGCTGGGTTTCTTTATACCAGGGTGCATTGGAACAAACGCGGTATTGAGAACTATCTACTTTTAAAACCAAAACGGAGCTACCTAACAGAACGGCCTTCAATGTGTGCATTCAACTTACGGAGGTAAACTGATGTGTGTTTGCAGGAGTTTCTAAACCCTTTCTGTGAAGAAGTGGAAAACGCATTTTCCCAGCCAAATCAAGTCATTCAAGAAATATCTGGATATCTCCGTCTAAAACACAAAAAGAACGTATCTTGCAAACTGCTCTGCTGGGTGTTCGCTCAGCTAAGGGAGTTGAATCCGCCTTCAGAATCAGAGAGTGAGAAGCACGGTTCTTCCAGGAGCTGGGTTTCGTTATACCCGGGTGCATTGAAACAAACGCGGTATTGAGAAATATCTGCTTCTAAAACCAAAACGGAGCTACCTAACAGAACGGTCTTCAATGTGTGCATTCAACTTACGGAGTTAAACTGATGTGTGTTTGCAGGAGTTTCTAAACTCTTTCTGTGAAGAAGTGGAAAACGCATTTTCCTAGCCAAATCCAGGCATTCATGAAATAGCTGGAAATCTCCGTCTAAAACACAAAAAGAACGTATCTTGCAAACTGCTCTGCAGGGTGTTCGCTCAAGTAAGGGAGTTGAATCCGCCTTCAGAATCAGAGAGTGAGAAGCACGGTTCTTCCAGGAGCTGGGTTTCGTTATACCCGGGTGAATTGGAACAAACGCGGTATTGAGAAATATCTGCTTCTAAAACCAAAACGGAGCTACCTAACAGAACGGTCTTCAATGTGTGCATTCAACTTACGGAGTTAAACTGATGTTTGTTTGCAGGAGTTTCTAAATCCTTTCTGTGAAGAAGTGGAAAACGCATTTTCCCAGCCAAATACAGGCATTCAAGAAATAGTTGGAAATCTCCGTCTAAAACACAAAAAGAACGTATCTTGCAAACTGCTTTGCTGGGTGTTCGCTCAGCTAAGGGAGTTGAATCCGCCTTCAGAATCAGAGAGTGAGAAGCACGGTTCTTCCAGGAGCTGGGTTTCCTAATACCCGGGTGAATTGTAACAAACGCGGTATTGAGAAATATCTGCTTCTAAAACCAAAACGGAGCTACCTAACAGAACGGTCTTCAATGTGTGCATTCAACTTACGGAGTTAAACTGATGTGTGTTTGCAGGAGTTTCTAAACCCTTTCTGTGAAGTAGTGGAAAACGCATTTTCCCAGCCAAATCCAGGCATTCAAGAAATAGCTGGAAATCTCCGTCTAAAACACAAAAAGAACGTATCTTGCAAACTGCTCTGCTGGGTGTTCGCTCAGCTAAGGGAGTTGAATCCGCCTTCAGAATCAGAGAGTGAGAAGCACGGTTCTTCCAGGAGCTGGGTTTCGTTATACCAGGGTGCATTGGAACAAACGCGGTATTGAGAAATATCTGCTTCTAAAACCAAAACGGAGCTACCTAACAGAACGGCCTTCAATGTGTCCATTCAACTTACGGAGGTAAACTGATGTGTGTTTGCAGGAGTTTCTAAACCCTTTCTGTGAAGAAGTGGAAAACGCATTTTCCCAGCCAAATCCAGGCATTCAAGAAATAGCTGGAAATCTCCGTCTAAAACACAATAAGAACGTATCTTGCAAACTGCTCTGCTGGCTGTTCGCTCAGCTAAGGGAGTTGAATCCGCCTTCAGAATCAGAGAGTGAGAAGCACGGTTCTTCCAGGAGCTGGGTTTCGTTATACCCGGGTGCATTGGAACAAACGCGGTATTGAGAAATATCTGCTTCTAAAACCAAAACGGAGCTACCTAACAGAACGGTCTTCAATGTGTGCATTCAACTTACGGATTTAAACTGATGTGTGTTTGCAGGAGTTTCTAAACCCTTTCTGTGAAGAAGTGCAAAACGCATTTTCCCAGCCAAATCCAGGCATTCAAGAAATAGCTGGAAATCTCCGTCTAAAACACAAAAAGAACGTATCTTGCAAACTGCTCTGCTGGGTGTTCGCTCAGCTAAGGGAGTTGAATCCGCCTTCAGAATCAGAGAGTGAGAAGCACGGTTCTTCCAGGAGCTGGGTTTCGATATACCCGGGTGCATTGAAAAAAACGCGGTATTGAGAAATATCTGCTTCTAAAACCAAAACGGAGCTACCTAACAGAACGGTCTTCAATGTGTGCATTCAACTTACGGAGTTAAACTGATGTCTGTTTGCAGGAGTTTCTAAACCCTTTCTGTGAAGAAGTGGAAAACGCATTTTCCCAGCCAAATCCAGGCATTCAAGAAATAGCTGGAAATCTCCGTCTAAAACACAAAAACAACGTATCTTGCAAACTGCTCTGCAGGGTGTTCGCTCAGCTAAGGGAGTTGAATCCGCCTTCAGAATCAGAGAGTGAGAAGCACGGTTCTTCCAGGAGCTGGGTTTCGTTATACCCGGGTGAATTGGAACAAACGCGGTATTGAGAAATATCTGCTTCTAAAACCAAAACGGAGCTGCCTAACAGAACGGTCTTCAATGTGTGCATTCAACTTACGGAGTTAAACTGATGTGTGTTTGCAGGAGTTTCTAAACCCTTTCTGTGAAGAAGTGTAAAACGCATTTTCCCAGCCAAATCCAGGCATTCAAGAAATAGCTGGAAATCTCCGTCTAAAACACAAAAAGAACGTATCTTGCAAACTGCTCTGCTGGGTGTTCGCTCACCTAAGGGAGTTGAATCCGCCTTCAGAATCAGAGAGTGAGAAGCACGGTTCTTCCAGGAGCTGGGTTTCGTTATACCCGGGTGAATTGGAACAAACGCGGTATTGAGAAATATCTGCTTCTAAAACCAAAACGGAGCTACCTAGCAGAACGGTCCTCAATGTGTGCATTCAACTTACGGAGTTAAACTGATGTGTGTTTGCAGGAGTTTCTAAACCCTTTCTGTGAAGAAGTGCAAAACGCATTTTCCCAGCCAAATCCAGGCATTCAAGAAATAGCTGGAAATCTCCGTCTAAAACACAAAAACAACGTATTTTGCAAACTGCTCTGCAGGGTGTTCGCTCAGCTAAGGGAGTTGAATCCGCCTTCAGAATCAGAGAGTGAGAAGCACGGTTCTTCCAGGAGCTGGGTTTCGTTATACCTGGGTGAATTGGAACAAACGCGGTATTGAGAAATATCTGCTTCTAAAACCAAAACGGAGCTGCCTAACAGAACGGTCTTCAATGTGTGCATTCAACTTACGGAGTTAAACTGATGTGTGTTTGCAGGAGTTTCTAAACCCTTTCTGTGAAGAAGTGGAAAACGCATTTTCCCAGCCAAATCCAGGCATTCAAGAAATAGCTGGAAATCTCCGTCTAAAACACAAAAAAAACGTATCTTGCAAACATCTCTGCTGGGTTTCCGGTCAGCTAAGGGAGTTGAATCCGCCTTCAGAATCAGAGAGTGAGAAGCACGTTTCTTCCAGGAGCTGGGTTTCGTTATACCAGGGTGCATTGGAACAAACGCGGTATTGAGAACTATCTACTTTTAAAACCAAAACGGAGCTACCTAACAGAACGGCCTTCAATGTGTGCATTCAACTTACGGAGGTAAACTGATGTGTGTTTGCAGGAGTTTCTAAACCCTTTCTGTGAAGAAGTGGAAAACGCATTTTCCCAGCCAAATCAAGTCATTCAAGAAATAGCTGGATATCTCCGTCTAAAACACAAAAAGAACGTATCTTGCAAACTGCTCTGCTGGGTGTTCGCTCAGCTAAGGGAGTTGAATCCGCCTTCAGAATCAGAGAGTGAGAAGCACGGTTCTTCCAGGAGCTGGGTTTCGTTATACCCGGGTGCATTGAAACAAACGCGGTATTGAGAAATATCTGCTTCTAAAACCAAAACGGAGCTACCTAACAGAACGGTCTTCAATGTGTGCATTCAACTTACGGAGTTAAACTGATGTGTGTTTGCAGGAGTTTCTAAACTCTTTCTGTGAAGAAGTGGAAAACGCATTTTCCCAGCCAAATCCAGGCATTCATGAAATAGCTGGAAATCTCCGTCTAAAACACAAAAAGAACGTATCTTGCAAACTGCTCTGCAGGGTGTTCGCTCAGGTAAGGGAGTTGAATCCGCCTTCAGAATCAGAGAGTGAGAAGCACGGTTCTTCCAGGAGCTGGGTTTCGTTATACCCGGGTGAATTGGAACAAACGCGGTATTGAGAAATATCTGCTTCTAAAACCAAAACGGAGCTACCTAACAGAACGGTCTTCAATGTGTGCATTCAACTTACGGAGTTAAACTGATGTTTGTTTGCAGGAGTTTCTAAATCCTTTCTGTGAAGAAGTGGAAAACGCATTTTCCCAGCCAAATACAGGCATTCAAGAAATAGTTGGAAATCTCCGTCTAAAACACAAAAAGAACGTATCTTGCAAACTGCCTTGCTGGGTGTTCGCTCAGCTAAGGGAGTTGAATCCGCCTTCAGAATCAGAGAGTGAGAAGCACGGTTCTTCCAGGAGCTGGGTTTCCTAATACCCGGGTGAATTGTAACAAACGCGGTATTGAGAAATATCTGCTTCTAAAACCAAAACGGAGCTACCTAACAGAACGGTCTTCAATGTGTGCATTCAACTTACGGAGTTAAACTGATGTGTGTTTGCAGGAGTTTCTAAACCCTTTCTGTGAAGAAGTGGAAAACGCATTTTCCCAGCCAAATCCAGGCATTCAAGAAATAGCTGGAAATCTCCGTCTAAAACACAAAAAGAACGTATCTTGCAAACTGCTCTGCTGGGTGTTCGCTCAGCTAAGGGAGTTGAATCCGCCTTCAGAATCAGAGAGTGAGAAGCACGGTTCTTCCAGGAGCTGGGTTTCGTTATACCAGGGTGCATTGGAACAAACGCGGTATTGAGAAATATCTGCTTCTAAAACCAAAACGGAGCTACCTAACAGAACGGCCTTCAATGTGTCCATTCAACTTACGGAGGTAAACTGATGTGTGTTTGCAGGAGTTTCTAAACCCTTTCTGTGAAGAAGTGGAAAACGCATTTTCCCAGCCAAATCCAGGCATTCAAGAAATAGCTGGAAATCTCCGTCTAAAACACAATAAGAACGTATCTTGCAAACTGCTCTGCTGGCTGTTCGCTCAGCTAAGGGAGTTGAATCCGCCTTCAGAATCAGAGAGTGAGAAGCACGGTTCTTCCAGGAGCTGGATTTCGTTATACCCGGGTGCATTGGAACAAACGCGGTATTGAGAAATATCTGCTTCTAAAACCAAAACGGAGCTACCTAACAGAACGGTCTTCAATGTGTGCATTCAACTTACGGATTTAAACTGATGTGTGTTTGCAGGAGTTTCTAAACCCTTTCTGTGAAGAAGTGGAAAACGCATTTTCCCAGCCAAATCCAGGCATTCAAGAAATAGCTGGAAATCTCCGTCTAAAACACAAAAAGAACGTATCTTGCAAACTGCTCTGCTGGGTGTTCGCTCAGCTAAGGGAGTTGAATCCGCCTTCAGAATCAGAGAGTGAGAAGCACGGTTCTTCCAGGAGCTGGGTCTCGTTATACCCGGGTGCATTGGAACAAACGCGGTATTGAGAAATATCTGCTTCTAAAACCAAAACGGAGCTACCTAACAGAACGGTCTTCAATGTGTGCATTCAACTTACGGAGTTAAACTGATGTGTGTTTGCAGGAGTTTCTAAACCCTTTCTGTGAAGAAGTGGAAAACGCATTTTCCCAGCCAAATCCAGGCATTCAAGAAATAGCTGGAAATCTCCGTCTAAAACACAAAAAGAACGTATCTTGCAAACTGCTCTGCTGGGTGTTCGCTCAGCTAAGGGAGTTGAATCCGTTTTCAGTATCAGAGAGTGAGAAGCACGGTTCTTCCAGGAGCTGGGTTTCGTAATACTCGGATGAATTGGAACAAACGCGGTATTGAGAAATATCTGCTTCTAAAACCAAAACGGAGCTACCTAACAGAACGGTCTTCAATGTGTGCATTCAACTTACGGAGTTAAACTGATGTGTGTTTGCAGGAGTTTCTAAACCCTTTCTGTGAAGAAGTGGAAAACGCATTTTCCCAGCCAAATCCAGGCATTCAAGAAATAGCTGGAAATCTCCGTCTAAAACAAAATAAGGACGTATCTTGCAAACTGCTCTGCTGGGTGTTCGCTCAGCTAAGGGAGTTGAATCCGCCTTCAGAATCAGAGAGTGAGAAGCACGGTTCTTCCAGGAGCTGGGTTTCGTAATACTCGGGTGAATTGGAACAAACGCGGTATTGAGAAATATCTGCTTCTAAAACCAAAACGGAGCTACCTAACAGAACGGTCTTCAATGTGTGCATTCAACTTACGGAGTTAAACTGATGTGTGTTTGCAGGAGTTTCTAAACCCTTTCTGTGAAGAAGTGTAAAACGCATTTTCCCAGCCAAATCCAGGCATTCAAGAAATAGCTGGAAATCTCCGTCTAAAACACAAAAAGAACGTATCTTGCAAACTGCTCTGCTGGCTGTTCGCTCACCTAAGGGAGTTGAATCTGCCTTCAGAATCAGAGAGTGAGACCACGGTTCTTCCAGGAGCTGTGTTTCGTTATACCCGGGTGAATTGGAACAAACGCGGTATTGAGAAATATCTGCTTCTAAAACCAAAACGGAGCTACCTAACAGAACGGTCTTCAATGTGTGCATTCAACTTACGGAGTTAAACTGATGTGTGTCTGCAGGAGTTTCTAAACCCTTTCTGTGAAGAAGTGGAAAACGCATTTTCCCAGCCAAATACAGGCATTCAAGAAATAGCTGGAAATCTCCGTCTAAAACACAAAAACCACGTATCTTGCAAACTGCTCTGCTGGGTGTTCGCTCAGCTAAGGGAGTTGAATCCGCCTTCAGAATCAGAGAGTGAGAAGTACGGTTCTTTCAAAAGCTGGGTTTCGTTATACCCGGGTGAGTTGGAACAAATGCGGTATTGAGAAATATCTGCTTCTAAAACCAAAACGGAGCTACCTAACAGAACGGTCTTCAATGTGTGCATTCAACTTACGGAGTTAAACTGATGTGTGTTTGCAGGAGTTTCTAAACCCTTTCTGTGAAGAAGTGGAAAACGCATTTTCCCAGCCAAATCCAGGCATTCAAGAAATAGCTGGAAATCTCCGTCTAAAACACAAAAAGAACGTATCTTGCAAACTGCTCTGCTGGGTGTTCGCTCAGCTAAGGGAGTTGAATCCGCCTTCAGAATCAGAGAGTGAGAATCACGGTTCTTCCAGGAGCTGGGTTTTGTTATACCCGGGTGCATTGGAACAAACGCGGTATTGAGAAATATCTGCTTCTAAAACCAAAACGGAGCTACCTAACAGAACGGTCTTCAATGTGTGCATTCAACTTACGGAGTTAAACTGATGTGTGTTTGCAGGAGTTTCTAAACCCTTTTTTTGAAGAAGTGGAAAACGCATTTTCCCAGCCAAATCCAGGCATTCAAGAAATAGCTGGAAATCTCCGTCTAAAACACAAAAAGAACGTATCTTGCAAACTGCTCTGCTGGGTGTTCGCTCAGCTAAGGGAGTTGAATCCGCCTTCAGAATCAGAGAGTGAGAAGCACGGTTCTTCCAAGAGCTGGGTTTTGTTATACCCGGGTGCATTGGAACGAACGCGGTATTGAGAAATATCTGCTTCTAAAACCAAAACGGAGCTACCTAACAGAACGGTCTTCAATGTCTGCATTCAACTTACGGAGTTAAACTGATGTGTGTTTGCAGGAGTTTCTAAACCCTTTCTGTGAAGAAGTGGAAAACGCATTTTCCCTGCCAAATCCAGGCATTCAAGAAATATCTGGAAACCTCCCTCTAAAACACAAAAAGAACGTATCTTGCAAACTGCTCTGCTGGGTGTTCGCTTAGCTAAGGGAGTTGAATCCGCCTTCAGAATCAGAGAGTGAGAAGCACGGTTCTTCCAGGAGCTGGGTTTCGTTATACCCGGGTGCATTGGAACAAACGCGGTATTGAGAAATATCTGCTTCTAAAACCAAAACGGAGCTACCTAACAGAACGGTCTTCAATGTGTGCATTCAACTTACGGAGTTAAGCTGATGTGTGTTTGCAGGAGTTTCTAAACCCTTTCTGTGAAGAAGTGGAAAACGCATTTTCCCAGCCAAATCCAGGCATTCAAGAAATAGCTGGATATCTCCGTCTAAAACACAAAAAGAACGTATCTTGCAAACTGTTCTGCTGGGTGTTCGCTCAGCTAAGGGAGTTGAATCCGCCTTCAGAATCAGAGAGTGAGAAGCACGGTTCTTCCAGGAGCTGGGTTTCGTTATACCCGGGTGCATTGGAACAAACGCGGTATTGAGAAATATCTGCTTCTAAAACCAAAACGGAGCTACCTAACAGAACGGTCTTCAATGTGTGCATTCAACTTACGGAGTTAAACTGATGTGTGTTTGCAGGAGTTTCTAAACCCTTTCTGTGAAGAAGTGGAAAACGCATTTTCCCAGCCAAATCCTGGCATTCAAGAAATAGCTGGAAATCTCCGTCTAAAACACAAAAAGAACGTATCTTGCAAACTGCTCTGCTGGGTGTTCGCTCAGCTAAGGGAGTTGAATCCGCCTTCAGAATCAGAGAGTGAGAAGCACGGTTCTTCCAAGAGCTGGGTTTTGTTATACCCGGGTGCATTGGAACAAACGCGGTATTGAGAAATATCTGCTTCTAAAACCAAAACGGAGCTACCTAACAGAACGGTCTTCAATGTCTGCATTCAACTTACGGAGTTAAACTGATGTGTGTTTGCAGGAGTTTCTAAACCCTTTCTGTGAAGAAGTGGAAAACGCATTTTCCCTGCCAAATTCAGGCATTCAAGAAATAGCTGGAAATCTCCCTCTAAAACACAAAAAGAACGTATCTTGCAAACTGCTCTGCAGGGTGTTCGCTCAGCTAAGGGAGTTGAATCCGCCTTCAGAATCAGAGAGTGAGAAGCACGGTTCTTCCAGGAGCTGGGTTTCGTTATACCCGGGTGCATTGGAACAAACGCGGTATTGAGAAATATCTGCTTCTAAAACCAAAACGGCGCTACCTAACAGAACGGTCTTCAATGTGTGCATTCAACTTACGGAGGTAAACTGATGTGTGTTTGCAGGAGTTTCTAAACCCTTTCTGTGAAGAAGTGGAAAACGCATTTTCCCAGCCAAATCTAGGCATTCAAGAAATAGCTGGAAATCTCCGTCTAAAACACAAAACGAACGTATCTTGCAAACTGCTTCGCTGGGTGTTCGCTCAGCTAAGGGAGTTGAATCCGCCTTCAGAATCAGAGAGTGAGAAGCACGGTTCTTCCAGGAGCTGGGTTTCGTTATACCCGGGTGAATTGGAAAAAACGCGGTATTGAGAAATATCTGCTTCTAAAACCAAAACGGAGCTACCTAACAGAACGCTCTTCAATGTGTGCATTCAACTTACGGAGTGAAACTGATGTGCGTTTGCAGGAGTTTCTAAACCCTTTCTGTGAAGAAGTGGAAAACGCATTTTCCCAGCCAAATCCAGGCATTCAAGAAGTAGCTGGAAATCTCCGTCTAAAACACAAAAAGAACGTATCTTGCGAACTGCTCTGCTGGGTGTTCGCTCAGCTAAGGGAGTTGAATCCGCCTTCAGAATCAGAGAGTGAGAAGCACGGTTCTTCCAGGAGCTGGGTTTCGTTATACCCGGGTGCATTGGAACAAACGCGGTATTGAGAAATATCTGCTTCTAAAACCAAAACGGAGCTACCTAACAGAACGGTCTTCAATGTGTGCATTCAACTTACGGAGTTAAACTGATGTGTGTTTGCAGGAGTTTCTAAACCCTTTCTGTGAAGAAGTGGAAAACGCATTTTCCCAGCCAAATCCAGGCATTCAAGAAATAGCTGGAAATCTCCGTCTAAAACACAAAAAGAACGTATCTTGCAAACTGCTCTGCTGGGTGTTCGCTCAGCTAAGGAAGGTGAATCCGCCTTCAGAATCAGAGAGTGAGAAGCACGGTTCTTCCAGGAGCTGGGTTTCGTAATACCCGAGTACATTGGAACAAACGCGGTATTGAGAAATATCTGCTTCTAAAACCAAAACGGAGCTACCTAACAGAACGGTCTTCAATGTGTGCATTCAACTTACGGAGTTAAACTGATGTGTGTTTGCAGGAGTTGCTAAACCCTTTCTGTGAAGAAGTGGAAAACGCATTTTCCCAGCCAAATCCAGGCATTCAAGAAATAGCTGAAAATCTCCGTCTAAAACACAAAAAGAACGTATCTTGCAAACTGCTCTGCTGGGTGTTCGCTCAGCTAAGGGAGTTGAATCCGCCTTCAGAATCAGAGAGTGAGAAGCACGGTTCTTCCAGGAGCTGGGTTTCGTTATACCCGGGTGAATTGGAACAAACGCGGTATTGAGAAATATCTGCTTCTAAAACCAAAACGGAGCTACCTAACAGAACGGTCTTCAATGTGTGCATTCAACTTACGGAGTTAAACTGATGTGTGTTTGCAGGAGTTTCTAAACCCTTTCTGTGAAGAAGTGGAAAACGCATTTTCCCAGCCAAATCCAGGCATTCAAGGAATAGCTGGAAATCTCCGTCTAAAACACAAAAAGAACGTATCTTGCAAACTGCTCTGCTGGGTGTTCGCTAAGCTAAGGGAGTTGAATCCGCCTTCAGAATCAGAGAGTGAGAAGCACGGTTCTTCCAGGAGCTGGGTTTCGTAATACCCGAGTGAATTGGAACAAACGCGGTATTGAGAAATATCTGCTTCTAAAACAAAAACGGAGCTACCTAACAGAACGGTCTTCAATGTGTGCATTCAACTTACGGAGTTAAACTGATGTGTGTTTGCAGGAGTTTCTAAACCCTTTCTGGGAAGAAGTGGAAAACGCATTTTCCCAGCCAAATCCAGGCATTCAAAAAATAGCTGGAAATCTCCGTCTAAAACACAAAAAGAACGTATCTTGCAAACTGCTCTGCTGGCTGTTCGCTCAGCTAAGGGAGTTGAATCCGCCTTCAGAATCAGAGAGTGAGAAGCACGGTTCTTCCAGGAGCTGGGTTTTGTTATACATGGGTGAATTGGAACAAACGCGGTATTGAGAAATATCTGCTTCTATAATCAAAACGGAGCTACCTAACAGAACGGTCTTCAATGTGTGCATTCAACTTACGGAGTTAAACTGATGTGTGTTTGCAGGAGTTTCTAAACCCTTTCTGTGAAGAAGTGGAAAACGCATATTCCCAGCCAAATCCAGGCATTCAAGAAATAGCTGGAAATCTTTGTCTTAAACACAAAAAGAACGTATCTTGCAAACTGCTCTCCTGGGTGTTCGCTCAGCTAAGGAAGTGGAATCCGCCTTCAGAATCAGAGAGTGAGAAGCACGGTTCTTCCAGGAGCTGGGTTTCGTTATACCCGGGTGCATTGGAACAAACGCGGTATTGAGAAATATCTGCTTCTAAAACCAAAACGGAGCTACCTAACAGAACGGTCTTCAATGTGTGCATTCAACTTACGGAGTTAAACTGATGTGTGTTTGCAGGAGTTTCTAAACCCTTTCTGTGAAGAAGTGGAAAACGCATATTCCCAGCCAAATCCAGGCATTCAAGAAATAGCTGGAAATCTCCGTCTAAAACACAAAAAGAACGTATCTTGCAAACTGCTCTGCTGGGTGTTCGCTCAGCTAAGGGAGTTGAATCCGCCTTCAGAATCAGAGAGTGAGAAGCACAATTCTTTTAGGAGCTGGGTTTCGTTATACCCGGGTGAATTGGAACAAACGCGGTATTGAGAAATATCTGCTTCTAAAACCAAAACGGAGCTACCTAACAGAACGGTCTTCAATGTGTGCATTCAACTTACGGAGTTAAACTGATGTGTGTTTGCAGGAGTTTCTAAACCCTTTCTGTGAAGAAGTGGAAAACGCATTTTCCCTGCCAAATCCAGGCATTCAAGAAATAGCTGGAAATCTCCCTCTAAAACACAAAAAGAACGTATCTTGCAAACTGCTCTGCTGGGTGTTCGCTCAGCTAAGGGAGTTGAATCCGCCTTCAGAATCAGAGAGTGAGAAGCACGGTTCTTCCAAAAGCTGGGTTTCGTTATACCCGGGTGCATTGGAACAAACGCGGTATTGAGAAATATCTGCTTCTAAATCCAAGACGGAGCTACCTAACAGAACGGTCTTCAATGTGTGCATTCAACTTACGGAGTTAAACTGATGTGTGTTTGCAGGAGTTTCTAAACCCTTTCTGTGAAGAAGTGGAAAACGCATTTTCCCAGCCAAATCCAGGCATTCAAGAAATAGCTGGAAATCTCCGTCTAAAACACAAAAAGAACGTATCTTGCAAACTGCTCTGCTGGGTGTTCGCTCAGCTAAGGGAGTTGAATCCGCCGTTAGAATCAGAGAGTGAGAAGCACGGTTCTTCCAGGAGCTGGGTTTCGTTATACCAGGGTGCATTGGAACAAACGCGGTATTGAGAAATATCTGCTTCTAAAACCAAAACGGAGCTACCTAACAGAACGGCCTTCAATGTGTGCATTCAACTTACGGAGGTAAACTGATGTGTGTTTGCAGGAGTTTCTAAACCCTTTCTGTGAAGAAGTGGAAAACGCATTTTCACAGCCAAATCCAAGCATTCAAGAAGTAGATGGATATCTCCGTCTAAAACACAAAAAGAACGTATCTTGCAAACTGCTCTGCTGGGTGTTCGCTCAGCTAAGGGAGTTGAATCCGCCTTTAGAATCAGAGAGTGAGAAGCACGGTTCTTCCAGGAGCTGGGTTTCGTTATACCAGGGTGCATTGGAACAAACGCGGTATTGAGAAATATCTGCTTCTAAAACCAAAACGGAGCTACCTAACAGAATGGCCTTCAATGTGTGCATTCAACTTACGGAGGTAAACTGATGTGTGTTTGCAGGAGTTTCTAAACCCTTTCTGTGAAGAAGTGGAAAACGCATTTTCCCAGCCAAATGCAGGCATTCAAGAAATAGCTGGAAATCTCCGTCTAAAACACAAAAATAACGTATCTTGCAAACTGCTCTGCTGGGTGTTCGCTCAGCTAAGGGAGTTGAATCCGCCTTCAGAATCAGAGAGTGAGAAGCACGGTTCTTCCAGGAGCTGTGTTTCGTTATACCCGGGTGAATGGGTGCAAACGCGATATTGAGAAATATCTGCTTCTAAAACCAAAACGGAGCTACCTAAGAGAACGGTCTTCAATGTGTGCATTCAACTTACGGAGTTAAACTGATGTGTGTTTGCAGGAGTTTCTAAACCCTTTCTGTGAAGAAGTGGAAAACGCATTTTCCCAGCCAAATGCAGGCATTCAAGAAATAGCTGGAAATCTCCGTCTAAAACACAAAAAGAACGTATCTTGCAAACTGCTCTGCTGGGTGTTCGCTCAGCTAAGGGAGTTGAATCCGCCTTCAGAATCAGAGAGTGAGAAGCACGGTTCTTCCAGGAGCTGTGTTTCGTTATACCCGGGTGAATGGGTGCAAACGCGATATTGAGAAATATCTGCTTCTAAAAGCAAAACGGAGCTACCTAACAGAACGGTCTTCAATGTGTGCATTCAACTTACGGAGTTAAACTGATGTGTGTTTGCAGGAGTTTCTAAACCCTTTCTGTGAAGAAGTGGAAAACGCATTTTCCCAGCCAAATGCAGGCATTCAAGAAATAGCTGGAAATCTCCGTCTAAAACACAAAAAGAACGTATCTTGCAAACTGCTCTGCTGGGTGTTCGCTCAGCTAAGGGAGTTGAATCCGCCTTCAGAATCAGAGAGTGAGAAGCACGGTTCTTCCAGGAGCTGTGTTTCGTTATACCCGGGTGAATGGGTGCAAACGCGATATTGAGAAATATCTGCTTCTAAAACCAAAACGGTGCTACCTAACAGAACGGTCTTCAATGTGTGCATTCAACTGACGGAGTTAAACTGATATGTGTTTGCAGGAGTTTCTAAACCCTTTCTGTGAAGAAGTGGAAAACGCACTTTCCCAGCCAAATGCAGGCATTCAAGAAATAGCTGGAAATCTCCGTCTAAAACACAAAAAGAACGTATCTTGCAAACTGCTCTGCTGGGTGTTCGCTCAGCTAAGGGAGTTGAATCCGCCTTCAGAATCAGAGAGTGAGAAGCACGGTTCTTCCAGGAGCTGTGTTTCGTTATACCCGGGTGAATGGGTGCAAACGCGATATTGAGAAATATCTGCTTCTAAAACCAAAACGGAGCTACCTAACAGAACGGTCTTCAATGTGTGCATTCAACTGACGGAGTTAAACTGATGTGTGTTTGCAGGAGTTTCTAAACCCTTTCTGTGAAGAAGTGGAAAACGCATTTTCCCAGCCAAATGCAGGCATTCAAGAAATAGCTGGAAATCTCCGTCTAAAACAACAAAAGAACGTGTCTTGCAAACTGCTCTGCTGGGTGTTCGCTCAGCTAAGGGAGTTGAATCCGCCTTCAAAATCAGAGAGTGAGAAGCACGGTTCTTCCAGGAGCTGTGTTTCGTTATACCCGGGTGAATGGGTGCAAACGCGATATTGAGAAATATCTGCTTCTAAAACCAAAACGGAGCTACCTAACAGAACGGTCTTCAATGTGTGCATTCAACTTACGGAGTTAAACTGATGTGTGTTTGCAGGAGTTTCTAAACCCTTTCTGTGAAGAAGTGGAAAACGCATTTTCCCAGCCAAATGCAGGCATTCAAGAAATAGCTGGAAATCTCCGTCTAAAACACAAAAAGAACGTATCTTGCAAACTGCTCTGCTGGGTGTTCGCTCAGCTAAGGGAGTTGAATCCGCCTTCAGAATCAGAGAGTGAGAAGCACGGTTCTTCCAGGAGCTGTGTTTCGTTATACCCGGGTGAATGGGTGCAAACGCGATATTGAGAAATATCTGCTTCTAAAAGCAAAACGGAGCTACCTAACAGAACGGTCTTCAATGTGTGCATTCAACTTACGGAGTTAAACTGATGTGTGTTTGCAGGAGTTTCTAAACCCTTTCTGTGAAGAAGTGGAAAACGCATTTTCCCAGCCAAATGCAGGCATTCAAGAAATAGCTGGAAATCTCCGTCTAAAACACAAAAAGAACGTATCTTGCAAACTGCTCTGCTGGGTGTTCGCTCAGCTAAGGGAGTTGAATCCGCCTTCAGAATCAGAGAGTGAGAAGCACGGTTCTTCCAAGAGCTGTGTTTCGTCATACCCGGGTGAATGGGTGCAAACGCGATATTGAGAAATATCTGCTTCTAAAACCAAAACGGAGCTACCTAACAGAACGGTCTTCAATGTGTGCATTCAACTTACGGAGTTAAACTGATGTGTGTTTGCAGGAGTTTCTAAACCCTTTCTGTGAAGAAGAAAAAAACGCATTTTCCCAGCCAAATGCAAGCATTCAAGAAATAGCTGGAAATCTCCGTCGAAAACACAAAAAGAACGTATCTTGCAAACTGCTCTGCTGGGTGTTCGCTCAGCTAAGGAAGTTGAATCCGCCTTCAGAATCAGAGAGTGAGAAGCACGGTTCTTCCAGGAGCTGTGTTTCGTTATACCCGGGTGAATGGGTGCAAACGCGATATTGAGAAATATGTGCTTCTAAAACCAAAACGGAGCTACCTAACAGATCGGTCTTCAATGTGTGCATTCAACTGACGGAGTTAAACTGATGTGTGTTTGCAGGAGTTTCTAAACCCTTTCTGTGAAGAAGTGGAAAACGCATTTTCCCAGCTAAATGCAGGCATTCAAGAAATAGCTGGAAATCTCCGTCTAAAACACAAAAAGAACGTATCTTGCAAACTGCTCTGCTGGGTGTTCGCTCAGCTAAGGGAGTTGAATCCGCCTTCAGAATCAGAGAGTGAGAAGCACGGTTCTTCCAGGAGCTGTGTTTCGTTATACCCGGGTGAATGGGTGCAAACGCGATATTGAGAAATATCTGCTTCTAAAACCAAAACGGAGCTACCTAACAGAACGGTCTTCAATGTGTGCATTCAACTGACGGAGTTAAACTGATGTGTGTTTGCAGGAGTTTCTAAACCCTTTCGGTGAAGAAGTGGAAAACGCATTTTCCCAGCCAAATGCAGGCATTCAAGAAATAGTTGGAAATCTCCGTCTAAAACACAAAAAGAACGTATCTTGCAAACTGCTTTGCTGGGTGTTCGCTCAGCTAAGGGAGTTGAATCCGCCTTCAGAATCAGAGACTGAGAAGCACGGTTCTTCCAGGAGCTGGGTTTCCTAATACCCGGGTGAATTGTAACAAACGCGGTATTGAGAAATATCTGCTTCTAAAACCAAAACGGAGCTACCTAACAGAACGGTCTTCAATGTGTGCATTCAACTTACGGAGTTAAACTGATGTGTGTTTGCAGGAGTTTCTAAACCCTTTCTGTGAAGAAGTGGAAAACGCATTTTCCCAGCCAAATCCAGGCATTCAAGAAATAGCTGGAAATCTCCGTCTAAAACACAAAAAGAACGTATCTTGCAAACTGCTCTGCTGGGTGTTCGCTCAGCTAAGGGAGTTGAATCCGCCTTCAGAATCAGAGAGTGAGAAGCACGGTTCTTCCAGGAGCTGGGTTTCGTTATACCAGGGTGCATTGGAACAAACGCGGTATTGAGAAATATCTGCTTCTAAAACCAAAACGGAGCTACCTAACAGAACGGCCTTCAATGTGTCCATTAAACTTACGGAGGTAAACTGATGTGTGTTTGCAGGAGTTTCTAAACCCTTTCTGTGAAGAAGTGGAAAACGCATTTTCCCAGCCAAATCCAGGCATTCAAGAAATAGCTGTAAATCTCCGTCTAAAACACAATAAGAACGTATCTTGCAAACTGCTCTGCTGGCTGTTCGCTCAGCTAAGGGAGTTGAATCCGCCTTCAGAATCAGAGAGTGAGAAGCACGGTTCTTCCAGGAGCTGGGTTTCGTTATACCCGGGTGCATTGGAACAAACGCGGTATTGAGAAATATCTGCTTCTAAAACCAAAACGGAGCTACCTAACAGAACGGTCTTCAATGTGTGCATTCAACTTACGGATTTAAACTGATGTGTGTTTGCAGGAGTTTCTGAACCCTTTCTGTGAAGAAGTGGAAAACGCATTTTCCCAGCCAAATCCAGGCATTCAAGAAATAGCTGGAAATCTCCGTCTAAAACACAAAAAGAACGTATCTTGCAAACTGCTCTGCTGGGTGTTCGCTCAGCTAAGGGAGTTGAATCCGCCTTCAGAATCAGAGAGTGAGAAGCACGGTTCTTCCAGGAGCTGGGTCTCGTTATACCCGGGTGCATTGGAACAAACGCGGTATTGAGAAATATCTGCTTCTAAAACCAAAACGGAGCTACCTAACAGAACGGTCTTCAATGTGTGCATTCAACTTACGGAGTTAAACTGATGTGTGTTTGCAGGAGTTTCTAAACCCTTTCTGTGAAGAAGTGGAAAACGCATTTTCCCAGCCAAATCCAGGCATTCAAGAAATAGCTGGAAATCTCCGTCTAAAACACAAAAAGAACGTATCTTGCAAACTGCTCTGCTGGGTGTTCGCTCAGCTAAGGGAGTTGAATCCGTTTTCAGTATCAGAGAGTGAGAAGCACGGTTCTTCCAGGAGCTGGGTTTCGTAATACTCGGATGAATTGGAACAAACGCGGTATTGAGAAATATCTGCTTCTAAAACCAAAACGGAGCTACCTAACAGAACGGTCTTCAATGTGTGCATTCAACTTACGGAGTTAAACTGATGTGTGTTTGCAGGAGTTTCTAAACCCTTTCTGTGAAGAAGTGGAAAACGCATTTTCCCAGCGAAATCCAGGCATTCAAGAAATAGCTGGAAATCTCCGTCTAAAACAAAAAAAGAACGTATCTTGCAAACTGCTCTGCTGGGTGTTCGCTCAGCTAAGGGAGTTGAATCCGCCTTCAGAATCAGAGAGTGAGAAGCACGGTTCTTCCAGGAGCTGGGTTTCGTAATACTCGGGTGAATTGGAACAAACGCGGTATTGAGAAATATCTGCTTCTAAAACCAAAACGGAGCTACCTAACAGAACGGTCTTCAATGTGTGCATTCAACTTACGGAGTTAAACTGATGTGTGTTTGCAGGAGTTTCTAAACCCTTTCTGTGAAGAAGTGTAAAACGCATTTTCCCAGCCAAATCCAGGCATTCAAGAAATAGCTGGAAATCTCCGTCTAAAACACAAAAAGAACGTATCTTGCAAACTGCTCTGCTGGCTGTTCGCTCACCTAAGGGAGTTGAATCTGCCTTCAGAATCAGAGAGTGAGACCACGGTTCTTCCAGGAGCTGTGTTTCGTTATACCCGGGTGAATTGGAACAAACGCGGTATTGAGAAATATCTGCTTCTAAAACCAAAACGGAGCTACCTAACAGAACGGTCTTCAATGTGTGCATTCAACTTACGGAGTTCAACTGATGTGTGTCTGCAGGAGTTTCTAAACCCTTTCTGTGAAGAAGTGGAAAACGCATTTTCCCAGCCAAATACAGGCATTCAAGAAATAGCTGGAAATCTCCGTCTAAAACACAAAAACCACGTATCTTGCAAACTGCTCTGCTGGGTGTTCGCTCAGCTAAGGGAGTTGAATCCGCCTTCAGAATCAGAGAGTGAGAAGTACGGTTCTTCCAAAAGCTGGGTTTCGTTATACCCGGGTGAGTTGGAACAAATGCGGTATTGAGAAATATCTGCTTCTAAAACCAAAACGGAGCTACCTAACAGAACGGTCTTCAATGTGTGCATTCAACTTACGGAGTTAAACTGATGTGTGTTTGCAGGAGTTTCTAAACCCTTTCTGTGAAGAAGTGGAAAACGCATTTTCCCAGCCAAATCCAGGCATTCAAGAAATAGCTGGAAATCTCCGTCTAAAACACAAAAAGAACGTATCTTGCAAACTGCTCTGCTGGGTGTTCGCTCAGCTAAGGGAGTTGAATCCGCCTTCAGAATCAGAGAGTGAGAATCACGGTTCTTCCAGGAGCTGGGTTTCGTTATACCCGGGTGCATTGGAACAAACGCGGTATTGAGAAATATCTGCTTCTAAAACCAAAACGGAGCTACCTAACAGAACGGTCTTCAATGTGTGCATTCAACTTACGGAGTTAAACTGATGTGTGTTTGCAGGAGTTTCTAAACCCTTTTTTTGAAGAAGTGGAAAACGCATTTTCCCAGCCAAATCCAGGCATTCAAGAAATAGCTGGAAATCTCCGTCTAAAACACAAAAAGAACGTATCTTGCAAACTGCTCTGCTGGGTGTTCGCTCAGCTAAGGGAGTTGAATCCGCCTTCAGAATCAGAGAGTGAGAAGCACGGTTCTTCCAAGAGCTGGGTTTTGTTATACCCGGGTGCATTGGAACGAACGCGGTATTGAGAAATATCTGCTTCTAAAACCAAAACGGAGCTACCTAACAGAACGGTCTTCAATGTCTGCATTCAACTTACGGAGTTAAACTGATGTGTGTTTGCAGGAGTTTCTAAACCCTTTCTGTGAAGAAGTGGAAAACGCATTTTCCCAGCCAAATCCAGGCATTCAAGAAATAGCTGGAAATCTCCGTCTAAAACACAAAAAGAACGTATCTTGCAAACTGCTCTGCTGGGTGTTCGCTCAGCTAAGGGAGTTGAATCCGCCTTCAGAATCAGAGAGTGAGAAGCACGGTTCTTCCAGGAGCTGGGTTTCGTTATACACGGGTGCATTGGAACAAACGCGGTATTGAGAAATATCTGCTTCTAAAACCAAAACGGAGCTACCTAACAGAACGGTCTTCAATGTGTGCATTCAACTTACGGAGTTAAACTGATGTGTGTTTGCAGGAGTTTCTAAACCCTTTCTGTGAAGAAGTGGAAAACGCATTTTCCCAGCCAAATCCTGGCATTCAAGAAATAGCTGGAAATCTCCGTCTAAAACACAAAAAGAACGTATCTTGCAAACTGCTCTGCTGGGTGTTCGCTCAGCTAAGGGAGTTGAATCCGCCTTCAGAATCAGAGAGTGAGAAGCACGGTTCTTCCAAGAGCTGGGTTTTGTTATACCCGGGTGCATTGGAACAAACGCGGTATTGAGAAATATCTGCTTCTAAAACCAAAACGGAGCTACCTAACAGAACGGTCTTCAATGTCTGCATTCAACTTACGGAGTTAAACTGATGTGTGTTTGCAGGAGTTTCTAAACCCTTTCTGTGAAGAAGTGGAAAACGCATTTTCCCTGCCAAATTCAGGCATTCAAGAAATAGCTGGAAATCTCCCTCTAAAACACAAAAAGAACGTATCTTGCAAACTGCTCTGCTGGGTGTTCGCTCAGCTAAGGGAGTTGAATCCGCCTTCAGAATCAGAGAGTGAGAAGCACGGTTCTTCCAGGAGCTGGGTTTCGTTATACCCGGGTGCATTGGAACAAACGCGGTATTGAGAAATATCTGCTTCTAAAACCAAAACGGCGCTACCTAACAGAACGGTCTTCAATGTGTGCATTCAACTTACGGAGTTAAACTGATGTGTGTTTGCAGGAGTTTCTAAAACCTTTCTGTGAAGAAGTGGAAAACGCATTTTCCCAGCCAAATCCAGGCATTCAAGAAATAGCTGGAAATCTCCGTCTAAAACACAAAAAGAACGTATCTTGCAAACTGCTCTGCTGGGTGTTCGCTCAGCTAAGGGAGTTGAATCCGCCTTTAGAATCAGAGAGTGAGAAGCACGGTTCTTCCAGGAGCTGGGTTTCGTTATACCAGGGTGCATTGGAAAAAACGCGGTATTGAGAAATATCTGCTTCTAAAACCAAAACGGAGCTACCTACCAGAACGGCCGTCAATGTGTGCATTCAACTTACGGAGGTAAACTGATGTGTGTTTGCAGGAGTTTCTAAACCCTTTCTGTGAAGAAGTGGAAAACGCATTTTCCCAGCCAAATCCAGGCATTCAAGAAATAGCTGGAAATCTCCGTCTAAAACACAAAAAGAACGTATCTTGCAAACTGCTTCGCTGGGTGTTCGCTCAGCTAAGGGAGTTGAATCCGCCTTCAGAATCAGAGAGTGAGAAGCACGGTTCTTCCAGGAGCTGGGTTTCGTTATACCCGGGTGAATTGGAAAAAACGCGGTATTGAGAAATATCTGCTTCTAAAACCAAAACGGAGCTACCTAACAGAACGCTCTTCAATGTGTGCATTCAACTTACGGAGTGAAACTGATGTGCGTTTGCAGGAGTTTCTAAACCCTTTCTGTGAAGAAGTGGAAAACGCATTTTCCCAGCCAAATCCAGGCATTCAAGAAGTAGCTGGAAATCTCCGTCTAAAACACAAAAAGAACGTATCTTGCGAACTGCTCTGCTGGGTTTTCGCTCAGCTAAGGGAGTTGAATCCGCCTTCAGAATCAGAGAGTGAGAAGCACGGTTCTTCCAGGAGCTGGGTTTCGTTATACCCGGGTGAATTGGAACAAACGCGGTATTGAGAAATATCTGCTTCTAAAACCAAAACGGAGCTACCTAACAGAACGGTCTTCAATGTGTGCATTCAACTTACGGAGTTAAACTGATGTGTGTTTGCAGGAGTTTCTAAACCCTTTCTGTGAAGAAGTGGAAAACGCATTTTCCCAGCCAAATCCAGGCATTCAAGAAATAGCTGGAAATCTCCGTCTAAAACACAAAAAGAACGTATCTTGCAAACTGCTCTGCTGGGTGTTCGCTCAGCTAAGGAAGGTGAATCCGCCTTCAGAATCAGAGAGTGAGAAGCACGGTTCTTCCAGGAGCTGGGTTTCGTAATACCCGAGTACATTGGAACAAACGCGGTATTGAGAAATATCTGCTTCTAAAACCAAAACGGAGCTACCTAACAGAACGGTCTTCAATGTGTGCATTCAACTTACGGAGTTAAACTGATGTGTGTTTGCAGGAGTTGCTAAACCCTTTCTGTGAAGAAGTGGAAAACGCATTTTCCCAGCCAAATCCAGGCATTCAAGAAATAGCTGAAAATCTCCGTCTAAAACACAAAAAGAACGTATCTTGCAAACTGCTCTGCTGGGTGTTCGCTCAGCTAAGGGAGTTGAATCCGCCTTCAGAATCAGAGAGTGAGAAGCACGGTTCTTCCAGGAGCTGGGTTTCGTTATACCCGGGTGAATTGGAACAAACGCGGTATTGAGAAATATCTGCTTCTAAAACCAAAACGGAGCTACCTAACAGAACGGTCTTCAATGTGTGCATTCAACTTACGGAGTTAAACTGATGTGTGTTTGCAGGAGTTTCTAAACCCTTTCTGTGAAGAAGTGGAAAACGCATTTTCCCAGCCAAATCCAGGCATTCAAGGAATAGCTGGAAATCTCCGTCTAAAACACAAAAAGAACGTATCTTGCAAACTGCTCTGCTGGGTGTTCGCTAAGCTAAGGGAGTTGAATCCGCCTTCAGAATCAGAGAGTGAGAAGCACGGTTCTTCCAGGAGCTGGGTTTCGTAATACCCGAGTGAATTGGAACAAACGCGGTATTGAGAAATATCTGCTTCTAAAACAAAAACGGAGCTACCTAACAGAACGGTCTTCAATGTGTGCATTCAACTTACGGAGTTAAACTGATGTGTGTTTGCAGGAGTTTCTAAACCCTTTCTGGGAAGAAGTGGAAAACGCATTTTCCCAGCCAAATCCAGGCATTCAAAAAATAGCTGGAAATCTCCGTCTAAAACACAAAAAGAACGTATCTTGCAAACTGCTCTGCTGGCTGTTCGCTCAGCTAAGGGAGTTGAATCCGCCTTCAGAATCAGAGAGTGAGAAGCACGGTTCTTCCAGGAGCTGGGTTTTGTTATACATGGGTGAATTGCAACAAACGCGGTATTGAGAAATATCTGCTTCTATAATCAAAACGGAGCTACCTAACAGAACGGTCTTCAATGTGTGCATTCAACTTACGGAGTTAAACTGATGTGTGTTTGCAGGAGTTTCTAAACCCTTTCTGTGAAGAAGTGGAAAACGCATATTCCCAGCCAAATCCAGGCATTCAAGAAATAGCTGGAAATCTTTGTCTTAAACACAAAAAGAACGTATCTTGCAAACTGCTCTCCTGGGTGTTCGCTCAGCTAAGGAAGTGGAATCCGCCTTCAGAATCAGAGAGTGAGAAGCACGGTTCTTCCAGGAGCTGGGTTTCGTTATACCCGGGTGCATTGGAACAAACGCGGTATTGAGAAATATCTGCTTCTAAAACCAAAACGGAGCTACCTAACAGAACGGTCTTCAATGTGTGCATTCAACTTACGGAGTTAAACTGATGTGTGTTTGCAGGAGTTTCTAAACCCTTTCTGTGAAGAAGTGGAAAACGCATATTCCCAGCCAAATCCAGGCATTCAAGAAATAGCTGGAAATCTCCGTCTAAAACACAAAAAGAACGTATCTTGCAAACTGCTCTGCTGGGTGTTCGCTCAGCTAAGGGAGTTGAATCCGCCTTCAGAATCAGAGAGTGAGGAGCACAATTCTTTTAGGAGCTGGGTTTCGTTATACCCGGGTGAATTGGAACAAACGCGGTATTGAGAAATATCTGCTTCTAAAACCAAAACGGAGCTACCTAACAGAACGGTCTTCAATGTGTGCATTCAACTTACGGAGTTAAACTGATGTGTGTTTGCAGGAGTTTCTAAACCCTTTCTGTGAAGAAGTGGAAAACGCATTTTCCCTGCCAAATCCAGGCATTCAAGAAATAGCTGGAAATCTCCCTCTAAAACACAAAAAGAACGTATCTTGCAAACTGCTCTGCTGGGTGTTCGCTCAGCTAAGGGAGTTGAATCCGCCTTCAGAATCAGAGAGTGAGAAGCACGGTTCTTCCAAAAGCTGGGTTTCGTTATACCCGGGTGCATTGGAACAAACGCGGTATTGAGAAATATCTGCTTCTAAATCCAAGACGGAGCTACCTAACAGAACGGTCTTCAATGTGTGCATTCAACTTACGGAGTTAAACTGATGTGTGTTTGCAGGAGTTTCTAAACCCTTTCTGTGAAGAAGTGGAAAACGCATTTTCCCAGCCAAATCCAGGCATTCAAGAAATAGCTGGAAATCTCCGTCTAAAACACAAAAAGAACGTATCTTGCAAACTGCTCTGCTGGGTGTTCGCTCAGCTAAGGGAGTTGAATCCGCCTTTAGAATCAGAGAGTGAGAAGCACGGTTCTTCCAGGAGCTGGGTTTCGTTATACCAGGGTGCATTGGAACAAACGCGGTATTGAGAAATATCTGCTTCTAAAACCAAAACGGAGCTACCTAACAGAACGGCCTTCAATGTGTGCATTCAACTTACGGAGGTAAACTGATGTGTGTTTGCAGGAGTTTCTAAACCCTTTCTGTGAAGAAGTGGAAAACGCATTTTCACAGCCAAATCCAAGCATTCAAGAAGTAGATGGATATCTCCGTCTAAAACACAAAAAGAACGTATCTTGCAAACTGCTCTGCTGGGTGTTCGCTCAGCTAAGGGAGTTGAATCCGCCTTTAGAATCAGAGAGTGAGAAGCACGGTTCTTCCAGGAGCTGTGTTTCGTTATACCCGGGTGCATTGGAACAAACGCGGTATTGAGAAATATCTGCTTCTAAAACCAAAACGGAGCTACCTAACAGAACGGCCTTCAATGTGTGCATTCAACTTACGGAGGTAAACTGATGTGTGTTTGCAGGAGTTTCTAAACCCTTTCTGTGAAGAAGTGGAAAACGCATTTTCCCAGCCAAATGCAGGCATTCAAGAAATAGCTGGAAATCTCCGTCTAAAACACAAAAAGAACGTATCTTGCAAACTGCTCTGCTGGGTGTTCGCTCAGCTAAGGGAGTTGAATCCGCCTTCAGAATCAGAGAGTGAGAAGCACGGTTCTTCCAGGAGCTGTGTTTCGTTATACCCGGGTGAATGGGTGCAAACGCGATATTGAGAAATATCTGCTTCTAAAACCAAAACGGAGCTACCTAACAGAACGGTCTTCAATGTGTGCATTCAACTTACGGAGTTAAACTGATGTGTGTTTGCAGGAGTTTCTAAACCCTTTCTGTGAAGAAGTGGAAAACGCATTTTCCCAGCCAAATGCAGGCATTCAAGAAATAGCTGGAAATCTCCGTCTAAAACACAAAAAGAACGTATCTTGCAAACTGCTCTGCTGGGTGTTCGCTCAGCTAAGGGAGTTGAATCCGCCTTCAGAATCAGAGAGTGAGAAGCACGGTTCTTCCAGGAGCTGTGTTTCGTTATACCCGGGTGAATGGGTGCAAACGCGATATTGAGAAATATCTGCTTCTAAAAGCAAAACGGAGCTACCTAACAGAACGGTCTTCAATGTGTGCATTCAACTTACGGAGTTAAACTGATGTGTGTTTGCAGGAGTTTCTAAACCCTTTCTGTGAAGAAGTGGAAAACGCATTTTCCCAGCCAAATGCAGGCATTCAAGAAATAGCTGGAAATCTCCGTCTAAAACACAAAAAGAACGTATCTTGCAAACTGCTCTGCTGGGTGTTCGCTCAGCTAAGGGAGTTGAATCCGCCTTCAGAATCAGAGAGTGAGAAGCACGGTTCTTCCAGGAGCTGTGTTTCCTTATACCCGGGTGAATGGGTGCAAACGCGATATTGAGAAATATCTGCTTCTAAAACCAAAACGGTGCTACCTAACAGAACGGTCTTCAATGTGTGCATTCAACTGACGGAGTTAAACTGATGTGTGTTTGCAGGAGTTTCTAAACCCTTTCTGTGAAGAAGTGGAAAACGCACTTACCCAGCCAAATGCAGGCATTCAAGAAATAGCTGGAAATCTCCGTCTAAAACACAAAAAGAACGTATCTTGCAAACTGCTCTGCTGGGTGTTCGCTCAGCTAAGGGAGTTGAATCCGCCTTCAGAATCAGAGAGTGAGAAGCACGGTTCTTCCAGGAGCTGTGTTTCGTTATACCCGGGTGAATGGGTGCAAACGCGATATTGAGAAATATCTGCTTCTAAAACCAAAACGGAGCTACCTAACAGAACGGTCTTCAATGTGTGCATTCAACTGACGGAGTTAAACTGATGTGTGTTTGCAGGAGTTTCTAAACCCTTTCTGTGAAGAAGTGGAAAACGCATTTTCCCAGCCAAATGCAGGCATTCAAGAAATAGCTGGAAATCTCCGTCTAAAACAACAAAAGAACGTGTCTTGCAAACTGCTCTGCTGGGTGTTCGCTCAGCTAAGGGAGTTGAATCCGCCTTCAGAATCAGAGAGTGAGAAGCACGGTTCTTCCAGGAGCTGTGTTTCGTTATACCCGGGTGAATGGGTGCAAACGCGATATTGAGAAATATCTGCTTCTAAAACCAAAACGGAGCTACCTAACAGAACGGTCTTCAATGTGTGCATTCAACTTACGGAGTTAAACTGATGTGTGTTTGCAGGAGTTTCTAAACCCTTTCTGTGAAGAAGTGGAAAACGCATTTTCCCAGTCAAATGCAGGCATTCAAGAAATAGCTGGAAATCTCCGTCTAAAACACAAAAAGAACGTATCTTGCAAACTGCTCTGCTGGGTGTTCGCTCAGCTAAGGGAGTTGAATCCGCCTTCAGAATCAGAGAGTGAGAAGCACGGTTCTTCCAGGAGCTGTGTTTCGTTATACCCGGGTGAATGGGTGCAAACGCGATATTGAGAAATATCTGCTTCTAAAAGCAAAACGGAGCTACCTAACAGAACGGTCTTCAATGTGTGCATTCAACTTACGGAGTTAAACTGATGTGTGTTTGCAGGAGTTTCTAAACCCTTTCTGTGAAGAAGTGGAAAACGCATTTTCCCAGCCAAATGCAGGCATTCAAGAAATAGCTGGAAATCTCCGTCTAAAACACAAAAAGAACGTATCTTGCAAACTGCTCTGCTGGGTGTTCGCTCAGCTAAGGGAGTTGAATCCGCCTTCAGAATCAGAGAGTGAGAAGCACGGTTCTTCCAAGAGCTGTGTTTCGTTATACCCGGGTGAATGGGTGCAAACGCGATATTGAGAAATATCTGCTTCTAAAACCAAAACGGAGCTACCTAACAGAACGGTCTTCAATGTGTGCATTCAACTTACGGAGTTAAACTGATGTGTGTTTGCAGGAGTTTCTAAACCCTTTCTGTGAAGAAGAAAAAAACGCATTTTCCCAGCCAAATGCAAGCATTCAAGAAATAGCTGGAAATCTCCGTCGAAAACACAAAAAGAACGTATCTTGCAAACTGCTCTGCTGGGTGTTCGCTCAGCTAAGGAAGTTGAATCCGCCTTCAGAATCAGAGAGTGAGAAGCACGGTTCTTCCAGGAGCTGTGTTTCGTTATACCCGGGTGAATGGGTGCAAACGCGATATTGAGAAATATGTGCTTCTAAAACCAAAACGGAGCAACCTAACAGAACGGTCTTCAATGTGTGCATTCAACTGACGGAGTTAAACTGATGTGTGTTTGCAGGAGTTTCTAAACCCTTTCTGTGAAGAAGTGGAAAACGCATTTTCCCAGCCAAATGCAGGCATTCAAGAAATAGCTGGAAATCTCCGTCTAAAACACAAAAAGAACGTATCTTGCAAACTGCTCTGCTGGGTGTTCGCTCAGCTAAGGGAGTTGAATCCGCCTTCAGAATCAGAGAGTGAGAAGCACGGTTCTTCCAGGAGCTGTGTTTCGTTATACCCGGGTGAATGGGTGCAAACGCGATATTGAGAAATATCTGCTTCTAAAACCAAAACGGAGCTACCTAACAGAACGGTCTTCAATGTGTGCATTCAACTGACGGAGTTAAACTGATGTGTGTTTGCAGGAGTTTCTAAACCCTTTCGGTGAAGAAGTGGAAAACGCATTTTCCCAGCCAAATGCAGGCATTCAAGAAATAGCTGGAAATCTCCGTCTAAAACACAAAAAGAACGTATCTTGCAAACTGCTCTGCTGGGTGTTCGCTCAGCTAAGGGAGTTGAATCCGCCTTCAGAATCAGAGAGTGAGAAGCACGGTTCTTCCAGGAGCTGTGTTTCGTTATACCCGGGTGAATGGGTGCAAACGCGATATTGAGAAATATCTGCTTCTAAAACCAAAACGGAGCTACCTAACAGAACGGTCTTCAATGTGTGCATTCAACTTACGGAGTTAAACTGATGTGTGTTTGCAGGAGTTTCTAAACCCTTTCTGTGAAGAAGTGGAAAACGCATTTTCCCAGCCAAATGCAGGCATTCAAGAAATAGCTGGAAATCTCCGTCTAAAACACAAAAAGAACGTATCTTGCAAACTGCTCTGCTGGGTGTTCGCTCAGCTAAGGGAGTTGAATCCGCCTTCAGAATCAGAGAGTGAGAAGCACGGTTCTTCCAGGAGCTGTGTTTCGTTATTCCCGGGTGAATGGGTGCAAACGCGATATTGAGAAATATCTGCTTCTAAAACCAAAACGGAGCTACCTAACAGAACGGTCTTCAATGTGTGCATTCAACTTACGGAGTTAAACTGATGTGTGTTTGCAGGAGTTTCTAAACCCTTTCTGTGAAGAAGTGGAAAACGCATTTTCCCAGCCAAATGCAGGCATTCAAGAAATAGCTGGAAATCTCCGTCTAAAACACAAAAAGAACGTATCTTGCAAACTGCTCTGCTGGGTGTTCGCTCAGCTAAGGGAGTTGAATCCGCCTTCAGAATCAGAGAGTGAGAAGCACGGTTCTTCCAGGAGCTGTGTTTCGTTATACCCGGGTGAATGGGTGCAAACGCGATATTGAGAAATATCTGCTTCTAAAACCAAAACGGAGCTACCTAACAGAACGGTCTTCAATGTGTGCATTCAACTTACGGAGTTAAACTGATGTGTGTTTGCAGGAGTTTCTAAACCCTTTCTGTGAAGAAGTGGAAAACGCATTTTCCCAGCCAAATGCAGGCATTCAAGAAATAGCTGGAAATGTCCGTCTAAAACACAAAAAGAACGTATCTTGCAAACTGCTCTGCTGGGTGTTCGCTCAGCTAAGGGAGTTGAATCCGCCTTCAGAATCAGAGAGTGAGAAGCACGGTTCTTCCAGGAGCTGTGTTTCGTTATACCCGGGTGAATGGGTGCAAACGCGATATTGAGAAATATCTGCTTCTAAAACCAAAACGGAGCTACCTAACAGAACGGTCTTCAATGTGTGCATTCAACTGACGGAGTTAAACTGATGTGTGTTTGCAGGAGTTTCTAAACCCTTTCTGTGAAGAAGTGGAAAACGCATTTTCCCAGCCAAATGCAGGCATTCAAGAAATAGCTGGAAATCTCCGTCTAAAACACAAAAAGAACATATCTTGCAAACTGCTCTGCTGGGTGTTTGCTCAGCTAAGGGAGTTGAATCCGCCTTCAGAATCAGAGAGTGAGAAGCACGGTTCTTCCAGGAGCTGTGTTTCGTTATACCCGGGTGAATGGGTGCAAACGCGATATTGAGAAATATCTGCTTCTAAAACCAAAACGGAGCTACCTAACAGAACGGTCTTCAATGTGTGCATTCAACTGACAAAGTTAAACTGATGTGTGTTTGCAGGAGTTTCTAAACCCTTTCTGTGAAGAAGTGGAAAACGCATTTTCCCAGCCAAATGCAGGCATTCAAGAAATAGCTGGAAATCTCCGTCTAAAACACAAAAAGAACGTATCTTGCAAACTGCTCTGCTGGGTGTTCGCTCAGCTAAGGGAGTTGAATCCGCCTTCAGAATCAGAGAGTGAGAAGCACGGTTCTTCCAGGAGCTGTGTTTCGTTATACCCGGGTGAATGGGTGCAAACGCGATATTGAGAAATATCTGCTTCTAAAACCAAAACGGAGCTACCTAACAGAACGGTCTTCAATGTGTGCATTCAACTTACGGAGTTAAACTGATGTGTGTTTGCAGGAGTTTCTAAACCCTTTCTGTGAAGAAGTGGAAAACGCATTTTCCCAGCCAAATCCAGGCATTCAAGAAATAGCTGGAAATCTCCGTCTAAAACACAAAAAGAACGTATCTTGCAAACTGCTCTGCTGGGTGTTCGCTCAGCTAAGGGAGTTGAATCCGCCTTCAGAATCAGAGAGTGAGAAGCACGGTTCTTCCAGGAGCTGGGTTTCGTTATACCCGGGTGCATTGGAACAAACGCGGTATTGAGAAATATCTGCTTCTAAAACCAAAACGGAGCTACCTAACAGAACGGTCTTCAATGTGTGCATTCAACTTACGGACTTAAACTGATGTGTGTTTGCAGACGTCTCTAAACCCTTTCTGTGAAGAAGTGGAAAACGCATTTTCCCAGCCAAATCCAGGCATTCAAGAAATAGCTGGAAATCTCCGTCTAAAACACAAGAAGAACGTATCTTGCAAACTGCTCTGCTGGGTGTTCGCTCAGCTAAGGGAGTTGAATCCGCCTTCAGAATCAGAGAGTGAGAAGCATGGTTCTTCCAGGAGCTGGGTTTCGTTATACCCGGGTGCATTGGAACAAACGCGGTATTGAGAAATATCTGCTTCTAAAACCAAAACGGAGCTACCTAACAGAACGGTCTTCAATGTGTGCATTCAACTTACGGAGTTAAACTGATGTGTGTTTGCAGGAGTTTCTAAACCCTTTCTGTGAAGAAGTGGAAAACGCATTTTCCCAGCCAAATCCAGGCATTCAAGAAATAGCTGGAAATCTCCGTCTAAAACACAAAAAGAACGTATCTTGCAAACTGCTCTGCTGGGTGTTCGCTCAGCTAAGGGAGTTGAATCCGCCTTCAGAATCAGAGAGTGAGAATCACGGTTCTTCCAGGAGCTGGGTTTCGTTATACCCGGGTGCATTGGAACAAACGCGGTATTGAGAAATATCTGCTTCTAAAACCAAAACGGAGCTACCTAACAGAACGGTCTTCAATGTGTGCATTCAACTGACGGAGTTAAACTGATGTGTGTTTGCAGGAGTTTCTAAACCCTTTCTGTGAAGAAGTGGAAAACGCATTTTCCCAGCCAAATGCAGGCATTCAAGAAATAGCTGGAAATCTCCGTCTAAAACAACAAAAGAACGTGTCTTGCAAACTGCTCTGCTGGGTGTTCGCTCAGCTAAGGGAGTTGAATCCGCCTTCAAAATCAGAGAGTGAGAAGCACGGTTCTTCCAGGAGCTGTGTTTCGTTATACCCGGGTGAATGGGTGCAAACGCGATATTGAGAAATATCTGCTTCTAAAACCAAAACGGAGCTACCTAACAGAACGGTCTTCAATGTGTGCATTCAACTTACGGAGTTAAACTGATGTGTGTTTGCAGGAGTTTCTAAACCCTTTCTGTGAAGAAGTGGAAAACGCATTTTCCCAGCCAAATGCAGGCATTCAAGAAATAGCTGGAAATCTCCGTCTAAAACACAAAAAGAACGTATCTTGCAAACTGCTCTGCTGGGTGTTCGCTCAGCAAAGGGAGTTGAATCCGCCTTCAGAATCAGAGAGTGAGAAGCACGGTTCTTCCAGGAGCTGTGTTTCGTTATACCCGGGTGAATGGGTGCAAACGCGATATTGAGAAATATCTGCTTCTAAAAGCAAAACGGAGCTACCTAACAGAACGGTCTTCAATGTGTGCATTCAACTTACGGAGTTAAACTGATGTGTGTTTGCAGGAGTTTCTAAACCCTTTCTGTGAAGAAGTGGAAAACGCATTTTCCCAGCCAAATGCAGGCATTCAAGAAATAGCTGGAAATCTCCGTCTAAAACACAAAAAGAACGTATCTTGCAAACTGCTCTGCTGGGTGTTCGCTCAGCTAAGGGAGTTGAATCCGCCTTCAGAATCAGAGAGTGAGAAGCACGGTTCTTCCAAGAGCTGTGTTTCGTTATACCCGGGTGAATGGGTGCAAACGCGATATTGAGAAATATCTGCTTCTAAAACCAAAACGGAGCTACCTAACAGAACGGTCTTCAATGTGTGCATTCAACTTACGGAGTTAAACTGATGTGTGTTTGCAGGAGTTTCTAAACCCTTTCTGTGAAGAAGAAAAAAACGCATTTTCCCAGCCAAATGCAAGCATTCAAGAAATAGCTGGAAATCTCCGTCGAAAACACAAAAAGAACGTATCTTGCAAACTGCTCTGCTGGGTGTTCGCTCAGCTAAGGAAGTTGAATCCGCCTTCAGAATCAGAGAGTGAGAAGCACGGTTCTTCCAGGAGCTGTGTTTCGTTATACCCGGGTGAATGGGTGCAAACGCGATATTGAGAAATATGTGCTTCTAAAACCAAAACGGAGCTACCTAACAGATCGGTCTTCAATGTGTGCATTCAACTGACGGAGTTAAACTGATGTGTGTTTGCAGGAGTTTCTAAACCCTTTCTGTGAAGAAGTGGAAAACGCATTTTCCCAGCTAAATGCAGGCATTCAAGAAATAGCTGGAAATCTCCGTCTAAAACACAAAAAGAACGTATCTTGCAAACTGCTCTGCTGGGTGTTCGCTCAGCTAAGGGAGTTGAATCCGCCTTCAGAATCAGAGAGTGAGAAGCACGGTTCTTCCAGGAGCTGGGTTTCGTTATACCAGGGTGCATTGGAACAAACGCGGTATTGAGAAATATCTGCTTCTAAAACCAAAACGGAGCTACCTAACAGAACGGCCTTCAATGTGTCCATTAAACTTACGGAGGTAAACTGATGTGTGTTTGCAGGAGTTTCTAAACCCTTTCTGTGAAGAAGTGGAAAACGCATTTTCCCAGCCAAATCCAGGCATTCAAGAAATAGCTGTAAATCTCCGTCTAAAACACAATAAGAACGTATCTTGCAAACTGCTCTGCTGGCTGTTCGCTCAGCTAAGGGAGTTGAATCCGCCTTCAGAATCAGAGAGTGAGAAGCACGGTTCTTCCAGGAGCTGGGTTTCGTTATACCCGGGTGCATTGGAACAAACGCGGTATTGAGAAATATCTGCTTCTAAAACCAAAACGGAGCTACCTAACAGAACGGTCTTCAATGTGTGCATTCAACTTACGGATTTAAACTGATGTGTGTTTGCAGGAGTTTCTGAACCCTTTCTGTGAAGAAGTGGAAAACGCATTTTCCCAGCCAAATCCAGGCATTCAAGAAATAGCTGGAAATCTCCGTCTAAAACACAAAAAGAACGTATCTTGCAAACTGCTCTGCTGGGTGTTCGCTCAGCTAAGGGAGTTGAATACGCCTTCAGAATCAGAGAGTGAGAAGCACGGTTCTTCCAGGAGCTGGGTCTCGTTATACCCGGGTGCATTGGAACAAACGCGGTATTGAGAAATATCTGCTTCTAAAACCAAAACGGAGCTACCTAACAGAACGGTCTTCAATGTGTGCATTCAACTTACGGAGTTAAACTGATGTGTGTTTGCAGGAGTTTCTAAACCCTTTCTGTGAAGAAGTGGAAAACGCATTTTCCCAGCCAAATCCAGGCATTCAAGAAATAGCTGGAAATCTCCGTCTAAAACACAAAAAGAACGTATCTTGCAAACTGCTCTGCTGGGTGTTCGCTCAGCTAAGGGAGTTGAATCCGTTTTCAGTATCAGAGAGTGAGAAGCACGGTTCTTCCAGGAGCTGGGTTTCGTAATACTCGGATGAATTGGAACAAACGCGGTATTGAGAAATATCTGCTTCTAAAACCAAAACGGAGCTACCTAACAGAACGGTCTTCAATGTGTGCATTCAACTTACGGAGTTAAACTGATGTGTGTTTGCAGGAGTTTCTAAACCCTTTCTGTGAAGAAGTGGAAAACGCATTTTCCCAGCGAAATCCAGGCATTCAAGAAATAGCTGGAAATCTCCGTCTAAAACAAAAAAAGAACGTATCTTGCAAACTGCTCTGCTGGGTGTTCGCTCAGCTAAGGGAGTTGAATCCGCCTTCAGAATCAGAGAGTGAGAAGCACGGTTCTTCCAGGAGCTGGGTTTCGTAATACTCGGGTGAATTGGAACAAACGCGGTATTGAGAAATATCTGCTTCTAAAACCAAAACGGAGCTACCTAACAGAACGGTCTTCAATGTGTGCATTCAACTTACGGAGTTAAACTGATGTGTGTTTGCAGGAGTTTCTAAACCCTTTCTGTGAAGAAGTGTAAAACGCATTTTCCCAGCCAAATCCAGGCATTCAAGAAATAGCTGGAAATCTCCGTCTAAAACACAAAAAGAACGTATCTTGCAAACTGCTCTGCTGGCTGTTCGCTCACCTAAGGGAGTTGAATCTGCCTTCAGAATCAGAGAGTGAGACCACGGTTCTTCCAGGAGCTGTGTTTCGTTATACCCGGGTGAATTGGAACAAACGCGGTATTGAGAAATATCTGCTTCTAAAACCAAAACGGAGCTACCTAACAGAACGGTCTTCAATGTGTGCATTCAACTTACGGAGTTCAACTGATGTGTGTCTGCAGGAGTTTCTAAACCCTTTCTGTGAAGAAGTGGAAAACGCATTTTCCCAGCCAAATACAGGCATTCAAGAAATAGCTGGAAATCTCCGTCTAAAACACAAAAACCACGTATCTTGCAAACTGCTCTGCTGGGTGTTCGCTCAGCTAAGGGAGTTGAATCCGCCTTCAGAATCAGAGAGTGAGAAGTACGGTTCTTCCAAAAGCTGGGTTTCGTTATACCCGGGTGAGTTGGAACAAATGCGGTATTGAGAAATATCTGCTTCTAAAACCAAAACGGAGCTACCTAACAGAACGGTCTTCAATGTGTGCATTCAACTTACGGAGTTAAACTGATGTGTGTTTGCAGGAGTTTCTAAACCCTTTCTGTGAAGAAGTGGAAAACGCATTTTCCCAGCCAAATCCAGGCATTCAAGAAATAGCTGGAAATCTCCGTCTAAAACACAAAAAGAACGTATCTTGCAAACTGCTCTGCTGGGTGTTCGCTCAGCTAAGGGAGTTGAATCCGCCTTCAGAATCAGAGAGTGAGAATCACGGTTCTTCCAGGAGCTGGGTTTCGTTATACCCGGGTGCATTGGAACAAACGCGGTATTGAGAAATATCTGCTTCTAAAACCAAAACGGAGCTACCTAACAGAACGGTCTTCAATGTGTGCATTCAACTTACGGAGTTAAACTGATGTGTGTTTGCAGGAGTTTCTAAACCCTTTTTTTGAAGAAGTGGAAAACGCATTTTCCCAGCCAAATCCAGGCATTCAAGAAATAGCTGGAAATCTCCGTCTAAAACACAAAAAGAACGTATCTTGCAAACTGCTCTGCTGGGTGTTCGCTCAGCTAAGGGAGTTGAATCCGCCTTCAGAATCAGAGAGTGAGAAGCACGGTTCTTCCAAGAGCTGGGTTTTGTTATACCCGGGTGCATTGGAACGAACGCGGTATTGAGAAATATCTGCTTCTAAAACCAAAACGGAGCTACCTAACAGAACGGTCTTCAATGTGTGCATTCAACTTACGGAGTTAAACTGATGTGTGTTTGCAGGAGTTTCTAAACCCTTTCTGTGAAGAAGTGGAAAACGCATTTTCCCAGCCAAATCCAGGCATTCAAGAAATAGCTGGAAATCTCCGTCTAAAACACAAAAAGAACGTATCTTGCAAACTGCTCTGCTGGGTGTTCGCTCAGCTAAGGGAGTTGAATCCGCCTTCAGAATCAGAGAGTGAGAAGCACGGTTCTTCCAGGAGCTGGGTTTCGTTATACCCGGGTGCATTGGAACAAACGCGGTATTGAGAAATATCTGCTTCTAAAACCAAAACGGAGCTACCTAACAGAACGGTCTTCAATGTGTGCATTCAACTTACGGAGTTAAACTGATGTGTGTTTGCAGGAGTTTCTAAACCCTTTCTGTGAAGAAGTGGAAAACGCATTTTCCCAGCCAAATCCAGGCATTCAAGAAATAGCTGGAAATCTCCGTCTAAAACACAAAACGAACGTATATTGCAAACTACTCTGCTGGGTGTTCGCTCAGCTAAGGGAGTTGAATCCGCCTTCAGAATCAGAGAGTGAGAAGCACGGTTCTTCCAGGAGCTGGGTTTTTTTATACCCGGGTGAATTGGAACAAACGCGGGATTGAGAAATATCTGCTTCTAAAACCAAAACGGCGCTCCCTAACAGAACGGTCTTCAATGTGTGCATTCAACTTACGGAGTTAAACTGATGTGCGTTTGCAGGAGTTGCTAAACCCTTTCTGTGAAGAAGTGGAAAACGCATTTTCCCAGCCAAATCCAGGCATTCAAGAAATAGATGGATATCTCCGTCTAAAACACAAAAAGAACGTATCTTGCAAACTGTTCTGCTGGGTGTTCGCTCAGCTAAGGGAGTTGAATCCGCCTTCAGAATCAGAGAGTGAGAAGCACGGTTCTTCCAGGAGCTGGGTTTCGTTATACCCGGGTGCATTGGAACAAACGCGGTATTGAGAAATATCTGCTTCTAAAACCAAAACGGAGCTACCTAACAGAACGGTCTTCAATGTGTGCATTCAACTTACGGAGTTAAACTGATGTGTGTTTGCAGGAGTTTCTAAACCCTTTCTGTGAAGAAGTGGAAAACGCATTTTCCCAGCCAAATCCTGGCATTCAAGAAATAGCTGGAAATCTCCGTCTAAAACACAAAAAGAACGTATCTTGCAAACTGCTCTGCTGGGTGTTCGCTCAGCTAAGGGAGTTGAATCCGCCTTCAGAATCAGAGAGTGAGAAGCACGGTTCTTCCAAGAGCTGGGTTTTGTTATACCCGGGTGCATTGGAACAAACGCGGTATTGAGAAATATCTGCTTCTAAAACCAAAACGGAGCTACCTAACAGAACGGTCTTCAATGTCTGCATTCAACTTACGGAGTTAAACTGATGTGTGTTTGCAGGAGTTTCTAAACCCTTTCTGTGAAGAAGTGGAAAACGCATTTTCCCTGCCAAATTCAGGCATTCAAGAAATAGCTGGAAATCTCCCTCTAAAACACAAAAAGAACGTATCTTGCAAACTGCTCTGCTGGGTGTTCGCTCAGCTAAGGGAGTTGAATCCGCCTTCAGAATCAGAGAGTGAGAAGCACGGTTCTTCCAGGAGCTGGGTTTCGTTATACCCGGGTGCATTGGAACAAACGCGGTATTGAGAAATATCTGCTTCTAAAACCAAAACGGCGCTACCTAACAGAACGGTCTTCAATGTGTGCATTCAACTTACGGAGTTAAACTGATGTGTGTTTGCAGGAGTTTCTAAAACCTTTCTGTGAAGAAGTGGAAAACGCATTTTCCCAGCCAAATCCAGGCATTCAAGAAATAGCTGGAAATCTCCGTCTAAAACACAAAAAGAACGTATCTTGCAAACTGCTCTGCTGGGTGTTCGCTCAGCTAAGGGAGTTGAATCCGCCTTTAGAATCAGAGAGTGAGAAGCACGGTTCTTCCAGGAGCTGGGTTTCGTTATACCAGGGTGCATTGGAAAAAACGCGGTATTGAGAAATATCTGCTTCTAAAACCAAAACGGAGCTACCTACCAGAACGGCCGTCAATGTGTGCATTCAACTTACGGAGGTAAACTGATGTGTGTTTGCAGGAGTTTCTAAACCCTTTCTGTGAAGAAGTGGAAAACGCATTTTCCCAGCCAAATCCAGGCATTCAAGAAATAGCTGGAAATCTCCGTCTACAACACAAAAAGAACGTATCTTGCAAACTGCTTCGCTGGGTGTTCGCTCAGCTAAGGGAGTTGAATCCGCCTTCAGAATCAGAGAGTGAGAAGCACGGTTCTTCCAGGAGCTGGGTTTCGTTATACCCGGGTGAATTGGAAAAAACGCGGTATTGAGAAATATCTGCTTCTAAAACCAAAACGGAGCTACCTAACAGAACGCTCTTCAATGTGTGCATTCAACTTACGGAGTGAAACTGATGTGCGTTTGCAGGAGTTTCTAAACCCTTTCTGTGAAGAAGTGGAAAACGCATTTTCCCAGCCAAATCCAGGCATTCAAGAAGTAGCTGGAAATCTCCGTCTAAAACACAAAAAGAACGTATCTTGCGAACTGCTCTGCTGGGTTTTCGCTCAGCTAAGGGAGTTGAATCCGCCTTCAGAATCAGAGAGTGAGAAGCACGGTTCTTCCAGGAGCTGGGTTTCGTTATACCCGGGTGAATTGGAACAAACGCGGTATTGAGAAATATCTGCTTCTAAAACCAAAACGGAGCTACCTAACAGAACGGTCTTCAATGTGTGCATTCAACTTACGGAGTTAAACTGATGTGTGTTTGCAGGAGTTTCTAAACCCTTTCTGTGAAGAAGTGGAAAACGCATTTTCCCAGCCAAATCCAGGCATTCAAGAAATAGCTGGAAATCTCCGTCTAAAACACAAAAAGAACGTATCTTGCAAACTGCTCTGCTGGGTGTTCGCTCAGCTAAGGAAGGTGAATCCGCCTTCAGAATCAGAGAGTGAGAAGCACGGTTCTTCCAGGAGCTGGGTTTCGTAATACCCGAGTACATTGGAACAAACGCGGTATTGAGAAATATCTGCTTCTAAAACCAAAACGGAGCTACCTAACAGAACGGTCTTCAATGTGTGCATTCAACTTACGGAGTTAAACTGATGTGTGTTTGCAGGAGTTGCTAAACCCTTTCTGTGAAGAAGTGGAAAACGCATTTTCCCAGCCAAATCCAGGCATTCAAGAAATAGCTGAAAATCTCCGTCTAAAACACAAAAAGAACGTATCTTGCAAACTGCTCTGCTGGGTGTTCGCTCAGCTAAGGGAGTTGAATCCGCCTTCAGAATCAGAGAGTGAGAAGCACGGTTCTTCCAGGAGCTGGGTTTCGTTATACCCGGGTGAATTGGAACAAACGCGGTATTGAGAAATATCTGCTTCTAAAACCAAAACGGAGCTACCTAACAGAACGGTCTTCAATGTGTGCATTCAACTTACGGAGTTAAACTGATGTGTGTTTGCAGGAGTTTCTAAACCCTTTCTGTGAAGAAGTGGAAAACGCATTTTCCCAGCCAAATCCAGGCATTCAAGGAATAGCTGGAAATCTCCGTCTAAAACACAAAAAGAACGTATCTTGCAAACTGCTCTGCTGGGTGTTCGCTAAGCTAAGGGAGTTGAATCCGCCTTCAGAATCAGAGAGTGAGAAGCACGGTTCTTCCAGGAGCTGGGTTTCGTAATACCCGAGTGAATTGGAACAAACGCGGTATTGAGAAATATCTGCTTCTAAAACAAAAACGGAGCTACCTAACAGAACGGTCTTCAATGTGTGCATTCAACTTACGGAGTTAAACTGATGTGTGTTTGCAGGAGTTTCTAAACCCTTTCTGGGAAGAAGTGGAAAACGCATTTTCCCAGCCAAATCCAGGCATTCAAAAAATAGCTGGAAATCTCCGTCTAAAACACAAAAAGAACGTATCTTGCAAACTGCTCTGCTGGCTGTTCGCTCAGCTAAGGGAGTTGAATCCGCCTTCAGAATCAGAGAGTGAGAAGCACGGTTCTTCCAGGAGCTGGGTTTTGTTATACATGGGTGAATTGCAACAAACGCGGTATTGAGAAATATCTGCTTCTATAATCAAAACGGAGCTACCTAACAGAACGGTCTTCAATGTGTGCATTCAACTTACGGAGTTAAACTGATGTGTGTTTGCAGGAGTTTCTAAACCCTTTCTGTGAAGAAGTGGAAAACGCATATTCCCAGCCAAATCCAGGCATTCAAGAAATAGCTGGAAATCTTTGTCTTAAACACAAAAAGAACGTATCTTGCAAACTGCTCTCCTGGGTGTTCGCTCAGCTAAGGAAGTGGAATCCGCCTTCAGAATCAGAGAGTGAGAAGCACGGTTCTTCCAGGAGCTGGGTTTCGTTATACCCGGGTGCATTGGAACAAACGCGGTATTGAGAAATATCTGCTTCTAAAACCAAAACGGAGCTACCTAACAGAACGGTCTTCAATGTGTGCATTCAACTTACGGAGTTAAACTGATGTGTGTTTGCAGGAGTTTCTAAACCCTTTCTGTGAAGAAGTGGAAAACGCATATTCCCAGCCAAATCCAGGCATTCAAGAAATAGCTGGAAATCTCCGTCTAAAACACAAAAAGAACGTATCTTGCAAACTGCTCTGCTGGGTGTTCGCTCAGCTAAGGGAGTTGAATCCGCCTTCAGAATCAGAGAGTGAGGAGCACAATTCTTTTAGGAGCTGGGTTTCGTTATACCCGGGTGAATTGGAACAAACGCGGTATTGAGAAATATCTGCTTCTAAAACCAAAACGGAGCTACCTAACAGAACGGTCTTCAATGTGTGCATTCAACTTACGGAGTTAAACTGATGTGTGTTTGCAGGAGTTTCTAAACCCTTTCTGTGAAGAAGTGGAAAACGCATTTTCCCTGCCAAATCCAGGCATTCAAGAAATAGCTGGAAATCTCCCTCTAAAACACAAAAAGAACGTATCTTGCAAACTGCTCTGCTGGGTGTTCGCTCAGCTAAGGGAGTTGAATCCGCCTTCAGAATCAGAGAGTGAGAAGCACGGTTCTTCCAAAAGCTGGGTTTCGTTATACCCGGGTGCATTGGAACAAACGCGGTATTGAGAAATATCTGCTTCTAAATCCAAGACGGAGCTACCTAACAGAACGGTCTTCAATGTGTGCATTCAACTTACGGAGTTAAACTGATGTGTGTTTGCAGGAGTTTCTAAACCCTTTCTGTGAAGAAGTGGAAAACGCATTTTCCCAGCCAAATCCAGGCATTCAAGAAATAGCTGGAAATCTCCGTCTAAAACACAAAAAGAACGTATCTTGCAAACTGCTCTGCTGGGTGTTCGCTCAGCTAAGGGAGTTGAATCCGCCTTTAGAATCAGAGAGTGAGAAGCACGGTTCTTCCAGGAGCTGGGTTTCGTTATACCAGGGTGCATTGGAACAAACGCGGTATTGAGAAATATCTGCTTCTAAAACCAAAACGGAGCTACCTAACAGAACGGCCTTCAATGTGTGCATTCAACTTACGGAGGTAAACTGATGTGTGTTTGCAGGAGTTTCTAAACCCTTTCTGTGAAGAAGTGGAAAACGCATTTTCACAGCCAAATCCAAGCATTCAAGAAGTAGATGGATATCTCCGTCTAAAACACAAAAAGAACGTATCTTGCAAACTGCTCTGCTGGGTGTTCGCTCAGCTAAGGGAGTTGAATCCGCCTTTAGAATCAGAGAGTGAGAAGCACGGTTCTTCCAGGAGCTGGGTTTCGTTATACCAGGGTGCATTGGAACAAACGCGGTATTGAGAAATATCTGCTTCTAAAACCAAAACGGAGCTACCTAACAGAACGGCCTTCAATGTGTGCATTCAACTTACGGAGGTAAACTGATGTGTGTTTGCAGGAGTTTCTAAACCCTTTCTGTGAAGAAGTGGAAAACGCATTTTCCCAGCCAAATGCAGGCATTCAAGAAATAGCTGGAAATCTCCGTCTAAAACACAAAAAGAACGTATCTTGCAAACTGCTCTGCTGGGTGTTCGCTCAGCTAAGGGAGTTGAATCCGCCTTCAGAATCAGAGAGTGAGAAGCACGGTTCTTCCAGGAGCTGTGTTTCGTTATACCCGGGTGAATGGGTGCAAACGCGATATTGAGAAATATCTGCTTCTAAAACCAAAACGGAGCTACCTAACAGAACGGTCTTCAATGTGTGCATTCAACTTACGGAGTTAAACTGATGTGTGTTTGCAGGAGTTTCTAAACCCTTTCTGTGAAGAAGTGGAAAACGCATTTTCCCAGCCAAATGCAGGCATTCAAGAAATAGCTGGAAATCTCCGTCTAAAACACAAAAAGAACGTATCTTGCAAACTGCTCTGCTGGGTGTTCGCTCAGCTAAGGGAGTTGAATCCGCCTTCAGAATCAGAGAGTGAGAAGCACGGTTCTTCCAGGAGCTGTGTTTCGTTATACCCGGGTGAATGGGTGCAAACGCGATATTGAGAAATATCTGCTTCTAAAAGCAAAACGGAGCTACCTAACAGAACGGTCTTCAATGTGTGCATTCAACTTACGGAGTTAAACTGATGTGTGTTTGCAGGAGTTTCTAAACCCTTTCTGTGAAGAAGTGGAAAACGCATTTTCCCAGCCAAATGCAGGCATTCAAGAAATAGCTGGAAATCTCCGTCTAAAACACAAAAAGAACGTATCTTGCAAACTGCTCTGCTGGGTGTTCGCTCAGCTAAGGGAGTTGAATCCGCCTTCAGAATCAGAGAGTGAGAAGCACGGTTCTTCCAGGAGCTGTGTTTCGTTATACCCGGGTGAATGGGTGCAAACGCGATATTGAGAAATATCTGCTTCTAAAACCAAAACGGTGCTACCTAACAGAACGGTCTTCAATGTGTGCATTCAACTGACGGAGTTAAACTGATGTGTGTTTGCAGGAGTTTCTAAACCCTTTCTGTGAAGAAGTGGAAAACGCACTTACCCAGCCAAATGCAGGCATTCAAGAAATAGCTGGAAATCTCCGTCTAAAACACAAAAAGAACGTATCTTGCAAACTGCTTTGCTGGGTGTTCGCTCAGCTAAGGGAGTTGAATCCGCCTTCAGAATCAGAGAGTGAGAAGCACGGTTCTTCCAGGAGCTGTGTTTCGTTATACCCGGGTGAATGGGTGCAAACGCGATATTGAGAAATATCTGCTTCTAAAACCAAAACGGAGCTACCTAACAGAACGGTCTTCAATGTGTGCATTCAACTGACGGAGTTAAACTGATGTGTGTTTGCAGGAGTTTCTAAACCCTTTCTGTGAAGAAGTGGAAAACGCATTTTCCCAGCCAAATGCAGGCATTCAAGAAATAGCTGGAAATCTCCGTCTAAAACAACAAAAGAACGTGTCTTGCAAACTGCTCTGCTGGGTGTTCGCTCAGCTAAGGGAGTTGAATCCGCCTTCAGAATCAGAGAGTGAGAAGCACGGTTCTTCCAGGAGCTGTGTTTCGTTATACCCGGGTGAATGGGTGCAAACGCGATATTGAGAAATATCTGCTTCTAAAACCAAAACGGAGCTACCTAACAGAACGGTCTTCAATGTGTGCATTCAACTTACGGAGTTAAACTGATGTGTGTTTGCAGGAGTTTCTAAACCCTTTCTGTGAAGAAGTGGAAAACGCATTTTCCCAGCCAAATGCAGGCATTCAAGAAATAGCTGGAAATCTCCGTCTAAAACACAAAAAGAACGTATCTTGCAAACTGCTCTGCTGGGTGTTCGCTCAGCTAAGGGAGTTGAATCCGCCTTCAGAATCAGAGAGTGAGAAGCACGGTTCTTCCAGGAGCTGTGTTTCGTTATACCCGGGTGAATGGGTGCAAACGCGATATTGAGAAATATCTGCTTCTAAAAGCAAAACGGAGCTACCTAACAGAACGGTCTTCAATGTGTGCATTCAACTTACGGAGTTAAACTGATGTGTGTTTGCAGGAGTTTCTAAACCCTTTCTGTGAAGAAGTGGAAAACGCATTTTCCCAGCCAAATGCAGGCATTCAAGAAATAGCTGGAAATCTCCGTCTAAAACACAAAAAGAACGTATCTTGCAAACTGCTCTGCTGGGTGTTCGCTCAGCTAAGGGAGTTGAATCCGCCTTCAGAATCAGAGAGTGAGAAGCACGGTTCTTCCAAGAGCTGTGTTTCGTTATACCCGGGTGAATGGGTGCAAACGCGATATTGAGAAATATCTGCTTCTAAAACCAAAACGGAGCTACCTAACAGAACGGTCTTCAATGTGTGCATTCAACTTACGGAGTTAAACTGATGTGTGTTTGCAGGAGTTTCTAAACCCTTTCTGTGAAGAAGAAAAAAACGCATTTTCCCAGCCAAATGCAAGCATTCAAGAAATAGCTGGAAATCTCCGTCGAAAACACAAAAAGAACGTATCTTGCAAACTGCTCTGCTGGGTGTTCGCTCAGCTAAGGAAGTTGAATCCGCCTTCAGAATCAGAGAGTGAGAAGCACGGTTCTTCCAGGAGCTGTGTTTCGTTATACCCGGGTGAATGGGTGCAAACGCGATATTGAGAAATATGTGCTTCTAAAACCAAAACGGAGCTACCTAACAGAACGGTCTTCAATGTGTGCATTCAACTTACGGAGTTAAACTGATGTGTGTTTGCAGGAGTTTCTAAACCCTTTCTGTGAAGAAGTGGAAAACGCATTTTCCCAGCCAAATCCAGGCATTCAAGAAATAGCTGGAAATCTCCGTCTAAAACACAAAAAGAACGTATCTTGCAAACTGCTCTGCTGGGTGTTCGCTCAGCTAAGGGAGTTGAATCCGCCTTCAGAATCAGAGAGTGAGAAGCACGGTTCTTCCAGGAGCTGTGTTTCGTTATACCCGGGTGAATGGGTGCAAACGCGATATTGAGAAATATCTGCTTCTAAAAGCAAAACGGAGCTACCTAAGAGAACGGTCTTCAATGTGTGCATTCAACTGACGGAGTTAAACTGATGTGTGTTTGCAGGAGTTTCTAAACCCTTTCGGTGAAGAAGTGGAAAACGCATTTTCCCAGCCAAATGCAGGCATTCAAGAAATAGCTGGAAATCTCCGTCTAAAACACAAAAAGAACGTATCTTGCAAACTGCTCTGCTGGGTGTTCGCTCAGCTAAGGGAGTTGAATCCGCCTTCAGAATCAGAGAGTGAGAAGCACGGTTCTTCCAGGAGCTGTGTTTCGTTATACCCGGGTGAATGGGTGCAAACGCGATATTGAGAAATATCTGCTTCTAAAACCAAAACGGAGCTACCTAACAGAACGGTCTTCAATGTGTGCATTCAACTTACGGAGTTAAACTGATGTGTGTTTGCAGGAGTTTCTAAACCCTTTCTGTGAAGAAGTGGAAAACGCATTTTCCCAGCCAAATGCAGGCATTCAAGAAATAGCTGGAAATCTCCGTCTAAAACACAAAAAGAACGTATCTTGCAAACTGCTCTGCTGGGTGTTCGCTCAGCTAAGGGAGTTGAATCCGCCTTCAGAATCAGAGAGTGAGAAGCACGGTTCTTCCAGGAGCTGTGTTTCGTTATACCCGGGTGAATGGGTGCAAACGCGATATTGAGAAATATCTGCTTCTAAAACCAAAACGGAGCTACCTAACAGAACGGTCTTCAATGTGTGCATTCAACTTACGGAGTTAAACTGATGTGTGTTTGCAGGAGTTTCTAAACCCTTTCTGTGAAGAAGTGGAAAACGCATTTTCCCAGCCAAATGCAGGCATTCAAGAAATAGCTGGAAATCTCCGTCTAAAACACAAAAAGAACGTATCTTGCAAACTGCTCTGCTGGGTGTTCGCTCAGCTAAGGGAGTTGAATCCGCCTTCAGAATCAGAGAGTGAGAAGCACGGTTCTTCCAGGAGCTGTGTTTCGTTATACCCGGGTGAATGGGTGCAAACGCGATATTGAGAAATATCTGCTTCTAAAACCAAAACGGAGCTACCTAACAGAACGGTCTTCAATGTGTGCATTCAACTGACGGAGTTAAACTGATGTGTGTTTGCAGGAGTTTCTAAACCCTTTCTGTGAAGAAGTGGAAAACGCATTTTCCCAGCCAAATGCAGGCATTCAAGAAATAGCTGGAAATGTCCGTCTAAAACACAAAAAGAACGTATCTTGCAAACTGCTCTGCTGGGTGTTCGCTCAGCTAAGGGAGTTGAATCCGCCTTCAGAATCAGAGAGTGAGAAGCACGGTTCTTCCAGGAGCTGTGTTTCGTTATACCCGGGTGAATGGGTGCAAACGCGATATTGAGAAATATCTGCTTCTAAAACCAAAACGGAGCTACCTAACAGAACGGTCTTCAATGTGTGCATTCAACTGACGGAGTTAAACTGATGTGTGTTTGCAGGAGTTTCTAAACCCTTTCTGTGAAGAAGTGGAAAACGCATTTTCCCAGCCAAATGCAGGCATTCAAGAAATAGCTGGAAATCTCCGTCTAAAACACAAAAAGAACATATCTTGCAAACTGCTCTGCTGGGTGTTTGCTCAGCTAAGGGAGTTGAATCCGCCTTCAGAATCAGAGAGTGAGAAGCACGGTTCTTCCAGGAGCTGTGTTTCGTTATACCCGGGTGAATGGGTGCAAACGCGATATTGAGAAATATCTGCTTCTAAAACCAAAACGGAGCTACCTAACAGAACGGTCTTCAATGTGTGCATTCAACTGACAAAGTTAAACTGATGTGTGTTTGCAGGAGTTTCTAAACCCTTTCTGTGAAGAAGTGGAAAACGCATTTTCCCAGCCAAATGCAGGCATTCAAGAAATAGCTGGAAATCTCCGTCTAAAACACAAAAAGAACGTATCTTGCAAACTGCTCTGCTGGGTGTTCGCTCAGCTAAGGGAGTTGAATCCGCCTTCAGAATCAGAGAGTGAGAAGCACGGTTCTTCCAGGAGCTGTGTTTCGTTATACCCGGGTGAATGGGTGCAAACGCGATATTGAGAAATATCTGCTTCTAAAACCAAAACGGAGCTACCTAACAGAACGGTCTTCAATGTGTGCATTCAACTTACGGAGTTAAACTGATGTGTGTTTGCAGGAGTTTCTAAACCCTTTCTGTGAAGAAGTGGAAAACGCATTTTCCCAGCCAAATCCAGGCATTCAAGAAATAGCTGGAAATCTCCGTCTAAAACACAAAAAGAACGTATCTTGCAAACTGCTCTGCTGGGTGTTCGCTCAGCTAAGGGAGTTGAATCCGCCTTCAGAATCAGAGAGTGAGAAGCACGGTTCTTCCAGGAGCTGGGTTTCGTTATACCCGGGTGCATTGGAACAAACGCGGTATTGAGAAATATCTGCTTCTAAAACCAAAACGGAGCTACCTAACAGAACGGTCTTCAATGTGTGCATTCAACTTACGGACTTAAACTGATGTGTGTTTGCAGGAGTTTCTAAACCCTTTCTGTGAAGAAGTGGAAAACGCATTTTCCCAGCCAAATCCAGGCATTCAAGAAATAGCTGGAAATCTCCGTCTAAAACACAAAACGAACGTATATTGCAAACTACTCTGCTGGGTGTTCGCTCAGCTAAGGGAGTTGAATCCGCCTTCAGAATCAGAGAGTGAGAAGCACGGTTCTTCCAGGAGCTGGGTTTTTTTATACCCGGGTGAATTGGAACAAACGCGGGATTGAGAAATATCTGCTTCTAAAACCAAAACGGCGCTCCCTAACAGAACGGTCTTCAATGTGTGCATTCAACTTACGGAGTTAAACTGATGTGCGTTTGCAGGAGTTGCTAAACCCTTTCTGTGAAGAAGTGGAAAACGCATTTTCCCAGCCAAATCCAGGCATTCAAGAAATAGATGGATATCTCCGTCTAAAACACAAAAAGAACGTATCTTGCAAACTGTTCTGCTGGGTGTTCGCTCAGCTAAGGGAGTTGAATCCGCCTTCAGAATCAGAGAGTGAGAAGCACGGTTCTTCCAGGAGCTGGGTTTCGTTATACCCGGGTGCATTGGAACAAACGCGGTATTGAGAAATATCTGCTTCTAAAACCAAAACGGAGCTACCTAACAGAACGGTCTTCAATGTGTGCATTCAACTTACGGAGTTAAACTGATGTGTGTTTGCAGGAGTTTCTAAACCCTTTCTGTGAAGAAGTGGAAAACGCATTTTCCCAGCCAAATCCTGGCATTCAAGAAATAGCTGGAAATCTCCGTCTAAAACACAAAAAGAACGTATCTTGCAAACTGCTCTGCTGGGTGTTCGCTCAGCTAAGGGAGTTGAATCCGCCTTCAGAATCAGAGAGTGAGAAGCACGGTTCTTCCAGGAGCTGGGTTTCGTTATACCAGGGTGCATTGGAAAAAACGCGGTATTGAGAAATATCTGCTTCTAAAACCAAAACGGAGCTACCTACCAGAACGGCCGTCAATGTGTGCATTCAACTTACGGAGGTAAACTGATGTGTGTTTGCAGGAGTTTCTAAACCCTTTCTGTGAAGAAGTGGAAAACGCATTTTCCCAGCCAAATCCAGGCATTCAAGAAATAGCTGGAAATCTCCGTCTAAAACACAAAAAGAACGTATCTTGCAAACTGCTTCGCTGGGTGTTCGCTCAGCTAAGGGAGTTGAATCCGCCTTCAGAATCAGAGAGTGAGAAGCACGGTTCTTCCAGGAGCTGGGTTTCGTTATACCCGGGTGAATTGGAAAAAACGCGGTATTGAGAAATATCTGCTTCTAAAACCAAAACGGAGCTACCTAACAGAACGCTCTTCAATGTGTGCATTCAACTTACGGAGTGAAACTGATGTGCGTTTGCAGGAGTTTCTAAACCCTTTCTGTGAAGAAGTGGAAAACGCATTTTCCCAGCCAAATCCAGGCATTCAAGAAGTAGCTGGAAATCTCCGTCTAAAACACAAAAAGAACGTATCTTGCGAACTGCTCTGCTGGGTTTTCGCTCAGCTAAGGGAGTTGAATCCGCCTTCAGAATCAGAGAGTGAGAAGCACGGTTCTTCCAGGAGCTGGGTTTCGTTATACCCGGGTGAATTGGAACAAACGCGGTATTGAGAAATATCTGCTTCTAAAACCAAAACGGAGCTACCTAACAGAACGGTCTTCAATGTGTGCATTCAACTTACGGAGTTAAACTGATGTGTGTTTGCAGGAGTTTCTAAACCCTTTCTGTGAAGAAGTGGAAAACGCATTTTCCCAGCCAAATCCAGGCATTCAAGAAATAGCTGGAAATCTCCGTCTAAAACACAAAAAGAACGTATCTTGCAAACTGCTCTGCTGGGTGTTCGCTCAGCTAAGGAAGGTGAATCCGCCTTCAGAATCAGAGAGTGAGAAGCACGGTTCTTCCAGGAGCTGGGTTTCGTAATACCCGAGTACATTGGAACAAACGCGGTATTGAGAAATATCTGCTTCTAAAACCAAAACGGAGCTACCTAACAGAACGGTCTTCAATGTGTGCATTCAACTTACGGAGTTAAACTGATGTGTGTTTGCAGGAGTTGCTAAACCCTTTCTGTGAAGAAGTGGAAAACGCATTTTCCCAGCCAAATCCAGGCATTCAAGAAATAGCTGAAAATCTCCGTCTAAAACACAAAAAGAACGTATCTTGCAAACTGCTCTGCTGGGTGTTCGCTCAGCTAAGGGAGTTGAATCCGCCTTCAGAATCAGAGAGTGAGAAGCACGGTTCTTCCAGGAGCTGGGTTTCGTTATACCCGGGTGAATTGGAACAAACGCGGTATTGAGAAATATCTGCTTCTAAAACCAAAACGGAGCTACCTAACAGAACGGTCTTCAATGTGTGCATTCAACTTACGGAGTTAAACTGATGTGTGTTTGCAGGAGTTTCTAAACCCTTTCTGTGAAGAAGTGGAAAACGCATTTTCCCAGCCAAATCCAGGCATTCAAGGAATAGCTGGAAATCTCCGTCTAAAACACAAAAAGAACGTATCTTGCAAACTGCTCTGCTGGGTGTTCGCTAAGCTAAGGGAGTTGAATCCGCCTTCAGAATCAGAGAGTGAGAAGCACGGTTGTTCCAGGAGCTGGGTTTCGTAATACCCGAGTGAATTGGAACAAACGCGGTATTGAGAAATATCTGCTTCTAAAACAAAAACGGAGCTACCTAACAGAACGGTCTTCAATGTGTGCATTCAACTTACGGAGTTAAACTGATGTGTGTTTGCAGGAGTTTCTAAACCCTTTCTGGGAAGAAGTGGAAAACGCATTTTCCCAGCCAAATCCAGGCATTCAAAAAATAGCTGGAAATCTCCGTCTAAAACACAAAAAGAACGTATCTTGCAAACTGCTCTGCTGGCTGTTCGCTCAGCTAAGGGAGTTGAATCCGCCTTCAGAATCAGAGAGTGAGAAGCACGGTTCTTCCAGGAGCTGGGTTTTGTTATACATGGGTGAATTGGAACAAACGCGGTATTGAGAAATATCTGCTTCTATAATCAAAACGGAGCTACCTAACAGAACGGTCTTCAATGTGTGCATTCAACTTACGGAGTTAAACTGATGTGTGTTTGCAGGAGTTTCTAAACCCTTTCTGTGAAGAAGTGGAAAACGCATATTCCCAGCCAAATCCAGGCATTCAAGAAATAGCTGGAAATCTTTGTCTTAAACACAAAAAGAACGTATCTTGCAAACTGCTCTCCTGGGTGTTCGCTCAGCTAAGGAAGTGGAATCCGCCTTCAGAATCAGAGAGTGAGAAGCACGGTTCTTCCAGGAGCTGGGTTTCGTTATACCCGGGTGCATTGGAACAAACGCGGTATTGAGAAATATCTGCTTCTAAAACCAAAACGGAGCTACCTAACAGAACGGTCTTCAATGTGTGCATTCAACTTACGGAGTTAAACTGATGTGTGTTTGCAGGAGTTTCTAAACCCTTTCTGTGAAGAAGTGGAAAACGCATATTCCCAGCCAAATCCAGGCATTCAAGAAATAGCTGGAAATCTCCGTCTAAAACACAAAAAGAACGTATCTTGCAAACTGCTCTGCTGGGTGTTCGCTCAGCTAAGGGAGTTGAATCCGCCTTCAGAATCAGAGAGTGAGGAGCACAATTCTTTTAGGAGCTGGGTTTCGTTATACCCGGGTGAATTGGAACAAACGCGGTATTGAGAAATATCTGCTTCTAAAACCAAAACGGAGCTACCTAACAGAACGGTCTTCAATGTGTGCATTCAACTTACGGAGTTAAACTGATGTGTGTTTGCAGGAGTTTCTAAACCCTTTCTGTGAAGAAGTGGAAAACGCATTTTCCCTGCCAAATCCAGGCATTCAAGAAATAGCTGGAAATCTCCCTCTAAAACACAAAAAGAACGTATCTTGCAAACTGCTCTGCTGGGTGTTCGCTCAGCTAAGGGAGTTGAATCCGCCTTCAGAATCAGAGAGTGAGAAGCACGGTTCTTCCAAAAGCTGGGTTTCGTTATACCCGGGTGCATTGGAACAAACGCGGTATTGAGAAATATCTGCTTCTAAATCCAAGACGGAGCTACCTAACAGAACGGTCTTCAATGTGTGCATTCAACTTACGGAGTTAAACTGATGTGTGTTTGCAGGAGTTTCTAAACCCTTTCTGTGAAGAAGTGGAAAACGCATTTTCCCAGCCAAATCCAGGCATTCAAGAAATAGCTGGAAATCTCCGTCTAAAACACAAAAAGAACGTATCTTGCAAACTGCTCTGCTGGGTGTTCGCTCAGCTAAGGGAGTTGAATCCGCCTTTAGAATCAGAGAGTGAGAAGCACGGTTCTTCCAGGAGCTGGGTTTCGTTATACCAGGGTGCATTGGAACAAACGCGGTATTGAGAAATATCTGCTTCTAAAACCAAAACGGAGCTACCTAACAGAACGGCCTTCAATGTGTGCATTCAACTTACGGAGGTAAACTGATGTGTGTTTGCAGGAGTTTCTAAACCCTTTCTGTGAAGAAGTGGAAAACGCATTTTCACAGCCAAATCCAAGCATTCAAGAAGTAGATGGATATCTCCGTCTAAAACACAAAAAGAACGTATCTTGCAAACTGCTCTGCTGGGTGTTCGCTCAGCTAAGGGAGTTGAATCCGCCTTTAGAATCAGAGAGTGAGAAGCACGGTTCTTCCAGGAGCTGGGTTTCGTTATACCAGGGTGCATTGGAACAAACGCGGTATTGAGAAATATCTGCTTCTAAAACCAAAACGGAGCTACCTAACAGAACGGCCTTCAATGTGTGCATTCAACTTACGGAGGTAAACTGATGTGTGTTTGCAGGAGTTTCTAAACCCTTTCTGTGAAGAAGTGGAAAACGCATTTTCCCAGCCAAATGCAGGCATTCAAGAAATAGCTGGAAATCTCCGTCTAAAACACAAAAAGAACGTATCTTGCAAACTGCTCTGCTGGGTGTTCGCTCAGCTAAGGGAGTTGAATCCGCCTTCAGAATCAGAGAGTGAGAAGCACGGTTTTCCAGGAGCTGTGTTTCGTTATACCCGGGTGAATGGGTGCAAACGCGATATTGAGAAATATCTGCTTCTAAAACCAAAACGGAGCTACCTAACAGAACGGTCTTCAATGTGTGCATTCAACTTACGGAGTTAAACTGATGTGTGTTTGCAGGAGTTTCTAAACCCTTTCTGTGAAGAAGTGGAAAACGCATTTTCCCAGCCAAATGCAGGCATTCAAGAAATAGCTGGAAATCTCCGTCTAAAACACAAAAAGAACGTATCTTGCAAACTGCTCTGCTGGGTGTTCGCTCAGCTAAGGGAGTTGAATCCGCCTTCAGAATCAGAGAGTGAGAAGCACGGTTCTTCCAGGAGCTGTGTTTCGTTATACCCGGGTGAATGGGTGCAAACGCGATATTGAGAAATATCTGCTTCTAAAAGCAAAACGGAGCTACCTAACAGAACGGTCTTCAATGTGTGCATTCAACTTACGGAGTTAAACTGATGTGTGTTTGCAGGAGTTTCTAAACCCTTTCTGTGAAGAAGTGGAAAACGCATTTTCCCAGCCAAATGCAGGCATTCAAGAAATAGCTGGAAATCTCCGTCTAAAACACAAAAAGAACGTATCTTGCAAACTGCTCTGCTGGGTGTTCGCTCAGCTAAGGGAGTTGAATCCGCCTTCAGAATCAGAGAGTGAGAAGCACGGTTCTTCCAGGAGCTGTGTTTCGTTATACCCGGGTGAATGGGTGCAAACGCGATATTGAGAAATATCTGCTTCTAAAACCAAAACGGTGCTACCTAACAGAACGGTCTTCAATGTGTGCATTCAACTGACGGAGTTAAACTGATGTGTGTTTGCAGGAGTTTCTAAACCCTTTCTGTGAAGAAGTGGAAAACGCACTTACCCAGCCAAATGCAGGCATTCAAGAAATAGCTGGAAATCTCCGTCTAAAACACAAAAAGAACGTATCTTGCAAACTGCTCTGCTGGGTGTTCGCTCAGCTAAGGGAGTTGAATCCGCCTTCAGAATCAGAGAGTGAGAAGCACGGTTCTTCCAGGAGCTGTGTTTCGTTATACCCGGGTGAATGGGTGCAAACGCGATATTGAGAAATATCTGCTTCTAAAACCAAAACGGAGCTACCTAACAGAACGGTCTTCAATGTGTGCATTCAACTGACGGAGTTAAACTGATGTGTGTTTGCAGGAGTTTCTAAACCCTTTCTGTGAAGAAGTGGAAAACGCATTTTCCCAGCCAAATGCAGGCATTCAAGAAATAGCTGGAAATCTCCGTCTAAAACAACAAAAGAACGTGTCTTGCAAACTGCTCTGCTGGGTGTTCGCTCAGCTAAGGGAGTTGAATCCGCCTTCAGAATCAGAGAGTGAGAAGCACGGTTCTTCCAGGAGCTGTGTTTCGTTATACCCGGGTGAATGGGTGCAAACGCGATATTGAGAAATATCTGCTTCTAAAACCAAAACGGAGCTACCTAACAGAACGGTCTTCAATGTGTGCATTCAACTTACGGAGTTAAACTGATGTGTGTTTGCAGGAGTTTCTAAACCCTTTCTGTGAAGAAGTGGAAAACGCATTTTCCCAGCCAAATGCAGGCATTCAAGAAATAGCTGGAAATCTCCGTCTAAAACACAAAAAGAACGTATCTTGCAAACTGCTCTGCTGGGTGTTCGCTCAGCTAAGGGAGTTGAATCCGCCTTCAGAATCAGAGAGTGAGAAGCACGGTTCTTCCAGGAGCTGTGTTTCGTTATACCCGGGTGAATGGGTGCAAACGCGATATTGAGAAATATCTGCTTCTAAAAGCAAAACGGAGCTACCTAACAGAACGGTCTTCAATGTGTGCATTCAACTTACGGAGTTAAACTGATGTGTGTTTGCAGGAGTTTCTAAACCCTTTCTGTGAAGAAGTGGAAAACGCATTTTCCCAGCCAAATGCAGGCATTCAAGAAATAGCTGGAAATCTCCGTCTAAAACACAAAAAGAACGTATCTTGCAAACTGCTCTGCTGGGTGTTCGCTCAGCTAAGGGAGTTGAATCCGCCTTCAGAATCAGAGAGTGAGAAGCAGGGTTCTTCCAAGAGCTGTGTTTCGTTATACCCGGGTGAATGGGTGCAAACGCGATATTGAGAAATATCTGCTTCTAAAACCAAAACGGAGCTACCTAACAGAACGGTCTTCAATGTGTGCATTCAACTTACGGAGTTAAACTGATGTGTGTTTGCAGGAGTTTCTAAACCCTTTCTGTGAAGAAGAAAAAAACGCATTTTCCCAGCCAAATGCAAGCATTCAAGAAATAGCTGGAAATCTCCGTCGAAAACACAAAAAGAACGTATCTTGCAAACTGCTCTGCTGGGTGTTCGCTCAGCTAAGGAAGTTGAATCCGCCTTCAGAATCAGAGAGTGAGAAGCACGGTTCTTCCAGGAGTTGTGTTTCGTTATACCCGGGTGAATGGGTGCAAACGCGATATTGAGAAATATGTGCTTCTAAAACCAAAACGGAGCTACCTAACAGAACGGTCTTCAATGTGTGCATTCAACTGACGGAGTTAAACTGATGTGTGTTTGCAGGAGTTTCTAAACCCTTTCTGTGAAGAAGTGGAAAACGCATTTTCCCAGCCAAATGCAGGCATTCAAGAAATAGCTGGAAATCTCCGTCTAAAACACAAAAAGAACGTATCTTGCAAACTGCTCTGCTGGGTGTTCGCTCAGCTAAGGGAGTTGAATCCGCCTTCAGAATCAGAGAGTGAGAAGCACGGTTCTTCCAGGAGCTGTGTTTCGTTATACCCGGGTGAATGGGTGCAAACGCGATATTGAGAAATATCTGCTTCTAAAACCAAAACGGAGCTACCTAACAGAACGGTCTTCAATGTGTGCATTCAACTGACGGAGTTAAACTGATGTGTGTTTGCAGGAGTTTCTAAACCCTTTCGGTGAAGAAGTGGAAAACGCATTTTCCCAGCCAAATGCAGGCATTCAAGAAATAGCTGGAAATCTCCGTCTAAAACACAAAAAGAACGTATCTTGCAAACTGCTCTGCTGGGTGTTCGCTCAGCTAAGGGAGTTGAATCCGCCTTCAGAATCAGAGAGTGAGAAGCACGGTTCTTCCAGGAGCTGTGTTTCGTTATACCCGGGTGAATGGGTGCAAACGCGATATTGAGAAATATCTGCTTCTAAAACCAAAACGGAGCTACCTAACAGAACGGTCTTCAATGTGTGCATTCAACTTACGGAGTTAAACTGATGTGTGTTTGCAGGAGTTTCTAAACCCTTTCTGTGAAGAAGTGGAAAACGCATTTTCCCAGCCAAATGCAGGCATTCAAGAAATAGCTGGAAATCTCCGTCTAAAACACAAAAAGAACGTATCTTGCAAACTGCTCTGCTGGGTGTTCGCTCAGCTAAGGGAGTTGAATCCGCCTTCAGAATCAGAGAGTGAGAAGCACGGTTCTTCCAGGAGCTGTGTTTCGTTATACCCGGGTGAATGGGTGCAAACGCGATATTGAGAAATATCTGCTTCTAAAACCAAAACGGAGCTACCTAACAGAACGGTCTTCAATGTGTGCATTCAACTTACGGAGTTAAACTGATGTGTGTTTGCAGGAGTTTCTAAACCCTTTCTGTGAAGAAGTGGAAAACGCATTTTCCCAGCCAAATGCAGGCATTCAAGAAATAGCTGGAAATCTCCGTCTAAAACACAAAAAGAACGTATCTTGCAAACTGCTCTGCTGGGTGTTCGCGCAGCTAAGGGAGTTGAATCCGCCTTCAGAATCAGAGAGTGAGAAGCACGGTTCTTCCAGGAGCTGTGTTTCGTTATACCCGGGTGAATGGGTGCAAACGCGATATTGAGAAATATCTGCTTCTAAAACCAAAACGGAGCTACCTAACAGAACGGTCTTCAATGTGTGCATTCAACTTACGGAGTTAAACTGATGTGTGTTTGCAGGAGTTTCTAAACCCTTTCTGTGAAGAAGTGGAAAACGCATTTTCCCAGCCAAATGCAGGCATTCAAGAAATAGCTGGAAATGTCCGTCTAAAACACAAAAAGAACGTATCTTGCAAACTGCTCTGCTGGGTGTTCGCTCAGCTAAGGGAGTTGAATCCGCCTTCAGAATCAGAGAGTGAGAAGCACGGTTCTTCCAGGAGCTGTGTTTCGTTATACCCGGGTGAATGGGTGCAAACGCGATATTGAGAAATATCTGCTTCTAAAACCAAAACGGAGCTACCTAACAGAACGGTCTTCAATGTGTGCATTCAACTGACGGAGTTAAACTGATGTGTGTTTGCAGGAGTTTCTAAACCCTTTCTGTGAAGAAGTGGAAAACGCATTTTCCCAGCCAAATGCAGGCATTCAAGAAATAGCTGGAAATCTCCGTCTAAAACACAAAAAGAACATATCTTGCAAACTGCTCTGCTGGGTGTTCGCTCAGCTAAGGGAGTTGAATCCGCCTTCAGAATCAGAGAGTGAGAAGCACGGTTCTTCCAGGAGCTGTGTTTCGTTATACCCGGGTGAATGGGTGCAAACGCGATATTGAGAAATATCTGCTTCTAAAACCAAAACGGAGCTACCTAACAGAACGGTCTTCAATGTGTGCATTCAACTGACAAAGTTAAACTGATGTGTGTTTGCAGGAGTTTCTAAACCCTTTCTGTGAAGAAGTGGAAAACGCATTTTCCCAGCCAAATGCAGGCATTCAAGAAATAGCTGGAAATCTCCGTCTAAAACACAAAAAGAACGTATCTTGCAAACTGCTCTGCTGGGTGTTCGCTCAGCTAAGGGAGTTGAATCCGCCTTCAGAATCAGAGAGTGAGAAGCACGGTTCTTCCAGGAGCTGTGTTTCGTTATACCCGGGTGAATGGGTGCAAACGCGATATTGAGAAATATCTGCTTCTAAAACCAAAACGGAGCTACCTAACAGAACGGTCTTCAATGTGTGCATTCAACTTACGGAGTTAAACTGATGTGTGTTTGCAGGAGTTTCTAAACCCTTTCTGTGAAGAAGTGGAAAACGCATTTTCCCAGCCAAATCCAGGCATTCAAGAAATAGCTGGAAATCTCCGTCTAAAACACAAAAAGAACGTATCTTGCAAACTGCTCTGCTGGGTGTTCGCTCAGCTAAGGGAGTTGAATCCGCCTTCAGAATCAGAGAGTGAGAAGCACGGTTCTTCCAGGAGCTGGGTTTCGTTATACCCGGGTGCATTGGAACAAACGCGGTATTGAGAAATATCTGCTTCTAAAACCAAAACGGAGCTACCTAACAGAACGGTCTTCAATGTGTGCATTCAACTTACGGACTTAAACTGATGTGTGTTTGCAGACGTCTCTAAACCCTTTCTGTGAAGAAGTGGAAAACGCATTTTCCCAGCCAAATCCAGGCATTCAAGAAATAGCTGGAAATCTCCGTCTAAAACACAAGAAGAACGTATCTTGCAAACTGCTCTGCTGGGTGTTCGCTCAGCTAAGGGAGTTGAATCCGCCTTCAGAATCAGAGAGTGAGAAGCATGGTTCTTCCAGGAGCTGGGTTTCGTTATACCCGGGTGCATTGGAACAAACGCGGTATTGAGAAATATCTGCTTCTAAAACCAAAACGGAGCTACCTAACAGAACGGTCTTCAATGTGTGCATTCAACTTACGGAGTTAAACTGATGTGTGTTTGCAGGAGTTTCTAAACCCTTTCTGTGAAGAAGTGGAAAACGCATTTTCCCAGCCAAATCCAGGCATTCAAGAAATAGCTGGAAATCTCCGTCTAAAACACAAAAAGAACGTATCTTGCAAACTGCTCTGCTGGGTGTTCGCTCAGCTAAGGGAGTTGAATCCGCCTTCAGAATCAGAGAGTGAGAAGCACGGTTTTTCCAGGAGCTGGGTTTCGTTATACCCGGGTGCATTGGAACAAACGCGGTATTGAGAAATATCTGCTTCTAAAACCAAAACGGAGCTACCTAACAGAACGGTCTTCAATGTGTGCATTCAACTTACGGACTTAAACTGATGTGTGTTTGCAGATGTCTCTAAACCCTTTCTGTGAAGAAGTGGAAAACGCATTTTCCCAGCCAAACCCAGGCATTCAAGAAATAGCTGGAAATCTCCGTCTAAAACACAAAAAGAACGTATCTTGCAAACTGCTCTGCTGGGTGTTCGCTCAGCTAAGGGAGTTGAATCCGCCTTCAGAATCAGAGAGTGAGAAGCACGGTTCTTCCAGGAGCTGGATTTCGTTATACCCGGGTGCATTGGAACAAACGCGGTATTGAGAAATATCTGCTTCTAAAACCAAAACGGAGCTACCTAACAGAACGGTCTTCAATGTGTGCATTCAACTTACGGAGTTAAACTGATGTGTGTTTGCAGGAGTTTCTAAACCCTTTCTGTGAAGAAGTGGAAAACGCATTTTCCCATCCAAATCCAGGCATTCAAGAAATAGCTGGAAATCTCCGTCTAAAACACAAAAAGAACGTATCTTGCAAACTGCTCTGCTGGGTGTTCGCTCAGCTAAGGGAGTTGAATCCGCCTTCAGAATCAGAGAGTGAGAAGCACGGTTCTTCCAGGAGCTGGATTTCGTTATACCCGGGTGCATTGGACCAAACGCGGTATTGAGAAATATCTGCTTCTAAAACCAAAACGGAGCTACTTAACAGAACGGTCTTCAATGTGTGCATTCAACTTACGGAGTTAAACTGATGTGTGTTTGCAGGAGTTTCTAAACCCTTTCTTTGAAGAAGTGGAAAACGCATTTTCCCAGCCAAATCCAGGCATTCAAGAAATAGCTGGAAACCTCCGTCTAAAACACAAAAAGAACATATCTTGCAAACTGCTCTGCTGGGTGTTCGCTCAGCTAAGGGAGTTGAATCCGCCTTCAGAATCAGAGAGTGAGAAGCACGGTTCTTCCAGGAGCTGTGTTTCGTTATACCCGGGTGAATGGGTGCAAACGCGATATTGAGAAATATCTGCTTCTAAAACCAAAACGGAGCTACCTAACAGAACGGTCTTCAATGTGTGCATTCAACTGACAAAGTTAAACTGATGTGTGTTTGCAGGAGTTTCTAAACCCTTTCTGTGAAGAAGTGGAAAACGCATTTTCCCAGCCAAATGCAGGCATTCAAGAAATAGCTGGAAATCTCCGTCTAAAACACAAAAAGAACGTATCTTGCAAACTGCTCTGCTGGGTGTTCGCTCAGCTAAGGGAGTTGAATCCGCCTTCAGAATCAGAGAGTGAGAAGCACGGTTCTTCCAGGAGCTGTGTTTCGTTATACCCGGGTGAATGGGTGCAAACGCGATATTGAGAAATATCTGCTTCTAAAACCAAAACGGAGCTACCTAACAGAACGGTCTTCAATGTGTGCATTCAACTTACGGAGTTAAACTGATGTGTGTTTGCAGGAGTTTCTAAACCCTTTCTGTGAAGAAGTGGAAAACGCATTTTCCCAGCCAAATCCAGGCATTCAAGAAATAGCTGGAAATCTCCGTCTAAAACACAAAAAGAACGTATCTTGCAAACTGCTCTGCTGGGTGTTCGCTCAGCTAAGGGAGTTGAATCCGCCTTCAGAATCAGAGAGTGAGAAGCACGGTTCTTCCAGGAGCTGGGTTTCGTTATACCCGGGTGCATTGGAACAAACGCGGTATTGAGAAATATCTGCTTCTAAAACCAAAACGGAGCTACCTAACAGAACGGTCTTCAATGTGTGCATTCAACTTACGGACTTAAACTGATGTGTGTTTGCAGACGTCTCTAAACCCTTTCTGTGAAGAAGTGGAAAACGCATTTTCCCAGCCAAATCCAGGCATTCAAGAAATAGCTGGAAATCTCCGTCTAAAACACAAGAAGAACGTATCTTGCAAACTGCTCTGCTGGGTGTTCGCTCAGCTAAGGGAGTTGAATCCGCCTTCAGAATCAGAGAGTGAGAAGCATGGTTCTTCCAGGAGCTGGGTTTCGTTATACCCGGGTGCATTGGAACAAACGCGGTATTGAGAAATATCTGCTTCTAAAACCAAAACGGAGCTACCTAACAGAACGGTCTTCAATGTGTGCATTCAACTTACGGAGTTAAACTGATGTGTGTTTGCAGGAGTTTCTAAACCCTTTCTGTGAAGAAGTGGAAAACGCATTTTCCCAGCCAAATCCAGGCATTCAAGAAATAGCTGGAAATCTCCGTCTAAAACACAAAAAGAACGTATCTTGCAAACTGCTCTGCTGGGTGTTCGCTCAGCTAAGGGAGTTGAATCCGCCTTCAGAATCAGAGAGTGAGAAGCACGGTTTTTCCAGGAGCTGGGTTTCGTTATACCCGGGTGCATTGGAACAAACGCGGTATTGAGAAATATCTGCTTCTAAAACCAAAACGGAGCTACCTAACAGAACGGTCTTCAATGTGTGCATTCAACTTACGGACTTAAACTGATGTGTGTTTGCAGATGTCTCTAAACCCTTTCTGTGAAGAAGTGGAAAACGCATTTTCCCAGCCAAACCCAGGCATTCAAGAAATAGCTGGAAATCTCCGTCTAAAACACAAAAAGAACGTATCTTGCAAACTGCTCTGCTGGGTGTTCGCTCAGCTAAGGGAGTTGAATCCGCCTTCAGAATCAGAGAGTGAGAAGCACGGTTCTTCCAGGAGCTGGATTTCGTTATACCCGGGTGCATTGGAACAAACGCGGTATTGAGAAATATCTGCTTCTAAAACCAAAACGGAGCTACCTAACAGAACGGTCTTCAATGTGTGCATTCAACTTACGGAGTTAAACTGATGTGTGTTTGCAGGAGTTTCTAAACCCTTTCTGTGAAGAAGTGGAAAACGCATTTTCCCATCCAAATCCAGGCATTCAAGAAATAGCTGGAAATCTCCGTCTAAAACACAAAAAGAACGTATCTTGCAAACTGCTCTGCTGGGTGTTCGCTCAGCTAAGGGAGTTGAATCCGCCTTCAGAATCAGAGAGTGAGAAGCACGGTTCTTCCAGGAGCTGGATTTCGTTATACCCGGGTGCATTGGACCAAACGCGGTATTGAGAAATATCTGCTTCTAAAACCAAAACGGAGCTACCTAACAGAACGGTCTTCAATGTGTGCATTCAACTTACGGAGTTAAACTGATGTGTGTTTGCAGGAGTTTCTAAACCCTTTCTTTGAAGAAGTGGAAAACGCATTTTCCCAGCCAAATCCAGGCATTCAAGAAATAGCTGGAAACCTCCGTCTAAAACACAAAAAGAACATATCTTGCAAACTGCTCTGCTGGGTGTTCGCTCAGCTAAGGGAGTTGAATCCGCCTTCAGAATCAGAGAGTGAGAAGCACGGTTCTTCCAGGAGCTGGGTTTCGTAATACCCGGGTGAATTGGAACAAACGCGGTATTGAGAAATATCTGCTTCTAAAACCAAAACGGAGCTACCTAACAGAACGGTCTTCAATGTGTGCATTCAACTTACGGAGTTAAACTGATGTGTGTTTGCAGGAGTTTCTAAACCCTTTCTGTGAAGAAGTGGAAAACGCATTTTCCCAGCCAAATCCAGGCATCCAAGAAATAGCTGGAAATCTCCGTCTAAAACACAAAAAGAATGTATCTTGCAAACTTCTCTGCTGGGTGTTCGCTCGGCCAAGGGAGTTGAATCCGCCTTCAGAATCAGAGAGTGAGAAGCATGGTTCTTCCAGGAGCTGGGTTTCGTTATACCCGGGTGAATTGGAACAAACGCGGTATTGAGAAATATCTGCTTCTAAAACCAAAACGGAGCTACCTAACAGAACGGTCTTCAATGTGTGCATTCAACTTACGGAGTTAAACTGATGTGTGTTTGCAGGAGTTTCTAAACCCTTTCTGTGAAGAAGTGGAAAACGCATTTTCCCAGCCAAATCCAGGCATTCAAGAAATAGCTGGAAATCTCCGTCTAAAACACAAAAAGAACGTATCTTGCAAACTGCTCTGCTGGGTGTTCGCTCAGCTAAGGGAGTTGAATCCGCCTTCAGAATCAGAGAGTGAGAAGCACGGTTCTTCCAGAAGGTGGGTTTCGTTATACCCGGGTGAATTGGAACAAACGCGGTATTGAGAAATATCTGCTTCTAAAACCAAAACGGAGCTACCTAACAGAACGGTCTTCAATGTGTGCATTCAACTTACGGAGTTAAACTGATGTGTGTTTGCAGGAGTTTCTAAACCCTTTCTTTGAAGAAGTGGAAAACGCATTTTCCCAGCCAAATCCAGGCATTCAAGAAATAGCTGGAAATCTCCGTCTAAAACACAAAAAGAACGTATCTTGCAAACTGCTCTGCTGGGTGTTCGCTCAGCTAAGGGAGTTGAATCCGCCTTCAGAATCAGAGAGTGAGAAGCACGGTTCTTCCAGGAGCTGGATTTCGTTATACCCGGGTGTATTGGACCAAACGCGGTATTGAGAAATATCTGCTTCTAAAACCAAAACGGAGCTACCTAACAGAACGGTCTTCAATGTGTGCATTCAACTTACGGAGTTAAACTGATGTGTGTTTGCAGGAGTTTCTAAACCCTTTCTGTGAAGAAGTGGAAAACGCATTTTCCCAGCCAAATCCAGGCATTCAAGAAATAGCTGGAAATCTCCGTCTAAAACACAAAAAGAACGTATCTTGCAAACTGCTCTGCTGGGTGTTCGCTCAGCTAAGGGAGTTGAATCCGCCTTCAGAATCAGAGAGTGAGAAGCACGGTTCTTCCAGGAGCTGGGTTTCGTTATACCCGGGTTAATTGGAACAAACGCGGTATTGAGAAATATCTGCTTCTAAAACCAAAACGGAGCTACCTAACAGAACGGTCTTCAATGTGTGCATTCAACTTACGGAGTTAAACTGATGTGTGTTTGCAGGAGTTTCTAAACCCTTTCTCTGAAGAAGTGGAAAACGCAGTTTCCCAGCCAAATCCAGGCATTCAAGAAATAGCTGGAAATCTCCGTCTAAAACACAAAAAGAACGTATCTTGCAAACTGCTCTGCTGGGTGTTCGCTCAGCTAAGGGAGTTGAATCCGCCTTCAGAATCAGAGGGTGAGAAGCACGGTTCTTCCAGGAACTGGGTTTCGTTATACCCGGGTGAATTGGAACAAACGCGGTATTGAGAAATATCTGCTTCTAAAACCAAAACGGAGCTACCTAACAGAACGGTCTTCAATATGTGCATTCAACTTACGGAGTTAAACTGATGTGTGTTTGCAGGAGTTTCTAAACCCTTTCTGTGAAGAAGTGGAAAACGCAATTTCCCAACCAAATCCAGGCATTCAAGAAATAGCTGGAAATCTCCGTCTAAAACACAAAGAGAACGTATCTTGCAAACTGCTCTGCTGGGTGTTCGCTCAGCTAAGGGAGTTGAATCCGCCTTCAGAATCAGAGAGTGAGAAGCACGGTTTTTCCAGGAGCTGGGTTTCGTTATACCCGGGTGCATTGGAACAAACACGGTATTGAGAAATATCTGCTTCTAAAACCAAAACGGAGCTACCTAACAGAACGGTCTTCAATGTGTGCATTCAACTTACGGAGTTAAACTGATGTGTGTTTGCAGGAGTTTCTAAACCCTTTCTGTGAAGAAGTGGAAAACGCATTTTCCCAGCCAAATCCAGGCATTCAAGAAATAGCTGGATATCTCCGTCTAAAACACAAAAAGAACGTATCTTGCAAACTGCTCTGCTGGGTGTTCGCTCAGCTAAGGAAGTTGAATCCGCCTTCAGAATCAGAGAGTGAGAAGCACGGTTCTTCCAAGAGCTGGGTTTTGTTATACCCGGGTGAATTGGAACAAACGCGGTATTGAGAAATATCTGCTTCTAAAACCAAAACGGAGCTACCTAACAGAACGGTCTTCAATGTGTGCATTCAACTTACGGAGTTAAACTGATGTGTGTTTGAAGGAGTTTCTAAACCCTTTCTGTGAAGAAGTGGAAAACGCATTTTCCCAGCCAAATCCAGGCATTCAAGAAATAGCTGGAAATCTCCGTCTAAAACACAAAAAGAACGTATCTTGCAAACTGCTCTGCTGGGTGTTCGCTCAGCTAAGGGAGTTGAATCCGCCTTCAGAATCAGAGAGTGAGAAGCACGGTTCTTCCAGGAGCTGGATTTCGTTATACCCGGGTGAATTGGAACAAACGCGGTATTGAGAAATATCTGCTTCTAAAACCAAAACGGAGCTACCTAACAGAACGGTCTTCAATGTGTGCATTCAACTTACGGAGTTAAACTGATGTGTGTTTGCAGGAGTTTCTAAACCCTTTCTGTGAAGAAGTGGAAAACGCATTTTCCCAGCCAAATCCAGGCATTCAAGAAATAGCTGGAAATCTCCGTCTAAAACACAAAAAGAACGTATCTTGCAAACTGCTCTGCTGGGTGTTCGCTCAGCTAAGGGAGTTGAATCCGCCTTCAGAATCAGAGAGTGAGAAGCACGGTTCTTCCAGGAGCTGGGTTTCGTTTTACCCGGGTGCATTGGAACAAACGCGGTATTGAGAAATATCTGCTTCTAAAACCAAAACGGAGCTACCTAACAGAACGGTCTTCAATGTGTGCATTCAACTTACAAAGTTAAACTGATGTGTGTTTGCAGGAGTTTCTAAACCCTTTCTGTGAAGAAGTGGAAAACGCATTTTCCCAGCCAAATCCAGGCATTCAAGAAATAGCTGGAAATCTCCGTCTAAAACACAAAAAGAACGTATCTTGCAAACTGCTCTGCTGGGTGTTCGCTCAGCTAAGGGAGTTGAATCCGCCTTCAGAATCAGAGAGTGAGAAGCACGGTTCTTCCAGGAGCTGGGTTTCGTAATACCCGGGTGAATTGGAACAAACGCGGTATTGAGAAATATCTGCTTCTATAACCAAAACGGAGCTACCTAACAGAACGGTCTTCAATGTGTGCATTCAACTTACAAAGTTAAACTGATGTCTGTTTGCAGGAGTTTCTAAACCCTTTCTGTGAAGAAGTGGAAAACGCATTTTCCCAGCCAAATCCAGGCATTCAAGAAATAGCTGGAAATCTCCGTCTAAAACACAAAAAGAACGTAACTTGCAAACTGCTCTGCTGGGTGTTCGCTCAGCTAAGGGAGTTGAATCCGCCTTCAGAATCAGAGAGTGAGAAGCACGGTTCTTCCAGGAGCTGGGTTTCGTTATACCCGGGTGAATTGGAACAAACGCGGTATTGAGAAATATCTGATTCTAAAACCAAAACGGAGCTACCTAACAGAACGGTCTTCAATGTGTGCATTCAACTTACGGAGGTAAACTGATGTGTGTTTGCAGGAGTTTCTAAACCCTTTCTGTGAAGAAGTGGAAAACGCATTTTCCCAGCCAAATCCAGGCATCCAAGAAATAGCTGGAAATCTCCGTCTAAAACACAAAAAGAATGTATCTTGCAAACTTCTCTGCTGGGTGTTCGCTCGGCCAAGGGAGTTGAATCCGCCTTCAGAATCAGAGAGTGAGAAGCATGGTTCTTCCAGGAGCTGGGTTTCGTTATACCCGGGTGAATTGGAACAAACGCGGTATTGAGAAATATCTGCTTCTAAAACCAAAACGGAGCTACCTAACAGAACGGTCTTCAATGTGTGCATTCAACTTACGGAGTTAAACTGATGTGTGTTTGCAGGAGTTTCTAAACCCTTTCTGTGAAGAAGTGGAAAACGCATTTTCCCAGCCAAATCCAGGCATTCAAGAAATAGCTGGAAATCTCCGTCTAAAACACAAAAAGAACGTATCTTGCAAACTGCTCTGCTGGGTGTTCGCTCAGCTAAGGGAGTTGAATCCGCCTTCAGAATCAGAGAGTGAGAAGCACGGTTCTTCCAGAAGGTGGGTTTCGTTATACCCGGGTGAATTGGAACAAACGCGGTATTGAGAAATATCTGCTTCTAAAACCAAAACGGAGCTACCTAACAGAACGGTCTTCAATGTGTGCATTCAACTTACGGAGTTAAACTGATGTGTGTTTGCAGGAGTTTCTAAACCCTTTCTTTGAAGAAGTGGAAAACGCATTTTCCCAGCCAAATCCAGGCATTCAAGAAATAGCTGGAAATCTCCGTCTAAAACACAAAAAGAACGTATCTTGCAAACTGCTCTGCTGGGTGTTCGCTCAGCTAAGGGAGTTGAATCCGCCTTCAGAATCAGAGAGTGAGAAGCACGGTTCTTCCAGGAGCTGGATTTCGTTATACCCGGGTGTATTGGACCAAACGCGGTATTGAGAAATATCTGCTTCTAAAACCAAAACGGAGCTACCTAACAGAACGGTCTTCAATGTGTGCATTCAACTTACGGAGTTAAACTGATGTGTGTTTGCAGGAGTTTCTAAACCCTTTCTGTGAAGAAGTGGAAAACGCATTTTCCCAGCCAAATCCAGGCATTCAAGAAATAGCTGGAAATCTCCGTCTAAAACACAAAAAGAACGTATCTTGCAAACTGCTCTGCTGGGTGTTCGCTCAGCTAAGGGAGTTGAATCCGCCTTCAGAATCAGAGAGTGAGAAGCACGGTTCTTCCAGGAGCTGGGTTTCGTTATACCCGGGTTAATTGGAACAAACGCGGTATTGAGAAATATCTGCTTCTAAAACCAAAACGGAGCTACCTAACAGAACGGTCTTCAATGTGTGCATTCAACTTACGGAGTTAAACTGATGTGTGTTTGCAGGAGTTTCTAAACCCTTTCTCTGAAGAAGTGGAAAACGCAGTTTCCCAGCCAAATCCAGGCATTCAAGAAATAGCTGGAAATCTCCGTCTAAAACACAAAAAGAACGTATCTTGCAAACTGCTCTGCTGGGTGTTCGCTCAGCTAAGGGAGTTGAATCCGCCTTCAGAATCAGAGGGTGAGAAGCACGGTTCTTCCAGGAACTGGGTTTCGTTATACCCGGGTGAATTGGAACAAACGCGGTATTGAGAAATATCTGCTTCTAAAACCAAAACGGAGCTACCTAACAGAACGGTCTTCAATATGTGCATTCAACTTACGGAGTTAAACTGATGTGTGTTTGCAGGAGTTTCTAAACCCTTTCTGTGAAGAAGTGGAAAACGCAATTTCCCAACCAAATCCAGGCATTCAAGAAATAGCTGGAAATCTCCGTCTAAAACACAAAGAGAACGTATCTTGCAAACTGCTCTGCTGGGTGTTCGCTCAGCTAAGGGAGTTGAATCCGCCTTCAGAATCAGAGAGTGAGAAGCACGGTTTTTCCAGGAGCTGGGTTTCGTTATACCCGGGTGCATTGGAACAAACACGGTATTGAGAAATATCTGCTTCTAAAACCAAAACGGAGCTACCTAACAGAACGGTCTTCAATGTGTGCATTCAACTTACGGAGTTAAACTGATGTGTGTTTGCAGGAGTTTCTAAACCCTTTCTGTGAAGAAGTGGAAAACGCATTTTCCCAGCCAAATCCAGGCATTCAAGAAATAGCTGGATATCTCCGTCTAAAACACAAAAAGAACGTATCTTGCAAACTGCTCTGCTGGGTGTTCGCTCAGCTAAGGAAGTTGAATCCGCCTTCAGAATCAGAGAGTGAGAAGCACGGTTCTTCCAAGAGCTGGGTTTTGTTATACCCGGGTGAATTGGAACAAACGCGGTATTGAGAAATATCTGCTTCTAAAACCAAAACGGAGCTACCTAACAGAACGGTCTTCAATGTGTGCATTCAACTTACGGAGTTAAACTGATGTGTGTTTGAAGGAGTTTCTAAACCCTTTCTGTGAAGAAGTGGAAAACGCATTTTCCCAGCCAAATCCAGGCATTCAAGAAATAGCTGGAAATCTCCGTCTAAAACACAAAAAGAACGTATCTTGCAAACTGCTCTGCTGGGTGTTCGCTCAGCTAAGGGAGTTGAATCCGCCTTCAGAATCAGAGAGTGAGAAGCACGGTTCTTCCAGGAGCTGGATTTCGTTATACCCGGGTGAATTGGAACAAACGCGGTATTGAGAAATATCTGCTTCTAAAACCAAAACGGAGCTACCTAACAGAACGGTCTTCAATGTGTGCATTCAACTTACGGAGTTAAACTGATGTGTGTTTGCAGGAGTTTCTAAACCCTTTCTGTGAAGAAGTGGAAAACGCATTTTCCCAGCCAAATCCAGGCATTCAAGAAATAGCTGGAAATCTCCGTCTAAAACACAAAAAGAACGTATCTTGCAAACTGCTCTGCTGGGTGTTCGCTCAGCTAAGGGAGTTGAATCCGCCTTCAGAATCAGAGAGTGAGAAGCACGGTTCTTCCAGGAGCTGGGTTTCGTTTTACCCGGGTGCATTGGAACAAACGCGGTATTGAGAAATATCTGCTTCTAAAACCAAAACGGAGCTACCTAACAGAACGGTCTTCAATGTGTGCATTCAACTTACAAAGTTAAACTGATGTGTGTTTGCAGGAGTTTCTAAACCCTTTCTGTGAAGAAGTGGAAAACGCATTTTCCCAGCCAAATCCAGGCATTCAAGAAATAGCTGGAAATCTCCGTCTAAAACACAAAAAGAACGTATCTTGCAAACTGCTCTGCTGGGTGTTCGCTCAGCTAAGGGAGTTGAATCCGCCTTCAGAATCAGAGAGTGAGAAGCACGGTTCTTCCAGGAGCTGGGTTTCGTAATACCCGGGTGAATTGGAACAAACGCGGTATTGAGAAATATCTGCTTCTATAACCAAAACGGAGCTACCTAACAGAACGGTCTTCAATGTGTGCATTCAACTTACAAAGTTAAACTGATGTCTGTTTGCAGGAGTTTCTAAACCCTTTCTGTGAAGAAGTGGAAAACGCATTTTCCCAGCCAAATCCAGGCATTCAAGAAATAGCTGGAAATCTCCGTCTAAAACACAAAAAGAACGTAACTTGCAAACTGCTCTGCTGGGTGTTCGCTCAGCTAAGGGAGTTGAATCCGCCTTCAGAATCAGAGAGTGAGAAGCACGGTTCTTCCAGGAGCTGGGTTTCGTTATACCCGGGTGAATTGGAACAAACGCGGTATTGAGAAATATCTGATTCTAAAACCAAAACGGAGCTACCTAACAGAACGGTCTTCAATGTGTGCATTCAACTTACGGAGGTAAACTGATGTGTGTTTGCAGGAGTTTCTAAACCCTTTCTGTGAAGAAGTGGAAAACGCATTTTCCCAGCCAAATCCAGGCATCCAAGAAATAGCTGGAAATCTCCGTCTAAAACACAAAAAGAATGTATCTTGCAAACTTCTCTGCTGGGTGTTCGCTCGGCCAAGGGAGTTGAATCCGCCTTCAGAATCAGAGAGTGAGAAGCATGGTTCTTCCAGGAGCTGGGTTTCGTTATACCCGGGTGAATTGGAACAAACGCGGTATTGAGAAATATCTGCTTCTAAAACCAAAACGGAGCTACCTAACAGAACGGTCTTCAATGTGTGCATTCAACTTACGGAGTTAAACTGATGTGTGTTTGCAGGAGTTTCTAAACCCTTTCTGTGAAGAAGTGGAAAACGCATTTTCCCAGCCAAATCCAGGCATTCAAGAAATAGCTGGAAATCTCCGTCTAAAACACAAAAAGAACGTATCTTGCAAACTGCTCTGCTGGGTGTTCGCTCAGCTAAGGGAGTTGAATCCGCCTTCAGAATCAGAGAGTGAGAAGCACGGTTCTTCCAGAAGGTGGGTTTCGTTATACCCGGGTGAATTGGAACAAACGCGGTATTGAGAAATATCTGCTTCTAAAACCAAAACGGAGCTACCTAACAGAACGGTCTTCAATGTGTGCATTCAACTTACGGAGTTAAACTGATGTGTGTTTGCAGGAGTTTCTAAACCCTTTCTTTGAAGAAGTGGAAAACGCATTTTCCCAGCCAAATCCAGGCATTCAAGAAATAGCTGGAAATCTCCGTCTAAAACACAAAAAGAACGTATCTTGCAAACTGCTCTGCTGGGTGTTCGCTCAGCTAAGGGAGTTGAATCCGCCTTCAGAATCAGAGAGTGAGAAGCACGGTTCTTCCAGGAGCTGGATTTCGTTATACCCGGGTGTATTGGACCAAACGCGGTATTGAGAAATATCTGCTTCTAAAACCAAAACGGAGCTACCTAACAGAACGGTCTTCAATGTGTGCATTCAACTTACGGAGTTAAACTGATGTGTGTTTGCAGGAGTTTCTAAACCCTTTCTGTGAAGAAGTGGAAAACGCATTTTCCCAGCCAAATCCAGGCATTCAAGAAATAGCTGGAAATCTCCGTCTAAAACACAAAAAGAACGTATCTTGCAAACTGCTCTGCTGGGTGTTCGCTCAGCTAAGGGAGTTGAATCCGCCTTCAGAATCAGAGAGTGAGAAGCACGGTTCTTCCAGGAGCTGGGTTTCGTTATACCCGGGTTAATTGGAACAAACGCGGTATTGAGAAATATCTGCTTCTAAAACCAAAACGGAGCTACCTAACAGAACGGTCTTCAATGTGTGCATTCAACTTACGGAGTTAAACTGATGTGTGTTTGCAGGAGTTTCTAAACCCTTTCTCTGAAGAAGTGGAAAACGCAGTTTCCCAGCCAAATCCAGGCATTCAAGAAATAGCTGGAAATCTCCGTCTAAAACACAAAAAGAACGTATCTTGCAAACTGCTCTGCTGGGTGTTCGCTCAGCTAAGGGAGTTGAATCCGCCTTCAGAATCAGAGGGTGAGAAGCACGGTTCTTCCAGGAACTGGGTTTCGTTATACCCGGGTGAATTGGAACAAACGCGGTATTGAGAAATATCTGCTTCTAAAACCAAAACGGAGCTACCTAACAGAACGGTCTTCAATATGTGCATTCAACTTACGGAGTTAAACTGATGTGTGTTTGCAGGAGTTTCTAAACCCTTTCTGTGAAGAAGTGGAAAACGCAATTTCCCAACCAAATCCAGGCATTCAAGAAATAGCTGGAAATCTCCGTCTAAAACACAAAGAGAACGTATCTTGCAAACTGCTCTGCTGGGTGTTCGCTCAGCTAAGGGAGTTGAATCCGCCTTCAGAATCAGAGAGTGAGAAGCACGGTTTTTCCAGGAGCTGGGTTTCGTTATACCCGGGTGCATTGGAACAAACACGGTATTGAGAAATATCTGCTTCTAAAACCAAAACGGAGCTACCTAACAGAACGGTCTTCAATGTGTGCATTCAACTTACGGAGTTAAACTGATGTGTGTTTGCAGGAGTTTCTAAACCCTTTCTGTGAAGAAGTGGAAAACGCATTTTCCCAGCCAAATCCAGGCATTCAAGAAATAGCTGGATATCTCCGTCTAAAACACAAAAAGAACGTATCTTGCAAACTGCTCTGCTGGGTGTTCGCTCAGCTAAGGAAGTTGAATCCGCCTTCAGAATCAGAGAGTGAGAAGCACGGTTCTTCCAAGAGCTGGGTTTTGTTATACCCGGGTGAATTGGAACAAACGCGGTATTGAGAAATATCTGCTTCTAAAACCAAAACGGAGCTACCTAACAGAACGGTCTTCAATGTGTGCATTCAACTTACGGAGTTAAACTGATGTGTGTTTGAAGGAGTTTCTAAACCCTTTCTGTGAAGAAGTGGAAAACGCATTTTCCCAGCCAAATCCAGGCATTCAAGAAATAGCTGGAAATCTCCGTCTAAAACACAAAAAGAACGTATCTTGCAAACTGCTCTGCTGGGTGTTCGCTCAGCTAAGGGAGTTGAATCCGCCTTCAGAATCAGAGAGTGAGAAGCACGGTTCTTCCAGGAGCTGGATTTCGTTATACCCGGGTGAATTGGAACAAACGCGGTATTGAGAAATATCTGCTTCTAAAACCAAAACGGAGCTACCTAACAGAACGGTCTTCAATGTGTGCATTCAACTTACGGAGTTAAACTGATGTGTGTTTGCAGGAGTTTCTAAACCCTTTCTGTGAAGAAGTGGAAAACGCATTTTCCCAGCCAAATCCAGGCATTCAAGAAATAGCTGGAAATCTCCGTCTAAAACACAAAAAGAACGTATCTTGCAAACTGCTCTGCTGGGTGTTCGCTCAGCTAAGGGAGTTGAATCCGCCTTCAGAATCAGAGAGTGAGAAGCACGGTTCTTCCAGGAGCTGGGTTTCGTTTTACCCGGGTGCATTGGAACAAACGCGGTATTGAGAAATATCTGCTTCTAAAACCAAAACGGAGCTACCTAACAGAACGGTCTTCAATGTGTGCATTCAACTTACAAAGTTAAACTGATGTGTGTTTGCAGGAGTTTCTAAACCCTTTCTGTGAAGAAGTGGAAAACGCATTTTCCCAGCCAAATCCAGGCATTCAAGAAATAGCTGGAAATCTCCGTCTAAAACACAAAAAGAACGTATCTTGCAAACTGCTCTGCTGGGTGTTCGCTCAGCTAAGGGAGTTGAATCCGCCTTCAGAATCAGAGAGTGAGAAGCACGGTTCTTCCAGGAGCTGGGTTTCGTAATACCCGGGTGAATTGGAACAAACGCGGTATTGAGAAATATCTGCTTCTATAACCAAAACGGAGCTACCTAACAGAACGGTCTTCAATGTGTGCATTCAACTTACAAAGTTAAACTGATGTCTGTTTGCAGGAGTTTCTAAACCCTTTCTGTGAAGAAGTGGAAAACGCATTTTCCCAGCCAAATCCAGGCATTCAAGAAATAGCTGGAAATCTCCGTCTAAAACACAAAAAGAACGTAACTTGCAAACTGCTCTGCTGGGTGTTCGCTCAGCTAAGGGAGTTGAATCCGCCTTCAGAATCAGAGAGTGAGAAGCACGGTTCTTCCAGGAGCTGGGTTTCGTTATACCCGGGTGAATTGGAACAAACGCGGTATTGAGAAATATCTGATTCTAAAACCAAAACGGAGCTACCTAACAGAACGGTCTTCAATGTGTGCATTCAACTTACGGAGGTAAACTGATGTGTGTTTGCAGGAGTTTCTAAACCCTTTCTGTGAAGAAGTGGAAAACGCATTTTCCCAGCCAAATCCAGGCATTCAAGAAATAGCTGGAAATCTCCGTCTAAAACACAAAAAGAACGTATCTTGCAAACTGCTCTGCTGGGTGTTCGCTCAGCTAAGAAAGTTGAATCCGCCTTCAGAATCAGAGAGTGAGAAGCACGGTTCTTCCAGGAGCTGGGTTTCGTTATACCCGGGTGCATTGGATCAAACGCGGTATTGAGAAATATCTGCTTCTAAAACCAAAACGGAGCTACCTAACAGAACGGTCTTCAATGTGTGCATTCAACTTACGGAGTTAAACTGATGTGTGTTTGCAGGAGTTTCTAAACCCTTTCTGTGAAGAAGTGGAAAACGCATTTTCCCAGCCAAATCCAGGCATTCAAGAAATAGCTGGAAATCTCCGTCTAAAACACAAAAAGAACGTATCTTGCAAACTGCTCTGCTGGGTGTTCGCTCAGCTAAGGGAGTTGAATCCACCTTCAGAATCAGAGAGTGAGAAGCACGGTTCTTCCAGGAGCTGGGTTTCGTTATACACGGGTGCATTGGAACAAACGCGGAATTGAGAAATATCTGCTTCTAAAACCAAAACTGAGCTACCTAACAGAACGGTCTTCAATGTGTGCATTCAACTTACGGAGTTAAACTGATGTGTGTTTGCAGGAGTTTCTAAACCCTTTCTGTGAAGAGGTAGAAAACGCATTTTCCCAGCCAAATCCAGGCATTCAAGAAATAGCTGGAAATCTCCGTCTAAAACACAAAAAGAACGTATCTTGCAAACTGCTCTGCTGGGTGTTCGCTCAGCTAAGGGAGTTGAATCCGCCTTCAGAATCAGAGAGTGAGAAGCACGGTTCTTCCAGGAGCTGGGTTTCGTTATACCAGGGTGCATTGGAACAAACGCGGTATTGAGAAATATCTGCTTCTAAAACCAAAACGGAGCTACCTAACAGAACGGTCTTCAATGTGTGCATTCAACTTACGGAGTTAAACTGATGTGTGTTTGCAGGAGTTTCTAAACCCTTTCTGTGAAGAAGTGGAAACCGCATTTTCCCAGCCAAATGCAGGCATTCAAGAAATAGCAGGAAATCTCCGTCTAAAACACAAAAAGAACGTATCTTGCAAACTGCTCTGCTGGGTGTTCGCTCAGCTAAGAGAGTTGAATCCGCCTTAAGAATCAGAGAGTGCGAAGCACGGTTCTTCCAGGAGCTGGGTTTCGTTATACCCGGGTGCATTGGAACAAACGCGGTATAGATAAATATCTGCTTCTAAAACCAAAACGGAGCTACCTAACAGAACGGTCTTCAACGTGTGCATTCAACTTACGGAGTTAAACTGATGTGTGTTTGCAGGAGTTTCTAAACCCTTTCTGTGAAGAAGTGGAAAACGCATTTTCCCAGCCAAATCCAGGCATTCAAGAAATAGCTGGAAATCTCCGTCTAAAACACAAAAAGAACGTATCTTGCAAACTGCTCTGCTGGGTGTTCGCTCAGCTAAGGGAGTTGAATCCGCCTTCAGAATCAGAGAGTGAGAAGCACGGTTCTTCCAGGAGCTGGGTTTCGTTATACCCGGGTGCATTGGAACAAACGCGGTATTGAGAAATATCTGCTACTAAAACCAAAACGGAGCTACCTAACAGAACGGTCTTCAATGTGTGCATTCAACTTACGGAGTTAAACTGATGTGTGTTTGCAGGAGTTTCTAAACCCTTTCTGTGAAGAAGTGGAAAACGCATTTTCCCAGCCAAATCCAGGCATTCAAGAAATAGCTGGAAATCTCCGTCTACAACACAATAAGAACGTATCTTGCAACCTGCTCTCCTGGCTGTTTGCTCAGCTAAGGGAGTTGAATCCGCCTTCAGAATCAGAGAGTGAGGAGCACGGTTCTTCCAGGAGCTGGGTTTCGTTATACCCGGGTGCATTGGAACAAACGCGGTATTCAGAAATATCTGCTTCTAAAACCAAAACGGAGCTACCTAACAGAACGGTCTTCAATGTGTGCATTCAACTTACGGAGTTAAACTGATGTGTGTTTGCAGGAGTTTCTAAACCCTTTCTGTGAAGAAGTGGAAAACGCATTTTCCCAGCCAAATCCAGGCATTCAAGAAATAGCTGGAAATCTCCGTCTAAAACACAAAAAGAACGTATCTTGCAAACTGCTCTGCTGGGTGTTCGCTCAGCTAAGGGAGTTGAATCCACCTTCAGAATCAGAGAGTGAGAAGCACGGTTCTTCCAGGAGCTGGGTTTCGTTATACCCGGGTGCATTGGAACAAACGCGGAATTGAGAAATATCTGCTTCTAAAACCAAAACTGAGCTACCTAACAGAACGGTCTTCAATGTGTGCATTCAACTTACGGAGTTATACTGATGTGTGTTTGCAGGAGTTTCTAAACCCTTTCTGTGAAGAGGTAGAAAACGCATTTTCCCAGCCAAATCCAGGCATTCAAGAAATAGCTGGAAATCTCCGTCTAAAACACAAAAAGAACGTATCTTGCAAACTGCTCTGCTGGGTGTTCGCTCAGCTAAGGGAGTTGAATCCGCCTTCAGAATCAGAGAGTGAGAAGCACGGTTTTTCCAGGAGCTGGGTTTCGTTATACCAGGGTGCATTGGAACAAACGCGGTATTGAGAAATATCTGCTTCTAAAACCAAAACGGAGCTACCTAACAGAACGGTCTTCAATGTGTGCATTCAACTTACGGAGTTAAACTGATGTGTGTTTGCAGGAGTTTCTAAACCCTTTCTGTGAAGAAGTGGAAACCGCATTTTCCCAGCCAAATGCAGGCATTCAAGAAATAGCAGGAAATCTCCGTCTAAAACACAAAAAGAACGTATCTTGCAAACTGCTCTGCTGGGTGTTCGCTCAGCTAAGAGAGTTGAATCCGCCTTCAGAATCAGAGAGTGCGAAGCACGGTTCTTCCAGGAGCTGGGTTTCGTTATACCCGGGTGCATTGGAACAAACGCGGTATAGATAAATATCTGCTTCTAAAACCAAAACGGAGCTACCTAACAGAACGGTCTTCAACGTGTGCATTCAACTTACGGAGTTAAACTGATGTGTGTTTGCAGGAGTTTCTAAACCCTTTCTGTGAAGAAGTGGAAAACGCATTTTCCCAGCCAAATCCAGGCATTCAAGAAATACCTGGAAATCTCCGTCTAAAACACAAAAAGAACGTATCTTGCAAACTGCTCTGCTGGGTGTTCGCTCAGCTAAGGGAGTTGAATCCGCCTTCAGAATCAGAGAGTGAGAAGCACGGTTCTTCCAGGAGCTGGGTTTCGTTATACCCGGGTGAATTGGAACAAACGCGGTATTGAGAAATATCTGCTTCTAAAACCAAAACGGAGCTACCTAACAGAACGGTCTTCAATGTGTGCATTCAACTTACGGAGTTAAACTGATGTGTGTTTGCAGGAGTTTCTAAACCCTTTCTGTGAAGAAGTGGAAAACGCAATTTCCCAGCCAAATCCAGGCATTCAAGAAATAGCTGGAAATCTCCGTCTAAAACACAAAAAGAACGTATCTTGCAAACTGCTCTGCTGGGTGTTCGCTCAGCTAAGAGAGTTGAATCCGCCTTAAGAATCAGAGAGTGCGAAGCACGGTTCTTCCCGGAGCTGGGTTTCGTAATACCCGGGTGAATTGGAACAAACGCGGTATTGAGAAATATCTGCTTCTAAAACCAAAACGGAGCTACCTAACAGAACGGTCTTCAATGTGTGCATTCAACTTACAAAGTTAAACTGATGTCTGTTTGCAGGAGTTTCTAAACCCTTTCTGTGAAGAAGTGGAAAACGCATTTTCCCAGCCAAATCCAGGCATTCAAGAAATAGCTGGAAATCTCCGTCTAAAACACAAAAAGAACGTATCTTGCAAACTGCTCTGCTGGGTGTTCGCTCAGCTAAGGGAGTTGAATCCGCCTTCAGAATCAGAGAGTGAGAAGCACGGTTCTTCCAGGAGCTGGGTTTCGTTATACCCGGGTGCATTGGAACAAACGCGGTATTGAGAAATATCTGATTCTAAAACCAAAACGGAGCTACCTAACAGAACGGTCTTCAATGTGTGCATTCAACTTACGGAGGTAAACTGATGTGTGTTTGCAGGAGTTTCTAAACCCTTTCTGTGAAGAAGTGGAAAACGCATTTTCCCAGCCAAATCCAGGCATTCAAGAAATAGCTGGAAATCTCCGTCTAAAACACAAAAACAACGTATCTTGCAAACTGCTCTGCTGGGTGTTCGCTCAGCTAAGGGAGTTGAATCCGCCTTCAGAATCAGAGAGGGAGAAGCACGGTTCTTCCAGGAGCTGGGTTTCGTTATACCCGGGTGAATTGGAACAAACGCGGTATTGAGAAATATCTGCTTCTAAAACCAAAACGGAGCTACCTAACAGAACGGTCTTCAATGTGTGCATTCAACTTACGGAGTTAAACTGATGTGTGTTTGCAGGAGTTTCTAAACCCTTTCTGTGAAGAAGTGGAAAACGCATTTTCCCAGCCAAATCCAGGCATTCAAGAAATAGCTGGAAACCTCCGTCTAAAAAACAAAAAGAACGTATCTTGCAAACTGCTCTGCTGGGTGTTCGGTCGGCTAAGGGAGTTGAATCCGCCTTCAGAATCAGAGAGGGAGAAGCACGGTTCTTCCAGGAGCTGGGTTTCGTTATACCCGGGTGCATTGGAACAAACGCAGTATTGAGAAATATCTGCTTCTAAAACCAAAACGGAGCTACCTAACAGAACGGTCTTCAATGTGTGCATTCAACTTACGGAGTTAAACTGATGTGTGTTTGCAGGAGTTTCTAAACCCTTTCTGTGAAGAAGTGGAAAACGCATTTTCCCAGCCAAATCCAGTCATTCAAGAAATAGCTGGAAATCTCCGTCTAAAACACAAAAAGAACGTATCTTGCAAACTGCTCTGCTGGGTGTTCGCTCAGCTAAGGGAGTTGAATCCGCCTTCAGAATCAGAGAGTGAGAAGCACGGTTCTTCCAGGAGCTGGGTTTCGTAATACCCGGGTGAATTGGAACAAACGCGGTATTGAGAAATATCTGCTTCTAAAACCAAAACGGAGCTACCTAACAGAACGGTCTTCAATGTGTGCATTCAACTTACAAAGTTAAACTGATGTCTGTTTGCAGGAGTTTCTAAACCCTTTCTGTGAAGAAGTGGAAAACGCATTTTCCCAGCCAAATCCAGGCATTCAAGAAATAGCTGGAAATCTCCGTCTAAAACACAAAAAGAACGTATCTTGCAAACTGCTCTGCTGGGTGTTCGCTCAGCTAAGGGAGTTGAATCCGCCTTCAGAATCAGAGAGTGAGAAGCACGGTTCTTCCAGGAGCTGGGTTTCGTTATACCCGGGTGCATTGGAACAAACGCGGTATTGAGAAATATCTGATTCTAAAACCAAAACGGAGCTACCTAACAGAACGGTCTTCAATGTGTGCATTCAACTTACGGAGGTAAACTGATGTGTGTTTGCAGGAGTTTCTAAACCCTTTCTGTGAAGAAGTGGAAAACGCATTTTCCCAGCCAAATCCATTCATTCAAGAAATAGCTGGAAATCTCCGTCTAAAAAACAAAAAGAACGTATCTTGCAAACTGCTCTGCTGGGTGTTCGCTCAGCTAAGGGAGTTGAATCCGCCTTCAGAATCAGAGAGGGAGAAGCACGGTTCTTCCAGGAGCTGGGTTTCGTTATACCCGGGTGCATTGGAACAAACGCGGTATTGAGAAATATCTGCTTCTAAAACCAAAACGGAGCTACCTAACAGAACGGTCTTCAATGTGTGCATTCAACTTACGGAGTTAAACTGATGTGTGTTTGCAGGAGTTTCTAAACCCTTTCTGTGAAGAAGTGGAAAACGCATTTTCCCAGCCAAATCCAGGCATTCAAGAAATAGCTGGAAATCTCCGTCTAAAACACAAAAAGAACGTATCTTGCAAACTGCTCTGCTGGGTGTTCGCTCAGCTAAGGGAGTTGAATCCGCCTTCAGAATCAGAGAGTGAGAAGCACGGTTCTTCCAGGAGCTGGGTTTCGTTATACCCGGGTGCATTGGAACAAACGCGGTATTGAGAAATATCTGCTTCTAAAACCAAAACGGAGCTACCTAACAGAACGGTCTTCAGTGTGTGCATTCAACTTACGGAGTTAAACTGATGTGTGTTTGCAGGAGTTTCTAAACCCTTTCTGTGAAGAAGTGGAAAACGCATTTTCCCAGCCAAATCCAGGCATTCAAGAAATAGCTGGAAATCTCCGTCTAAAACACAAAAAGAACGTATCTTGCAAACTGCTCTGCTGGGTGTTCGCTCAGCTAAGGGAGTTGAATCCGCCTTCAGAATCAGAGAGTGAGAAGCACGGTTCTTCCAGGAGCTGGGTTTCGTTATACACGGGTGAATTGGAACAAACGCGGTATTGAGAAATATCTGCTTCTAAAACCAAAACGGAGCTACCTAACAGAACGGTCTTCAATGTGTTCATTCAACTTACGGAGTTAAACTGATGTGTGTTTGCAGGAGTTTCTAAACCCTTTCTGTGAAGAAGTGGAAAACGCATTTTCCCAGCCAAATCCAGGCATTCAAGAAATAGCTGGAAATCTCCATCTAAAACACAAAAGGAACGTATCTTGCAAACTGCTCTGCTGGGTGTTCGCTCAGCTAAGGGAGTTGAATCCGCCTTCAGAATCAGAGAGTGAGAAGCACGGTTCTTCCAGGAGCTGGGTTTCGTTATACCCGGGTGCATTGGAACAAACGCGGTATTGAGAAATATCTGATTCTAAAACCAAAACGGAGCTACCTAACAGAACGGTCTTCAATGTGTGCATTCAACTTACGGAGGTAAACTGATGTGTGTTTGCAGGAGTTTCTAAACCCTTTCTGTGAAGATGTGGAAAACGCATTTTCCCAGCCAAATCCAGGCATTCAAGAAATAGCTGGAAATCTCCGTCTAAAAAACAAAAAGAACGTATCTTGCAAACTGCTCTGCTGGGTGTTCGCTCAGCTAAGGGAGTTGAATCCGCCTTCAGAATCAGAGAGGGAGAAGCACGGTTCTTCCAGGAGCTGGGTTTCGTTATACCCGGGTGCATTGGAACAAACGCGGTATTGAGAAATATCTGCTTCTAAAACCAAAACGGAGCTACCTAACAGAACGGTCTTCAATGTGTGCATTCATCTTACGGAGTTAAACTGATGTGTGTTTGCAGGAGTTTCTAAACCCTTTCTGTGAAGAAGTGGAAAACGCATTTTCCCAGCCAAATCCAGGCATTCAAGAAATAGCTGGAAACCTCCGTCTAAAAAACAAAAAGAACGTATCTTGCAAACTGCTCTGCTGGGTGTTCGCTCGGCTAAGGGAGTTGAATCCGCCTTCAGAATCAGAGAGAGAGAAGCACGGTTCTTCCAGGAGCTGGGTTTCGTTATACCCGGGTGAATTGGAACAAACGCGGTATTGAGAAATATCTTCTTCTAAAACCAAAACGGAGCTACCTAACAGAACGGTCTTCAATGTGTGCATTCAACTTACGGAGTTAAACTGATGTGTGTTTGCAGGAGTTTCTAAACCCTTTCTGTGAAGAAGTGGAAAACGCATTTTCCCAGCCAAATCCAGGCATTCAAGAAATAGCTGGAAATCTCCGTCTAAAACACAAAAAGAACGTATCTTGCAAACTGCTCTGCTGGGTGTTCGCTCAGCTAAGGGAGTTGAATCCGCCTTCAGAATCAGAGAGTGAGAAGCACGGTTCTTCCAGGAGCTGGGTTTCGTTATACCCGGGTGCATTGGAACAAACGCGGTATTGAGAAATATCTGCTTCTAAAACCAAAACGGAGCTACCTAACAGAACGGTCTTCAGTGTGTGCATTCAACTTACGGAGTTAAACTGATGTGTGTTTGCAGGAGTTTCTAAACCCTTTCTGTGAAGAAGTGGAAAACGCATTTTCCCAGCCAAATCCAGGCATTCAAGAAATAGCTGGAAATCTCCGTCTAAAACACAAAAAGAACGTATCTTGCAAACTGCTCTGCTGGGTGTTCGCTCAGCTAAGGGAGTTGAATCCGCCTTCAGAATCAGAGAGTGAGAAGCACGGTTCTTCCAGGAGCTGGGTTTCGTTATACCCGGGTGAATTGGAACAAACGCGGTATTGATAAATATCTGCTTCTAAAACCAAAACGGAGCTACCTAACAGAACGGTCTTCAATGTGTTCATTCAACTTACGGAGTTAAACTGATGTGTGTTTGCAGGAGTTTCTAAACCATTTCTGTGAAGAAGTGGAAAACGCATTTTCCCAGCCAAATGCAGGCATTCAAGAAATAGCTGGAAATCTCCGTCTAAAACACAAAAATAACGTATCTTGCAAACTGCTCTGCTGGGTGTTCGCTCAGCTAAGGGAGTTGAATCCGCCTTCAGAATCAGAGAGTGAGAAGCACGGTTCTTCCAGGAGCTGTGTTTCGTTATACCCGGGTGAATGGGTTCAAACGCGATATTGAGAAATATCTGCTTCTAAAACCAAAACGCAGCTACCTAACAGAACGGTCTTCAATGTGTGCATTCAACTTACGGAGTTAAACTGATGTGTGTTTGCAGGAGTTTCTAAACTCTTTCTGTGAAGAAGTGGAAAACGCATTTTCCCAGCCAAATGCAGGCATTCAAGAAATAGCTGAAAATCTCCGTCTAAAACACAAAAAGAACGTATCTTGCAAACTGCTCTGCTGGGTGTTCGCTCAGCTAAGGGAGTTGAATCCGCCTTCAGAATCAGAGAGTGAGAAGCACGGTTCTTCCAGGAGCTGTGTTTCGTTATACCCGGGTGAATGGGTGAAAACGCGATATTGAGAAATATCTGCTTCTAAAAGCAAAACGGAGCTACCTAACAGAACGGTCTTCAATGTGTGCATTCAACTTACGGAGTTAAACTGATGTGTGTTTGCAGGAGTTTCTAAACCCTTTCTGTGAAGAAGTGGAAAACGCATTTTCCCAGCCAAATGCAGGCATTCAAGAAATAGCTGGAAATCTCCGTCTAAAACACAAAAAGACCGTATCTTGCAAACTGCTCTGCTGGGTGTTCGCTCAGCTAAGGGAGTTGAATCCGCCTTCAGAATCAGTGAGAAGCACGGTTCTTCCAGGAGCTGGGTTTCGTAATACTCGGGTGAATTGGAACAAACGCGGTATTGAGAAATATCTGCTTCTAAAACCAAAGCGGAGCTACCTAACAGAACGGTCTTAAATGTGTGCATTCAACTTACGGAGTTAAACTGATGTGTGTTTGCAGGAGTTTCTAAACCCTTTCTGTGAAGAAGTGGAAAACGCATTTTCCCAGCCAAATGCAGGCATTCAAGAAATAGCTGGAAATGTCCGTCTAAAACACAAAAAGAACGTATCTTGCAAACTGCTCTGCTGGGTGTTCGCTCAGCTAAGGGAGTTGAATCCGCCTTCAGAATCAGAGAGTGAGAAGCACGGTTCTTCCAGGAGCTGTGTTTCGTTATACCCGGGTGAATGGGTGCAAACGCGATATTGAGAAATATCTGCTTCTAAAAGCAAAACGGAGCTACCTAACAGAACGGTCTTCAATGTGTGCATTCAACTTACGGAGTTAAACTGATGTGTGTTTGCAGGAGTTTCTAAACCCTTTCTGTGAAGAAGTGGAAAACGCATTTTCCCAGCCAAATGCAGGCATTCAAGAAATAGCTGGAAATCTCCGTCTAAAACACAAAAAGAACGTATCTTGCAAACTGCTCTGCTGGGTGTTCGCTCAGCTAAGGGAGTTGAATCCGCCTTCAGAATCAGAGTGAGAAGCACGGTTCTTCCAGGAGCTGGGTTTCGTAATACCCGGGTGAATTGGAACAAACGCGGTATTGAGAAATATCTGCTTCTAAAACCAAAGCGGAGCTACCTAACAGAACGGTCTTAAATGTGTGCATTCAACTTACGGAGTTAAACTGATGTGTGTTTGCAGGAGTTTCTAAACCCTTTCTGTGAAGAAGTGGAAAACGCATTTTCCCAGCCAAATCCAGGCATTCAAGAAATAGCTGGAAATCTCCGTCTAAAACACAAAAAGAACGTATCTTGCAAACTGCTCTGCTGGGTGTTCGCTCAGCTAAGGGAGTTGAATCCGCCTTCAGAATCAGAGAGTGAGAAGCACGGTTCTTCCAGGAGCTGGGTTTCGTTATACCCGGGTGAATTGGAACAAACGCGGTATTGAGAAATATCTGCTTCTAAAACCAAAACGGAGCTACCTAACAGAACGGTCTTATATGTGTGCATTCAACTTACGGAGTTAAACTGATGTGTGTTTGCAGGAGTTTCTAAACCCTTTCTGTGAAGAAGTGGAAAACGCATTTTCCCAGCCAAATCCAGGCATTCAAGAAATAGCTGGAAATGTCCGTCTATAACACAAAAAGAACGTATCTTGCAAACTGCTCTGCTGGGTGTTCGCTCAGCTAAGGGAGTTGAATCCGCCTTCAGAATCAGAGAGTGAGAAGCACGGTTCTTCCAGGAGCTGGGTTTCGTTATACCCGGGTGAATTGGAACAAACGCGGTATTGAGAAATATCTGCTTCTAAAACCAAAACGGAGCTACCTAACAGAACGGTCTTCAATGTGTGCATTCAACTTACGGAGTTAAACTGATGTGTGTTTGCAGGAGTTTCTAAACCCTTTCTGTGAAGAAGTGGAAAACGCATTTTCCCAGCCAAATCCAGGCATTCAAGAAATAGCTGGAAATCTCCGTCTAAACCACAAAAAGAACGTATCTTGCAAACTGCTCTGCGGGGTGTTCGCTCAGCTAAGGGAGTTGAATCCGCCTTCAGAATCAGAGAGTGAGAAGCACGGTTCTTCCAGGAGCCGGGTTTCGTTATACCCGGGTGCATTGGAACAAACGCGGTATTGAGAAATATCTGCTTCTAAAACCAAAACGGAGCTACCTAACAGAACGGTCTTCAATGTGTGCATTCAACTTACAAAGTTAAACTGATGTGTGTTTGCAGGAGTTTCTAAACCCTTTCTGTGAAGAAGTGGAAAACGCATTTTCCCAGCCAGATCCAGGCATTCAAGAAATAGCTGGAAATCTCCGTCTAAAACACAAAAAGAACGTATCTTGCAAACTGCTCTGCTGGGTGTTCGCTCAGCTAAGGGAGTTGAATCCGCCTTCAGAATCAGAGACTGAGAAGCACGGTTCTTCCAGGAGCTGGGATTCGTTATACCCGGGTGCATTGGAACAAACGCGATATTGAGAAATATCTGCTTCTAAAACCAAAACGGAGCTACCTAACAGAACGGTCTTCAATGTGTGCATTCAACTTACGGAGTTAAACTGATGTGTGTTTGCAGGAGTTTCTAAACCCTTTCTGTGAAGAAGTGGCAAACGCATTTTCCCAGCCAAATCCAGGCATTCAAGAAATAGCTGGAAATCTCCGTCTAAAACACAAAAAGAACGTATCTTGCAAACTGTTCTGCTGGGTGTTCGCTCAGCTAAGGGAGTTTAATCCGCCTTAAGAATCAGAGAGTGAGAAGCACGGTTCTTCCAGGAGCTGGGTTTCGTTATAACCGGGTGCATTGGAACAAACGCGGTATTGAGAAATATCTGCTTCTAAAACCAAAACGGAGCTACCTAACAGAACGGTCTTCAATGTGTGCATTCAACTTACGGAGTTAAACTGATGTGTGTTTGCAGGAGTTTCTAAACCCTTTCTGTGAAGAAGTGGAAAACGCATTTTCCCAGCCAAATCCAGGCATTCAAGAAATAGCTGGAAATCTCCGTCTAAAACACAAAAAGAACGTATCTTGCAAACTGCTCTGCTGGGTGTTCGCTCAGCTAAGGGAGTTGAATCCGCCTTCAGAATCAGAGAGTGAGAAGCACGGTTCTTCCAGGAGCTGGGTTTCGTAATACCCGTGTGAATTGGAACAAACGCGGTATTGAGAAATATCTGCTTCTAAAACCAAAACGGAGCTACCTAACAGAACGGTCTTCAATGTGTTCATTCAACTTACGGAGTTAAACTGATGTGTGTTTGCAGGAGTTTCTAAACCCTTTCTGTGAAGAAATGGAAAACGCATTTTCCCAGCCAGAACTAGGCATTCAAGAAATAGCTGGAAATCTCCGTCTAAAACACAAAAAGAACGTATCTTGCAAACTGCTCTGCTGGGTGTTCGCTCAGCTAAGTGAGTTGAATCCGCCTTCAGAATCAGAGAGTGAGAAGCACGGTTCTTCCAGGAGCTGGGTTTCGTCATACCCGGGTGCATTGGAACAAACGCGGTATTGAGAAATATCTGCTTCTAAAACCAAAACGGAGCTACCTAACAGAACGGTCTTCAATGTGTGCATTCAACTTACGGAGTTAAACTGATGTGTGTTTGCAGGAGTTTCTAAACCCTTTCTGTGAAGAAGTGGAAAACGCATTTTCCCAGCCAAATCCAGGCATTCAAGAAATAGCTGGAAATCTCCGTCTAAAACACAAAAAGAACGTATCTTGCAAACTGCTCTGCTGGGTGTTCGCTCAGCTAAGGGAGTTGAATCCGCCTTCAGAATCAGAGAGTGAGAAGCACGGTTCTTCCTGGAGCTGGGTTTCGTTATACCCGGGTGAATTGGAACAAACACGGTATTGAGAAATATCTGCTTCTAAAACCAAAACGGAGCTACCTAACAGAACGGTCTTCAATGTGTGCATTCAACTTACGGAGTTAAACTGATGTGTGTTTGCAGGAGTTTCTAAACCCTTTCTGTGGAGAAGTGGAAAACGCCTTTTCCCAGCCAAATCCAGGCATTCAAGAAATAGCTGGAAATCTCCGTCTAAAACACAAAAAGAACGTATCTTGCAAAGTGCTCTGCTGGGTGTTCGCTCAGCTAAGGGAGTTGAATCCGCCTTCAGAATCAGAGAGTGAGAAGCACGGTTCTTCCAGGAGCTGGGTTTCGTTATACCCGGGTGCATTGGAACAAACGCGGTATTGAGAAATATCTGCTTCTAAAACCAAAACGGAGCTACCTAACAGAACGGTCTTCAATGTGTGCATTCAACTTACGGAGTTAAACTGATGTGTGTTTGCAGGAGTTTCTAAACCCTTTCTGTGAAGAAGTGGAAAACGCATTTTCCCAGCCAAATTCAGGCATTCAAGAAATAGCTGGAAATCTCCGTCTAAAACACAAAAAGAACGTATCTTGCAAACTGCTCTGCTGGGTGTTCGCTCAGCTAAGGGAGTCAAATCCGCTTTCAGAATCAGAGTGTGAGAAGCACGGTTCTTCCAGGAGCTGGGTTTCGTTATACCCGGGTGAATTGGAACAAACGCGGTATTGAGAAATATCTGCTTCTAAAACCAAAACGGAGCTACCTAACAGAACGGTCGTCAATGTGTGCATTCAACTTACGGAGTTAAACTGATGTGTGTTTGCAGGAGTTTCTAAACCCTTTCTGTGAAGAAGTGGAAAACGCATTTTCCCAGCCAAATCCATGCATTCAAGAAATAGCTGGAAATCTCCGTCTAAAACACAAAAAGAACGTATCTTGCAAACTGCTCTGCTGGGTGTTCGCTCAGCTAAGGGAGTTGAATCCTCCATCAAAATCAGAGAGTGAGAAGCACGGTTCTTCCAGGAGCTGGGTTTCGTTATACCCGGGTGAATTGGAACAAATGCGGTATTGAGAAATATCTGCTTCTAAAATTAAAACGGAGCTACCTAACAGAACGGTCTTCAATGTGTGCATTCAACTTACGGAGTTAAACTGATGTGTGTTTGCAGGAGTTTCTAAACCCTTTCTGTGAAGAAGTGGAAAACGCATTTTTCCAGCCAAATCCATGCATTCAAGAAATAGCTGGAAATCTCCGTCTAAAACACAAAAAGAACGTATCTTACGAACTGCTCTGCTGGGTGTTCGCTCAGCTAAGGGAGTTGAATCCGCCTTCAGAATCAGAGAGTGAGAAGCACGGTGCTTCCAGGAGCTGGGTTTCATTATACCCGGGTGAATTGGAACAAACTCGGTATTGAGAAATATCTGCTTCTAAAACCAAAACGGAGCTACCTAACAAAACGGTCTTCAATGTGTGCATTCAACTTACAAAGTTAAACTGATGTGTGTTTGCAGGAGTTTCTAAACCCTTTCTGTGAAGAAGTGGAAAACGCATTTTCCCAGCCAGATCCAGGCATTCAAGAAATAGCTGGAAATCTCCGTCTAAAACACAAAAAGAACGTATCTTGCAAACTGCTATGCTGGGTGTTCGCTCAGCTAAGGGAGTTGAATCCGCCTTCAGAATCAGAGACTGAGAAGCACGGTTCTTCCAGGAGCTGGGATTCGTTATACCCGGGTGCATTGGAACAAACGCGGTATTGAGAAATATCTGCTTCTAAAACCAAAACGGAGCTACCTAACAGAACGGTCTTCAATGTGTGCATTCAACTTACGGAGTTAAACTGATGTGTGTTTGCAGGAGTTTCTAAACCCTTTCTGTGAAGAAGTGGCAAACGCATTTTCCCAGCCAAATCCAGGCATTCAAGAAATAGCTGGAAATCTCCGTCTAAAACACAAAAAGAACGTATCTTGCAAACTGTTCTGCTTGGTGTTCGCTCAGCTAAGGGAGTTTAATCCGCCTTAAGAATCAGAGAGTGAGAAGCACGGTTCTTCCAGGAGCTGGGTTTCGTTATAACCGGGTGCATTGGAACAAACGCGGTATTGAGAAATATCTGCTTCTAAAACCAAAACGGAGCTACCTAACAGAACGGTCTTCAATGTGTGCATTCAACTTACGGAGTTAAACTGATGTGTGTTTGCAGGAGTTTCTAAACCCTTTCTGTGAAGAAGTGGAAAACGCATTTTCCCAGCCAAATCCAGGCATTCAAGAAATAGCTGGAAATCTCCGTCTAAAACACAAAAAGAACGTATCTTGCAAACTGCTCTGCTGGGTGTTCGCTCAGCTAAGGGAGTTGAATCCGCCTTCAGAATCAGAGAGTGAGAAGCACGGTTCTTCCAGGAGCTGGGTTTCGTAATACCCGGGTGAATTGGAACAAACGCGGTATTGAGAAATATCTGCTTCTAAAACCAAAACGGAGCTACCTAACAGAACGGTCTTCAATGTGTGCATTCAACTTACGGAGTTAAACTGATGTGTGTTTGCAGGAGTTTCTAAACCCTTTCTGTGAAGAAGTGGAAAACGCATTTTCCCAGCCAAATCCAGGCATTCAAGAAATAGCTGGAAATCTCCGTCTAAACCACAAAAAGAACGTATCTTGCAAACTGCTCTGCTGGGTGTTCGCTCAGCTAAGGGAGTTGAATCCGCCTTCAGAATCAGAGTGAGAAGCACGGTTCTTCCAGGAGCTGGGTTTCGTTATTCCCGGGTGCATTGGATCAAACGCGGTATTGAGAAATATCTGCTTCTAAAACCAAAACGGAGCTACCTAACAGAACGGTCTTCAATGTGTGCATTCAACTTACGGAGTTAAACTGATGTGTGTTTGCAGGAGTTTCTAATCCCTTTCTGTGAAGAAGTGGAAAACGCATTTTCCCAGCCAAATCCAGGCATTCAAGAAATAGATGGAAATCTCCGTCTAAAACACAAAAAGAACGTATCTTGCAAACTGTTCTGCTGGGTGTTCGCTCAGCAAAGGGAGTTGAATCCGCCTTCAGAATCAGAGAGTGAGAAGCACGGTTCTTCCAGGAGCTTGGTATCGTTATACCCGGGTGAACTGGAACAAACGCGGTATTGAGAAATATCTGCTTCTAAAACCAAAACGGAGCTACCTAACAGAACGGTCTTCAATGTGTGCATTCAACTTACGGAGTTAAACTGATGTGTGTTTGCAGGAGTTTCTAAACCCTTTCTGTGAAGAAGTGGAAAACGCATTTTCCCAGCCAAATCCAGGCATTCAAGAAATAGCTGGAAATCTCCGTCTAAAACACAAAAAGAACGTATCTTGCAAACTGCTCTGCTGGGTGTTCGCTCAGCTAAGGGAGTTGAATCCGCCTTCAGAATCAGAGAGTGAGAAGCACGGTTCTTCCAGGAGCTGGGTTTCGTTATACCCGGGTGCATTGGAACAAACGCGGTATTGAGAAATATCTGCTTCTAAAACCAAAACGGAGCTACCTAACAGAACGGTCTTCAGTGTGTGCATTCAACTTACGGAGTTAAACTGATGTGTGTTTGCAGGAGTTTCTAAACCCTTTCTGTGAAGAAGTGGAAAACGCATTTTCCCAGCCAAATCCAGGCATTCAAGAAATAGCTGGAAATCTCCGTCTAAAACACAAAAAGAACGTATCTTGCAAACTGCTCTGCTGGGTGTTCGCTCAGCTAAGGGAGTTGAATCCGCCTTCAGAATCAGAGAGTGAGAAGCACGGTTCTTCCAGGAGCTGGGTTTCGTTATACCCGGGTGAATTGGAACAAACGCGGTATTGAGAAATATCTGCTTCTAAAACCAAAACGGAGCTACCTAACAGAACGGTCTTCAATGTGTTCATTCAACTTACGGAGTTAAACTGATGTGTGTTTGCAGGAGTTTCTAAACCCTTTCTGTGAAGAAGTGGAAAACGCATTTTCCCAGCCAAATCCAGGCATTCAAGAAATAGCTGGAAATCTCCATCTAAAACACAAAAAGACCGTATCTTGCAAACTGCTCTGCTGGGTGTTCGCTCAGCTAAGGGAGTTGAATCCGCCTTCAGAATCAGAGAGTGAGAAGCACGGTTCTTCCAGGAGCTGGGTTTCGTTATACCCGGGTGCATTGGAACAAACGCGGTATTGAGAAATATCTGATTCTAAAACCAAAACGGAGCTACCTAACAGAACGGTCTTCAATGTGTGCATTCAACTTACGGAGGTAAACTGATGTGTGTTTGCAGGAGTTTCTAAACCCTTTCTGTGAAGAAGTGGAAAACGCATTTTCCCAGCCAAATCCAGGCATTCAAGAAATAGCTGGAAATCTCCGTCTAAAAAACAAAAAGAACGTATCTTGCAAACTGCTCTGCTGGGTGTTCGCTCAGCTAAGGGAGTTGAATCCGCCTTCAGAATCAGAGAGGGAGAAGCACGGTTCTTCCAGGAGCTGGGTTTCGTTATACCCGGGTGCATTGGAACAAACGCGGTATTGAGAAATATCTGCTTCTAAAACCAAAACGGAGCTACCTAACAGAACGGTCTTCAATGTGTGCATTCAACTTACGGAGTTAAACTGATGTGTGTTTGCAGGAGTTTCTAAACCCTTTCTGTGAAGAAGTGGAAAACGCATTTTCCCAGCCAAATCCAGGCATTCAAGAAATAGCTGGAAACCTCCGTCTAAAAAACAAAAAGAACGTATCTTGCAAACTGCTCTGCTGGGTGTTCGCTCGGCTAAGGGAGTTGAATCCGCCTTCAGAATCAGAGAGGGAGAAGCACGGTTCTTCCAGGAGCTGGGTTTCGTTATACCCGGGTGAATTGGAACAAACGCGGTATTGAGAAATATCTGCTTCTAAAACCAAAACGGAGCTACCTAACAGAACGGTCTTCAATGTGTGCATTCAACTTACGGAGTTAAACTGATGTGTGTTTGCAGGAGTTTCTAAACCCTTTCTGTGAAGAAGTGGAAAACGCATTTTCCCAGCCAAATCCAGGCATTCAAGAAATAGCTGGAAATCTCCGTCTAAAACACAAAAAGAACGTATCTTGCAAACTGCTCTGCTGGGTGTTCGCTCAGCTAAGGGAGTTGAATCCGCCTTCAGAATCAGAGAGTGAGAAGCACGGTTCTTCCAGGAGCTGGGTTTCGTTATACCCGGGTGCATTGGAACAAACGCGGTATTGAGAAATATCTGCTTCTAAAACCAAAACGGAGCTACCTAACAGAACGGTCTTCAGTGTGTGCATTCAACTTACGGAGTTAAACTGATGTGTGTTTGCAGGAGTTTCTAAACCCTTTCTGTGAAGAAGTGGAAAACGCATTTTCCCAGCCAAATCCAGGCATTCAAGAAATAGCTGGAAATCTCCGTCTAAAACACAAAAAGAACGTATCTTGCAAACTGCTCTGCTGGGTGTTCGCTCAGCTAAGGGAGTTGAATCCGCCTTCAGAATCAGAGAGTGAGAAGCACGGTTCTTCCAGGAGCTGGGTTTCGTTATACCCGGGTGAATTGGAACAAACGCGGTATTGATAAATATCTGCTTCTAAAACCAAAACGGAGCTACCTAACAGAACGGTCTTCAATGTGTTCATTCAACTTACGGAGTTAAACTGATGTGTGTTTGCAGGAGTTTCTAAACCATTTCTGTGAAGAAGTGGAAAACGCATTTTCCCAGCCAAATGCAGGCATTCAAGAAATAGCTGGAAATCTCCGTCTAAAACACAAAAATAACGTATCTTGCAAACTGCTCTGCTGGGTGTTCGCTCAGCTAAGGGAGTTGAATCCGCCTTCAGAATCAGAGAGTGAGAAGCACGGTTCTTCCAGGAGCTGTGTTTCGTTATACCCGGGTGAATGGGTTCAAACGCGATATTGAGAAATATCTGCTTCTAAAACCAAAACGCAGCTACCTAACAGAACGGTCTTCAATGTGTGCATTCAACTTACGGAGTTAAACTGATGTGTGTTTGCAGGAGTTTCTAAACTCTTTCTGTGAAGAAGTGGAAAACGCATTTTCCCAGCCAAATGCAGGCATTCAAGAAATAGCTGGAAATCTCCGTCTAAAACACAAAAAGAACGTATCTTGCAAACTGCTCTGCTGGGTGTTCGCTCAGCTAAGGGAGTTGAATCCGCCTTCAGAATCAGAGAGTGAGAAGCACGGTTCTTCCAGGAGCTGTGTTTCGTTATACCCGGGTGAATGGGTGCAAACGCGATATTGAGAAATATCTGCTTCTAAAAGCAAAACGGAGCTACCTAACAGAACGGTCTTCAATGTGTGCATTCAACTTACGGAGTTAAACTGATGTGTGTTTGCAGGAGTTTCTAAACCCTTTCTGTGAAGAAGTGGAAAACGCATTTTCCCAGCCAAATGCAGGCATTCAAGAAATAGCTGGAAATCTCCGTCTAAAACACAAAAAGACCGTATCTTGCAAACTGCTCTGCTGGGTGTTCGCTCAGCTAAGGGAGTTGAATCCGCCTTCAGAATCAGTGAGAAGCACGGTTCTTCCAGGAGCTGGGTTTCGTAATACCCGGGTGAATTGGAACAAACGCGGTATTGAGAAATATCTGCTTCTAAAACCAAAGCGGAGCTACCTAACAGAACGGTCTTAAATGTGTGCATTCAACTTACGGAGTTAAACTGATGTGTGTTTGCAGGAGTTTCTAAACCCTTTCTGTGAAGAAGTGGAAAACGCATTTTCCCAGCCAAATGCAGGCATTCAAGAAATAGCTGGAAATGTCCGTCTAAAACACAAAAAGAACGTATCTTGCAAACTGCTCTGCTGGGTGTTCGCTCAGCTAAGGGAGTTGAATCCGCCTTCAGAATCAGAGAGTGAGAAGCACGGTTCTTCCAGGAGCTGTGTTTCGTTATACCCGGGTGAATGGGTGCAAACGCGATATTGAGAAATATCTGCTTCTAAAAGCAAAACGGAGCTACCTAACAGAACGGTCTTCAATGTGTGCATTCAACTTACGGAGTTAAACTGATGTGTGTTTGCAGGAGTTTCTAAACCCTTTCTGTGAAGAAGTGGAAAACGCATTTTCCCAGCCAAATGCAGGCATTCAAGAAATAGCTGGAAATCTCCGTCTAAAACACAAAAAGAACGTATCTTGCAAACTGCTCTGCTGGGTGTTCGCTCAGCTAAGGGAGTTGAATCCGCCTTCAGAATCAGAGTGAGAAGCACGGTTCTTCCAGGAGCTGGGTTTCGTAATACCCGGGTGAATTGGAACAAACGCGGTATTGAGAAATATCTGCTTCTAAAACCAAAGCGGAGCTACCTAACAGAACGGTCTTAAATGTGTGCATTCAACTTACGGAGTTAAACTGATGTGTGTTTGCAGGAGTTTCTAAACCCTTTCTGTGAAGAAGTGGAAAACGCATTTTCCCAGCCAAATCCAGGCATTCAAGAAATAGCTGGAAATCTCCGTCTAAAACACAAAAAGAACGTATCTTGCAAACTGCTCTGCTGGGTGTTCGCTCAGCTAAGGGAGTTGAATCCGCCTTCAGAATCAGAGAGTGAGAAGCACGGTTCTTCCAGGAGCTGGGTTTCGTTATACCCGGGTGAATTGGAACAAACGCGGTATTGAGAAATATCTGCTTCTAAAACCAAAACGGAGCTACCTAACAGAACGGTCTTATATGTGTGCATTCAACTTACGGAGTTAAACTGATGTGTGTTTGCAGGAGTTTCTAAACCCTTTCTGTGAAGAAGTGGAAAACGCATTTTCCCAGCCAACTCCAGGCATTCAAGAAATAGCTGGAAATCTCCGTCTATAACACAAAAAGAACGTATCTTGCAAACTGCTCTGCTGGGTGTTCGCTCAGCTAAGGGAGTTGAATCCGCCTTCAGAATCAGAGAGTGAGAAGCACGGTTCTTCCAGGAGCTGGGTTTCGTTATACCCGGGTGAATTGGAACAAACGCGGTATTGAGAAATATCTGCTTTTAAAACCAAAACGGAGCTACCTAACAGAACGGTCTTCAATGTGTGCATTCAACTTACGGAGTTAAACTGATGTGTGTTTGCAGGAGTTTCTAAACCCTTTCTGTGAAGAAGTGGAAAACGCATTTTCCCAGCCAAATCCAGGCATTCAAGAAATAGCTGGAAATCTCCGTCTATAACACAAAAAGAACGTATCTTGCAAACTGCTCTGCGAAGTGTTCGCTCAGCTAAGGGAGTTGAATCCGCCTTCAGAATCAGAGAGTGAGAAGCACGGTTCTTCCAGGAGCTGGGTTTCGTTATACCCGGGTGCATTGGAACAAACGCGGTATTGAGAAATATCTGCTTCTAAAACCAAAACGGAGCTACCTAACAGAACGGTCTTCAATGTGTGCATTCAACTTACAAAGTTAAACTGATGTGTGTTTGCAGGAGTTTCTAAACCCTTTCTGTGAAGAAGTGGAAAACGCATTTTCCCAGCCAGATCCAGGCATTCAAGAAATAGCTGGAAATCTCCGTCTAAAACACAAAAAGAACGTATCTTGCAAACTGCTCTGCTGGGTGTTCGCTCAGCTAAGGGAGTTGAATCCGCCTTCAGAATCAGAGACTGAGAAGCACGGTTCTTCCAGGAGCTGGGATTCGTTATACCCGGGTGCATTGGAACAAACGCGATATTGAGAAATATCTGCTTCTAAAACCAAAACGGAGCTACCTAACAGAACGGTCTTCAATGTGTGCATTCAACTTACGGAGTTAAACTGATGTGTGTTTGCAGGAGTTTCTAAACCCTTTCTGTGAAGAAGTGGCAAACGCATTTTCCCAGCCAAATCCAGGCATTCAAGAAATAGCTGGAAATCTCCGTCTAAAACACAAAAAGAACGTATCTTGCAAACTGTTCTGCTGGGTGTTCGCTCAGCTAAGGGAGTTTAATCCGCCTTAAGAATCAGAGAGTGAGAAGCACGGTTCTTCCAGGAGCTGGGTTTCGTTATAACCGGGTGCATTGGAACAAACGCGGTATTGAGAAATATCTGCTTCTAAAACCAAAACGGAGCTACCTAACAGAACGGTCTTCAATGTGTGCATTCAACTTACGGAGTTAAACTGATGTGTGTTTGCAGGAGTTTCTAAACCCTTTCTGTGAAGAAGTGGAAAACGCATTTTCCCAGCCAAATCCAGGCATTCAAGAAATAGCTGGAAATCTCCGTCTAAAACACAAAAAGAACGTATCTTGCAAACTGCTCTGCTGGGTGTTCGCTCAGCTAAGGGAGTTGAATCCGCCTTCAGAATCAGAGAGTGAGAAGCACGGTTCTTCCAGGAGCTGGGTTTCGTAATACCCGGGTGAATTGGAACAAACGCGGTATTGAGAAATATCTGCTTCTAAAACCAAAACGGAGCTACCTAACAGAACGGTCTTCAATGTGTGCATTCAACTTACGGAGTTAAACTGATGTGTGTTTGCAGGAGTTTCTAAACCCTTTCTGTGAAGAAGTGGAAAACGCATTTTCCCAGCCAAATCCAGGCATTCAAGAAATAGCTGGAAATCTCCGTCTAAACCACAAAAAGAACGTATCTTGCAAACTGCTCTGCTGGGTGTTCACTCAGCTAAGGGAGTTGAATCCGCCTTCAGAATCAGAGTGAGAAGCACGGTTCTTCCAGGAGCTGGGTTTCGTTATTCCCGGGTGCATTGGAACAAACGCGGTATTGAGAAATATCTGCTTCTAAAACCAAAACGGAGCTACCTAACAGAACGGTCTTCAATGTGTGCATTCAACTTACGGAGTTAAACTGATGTGTGTTTGCAGGAGTTTCTAATCCCTTTCTGTGAAGAAGTGGAAAACGCATTTTCCCAGCCAAATCCAGGCATTCAAGAAATAGATGGAAATCTCCGTCTAAAACACAAAAAGAACGTATCTTGCAAACTGTTCTGCTGGGTGTTCTCTCAGCTAAGGGATTTGAATCCGCCTTCAGAATCAGAGAGTGAGAAGCACGGTTCTTCCAGGAGCTTGGTATCGTTATACCCGGGTGAACTGGAACAAACGCGGTATTGAGAAATATCTGCTTCTAAAACCAAAACGGAGCTACCTAACAGAACGGTCTTCAATGTGTGCATTCAACTTACGGAGTTAAACTGATGTGTGTTTGCAGGAGTTTCTAAACCCTTTCTGTGAAGAAGTGGAAAACGCATTTTCCCAGCCAAATCCAGGCATTCAAGAAATAGCTGGAAATCTCCGTCTAAAACACAAAAAGAACGTATCTTGCAAACTGCTCTGCTGGGTGTTCGCTCAGCTAAGGGAGTTGAATCCGCCTTCAGAATCAGAGAGTGAGAAGCACGGTTCTTCCAGGAGCTGGGTTTCGTTATACCCGGGTGCATTGGAACAAACGCGGTATTGAGAAATATCTGCTTCTAAAACCAAAACGGAGCTACCTAACAGCACGGTCTTCAATGTGTGCATTCAACTTACGGAGTTAAACTGATGTGTGTTTGCAGGAGTTTCTAAACCCTTTCTGTGAAGAAGTGGAAAACGCATTTTCCCAGCCAAATCCAGGCATTCAAGAAATAGCTGGAAATCTCCGTCTAAAACACAAAAAGAACGTAACTTGCAAACTGCTTTGCTGGGTGTTCGCTCAGCTAAGAGAGTTGAATCCGCCTTCAGAATCAGAGAGTGAGAAGCACGGTTCTTCCAGGAGCTGGGTTTCTTTATACCCGGGTGCATTGGAACAAACGCGGTATTGAGAAATATCTGCTTCTAAAACCAAAACGGAGCTACCTAACAGAACGGTCTTCAATGTGTGCATTCAACTTACGGAGTTAAACTGATGTGTGTTTGCAGGAGTTTCTAAACCCTTTCTGTGAAGAAGTGGAAAACGGATATTCCCAGCCAAATCCAGGCATTCAAGAAATACCTGGAAATCTCCGTCTCAAACACAAAAAGAACGTATCTTGCAAACTGTTCTGCTGGGTGTTCGATCAGCTAAGGAAGTTGAATCCGCCTACAGAATCAGAGAGTGAGAAGCACGGTTCTTCCAGGAGCTTGGTTTCGTTATACCCGGGTGAATTGGAACAAACGCAATATTGAGAAATATCTGCTTCTACAACCAAAACGGAGCTACCTAACAGAACGGTCTTCAATGTGTTCATTCAACTAACGGAGTTAAACTGATGTGCGTTTGCAGGAGTTTCTAAACACTTTCTGTGAAGAAGTGGAAAACGCATTTTCCCAGCCAAATCCAGGTATTCAAGAAATAGCTGGAAATCTCCGTCTAAAACACAAAAAGAACGTATCTTGCCAACTGCTCTGCTGGGTGTTCGCTCAGCTAAGGGAGTTGAATCCGCCTTCAGAATCAGAGAGTGAGAAGCACGGTTCTTCCAGGAGCTGGGTTTCGTAATACCCGGGTGAATTGGAACAAACGCGGTATTGAGAAATATCTGCTTCTAAAACCAAAACGGAGCTACCTAACAGAACGGTCTTCAATGTGTTCATTCAACTTACGGAGTTAAACTGATGTGTGTTTGCAGGAGTTTCTAAACCCTTTCTGTGAAGAAATGGAAAACGCATTTTCCCAGCCAGAACTAGGCATTCAAGAAATAGCTGGAAATCTCCGTCTAAAACACAAAAAGAACGTATCTTGCAAACTGCTCTGCTGGGTGTTCGCTCAGCTAAAAGAGTTGAATCCGCCTTCAGAATCAGAGAGTGAGAAGCACGGTTCTTCCAGGAGCTGGGTTTCGTCATACCCGGGTGCATTGGAACAAACGCGGTATTGAGAAATATCTGCTTCTAAAACCAAAACGGAGCTACCTAACAGAACGGTCTTCAATGTGTGCATTCAACTTACGGAGTTAAACTGATGTGTGTTTGCAGGAGTTTCTAAACCCTTTCTGTGAAGAAGTGGAAAACGCATTTTCCCAGCCAAATCCAGGCATTCAAGAAATAGCTGGAAATCTCCGTCTAAAACACAAAAAGAACGTATCTTGCAAACTGCTCTGCTGGGTGTTCGCTCAGCTAAGGGAGTTGAATCCGCCTTCAGAATCAGAGAGTGAGAAGCACGGTTCTTCCTGGAGCTGGGTTTCGTTATACCCGGGTGAATTGGAACAAACACGGTATTGAGAAATATCTGCTTCTAAAACCAAAACGGAGCTACCTAACAGAACGGTCTTCAATGTGTGCATTCAACTTACGGAGTTAAACTGATGTGTGTTTGCAGGAGTTTCTAAACCCTTTCTGTGGAGAAGTGGAAAACGCCTTTTCCCAGCCAAATCCAGGCATTCAAGAAATAGCTGGAAATCTCCGTCTAAAACACAAAAAGAACGTATCTTGCAAAGTGCTCTGCTGGGTGTTCGCTCAGCTAAGGGAGTTGAATCCGCCTTCAGAATCAGAGAGTGAGAAGCACGGTTCTTCCAGGAGCTGGGTTTCGTTATACCCGGGTGCATTGGAACAAACGCGGTATTGAGAAATATCTGCTTCTAAAACCAAAACGGAGCTACCTAACAGAACGGTCTTCAATGTGTGCATTCAACTTACGGAGTTAAACTGATGTGTGTTTGCAGGAGTTTCTAAACCCTTTCTGTGAAGAAGTGGAAAACGCATTTTCCCAGCCAAATCCAGGCATTCAAGAAATAGCTGGAAATCTCCGTCTAAAACACAAAAAGAACGTATCTTGCAAACTGCTCTGCTGGGTGTTCGCTCAGCTAAGGGAGTCAAATCCGCTTTCAGAATCAGAGTGTGAGAAGCACGGTTCTTCCAGGAGCTGGGTTTCGTTATACCCGGGTGAATTGGAACAAACGCGGTATTGAGAAATATCTGCTTCTAAAACCAAAACGGAGCTACCTAACAGAACGGTCGTCAATGTGTGCATTCAACTTACGGAGTTAAACTGATGTGTGTTTGCAGGAGTTTCTAAACCCTTTCTGTGAAGAAGTGGAAAACGCATTTTCCCAGCCAAATCCATGCATTCAAGAAATAGCTGGAAATCTCCGTCTAAAACACAAAAAGAACGTATCTTGCAAACTGCTCTGCTGGGTGTTCGCTCAGCTAAGGGAGTTGAATCCTCCATCAAAATCAGAGAGTGAGAAGCACGGTTCTTCCAGGAGCTGGGTTTCGTTATACCCGGGTGAATTGGAACAAATGCGGTATTGAGAAATATCTGCTTCTAAAATTAAAACGGAGCTACCTAACAGAACGGTCTTCAATGTGTGCATTCAACTTACGGAGTTAAACTGATGTGTGTTTGCAGGAGTTTCTAAACCCTTTCTGTGAAGAAGTGGAAAACGCATTTTTCCAGCCAAATCCATGCATTCAAGAAATAGCTGGAAATCTCCGTCTAAAACACAAAAAGAACGTATCTTACGAACTGCTCTGCTGGGTGTTCGCTCAGCTAAGGGAGTTGAATCCGCCTTCAGAATCAGAGAGTGAGAAGCACGGTGCTTCCAGGAGCTGGGTTTCATTATACCCGGGTGAATTGGAACAAACTCGGTATTGAGAAATATCTGCTTCTAAAACCAAAACGGAGCTACCTAACAAAACGGTCTTCAATGTGTGCATTCAACTTACGGAGTTAAACTGATGTGTGTTTGCAGGAGTTTCTAAACCCTTTCTGTGAAGAAGTGGAAAACGCATTTTCCCAGCCAGATCCAGGCATTCAAGAAATAGCTGGAAATCTCCGTCTAAAACACAAAAAGAACGTATCTTGCAAACTGCTATGCTGGGTGTTCGCTCAGCTAAGGGAGTTGAATCCGCCTTCAGAATCAGAGACTGAGAAGCACGGTTCTTCCAGGAGCTGGGATTCGTTATACCCGGGTGCATTGGAACAAACGCGGTATTGAGAAATATCTGCTTCTAAAACCAAAACGGAGCTACCTAACAGAACGGTCTTCAATGTGTGCATTCAACTTACGGAGTTAAACTGATGTGTGTTTGCAGGAGTTTCTAAACACTTTCTGTGAAGAAGTGGCAAACGCATTTTCCCAGCCAAATCCAGGCATTCAAGAAATAGCTGGAAATCTCCGTCTAAAACACAAAAAGAACGTATCTTGCAAACTGTTCTGCTTGGTGTTCGCTCAGCTAAGGGAGTTTAATCCGCCTTAAGAATCAGAGAGTGAGAAGCACGGTTCTTCCAGGAGCTGGGTTTCGTTATAACCGGGTGCATTGGAACAAACGCGGTATTGAGAAATATCTGCTTCTAAAACCAAAACGGAGCTACCTAACAGAACGGTCTTCAATGTGTGCATTCAACTTACGGAGTTAAACTGATGTGTGTTTGCAGGAGTTTCTAAACCCTTTCTGTGAAGAAGTGGAAAACGCATTTTCCCAGCCAATTCCAGGCATTCAAGAAATAGCTGGAAATCTCCGTCTAAAACACAAAAAGAACGTATCTTGCAAACTGCTCTGCTGGGTGTTCGCTCAGCTAAGGGAGTTGAATCCGCCTTCAGAATCAGAGAGTGAGAAGCACGGTTCTTCCAGGAGCTGGGTTTCGTAATACCCGGGTGAATTGGAACAAACGCGGTATTGAGAAATATCTGCTTCTAAAACCAAAACGGAGCTACCTAACAGAACGGTCTTCAATGTGTGCATTCAACTTACGGAGTTAAACTGATGTGTGTTTGCAGGAGTTTCTAAACCCTTTCTGTGAAGAAGTGGAAAACGCATTTTCCCAGCCAAATCCAGGCATTCAAGAAATAGCTGGAAATCTCCGTCTAAACCACAAAAAGAACGTATCTTGCAAACTGCTCTGCTGGGTGTTCGCTCAGCTAAGGGAGTTGAATCCGCCTTCAGAATCAGAGTGAGAAGCACGGTTCTTCCAGAAGCTGGGTTTCGTTATTCCCGGGTGCATTGGAACAAACGCGGTATTGAGAAATATCTGCTTCTGAAACCAAAACGGAGCTACCTAACAGAACGGTCTTCAATGTGTGCATTCAACTTACGGAGTTAAACTGATGTGTGTTTGCAGGAGTTTCTAATCCCTTTCTGTGAAGAAGTGGAAAACGCATTTTCCCAGCCAAATCCAGGCATTCAAGAAATAGATGGAAATCTCCGTCTAAAACACAAAAAGAACGTATCTTGCAAACTGTTCTGCTGGGTGTTCGCTCAGCAAAGGGAGTTGAATCCGCCTTCAGAATCAGAGAGTGAGAAGCACGGTTCTTCCAGGAGCTTGGTATCGTTATACCCGGGTGAACTGGAACAAACGCGGTATTGAGAAATATCTGCTTCTAAAACCAAAACGGAGCTACCTAACAGAACGGTCTTCAATGTGTGCATTCAACTTACGGAGTTAAACTGATGTGTGTTTGCAGGAGTTTCTAAACCCTTTCTGTGGAGAAGTGGAAAACGCCTTTTCCCAGCCAAATCCAGGCATTCAAGAAATAGCTGGAAATCTCCGTCTAAAACACAAAAAGAACGTATCTTACGAACTGCTCTGCTGGGTGTTCGCTCAGCTAAGGGAGTTGAATCCGCCTTCAGAATCAGAGAGTGAGAAGCACGGTGCTTCCAGGAGCTGGGTTTCATTATACCCGGGTGAATTGGAACAAACGCGGTATTGAGAAATATCTGCTTCTAAAACCAAAACGGAGCTACCTAACAGAACGGTCTTCAATGTGTGCATTCAACTTACGGAGTTAAACTGATGTGTGTTTGCAGGAGTTTCTAAACCCTTTCTGTGAAGAAGTGGAAAACCCATTTTCCCAGCCAAATCCAGGCATTCAAGAAATAGCTGGAAATCTCCGTCTAAAACACAAAAAGAACGTATCTTAAAAACTGCTCTGCTGGGTGTTCGCTCAGCTAAGGGAGTTGAATCCGCCTTCAGAATCAGAGAGTGAGAAGCACGCTTCTTCCAGGAGCTGGGTTTCGTAATACCCGGGTGAATTGGAACAAACGCGGTATTGAGAAATATCTGCTTCTAAAACCAAAACGGAGCTACCTAACAGAACGGTCTTCAATGTGTGCATTCATCTTACGGAGTTAAACTGATGTGTGTTTGCAGGAGTTTCTAAACCCTTTCTGTGAAGGAGTGGAAAACGCATTTTCCCAGCCAAATCCAGGCATTCAAGAAATAGCTGGAAATCTCCGTCTAAAACACAAAAAGAACGTATCTTGCAAACTGCTCTGCTGGGTGTTCGCTCAGCTAAGGGAGTTGAATCCGCCTTCAGAATCAGAGAGTGAGAAGCACGGTTCTTCCAGGAGCTGGGTTTCGTAATACCCGGGTGAATTGGAACAAACGCGGTATTGAGAAATATCTGCTTCTACAACCAAAACGGAGCTACCTAACAGAACGGTCTTCAATGTGTGCATTCAACTTACGGAGTTAAACTGATGTGTGTTTGCAGGAGTTTCTAAACCCTTTCTGTGAAGAAGTGGAAAACCCATTTTCCCAGCCAAATCCAGGCATTCAAGAAATAGCTGGAAATCTCCGTCTAAAACACAAAAAGAACGTATCTTGCAAACTGCTCTGCTGGGTGTTCGCTCAGCTAAGGGAGTTGAATCCGCCTTCAGAATCAGAGAGTGAGAAGCACGGTTCTTCCAGGAGCTGGGTTTCGTTATACACGGGTGTATTGGAAAAAACGCGGTATTGAGAAATATCTGCTTCTAAAACCAAAACGGAGCTACCTAACAGAACGGTCTTCAATGTGTGCATTCAACTTACGGAGTTAAACTGATGTGTGTTTGCAGGAGTTTCTAAACCCTTTCTGTGAAGAAGTGGAAAACGTATTTTCCCAGCCAAATCCAGGCATTCAAGAAATAGCTGGAAATCTCCGTCTAAAACACAAAAAGAACGTATCTTGCAAACTGCTCTGCTGGGTGTTCGCTCAGCTAAGGGAGTTGAATCCGCCTTCAGAATCAGAGAGTGAGAAGCACGGTTCTTCCAGGAGCTTGGTTTCGTTATACCCGGGTGAATTGGAACAAACGCGGTATTGAGAAATATCTGTTTCTAAAACCAAAACGGAGCTACTTAACAGAACGGTCTTCAATGTATGCATTCAACTTATGGAGTTTAACTGATGTGTGTTTGCAGGAGTTTCTAAATCCTTTCTCTGAAGAAGTGGAAAACGCATTTTCCCAGCCAAATCCAGGCATTCAAGAAATAGCTGGAAATCTCCGTCTAAAACACAAAAAGAACGTATCTTGCAAGCTGCTCTGCTGGGTGTTCGCTCAGCTAAGGGAGTTGAATCCGCCTTCAGAATCAGAGAGTGAGAAGCACGGTTCTTCCAGGAGCTGGGTTTCGTAATACCCGGGTGAATTGCAACAATCGCGGTATTGAGAAATATCTGCTTCTAAAACCAAAACGGAGCTACCTAACAGAACGGTCTTCAATGTGTGCATTCAACTTACGGAGTTAAACTGATGTGTGTTTGCAGGAGTTTCTAAACCCTTTCTGTGAAGAAGTGGAAAACGCATTTTCCCAGCCAAATCCAGGCATTCAATAAATAGCTGGAAATCTCCGTCTAAAACACAAAAAGAACGTATCTTGCAAACTGCTCTGCTGGGTGTTCGCTCAGCTAAGGGAGTTGAATCCGCCTTCAGAATCAGAGAGTGAGAAGCACGGTTCTTCCAGGAGCTGGGTTTCGTTATACCCGGGTGAATGGGAGCAAACGCGGTATTGAGAAATATCTGCTTCTAAAACCAAAACGGAGCTACCTAACAGAACGGTCTTCAATGTCTGCATTCAACTTACGGAGTTAAACTGATGTGTGTTTGCAGGAGTTTCTAAACCCTTACTGTGAAGAAGTGGAAAACGCATTTTCCCAGCCAAATCCAGGCATTCAAGAAATAGCTGGAAATCTCCGTCTAAAACACAAAAAGAACGTATCTTGCAAACTGCTCTGCTGGGTGTTCGCTCAGCTAAGGGAGTTGAATCCGCCTTCAGAATCAGAGAGTGGGAAGCACGGTTCTTCCAGGAGCTGGGTTTCGTTATACCCGGGTGAATTGGAACAAACGCGGTATTGAGAAATATCTGCTTCTAAAACCAAAACGGAGCTACCTAACAGAACGGTCTTCAATGTGTGCATTCAACGTACGGAGTTAAACTGATGTGTGTTTGCAGGAGTTTCTAAACCCTCTCTGTGAAGAAGTGGAAAACGCATTTTCCCAGCCAAATCCAGGCATTCAAGAAATAGCTGGAAATCTCCGTCTAAAACACAAAAAGAACGTATCTTGCAAACTGCTCTGCTGGGTGTTCGCTCAGCTAAGGGAGTTGAATCCGCCTTCAGAATCAGAGAGTGAGAAGCACGGTTCTTCCAGGAGCTGGGTTTCGTTATACACGGGTGCATTGGAACAAACGCGGTATTGAGAAATATCGCCTTCTAAAACCAAAACAAAGCTACCTAACAGAACGGTCTTCAATGTGTGCATACAACTTACGGAGTTAAACTGATGTGTGTTTGCAGGAGTTTCTAAACTTTTTCTGTGAAGAAGTGGAAAACGCATTTTCCCAGCCAAATCCAGGCATTCAAAAAATAGCTGGAAATCTCCGTCTAAAACACAAAAAGAACGTATCTTGCAAACTGCTCTGCTGGCTGTTCGCTCAGCTAAGGGAGTTGAATCCGCCTTCAGAATCAGAGAGTGAGAAGCACGGTTCTTCCAGGAGCTGGGTTTCGTTATACCCGGGTGAATGGGAGCAAACGCGGTATTGAGAAATATCTGCTTCTAAAACCAAAACGGAGCTACCTAACAGAACGGTCTTCAATGTGTGCATTTAACTTACGGAGTTAAACTGATGTGTGATTGCAGGAGTTTCTAAACCCTTTCTGTGAAGAAGTGGAAAACGCATTTTCCCAGCCAAATCCAGGCATTCAAGAAATAGCTGGAAATCTCCGTCTAAAACATAAAAAGAACGTATCTTGCAAACTGCTCTGCTGGGTGTTCGCTCAGCTAAGGGAGTTGAATCCGCCTTCAGAATCAGAGAGTGAGAAGCACGGTTCTTCCAGGAGCTGGGTTTCGTTATACCCGGGTGAATTGGAACAAACGCGGTATTGAGAAATTTCTGCTTCTAAAACCAATACGGAGCTACCTAATAGAACGGTCTTCAATGTGTGCATTCAACGTTCGGAGTTAAACTGATGTGTGTTTGCAGGAGTTTCTAAACCCTTTCTGTGAAGAAGTGGAAAACGCATTTTCCCAGCCAAATCCAGGCATTCAAGAAATAGCTGGAAATCTCCGTCTAAAACACAAAAAGAACGTATCTTGCAAACTGCTCTGCTGGGTGTTCGCTCAGCTAAGGGAGTTGAATCCGCCTTCAGAATCAGAGAGTGAGAAGCACGGTTCTTCCAGGAGCTGGGTTTCGTTATACCCGGGAGAATTGGAACAAACGCGGTATTGAGAAATATCTGCTTCTAAAACCAAAACTTAGCTACCTAACAGAACGGTCTTCAATGTGTGCATTCAACTTACGGAGTTAAACTGATGTGTGTTTGCAGGAGTTTCTAAACCCTTTCTGTGAAGAAGTGGAAAACGCATTTTCCCAGCCAAATCCAGGCATTCAAGAAATAGCTGGAAATCTCCGTCTAAAACACAAGAAGAACGTATCTTGCAAACTGCTCTGCTGGGTGTTCGCTCAGCTAAGGGAGTTGAATCCGCCTTTAGGATCAGAGAGTGAGAAGCACGGTTCTTCCAGGAGCTGGGTTTCGTTATACCCGGGTGAATTGGAACAAACGTGGTATTGAGAAATATCTGCTTCTAAAACCAAAACGGAGCTACCTAACAGAACGGTCTTCAATGTGTGCATTCAACTTACGGAGTTAAACTGATGTGTGTTTGCAGGAGTTTCTAAACCCTTTCTGTGAATAAGTGGAAAACGCATTTTCCCAGCCAAATCCAGGCATTCAAGAAATAGCTGGAAATCTCCGTCTAAAACACAAAAAGAACGTATCTTGCAAACTGCTCTGCTGGGTGTTCGCTCAGCTAAGGGAGTTGAATCCGCCTTCAGAATCAGAGAGTGAGAAGCACGGTTCTTCCAGGAGCTGGGTTTCGTTATACCCGGGTGAATTGGAACAAACGTGGTATTGAGAAATATCTGCTTCTAAAACCAAAACGGAGCTACCTAACAGAACGGTCTTCAATGTGTGCATTCAACTTACGGAGTTAAACTGATGTGTGTTTGCAGGAGTTTCTAAACCCTTTCTGTGAAGAAGTGGAAAACGCATTTTCCCAGCCAAATCCAGGCATTCAAGATATAGCTGGAAATCTCCGTCTAAAACACAAAAAGAAAGTATCTTGCAAACTGCTCTGCTGGGTGTTCGCTCAGCTAAGGGAGTTGAATCCGCCTTCAGAATCAGAGAGTGAGAAGCAGGGTTCTTCCAGGAGCTGGGTTTCGTTATACCCGGGTGCATTGGAACAAACGCGGTATTGAGAAATATCTGCTTCTAAAACCAAAACAAAGCTAACTAACAAAACGGTCTTCAATGTGTGCATTCAACTTACGGAGTTAAACTGATGTGTGTTTGCAGGAGTTTCTAAAGTTTTTCTGTGAAGAAGTGGAAAACGCATTTTCCCAGCCAAATCCAGGCATTCAAAAAATAGCTGGAAATCTCCGTCTAAAACACAAAAAGAACGTATCTTTCAAACTACTCTGCTGGGTGTTCGCTCAGCTAAGGGAGTTGAATCCGCCTTAAGAATCAGAGAGTAAGAAGCACGGTTCTTCCAGGAGCTGGGTTTCGTTATACCCGGGTGAATTTTAACAAACGCGGTATTGAGAAATATCTGCTTCTAAAACCAAAACGGAGCTACCTAACAGAACGGTCTTCAATGTATGCATTCAACTTACGGAGTTAAACTGATGTGTGTTTGCAGGAGTTTCTAAACCCTTTCTGTGAAGAAGTGGAAAAAGCATTTTCCCAGCCAAATCCAGGCATTCAAAAAATAGCTGGAAATCTCCGTCTAAAACACAAAAAGAACGTATCTTGCAAACTGCTCTGCTGGCTGTTCGCTCAGCTAAGGGAGTTGAATCCGCCTTCAGAATCAGAGAGTGAGAAGCACGGTTCTTCCAGGAGCTGGGTCTCGTAATACTTGGGTGAATTGGAACAAACGCGGTATTGAGAAATGTCTCCTTCTAGAACCAAAACGGAGCTACCTAACAGAACGGTCTTCAATGTGTGCATTCAACTTACGGAGTTAAACTGATGTGTGTTTGCAGGAGTTTCTAAACCCTTTCTGTGAAGAAGTGGAAAACGCATTTTCCCAGCCAAATCCAGGCATTCAAGAAATAGCTGGAAATCTCCGTCTAAAACACAAAAAGAACGTATCTTGCAAACTGCTCTGCTGGGTGTTCGCTCAGCTAAGGGAGTTGAATCCGCCTTCAGAATCAGAGAGTGAGAAGCACGGTTCTTCCAGGAGCTGGGTTTCGTTATACGCGGGTGCATTGGAACAAACGCGGTATTGAGAAATATCTGCTTCTAAAACCAAAACGGAGCTACCTAACAGAACGGTCTTCAATGTGTGCATTCAACTTACGGAGTTAAACTGATGTGTGTTTGCAGGAGTTTCTAAACCCTTTCTGTGAAGAAGTGGAAAACGCATTTTCCCAGCCAAATCCAGGCATTCAAGAAATAGCTGGAAATCTCCGTCTAAAACACAAAAAGAACGTATCTTGCAAACTGCTCTGCTGGGTGTTCGCTCAGCTAAGGGAGTTGAATCCGCCTTCAGAATCAGAGAGTGAGAAGCACGGTTCTTCCAGGAGCTGGGTTTCGTTATACCCGGGTGCATTGGAACAAACGCGGTATTGAGAAATATCTGCTTCTAAAACCAAAACGGAGCTACCTAACAGAACGGTCTTCAATGTGTGCATTCAACTTACGGAGTTAAACTGATGTGTGTTTGCAGGAGTTTCTAAACCCTTTCTGTGAAGAAGTGGAAAACGCATTTTCCCAGCCAAATCCAGGCATTCAAGAAATAGCTGGAAATCTCCGTCTAAAACACAAAAAGAACGTATCTTGCAAACTGCTCTGCTGGGTGTTCGCTCAGCTAAGGGAGTTGAATCCGCCTTCAGAATCAGAGAGTGAGAAGCACGGTTTTTCCAGGAGCTGGGTTTCGTTATACCCGGGTGCATTGGAACAAACGCGGTATTGAGAAATATCTGCTTCTAAAACCAAAACGGAGCTACCTAACAGAACGGTCTTCAATGTGTGCATTCAACTTACGGACTTAAACTGATGTGTGTTTGCAGACGTCTCTAAACCCTTTCTGTGAAGAAGTGGAAAACGCATTTTCCCAGCCAAATCCAGGCATTCAAGAAATAGCTGGAAATCTCCGTCTAAAACACAAAAAGAACGTATCTTGCAAACTGCCCTGCTGGGTGTTCGCTCAGCTAAGGGAGTTGAATCCGCCTTCAGAATCAGAGAGTGAGAAGCACGGTTTTTCCAGGAGCTGGGTTTCGTTATACCAGGGTGCATTGGAACAAACTCGGTATTGAGAAATATCTGCTTCTAAAACCAAAACGGAGCTACCTAACAGAACGGTCTTCAATGTGTGCATTCAACTTACAAACTTAAACTGATGTGTGTTTGCAGACGTCTCTAAACCCTTTCTGTGAAGAAGTGGAAAACGCATTTTCCCAGCCAAATCCAGGCATTCAAGAAATAGCTGGAAATCTCCGTCTAAAACACAAAAAGAACGTATCTTGCAAACTGCTCTGCTGGGTCTTCGCTCAGCTAAGGGAGTTGAATCCGCCTTCAGAATCAGAGAGTGAGAAGCATGGTTCTTCCAGGAGCTGGGTTTCGTTATACCCGGGTGCATTGGAACAAACGCGGTATTGAGAAATATCTGCTTCTAAAACCAAAACGGAGCTACCTAACAGAACGGTCTTCAATGTGTGCATTCAACTTACGGAGTTAAACTGATGTGTGTTTGCAGGAGTTTCTAAACCCTTTCTGTGAAGAAGTGGAAAACGCATTTTCCCAGCCAAATCCAGGCATTCAAGAAATAGCTGGAAATCTCCGTCTAAAACACAAAAAGAACGTATCTTGCAAACTGCTCTGCTGGGTGTTCGCTCAGCTAAGGGAGTTGAATCCGCCTTCAGAATCAGAGAGTGAGAAGCACGGTTTTTCCAGGAGCTGGGTTTCGTTATACCCGGGTGCATTGGAACAAACGCGGTATTGAGAAATATCTGCTTCTAAAACCAAAACGGAGCTACCTAACAGAACGGTCTTCAATGTGTGCATTCAACTTACGGACTTAAACTGATGTGTGTTTGCAGATGTCTCTAAACCCTTTCTGTGAAGAAGTGGAAAACGCATTTTCCCAGCCAAATCCAGGCATTCAAGAAATAGCTGGAAATCTCCGTCTAAAACACAAAAAGAACGTATCTTGCAAACTGCTCTGCTGGGTGTTCGCTCAGCTAAGGGAGTTGAATCCGCCTTCAGAATCAGAGAGTGAGAAGCATGGTTCTTCCAGGAGCTGGGTTTCGTTATACCCGGGTGCATTGGAACAAACGCGGTATTGAGGAATATCTGCTTCTAAAACCAAAACGGAGCTACCTAACAGAACGGTCTTCAATGTGTGCATTCAACTTACGGAGTTAAACTGATGTGTGTTTGCAGGAGTTTCTAAACCCTTTCTGTGAAGAAGTGGAAAACGCATTTTCCCAGCCAAATCCAGGCATTCAAGAAATAGCTGGAAATCTCCGTCTAAAACACAAAAAGAACGTATCATGCAAACTGCTCTGCTGGGTGTTCGCTCAGCTAAGGGAGTTGAATCCGCCTTCAGAATCAGAGAGTGAGAAGCACGGTTCTTCCAGGAGCTGGGTTTCGTTATACCCGGGTGCATTGGAACAAACGCGGTATTGAGAAATATCTGCTTCTAAAACCAAAACGGAGCTACCTAACAGAACGGTCTTCAATGTGTGCATTCAACTTACGGAGTCAAACTGATGTGTGTTTGCAGGAGTTTCTAAACCCTTTCTGTGAAGAAGTGGAAAACGCATTTTCCCAGCCAAATCCAGGCATTCAAGAAATAGCTGGAAATCTCCGTCTAAAACACAAAAAGAACGTATCTTGCAAACTGCTCTGCTGGGTGTTCGCTCAGCTAAGGGCGTTGAATCCGCCTTCAGAATCAGAGAGTGAGAAGCACGGTTCTTCCAGGAGCTGGGTTTCGTTATACCCGGGTGCATTGGAACAAACGCGGTATTGAGAAATATCTGCTTCTAAAACCAAAACGGAGCTACCTAACAGAACGGTCTTCAATGTGTGCATTCAACTTACGGAGTTAAACTTATGTGTGTTTGCAGGAGTTTCTAAACCCTTTCTGTGAAGAAGTGCAAAACGCATTTTCCCAGCCAAATCCAGGCATTCAAGAAATAGCTGGAAATCTCCGTCTAAAACACAAAAAGAACGTATCTTGCAAACTGCTCTGCTGGGTGTTCGCTCAGCTAAGGGAGTTGAATCCGCCTTCAGAATCAGAGAGTGAGAAGCAGGGTTCTTCCAGGAGCTGGGTTTCGTTATACCCGGGTGCATTGGAACAAACGCGGTATTGAGATATATCTGCTTCTAAAACCAAAACGGAGCTACCTAACAGAACGGTCTTCAATGTGTGCATTCAACTTACGGAGTTAAACTGATGTGTGTTTGCAGGAGTTTCTAAACCCTTTCTTTGAAGAAGTGGAAAACGCATTTTCCCAGCCAAATCCAGGCATTCAAGAAATAGCTGGAAACCTCCGTCTAAAACACAAAAAGAACATATCCTGCAAACTGCTCTGCTGGGTGTTCGCTCAGCTAAGGGAGTTGAATCCGCCTTCAGAATCAGAGAGTGAGAAGCACGGTTCTTCCAGGAGCTGGGTTTCGTAATACCCGGGTGCATTGGAACAAACGCGGTATTGAGAAATATCTGCTTCTAAAACCAAAACGGAGCTACCTAACAGAACGGTCTTCAATGTGTGCATTCAACTTACGGAGTTAAACTGATGTGTGTTTGCAGGAGTTTCTAAACCCTTTCTGTGAAGAAGTGGAAAACGCATTTTCCCAGCCAAATCCAGGCATTCAAGAAATAGCTGGAAATCTCCGTCTAAAACACAAAAAGAATGTATCTTGCAAACTTCTCTGCTGGGTGTTCGCTCGGCCAAGGGAGTTGAATCCGCCTTCAGAATCAGAGAGTGAGAAGCATGGTTCTTCCAGGAGCTGGGTTTCGTTATACCCGGGTGAATTGGAACAAACGCGGTATTGAGAAATATCTGCTTCTAAAACCAAAACGGAGCTACCTAACAGAACGGTCTTCAATGTGTGCATTCAACTTACGGAGTTAAACTGATGTGTGTTTGCAGGAGTTTCTAAACCCTTTCTGTGAAGAAGTGGAAAACGCATTTTCCCAGCCAAATCCAGGCATTCAAGAAATAGCTGGAAATCTCCGTCTAAAACACAAAAAGAACGTATCTTGCAAACTGCTCTGCTGGGTGTTCGCTCAGCTAAGGGAGTTGAATCCGCCTTCAGAATCAGAGAGTGAGAAGCACGGTTCTTCCAGGAGCTTGGTTTCGTAATACCCGGGTGAATTGGAACAAACGCGGTATTGAGAAATATCTGCTTCTAAAACCAAAACGGAGCTACCTAACAGAACGGTCTTCAATGTGTGCATTCAACTTACGGAGTTAAACTGATGTGTGTTTGCAGGAGTTTCTAAACCCTTTCTTTGAAGAAGTGGAAAACGCATTTTCCAAGCCAAATCCAGGCATTCAAGAAATAGCTGGAAATCTCCGTCTAAAACACAAAAAGAACGTATCTTGCAAACTGCTCTGCTGGGTGTTCGCTCAGCTAAGGGAGTTGAATCCGCCTTCAGAATCAGAGAGTGAGAAGCACGGTTCTTCCAGGAGCTGGATTTCGTTATACCCGGGTGTATTGGACCAAACGCGGTATTGAGAAATATCTGCTTCTAAAACCAAAACGGAGCTACCAAACAGAACGGTCTTCAATGTGTGCATTCAACTTACGGAGTTAAACTGATGTGTGTTTGCAGGAGTTTCTAAACCCTTTCTTTGAAGAAGTGGAAAACGCATTTTCCCAGCCAAATCCAGGCATTCAAGAAATAGCTGGAAACCTCCGTCTAAAACACAAAAAGAACATATCTTGCAAACTGCTCTGCTGGGTGTTCGCTCAGCTAAGGGAGTTGAATCCGCCTTCAGAATCAGAGAGTGAGAAGCACGGTTCTTCCAGGAGCTGGGTTTCGTAATACCCGGGTGAATTGGAACAAACGCGGTATTGAGAAATATTTGCTTCTAAAACCAAAACGGAGCTACCTAACAGAACGGTCTTCAATGTGTGCATTCAACTTACGGAATTAAACTGATGTGTGTTTGCAGGAGTTTCTAAACCCTTTCTGTGAAGAAGTGGAAAACGCATTTTCCCAGCCAAATCCAGGCATTCAAGAAATAGCTGGAAATCTCCGTCTAAAACACAAAACGAAAGTATCTTGCAAACTGCTCTGCTGGCTGTTCGCTCAGCTAAGGGAGTTGAATCCGCCTTCAGAATCAGAGAGTGAGAAGCACGGTCCTTCCAGGAGCTGGGTTTCGTAATACACGGGTGAATTGGAACAAACGCGGTATTGAGAAATATCTGCTTCTAAAACCAAAACGGAGCTACCTAACAGAACGGTCTTCAATGTGTGCATTCAACTTACGGAGTTAAACTGATGTGTGTTTGCAGGAGTTTCTAAACCCTTTCTGTGAAGAAGTGGAAAACGCATTTTCCCAGCCAAATCCAGGCATTCAAGAAATAGCTGGAAATCTCCGTCTAAAACACAAAAAGAACGTATCTTGCAAACTGCTCTGCTGGGTGTTCGCTCAGCTAAGGGAGTTCAATATGCCTTCAGAATCAGAGAGTGAGAAGCACGGTTCTTCCAGGAGCTTGGTTTCGTTATACTCGGGTGAATTGGAACAAACGCGGTATTGAGAAATATCTGCTTCTAAAACCAAAACGGAGCTACCTAACAGAACGGTCTTCAATGTGTGCATTCAACTTACGGAGTTAAACTGATGTGTGTTTGCAGGAGTTTCTAAACCCTTTCTGTGAAGAAGTGGAAAACGCATTTTCCCAGCCAAATCCAGGCATTCAAGAAATAGCTGGAAATCTCCGTCTAAAACACAAAAAGAACGTATCTTGCAAACTGCTCTGCTGGGTGTTCGCTCAGCTAAGGGAGTTGAATCCGCCTTCAGAATCAGAGAGTGAGAAGCACGGTTCTTCCAGGAACTGGGTTTCGTTATACCCGGGTGAATTGGAACAAACGCGGTATTGAGAAATATCTGCTTCTAAAACCAAAACGGAGCTACCTAACAGAACGGTCTTCAATGTGTGCATTCAACTTACGGAGTTAAACTGATGTGTGTTTGCAGGAGTTTCTAAACCCTTTCTGTGAAGAAGTGGAAAACGCATTTTCCCAGCCAAATCCAGGCATTCAAGAAATAGCTGGAAATCTCCGTCTAAAACACAAAGAGAACGTATCTTGCAAACTGCTCTGCTGGGTGTTCGCTCAGCTAAGGGAGTTGAATCCGCCTTCAGAATCAGAGAGTGAGAAGCACGGTTTTTCCAGGAGCTGGGTTTCGTTATACCAGGGTGCATTGGAACAAACGCGGTATTGAGAAATATCTGCTTCTAAAACCAAAACGGAGCTACCTAACAGAACGGTCTTCAATGTGTGCATTCAACTTACAAACTTAAACTGATGTGTGTTTGCAGACGTCTCTAAACCCTTTCTGTGAAGAAGTGGAAAACGCATTTTCCCAGCCAAATCCAGGCATTCAAGAAATAGCTGGAAATCTCCGTCTAAAACACAAAAAGAACGTATCTTGCAAACTGCTCTGCTGGGTGTTCGCTCAGCTAAGGGAGTTGAATCCGCCTTCAGAATCAGAGAGTGAGAAGCATGGTTCTTCCAGGAGCTGGGTTTCGTTATACCCGGGTGCATTGGAACAAACGCGGTATTGAGAAATATCTGCTTCTAAAACCAAAACGGAGCTACCTAACAGAACGGTCTTCAATGTGTGCATTCAACTTACGGAGTTAAACTGATGTGTGTTTGCAGGAGTTTCTAAACCCTTTCTGTGAAGAAGTGGAAAACGCATTTTCCCAGCCAAATCCAGGCATTCAAGAAATAGCTGGAAATCTCCGTCTAAAACACAAAAAGAACGTGTCTTGCAAACTGCTCTGCTGGGTGTTCGCTCAGCTAAGGGAGTTGAATCCGCCTTCAGAATCAGAGAGTGAGAAGCACGGTTTTTCCAGGAGCTGGGTTTTGTTATACCCGGGTGCATTGGAACAAACGCGGTATTGAGAAATATCTGCTTCTAAAACCAAAACGGAGCTACCTAACAGAACGGTCTTCAATGTGTGCATTCAACTTACGGACTTAAACTGATGTGTGTTTGCAGACGTCTCTAAACCCTTTCTGTGAAGAAGTGGAAAACGCATTTTCCCAGCCAAATCCAGGCATTCAAGAAATAGCTGGAAATCTCCGTCTAAAACACAAAAAGAACGTATCTTGCAAACTGCTCTGCTGGGTGTTCGCTCAGCTAAGGGAGTTGAATCCGCCTTCAGAATCAGAGAGTGAGAAGCATGGTTCTTCCAGGAGCTGGGTTTCGTTATACCCGGGTGCATTGGAACAAACGCGGTATTGAGAAATATCTGCTTCTAAAACCAAAACGGAGCTACCTAACAGAACGGTCTTCAATGTGTGCATTCAACTTACGGAGTTAAACTGATGTGTGTTTGCAGGAGTTTCTAAACCCTTTCTGTGAAGAAGTGGAAAACGCATTTTCCCAGCCAAATCCAGGCATTCAAGAAATAGCTGGAAATCTCCGTCTAAAACACAAAAAGAACGTATCTTGCAAACTGCTCTGCTGGGTGTTCGCTCAGCTAAGGGAGTTGAATCCGCCTTCAGAATCAGAGAGTGAGAAGCACGGTTCTTCCAGGAGCTGGGTTTCGTTATACCCGGGTGCATTGGAACAAACGCGGTATTGAGAAATATCTGCTTCTAAAACCAAAACGGAGCTACCTAACAGAACGGTCTTCAATGTGTGCATTCAACTTACGGAGTCAAACTGATGTGTGTTTGCAGGAGTTTCTAAACCCTTTCTGTGAAGAAGTGGAAAACGCATTTTCCCAGCCAAATCCAGGCATTCAAGAAATAGCTGGAAATCTCCGTCTAAAACACAAAAAGAACGTATCTTGCAAACTGCTCTGCTGGGTGTTCGCTCAGCTAAGGGAGTTGAATCCGCCTTCAGAATCAGAGAGTGAGAAGCACGGTTCTTCCAGGAGCTGGGTTTCGTTATACCCGGGTGCATTGGAACAAACGCGGTATTGAGAAATATCTGCTTCTAAAACCAAAACGGAGCTACCTAACAGAACGGTCTTCAATGTGTGCATTCAACTTACGGAGTCAAACTGATGTGTGTTTGCAGGAGTTTCTAAACCCTTTCTGTGAAGAAGTGGAAAACGCATTTTCCCAGCCAAATCCAGGCATTCAAGAAATAGCTGGAAATCTCCGTCTAAAACACAAAAAGAACGTATCTTGCAAACTGCTCTGCTGGGTGTTCGCTCAGCTAAGGGAGTTGAATCCGCCTTCAGAATCAGAGAGTGAGAAGCACGGTTTTTCCAGGAGCTGGGTTTCGTTATACCCGGGTGCATTGGAACAAACGCGGTATTGAGAAATATCTGCTTCTAAAACCAAAACGGAGCTACCTAACAGAACGGTCTTCAATGTGTGCATTCAACTTACGGAGTTAAACTGATGTGTGTTTGCAGGAGTTTCTAAACCCTTTCTGTGAAGAAGTGGAAAACGCATTTTCCCAGCCAAATCCAGGCATTCAAGAAATAGCTGGAAATCTCCGTCTAAAACACAAAAAGAACGTATCTTGCAAACTGCTCTGCTGGGTGTTCGCTCAGCTAAGGGAGTTGAATCCGCCTTCAGAATCAGAGAGTGAGAAGCACGGTTCTTCCAGGAGCTGGGTTTCGTTATACCCGGGTGCATTGGAACAAACGCGGTATTGAGAAATATCTGCTTCTAAAACCAAAACGGAGCTACCTAACAGAACGGTCTTCAATGTGTGCATTCAACTTACGGAGTTAAACTGATGTGTGTTTGCAGGAGTTTCTAAACCCTTTCTGTGAGGAAGTGGAAAACGCATTTTCCCAGCCAAATCCAGGCATTCAAGAAATAGCTGGAAATCTCCGTCTAAAACACAAAAAGAATGTATCTTGCAAACTGCTCTGCTGGGTGTTCGCTCAGCTAAGGGAGTTGAATTCGCCTTCAGAATCAGAGAGTGAGAAGCAGGGTTCTTCCAGGAGCTGGGTTTCGTTATACCCGGGTGCATTGGAACAAACGCGGTATTGAGAAATATCTGCTTCTAAAACCAAAACGGAGCTACCTAACAGAACGGTCTTCAATGTGTGCATTCAACTTACGGAGTTAAACTGATGTGTGTTTGCAGGAGTTTCTAAACCCTTTCTTTGAAGAAGTGGAAAACGCATTTTCCCAGCCAAATCCAGGCATTCAAGAAATAGCTGGAAACCTCCGTCTAAAACACAAAAAGAACATATCCTGCAAACTGCTCTGCTGGGTGTTCGCTCAGCTAAGGGAGTTGAATCCGCCTTCAGAATCAGAGAGTGAGAAGCACGGTTCTTCCAGGAGCTGGGTTTCGTAATACCCGGGTGAATTGGAACAAACGCGGTATAGAGAAATATCTGCTTCTAAAACCAAAACGGAGCTACCTAACAGAACGGTCTTCAATGTGTGCATTCAACTTACGGAGTTAAACTGATGTGTGTTTGCAGGAGTTTCTAAACCCTTTCTGTGAAGAAGTGGAAAACGCATTTTCCCAGCCAAATCCAGGCATTCAAGAAATAGCTGGAAATCTCCGTCTAAAACACAAAAAGAATGTATCTTGCAAACTTCTCTGCTGGGTGTTCGCTCGGCCAAGGGAGTTGAATCCGCCTTCAGAATCAGAGAGTGAGAAGCAAGGTTCTTCCAGGAGCTGGGTTTCGTTATACCCGGGTGAATTGGAACAAACGCGGTATTGAGAAATATCTGCTTCTAAAACCAAAACGGAGCTACCTAACAGAACGGTCTTCAATGTGTGCATTCAACTTACGGAGTTAAACTGATGTGTGTTTGCAGGAGTTTCTAAACCCTTTCTGTGAAGAAGTGGAAAACGCATTTTCCCAGCCAAATCCAGGCATTCAAGAAATAGCTGGAAATCTCCGTCTAAAACACAAAAAGAACGTATCTTGCAAACTGCTCTGCTGGGTGTTCGCTCAGCTAAGGGAGTTGAATCCGCCTTCAGAATCAGAGAGTGAGAAGCACGGTTCTTCCAGGAGCTTGGTTTCGTAATACCCGGGTGAATTGGAACAAACGCGGTATTGAGAAATATCTGCTTCTAAAACCAAAACGGAGCTACCTAACAGAACGGTCTTCAATGTGTGCATTCAACTTACGGAGTTAAACTGATGTGTGTTTGCAGGAGTTTCTAAACCCTTTCTTTGAAGAAGTGGAAAACGCATTTTCCAAGCCAAATCCAGGCATTCAAGAAATAGCTGGAAATCTCCGTCTAAAACACAAAAAGAACGTATCTTGCAAACTGCTCTGCTGGGTGTTCGCTCAGCTAAGGGAGTTGAATCCGCCTTCAGAATCAGAGAGTGAGAAGCACGGTTCTTCCAGGAGCTGGATTTCGTTATACCCGGGTGTATTGGACCAAACGCGGTATTGAGAAATATCTGCTTCTAAAACCAAAACGAAGCTACCTAACAGAACGGTCTTCAATGTGTGCATTCAACTTACGGAGTTAAACTGATGTGTGTTTGCAGGAGTTTCTAAACCCTTTCTTTGAAGAAGTGGAAAACGCATTTTCCCAGCCAAATCCAGGCATTCAAGAAATAGCTGGAAACCTCCGTCTAAAACACAAAAAGAACATATCTTGCAAACTGCTCTGCTGGGTGTTCGCTCAGCTAAGGGAGTTGAATCCGCCTTCAGAATCAGAGAGTGAGAAGCACGGTTCTTCCAGGAGCTGGGTTTCGTAATACCTGGGTGAATTGGAACAAACGCGGTTTTGAGAAATATTTGCTTCTAAAACCAAAACGGAGCTACCTAACAGAACGGTCTTCAATGTGTGCATTCAACTTACGGAGTTAAACTGATGTGTGTTTGCAGGAGTTTCTAAACCCTTTCTGTGAAGAAGTGGAAAACGCATTTTCCCAGCCAAATCCAGGCATTCAAGAAATAGCTGGAAATCTCCGTCTAAAACACAAAACGAAAGTATCTTGCAAACTGCTCTGCTGGCTGTTCGCTCAGCTAAGGGAGTTGAATCCGCCTTCAGAATCAGAGAGTGAGAAGCACGGTCCTTCCAGGAGCTGGGTTTCGTAATACACGGGTGAATTGGAACAAACGCGGTATTGAGAAATATCTGCTTCTAAAACCAAAACGGAGCTACCTAACAGAACGGTCTTCAATGTGTGCATTCAACTTACGGAGTTAAATTGATGTGTGTTTGCAGGAGTTTCTAAACCCTTTCTGTGAAGAAGTGGAAAACGCATTTTCCCAGCATAATCCAGGCATTCAAGAAATAGCTGGAAATCTCCGTCTAAAACACAAAAAGAACGTATCTTGCAAACTGCTCTGCTGGGTGTTCGCTCAGCTAAGGGAGTTGAATATGCCTTCAGAATCAGAGAGTGAGAAGCACGGTTCTTCCAGGAGCTTGGTTTCGTTATACCCGGGTGAATTGGAACAAACGCGGTATTGAGAAATATCTGCTTCTAAAACCAAAACGGAGCTACCTAACAGAACGGTCTTCAATGTGTGCATTCAACTTACGGAGTTAAACTGATGTGTGTTTGCAGGAGTTTCTAAACCCTTTCTGTGAAGAAGTGGAAAACGCATTTTCCCAGCCAAATCCAGGCATTCAAGAAATAGCTGGAAATCTCCGTCTAAAACACAAAAAGAACGTATCTTGCAAACTGCTCTGCTGGGTGTTCGCTCAGCTAAGGGAGTTGAATCCGCCTTCAGAATCAGAGAGTGAGAAGCACGGTTCTTCCAGGAACTGGGTTTCGTTATACCCGGGTGAATTGGAACAAACGCGGTATTGAGAAATATCTGCTTCTAAAACCAAAACGGAGCTACCTAACAGAACGGTCTTCAATGTGTGCATTCAACTTACGGAGTTAAACTGATGTGTGTTTGCAGCAGTTTCTAAACCCTTTCTGTGAAGAAGTGGAAAACGCATTTTCCCAGCCAAATCCAGGCATTCAAGAAATAGCTGGAAATCTCCGTCTAAAACACAAAGAGAACGTATCTTGCAAACTGCTCTGCTGGGTGTTCGCTCAGCTAAGGGAGTTGAATCCGCCTTCAGAATCATAGAGTGAGAAGCACGGTTTTTCCAGGAGCTGGGTTTCGTTATACCCGGGTGCATTGGAACAAACACGGTATTGAGAAATATCTGCTTCTAAAACCAAAACGGAGCTACCTAACAGAACGGTCTTCAATGTGTGCATTCACCTTCCAGAGTTAAACTGATGTGTGTTTGCAGGAGTTTCTAAACCCTTTCTGTGAAGAAGTGGAAAACGCATTTTCCCAGCCAAATCCAGGCATTCAAGAAATAGCTGGAAATCTCCGTCTAAAACACAAAAAGAATGTATCTTGCAAACTGCTCTGCTGGGTGTTCGCTCAGCTAAGGGAGTTGAATCCGCCTTCAGAATCAGAGAGTGAGAAGCACGGTTCTTCCAGGAGCTGGGTTTCGTTATACCCGGGTGCATTGGAACAAACGCGGTATTGAGAAATATCTGCTTCTAAAACCAAAACGGAGCTACCTAACAGAACGGTCTTCAATGTGTGCATTCAACTTACGGAGTTAAACTGATGTGTGTTTGCAGGAGTTTCTAAACCCTTTCTGTGAAGAAGTGGAAAACGCATTTTCCCAGCCAAATCCAGGCATTCAAGAAATAGCTGGAAATCTCCGTCTAAAACACAAAAAGAACGTATCTTGCAAACTGCTCTGCTGGGTGTTCGCTCAGCTAAGGGAGTTGAATCCGCCTTCAGAATCAGAGAGTGAGAAGCACGGTTTTTCCAGGAGCTGGGTTTCGTTATACCCGGGTGCATTGGAACAAACGCGGTATTGAGAAATATCTGCTTCTAAAACCAAAACGGAGCTACCTAACAGAACGGTCTTCAATGTGTGCATTCAACTTACGGAGTTAAACTGATGTGTGTTTGCAGGAGTTTCTAAACCCTTTCTGTGAAGAAGTGGAAAACGCATTTTCCCAGCCAAATCCAGGCATTCAAGAAATAGCTGGAAATCTCCGTCTAAAACACAAAAAGAACGTATCTTGCAAACTGCTCTGCTGGGTGTTCGCTCAGCTAAGGGAGTTGAATCCGCCTTCAGAATCAGAGAGTGAGAAGCACGGTTCTTCCAGGAGCTGGGTTTCGTTATACCCGGGTGCATTGGAACAAACGCGGTATTGAGAAATATCTGCTTCTAAAACCAAAACGGAGCTACCTAACAGAACGGTCTTCAATGTGTGCATTCAGCTTACGGAGTTAAACTGATGTGTGTTTGCAGGAGTTTCTAAACCCTTTCTGTGAAGAAGTGGAAAACGCATTTTCCCAGCCAAATCCAGGCATTCAAGAAATAGCTGGAAATCTCCGTCTAAAACACAAAAAGAACGTATCTTGCAAACTGCTCTGCTGGGTGTTCGCTCAGCTAAGGGAGTTGAATCCGCCTTCAGAATCAGAGAGTGAGAAGCACGGTTTTTCCAGGAGCTGGGTTTCGTTATACCCGGGTGCATTGGAACAAACGCGGTATTGAGAAATATCTGCTTCTAAAACCAAAACGGAGCTACCTAACAGAACGGTCTTCAATGTGTGCATTCAACTTACGGAGTTAAACTGATGTGTGTTTGCAGGAGTTTCTAAACCCTTTCTGTGAAGAAGTGGAAAACGCATTTTCCCAGCCAAATCCAGGCATTCAAGAAATAGCTGGAAATCTCCGTCTAAAACACAAAAAGAACGTATCTTGCAAACTGCTCTGCTGGGTGTTCGCTCAGCTAAGGGAGTTGAATCCGCCTTCAGAATCAGAGAGTGAGAAGCACGGTTCTTCCAGGAGCTGGGTTTCGTTATACCCGGGTGCATTGGAACAAACGCGGTATTGAGAAATATCTGCTTCTAAAACCAAAACGGAGCTACCTAACAGAACGGTCTTCAATGTGTGCATTCAACTTACGGAGTTAAACTGATGTGTGTTTGCAGGAGTTTCTAAACCCTTTCTGTGAGGAAGTGGAAAACGCATTTTCCCAGCCAAATCCAGGCATTCAAGAAATAGCTGGAAATCTCCATCTAAAACACAAAAAGAATGTATCTTGCAAACTGCTCTGCTGGGTGTTCGCTCAGCTAAGGGAGTTGAATCCGCCTTCAGAATCAGAGAGTGAGAAGCAGGGTTCTTCCAGGAGCTGGGTTTCGTTATACCCGGGTGCATTGGAACAAACGCGGTATTGAGAAATATCTGCTTCTAAAACCAAAACGGAGCTACCTAACAGAACGGTCTTCAATGTGTGCATTCAACTTACGGAGTTAAACTGATGTGTGTTTGCAGGAGTTTCTAAACCCTTTCTTTGAAGAAGTGGAAAACGCATTTTCCCAGCCAAATCCAGGCATTCAAGAAATAGCTGGAAACCTCCGTCTAAAACACAAAAAGAACATATCCTGCAAACTGCTCTGCTGGGTGTTCGCTCAGCTAAGGGAGTTGAATCCGCCTTCAGAATCAGAGAGTGAGAAGCACGGTTCTTCCAGGAGCTGGGTTTCGTAATACCCGGGTGAATTGGAACAAACGCGGTATTGAGAAATATCTGCTTCTAAAACCAAAACGGAGCTACCTAACAGAACGGTCTTCAATGTGTGCATTCAACTTACGGAGTTAAACTGATGTGTGTTTGCAGGAGTTTCTAAACCCTTTCTGTGAAGAAGTGGAAAACGCATTTTCCCAGCCAAATCCAGGCATTCAAGAAATAGCTGGAAATCTCCGTCTAAAACACAAAAAGAATGTATCTTGCAAACTTCTCTGTTGGGTGTTTGCTCGGCCAAGGGAGTTGAATCCGCCTTCAGAATCAGAGAGTGAGAAGCATGGTTCTTCCAGGAGCTGGGTTTCGTTATACCCGGGTGAATTGGAACAAACGCGGTATTGAGAAATATCTGCTTCTAAAACCAAAACGGAGCTACCTAACAGAACGGTCTTCAATGTGTGCATTCAACTTACGGAGTTAAACTGATGTGTGTTTGCAGGAGTTTCTAAACCCTTTCTGTGAAGAAGTGGAAAACGCATTTTCCCAGCCAAATCCAGGCATTCAAGAAATAGCTGGAAATCTCCGTCTAAAACACAAAAAGAACGTATCTTGCAAACTGTTCTGCTGGGTGTTCGCTCAGCTAAGGGAGTTGAATCCGCCTTCAGAATCAGAGAGTGAGAAGCACGGTTCTTCCAGGAGCTTGGTTTCGTAATACCCGGGTGAATTGGAACAAACGCGGTATTGAGAAATATCTGCTTCTAAAACCAAAACGGAGCTACCTAACAGAACGGTCTTCAATGTGTGCATTCAACTTACGGAGTTAAACTGATGTGTGTTTGCAGGAGTTTCTAAACCCTTTCTTTGAAGAAGTGGAAAACGCATTTTCCAAGCCAAATCCAGGCATTCAAGAAATAGCTGGAAATCTCCGTCTAAAACACAAAAAGAACGTATCTTGCAAACTGCTCTGCTGGGTGTTCGCTCAGCTAAGGGAGTTGAATCCGCCTTCAGAATCAGAGAGTGAGAAGCACGGTTCTTCCAGGAGCTGGATTTCGTTATACCCGGGTGTATTGGACCAAACGCGGTATTGAGAAATATCTGCTTCTAAAACCAAAACGGAGCTACCTAACAGAACGGTCTTCAATGTGTGCATTCAACTTACGGAGTTAAACTGATGTGTGTTTGCAGGAGTTTCTAAACCCTTTCTTTGAAGAAGTGGAAAACGCATTTTCCCAGCCAAATCCAGGCATTCAAGAAATAGCTGGAAATCTCCGTCTAAAACACAAAAAGAACATATCTTGCAAACTGCTCTGATGGGTGTTCGCTCAGCTAAGGGAGTTGAATCCGCCTTCAGAATCAGAGAGTGAGAAGCACGGTTCTTCCAGGAGCTGGGTTTCGTAATACCCGGGTGAATTGGAACAAACGCGGTATTGAGAAATATTTGCTTCTAAAACCAAAACGGAGCTACCTAACAGAACGGTCTTCAATGTGTGCATTCAACTTACGGAGTTAAACTGATGTGTGTTTGCAGGAGTTTCTAAACCCTTTCTGTGAAGAAGTGGAAAACGCATTTTCCCAGCCAAATCCAGGCATTCAAGAAATAGCTGGAAATCTCCGTCTAAAACACAAAAAGAACGTATCTTGCAAACTGCTCTGCTGGGTGTTCGCTCAGCTAAGGGAGTTGAATCCGCCTTCAGAATCAGAGAGTGAGAAGCACGGTTCTTCCAGGAGCTGGATTTCGTTATACCCGGGTGCATTGGAACAAACGCGGTATTGAGAAATATCTGCTTCTAAAACCAAAACGAAGCTACCTAACAGAACGGTCTTCAATGTGTGCATTCAACTTACGGAGTTAAACTGATGTGTGTTTGCAGGAGTTTCTAAACCCTTTCTGTGAAGAAGTGGAAAACGCATTTTCCCAGCCAAATCCAGGCATTCAAGAAATAGCTGGAAATCTCCGTCTAAAACACAAAAAGAACGTATCTTGCAAACTGCTCTGCTGGGTGTTCGCTCAGCTAAGGGAGTTGAATCCGCCTTCAGAATCAGAGAGTGAGAAGCACGGTTCTTCCAGGAGCTGGATTTCGTTATACCCGGGTGCATTGGACCAAACGCGGTATTGAGAAATATCTGCTTCTAAAACCAAAACGGAGCTACCTAACAGAACGGTCTTCAATGTGTGCATTCAACTTACGGAGTTAAACTGATGTGTGTTTGCAGGAGTTTCTAAACCCTTTCTTTGAAGAAGTGGAAAACGCATTTTCCCAGCCAAATGCAGGCATTCAAGAAATAGCTGGAAACCTCCGTCTAAAACACAAAAAGAACATATCTTGCAAACTGCTCTGCTGGGTGTTCGCTCAGCTAAGGGAGTTGAATCCGCCTTCAGAATCAGAGAGTGAGAAGCACGGTTCTTCCAGGAGCTGGGTTTCGTAATACCCGGGTGAATTGGAACAAACGCGGTATTGAGAAATATCTGCTTCTAAAACCAAAACGGAGCTACCTAACAGAACGGTCTTCAATGTGTGCATTCAACTTACGGAGTTAAACTGATGTGTGTTTGCAGGAGTTTCTAAACCCTTTCTGTGAAGAAGTGGAAAACGCATTTTCCCAGCCAAATCCAGGCATTCAAGAAATAGCTGGAAATCTCCGTCTAAAACACAAAAAGAATGTATCTTGCAAACTTCTCTGCTGGGTTTTCGCTCGGCCAAGGGAGTTGAATCCGCCTTCAGAATCAGAGAGTGAGAAGCATGGTTCTTCCAGGAGTTGGGTTTCGTTATACCCGGGTGAATTGGAACAAACGCGGTATTGAGAAATATCTGCTTCTAAAACCAAAACGGAGCTACCTAACAGAACGGTCTTCAATGTGTGCATTCAACTTACGGAGTTAAACTGATGTGTGTTTGCAGGAGTTTCTAAACCCTTTCTGTGAAGAAGTGGAAAACGCATTTTCCCAGCCAAATCCAGGCATTCAAGAAATAGCTGGAAATCTCCGTCTAAAACACAAAAAGAACGTATCTTGCAAACTGCTCTGCAGGCTGTTCGCTCAGCTAAGGGAGTTGAATCCGCCTTCAGAATCAGAGAGTGAGAAGCACGGTTCTTCCAGAAGGTGGGTTTCGTTATACCCGGGTGAATTGGAACAAACGCGGTATTGAGAAATATCTGCTTCTAAAACCAAAACGGAGCTACCTAACAGAACGGTCTTCAATGTGTGCATTCAACTTACGGAGTTAAACTGATGTGTGTTTGCAGGAGTTTCTAAACCCTTTCTTTGAAGAAGTGGAAAACGCATTTTCCCAGCCAAATCCAGGCATTCAAGAAATAGCTGGAAATCTCCGTCTAAAACACAAAAAGAACGTATCTTGCAAACTGCTCTGCTGGGTGTTCGCTCAGCTAAGGGAGTTGAATCCGCCTTCAGAATCAGAGAGTGAGAAGCACGGTTCTTCCAGGAGCTGGATTTCGTTATACCCGGGTGTATTGGACCAAACGCGGTATTGAGAAATATCTGCTTCTAAAACCAAAACGGAGCTACCTAACAGAACGGTCTTCAATGTGTGCATTCAACTTACGGAGTTAAACTGATGTGTGTTTGCAGGAGTTTCTAAACCCTTTCTGTGAAGAAGTGGAAAACGCATTTTCCCAGCCAAATCCAGGCATTCAAGAAATAGCTGGAAATCTCCGTCTAAAACACAAAAAGAACGTATCTTGCAAACTGCTCTGCTGGGTGTTCGCTCAGCTAAGGGAGTTGAATCCGCCTTCAGAATCAGAGAGTGAGAAGCACGGTTCTTCCAGGAGCTGGGTTTCTTAATACCCGGGTGAATTGGAACAAACGCGGTATTGAGAAATATCTGCTTCTAAAACCAAAACGGAGCTACCTAACAGAACGGTCTTCAATGTGTGCATTCAACTTACGGAGTTAAACTGATGTGTGTTTGCAGGAGTTTCTAAACCCTTTCTGTGAAGAAGTGGAAAACGCATTTTCCCAGCCAAATCCAGGCATTCAAGAAATAGCTGGAAATCTCCGTCTAAAACACAAAAAGAACGTATCTTGCAAACTGCTCTGCTGGGTGTTCGCTCAGCTAAGGGAGTTGAATCCGCCTTCAGAATCAGAGAGTGAGAAGCACGGTTCTTCCAGGAGCTGGGTTTCGTTATACCCGGGTGCATTGGAACAAACGCGGTATTGAGAAATATCTGCTTCTAAAACCAAAACGGAGCTACCTAACAGAACGGTCTTCAGTGTGTGCATTCAACTTACGGAGTTAAACTGATGTGTGTTTGCAGGAGTTTCTAAACCCTTTCTGTGAAGAAGTGGAAAACGCATTTTCCCAGCCAAATCCAGGCATTCAAGAAATAGCTGGAAATCTCCGTCTAAAACACAAAAAGAACATATCTTGCAAACTGCTCTGATGGGTGTTCGCTCAGCTAAGGGAGTTGAATCCGCCTTCAGAATCAGAGAGTGAGAAGCACGGTTCTTCCAGGAGCTGGGTTTCGTAATACCCGGGTGAATTGGAACAAACGCGGTATTGAGAAATATTTGCTTCTAAAACCAAAACGGAGCTACCTAACCGAACGGTCTTCAATGTGTGCATTCAACTTACGGAGTTAAACTGATGTGTGTTTGCAGGAGTTTCTAAACCCTTTCTGTGAAGAAGTGGAAAACGCATTTTCCCAGCCAAATCCAGGCATTCAAGAAATAGCTGGAAATCTCCGTCTAAAACACAAAAAGAACGTATCTTGCAAACTGCTCTGCTGGGTGTTCGCTCAGCTAAGGGAGTTGAATCCGCCTTCAGAATCAGAGAGTGAGAAGCACGGTTCTTCCAGGAGCTGGATTTCGTTATACCCGGGTGCATTGGAACAAACGCGGTATTGAGAAATATCTGCTTCTAAAACCAAAACGGAGCTACCTAACAGAACGGTCTTCAATGTGTGCATTCAACTTACGGAGTTAAACTGATGTGTGTTTGCAGGAGTTTCTAAACCCTTTCTGTGAAGAAGTGGAAAACGCATTTTCCCATCCAAATCCAGGCATTCAAGAAATAGCTGGAAATCTCCGTCTAAAACACAAAAAGAACGTATCTTGCAAACTGCTCTGCTGGGTGTTCGCTCAGCTAAGGGAGTTGAATCCGCCTTCAGAATCAGAGAGTGAGAAGCACGGTTCTTCCAGGAGCTGGATTTCGTTATACCCGGGTGCATTGGACCAAACGCGGTATTGAGAAATATCTGCTTCTAAAACCAAAACGGAGCTACCTAACAGAACGGTCTTCAATGTGTGCATTCAACTTACGGAGTTAAACTGATGTGTGTTTGCAGGAGTTTCTAAACCCTTTCTTTGAAGAAGTGGAAAACGCATTTTCCCAGCCAATTGCAGGCATTCAAGAAATAGCTGGAAACCTCCGTCTAAAACACAAAAAGAACATATCTTGCAAACTGCTCTGCTGGGTGTTCGCTCAGCTAAGGGAGTTGAATCCGCCTTCAGAATCAGAGAGTGGGAAGCACGGTTCTTCCAGGAGCTGGGTTTCGTAATACCCGGGTGAATTGGAACAAACGCGGTATTGAGAAATATCTGCTTCTAAAACCAAAACGGAGCTACCTAACAGAACGGTCTTCAATGTGTGCATTCAACTTACGGAGTTAAACTGATGTGTGTTTGCAGGAGTTTCTAAACCCTTTCTGTGAAGAAGTGGAAAACGCATTTTCCCAGCCAAATCCAGGCATTCAAGAAATAGCTGGAAATCTCCGTCTAAAACACAAAAAGAATGTATCTTGCAAACTTCTCTGCTGGGTGTTCGCTCGGCCAAGGGAGTTGAATCCGCCTTCAGAATCAGAGAGTGAGAAGCATGGTTCTTCCAGGAGCTGGGTTTCGTTATACCCGGGTGAATTGGAACAAACGCGGTATTGAGAAATATCTGCTTCTAAAACCAAAACGGAGCTACCTAACAGAACGGTCTTCAATGTGTGCATTCAACTTACGGAGTTAAACTGATGTGTGTTTGCAGGAGTTTCTAAACCCTTTCTGTGAAGAAGCGGAAAACGCATTTTCCCAGCCAAATCCAGGCATTCAAGAAATAGCTGGAAATCTCCGTCTAAAACACAAAAAGAACGTATCTTGCAAACTGCTCTGCTGGGTGTTCGCTCAGCTAAGGGAGTTGAATCCGCCTTCAGAATCAGAGAGTGAGAAGCACGGTTCTTCCAGAAGGTGGGTTTCGTTATACCCGGGTGAATTGGAACAAACGCGGTATTGAGAAATATCTGCTTCTAAAACCAAAACGGAGCTACCTAACAGAACGGTCTTCAATGTGTGCATTCAACTTACGGAGTTAAACTGATGTGTGTTTGCAGGAGTTTCTAAACCCTTTCTTTGAAGAAGTGGAAAACGCATTTTCCCAGCCAAATCCAGGCATTCAATAAATAGCTGGAAATCTCCGTCTAAAACACAAAAAGAACGTATCTTGCAAACTGCTCTGCTGGGTGTTCGCTCAGCTAAGGGAGTTGAATCCGCCTTCAGAATCAGAGAGTGAGAAGCACGGTTCTTCCAGGAGCTGGATTTCGTTATACCCGGGTGTATTGGACCAAACGCGGTATTGAGAAATATCTGCTTCTAAAACCAAAACGGAGCTACCTAACAGAACGGTCTTCAATGTGTGCATTCAACTTACGGAGTTAAACTGATGTGTGTTTGCAGGAGTTTCTAAACCCTTTCTGTGAAGAAGTGGAAAACGCATTTTCCCAGCCAAATCCAGGCATTCAAGAAATAGCTGGAAATCTCCGTCTAAAACACAAAAAGAACGTATCTTGCAAACTGCTCTGCTGGGTGTTCGCTCAGCTAAGGGAGTTGAATCCGCCTTCAGAATCAGAGAGTGAGAAGCACGGTTCTTCCAGGAGCTGGGTTTCTTAATACCCGGGTGAATTGGAACAAACGCGGTATTGAGAAATATCTGCTTCTAAAACCAAAACGGAGCTACCTAACAGAACGGTCTTCAATGTGTGCATTCAACTTACGGAGTTAAACTGATGTGTGTTTGCAGGAGTTTCTAAACCCTTTCTGTGAAGAAGTGGAAAACGCATTTTCCCAGCCAAATCCAGGACTTCAAGAAATAGCTGGAAATCTCCGTCTAAAACACAAAAAGAACGTATCTTGCAAACTGCTCTGCTGGGTGTTCGCTCAGCTAAGGGAGTTGAATCCGCCTTCAGAATCAGAGAGTGAGAAGCACGGTTCTTCCAGAAGGTGGGTTTCGTTATACCCGGGTGAATTGGAACAAACGCGGTATTGAGAAATATCTGCTTCTAAAACCAAAACGGAGCTACCTAACAGAACGGTCTTCAATGTGTGCATTCAACTTACGGAGTTAAACTGATGTGTGTTTGCAGGAGTTTCTAAACCCTTTCTTTGAAGAAGTGGAAAACGCATTTTCCCAGCCAAATCCAGGCATTCAAGAAATAGCTGGAAATCTCCGTCTAAAACACAAAAAGAACGTATGTTGCAAACTGCTCTGCTGGGTGTTCGCTCAGCTAAGGGAGTTGAATCCGCCTTCAGAATCAGAGAGTGAGAAGCACGGTTCTTCCAGGAGCTGGATTTCGTTATACCCGGGTGTATTGGACCAAACGCGGTATTGAGAAATATCTGCTTCTAAAACCAAAACGGAGCTACCTAACAGAACGGTCTTCAATGTGTGCATTCAACTTACGGAGTTAAACTGATGTGTGTTTGCAGGAGTTTCTAAACCCTTTCTGTGAAGAAGTGGAAAACGCATTTTCCCAGCCAAATCCAGGCATTCAAGAAATAGCTGGAAATCTCCGTCTAAAACACAAAAAGAACGTATCTTGCAAACTGCTCTGCTGGGTGTTCGCTCAGCTAAGGGAGTTGAATCCGCCTTCAGAATCAGAGAGTGAGAAGCACGGTTCTTCCAGGAGCTGGATTTCGTTATACCCGGGTGTATTGGACCAAACGCGGTATTGAGAAATATCTGCTTCTAAAACCAAAACGGAGCTACCTAACAGAACGGTCTTCAATGTGTGCATTCAACTTACGGAGTTAAACTGATGTGTGTTTGCAGGAGTTTCTAAACCCTTTCTGTGAAGAAGTGGAAAACGCATTTTCCCAGCCAAATCCAGGCATTCAAGAAATAGCTGGAAATCTCCGTCTAAAACACAAAAAGAACGTATCTTGCAAACTGCTCTGCTGGGTGTTCGCTCAGCTAAGGGAGTTGAATCCGCCTTCAGAATCAGAGAGTGAGAAGCACGGTTCTTCCAGGAGCTGGGTTTCGTTATACCCGGGTGCATTGGAACAAACGCGGTATTGAGAAATATCTCCTTCTAAAACCAAAACGGAGCTACCTAACAGAACGGTCTTCAGTGTGTGCATTCAACTTACGGAGTTAAACTGATGTGTGTTTGCAGGAGTTTCTAAACCCTTTCTGTGAAGAAGTGGAAAACGCATTTTCCCAGCCAAATCCAGGCATTCAAGAAATAGCTGGAAATCTCCGTCTAAAACACAAAAAGAACGTATCTTGCAAACTGCTCTGCTGGGTGTTCGCTCAGCTAAGGGAGTTGAATCCGCCTTCAGAATCAGAGAGTGAGAAGCACGGTTTTTCCAGGAGCTGGGTTTCGTTATACCCGGGTGCATTGGAACAAACGCGGTATTGAGAAATACCTGCTTCTAAAACCAAAACGGAGCTACCTAACAGAACGGTCTTCAATGTGTGCATTCAACTTACGGAGTAAAACTGATGTGTGTTTGCAGGAGTTTCTAAACCCTTTCTGTGAAGAAGTGGAAAACGCATTTTCCCAGCCAAATCCAGGCATTCAAGAAATAGCTGGAAATCTCCGTCTAAAACACAAAAAGAACGTATCTTGCAAACTGCTCTGCTGGGTGTTCGCTCAGCTAAGGGAGTTGAATCCGCCTTCAGAATCAGAGAGTGAGAAGCACGGTTCTTCCAGGAGCTGGATTTCGTTATACCCGGGTGCATTGGAACAAACGCGATATTGAGAAATACCTGCTTCTAAAACCAAAACGGAGCTACCTAACAGAACGGTCTTCAATGTGTGCATTCAACTTACGGAGTCAAACTGATGTGTGTTTGCAGGAGTTTCTAAACCATTTCTGTGAAGAAGTGGAAAACGCATTTTCCCAGCCAAATCCAGGCATTCAAGAAATAGCTGGAAATCTCCGTCTAAAACACAAAAAGAACGTATCTTGCAAACTGCTCTGCTGGGTGTTCGCTCAGCTAAGGGAGTTGAATCCGCCTTCAGAATCAGAGAGTGAGAAGCACGGTTCTTCCAGGAGCTGGGTTTCGTTATACCCGGGTGCATTGGAACAAACGCGGTATTGAGAAATATCTGATTCTAAAACCAAAACGGAGCTACCTAACAGAACGGTCTTCAATGTGTGCATTAAACTTACGGAGGTAAACTGATGTGTGTTTGCAGGAGTTTCTAAACCCTTTCTGTGAAGAAGTGGAAAACGCATTTTCCCAGCCAAATCCAGGCATTCAAGAAATAGCTGGAAATCTCCGTCTAAAACACAATAAGAACGTATCTTGCAACCTGCTCTCCTGGCTGTTTGCTCAGCTAAGGGAGTTGAATCCGCCTTCAGAATCAGAGAGGGAGAAGCACGGTTCTTCCAGGAGCTGGGTTTCGTTATACCCGGGTGCATTGGAACAAACGCGGTATTGAGAAATATCTGCTTCTAAAACCAAAACGGAGCTACCTAACAGAACGGTCTTCAATGTGTGCATTCAACTTACGGAGGTAAACTGATGTGTGTTTGCAGGAGTTTCTAAACCCTTTCTGTGAAGAAGTGGAATACGCATTTTCCCAGCCAAATCCAGGCATTCAAGAAATAGCTGGAAACCTCCGTCTAAAAAACAAAAAGAACGTATCTTGCAAACTGCTCTGCTGGGTGTTCGCTCAGCTAAGGGAGTTGAATCCGCCTTCAGAATCAGAGAGGGAGAAGCACGGTTCTTCCAGGAGCTGGGTTTCGTTATACCCGGGTGCATTGGAACAAACGCGGTATTGAGAAATATCTGCTTCTAAAACCAAAACGGAGCTACCTAACAGAACGGTCTTCAATGTGTGCATTCAACTTACGGAGTTAAACTGATGTGTGTTTGCAGGAGTTTCTAAACCCTTTCTGTGAAGAAGTGGAAAACGCATTTTCCCAGCCAAATCCTGGCATTCAAGAAATAGCTGGAAACCTCCGTCTAAAAAACAAAAAGAACGTATCTTGCAAACTGCTCTGCTGGGTGTTCGCTCGGCTAAGGGAGTTGAATCCGCCTTCAGAATCAGAGAGGGAGAAGCACGGTTCTTCCAGGAGCTGGGTTTCGTAATACCCGGGTGAATTGGAACAAACGCGGTATTGAGAAATATCTGCTTCTAAAACCAAAACGGAGCTACCTAACAGAACGGTCTTCAATGTGTGCATTCAACTTACAAAGTTAAACTGATGTCTGTTTGCAGGAGTTTCTAAACCCTTTCTGTGAAGAAGTGGAAAACGCATTTTCCCAGCCAAATCCAGGCATTCAAGAAATAGCTGGAAATCTCCGTCTAAAACACAAAAAGAACGTATCTTGCAAACTGCTCTGCTGGGTGTTCGCTCAGCTAAGGGAGTTGAATCCGCCTTCAGAATCAGAGAGGGAGAAGCACAATTCTTCCAGGAGCTGGGTTTCGTTATACCCGGGTGCATTGGAACAAACGCGGTATTGAGAAATATCTGATTCTAAAACCAAAACGGAGCTACCTAACAGAACGGTCTTCAATGTGTGCATTCAACTTACGGAGGTAAACTGATGTGTGTTTGCAGGAGTTTCTAAACCCTTTCTGTGAAGAAGTGGAAAACGCATTTTCCCAGCCAAATCCAGGCATTCAAGAAATAGCTGGAAACCTCCGTCTAAAAAACAAAAAGAACGTATCTTGCAAACTGCTCTGCTGGGTGTTCGCTCAGCTAAGGGAGTTGAATCCGCCTTCAGAATCAGAGAGGGAGAAGCACGGTTCTTCCAGGAGCTGGGTTTCGTTATACCCGGGTGCATTGGAACAAACGCGGTATTGAGAAATATCTGCTTCTAAAACCAAAACGGAGCTACCTAACAGAACGGTCTTCAATGTGTGCATTCAACTTACGGAGTTAAACTGATGTGTGTTTGCAGGAGTTTCTAAACCCTTTCTGTGAAGAAGTGGAAAACGCATTTTCCCAGCCAAATCCAGGCATTCAAGAAATATCTGGAAACCTCCGTCTAAAAAACAAAAAGAACGTATCTTGCAAACTGCTCTGCTGGGTGTTCGCTCGGCTAAGGGAGTTGAATCCGCCTTCAGAATCAGAGAGGGAGAAGCACGGTTCTTCCAGGAGCTGGGTTTCGTTATACCCGGGTGAATTGGAACAAACGCGGTATTGAGAAATATCTGCTTCTAAAACCAAAACGGAGCTACCTAACAGAACGGTCTTCAATGTGTGCATTCAACTTACGGAGTTAAACTGATGTGTGTTTGCAGGAGTTTCTAAACCCTATCTGTGAAGAAGTGGAAAACGCATTTTCCCAGCCAAATCCAGGCATTCAAGAAATAGCTGGAAATCTCCGTCTAAAACACAAAAAGAACGTATCTTGCAAACTGCTCTGCTGGGTGTTCGCTCAGCTAAGGGAGTTGAATCCGCCTTCAGAATCAGAGAGTGAGAAGCACGGTTCTTCCAGGAGCTGGGTTTCGTTATACCCGGGTGTATTGGAACAAACGCGGTATTGAGAAATATCTGCTTCTAAAACCAAAACGGAGCTACCTAACAGAACGGTCTTCAATGTGTGCATTCAACTTACAAAGTTAAACTGATGTCTGTTTGCAGGAGTTTCTAAACCCTTTCTGTGAAGAAGTGGAAAACGCATTTTCCCAGCCAAATCCAGGCATTCAAGAAATAGCTGGAAATCTCCGTCTAAAACACAAAAAGAACGTATCTTGCAAACTGCTCTGCTGGGTGTTCGCTCAGCTAAGGGAGTTGAATCCGCCTTCAGAATCAGAGAGTGAGAAGCACGGTTCTTCCAGGAGCTGGGTTTCGTTATACCCGGGTGCATTGGAACAAACGCGGTATTGAGAAATATCTGATTCTAAAACCAAAACGGAGCTACCTAACAGAACGGTCTTCAATGTGTGCATTCAACTTACGGAGGTAAACTGATGTGTGTTTGCAGGAGTTTCTAAACCCTTTCTGTGAAGAAGTGGAAAACGCATTTTCCCAGCCAAATCCAGGCATTCAAGAAATAGCTGGAAATCTCCGTCTAAAAAACAAAAAGAACGTATCTTGCAAACTGCTCTGCTGGGTGTTCGCTCAGCTAAGGGAGTTGAATCCGCCTTCAGAATCAGAGAGGGAGAAGCACGGTTCTTCCAGGAGCTGGGTTTCGTTATACCCGGGTGCATTGGAACAAACGCGGTATTGAGAAATATCTGCTTCTAAAACCAAAACGGAGCTACCTAACAGAACGGTCTTCAATGTGTGCATTCAACTTACGGAGTTAAACTGATGTGTGTTTGCAGGAGTTTCTAAACCCTTTCTGTGAAGAAGTGGAAAACGCATTTTCCCAGCCAAATCCAGTCATTCAAGAAATAGCTGGAAATCTCCGTCTAAAACACAAAAAGAACGTATCTTGCAAACTGCTCTGCTGGGTGTTCGCTCAGCTAAGGGAGTTGAATCCGCCTTCAGAATCAGAGAGTGAGAAGCACGGTTCTTCCAGGAGCTGGGTTTCGTAATACCCGGGTGAATTGGAACAAACGCGGTATTGAGAAATATCTGCTTCTAAAACCAAAACGGAGCTACCTAACAGAACGGTCTTCAATGTGTGCATTCAACTTACAAAGTTAAACTGATGTCTGTTTGCAGGAGTTTCTAAACCCTTTCTGTGAAGAAGTGGAAAACGCATTTTCCCAGCCAAATCCAGGCATTCAAGAAATAGCTGGAAATCTCCGTCTAAAACACAAAAAGAACGTATCTTGCAAACTGCTCTGCTGGGTGTTCGCTCAGCTAAGGGAGTTGAATCCGCCTTCAGAATCAGAGAGTGAGAAGCACGGTTCTTCCAGGAGCTGGGTTTCGTTATACCCGGGTGCATTGGAACAAACGCCCTATTGAGAAATATCTGATTCTAAAACCAAAACGGAGCTACCTAACAGAACGGTCTTCAATGTGTGCATTCAACGTATGGAGGTAAACTGATGTGTGTTTGCAGGAGTTTCTAAACCCTTTCTGTGAAGAAGTGGAAAACGCATTTTCCCAGCCAAATCCAGGCATTCAAGAAATAGCTGGAAATCTCCGTCTAAAAAACAAAAAGAACGTATCTTGCAAACTGCTCTGCTGGGTGTTCGCTCGGCTAAGGGAGTTGAATCCGCCTTCAGAATCAGAGAGGGAGAAGCACGGTTATTCCAGGAGCTCGGTTTCGTTATACCCGGGTGCATTGGAACAAACGCGGTATTGAGAAATATCTGCTTCTAAAACCAAAACGGAGCTACCTAACAGAACGGTCTTCAAGGTTTGCATTCAACTTACGGAGTTAAACTGATGTGTGTTTGCAGGAGTTTCTAAACCCTTTCTGTGAAGAAGTGGAAAACGCATTTTCCCAGCCAAATCCAGTCATTCAAGAAATAGCTGGAAATCTCCGTCTAAAACACAAAAAGAACGTATCTTGCAAACTGCTCTGCTGGGTGTTCGCTCAGCTAAGGGAGTTGAATCCGCCTTCAGAATCAGAGAGTGAGAAGCACGGTTCTTCCAGGAGCTGGGTTTCGTAATACCCGGGTGAATTGGAACAAACGCGGTATTGAGAAATATCTGCTTCTAAAACCAAAACGGAGCTACCTAACAGAACGGTCTTCAATGTGTGCATTCAACTTACAAAGTTAAACTGATGTCTGTTTGCAGGAGTTTCTAAACCCTTTCTGTGAAGAAGTGGAAAACGCATTTTCCCAGCCAAATCCAGGCATTCAAGAAATAGCTGGAAATCTCCGTCTAAAACACAAAAAGAACGTATCTTGCAAACTGCTCTGCTGGGTGTTCGCTCAGCTAAGGGAGTTGAATCCGCCTTCAGAATCAGAGAGTGAGAAGCACGGTTCTTCCAGGAGCTGGGTTTCGTTATACCCGGGTGCATTGGAACAAACGCGGTATTGAGAAATATCTGATTCTAAAACCAAAACGGAGCTACCTAACAGAACGGTCTTCAATGTGTGCATTCAACTTACGGAGGTAAACTGATGTGTGTTTGCAGGAGTTTCTAAACCCTTTCTGTGAAGAAGTGGAAAACGCATTTTCCCAGCCAAATCCAGGCATTCAAGAAATAGCTGGAAATCTCCGTCTAAAAAACAAAAAGAACGTATCTTGCAAACTGCTCTGCTGGGTGTTCGCTCAGCTAAGGGAGTTGAATCCGCCTTCAGAATCAAAGAGGGAGAAGCACGGTTCTTCCAGGAGCTGGGTTTCGTTATACCCGGGTGAATTGGAACAAACGCGGTATTGAGAAATATCTGCTTCTAAAACCAAAACGGAGCTACCTAAAAGAACGGTCTTCAAAGTGTGCATTCAACTTTCGGAGTTAAACTGATGTGTGTTTGCAGGAGTTTCTAAACCCTATCTGTGAAGAAGTGGAAAACGCATTTTCCCAGCCAAATCCAGGCATTCAAGAAATAGCTGGAAACCTCCGTCTAAAAAACAAAAAGAACGTATCTTGCAAACTGCTCTGCTGGGTGTTCGCTCAGCTAAGGGAGTTGAATCCGCCTTCAGAATCAGAGAGTGAGAAGCACGGTTCTTCCAGGAGCTGGGTTTCGTTATACCCGGGTGTATTGGAACAAACGCGGTATTGAGAAATATCTGCTTCTAAAACCAAAACGGAGCTACCTAACAGAACGGTCTTCAGTGTGTGCATTCAACTTACGGAGTTAAACTGATGTGTGTTTGCAGGAGTTTCTAAACCCTTTCTGTGAAGAAGTGGAAAACGCATTTTCCCAGCCAAATCCAGGCATTCAAGAAATAGCTGGAAATCTCCGTCTAAAACACAAAAAGAACGTATCTTGCAAACTGCTCTGCTGGGTGTTCGCTCAGCTAAGGGAGTTGAATCCGCCTTCAGAATCAGAGAGGGAGAAGCACGGTTCTTCCAGGAGCTGGGTTTCGTAATACCCGGGTGAATTGGAACAAACGCGGTATTGAGAAATATCTGCTTCTAAAACCAAAACGGAGCTACCTAACAGAACGGTCTTCAATGTGTGCATTCAACTTACAAAGTTAAACTGATGTCTGTTTGCAGGAGTTTCTAAACCCTTTCTGTGAAGAAGTGGAAAACGCATTTTCCCAGCCAAATCCAGGCATTCAAGAAATAGCTGGAAATCTCCGTCTAAAACACAAAAAGAACGTATCTTGCAAACTGCTCTGCTGGGTGTTCGCTCAGCTAAGGGAGTTGAATCCGCCTTCAGAATCAGAGAGTGAGAAGCACGGTTCTTCCAGGAGCTGGGTTTCGTTATACCCGGGTGCATTGGATCAAACGCGGTATTGAGAAATATCTGATTCTAAAACCAAAACGGAGCTACCTAACAGAACGGTCTTCAATGTGTGCATTCAACTTACGGAGGTAAACTGATGTGTGTTTGCAGGAGTTTCTAAACCCTTTCTGTGAAGAAGTGGAAAACGCATTTTCCCAGCCAAATCCAGGCATTCAAGAAATAGCTGGAAATCTCCGTCTAAAAAACAAAAAGAACGTATCTTGCAAACTGCTCTGCTGGGTGTTCGCTCAGCTAAGGGAGTTGAATCCGCCTTCAGAATCAGAGAGGGAGAAGCACGGTTCTTCCAGGAGCTGGGTTTCGTTATACCCGGGTGCATTGGAACAAACGCGGTATTGAGAAATATCTGCTTCTAAAACCAAAACGGAGCTACCTAACAGAACGGTCTTCAATGTGTGCATTCAACTTACGGAGTTAAACTGATGTGTGTTTGCAGGAGTTTCTAAACCCTTTCTGTGAAGAAGTGGAAAACGCATTTTCCCAGCCAAATCCAGTCATTCAAGAAATAGCTGGAAATCTCCGTCTAAAACACAAAAAGAACGTATCTTGCAAACTGCTCTGCTGGGTGTTCGCTCAGCTAAGGGAGTTGAATCCGCCTTCAGAATCAGAGAGTGAGAAGCACGGTTCTTCCAGGAGCTGGGTTTCGTAATACCCGGGTGAATTGGAACAAACGCGGTATTGAGAAATATCTGCTTCTAAAACCAAAACGGAGCTACCTAACAGAACGGTCTTCAATGTGTGCATTCAACTTACGGAGGTAAACTGATGTGTGTTTGCAGGAGTTTCTAAACCCTTTCTGTGAAGAAGTGGAAAACGCATTTTCCCAGCCAAATCCAGGCATTCAAGAAATAGCTGGAAATCTCCGTCTAAAAAACAAAAAGAACGTATCTTGCAAACTGCTCTGCTGGGTGTTCGCTCAGCTAAGGGAGTTGAATCCGCCTTCAGAATCAGAGAGGGAGAAGCACGGTTCTTCCAGGAGCTGGGTTTCGTTATACCCGGGTGCATTGGAACAAACGCGGTATTGAGAAATATCTGCTTCTAAAACCAAAACGGAGCTACCTAACAGAACGGTCTTCAATGTGTGCATTCAACTTACGGAGTTAAACTGATGTGTGTTTGCAGGAGTTTCTAAACCCTTTCTGTGAAGAAGTGGAAAACGCATTTTCCCAGCCAAATCCAGTCATTCAAGAAATAGCTGGAAATCTCCGTCTAAAACACAAAAAGAACGTATCTTTCAAACTGCTCTGCTGGGTGTTCGCTCAGCTAAGGGAGTTGAATCCGCCTTCAGAATCAGAGAGTGAGAAGCACGGTTCTTCCAGGAGCTGGGTTTCGTAATACCCGGGTGAATTGGAACAAACGCGGTATTGAGAAATATCTGCTTCTAAAACCAAAACGGAGCTACCTAACAGAACGGTCTTCAATGTGTGCATTCAACTTACAAAGTTAAACTGATGTCTGTTTGCAGGAGTTTCTAAACCCTTTCTGTGAAGAAGTGGAAAACGCATTTTCCCAGCCAAATCCAGGCATTCAAGAAATAGCTGGAAATCTCCGTCTAAAACACAAAAAGAACGTATCTTGCAAACTGCTCTGCTGGGTGTTCGCTCAGCTAAGGGAGTTGAATCCGCCTTCAGAATCAGAGAGTGAGAAGCACGGTTCTTCCAGGAGCTGGGTTTCGTTATACCCGGGTGCATTGGAACAAACGCGGTATTGAGAAATATCTGATTCTAAAACCAAAACGGAGCTACCTAACAGAACGGTCTTCAATGTGTGCATTCAACTTACGGAGGTAAACTGATGTGTGTTTGCAGGAGTTTCTAAACCATTTCTGTGAAGAAGTGGAAAACGCATTTTCCCAGCCAAATCCAGGCATTCAATAAATAGCTGGAAATCTCCGTCTAAAAAACAAAAAGAACGTATCTTGCAAACTGCTCTGCTGGGTGTTCGCTCAGCTAAGGGAGTTGAATCCGCCTTCAGAATCAGAGAGGGAGAAGCACGGTTCTTCCAGGAGCTGGGTTTCGTTATACCCGGGTGCATTGGAACAAACGCGGTATTGAGAAATATCTGCTTCTAAAACCAAAACGGAGCTACCTAACAGAACGGTCTTCAATGTGTGCATTCAACTTACGGAGTTAAACTGATGTGTGTTTGCAGGAGTTTCTAAACCCTTTCTGTGAAGAAGTGGAAAACGCATTTTCCCAGCCAAATCCAGGCATTCAAGAAATAGCTGGAAACCTCCGTCTAAAAAACAAAAAGAACGTATCTTGCAAACTGCTCTGCTGGGTGTTCGCTCGGCTAAGGGAGTTGAATCCGCCTTCAGAATCAGAGAGGGAGAAGCACGGTTCTTCCAGGAGCTGGGTTTCGTTATACCCGGGTGAATTGGAACAAACGCGGTATTGAGAAATATCTGCTTCTAAAACCAAAACGGAGCTACCTAACAGAACGGTCTTCAATGTGTGCATTCAACTTACGGAGTTAAACTGATGTGTGTTTGCAGGAGTTTCTAAACCCTTTCTGTGAAGAAGTGGAAAACGCATTTTCCCAGCCAAATCCAGGCATTCAAGAAATAGCTGGAAATCTCCGTCTAAAACACAAAAAGAACGTATCTTGCAAACTGCTCTGCTGGGTGTTCGCTCAGCTAAGGGAGTTGAATCCGCCTTCAGAATCAGAGAGTGAGAAGCACGGTTCTTCCAGGAGCTGGGTTTCGTTATACCCGGGTGTATTGGAACAAACGCGGTATTGAGAAATATCTGCTTCTAAAACCAAAACGGAGCTACCTAACAGAACGGTCTTCAGTGTGTGCATTCAACTTACGGAGTTAAACTGATGTGTGTTTGCAGGAGTTTCTAAACCCTTTCTGTGAAGAAGTGGAAAACGCATTTTCCCAGCCAAATCCAGGCATTCAAGAAATAGCTGGAAATCTCCGTCTAAAACACAAAAAGAACGTATCTTGCAAACTGCTCTGCTGGGTGTTCGCTCAGCTAAGGGAGTTGAATCCGCCTTCAGAATCAGAGAGTGAGAAGCACGGTTCTTCCAGGAGCTGGGTTTCGTTATACCCGGGTGAATTGGAACAAACGCGGTATTGAGAAATATCTGCTTCTAAAACCAAAACGGAGCTACCTAACAGAACGGTCTTCAATGTGTTCATTCAACTTACGGAGTTAAACTGATGTGTGTTTGCAGGAGTTTCTAAACCCTTTCTGTGAAGAAGTGGAAAACGCATTTTCCCAGCCAAATCCAGGCATTCAAGAAATAGCTGGAAATCTCCGTCTAAAACACAAAAAGAACGTATCTTGCAAACTGCTCTGCTGGGTGTTCGCTCAGCTAAGGGAGTTGAATCCGCCTTCAGAATCAGAGAGTGAGAAGCACGGTTCTTCCAGGAGCTGGGTTTCGTTATACCCGGGTGCATTGGAAAAAACGCGGTATTGAGAAATATCTCCTTCCAAAACCAAAACGGAGCTACCTAACAGAACGGTCTTCAATGTGTGCATTCAACTTACGGAGTAAAACTGATGTGTGTTTGCAGGAGTTTCTAAACCCTTTCTGTGAAGAAGTGGAAAACGCATTTTCCCAGCCAAATCCAGGCATTCAAGAAATAGCTGGAAATCTCCGTCTAAAACACAAAAAGAACGTATCTTGCAAACTGCTCTGCTGGGTGTTCGCTCAGCTAAGGGAGTTGAATCCGCCTTCAGAATCAGAGAGGGAGAAGCACGGTTCTTCCAGGAGCTGGGTTTCGTTATACCCGGGTGCATTGGAACGAACGCGGTATTGAGAAATATCTGCTTCTAAAACCAAAACGGAGCTACCTAACAGAACGGTCTTCAATGTGTGCATTCAACTTACGGAGTTAAACTGATGTGTGTTTGCAGGAGTTTCTAAACCCTTTCTGTGAAGAAGTGGAAAACGCATTTTCCCAGCCAAATCCAGTCATTCAAGAAATAGCTGGAAATCTCCGTCTAAAACACAAAAAGAACGTATCTTGCAAACTGCTCTGCTGGGTGTTCGCTCAGCTAAGGGAGTTGAATCCGCCTTCAGAATCAGAGAGTGAGAAGCACGGTTCTTCCAGGAGCTGGGTTTCGTAATACCCGGGTGCATTGGAACAAACGCGGTATTGAGAAATATCTGCTTCTAAAACCAAAACGGAGCTACCTAACAGAACGGTCTTCAATGTGTGCATTCAACTTACGGAGTTAAACTGATGTGTGTTTGCAGGAGTTTCTAAACCCTTTCTGTGAAGAAGTGGAAAACGCATTTTCCCAGCCAAATCCAGGCATTCAAGAAATAGCTGGAAACCTCCGTCTAAAAAACAAAAAGAACGTATCTTGCAAACTGCTCTGCTGGGTGTTCGCTCGGCTAAGGGAGTTGAATCCGCCTTCAGAATCAGAGAGGGAGAAGCACGGTTCTTCCAGGAGCTGGGTTTCGTTATACCCGGGTGAATTGGAACAAACGCGGTATTGAGAAATATCTGCTTCTAAAACCAAAACGGAGCTACCTAACAAAACGGTCTTCAATGTGTGCATTCAACTTACGGAGTTAAACTGATGTGTGTTTGCAGGAGTTTCTAAACCCTTTCTGTGAAGAAGTGGAAAACGCATTTTCCCAGCCAAATCCAGGCATTCAAGAAATAGCTGGAAATCTCCGTCTAAAACACAAAAAGAACGTATCTTGCAAACTGCTCTGCTGGGTGTTCGCTCAGCTAAGGGAGTTGAATCCGCCTTCAGAATCAGAGAGTGAGAAGCACGGTTCTTCCAGGAGCTGGGTTTCGTTATACCCGGGTGTATTGGAACAAACGCGGTATTGAGAAATATCTGCTTCTAAAACCAAAACGGAGCTACCTAACAGAACGGTCTTCAGTGTGTGCATTCAACTTACGGAGTTAAACTGATGTGTGTTTGCAGGAGTTTCTAAACCCTTTCTGTGAAGAAGTGGAAAACGCATTTTCCCAGCCAAATCCAGGCATTCAAGAAATAGCTGGAAATCTCCGTCTAAAACACAAAAAGAACGTATCTTGCAAACTGCTCTGCTGGGTGTTCGCTCAGCTAAGGGAGTTGAATCCGCCTTCAGAATCAGAGAGTGAGAAGCACGGTTCTTCCAGGAGCTGGGTTTCGTTATACCCGGGTGAATTGGAACAAACGCGGTATTGAGAAATATCTGCTTCTAAAACCAAAACGGAGCTACCTAACAGAACGGTCTTCAATGTGTTCATTCAACTTACGGAGTTAAACTGATGTGTGTTTGCAGGAGTTTCTAAACCCTTTCTGTGAAGAAGTGGAAAACGCATTTTCCCAGCCAAATCCAGGCATTCAAGAAATAGCTGGAAATCTCCGTCTAAAACACAAAAAGAACGTATCTTGCAAACTGCTCTGCTGGGTGTTCGCTCAGCTAAGGGAGTTGAATCCGCCTTCAGAATCAGAGAGTGAGAAGCACGGTTCTTCCAGGAGCTGGGTTTCGTTATACCCGGGTGCATTGGAAAAAACGCGGTATTGAGAAATATCTCCTTCCAAAACCAAAACGGAGCTACCTAACAGAACGGTCTTCAATGTGTGCATTCAACTTACGGAGTAAAACTGATGTGTGTTTGCAGGAGTTTCTAAACCCTTTCTGTGAAGAAGTGGAAAACGCATTTTCCCAGCCAAATCCAGGCATTCAAGAAATAGCTGGAAATCTCCGTCTAAAACACAAAAAGAACGTATCTTGCAAACTGCTCTGCTGGGTGTTCGCTCAGCTAAGGGAGTGGAATCCGCCTTCAGAATAAGAGAGTGAGAAGCACGGTTCTTCCAGGAGCTGGATTTCGTTATACCCGGGTGCATTGGAACAAACGCGGTATTGAGAAATACCTGCTTCTAAAACCAAAACGGAGCTACCTAACAGAACGGTCTTCAATGTGTGCATTCAACTTACGGAGTTAAACTGATGTGTGTTTGCAGGAGTTTCTAAACCCTTTCTGTGAAGAAGTGGAAAACGCATTTTCCCAGCCAAATCCAGGCATTCAAGAAATAGCTGGAAATCTCCGTCTAAAACACAAAAAGAACGTATTTTGCAAACTGCTCTGCTGGGTGTTCGCTCAGCTAAGGGAGTTGAATCCGCCTTCAGAATCAGAGAGTGAGAAGGACGGTTCTTCCAGGAGCTGGGTTTCGTTATACCCGGGTGCATTGGAACAAACGCGGTATTGAGAAATATCTGCTTCTAAAACCAAAACGGAGCTACCTAACAGAACGGTCTTCAATGTGTGCATTCAACTTACGGAGTTAAACTGATGTGTGTTTGCAGGAGTTTCTAAACCCTTTCTGTGAAGAAGTGGAAAACGCATTTTCCCAGCCAAATCCAGGCATTCAAGAAATAGCTGGAAATCTCCGTCTAAAACACAATAAGAACGTATCTTGCAACCTGCTCTCCTGGCTGTTTGCTCAGCTAAGGGAGTTGAATCCGCCTTCAGAATCAGAGAGTGAGGAGCACGGTTCTTCCAGGAGCTGGGTTTCGTTATACCCGGGTGCATTGGAACAAACGCGGTATTGAGAAATATCTGATTCTAAAACCAAAACGGAGCTACCTAACAGAACGGTCTTCAATGTGTGCATTCAACTTACGGAGGTAAACTGATGTGTGTTTGCAGGAGTTTCTAAACCCTTTCTGTGAAGAAGTGGAAAACGCATTTTCCCAGCCAAATCCAGGCATTCAAGAAATAGCTGGAAATCTCCGTCTAAAAAACAAAAAGAACGTATCTTGCAAACTGCTCTGCTGGGTGTTCGCTCAGCTAAGGGAGTTGAATCCGCCTTCAGAATCAGAGAGGGAGAAGCACGGTTCTTCCAGGAGCTGGGTTTCGTTATACCCGGGTGCATTGGAACAAACGCGGTATTGAGAAATATCTGCTTCTAAAACCAAAACGGAGCTACATAACAGAACGGTCTTCAATGTGTGCATTCAACTTACGGAGTTAAACTGATGTGTGTTTGCAGGAGTTTCTAAACCCTTTCTGTGAAGAAGTGGAAAACGCATTTTCCCAGCCAAATCCAGGCATTCAAGAAATAGCTGGAAACCTCCGTCTAAAAAACAAAAAGAACGTATCTTGCAAACTGCTCTGCTGGGTGTTCGCTCGGCTAAGGGAGTTGAATCCGCCTTCAGAATCAGAGAGGGAGAAGCACGGTTATTCCAGGAGCTGGGTTTCGTTATACCCGGGTGCATTGGAACAAACGCGGTATTGAGAAATATCTGCTTCTAAAACCAAAACGGAGCTACCTAACAGAACGGTCTTCAATGTGTTCATTCAACTTACGGAGTTAAACTGATGTGTGTTTGCAGGAGTTTCTAAACCCTTTCTGTGAAGAAGTGGAAAACGCATTTTCCCAGCCAAATCCAGGCATTCAAGAAATAGCTGGAAATCTCCGTCTAAAACACAAAAAGAACGTATCTTGCAAACTGCTCTGCTGGGTGTTCGCTCAGCTAAGGGAGTTGAATCCGCCTTCAGAATCAGAGAGTGAGAAGCACGGTTCTTCCAGGAGCTGGGTTTTGTTATACCCGGGTGCATTGGAACAAACGCGGTATTGAGAAATACCTCCTTCTAAAACCAAAACGGAGCTACCTAACAGAACGGTCTTCAATGTGTGCATTCAACTTACGGAGTAAAACTGATGTGTGTTTGCAGGAGTTTCTAAACCCTTTCTGTGAAGAAGTGGAAAACGCATTTTCCCAGCCAAATCCAGGCATTCAAGAAATAGCTGGAAATCTCCGTCTAAAACACAAAAAGAACGTATCTTGCAAACTGCTCTGCTGGGTGTTCGCTCAGCTAAGGGAGTGGAATCCGCCTTCAGAATCAGAGAGTGAGAAGCCCGGTTCTTCCAGGAGCTGGATTTCGTTATACCCGGGTGCATTGGAACAAACGCGGTATTGAGAAATACCTGCTTCTAAAACCAAAACGGAGCTACCTAACAGAACGGTCTTCAATGTGTGCATTCAACTTACGGAGTTAAACTGATGTGTGTTTGCAGGAGTTTCTAAACCCTTTCTGTGAAGAAGTGGAAAACGCATTTTCCCAGCCAAATCCAGGCATTCAAGAAATAGCTGGAAATCTCCGTCTAAAACACAAAAAGAACGTATCTTGCAAACTGCTCTGCTGGGTGTTCGCTCAGCTAAGGGAGTTGAATCCGCCTTCAGAATCAGAGAGTGAGAAGCACGGTTCTTCCAGGAGCTGGGTTTCGTTATACCCGGGTGCATTGGAACAAACGCGGTATTGAGAAATATCTGCTTCTAAAACCAAAACGGAGCTACCTAACAGAACGGTCTTCAATGTGTGCATTCAACTTACGGAGTTAAACTGATGTGTGTTTGCAGGAGTTTCTAAACCCTTTCTGTGAAGAAGTGGAAAACGCATTTTCCCAGCCAAATCCAGGCATTCAAGAAATAGCTGGAAATCTCCGTCTAAAACACAAAAAGAACGTATCTTGCAAACTGCTCTGCTGGGTGTTCGCTCAGCTAAGGGAGTTGAATCCGCCTTCAGAATCAGAGAGTGAGAAGCACGGTTCTTCCAGGAGCTGGGTTTCGTAATACCCGGGTGAATTGGAGCAAACGCGGTATTGAGAAATATCTGCTTCTAAAACCAAAACGGAGCTACCTAACAGAACGGTCTTCAATGTGTGCATTCAACTTACAAAGTTAAACTGATGTCTGTTTGCAGGAGTTTCTAAACCCTTTCTGTGAAGAAGTGGAAAACGCATTTTCCCAGCCAAATCCAGGCATTCAAGAAATAGCTGGAAATCTCCGTCTAAAACACAAAAAGAACGTATCTTGCAAACTGCTCTGCTGGGTGTTCGCTCAGCTAAGGGAGTTGAATCCGCCTTCAGAATCAGAGAGTGAGAAGCACGGTTCTTCCAGGAGCTGGGTTTCGTTATACCCGGGTGCATTGGAACAAACGCGGTATTGAGAAATATCTGATTCTAAAACCAAAACGGAGCTACCTAACAGAACGGTCTTCAATGTGTGCATTCAACTTACGGAGGTAAACTGATGTGTGTTTGCAGGAGTTTCTAAACCCTTTCTGTGAAGAAGTGGAAAACGCATTTTCCCAGCCAAATCCAGGCATTCAAGAAATAGGTGGAAATCTCCGTCTAAAAAACAAAAAGAACGTATCTTGCAAACTGCTCTACTGGGTGTTCGCTCAGCTAAGGGAGTTGAATCCGCCTTCAGAATCAGAGAGGGAGAAGCACGGTTCTTCCAGGAGCTGGGTTTCGTTATACCCGGGTGCATTGGAACAAACGCGGTATTGAGAAATATCTGCTTCTAAAACCAAAACGGAGCTACCTAATAGAACGGTCTTCAATGTGTGCATTCAACTTACGGAGTTAAACTGATGTGTGTTTGCAGGAGTTTCTAAACCCTTTCTGTGAAGAAGTGGAAAACGCATTTTCCCAGCCAAATCCAGGCATTCAAGAAATAGCTGGAAATCTCCGTCTAAAACACAAAAAGAACGTATCTTGCAAACTGCTCTGCTGGGTGTTCGCTCAGCTAAGGGAGTTGAATCCGCCTTCAGAATCAGAGAGTGAGAAGCACGGATCTTCCAGGAGCTGGGTTTCGTTATACCCGGGTGCATTGGAACAAACGCGGTATTGAGAAATATCTGCTTCTAAAACCAAAACGGAGCTACCTAACAGAACGGTCTTCAATGTGTGCATTCAACTTACGGAGTTAAACTGATTTGTGTTTGCAGGAGTTTCTAAACCCTTTCTGTGAAGAAGTGGAAAACGCATTTTCCCAGCCAAATCCAGGCATTCAAGAAATAGCTGGAAATCTCCGTCTAAAACACAAAAAGAACGTATCTTGCAACCTGCTCTGCTGGCTGTTCGCTCAGCTAAGGGAGTTGAATCCGCCTTCAGAATCAGAGAGTGAGAATCATGGTTCTTCCAGGAGCTGGGTTTCGTTATACCCGGGTGCATTGGAACAAACGCGGTATTGAGAAATATCTGCTTCTAAAACCAAAACGGAGCTACCTAACAGAACGGTCTTCAATGTGTGCATTCAACTTACGGAGTTAAACTGATGTGTGTTTGCAGGAGTTTCTAAACCCTTTCTGTGAAGAAGTGGAAAACGCATTTTCCCAGCCAAATCCAGGCATTCAAGAAATAGCTGGAAATCTCCGTCTAAAACACAAAAAGAACGTATCTTGCAAACTGCTCTGCTGAGTGTTCGCTCAGCTAAGGGAGTTGAATCCGCCTTCAGAATCAGAGAGTGAGAAGCACGGTTCTTCCAGGTTCTGGGTTTCGTAATACCCGGGTGAATTGGAACAAACGCGGTATTGAGAAATATCTGCTTCTAAAACCAAAACGGAGCTACCTAACAGAACGGTCTTCAATGTGTGCATTCAACTTACAAAGTTAAACTGATGTCTGTTTGCAGGAGTTTCTAAACCCTTTCTGTGAAGAAGTGGAAAACGCATTTTCCCAGCCAAATCCAGGCATTCAAGAAATAGCTGGAAATCTCCGTCTAAAACACAAAAAGAACGTATCTTGCAAACTGCTCTGCTGGGTGTTCGCTCAGCTAAGGGAGTTGAATCCGCCTTCAGAATCAGAGAGTGAGAAGCACGGTTCTTCCAGGAGCTGGGTTTCGTTATACCCGGGTGCATTGGAACAAACGCGGTATTGAGAAATATCTGATTCTAAAACCAAAACGGAGCTACCTAACAGAACGGTCTTCAATGTGTGCATTCAACTTACGGAGGTAAACTGATGTGTGTTTGCAGGAGTTTCTAAACCCTTTCTGTGAAGAAGTGGAAAACGCATTTTCCCAGCCAAATCCAGGCATTCAAGAAATAGCTGGAAATCTCCGTCTAAAACACAAAAAGAACGTATCTTGCAAACTGCTCTGCTGGGTGTTCGCTCAGCTAAGGGAGTTGAATCCGCCTTCAGAATCAGAGAGTGAGAAGCACGGTTCTTCCAGGAGCTGGGTTTCGTTATACCCGGGTGAATTGGAACAAACGCGGTATTGAGAAATATCTGCTTCTAAAACCAAAACGGAGCTCCCTAACAGAACGGTCTTCAATGTGTGCATTCAACTTACGGAGTTAAACTGATGTGTGTTTGCAGGAGTTTCTAAACCCTTGCTGTGAAGAAGTGGAAAACGCATTTTCCCAGCCAAATCCAGGCATTCAAGAAATAGCTGGAAATCTCAGTCTAAAACACAAAAAGAACGTATCTTGCAAACTGCTCTGCTGGGTGTTCGCTCAGCTAAGGGAGTTGAATCCGCCTTCAGAATCAGAGAGTGAGAAGCACGGTTCTTCCAGGAGCTGGGTTTCGTTATACCCGGGTGCATTGGAAAAAACGCGGTATTGAGAAATATCTCCTTCCAAAACCAAAACGGAGCTACCTAACAGAACGGTCTTCAATGTGTGCATTCAACTTACGGAGTAAAACTGATGTGTGTTTGCAGGAGTTTCTAAACCCTTTCTGTGAAGAAGTGGAAAACGCATTTTCCCAGCCAAATCCAGGCATTCAAGAAATAGCTGGAAATCTCCGTCTAAAACACAAAAAGAACGTATCTTGCAAACTGCTCTGCTGGGTGTTCGCTCAGCTAAGGGAGTGGAATCCGCCTTCAGAATCAGAGAGTGAGAAGCACGGTTCTTCCAGGAGCTGGATTTCGTTATACCCGGGTGCATTGGAACAAACGCGGTATTGAGAAATACCTGCTTCTAAAACCAAAACGGAGCTACCTAACAGAACGGTCTTCAATGTGTGCATTCAACTTACGGAGTTAAACTGATGTGTGTTTGCAGGAGTTTCTAAACCCTTTCTGTGAAGAAGTGGAAAACGCATTTTCCCAGCCAAATCCAGGCATTCAAGAAATAGCTGGAAATCTCCGTCTAAAACACAAAAAGAACGTATCTTGCAAACTGCTCTGCTGGGTGTTCGCTCAGCTAAGGGAGTTGAATCGGCCTTCAGAATCAGAGAGTGAGAAGCACGGTTCTTCCAGGAGCTGGGTTTCGTTATACCCGGGTGAATTGGAACAAACGCGGTATTGAGAAATATCTGATTCTAAAACCAAAACGGAGCTACCTAACAGAACGGTCTTCAATGTGTCCATTCAACTTACGGAGGTAAACTGATGTGTGTTTGCAGGAGTTTCTAAACCCTTTCTGTGAAGAAGTGGAAAACGCATTTTCCCAGCCAAATCCAGGCATTCAAGAAATAGCTGGAAATCTCCGTCTAAAACACAAAAAGAACGTATCTTGCAACCTGCTCTGCTGGCTGTTCGCTCAGCTAAGGGAATTGAATCCGCCTTCAGAATCAGAGAGTGAGAAGCACGGTTCTTCCAGGAGCTGGGTTTCGTTATACCCGGGTGCATTGGAACAAACGCGGTATTGAGAAATATCTGCTTCTAAAACCAAAACGGAGCTACCTAACAGAACGGTCTTCAATGTGTGCATTCAACTTACGGAGTTAAACTGATGTGTGTTTGCAGGAGTTTCTAAACCCTTTCTGTGAAGAAGTGGAAAACGCATTTTCCCAGCCAAATCCAGGCATTCAAGAAATAGCTGGAAATCTCCGTCTAAAACACAATAAGAACGTATCTTGCAACCTGCTCTCCTGGCTGTTTGCTCAGCTAAGGGAGTTGAATCCGCCTTCAGAATCAGAGAGTGAGGAGCACGGTTCTTCCAGGAGCTGGGTTTCGTTATACCCGGGTGCATTGGAACAAACGCGGTATTGAGAAATATCTGATTCTAAAACCAAAACGGAGCTACCTAACAGAACGGTCTTCAATGTGTGCATTCAACTTACGGAGGTAAACTGATGTGTGTTTGCAGGAGTTTCTAAACCCTTTCTGTGAAGAAGTGGAAAACGCATTTTCCCAGCCAAATCCAGGCATTCAAGAAATAGCTGGAAATCTCCGTCTAAAAAACAAAAAGAACGTATCTTGCAAACTGCTCTGCTGGGTGTTCGCTCAGCTAAGGGAGTTGAATCCGCCTTCAGAATCAGAGAGGGAGAAGCACGGTTCTTCCAGGAGCTGGGTTTCGTTATACCCGGGTGCATTGGAACAAACGCGGTATTGAGAAATATCTGCTTCTAAAACCAAAACGGAGCTACATAACAGAACGGTCTTCAATGTGTGCATTCAACTTACGGAGTTAAACTGATGTGTGTTTGCAGGAGTTTCTAAACCCTTTCTGTGAAGAAGTGGAAAACGCATTTTCCCAGCCAAATCCAGGCATTCAAGAAATAGCTGGAAACCTCCGTCTAAAAAACAAAAAGAACGTATCTTGCAAACTGCTCTGCTGGGTGTTCGCTCGGCTAAGGGAGTTGAATCCGCCTTCAGAATCAGAGAGGGAGAAGCACGGTTATTCCAGGAGCTGGGTTTCGTTATACCCGGGTGAATTGGAACAAACGCGGTATTGAGAAATATCTGCTTCTAAAACCAAAACGGAGCTACCTAACAGAACGGTCTTCAATGTGTTCATTCAACTTACGGAGTTAAACTGATGTGTGTTTGCAGGAGTTTCTAAACCCTTTCTGTGAAGAAGTGGAAAACGCATTTTCCCAGCCAAATCCAGGCATTCAAGAAATAGCTGGAAATCTCCGTCTAAAACACAAAAAGAACGTATCTTGCAAACTGCTCTGCTGGGTGTTCGCTCAGCTAAGGGAGTTGAATCCGCCTTCAGAATCAGAGAGTGAGAAGCACGGTTGTTCCAGGAGCTGGGTTTCGTTATACCCGGGTGCATTGGAACAAACGCGGTATTGAGAAATATCTCCTTCTAAAACCAAAACGGAGCTACCTAACAGAACGGTCTTCAATGTGTGCATTCAAGTTACGGAGTAAAACTGATGTGTGTTTGCAGGAGTTTCTAAACCCTTTCTGTGAAGAAGTGGAAAACGCATTTTCCCAGCCAAATCCAGGCATTCAAGAAATAGCTGGAAATCTCCGTCTAAAACACAAAAAGAACGTATCTTGCAAACTGCTCTGCTGGGTGTTCGCTCAGCTAAGGGAGTGGAATCCGCCTTCAGAATCAGAGAGTGAGAAGCACGGTTCTTCCAGGAGCTGGATTTCGTTATACCCGGGTGCATTGGAACAAACGCGGTATTGAGAAATACCTGCTTCTAAAACCAAAACGGAGCTACCTAACAGAACGGTCTTCAATGTGTGCATTCAACTTACGGAGTTAAACTGATGTGTGTTTGCAGGAGTTTCTAAACCCTTTCTGTGAAGAAGTGGAAAACGCATTTTCCCAGCCAAATCCAGGCATTCAAGAAATAGCTGGAAATCTCCGTCTAAAACACAAAAAGAACGTATCTTGCAAACTGCTCTGCTGGGTGTTCGCTCAGCTAAGGGAGTTGAATCCGCCTTCAGAATCAGAGAGTGAGAAGCACGGTTCTTCCAGGAGCTCGGTTTCGTAATACCCGGGTGAATTGGAACAAACGCGGTATTGAGAAATATCTGCTTCTAAAACCAAAACGGAGCTACCTAACAGAACGGTCTTCAATGTGTGCATTCAACTTACAAAGTTAAACTGATGTCTGTTTGCAGGAGTTTCTAAACCCTTTCTGTGAAGAAGTGGAAAACGCATTTTCCCAGCCAAATCCAGGCATTCAAGAAATAGCTGGAAATCTCCGTCTAAAACACAAAAAGAACGTATCTTGCAAACTGCTCTGCTGGGTGTTCGCTCAGCTAAGGGAGTTGAATCCGCCTTCAGAATCAGAGAGTGAGAAGCACGGTTCTTCCAGGAGCTGGGTTTCGTTATACCCGGGTGCATTGGAACAAACGCGGTATTGAGAAATATCTGATTCTAAAACCAAAACGGAGCTACCTAAAAGAACGGTCTTCAATGTGTGCATTCAACTTACGGAGGTAAACTGATGTGTGTTTGCAGGAGTTTCTAAACCCTTTCTGTGAAGAAGTGGAAAACGCATTTTCCCAGCCAAATCCAGGCATTCAAGAAATAGCTGGAAATCTCCGTCTAAAAAACAAAAAGAACGTATCTTGCAAACTGCTCTACTGGGTGTTCGCTCAGCTAAGGGAGTTGAATCCGCCTTCAGAATCAGAGAGGGAGAAGCACGGTTCTTCCAGGAGCTGGGTTTCGTTATACCCGGGTGCATTGGAACAAACGCGGTATTGAGAAATATCTGCTTCTAAAACCAAAACGGAGCTACCTAACAGAACGGTCTTCAATGTGTGCATTCAACTTACGGAGTTAAACTGATGTGTGTTTGCAGGAGTTTCTAAACCCTTTCTGTGAAGAAGTGGAAAACGCATTTTCCCAGCCAAATCCAGGCATTCAAGAAATAGCTGGAAATCTCCGTCTAAAACACAAAAAGAACGTATCTTGCAAACTGCTCTGCTGGGTGTTCGCTCAGCTAAGGGAGTTGAATCCGCCTTCAGAATCAGAGAGTGAGAAGCACGGATCTTCCAGGAGCTGGGTTTCGTTATACCCGGGTGCATTGGAACAAACGCGGTATTGAGAAATATCTGCTTCTAAAACCAAAACGGAGCTACCTAACAGAACGGTCTTCAATATGTGCATTCAACTTACGGAGTTAAACTGATTTGTGTTTGCAGGAGTTTCTAAACCCTTTCTGTGAAGAAGTGGAAAACGCATTTTCCCAGCCAAATCCAGGCATTCAAGAAATAGCTGGAAATCTCCGTCTAAAACACAAAAAGAACGTATCTTGCAACCTGCTCTGCTGGCTGTTCGCTCAGCTAAGGGAGTTGAATCCGCCTTGAGAATCAGAGAGTGAGAATCATGGTTCTTCCAGGAGCTGGGTTTCGTTATACCCGGGTGCATTGGAACAAACGCGGTATTGAGAAATATCTGCTTCTAAAACCAAAACGGAGCTACCTAACAGAACGGTCTTCAATGTGTGCATTCAACTTACGGAGTTAAACTGATGTGTGTTTGCAGGAGTTTCTAAACCCTTTCTGTGAAGAAGTGGAAAACGCATTTTCCCAGCCAAATCCAGGCATTCAAGAAATAGCTGGAAATCTCCGTCTAAAACACAAAAAGAACGTATCTTGCAAACTGCTCTGCTGGGTGTTCGCTCAGCTAAGGGAGTTGAATCCGCCTTCAGAATCAGAGAGTGAGAAGCACGGTTCTTCCAGGAGCTGGGTTTCGTAATACCCGGGTGAATTGGAACAAACGCGGTATTGAGAAATATCTGCTTCTAAAACCAAAACGGAGCTACCTAACAGAACGGTCTTCAATGTGTGCATTCAACTTACGGAGGTAAACTGATGTGTGTTTGCAGGAGTTTCTAAACCCTTTCTGTGAAGAAGTGGAAAACGCATTTTCCCAGCCAAATCCAGGCATTCAAGAAATAGCTGGAAATCTCCGTCTAAAACACAAAAAGAACGTATCTTGCAAACTGCTCTGCTGGGTGTTCGCTCAGCTAAGGGAGTTGAATCCGCCTTCAGAATCAGAGAGTGAGAAGCACGGTTCTTCCAGGAGCTGGGTTTCGTTATACCCGGGTGCATTGGAACAAACGCGGTATTGAGAAATATCTGCTTCTAAAACCAAAACGGAGCTACCTAACAGAACGGTCTTCAATGTGTGCATTCAACTTACGGAGTTAAACTGATGTGTGTTTGCAGGAGTTTCTAAACCCTTTCTGTGAAGAAGTGGAAAACGCATTTTACCAGCCAAATCCAGGCATTCAAGAAATAGCTGGAAATCTCCGTCTAAAACACAAAAAGAACGTATCTTGCAACCTGCTCTCCTGGCTGTTTGCTCAGCTAAGGGAGTTGAATCCGCCTTCAGAATCAGAGAGTGAGGAGCACGGTTCTTCCAGGAGCTGGGTTTCGTTATACCCGGGTGCATTGGAACAAACGCGGTATTGAGAAATATCTGCTTCTAAAACCAAAACGGAGCTACCTAACAGAACGGTCTTCAATGTGTGCATTCAACTTACGGAGTTAAACTGATGTGTGTTTGCAGGAGTTTCTAAACCCTTTCTGTGAAGAAGTGGAAAACGCATTTTCCCAGCCAAATCCAGGCATTCAAGAAATAGCTGGAAATCTCCGTCTAAAACACAAAAAGAACGTATCTTGCAAACTGCTCTGCTGGGTGTTCGCTCAGCTAAGGGAGTTGAATCCACCTTCAGAATCAGAGAGTGAGAAGCACGGTTCTTCCAGGAGCTGGGTTTCGTTATACCAGGGTGCATTGGAACAAACGCGGTATTGAGAAATATCTGCTTCTAAAACCAAAACGGAGCTACCTAACAGAACGGTCTTCAATGTGTGCATTCAACTTACGGAGTTAAACTGATGTGTGTTTGCAGGAGTTTCTAAACCCTTTCTGTGAAGAAGTGGAAACCGCATTTTCCCAGCCAAATGCAGGCATTCAAGAAATAGCAGGAAATCTCCGTCTAAAACACAAAAAGAACGTATCTTGCACACTGCTCTGCTGGGTGTTCGCTCAGCTAAGAGAGTTGAATCCGCCTTCAGAATCAGAGAGTGCGAAGCACGGTTCTTCCAGGAGCTGGGTTTCGTTATACCCGGGTGCATTGGAACAAACGCGGTATAGATAAATATCTGCTTCTAAAACCAAAACGGAGCTACCTAACAGAACGGTCCTCAACGTGTGCATTCAACTTACGGAGTTAAACTGATGTGTGTTTGCAGGAGTTTCTAAACCCTTTCTGTGAAGAAGTGGAAAACGCATTTTCCCAGCCAAATCCAGGCATTCAAGAAATAGCTGGAAATCTCCGTCTAAAACACAAAAAGAACGTATCTTGCAAACTGCTCTGCTGGGTGTTCGCTCAGCTAAGGGAGTTGAATCCGCCTTCAGAATCAGAGAGTGAGAAGCACGGTTCTTCCAGGAGCTGGGTTTCGTTATACCCGGGTGAATTGGAACAAACGCGGTATTGAGAAATATCTGCTTCTAAAACCAAAACGGAGCTACCTAACAGAACGGTCTTCAATGTGTGCATTCAACTTACGGAGGTAAACTGATGTGTGTTTGCAGGAGTTTCTAAACCCTTTCTGTGAAGAAGTGGAAAACGCATTTTCCCAGCCAAATCCAAGCATTCAAGAAATAGCTGGAAATCTCCGTCTAAAACACAAAAAGAACGTATCTTGCAAACTGCTCTGCTGGGTGTTCGCTCAGCTAAGGGAGTTGAATCCGCCTTCAGAATCAGAGAGTGAGAAGCACGGTTCTTCCAGAAGCTGGGTTTTGTTATACCCGGGTGAATTGGAACAAACGCGGTATTGAGAAATATCTGCTTCTAAAACCAAAACGGAGCTCCCTAACAGAACGGTCTTCAATGTGTGCATTCAACTTACGGAGTTAAACTGATGTGTGTTTGCAGGAGTTTCTAAACCCTTTCTGTGAAGACGTGGAAAACGCATTTTCCCAGCCAAATGCAGGCATTCAAGAAATAGCTGGAAACCTCCGTCTAAAAAACAAAAAGAACGTATCTTGCAAACTGCTCTGCTGGGTGTTCGCTCAGCTAAGGGAGTTGAATCCGCCTTCAGAATCAGAGAGGGAGAAGCACGGTTCTTCCAGGAGCTGGGTTTCGTTATACCCGGGTGCATTGGAACAAACGCGGTATTGAGAAATATCTGCTTCTAAAACCAAAACGGAGCTACCTAACAGAACGGTCTTCAATGTGTGCATTCAACTTACGGAGTTAAACTGATGTGTGTTTGCAGGAGTTTCTAAACCCTTTCTGTGAAGAATTGGAAAACGCATTTTCCCAGCCGAATCCAGGCATTCAAGAAATAGCTGGAAATCTCCGTCTAAAACACAAAAAGAACGTATCTTGCAAACTGCTCTGCTGGCTGTTCGCTCAGCTAAGGGAGTTGAATCCGCCTTCAGAATCAGAGAGTGAGAAGCACGGTTCTTCCAGGAGCTGGGTTTCGTAATACCCGGGTGAATTGGAACAAACGCGGTATTGAGAAATATCTGCTTCTAAAACCAAAACGGAGCTACCTAACAGAACGGTCTTCAATGTGTGCATTCAACTTACGGAGTTAAACTGATGTGTGTTTGCAGGAGTTTCTAAACCCTTTCTGTGAAGAAGTGGAAAACGCATTTTCCCATCCAAATCCAGGCATTCAAGAAATAGCTGGAAATCTCCGTCTAAAACACAAAAAGAACGTATCTTGCAAACTGCTCTGCTGGCTGTTCGCTCAGCTAAGGGAGTTGAATCCGCCTTCAGAATCAGAGAGTGAGAAGCACGGTTCTTCCAGGAGCTGGGTTTCGTAATACCCGGGTGAATTAGAACAAACGCGGTATTGAGAAATATCTGCTTCTAAAACCAAAACGGAGCTACCTAACAGAACGGTCTTCAATGTGTGCATTCAACTTACGGAGTTAAACTGATGTGTGTTTGCAGGAGTTTCTAAACCCTTTCTGTGAAGAAGTGGAAAACGCATTTTCCCAGCCAAATCCAGGCATTCAAGAAATAGCTGGAAATCTCCGTCTAAAACACAAAAAGAACGTATCTTGCAAACTGCTCTGCTGGGTGTTCGCTCAGCTAAGGGAGTTGAATCCGCCTTCACAATCAGAGAGTGAGAAGCACGGTTTTTCCAGGAGCTGGGTTTCGTGATACCCGGGTGCATTGGAACAAACGCGGTATTGAGAAATATCTGCTTCTAAAACCAAAACGGAGCTACCTAACAGAACGGTCTTCAATGTGTGCATTCAACTTACGGAGTTAAACTGATGTTGTTTGCAGGAGTTCCTAAACCCTTTCTGTGAAGAAGTGGAAAACGCATTTTCCCAGCCAAATCCAGGCATTCAAGAAATAGCTGGAAATCTCCGTATAAAACACAAAAAGAACGTATCTTGCAAACTGCTCTGCTGGGTGTTCGCTCAGCTAAGGGAGTTGAATCCGCCTTCAGAATCAGAGAGTGAGAAGCATGGTTCTTCCAGGAGCTGGGTTTCGTTATAAACGGGTGCATTGGAACAAACGCGGTATTGAGAAATATCTGCTTCTAAAACCAAAACGGAGCTACCTAACAGAACGGTCTTCAATGTGTGCATTCAACTTACGGACTTAAACTGATGTGTGTTTGCAGGAGTTTTTAACCCTTTCTGTGAAGAAGTGGAAAACGCATTTTCCCAGCCAAATCCAGGCATTCAAGAAGTAGCTGGAAATCTCCGTCTAAAACACAAAAAGAACGTATCTTGCACACTGCTCTGCTGGGTGTTCGCTCAGCTAAGGGAGTTGAATCCGCCTTCAGAATCAGAGAGTGAGAAGCACAGTTCTTCCAGGAGCTGGGTTTCGTTATACCCGGGTTCATTGGAACAAACGCGGTATTGAGAAATATCTGCTTCTAAAACCAAAACGGAGCTACCTAACAGAACGGTCTTCAATGTGTGCATTCAACTTACGGAGTTAAACTGATGTGTGTTTGCAGGAGTTTCTAAACCCTTTCTGTGAAGAAGTGGAAAACGCATTTTCCCAGCCAAATCCAGGCATTCAAGAAATAGCTGGAAATCTCCATCTAAAACACAAAAAGAACGTATCTTGCAAACTGATCTGCTGGGTGTTCGCTCAGCTAAGGGAGTTGAATCCGCCTTCAGAATCAGAGAGTGAGAAGCACGGTTCTTCCAGGAGCTGGGTTTCGTTATACCCGGGTGAATTGGAACAAACGCGGTATTGAGAAATATCTGCTTCTAAAACCAAAACGGAGCTACCTAACAGAACGGTCTTCAATGCGTGCATTCAACTTACGGAGTTAAACTGATGTGTGTTTGCAGGAGTTTCTAAACCCTTTCTGTGAAGAAGTGGAAAACGCATTTTCCCAGCCAAATCCAGGCATTCAAGAAATAGCTGGAAATCTCCGCCTAAAACACAAAATGAACGTATCTTGCAAACTGCTCTGCTGGGTGTTCGCTCAGCTAAGGGAGTTGAATCCAACTTCAGAATCAGAGAGTGAGGAGCACGGTTCTTCCAGGAGCTGGGTTTCGTTATACCCGGGTTCATTGGAACAAACGCGGTATTGAGAAATATCTGCTTCTAAAACCAAAACGGAGCTACCTAACAGAACGGTCTTCAATGTGTGCATTCAACTTACGGAGTTAAACTGATGTGTGTTTGCAGGAGTTTCTAAACCCTTTCTGTGAAGAAGTGGAAAACGCATTTTCCCAGCCAAATCCAGGCATTCAAGAAATAGCTGGAAATCTCCGTCTAAAACACAAAAAGAACGTATCTTGCAAACTGCTCTGCTGGGTGTTCGCTCAGCTAAGGGAGTTGAATCCGCCTTCAGAATCAGAGAGTGAGAAGCACGGATCTTCCAGGAGCTGGGTTTCGTTATACCCGGGTGCATTGGAACAAACGCGGTATTGAGAAATATCTGCTTCTAAAACCAAAACGGAGCTACCTAACAGAACGGTCTTCAATGTGTGCATTCAACTTACGGAGTTAAACTGATTTGTGTTTGCAGGAGTTTCTAAACCCTTTCTGTGAAGAAGTGGAAAACGCATTTTCCCAGCCAAATCCAGGCATTCAAGAAATAGCTGGAAATCTCCGTCTAAAACACAAAAAGAACGTATCTTGCAACCTGCTCTGCTGGCTGTTCGCTCAGCTAAGGGAGTTGAATCCGCCTTCAGAATCAGAGAGTGAGAATCATGGTTCTTCCAGGAGCTGGGTTTCGTTATACCCGGGTGCATTGGAACAAACGCGGTATTGAGAAATATCTGCTTCTAAAACCAAAACGGAGCTACCTAACAGAACGGTCTTCAATGTGTGCATTCAACTTACGGAGTTAAACTGATGTGTGTTTGCAGGAGTTTCTAAACCCTTTCTGTGAAGAAGTGGAAAACGCATTTTCCCAGCCAAATCCAGGCATTCAAGAAATAGCTGGAAATCTCCGTCTAAAACACAAAAAGAACGTATCTTGCAAACTGCTCTGCTGGGTGTTCGCTCAGCTAAGGGAGTTGAATCCGCCTTCAGAATCAGAGAGTGAGAAGCACGGTTCTTCCAGGAGCTGGGTTTCGTAATACCCGGGTGAATTGGAACAAACGCGGTATTGAGAAATATCTGCTTCTAAAACCAAAACGGAGCTACCTAACAGAACGGTCTTCAATGTGTGCATTCAACTTACGGAGTTAAACTGATGTGTGTTTGCAGGAGTTTCTAAACCCTTTCTGTGAAGACGTGGAAAACGCATTTTCCCAGCCAAATCCAGGCATTCAAGAAATAGCTGGAAACCTCCGTCTAAAAAACAAAAAGAACGTATCTTGCAAACTGCTCTGCTGGGTGTTCGCTCAGCTAAGGGAGTTGAATCCGCCTTCAGAATCAGAGAGGGAGAAGCACGGTTCTTCCAGGAGCTGGGTTTCGTTATACCCGGGTGCATTGGAACAAACGCGGTATTGAGAAATATCTGCTTCTAAAACCAAAACGGAGCTACCTAACAGAACGGTCTTCAATGTGTGCATTCAACTTACGGAGTTAAACTGATGTGTGTTTGCAGGAGTTTCTAAACCCTTTCTGTGAAGAATTGGAAAACGCATTTTCCCAGCCGAATCCAGGCATTCAAGAAATAGCTGGAAATCTCCGTCTAAAACACAAAAAGAACGTATCTTGCAAACTGCTCTGCTGGCTGTTCGCTCAGCTAAGGGAGTTGAATCCGCCTTCAGAATCAGAGAGTGAGAAGCACGGTTCTTCCAGGAGCTGGGTTTCGTAATACCCGCGTGAATTGGAACAAACGCGGTATTGAGAAATATCTGCTTCTAAAACCAAAACGGAGCTACCTAACAGAACGGTCTTCAATGTGTGCATTCAACTTACGGAGTTAAACTGATGTGTGTTTGCAGGAGTTTCTAAACCCTTTCTGTGAAGAAGTGGAAAACGCATTTTCCCATCCAAATCCAGGCATTCAAGAAATAGCTGGAAATCTCCGTCTAAAACACAAAAAGAACGTATCTTGCAAACTGCTCTGCTGGCTGTTCGCTCAGCTAAGGGAGTTGAATCCGCCTTCAGAATCAGAGAGTGAGAAGCACGGTTCTTCCAGGAGCTGGGTTTCGTAATACCCGGGTGAATTAGAACAAACGCGGTATTGAGAAATATCTGCTTCTAAAACCAAAACGGAGCTACCTAACAGAACGGTCTTCAATGTGTGCATTCAACTTACGGAGTTAAACTGATGTGTGTTTGCAGGAGTTTCTAAACCCTTTCTGTGAAGAAGTGGAAAACGCATTTTCCCAGCCAAATCCAGGCATTCAAGAAATAGCTGGAAATTTCCGTCTAAAACACAAAAAGAACGTATCTTGCAAACTGCTCTGCTGGGTGTTCGCTCAGCTAAGGGAGTTGAATCCGCCTTCACAATCAGAGAGTGAGAAGCACGGTTTTTCCAGGAGCTGGGTTTCGTGATACCCGGGTGCATTGGAACAAACGCGGTATTGAGAAATATCTGCTTCTAAAACCAAAACGGAGCTACCTAACAGAACGGTCTTCAATGTGTGCATTCAACTTACGGAGTTAAACTGATGTTGTTTGCAGGAGTTTCTAAACCCTTTCTGTGAAGAAGTGGAAAACGCATTTTCCCAGCCAAATCCAGGCATTCAAGAAATAGCTGGAAATCTCCGTCTAAAACACAAAAGGAACGTATCTTGCAACCTGCTCTGCTGGCTGTTCGCTCAGCTAAGGGAGTTGAATCCGCCTTCAGAATCAGAGAGTGAGAATCATGGTTCTTCCAGGAGCTGGGTTTCGTTATACCCGGGTGCATTGGAACAAACGCGGTATTGAGAAATATCTGCTTCTAAAACCAAAACGGAGCTACCTAACAGAACGGTCTTCAATGTGTGCATTCAACTTACGGAGTTAAACTGATGTGTGTTTGCAGGAGTTTCTAAACCCTTTCTGTGAAGAAGTGGAAAACGCATTTTCCCAGCCAAATCCAGGCATTCAAGAAATAGCTGGAAATCTCCGTCTAAAACACAAAAAGAACGTATCTTGCAAACTGCTCTGCTGGGTGTTCGCTCAGCTAAGGGAGTTGAATCCGCCTTCAGAATCAGAGAGTGAGAAGCACGGTTCTTCCAGGAGCTGGGTTTCGTTATACCCGGGTGAATTGGAACAAACGCGGTATTGAGAAATATCTGATTCTAAAACCAAAACGGAGCTACCTAACAGAACGGTCTTCAATGTGTGCATTCAACTTACGGAGTTAAACTGATGTGTGTTTGCAGGAGTTCCTAAACCCTTTCTGTGAAGAAGTGGAAAACGCATTTTCCCAGCCAAATCCAGGCATTCAAGAAATAGCTGGAAATCTCCGTATAAAACACAAAAAGAACGTATCTTGCAAACTGCTCTGCTGGGTGTTCGCTCAGCTAAGGGAGTTGAATCCGCCTTCAGAATCAGAGAGTGAGAAGCATGGTTCTTCCAGGAGCTGGGTTTCGTTATAACGGGTGCATTGGAACAAACGCGGTATTGAGAAATATCTGCTTCTAAAACCAAAACGGAGCTACCTAACAGAACGGTCTTCAATGTGTGCATTCAACTTACGGACTTAAACTGATGTGTGTTTGCAGGAGTTTTTAACCCTTTCTGTGGAGAAGTGGAAAACGCATTTTCCCAGCCAAATCCAGGCATTCAAGAAGTAGCTGGAAATCTCCGTCTAAAACACAAAAAGAACGTATCTTGCACACTGCTCTGCTGGGTGTTCGCTCAGCTAAGGGAGTTGAATCCGCCTTCAGAATCAGAGAGTGAGAAGCACAGTTCTTCCAGGAGCTGGGTTTCGTTATACCCGGGTTCATTGGAACAAACGCGGTATTGAGAAATATCTGCTTCTAAAACCAAAACGGAGCTACCTAACAGAACGGTCTTCAATGTGTGCATTCAACTTACGGAGTTAAACTGATGTGTGTTTGCAGGAGTTTCTAAACCCTTTCTGTGAAGAAGTGGAAAACGCATTTTCCCAGCCAAATCCAGGCATTCAAGAAATAGCTGGAAATCTCCATCTAAAACACAAAAAGAACGTATCTTGCAAACTGCTCTGCTGGGTGTTCGCTCAGCTAAGGGAGTTGAATCCGCCTTCAGAATCAGAGAGTGAGAAGCACGGTTCTTCCAGGAGCTGGGTTTCGTTATACCCGGGTGAATTGGAACAAACGCGGTATTGAGAAATATCTGCTTCTAAAACCAAAACGGAGCTACCTAACAGAACGGTCTTCAATGCGTGCATTCAACTTACGGAGTTAAACTGATGTGTGTTTGCAGGAGTTTCTAAACCCTTTCTGTGAAGAAGTGGAAAACGCATTTTCCCAGCCAAATCCAGGCATTCAAGAAATAGCTGGAAATCTCCGCCTAAAACACAAAATGAACGTATCTTGCAAACTGCTCTGCTGGGTGTTCGCTCAGCTAAGGGAGTTGAATCCAACTTCAGAATCAGAGAGTGAGGAGCACGGTTCTTCCAGGAGCTGGGTTTCGTTATACCCGGGTTCATTGGAACAAACGCGGTATTGAGAAATATCTGCTTCTAAAACCAAAACGGAGCTACCTAACAGAACGGTCTTCAATGTGTGCATTCAACTTACGGAGTTAAACTGATGTGTGTTTGCAGGAGTTTCTAAACCCTTTCTGTGAAGAAGTGGAAAACGCATTTTCCCAGCCAAATCCAGGCATTCAAGAAATAGCTGGAAATCTCCATCTAAAACACAAAAAGAACGTATCTTGCAAACTGCTCTGCTGGCTGTTCGCTCAGCTAAGGGAGTTGAATCCGCCTTCAGAATCAGAGAGTGAGAAGCACGGTTCTTCCAGGAGCTGGGTTTCGTTATACCCGGGTGAATTGGAACAAACGCGGTATTGAGAAATATCTGCTTCTAAAACCAAAACGGAGCTACCTAACAGAACGGTCTTCAATGCGTGCATTCAACTTACGGAGTTAAACTGATGTGTGTTTGCAGGAGTTTCTAAACCCTTTCTGTGAAGAAGTGGAAAACGCATTTTCCCAGCCAAATCCAGGCATTCAAGAAATAGCTGGAAATCTCCGCCTAAAACACAAAATGAACGTATCTTGCAAACTGCTCTGCTGGGTGTTCGCTCAGCTAAGGGAGTTGAATCCAACTTCAGAATCAGAGAGTGAGGAGCACGGTTCTTCCAGGAGCTGGGTTTCGTTATACCCGGGTGAATTGGAACAAACGCGGTATTGAGAAATATCTGCTTCTAAAACCAAAACGGAGCTACCTAACAGAACGGTCTTCAATGTGTGCATTCAACTTACGGAGTTAAACTGATGTGTGTTTGCAGGAGTTTCTAAACCCTTTCTGTGAAGAAGTGGAAAACGCATTTTCCCAGCCAAACCCAGGCATTCAAGAAATAGCTGGAAATCTCCGTCTAAAACACAAAAAGAACGTATCTTGCAAACTGCTCTGCTGGCTGTTCGCTCTGCCAAGGGAGTTGAATCCGCCTTCAGAATCAGAGAGTGAGAAGCACGGTTCTTCCAGGAGCTGGGTTTCGTTATACCCGGGTGCATTGGAACAAACGCGGTATTGAGAAATATCTGCTTCTAAAACAAAAACGGAGCTACCTAACAGAACGGTCTTCAATGTGTGCATTCAACTTACGGAGTTAAACTGATGTGTGTTTGCAGGAGTTTCTAAACCCTTTCTTTGAAGAAGTGGAAAACGCATTTTCCCAGCCAAATCCAGGCATTCAAGAAATAGCTGGAAATCTCCGTCTAAAACACAAAAAGAACGTATCTTGCAAACTGCTCTGCTGGGTGTTCGCTCAGCTAAGGGAGTTGAATCCGCCTTCAGAATCAGAGAGTGAGAAGCACGGTTCTTCCAGGAGCTGGGTTTCGTTATACCCGGGTGCATTGGAACAAACGCGGTATTGAGAAACATCTGCTTATAAAACCAAAACGGAGCTACCTAACAGAACGGTCTTCAATGTGTGCATTCAACTTACGGAGTTAAACTGATGTGTGTTTGCAGGAGTTTCTAAACCCTTTCTGTGAAGAAGTGGAAAACGCATTTTCCCAGCCAAATCCAGGCATTCAAAAAATAGCTGGAAATCTCCGTCTAAAACACAAAAAGAACGTATCTTGCAAACTGCTCTGCTGGCTGTTCGCTCAGCTAAGGGAGTTGAATCCGCCTTCAGAATCAGAGAGTGAGAAGCACGGTTCTTCCAGGAGCTGGGTTTCTTTATACCCGGGTGAATTGGAAATAACGCGGTATTGAGAAATATCTGCTTCTAAAACCAAAACGGAGCTACCTAACAGAACGGTCTTCAATGTGTGCATTCAACTTACGGAGTTAAACTGACGTGTGTTTGCAGGAGTTTCTAAACCCTTTCTGTGAAGAAGTGGAAAACGCATTTTACCAGCCAAATGCAGGCATTCAAGAAATAGCTGGAAATCTCCGTCTAAAACACAAAAAGAACGTATCTTGCAAACTGCTCTGCAGGCTGTTCGCTCAGCTAAGGGAGTTGAATCCGCCTTCAGAATCAGAGAGTGAGAAGCACGGTTCTTCCAGGAGCTGGGTTTCTTTATACCCGGGTGATTTGGAAGAAACGCGGTATTGAGAAATATCTGCTTCTAAAACCAAAACGGAGCTACCTAACAGAACGGTCTTCAATGTGTGCATTCAACTTACGGAGTTAAACTGATGTGTGTTTGCAGGAGTTTCTAAACCCTTTCTGTGAAGAAGTGGAAAACGCATTTTCCCAGCCAAATCCTGGCATTCAAGAAATAGCTGGAAATTTCCGTCTAAAACACAAAAAGAACGTATCTTGCAAACTGCTCTGCTGGCTGTTCGCTCAGCTAAGGGAGTTGAATCCGCCTTCAGAATCAGAGAGTGAGAAGCACGGTTCTTCCAGGAGCTGGGTTTCGTTATACCCGGGTGCATTGGAGCAAACGTGGTATTGAGAAATATCTGCTTCTAAAACCAAAACGGAGCTACCTAACAGAACGGTCTTCAATGTGTGCATTCAACTTACGGAGTTAAACTGATGTGTGTTTGCAGGAGTTTCTAAAACCTTTCTGTGAAGAAGTGGAAAACGCATTTTCCCAGCCAAATCCAGGCATTCAAGAAATAGCTGGAAATCTCCGTCTAAAACACAAAAAGAACGTATCTTGCAAACTGCTCTGCTGGGTGTTCGCTCAGCTAAGGGAGTTGAATCCGCCTTCAGAATCAGAGAGTGAGAAGCACGGTTCTTCCAAGAGCTGGGTTTCGTTATACCCGGGTGCATTGGAACAAACGCGGTATTGAGAAATATCTGCTTCTAAAACCAAAACGGAGCTACATAACAGAACGGTCTTCAATGTGTGCATTCAACTTACGGAGTTAAACTGATGTGTGTTTGCAGGAGTTGCTAAACCCTTTCTGTAAAGAAGTGGAAAACGCATTTTCCCAGCCAAATCCAGGCATTCAAGAAATAGCTGGAAATCTCCGTCTAAAACAGAAAAAGAACGTATCTTGCAAACTGCTCTGCTGGGTGTTCGCTCAGCTAAGGGAGTTGAATCCGCCTTCAGAATCAGAGAGAGAGAAGCACGGTTCTTCCAATGCTGGGTTTCGTTACACCCGGGTGCATTGGAACAAACGCGGTATTGAGAAATATCTGCTTCTAAAACCAAAACGGAGCTACCTAACAGAACGGTCTTCAATGTGTGCATTCAACTTACGGAGTTAAACTGATGTGTGTTTGCAGGAGTTTCTAAACCCTTTCTGTGAAGAAGTGGAAAACGCATTTTCCCAGCCAAATCCAGGCATTCAAGAAATAGCTGGAAATCTCCGTCTAAAAAACAAAAAGAACGTATCGTGCAAACTGCTCTGCTGGCTGTTCGCTCAGCTAAGGGAGTTGAATCCGCCTTCAGAATCAGAGAGTGAGAAGCACGGTTCTTCCAGGAGCTGGGTTTCGTTATACCCGGGTGCATTGGAACAAACGCGGTATTGAGAAATATCTGCTTCTAAAACCAAAACGGAGCTACCTAACAGAACGGTCTTCAATGTGTGCATTCAACTTACGGAGTTAAACTGATGTGTGTTTGCAGGAGTTTCTAAACCCTTTCTGTGAAGAAGTGGAAAACGCATTTTCCCAGCAAAATCCAGGCATTCAAAAAATAGCTGGAAATCTCCGTCTAAAACACAAAAAGAACGTATCTTGCAAACTGCTCTGCTGGCTGTTCGCTCAGCTAAGGGAGTTGAATCCGCCTTCAGAATCAGAGAGTGAGAAGCACGGTTCTTCCAGGAGCTGGGTTTCTTTATACCCGGGTGAATTGGAAGAAACGCGGTATTGAGAAATATCTGCTTCTAAAACCAAAACGGAGCTACCTAACAGAACGGTCTTCAATGTGTGCATTCAACTTACGGAGTTAAACTGACGTGTGTTTGAAGGAGTTTCTAAACCCTTTCTGTGAAGTAGTGGAAAACGCATTTTACCAGCCAAATCCAGGCATTCAAGAAATAGCTGGAAATCTCCGTCTAAAACACAAAAAGAACGTATCTTGCAAACTGCTCTGCTGGCTGTTCGCTCAGCTAAGGGAGTTGAATCCGCCTTCAGAATCAGAGAGTGAGAAGCACGGTTCTTCCAGGAGCTGGGTTTCGTTATACCCGGGTGCATTGGAACAAACGCGGTATTGAGAAACATCTGCTTATAAAACCAAAACGGAGCTACCTAACAGAACGGTCTTCAATGTGTGCATTCAACTTACGGAGTTAAACTGATCTGTGTTTGCAGGAGTTTCTAAACCCTTTCTGTGAAGAAGTGGAAAACGCATTTTCCCAGCCAAATCCAGGCATTCAAAAAATAGCTGGAAATCTCCGTCTAAAACACAAAAAGAACGTATCTTGCAAACTGCTCTGCTGGCTGTTCGCTCAGCTAAGGGAGTTGAATCCGCCTTCAGAATCAGAGAGTGAGAAGCACGGTTCTTCCAGGAGCTGGGTTTCTTTATACCCGGGTGAATTGGAAATAACGCGGTATTGAGAAATATCTGCTTCTAAAACCAAAACGGAGCTACCTAACAGAACGGTCTTCAATGTGTGCATTCAACTTACGGAGTTAAACTGACGTGTGTTTGCAGGAGTTTCTAAACCCTTTCTGTGAAGAAGTGGAAAACGCATTTTACCAGCCAAATCTAGGCATTCAAGAAATAGCTAGAAATCTCCGTCTAAAACACAAAAAGAACGTATCTTGCAAACTGCTCTGCAGGCTGTTCGCTCAGCTAAGGGAGTTGAATCCGCCTTCAGAATCAGAGAGTGAGAAGCACGGTTCTTCCAGGAGCTGGGTTTCGTTATACCCGGGTGAATTGGAAGAAACGCGGTATTGAGAAATATCTGCTTCTAAAACCAAAACGGAGCTACCTAACAGAACGGTCTTCAATGTGTGCATTCAACTTACGGAGTTAAACTGATGTCTGTTTGCAGGAGTTTCTAAACCCTTTCTGTGAAGAAGTGGAAAACGCATTTTCCCAGCCAAATCCTGGCATTCAAGAAATAGCTGGAAATCTCCGTCTAAAACACAAAAAGAACGTATCTTGCAAACTGCTCTGCTGGCTGTTCGCTCAGCTAAGGGAGTTGAATCCGCCTTCAGAATCAGAGAGTGAGAAGCACGGTTCTTCCAGGAGCTGGGTTTCGTTATACCCGGGTGAATTGGAACAAACGCGGTATTGAGAAATATCTGCTTCTAAAACCAAAACGGAGCTACCTAACAGAACGGTCTTCAATGTGTGCATTCAACTTACGGAGTTAAACTGATGTGTGTTTGCAGGAGTTGCTAAACCCTTTCTGTAAAGAAGTGGAAAACGCATTTTCCCAGCCAAATCCAGGCATTCAAGAAATAGCTGGAAATCTCCGTCTAAAAAGAAAAAGAACGTATCTTGCAAACTGCTCTGCTGGGTGTTCGCTCAGCTAAGGGAGTTGAATCCGCCTTCAGAATCAGAGAGAGAGAAGCACGGTTCTTCCAAGAGCTGGGTTTCGTTATACCCGGGTGCATTGGAACAAACGCGGTATTGAGAAATATCTGCTTCTAAAACCAAAACGGAGCTACCTAACAGAACGGTCTTCAATGTGTGCATTCAACTTACGGAGTTAAACTGATGTGTGTTTGCAGGAGTTTCTAAACCCTTTCTGTGAAGAAGTGGAAAACGCATTTTCCCAGCCAAATCCAGGCATTCAAGAAATAGCTGGAAATCTCCGTCTAAAAAACAAAAAGAACGTATCGTGCAAACTGCTCTGCTGGCTGTTCGCTCAGCTAAGGGAGTTGAATCCGCCTTCAGAATCAGAGAGTGAGAAGCACGGTTCTTCCAGGAGCTGGGTTTCTTTATACCCGGGTGAATTGGAAGAAACGCGGTATTGAGAAATATCTGCTTCTAAAACCAAAACGGAGCTACCTAACAGAACGGTCTTCAATGTGTGCATTCAACTTACGGAGTTAAACTGACGTGTGTTTGAAGGAGTTTCTAAACCCTTTCTGTGAAGTAGTGGAAAACGCATTTTACCAGCCAAATCCAGGCATTCAAGAAATAGCTGGAAATCTCCGTCTAAAACACAAAAAGAACGTATCTTGCAAACTGCTCTGCTGGCTGTTCGCTCAGCTAAGGGAGTTGAATCCGCCTTCAGAATCAGAGAGTGAGAAGCACGGTTCTTCCAGGAGCTGGGTTTCGTTATACCCGGGTGCATTGGAACAAACGCGGTATTGAGAAACATCTGCTTATAAAACCAAAACGGAGCTACCTAACAGAACGGTCTTCAATGTGTGCATTCAACTTACGGAGTTAAACTGATGTGTGTTTGCAGGAGTTTCTAAACCCTTTCTGTGAAGAAGTGGAAAACGCATTTTCCCAGCCAAATCCAGGCATTCAAAAAATAGCTGGAAATCTCCGTCTAAAACACAAAAAGAACGTATCTTGCAAACTGCTCTGCTGGCTGTTCGCTCAGCTAAGGGAGTTGAATCCGCCTTCAGAATCAGAGAGTGAGAAGCACGGTGCTTCCAGGAGCTGGGTTTCTTTATACCCGGGTGAATTGGAAATAACGCGGTATTGAGAAATATCTGCTTCTAAAACCAAAACGGAGCTACCTAACAGAACGGTCTTCAATGTGTGCATTCAACTTACGGAGTTAAACTGACGTGTGTTTGCAGGAGTTTCTAAACCCTTTCTGTGAAGAAGTGGAAAACGCATTTTACCAGCCAAATCCAGGCATTCAAGAAATAGCTAGAAATCTCCGTCTAAAACACAAAAAGAACGTATCTTGCAAACTGCTCTGCAGGCTGTTCGCTCAGCTAAGGGAGTTGAATCCGCCTTCAGAATCAGAGAGTGAGAAGCACGGTTCTTCCAGGAGCTGGGTTTCGTTATACCCGGGTGAATTGGAAGAAACGCGGTATTGAGAAATATCTGCTTCTAAAACCAAAACGGAGCTACCTAACAGAACGGTCTTCAATGTGTGCATTCAACTTACGGAGTTAAACTGATGTGTGTTTGCAGGAGTTTCTAAACCCTTTCTGTGAAGAAGTGGAAAACGCATTTTCCCAGCCAAATCCTGGCATTCAAGAAATAGCTGGAAATCTCCGTCTAAAACACAAAAAGAACGTATCTTGCAAACTGCTCTGCTGGCTGTTCGCTCAGCTAAGGGAGTTGAATCCGCCTTCAGAATCAGAGAGTGAGAAGCACGGTTCTTCCAGGAGCTGGGTTTCGTTATACCCGGGTGAATTGGAACAAACGCGGTATTGAGAAATATCTGCTTCTAAAACCAAAACGGAGCTACCTAACAGAACGGTCTTCAATGTGTGCATTCAACTTACGGAGTTAAACTGATGTGTGTTTGCAGGAGTTTCTAAAACCTTTCTGTGAAGAAGTGGAAAACGCATTTTCCCAGCCAAATCCAGGCATTCAAGAAATAGCTGGAAATCTCCGTCTAAAACACAAAAAGAACGTATCTTGCAAACTGCTCTGCTGGGTGTTCGCTCAGCTAAGGGAGTTGAATCCACCTTCAGAATCAGAGAGTGAGAAGCACGGTTCTTCCAAGAGCTGGGTTTCGTTATACCCGGGTGCATTGGAACAAACGCGGTATTGAGAAATATCTGCTTCTAATACCAAAACGGAGCTACATAACAGAACGGTCTTCAATGTGTGCATTCAACTTACGGAGTTAAACTGATGTGTGTTTGCAGGAGTTGCTAAACCCTTTCTGTAAAGAAGTGGAAAACGCATTTTCCCAGCCAAATCCAGGCATTCAAGAAATAGCTGGAAATCTCCGTCTAAAACAGAAAAAGAACGTATCTTGCAAACTGCTCTGCTGGGTGTTCGCTCAGCTAAGGGAGTTGAATCCGCCTTCAGAATCAGAGAGAGAGAAGCACGGTTCTTCCAAGAGCTGGGTTTCGTTATACCCGGGTGCATTGGAACAAACGCGGTATTGAGAAATATCTGCTTCTAAAACCAAAACGGAGCTACCTAACAGAACGGTCTTCAATGTGTGCATTCAACTTACGGAGTTAAACTGATGTGTGTTTGCAGGAGTTTCTAAACCCTTTCTGTGAAAAAGTGGAAAAGGCATTTTCCCAGCCAAATCCAGGCATTCAAGAAATAGCTGGAAATCTCCGTCTAAAACAGAAAAAGAACGTATCTTGCAAACTGCTCTGCTGGGTGTTCGCTCAGCTAAGGGAGTTGAATCCGCCTTCAGAATCAGAGAGTGAGAAGCACGGTTCTTCCAGGAGCTGGGTTTCGTAATACCCGAATGAATTGGAACAAACGCGGTATTGAGAAATATCTGCTTCTAAAACCAAAACGGAGCTACATAACAGAACGGTCTTCAATGTGTGCATTCAACTTACGGAGTTAAACTGATGTGTGTTTGCAGGAGTTTCTAAACCCTTTCTGTGAAGAAGTGGAAAACGCATTCTCCCAGCCAAATCCAGGCATTCAAGAAATAGCTGGAAATCTCCGTCTAAAACACAAAAAGAACGTATCTTGCAAACTGCTCTTCTGGGTGTTCGCTCAGCTAAGGGAGTTGAATCCGCCTTCAGAATCAGAGAGTGAGAAGCACGGTTCTTCCAGGAGCTGGGTTTCGTTATACCCGGGTGAATTGGAACAAACGCGGTATTGAGAAATATCTGCTTCTAAAACCAAAACGGAGCTACCTAACAGAACGGTCTTCAATGTGTGCATTCAACTTACGGAGTTAAACTGATGTGTGTTTGCAGGAGTTTCTAAACCCTTTCTGTGAAGAAGTGGAAAACGCATTTTCCCAGCCAAATCCAGGCATTCAAGAAATAGCTGGAAATCTCCGTCTAAAACACAAAAACAACGTATCTTGCAAACTGCTCTGCAGGGTGTTCGCTCAGCTAAGGGAGTTGAATCCGCCTTCAGAATCAGAGAGTGAGAAGCACGGTTCTTCCAGGAGCTGGGTTTCGTTATACCCGGGTGAATTGGAACAAACGCGGTATTGAGAAATATCTGCTTCTAAAACCAAAACGGAGCTGCCTAACAGAACGGTCTTCAATGTGTGCATTCAACTTACGGAGTTAAACTGATGTGTGTTTGCAGGAGTTTCTAAACCCTTTCTGTGAAGAAGTGGAAAACGCATTTTCCCAGCCAAATCCAGGCATTCAAGAAATAGCTGGAAATCTCCGTCTAAAACACAAAAAGAACGTATCTTGCAAACTGCTCTGCTGGGTGTTCGCTCAGCTAAGGGAGTTGAATCCGCCTTCAGAATCAGAGAGTGAGAAGCACGGTTCTTCCAGGAGCTGGGTTTCGTTATACCCGGGTGAAATGGAACAAACGCGGTATTGAGAAATATCTGCTTCTAAAACCAAAACGGAGCTACCTAACAGAATGGTCCTCAATGTGTGCATTCAACTTACGGAGTTAAACTGATGTGTGTTTGCAGGAGTTTCTAAACCCTTTCTGTGAAGAAGTGCAAAACGCATTTTCCCAGCCAAATCCAGGCATTCAAGAAATAGCTGGAAATCTCCGTCTAAAACACAAAAACAACGTATCTTGCAAACTGCTCTGCAGGGTGTTCGCTCAGCTAAGGGAGTTGAATCCGCCTTCAGAATCAGAGAGTGAGAAGCACGGTTCTTCCAGGAGCTGGGTTTCGTTATACCCGGGTGAATTGGAACAAACGCGGTATTGAGAAATATCTGCTTCTAAAACCAAAACGGAGCTGCCTAACAGAACGGTCTTCAATGTGTGCATTCAACTTACGGAGTTAAACTGATGTGTGTTTGCAGGAGTTTCTAAACCCTTTCTGTGAAGAAGTGGAAAACGCATTTTCCCAGCCAAATCCAGGCATTCAAGAAATAGCTGGAAATCTCCGTCTAAAACACAAAAAGAACGTATCTTGCAAACTGCTTTGCTGGGTGTTCGCTCAGCTAAGGGAGTTGAATCCGCCTTCAGAATCAGAGAGTGAGAAGCACGGTTCTTCCAGGAGCTGGGTTTCGTTATACCCGGGTGCATTGAAACAAACGCGGTATTGAGAAATATCTGCTTCTAAAACCAAAACGGAGCTACCTAACAGAACGGTCTTCAATGTGTGCATTCAACTTACGGAGTTAAACTGATGTGTGTTTGCAGGAGTTTCTAAACCCTTTCTGTGAAGAAGTGGAAAACGCATTTTCCCAGCCAAATCCAGGCATTCAAGAAATAGCTGGAAATCTCCGTCTAAAACACAAAAAGAACGTATCTTGCCAACTGCTCTGCTGGGTGTTCGGTCAGCTAAGGGAGTTGAATCCGCCTTCAGAATCAGAGAGTGAGAAGCACGGTTCTTCCAGGAGCTGGGTTTCGTTATACCAGGGTGCATTGGAACAAACGCGGTATTGACAACTATCTGCTTCTAAAACCAAAACGGAGCTACCTAACAGAACGGCCTTCAATGTGTGCATTCAACTTACAGAGGTAAACTGATGTGTGTTTGCAGGAGTTTCTAAACCCTTTCTGTGAAGAAGTGGAAAACGCATTTTCCCAGCCAAATCAAGTCATTCAAGAAATAGCTGGAAATCTCCGTCTAAAACACAAAAAGAACGTATCTTGCAAACTGCTCTGCTGGGTGTTCGCTCAGCTAAGGGAGTTGAATCCGCCTTCAGAATCAGAGAGTGAGAAGCACGGTTCTTCCAGGAGCTGGGTTTCGTTATACCCGGGTGCATTGAAACAAACGCGGTATTGAGAAATATCTGCTTCTAAAACCAAAACGGAGCTACCTAACAGAACGGTCTTCAATGTGTGCATTCAACTTACGGAGTTAAACTGATGTGTGTTTGCAGGAGTTTCTAAACCCTTTCTGTGAAGAAGTGGAAAACGCATTTTCCCAGCCAAATCCAGGCATTCATGAAATAGCTGGAAATCTCCGTCTAAAACACAAAAAGAACGTATCTTGCAAACTGCTCTGCAGGGTGTTCGCTCAGCGAAGGGAGTTGAATCCGCCTTCAGAATCAGAGAGTGAGAAGCACGGTTCTTCCAGGAGCTGGGTTTCGTTATACCCGGGTGAATTGGAACAAACGCGGTATTGAGAAATATCTGCTTCTAAAACCAAAACGGAGCTACCTAACAGAACGGTCCTCAATGTGTGCATTCAACTTACGGAGTTAAACTGATGTGTGTTTGCAGGAGTTTCTAAACCCTTTCTGTGAAGAAGTGCAAAACGCATTTTCCCAGCCAAATCCAGGCATTCAAGAAATAGCTGGAAATCTCCGTCTAAAACACAAAAACAACGTATCTTGCAAACTGCTCTGCAGGGTGTTCGCTCAGCTAAGGGAGTTGAATCCGCCTTCAGAATCAGAGAGTGAGAAGCACGGTTCTTCCAGGAGCTGGGTTTCGTTATACCCGGGTGAATTGGAACAAACGCGGTATTGAGAAATATCTGCTTCTAAAACCAAAACGGAGCTGCCTAACAGAACGGTCTTCAATGTGTGCATTCAACTTACGGAGTTAAACTGATGTGTGTTTGCAGGAGTTTCTAAACCCTTTCTGTGAAGAAGTGGAAAACGCATTTTCCCAGCCAAATCCAGGCATTCAAGAAATAGCTGGAAATCTCCGTCTAAAACACAAAAAGAACGTATCTTGCAAACTGCTCTGCTGGGTGTTCGCTCAGCTAAGGGAGTTGAATCCGCCTTCAGAATCAGAGAGTGAGAAGCACGGTTATTCCAGGAGCTGGGTTTCGTTATACCCGGGTGCATTGGAACAAACGCGGTATTGAGAAATATCTGCTTCTAAAACCAAAACGGAGCTACCTAACAGAACGGTCTTCAATGTGTGCATTCAACTTACGGAGGTAAACTGATGTGTGTTTGCAGGAGTTTCTAAACCCTTTCTGTGAAGAAGTGGAAAACGCATTTTCCCAGCCAAATCCAGGCATTCAAGAAATAGCTGGAAATCTCCGTCTAAAACACAAAAAGAACGTATCTTGCAAACTGCTCTGCTGGGTGTTCGCTCAGCTAAGGGAGTTGAATCCGCCTTCAGAATCAGAGAGTGAGAAGCACGGTTATTCCAGGAGCTGGGTTTCGTTATACCCGGGTGCATTGGAACAAACGCGATATTGAGAAATATCTGCTTCTAAAACCAAAACGGAGCTACCTAACAGAACGGTCTTCAATGTGTGCATTCAACTTACGGAGGTAAACTGATGTGTGTTTGCAGGAGTTTCTAAACCCTTTCTGTGAAGAAGTGGAAAACGCATTTTCCCAGCCAAATCCAGGCATTCAAGAAATAGCTGGAAATCTCCGTCTAAAACACAAAAAGAACGTATCTTGCAAACTGCTCTGCTGGGTGTTCGGTCAGCTAAGGGAGTTGAATCCGCCTTCAGAATCAGAGAGTGAGAAGCACGGTTCTTCCAGGAGCTGGGTTTCGTTATACCAGGGTGCATTGGAACAAACGCGGTATTGACAACTATCTGCTTCTAAAACCAAAACGGAGCTACCTAACAGAACGGCCTTCAATGTGTGCATTCAACTTACAGAGGTAAACTGATGTGTGTTTGCAGGAGTTTCTAAACCCTTTCTGTGAAGAAGTGGAAAACGCATTTTCCCAGCCAAATCAAGTCATTCAAGAAATAGCTAGAAATCTCCGTCTAAAACACAAAAAGAACGTATCTTGCAAACTGCTCTGCTGGGTGTTCGCTCAGCTAAGGGAGTTGAATCCGCCTTCAGAATCAGAGAGTGAGAAGCACGGTTCTTCCAGGAGCTGGGTTTCGTTATACCCGGGTGCATTGAAACAAACGCGGTATTGAGAAATATCTGCTTCTAAAACCAAAACGGAGCTACCTAACAGAACGGTCTTCAATGTGTGCATTCAACTTACGGAGTTAAACTGATGTGTGTTTGCAGGAGTTTCTAAACCCTTTCTGTGAAGAAGTGGAAAACGCATTTTCCCAGCCAAATCCAGGCATTCATGAAATAGCTGGAAATCTCCGTCTAAAACACAAAAAGAACGTATCTTGCAAACTGCTCTGCAGGGTGTTCGCTCAGCGAAGGGAGTTGAATCCGCCTTCAGAATCAGAGAGTGAGAAGCACGGTTCTTCCAGGAGCTGGGTTTCGTTATACCCGGGTGAATTGGAACAAACGCGGTATTGAGAAATATCTGCTTCTAAAACCAAAACGGAGCTACCTAACAGAACGGTCCTCAATGTGTGCATTCAACTTACGGAGTTAAACTGATGTGTGTTTGCAGGAGTTTCTAAACCCTTTCTGTGAAGAAGTGCAAAACGCATTTTCCCAGCCAAATCCAGGCATTCAAGAAATAGCTGGAAATCTCCGTCTAAAACACAAAAACAACGTATCTTGCAAACTGCTCTGCAGGGTGTTCGCTCAGCTAAGGGAGTTGAATCCGCCTTCAGAATCAGAGAGTGAGAAGCACGGTTCTTCCAGGAGCTGGGTTTCGTTATACCCGGGTGAATTGGAACAAACGCGGTATTGAGAAATATCTGCTTCTAAAACCAAAACGGAGCTGCCTAACAGAACGGTCTTCAATGTGTGCATTCAACTTACGGAGTTAAACTGATGTGTGTTTGCAGGAGTTTCTAAACCCTTTCTGTGAAGAAGTGGAAAACGCATTTTCCCAGCCAAATCCAGGCATTCAAGAAATAGCTGGAAATCTCCGTCTAAAACACAAAAAGAACGTATCTTGCAAACTGCTCTGCTGGGTGTTCGCTCAGCTAAGGGAGTTGAATCCGCCTTCAGAATCAGAGAGTGAGAAGCACGGTTATTCCAGGAGCTGGGTTTCGTTATACCCGGGTGCATTGGAACAAACGCGGTATTGAGAAATATCTGCTTCTAAAACCAAAACGGAGCTACCTAACAGAACGGTCTTCAATGTGTGCATTCAACTTACGGAGGTAAACTGATGTGTGTTTGCAGGAGTTTCTAAACCCTTTCTGTGAAGAAGTGGAAAACGCATTTTCCCAGCCAAATCCAGGCATTCAAGAAATAGCTGGAAATCTCCGTCTAAAACACAAAAAGAACGTATCTTGCAAACTGCTCTGCTGGCTGTTCGCTCAGCTAAGGGAGTTGAATCCGCCTTCAGAATCAGAGAGTGAGAAGCACGGTTGTTCCAGGAGCTGGGTTTCGTTATACCCGGGTGCATTGGAACAAACGCGGTATTGAGAAATATCTGCTTCTAAAACCAAAACGGAGCTACCTAACAGAACGGTCTTCAATGTGTGCATTCAACTTACGGAGTTAAACTGATGTGTGTTTGCAGGAGTTTCTAAACCCTTTCTGTGAAGAAGTGGAAAACGCATTTTCCCAGCCAAATCCAGGCATTCAAAAAATAGCTGGAAATCTCCGTCTAATACACAAAAAGAACGTATCTTGCAAACTGCTCTGCTGGGTGTTCGCTCAGCTAAGGGAGTTGAATCCGCCTTCAGAATCAGAGAGTGAGAAGCACGGTTTTTCCAGGAGCTGGGTTTCGTTATACCCGGGTGCATTGGAACAAACCCGGTATTGAGAAATATCTGCTTCTAAAACCAAAACGGAGCTACCTAACAGAACGTTCTTCAATGTGTGCATTCAACTTACCGAGGTAAACTGATGTGTGTTTGCAGGAGTTTCTAAACCCTTTCTGTGAAGAAGTGGAAAACGCATTTTCCCAGCCAAATCCAGGCATTCAAGAAATAGCTGGAAATCTCCGTCTAAAACACAAAAAGAACGTATCGTGCAAACTGCTCTGCTGGCTGTTCGCTCAGCTAAGGGAGTTGAATCCGCCTTCAGAATCAGAGAGTGAGAAGCACGGTTCTTCCAGGAGCTGGGTTTCGTTATACCCGGGTGCATTGGAACAAACGCGGTATTGAGAAATATCTGCTTCTAAAACCAAAACGGAGCTACCTAACAGAACGGTCTTCAATGTGTGCATTCAACTTACGGAGTTAAACTGATGTGTGTTTGCAGGAGTTTCTAAACCCTTTCTGTGAAGAAGTGGAAAACGCAATTTCCCAGCAAAATCCAGGCATTCAAAAAATAGCTGGAAATCTCCGTCTAAAACACAAAAAGAACGTATCTTGCAAACTGCTCTGCTGGCTGTTCGCTCAGCTAAGGGAGTTGAATCCGCCTTCAGAATCAGAGAGTGAGAAGCACGGTTCTTCCAGGAGCTGGGTTTCTTTATACCCGGGTGAATTGGAAGAAACGCGGTATTGAGAAATATCTGCTTCTAAAACCAAAACGGAGCTACCTAACAGAACGGTCTTCAATGTGTGCATTCAACTTACGGAGTTAAACTGACGTGTGTTTGCAGGAGTTTCTAAACCCTTTCTGTGAAGAAGTGGAAAACGCATTTTACCAGCCAAATCCAGGCATTCAAGAAATAGCTGGAAATCTCCGTCTAAAACACAAAAAGAACGTATCTTGCAAACTGCTCTGCTGGCTGTTCGCTCAGCTAAGGGAGTTGAATCCGCCTTCAGAATCAGAGAGTGAGAAGCACGGTTCTTCCAGGAGCTGGGTTTCGTTATACCCGGGTGCATTGGGACAAACGCGGTATTGAGAAACATCTGCTTATAAAACCAAAACGGAGCTACCTAACAGAACGGTCTTCACTGTGTGCATTCAACTTACGGAGGTAAACTGATGTGTGTTTGCAGGAGTTTCTAAACCCTTTCTGTGAAGAAGTGGAAAACGCATTTTCCCAGCCAAATCCAGGCATTCAAGAAATAGCTGGAAATCTCCGTCTAAAACACAAAAAGAACGTATCTTGCAAACTGCTCTGCTGGCTGTTCGCTCAGCTAAGGGAGTTGAATCCGCCTTCAGAATCAGAGAGTGAGAAGCACGGTTCTTCCAGGAGCTGGGTTTCTTTATACCCGGGTGAATTGGAAATAACGCGGTATTGAGAAATATCTGCTTCTAAAACCAAAACGGAGCTACCTAACAGAACGGTCTTCAATGTGTGCATTCAACTTACAAAGTTAAACTGACGTGTGTTTGCAGGAGTTTCTAAACCCTTTCTGTGAAGAAGTGGAAAACGCATTTTACCAGCCAAATCCAGGCATTCAAGAAATAGCTGGAAATCTCCGTCTAAAACACAAAAAGAACGTATCTTGCAAACTGCTCTGCAAGCTGTTCGCTCAGCTAAGGGAGTTGAATCCGCCTTCAGAATCAGAGAGTGAGAAGCACGGTTCTTCCATGAGCTGGGTTTCGTTATACCCGGGTGAATTGGAAGAAACGCGGTATTGAGAAATATCTGCTTCTAAAACCAAAACGGAGCTACCTAACAGAACGGTCTTCAATGTGTCCATTCAACTTACGGAGTTAAACTGACGTGTGTTTGCAGGAGTTTCTAAACCCTTTCTGTGAAGAAGTGGAAAACGCATTTTCCCAGCCAAATCCAGGCATTCAAGAAATAGCTGGAAATCTCCGTCTAAAACACAAAAAGAACGTATCTTGCAAACTGCTCTGCTGGGTGTTCGCTCAGCTAAGGGAGTTGAATCCGCCTTCAGAATCAGAGAGTGAGAAGCACGGTTCTTCCAGGAGCTGGGTTTCCTTATACCCGGGTGAATTGGAACAAACGCGGTATTGAGAAATATCTGCTTCTAAAACCAAAACGGAGCTACATAACAGAACGGTCTTCAATGTGTGCATTCAACTTACGGAGTTAAACTGATGTGTGTTTGCAGGAGTTTCTAAACCCTTTCTGTGAAGAAGTGGAAAACGCATTTTCCCAGCCAAATCCAGGCATTCATGAAATAGCTGGAAATCTCCGTCTAAAATACAAAAAGAACGTATCTTGCAAACTGCTCTGCTGGGTGTTCGCTCAGCTAAGGGAGTTGAATCCGCCTTCAGAATCAGAGAGTGAGAAGCACGGTTCTTCCAGGAGCTGGGTTTCGTAATACTCGGGTGAATTGGAACAAACGCGGTATTGAGAAATATCTGCTTCTAAAACCAAAACGGAGCTACCTAACAGAACGGTCTTCAATGTGTGCATTCAACTTACGGAGTTAAACTGATGTGTGTTTGCAGGAGTTTCTAAACCCTTTCTGTGAAGAAGTGGAAAACGCATTTTCCCAGCCAAATCCAGGCATTCAAGAAATAGCTGGAAATCTCCGTCTAAAACACAAAAAGAACGTATCTTGCAAACTGCTCTGCTGGGTGTTCGCTCAGGTAAGGGAGTTGAATCCGCCTTCAGAATCAGAGAGTGAGAAGCACGGTGCTTCCAGGAGCTGGGTTTCGTTATACCCGGGTGAATTGGAACAAACGCGGTATTGAGAAATATCTGCTTCTAAAATCAAAACGGAGCTACCTAACAGAACGGTCTTCAATGTGTGCATTCAACTTACGGAGTTAAACTGACGTGTGTTTGCAGGAGTTTCTAAACCCTTTCTGTGAAGAAGTGGAAAACGCATTTTCCCAGCCAAATCCAGGCATTCAAGAAATAGCTGGAAATCTCCGTCTAAAACACAAAAAGAACGTATCTTGCAAACTGCTCTGCTGGGTGTTCGCTCAGCTAAGGGAGTTGAATCCGCCTTCAGAATCAGAGAGTGAGAAGCACGGTTCTTCCAGGAGCTGGGTTTCGTAATACCCGAGTGAATTGGAACAAACGCGGTATTGAGAAATATCTGCTTCTAAAACCAAAACGGAGCTACATAACAGAACGGTCTTCAATGTGTGCATTCAACTTACGGAGTTAAACTGATGTGTGTTTGCAGGAGTTGCTAAACCCTTTCTGTGAAGAAGTGGAAAACGCATTTTCCCAGCCAAATCCAGGCATTCAAGAAATAGCTGGAAATCTCCGTCTAAAACACAAAAAGAACGTATCTTGCAAACTGCTCTGCTGGGTGTTCGCTCAGCTAAGGGAGTTGAATCCGCCTTCAGAATCAGAGAGTGAGAAGCACGGTTCATCCAAGAGCTGGGTTTCGTTATACCCGGGTGCATTGGAACAAACGCGGTATTTAGAAATATCTGCTTCTAAAACCAAAACGGAGCTACCTAACAGAACGGTCTTCAGTGTGTGCATTCAACTTACGGAGTTAAACTGATGTGTGTTTGCAGGAGTTTCTAAACCCTTTCTGTGAAGAAGTGGAAAACGCATTTTCCCAGCCAAATCCAGGCATTCAAGAAATAGCTGGAAATCTCCGTCTAAAACACAAAAAGAACGGATCTTGCAAACTGCTCTGCTGGGTGTTCGCTAAGGTAAGGGAGTTGAATCCGCCTTCAGAATCAGAGAGTGAGAAGCACGGTTCTTCCAGGAGCTGGGTTTCGTAATACTCGGGTGAATTGGAACAAACGCGGTATTGAGAAATATCTGCTTCTAAAACCAAAACGGATCTACCTAACAGAACGGTCTTCAATGTGTGCATTCAACTTACGGAGTTAAACTGATGTGTGTTTGCAGGAGTTTCTAAACCCTTTCTGTGAAGAAGTGGAAAACGCATTTTCCCAGCCAAATCCAGGCATTCAAGAAATAGCTGGAAATCTCCGTCTAAAACACAAAAAGAACGTATCTTGCAAACTGCTCTGCTGGGTGTTCGCTCAGCTAAGGAAGTTGAATCCGCCTTCAGAATCAGAGAGTGAGAAGCACGGTTCTTCCAGGAGCTGGGTTTCGTTATACCCGGGTGAATTGGAACAAACGCGGTATTGAGAAACATCTGCTTCTAAAACCAAAACGGAGCTACCTAACAGAACGGTCTTCAATGTGTGCATTCAACTTACGGAGTTAAACTGATGTCTGTTTGCAGGAGTTTCTAAACCCTTTCTGTGAAGAAGTGGAAAACGCATTTTCCCAGCCAAATCCAGGCATTCAAGAAATAGCTGGAAATCTCCGTCTAAAACACAAAAACAACGTATCTTGCAAACTGCTCTGCAGGGTGTTCGCTCAGCTAAGGGAGTTGAATCCGCCTTCAGAATCAGAGAGTGAGAAGCACGGTTCTTCCAGGAGCTGGGTTTCGTTATACCCGGGTGAATTGGAACAAACGCGGTATTGAGAAATATCTGCTTCTAAAACCAAAACGGAGCTGCCTAACAGAACGGTCTTCAATGTGTGCATTCAACTTACGGAGTTAAACTGATGTGTGTTTGCAGGAGTTTCTAAACCCTTTCTGTGAAGAAGTGTAAAACGCATTTTCCCAGCCAAATCCAGGCATTCAAGAAATAGCTGGAAATCTCCGTCTAAAACACAAAAAGAACGTATCTTGCAAACTGCTCTGCTGGGTGTTCGCTCACCTAAGGGAGTTGAATCCGCCTTCAGAATCAGAGAGTGAGAAGCACGGTTCTTCCAGGAGCTGGGTTTCGTTATACCCGGGTGAATTGGAACAAACGCGGTATTGAGAAATATCTGCTTCTAAAACCAAAACGGAGCTACCTAGCAGAACGGTCCTCAATGTGTGCATTCAACTTACGGAGTTAAACTGATGTGTGTTTGCAGGAGTTTCTAAACCCTTTCTGTGAAGAAGTGCAAAACGCATTTTCCCAGCCAAATCCAGGCATTCAAGAAATAGCTGGAAATCTCCGTCTAAAACACAAAAACAACGTATCTTGCAAACTGCTCTGCAGGGTGTTCGCTCAGCTAAGGGAGTTGAATCCGCCTTCAGAATCAGAGAGTGAGAAGCACGGTTCTTCCAGGAGCTGGGTTTCGTTATACCTGGGTGAATTGGACAAACGCGGTATTGAGAAATATCTGCTTCTAAAACCAAAACGGAGCTGCCTAACAGAACGGTCTTCAATGTGTGCATTCAACTTACGGAGTTAAACTGATGTGTGTTTGCAGGAGTTTCTAAACCCTTTCTGTGAAGAAGTGGAAAACGCATTTTCCCAGCCAAATCCAGGCATTCAAGAAATAGCTGGAAATCTCCGTCTAAAACACATAAAGAACGTATCTTGCAAACTGCTTTGCTGGGTGTTCGCTCAGCTAAGGGAGTTGAATCCGCCTTCAGAATCAGAGAGTGAGAAGCACGGTTTTTCCAGGAGCTGGGTTTCGTTATACCCGGGTGCATTGAAACAAACGCGGTATTGAGAAATATCTGCTTCTAAAACCAAAACGGAGCTACCTAACAGAACGGTCTTCAATGTGTGCATTCAACTTACGGAGTTAAACTGATGTGTGTTTGCAGGAGTTTCTAAACCCTTTCTGTGAAGAAGTGGAAAACGCATTTTCCCAGCCAAATCCAGGCATTCAAGAAATAGCTGGAAATCTCCGTCTAAAACACAAAAAGAACGTATCTTGCAAACTGCTCTGCTGGCTGTTCGCTCAGCTAAGGGAGTTGAATCCGCCTTCAGAATCAGAGAGTGAGAAGCACGGTTCTTCCAGGAGCTGGGTTTCGTTATACCCGGGTGAATTGGAACAAACGCGGTATTGAGAAATATCTGCTTCTAAAACCAAAACGGAGCTACCTAAGAGAACGGTCTTCAATGTGTGCATTCACCTTACGGAGTTAAACTGATGTGTGTTTGCAGGAGTTTCTAAACCCTTTCTGTGAAGAAGTGGAAAACGCATTTTCCCAGCCAAATACAGGCATTCAAGAAATAGTTGGAAATCTCCGTCTAAAACACAAAAAGAACGTATCTTGCAAACTGCTTTGCTGGGTGTTCGCTCAGCTAAGGGAGTTGAATCCGCCTTCAGAATCAGAGAGTGAGAAGCACGGTTCTTCCAGGAGCCTGGTTTCCTAATACCCGGGTGAATTGGAACAAACGCGGTATTGAGAAATATCTGCTTCTAAAACCAAAACGGAGCTACCTAACAGAACGGTCTTCAATGTGTGCATTCAACTTACGGAGTTAAACTGATGTGTGTTTGCAGGAGTTTCTAAACCCTTTCTGTGAAGAAGTGGAAAACGCATTTTCCCAGCCAAATCCAGGCATTCAAGAAATAGCTGGAAATCTCCGTCTAAAACACAAAAAGAACGTATCTTGCAAACATCTCTGCTGGGTTTCCGGTCAGCTAAGGGAGTTGAATCCGCCTTCAGAATCAGAGAGTGAGAAGCACGTTTCTTCCAGGAGCTGGGTTTCGTTATACCAGGGTGCATTGGAACAAACGCGGTATTGAGAACTATCTACTTTTAAAACCAAAACGGAGCTACCTAACAGAACGGCCTTCAATGTGTGCATTCAACTTACGGAGGTAAACTGATGTGTGTTTGCAGGAGTTTCTAAACCCTTTCTGTGAAGAAGTGGAAAACGCATTTTCCCAGCCAAATCAAGTCATTCAAGAAATAGCTGGATATCTCCGTCTAAAACACAAAAAGAACGTATCTTGCAAACTGCTCTGCTGGGTGTTCGCTCAGCTAAGGGAGTTGAATCCGCCTTCAGAATCAGAGAGTGAGAAGCACGGTTCTTCCAAAAGCTGGGTTTCGTTATACCCGGGTGCATTGAAACAAACGCGGTATTGAGAAATATCTGCTTCTAAAACCAAAACGGAGCTACCTAACAGAACGGTCTTCAATGTGTGCATTCAACTTACGGAGTTAAACTGATGTGTGTTTGCAGGAGTTTCTAAACTCTTTCTGTGAAGAAGTGGAAAACGCATTTTCCCAGCCAAATCCAGGCATTCATGAAATAGCTGGAAATCTCCGTCTAAAACACAAAAAGAACGTATCTTGCAAACTGCTCTGCAGGGTGTTCGCTCAGGTAAGGGAGTTGAATCCGCCTTCAGAATCAGAGAGTGAGAAGCACGGTTCTTCCAGGAGCTGGGTTTCGTTATACCCGGGTGAATTGGAACAAACGCGGTATTGAGATATATCTGCTTCTAAAACCAAAACGGAGCTACCTAACAGAACGGTCTTCAATGTGTGCATTCAACTTACGGAGTTAAACTGATGTTTGTTTGCAGGAGTTTCTAAATCCTTTCTGTGAAGAAGTGGAAAACGCATTTTCCCAGCCAAATACAGGCATTCAAGAAATAGGTGGAAATCTCCGTCTAAAACACAAAAAGAACGTATCTTGCAAACTGCTTTGCTGGGTGTTCGCTCAGCTAAGGGAGTTGAATCCGCCTTCAGAATCAGACAGTGAGAAGCACGGTTCTTCCAGGAGCTGGGTTTCCTAATACCCGGGTGAATTGTAACAAACGCGGTATTGAGAAATATCTGCTTTTAAAACCAAAACGGAGCTACCTAACAGAACGGTCTTCAATGTGTGCATTCAACTTACGGAGTTAAACTGATGTGTGTTTGCAGGAGTTTCTAAACCCTTTCTGTGAAGAAGTGGAAAACGCATTTTCCCAGCCAAATCCAGGCATTCAAGAAATAGCTGGAAATCTCCGTCTAAAACACAAAAAGAACGTATCTTGCAAACTGCTCTGCTGGGTGTTCGCTCAGCTAAGGGAGTTGAATCCGCCTTCAGAATCAGAGAGTGAGAAGCACGGTTCTTCCAGGAGCTGGGTTTCGTTATACCAGGGTGCATTGGAACAAACGCGGTATTGAGAAATATCTGCTTCTAAAACCAAAACGGAGCTACCTAACAGAACGGCCTTCAATGTGTCCATTCAACTTACGGAGGTAAACTGATGTGTGTTTGCAGGAGTTTCTAAACTCTTTCTGTGAAGAAGTGGAAAACGCAATTTCCCAGCCAAATCCAGGCATTCAAGAAATAGCTGGAAATCTCCGTCTAAAACACAAAAAGAACGTATCTTGCAAACTGCTCTGCTGGGTGTTCGCTCAGCTAAGGGAGTTGAATCCGCCTTCAGAATCAGAGAGTGAGAAGCACGGTTCTTCCAGGAGCTGGGTCTCGTTATACCCGGGTGCATTGGAACAAACGCGGTATTGAGAAATATCTGCTTCTAAAACCAAAACGGAGCTACCTAACAGAACGGTCTTCAATGTGTGCATTCAACTTACGGAGTTAAACTGATGTGTGTTTGCAGGAGTTTCTAAACCCTTTCTGTGAAGAAGTGGAAAACGCATTTTCCCAGCCAAATCCAGGCATTCAAGAAATAGCTGGAAATCTCCGTCTAAAACACAAAAAGAACGTATCTTGCAAACTGCTCTGCTGGGTGTTCGCTCAGCTAAGGGAGTTGAATCCGTTTTCAGTATCAGAGAGTGAGAAGCACGGTTCTTCCAGGAGCTGGGTTTCGTAATACTCGGATGAATTGGAACAAACGCGGTATTGAGAAATATCTGCTTCTAAAACCAAAACGGAGCTACCTAACAGAACGGTCTTCAATGTGTGCATTCAACTTACGGAGTTAAACTGATGTGTGTTTGCAGGAGTTTCTAAACCCTTTCTGTGAAGAAGTGGAAAACGCATTTTCCCAGCCAAATCCAGGCATTCAAGAAATAGCTGGAAATCTCCGTCTAAAACACAAAAAGAACGTATCTTGCAAACTGCTCTGCTGGCTGTTCGCTCACCTAAGGGAGTTGAATCTGCCTTCAGAATCAGAGAGTGAGACCACGGTTCTTCCAGGAGCTGTGTTTCGTTATACCCGGGTGAATTGGAACAAACGCGGTATTGAGAAATATCTGCTTCTAAAACCAAAACGGAGCTACCTAACAGAACGGTCTTCAATGTGTGCATTCAACTTACGGAGTTAAACTGATGTGTGTCTGCAGGAGTTTCTAAACCCTTTCTGTCAAGAAGTGGAAAACGCATTTTCCCAGCCAAATACAGGCATTCAAGAAATAGCTGGAAATCTCCGTCTAAAACACAAAAACCACGTATCTTGCAAACTGCTCTGCTGGGTGTTCGCTCAGCTAAGGGAGTTGAATCCGCCTTCAGAATCAGAGAGTGAGAAGTACGGTTCTTCCAAAAGCTGGGTTTCGTTATACCCGGGTGAGTTGGAACAAATGCGGTATTGAGAAATATCTGCTTCTAAAACCAAAACGGAGCTACCTAAAAGAACGGTCTTCAATGTGTGCATTCAACTTACGGAGTTAAACTGATGTGTGTTTGCAGGAGTTTCTAAACCCTTTCTGTGAAGAAGTGGAAAACGCATTTTCCCAGCCAAATCCAGGCATTCAAGAAATAGCTGGAAATCTCCGTCTAAAACACAAAAAGAACGTATCTTGCAAACTGCTCTGCTGGGTGTTCGCTCAGCTAAGGGAGTTGAATCCGCCTTCAGAATCAGAGAGTGAGAATCACGGTTCTTCCAGGAGCTGGGTTTCGTTATACCCGGGTGCATTGGAACAAACGCGGTATTGAGAAATATCTGCTTCTAAAACCAAAACGGAGCTACCTAACAGAACGGTCTTCAATGTGTGCATTCAACTTACGGAGTTAAACTGATGTGTGTTTGCAGGAGTTTCTAAACCCTTTTTTTGAAGAAGTGGAAAACGCATTTTCCCAGCCAAATCCAGGCATTCAAGAAATAGCTGGAAATCTCCGTCTAAAACACAAAAAGAACGTATCTTGCAAACTGCTCTGCTGGGTGTTCGCTCAGCTAAGGGAGTTGAATCCGCCTTCAGAATCAGAGAGTGAGAAGCACGGTTCTTCCAAGAGCTGGGTTTTGTTATACCCGGGTGCATTGGAACGAACGCGGTATTGAGAAATATCTGCTTCTAAAACCAAAACGGAGCTACCTAACAGAACGGTCTTCAATGTCTGCATTCAACTTACGGAGTTAAACTGATGTGTGTTTGCAGGAGTTTCTAAACCCTTTCTGTGAAGAAGTGGAAAACGCATTTTCCCTGCCAAATCCAGGCATTCAAGAAATAGCTGGAAACCTCCCTCTAAAACACAAAAAGAACGTATCTTGCAAACTGCTCTGCTGGGTGTTCGCTTAGCTAAGGGAGTTGAATCCGCCTTCAGAATCAGAGAGTGAGAAGCACGGTTCTTCCAGGAGCTGGGTTTCGTTATACCCGGGTGCATTGGAACAAACGCGGTATTGAGAAATATCTGCTTCTAAAACCAAAACGGAGCTACCTAACAGAACGGTCTTCAATGTGTGCATTCAACTTACGGAGTTAAGCTGATGTGTGTTTGCAGGAGTTTCTAAACACTTTCTGTGAAGAAGTGGAAAACGCATTTTCCCAGCCAAATCCAGGCATTCAAGAAATAGCTGGATATCTCCGTCTAAAACACAAAAAGAACGTATCTTGCAAACTGTTCTGCTGGGTGTTCGCTCAGCTAAGGGAGTTGAATCCGCCTTCAGAATCAGAGAGTGAGAAGCACGGTTCTTCCAGGAGCTTTGTATCGTTATACCAGGGTGAACTGGAACAAACGCGGTATTGAGTAATATCTGTTTCTAAAACCAAAACGGAGCTACCTAACAGAACGGTCTTCAATGTGTGCATTCAACTTACGGAGTTAAACTGATGTGTGTTTGCAGGAGTTTCTAAACCCTTTCTGTGAAGAAGTGGAAAACGCATTTTCCCAGCCAAATCCAGGCATTCAAGAAATAGCTGGAAATCTCCGTCTAAAACACAAAAAGAACGTATCTTGCAAACTGCTCTGCTGGGTGTTCGCTCAGCTAAGGGAGTTGAATCCGCCTTCAGAATCAGAGAGTGAGAAGCACGGTTCTTCCAGGAGCTGGGTTTCGTTATACCCGGGTGCATTGGAACAAACGCGGTATTGAGAAATATCTGCTTCTAAAACCAAAACGGAGCTACCTAACAGAACGGTCTTCAATGTGTGCATTCAACTTACGGAGTTAAACTGATGTGTGTTTGCAGGAGTTTCTAAACCCTTTCTGTGAAGAAGTGGAAAACGCATTTTCCCAGCCAAATCCAGGCATTCAAGAAATAGCTGGAAATCTCCGTCTAAAACACAAAACGAACGTATCTTGCAAACTGCTCTGCTGGGTGTTCGCTCAGCTAAGGGAGTTGAATCCGCCTTCAGAATCAGAGAGTGAGAAGCACGGTTCTTCCAGGAGCTGGGTTTTTTTATACCCGGGTGAATTGGAACAAACGCGGGATTGAGAAATATCTGCTTCTAAAACCAAAACGGCGCTCCCTAACAGAACGGTCTTCAATGTGTGCATTCAACTTACGGAGTTAAACTGATGTGCGTTTGCAGGAGTTGCTAAACCCTTTCTGTGAAGAAGTGCAAAACGCATTTTCCCAGCCAAATCCAGGCATTCAAGAAATAGATGGATATCTCCGTCTAAAACACAAAAAGAACGTATCTTGCAAACTGTTCTGCTGGGTGTTCGCTCAGCTAAGGGAGTTGAATCCGCCTTCAGAATCAGAGAGTGAGAAGCACGGTTCTTCCAGGAGCTGGGTTTCGTTATACCCGGGTGCATTGGAACAAACGCGGTATTGAGAAATATCTGCTTCTAAAACCAAAACGGAGCTACCTAACAGAACGGTCTTCAATGTGTGCATTCAACTTACGGAGTTAAACTGATGTGTGTTTGCAGGAGTTTCTAAACCCTTTCTGTGAAGAAGTGGAAAACGCATTTTCCCAGCCAAATCCAGGCATTCAAGAAATAGCTGGAAATCTCCGTCTAAAACACAAAACGAACGTATCTTGCAAACTGCTCTGCTGGGTGTTCGCTCAGCTAAGGGAGTTGAATCCGCCTTCAGAATCAGAGAGTGAGAAGCACGGTTCTTCCAGGAGCTGGGTTTTTTTATACCCGGGTGAATTGGAACAAACGCGGGATTGAGAAATATCTGCTTCTAAAACCAAAACGGCGCTCCCTAACAGAACGGTCTTCAATGTGTGCATTCAACTTACGGAGTTAAACTGATGTGCGTTTGCAGGAGTTGCTAAACCCTTTCTGTGAAGAAGTGCAAAACGCATTTTCCCAGCCAAATCCAGGCATTCAAGAAATAGATGGATATCTCCGTCTAAAACACAAAAAGAACGTATCTTGCAAACTGTTCTGCTGGGTGTTCGCTCAGCTAAGGGAGTTGAATCCGCCTTCAGAATCAGAGAGTGAGACGCACGGTTCTTCCAGGAGCTGGGTTTCGTTATACCCGGGTGCATTGGAACAAACGCGGTATTGAGAAATATCTGCTTCTAAAACCAAAACGGAGCTACCTAACAGAACGGTCTTCAATGTGTGCATTCAACTTACGGAGTTAAACTGATGTGTGTTTGCAGGAGTTTCTAAACCCTTTCTGTGAAGAAGTGGAAAACGCATTTTCCCAGCCAAATCCAGGCATTCAAGAAATAGCTGGAAATCTCCGTCTAAAACACAAAAAGAACGTATCTTGCAAACTGCTCTGCTGGGTGTTCGCTCAGCTAAGGGAGTTGAATCCGCCTTCAGAATCAGAGAGTGAGAAGCACGGTTCTTCCAAGAGCTGGGTTTTGTTATACCCGGGTGCATTGGAACAAACGCGGTATTGAGAAATATCTGCTTCTAAAACCAAAACGGAGCTACCTAACAGAACGGTCTTCAATGTCTGCATTCAACTTACGGAGTTAAACTGATGTGTGTTTGCAGGAGTTTCTAAACCCTTTCTGTGAAGAAGTGGAAAACGCATTTTCCCTGCCAAATTCAGGCATTCAAGAAATAGTTGGAAATCTCCCTCTAAAACACAAAAAGAACGTATCTTGCAAACTGCTCTGCTGGGTGTTCGCTCAGCTAAGGGAGTTGAATCCGCCTTCAGAATCAGAGAGTGAGAAGCACGGTTCTTCCAGGAGCTGGGTTTTGTTACACCCGGGTGCATTGGAACAAACGCGGTATTGAGAAATATCTGCTTCTAAAACCAAAACGGCGCTACCTAACAGAACGGTCTTCAATGTGTGCATTCAACTTACGGAGTTAAACTGATGTGTGTTTGCAGGAGTTTCTAAAACCTTTCTGTGAAGAAGTGGAAAACGCATTTTCCCAGCCAAATCCAGGCATTCAAGAAATAGCTGGAAATCTCCGTCTAAAACACAAAAAGAACGTATCTTGCAAACTGCTCTGCTGGGTGTTCGCTCAGCTAAGGGAGTTGAATCCGCCTTTAGAATCAGAGAGTGAGAAGCACGGTTCTTCCAGGAGCTGGGTTTCGTTATACCAGGGTGCATTGGAAAAAACGCGGTATTGAGAAATATCTGCTTCTAAAACCAAAACGGAGCTACCTACCAGAACGGCCGTCAATGTGTGCATTCAACTTACGGAGGTAAACTGATGTGTGTTTGCAGGAGTTTCTAAACCCTTTCTGTGAAGAAGTGGAAAACGCATTTTCCCAGCCAAATCCAGGCATTCAAGAAATAGCTGGAAATCTCCGTCTAAAACACAAAACGAACGTATCTTGCAAACTGCTTCGCTGGGTGTTCGCTCAGCTAAGGGAGTTGAATCCGCCTTCAGAATCAGAGAGTGAGAAGCACGGTTCTTCCAGGAGCTGGGTTTCGTTATACCCGGGTGAATTGGAAAAAACGCGGTATTGAGAAATATCTGCTTCTAAAACCAAAACGGAGCTACCTAACAGAACGCTCTTCAATGTGTGCATTCAACTTACGGAGTGAAACTGATGTGCGTTTGCAGGAGTTTCTAAACCCTTTCTGTGAAGAAGTGGAAAACGCATTTTCCCAGCCAAATCCAGGCATTCAAGAAGTAGCTGGAAATCTCCGTCTAAAACACAAAAAGAACGTATCTTGCGAACTGCTCTGCTGGGTGTTCGCTCAGCTAAGGGAGTTGAATCCGCCTTCAGAATCAGAGAGTGAGAAGCACGGTTCTTCCAGGAGCTGGGTTTCGTTATACCCGGGTGAATTGGAACAAACGCGGTATTGAGAAATATCTGCTTCTAAAACCAAAACGGAGCTACCTAACAGAACGGTCTTCAATGTGTGCATTCAACTTACGGAGTTAAACTGATGTGTGTTTGCAGGAGTTTCTAAACCCTTTCTGTGAAGAAGTGGAAAACGCATTTTCCCAGCCAAATCCAGGCATTCAAGAAATAGCTGGAAATCTCCGTATAAAACACAAAAAGAACGTATCTTGCAAACTGCTCTGCTGGGTGTTCGCTCAGCTAAGGGAGTTGAATCCGCCTTCAGAATCAGAGAGTGAGAAGCACGGTTCTTCCAGGAGCTGTGTTTTTTAATACCCGGGTGAATTGGAACAAACGCGGTATTGAGAAATATCTGCTTCTAAAACCAAAATGGAGCTACCTAACAAAACGGTCTTCAATGTGTCCATTCAACTTACGGAGTTAAACTGATATGTGTTTGCAGGAGTTTCTAAACCCTTTCTGTGAAAAAGTGGAAAACGCATTTTCCCAGCCAGATCCAGGCATTCAAGAAATAGCTGGAAATCTCCGTCTAAAACACAAAAAGAACGTATCTTGCAAACTGCTCTGCTGGGTGTTCGCTCAGCTAAGGGAGTTGAATCCGCCTTCAGAATCAGAGAGTGAGTAGCACGGTTCTTCCAAGAGCTGGGTTTTGTTATACCCGGGTGCATTGGAACAAACGCGGTATTGAGAAATATCTGCTTCTAAAACCAAAACGGAGCTACCTAACAGAACGGTCTTCAATGTCTGCATTCAACTTACGGAGTTAAACTGATGTGTGTTTGCAGGAGTTTCTAAACCCTTTCTGTGAAGAAGTGGAAAACGCATTTTCCCTGCCAAATTCAGGCATTCAAGAAATAGTTGGAAATCTCCCTCTAAAACACAAAAAGAACGTATCTTGCAAACTGCTCTGCTGGGTGTTCGCTCAGCTAAGGGAGTTGAATCCGCCTTCAGAATCAGAGAGTGAGAAGCACGGTTCTTCCAGGAGCTGGGTTTCGTTATACCCGGGTGCATTGGAACAAACGCGGTATTGAGAAATATCTGCTTCTAGAACCAAAACGGCGCTACCTAACAGAACGGTCTTCAATGTGTGCATTCAACTGACGGAGTTAAACTGATGTGTGTTTGCAGGAGTTTCTAAAACCTTTCTGTGAAGAAGTGGAAAACGCATTTTCCCAGCCAAATCCAGGCATTCAAGAAATAGCTGGAAATCTCCGTCTAAAACACAAAAAGAACGTATCTTGCAAACTGCTCTGCTGGGTGTTCGCTCAGCTAAGGGAGTTGAATCCGCCTTCAGAATCAGAGAGTGAGAAGCACGGTTCTTCCAGGAGCTGGGTTTCGTTATACCCGGGTGCATTGGAACAAACGCGGTATTGAGAAATATCTGCTTCTAAAACCAAAACGGAGCTACCTAACAGAACGGTCTTCAATGTGTGCATTCAACTTACGGAGTTAAACTGATGTGTGTTTGCAGGAGTTTCTAAACCCTTTCTGTGAAGAAGTGGAAAACGCATTTTCCCAGCCAAATCCAGGCATTCAAGAAATAGCTGGAAATCTCCGTCTAAAACACAAACAGAACGTATCTTGCAAACTGCTCTGCTGGGTGTTCGCTCAGCTAAGGGAGTTGAGTCCGCCTTCAGAATCAGAGAGTGAGAAGCACGGTTCTTCCAGGAGCTGGGTTTCGTTATACCCGGGTGCATTGGAACAAACGCGGTATTGAAAAATATCTGCTTCTAAAACCAAAACGGAGCTACCTAACAGAACGGTCTTCAATGTGTACATTCAACTTACGGAGTTAAAGTGATGTGTGTTTGCAGGACTAAACCCTTTCTGTGAAGAAGTGGAAAACGCATTTTCCCAGCCAAATCCAGGCATTCAAGAAATAGCTGGAAACCTTCGTCTAAAACACAAAAAGAACGTATCTTGCAAACTGCTCTGCTGGGTGTTCGCTCAGCTAAGGGAGTTGAATCCGCCTTCAGAATCAGAGAGTGAGAAGCACGGTTCTTCCAGGAGCTGGGTTTCGTTATCCCCGGGTGCATTGGAACAAACGCGGTATTGAGAAATATCTGCTTCTAAAACCAAAACGGAGCTACCTAACAGAACGGTCTTCAATGTGTGCATTCAACTTACGGAGTTAAACTGATGTGTGTTTGCAGGAGTTACTAAACCCTTTCTGTGAAGAAGTGGAAAACGCATTTTCCCAGCCAAATCCAGGCATTCAAGAAATAGCTGGAAATCTCCGTCTAAAACACAAAAAGAACGTATCTTGCAAACTGCTCTGCTGGGTGTTCGCTCAGCTAACGGAGTTGAATCCGCCTTCAGAATCAGAGAGTGAGAAGCACGGTTCGTCCAGGAGCTGGGTTTCGTAATACCCGGGTGCATTGGAACAAAGGCGGTATTGAGAAATATCTGCTTCTAAAACCAAAACGGAGCTACCTAACAGAACGGTCTTCAATGTGTGCATTCAACTTACGGAGTTAAACTGATGTGTGTTTGCAGGACTAAACCCTTTCTGTGAAGAAGTGGAAAACGCATTTTCCCAGCCAAATCCAGGCATTCAAGAAATAGCTGGAAATCTCCGTCTAAAACACAAAAATAACGTATCTTGCAAACTTCTCTGCTGGGTGTTCGCTCAGCTAAGGGAGTTGAATCCGCCTTCAGAATCAGAGAGTGAGAAGCACGGTTCTTCCAGGAGCTGGGTTTCGTAATACCCGGGTGAATTGGAACAAACGCGGTATTGAGAAATATCTGCTTCTAAAACCAAAACGGAGCTACCTAACAGAACGGTCTTCAATGTGTGCATTCAACTTACGGAGTTAAACTGATGTGTGTTTGCAGGAGTTTCTAAACCCTTTCTGTGAAGAAGTGGAAAACGCATTTTCCCAGCCAAATACAGGCATTCAAGAAATAGCTGGAAATCTCCGTCTAAAACACAAAAAGAACGTATCTTGCAAACTGCTCTGCTGGGTGTTCGCTCAGCTAAGGGAGTTGAATCCGCCTTCAGAATCAGAGAGTGAGAAGCACGGTTCTTCCAGTAGCTGGGTTTTGTTATACCCGGGTGAATTGGAACAAACGCGGTATTGAGAAATATCTGCTTCTAAAACCAAAACGGAGCTACCTAACAGAACGGTCTTCAATGTGTCCATTCAACTTACGGAGTTAAACTGATGTGTGTTTGCAGGAGTTTCTAAACCCTTTCTGTGAAGAAGTGGAAAACGCATTTTCCAGGCCAAATCCAGGCATTCAAGAAATAGCTGGAAATCTCCGTCTAAAACACAAAAAGAACGTATCTTGCAAACTGCTCTGCTGGGTGTTCGCTCAGCTAAGGGAGTTGAATCCGCCTTCAGAGTCAGAGAGTGAGATGCACGGTTCTTCCAGGAGCTGGGTTTTGTTATACCCGGGTGAATTGGAACAAACGCGGTATTGAGAAATATCTGCTTCTAAAACCAAAACGGAGCTACCTAACAGAACGGTCTTCAATGTGTGCATTCAACTTACGGAGTTAAACTTATGTGTGTTTGCAGAAGTTTCTAAACCCTTTCTGTGAAGAAGTGGAAAACGCATTTTCCCAGCCAAATCCAGGCATTCAAGAAATAGCTGGAAATCTCCGTCTAAAACACAAAAAGAACGTATCTTGCAAACTGCTCTGCTGGGTGTTCGCTCAGCTAAGGGAGTTAAATCCGCCTTCAGAATCAGATAGTGAGAAGCACGGTCCTTTTAGGAGCTGGGTTTCGTTATACCCGGGTGCATTGGAACAAACGCGGTATTGAGAAATATCTGCTTCTAAAACCAAAACGGAGCTACCTAAGAGAACGGTCTTCAATGTGTGCATTCGACTTACGGAGTTAAACTGATGTGTGTTTGCAGGAGTTTCTAAACCCTTTCTGTGAAGAAGTGGAAAACGCATTTTCCCAGCCAAATACAGGCATTCAAGAAATAGCTGGAAATCTCCGTCTAAAACACAAAAAGAACGTATCTTGCAAACTGCTCTGCTGGGTGTTCGCTCAGCTAACGGAGTTGAATCCGCCTTCAGAATCAGAGAGTGAGAAGCACGGTTCGTCCAGGAGCTGGGTTTCGTTATCCCCGGGTGCATTGGAACAAACGCGGTATTGAGAAATATCTGCTTCTAAAACCAAAACGGAGCTACCTAACAGAACGGTCTTCAATGTGTGCATTCAACTTACGGAGTTAAACTGATGTGTGTTTGCAGGAGTTTCTAAACCCTTTCTGTGAAGAAGTGGAAAACGCATTTTCCCAGCCAAATCCAGGCATTCAAGAAATAGCTGGAAATCTCCGTCTAAAACACAAAAATAACGTATCGTGCAAACTTCTCTGCTGGGTGTTCGCTCAGCTAAGGGAGTTGAATCCGCCTTCAGAATCAGAGAGTGAGAAGCACGGTTCTTCCAGGAGCTGGGTTTCGTTAATCCCGGGTGAATTGGAACAAACGCGGTATTGAGAAATATCTGCTTCTAAAACCAAAACGGAGCTACCTAACAGAACGGTCTTCAATGTGTGCATTCAACTTACGGAGTTAAACTGATGTGTGTTTGCAGGAGTTTCTAAACCCTTTCTGTGAAGAAGTGGAAAACGCATTTTCCCAGCCAAATCCAGGCATTCAAGAAATAGCTGGAAATCTCCGTCTAAAACACAAAAAGAACGTATCTTGCAAACTGCTCTGCTGGGTGTTCGCTCAGCTAAGGGAGTTGAATCCGCCTTCAGAATCAGAGAGTGAGAAGCACGGTTCTTCCAGGAGCTGGGTTTCGTTATACCCGGGTGCATTGGAACAAACGCGGTATTGAGAAATATCTGCTTCTAAAACCAAAACGGAGCTACCTAACAGAACGGTCTTCAATGTGTGCATTCAACTTACGGAGTTAAACTGATGTGTGTTTGCAGGAGTTTCTAAACCCTTTCTGTGAAGAAGTGGAAAACGCATTTTCCCAGCCAAATCCAGGCATTCAAGAAATAGCTGGAAATCTCCGTCTAAAACACAAACAGAACGTATCTTGCAAACTGCTCTGCTGGGTGTTCGCTCACCTAAGGGAGTTGAGTCCGCCTTCAGAATCAGAGAGTGAGAAGCACGGTTCTTCCAGGAGCTGGGTTTCGTTATACCCGGGTGCATTGTAACAAACGCGGTATTGAAAAATATCTGCTTCTAAAACCAAAACGGAGCTACCTAACAGAACGGTCTTCAATGTGTACATTCAACTTACGGAGTTAAAGTGATGTGTGTTTGCAGGACTAAACCCTTTCTGTGAAGAAGTGGAAAACGCATTTTCCCAGCCAAATCCAGGCATTCAAGAAATAGCTGGAAACCTTCGTCTAAAACACAAAAAGAACGTATCTTGCAAACTGCTCTGCTGGGTGTTCGCTCAGCTAAGGGAGTTGAATCCTCCTTCAGAATCAGAGAGTGAGAAGCACGGTTCTTCCAGGAGCTGGGTTTCGTTATCCCCGGGTGCATTGGAACAAACGCGGTATTGAGAAATATCTGCTTCTAAAACCAAAACGGAGCTACCTAACAGAACGGTCTTCAATGTGTGCATTCAACTTACGGAGTTAAACTGATGTGTGTTTGCAGGAGTTACTAAACTCTTTCTGTGAAGAAGTGGAAAACGCATTTTCCCAGCCAAATCCAGGCATTCAATAAATAGCTGGAAATCTCCGTCTAAAACACAAAAAGAACGTATCTTGCAAACTGCTCTGCTGGGTGTTCGCTCAGCTAATGGAGTTGAATCCGCCTTCAGAATCAGAGAGTGAGAAGCACGGTTCGTCCAGGAGCTGGGTTTCGTAATACCCGGGTGCATTGGAACAAACGCGGTATTGAGAAATATCTGCTTCTAAAACCAAAACGGAGCTACCTAACAGAACGGTCTTCAATGTGTGCATTCAACTTACGGAGTTAAACTGATGTGTGTTTGCAGGAGTTTCTAAACCCTTTCTGTGAAGAAGTGGAAAACGCATTTTCCCAGCCAAATTCAGGCATTCAAGAAATAGCTGGATATCTCCGTCTAAAACACAAAAATAACGTATCTTGCAAACTTCTCTGCTGGGTGTTCGCTCAGCTAAGGGAGTTGAATCCGCCTTCAGAATCAGAGAGTGAGAAGCACGGTTCTTCCAGGAGCTGGGTTTCGTAATACCCGGGTGAATTGGAACAAACGCGGTATTGAGAAATATCTGCTTCTAAAACCAAAACGGAGCTACCTAACAGAACGGTCTTCAATGTGTGCATTCAACTTACGGAGTTAAACTGATGTGTGTTTGCAGGAGTTTCTAAACCCTTTCTGTGAAGAAGTGGAAAACGCATTTTCCCAGCCAAATACAGGCATTCAAGAAATAGCTGGAAATCTCCGTCTAAAACACAAAAAGAACGTATCTTGCAAACTGCTCTGCTGGGTGTTCGCTCAGCTAAGGGAGTTGAATCCGCCTTCAGAATCAGAGAGTGAGAAGCACGGTTCTTCCAGTAGCTGGGTTTTGTTATACCCGGGTGAATTGGAACAAACGCGGTATTGAGAAATATCTGCTTCTAAAACCAAAACGGAGCTACCTAACAGAACGGTCTTCAATGTGTCCATTCAACTTCCGGAGTTAAACTGATGTGTGTTTGCAGGAGTTTCTAAACCCTTTCTGTTAAGAAGTGGAAAACGCATTTTCCAGGCCAAATCCAGGCATTCAAGAAATAGCTGGAAATCTCCGTCTAAAACACAAAAAGAACGTATCTTGCAAACTGCTCTGCTGGGTGTTCGCTCAGCTAAGGGAGTTGAATCCGCCTTCAGAATCAGAGAGTGAGAAGCACGGTTCGTCCAGGAGCTGGGTTTCGTAATACCCGGGTGCATTGGAACAAACGCGGTATTGAGAAATATCTGCTTCTAAAACCAAAACGGAGCTACCTAACAGAACGGTCTTCAATGTGTGCATTCAACTTACGGAGTTAAACTGATGTGTGTTTGCAGGAGTTTCTAAACCCTTTCTGTGAAGAAGTGGAAAACGCATTTTCCCAGCCAAATTCAGGCATTCAAGAAATAGCTGGATATCTCCGTCTAAAACACAAAAATAACGTATCTTGCAAACTTCTCTGCTGGGTGTTCGCTCAGCTAAGGGAGTTGAATCCGCCTTCAGAATCAGAGAGTGAGAAGCACGGTTCTTCCAGGAGCTGGGTTTCGTAATACCCGGGTGAATTGGAACAAACGCGGTATTGAGAAATATCTGCTTCTAAAACCAAAACGGAGCTACCTAACAGAACGGTCTTCAATGTGTGCATTCAACTTACGGAGTTAAACTGATGTGTGTTTGCAGGAGTTTCTAAACCCTTTCTGTGAAGAAGTGGAAAACGCATTTTCCCAGCCAAATACAGGCATTCAAGAAATAGCTGGAAATCTCCGTCTAAAACACAAAAAGAACGTATCTTGCAAACTGCTCTGCTGGGTGTTCGCTCAGCTAAGGGAGTTGAATCCGCCTTCAGAATCAGAGAGTGAGAAGCACGGTTCTTCCAGTAGCTGGGTTTTGTTATACCCGGGTGAATTGGAACAAACGCGGTATTGAGAAATATCTGCTTCTAAAACCAAAACGGAGCTACCTAACAGAACGGTCTTCAATGTGTCCATTCAACTTCCGGAGTTAAACTGATGTGTGTTTGCAGGAGTTTCTAAACCCTTTCTGTGAAGAAGTGGAAAACGCATTTTCCAGGCCAAATCCAGGCATTCAAGAAATAGCTGGAAATCTCCGTCTAAAACACAAAAAGAACGTATCTTGCAAACTGCTCTGCTGGGTGTTCGCTCAGCTAAGGGAGTTGAATCCGCCTTCAGAGTCAGAGAGTGAGATGCACGGTTCTTCCAGGAGCTGGGTTTTGTTATACCCGGGTGAATTGGAACAAACGCGGTATTGAGAAATATCTGCTTCTAAAACCAAAACGGAGCTACCTAACAGAACGGTCTTCAATGTGTGCATTCAACTTACGGAGTTAAACTGATGTGTGTTTGCAGGAGTTTCTAAACCCTTTCTGTGAAGAAGTGGAAAACGCATTTTCCCAGCCAAATCCAGGCATTCAAGAAATAGCTGGAAATCTCCGTCTAAAACACAAAAAGAACGTATCTTGCAAACTGCTCTGCTGGGTGTTCGCTCAGCTAAGGGAGTTGAATCCGCCTTCAGAATCAGAGAGTGAGAAGCACGGTTCTTCCAGGAGCTGGGTTTCGTTATACCCGGGTGCATTGGAACAAACGCGGTATTGAGAAATATCTGCTTCTAAAACCAAAACGGAGCTACCTAACAGAACGGTCTTCAATGTGTGCATTCAACTTACGGAGTTAAACTGATGTGTGTTTGCAGGAGTTTCTAAACCCTTTCTGTGAAGAAGTGGAAAACGCATTTTCCCAGCCAAATCCAGGCATTCAAGAAATAGCTGGAAATCTCCGTCTAAAACACAAACAGAACGTATCTTGCAAACTGCTCTGCTGGGTGTTCGCTCAGCTAAGGGAGTTGAGTCCGCCTTCAGAATCAGAGAGTGAGAAGCACGGTTCTTCCAGGAGCTGGGTTTCGTTATACCCGGGTGCATTGGAACAAACGCGGTATTGAAAAATATCTGCTTCTAAAACCAAAACGGAGCTACATAACAGAACGGTCTTCAATGTGTACATTCAACTTACGGAGTTAAAGTGATGTGTGTTTGCAGGACTAAACCCTTTCTGTGAAGAAGTGGAAAACGCATTTTCCCAGCCAAATCCAGGCATTCAAGAAATAGCTGGAAACCTTCGTCTAAAACACAAAAAGAACGTATCTTGCAAACTGCTCTGCTGGGTGTTCGCTCAGCTAAGGGAGTTGAATCCGCCTTCAGAATCAGAGAGTGAGAAGCACGGTTCTTCCAGGAGCTGGGTTTCGTTATCCCCGGGTGCATTGGAACAAACGCGGTATTGAGAAATATCTGCTTCTAAAACCAAAACGGAGCTACCTAACAGAACGGTCTTCAATGTGTGCATTCAACTTACGGAGTTAAACTGATGTGTGTTTGCAGGAGTTACTAAACCCTTTCTGTGAAGAAGTGGAAAACGCATTTTCCCAGCCAAATCCAGGCATTCAAGAAATAGCTGGAAATCTCCGTCTAAAACACAAAAAGAACTTATCTTGCAAACTGCTCTGCTGGGTGTTCGCTCAGCTAACGGAGTTGAATCCGCCTTCAGAATCAGAGAGTGAGAAGCACGGTTCGTCCAGGAGCTGGGTTTCGTAATACCCGGGTGCATTGGAACAAACGCGGTATTGAGAAATATCTGCTTCTAAAACCAAAACGGAGCTACCTAACAGAACGGTCTTCAATGTGTGCATTCAACTTACGGAGTTAAACTGATGTGTGTTTGCAGGACTAAACCCTTTCTGTGAAGAAGTGGAAAACGCATTTTCCCAGCCAAATCCAGGCATTCAAGAAATAGCTGGAAATCTCCGTCTAAAACACAAAAAGAACGTATCTTGCAAACTTCTCTGCTGGGTGTTCGCTCAGCTAAGGGAGTTGAATCCGCCTTCAGAATCAGAGAGTGAGAAGCACGGTTCTTCCAGGAGCTGGGTTTCGTAATACCCGGGTGAATTGGAACAAACGCGGTATTGAGAAATATCTGCTTCTAAAACCAAAACGGAGCTACCTAACAGAACGGTCTTCAATGTGTGCATTCAACTTACGGAGTTAAACTGATGTGTGTTTGCAGAAGTTTCTAAACCCTTTCTGTGAAGAAGTGGAAAACGCATTTTCCCAGCCAAATACAGGCATTCAAGAAATAGCTGGAAATCTCCGTCTAAAACACAAAAAGAACGTATCTTGCAAACTGCTCTGCTGGGTGTTCGCTCAGCTAAGGGAGTTGAATCCGCCTTCAGAATCAGAGAGTGAGAAGCACGGTTCTTCCAGTAGCTGGGTTTTGTTATACCCGGGTGAATTGGAACAAACGCGGTATTGAGAAATATCTGCTTCTAAAACCAAAACGGAGCTACCTAACAGAACGGTCTTCAATGTGTCCATTCAACTTACGGAGTTAAACTGATGTGTGTTTGCAGGAGTTTCTAAACCCTTTCTGTGAAGAAGTGGAAAACGCATTTTCCAGGCCAAATCCAGGCATTCAAGAAATAGCTGGAAATCTCCGTCTAAAACACAAAAAGAACGTATCTTGCAAACTGCTCTGCTGGGTGTTCGCTCAGCTAAGGGAGTTGAATCCGCCTTCAGAGTCAGAGAGTGAGATGCACGGTTCTTCCAGGAGCTGGGTTTTGTTATACCCGGTGAATTGGAACAAACGCGGTATTGAGAAATTTCTGCTTCTAAAACCAAAACGGAGCTACCTAACAGAACGGTCTTCAATGTGTGCATTCAACTTACGGAGTTAAACTTATGTGTGTTTGCAGGAGTTTCTAAACCCTTTCTGTGAAGAAGTGGAAAACGCATTTTCCCAGCCAAATCCAGGCATTCAAGAAATAGCTGGAAATCTCCGTCTAAAACACAAAAAGAACGTATCTTGCAAACTGCTCTGCTGGGTGTTCGCTCAGCTAAGGGAGTTGAATCCGCCTTCAGAATCAGATAGTGAGAAGCACGGTCCTTTTAGGAGCTGGGTTTCGTTATACCCGGGTGCATTGGAACAAACGCGGTATTGAGAAATATCTGCTTCTAAAACCAAAACGGAGCTACCTAAGAGAACGGTCTTCAATGTGTGCATTCGACTTACGGAGTTAAACTGATGTGTGTTTGCAGGAGTTTCTAAACCCTTTCTGTGAAGAAGTGGAAAACGCAATTTCCCAGCCAAATCCAGGCATTCAAGAAATAGCTGGAAATCTCCGTCTAAAACACAAAAAGAACGTATCTTGCAAACTGCTCTGCTGGGTGTTCGCTCAGCTAAGGGAGTTGAATCCGCCTTCAGAATCAGAGAGTGAAAAGCACGGTTCTTCCAGGAGCTGGGTTTCGTAATACCCGGGTGAATTGGAACAAACGCGGTATTGAGAAATATCTGCTTCTAAAACCAAAACGGAGCTACCTAACAGAACGGTCTTCAATGTGTGCATTCAACTTACGGAGTTAAACTGATGTGTGTTTGCAGGAGTTTCTAAACCCTTTCTGTGAAGAAGTGGAAAACGCATTTTCCCAGCCAAATCCAGGCATTCAAGAAATAGCTGGAAACCTCCGTCTAAAAAACAAAAAGAACGTATCTTGCAAACTGCTCTGCTGGGTGTTCGCTCGGCTAAGGGAGTTGAATCCGCCTTCAGAATCAGAGAGGGAGAAGCACGGTTCTTCCAGGAGCTGGGTTTCGTTATACCCGGGTGCATTGGAACAAACGCGGTATTGAGAAATATCTGCTTCTAAAACCAAAACGGAGCTACCTAACAGAACGGTCTTCAATGTGTGCATTCAACTTACGGAGTTAAACTGATGTGTGTTTGCAGGAGTTTCTAAACCCTTTCTGTGAAGAAGTGGAAAACGCATTTTCCCAGCCAAATCCAGTCATTCAAGAAATAGCTGGAAATCTCCGTCTAAAACACAAAAAGAACGTATCTTGCAAACTGCTCTGCTGGGTGTTCGCTCAGCTAAGGGAGTTGAATCCGCCTTCAGAATCAGAGAGTGAGAAGCACGGTTCTTCCAGGAGCTGGGTTTCGTAATACCCGGGTGAATTGGAACAAACGCGGTATTGAGAAATATCTGCTTCTAAAACCAAAACGGAGCTACCTAACAGAACGGTCTTCAATGTGTGCATTCAACTTACGGAGTTAAACTGATGTGTGTTTGCAGGAGTTTCTAAACCCTTTCTGTGAAGAAGTGGAAAACGCATTTTCCCAGCCAAATCCAGGCATTCAAGAAATAGCTGGAAACCTCCGTCTAAAAAACAAAAAGAACGTATCTTGCAAACTGCTCTGCTGGGTGTTCGCTCGGCTAAGGGAGTTGAATCCGCCTTCAGAATCAGAGAGGGAGAAGCACGGTTCTTCCAGGAGCTGGGTTTCGTTATACCCGGGTGCATTGGAACAAACGCGGTATTGAGAAATATCTGCTTCTAAAACCAAAACGGAGCTACCTAACAGAACGGTCTTCAATGTGTGCATTCAACTTACGGAGTTAAACTGATGTGTGTTTGCAGGAGTTTCTAAACCCTTTCTGTGAAGAAGTGGAAAACGCATTTTCCCAGCCAAATCCAGGCATTCAAGAAATAGCTGGAAATCTCCGTCTAAAACACAAACAGAACGTATCTTGCAAACTGCTCTGCTGGGTGTTCGCTCAGCTAAGGGAGTTGAGTCCGCCTTCAGAATCAGAGAGTGAGAAGCACGGTTCTTCCAGGAGCTGGGTTTCGTTATACCCGGGTGCATTGGAACAAACGCGATATTGAAAAATATCTGCTTCTAAAACCAAAACGGAGCTACCTAACAGAACGGTCTTCAATGTGTACATTCAACTTACGGAGTTAAAGTGATGTGTGTTTGCAGGACTAAACCCTTTCTGTGAAGAAGTGGAAAACGCATTTTCCCAGCCAAATCCAGGCATTCAAGAAATAGCTGGAAACCTTCGTCTAAAACACAAAAAGAACGTATCTTGCAAACTGCTCTGCTGGGTGTTCGCTCAGCTAAGGGAGTTGAATCCGCCTTCAGAATCAGAGAGTGAGAAGCACGGTTCTTCCAGGAGCTGGGTTTCGTTATCCCCGGGTGCATTGGAACAAACGCGGTATTGAGAAATATCTGCTTCTAAAACCAAAACGGAGCTACCTAACAGAACGGTCTTCAATGTGTGCATTCAACTTACGGAGTTAAACTGATGTGTGTTTGCAGGAGTTACTAAACCCTTTCTGTGAAGAAGTGGAAAACGCATTTTCCCAGCCAAATCCAGGCATTCAAGAAATAGCTGGAAATCTCCGTCTAAAACACAAAAAGAACGTATCTTGCAAACTGCTCTGCTGGGTGTTCGCTCAGCTAACGGAGTTGAATCCGCCTTCAGAATCAGAGAGTGAGAAGCACGGTTCGTCCAGGAGCTGGGTTTCGTAATACCCGGGTGCATTGGAACAAACGCGGTATTGAGAAATATCTGCTTCTAAAACCAAAACGGAGCTACCTAACAGAACGGTCTTCAATGTGTGCATTCAACTTACGGAGTTAAACTGATGTGTGTTTGCAGGAGTTTCTAAACCCTTTCTGTGAAGAAGTGGAAAACGCATTTTCCCAGCCAAATCCAGGCATTCAAGAAATAGCTGGAAATCTCCGTCTAAAACACAAAAATAACGTATCTTGCAAACTTCTCTGCTGGGTGTTCGCTCAGCTAAGGGAGTTGAATCCGCCTTCAGAATCAGAGAGTGAGAAGCACGGTTCTTCCAGGAGCTGGGTTTCGTTATACCCGGGTGAATTGGAACAAACGCGGTATTGAGAAATATCTGCTTCTAAAACCAAAACGGAGCTACCTAACAGAACGGTCTTCAATGTGTGCATTCAACTTACGGAGTTAAACTGATGTGTGTTTGCAGGAGTTTCTAAACCCTTTCTGTGAAGAAGTGGAAAACGCATTTTCCCAGCCAAATCCAGGCATTCAAGAAATAGCTGGAAATCTCCGTCTAAAACACAAAAAGAACGTATCTTGCAAACTGCTCTGCTGGGTGTTCGCTCAGCTAAGGGAGTGGAATCCGCCTTCAGAATCAGAGAGTGAGAAGCACGGTTCTTCCAGGAGCTGGGTTTCGTTATACCCGGGTGCATTGGAACAAACGCGGTATTGAGAAATATCTGCTTCTAAAACCAAAACGGAGCTACCTAACAGAACGGTCTTCAATGTGTGCATTCAACTTACGGAGTTAAACTGATGTGTGTTTGCAGGAGTTTCTAAACCCTTTCTGTGAAGAAGTGGAAAACGCATTTTCCCAGCCAAATCCAGGCATTCAAGAAATAGCTGGAAATCTCCGTCTAAAACACAAACAGAACGTATCTTGCAAACTGCTCTGCTGGGTGTTCGCTCAGCTAAGGGAGTTGAGTCCGCCTTCAGAATCAGAGAGTGAGAAGCACGGTTCTTCCAGGAGCTGGGTTTCGTTATACCCGGGTGCATTGGAACAAACGCGGTATTGAAAAATATCTGCTTCTAAAACCAAAACGGAGCTACCTAACAGAACGGTCTTCAATGTGTACATTCAACTTACGGAGTTAAAGTGATGTGTGTTTGCAGGACTAAACCCTTTCTGTGAAGAAGTGGAAAACGCATTTTCCCAGCCAAATCCAGGCATTCAAGAAATAGCTGGAAACCTTCGTCTAAAACACAAAAAGAACGTATCTTGCAAACTGCTCTGCTGGGTGTTCGCTCAGCTAAGGAAGTTGAATCCGCCTTCAGAATCAGAGAGTGAGAAGCACGGTTCTTCCAGGAGCTGGGTTTCGTAATACCCGGGTGAATTGGAACAAACGCGGTATTGAGAAATATCTGCTTCTAAAACCAAAACGGAGCTACCTAACAGAACGGTCTTCAATGTGTGCATTCAACTTACGGAGTTAAACTGATGTGTGTTTGCAGGAGTTACTAAACCCTTTCTGTGAAGAAGTGGAAAACGCATTTTCCCAGCCAAATCCAGGCATTCAAGAAATAGCTGGAAATCTTTGTCTAAAACACAAAAAGAACGTATCTTGCAAACTGCTCTGCTGGGTGTTCGCTCAGCTAACGGAGTTGAATCCGCCTTCAGAATCAGAGAGTGAGAAGCACGGTTCGTCCAGGAGCTGGGTTTCGTAATACCCGGGTGCATTGGAACAAACGCGGTATTGAGAAATATCTGCTTCTAAAACCAAAACGGAGCTACCTAACAGAACGGTCTTCAATGTGTGCATTCAACTTACGGAGTTAAACTGATGTGTGTTTGCAGGAGTTTCTAAACCCTTTCTGTGAAGAAGTGGAAAACGCATTTTCCCAGCCAAATCCAGGCATTCAAGAAATAGCTGGAAATCTCCGTCTAAAACACAAAAATAACGTATCTTGCAAACTTCTCTGCTGGGTGTTCGCTCAGCTAAGGGAGTTGAATCCGCCTTCAGAATCAGAGAGTGAGAAGCACGGTTCTTCCAGGAGCTGGGTTTCGTTATACCCGGGTGAATTGGAACAAACGCGGTATTGAGAAATATCTGCTTCTAAAACCAAAACGGAGCTACCTAACAGAACGGTCTTCAATGTGTGCATTCAACTTACGGAGTTAAACTGATGTGTGTTTGCAGGAGTTTCTAAACCCTTTCTGTGAAGAAGTGGAAAACGCATTTTCCCAGCCAAATCCAGGCATTCAAGAAATAGCTGGAAATCTCCGTCTAAAACACAAAAAGAACGTATCTTGCAAACTGCTCTGCTGGGTGTTCGCTCAGCTAAGGGAGTTGAATCCGCCTTCAGAATCAGAGAGTGAGAAGCACGGTTCTTCCAGGAGCTGGGTTTCGTTATACCCGGGTGCATTGGAACAAACGCGGTATTGAGAAATATCTGCTTCTAAAACCAAAACGGAGCTACCTAACAGAACGGTCTTCAATGTGTGCATTCAACTTACGGAGTTAAACTGATGTGTGTTTGCAGGAGTTTTTAAACCCTTTCTGTGAAGAAGTGGAAAACGCATTTTCCCAGCCAAATCCAGGCATTCAAGAAATAGCTGGAAATCTCCGTCTAAAACACAAACAGAACGTATCTTGCAAACTGCTCTGCTGGGTGTTCGCTCAGCTAAGGGAGTTGAGTCCGCCTTCAGAATCAGAGAGTGAGAAGCACGGTTCTTCCAGGAGCTGGGTTTCGTTATACCCGGGTGCATTGGAACAAACGCGGTATTGAAAAATATCTGCTTCTAAAACCAAAACGGAGCTACCTAACAGAACGGTCTTCAATGTGTACATTCAACTTACGGAGTTAAAGTGATGTGTGTTTGCAGGACTAAACCCTTTCTGTGAAGAAGTGGAAAACGCATTTTCCCAGCCAAATCCAGGCATTCAAGAAATAGCTGGAAACCTTCGTCTAAAACACAAAAAGAACGTATCTTGCAAACTGCTCTGCTGGGTGTTCGCTCAGCTAAGGGAGTTGAATCCGCCTTCAGAATCAGAGAGTGAGAAGCACGGTTCTTCCAGGAGCTGGGTTTCGTTATCCCCGGGTGCATTGGAACAAACGCGGTATTGAGAAATATCTGCTTCTAAAACCAAAACGGAGCTACCTAACAGAACGGTCTTCAATGTGTGCATTCAACTTACGGAGTTAAACTGATGTGTGTTTGCAGGAGTTACTAAACCCTTTCTGTGAAGAAGTGGAAAACGCATTTTCCCAGCCAAATCCAGGCATTCAAGAAATAGCTGGAAATCTCCGTCTAAAACACAAAAAGAACGTATCTTGCAAACTGCTCTGCTGGGTGTTCCCTCAGCTAACGGAGTTGAATCCGCCTTCAGAATCAGAGAGTGAGAAGCACGGTTCGTCCAGGAGCTGGGTTTCGTAATACCCAGGTGCATTGGAACAAACGCGGTATTGAGAAATATCTGCTTCTAAAACCAAAACGGAGCTACCTAACAGAACGGTCTTCAATGTGTGCATTCAACTTACGGAGTTAAACTGATGTGTGTTTGCAGGAGTTTCTAAACCCTTTCTGTGAAGAAGTGGAAAACGCATTTTCCCAGCCAAATCCAGGCATTCAAGAAATAGCTGGAAATCTCCGTCTAAAACACAAAAATAACGTATCTTGCAAACTTCTCTGCTGGGTGTTCGCTCAGCTAAGGGAGTTGAATCCGCCTTCAGAATCAGAGAGTGAGAAGCACGGTTCTTCCAGGAGCTGGGTTTCGTAATACCCGGGTGAATTGGAACAAACGCGGTATTGAGAAATATCTGCTTCTAAAACCAAAACGGAGCTACCTAACAGAACGGTCTTCAATGTGTGCATTCAACTTACGGAGTTAAACTGATGTGTGTTTGCAGGAGTTTCTAAACCCTTTCTGTGAAGAAGTGGAAAACGCATTTTCCCAGCCAAATACAGGCATTCAAGAAATAGCTGGAAATCTCCGTCTAAAACACAAAAAGAACGTATCTTGCAAACTGCTCTGCTGGGTGTTCGCTCAGCTAAGGGAGTTGAATCCGCCTTCAGAATCAGAGAGTGAGAAGCACGGTTCTTCCAGTAGCTGGGTTTTGTTATACCCGGGTGAATTGGAACAAACGCGGTATTGAGAAATATCTGCTTCTAAAACCAAAACGGAGCTACCTAACAGAACGGTCTTCAATGTGTCCATTCAACTTACGGAGTTAAACTGATGTGTGTTTGCAGGAGTTTCTAAACCCTTTCTGTGAAGAAGTGGAAAACGCATTTTCCAGACCAAATCCAGGCATTCAAGAAATAGCTGGAAATCTCCGTCTAAAACACAAAAAGAACGTATCTTGCAAACTGCTCTGCTGGGTGTTCGCTCAGCTAAGGGAGTTGAATCCGCCTTCAGAGTCAGAGAGTGAGATGCACGGTTCTTCCAGGAGCTGGGTTTTGTTATACCCGGGTGAATTGGAACAAACGCGGTATTGAGAAATATCTGCTTCTAAAACCAAAACGGAGCTACCTAACAGAACGGTCTTCAATGTGTGCATTCAACTTACGGAGTTAAACTTATGTGTGTTTGCAGGAGTTTCTAAACCCTTTCTGTGAAGAAGTGGAAAACGCATTTTCCCAGCCAAATCCAGGCATTCAAGAAATAGCTGGAAATCTCCGTCTAAAACACAAAAAGAACGTATCTTGCAAACTGCTCTGCTGGGTGTTCGCTCAGCTAAGGGAGTTGAATCCGCCTTCAGAATCAGATAGTGAGAAGCACGGTCCTTTTAGGAGCTGGGTTTCGTTATACCCGGGTGCATTGGAACAAACGCGGTATTGAGAAATATCTGCTTCTAAAACCAAAACGGAGCTACCTAAGAGAACGGTCTTCAATGTGTGCATTCGACTTACGGAGTTAAACTGATGTGTGTTTGCAGGAGTTTCTAAACCCTTTCTGTGAAGAAGTGGAAAACGCATTTTCCCAGCCAAATCCAGGCATTCAAGAAATAGCTGGAAATCTCCGTCTAAAACACAAAAAGAACGTATCTTGCAAACTGCTCTGCTGGGTGTTCGCTCAGCTAAGGGAGTTGAATCCGCCTTCAGAATCAGAGAGTGAGAAGCACGGTTCTTCCAGGAGCTGGGTTTCGTAATACCCGGGTGAATTGGAACAAACGCGGTATTGAGAAATATCTGCTTCTAAAACCAAAACGGAGCTACCTAACAGAACGGTCTTCAATGTGTGCATTCAACTTACGGAGTTAAACTGATGTGTGTTTGCAGGAGTTTCTAAACCCTTTCTGTGAAGAAGTGGAAAACGCATTTTCCCAGCCAAATCCAGGCATTCAAGAAATAGCTGGAAACCTCCGTCTAAAAAACAAAAAGAACGTATCTTGCAAACTGCTCTGCTGGGTGTTCGCTCGGCTAAGGGAGTTGAATCCGCCTTCAGAATCAGAGAGGGAGAAGCACGGTTCTTCCAGGAGCTGGGTTTCGTTATACCCGGGTGCATTGGAACAAACGCGGTATTGAGAAATATCTGCTTCTAAAACCAAAACGGAGCTACCTAACAGAACGGTCTTCAATGTGTGCATTCAACTTACGGAGTTAAACTGATGTGTGTTTGCAGGAGTTTCTAAACCCTTTCTGTGAAGAAGTGGAAAACGCATTTTCCCAGCCAAATCCAGTCATTCAAGAAATAGCTGGAAATCTCCGTCTAAAACACAAAAAGAACGTAAATTGCAAACTGCTCTGCTGGGTGTTCGCTCTGCTAAGGGAGTTGAATCCGCCTTCAGAATCAGAGAGTGAGAAGCACGGTTCTTCCAGGAGCTGGGTTTCGTAATACCCGGGTGAATTGGAACAAACGCGGTATTGAGAAATATCTGCTTCTAAAACCAAAACGGAGCTACCTAACAGAACGGTCTTCAATGTGTGCATTCAACTTACGGAGTTAAACTGATGTGTGTTTGCAGGAGTTTCTAAACCCTTTCTGTGAAGAAGTGGAAAACGCATTTTCCCAGCCAAATCCAGGCATTCAAGAAATAGCTGGAAACCTCCGTCTAAAAAACAAAAAGAACGTATCTTGCAAACTGCTCTGCTGGGTGTTCGCTCGGCTAAGGGAGTTGAACCCGCCTTCAGAATCAGAGAGGGAGAAGCACGGTTCTTCCAGGAGCTGGGTTTCGTTATACCCGGGTGCATTGGAACAAACGCGGTATTGAGAAATATCTGCTTCTAAAACCAAAACGGAGCTACCTAACAGAACGGTCTTCAATGTGTGCATTCAACTTACGGAGTTAAACTGATGTGTGTTTGCAGGAGTTACTAAACCCTTTCTGTGAAGAAGTGGAAAACGCATTTTCCCAGCCAAATCCAGGCATTCAAGAAATAGCTGGAAATCTCCGTCTAAAACACAAAAAGAACGTATCTTGCAAACTGCTCTGCTGGGTGTTCGCTCAGCTAACGGAGTTGAATCCGCCTTCAGAATCAGAGAGTGAGAAGCACGGTTCGTCCAGGAGCTGGGTTTCGTAATACCCGGGTGCATTGGAACAAACGCGGTATTGAGAAATATCTGCTTCTAAAACCAAAACGGAGCTACCTAACAGAACGGTCTTCAATGTGTGCATTCAACTTACGGAGTTAAACTGATGTGTGTTTGCAGGAGTTTCTAAACCCTTTCTGTGAAGAAGTGGAAAACGCATTTTCCCAGCCAAATCCAGGCATTCAAGAAATAGCTGGAAATCTCCGTCTAAAACACAAACAGAACGTATATTGCAAACTGCTCTGCTGGGTGTTCGCTCAGCTAAGGGAGTTGAGTCCGCCTTCAGAATCAGAGAGTGAGAAGCACGGTTCTTCCAGGAGCTGGGTTTCGTTATACCCGGGTGCATTGGAACAAACGCGGTATTGAAAAATATCTGCTTCTAAAACCAAAACGGAGCTACCTAACAGAACGGTCTTCAATGTGTACATTCAACTTACGGAGTTAAAGTGATGTGTGTTTGCAGGACTAAACCCTTTCTGTGAAGAAGTGGAAAACGCATTTTCCCAGCCAAATCCAGGCATTCAAGAAATAGCTGGAAACCTTCGTCTAAAACACAAAAAGAACGTATCTTGCAAACTGCTCTGCTGGGTGTTCGCTCAGCTAAGGGAGTTGAATCCGCCTTCAGAATCAGAGAGTGAGAAGCACGGTTCTTCCAGGAGCTGGGTTTCGTTATCCCCGGGTGCATTGGAACAAACGCGGTATTGAGAAATATCTGCTTCTAAAACCAAAACGGAGCTACCTAACAGAACGGTCTTCAATGTGTGCATTCAACTTACGGAGTTAAACTGATGTGTGTTTGCAGGAGTTACTAAACCCTTTCTGTGAAGAAGTGGAAAACGCATTTTCCCAGCCAAATCCAGGCATTCAAGAAATAGCTGGAAATCTCCGTCTAAAACACAAAAAGAACGTATCTTGCAAACTGCTCTGCTGGGTGTTCGCTCAGCTAACGGAGTTGAATCCGCCTTCAGAATCAGAGAGTGAGAAGCACGGTTCGTCCAGGAGCTGGGTTTCGTAATACCCGGGTGCATTGGAACAAACGCGGTATTGAGAAATATCTGCTTCTAAAACCAAAACGGAGCTACCTAACAGAACGGTCTTCAATGTGTGCATTCAACTTACGGAGTTAAACTGATGTGTGTTTGCAGGACTAAACCCTTTCTGTGAAGAAGTGGAAAACGCATTTTCCCAGCCAAATCCAGGCATTCAAGAAATAGCTGGAAATCTCCGTCTAAAACACAAAAAGAACGTATCTTGCAAACTTCTCTGCTGGGTGTTCGCTCAGCTAAGGGAGTTGAATCCGCCTTCAGAATCAGAGAGTGAGAAGCACGGTTCTTCCAGGAGCTGGGTTTCGTAATACCCGGGTGAATTGGAACAAACGCGGTATTGAGAAATATCTGCTTCTAAAACCAAAACGGAGCTACCTAACAGAACGGTCTTCAATGTGTGCATTCAACTTACGGAGTTAAACTGATGTGTGTTTGCAGAAGTTTCTAAACCCTTTCTGTGAAGAAGTGGAAAACGCATTTTCCCAGCCAAATACAGGCATTCAAGAAATAGCTGGAAATCTCCGTCTAAAACACAAAAAGAACGTATCTTGCAAACTGCTCTGCTGGGTGTTCGCTCAGCTAAGGGAGTTGAATCCGCCTTCAGAATCAGAGAGTGAGAAGCACGGTTCTTCCAGTAGCTGGGTTTTGTTATACCCGGGTGAATTGGAACAAACGCGGTATTGAGAAATATCTGCTTCTAAAACCAAAACGGAGCTACCTAACAGAACGGTCTTCAATGTGTCCATTCAACTTACGGAGTTAAACTGATGTGTGTTTGCAGGAGTTTCTAAACCCTTTCTGTGAAGAAGTGGAAAACGCATTTTCCAGGCCAAATCCAGGCATTCAAGAAATAGCTGGAAATCTCCGTCTAAAACACAAAAAGAACGTATCTTGCAAACTGCTCTGCTGGGTGTTCGCTCAGCTAAGGGAGTTGAATCCGCCTTCAGAGTCAGAGAGTGAGATGCACGGTTCTTCCAGGAGCTGGGTTTTGTTATACCCGGTGAATTGGAACAAACGCGGTATTGAGAAATTTCTGCTTCTAAAACCAAAACGGAGCTACCTAACAGAACGGTCTTCAATGTGTGCATTCAACTTACGGAGTTAAACTTATGTGTGTTTGCAGGAGTTTCTAAACCCTTTCTGTGAAGAAGTGGAAAACGCATTTTCCCAGCCAAATCCAGGCATTCAAGAAATAGCTGGAAATCTCCGTCTAAAACACAAAAAGAACGTATCTTGCAAACTGCTCTGCTGGGTGTTCGCTCAGCTAAGGGAGTTGAATCCGCCTTCAGAATCAGATAGTGAGAAGCACGGTCCTTTTAGGAGCTGGGTTTCGTTATACCCGGGTGCATTGGAACAAACGCGGTATTGAGAAATATCTGCTTCTAAAACCAAAACGGAGCTACCTAAGAGAACGGTCTTCAATGTGTGCATTCGACTTACGGAGTTAAACTGATGTGTGTTTGCAGGAGTTTCTAAACCCTTTCTGTGAAGAAGTGGAAAACGCAATTTCCCAGCCAAATCCAGGCATTCAAGAAATAGCTGGAAATCTCCGTCTAAAACACAAAAAGAACGTATCTTGCAAACTGCTCTGCTGGGTGTTCGCTCAGCTAAGGGAGTTGAATCCGCCTTCAGAATCAGAGAGTGAAAAGCACGGTTCTTCCAGGAGCTGGGTTTCGTAATACCCGGGTGAATTGGAACAAACGCGGTATTGAGAAATATCTGCTTCTAAAACCAAAACGGAGCTACCTAACAGAACGGTCTTCAATGTGTGCATTCAACTTACGGAGTTAAACTGATGTGTGTTTGCAGGAGTTTCTAAACCCTTTCTGTGAAGAAGTGGAAAACGCATTTTCCCAGCCAAATCCAGGCATTCAAGAAATAGCTGGAAACCTCCGTCTAAAAAACAAAAAGAACGTATCTTGCAAACTGCTCTGCTGGGTGTTCGCTCGGCTAAGGGAGTTGAATCCGCCTTCAGAATCAGAGAGGGAGAAGCACGGTTCTTCCAGGAGCTGGGTTTCGTTATACCCGGGTGCATTGGAACAAACGCGGTATTGAGAAATATCTGCTTCTAAAACCAAAACGGAGCTACCTAACAGAACGGTCTTCAATGTGTGCATTCAACTTACGGAGTTAAACTGATGTGTGTTTGCAGGAGTTTCTAAACCCTTTCTGTGAAGAAGTGGAAAACGCATTTTCCCAGCCAAATCCAGGCATTCAAGAAATAGCTGGAAATCTCCGTCTAAAACACAAAAAGAACGTATCTTGCAAACTGCTCTGCTGGGTGTTCGCTCAGCTAAGGGAGTTGAATCCGCCTTCAGAATCAGAGAGTGAGAAGCACGGTTCTTCCAGGAGCTGGGTTTCGTAATACCCGGGTGAATTGGAACAAACGCGGTATTGAGAAATATCTGCTTCTAAAACCAAAACGGAGCTACCTAACAGAACGGTCTTCAATGTGTGCATTCAACTTACGGAGTTAAACTGATGTGTGTTTGCAGAAGTTTCTAAACCCTTTCTGTGAAGAAGTGGAAAACGCATTTTCCCAGCCAAATACAGGCATTCAAGAAATAGCTGGAAATCTCCGTCTAAAACACAAAAAGAACGTATCTTGCAAACTGCTCTGCTGGGTGTTCGCTCAGCTAAGGGAGTTGAATCCGCCTTCAGAATCAGAGAGTGAGAAGCACGGTTCTTCCAGTAGCTGGGTTTTGTTATACCCGGGTGAATTGGAACAAACGCGGTATTGAGAAATATCTGCTTCTAAAACCAAAACGGAGCTACCTAACAGAACGGTCTTCAATGTGTCCATTCAACTTACGGAGTTAAACTGATGTGTGTTTGCAGGAGTTTCTAAACCCTTTCTGTGAAGAAGTGGAAAACGCATTTTCCAGGCCAAATCCAGGCATTCAAGAAATAGCTGGAAATCTCCGTCTAAAACACAAAAAGAACGTATCTTGCAAACTGCTCTGCTGGGTGTTCGCTCAGCTAAGGGAGTTGAATCCGCCTTCAGAGTCAGAGAGTGAGATGCACGGTTCTTCCAGGAGCTGGGTTTTGTTATACCCGGTGAATTGGAACAAACGCGGTATTGAGAAATTTCTGCTTCTAAAACCAAAACGGAGCTACCTAACAGAACGGTCTTCAATGTGTGCATTCAACTTACGGAGTTAAACTTATGTGTGTTTGCAGGAGTTTCTAAACCCTTTCTGTGAAGAAGTGGAAAACGCATTTTCCCAGCCAAATCCAGGCATTCAAGAAATAGCTGGAAATCTCCGTCTAAAACACAAAAAGAACGTATCTTGCAAACTGCTCTGCTGGGTGTTCGCTCAGCTAAGGGAGTTGAATCCGCCTTCAGAATCAGATAGTGAGAAGCACGGTCCTTTTAGGAGCTGGGTTTCGTTATACCCGGGTGCATTGGAACAAACGCGGTATTGAGAAATATCTGCTTCTAAAACCAAAACGGAGCTACCTAAGAGAACGGTCTTCAATGTGTGCATTCGACTTACGGAGTTAAACTGATGTGTGTTTGCAGGAGTTTCTAAACCCTTTCTGTGAAGAAGTGGAAAACGCAATTTCCCAGCCAAATCCAGGCATTCAAGAAATAGCTGGAAATCTCCGTCTAAAACACAAAAAGAACGTATCTTGCAAACTGCTCTGCTGGGTGTTCGCTCAGCTAAGGGAGTTGAATCCGCCTTCAGAATCAGAGAGTGAAAAGCACGGTTCTTCCAGGAGCTGGGTTTCGTAATACCCGGGTGAATTGGAACAAACGCGGTATTGAGAAATATCTGCTTCTAAAACCAAAACGGAGCTACCTAACAGAACGGTCTTCAATGTGTGCATTCAACTTACGGAGTTAAACTGATGTGTGTTTGCAGGAGTTTCTAAACCCTTTCTGTGAAGAAGTGGAAAACGCATTTTCCCAGCCAAATCCAGGCATTCAAGAAATAGCTGGAAACCTCCGTCTAAAAAACAAAAAGAACGTATCTTGCAAACTGCTCTGCTGGGTGTTCGCTCGGCTAAGGGAGTTGAATCCGCCTTCAGAATCAGAGAGGGAGAAGCACGGTTCTTCCAGGAGCTGGGTTTCGTTATACCCGGGTGCATTGGAACAAACGCGGTATTGAGAAATATCTGCTTCTAAAACCAAAACGGAGCTACCTAACAGAACGGTCTTCAATGTGTGCATTCAACTTACGGAGTTAAACTGATGTGTGTTTGCAGGAGTTTCTAAACCCTTTCTGTGAAGAAGTGGAAAACGCATTTTCCCAGCCAAATCCAGTCATTCAAGAAATAGCTGGAAATCTCCGTCTAAAACACAAAAAGAACGTATCTTGCAAACTGCTCTGCTGGGTGTTCGCTCAGCTAAGGGAGTTGAATCCGCCTTCAGAATCAGAGAGTGAGAAGCACGGTTCTTCCAGGAGCTGGGTTTCGTAATACCCGGGTGAATTGGAACAAACGCGGTATTGAGAAATATCTGCTTCTAAAACCAAAACGGAGCTACCTAACAGAACGGTCTTCAATGTGTGCATTCAACTTACGGAGTTAAACTGATGTGTGTTTGCAGGAGTTTCTAAACCCTTTCTGTGAAGAAGTGGAAAACGCATTTTCCCAGCCAAATCCAGGCATTCAAGAAATAGCTGGAAACCTCCGTCTAAAAAACAAAAAGAACGTATCTTGCAAACTGCTCTGCTGGGTGTTCGCTCGGCTAAGGGAGTTGAATCCGCCTTCAGAATCAGAGAGGGAGAAGCACGGTTCTTCCAGGAGCTGGGTTTCGTTATACCCGGGTGCATTGGAACAAACGCGGTATTGAGAAATATCTGCTTCTAAAACCAAAACGGAGCTACCTAACAGAACGGTCTTCAATGTGTGCATTCAACTTACGGAGTTAAACTGATGTGTGTTTGCAGGAGTTTCTAAACCCTTTCTGTGAAGAAGTGGAAAACGCATTTTCCCAGCCAAATCCAGGCATTCAAGAAATAGCTGGAAATCTCCGTCTAAAACACAAACAGAACGTATCTTGCAAACTGCTCTGCTGGGTGTTCGCTCAGCTAAGGGAGTTGAGTCCGCCTTCAGAATCAGAGAGTGAGAAGCACGGTTCTGCCAGGAGCTGGGTTTCGTTATACCCGGGTGCATTGGAACAAACGCGATATTGAAAAATATCTGCTTCTAAAACCAAAACGGAGCTACCTAACAGAACGGTCTTCAATGTGTACATTCAACTTACGGAGTTAAAGTGATGTGTGTTTGCAGGACTAAACCCTTTCTGTGAAGAAGTGGAAAACGCATTTTCCCAGCCAAATCCAGGCATTCAAGAAATAGCTGGAAACCTTCGTCTAAAACACAAAAAGAACGTATCTTGCAAACTGCTCTGCTGGGTGTTCGCTCAGCTAAGGGAGTTGAATCCGCCTTCAGAATCAGAGAGTGAGAAGCACGGTTCTTCCAGGAGCTGGGTTTCGTTATCCCCGGGTGCATTGGAACAAACGCGGTATTGAGAAATATCTGCTTCTAAAACCAAAACGGAGCTACCTAACAGAACGGTCTTCAATGTGTGCATTCAACTTACGGAGTTAAACTGATGTGTGTTTGCAGGAGTTACTAAACCCTTTCTGTGAAGAAGTGGAAAACGCATTTTCCCAGCCAAATCCAGGCATTCAAGAAATAGCTGGAAATCTCCGTCTAAAACACAAAAAGAACGTATCTTGCAAACTGCTCTGCTGGGTGTTCGCTCAGCTAACGGAGTTGAATCCGCCTTCAGAATCAGAGAGTGAGAAGCACGGTTCGTCCAGGACCTGGGTTTCGTAATACCCGGGTGCATTGGAACAAACGCGGTATTGAGAAATATCTGCTTCTAAAACCAAAACGGAGCTACCTAACAGAACGGTCTTCAATGTGTGCATTCAACTTACGGAGTTAAACTGATGTGTGTTTGCAGGAGTTTCTAAACCCTTTCTGTGAAGAAGTGGAAAACGCATTTTCCCAGCCAAATCCAGGCATTCAAGAAATAGCTGGAAATCTCCGTCTAAAACACAAAAATAACGTATCTTGCAAACTTCTCTGCTGGGTGTTCGCTCAGCTAAGGGAGTTGAATCCGCCTTCAGAATCAGAGAGTGAGAAGCACGGTTCTTCCAGGAGCTGGGTTTCGTTATACCCGGGTGAATTGGAACAAACGCGGTATTGAGAAATATCTGCTTCTAAAACCAAAACGGAGCTACCTAACAGAACGGTCTTCAATGTGTGCATTCAACTTACGGAGTTAAACTGATGTGTGTTTGCAGGAGTTTCTAAACCCTTTCTGTGAAGAAGTGGAAAACGCATTTTCCCAGCCAAATCCAGGCATTCAAGAAATAGCTGGAAATCTCCGTCTAAAACACAAAAAGAACGTATCTTGCAAACTGCTCTGCTGGGTGTTCGCTCAGCTAAGGGAGTTGAATCCGCCTTCAGAATCAGAGAGTGAGAAGCACGGTTCTTCCAGGAGCTGGGTTTCGTTATACCCGGGTGCATTGGAACAAACGCGGTATTGAGAAATATCTGCTTCTAAAACCAAAACGGAGCTACCTAACAGAACGGTCTTCAATGTGTGCATTCAACTTACGGAGTTAAACTGATGTGTGTTTGCAGGAGTTTCTAAACCCTTTCTGTGAAGAAGTGGAAAACGCATTTTCCCAGCCAAATCCAGGCATTCAAGAAATAGCTGGAAATCTCCGTCTAAAACACAAACAGAACGTATCTTGCAAACTGCTCTGCTGGGTGTTCGCTCAGCTAAGGGAGTTGAGTCCGCCTTCAGAATCAGAGAGTGAGAAGCACGGTTCTTCCAGGAGCTGGGTTTCGTTATACCCGGGTGCATTGGAACAAACGCGGTATTGAAAAATATCTGCTTCTAAAACCAAAACGGAGCTACCTAACAGAACGGTCTTCAATGTGTGCATTCAACTTACGGAGTTAAACTGATGTGTGTTTGCAGGAGTTTCTAAACCCTTTCTGTGAAGAAGTGGAAAACGCATTTTCCCAGCCAAATCCAGGCATTCAAGAAATAGCTGGAAATCTCCGTCTAAAACACAAAAATAACGTATCTTGCAAACTTCTCTGCTGGGTGTTCGCTCAGCTAAGGGAGTTGAATCCGCCTTCAGAATCAGAGAGTGAGAAGCACGGTTCTTCCAGGAGCTGGGTTTCGTTATACCCGGGTGAATTGGAACAAACGCGGTATTGAGAAATATCTGCTTCTAAAACCAAAACGGAGCTACCTAACAGAACGGTCTTCAATGTGTGCATTCAACTTACGGAGTTAAACTGATGTGTGTTTGCAGGAGTTTCTAAACCCTTTCTGTGAAGAAGTGGAAAACGCATTTTCCCAGCCAAATCCAGGCATTCAAGAAATAGCTGGAAATCTCCGTCTAAAACACAAAAAGAACGTATCTTGCAAACTGCTCTGCTGGGTGTTCGCTCAGCTAAGGGAGTTGAATCCGCCTTCAGAATCAGAGAGTGAGAAGCACGGTTCTTCCAGGAGCTGGGTTTCGTTATACCCGGGTGCATTGGAACAAACGCGGTATTGAGAAATATCTGCTTCTAAAACCAAAACGGAGCTACCTAACAGAACGGTCTTCAATGTGTGCATTCAACTTACGGAGTTAAACTGATGTGTGTTTGCAGGAGTTTTTAAACCCTTTCTGTGAAGAAGTGGAAAACGCATTTTCCCAGCCAAATCCAGGCATTCAAGAAATAGCTGGAAATCTCCGTCTAAAACACAAACAGAACGTATCTTGCAAACTGCTCTGCTGGGTGTTCGCTCAGCTAAGGGAGTTGAGTCCGCCTTCAGAATCAGAGAGTGAGAAGCACGGTTCTTCCAGGAGCTGGGTTTCGTTATACCCGGGTGCATTGGAACAAACGCGGTATTGAAAAATATCTGCTTCTAAAACCAAAACGGAGCTACCTAACAGAACGGTCTTCAATGTGTACATTCAACTTACGGAGTTAAAGTGATGTGTGTTTGCAGGACTAAACCCTTTCTGTGAAGAAGTGGAAAACGCATTTTCCCAGCCAAATCCAGGCATTCAAGAAATAGCTGGAAACCTTCGTCTAAAACACAAAAAGAACGTATCTTGCAAACTGCTCTGCTGGGTGTTCGCTCAGCTAAGGGAGTTGAATCCGCCTTCAGAATCAGAGAGTGAGAAGCACGGTTCTTCCAGGAGCTGGGTTTCGTTATCCCCGGGTGCATTGGAACAAACGCGGTATTGAGAAATATCTGCTTCTAAAACCAAAACGGAGCTACCTAACAGAACGGTCTTCAATGTGTGCATTCAACTTACGGAGTTAAACTGATGTGTGTTTGCAGGAGTTACTAAACCCTTTCTGTGAAGAAGTGGAAAACGCATTTTCCCAGCCAAATCCAGGCATTCAAGAAATAGCTGGAAATCTCCGTCTAAAACACAAAAAGAACGTATCTTGCAAACTGCTCTGCTGGGTGTTCCCTCAGCTAACGGAGTTGAATCCGCCTTCAGAATCAGAGAGTGAGAAGCACGGTTCGTCCAGGAGCTGGGTTTCGTAATACCCAGGTGCATTGGAACAAACGCGGTATTGAGAAATATCTGCTTCTAAAACCAAAACGGAGCTACCTAACAGAACGGTCTTCAATGTGTGCATTCAACTTACGGAGTTAAACTGATGTGTGTTTGCAGGAGTTTCTAAACCCTTTCTGTGAAGAAGTGGAAAACGCATTTTCCCAGCCAAATCCAGGCATTCAAGAAATAGCTGGAAATCTCCGTCTAAAACACAAAAATAACGTATCTTGCAAACTTCTCTGCTGGGTGTTCGCTCAGCTAAGGGAGTTGAATCCGCCTTCAGAATCAGAGAGTGAGAAGCACGGTTCTTCCAGGAGCTGGGTTTCGTAATACCCGGGTGAATTGGAACAAACGCGGTATTGAGAAATATCTGCTTCTAAAACCAAAACGGAGCTACCTAACAGAACGGTCTTCAATGTGTGCATTCAACTTACGGAGTTAAACTGATGTGTGTTTGCAGGAGTTTCTAAACCCTTTCTGTGAAGAAGTGGAAAACGCATTTTCCCAGCCAAATACAGGCATTCAAGAAATAGCTGGAAATCTCCGTCTAAAACACAAAAAGAACGTATCTTGCAAACTGCTCTGCTGGGTGTTCGCTCAGCTAAGGGAGTTGAATCCGCCTTCAGAATCAGAGAGTGAGAAGCACGGTTCTTCCAGTAGCTGGGTTTTGTTATACCCGGGTGAATTGGAACAAACGCGGTATTGAGAAATATCTGCTTCTAAAACCAAAACGGAGCTACCTAACAGAACGGTCTTCAATGTGTCCATTCAACTTACGGAGTTAAACTGATGTGTGTTTGCAGGAGTTTCTAAACCCTTTCTGTGAAGAAGTGGAAAACGCATTTTCCAGACCAAATCCAGGCATTCAAGAAATAGCTGGAAATCTCCGTCTAAAACACAAAAAGAACGTATCTTGCAAACTGCTCTGCTGGGTGTTCGCTCAGCTAAGGGAGTTGAATCCGCCTTCAGAGTCAGAGAGTGAGATGCACGGTTCTTCCAGGAGCTGGGTTTTGTTATACCCGGGTGAATTGGAACAAACGCGGTATTGAGAAATATCTGCTTCTAAAACCAAAACGGAGCTACCTAACAGAACGGTCTTCAATGTGTGCATTCAACTTACGGAGTTAAACTTATGTGTGTTTGCAGGAGTTTCTAAACCCTTTCTGTGAAGAAGTGGAAAACGCATTTTCCCAGCCAAATCCAGGCATTCAAGAAATAGCTGGAAATCTCCGTCTAAAACACAAAAAGAACGTATCTTGCAAACTGCTCTGCTGGGTGTTCGCTCAGCTAAGGGAGTTGAATCCGCCTTCAGAATCAGATAGTGAGAAGCACGGTCCTTTTAGGAGCTGGGTTTCGTTATACCCGGGTGCATTGGAACAAACGCGGTATTGAGAAATATCTGCTTCTAAAACCAAAACGGAGCTACCTAAGAGAACGGTCTTCAATGTGTGCATTCGACTTACGGAGTTAAACTGATGTGTGTTTGCAGGAGTTTCTAAACCCTTTCTGTGAAGAAGTGGAAAACGCATTTTCCCAGCCAAATCCAGGCATTCAAGAAATAGCTGGAAATCTCCGTCTAAAACACAAAAAGAACGTATCTTGCAAACTGCTCTGCTGGGTGTTCGCTCAGCTAAGGGAGTTGAATCCGCCTTCAGAATCAGAGAGTGAGAAGCACGGTTCTTCCAGGAGCTGGGTTTCGTAATACCCGGGTGAATTGGAACAAACGCGGTATTGAGAAATATCTGCTTCTAAAACCAAAACGGAGCTACCTAACAGAACGGTCTTCAATGTGTGCATTCAACTTACGGAGTTAAACTGATGTGTGTTTGCAGGAGTTTCTAAACCCTTTCTGTGAAGAAGTGGAAAACGCATTTTCCCAGCCAAATCCAGGCATTCAAGAAATAGCTGGAAACCTCCGTCTAAAAAACAAAAAGAACGTATCTTGCAAACTGCTCTGCTGGGTGTTCGCTCGGCTAAGGGAGTTGAATCCGCCTTCAGAATCAGAGAGGGAGAAGCACGGTTCTTCCAGGAGCTGGGTTTCGTTATACCCGGGTGCATTGGAACAAACGCGGTATTGAGAAATATCTGCTTCTAAAACCAAAACGGAGCTACCTAACAGAACGGTCTTCAATGTGTGCATTCAACTTACGGAGTTAAACTGATGTGTGTTTGCAGGAGTTTCTAAACCCTTTCTGTGAAGAAGTGGAAAACGCATTTTCCCAGCCAAATCCAGTCATTCAAGAAATAGCTGGAAATCTCCGTCTAAAACACAAAAAGAACGTAAATTGCAAACTGCTCTGCTGGGTGTTCGCTCTGCTAAGGGAGTTGAATCCGCCTTCAGAATCAGAGAGTGAGAAGCACGGTTCTTCCAGGAGCTGGGTTTCGTAATACCCGGGTGAATTGGAACAAACGCGGTATTGAGAAATATCTGCTTCTAAAACCAAAACGGAGCTACCTAACAGAACGGTCTTCAATGTGTGCATTCAACTTACGGAGTTAAACTGATGTGTGTTTGCAGGAGTTTCTAAACCCTTTCTGTGAAGAAGTGGAAAACGCATTTTCCCAGCCAAATCCAGGCATTCAAGAAATAGCTGGAAACCTCCGTCTAAAAAACAAAAAGAACGTATCTTGCAAACTGCTCTGCTGGGTGTTCGCTCGGCTAAGGGAGTTGAACCCGCCTTCAGAATCAGAGAGGGAGAAGCACGGTTCTTCCAGGAGCTGGGTTTCGTTATACCCGGGTGCATTGGAACAAACGCGGTATTGAGAAATATCTGCTTCTAAAACCAAAACGGAGCTACCTAACAGAACGGTCTTCAATGTGTGCATTCAACTTACGGAGTTAAACTGATGTGTGTTTGCAGGAGTTACTAAACCCTTTCTGTGAAGAAGTGGAAAACGCATTTTCCCAGCCAAATCCAGGCATTCAAGAAATAGCTGGAAATCTCCGTCTAAAACACAAAAAGAACGTATCTTGCAAACTGCTCTGCTGGGTGTTCGCTCAGCTAACGGAGTTGAATCCGCCTTCAGAATCAGAGAGTGAGAAGCACGGTTCGTCCAGGAGCTGGGTTTCGTAATACCCGGGTGCATTGGAACAAACGCGGTATTGAGAAATATCTGCTTCTAAAACCAAAACGGAGCTACCTAACAGAACGGTCTTCAATGTGTGCATTCAACTTACGGAGTTAAACTGATGTGTGTTTGCAGGAGTTTCTAAACCCTTTCTGTGAAGAAGTGGAAAACGCATTTTCCCAGCCAAATCCAGGCATTCAAGAAATAGCTGGAAATCTCCGTCTAAAACACAAACAGAACGTATATTGCAAACTGCTCTGCTGGGTGTTCGCTCAGCTAAGGGAGTTGAGTCCGCCTTCAGAATCAGAGAGTGAGAAGCACGGTTCTTCCAGGAGCTGGGTTTCGTTATACCCGGGTGCATTGGAACAAACGCGGTATTGAAAAATATCTGCTTCTAAAACCAAAACGGAGCTACCTAACAGAACGGTCTTCAATGTGTACATTCAACTTACGGAGTTAAAGTGATGTGTGTTTGCAGGACTAAACCCTTTCTGTGAAGAAGTGGAAAACGCATTTTCCCAGCCAAATCCAGGCATTCAAGAAATAGCTGGAAACCTTCGTCTAAAACACAAAAAGAACGTATCTTGCAAACTGCTCTGCTGGGTGTTCGCTCAGCTAAGGGAGTTGAATCCGCCTTCAGAATCAGAGAGTGAGAAGCACGGTTCTTCCAGGAGCTGGGTTTCGTTATCCCCGGGTGCATTGGAACAAACGCGGTATTGAGAAATATCTGCTTCTAAAACCAAAACGGAGCTACCTAACAGAACGGTCTTCAATGTGTGCATTCAACTTACGGAGTTAAACTGATGTGTGTTTGCAGGAGTTACTAAACCCTTTCTGTGAAGAAGTGGAAAACGCATTTTCCCAGCCAAATCCAGGCATTCAAGAAATAGCTGGAAATCTCCGTCTAAAACACAAAAAGAACGTATCTTGCAAACTGCTCTGCTGGGTGTTCGCTCAGCTAACGGAGTTGAATCCGCCTTCAGAATCAGAGAGTGAGAAGCACGGTTCGTCCAGGAGCTGGGTTTCGTAATACCCGGGTGCATTGGAACAAACGCGGTATTGAGAAATATCTGCTTCTAAAACCAAAACGGAGCTACCTAACAGAACGGTCTTCAATGTGTGCATTCAACTTACGGAGTTAAACTGATGTGTGTTTGCAGGAGTTTCTAAACCCTTTCTGTGAAGAAGTGGAAAACGCATTTTCCCAGCCAAATCCAGGCATTCAAGAAATAGCTGGAAATCTCCGTCTAAAACACAAACAGAACGTATCTTGCAAACTGCTCTGCTGGGTGTTCGCTCAGCTAAGGGAGTTGAGTCCGCCTTCAGAATCAGAGAGTGAGAAGCACGGTTCTTCCAGGAGCTGGGTTTCGTTATACCCGGGTGCATTGGAACAAACGCGGTATTGAAAAATATCTGCTTCTAAAACCAAAACGGAGCTACCTAACAGAACGGTCTTCAATGTGTACATTCAACTTACGGAGTTAAAGTGATGTGTGTTTGCAGGACTAAACCCTTTCTGTGAAGAAGTGGAAAACGCATTTTCCCAGCCAAATCCAGGCATTCAAGAAATAGCTGGAAACCTTCGTCTAAAACACAAAAAGAACGTATCTTGCAAACTGCTCTGCTGGGTGTTCGCTCAGCTAAGGGAGTTGAATCCGCCTTCAGAATCAGAGAGTGAGAAGCACGGTTCTTCCAGGAGCTGGGTTTCGTTATCCCCGGGTGCATTGGAACAAACGCGGTATTGAGAAATATCTGCTTCTAAAACCAAAACGGAGCTACCTAACAGAACGGTCTTCAATGTGTGCATTCAACTTACGGAGTTAAACTGATGTGTGTTTGCAGGAGTTACTAAACCCTTTCTGTGAAGAAGTGGAAAACGCATTTTCCCAGCCAAATCCAGGCATTCAAGAAATAGCTGGAAATCTCCGTCTAAAACACAAAAAGAACGTATCTTGCAAACTGCTCTGCTGGGTGTTCGCTCAGCTAACGGAGTTGAATCCGCCTTCAGAATCAGAGAGTGAGAAGCACGGTTCGTCCAGGAGCTGGGTTTCGTAATACCCGGGTGCATTGGAACAAACGCGGTATTGAGAAATATCTGCTTCTAAAACCAAAACGGAGCTACCTAACAGAACGGTCTTCAATGTGTGCATTCAACTTACGGAGTTAAACTGATGTGTGTTTGCAGGAGTTTCTAAACCCTTTCTGTGAAGAAGTGGAAAACGCATTTTCCCAGCCAAATCCAGGCATTCAAGAAATAGCTGGAAATCTCCGTCTAAAACACAAAAATAACGTATCTTGCAAACTTCTCTGCTGGGTGTTCGCTCAGCTAAGGGAGTTGAATCCGCCTTCAGAATCAGAGAGTGAGAAGCACGGTTCTTCCAGGAGCTGGGTTTCGTAATACCCGGGTGAATTGGAACAAACGCGGTATTGAGAAATATCTGCTTCTAAAACCAAAACGGAGCTACCTAACAGAACGGTCTCCAATGTGTGCATTCAACTTACGGAGTTAAACTGATGTGTGTTTGCAGGAGTTTCTAAACCCTTTCTGTGAAGAAGTGGAAAACGCATTTTCCCAGCCAAATACAGGCATTCAAGAAATAGCTGGAAATCTCCGTCTAAAACACAAAAAGAACGTATCTTGCAAACTGCTCTGCTGGGTGTTCGCTCAGCTAAGGGAGTTGAATCCGCCTTCAGAATCAGAGAGTGAGAAGCACGGTTCTTCCAGTAGCTGGGTTTTGTTATACCCGGGTGAATTGGAACAAACGCGGTATTGAGAAATATCTGCTTCTAAAACCAAAACGGAGCTACCTAACAGAACGGTCTTCAATGTGTCCATTCAACTTACGGAGTTAAACTGATGTGTGTTTGCAGGAGTTTCTAAACCCTTTCTGTGAAGAAGTGGAAAACGCATTTTCCAGGCCAAATCCAGGCATTCAAGAAATAGCTGGAAATCTCCGTCTAAAACACAAAAAGAACGTATCTTGCAAACTGCTCTGCTGGGTGTTCGCTCAGCTAAGGGAGTTGAATCCGCCTTCAGAGTCAGAGAGTGAGATGCACGGTTCTTCCAGGAGCTGGGTTTTGTTATACCCGGGTGAATTGGAACAAACGCGGTATTGAGAAATATCTGCTTCTAAAACCAAAACGGAGCTAACTAACAGAACGGTCTTCAATGTGTGCATTCAACTTACGGAGTTAAACTTATGTGTGTTTGCAGGAGTTTCTAAACCCTTTCTGTGAAGAAGTGGAAAACGCATTTTCCCAGCCAAATCCAGGCATTCAAGAAATAGCTGGAAATCTCCGTCTAAAACACAAAAAGAACGTATCTTGCAAACTGCTCTGCTGGGTGTTCGCTCAGCTAAGGGAGTTGAATCCGCCTTCAGAATCAGATAGTGAGAAGCACGGTCCTTTTAGGAGCTGGGTTTCGTTATACCCGGGTGCATTGGAACAAACGCGGTATTGAGAAATATCTGCTTCTAAAACCAAAACGGAGCTACCTAAGAGAACGGTCTTCAATGTGTGCATTCGACTTACGGAGTTAAACTGATGTGTGTTTGCAGGAGTTTCTAAACCCTTTCTGTGAAGAAGTGGAAAACGCATTTTCCCAGCCAAATCCAGGCATTCAAGAAATAGCTGGAAATCTCCGTCTAAAACACAAAAAGAACGTATCTTGCAAACTGCTCTGCTGGGTGTTCGCTCAGCTAAGGGAGTTGAATCCGCCTTCAGAATCAGAGAGTGAGAAGCACGGTTCTTCCAGGAGCTGGGTTTCGTAATACCCGGGTGAATTGGAACAAACGCGGTATTGAGAAATATCTGCTTCTAAAACCAAAACGGAGCTACCTAACAGAACGGTCTTCAATGTGTGCATTCAACTTACGGAGTTCAACTGATGTGTGTTTGCAGGAGTTTCTAAACCCTTTCTGTGAAGAAGTGGAAAACGCATTTTCCCAGCCAAATCCAGGCATTCAAGAAATAGCTGGAAACCTCCGTCTAAAAAACAAAAAGAACGTATCTTGCAAACTGCTCTGCTGGGTGTTCGCTCGGCTAAGGGAGTTGAATCCGCCTTCAGAATCAAAGAGGGAGAAGCACGGTTCTTCCAGGAGCTGGGTTTCGTTATACCCGGGTGCATTGGAACAAACGCGGTATTGAGAAATATCTGCTTCTAAAACCAAAACGGAGCTACCTAACAGAACGGTCTTCAATGTGTGCATTCAACTTACGGAGTTAAACTGATGTGTGTTTGCAGGAGTTTCTAAACCCTTTCTGTGAAGAAGTAGAAAACGCATTTTCCCAGCCAAATCCAGTCATTCAAGAAATAGCTGGAAATCTCCGTCTAAAACACAAAAAGAACGTATCTTGCAAACTGCTCTGCTGGGTGTTCGCTCAGCTAAGGGAGTTGAATCCGCCTTCAGAATCAGAGAGTGAGAAGCACGGTTCTTCCAGGAGCTGGGTTTCGTAATACCCGGGTGAATTGGAACAAACGCGGTATTGAGAAATATCTGCTTCTAAAACCAAAACGGAGCTACCTAACAGAACGGTCTTCAATGTGTGCATTCAACTTACGGAGTTAAACTGATGTGTGTTTGCAGGAGTTTCTAAACCCTTTCTGTGAAGAAGTGGAAAACGCATTTTCCCAGCCAAATCCAGGCATTCAAGAAATAGCTGGAAACCTTCGTCTAAAAAACAAAAAGAACGTATCTTGCAAACTGCTCTGCTGGGTGTTCGCTCGGTCAAGGGAGTTGAATCCGCCTTCAGAATCAGAGAGGGAGAAGCACGGTTCTTCCAGGAGCTGGGTTTCGTTATACCCGGGTGCATTGGAACAAACGCGGTATTGAGAAATATCTGCTTCTAAAACCAAAACGGAGCTACCTAACAGAACGGTCTTCAATGTGTCCATTCAACTTACGGAGTTAAACTGATGTGTGTTTGCAGGAGTTTCTAAACCCTTTCTGTGAAGAAGTGGAAAACGCATTTTCCCAGCCAAATCCAGTCATTCAAGAAATAGCTGGAAATCTCCGTCTAAAACACAAAAAGAACGTATCTTGCAAACTGCTCTGCTGGGTGTTCGCTCAGCTAAGGGAGTTGAATCCGCCTTCAGAATCAGAGAGTGAGAAGCACGGTTCTTCCAGGAGCTGGGTTTCGTTATACCCGGGTGAATTGGAACAAACGCGGTATTGAGAAATATCTGCTTCTAAAACCAAAACGGAGCTACCTAACAGAACGGTCTTCAATGTGTGCATTCAACTTACGGAGTTAAACTGATGAGTGTTTGCAGGAGTTCCTAAACCCTTTCTGTGAAGAAGTGGAAAACGCATTTTCCCAGCCAAATCCAGGCATTCAAGAAATAGCTGGAAATCTCCGTATAAAACACAAAAAGAACGTATCCTGCAAACTGCTCTGCTGGGTGTTCGCTCAGCTAAGGGAGTTGAATCCGCCTTCAGAATCAGAGAGTGAGAAGCATGGTTCTTCCAGGAGCTGGGTTTCGTTATAAACGGGTGCATTGGAAAAAACGCGGTATTGAGAAATATCTGCTTCTAAAACCAAAACGGAGCTACCTAACAGAACGGTCTTCAATGTGTGCATTCAACTTACGGACTTAAACTGATGTGTGTTTGCAGGAGTTTTTAACCCTTTCTGTGAAGAAGTGGAAAACGCATTTTCCCAGCCAAATCCAGGCATTCAAGAAGTAGCTGGAAATCTCCGTCTAAAACACAAAAAGAACGTATCTTGCAAACTGCTCTGCTGGGTGTTCGCTCAGCTAAGGGAGTTGAATCCGCCTTCAGAATCAGAGAGTGAGAAGCACGGTTCTTCCAGGAGCTGGGTTTCGTTATACCAGGGTGCATTGGAACAAACGCGGTATTGAGAACTATCTGCTTCTAAAACCAAAACGGAGCTACCTAACAGAACGGCCTTCAATGTGTCCATTCAACGTACGGAGGTAAACTGATGTGTGTTTGCAGGAGTTTCTAAACCCTTTCTGTGAAGAAGTGGAAAACGCATTTTCCCAGCCAAATCCAGGCATTCAAGAAATAGCTGGAAATCTCCGTCTAAAACACAAAAAGAACGTATCTTGCAAACTGCTCTGCTGGGTGTTCGCTCAGCTAACGGAGTTGAATCCGCCTTCAGAATCAGAGAGTGAGAAGCACGGTTCGTCCAGGAGCTGGGTTTCGTAATACCCGGGTGCATTGGAACAAACGCGGTATTGAGAAATATCTGCTTCTAAAACCAAAACGGAGCTACCTAACAGAACGGTCTTCAATGTGTGCATTCAACTTACGGAGTTAAACTGATGTGTGTTTGCAGGAGTTTCTAAACCCTTTCTGTGAAGAAGTGGAAAACGCATTTTCCCAGCCAAATCCAGGCATTCAAGAAATAGCTGGAAATCTCCGTCTAAAACACAAAAATAACGTATCTTGCAAACTTCTCTGCTGGGTGTTCGCTCAGCTAAGGGAGTTGAATCCGCCTTCAGAATCAGAGAGTGAGAAGCACGGTTCTTCCAGGAGCTGGGTTTCGTAATACCCGGGTGAATTGGAACAAACGCGGTATTGAGAAATATCTGCTTCTAAAACCAAAACGGAGCTACCTAACAGAACGGTCTTCAATGTGTGCATTCAACTTACGGAGTTAAACTGATGTGTGTTTGCAGGAGTTTCTAAACCCTTTCTGTGAAGAAGTGGAAAACGCATTTTCCCAGCCAAATACAGGCATTCAAGAAATAGCTGGAAATCTCCGTCTAAAACACAAAAAGAACGTATCTTGCAAACTGCTCTGCTGGGTGTTCGCTCAGCTAAGGGAGTTGAATCCGCCTTCAGAATCAGAGAGTGAGAAGCACGGTTCTTCCAGTAGCTGGGTTTTGTTATACCCTGGTGAATTGGAACAAACGCGGTATTGAGAAATATCTGCTTCTAAAACCAAAACGGAGCTACCTAACAGAACGGTCTTCAATGTGTCCATTCAACTTACGGAGTTAAACTGATGTGTGTTTGCAGGAGTTTCTAAACCCTTTCTGTGAAGAAGTGGAAAACGCATTTTCCAGGCCAAATCCAGGCATTCAAGAAATAGCTGGAAATCTCCGTCTAAAACACAAAAAGAACGTATCTTGCAAACTGCTCTGCTGGGTGTTCGCTCAGCTAAGGGAGTTGAATCCGCCTTCAGAGTCAGAGAGTGAGATGCACGGTTCTTCCAGGAGCTGGGTTTTGTTATACCCGGGTGAATTGGAACAAACGCGGTATTGAGAAATATCTGCTTCTAAAACCAAAACGGAGCTAACTAACAGAACGGTCTTCAATGTGTGCATTCAACTTACAGAGTTAAACTTATGTGTGTTTGCAGGAGTTTCTAAACCCTTTCTGTGAAGAAGTGGAAAACGCATTTTCCCAGCCAAATCCAGGCATTCAAGAAATAGCTGGAAATCTCCGTCTAAAACACAAAAAGAACGTATCTTGCAAACTGCTCTGCTGGGTGTTCGCTCAGCTAAGGGAGTTGAATCCGCCTTCAGAATCAGATAGTGAGAAGCACGGTCCTTTTAGGAGCTGGGTTTCGTTATACCCGGGTGCATTGGAACAAACGCGGTATTGAGAAATATCTGCTTCTAAAACCAAAACGGAGCTACCTAAGAGAACGGTCTTCAATGTGTGCATTCGACTTACGGAGTTAAACTGATGTGTGTTTGCAGGAGTTTCTAAACCCTTTCTGTGAAGAAGTGGAAAACGCATTTTCCCAGCCAAATCCAGGCATTCAAGAAATAGCTGGAAATCTCCGTCTAAAACACAAAAAGAACGTATCTTGCAAACTGCTCTGCTGGGTGTTCGCTCAGCTAAGGGAGTTGAATCCGCCTTCAGAATCAGAGAGTGAGAAGCACGGTTCTTCCAGGAGCTGGGTTTCGTAATACCCGGGTGAATTGGAACAAACGCGGTATTGAGAAATATCTGCTTCTAAAACCAAAACGGAGCTACCTAACAGAACGGTCTTCAATGTGTGCATTCAACTTACGGAGTTAAACTGATGTGTGTTTGCAGGAGTTTCTAAACCCTTTCTGTGAAGAAGTGGAAAACGCATTTTCCCAGCCAAATCCAGGCATTCAAGAAATAGCTGGAAACCTCCGTCTAAAAAACAAAAAGAACGTATCTTGCAAACTGCTCTGCTGGGTGTTCGCTCGGCTAAGGGAGTTGAATCCGCCTTCAGAATCAAAGAGGGAGAAGCACGGTTCTTCCAGGAGCTGGGTTTCGTTATACCCGGGTGCATTGGAACAAACGCGGTATTGAGAAATATCTGCTTCTAAAACCAAAACGGAGCTACCTAACAGAACGGTCTTCAATGTGTGCATTCAACTTACGGAGTTAAACTGATGTGTGTTTGCAGGAGTTTCTAAACCCTTTCTGTGAAGAAGTAGAAAACGCATTTTCCCAGCCAAATCCAGTCATTCAAGAAATAGCTGGAAATCTCCGTCTAAAACACAAAAAGAACGTATCTTGCAAACTGCTCTGCTGGGTGTTCGCTCAGCTAAGGGAGTTGAATCCGCCTTCAGAATCAGAGAGTGAGAAGCACGGTTCTTCCAGGAGCTGGGTTTCGTAATACCCGGGTGAATTGGAACAAACGCGGTATTGAGAAATATCTGCTTCTAAAACCAAAACGGAGCTACCTAACAGAACGGTCTTCAATGTGTGCATTCAACTTACGGAGTTAAACTGATGTGTGTTTGCAGGAGTTTCTAAACCCTTTCTGTGAAGAAGTGGAAAACGCATTTTCCCAGCCAAATCCAGGCATTCAAGAAATAGCTGGAAACCTTCGTCTAAAAAACAAAAAGAACGTATCTTGCAAACTGCTCTGCTGGGTGTTCGCTCGGTCAAGGGAGTTGAATCCGCCTTCAGAATCAGAGAGGGAGAAGCACGGTTCTTCCAGGAGCTGGGTTTCGTTATACCCGGGTGCATTGGAACAAACGCGGTATTGAGAAATATCTGCTTCTAAAACCAAAACGGAGCTACCTAACAGAACGGTCTTCAATGTGTCCATTCAACTTACGGAGTTAAACTGATGTGTGTTTGCAGGAGTTTCTAAACCCTTTCTGTGAAGAAGTGGAAAACGCATTTTCCCAGCCAAATCCAGTCATTCAAGAAATAGCTGGAAATCTCCGTCTAAAACACAAAAAGAACGTATCTTGCAAACTGCTCTGCTGGGTGTTCGCTCAGCTAAGGGAGTTGAATCCGCCTTCAGAATCAGAGAGTGAGAAGCACGGTTCTTCCAGGAGCTGGGTTTCGTTATACCCGGGTGAATTGGAACAAACGCGGTATTGAGAAATATCTGCTTCTAAAACCAAAACGGAGCTACCTAACAGAACGGTCTTCAATGTGTGCATTCAACTTACGGAGTTAAACTGATGAGTGTTTGCAGGAGTTCCTAAACCCTTTCTGTGAAGAAGTGGAAAACGCATTTTCCCAGCCAAATCCAGGCATTCAAGAAATAGCTGGAAATCTCCGTATAAAACACAAAAAGAACGTATCCTGCAAACTGCTCTGCTGGGTGTTCGCTCAGCTAAGGGAGTTGAATCCGCCTTCAGAATCAGAGAGTGAGAAGCATGGTTCTTCCAGGAGCTGGGTTTCGTTATAAACGGGTGCATTGGAAAAAACGCGGTATTGAGAAATATCTGCTTCTAAAACCAAAACGGAGCTACCTAACAGAACGGTCTTCAATGTGTGCATTCAACTTACGGACTTAAACTGATGTGTGTTTGCAGGAGTTTTTAACCCTTTCTGTGAAGAAGTGGAAAACGCATTTTCCCAGCCAAATCCAGGCATTCAAGAAGTAGCTGGAAATCTCCGTCTAAAACACAAAAAGAACGTATCTTGCAAACTGCTCTGCTGGGTGTTCGCTCAGCTAAGGGAGTTGAATCCGCCTTCAGAATCAGAGAGTGAGAAGCACGGTTCTTCCAGGAGCTGGGTTTCGTTATACCAGGGTGCATTGGAACAAACGCGGTATTGAGAACTATCTGCTTCTAAAACCAAAACGGAGCTACCTAACAGAACGGCCTTCAATGTGTCCATTCAACGTACGGAGGTAAACTGATGTGTGTTTGCAGGAGTTTCTAAACCCTTTCTGTGAAGAAGTGGAAAACGCATTTTCCCAGCCAAATCCAGGCATTCAAGAAATAGCTGGAAATCTCCGTCTAAAACACAAAAAGAACGTATCTTGCAAACTGCTCTGCTGGGTGTTCGCTCAGCTAACGGAGTTGAATCCGCCTTCAGAATCAGAGAGTGAGAAGCACGGTTCGTCCAGGAGCTGGGTTTCGTAATACCCGGGTGCATTGGAACAAACGCGGTATTGAGAAATATCTGCTTCTAAAACCAAAACGGAGCTACCTAACAGAACGGTCTTCAATGTGTGCATTCAACTTACGGAGTTAAACTGATGTGTGTTTGCAGGAGTTTCTAAACCCTTTCTGTGAAGAAGTGGAAAACGCATTTTCCCAGCCAAATCCAGGCATTCAAGAAATAGCTGGAAATCTCCGTCTAAAACACAAAAATAACGTATCTTGCAAACTTCTCTGCTGGGTGTTCGCTCAGCTAAGGGAGTTGAATCCGCCTTCAGAATCAGAGAGTGAGAAGCACGGTTCTTCCAGGAGCTGGGTTTCGTAATACCCGGGTGAATTGGAACAAACGCGGTATTGAGAAATATCTGCTTCTAAAACCAAAACGGAGCTACCTAACAGAACGGTCTTCAATGTGTGCATTCAACTTACGGAGTTAAACTGATGTGTGTTTGCAGGAGTTTCTAAACCCTTTCTGTGAAGAAGTGGAAAACGCATTTTCCCAGCCAAATACAGGCATTCAAGAAATAGCTGGAAATCTCCGTCTAAAACACAAAAAGAACGTATCTTGCAAACTGCTCTGCTGGGTGTTCGCTCAGCTAAGGGAGTTGAATCCGCCTTCAGAATCAGAGAGTGAGAAGCACGGTTCTTCCAGTAGCTGGGTTTTGTTATACCCTGGTGAATTGGAACAAACGCGGTATTGAGAAATATCTGCTTCTAAAACCAAAACGGAGCTACCTAACAGAACGGTCTTCAATGTGTCCATTCAACTTACGGAGTTAAACTGATGTGTGTTTGCAGGAGTTTCTAAACCCTTTCTGTGAAGAAGTGGAAAACGCATTTTCCAGGCCAAATCCAGGCATTCAAGAAATAGCTGGAAATCTCCGTCTAAAACACAAAAAGAACGTATCTTGCAAACTGCTCTGCTGGGTGTTCGCTCAGCTAAGGGAGTTGAATCCGCCTGCAGAGTCAGAGAGTGAGATGCACGGTTCTTCCAGGAGCTGGGTTTTGTTATACCCGGGTGAATTGGAACAAACGCGGTATTGAGAAATATCTGCTTCTAAAACCAAAACGGAGCTACCTAACAGAACGGTCTTCAATGTGTGCATTCAACTTACGGAGTTAAACTTATGTGTGTTTGCAGGAGTTTCTAAACCCTTTCTGTGAAGAAGTGGAAAACGCATTTTCCCAGCCAAATCCAGGCATTCAAGAAATAGCTGGAAATCTCCGTCTAAAACACAAAAAGAACGTATCTTGCAAACTGCTCTGCTGGGTGTTCGCTCAGCTAAGGGAGTTGAATCCGCCTTCAGAATCAGATAGTGAGAAGCACGGTCCTTTTAGGAGCTGGGTTTCGTTATACCCGGGTGCATTGGAACAAACGCGGTATTGAGAAATATCTGCTTCTAAAACCAAAACGGAGCTACCTAAGAGAACGGTCTTCAATGTGTGCATTCGACTTACGGAGTTAAACTGATGTGTGTTTGCAGGAGTTTCTAAACCCTTTCTGTGAAGAAGTGGAAAACGCATTTTCCCAGCCAAATCCAGGCATTCAAGAAATAGCTGGAAATCTCCGTCTAAAACACAAAAAGAACGTATCTTGCAAACTGCTCTGCTGGGTGTTCGCTCAGCTAAGGGAGTTGAATCCGCCTTCAGAATCAGAGAGTGAGAAGCACGGTTCTTCCAGGAGCTGGGTTTCGTAATACCCGGGTGAATTGGAACAAACGCGGTATTGAGAAATATCTGCTTCTAAAACCAAAACGGAGCTACCTAACAGAACGGTCTTCAATGTGTGCATTCAACTTACGGAGTTAAACTGATGTGTGTTTGCAGGAGTTTCTAAACCCTTTCTGTGAAGAAGTGGAAAACGCATTTTCCCAGCCAAATCCAGGCATTCAAGAAATAGCTGGAAACCTCCGTCTAAAAAAACAAAAAGAACGTATCTTGCAAACTGCTCTGCTGGGTGTTCGCTCGGCTAAGGGAGTTGAATCCGCCTTCAGAATCAAAGAGGGAGAAGCACGGTTCTTCCAGGAGCTGGGTTTCGTTATACCCGGGTGCATTGGAACAAACGCGGTATTGAGAAATATCTGCTTCTAAAACCAAAACGGAGCTACCTAACAGAACGGTCTTCAATGTGTGCATTCAACTTACGGAGTTAAACTGATGTGTGTTTGCAGGAGTTTCTAAACCCTTTCTGTGAAGAAGTAGAAAACGCATTTTCCCAGCCAAATCCAGTCATTCAAGAAATAGCTGGAAATCTCCGTCTAAAACACAAAAAGAACGTATCTTGCAAACTGCTCTGCTGGGTGTTCGCTCAGCTAAGGGAGTTGAATCCGCCTTCAGAATCAGAGAGTGAGAAGCACGGTTCTTCCAGGAGCTGGGTTTCGTAATACCCGGGTGAATTGGAACAAACGCGGTATTGAGAAATATCTGCTTCTAAAACCAAAACGGAGCTACCTAACAGAACGGTCTTCAATGTGTGCATTCAACTTACGGAGTTAAACTGATGTGTGTTTGCAGGAGTTTCTAAACCCTTTCTGTGAAGAAGTGGAAAACGCATTTTCCCAGCCAAATCCAGGCATTCAAGAAATAGCTGGAAACCTTCGTCTAAAAAACAAAAAGAACGTATCTTGCAAACTGCTCTGCTGGGTGTTCGCTCGGTCAAGGGAGTTGAATCCGCCTTCAGAATCAGAGAGGGAGAAGCACGGTTCTTCCAGGAGCTGGGTTTCGTTATACCCGGGTGCATTGGAACAAACGCGGTATTGAGAAATATCTGCTTCTAAAACCAAAACGGAGCTACCTAACAGAACGGTCTTCAATGTGTCCATTCAACTTACGGAGTTAAACTGATGTGTGTTTGCAGGAGTTTCTAAACCCTTTCTGTGAAGAAGTGGAAAACGCATTTTCCCAGCCAAATCCAGTCATTCAAGAAATAGCTGGAAATCTCCGTCTAAAACACAAAAAGAACGTATCTTGCAAACTGCTCTGCTGGGTGTTCGCTCAGCTAAGGGAGTTGAATCCGCCTTCAGAATCAGAGAGTGAGAAGCACGGTTCTTCCAGGAGCTGGGTTTCGTTATACCCGGGTGAATTGGAACAAACGCGGTATTGAGAAATATCTGCTTCTAAAACCAAAACGGAGCTACCTAACAGAACGGTCTTCAATGTGTGCATTCAACTTACGGAGTTAAACTGATGAGTGTTTGCAGGAGTTCCTAAACCCTTTCTGTGAAGAAGTGGAAAACGCATTTTCCCAGCCAAATCCAGGCATTCAAGAAATAGCTGGAAATCTCCGTATAAAACACAAAAAGAACGTATCCTGCAAACTGCTCTGCTGGGTGTTCGCTCAGCTAAGGGAGTTGAATCCGCCTTCAGAATCAGAGAGTGAGAAGCACGGTTCTTCCAGGAGCTGGGTTTCGTTATAAACGGGTGCATTGGAAAAAACGCGGTATTGAGAAATATCTGCTTCTAAAACCAAAACGGAGCTACCTAACAGAACGGTCTTCAATGTGTGCATTCAACTTACGGACTTAAACTGATGTGTGTTTGCAGGAGTTTTTAACCCTTTCTGTGAAGAAGTGGAAAACGCATTTTCCCAGCCAAATCCAGGCATTCAAGAAGTAGCTGGAAATCTCCGTCTAAAACACAAAAAGAACGTATCTTGCAAACTGCTCTGCTGGGTGTTCGCTCAGCTAAGGGAGTTGAATCCGCCTTCAGAATCAGAGAGTGAGAAGCACGGTTCTTCCAGGAGCTGGGTTTCGTTATACCAGGGTGCATTGGAACAAACGCGGTATTGAGAACTATCTGCTTCTAAAACCAAAACGGAGCTACCTAACAGAACGGCCTTCAATGTGTCCATTCAACTTACGGAGGTAAACTGATGTGTGTTTGCAGGAGTTTCTAAACCCTTTCTGTGAAGAAGTGGAAAACGCATTTTCCCAGCCAAATCCAGGCATTCAAGAAATAGCTGGAAATCTCCGTCTAAAACACAAAAAGAACGTATCTTGCAAACTGCTCTGCTGGGTGTTCGCTCAGCTAACGGAGTTGAATCCGCCTTCAGAATCAGAGAGTGAGAAGCACGGTTCGTCCAGGAGCTGGGTTTCGTAATACCCGGGTGCATTGGAACAAACGCGGTATTGAGAAATATCTGCTTCTAAAACCAAAACGGAGCTACCTAACAGAACGGTCTTCAATGTGTGCATTCAACTTACGGAGTTAAACTGATGTGTGTTTGCAGGAGTTTCTAAACCCTTTCTGTGAAGAAGTGGAAAACGCATTTTCCCAGCCAAATCCAGGCATTCAAGAAATAGCTGGAAATCTCCGTCTAAAACACAAAAATAACGTATCTTGCAAACTTCTCTGCTGGGTGTTCGCTCAGCTAAGGGAGTTGAATCCGCCTTCAGAATCAGAGAGTGAGAAGCACGGTTCTTCCAGGAGCTGGGTTTCGTAATACCCGGGTGAATTGGAACAAACGCGGTATTGAGAAATATCTGCTTCTAAAACCAAAACGGAGCTACCTAACAGAACGGTCTTCAATGTGTGCATTCAACTTACGGAGTTAAACTGATGTGTGTTTGCAGGAGTTTCTAAACCCTTTCTGTGAAGAAGTGGAAAACGCATTTTCCCAGCCAAATACAGGCATTCAAGAAATAGCTGGAAATCTCCGTCTAAAACACAAAAAGAACGTATCTTGCAAACTGCTCTGCTGGGTGTTCGCTCAGCTAAGGGAGTTGAATCCGCCTTCAGAATCAGAGAGTGAGAAGCACGGTTCTTCCAGTAGCTGGGTTTTGTTATACCCGGGTGAATTGGAACAAACGCGGTATTGAGAAATATCTGCTTCTAAAACCAAAACGGAGCTACCTAACAGAACGGTCTTCAATGTGTCCATTCAACTTACGGAGTTAAACTGATGTGTGTTTGCAGGAGTTTCTAAACCCTTTCTGTGAAGAAGTGGAAAACGCATTTTCCAGGCCAAATCCAGGCATTCAAGAAATAGCTGGAAATCTCCGTCTAAAACACAAAAAGAACGTATCTTGCAAACTGCTCTGCTGGGTGTTCGCTCAGCTAAGGGAGTTGAATCCGCCTGCAGAGTCAGAGAGTGAGATGCACGGTTCTTCCAGGAGCTGGGTTTTGTTATACCCGGGTGAATTGGAACAAACGCGGTATTGAGAAATATCTGCTTCTAAAACCAAAACGGAGCTACCTAACAGAACGGTCTTCAATGTGTGCATTCAACTTACGGAGTTAAACTTATGTGTGTTTGCAGGAGTTTCTAAACCCTTTCTGTGAAGAAGTGGAAAACGCATTTTCCCAGCCAAATCCAGGCATTCAAGAAATAGCTGGAAATCTCCGTCTAAAACACAAAAAGAACGTATCTTGCAAACTGCTCTGCTGGGTGTTCGCTCAGCTAAGGGAGTTGAATCCGCCTTCAGAATCAGATAGTGAGAAGCACGGTCCTTTTAGGAGCTGGGTTTCGTTATACCCGGGTGCATTGGAACAAACGCGGTATTGAGAAATATCTGCTTCTAAAACCAAAACGGAGCTACCTAAGAGAACGGTCTTCAATGTGTGCATTCGACTTACGGAGTTAAACTGATGTGTGTTTGCAGGAGTTTCTAAACCCTTTCTGTGAAGAAGTGGAAAACGCATTTTCCCAGCCAAATCCAGGCATTCAAGAAATAGCTGGAAATCTCCGTCTAAAACACAAAAAGAACGTATCTTGCAAACTGCTCTGCTGGGTGTTCGCTCAGCTAAGGGAGTTGAATCCGCCTTCAGAATCAGAGAGTGAGAAGCACGGTTCTTCCAGGAGCTGGGTTTCGTAATACCCGGGTGAATTGGAACAAACGCGGTATTGAGAAATATCTGCTTCTAAAACCAAAACGGAGCTACCTAACAGAACGGTCTTCAATGTGTGCATTCAACTTACGGAGTTAAACTGATGTGTGTTTGCAGGAGTTTCTAAACCCTTTCTGTGAAGAAGTGGAAAACGCATTTTCCCAGCCAAATCCAGGCATTCAAGAAATAGCTGGAAACCTCCGTCTAAAAAAACAAAAAGAACGTATCTTGCAAACTGCTCTGCTGGGTGTTCGCTCGGCTAAGGGAGTTGAATCCGCCTTCAGAATCAAAGAGGGAGAAGCACGGTTCTTCCAGGAGCTGGGTTTCGTTATACCCGGGTGCATTGGAACAAACGCGGTATTGAGAAATATCTGCTTCTAAAACCAAAACGGAGCTACCTAACAGAACGGTCTTCAATGTGTGCATTCAACTTACGGAGTTAAACTGATGTGTGTTTGCAGGAGTTTCTAAACCCTTTCTGTGAAGAAGTAGAAAACGCATTTTCCCAGCCAAATCCAGTCATTCAAGAAATAGCTGGAAATCTCCGTCTAAAACACAAAAAGAACGTATCTTGCAAACTGCTCTGCTGGGTGTTCGCTCAGCTAAGGGAGTTGAATCCGCCTTCAGAATCAGAGAGTGAGAAGCACGGTTCTTCCAGGAGCTGGGTTTCGTAATACCCGGGTGAATTGGAACAAACGCGGTATTGAGAAATATCTGCTTCTAAAACCAAAACGGAGCTACCTAACAGAACGGTCTTCAATGTGTGCATTCAACTTACGGAGTTAAACTGATGTGTGTTTGCAGGAGTTTCTAAACCCTTTCTGTGAAGAAGTGGAAAACGCATTTTCCCAGCCAAATCCAGGCATTCAAGAAATAGCTGGAAACCTTCGTCTAAAAAACAAAAAGAACGTATCTTGCAAACTGCTCTGCTGGGTGTTCGCTCGGTCAAGGGAGTTGAATCCGCCTTCAGAATCAGAGAGGGAGAAGCACGGTTCTTCCAGGAGCTGGGTTTCGTTATACCCGGGTGCATTGGAACAAACGCGGTATTGAGAAATATCTGCTTCTAAAACCAAAACGGAGCTACCTAACAGAACGGTCTTCAATGTGTCCATTCAACTTACGGAGTTAAACTGATGTGTGTTTGCAGGAGTTTCTAAACCCTTTCTGTGAAGAAGTGGAAAACGCATTTTCCCAGCCAAATCCAGTCATTCAAGAAATAGCTGGAAATCTCCGTCTAAAACACAAAAAGAACGTATCTTGCAAACTGCTCTGCTGGGTGTTCGCTCAGCTAAGGGAGTTGAATCCGCCTTCAGAATCAGAGAGTGAGAAGCACGGTTCTTCCAGGAGCTGGGTTTCGTTATACCCGGGTGAATTGGAACAAACGCGGTATTGAGAAATATCTGCTTCTAAAACCAAAACGGAGCTACCTAACAGAACGGTCTTCAATGTGTGCATTCAACTTACGGAGTTAAACTGATGAGTGTTTGCAGGAGTTCCTAAACCCTTTCTGTGAAGAAGTGGAAAACGCATTTTCCCAGCCAAATCCAGGCATTCAAGAAATAGCTGGAAATCTCCGTATAAAACACAAAAAGAACGTATCCTGCAAACTGCTCTGCTGGGTGTTCGCTCAGCTAAGGGAGTTGAATCCGCCTTCAGAATCAGAGAGTGAGAAGCATGGTTCTTCCAGGAGCTGGGTTTCGTTATAAACGGGTGCATTGGAAAAAACGCGGTATTGAGAAATATCTGCTTCTAAAACCAAAACGGAGCTACCTAACAGAACGGTCTTAAATGTGTGCATTCAACTTACGGACTTAAACTGATGTGTGTTTGCAGGAGTTTTTAACCCTTTCTGTGAAGAAGTGGAAAACGCATTTTCCCAGCCAAATCCAGGCATTCAAGAAGTAGCTGGAAATCTCCGTCTAAAACACAAAAAGAACGTATCTTGCAAACTGCTCTGCTGGGTGTTCGCTCAGCTAAGGGAGTTGAATCCGCCTTCAGAATCAGAGAGTGAGAAGCACGGTTCTTCCAGGAGCTGGGTTTCGTTATACCAGGGTGCATTGGAACAAACGCGGTATTGAGAACTATCTGCTTCTAAAACCAAAACGGAGCTACCTAACAGAACGGCCTTCAATGTGTCCATTCAACTTACGGAGGTAAACTGATGTGTGTTTGCAGGAGTTTCTAAACCCTTTCTGTGAAGAAGTGGAAAACGCATTTTCCCAGCCAAATCCAGGCATTCAAGAAATAGCTGGAAATCTCCGTCTAAAACACAAAAAGAACGTATCTTGCAAACTGCTCTGCTGGGTGTTCGCTAAGCTAAGGGAGTTGAATCCGCCTTCAGAATCAGAGAGTGAGAAGCACGGTTCTTCCAGGAGCTGGGTTTCGTAATACTCTGGTGAATTGGAACAAACGCGGTATTGAGAAATATCTGCTTCTAAAACCAAAACGGAGCTACCTAACAGAACGGTCTTCAATGTGTGCATTCAACTTACGGAGTTAAACTGATGTGTGTTTGCAGGAGTTACTAAACCCTTTCTGTGAAGAAGTGGAAAACGCATTTTCCCAGCCAAATCCAGGCATTCAAGAAATAGCTGGAAATCTCCGTCTAAAACACAAAAAGAACGTATCTTGCAAACTGCTCTGCTGGGTGTTCGCTCAGCTAACGGAGTTGAATCCGCCTTCAGAATCAGAGAGTGAGAAGCACGGTTCGTCCAGGAGCTGGGTTTCGTAATACCCGGGTGCATTGGAACAAACGCGGTATTGAGAAATATCTGCTTCTAAAACCAAAACGGAGCTACCTAACAGAACGGTCTTCAATGTGTGCATTCAACTTACGGAGTTAAACTGATGTGTGTTTGCAGGAGTTTCTAAACCCTTTCTGTGAAGAAGTGGAAAACGCATTTTCCCAGCCAAATCCAGGCATTCAAGAAATAGCTGGAAATCTCCGTCTAAAACACAAAAATAACGTATCTTGCAAACTTCTCTGCTGGGTGTTCGCTCAGCTAAGGGAGTTGAATCCGCCTTCAGAATCAGAGAGTGAGAAGCACGGTTCTTCCAGGAGCTGGGTTTCGTAATACCCGGGTGAATTGGAACAAACGCGGTATTGAGAAATATCTGCTTCTAAAACCAAAACGGAGCTACCTAACAGAACGGTCTTCAATGTGTGCATTCAACTTACGGAGTTAAACTGATGTGTGTTTGCACGAGTTTCTAAACCCTTTCTGTGAAGAAGTGGAAAACGCATTTTCCCAGCCAAATACAGGCATTCAAGAAATAGCTGGAAATCTCCGTCTAAAACACAAAAAGAACGTATCTTGCAAACTGCTCTGCTGGGTGTTCGCTCAGCTAAGGGAGTTGAATCCGCCTTCAGAATCAGAGAGTGAGAAGCACGGTTCTTCCAGTAGCTGGGTTTTGTTATACCCGGGTGAATTGGAACAAACGCGGTATTGAGAAATATCTGCTTCTAAAACCAAAACGGAGCTACCTAACAGAACGGTCTTCAATGTGTCCATTCAACTTACGGAGATAAACTGATGTGTGTTTGCAGGAGTTTCTAAACCCTTTCTGTGAAGAAGTGGAAAACGCATTTTCCAGGCCAAATCCAGGCATTCAAGAAATAGCTGGAAATCTCCGTCTAAAACACAAAAAGAACGTATCTTGCAAACTGCTCTGCTGGGTGTTCGCTCAGCTAAGGGAGTTGAATCCGCCTTCAGAGTCAGAGAGTGAGATGCACGGTTCTTCCAGGAGCTGGGTTTTGTTATACCCGGGTGAATTGGAACAAACGCGGTATTGAGAAATATCTGCTTCTAAAACCAAAACGGAGCTACCTAACAGAACGGTCTTCAATGTGTGCATTCAACTTACGGAGTTAAACTTATGTGTGTTTGCAGGAGTTTCTAAACCCTTTCTGTGAAGAAGTGGAAAACGCATTTTCCCAGCCAAATCCAGGCATTCAAGAAATAGCTGGAAATCTCCGTCTAAAACACAAAAAGAACGTATCTTGCAAACTGCTCTGCTGGGTGTTCGCTCAGCTAAGGGAGTTGAATCCGCCTTCAGAATCAGATAGTGAGAAGCACGGTCCTTTTAGGAGCTGGGTTTCGTTATACCCGGGTGCATTGGAACAAACGCGGTATTGAGAAATATCTGCTTCTAAAACCAAAACGGAGCTACCTAAGAGAACGGTCTTCAATGTGTGCATTCGACTTACGGAGTTAAACTGATGTGTGTTTGCAGGAGTTTCTAAACCCTTTCTGTGAAGAAGTGGAAAACGCATTTTCCCAGCCAAATCCAGGCATTCAAGAAATAGCTGGAAATCTCCGTCTAAAACACAAAAAGAACGTATCTTGCAAACTGCTCTGCTGGGTGTTCGCTCAGCTAAGGGAGTTGAATCCGCCTTCAGAATCAGAGAGTGAGAAGCACGGTTCTTCCAGGAGCTGGGTTTCGTAATACCCGGGTGAATTGGAACAAACGCGGTATTGAGAAATATCTGCTTCTAAAACCAAAACGGAGCTACCTAACAGAACGGTCTTCAATGTGTGCATTCAACTTACGGAGTTAAACTGATGTGTGTTTGCAGGAGTTTCTAAACCCTTTCTGTGAAGAAGTGGAAAACGCATTTTCCCAGCCAAATCCAGGCATTCAAGAAATAGCTGGAAACCTCCGTCTAAAAAACAAAAAGAACGTATCTTGCAAACTGCTCTGCTGGGTGTTCGCTCGGCTAAGGGAGTTGAATCCGCCTTCAGAATCAGAGAGGGAGAAGCACGGTTCTTCCAGGAGCTGGGTTTCGTTATACCCGGGTGCATTGGAACAAACGCGGTATTGAGAAATATCTGCTTCTAAAACCAAAACGGAGCTACCTAACAGAACGGTCTTCAATGTGTGCATTCAACTTACGGAGTTAAACTGATGTGTGTTTGCAGGAGTTTCTAAACCATTTCTGTGAAGAAGTGGTAAACGCATTTTCCCAGCCAAATCCAGTCATTCAAGAAATAGCTGGAAAAATCCGTCTAAAACACAAAAAGAACGTATCTTGCAAACTGCTCTGCTGGGTGTTCGCTCAGCTAAGGGAGTTGAATCCGCCTTCAGAATCAGAGAGTGAGAAGCACGGTTCTTCCAGGAGCTGGGTTTCGTAATACCCGGGTGAATTGGAACAAACGCGGTATTGAGAAATATCTGCTTCTAAAACCAAAACGGAGCTACCTAACAGAACGGTCTTCAATGTGTGCATTCAACTTACGGAGTTAAACTGATGTGTGTTTGCAGGAGTTTCTAAACCCTTTCTGTGAAGAAGTGGAAAACGCATTTTCCCAGCCAAATCCAGGCATTCAAGAAATAGCTGGAAACCTCCGTCTGAAAAACAAAAAGAACGTATCTTGCAAACTGCTCTGCTGGGTGTTCGCTCGGCTAAGGGAGTTGAATCCGCCTTCAGAATCAGAGAGGGAGAAGCACGGTTCTTCCTGGAGCTGGGTTTCGTTATACCCGGGTGAATTGGAACAAACGCGGTATTGAGAAATATCTGCTTCTAAAACCAAAACGGAGCTACCTAACAGAACGGTCTTCAATGTGTGCATTCAACTTACGGAGTTAAACTGATGTGTGTTTGCAGGAGTTTCTAAACCCTTTCTGTGAAGAAGTGGAAAACGCATTTTCCCAGCCAAATCCAGGCATTCAAGAAATAGCTGGAAATCTCCGTCTAAAACACAAAAAGAACGTATCTTGCAAACTGCTCTGCTGGGTGTTCGCTCAGCTAAGGGAGTTGAATCCGCCTTCAGAATCAGAGAGTGAGAAGCACGGTTCTTCCAGGAGCTGGGTTTCGTTATACCCGGGTGCATTGGAACAAACGCGGTATTGAGAAATATCTGCTTCTAAAACCAAAACGGAGCTACCTAACAGAACGGTCTTCAGTGTGTGCATTCAACTTACGGAGTTAAACTGATGTGTGTTTGCAGGAGTTTCTAAACCCTTTCTGTGAAGAAGTGGAGAACGCATTTTCCCAGCCAAATCCAGGCATTCAAGAAATAGCTGGAAATCTCCGTCTAAAACACAAAAAGAACGTATCTTGCAAACTGCTCTGCTGGGTGTTCGCTCAGCTAAGGGAGTTGAATCCGCCTTCAGAATCAGAGAGTGAGAAGCACGGTTCTTCCAGGAGCTGGGTTTCGTTATACCCGGGTGAATTGGAACAAACGCGGTATTGAGAAATATCTGCTTCTAAAACCAAAACGGAGCTACCTAACAGAACGGTCTTCAATGTGTGCATTCAACTTACGGAGTTAAACTGATGTGTGTTTGCAGGAGTTTCTAAACCCTTTCTGTGAAGAAGTGGAAAACGCATTTTCCCAGCCAAATCCAGGCATTCAAGAAATAGCTGGAAATCTCCGTCTAAAACACAAAAAGAACGTATCTTGCAAACTGCTCTGCTGGGTGTTCGCTCAGCTAAGGGAGTTGAATCCGCCTTCAGAATCAGAGAGTGAGAAGCACGGTTCTTCCAGGAGCTGGGTTTCGTTATACCCGGGTGCATTGGAACAAACGCGGTATTGAGAAATATCTGCTTCTAAAACCAAAACGGAGCTACCTAACAGAACGGTCTTCAATGTGTGCATTCAACTTACGGAGTTAAACTGATGTGTGTTTGCAGGAGTTTCTAAACCCTTTCTGTGAAGAAGTGGAAAACGCATTTTCCCAGCCAAATCCAGGCATTCAAGAAATAGCTGGAAATCTCCGTCTAAAACACAAACAGAACGTATCTTGCAAACTGCTCTGCTGGGTGTTCGCTCAGCTAAGGGAGTTGAGTCCGCCTTCAGAATCAGAGAGTGAGAAGCACGGTTCTTCCAGGAGCTGGGTTTCGTTATACCCGGGTGCATTGGAACAAACGCGGTATTGAAAAATATCTGCTTCTAAAACCAAAACGGAGCTACCTAACAGAACGGTCTTCAATGTGTACATTCAACTTACGGAGTTAAAGTGATGTGTGTTTGCAGGACTAAACCCTTTCTGTGAAGAAGTGGAAAACGCATTTTCCCAGCCAAATCCAGGCATTCAAGAAATAGCTGGAAACCTTCGTCTAAAACACAAAAAGAACGTATCTTGCAAACTGCTCTGCTGGGTGTTCGCTCAGCTAAGGGAGTTGAATCCGCCTTCAGAATCAGAGAGTGAGAAGCACGGTTCTTCCAGGAGCTGGGTTTCGTTATCCCCGGGTGCATTGGAACAAACGCGGTATTGAGAAATATCTGCTTCTAAAACCAAAACGGAGCTACCTAACAGAACGGTCTTCAATGTGTGCATTCAACTTACGGAGTTAAACTGATGTGTGTTTGCAGGAGTTACTAAACCCTTTCTGTGAAGAAGTGGAAAACGCATTTTCCCAGCCAAATCCAGGCATTCAAGAAATAGCTGGAAATCTCCGTCTAAAACACAAAAAGAACGTATCTTGCAAACTGCTCTGCTGGGTGTTCGCTCAGCTAACGGAGTTGAATCCGCCTTCAGAATCAGAGAGTGAGAAGCACGGTTCGTCCAGGAGCTGGGTTTCGTAATACCCGGGTGCATTGGAACAAACGCGGTATTGAGAAATATCTGCTTCTAAAACCAAAACGGAGCTACCTAACAGAACGGTCTTCAATGTGTGCATTCAACTTACGGAGTTAAACTGATGTGTGTTTGCAGGAGTTTCTAAACCTTTCTGTGAAGAAGTGGAAAACGCATTTTCCCAGCCAAATCCAGGCATTCAAGAAATAGCTGGAAATCTCCGTCTAAAACACAAAAATAACGTATCTTGCAAACTTCTCTGCTGGGTGTTCGCTCAGCTAAGGGAGTTGAATCCGCCTTCAGAATCAGAGAGTGAGAAGCACGGTTCTTCCAGGAGCTGGGTTTCGTTATACCCGGGTGAATTGGAACAAACGCGGTATTGAGAAATATCTGCTTCTAAAACCAAAACGGAGCTACCTAACAGAACGGTCTTCAATGTGTGCATTCAACTTACGGAGTTAAACTGATGTGTGTTTGCAGGAGTTTCTAAACCCTTTCTGTGAAGAAGTGGAAAACGCATTTTCCCAGCCAAATCCAGGCATTCAAGAAATAGCTGGAAATCTCCGTCTAAAACACAAAAAGAACGTATCTTGCAAACTGCTCTGCTGGGTGTTCGCTCAGCTAAGGGAGTTGAATCCGCCTTCAGAATCAGAGAGTGAGAAGCACGGTTCTTCCAGGAGCTGGGTTTCGTTATACCCGGGTGCATTGGAACAAACGCGGTATTGAGAAATATCTGCTTCTAAAACCAAAACGGAGCTACCTAACAGAACGGTCTTCAATGTGTGCATTCAACTTACGGAGTTAAACTGATGTGTGTTTGCAGGAGTTTTTAAACCCTTTCTGTGAAGAAGTGGAAAACGCATTTTCCCAGCCAAATCCAGGCATTCAAGAAATAGCTGGAAATCTCCGTCTAAAACACAAACAGAACGTATCTTGCAAACTGCTCTGCTGGGTGTTCGCTCAGCTAAGGGAGTTGAGTCCGCCTTCAGAATCAGAGAGTGAGAAGCACGGTTCTTCCAGGAGCTGGGTTTCGTTATACCCGGGTGCATTGGAAAGAACGCGGTATTGAAAAATATCTGCTTCTAAAACCAAAACGGAGCTACCTAACAGAACGGTCTTCAATGTGTACATTCAACTTACGGAGTTAAAGTGATGTGTGTTTGCAGGACTAAACCCTTTCTGTGAAGAAGTGGAAAACGCATTTTCCCAGCCAAATCCAGGCATTCAAGAAATAGCTGGAAACCTTCGTCTAAAACACAAAAAGAACGTATCTTGCAAACTGCTCTGCTGGGTGTTCGCTCAGCTAAGGGAGTTGAATCCGCCTTCAGAATCAGAGAGTGAGAAGCACGGTTCTTCCAGGAGCTGGGTTTCGTTATCCCCGGGTGCATTGGAACAAACGCGGTATTGAGAAATATCTGCTTCTAAAACCAAAACGGAGCTACCTAACAGAACGGTCTTCAATGTGTGCATTCAACTTACGGAGTTAAACTGATGTGTGTTTGCAGGAGTTACTAAACCCTTTCTGTGAAGAAGTGGAAAACGCATTTTCCCAGCCAAATCCAGGCATTCAAGAAATAGCTGGAAATCTCCGTCTAAAACACAAAAAGAACGTATCTTGCAAACTGCTCTGCTGGGTGTTCGCTCAGCTAACGGAGTTGAATCCGCCTTCAGAATCAGAGAGTGAGAAGCACGGTTCGTCCAGGAGCTGGGTTTCGTAATACCCGGGTGCATTGGAACAAACGCGGTATTGAGAAATATCTGCTTCTAAAACCAAAACGGAGCTACCTAACAGAACGGTCTTCAATGTGTGCATTCAACTTACGGAGTTAAACTGATGTGTGTTTGCAGGAGTTTCTAAACCCTTTCTGTGAAGAAGTGGAAAACGCATTTTCCCAGCCAAATCCAGGCATTCAAGAAATGGCTGGAAATCTCCGTCTAAAACACAAAAATAACGTATCTTGCAAACCTCTCTGCTGGGTGTTCGCTCAGCTAAGGGAGTTGAATCCGCCTTCAGAATCAGAGAGTGAGAAGCACGGTTCTTCCAGGAGCTGGGTTTCGTAATACCCGGGTGAATTGGAACAAACGCGGTATTGAGAAATATCTGCTTCTAAAACCAAAACGGAGCTACCTAACAGAACGGTCTTCAATGTGTGCATTCAACTTACGGAGTTAAACTGATGTGTGTTTGCAGGAGTTTCTAAACCCTTTCTGTGAAGAAGTGGAAAACGCATTTTCCCAGCCAAATACAGGCATTCAAGAAATAGCTGGAAATCTCCGTCTAAAACACAAAAAGAACGTATCTTGCAAACTGCTCTGCTGGGTGTTCGCTCAGCTAAGGGAGTTGAATCCGCCTTCAGAATCAGAGAGTGAGAAGCACGGTTCTTCCAGTAGCTGGGTTTTGTTATACCCGGGTGAATTGGAACAAACGCGGTATTGAGAAATATCTGCTTCTAAAACCAAAACGGAGCTACCTAACAGAACGGTCTTCAATGTGTCCATTCAACTTACGGAGTTAAACTGATGTGTGTTTGCAGGAGTTTCTAAACCCTTTCTGTGAAGAAGTGGAAAACGCATTTTCCAGGCCAAATCCAGGCATTCAAGAAATAGCTGGAAATCTCCGTCTAAAACACAAAAAGAACGTATCTTGCAAACTGCTCTGCTGGGTGTTCGCTCAGCTAAGGGAGTTGAATCCGCCTTCAGAGTCAGAGAGTGAGATGCACGGTTCTTCCAGGAGCTGGGTTTTGTTATACCCGGGTGAATTGGAACAAACGCGGTATTGAGAAATATCTGCTTCTAAAACCAAAACGGAGCTACCTAACAGAACGGTCTTCAATGTGTGCATTCAACTTACGGAGTTAAACTTATGTGTGTTTGCAGGAGTTTCTAAACCCTTTCTGTGAAGAAGTGGAAAACGCATTTTCCCAGCCAAATCCAGGCATTCAAGAAATAGCTGGAAATCTCCGTCTAAAACACAAAAAGAACGTATCTTGCAAACTGCTCTGCTGGGTGTTCGCTCAGCTAAGGGAGTTGAATCCGCCTTCAGAATCAGATAGTGAGAAGCACGGTCCTTTTAGGAGCTGGGTTTCGTTATACCCGGGTGCATTGGAACAAACGCGGTATTGAGAAATATCTGCTTCTAAAACCAAAACGGAGCTACCTAAGAGAACGGTCTTCAATGTGTGCATTCGACTTACGGAGTTAAACTGATGTGTGTTTGCAGGAGTTTCTAAACCCTTTCTGTGAAGAAGTGGAAAACGCATTTTCCCAGCCAAATCCAGGCATTCAAGAAATAGCTGGAAATCTCCGTCTAAAACACAAAAAGAACGTAAATTGCAAACTGCTCTGCTGGGTGTTCGCTCAGCTAAGGGAGTTGAATCCGCCTTCAGAATCAGAGAGTGAGAAGCACGGTTCTTCCAGGAGCTGGGTTTCGTAATACCCGGGTGAATTGGAACAAACGCGGTATTGAGAAATATCTGCTTCTAAAACCAAAACGGAGCTACCTAACAGAACGGTCTTCAATGTGTGCATTCAACTTACGGAGTTAAACTGATGTGTGTTTGCAGGAGTTTCTAAACCCTTTCTGTGAAAAAGTGGAAAACGCATTTTCCAAGCCAAATCCAGGCATTCAAGAAATAGCTGGAAACCTCCGTCTAAAAAACAAAAAGAACGTATCTTGCAAACTGCTCTGCTGGGTGTTCGCTCGGCTAAGGGAGTTGAATCCGCCTTCAGAATCAGAGAGGGAGAAGCACGGTTCTTCCAGGAGCTGGGTTTCGTTATACCCGGGTGCATTGGAACAAACGCGGTATTGAGAAATATCTGCTTCTAAAACCAAAACGGAGCTACCTAACAGAACGGTCTTCAATGTGTGCATTCAACTTACGGAGTTAAACTGATGTGTGTTTGCAGGAGTTTCTAAACCCTTTCTGTGAAGAAGTGGAAAACGCATTTTCCCAGCCAAATCCAGTCATTCAAGAAATAGCTGGAAATCTCCGTCTAAAACACAAAAAGAACGTAAATTGCAAACTGCTCTGCTGGGTGTTCGCTCTGCTAAGGGAGTTGAATCCGCCTTCAGAATCAGAGAGTGAGAAGCACGGTTCTTCCAGGAGCTGGGTTTCGTAATACCCGGGTGAATTGGAACAAACGCGGTATTGAGAAATATCTGCTTCTAAAACCAAAACGGAGCTACCTAACAGAACGGTCTTCAATGTGTGCATTCAACTTACGGAGTTAAACTGATGTGTGTTTGCAGGAGTTTCTAAACCCTTTCTGTGAAGAAGTGGAAAACGCATTTTCCCAGCCAAATCCAGGCATTCAAGAAATAGCTGGAAACCTCCGTCTAAAAAACAAAAAGAACGTATCTTGCAAACTGCTCTGCTGGGTGTTCGCTCGGCTAAGGGAGTTGAATCCGCCTTCAGAATCAGAGAGGGAGAAGCACGGTTCTTCCAGGAGCTGGGTTTCGTTATACCCGGGTGCATTGGAACAAACGCGGTATTGAGAAATATCTGCTTCTAAAACCAAAACGGAGCTGCCTAACAGAACGGTCTTCAATGTGTGCATTCAACTTACGGAGTTAAACTGATGTGTGTTTGCAGGAGTTACTAAACCCTTTCTGTGAAGAAGTGGAAAACGCATTTTCCCAGCCAAATCCAGGCATTCAAGAAATAGCTGGAAATCTCCGTCTAAAACACAAAAAGAACGTATCTTGCAAACTGCTCTGCTGGGTGTTCGCTCAGCTAACGGAGTTGAATCCGCCTTCAGAATCAGAGAGTGAGAAGCACGGTTCGTCCAGGAGCTGGGTTTCGTAATACCCGGGTGCATTGGAACAAACGCGGTATTGAGAAATATCTGCTTCTAAAACCAAAACGGAGCTACCTAACAGAACGGTCTTCAATGTGTGCATTCAACTTACGGAGTTAAACTGATGTGTGTTTGCAGGAGTTTCTAAACCCTTTCTGTGAAGAAGTGGAAAACGCATTTTCCCAGCCAAATCCAGGCATTCAAGAAATAGCTGGAAATCTCCGTCTAAAACACAAACAGAACGTATCTTGCAAACTGCTCTGCTGGGTGTTCGCTCAGCTAAGGGAGTTGAGTCCGCCTTCAGAATCAGAGAGTGAGAAGCACGGTTCTTCCAGGAGCTGGGTTTCGTTATACCCGGGTGCATTGGAACAAACGCGGTATTGAAAAATATCTGCTTCTAAAACCAAAACGGAGCTACCTAACAGAACGGTCTTCAATGTGTACATTCAACTTACGGAGTTAAAGTGATGTGTGTTTGCAGGACTAAACCCTTTCTGTGAAGAAGTGGAAAACGCATTTTCCCAGCCAAATCCAGGCATTCAAGAAATAGCTGGAAACCTTCGTCTAAAACACAAAAAGAACGTATCTTGCAAACTGCTCTGCTGGGTGTTCGCTCAGCTAAGGGAGTTGAATCCGCCTTCAGAATCAGAGAGTGAGAAGCACGGTTCTTCCAGGAGCTGGGTTTCGTTATCCCCGGGTGCATTGGAACAAACGCGGTATTGAGAAATATCTGCTTCTAAAACCAAAACGGAGCTACCTAACAGAACGGTCTTCAATGTGTGCATTCAACTTACGGAGTTAAACTGATGTGTGTTTGCAGGAGTTACTAAACCCTTTCTGTGAAGAAGTGGAAAACGCATTTTCCCAGCCAAATCCAGGCATTCAAGAAATAGCTGGAAATCTCCGTCTAAAACACAAAAAGAACGTATCTTGCAAACTGCTCTGCTGGGTGTTCGCTCAGCTAAGGGAGTTGAATCCGCCTTCAGAATCAGAGAGTGAGAAGCACGGTTCTTCCAGGAGCTGGGTTTCGTTATACCCGGGTGAATTGGAACAAACGCGGTATTGAGAAATATCTGCTTCTAAAACCAAAACGGAGCTACCTAACAGAACGGTCTTCAATGTGTGCATTCAACTTACGGAGTTAAACTGATGAGTGTTTGCAGGAGTTCCTAAACCCTTTCTGTGAAGAAGTGGAAAACGCATTTTCCCAGCCAAATCCAGGCATTCAAGAAATAGCTGGAAATCTCCGTATAAAACACAAAAAGAACGTATCTTGCAAACTGCTCTGCTGGGTGTTCGCTCAGCTAAGGGAGTTGAATCCGCCTTCAGAATCAGAGAGTCAGAAGCATGGTTCTTCCCGGAGCTGGGTTTCGTTATAAACGGGTGCATTGGAAAAAACGCGGTATTGAGAAATATCTGCTTCTAAAACCAAAACGGAGCTACCTAACAGAACGGTCTTCAATGTGTGCATTCAACTTACGGACTTAAACTGATGTGTGTTTGCAGGAGTTTTTAACCCTTTCTGTGAAGAAGTGGAAAACGCATTTTCCCAGCCAAATCCAGGCATTCAAGAAGTAGCTGGAAATCTCCGTCTAAAACACAAAAAGAACGTATCTTGCAAACTGCTCTGCTGGGTGTTCGCTCAGCTAAGGGAGTTGAATCCGCCTTCAGAATCAGAGAGTGAGAAGCACGGTTCTTCCAGGAGCTGGGTTTCGTTATACCAGGGTGCATTGGAACAAACGCGGTATTGAGAACTATCTGCTTCTAAAACCAAAACGGAGCTACCTAACAGAACGGCCTTCAATGTGTCCATTCAACTTACGGAGGTAAACTGATGTGTGTTTGCAGGAGTTTCTAAACCCTTTCTGTGAAGAAGTGGAAAACGCATTTTCCCAGCCAAATCCAGGCATTCAAGAAATAGCTGGAAATCTCCGTCTAAAACACAAAAAGAACGTATCTTGCAAACTGCTCTGCTGGGTGTTCGCTAAGCTAAGGGAGTTGAATCCGCCTTCAGAATCAGAGAGTGAGAAGCACGGTTCTTCCAGGAGCTGGGTTTCGTAATACTCGGGTGAATTGGAACAAACGCGGTATTGAGAAATATCTGCTTCTAAAACCAAAACGGAGCTACCTAACAGAACGGTCTTCAATGTGTGCATTCAACTTACGGAGTTAAACTGATGTGTGTTTGCAGGAGTTACTAAACCCTTTCTGTGAAGAAGTGGAAAACGCATTTTCCCAGCCAAATCCAGGCATTCAAGAAATAGCTGGAAATCTCCGTCTAAAACACAAAAAGAACGTATCTTGCAAACTGCTCTGCTGGGTGTTCGCTCAGCTAACGGAGTTGAATCCGCCTTCAGAATCAGAGAGTGAGAAGCACGGTTCGTCCAGGAGCTGGGTTTCGTAATACCCGGGTGCATTGGAACAAACGCGGTATTGAGAAATATCTGCTTCTAAAACCAAAACGGAGCTACCTAACAGAACGGTCTTCAATGTGTGCATTCAACTTACGGAGTTAAACTGATGTGTGTTTGCAGGAGTTTCTAAACCCTTTCTGTGAAGAAGTGGAAAACGCATTTTCCCAGCCAAATCCAGGCATTCAAGAAATAGCTGGAAATCTCCGTCTAAAACACAAAAAGAACGTATCTTGCAAACTTCTATGCTGGGTGTTCGCTCAGCTAAGGGAGTTGAATCCGCCTTCAGAATCAGAGAGTGAGAAGCACGGTTCTTCCAGGAGCTGGGTTTCGTAATACCCGGGTGAATTGGAACAAACACGGTATTGAGAAATATCTGCTTCTAAAACCAAAACGGAGCTACCTAACAGAACGGTCTTCAATGTGTGCATTCAACTTACGGAGTTAAACTGATGTGTGTTTGCAGGAGTTTCTAAACCCTTTCTGTGAAGAAGTGGAAAACGCATTTTCCCAGCCAAATACAGGCATTCAAGAAATAGCTGGAAATCTCCGTCTAAAACACAAAAAGAACGTATCTTGCAAACTGCTCTGCTGGGTGTTCGCTCAGCTAAGGGAGTTGAATCCGCCTTCAGAATCAGAGAGTGAGAAGCACGGTTCTTCCAGTAGCTGGGTTTTGTTATACCCGGGTGAATTGGAACAAACGCGGTATTGAGAAATATCTGCTTCTAAAACCAAAACGGAGCTACCTAACAGAACGGTCTTCAATGTGTCCATTCAACTTACGGAGTTAAACTGATGTGTGTTTGCAGGAGTTTCTAAACCCTTTCTGTGAAGAAGTGGAAAACGCATTTTCCAGGCCAAATCCAGGCATTCAAGAAATAGCTGGAAATCTCCGTCTAAAACACAAAAAGAACGTATCTTGCAAACTGCTCTGCTGGGTGTTCGCTCAGCTAAGGGAGTTGAATCCGCCTTCAGAGTCAGAGAGTGAGATGCACGGTTCTTCCAGGAGCTGGGTTTTGTTATACCCGGGTGAATTGGAACAAACGCGGTATTGAGAAATATCTGCTTCTAAAACCAAAACGGAGCTACCTAACAGAACGGTCTTCAATGTGTGCATTCAACTTACGGAGTTAAACTTATGTGTGTTTGCAGGAGTTTCTAAACCCTTTCTGTGAAGAAGTGGAAAACGCATTTTCCCAGCCAAATCCAGGCATTCAAGAAATAGCTGGAAATCTCCGTCTAAAACACAAAAAGAACGTATCTTGCAAACTGCTCTGCTGGGTGTTCGCTCAGCTAAGGGAGTTGAATCCGCCTTCAGAATCAGATAGTGAGAAGCACGGTCCTTTTAGGAGCTGGGTTTCGTTATACCCGGGTGCATTGGAACAAACGCGGTATTGAGAAATATCTGCTTCTAAAACCAAAACGGAGCTACCTAAGAGAACGGTCTTCAATGTGTGCATTCGACTTACGGAGTTAAACTGATGTGTGTTTGCAGGAGTTTCTAAACCCTTTCTGTGAAGAAGTGGAAAACGCATTTTCCCAGCCAAATCCAGGCATTCAAGAAATAGCTGGAAATCTCCGTCTAAAACACAAAAAGAACGTATCTTGCAAACTGCTCTGCTGGGTGTTCGCTCAGCTAAGGGAGTTGAATCCGCCTTCAGAATCAGAGAGTGAGAAGCACGGTTCTTCCAGGAGCTGGGTTTCGTAATACCAGGGTGAATTGGAACAAACGCGGTATTGAGAAATATCTGCTTCTAAAACCAAAACGGAGCTACCTAACAGAACGGTCTTCAATGTGTGCATTCAACTTACGGAGTTAAACTGATGTGTGTTTGCAGGAGTTTCTAAACCCTTTCTGTGAAGAAGTGGAAAACGCATTTTCCCAGCCAAATCCAGGCATTCAAGAAATAGCTGGAAACCTCCGTCTAAAAAACAAAAAGAACGTATCTTGCAAACTGCTCTGCTGGGTGTTCGCTCGGCTAAGGGAGTTGAATCCGCCTTCAGAATCAGAGAGGGAGAAGCACGGTTCTTCCAGGAGCTGGGTTTCGTTATACCCGGGTGCATTGGAACAAACGCGGTATTGAGAAATATCTGCTTCTAAAACCAAAACGGAGCTACCTAACAGAACGGTCTTCAATGTGTGCATTCAACTTACGGAGTTAAACTGATGTGTGTTTGCAGGAGTTTCTAAACCCTTTCTGTGAAGAAGTGGTAAACGCATTTTCCCAGCCAAATCCAGTCATTCAAGAAATAGCTGGAAATCTCCGTCTAAAACACAAAAAGAACGTATCTTGCAAACTGCTCTGCTGGGTGTTCGCTCGGCTAAGGGAGTTGAATCCGCCTTCAGAATCAGAGAGGGAGAAGCACGGTTCTTCCAGGAGCTGGGTTTCGTTATACCCGGGTGAATTGGAACAAACGCGGTATTGAGAAATATCTGCTTCTAAAACCAAAACGGAGCTACCTAACAGAACGGTCTTCAATGTGTGCATTCAACTTACGGAGTTAAACTGATGTGTGTTTGCAGGAGTTTCTAAACCCTTTCTGTGAAGAAGTGGAAAACGCATTTTCCCAGCCAAATCCAGGCATTCAAGAAATAGCTGGAAATCTCCGTCTAAAACACAAAAAGAACGTATCTTGCAAACTGCTCTGCTGGGTGTTCGCTCAGCTAAGGGAGTTGAATCCGCCTTCAGAATCAGAGAGTGAGAAGCACGGTTCTTCCAGGAGCTGGGTTTCGTTATACCCGGGTGCATTGGAACAAACGCGGTATTGAGAAATATCTGCTTCTAAAACCAAAACGGAGCTACCTAACAGAACGGTCTTCAGTGTGTGCATTCAACTTACGGAGTTAAACTGATGTGTGTTTGCAGGAGTTTCTAAACCCTTTCTGTGAAGAAGTGGAAAACGCATTTTCCCAGCCAAATCCAGGCATTCAAGAAATAGCTGGAAATCTCCGTCTAAAACACAAAAAGAACGTATCTTGCAAACTGCTCTGCTGGGTGTTCGCTCAGCTAAGGGAGTTGAATCCGCCTTCAGAATCAGAGAGTGAGAAGCACGGTTCTTCCAGGAGCTGGGTTTCGTTATACCCGGGTGAATTGGAACAAACGCGGTATTGAGAAATATCTGCTTCTAAAACCAAAACGGAGCTACCTAACAGAACGGTCTTCAATGTGTGCATTCAACTTACGGAGTTAAACTGATGTGTGTTTGCAGGAGTTTCTAAACCCTTTCTGTGAAGAAGTGGAAAACGCATTTTCCCAGCCAAATCCAGGCATTCAAGAAATAGCTGGAAATCTCCGTCTAAAACACAAAAAGAACGTATCTTGCAAACTGCTCTGCTGGGTGTTCGCTCAGCTAAGGGAGTTGAATCCGCCTTCAGAATCAGAGAGTGAGAAGCACGGTTCTTCCAGGAGCTGGGTTTCGTTATACCCGGGTGCATTGGAACAAACGCGGTATTGAGAAATATCTGCTTCTAAAACCAAAACGGAGCTACCTAACAGAACGGTCTTCAATGTGTGCATTCAACTTACGGAGTTAAACTGATGTGTGTTTGCAGGAGTTTCTAAACCCTTTCTGTGAAGAAGTGGAAAACGCATTTTCCCAGCCAAATCCAGGCATTCAAGAAATAGCTGGAAATCTCCGTCTAAAACACAAACAGAACGTATCTTGCAAACTGCTCTGCTGGGTGTTCGCTCAGCTAAGGGAGTTGAGTCCGCCTTCAGAATCAGAGAGTGAGAAGCACGGTTCTTCCAGGAGCTGGGTTTCGTTATACCCGGGTGCATTGGAACAAACGCGGTATTGAAAAATATCTGCTTCTAAAACCAAAACGGAGCTACCTAACAGAACGGTCTTCAATGTGTACATTCAACTTACGGAGTTAAAGTGATGTGTGTTTGCAGGACTAAACCCTTTCTGTGAAGAAGTGGAAAACGCATTTTCCCAGCCAAATCCAGGCATTCAAGAAATAGCTGGAAACCTTCGTCTAAAACACAAAAAGAACGTATCTTGCAAACTGCTCTGCTGGGTGTTCGCTCAGCTAAGGGAGTTGAATCCGCCTTCAGAATCAGAGAGTGAGAAGCACGGTTCTTCCAGGAGCTGGGTTTCGTTATCCCCGGGTGCATTGGAACAAACGCGGTATTGAGAAATATCTGCTTCTAAAACCAAAACGGAGCTACCTAACAGAACGGTCTTCAATGTGTGCATTCAACTTACGGAGTTAAACTGATGTGTGTTTGCAGGAGTTACTAAACCCTTTCTGTGAAGAAGTGGAAAACGCATTTTCCCAGCCAAATACAGGCATTCAAGAAATAGCTGGAAATCTCCGTCTAAAACACAAAAAGAACGTATCTTGCAAACTGCTCTGCTGGGTGTTCGCTCAGCTAAGGGAGTTGAATCCGCCTTCAGAATCAGAGAGTGAGAAGCACGGTTCTTCCAGTAGCTGGGTTTTGTTATACCCGGGTGAATTGGAACAAACGCGGTATTGAGAAATATCTGCTTCTAAAACCAAAACGGAGCTACCTAACAGAACGGTCTTCAATGTGTCCATTCAACTTACGGAGTTAAACTGATGTTTGTTTGCAGGAGTTTCTAAACCCTTTCTGTGAAGAAGTGGAAAACGCATTTTCCAGGCCAAATCCAGGCATTCAAGAAATAGCTGGAAATCTCCGTCTAAAACACAAAAAGAACGTATCTTGCAAACTGCTCTGCTGGGTGTTCGCTCAGCTAAGGGAGTTGAATCCGCCTTCAGAGTCAGAGAGTGAGATGCACGGTTCTTCCAGGAGCTGGGTTTTGTTATACCCGGGTGAATTGGAACAAACGCGGTATTGAGAAATATCTGCTTCTAAAACCAAAACGGAGCTACCTAACAGAACGGTCTTCAATGTGTGCATTCAACTTACGGAGTTAAACTGATGTGTGTTTGCAGGAGTTTCTAAACCCTTTCTGTGAAGAAGTGGAAAACGCATTTTCCAGGCCAAATCCAGGCATTCAAGAAATAGCTGGAAATCTCCGTCTAAAACACAAAAAGAACGTATCTTGCAAACTGCTCTGCTGGGTGTTCGCTCAGCTAAGGGAGTTGAATCCGCCTTCAGAGTCAGAGAGTGAGATGCACGGTTCTTCCAGGAGCTGGGTTTTGTTATACCCGGGTGAATTGGAACAAACGCGGTATTGAGAAATATCTGCTTCTAAAACCAAAACGGAGCTACCTAACAGAACGGTCTTCAATGTGTGCATTCAACTTACGGAGTTAAACTGATGTGTGTTTGCAGGAGTTTCTAAACCCTTTCTGTGAAGAAGTGGAAAACGCATTTTCCCAGCCAAATCCAGGCATTCAAGAAATAGCTGACAAATCCGTCTAAAACACAAAAAGAACGTATCTTGCAAACTGCTCTGCTGGGTGTTCGCTCAGCTAAGAAAGTTGAATCCGCCTTCAGAATCAGATAGTGAGAAGCACGGTCCTTTTAGGAGCTGGGTTTCGTTATACCCGGGTGCATTGGAACAAACGCGGTATTGAGAAATATCTGCTTCTAAAACCAAAACGGAGCTACCTAAGAGAACGGTCTTCAATGTGTGCATTCGACTTACGGAGTTAAACTGATGTGTGTTTGCAGGAGTTTCTAAACCCTTTCTGTGAAGAAGTGGAAAACGCATTTTCCCAGCCAAATCCAGGCATTCAAGAAATAGCTGGAAATCTCCGTCTAAAACACAAAAAGAACGTATCTTGCAAACTGCTCTGCTGGGTGTTCGCTCAGCTAAGGGAGTTGAATCCGCCTTCAGAATCAGAGAGTGAGAAGCACGGTTCTTCCAGGAGCTGGGTTTCGTAATACCCGGGTGAATTGGAACAAACGCGGTATTGAGAAATATCTGCTTCTAAAACCAAAACGGAGCTACCTAACAGAACGGTCTTCAATGTGTGCATTCAACTTACGGAGTTAAACTGATGTGTGTTTGCAGGAGTTTCTAAACCCTTTCTGTGAAGAAGTGGAAAACGCATTTTCCCAGCCAAATCCAGGCATTCAAGAAATAGCTGGAAACCTCCGTCTAAAAAACAAAAAGAACGTATCTTGCAAACTGCTCTGCTGGGTGTTCGCTCGGCTAAGGGAGTTGAATCCGCCTTCAGAATCAGAGAGGGAGAAGCACGGTTCTTCCAGGAGCTGGGTTTCGTTATACCCGGGTAAATTGGAACAAACGCGGTATTGAGAAATATCTGCTTCTAAAACCAAAACGGAGCTACCTAACAGAACGGTCTTCAATGTGTGCATTCAACTTACGGAGTTAAACTGATGTGTGTTTGCAGGAGTTTCTAAACCCTTTCTGTGAAGAAGTGGAAAACGCATTTTCCCAGCCAAATCCAGTCATTCAAGAAATAGCTGGAAATCTCCGTCTAAAACACAAAAAGAACGTATCTTGCAAACTGCTCTGCTGGGTGTTCGCTCAGCTAAGGGAGTTGAATCCGCCTTCAGAATCAGAGAGTGAGAAGCACGGTTCTTCCAGGAGCTGGGTTTCGTAATACCCGGGTGAATTGGAACAAACGCGGTATTGAGAAATATCTGCTTCTAAAACCAAAACGGAGCTACCTAACAGAACGGTCTTCAATGTGTGCATTCAACTTACGGAGTTAAACTGATGTGTGTTTGCAGGAGTTTCTAAACCCTTTCTGTGAAGAAGTGGAAAACGCATTTTCCCAGCCAAATCCAGGCATTCAAGAAATAGCTGGAAACCTCCGTCTAAAAAACAAAAAGAACGTATCTTGGAAACTGCTCTGCTGGGTGTTCGCTCGGCTAAGGGAGTTGAATCCGCCTTCAGAATCAGAGAGGGAGAAGCACGGTTCTTCCAGGAGCTGGGTTTCGTTATACCCGGGTGCATTGGAACAAACGCGGTATTGAGAAATATCTGCTTCTAAAACCAAAACGGAGCTACCTAACAGAACGGTCTTCAATGTGTGCATTCAACTTACGGAGTTAAACTGATGTGTGTTTGCAGGAGTTTCTAAACTCTTTCTGTGAAGAAGTGGAAAACGCATTTTCCCAGGCAAATCCAGGCATTCAAGAAATAGCTGGAAATCTCCGTCTAAAACACAAAAAGAACGTATCTTGCAAACTGCTCTGCTGGGTGTTCGCTCCGCTAAGGGAGTTGAATCCGCCTTCAGAATCAGAGAGTGAGAAGCACGGTTCTTCCAGGAGCTGGGTTTCGTAATACCCGGGTGAATTGGAACAAACGCGGTATTGAGAAATATCTGCTTCTAAAACCAAAACGGAGCTACCTAACAGAACGGTCTTCAATGTGTGCATTCAACTTACAAAGTTAAACTGATGTCTGTTTGCAGGAGTTTCTAAACCCTTTCTGTGAAGAAGTGGAAAACGCATTTTCCCAGCCAAATCCAGGCATTCAAGAAATAGCTGGAAATCTCCGTCTAAAACACAAAAAGAACGTATCTTGCAAACTGCTCTGCTGGGTGTTCGCTCAGCTAAGGGAGTTGAATCCGCCTTCAGAATCAGAGAGTGAGAAGCACGGTTCTTCCAGGAGCTGGGTTTCGTTATACCCGGGTGCATTGGAACAAACGTGGTATTGAGAAATATCTGATTCTAAAACCAAAACGGAGCTACCTAACAGAACGGTCTTCAATGTGTGCATTCAACTTACGGAGGTAAACTGATGTGTGTTTGCAGGAGTTTCTAAACCCTTTCTGTGAAGAAGTGGAAAACGCATTTTCCCAGCCAAATCCAGGCATTCAAGAAATAGCTGGAAATCTCCGTCTAAAACACAAAAAGAACGTATCTTGCAAACTGCTCTGCTGGGTGTTCGCTCAGCTAAGGGAGTTGAATCCGCCTTCAGAATCAGAGAGTGAGAAGCACGGTTCTTCCAGGAGCTGGGTTTCGTTATACCCGGGTGAATTGGAACAAACGCGGTATTGAGAAATATCTGCTTCTAAAACCAAAACGGAGCTACCTAACAGAACGGTCTTCAATGTGTGCATTCAACTTACGGAGTTAAACTGATGAGTGTTTGCAGGAGTTCCTAAACCCTTTCTGTGAAGAAGTGGAAAACGCATTTTCCCAGCCAAATCCAGGCATTCAAGAAATAGCTGGAAATCTCCGTATAAAACACAAAAAGAACGTATCTTGCAAACTGCTCTGCTGGGTGTTCGCTCAGCTAAGGGAGTTGAATCCGCCTTCAGAATCAGAGAGTGAGAAGCATGGTTCTTCCAGGAGCTGGGTTTCGTTATAAACGGGTGCATTGGAAAAAACGCGGTATTGAGAAATATCTGCTTCTAAAACCAAAACGGAGCTACCTAACAGAACGGTCTTCAATGTGTGCATTCAACTTACGGACTTAAACTGATGTGTGTTTGCAGGAGTTTTTAACCCTTTCTGTGAAGAAGTGGAAAACGCATTTTCCCAGCCAAATCCAGGCATTCAAGAAGTAGCTGGAAATCTCCGTCTAAAACACAAAATGAACGTATCTTGCAAACTGCTCTGCTGGGTGTTCGCTCAGCTAAGGGAGTTGAATCCGCCTTCAGAATCAGAGAGTGAGAAGCACGGTTCTTCCAGGAGCTGGGTTTCGTTATACCAGGGTGCATTGGAACAAACGCGGTATTGAGAACTATCTGCTTCTAAAACCAAAACGGAGCTACCTAACAGAACGACCTTCAATGTGTCCATTCAACTTACGGAGGTAAACTGATGTGTGTTTGCAGGAGTTTCTAAACCCTTTCTGTGAAGAAGTGGAAAACGCATTTTCCCAGCCAAATCCAGGCATTCAAGAAATAGCTGGAAATCTCCGTCTAAAACACAAAAAGAACGTATCTTGCAAACTGCTCTGCTGGGTGTTCGCTAAGCTAAGGGAGTTGAATCCGCCTTCAGAATCAGAGAGTGAGAAGCACGGTTCTTCCAGGAGCTGGGTTTCGTAATACTCGGGTGAATTGGAACAAACGCGGTATTGAGAAATATCTGCTTCTAAAACCAAAACGGAGCTACCTAACAGAACGGTCTTCAATGTGTGCATTCAACTTACGGAGTTAAACTGATGTGTGTTTGCAGGAGTTACTAAACCCTTTCTGTGAAGAAGTGGAAAACGCATTTTCCCAGCCAAATCCAGGCATTCAAGAAATAGCTGGAAATCTCCGTCTAAAACACAAAAAGAACGTATCTTGCAAACTGCACTGCTGGGTGTTCGCTCAGCTAACGGAGTTGAATCCGCCTTCAGAATCAGAGAGTGAGAAGCACGGTTCGTCCAGGAGCTGGGTTTCGTAATACCCGGGTGCATTGGAACAAACGCGGTATTGAGAAATATCTGCTTCTAAAACCAAAACGGAGCTACCTAACAGAACGGTCTTCAATGTGTGCATTCAACTTACGGAGTTAAACTGATGTGTGTTTGCAGGAGTTTCTAAACCCTTTCTGTGAAGAAGTGGAAAACGCATTTTCCCAGCCAAATCCAGGCATTCAAGAAGTAGCTGGAAATCTCCGTCTAAAACACAAAAATAACGTATCTTGCAAACTTCTCTGCTGGGTGTTCGCTCAGCTAAGGGAGTTGAATCCGCCTTCAGAATCAGAGAGTGAGAAGCACGGTTCTTCCAGGAGCTGGGTTTCGTAATACCCGGGTGAATTGGAACAAACGCGGTATTGAGAACTATCTGCTTCTAAAACCAAAACGGAGCTACCTAACAGAACGGTCTTCAATGTGTGCATTCAACTTACGGAGTTAAACTGATGTGTGTTTGCAGGAGTTTCTAAACCCTTTCTGTGAAGAAGTGGAAAACGCATTTTCCCAGCCAAATACAGGCATTCAAGAAATAGCTGGAAATCTCCGTCTAAAACACAAAAAGAACGTATCTTGCAAACTGCTCTGCTGGGTGTTCGCTCGGCTAAGGGAGTTGAATCCGCCTTCAGAATCAGAGAGTGAGAAGCACGGTTCTTCCAGTAGCTGGGTTTTGTTATACCCGGGTGAATTGGAACAAACGCGGTATTGAGAAATATCTGCTTCTAAAACCAAAACGGAGCTACCTAACAGAACGGTCTTCAATGTGTGCATTCAACTTACGGAGTTAAACTGATGTGTGTTTGCAGGAGTTTCTAAACCCTTTCTGTGAAGAAGTGGAAAACGCATTTTCCCAGCCAAATCCAGGCATTCAAGAAATAGCTGGAAATCTCCGTCTAAAACACAAAAAGAACGTATCTTGCAAACTGCTCTGCTGGGTGTTCGCTCAGCTAAGGGAGTTGAATCCGCCTTCAGAATCAGAGAGTGAGAAGCACGGTTCTTCCAGGAGCTGGGTTTCGTTATACCCGGGTGCATTGGAACAAACGCGGTATTGAGAAATATCTGCTTCTAAAACCAAAACGGAGCTACCTAACAGAACGGTCTTCAATGTGTGCATTCAACTTACGGAGTAAAACTGATGTGTGTTTGCAGGAGTTTCTAAACCCTTTCTGTGAAGAAGTGGAAAACGCATTTTCCCAGCCAAATCCAGGCATTCAAGAAATAGCTGGAAATCTCCGTCTAAAACACAAACAGAACGTATCTTGCAAACTGCTCTGCTGGGTGTTCGCTCAGCTAAGGGAGTTGAGTCCGCCTTCAGAATCAGAGAGTGAGAAGCACGGTTCTTCCAGGAGCTGGGTTTCGTTATACCCGGGTGCATTGGAACAAACGCGGTATTGAAAAATATCTTCTTCTAAAACCAAAACGGAGCTACCTAACAGAACGGTCTTCAATGTGTACATTCAACTTACGGAGTTAAAGTGATGTGTGTTTGCAGGACTAAACCCTTTCTGTGAAGAAGTGGAAAACGCATTTTCCCAGCCAAATCCAGGCATTCAAGAAATAGCTGGAAACCTTCGTCTAAAACACAAAAAGAACGTATCTTGCAAACTGCTCTGCTGGGTGTTCGCTCAGCTAAGGGAGTTGAATCCGCCTTCAGAATCAGAGAGTGAGAAGCACGGTTCTTCCAGGAGCTGGGTTTCGTTATCCCCGGGTGCATTGGAACAAACGCGGTATTGAGAAATATCTGCTTCTAAAACCAAAACGGAGCTACCTAACAGAACGGTCTTCAATGTGTGCATTCAACTTACGGAGTTAAACTGATGTGTGTTTGCAGGAGTTACTAAACCCTTTCTGTGAAGAAGTGGAAAACGCATTTTCCCAGCCAAATCCAGGCATTCAAGAAATAGCTGGAAATCTCCGTCTAAAACACAAAAAGAACGTATCTTGCAAACTGCTCTGCTGGGTGTTCGCTCAGCTAACGGAGTTGAATCCGCCTTCAGAATCAGAGAGTGAGAAGCACGGTTCTTCCAGGAGCTGGGTTTCGTTATACCAGGGTGCATTGGAACAAACGCGGTATTGAGAACTATCTGCTTCTAAAACCAAAACGGAGCTACCTAACAGAACGGCCTTCAATGTGTCCATTCAACTTACGGAGGTAAACTGATGTGTGTTTGCAGGAGTTTCTAAACCCTTTCTGTGAAGAAGTGGAAAACGCATTTTCCCAGCCAAATCCAGGCATTCAAGAAATAGCTGGAAATCTCCGTCTAAAACACAAAAAGAACGTATCTTGCAAACTGCTCTGCTGGGTGTTCGCTAAGCTAAGGGAGTTGAATCCGCCTTCAGAATCAGAGAGTGAGAAGCACGGTTCTTCCAGGAGCTGGGTTTCGTAATACTCGGGTGAATTGGAACAAACGCGGTATTGAGAAATATCTGCTTCTAAAACCAAAACGGAGCTACCTAACAGAACGGTCTTCAATGTGTGCATTCAACTTACGGAGTTAAACTGATGTGTGTTTGCAGGAGTTACTAAACCCTTTCTGTGAAGAAGTGGAAAACGCATTTTCCCAGCCAAATCCAGGCATTCAAGAAATAGCTGGAAATCTCCGTCTAAAACACAAAAAGAACGTATCTTGCAAACTGCTCTGCTGGGTGTTCGCTCAGCTAACGGAGTTGAATCCACCTTCAGAATCAGAGAGTGAGAAGCACGGTTCGTCCAGGAGCTGGGTTTCGTAATACCCGGGTGCATTGGTACAAACGCGGTATTGAGAAATATCTGCTTCTAAAACCAAAACGGAGCTACCTAACAGAACGGTCTTCAATGTGTGCATTCAACTTACGGAGTTAAACTGATGTGTGTTTGCAGGAGTTTCTAAACCCTTTCTGTGAAGAAGTGGAAAACGCATTTTCCCAGCCAAATCCAGGCATTCAAGAAATAGCTGGAAATCTCCGTCTAGAACACAAAAATAACGTATCTTGCAAACTTCTCTGCTGGGTGTTCGCTCAGCTAAGGGAGTTGAATCCGCCTTCAGAATCAGAGTGAGAAGCACGGTTCTTCCAGGAGCTGGGTTTCGTAATACCCGGGTGAATTGGAACAAACGCGGTATTGAGAAATATCTGCTTCTAAAACCAAAACGGAGCTACCTAACAGAACGGTCTTCAATGTGTGCATTCAACTTACGGAGTTAAACTGATGTGTGTTTGCAGGAGTTTCTAAACCCTTTCTGTGAAGAAGTGGAAAACGCATTTTCCCAGCCAAATCCAGGCATTCAAGAAATAGCTGGAAATCTCCGTCAAAAACACAAAAAGAACGTATCTTGCAAACTGCTCTGCTGGGTGTTCGCTACGCTAAGGGAGTTGAATCCGCCTTCAGAATCAGAGAGTGAGAAGCACGGTTCTTCCCGGAGCTGGGTTTCGTAATACCCGGGTGAATTGGAACAAACGCGGTATTGAGAAATATCTGCTTCTAAAACCAAAACGGAGCTACCTAACAGAACGGTCTTCAATGTGTGCATTCAACTTACGGAGTTAAACTGATGTGTGTTTGCAGGAGTTTCTAAACCCTTTCTGTGAAGAAGTGGAAAACGCATTTTCCCAGCCAAATCCAGGCATTCAAGAAATAGCTGGAAACCTCCGTCTAAAAAACAAAAAGAACGTATCTTTCAAACTGCTCTGCTGGGTGTTCGCTCGGCTAAGGGAGTTGAATCCGCCTTCAGAATCAGAGAGGGAGAAGCACGGTTCTTCCAGGAGCTGGGTTTCGTAATACCCGGGTGAATTGGAACAAACGCGGTATTGAGAAATATCTGCTTCTAAAACCAAAACGGAGCTACCTAACAGAACGGTCTTCAATGTGTGCATTCAACTTACGGAGTTAAACTGATGTGTGTTTGCAGGAGTTTCTAAACCCTTTCTGTGAAGAAGTGGAAAACGCATTTTCCCAGCCAAATCCAGTCATTCAAGAAATAGCTGGAAATCTCCGTCTAAAACACAAAAAGAACGTATCTTGCAAACTGCTCTGCTGGGTGTTCGCTCGGCTAAGGGAGTTGAATCCGCCTTCAGAATCAGAGAGTGAGAAGCACGGTTCTTCCAGGAGCTGGGTTTCGTAATACCCGGGTGAATTGGAACAAACGCGGTATTGAGAAATATCTGCTTCTAAAACCAAAACGGAGCTACCTAACAGAACGGTCTTCAATGTGTGCATTCAACTTACGGAGTTAAACTGATGTGTGTTTGCAGGAGTTTCTAAACCCTTTCTGTGAAGAAGTGGAAAACGCATTTTCCCAGCCAAATCCAGGCATTCAAGAAATAGCTGGAAACCTCCGTCTAAAAAACAAAAAGAACGTATCTTGCAAACTGCTCTGCTGGGTGTTCGCTCGGCTAAGGGAGTTGAATCCGCCTTCAGAATCAGAGAGGGAGAAGCACGGTTCTTCCAGGAGCTGGGTTTCGTTATACCCGGGTGCATTGGAACAAACGCGGTATTGAGAAATATCTGCTTCTAAAACCAAAACGGAGCTACCTAACAGAACGGTCTTCAATGTGTGCATTCAACTTACGGAGTTAAACTGATGTGTGTTTGCAGGAGTTTCTAAACCCTTTCTGTGAAGAAGTGGAAAACGCATTTTCCCAGCCAAATCCAGTCATTCAAGAAATAGCTGGAAATCTCCGTCTAAAACACAAAAAGAACGTATCTTGCAAACTGCTCTGCTGGCTGTTCGCTCAGCTAAGGGAGTTGAATCCGCCTTCAGAATCAGAGAGTGAGAAGCACGGTTCTTCCAGGAGCTGGGTTTCGTAATACCCGGGTGAATTGGAACAAACGCGGTATTGAGAAATATCTGCTTCTAAAACCAAAACGGAGCTACCTAACAGAACGGTCTTCAATGTGTGCATTCAACTTACAAAGTTAAACTGATGTCTGTTTGCAGGAGTTTCTAAACCCTTTCTGTGAAGAAGTGGAAAACGCATTTTCCCAGCCAAATCCAGGCATTCAAGAAATAGCTGGAAATCTCCGTCTAAAACACAAAAAGAACGTATCTTGCAAACTGCTCTGCTGGGTGTTCGCTCAGCTAAGGGAGTTGAATCCGCCTTCAGAATCAGAGAGTGAGAAGCACGGTTCTTCCAGGAGCTGGGTTTCGTTATACCCGGGTGCATTGGAACAAACGCGGTATTGAGAAATATCTGATTCTAAAACCAAAACGGAGCTACCTAACAGAACGGTCTTCAATGTGTGCATTCAACTTACGGAGGTAAACTGATGTGTGTTTGCAGGAGTTTCTAAACCCTTTCTGTGAAGAAGTGGAAAACGCATTTTCCCAGCCAAATCCAGGCATTCAAGAAATAGCTGGAAATCTCCGTCTAAAACACAAAAAGAACGTATCTTGCAAACTGCTCTGCTGGGTGTTCGCTCAGCTAAGGGAGTTGAATCCGCCTTCAGAATCAGAGAGTGAGAAGCACGGTTCTTCCAGGAGCTGGGTTTCGTTATACCCGGGTGCATTGGAACAAACGCGGTATTGAGAAATATCTGCTTCTAAAACCAAAACGGAGCTACCTAACAGAACGGTCTTCAATGTGTGCATTCAACTTACGGAGTTAAACTGATGAGTGTTTGCAGGAGTTCCTAAACCCTTTCTGTGAAGAAGTGGAAAACGCATTTTCCCAGCCAAATCCAGGCATTCAAGAAATAGCTGGAAATCTCCGTATAAAACACAAAAAGAACGTATCTTGCAAACTGCTCTGCTGGGTGTTCGCTCAGCTAAGGGAGTTGAATCCGCCTTCAGAATCAGAGAGTGAGAAGCATGGTTCTTCCAGGAGCTGGGTTTCGTTATAAACGGGTGCATTGGAAAAAACGCGGTATTGAGAAATATCTGCTTCTAAAACCAAAACGGAGCTACCTAACAGAACGGTCTTCAATGTGTGCATTCAACTTACGGACTTAAACTGATGTGTGTTTGCAGGAGTTTTTAACCCTTTCTGTGAAGAAGTGGAAAACGCATTTTCCCAGCCAAATCCAGGCATTCAAGAAGTAGCTGGAAATCTCCGTCTAAAACACAAAAAGAACGTATCTTGCAAACTGCTCTGCTGGGTGTTCGCTCAGCTAAGGGAGTTGAATCCGCCTTCAGAATCAGAGAGTGAGAAGCACGGTTCTTCCAGGAGCTGGGTTTCGTTATACCAGGGTGCATTGGAACAAACGCGGTATTGAGAACTATCTGCTTCTAAAACCAAAACGGAGCTACCTAACAGAACGGCCTTCAATGTGTCCATTCAACTTACGGAGGTAAACTGATGTGTGTTTGCAGGAGTTTCTAAACCCTTTCTGTGAAGAAGTGGAAAACGCATTTTCCCAGCCAAATCCAGGCATTCAAGAAATAGCTGGAAATCTCCGTCTAAAACACAAAAATAACGTATCTTGCAAACTTCTCTGCTGGGTGTTCGCTCAGCTAAGGGAGTTGAATCCGCCTTCAGAATCAGAGAGTGAGAAGCACGGTTCTTCCAGGAGCTGGGTTTCGTAATACTCGGGTGAATTGGAACAAACGCGGTATTGAGAAATATCTGCTTCTAAAACCAAAACGGAGCTACCTAACAGAACGGTCTTCAATGTGTGCATTCAACTTACGGAGTTAAACTGATGTGTGTTTGCAGGAGTTACTAAACCCTTTCTGTGAAGAAGTGGAAAACGCATTTTCCCAGCCAAATCCAGGCATTCAAGAAATAGCTGGAAATCTCCGTCTAAAACACAAAAAGAACGTATCTTGCAAACTGCTCTGCTGGGTGTTCGCTCAGCTAACGGAGTTGAATCCGCCTTCAGAATCAGAGAGTGAGAAGCACGGTTCGTCCAGGAGCTGGGTTTCGTAATACCCGGGTGCATTGGAACAAACGCGGTATTGAGAAATATCTGCTTCTAAAACCAAAACGGAGCTACCTAACAGAACGGTCTTCAATGTGTGCATTCAACTTACGGAGTTAAACTGATGTGTGTTTGCAGGAGTTTCTAAACCCTTTCTGTGAAGAAGTGGAAAACGCATTTTCCCAGCCAAATCCAGGCATTCAAGAAATAGCTGGAAATCTCCGTCTAAAACACAAAAATAACGTATCTTGCAAACTTCTCTGCTGGGTGTTCGCTCAGCTAAGGGAGTTGAATCCGCCTTCAGAATCAGAGAGTGAGAAGCACGGTTCTTCCAGGAGCTGGGTTTCGTAATACCCGGGTGAATTGGAACAAACGCGGTATTGAGAAATATCTGCTTCTAAAACCAAAACGGAGCTACCTAACAGAACGGTCTTCAATGTGTGCATTCAACTTACGGAGTTAAACTGATGTGTGTTTGCAGGAGTTTCTAAACCCTTTCTGTGAAGAAGTGGAAAACGCATTTTCCCAGCCAAATACAGGCATTCAAGCAATAGCTGGAAATCTCCGTCTAAAACACAAAAAGAACGTATCTTGCAAACTGCTCTGCTGGGTGTTCGCTCAGCTAAGGGAGTTGAATCCGCCTTCAGAATCAGAGAGTGAGAAGCACGGTTCTTCCAGTAGCTGGGTTTTGTTATACCCGGGTGAATTGGAACAAACGCGGTATTGAGAAATATCTGCTTCTAAAACCAAAACGGAGCTACCTAACAGAACGGTCTTCAATGTGTCCATTCAACTTACGGAGTTAAACTGATGTGTGTTTGCAGGAGTTTCTAAACCCTTTCTGTGAAGAAGTGGAAAACGCATTTTCCAGGCCAAATCCAGGCATTCAAGAAATAGCTGGAAATCTCCGTCTAAAACACAAAAAGAACGTATCTTGCAAACTGCTCTGCTGGGTGTTCGCTCAGCTAAGGGAGTTGAATCCGCCTTCAGAGTCAGAGAGTGAGATGCACGGTTCTTCCAGGAGCTGGGTTTTGTTATACCCGGGTGAATTGGAACAAACGCGGTATTGAGAAATATCTGCTTCTAAAACCAAAACGGAGCTACCTAACAGAACGGTCTTCAATGTGTGCATTCAACTTACGGAGTCAAACTGATGTGTGTTTGCAGGAGTTTCTAAACCCTTTCTGTGAAGAAGTGGAAAACGCATTTTCCCAGCCAAATCCAGGCATTCAAGAAATAGCTGGAAATCTCCGTCTAAAACACAAAAAGAACGTATCTTGCAAACTGCTCTGCTGGGTGTTCGCTCAGCTAAGGGAGTTGAATCCGCCTTCAGAATCAGATAGTGAGAAGCACGGTCCTTTTAGGAGCTGGGTTTCGTTATACCCGGGTGCATTGGAACAAACGCGGTATTGAGAAATATCTGCTTCTAAAACCAAAACGGAGCTAACTAAGAGAACGGTCTTCAATGTGTGCATTCGACTTACGGAGTTAAACTGATGTGTGTTTGCAGGAGTTTCTAAACCCTTTCTGTGAAGAAGTGGAAAACGCATTTTCCCAGCCAAATCCAGGCATTCAAGAAATAGCTGGAAATCTCCGTCTAAAACACAAAAAGAACGTATCTTGCAAACTGCTCTGCTGGGTGTTCGCTCAGCTAAGGGAGTTGAATCCGCCTTCAGAATCAGAGAGTGAGAAGCACGGTTCTTCCAGGAGCTGGGTTTCGTAATACCCGGGTGAATTGGAACAAACGCGGTATTGAGAAATATCTGCTTCTAAAACCAAAACGGAGCTACCTAACAGAACGGTCTTCAATGTGTGCATTCAACTTACGGAGTTAAACTGATGTGTGTTTGCAGGAGTTTCTAAACCCTTTCTGTGAAGAAGTGGAAAACGCATTTTCCCAGCCAAATCCAGGCATTCAAGAAATAGCTGGAAACCTCCGTCTAAAAAACAAAAAGAACGTATCTTGCAAACTGCTCTGCTGGGTGTTCGCTCGGCTAAGGGAGTTGAATCCGCCTTCAGAATCAGAGAGGGAGAAGCACGGTTCTTCCAGGAGCTGGGTTTCGTTATACCCGGGTGCATTGGAACAAACGCGGTATTGAGAAATATCTGCTTCTAAAACCAAAACGGAGCTACCTAACAGAACGGTCTTCAATGTGTGCATTCAACTTACGGAGTTAAACTGATGTGTGTTTGCAGGAGTTTCTAAACCCTTTCTGTGAAGAAGTGGAAAACGCATTTTCCCAGCCAAATCCAGTCATTCAAGAAATAGCTGGAAATCTCCGTCTAAAACACAAAAAGAACGTATCTTGCAAACTGCTCTGCTGGGTGTTCGCTCAGCTAAGGGAGTTGAATCCGCCTTCAGAATCAGAGAGTGAGAAGCACGGTTCTTCCAGGAGCTGGGTTTCGTAATACCCGGGTGAATTGGAACAAACGCGGTATTGAGAAATATCTGCTTCTAAAACCAAAACGGAGCTACCTAACAGAACGGTCTTCAATGTGTGCATTCAACTTACGGAGTTAAACTGATGTGTGTTTGCAGGAGTTTCTAAACCCTTTCTGTGAAGAAGTGGAAAACGCATTTTCCCAGCCAAATCCAGGCATTCAAGAAATAGCTGGAAACCTCCGTCTAAAAAACAAAAAGAACGTATCTTGCAAACTGCTCTGCTGGGTGTTCGCTCGGCTAAGGGAGTTGAATCCGCCTTCAGAATCAGAGAGGGAGAAGCACGGTTCTTCCAGGAGCTGGGTTTCGTTATACCCGGGTGCATTGGAACAAACGCGGTATTGAGAAATATCTGCTTCTAAAACCAAAACGGAGCTACCTAACAGAACGGTCTTCAATGTGTGCATTCAACTTACGGAGTTAAACTGATGTGTGTTTGCAGGAGTTTCTAAACCCTTTCTGTGAAGAAGTGGAAAACGCATTTTCCCAGCCAAATCCAGTCATTCAAGAAATAGCTGGAAATCTCCGTCTAAAACACAAAAAGAACGTATCTTGCAAACTGCTCTGCTCGGTGTTCGCTCAGCTAAGGGAGTTGAATCCGCCTTCAGAATCAGAGAGTGAGAAGCACGGTTCTTCCAGGAGCTGGGTTTCGTAATACCCGGGTGAATTGGAACAAACGCGGTATTGAGAAATATCTGCTTCTAAAACCAAAACGGAGCTACCTAACAGAACGGTCTTCAATGTGTGCATTCAACTTACAAAGTTAAACTGATGTCTGTTTGCAGGAGTTTCTAAACCCTTTCTGTGAAGAAGTGGAAAACGCATTTTACCAGCCAAATCCAGGCATTCAAGAAATAGCTGGAAATCTCCGTCTAAAACACAAAAAGAACGTATCTTGCAAACTGCTCTGCTGGGTGTTCGCTCAGCTAAGGGAGTTGAATCCGCCTTCAGAATCAGAGAGTGAGAAGCACGGTTCTTCCAGGAGCTGGGTTTCGTTATACCCGGGTGCATTGGAACAAACGCGGTATTGAGAAATATCTGATTCTAAAACCAAAACGGAGCTACCTAACAGAACGGTCTTCAATGTGTGCATTCAACTTACGGAGGTAAACTGATGTGTGTTTGCAGGAGTTTCTAAACCCTTTCTGTGAAGAAGTGGAAAACGCATTTTCCCAGCCAAATCCAGGCATTCAAGAAATAGCTGGAAATCTCCGTCTAAAAAACAAAAAGAACGTATCTTGCAAACTGCTCTGCTGGGTGTTCGCTCAGCTAAGGGAGTTGAATCCGCCTTCAGAATCAGAGAGTGAGAAGCACGGTTCTTCCAGGAGCTGGGTTTCGTTATACCCGGGTGCATTGGAACAAACGCGGTATTGAGAAATATCTGCTTCTAAAACCAAAACGGAGCTACCTAACAGAACGGTCTTCAATGTGTGCATTCAACTTACGGAGTTAAACTGATGTGTGTTTGCAGGAGTTTCTAAACCCTTTCTGTGAAGAAGTGGAAAACGCATTTTCCCAGCCAAATCCAGGCATTCAAGAAATAGCTGGAAACCTCCGTCTAAAAAACAAAAAGAACGTATCTTGCAAACTGCTCTGCTGGGTGTTCGCTCGGCTAAGGGAGTTGAATCCGCCTTCAGAATCAGAGAGGGAGAAGCACGGTTCTTCCAGGAGCTGGGTTTCGTTATACCCGGGTGAATTGGAACAAACGCGGTATTGAGAAATATCTGCTTCTAAAACCAAAACGGAGCTACCTAACAGAACGGTCTTCAATGTGTGCATTCAACTTATGGAGTTAAACTGATGTGTGTTTGCAGGAGTTTCTAAACCCTTTCTGTGAAGAAGTGGAAAACGCATTTTCCCAGCCAAATCCAGGCATTCAAGAAATAGCTGGAAATCTCCGTCTAAAACACAAACAGAACGTATCTTGCAAACTGCTCTGCTGGGTGTTCGCTCAGCTAAGGGAGTTGAATCCGCCTTCAGAATCAGAGAGTGAGAAGCACGGTTCTTCCAGGAGCTGGGTTTCGTTATACCCGGGTTCATTGGAACAAACGCGGTATTGAGACATATCTGCTTCTAAAACCAAAACGGAGCTACCTAACAGAACGGTCTTCAGTGTGTGCATTCAACTTACGGAGTTAAACTGATGTGTGTTTGCAGGAGTTTCTAAACCCTTTCTGTGAAGAAGTGGAAAACGCATTTTCCCAGCCAAATCCAGGCATTCAAGAAATAGCTGGAAATCTCCGTCTAAAACACAAAAAGAACGTATCTTGCAAACTGCTCTGCTGGGTGTTCGCTCAGCTAAGGGAGTTGAATCCGCCTTCAGAATCAGAGAGTGAGAAGCACGGTTCTTCCAGGAGCTGGGTTTCGTTATACCCGGGTGAATTGGAACAAACGCGGTATTGAGAAATATCTGCTTCTAAAACCAAAACGGAGCTACCTAACAGAACGGTCTTCAATGTGTTCATTCAACTTACGGAGTTAAACTGATGTGTGTTTGCAGGAGTTTCTAAACACTTTCTGTGAAGAAGTGGAAAACGCATTTTCCCAGCCAAATCCAGGCATTCAAGAAATAGCTGGAAATCTCCGTCTAAAACACAAAAAGAACGTATCTTGCAAACTGCTCTGCTGGGTGTTCGCTCAGCTAATAGAGTTGAATCCGCCTTCAGAATCAGAGAGTGAGAAGCACGGTTCTTCCAGGAGCTGGGTTTCGTTATACCCGGGTGCATTGGAACAAACGCGGTATTGAGAAATATCTCCTTCTAAAACCAAAACGGAGCTACCTAACAGAACGGTCTTCAATGTGTGCATTCAACTTACGGAGTAAAACTGATGTGTGTTTGCAGGAGTTTCTAAACCCTTTCTGTGAAGAAGTGGAAAACGCATTTTCCCAGCCAAATCCAGGCATTCAAGAAATAGCTGGAAATCTCCGTCTAAAACACAAAAAGAACGTATCTTGCAAACTGCTCTGCTGGGTGTTCGCTCAGCTAAGGGAGTGGAATCCGCCTTCAGAATCAGAGAGTGAGAAGCACGGTTCTTCCAGGAGCTGGATTTCGTTATACCCGGGTGCATTGGAACAAACGCGGTATTGAGAAATACCTGCTTCTAAAACCAAAACGGAGCTACCTAACAGAACGGTCTTCAATGTGTGCATTCAACTTACGGAGTTAAACTGATGTGTGTTTGCAGGAGTTTCTAAACCATTTCTGTGAAGAAGTGGAAAACGCATTTTCCCAGCCAAATCCAGGCATTCAAGAAATAGCTGGAAATCTCCGTCTAAAACACAAAAAGAACGTATCTTGCAAACTGCTCTGCTGGGTGTTCGCTCAGCTAAGGGAGTTGAATCCGCCTTCAGAATCAGAGAGTGAGAAGCACGGTTCTTCCAGGAGCTGGGTTTCGTTATACCCGGGTGCATTGGAACAAACGCGGTATTGAGAAATATCTGCTTCTAAAACCAAAACGGAGCTACCTAACAGAACGGTCTTCAATGTGTGCATTCAACTTACGGAGTTAAACTGATGTGTGTTTGCAGGAGTTTCTAAACCCTTTCTGTGAAGAAGTGGAAAACGCATTTTCCCAGCCAAATCCAGGCATTCAAGAAATAGCTGGAAATCTCCGTCTAAAACACAAAAAGAACGTATCTTGCAAACTGCTCTGCTGGGTGTTCGCTCAGCTAAGGGAGTTGAATCCGCCTTCAGAATCAGAGAGTGACAAGCACGGTTCTTCCAGGAGCTGGGTTTCGTAATACCCGGGTGAATTGGAACAAACGCGGTATTGAGAAATATCTGCTTCTAAAACCAAAACGGAGCTACCTAACAGAACGGTCTTCAATGTGTGCATTCAACTTACAAAGTTAAACTGATGTCTGTTTGCAGGAGTTTCTAAACCCTTTCTGTGAAGAAGTGGAAAACGCATTTTCCCAGCCAAATCCAGGCATTCAAGAAATAGCTGGAAATCTCCGTCTAAAACACAAAAAGAACGTATCTTGCAAACTGCTCTGCTGGGTGTTCGCTCAGCTAAGGGAGTGGAATCCGCCTTCAGAATCAGAGAGTGAGAAGCACGGTTCTTCCAGGAGCTGGATTTCGTTATACCCGGGTGCATTGGAACAAACGCGGTATTGAGAAATACCTGCTTCTAAAACCAAAACGGAGCTACCTAACAGAACGGTCTTCAATGTGTGCATTCAACTTACGGAGGTAAACTGATGTGTGTTTGCAGGAGTTTCTAAACCCTTTCTGTGAAGAAGTGGAAAACGCATTTTCCCAGCCAAATCCAGGCATTCAAGAAATAGCTGGAAATCTCCGTCTAAAAAACAAAAAGAACGTATCTTGCAAACTGCTCTGCTGGGTGTTCGCTCAGCTAAGGGAGTTGAATCCGCCTTCAGAATCAGAGAGGGAGAAGCACGGTTCTTCCAGGAGCTGGGTTTCGTTATACCCGGGTGCATTGGAACAAACGCGGTATTGAGAAATATCTGCTTCTAAAACCAAAACGGAGCTACCTAACAGAACGGTCTTCAATGTGTGCATTCAACTTACGGAGTTAAACTGATGTGTGTTTGCAGGAGTTTCTAAACCCTTTCTGTGAAGAAGTGGAAAACGCATTTTCCCAGCCAAATCCAGGCATTCAAGAAATAGCTGGAAACCTCCGTCTAAAAAACAAAAAGAACGTATCTTGCAAACTGCTCTGCTGGGTGTTCGCTCGGCTAAGGGAGTTGAATCCGCCTTCAGAATCAGAGAGGGAGAAGCACGGTTCTTCCAGGAGCTGGGTTTCGTTATACCCGGGTGAATTGGAACAAACGCGGTATTGAGAAATATCTGCTTCTAAAACCAAAACGGAGCTACCTAACAGAACGGTCTTCAATGTGTGCATTCAACTTATGGAGTTAAACTGATGTGTGTTTGCAGGAGTTTCTAAACCCTTTCTGTGAAGAAGTGGAAAACGCATTTTCCCAGCCAAATCCAGGCATTCAAGAAATAGCTGGAAATCTCCGTCTAAAACACAAACAGAACGTATCTTGCAAACTGCTCTGCTGGGTGTTCGCTCAGCTAAGGGAGTTGAATCCGCCTTCAGAATCAGAGAGTGAGAAGCACGGTTCTTCCAGGAGCTGGGTTTCGTTATACCCGGGTGCATTGGAACAAACGCGGTATTGAGACATATCTGCTTCTAAAACCAAAACGGAGCTACCTAACAGAACGGTCTTCAGTGTGTGCATTCAACTTACGGAGTTAAACTGATGTGTGTTTGCAGGAGTTTCTAAACCCTTTCTGTGAAGAAGTGGAAAACGCATTTTCCCAGCCAAATCCAGGCATTCAAGAAATAGCTGGAAATCTCCGTCTAAAACACAAAAAGAACGTATCTTGCAAACTGCTCTGCTGGGTGTTCGCTCAGCTAAGGGAGTTGAATCCGCCTTCAGAATCAGAGAGTGAGAAGCACGGTTCTTCCAGGAGCTGGGTTTCGTTATACCCGGGTGAATTGGAACAAACGCGGTATTGAGAAATATCTGCTTCTAAAACCAAAACGGAGCTACCTAACAGAACGGTCTTCAATGTGTTCATTCAACTTACGGAGTTAAACTGATGTGTGTTTGCAGGAGTTTCTAAACACTTTCTGTGAAGAAGTGGAAAACGCATTTTCCCAGCCAAATCCAGGCATTCAAGAAATAGCTGGAAATCTCCGTCTAAAACACAAAAAGAACGTATCTTGCAAACTGCTCTGCTGGGTGTTCGCTCAGCTAATAGAGTTGAATCCGCCTTCAGAATCAGAGAGTGAGAAGCACGGTTCTTCCAGGAGCTGGGTTTCGTTATACCCGGGTGCATTGGAACAAACGCGGTATTGAGAAATATCTCCTTCTAAAACCAAAACGGAGCTACCTAACAGAACGGTCTTCAATGTGTGCATTCAACTTACGGAGTAAAACTGATGTGTGTTTGCAGGAGTTTCTAAACCCTTTCTGTGAAGAAGTGGAAAACGCATTTTCCCAGCCAAATCCAGGCATTCAAGAAATAGCTGGAAATCTCCGTCTAAAACACAAAAAGAACGTATCTTGCAAACTGCTCTGCTGGGTGTTCGCTCAGCTAAGGGAGTGGAATCCGCCTTCAGAATCAGAGAGTGAGAAGCACGGTTCTTCCAGGAGCTGGATTTCGTTATATTCGGGTGCATTGGAACAAACGCGGTATTGAGAAATACCTGCTTCTAAAACCAAAACGGAGCTACCTAACAGAACGGTCTTCAATGTGTGCATTCAACTTACGGAGTTAAACTGATGTGTGTTTGCAGGAGTTTCTAAACCATTTCTGTGAAGAAGTGGAAAACGCATTTTCCCAGCCAAATCCAGGCATTCAAGAAATAGCTGGAAATCTCCGTCTAAAACACAAAAAGAACGTATCTTGCAAACTGCTCTGCTGGGTGTTCGCTCAGCTAAGGGAGTTGAATCCGCCTTCAGAATCAGAGAGTGAGAAGCACGGTTCTTCCAGGAGCTGGGTTTCGTTATACCCGGGTGCATTGGAACAAACGCGGTATTGAGAAATATCTGCTTCTAAAACCAAAACGGAGCTACCTAACAGAACGGTCTTCAATGTGTGCATTCAACTTACGGAGTTAAACTGATGTGTGTTTGCAGGAGTTTCTAAACCCTTTCTGTGAAGAAGTGGAAAACGCATTTTCCCAGCCAAATCCAGGCATTCAAGAAATAGCTGGAAATCTCCGTCTAAAACACAAAAAGAACGTATCTTGCAAACTGCTCTGCTGGGTGTTCGCTCAGCTAAGGGAGTTGAATCCGCCTTCAGAATCAGAGAGTGAGAAGCACGGTTCTTCCAGGAGCTGGGTTTCGTAATACCCGGGTGAATTGGAACAAACGCGGTATTGAGAAATATCTGCTTCTAAAACCAAAACGGAGCTACCTAACAGAACGGTCTTCAATGTGTGCATTCAACTTACAAAGTTAAACTGATGTCTGTTTGCAGGAGTTTCTAAACCCTTTCTGTGAAGAAGTGGAAAACGCATTTTCCCAGCCAAATTCAGGCATTCAAGAAATAGCTGGAAATCTCCGTCTAAAACACAAAAAGAACGTATCTTGCAAACTGCTCTGCTGGGTGTTCGCTCAGCTAAGGGAGTTGAATCCGCCTTCAGAATCAGAGAGTGAGAAGCACGGTTCTTCCAGGAGCTGGGTTTCGTTATACCCGGGTGCATTGGAACAAACGCGGTATTGAGAAATATCTGATTCTAAAACCAAAACGGAGCTACCTAACAGAACGGTCTTCAATGTGTGCATTCAACTTACGGAGGTAAACTGATGTGTGTTTGCAGGAGTTTCTAAACCCTTTCTGTGAAGAAGTGGAAAACGCATTTTCCCAGCCAAATCCAGGCATTCAAGAAATAGCTGGAAATCTCCGTCTAAAAAACAAAAAGAACGTAACTTGCAAACTGCTCTGCTGGGTGTTCGCTCAGCTAAGGGAGTTGAATCCGCCTTCAGAATCAGAGAGGGAGAAGCACGGTTCTTCCAGGAGCTGGGTTTCGTTATACCCGGGTGCATTGGAACAAACGCGGTATTGAGAAATATCTGCTTCTAAAACCAAAACGGAGCTACCTAACAGAACGGTCTTCAATGTGTGCATTCAACTTACGGAGTTAAACTGATGTGTGTTTGCAGGAGTTTCTAAACCCTTTCTGTGAAGAAGTGGAAAACGCATTTTCCCAGCCAAATCCAGGCATTCAAGAAATAGCTGGAAATCTCCGTCTAAAACACAAAAAGAACGTATCTTGCAAACTGCTCTGCTGGGTGTTCGCTCAGCTAAGGGAGTTGAATCCGCCTTCAGAATCAGAGAGTGAGAAGCACGGATCTTCCAGGAGCTGGGTTTCCTTATACCCGGGTGCATTGGAACAAACGCGGTATTGAGAAATATCTGCTTCTAAAACCAAAACGGAGCTACCTAACAGAACGGTCTTCAATGTGTGCATTCAACTTACGGAGTTAAACTGATTTGTGTTTGCAGGAGTTTCTAAACCCTTTCTGTGAAGAAGTGGAAAACGCATTTTCCCAGCCAAATCCAGGCATTCAAGAAATAGCTGGAAATCTCCGTCTAAAACACAAAAAGAACGTATCTTGCAACCTGCTCTGCTGGCTGTTCGCTCAGCTAAGGGAGTTGAATCCGCCTTCAGAATCAGAGAGTGAGAATCATGGTTCTTCCAGGAGCTGGGTTTCGTTATACCCGGGTGCATTGGAACAAACGCGGTATTGAGAAATATCTGCTTCTAAAACCAAAACGGAGCTACCTAACAGAACGGTCTTCAATGTGTGCATTCAACTTACGGAGTTAAACTGATGTGTGTTTGCAGGAGTTTCTAAACCCTTTCTGTGAAGAAGTGGAAAACGCATTTTCACAGCCAAATCCAGGCATTCAAGAAATAGCTGGAAATCTCCGTCTAAAACACAAAAAGAACGTATCTTGCAAACTGCTCTGCTGGGTGTTCGCTCAGCTAAGGGAGTTGAATCCGCCTTCAGAATCAGAGAGTGAGAAGCACGGTTCTTCCAGGAGCTGGGTTTCGTAATACCCGGGTGAATTGGAACAAACGCGGTATTGAGAAATATCTGCTTCTAAAACCAAAACGGAGCTACCTAACAGAACGGTCTTCAATGTGTGCATTCAACTTACGGAGTTAAACTGATGTGTGTTTGCAGGAGTTTCTAAACCCTTTCTGTGAAGAAGTGGAAAACGCATTTTCCCAGCCAAATCCAGGCATTCAAGAAATAGCTGGAAATCTCCGTCTAAAACACAAAACGAACGTATCTTGCAAACTGCTCTGCTGGGTGTTCGCTCAGCTAAGGGAGTTGAATCCGCCTTCAGAATCAGAGAGTGAGAAGCACGGTTCTTCCAGGAGCTGGGTTTCGTTATACCCGGGTGCATTGGAACAAACGCGGTATTGAGAAATATCTGCTTCTAAAACCAAAACGGAGCTACCTAACAGAACGGTCTTCAATGTGTGCATTCAACTTACGGAGTTAAACTGATGTGTGTTTGCAGGAGTTTCTAAACCCTTTCTGTGAAGAAGTGGAAAACGCATTTTCCCAGCCAAATCCAGGCATTCAAGAAATAGTTGGAAATCTCCGTCTAAAACACAAAAAGAACGTATCTTGCAACCTGCTCTCCTGGCTGTTTGCTCAGCTAAGGGAGTTGAATCCGCCTTCAGAATCAGAGAGTGAGGAGCACGGTTCTTCCAGGAGCTGGGTTTCGTTATACCCGGGTGCATTGGAACAAACGCGGTATTGAGAAATATCTGCTTCTATAACCAAAACGGAGCTACCTAACAGAACGGTCTTCAATGTGTGCATTCAACTTACTGAGTTAAACTGATGTGTGTTTGCAGGAGTTTCTAAACCCTTTCTGTGAAGAAGTGGAAACCGCATTTTCCCAGCCAAATGCAGGCATTCAAGAAATAGCAGGAAATCTCCGTCTAAAACACAAAAAGAACGTATCTTGCAAACTGCTCTGCTGGGTGTTCGCTCAGCTAAGGGAGTTGAATCCGCCTTCAGAATCAGAGAGTGAGAAGCACGGTTCTTCCAGAAGCTGGGTTTCGTTATACCCGGGTGAATTGGAACAAACGCGGTATTGAGAAATATCTGCTTCTAAAACCAAAACGGAGCTACCTAATAGAACGGTCTTCAATGTGTGCATTCAACTTACGGAGTTAAACTGATGTGTGTTTGCAGGAGTTTCTAAACCCTTTCTGTGAAGAAGTGGAAAACGCATTTTCCCAGCCAAATCCAGGCATTCAAGAAATAGCTGGAAACCTCCGACTAAAAAACAAAAAGAACGTATCTTGCTAACTGCTCTGCTGGGTGTTCGCTCAGCTAAGGGGGTTGAATCCGCCTTCAGAATCAGAGAGGGAGAAGCACGGTTCTTCCAGGAGCTGGGTTTCGTTATACCCGGGTGCATTGGAACAAACGCGGTATTGAGAAATATCTGCTTCTAAAACCAAAACGGAGCTACCTAACAGAACGGTCTTCAATGTGTGCATTCAACTTACGGAGTTAAACTGATGTGTGTTTGCAGGAGTTTCTAAACCCTTTCTGTGAAGAATTGGAAAACGCATTTTCCCAGCCGAATCCAGGCATTCAAGAAATAGCTGGAAATCTCCGTCTAAAACACAAAAAGAACGTATCTTGCAAACTGCTCTGCTGGCTGTTCGCTCAGCTAAGGGAGTTGAATCCGCCTTCAGAATCAGAGAGTGAGAAGCACGGTTCTTCCAGGAGCTGGGTTTCGTAATACCCGGGTGAATTGGAACAAACGCGGTATTGAGAAATATCTGCTTCTAAAACCAAAACGGAGCTACCTAACAGAACGGTCTTCAATGTGTGCATTCAACTTACAAAGTTAAACTGATGTGTGTTTGCAGGAGTTTCTAAACCCTTTCTGTGAAGAAGTGGAAAACGCATTTTCCCAGCCAAATCCAGGCATTCAAGAAATAGCTGGAAATCTCCGTCTAAAACACAAAAAGAACGTATCTTGCAAACTGCTCTGCTGGGTGTTCGCTCAGCTAAGGGAGTTGAATCCGCCTTCAGAATCAGAGAGTGAGAAGCACGGTTCTTCCAGGAGCTGGGTTTCGTAATACCCGGGTGAATTAGAACAAACGCGGTATTGAGAAATATCTGCTTCTAAAACCAAAACGGAGCTACCTAACAGAACGGTCTTCAATGTGTGCATTCAACTTACGGAGTTAAACTGATGTGTGTTTGCAGGAGTTTCTAAACCCTTTCTGTGAAGAAGTGGAAAACGCATTTTCCCAGCCAAATCCAGGCATTCAAGAAATAGCTGGAAATCTCCGTCTAAAACACAAAAAGAACGTATCTTGCAAACTGCTCTGCTGGGTGTTCGCTCAGCTAAGGGAGTTGAATCCGCCTTCACAATCAGAGAGTGAGAAGCACGGTTTTTCCAGGAGCTGGGTTTCGTGATACCCGGGTGCATTGGAACAAACGCGGTATTGAGAAATATCTGCTTCTAAAACCAAAACGGAGCTACCTAACAGAACGGTCTTCAATGTGTGCATTCAACTTACGGAGGTAAACTGATGTGTGTTTGCAGGAGTTTCTAAACCCTTTCTGTGAAGAAGTGGAAAACGCATTTTCCCAGCCAAATCCAGGCATTCAAGAAATAGCTGGAAATCTCCGTCTAAAACACAAAAAGAACGTATCTTGCAAACTGCTCTGCTGGGTGTTCGCTCAGCTAAGGGAGTTGAATCCGCCTTCAGAATCAGAGAGTGAGAAGCACGGTTCTTCCAGGAGCTGGGTTTCGTTATACCCGGGTGCATTGGAACAAACGCGGTATTGAGAAATATCTGCTTCTAAAACCAAAACGGAGCTACCTAACAGAACGGTCTTCAATGTGTGCATTCAACTTACGGAGTTAAACTGATGTGTGTTTGCAGGAGTTTCTAAACCCTTTCTGTGAAGAAGTGGAAAACGCATTTTCCCAGCCAAATCCAGGCATTCAAGAAATAGCTGGAAATCTCCGTCTAAAACACAAAAAGAACGTATCTTGCAACCTGCTCTCCTGGCTGTTTGCTCAGCTAAGGGAGTTGAATCCGCCTTCAGAATCAGAGAGTGAGGAGCACGGTTCTTCCAGGAGCTGGGTTTCGTTATACCCGGGTGCATTGGAACAAACGCGGTATTGAGAAATATCTGCTTCTAAAACCAAAACGGAGCTACCTAACAGAACGGTCTTCAATGTGTGCATTCAACTTACGGAGTTAAACTGATGTGTGTTTGCAGGAGTTTCTAAACCCTTTCTGTGAAGAAGTGGAAAACGCATGTTCCCAGCCAAATCCAGGCATTCAAGAAATAGCTGGAAATCTCCGTCTAAAACACAAAAAGAACGTATCTTGCAAACTGCTCTGCTGGGTGTTCGCTCAGCTAAGGGAGTTGAATCCACCTTCAGAATCAGAGAGTGAGAAGCACGGTTCTTCCAGGAGCTGGGTTTCGTTATACCAGGGTGCATTGGAACAAACGCGGTATTGAGAAATATCTGCTTCTATAACCAAAACGGAGCTACCTAACAGAACGGTCTTCAATGTGTGCATTCAACTTACGGAGTTAAACTGATGTGTGTTTGCAGGAGTTTCTAAACCCTTTCTGTGAAGAAGTGGAAACGGCATTTTCCCAGCCAAATGCAGGCATTCAAGAAATAGCAGGAAATCTCCGTCTAAAACACAAAAAGAACGTATCTTGCAAACTGCTCTGCTGGGTGTTCGCTCAGCTAAGAGAGTTGAATCCGCCTTCAGAATCAGAGAGTGCGAAGCACGGTTCTTCCAGGAGCTGGGTTTCGTTATACCCGGGTGCATTGGAACAAACGCGGTATAGATAAATATCTGCTTCTAAAACCAAAACGGAGCTACCTAACAGAACGGTCTTCAACGTGTGCATTCAACTTACGGAGTTAAACTGATGTGTGTTTGCAGGAGTTTCTAAACCCTTTCTGTGAAGAAGTGGAAAACGCATTTTCCCAGCCAAATCCAGGCATTCAAGAAATAGCTGGAAATCTCCGTCTAAAACACAAAAAGAACGTATCTTGCAAACTGCTCTGCTGGGTGTTCGCTCAGCTAAGGGAGTTGAATCCGCCTTCAGAATCAGAGAGTGAGAAGCACGGTTCTTCCAGGAGCTGGGTGTCGTAATACCCGGGTGAATTAGAACAAACGCGGTATTGAGAAATATCTGCTTCTAAAACCAAAACGGAGCTACCTAACAGAACGGTCTTCAATGTGTGCATTCAACTTACGGAGTTAAACTGATGTGTGTTTGCAGGAGTTTCTAAACCCTTTCTGTGAAGAAGTGGAAAACGCATTTTCCCAGCCAAATCCAGGCATTCAAGAAATAGCTGGAAATCTCCGTCTAAAACACAAAAAGAACGTATCTTGCAAACTGCTCTGCTGGGTGTTCGCTCAGCTAAGGGAGTTGAATCCGCCTTCACAATCAGAGAGTGAGAAGCACGGTTTTTCCAGGAGCTGGGTTTCGTGATACCCGGGTGCATTGGAACAAACGCGGTATTGAGAAATATCTGCTTCTAAAACCAAAACGGAGCTACCTAACAGAACGGTCTTCAATGTGTGCATTCAACTTACGGAGTTTAACTGATGTGTGTTTGCAGGAGTTTCTAAACCCTTTCTGTGAAGAAGTGGAAAACGCATTTTCCCAGCCAAATCCAGGCATTCAAGAAATAGCTGGAAATCTCCGTCTAAAACACAAAAAGAACGTATCTTGCAAACTGCTCTGCTGGGTGTTCGCTCAGCTAAGGGAGTTGAATCCGCCTTCAGAATCAGAGAGTGAGAAGCACGGTTCTTCCAGGAGCTGGGTTTCGTTATACCCGGGTGCATTGGAACAAACGCGGTATTGAGAAATATCTGCTTCTAAAACCAAAACGGAGCTACCTAACAGAACGGTCTTCAATGTGTGCATTCAACTTACGGAGTTAAACTGATGTGTGTTTGCAGGAGTTTCTAAACCCTTTCTGTGAAGAAGTGGAAAACGCATTTTCCCAGCCAAATCCAGGCATTCAAGAAATAGCTGGAAATCTCCGTCTAAAACACAAAAAGAACGTATCTTGCAACCTGCTCTCCTGGCTGTTTGCTCAGCTAAGGGAGTTGAATCCGCCTTCAGAATCAGAGAGTGAGGAGCACGGTTCTTCCAGGAGCTGGGTTTCGTTATACCCGGGTGCATTGGAACAAACGCGGTATTGAGAAATATCTGCTTCTAAAACCAAAACGGAGCTACCTAACAGAACGGTCTTCAATGTGTGCATTCAACTTACGGAGTTAAACTGATGTGTGTTTGCAGGAGTTTCTAAACCCTTTCTGTGAAGAAGTGGAAAACGCATTTTCCCAGCCAAATCCAGGCATTCAAGAAATAGCTGGAAATCTCCGTCTAAAACACAAAAAGAACGTATCTTGCAAACTGCTCTGCTGGGTGTTCGCTCAGCTAAGGGAGTTGAATCCACCTTCAGAATCAGAGAGTGAGAAGCACGGTTCTTCCAGGAGCTGGGTTTCGTTATACCAGAATGCATTGGAACAAACGCGGTATTGAGAAATATCTGCTTCTAAAACCAAAACGGAGCTACCTAACAGAACGGTCTTCAATGTGTGCATTCAACTTATGGAGTTAAACTGATGTGTGTTTGCAGGAGTTTCTAAACCCTTTCTGTGAAGAAGTGGAAACCGCATTTTCCCAGCCAAATGCAGGCATTCAAGAAATAGCAGGAAATCTCCGTCTAAAACACAAAAAGAACGTATCTTGCAAACTGCTCTGCTGGGTGTTCGCTCAGCTAAGAGAGTTGAATCCGCCTTCAGAATCAGAGAGTGCGAAGCACGGTTCTTCCAGGAGCTGGGTTTCGTTATACCCGGGTGCATTGGAACAAACGCGGTATAGATAAATATCTGCTTCTAAAACCAAAACGGAGCTACCTAACAGAACGGTCTTCAACGTGTGCATTCAACTTACGGAGTTAAACTGATGTGTGTTTGCAGGAGTTTCTAAACCCTTTCTGTGAAGAAGTGGAAAACGCATTTTCCCAGCCAAATCCAGGCATTCAAGAAATAGCTGGAAATCTCCGTCTAAAACACAAAAAGAACGTATCTTGCAAACTGCTCTGCTGGGTGTTCGCTCAGCTAAGGGAGTTGAATCCGCCTTCAGAATCAGAGAGTGAGAAGCACGGTTCTTCCAGGAGCTGGGTTTCGTTATACCCGGGTGCATTGGAACAAACGCGGTATTGAGAAATATCTGCTTCTAAAACCAAAACGGAGCTACCTAACAGAACGGTCTTCAATGTGTGCATTCAACTTACGGAGTTAAACTGATGTGTGTTTGCAGGAGTTTCTAAACCCTTTCTGTGAAGAAGTGGAAAACGCATTTTCCCAGCCAAATCCAAGCATTCAAGAAATAGCTGGAAATCTCCGTCTAAAACACAAAAAGAACGTATCTTGCAAACTGCTCTGCTGGGTGTTCGCTCAGCTAAGGGAGTTGAATCCGCCTTCAGAATCAGAGAGTGAGAAGCACGGTTCTTCCAGAAGCTGGGTTTCGTTATACCCGGGTGAATTGGAACAAACGCGGTATTGAGAAATATCTGCTTCTAAAACCAAAACGGAGCTACCTAACAGAACGGTCTTCAATGTGTGCATTCAACTTACGGAGTTAAACTGATGTGTGTTTGCAGGAGTTTCTAAACCCTTTCTGTGAAGAAGTGGAAAACGCATTTTCCCAGCCAAATCCAGGCATTCAAGAAATAGCTGGAAACCTCCGTCTAAAAAACAAAAAGAACGTATCTTGCAAACTGCTCTGCTGGGTGTTCGCTCAGCTAAGGGAGTTGAATCCGCCTTCAGAATCAGAGAGGGAGAAGCACGGTTCTTCCAGGAGCTGGGTTTCCTGATACCCGGGTGCATTGGAACAAACGCGGTATTGAGAAATATCTGCTTCTAAAACCAAAACGGAGCTACCTAACAGAACGGTCTTCAATGTGTGCATTCAACTTACGGAGTTAAACTGATGTGTGTTTGCAGGAGTTTCTAAACCCTTTCTGTGAAGAAGTGGAAAACGCATTTTCCCAGCCAAATCCAGGCATTCAAGAAATAGCTGGAAATCTCCGTCTAAAACACAAAAAGAACGTATCTTGCAAACTGCTCTGCTGGGTGTTCGCTCAGCTAAGGGAGTTGAATCCGCCTTCACAATCAGAGAGTGAGAAGCACGGTTTTTCCAGGAGCTGGGTTTCGTGATACCCGGGTGCATTGGAACAAACGCGGTATTGAGAAATATCTGCTTCTAAAACCAAAACGGAGCTACCTAACAGAACGGTCTTCAATGTGTGCATTCAACTTACGGAGTTTAACTGATGTGTGTTTGCAGGAGTTTCTAAACCCTTTCTGTGAAGAAGTGGAAAACGCATTTTCCCAGCCAAATCCAGGCATTCAAGAAATAGCTGGAAATCTCCGTCTAAAACACAAAAAGAACGTATCTTGCAAACTGCTCTGCTGGGTGTTCGCTCAGCTAAGGGAGTTGAATCCGCCTTCAGAATCAGAGAGTGAGAAGCACGGTTCTTCCAGGAGCTGGGTTTCGTTATACCCGGGTGCATTGGAACAAACGCGGTATTGAGAAATATCTGCTTCTAAAACCAAAACGGAGCTACCTAACAGAACGGTCTTCAATGTGTGCATTCAACTTACGGAGTTAAACTGATGTGTGTTTGCAGGAGTTTCTAAACCCTTTCTGTGAAGAAGTGGAAAACGCATTTTCCCAGCCAAATCCAGGCATTCAAGAAATAGCTGGAAATCTCCGTCTAAAACACAAAAAGAACGTATCTTGCAACCTGCTCTCCTGGCTGTTTGCTCAGCTAAGGGAGTTGAATCCGCCTTCAGAATCAGAGAGTGAGGAGCACGGTTCTTCCAGGAGCTGGGTTTCGTTATACCCGGGTGCATTGGAACAAACGCGGTATTGAGAAATATCTGCTTCTAAAACCAAAACGGAGCTACCTAACAGAACGGTCTTCAATGTGTGCATTCAACTTACGGAGTTAAACTGATGTGTGTTTGCAGGAGTTTCTAAACCCTTTCTGTGAAGAAGTGGAAAACGCATTTTCCCAGCCAAATCCAGGCATTCAAGAAATAGCTGGAAATCTCCGTCTAAAACACAAAAAGAACGTATCTTGCAAACTGCTCTGCTGGGTGTTCGCTCAGCTAAGGGAGTTGAATCCACCTTCAGAATCAGAGAGTGAGAAGCACGGTTCTTCCAGGAGCTGGGTTTCGTTATACCAGGGTGCATTGGAACAAACGCGGTATTGAGAAATATCTGCTTCTAAAACCAAAACGGAGCTACCTAACAGAACGGTCTTCAATGTGTGCATTCAACTTATGGAGTTAAACTGATGTGTGTTTGCAGGAGTTTCTAAACCCTTTCTGTGAAGAAGTGGAAACCGCATTTTCCCAGCCAAATGCAGGCATTCAAGAAATAGCAGGAAATCTCCGTCTAAAACACAAAAAGAACGTATCTTGCAAACTGCTCTGCTGGGTGTTCGCTCAGCTAAGAGAGTTGAATCCGCCTTCAGAATCAGAGAGTGCGAAGCACGGTTCTTCCAGGAGCTGGGTTTCGTTATACCCGGGTGCATTGGAACAAACGCGGTATAGATAAATATCTGCTTCTAAAACCAAAACGGAGCTACCTAACAGAACGGTCTTCAACGTGTGCATTCAACTTACGGAGTTAAACTGATGTGTGTTTGCAGGAGTTTCTAAACCCTTTCTGTGAAGAAGTGGAAAACGCATTTTCCCAGCCAAATCCAGGCATTCAAGAAATAGCTGGAAATCTCCGTCTAAAACACAAAAAGAACGTATCTTGCAAACTGCTCTGCTGGGTGTTCGCTCAGCTAAGGGAGTTGAATCCGCCTTCAGAATCAGAGAGTGAGAAGCACGGTTCTTCCAGGAGCTGGGTTTCGTTATACCCGGGTGCATTGGAACAAACGCGGTATTGAGAAATATCTGCTTCTAAAACCAAAACGGAGCTACCTAACAGAACGGTCTTCAATGTGTGCATTCAACTTACGGAGTTAAACTGATGTGTGTTTGCAGGAGTTTCTAAACCCTTTCTGTGAAGAAGTGGAAAACGCATTTTCCCAGCCAAATCCAAGCATTCAAGAAATAGCTGGAAATCTCCGTCTAAAACACAAAAAGAACGTATCTTGCAAACTGCTCTGCTGGGTGTTCGCTCAGCTAAGGGAGTTGAATCCGCCTTCAGAATCAGAGAGTGAGAAGCACGGTTCTTCCAGAAGCTGGGTTTCGTTATACCCGGGTGAATTGGAACAAACGCGGTATTGAGAAATATCTGCTTCTAAAACCAAAACGGAGCTACCTAACAGAACGGTCTTCAATGTGTGCATTCAACTTACGGAGTTAAACTGATGTGTGTTTGCAGGAGTTTCTAAACCCTTTCTGTGAAGAAGTGGAAAACGCATTTTCCCAGCCAAATCCAGGCATTCAAGAAATAGCTGGAAACCTCCGTCTAAAAAACAAAAAGAACGTATCTTGCAAACTGCTCTGCTGGGTGTTCGCTCAGCTAAGGGAGTTGAATCCGCCTTCAGAATCAGAGAGGGAGAAGCACGGTTCTTCCAGGAGCTGGGTTTCGTGATACCCGGGTGCATTGGAACAAACGCGGTATTGAGAAATATCTGCTTCTAAAACCAAAACGGAGCTACCTAACAGAACGGTCTTCAATGTGTGCATTCAACTTACGGAGTTAAACTGATGTGTGTTTGCAGGAGTTTCTAAACCCTTTCTGTGAAGAATTGGAAAACGCATTTTCCCAGCCGAATCCAGGCATTCAAGAAATAGCTGGAAATCTCCGTCTAAAACACAAAAAGAACGTATCTTGCAAACTGCTCTGCTGGCTGTTCGCTCAGCTAAGGGAGTTGAATCCGCCTTCAGAATCAGAGAGTGAGAAGCACGGTTCTTCCAGGAGCTGGGTTTCGTAATACCCGGGTGAATTGGAACAAACGCGGTATTGAGAAATATCTGCTTCTAAAACCAAAACGGAGCTACCTAACAGAACGGTCTTCAATGTGTGCATTCAACTTACGGAGTTAAACTGATGTGTGTTTGCAGGAGTTTCTAAACCCTTTCTGTGAAGAAGTGGAAAACGCATTTTCCCAGCCAAATCCAGGCATTCAAGAAATAGCTGGAAATCTCCGTCTAAAACACAAAAAGAACGTATCTTGCAAACTGCTCTGCTGGGTGTTCGCTCAGCTAAGGGAGTTGAATCCGCCTTCAGAATCAGAGAGTGAGAAGCACGGTTCTTCCAGGAGCTGGGTTTCGTAATACCCGGGTGAATTAGAACAAACGCGGTATTGAGAAATATCTGCTTCTAAAACCAAAACGGAGCTACCTAACAGAACGGTCTTCAATGTGTGCATTCAACTTACGGAGTTAAACTGATGTGTGTTTGCAGGAGTTTCTAAACACTTTCTGTGAAGAAGTGGAAAACGCATTTTCCCAGCCAAATCCAGGCATTCAAGAAATAGCTGGAAATCTCCGTCTAAAACACAAAAAGAACGTATCTTGCAAACTGCTCTGCTGGGTGTTCGCTCAGCTAAGGGAGTTGAATCCGCCTTCACAATCAGAGAGTGAGAAGCACGGTTTTTCCAGGAGCTGGGTTTCGTGATACCCGGGTGCATTGGAACAAACGCGGTATTGAGAAATATCTGCTTCTAAAACCAAAACGGAGCTACCTAACAGAACGGTCTTCAATGTGTGCATTCAACTTACGGAGTTAAACTGATGTGTGTTTGCAGGAGTTTCTAAACCCTTTCTGTGAAGAAGTGGAAAACGCATTTTCCCAGCCAAATCCAGGCATTCAAGAAATAGCTGGAAATCTCCGTCTAAAACACAAAAAGAACGTATCTTGCAAACTGCTCTGCTGGGTGTTCGCTCAGCTAAGGGAGTTGAATCCGCCTTCAGAATCAGAGAGTGAGAAGCACGGTTCTTCCAGGAGCTGGGTTTCGTTATACCCGGGTGCATTGGAACAAACGCGGTATTGAGAAATATCTGCTTCTAAAACCAAAACGGAGCTACCTAACAGAACGGTCTTCAATGTGTGCATTCAACTTACGGAGTTGAACTGATTTGTGTTTGCAGGAGTTTCTAAACCCTTTCTGTGAAGAAGTGGAAAACGCATTTTCCCAACCAAATCCAGGCATTCAAGAAATAGCTGGAAATCTCCGTCTAAAACACAAAAGGAACGTATCTTGCAACCTGCTCTGCTGGCTGTTCGCTCAGCTAAGGGAGTTGAATCCGCCTTCAGAATCAGAGAGTGAGAATCATGGTTCTTCCAGGAGCTGGGTTTCGTTATACCCGGGTGCATTGGAACAAACGCGGTATTGAGAAATATCTGCTTCTAAAACCAAAACGGAGCTACCTAACAGAACGGTCTTCAATGTGTGCATTCAACTTACGGAGTTAAACTGATGTGTGTTTGCAGGAGTTTCTAAACCCTTTCTGTGAAGAAGTGGAAAACGCATTTTCCCAGCCAAATCCAGGCATTCAAGAAATAGCTGGAAATCTCCGTCTAAAACACAAAAAGAACGTATCTTGCAAACTGCTCTGCTGGGTGTTCGCTCAGCTAAGGGAGTTGAATCCGCCTTCAGAATCAGAGAGTGAGAAGCACGGTTCTTCCAGGAGCTGGGTTTCGTTATACCCGGGTGAATTGGAACAAACGCGGTATTGAGAAATATCTGCTTCTAAAACCAAAACGGAGCTACCTAACAGAACGGTCTTCAATGTGTGCATTCAACTTACGGAGTTAAACTGATGTGTGTTTGCAGGAGTTTCTAAACCCTTTCTTTGAAGAAGTGGAAAACGCATTTTCCCAGCCAAATCCAGGCATTCAAGAAATAGCTGGAAACCTCCGTCTAAAACACAAAAAGAACATATCTTGCAAACTGCTCTGCTGGGTGTTCGCTCAGCTAAGGGAGTTGAATCCGCCTTCAGAATCAGAGAGTGAGAAGCACGGTTCTTCCAGGAGCTGGGTTTCGTAATACCCGGGTGAATTGGAACAAACGCGGTATTGAGAAATATCTGCTTCTAAAACCAAAACGGAGCTACCTAACAGAACGGTCTTCAATGTGTGCATTCAACTTACGGAGTTAAACTGATGTGTGTTTGCAGGAGTTTCTAAACCCTTTCTGTGAAGAAGTGGAAAACGCATTTTCCCAGCCAAATCCAGGCATTCAAGAAATAGCTGGAAATCTCCGTCTAAAACACAAAAAGAACGTATCTTGCAAACTGCTCTGCTGGGTGTTCGCTCAGCTAAGGGAGTTGAATCCGCCTTCACAATCAGAGAGTGAGAAGCACGGTTTTTCCAGGAGCTGGGTTTCGTGATACCCGGGTGCATTGGAACAAACGCGGTATTGAGAAATATCTGCTTCTAAAACCAAAACGGAGCTACCTAACAGAACGGTCTTCAATGTGTGCATTCAACTTACGGAGTTAAACTGATGTGTGTTTGCAGGAGTTTCTAAACCCTTTCTGTGAAGAAGTGGAAAACGCATTTTCCCAGCCAAATCCAGGCATTCAAGAAATAGCTGGAAATCTCCGTCTAAAACACAAAAAGAACGTATCTTGCAAACTGCTCTGCTGGGTGTTCGCTCAGCTAAGGGAGTTGAATCCGCCTTCAGAATCAGAGAGTGAGAAGCACGGTTCTTCCAGGAGCTGGGTTTCGTTATACCCGGGTGCATTGGAACAAACGCGGTATTGAGAAATATCTGCTTCTAAAACCAAAACGGAGCTACCTAACAGAACGGTCTTCAATGTGTGCATTCAACTTACGGAGTTAAACTGATTTGTGTTTGCAGGAGTTTCTAAACCCTTTCTGTGAAGAAGTGGAAAACGCATTTTCCCAACCAAATCCAGGCATTCAAGAAATATCTGGAAATCTCCGTCTAAAACACAAAAGGAACGTATCTTGCAACCTGCTCTGCTGGCTGTTCGCTCAGCTAAGGGAGTTGAATCCGCCTTCAGAATCAGAGAGTGAGAATCATGGTTCTTCCAGGAGCTGGGTTTCGTTATACCCGGGTGCATTGGAACAAACGCGGTATTGAGAAATATCTGCTTCTAAAACCAAAACGGAGCTACCTAACAGAACGGTCTTCAATGTGTGCATTCAACTTACGGAGTTAAACTGATGTGTGTTTGCAGGAGTTTCTAAACCCTTTCTGTGAAGAAGTGGAAAACGCATTTTCCCAGCCAAATCCAGGCATTCAAGAAATAGCTGGAAATCTCCGTCTAAAACACAAAAAGAACGTATCTTGCAAACTGCTCTGCTGGGTGTTCGCTCAGCTAAGGAAGTTGAATCCGCCTTCAGAATCAGAGAGTGAGAAGCACGGTTCTTCCAGGAGCTGGGTTTCGTTATACCCGGGTGCATTGGAACAAACGCGGTATTGAGAAATATCTGCTTCTAAAACCAAAACGGAGCTACCTAACAGAACGGTCTTCAATGTGTGCATTCAACTTACGGAGTTAAACTGATGTGTGTTTGCAGGAGTTTCTAAACCCTTTCTTTGAAGAAGTGGAAAACGCATTTTCCCAGCCAAATCCAGGCATTCAAGAAATAGCTGGAAACCTCCGTCTAAAACACAAAAAGAACGTATCTTGCAAACTGCTCTGCTGGCTGTTCGCTCAGCTAAGGGAGTTGAATCCGCCTTCAGAATCAGAGAGTGAGAAGCACGGTTCTTCCAGGAGCTGGGTTACGTAATACCCGGGTGAATTGGAACAAACGCGGTATTGAGAAATATCTGCTTCTAAAACCAAAACGGAGCTACCTAACAGAACGGTCTTCAATGTGTGCATTCAACTTACGGAGTTAAACTGATGTGTGTTTGCAGGAGTTTCTAAATCCTTTCTGTGAAGAAGTGGAAAACGCATTTTCCCAGCCAAATCCAGGCATTCAAGAAATAGCTGGAAATCTCCGTCTAAAACACAAAAAGAATGTATCTTGCAAACTGCTCTGTTGGGTGTTCGCTCGGCTAAGGGAGTTGAATCCGCCTTCAGAATCAGAGAGTGAGAAGCATGGTTCTTCCAGGAGCTGGGTTTCGTTATACCCGGGTGAATTGGAACAAACGCGGTATTGAGAAATATCTGCTTCTAAAACCAAAACGGAGCTACCTAACAGAACGGTCTTCAATGTGTGCATTCAACTTACGGAGTTAAACTGATGTGTGTTCTCAGGAGTTTCTAAACCCTTTCTGTGAAGAAGTGGAAAACGCATTTTCCCAGCCAAATCCAGGCATTCAAGAAATAGCTGGAAATCTCCGTCAAAAACACAAAAAGAACGTATCTTGCAAACTGCTCTGCTGGCTGTTCGCTCAGCTAAGGGAGTTGAATCCGCCTTCAGAATCAGAGAGTGAGAAGCACGGTTCTTCCAGGAGCTGGGTTTCGTAATACCCGGGTGAATTGGAACAAACGCGGTATTGAGAAATATCTGCTTCTAAAACCAAAACGGAGCTACCTAAGAGAACGGTCTTCAATGTGTGCATTCAACTTACGGAGTTAAACTGATGTGTGTTTGCAGGAGTTTCTAAACCCTTTCTGTGAAGAAGTGGAAAACGCATTTTCCCAGCCAAATCCAGGCATTCAAGAAATAGCTGGAAATCTCCGTCTAAAACACAAAAAGAACGTATCTTGCAAACTGCTCTGCTGGGTGTTCGCTCAGCTAAGGGAGTTGAATCCGCCTTCAGAATCAGAGAGTGAGAAGCACGGTTCTTCCAGGAGCTGGGTTTCGTTATACCCGGGTGCATTGGAACAAACGCGGTATTGAGAAATATCTGATTCTAAAACCAAAACGGAGCTACCTAACAGAACGGTCTTCAATGTGTGCATTCAACTTACGGAGGTAAACTGATGTGTGTTTGCAGGAGTTTCTAAACCCTTTCTGTGAAGAAGTGGAAAACGCATTTTCCCAGCCAAATCCAGGCATTCAAGAAATAGCTGGAAATCTCCGTCTAAAAAACAAAAAGAACGTATCTTGCAAACTGCTCTGCTGGGTGTTCGCTCAGCTACGGGAGTTGAATCCGCCTTCAGAATCAGAGAGGGAGAAGCACGGTTCTTCCAGGAGCTGGGTTTCGTTATACCCGGGTGCATTGGAACAAACGCGGTATTGAGAAATATCTGCTTCTAAAACCAAAACGGAGCTACCTAACAGAACGGTCTTCAATGTGTGCATTCAACTTACGGAGTTAAACTGATGTGTGTTTGCAGGAGTTTCTAAACCCTTTCTGTGAAGAAGTGGAAAACGCATTTTCCCAGCCAAATCCAGGCATTCAAGAAATAGCTGGAAATCTCCGTCTAAAACACAAAAAGAACGTATCTTGCAAACTGCTCTGCTGGCTGTTCGCTCAGCTAAGGGAGTTGAATCCGCCTTCAGAATCAGAGAGTGAGAAGCACGGTTCTTCCAGGAGCTGGGTTTCCTAATACCCGGGTGAATTGGAACAAACGCGGTATTGAGAAATATCTGCTTCTAAAACCAAAACGGAGCTACCTAACAGAACGGTCTTCAATGTGTGCATTCAACTTACGGAGTTAAACTGATGTGTGTTTGCAGGAGTTTCTAAACCCTTTCTGTGAAGAAGTGGAAAACGCATTTTCCCAGCCAAATCCAGGCATTCAAGAAATAGCTGGAAATCTCCGTCTAAAACACAAAAAGAACGTATCTTGCAAACTGCTCTGCTGGGTGTTCGCTCAGCTAAGGGAGTTGAATCCACCTTCAGAATCAGAGAGTGAGAAGCACGGTTCTTCCAGGAGCTGGGTTTCGTAATACCCGGGTGAATTGGAACAAACGCGGTATTGAGAAATATCTGCTTCTAAAACCAAAACGGAGCTACCTAACAGAACGGTCTTCAATGTGTGCATTCAACTTACGGAGTTAAACTGATGTGTGTTTGCAGGAGTTTCTAAACCCTTTCTGTGAAGAAGTGGAAAACGCATTTTCCCAGCCAAATCCAGGCATTCAAGAAATAGCTGGAAATCTCCGTCTAAAACACAAAAAGAACGTATCTTGCAAACTGCTCTGCTGGGTGTTCGCTCAGCTAAGGGAGTTGAATCCGCCTTCACAATCAGAGAGTGAGAAGCACGGTTTTTCCAGGAGCTGGGTTTCGTGATACCCGGGTGCATTGGAACAAACGCGGTATTGAGAAATATCTGCTTCTAAAACCAAAACGGAGCTACCTAACAGAACGGTCTTCAATGTGTGCATTCAACTTACGGAGTTAAACTGATGTGTGTTTGCAGGAGTTTCTAAACCCTTTCTGTGAAGAAGTGGAAAACGCATTTTCCCAGCCAAATCCAGGCATTCAAGAAATAGCTGGAAATCTCCGTCTAAAACACAAAAAGAACGTATCTTGCAAACTGCTCTGCTGGGTGTTCGCTCAGCTAAGGGAGTTGAATCCGCCTTCAGAATCAGAGAGTGAGAAGCACGGATCTTCCAGGAGCTGGGTTTCGTTATACCCGGGTGCATTGGAACAAACGCGGTATTGAGAAATATCTGCTTCTAAAACCAAAACGGAGCTACCTAACAGAACGGTCTTCAATGTGTGCATTCAACTTACGGAGTTAAACTGATTTGTGTTTGCAGGAGTTTCTAAACCCTTTCTGTGAAGAAGTGGAAAACGCATTTTCCCAGCCAAATCCAGGCATTCAAGAAATAGCTGGAAATCTCCGTCTAAAACACAAAAAGAACGTATCTTGCAACCTGCTCTGCTGGCTGTTCGCTCAGCTAAGGGAGTTGAATCCGCCTTCAGAATAAGAGAGTGAGAATCATGGTTCTTCCAGGAGCTGGGTTTCGTTATACCCGGGTGCATTGGAACAAACGCGGTATTGAGAAATATCTGCTTCTAAAACCAAAACGGAGCTACCTAACAGAACGGTCTTCAATGTGTGCATTCAACTTACGGAGTTAAACTGATGTGTGTTTGCAGGAGTTTCTAAACCCTTTCTGTGAAGAAGTGGAAAACGCATTTTCCCAGCCAAATCCAGGCATTCAAGAAATAGCTGGAAATCTCCGTCTAAAACACAAAAAGAACGTATCTTGCAAACTGCTCTGCTGGGTGTTCGCTCAGCTAAGGGAGTTGAATCCGCCTTCAGAATCAGAGAGTGAGAAGCACGGTTCTTCCAGGAGCTGGGTTTCGTAATACCCGGGTGAATTGGAACAAACGCGGTATTGAGAAATATCTGCTTCTAAAACCAAAACGGAGCTACCTAACAGAACGGTCTTCAATGTGTGCATTCAACTTACGGAGTTAAACTGATGTGTGTTTGCAGGAGTTTCTAAACCCTTTCTGTGAAGAAGTGGAAAACGCATTTTCCCAGCCAAATCCAGGCATTCAAGAAATAGCTGGAAATCTCCGTCTAAAACACATAAAGAACGTATCTTGCAAACTGCTTTGCTGGGTGTTCGCTCAGCTAAGGGAGTTGAATCCGCCTTCAGAATCAGAGAGTGAGAAGCACGGTTCTTCCAGGAGCTGGGTTTCGTTATACCCGGGTGCATTGAAACAAACGCGGTATTGAGAAATATCTGCTTCTAAAACCAAAACGGAGCTACCTAACAGAACGGTCTTCAATGTGTGCATTCAACTTACGGAGTTAAACTGATGTGTGTTTGCAGGAGTTTCTAAACCCTTTCTGTGAAGAAGTGGAAAACGCATTTTCCCAGCCAAATCCAGGCATTCAAGAAATAGCTGGAAATCTCCGTCTAAAACACAAAAAGAACGTATCTTGCAAACATCTCTGCTGGGTGTTCGGTCAGCTAAGGGAGTTGAATCCGCCTTCAGAATCAGAGAGTGAGAAGCACGGTTCTTCCAGGAGCTGGGTTTCGTTATACCAGGGTGCATTGGAACAAACGCGGTATTGAGAACTATCTACTTTTAAAACCAAAACGGCGCTACCTAACAGAACGGCCTTCAATGTGTTCATTCAACTTACGGAGGTAAACTGATGTGTGTTTGCAGGAGTTTCTAAACCCTTTCTGTGAAGAAGTGGAAAACGCATTTTCCCAGCCAAATCAAGTCATTCAAGAAATAGCTGGATATCTCCGTCTAAAACACAAAAAGAACGTATCTTGCAAACTGCTCTGCTGGGTGTTCGCTCAGCTAAGGGAGTTGAATCCGCCTTCAGAATCAGAGAGTGAGAAGCACGGTTCTTCCAGGAGCTGGGTTTCGTTATACCCGGGTGCATTGAAACAAACGCGGTATTGAGAAATATCTGCTTCTAAAACCAAAACGGAGCTACCTAACAGAACGGTCTTCAATGTGTGCATTCAACTTACGGAGTTAAACTGATGTGTGTTTGCAGGAGTTTCTAAACTCTTTCTGTGAAGAAGTGGAAAACGCATTTTCCCAGCCAAATCCAGGCATTCATGAAATAGCTGGAAATCTCCGTCTAAAACACAAAAAGAACGTATCTTGCAAACTGCTCTGCAGGGTGTTCGCTCAGGTAAGGGAGTTGAATCCGCCTTCAGAATCAGAGAGTGAGAAGCACGGTTCTTCCAGGAGCTGGGTTTCGTTATACCCGGGTGAATTGGAACAAACGCGGTATTGAGAAATATCTGCTTCTAAAACCAAAACGGAGCTACCTAACAGAACGGTCTTCAATGTGTGCATTCAACTTACGGAGTTAAACTGATGTTTGTTTGCAGGAGTTTCTAAATCCTTTCTGTGAAGAAGTGGAAAACGCATTTTCCCAGCCAAATACAGGCATTCAAGAAATAGTTGGAAATCTCCGTCTAAAACACAAAAAGAACGTATCTTGCAAACTGCTTTGCTGGGTGTTCGCTCAGCTAAGGGAGTTGAATCCGCCTTCAGAATCAGAGAGTGAGAAGCACGGTTCTTCCAGGAGCTGGGTTTCCTAATACCCGGGTGAATTGGAACAAACGCGGTATTGAGAAATATCTGCTTCTAAAACCAAAACGGAGCTACCTAACAGAACGGTCTTCAATGTGTGCATTCAACTTACGGAGTTAAACTGATGTGTGTTTGCAGGAGTTTCTAAACCCTTTCTGTGAAGAAGTGGAAAACGCATTTTCCCAGCCAAATCCAGGCATTCAAGAAATAGCTGGAAATCTCCGTCTAAAACACAAAAAGAACGTATCTTGCAAACTGCTCTGCTGGGTGTTCGCTCAGCTAAGGGAGTTGAATCCGCCTTCAGAATCAGAGAGTGAGAAGCACGGTTCTTCCAGGAGCTGGGTTTCGTTATACCAGGGTGCATTGGAACAAACGCGGTATTGAGAACTATCTGCTTCTAAAACCAAAACGGAGCTACCTAACAGAACGGCCTTCAATGTGTCCATTCAACTTACGGAGGTAAACTGATGTGTGTTTGCAGGAGTTTCTAAACCCTTTCTGTGAAAAAGTGGAAAACGCATTTTCCCAGCCAAATCCAGGCATTCAAGAAATAGCTGGAAATCTCCGTCTAAAACACAAAAAGAACGTATCTTGCAAACTGCTCTGCTGGGTGTTCGCTCACCTAAGGGAGTTGAATCCGCCTTCAGAATCAGAGAGTGAGAAGCACGGTCCTTCCAGGAGCTGGGTTTCATTATACCCGGGTGCATTGGAACAAACGTGGTATTGAGAAATATCTGCTTCTAAAACCAAAACGGAGCTACCTAACAGAACGGTCTTCAATGTGTGCATTCAACTTACGGAGTTAAACTGATGTGTGTTTGCAGGAGTTTCTAAACCCTTTCTGTGAAGAAGTGGAAAACGCATTTTCCCAGCCAAATCCAGGCATTCAAGAAATAGCTGGAAATCTCCGTCTAAAACACAAAAAGAACGTATCTTGCAAACTGCTCTGCTGGGTGTTCGCTCAGCTAAGGGAGTTGAATCCGCCTTCAGAATCAGAGAGTGAGAAGCACGGTTCTTCCAGGAGCTGGGTTTCGTAATACCCGGGTGAATTGGAACAAACGCGGTATTGAGAAATATCTGCTTCTAAAACCAAAACGGAGCTACCTAACAGAACGGTCTTCAATGTGTGCATTCAACTTACGGAGTTAAACTGATGTGTGTTTGCAGGAGTTTCTAAACCCTTTCTGTGAAGAAGTGGAAAACGCATTTTCCCAGCCAAATCCAGGCATTCAAGAAATAGCTGGAAATCTCCGTCTAAACCACAAAAAAAACGTATCTTGCAAACTGCTCTGCTGGGTGTTCGCTCAGCTAAGGGAGTTGAATCCGCCTTCAGAATCAGAGTGAGAAGCACGGTTCTTCCAGGAGCTGGGTTTCGTAATACCCGGGTGAATTGGAACAAACGCGGTATTGAGAAATATCTGCTTCTAAAACCAAAACGGAGCTACCTAACAGAACGGTCTTCAATGTGTGCATTCAACTTACGGAGTTAAACTGATTTGTGTTTGCAGGAGTTTCTAAACCCTTTCTGTGAAGAAGTGGAAAACGCATTTTCCCAGCCAAATCCAGGCATTCAAGAAATAGCTGGAAATCTCCGTCTAAAACACAAAAAGAACGTATCTTGCAACCTGCTCTGCTGGGTGTTCGCTAAGCTAAGGGAATTGAATCCGCCTTCAGAATCAGAGAGTGAGAAGCACGGTTCTTCCAGGAGCTGGGTTTCGTTATACCCGGGTGCATTGAAACAAACGCGGTATTGAGAAATATCTGCTTCTAAAACCAAAACGGAGCTACCTAACAGAACGGTCTTCAATGTGTGCATTCAACTTACGGAGTTAAACTGATGTGTGTTTGCAGGAGTTTCTAAACTCTTTCTGTGAAGAAGTGGAAAACGCATTTTCCCAGCCAAATCCAGGCATTCATGAAATAGCTGGAAATCTCCGTCTAAAACACAAAAAGAACGTATCTTGCAAACTGCTCTGCAGGGTGTTCGCTCAGGTAAGGGAGTTGAATCCGCCTTCAGAATCAGAGAGTGAGAAGCACGGTTCTTCCAGGAGCTGGGTTTCGTTATACCCGGGTGAATTGGAACAAACGCGGTATTGAGAAATATCTGCTTCTAAAACCAAAACGGAGCTACCTAACAGAACGGTCTTCAATGTGTGCATTCAACTTACGGAGTTAAACTGATGTTTGTTTGCAGGAGTTTCTAAATCCTTTCTGTGAAGAAGTGGAAAACGCATTTTCCCAGCCAAATACAGGCATTCAAGAAATAGTTGGAAATCTCCGTCTAAAACACAAAAAGAACGTATCTTGCAAACTGCTTTGCTGGGTGTTCGCTCAGCTAAGGGAGTTGAATCCGCCTTCAGAATCAGAGAGTGAGAAGCACGGTTCTTCCAGGAGCTGGGTTTCCTAATACCCGGGTGAATTGGAACAAACGCGGTATTGAGAAATATCTGCTTCTAAAACCAAAACGGAGCTACCTAACAGAACGGTCTTCAATGTGTGCATTCAACTTACGGAGTTAAACTGATGTGTGTTTGCAGGAGTTTCTAAACCCTTTCTGTGAAGAAGTGGAAAACGCATTTTCCCAGCCAAATCCAGGCATTCAAGAAATAGCTGGAAATCTCCGTCTAAAACACAAAAAGAACGTATCTTGCAAACTGCTCTGCTGGGTGTTCGCTCAGCTAAGGGAGTTGAATCCGCCTTCAGAATCAGAGAGTGAGAAGCACGGTTCTTCCAGGAGCTGGGTTTCGTTATACCAGGGTGCATTGGAACAAACGCGGTATTGAGAACTATCTGCTTCTAAAACCAAAACGGAGCTACCTAACAGAACGGCCTTCAATGTGTCCATTCAACTTACGGAGGTAAACTGATGTGTGTTTGCAGGAGTTTCTAAACCCTTTCTGTGAAAAAGTGGAAAACGCATTTTCCCAGCCAAATCCAGGCATTCAAGAAATAGCTGGAAATCTCCGTCTAAAACACAAAAAGAACGTATCTTGCAAACTGCTCTGCTGGGTGTTCGCTCACCTAAGGGAGTTGAATCCGCCTTCAGAATCAGAGAGTGAGAAGCACGGTCCTTCCAGGAGCTGGGTTTCATAATACCCGGGTGCATTGGAACAAACGTGGTATTGAGAAATATCTGCTTCTAAAACCAAAACGGAGCTACCTAACAGAACGGTCTTCAATGTGTGCATTCAACTTACGGAGTTAAACTGATGTGTGTTTGCAGGAGTTTCTAAACCCTTTCTGTGAAGAAGTGGAAAACGCATTTTCCCAGCCAAATCCAGGCATTCAAGAAATAGCTGGAAATCTCCGTCTAAAACACAAAAAGAACGTATCTTGCAAACTGCTCTGCTGGGTGTTCGCTCAGCTAAGGGAGTTGAATCCGCCTTCAGAATCAGAGAGTGAGAAGCACGGTTCTTCCAGGAGCTGGGTTTCGTAATACCCGGGTGAATTGGAACAAACGCGGTATTGAGAAATATCTGCTTCTAAAACCAAAACGGAGCTACCTAACAGAACGGTCTTCAATGTGTGCATTCAACTTACGGAGTTAAACTGATGTGTGTTTGCAGGAGTTTCTAAACCCTTTCTGTGAAGAAGTGGAAAACGCATTTTCCCAGCCAAATCCAGGCATTCAAGAAATAGCTGGAAATCTCCGTCTAAACCACAAAAAGAACGTATCTTGCAAACTGCTCTGCTGGGTGTTCGCTCAGCTAAGGGAGTTGAATCCGCCTTCAGAATCAGAGTGAGAAGCACGGTTCTTCCAGGAGCTGGGTTTCGTAATACCCGGGTGAATTGGAACAAACGCGGTATTGAGAAATATCTGCTTCTAAAACCAAAACGGAGCTACCTAACAGAACGGTCTTCAATGTGTGCATTCAACTTACGGAGTTAAACTGATTTGTGTTTGCAGGAGTTTCTAAACCCTTTCTGTGAAGAAGTGGAAAACGCATTTTCCCAGCCAAATCCAGGCATTCAAGAAATAGCTGGAAATCTCCGTCTAAAACACAAAAAGAACGTATCTTGCAACCTGCTCTGCTGGCTGTTCGCTCAGCTAAGGGAGTTGAATCCGCCTTCAGAATAAGAGAGTGAGAATCATGGTTCTTCCAGGAGCTGGGTTTCGTTATACCCGGGTGCATTGGAACAAACGCGGTATTGAGAAATATCTGCTTCTAAAACCAAAACGGAGCTACCTAACAGAACGGTCTTCAATGTGTGCATTCAACTTACGGAGTTAAACTGATGTGTGTTTGCAGGAGTTTCTAAACCCTTTCTGTGAAGAAGTGGAAAACGCATTTTCCCAGCCAAATCCAGGCATTCAAGAAATAGCTGGAAATCTCCGTCTAAAACACAAAAAGAACGTATCTTGCAAACTGCTCTGCTGGGTGTTCGCTCAGCTAAGGGAGTTGAATCCGCCTTCAGAATCAGAGAGTGAGAAGCACGGTTCTTCCAGGAGCTGGGTTTCGTTATACCAGGGTGCATTGGAACAAACGCGGTATTGAGAACTATCTGCTTCTAAAACCAAAACGGAGCTACCTAACAGAACGGCCTTCAATGTGTCCATTCAACTTACGGAGGTAAACTGATGTGTGTTTGCAGGAGTTTCTAAACCCTTTCTGTGAAAAAGTGGAAAACGCATTTTCCCAGCCAAATCCAGGCATTCAAGAAATAGCTGGAAATCTCCGTCTAAAACACAAAAAGAACGTATCTTGCAAACTGCTCTGCTGGGTGTTCGCTCACCTAAGGGAGTTGAATCCGCCTTCAGAATCAGAGAGTGAGAAGCACGGTCCTTCCAGGAGCTGGGTTTCATAATACCCGGGTGCATTGGAACAAACGTGGTATTGAGAAATATCTGCTTCTAAAACCAAAACGGAGCTACCTAACAGAACGGTCTTCAATGTGTGCATTCAACTTACGGAGTTAAACTGATGTGTGTTTGCAGGAGTTTCTAAACCCTTTCTGTGAAGAAGTGGAAAACGCATTTTCCCAGCCAAATCCAGGCATTCAAGAAATAGCTGGAAATCTCCGTCTAAAACACAAAAAGAACGTATCTTGCAAACTGCTCTGCTGGGTGTTCGCTCAGCTAAGGGAGTTGAATCCGCCTTCAGAATCAGAGAGTGAGAAGCACGGTTCTTCCAGGAGCTGGGTTTCGTAATACCCGGGTGAATTGGAACAAACGCGGTATTGAGAAATATCTGCTTCTAAAACCAAAACGGAGCTACCTAACAGAACGGTCTTCAATGTGTGCATTCAACTTACGGAGTTAAACTGATGTGTGTTTGCAGGAGTTTCTAAACCCTTTCTGTGAAGAAGTGGAAAACGCATTTTCCCAGCCAAATCCAGGCATTCAAGAAATAGCTGGAAATCTCCGTCTAAACCACAAAAAGAAAGTATCTTGCAAACTGCTCTGCTGGGTGTTCGCTCAGCTAAGGGAGTTGAATCCGCCTTCAGAATCAGAGTGAGAAGCACGGTTCTTCCAGGAGCTGGGTTTCGTAATACCCGGGTGAATTGGAACAAACGCGGTATTGAGAAATATCTGCTTCTAAAACCAAAACGGAGCTACCTAACAGAACGGTCTTCAATGTGTGCATTCAACTTACGGAGTTAAACTGATTTGTGTTTGCAGGAGTTTCTAAACCCTTTCTGTGAAGAAGTGGAAAACGCATTTTCCCAGCCAAATCCAGGCATTCAAGAAATAGCTGGAAATCTCCGTCTAAAACACAAAAAGAACGTATCTTGCAACCTGCTCTGCTGGCTGTTCGCTCAGCTAAGGGAGTTGAATCCGCCTTCAGAATAAGAGAGTGAGAATCATGGTTCTTCCAGGAGCTGGGTTTCGTTATACCCGGGTGCATTGGAACAAACGCGGTATTGAGAAATATCTGCTTCTAAAACCAAAACGGAGCTACCTAACAGAACGGTCTTCAATGTGTGCATTCAACTTACGGAGTTAAACTGATGTGTGTTTGCAGGAGTTTCTAAACCCTTTCTGTGAAGAAGTGGAAAACGCATTTTCCCAGCCAAATCCAGGCATTCAAGAAATAGCTGGAAATCTCCGTCTAAACCACAAAAAGAACGTATCTTGCAAACTGCTCTGCTGGGTGTTCGCTCAGCTAAGGGAGTTGAATCCGCCTTCAGAATCAGAGTGAGAAGCACGGTTCTTCCAGGAGCTGGGTTTCGTAATACCCGGGTGAATTGGGACAAACGCGGTATTGAGAAATATCTGCTTCTAAAACCAAAACGGAGCTACCTAACAGAACGGTCTTCAATGTGTGCATTCAACTTACGGAGTTAAACTGATGTGTGTTTGCAGGAGTTTCTAAACCCTTTCTGTGAAGAAGTGGAAAACGCATTTTCCCAGCCAAATCCAGGCATTCAAGAAATAGCTGGAAATCTCCGTCTAAAACACAAAAAGAACGTATCTTGCAACCTGCTCTCCTGGCTGTTTGCTCAGCTAAGGGAGTTGAATCCGCCTTCAGAATCAGAGAGTGAGGAGCACGGTTCTTCCAGGAGCTGGGTTTCGTTATACCCGGGTGCATTGGAACAAACGCGGTATTGAGAAATATCTGCTTCTAAAACCAAAACGGAGCTACCTAACAGAACGGTCTTCAATGTGTGCATTCAACTTACGGAGTTAAACTGATGTGTGTTTGCAGGAGTTTCTAAACCCTTTCTGTGAAGAAGTGGAAAACGCATTTTCCCAGCCAAATCCAGGCATTCAAGAAATAGCTGGAAATCTCCGTCTAAAACACAAAAAGAACGTATCTTGCAAACTGCTCTGCTGGGTGTTCGCTCAGCTAAGGGAGTTGAATCCACCTTCAGAATCAGAGAGTGAGAAGCACGGTTCTTCCAGGAGCTGGGTTTCGTTATACCAGGGTGCATTGGAACAAACGCGGTATTGAGAAATATCTGCTTCTAAAACCAAAACGGAGCTACCTAACAGAACGGTCTTCAATGTGTGCATTCAACTTACGGAGTTAAACTGATGTGTGTTTGCAGGAGTTTCTAAACCCTTTCTGTGAAGAAGTGGAAACCGCATTTTCCCAGCCAAATGCAGGCATTCAAGAAATAGCAGGAAATCTCCGTCTAAAACACAAAAAGAACGTATCTTGCAAACTGCTCTGCTGGGTGTTCGCTCAGCTAAGAGAGTTGAATCCGCCTTCAGAATCAGAGAGTGCGAAGCACGGTTCTTCCAGGAGCTGGGTTTGGTTATACCCGGGTGCATTGGAACAAACGCGGTATAGATAAATATCTGCTTCTAAAACCAAAACGGAGCTACCTAACAGAACGGTCTTCAACGTGTGCATTCAACTTACGGAGTTAAACTGATGTGTGTTTGCAGGAGTTTCTAAACCCTTTCTGTGAAGAAGTGGAAAACGCATTTTCCCAGCCAAATCCAGGCATTCAAGAAATAGCTGGAAATCTCCGTCTAAAACACAAAAAGAACGTATCTTGCAAACTGCTCTGCTGGGTGTTCGCTCAGCTAAGGGAGTTGAATCCGCCTTCAGAATCAGAGAGTGAGAAGCACGGTTCTTCCAGGAGCTGGGTTTCGTTATACCCGGGTGAATTGGAACAAACGCGGTATTGAGAAATATCTGCTTCTAAAACCAAAACGGAGCTACCTAACAGAACGGTCTTCAATGTGTGCATTCAACTTACGGAGATAAACTGATGTGTGTTTGCAGGAGTTTCTAAACCCTTTCTGTGAAGAAGTGGAAAACGCATTTTCCCAGCCAAATCCAAGCATTCAAGAAATAGCTGGAAATCTCCGTCTAAAACACAAAAAGAACGTATCTTGCAAACTGCTCTGCTGGGTGTTCGCTCAGCTAAGGGAGTTGAATCCGCCTTCAGAATCAGAGAGTGAGAAGCACGGTTCTTCCAGAAGCTGGGTTTCGTTATACCCGGGTGAATTGGAACAAACGCGGTATTGAGAAATATCTGCTTCTAAAACCAAAACGGAGCTACCTAACAGAACGGTCTTCAATGTGTGCATTCAACTTACGGAGTTAAACTGATGTGTGTTTGCAGGAGTTTCTAAACCCTTTCTGTGAAGAAGTGGAAAACGCATTTTCCCAGCCAAATCCAGGCATTCAAGAAATAGCTGGAAACCTCCGTCTAAAAAACAAAAAGAACGTATCTTGCAAACTGCTCTGCTGGGTGTTCGCTCAGCTAAGGGAGTTGAATCCGCCTTCAGAATCAGAGAGGGAGAAGCACGGTTCTTCCAGGAGCTGGGTTTCGTTATACCCGGGTGCATTGGAACAAACGCGGTATTGAGAAATATCTGCTTCTAAAACCAAAACGGAGCTACCTAACAGAACGGTCTTCAATGTGTGCATTCAACTTACGGAGTTAAACTGATGTGTGTTTGCAGGAGTTTCTAAACCCTTTCTGTGAAGAATTGGAAAACGCATTTTCCCAGCCGAATCCAGGCATTCAAGAAATAGCTGGAAATCTCCGTCTAAAACACAAAAAGAACGTATCTTGCAAACTGCTCTGCTGGCTGTTCGCTCAGCTAAGGGAGTTGAATCCGCCTTCAGAATCAGAGAGTGAGAAGCACGGTTCTTCCAGGAGCTGGGTTTCGTAATACCCGGGTGAATTGGAACAAACGCGGTATTGAGAAATATCTGCTTCTAAAACCAAAACGGAGCTACCTAACAGAACGGTCTTCAATGTGTGCATTCAACTTACGGAGTTAAACTGATGTGTGTTTGCAGGAGTTTCTAAACCCTTTCTGTGAAGAAGTGGAAAACGCATTTTCCCAGCCAAATCCAGGCATTCAAGAAATAGCTGGAAATCTCCGTCTAAAACACAAAAAGAACGTATCTTGCAAACTGCTCTGCTGGGTGTTCGCTCAGCTAAGGGAGTTGAATCCGCCTTCAGAATCAGAGAGTGAGAAGCACGGTTCTTCCAGGAGCTGGGTTTCGTAATACCCGGGTGAATTAGAACAAACGCGGTATTGAGAAATATCTGCTTCTAAAACCAAAACGGAGCTACCTAACAGAACGGTCTTCAATGTGTGCATTCAACTTACGGAGTTAAACTGATGTGTGTTTGCAGGAGTTTCTAAACCCTTTCTGTGAAGAAGTGGAAAACGCATTTTCCCAGCCAAATCCAGGCATTCAAGAAATAGCTGGAAATCTCCGTCTAAAACACAAAAAGAACGTATCTTGCAAACTGCTCTGCTGGGTGTTCGCTCAGCTAAGGGAGTTGAATCCGCCTTCACAATCAGAGAGTGAGAAGCACGGTTTTTCCAGGAGCTGGGTTTCGTGATACCCGGGTGCATTGGAACAAACGCGGTATTGAGAAATATCTGCTTCTAAAACCAAAACGGAGCTACCTAACAGAACGGTCTTCAATGTGTGCATTCAACTTACGGAGTTAAACTGATGTGTGTTTGCAGGAGTTTCTAAACCCTTTCTGTGAAGAAGTGGAAAACGCATTTTCCCAGCCAAATCCAGGCATTCAAGAAATAGCTGGAAATCTCCGTCTAAAACACAAAAAGAACGTATCTTGCAAACTGCTCTGCTGGGTGTTCGCTCAGCTAAGGGAGTTGAATCCGCCTTCAGAATCAGAGAGTGAGAAGCACGGTTCTTCCAGGAGCTGGGTTTCGTTATACCCGGGTGCATTGGAACAAACGCGGTATTGAGAAATATCTGCTTCTAAAACCAAAACGGAGCTACCTAACAGAACGGTCTTCAATGTGTGCATTCAACTTACGGAGTTAAACTGATTTGTGTTTGCAGGAGTTTCTAAACCCTTTCTGTGAAGAAGTGGAAAATGCATTTTCCCAACCAAATCCAGGCATTCAAGAAATAGCTGGAAATCTCCGTCTAAAACACAAAAGGAACGTATCTTGCAACCTGCTCTGCTGGCGGTTCGCTCAGCTAAGGGAGTTGAATCCGCCTTCAGAATCAGAGAGTGAGAAGCACGGTTCTTCCAGGAGCTGGGTTTCGTTATACCCGGGTGAATTGGAACAAACGCGGTATTGAGAAATATCTGCTTCTAAAACCAAAACGGAGCTACCTAACAGAACGGTCTTCAATGTGTGCATTCAACTTACGGAGTTAAACTGATGAGTGTTTGCAGGAGTTCCTAAACCCTTTCTGTGAAGAAGTGGAAAACGCATTTTCCCAGCCAAATCCAGGCATTCAAGAAATAGCTGGAAATCTCCGTATAAAACACAAAAAGAACGTATCTTGCAAACTGCTCTGCTGGGTGTTCGCTCAGCTAAGGGAGTTGAATCCGCCTTCAGAATCAGAGAGTGAGAAGCATGGTTCTTCCAGGAGCTGGGTTTCGTTATAAACGGGTGCATTGGGAAAAACGCGGTATTGAGAAATATCTGCTTCTAAAACCAAAACGGAGCTACCTAACAGAACGGTCTTCAATGTGTGCATTCAACTTACGGACTTAAACTGATGTGTGTTTGCAGGAGTTTTTAACCCTTTCTGTGAAGAAGTGGAAAACGCATTTTCCCAGCTAAATCCAGGCATTCAAGAAGTAGCTGGAAATCTCCGTCTAAAACACAAAAAGAACGTATCTTGCAAACTGCTCTGCTGGGTGTTCGCTCAGCTAAGGGAGTTGAATCCGCCTTCAGAATCAGAGAGTGAGAAGCACGGTTCTTCCAGGAGCTGGGTTTCGTTATACCAGGGTGCATTGGAACAAACGCGGTATTGAGAACTATCTGCTTCTAAAACCAAAACGGAGCTACCTAACAGAACGGCCTTCAATGTGTCCATTCAACTTACGGAGGTAAACTGATGTGTGTTTGCAGGAGTTTCTAAACCCTTTCTGTGAAGAAGTGGAAAACGCATTTTCCCAGCCAAATCCAGGCATTCAAGAAATAGCTGGAAATCTCCGTCTAAAACACAAAAAGAACGTATCTTGCAAACTGCTCTGCTGGGTGTTCGCTAAGCTAAGGGAGTTGAATCCGCCTTCAGAATCAGAGAGTGAGAAGCACGGTTCTTCCAGGAGCTGGGTTTCGTAATACTCGGGTGAATTGGAACAAACGCGGTATTGAGAAATATCTGCTTCTAAAACCAAAACGGAGCTACCTAACAGAACGGTCTTCAATGTGTGCATTCAACTTACGGAGTTAAACTGATGTGTGTTTGCAGGAGTTTATAAACCCTTTCTGTGAAGAAGTGGAAAACGCATTTTCCCAGCCAAATCCAGGCATTCAAGAAATAGCTGGAAATCTCCGTCTAAAACACAAAAAGAACGTATCTTGCAAACTGCTCTGCTGGGTGTTCGCTCACCTAAGGGAGTTGAATCCGCCTTCAGAATCAGAGAGTGAGAAGCACGGTCCTTCCAGGAGCTGGGTTTCATTATACCCGGGTGCATTGGAACAAACGTGGTATTGAGAAATATCTGCTTCTAAAACCAAAACGGAGCTACCTAACAGAACGGTCTTCAATGTGTGCATTCAACTTACGGAGTTAAACTGATGTGTGTTTGCAGGAGTTTCTAAACCCTTTCTGTGAAGAAGTGGAAAACGCATTTTCCCAGCCAAATCCAGGCATTCAAGAAATAGCTGGAAATCTCCGTCTAAAACACAAAAAGAACGTATCTTGCAAACTGCTCTGCTGGGTGTTCGCTCAGCTAAGGGAGTTGAATCCGCCTTCAGAATCAGAGAGTGAGAAGCACGGTTCTTCCAGGAGCTGGGTTTCGTAATACCCGGGTGAATTGGAACAAACGCGGTATTGAGAAATATCTGCTTCTAAAACCAAAACGGAGCTACCTAACAGAACGGTCTTCAATGTGTGCATTCAACTTACGGAGTTAAACTGATGTGTGTTTGCAGGAGTTTCTAAACCCTTTCTGTGAAGAAGTGGAAAACGCATTTTCCCAGCCAAATCCAGGCATTCAAGAAATAGCTGGAAATCTCCGTCTAAACCACAAAAAGAACGTATCTTGCAAACTGCTCTGCTGGGTGTTCGCTCAGCTAAGGGAGTTGAATCCGCCTTCAGAATCAGAGTGAGAAGCACGGTTCTTCCAGGAGCTGGGTTTCGTAATACCCGGGTGAATTGGAACAAACGCGGTATTGAGAAATATCTGCTTCTAAAACCAAAACGGAGCTACCTAACAGAACGGTCTTCAATGTGTGCATTCAACTTACGGAGTTAAACTGATGTGTGTTTGCAGGAGTTTCTTAACCCTTTCTGTGAAGAAGTGGAAAACGCATTTTCCCAGCCAAATCCAGGCATTCAAGAAATAGCTGGAAATCTCCGTCTAAAACACAAAAAGAACGTATCTTGCAAACTGCTCTGCTGGGTGTTCGCTCAGCTAAGGGAGTTGAATCCGCCTTCAGAATCAGAGTTAGAAGCACGGTTCTTCCAGGAGCTGGGTTTCGTAATACCCGGGTGAATTGGAACAAACGCGGTATTGAGAAATATCTGCTTCTAAAACCAAAACGGAGCTACCTAACAGAACGGTCTTCAATGTGTGCATTCAACTTACGGAGTTAAACTGATGTGTGTTTGCAGGAGTTTCTAAACCCTTTCTGTGAAGAAGTGGAAATCGCATTTTCCCAGCCAAATCCAGGCATTCAAGAAATAGCTGGAAATCTCCGTCTAAAACACAAAAAGAATGTATCTTGCAAACTGCTCTGCTGGGTGTTCGCTCAGCTAAGAAAGTTGAATCCGCCTTCAGAATCAGAGAGTGAGAAGCACGGTTCTTCCAGGAGCTGGGTTTCGTTATACCCGGGTGCCTTGGAACAAACGCGGTATTGAGAAATATCTGCTTCTAAAACCAAAACGGAGCTACCTAACAGAACGGTCTTCAATGTGTGCATTCAACTTACGGAGTTAAACTGATGTGTGTTTGCAGGAGTTACTAAACCCTTTCTGTGAAGAAGTGGAAAACGCATTTTCCCAGCCAAATCCAGGCATTCAAGAAATAGCTGGAAATCTCCGTCTAAAACACAAAAAGAACGTATCTTGCAAACTGCTCTGCTGGGTGTTCGCTCAGCTAAGGGAGTTGAATCCGCCTTCAGAATCAGAGTGAGAAGCACGGTTCTTCCAGGAGCTGGGTTTCGTAATACCCGGGTGAATTGGAACAAACGCGGTATTGAGAAATATCTGCTTCTAAAACCAAAACGGAGCTACCTAACAGAACGGTCTTCAATGTGTGCATTCAACTTACGGAGTTAAACTGATGTGTGTTTGCAGGAGTTTCTAAACCCTTTCTGTGAAGAAGTGGAAATCGCATTTTCCCAGCCAAATCCAGGCATTCAAGAAATAGCTGGAAATCTCCGTCTAAAACACAAAAAGAATGTATCTTGCAAACTGCTCTGCTGGGTGTTCGCTCAGCTAAGAAAGTTGAATCCGCCTTCAGAATCAGAGAGTGAGAAGCACGGTTCTTCCAGGAGCTGGGTTTCGTAATACCCGGGTGAATTAGAACAAACGCGGTATTGAGAAATATCTGCTTCTAAAACCAAAACGGAGCTACCTAACAGAACGGTCTTCAATGTGTGCATTCAACTTACGGAGTTAAACTGATGTGTGTTTGCAGGAGTTTCTAAACCCTTTCTGTGAAGAAGTGGAAAACGCATTTTCCCAGCCAAATCCAGGCATTCAAGAAATAGCTGGAAATCTCCGTCTAAAACACAAAAAGAACGTATCTTGCAAACTGCTCTGCTGGGTGTTCGCTCAGCTAAGGGAGTTGAATCCGCCTTCACAATCAGAGAGTGAGAAGCACGGTTTTTCCAGGAGCTGGGTTTCGTGATACCCGGGTGCATTGGAACAAACGCGGTATTGAGAAATATCTGCTTCTAAAACCAAAACGGAGCTACCTAACAGAACGGTCTTCAATGTGTGCATTCAACTTACGGAGTTAAACTGATGTGTGTTTGCAGGAGTTTCTAAACCCTTTCTGTGAAGAAGTGGAAAACGCATTTTCCCAGCCAAATCCAGGCATTCAAGAAATAGCTGGAAATCTCCGTCTAAAACACAAAAAGAACGTATCTTGCAAACTGCTCTGCTGGGTGTTCGCTCAGCTAAGGGAGTTGAATCCGCCTTCAGAATCAGAGAGTGAGAAGCACGGTTCTTCCAGGAGCTGGGTTTCGTTATACCCGGGTGCATTGGAACAAACGCGGTATTGAGAAATATCTGCTTCTAAAACCAAAACGGAGCTACCTAACAGAACGGTCTTCAATGTGTGCATTCAACTTACGGAGTTAAACTGATTTGTGTTTGCAGGAGTTTCTAAACCCTTTCTGTGAAGAAGTGGAAAACGCATTTTCCCAACCAAATCCAGGCATTCAAGAAATAGCTGGAAATCTCCGTCTAAAACACAAAAGGAACGTATCTTGCAACCTGCTCTGCTGGCTGTTCGCTCAGCTAAGGGAGTTGAATCCGCCTTCAGAATCAGAGAGTGAGAAGCACGGTTCTTCCAGGAGCTGGGTTTCGTTATACCCGGGTGAATTGGAACAAACGCGGTATTGAGAAATATCTGCTTCTAAAACCAAAACGGAGCTACCTAACAGAACGGTCTTCAATGTGTGCATTCAACTTACGGAGTTAAACTGATGAGTGTTTGCAGGAGTTCCTAAACCCTTTCTGTGAAGAAGTGGAAAACGCATTTTCCCAGCCAAATCCAGGCATTCAAGAAATAGCTGGAAATCTCCGTATAAAACACAAAAAGAACGTATCTTGCAAACTGCTCTGCTGGGTGTTCGCTCAGCTAAGGGAGTTGAATCCGCCTTCAGAATCAGAGAGTGAGAAGCATGGTTCTTCCAGGAGCTGGGTTTCGTTATAAACGGGTGCATTGGGAAAAACGCGGTATTGAGAAATATCTGCTTCTAAAACCAAAACGGAGCTACCTAACAGAACGGTCTTCAATGTGTGCATTCAACTTACGGACTTAAACTGATGTGTGTTTGCAGGAGTTTTTAACCCTTTCTGTGAAGAAGTGGAAAACGCATTTTCCCAGCCAAATCCAGGCATTCAAGAAGTAGCTGGAAATCTCCGTCTAAAACACAAAAAGAACGTATCTTGCAAACTGCTCTGCTGGGTGTTCGCTCAGCTAAGGGAGTTGAATCCGCCTTCAGAATCAGAGAGTGAGAAGCACGGTTCTTCCAGGAGCTGGGTTTCGTTATACCAGGGTGCATTGGAACAAACGCGGTATTGAGAACTATCTGCTTCTAAAACCAAAACGGAGCTACCTAACAGAACGGCCTTCAATGTGTCCATTCAACTTACGGAGGTAAACTGATGTGTGTTTGCAGGAGTTTCTAAACCCTTTCTGTGAAGAAGTGGAAAACGCATTTTCCCAGCCAAATCCAGGCATTCAAGAAATAGCTGGAAATCTCCGTCTAAAACACAAAAAGAACGTATCTTGCAAACTGCTCTGCTGGGTGTTCGCTAAGCTAAGGGAGTTGAATCCGCCTTCAGAATCAGAGAGTGAGAAGCACGGTTCTTCCAGGAGCTGGGTTTCGTAATACTCGGGTGAATTGGAACAAACGCGGTATTGAGAAATATCTGCTTCTAAAACCAAAACGGAGCTACCTAACAGAACGGTCTTCAATGTGTGCATTCAACTTACGGAGTTAAACTGATGTGTGTTTGCAGGAGTTTCTAAACCCTTTCTGTGAAGAAGTGGAAAACGCATTTTCCCAGCCAAATCCAGGCATTCAAGAAATAGCTAAAAATCTCCGTCTAAAACACAAAAAGAACGTATCTTGCAAACTGCTCTGCTGGGTGTTCGCTCACCTAAGGGAGTTGAATCCGCCTTCAGAATCAGAGAGTGAGAAGCACGGTCCTTCCAGGAGCTGGGTTTCATTATACCCGGGTGCATTGGAACAAACGTGGTATTGAGAAATATCTGCTTCTAAAACCAAAACGGAGCTACCTAACAGAACGGTCTTCAATGTGTGCATTCAACTTACGGAGTTAAACTGATGTGTGTTTGCAGGAGTTTCTAAACCCTTTCTGTGAAGAAGTGGAAAACGCATTTTCCCAGCCAAATCCAGGCATTCAAGAAATAGCTGGAAATCTCCGTCTAAAACACAAAAAGAACGTATCTTGCAAACTGCTCTGCTGGGTGTTCGCTCAGCTAAGGGAGTTGAATCCGCCTTCAGAATCAGAGAGTGAGAAGCACGGTTCTTCCAGGAGCTGGGTTTCGTAATACCCGGGTGAATTGGAACAAACGCGGTATTGAGAAATATCTGCTTCTAAAACCAAAACGGAGCTACCTAACAGAACGGTCTTCAATGTGTGCATTCAACTTACGGAGTTAAACTGATGTGTGTTTGCAGGAGTTTCTAAACCCTTTCTGTGAAGAAGTGGAAAACGCATTTTCCCAGCCAAATCCAGGCATTCAAGAAATAGCTGGAAATCTCCGTCTAAACCACAAAAAGAACGTATCTTGCAAACTGCTCTGCTGGGTGTTCGCTCAGCTAAGGGAGTTGAATCCGCCTTCAGAATCAGAGTGAGAAGCACGGTTCTTCCAGGAGCTGGGTTTCGTAATACCCGGGTGAATTGGAACAAACGCGGTATTGAGAAATATCTGCTTCTAAAACCAAAACGGAGCTACCTAACAGAACGGTCTTCAATGTGTGCATTCAACTTACGGAGTTAAACTGATGTGTGTTTGCAGGAGTTTATAAACCCTTTCTGTGAAGAAGTGGAAAACGCATTTTCCCAGCCAAATCCAGGCATTCAAGAAATAGCTGGAAATCTCCGTCTAAAACACAAAAAGAACGTATCTTGCAAACTGCTCTGCTGGGTGTTCGCTCAGCTAAGGGAGTTGAATCCGCCTTCAGAATCAGAGTGAGAAGCACGGTTCTTCCAGGAGCTGGGTTTCGTAATACCCGGGTGAATTGGAACAAACGCGGTATTGAGAAATATCTGCTTCTAAAACCAAAACGGAGCTACCTAACAGAACGGTCTTCAATGTGTGCATTCAACTTACGGAGTTAAACTGATGTGTGTTTGCAGGAGTTTCTAAACCCTTTCTGTGAAGAAGTGGAAATCGCATTTTCCCAGCCAAATCCAGGCATTCAAGAAATAGCTGGAAATCTCCGTCTAAAACACAAAAAGAATGTATCTTGCAAACTGCTCTGCTGGGTGTTCGCTCAGCTAAGAAAGTTGAATCCGCCTTCAGAATCAGAGAGTGAGAAGCACGGTTCTTCCAGGAGCTGGGTTTCGTTATACCCGGGTGCCTTGGAACAAACGCGGTATTGAGAAATATCTGCTTCTAAAACCAAAACGGAGCTACCTAACAGAACGGTCTTCAATGTGTGCATTCAACTTACGGAGTTAAACTGATGTGTGTTTGCAGGAGTTACTAAACCCTTTCTGTGAAGAAGTGGAAAACGCATTTTCCCAGCCAAATCCAGGCATTCAAGAAATAGCTGGAAATCTCCGTCTAAAACACAAAAAGAACGTATCTTGCAAACTGCTCTGCTGGGTGTTCGCTCAGCTAAGGGAGTTGAATCCGCCTTCAGAATCAGAGTGAGAAGCACGGTTCTTCCAGGAGCTGGGTTTCGTAATACCCGGGTGAATTGGAACAAACGCGGTATTGAGAAATATCTGCTTCTAAAACCAAAACGGAGCTACCTAACAGAACGGTCTTCAATGTGTGCATTCAACTTACGGAGTTAAACTGATGTGTGTTTGCAGGAGTTTCTAAACCCTTTCTGTGAAGAAGTGGAAAACGCATTTTCCCAGCCAAATCCAGGCATTCAAGAAATAGCTGGAAATCTCCGTCTAAAACACAAAAAGAACGTATCTTGCAAACTGCTCTGCTGGGTGTTCGCTCAGCTAAAGGAGTTGAATCCGCCTTCAGAATCAGAGAGTGAGAAGCACGGTTCGTCCAGGAGCTGGGTTTCGTAATACCCGGGTGCATTGGAACAAACGCGGTATTGAGAAATATCTGCTTCTAAAACCAAAACGGAGCTACCTAACAGAACGGTCTTCAATGTGTGCATTCAACTTACGGAGTTAAACTGATGTGTGTTTGCAGGAGTTTCTAAACCCTTTCTGTGAAGAAGTGGAAAACGCATTTTCCCAGCCAAATCCAGGCATTCAAGAAATAGCTGGAAATCTCCGTCTAAAACACAAAAAGAACGTATCTTGCAAACTGCTCTGCTGGGTGTTCGCTCAGCTAAGGGAGTTGAATCCGCCTTCAGAATCAGAGAGTGAGAAGCACGGTTCTTCCAGGAGCTGGGTTTCCTTATACCCGGGTGAATTGGAACAAACGCGGTATTGAGAAATATCTGCTTCTAAAACCAAAACGGAGCTACCTAACAGAACGGTCTTCAATGTGTGCATTCAACTTACGGAGTTAAACTGATGTGTGTTTGCAGGAGTTTCTAAACCCTTTCTGTGAAGAAGTGGAAAACGCATTTTCCCAGCCAAATCCAGGCATTCAAGAAATAGCTGGAAATCTCCGTCTAAAACACAAACAGAACGTATCTTGCAAACTGCTCTGCTGGGTGTTCGCTCAGCTAAGGGAGTTGAATCCGCCTTCAGAATCCGAGAGTGAGAAGCACGGTTCTTCCAGGAGCTGGGTTTCGTTATACCCGGGTGCATTGGAACAAACGCGGTATTGAGAAATATCTGCTTCTAAAACCAAAACGGAGCTACCTAACAGAACGGTCTTCAATGTGTGCATTCAACTTACGGAGTTAAACTGATGTGTGTTTGCAGGAGTTTCTAAACCCTTTCTGTGAAGAAGTGGAAAACGCATTTTCCCAGCCAAATCCAGGCATTCAAGAAATAGCTGGAAATCTCCGTCTAAAACACAAACAGAACGTATCTTGCAAACTGCTCTGCTGGGTGTTCGCTCAGCTAAGGGAGTTGAGTCCGCCTTCAGAATCAGAGAGTGAGAAGCACGGTTCTTCCAGGAGCTGGGTTTCGTTATACCCGGGTGCATTGGAACAAACGCGGTATTGAAAAATATCTGCTTCTAAAACCAAAACGGAGCTACCTAACAGAACGGTCTTCAATGTGTACATTCAACTTACGGAGTTAAAGTGATGTGTGTTTGCAGGACTAAACCCTTTCTGTGAAGAAGTGGAAAACGCATTTTCCCAGCCAAATCCAGGCATTCAAGAAATAGCTGGAAACCTTCGTCTAAAACACAAAAAGAACGTATCTTGCAAACTGCTCTGCTGGGTGTTCGCTCAGCTAAGGGAGTTGAATCCGCCTTCAGAATCAGAGAGTGAGAAGCACGGTTCTTCCAGGAGCTGGGTTTCGTTATCCCCGGGTGCATTGGAACAAACGCGGTATTGAGAAATATCTGCTTCTAAAACCAAAACGGAGCTACCTAACAGAACGGTCTTCAATGTGTGCATTCAACTTACGGAGTTAAACTGATGTGTGTTTGCAGGAGTTACTAAACCCTTTCTGTGAAGAAGTGGAAAACGCATTTTCCCAGCCAAATCCAGGCATTCAAGAAATAGCTGGAAATCTCCGTCTAAAACACAAAAAGAACGTATCTTGCAAACTGCTCTGCTGGGTGTTCGCTCAGCTAAGGGAGTTGAATCCGCCTTCAGAATCAGAGTGAGAAGCACCGTTCTTCCAGGAGCTGGGTTTCGTAATACCCGGGTGAATTGGAACAAACGCGGTATTGAGAAATATCTGCTTCTAAAACCAAAACGGAGCTACCTAACAGAACGGTCTTCAATGTGTGCATTCAACTTACGGAGTTAAACTGATGTGTGTTTGCAGGAGTTTCTAAACCCTTTCTGTGAAGAAGTGGAAAACGCATTTTCCCAGCCAAATCCAGGCATTCAAGAAATAGCTGGAAATCTCCGTCTAAAACACAAAAAGAACGTATCTTGCAAACTGCTCTGCTGGGTGTTCGCTCAGCTAAAGGAGTTGAATCCGCCTTCAGAATCAGAGAGTGAGAAGCACGGTTCGTCCAGGAGCTGGGTTTCGTAATACCCGGGTGCATTGGAACAAACGCGGTATTGAGAAATATCTGCTTCTAAAACCAAAACGGAGCTACCTAACAGAACGGTCTTCAATGTGTGCATTCAACTTACGGAGTTAAACTGATGTGTGTTTGCAGGAGTTTCTAAACCCTTTCTGTGAAGAAGTGGAAAACGCATTTTCCCAGCCAAATCCAGGCATTCAAGAAATAGCTGGAAATCTCCGTCTAAAACACAAAAAGAACGTATCTTGCAAACTGCTCTGCTGGGTGTTCGCTCAGCTAAGGGAGTTGAATCCGCCTTCAGAATCAGAGAGTGAGAAGCACGGTTCTTCCAGGAGCTGGGTTTCGTAATACCCGGGTGAATTGGAACAAACGCGGTATTGAGAAATATCTGCTTCTAAAACCAAAACGGAGCTACCTAACAGAACGGTCTTCAATGTGTGCATTCAACTTACGGAGTTAAACTGATGTGTGTTTGCAGGAGTTTCTAAACCCTTTCTGTGAAGAAGTGGAAAACGCATTTTCCCAGCCAAATCCAGGCATTCAAGAAATAGCTGGAAATCTCCGTCTAAAACACAAAAAGAACGTATCTTGCAAACTGCTCTGCTGGGTGTTCGCTCAGCTAAGGGAGTTGAATCCGCCTTCAGAATCAGAGAGTGAGAAGCACGGTTCTTCCAGGAGCTGGGTTTCGTTATACCCGGGTGAATTGGAACAAACGCGGTATTGAGAAATATCTGCTTCTAAAACCAAAACGGAGCTACCTAACAGAACGGTCTTCAATGTGTGCATTCAACTTACGGAGTTAAACTGATGTGTGTTTGCAGGAGTTTCTAAACCCTTTCTGTGAAGAAGTGGAAAACGCATTTTCCCAGCCAAATCCAGGCATTCAAGAAATAGCTGGAAATCTCCGTCTAAAACACAAAAAGAACGTATCTTGCAAACTGCTCTGCTGGGTGTTCGCTCAGCTAAGGGAGTTGAATCCGCCTTCAGAATCAGAGAGTGAGAAGCACGGTTCTTCCAGGAGCTGGGTTTCGTTATACCCGGGTGCATTGGAACAAACGCGGTATTGAGATATATCTGCTTCTAAAACCAAAACGGAGCTACCTAACAGAACGGTCTTCAATGTGTGCATTCAACTTACGGAGTTAAACTGATGTGTGTTTGCAGGAGTTTCTAAACCCTTTCTGTGAAGAAGTGGAAAACGCATTTTCCCAGCCAAATCCAGGCATTCAAGAAATAGCTGGAAATCTCCGTCTAAAACACAAACAGAACGTATCTTGCAAACTGCTCTGCTGGGTGTTCGCTCAGCTAAGGGAGTTGAGTCCGCCTTCAGAATCAGAGAGTGAGAAGCACGGTTCTTCCAGGAGCTGGGTTTCGTTATACCCGGGTGCATTGGAACAAACGCGGTATTGAAAAATATCTGCTTCTAAAACCAAAACGGAGCTACCTAACAGAACGGTCTTCAATGTGTACATTCAACTTACGGAGTTAAAGTGATGTGTGTTTGCAGGACTAAACCCTTTCTGTGAAGAAGTGGAAAACGCATTTTCCAGGCCAAATCCAGGCATTCAAGAAATAGCTGGAAACCTTCGTCTAAAACACAAAAAGAACGTATCTTGCAAACTGCTCTGCTGGGTGTTCGCTCAGCTAAGGGAGTTGAATCCGCCTTCAGAATCAGAGAGTGAGAAGCACGGTTCTTCCAGGAGCTGGGTTTCGTTATCCCCGGGTGCATTGGAACAAACGCGGTATTGAGAAATATCTGCTTCTAAAACCAAAACGGAGCTACCTAACAGAACGGTCTTCAATGTGTGCATTCAACTTACGGAGTTAAACTGATGTGTGTTTGCAGGAGTTACTAAACCCTTTCTGTGAAGAAGTGGAAAACGCATTTTCCCAGCCAAATCCAGGCATTCAAGAAATAGCTGGAAATCTCCGTCTAAAACACAAAAAGAACGTATCTTGCAAACTGCTCTGCTGGGTGTTCGCTCAGCTAAGGGAGTTGAATCCGCCTTCAGAATCAGAGAGTGAGAAGCACGGTTCTTCCAGGAGCTGGGTTTCGTTATACCCGGGTGAATTGGAACAAACGCGGTATTGAGAAATATCTGCTTCTAAAACCAAAACGGAGCTACCTAACAGAACGGTCTTATATGTGTGCATTCAACTTACGGAGTTAAACTGATGTGTGTTTGCAGGAGTTTCTAAACCCTTTCTGTGAAGAAGTGGAAAACGCATTTTCCCAGCCAAATCCAGGCATTCAAGAAATAGCTGGAAATCTCCGTCTATAACACAAAAAGAACGTATCTTGCAAACTGCTCTGCTGGGTGTTCGCTCAGCTAAAGGAGTTGAATCCGCCTTCAGAATCAGAGAGTGAGAAGCACGGTTCTTCCAGGAGCTGGGTTTCGTTATACCCGGGTGAATTGGAACAAACGCGGTATTGAGAAATATCTGCTTCTAAAACCAAAACGGAGCTACCTAACAGAACGGTCTTCAATGTGTGCATTCAACTTACGGAGTTAAACTGATGTGTGTTTGCAGGAGTTTCTAAACCCTTTCTGTGAAGAAGTGGAAAACGCATTTTCCCAGCCAAATCCAGGCATTCAAGAAATAGCTGGAAATCTCCGTCTATAACACAAAAAGAACGTATCTTGCAAACTGCTCTGCGGGGTGTTCGCTCAGCTAAGGGAGTTGAATCCGCCTTCAGAATCAGAGAGTGAGAAGCACGGTTCTTCCAGGAGCTGGGTTTCGTTATACCCGGGTGCATTGGAACAAACGCGGTATTGAGAAATATCTGCTTCTAAAACCAAAACGGAGCTACCTAACAGAACGGTCTTCAATGTGTGCATTCAACTTACAAAGTTAAACTGATGTGTGTTTGCAGGAGTTTCTAAACCCTTTCTGTGAAGAAGTGGAAAACGCATTTTCCCAGCCAGATCCAGGCATTCAAGAAATAGCTGGAAATCTCCGTCTAAAACACAAAAAGAACGTATCTTGCAAACTGCTCTGCTGGGTGTTCGCTCAGCTAAGGGAGTTGAATTCGCCTTCAGAATCAGAGACTGAGAAGCACGGTTCTTCCAGGAGCTGGGATTCGTTATACCCGGGTGCATTGGAACAAACGCGGTATTGAGAAATATCTGCTTCTAAAACCAAAACGGAGCTACCTAACAGAACGGTCTTCAATGTGTGCATTCAACTTACGGAGTTAAACTGATGTGTGTTTCCAGGAGTTTCTCAACACTTTCTGTGAAGAAGTGGCAAACGCATTTTCCCATCCAAATCCAGGCATTCAAGAAATAGCTGGAAATCTCCGTCTAGAACACAAAAAGAACGTATCTTGCAAACTGTTCTGCTGGGTGTTCGCTCAGCTAAGGGAGTTTAATCCGCCTTCAGAATCAGAGAGTGAGAAGCACGGTTCTTCCAGGAGCTGGGTTTCGTTATACCCGGGTGAATTGGAACAAACGCGGTATTGAGAAATATCTGCTTCTAAAACCAAAACGGAGCTACCTAACAGAACGGTCTTCAATGTGTGCATTCAACTTACGGAGTTAAACTGATGTGTGTTTGCAGGAGTTTCTAAACCCTTTCTGTGAAGAAGGGGAAAACGCATTTTCCCAGCCAAATCCAGGCATTCAAGAAATAGCTGGAAATCTCCGTCTAAAACACAAAAAGAACGTATCTTGCAAACTGCTCTGCTGGGTGTTCGCTCAGCTAAGGGAGTTGAATCCGCCTTCAGAATCAGAGAGTGAGAAGCACGGTTCTTCCAGGAGCTGGGTTTCGTAATACCCGGGTGAATTGGAACAAACGCGGTATTGAGAAATATCTGCTTCTAAAACCAAAACGGAGCTACCTAACAGAACGGTCTTCAATGTGTGCATTCAACTTACGGAGTTAAACTGATGTGTGTTTGCAGGAGTTTCTAAACCCTTTCTGTGAAGAAGTGGAAAACGCATTTTCCCAGCCAAATCCAGGCATTCAAGAAATAGCTGGAAATCTCCGTCTAAACCACAAAAAGAACGTATCTTGCAAACTGCTCTGCTGGGTGTTCGCTCAGCTAAGGGAGTTGAATCCGCCTTCAGAATCAGAGTGAGAAGCACGGTTCTTCCAGGAGCTGGGTTTCGTTATACCCGGGTGCATTGGAACAAACGCGGTATTGAGAAATATCTGCTTCTAAAACCAAAACGGAGCTACCTAACAGAACGGTCTTCAATGTGTGCATTCAACTTACGGAGTTAAACTGATGTGTGTTTGCAGGAGTTTCTAAACCCTTTCTGTGAAGAAGTGGAAAACGCATTTTCCCAGCCAAATCCAGGCATTCAAGAAATAGCTGGAAATCTCCGTCTATAACACAAACAGAACGTATCTTGCAAACTGCTCTGCTGGGTGTTCGCTCAGCTAAGGGAGTTGAGTCCGCCTTCAGAATCAGAGAGTGAGAAGCACGGTTCTTCCAGGAGCTGGGTTTCGTTATCCCCGGGTGCATTGGAACAAACGCGGTATTGAGAAATATCTGCTTCTAAAACCAAAACGGAGCTACCTAACAGAACGGTCTTCAATGTGTGCATTCAACTTACGGAGTTAAACTGATGTGTGTTTGCAGGAGTTACTAAACCCTTTCTGTGAAGAAGTGGAAAACGCATTTTCCCAGCCAAATACAGGCATTCAAGAAATAGCTGGAAATCTCCGTCTAAAACACAAAAAGAACGTATCTTGCAAACTGCTCTGCTGGGTGTTCGCTCAGCTAAGGGAGTTGAATCCGCCTTCAGAATCAGAGAGTGAGAAGCACGGTTCTTCCAGGAGCTGGGTTTCGTTATACCCGGGTGAATTGGAACGAACGCGGTATTGAGAAATATCTGCTTCTAAAACCAAAACGGAGCTACCTAACAGAACGGTCTTATATGTGTGCATTCAACTTACGGAGTTAAACTGATGTGTGTTTGCAGGAGTTTCTAAACCCTTTCTGTGAAGAAGTGGAAAACGCATTTTCCCAGCCAAATCCAGGCATTCAAGAAATAGCTGGAAATCTCCGTCTATAACACAAAAAGAACGTATCTTGCAAACTGCTCTGCTGGGTGTTCGCTCAGCTAAGGGAGTTGAATCCGCCTTCAGAATCAGAGAGTGAGAAGCACGGTTCTTCCAGGAGCTGGGTTTCGTTATACCCGGGTGAATTGGAACAAACGCGGTATTGAGAAATATCTGCTTCTAAAACCAAAACGGAGCTACCTAACAGAACGGTCTTCAATGTGTGCATTCAACTTACGGAGTTAAACTGATGTGTGTTTGCAGGAGTTTCTAAACCCTTTCTGTGAAGAAGTGGAAAACGCATTTTCCCAGCCAAATCCAGGCATTCAAGAAATAGCTGGAAATCTCCGTCTATAACACAAAAAGGACGTATCTTGCAAACTGCTCTGCGGGGTGTTCGCTCAGCTAAGGGAGTTGAATCCGCCTTCAGAATCAGAGAGTGAGAAGCACGGTTCTTCCAGGAGCTGGGTTTCGTTATACCCGGGTGCATTGGAACAAACGCGGTATTGAGAAATATCTGCTTCTAAAACCAAAACGGAGCTACCTAACAGAACGGTCTTCAATGTGTGCATTCAACTTACAAAGTTAAACTGATGTGTGTTTGCAGGAGTTTCTAAACCCTTTCTGTGAAGAAGTGGAAAACGCATTTTCCCAGCCAAATCCAGGCATTCAAGAAATAGCTGGAAATCTCCGTCTAAAACACAAAAAGAACGTATCTTGCAAACTGCTCTGCTGGGTGTTCGCTCAGCTAAGGGAGTTGAATCCGCCTTCAGAATCAGAGAGTGAGAAGCACGGTTCTTCCAGGAGCTGGGTTTCGTTATACCCGGGTGCATTGGAACAAACGCGGTATTGAGAAATATCTGCTTCTAAAACCAAAACGGAGCTACCTAACAGAACGGTCTTCAATGTGTGCATTCAACTTACGGAGTTAAACTGATGTGTGTTTGCAGGAGTTTCTAAACCCTTTCTGTGAAGAAGTGGAAAACGCATTTTCCCAGCCAAATCCAGGCATTCAAGAAATAGCTGGAAATCTCCGTCTAAAACACAAACAGAACGTATCTTGCAAACTGCTCTGCTGGGTGTTCGCTCAGCTAAGGGAGTTGAGTCCGCCTTCAGAATCAGAGAGTGAGAAGCACGGTTCTTCCAGGAGCTGGGTTTCGTTATACCCGGGTGCATTGGAACAAACGCGGTATTGAAAAATATCTGCTTCTAAAACCAAAACGGAGCTACCTAACAGAACGGTCTTCAATGTGTACATTCAACTTACGGAGTTACAGTGATGTGTGTTTGCAGGACTAAACCCTTTCTGTGAAGAAGTGGAAAACGCATTTTCCCAGCCAAATCCAGGCATTCAAGAAATAGCTGGAAACCTTCGTCTAAAACACAAAAAGAACGTATCTTGCAAACTGCTCTGCTGGGTGTTCGCTCAGCTAAGGGAGTTGAATCCGCCTTCAGAATCAGAGAGTGAGAAGCACGGTTCTTCCAGGAGCTGGGTTTCGTTATCCCCGGGTGCATTGGAACAAACGCGGTATTGAGAAATATCTGCTTCTAAAACCAAAACGGAGCTACCTAACAGAACGGTCTTCAATGTGTGCATTCAACTTACGGAGTTAAACTGATGTGTGTTTGCAGGAGTTACTAAACCCTTTCTGTGAAGAAGTGGAAAACGCATTTTCCCAGCCAAATCCAGGCATTCATGAAATAGCTGGAAATCTCCGTCTAAAACACAAAAAGAACGTATCTTGCAAACTGCTCTGCTGGGTGTTCGCTCAGCTAAGGGAGTTGAATCCGCCTTCAGAATCAGAGAGTGAGAAGCACGGTTCGTCCAGGAGCTGGGTTTCGTAATACCCGGGTGCATTGGAACAAACGCGGTATTGAGAAATATCTGCTTCTAAAACCAAAACGGAGCTACCTAACAGAACGGTCTTCAATGTGTGCATTCAACTTACGGAGTTAAACTGATGTGTGTTTGCAGGAGTTTCTAAACCCTTTCTGTGAAGAAGTGGAAAACGCATTTTCCCAGCCAAATCCAGGCATTCAAGAAATAGCTGGAAATCTCCGTCTAAAACACAAAAATAACGTATCTTGCAAACTTCTCTGCTGGGTGTTCGCTCAGCTAAGGGAGTTGAATCCGCCTTCAGAATCAGAGAGTGAGAAGCACGGTTCTTCCAGGAGCTGGGTTTCGTAATACCCGGGTGAATTGGAACAAACGCGGTATTGAGAAATATCTGCTTCTAAAACCAAAACGGAGCTACCTAACAGAACGGTCTTCAATGTGTGCATTCAACTTACGGAGTTAAACTGATGTGTGTTTGCAGGAGTTTCTAAACCCTTTCTGTGAAGAAGTGGAAAACGCATTTTCCCAGCCAAATACAGGCATTCAAGAAATAGCTGGAAATCTCCGTCTAAAACACAAAAAGAACGTATCCTGCAAACTGCTCTGCTGGGTGTTCGCTCAGCTAAGGGAGTTGAATCCGCCTTCAGAATCAGAGAGTGAGAAGCACGGTTCTTCCAGTAGCTGGGTTTTGTTATACCCGGGTGAATTGGAACAAACGCGGTATTGAGAAATATCTGCTTCTAAAACCAAAACGGAGCTACCTAACAGAACGGTCTTCAATGTGTCCATTCAACTTACGGAGTTAAACTGATGTGTGTTTGCAGGAGTTTCTAAACCCTTTCTGTGAAGAAGTGGAAAACGCATTTTCCAGGCCAAATCCAGGCATTCAAGAAATAGATGGAAATCTCCGTCTAAAACACAAAAAGAACGTATCTTGCAAACTGCTCTGCTGGGTGTTCGCTCAGCTAAGGGAGTTGAATCCGCCTTCAGAGTCAGAGAGTGAGATGCACGGTTTTTCCAGAAGCTGGGTTTTGTTATACCCGGGTGAATTGGAACAAACGCGGTATTGAGAAATATCTGCTTCTAAAACCAAAACGGAGCTACCTAACAGAACGGTCTTCAATGTGTGCATTCAACTTACGGAGTTAAACTTATGTGTGTTTGCAGGAGTTTCTAAACCCTTTCTGTGAAGAAATGGAAAACGCATTTTCCCAGCCAAATCCAGGCATTCAAGAAATAGCTGGAAATCTCCGTCTAAAACACAAAAAGAACGTATCTTGCAAACTGCTCTGCTGGGTGTCCGCTCAGCTAAGGGAGTTGAATCCGCCTTCAGAATCAGATAGTGAGAAGCACGGTCCTTTTAGGAGCTGGGTTTCGTTATACCCGGGTGCATTGGAACAAACGCGGTATTGAGAAATATCTGCTTCTAAAACCAAAACGGAGCTACCTAAGAGAACGGTCTTCAATGTGTGCATTCGACTTACGGAGTTAAACTGATGTGTGTTTGCAGGAGTTTCTAAACCCTTTCTGTGAAGAAGTGGAAAACGCATTTTCCCAGCCAAATCCAGGCATTCAAGAAATAGCTGGAAATCTCCGTCTAAAACACAAAAAGAACGTATCTTGCAAACTGCTCTGCTGGGTGTTCGCTCAGCTAAGGGAGTTGAATTCGCCTTCAGAATCAGAGAGTGAGAAGCACGGTTCTTCCAGGAGCTGGGTTTCGTAATACCCGGGTGAATTGGAACAAACGCGGTATTGAGAAATATCTGCTTCTAAAACCAAAACGGAGCTACCTAACAGAACGGTCTTCAATGTGTGCATTCAACTTACGGAGTTAAACTGATGTGTGTTTGCAGGAGTTTCTAAACCCTTTCTGTGAAGAAGTGGAAAACGCATTTTCCCAGCCAAATCCAGGCATTCAAGAAATAGCTGGAAATCTCCGTCTAAAACACAAAAAGAACGTATCTTGCAAACTGCTCTGCTGGGTGTTCGCTCAGCTAAGGGAGTTGAATCCGCCTTCAGAATCAGAGAGTGAGAAGCACGGTTCTTCCAGGAGCTGGGTTTCGTAATACCCGGGTGCATTGGAACAAACGCGGTATTGAGAAATATCTGCTTCTAAAACCAAAACGGAGCTACCTAACAGAACGGTCTTCAATGTGTGCATTCAACTTACGGAGTTAAACTGATGTGTGTTTGCAGGAGTTTCTAAACCCTTTCTGTGAAGAAGTGGAAAACGCATTTTCCCAGCCAAATACAGGCATTCAAGAAATAGCTGGAAATCTCCGTCTAAAACACAAAAAGAACGTATCTTGCAAACTGCTCTGCTGGGTGTTCGCTCAGCTAAGGGAGTTGAATCCGCCTTCAGAATCAGAGAGTGAGAAGCACGGTTTTTCCAGTAGCTGGGTTTTGTTATACCCGGGTGAATTGGAACAAACGCGGTATTGAGAAATATCTGCTTCTAAAACCAAAACGGAGCTACCTAACAGAACGGTCTTCAATGTGTCCATTCAACTTACGGAGTTAAACTGATGTGTGTTTGCAGGAGTTTCTAAACCCTTTCTGTGAAGAAGTGGAAAACGCATTTTCCAGGCCAAATCCAGGCATTCAAGAAATAGCTGGAAATCTCCGTCTAAAACACAAAAAGAACGTATCTTGCAAACTGCTCTGCTGGGTGTTCGCTCAGCTAAGGGAGTTGAATCCGCCTTCAGAGTCAGAGAGTGAGATGCACGGTTCTTCCAGGAGCTGGGTTTTGTTATACCCGGGTGAATTGGAACAAACGCGGTATTGAGAAATATCTGCTTCTAAAACCAAAACGGAGCTACCTAACAGAACGGTCTTCAATGTGTGCATTCAACTTACGGAGTTAAACTTATGTGTGTTTGCAGGAGTTTCTAAACCCTTTCTGTGAAGAAGTGGAAAACGCATTTTCCCAGCCAAATCCAGGCATTCAAGAAATAGCTGGAAATCTCCGTCTAAAACACAAAAAGAACGTATCTTGCAAACTGCTCTGCTGGGTGTTCGCTCAGCTAAGGGAGTTGAATCCGCCTTCAGAATCAGATAGTGAGAAGCACGGTCCTTTTAGGAGCTGGGTTTCGTTATACCCGGGTGCATTGGAACAAACGCGGTATTGAGAAATATCTGCTTCTAAAACCAAAACGGAGCTACCTAAGAGAACGGTCTTCAATGTGTGCATTCGACTTACGGAGTTAAACTGATGTGTGTTTGCAGGAGTTTCTAAACCCTTTCTGTGAAGAAGTGGAAAACGCATTTTCCCAGCCAAATCCAGGCATTCAAGAAATAGCTGGAAATCTCCGTCTAAAACACAAAAAGAACGTATCTTGCAAACTGCTCTGCTGGGTGTTCGCTCAGCTAAGGGAGTTGAATCCGCCTTCAGAATCAGAGAGTGAGAAGCACGGTTCTTCCAGGAGCTGGGTTTCGTAATACCCGGGTGAATTGGAACAAACGCGGTATTGAGAAATATCTGCTTCTAAAACCAAAACGGAGCTACCTAACAGAACGGTCTTCAATGTGTGCATTCAACTTACGGAGTTAAACTGATGTGTGTTTGCAGGAGTTTCTAAACCCTTTCTGTGAAGAAGTGGAAAACGCATTTTCCCAGCCAAATCCAGGCATTCAAGAAATAGCTGGAAATCTCCGTCTAAAACACAAAAAGAACGTATCTTGCAAACTGCTCTGCTGGGTGTTCGCTCAGCTAAGGGAGTTGAATCCGCCTTCAGAATCAGAGAGTGAGAAGCACGGTTCTTCCAGGAGCTGGGTTTCGTTATACCCGGGTGCATTGGAACAAACGCGGTATTGAGAAATATCTGCTTCTAAAACCAAAACGGAGCTACCTAACAGAACGGTCTTCAATGTGTGCATTCAACTTACGGAGTTAAACTGATGTGTGTTTGCAGGAGTTTCTAAACCCTTTCTGTGAAGAAGTGGAAAACGCATTTTCCCAGCCAAATCCAGGCATTCAAGAAATAGCTGGAAATCTCCGTCTAAAACACAAACAGAACGTATCTTGCAAACTGCTCTGCTGGGTGTTCGCTCAGCTAAGGGAGTTGAGTCCGCCTTCAGAATCAGAGAGTGAGAAGCACGGTTCTTCCAGGAGCTGGGTTTCGTTATACCCGGGTGCATTGGAACAAACGCGGTATTGAAAAATATCTGCTTCTAAAACCAAAACGGAGCTACCTAACAGAACGGTCTTCAATGTGTACATTCAACTTACGGAGTTACAGTGATGTGTGTTTGCAGGACTAAACCCTTTCTGTGAAGAAGTGGAAAACGCATTTTCCCAGCCAAATCCAGGCATTCAAGAAATAGCTGGAAACCTTCGTCTAAAACACAAAAAGAACGTATCTTGCAAACTGCTCTGCTGGGTGTTCGCTCAGCTAAGGGAGTTGAATCCGCCTTCAGAATCAGAGAGTGAGAAGCACGGTTCTTCCAGGAGCTGGGTTTCGTTATCCCCGGGTGCATTGGAACAAACGCGGTATTGAGAAATATCTGCTTCTAAAACCAAAACGGAGCTACCTAACAGAACGGTCTTCAATGTGTGCATTCAACTTACGGAGTTAAACTGATGTGTGTTTGCAGGAGTTACTAAACCCTTTCTGTGAAGAAGTGGAAAACGCATTTTCCCAGCCAAATCCAGGCATTCAAGAAATAGCTGGAAATCTCCGTCTAAAACACAAAAAGAACGTATCTTGCAAACTGCTCTGCTGGGTGTTCGCTCAGCTAAGGGAGTTGAATTTGCCTTCAGAATCAGAGAGTGAGAAGCACGGTTCGTCCAGGAGCTGGGTTTCGTAATACCCGGGTGCATTGGAACAAACGCGGTATTGAGAAATATCTGCTTCTAAAACCAAAACGGAGCTACCTAACAGAACGGTCTTCAATGTGTGCATTCAACTTACGGAGTTAAACTGATGTGTGTTTGCAGGAGTTTCTAAACCCTTTCTGTGAAGAAGTGGAAAACGCATTTTCCCAGCCAAATCCAGGCATTCAAGAAATAGCTGGAAATCTCCGTCTAAAACACAAAAATAACGTATCTTGCAAACTTCTCTGCTGGGTGTTCGCTCAGCTAAGGGAGTTGAATCCGCCTTCAGAATCAGAGAGTGAGAAGCACGGTTCTTCCAGGAGCTGGGTTTCGTAATACCCGGGTGAATTGGAACAAACGCGGTATTGAGAAATATCTGCTTCTAAAACCAAAACGGAGCTACCTAACAGAACGGTCTTCAATGTGTGCATTCAACTTACGGAGTTAAACTGATGTGTGTTTGCAGGAGTTTCTAAACCCTTTCTGTGAAGAAGTGGAAAACGCATTTTCCCAGCCAAATACAGGCATTCAAGAAATAGCTGGAAATCTCCGTCTAGAACACAAAAAGAACGTATCCTGCAAACTGCTCTGCTGGGTGTTCGCTCAGCTAAGGGAGTTGAATCCGCCTTCAGAATCAGAGAGTGAGAAGCACGGTTCTTCCAGTAGCTGGGTTTTGTTATACCCGGGTGAATTGGAACAAACGCGGTATTGAGAAATATCTGCTTCTAAAACCAAAACGGAGCTACCTAACAGAACGGTCTTCAATGTGTCCATTCAACTTACGGAGTTAAACTGATGTGTGTTTGCAGGAGTTTCTAAACCCTTTCTGTGAACAAGTGGAAAACGCATTTCCCAGGCCAAATCCAGGCATTCAAGAAATAGATGGAAATCTCCGTCTAAAACACAAAAAGAACGTATCTTGCAAACTGCTCTGCTGGGTGTTCGCTCAGCTAAGGGAGTTGAATCCGCCTTCAGAGTCAGAGAGTGAGATGCACGGTTCTTCCAGAAGCTGGGTTTTGTTATACCCGGGTGAATTGGAACAAACGCGGTATTGAGAAATATCTGCTTCTAAAACCAAAACGGAGCTACCTAACAGAACGGTCTTCAATGTGTGCATTCAACTTACGGAGTTAAACTTATGTGTGTTTGCAGGAGTTTCTAAACCCTTTCTGTGAAGAAATGGAAAACGCATTTTCCCAGCCAAATCCAGGCATTCAAGAAATAGCTGGAAATCTCCGTCTAAAACACAAAAAGAACGTATCTTGCAAACTGCTCTGCTGGGTGTTCGCTCAGCTAAGGGAGTTGAATCCGCCTTCAGAATCAGATAGTGAGAAGCACGGTCCTTTTAGGAGCTGGGTTTCGTTATACCCGGGTGCATTGGAACAAACGCGGTATTGAGAAATATCTGCTTCTAAAACCAAAACGGAGCTACCTAAGAGAACGGTCTTCAATGTGTGCATTCGACTTACGGAGTTAAACTGATGTGTGTTTGCAGGAGTTTCTAAACCCTTTCTGTGAAGAAGTGGAAAACGCATTTTCCCAGCCAAATCCAGGCATTCAAGAAATAGCTGGAAATCTCCGTCTAAAACACAAAAAGAACGTATCTTGCAAACTGCTCTGCTGGGTGTTCGCTCAGCTAAGGGAGTTGAATTCGCCTTCAGAATCAGAGAGTGAGAAGCACGGTTCTTCCAGGAGCTGGGTTTCGTAATACCCGGGTGAATTGGAACAAACGCGGTATTGAGAAATATCTGCTTCTAAAACCAAAACGGAGCTACCTAACAGAACGGTCTTCAATGTGTGCATTCAACTTACGGAGTTAAACTGATGTGTGTTTGCAGGAGTTTCTAAACCCTTTCTGTGAAGAAGTGGAAAACGCATTTTCCCAGCCAAATCCAGGCATTCAAGAAATAGCTGGAAATCTCCGTCTAAAACACAAAAAGAACGTATCTTGCAAACTGCTCTGCTGGGTGTTCGCTCAGCTAAGGGAGTTGAATCCGCCTTCAGAATCAGAGAGTGAGAAGCACGGTTCTTCCAGGAGCTGGGTTTCGTAATACCCGGGTGCATTGGAACAAACGCGGTATTGAGAAATATCTGCTTCTAAAACCAAAACGGAGCTACCTAACAGAACGGTCTTCAATGTGTGCATTCAACTTACGGAGTTAAACTGATGTGTGTTTGCAGGAGTTTCTAAACCCTTTCTGTGAAGAAGTGGAAAACGCATTTTCCCAGCCAAATACAGGCATTCAAGAAATAGCTGGAAATCTCCGTCTAAAACACAAAAAGAACGTATCTTGCAAACTGCTCTGCTGGGTGTTCGCTCAGCTAAGGGAGTTGAATCCGCCTTCAGAATCAGAGAGTGAGAAGCACGGTTCTTCCAGTAGCTGGGTTTTGTTATACCCGGGTGAATTGGAACAAACGCGGTATTGAGAAATATCTGCTTCTAAAACCAAAACGGAGCTACCTAACAGAACGGTCTTCAATGTGTCCATTCAACTTACGGAGTTAAACTGATGTGTGTTTGCAGGAGTTTCTAAACCCTTTCTGTGAAGAAGTGGAAAACGCATTTTCCAGGCCAAATCCAGGCATTCAAGAAATAGCTGGAAATCTCCGTCTAAAACACAAAAAGAACGTATCTTGCAAACTGCTCTGCTGGGTGTTCGCTCAGCTAAGGGAGTTGAATCCGCCTTCAGAGTCAGAGAGTGACATGCACGGTTCTTCCAGGAGCTGGGTTTTGTTATACCCGGGTGAATTGGAACAAACGCGGTATTGAGAAATATCTGCTTCTAAAACCAAAACGGAGCTACCTAACAGAACGGTCTTCAATGTGTGCATTCAACTTACGGAGTTAAACTTATGTGTGTTTGCAGGAGTTTCTAAACCCTTTCTGTGAAGAAGTGGAAAACGCATTTTCCCAGCCAAATCCAGGCATTCAAGAAATAGCTGGAAATCTCCGTCTAAAACACAAAAAGAACGTATCTTGCAAACTGCTCTGCTGGGTGTTCGCTCAGCTAAGGGAGTTGAATCCGCCTTCAGAATCAGATAGTGAGAAGCACGGTCCTTTTAGGAGCTGGGTTTCGTTATACCCGGGTGCATTGGAACAAACGCGGTATTGAGAAATATCTGCTTCTAAAACCAAAACGGAGCTACCTAAGAGAACGGTCTTCAATGTGTGCATTCGACTTACGGAGTTAAACTGATGTGTGTTTGCAGGAGTTTCTAAACCCTTTCTGTGAAGAAGTGGAAAACGCATTTTCCCAGCCAAATCCAGGCATTCAAGAAATAGCTGGAAATCTCCGTCTAAAACACAAAAAGAACGTATCTTGCAAACTGCTCTGCTGGGTGTTCGCTCAGCTAAGGGAGTTGAATCCGCCTTCAGAATCAGAGAGTGAGAAGCACGGTTCTTCCAGGAGCTGGGTTTCGTAATACCCGGGTGAATTGGAACAAACGCGGTATTGAGAAATATCTGCTTCTAAAACCAAAACGGAGCTACCTAACAGAACGGTCTTCAATGTGTGCATTCAACTTACGGAGTTAAACTGATGTGTGTTTGCAGGAGTTTCTAAACCCTTTCTGTGAAGAAGTGGAAAACGCATTTTCCCAGCCAAATCCAGGCATTCAAGAAATAGCTGGAAATCTCCGTCTAAAACACAAAAAGAACGTATCTTGCAAACTGCTCTGCTGGGTGTTCGCTCAGCTAAGGGAGTTGAATCCGCCTTCAGAATCAGAGAGTGAGAAGCACGGTTCTTCCAGGAGCTGGGTTTCGTTATACCCGGGTGCATTGGAACAAACGCGGTATTGAGAAATATCTGCTTCTAAAACCAAAACGGAGCTACCTAACAGAACGGTCTTCAATGTGTGCATTCAACTTACGGAGTTAAACTGATGTGTGTTTGCAGGAGTTTCTAAACCCTTTCTGTGAAGAAGTGGAAAACGCATTTTCCCAGCCAAATCCAGGCATTCAAGAAATAGCTGGAAATCTCCGTCTAAAACACAAACAGAACGTATCTTGCAAACTGCTCTGCTGGGTGTTCGCTCAGCTAAGGGAGTTGAGTCCGCCTTCAAAATCAGAGAGTGAGAAGCACGGTTCTTCCAGGAGCTGGGTTTCGTTATACCCGGGTGCATTGGAACAAACGCGGTATTGAAAAATATCTGCTTCTAAAACCAAAACGGAGCTACCTAACAGAACGGTCTTCAATGTGTGCATTCAACTTACGGAGTTAAACTGATGTGTGTTTGCAGGAGTTACTAAACCCTTTCTTTGAAGAAGTGGAAAACGCATTTTCCCAGCCAAATCCAGGCATTCAAGAAATAGCTGGAAATCTCCGTCTAAAACACAAAAAGAACGTATCTTGCAAACTGCTCTGCTGGGTGTTCGCTCAGCTAACGGAGTTGAATCCGCCTTCAGAATCAGAGAGTGAGAAGCACGGTTCGTCCAGGAGCTGGGTTTCGTAATACCCGGGTGCATTGGAACAAACGCGGTATTGAGAAATATCTGCTTCTAAAACCAAAACGGAGCTACCTAACAGAACGGTCTTCAATGTGTGCATTCAACTTACGGAGTTAAACTGATGTGTGTTTGCAGGAGTTTCTAAACCCTTTCTGTGAAGAAGTGGAAAACGCATTTTCCCAGCCAAATCCAGGCATTCAAGAAATAGCTGGAAATCTCCGTCTAAAACACAAAAAGAACGTATCTTGCAAACTTCTCTGCTGGGTGTTCGCTCAGCTAAGGGAGTTGAATCCGCCTTCAGAATCAGAGAGTGAGAAGCACTGTTCTTCCAGGAGCTGGGTTTCGTAATACCCGGGTGAATTGGAACAAACGCGGTATTGAGAAATATCTGCTTCTAAAACCAAAACGGAGCTACCTAACAGAACGGTCTTCAATGTGTGCATTCAACTTACGGAGTTAAACTGATGTGTGTTTGCAGGAGTTTCTAAACCCTTTCTGTGAAGAAGTGGAAAACGCATTTTCCCAGCCAAATACAGGCATTCAAGAAATAGCTGGAAATCTCCGTCTAAAACACAAAAAGAACGTATCTTGCAAACTGCTCTGCTGGGTGTTCGCTCAGCTAATGGAGTTGAATCCGCCTTCAGAATCAGAGAGTGAGAAGCACGGTTCTTCCAGTAGCTGGGTTTTGTTATACCCGGGTGAATTGGAACAAACGCGGTATTGAGAAATATCTGCTTCTAAAACCAAAACGGAGCTACCTAACAGAACGGTCTTCAATGTGTCCATTCAACTTACGGAGTTAAACTGATGTGTGTTTGCAGGAGTTTCTAAACCCTTTCTGTGAAGAAGTGGAAAACGCATTTTCCAGGCCAAATCCAGGCATTCAAGAAATAGCTGGAAATCTCCGTCTAAAACACAAAAAGAACGTATCTTGCAAACTGCTCTGCTGGGTGTTCGCTCAGCTAAGGGAGTTGAATCCGCCTTCAGAGTCAGAGAGTGAGATGCACGGTTCTTCCAGGAGCTGGGTTTTGTTATACCCGGGTGAATTGGAACAAACGCGGTATTGAGAAATATCTGCTTCTAAAACCAAAACGGAGCTACCTAACAGAATGGTCTTCAATGTGTGCATTCAACTTACGGAGTTAAACTTATGTGTGTTTGCAGGAGTTTCTAAACCCTTTCTGTGAAGAAGTGGAAAACGCATTTTCCCAGCCAAATCCAGGCATTCAAGAAATAGCTGGAAATCTCCGTCTAAAACACAAAAAGAACGTATCTTGCAAACTGCTCTGCTGGGTGTTCGCTCAGCTAAGGGAGTTGAATCCGCCTTCAGAATCAGATAGTGAGAAGCACGGTCCTTTTAGGAGCTGGGTTTCGTTATACCCGGGTGCATTGGAACAAACGCGGTATTGAGAAATATCTGCTTCTAAAACCAAAACGGAGCTACCTAAGAGAACGGTCTTCAATGTGTGCATTCGACTTACGGAGTTAAACTGATGTGTGTTTGCAGGAGTTTCTAAACCCTTTCTGTGAAGAAGTGGAAAACGCATTTTCCCAGCCAAATCCAGGCATTCAAGAAATAGCTGGAAATCTCCGTCTAAAACACAAAAAGAACGTATCTTGCAAACTGCTCTTCTGGGTGTTCGCTCAGCTAAGGGAGTTGAATCCGCCTTCAGAATCAGAGTGAGAAGAACGGTTCTTCCAGGAGCTGGGTTTCGTAATACCCGGGTGAATTGGAACAAACGCGGTATTGAGAAATATCTGCTTCTAAAACCAAAACGGAGCTACCTAACAGAACGGTCTTCAATGTGTGCATTCAACTTACGGAGTTAAACTTATGTGTGTTTGCAGGAGTTTCTAAACCCTTTCTGTGAAGAAGTGGAAAACGCATTTTCCCAGCCAAATCCAGGCATTCAAGAAATAGCTGGAAATCTCCGTCTAAACCACAAAAAGAACGTATCTTGCAAACTGCTCTGCTGGGTGTTCGCTCAGCTAAGGGAGTTGAATCCGCCTTCAGAATCAGAGTGAGAAGCACGGTTCTTCCAGGAGCTGGGTTTCGTAATACCCGGGTGAATTGGAACAAACGCGGTATTGAGAAATATCTGCTTCTAAAACCAAAACGGAGCTACCTAACAGAACGGTCTTCAATGTGTGCATTCAACTTACGGAGTTAAACTGATGTGTGTTTGCAGGAGTTTCTAAACCCTTTCTGTGAAGAAGTGGAAAACGCAATTTCCCAGCCAAATCCAGGCATTCAAGAAATAGCTGGAAATCTCCGTCTAAAACACAAAAAGAACGTATCTTGCAAACTGCTCTGCTGGGTGTTCGCTCAGCTAAGGGAGTTGAATCCGCCTTCAGAATCAGAGAGTGAGAAGCACGGTTCTTCCAGGAGCTGGGTTTCGTTATACCCGGGTGCATTGGAACAAACGCGGTATTGAGAAATATCTGCTTCTAAAACCAAAACGGAGCTACCTAACAGAACGGTCTTCAATGTGTGCATTCAACTTACGGAGTTAAACTGATGTGTGTTTGCAGGAGTTTCTTAACCCTTTCTGTGAAGAAGTTGAAAACGCATTTTCCCAGCCAAATCAAGGCATTCAAGAAATAGCTGGAAATCTCTGTCTAAAACACAAAAAGAACGTATCTTGCAAACTGCTCTGCTGGGTGTTCGCTCAGCTAAGGGAGTTGAATCCGCCTTCAGAATCAGAGTCAGAAGCACGGTTCTTCCAGGAGCTGGGTTTCGTAATACCCGGGTGAATTGGAACAAACGCGGTATTGAGAAATATCTGCTTCTAAAACCAAAGCGGAGCTACCAAACAGAACGGTCTTCAGTGTGTGCATTCAACTTACGGAGTTAAACTGATGTGTGTTTGCAGGAGTTTCTAAACTTTTTCTGTGAAGAAGTGGAAAACGCATTTTCCCAGCCAAATCCAGGCATTCAAGAAATAGCAGGAAATCTCCGTCTAAAACACAAAAAGAACGTATCTTGCAAACTGCTCTGCTGGGTGTTCGCTCAGCTAAGGGAGTTGAATCCGCCTTCAGAATCAGAGAGTGAGAAGCACGGTTCTTCCAGGAGCTGGGTTTCGTTATACCCGGGTGAATTGGAACAAACGCGGTATTGAGAAATATCTGCTTCTAAAACCAAAACGGAGCTACCTAACAGAACGGTCTTATATGTGTGCATTCAACTTACGGAGTTAAACTGATGTGTGTTTGCAGGAGTTTCTAAACCCTTTCTGTGAAGAAGTGGAAAACGCATTTTCCAGGCCAAATCCAGGCATTCAAGAAATAGCTGGAAATCTCCGTCTAAAACACAAAAAGAACGTATCTTGCAAACTGCTCTGCTGGGTGTTCGCTCAGCTAAGGGAGTTGAATCCGCCTTCAGAGTCAGAGAGTGAGATGCACGGTTCTTCCAGGAGCTGGGTTTTGTTATACCCGGGTGAATTGGAACAAACGCGGTATTGAGAAATATCTGCTTCTAAAACCAAAACGGAGCTACCTAACAGAATGGTCTTCAATGTGTGCATTCAACTTACGGAGTTAAACTTATGTGTGTTTGCAGGAGTTTCTAAACCCTTTCTGTGAAGAAGTGGAAAACGCATTTTCCCAGCCAAATCCAGGCATTCAAGAAATAGCTGGAAATCTCCGTCTAAAACACAAAAAGAACGTATCTTGCAAACTGCTCTGCTGGGTGTTCGCTCAGCTAAGGGAGTTGAATCCGCCTTCAGAATCAGATAGTGAGAAGCACGGTCCTTTTAGGAGCTGGGTTTCGTTATACCCGGGTGCATTGGAACAAACGCGGTATTGAGAAATATCTGCTTCTAAAACCAAAACGGAGCTACCTAAGAGAACGGTCTTCAATGTGTGCATTCGACTTACGGAGTTAAACTGATGTGTGTTTGCAGGAGTTTCTAAACCCTTTCTGTGAAGAAGTGGAAAACGCATTTTCCCAGCCAAATCCAGGCATTCAAGAAATAGCTGGAAATCTCCGTCTAAAACACAAAAAGAACGTATCTTGCAAACTGCTCTTCTGGGTGTTCGCTCAGCTAAGGGAGTTGAATCCGCCTTCAGAATCAGAGTGAGAAGAACGGTTCTTCCAGGAGCTGGGTTTCGTAATACCCGGGTGAATTGGAACAAACGCGGTATTGAGAAATATCTGCTTCTAAAACCAAAACGGAGCTACCTAACAGAACGGTCTTCAATGTGTGCATTCAACTTACGGAGTTAAACTTATGTGTGTTTGCAGGAGTTTCTAAACCCTTTCTGTGAAGAAGTGGAAAACGCATTTTCCCAGCCAAATCCAGGCATTCAAGAAATAGCTGGAAATCTCCGTCTAAACCACAAAAAGAACGTATCTTGCAAACTGCTCTGCTGGGTGTTCGCTCAGCTAAGGGAGTTGAATCCGCCTTCAGAATCAGAGTGAGAAGCACGGTTCTTCCAGGAGCTGGGTTTCGTAATACCCGGGTGAATTGGAACAAACGCGGTATTGAGAAATATCTGCTTCTAAAACCAAAACGGAGCTACCTAACAGAACGGTCTTCAATGTGTGCATTCAACTTACGGAGTTAAACTGATGTGTGTTTGCAGGAGTTTCTAAACCCTTTCTGTGAAGAAGTGGAAAACGCAATTTCCCAGCCAAATCCAGGCATTCAAGAAATAGCTGGAAATCTCCGTCTAAAACACAAAAAGAACGTATCTTGCAAACTGCTCTGCTGGGTGTTCGCTCAGCTAAGGGAGTTGAATCCGCCTTCAGAATCAGAGAGTGAGAAGCACGGTTCTTCCAGGAGCTGGGTTTCGTTATACCCGGGTGCATTGGAACAAACGCGGTATTGAGAAATATCTGCTTCTAAAACCAAAACGGAGCTACCTAACAGAACGGTCTTCAATGTGTGCATTCAACTTACGGAGTTAAACTGATGTGTGTTTGCAGGAGTTTCTTAACCCTTTCTGTGAAGAAGTTGAAAACGCATTTTCCCAGCCAAATCAAGGCATTCAAGAAATAGCTGGAAATCTCTGTCTAAAACACAAAAAGAACGTATCTTGCAAACTGCTCTGCTGGGTGTTCGCTCAGCTAAGGGAGTTGAATCCGCCTTCAGAATCAGAGTCAGAAGCACGGTTCTTCCAGGAGCTGGGTTTCGTAATACCCGGGTGAATTGGAACAAACGCGGTATTGAGAAATATCTGCTTCTAAAACCAAAGCGGAGCTACCAAACAGAACGGTCTTCAGTGTGTGCATTCAACTTACGGAGTTAAACTGATGTGTGTTTGCAGGAGTTTCTAAACTTTTTCTGTGAAGAAGTGGAAAACGCATTTTCCCAGCCAAATCCAGGCATTCAAGAAATAGCAGGAAATCTCCGTCTAAAACACAAAAAGAACGTATCTTGCAAACTGCTCTGCTGGGTGTTCGCTCAGCTAAGGGAGTTGAATCCGCCTTCAGAATCAGAGAGTGAGAAGCACGGTTCTTCCAGGAGCTGGGTTTCGTTATACCCGGGTGAATTGGAACAAACGCGGTATTGAGAAATATCTGCTTCTAAAACCAAAACGGAGCTACCTAACAGAACGGTCTTATATGTGTGCATTCAACTTACGGAGTTAAACTGATGTGTGTTTGCAGGAGTTTCTAAACCCTTTCTGTGAAGAAGTGGAAAACGCATTTTCCAGGCCAAATCCAGGCATTCAAGAAATAGCTGGAAATCTCCGTCTAAAACACAAAAAGAACGTATCTTGCAAACTGCTCTGCTGGGTGTTCGCTCAGCTAAGGGAGTTGAATCCGCCTTCAGAGTCAGAGAGTGAGATGCACGGTTCTTCCAGGAGCTGGGTTTTGTTATACCCGGGTGAATTGGAACAAACGCGGTATTGAGAAATATCTGCTTCTAAAACCAAAACGGAGCTACCTAACAGAATGGTCTTCAATGTGTGCATTCAACTTACGGAGTTAAACTTATGTGTGTTTGCAGGAGTTTCTAAACCCTTTCTGTGAAGAAGTGGAAAACGCATTTTCCCAGCCAAATCCAGGCATTCAAGAAATAGCTGGAAATCTCCGTCTAAAACACAAAAAGAACGTATCTTGCAAACTGCTCTGCTGGGTGTTCGCTCAGCTAAGGGAGTTGAATCCGCCTTCAGAATCAGATAGTGAGAAGCACGGTCCTTTTAGGAGCTGGGTTTCGTTATACCCGGGTGCATTGGAACAAACGCGGTATTGAGAAATATCTGCTTCTAAAACCAAAACGGAGCTACCTAAGAGAACGGTCTTCAATGTGTGCATTCGACTTACGGAGTTAAACTGATGTGTGTTTGCAGGAGTTTCTAAACCCTTTCTGTGAAGAAGTGGAAAACGCATTTTCCCAGCCAAATCCAGGCATTCAAGAAATAGCTGGAAATCTCCGTCTAAAACACAAAAAGAACGTATCTTGCAAACTGCTCTTCTGGGTGTTCGCTCAGCTAAGGGAGTTGAATCCGCCTTCAGAATCAGAGTGAGAAGAACGGTTCTTCCAGGAGCTGGGTTTCGTAATACCCGGGTGAATTGGAACAAACGCGGTATTGAGAAATATCTGCTTCTAAAACCAAAACGGAGCTACCTAACAGAACGGTCTTCAATGTGTGCATTCAACTTACGGAGTTAAACTTATGTGTGTTTGCAGGAGTTTCTAAACCCTTTCTGTGAAGAAGTGGAAAACGCATTTTCCCAGCCAAATCCAGGCATTCAAGAAATAGCTGGAAATCTCCGTCTAAACCACAAAAAGAACGTATCTTGCAAACTGCTCTGCTGGGTGTTCGCTCAGCTAAGGGAGTTGAATCCGCCTTCAGAATCAGAGTGAGAAGCACGGTTCTTCCAGGAGCTGGGTTTCGTAATACCCGGGTGAATTGGAACAAACGCGGTATTGAGAAATATCTGCTTCTAAAACCAAAACGGAGCTACCTAACAGAACGGTCTTCAATGTGTGCATTCAACTTACGGAGTTAAACTGATGTGTGTTTGCAGGAGTTTCTAAACCCTTTCTGTGAAGAAGTGGAAAACGCAATTTCCCAGCCAAATCCAGGCATTCAAGAAATAGCTGGAAATCTCCGTCTAAAACACAAAAAGAACGTATCTTGCAAACTGCTCTGCTGGGTGTTCGCTCAGCTAAGGGAGTTGAATCCGCCTTCAGAATCAGAGAGTGAGAAGCACGGTTCTTCCAGGAGCTGGGTTTCGTTATACCCGGGTGCATTGGAACAAACGCGGTATTGAGAAATATCTGCTTCTAAAACCAAAACGGAGCTACCTAACAGAACGGTCTTCAATGTGTGCATTCAACTTACGGAGTTAAACTGATGTGTGTTTACAGGAGTTTCTTAACCCTTTCTGTGAAGAAGTTGAAAACGCATTTTCCCAGCCAAATCAAGGCATTCAAGAAATAGCTGGAAATCTCTGTCTAAAACACAAAAAGAACGTATCTTGCAAACTGCTCTGCTGGGTGTTCGCTCAGCTAAGGGAGTTGAATCCGCCTTCAGAATCAGAGTCAGAAGCACGGTTCTTCCAGGAGCTGGGTTTCGTAATACCCGGGTGAATTGGAACAAACGCGGTATTGAGAAATATCTGCTTCTAAAACCAAAGCGGGGCTACCTAACAGAACGGTCTTCAGTGTGTGCATTCAACTTACGGAGTTAAACTGATGTGTGTTTGCAGGAGTTTCTAAACTTTTTCTGTGAAGAAGTGGAAAACGCATTTTCCCAGCCAAATCCAGGCATTCAAGAAATAGCAGGAAATCTCCGTCTAAAACACAAAAAGAACGTATCTTGCAAACTGCTCTGCTGGGTGTTCGCTCAGCTAAGGGAGTTGAATCCGCCTTCAGAATCAGAGAGTGAGAAGCACGGTTCTTCCAGGAGCTGGGTTTCGTTATACCCGGGTGAATTGGAACAAACGCGGTATTGAGAAATATCTGCTTCTAAAACCAAAACGGAGCTACCTAACAGAACGGTCTTATATGTGTGCATTCAACTTACGGAGTTAAACTGATGTGTGTTTGCAGGAGTTTCTAAACCCTTTCTGTGAAGAAGTGGAAAACGCATTTTCCCAGCCAAATCCAGGCATTCAAGAAATAGCTGGAAATCTCCGTCTATAACACAAAAAGAACGTATCTTGCAAACTGCTCTGCTGGGTGTTCGCTCAGCTAAGGGAGTTGAATCCGCCTTCAGAATCAGAGAGTGAGAAGCACGGTTCTTCCAGGAGCTGGGTTTCGTTATACCCGGGTGAATTGGAACAAACGCGGTATTGAGAAATATCTGCTTCTAAAACCAAAACGGAGCTACCTAACAGAACGGTCTTCAATGTGTGCATTCAACTTACGGAGTTAAACTGATGTGTGTTTGCAGGAGTTTCTAAACCCTTTCTGTGAAGAAGTGGAAAACGCATTTTCCCAGCCAAATCCAGGCATTCAAGACACAGCTGGAAATCTCCGTCTATAACACAAAAAGAACGTATCTTGCAAACTGCTCTGCGGGGTGTTCGCTCAGCTAAGGGAGTTGAATCCGCCTTCAGAATCAGAGAGTGAGAAGCACGGTTCTTCCAGGAGCTGGGTTTCGTTATACCCGGGTGCATTGGAACAAACGCGGTATTGAGAAATATCTGCTTCTAAAACCAAAACGGAGCTACCTAACAGAACGGTCTTCAATGTGTGCATTCAACTTACAAAGATAAACTGATGTGTGTTTGCAGGAGTTTCTAAACCCTTTCTGTGAAGAAGTGGAAAACGCATTTTCCCAGCCAGATCCAGGCATTCAAGAAATAGCTGGAAATCTCCGTCTAAAACACAAAAAGAACGTATCTTGCAAACTGCTCTGCTGGGTGTTCGCTCAGCTAAGGGAGTTGAATCCGCCTTCAGAATCAGAGACTGAGAAGCACGGTTCTTCCAGGAGCTGGGATTCGTTATACCCGGGTGCATTGGAACAAACGCGGTATTGAGAAATATCTGCTTCTAAAACCAAAACGGAGCTACCTAACAGAACGGTCTTCAATGTGTGCATTCAACTTACGGAGTTAAACTGATGTGTGTTTGCAGGAGTTTCTAAACCCTTTCTGTGAAGAAGTGGAAAACGCATTTTCCCAGCCAAATCCAGGCATTCAAGAAATAGCTGGAAATCTCCGTCTAAAACACAAAAAGAACGTATCTTGCAAACTGCTCTGCTGGGTGTTCGCTCAGCTAAGGGAGTTGAATCCGCCTTCAGAATCAGAGAGTGAGAAGCACGGTTCTTCCAGGAGCTGGGTTTCGTAATACCCGGGTGAATTGGAACAAACGCGGTATTGAGAAATATCTGCTTCTAAAACCAAAACGGAGCTACCTAACAGAACGGTCTTTAATGTGTGCATTCAACTTACGGAGTTAAACTGATGTGTGTTTGCAGGAGTTCCTAAACCCTTTCTGTGAAGAAGTGGAAAACGCATTTTCCCAGCCAAATCCAGGCATTCAAGAAATAGCTGGAAATCTCCGTCTAAACCACAAAAAGAACGTATCTTGCAAACTGCTCTGCTGGGTGTTCGCTCAGCTAAGGGAGTTGAATCCGCCTTCAGAATCAGAGTGAGAAGCACGGTTCTTCCAGGAGCTGGGTTTCGTTATTCCCGGGTGCATTGGAACAAACGCGGTATTGAGAAATATCTGCTTCTAAAACCAAAACGGAGCTACCTAACAGAACGGTCTTCAATGTGTGCATTCAACTTACGGAGTTAAACTGATGTGTGTTTGCAGGAGTTTCTAAACCCTTTCTGTGAAGAAGTGGAAAACGCATTTTCCCAGCCAAATCCAGGCATTCAAGAAATAGATGGAAATCTCCGTCTAAAACACAAAAAGAACGTATCTTGCAAACTGTTCTGCTGGGTGTTCGCTCAGCTAAGGGAGTTGAATCCGCCTTCAGAATCAGAGAGTGAGAAGCAAAATTCTTCCAGGAGCTTGGTATCGTTATACCCGGGTGAACTGGAACAAACGCGGTATTGAGAAATATCTGCTTCTAAAACCAAAACGGAGCTACCTAACAGAACGGTCTTCAATGTGTGCATTCAACTTACGGAGTTAAACTGATGTGTGTTTGCAGGAGTTTCTAAACCCTTTCTGTGAAGAAGTGGAAAACGCATTTTCCCAGCCAAATCCAGGCATTCAAGAAATAGCTGGAAATCTCCGTCTAAAACACAAAAAGAACGTATCTTGCAAACTGCTCTGCTGGGTGTTCGCTCAGCTAAGGGAGTTGAATCCGCCTTCAGAATCAGAGAGTGAGAAGCACGGTTCTTCCAGGAGCTGGGTTTCTTTATACCCGGGTGCATTGGAACAAACGCGGTATTGAGAAATATCTGCTTCTAAAACCAAAACGGAGCTACCTAACAGAACGGTCTTCAATGTGTGCATTCAACTTACGGAGTTAAACTGATGTGTGTTTGCAGGAGTTTCTAAACCCTTTCTGTGAAGAAGTGGAAAACGGATTTTCTCAGCCAAATCCAGGCATTCAAGAAATAGCTGGAAATCTCCGTCTCAAACACAAAAAGAACGTATCTTGCAAACTGTTCTGCTGGGTGTTCGATCAGCTAAGGAAGTTAAATCCGCCTACAGAATCAGAGAGTGAGAAGCACGGTTCTTCCAGGAGCTTGGTTTCGTTATACCCGGGTGAATTGGAACAAACGCAATATTGAGAAATATCTGCTTCTACAACCAAAACGGAGCTACCTAACAGAACGGTCTTCAATGTGTGCATTCAACTAACGGAGTTAAACTGATGTGCGTTTGCAGGAGTTTCTAAACACTTTCTGTGAAGAAGTGGAAAACGCATTTTCCCAGCCAAATCCAGGTATTCAAGAAATAGCTGGAAATCTCCGTCTAAAACACAAAAAGAACGTATCTTGCCAACTGCTCTGCTGGGTGTTCGCTCAGCTAACGGAGTTGAATCCGCCTTCAGAATCAGAGAGTGAGAAGCACGGTTCTTCCAGGAGCTGGGTTTCGTAATACCCGGGTGAATTGGAACAAACGCGGTATTGAGAAATATCTGCTTCTAAAACCAAAACGGAGCTACCTAACAGAACGGTCTTCAATGTGTTCATTCAACTTACAAAGTTAAACTGATGTGTGTTTGCAGGAGTTTCTAAACCCTTTCTGTGAAGAAATGGAAAACGCATTTTCCCAGCCAGAACTAGGCATTCAAGAAATAGCTGGAAATCTCCGTCTAAAACACAAAAAGAACGTATCTTGCAAACTGCTCTGCTGGGTGTTCGCTCAGCTAAAAGAGTTGAATCCGCCTTCAGAATCAGAGAGTGAGAAGCACGGTTCTTCCAGGAGCTGGGTTTCGTTATACCCGGGTGCATTGGAACAAACGCGGTATTGAGAAATATCTGCTTCTAAAACCAAAACGGAGCTACCTAACAGAACGGTCTTCAATGTGTGCATTCAACTTACGGAGTTAAACTGATGTGTGTTTGCAGGAGTTTCTAAACCCTTTCTGTGAAGAAGTGGAAAACGCATTTTCCCAGCCAAATCCAGGCATTCAAGAAATAGCTGGAAATCTCCGTCTAAAACACAAAAAGAACGTATCTTGCAAACTGCTCTGCTGGGTGTTCGCTCAGCTAAGGGAGTTGAATCCGCCTTCAGAATCAGAGAGTGAGAAGCACGGTTCTTCCAGGAGCTGGGTTTCATTATACCCGGGTGAATTGGAACAAACTCGGTATTGAGAAATATCTGCTTCTAAAACCAAAACGGAGCTACCTAACAAAACGGTCTTCAATGTGTGCATTGAACTTACGGAGTTAAACTGATGTGTGTTTGCAGGAGTTTCTAAACCCTTTCTGTGAAGAAGTGGAAAACGCATTTTCCCAGCCAAATCCAGGCATTCAAGAAATAGCTGGAAATCTCCGTCTAAAACACAAAAAGAACGTATCTTAAAAACTGCTCTGCTGGGTGTTCGCTCAGCTAAGGGAGTTGAATCCGCCTTCAGAATCAGAGAGTGAGAAGCACGCTTCTTCCAGGAGCTGGGTTTCGTAATACCCGGGTGAATTGGAACAAACGCGGTATTGAGAAATATCTGCTTCTAAAACCAAAACGGAGCTACCTAACAGAACGGTCTTCAATGTTTGCATTCATCTTACGGAGTTAAACTGATGTGTGTTTGCAGGAGTTTCTAAACCCTTTCTGTGAAGGAGTGGAAAACGCATTTTCCCAGCCAAATCCAGGCATTCAAGAAATAGCTGGAAATCTCCGTCTAAAACACAAAAAGAACGTATCTTGCAAACTGCTCTGCTGGGTGTTCGCTCAGCTAAGGGAGTTGAATCCGCCTTCAGAATCAGAGAGTGAGAAGCACGGTTCTTCCAGGAGCTGGGTTTCGTAATACCCGGGTGAATTGGAACAAACGCGGTATTGAGAAATATCTGCTTCTAAAACCAAAACGGAGCTACCTAACAGAACGGTCTTCAATGTGTGCATTCAACTTACGGAGTTAAACTGATGTGTGTTTGCAGGAGTTTCTAAACCCTTTCTGTGAAGAAGTGGAAAACCCATTTTCCCAGCCAAATCCAGGCATTCAAGAAATAGCTGGAAATCTCCGTCTAAAACACAAAAAGAACGTATCTTGCAAACTGCTCTGCTGGGTGTTCGCTCAGCTAAGGGAGTTGAATCCGCCTTCAGAATCAGAGAGTGAGAAGCACGGTCCTTCCAGGAGCTGGGTTTCGTTATACACGGGTGTATTGGAAAAAACGCGGTATTGAGAAATATCTGCTTCTAAAACCAAAACGGAGCTACCTAACAGAACGGTCTTCAATGTGTGCATTCAACTTACGGAGTTAAACTGATGTGTGTTTGCAGGAGTTTCTAAACCCTTTCTGTGAAGAAGTGGAAAACGCATTTTCCCAGCCAAATCCAGGCATTCAAGAAATAGCTGGAAATCTCCGTCTGAAACACAAAAAGAACGTATCTTGCAAACTGCTCTGCTGGGTGTTCGCTCAGCTAAGGGAGTTGAATCCGCCTTCAGAATCAGAGAGTGAGAAGCACGGTTCTTCCAGGAGCTTGGTTTCGTTATACCCGGCTGAATTGGAACAAACGCGGTATTGAGAAATATCTGTTTCTAAAACCAAAACGGAGCAACTTAACAGAACGGTCTTCAATGTATGCATTCAACTTATGGAGTTTAACTGATGTGTGTTTGCAGGAGTTTCTAAACCCTTTCTCTGAAGAAGTGGAAAACGCATTTTCCCAGCCAAATCCAGGCATTCAAGAAATAGCTGGAAATCTCCGTCTAAAACACAAAAAGAACGTATCTTGCAAACTGCTCTGCTGGGTGTTCGCTCAGCTAAGGGAGTTGAATCCGCCTTCAGAATCAGAGAGTGAGAAGCACGGTTCTTCCAGGAGCTGGGTTTCGTTATACCCGGGTGAATGGGAGCAAACGCGGTATTGAGAAATATCTGCTTCTAAAACCAAAACGGAGCTACCTAACAGAACGGTCTTCAATGTCTGCATTCAACTTACGGAGTTAAACTGATGTGTGTTTGCAGGAGTTTCTAAAGCCTTACTGTGAAGAAGTGGAAAACGCATTTTCCCAGCCAAATCCAGGCATTCAAGAAATAGCTGGAAATCTCCGTCTAAAACACAAAAAGAACGTATCTTGCAAACTGCTCTGCTGGGTGTTCGCTCAGCTAAGGGAGTTGAATCCGCCTTCAGAATCAGAGAGTGGGAAGCACGGTTCTTCCAGGAGCTGGGTTTCGTTATACCCGGGTGAATTGGAACAAACGCGGTATTGAGAAATATCTGCTTCTAAAACCAAAACGGAGCTACCTAACAGAACGGTCTTCAATGTGTGCATTCAACGTACGGAGTTAAACTGATGTGTGTTTGCAGGAGTTTCTAAACCCTCTCTGTGAAGAAGTGGAAAACGCATTTTCCCAGCCAAATCCAGGCATTCAAGAAATAGCTGGAAATCTCCGTCTAAAACACAAAAAGAACGTATCTTGCAAACTGCTCTGCTGGGTGTTCGCTCAGCTAAGGGAGTTGAATCCGCCTTCAGAATAAGAGAGTGAGAAGCACGGTTCTTCCAGGAGCTGGGTTTCGTTATACACGGGTGCATTGGAACAAACGCGGTATTGAGAAATATCGGCTTCTAAAACCAAAACAAAGCTACCTAACAGAACGGTCTTCAATGTGTGCATTCAACATACGGAGTTAAACTGATGTGTGTTTGCAGGAGTTTCTAAACTTTTTCTGTGAAGAAGTGGAAAACGCATTTTCCCAGCCAAATCCAGGCATTCAAGAAATAGCTGGAAATCTCCGTCTAAAACACAAAAAGAACGTATCTTGCAAACTGCTCTGCTGGCTGTTCGCTCAGCTAAGGGAGTTGAATCCGCCTTCAGGATCAGAGAGTGGGAAGCACGGTTCTTCCAGGAGCTGGGTTTCGTTATACCCGGGTGAATTGGAACAAACGTGGTATTGAGAAATATCTGCTTCTAAAACCAAAACGGAGCTACCTAACAGAACGGTCTTCAATGTGTGCATTCAACGTACGGAGTTAAACTGATGTGTGTTTGCAGGAGTTTCTAAACCCTTTCTGTGAAGAAGTGGAAAACGCATTTTCCCAGCCAAATCCAGGCATTCAAGATATAGCTGGAAATCTCCGTCTAAAACACAAAAAGAACGTATCTTGCAAACTGCTCTGCTGGGTGTTCGCTCAGCTAAGGGAGTTGAATCCGCCTTCAGAATCAGAGAGTGAGAAGCAGGGTTCTTCCAGGAGCTGGGTTTCGTTATACCCGGGTGCATTGGAACAAACGCGGTATTGAGAAATATCTGCTTCTAAAACCAAAACGGAGCTACCTAACAAAACGGTCTTCAATGTGTGCATTCAACTTACGGAGTTAAACTGATGTTTGTTTGCAGGAGTTTCTAAAGTTTTTCTGTGAAGAAGTGGAAAACGCATTTTCCCAGCCAAATCCAGGCATTCAAAAAATAGCTGGAAATCTCCGTCTAAAACACAAAAAGAACGTATTTTTCAAACTACTCTGCTGGGTGTTCGCTCAGCTAAGGGAGTTGAATCCGCCTTAAGAATCAGAGAGTAAGAAGCACGGTTCTTCCAGGAGCTGGGTTTCGTTATACCCGGGTGAATTGGAACAAACGCGGTATTGAGAAATATCTCCTTCTAAAACCAAAACGGAGCTACCTAACAGAACGGTCTTCAATGTGTGCATTCAACTTACGGAGTAAAACTGATGTGTGTTTGCAGGAGTTTCTAAACCCTTTCTGTGAAGAAGTGGAAAACGCATTTTCCCAGCCAAATCCAGGCATTCAAGAAATAGCTGGAAATCTCCGTCTAAAACACAAAAAGAACGTATCTTGCAAACTGCTCTGCTGGGTGTTCGCTCAGCTAAGAAAGTGGAATCCGCCTTCAGAATCAGAGAGTGAGAAGCACGGTTCTTCCAGGAGCTGGCTTTCGTTATACCCGGGTGCATTGGAACAAACGCGGTATTGAGAAATACCTGCTTCTAAAACCAAAACGGAGCTACCTAACAGAACGGTCTTCAATGTGTGCATTCAACTTACGGAGTTAAACTGATGTGTGTTTGCAGGAGTTTCTAAACCATTTCTGTGAAGAAGTGGAAAACGCATTTTCCCAGCCAAATCCAGGCATTCAAGAAATAGCTGGAAATCTCCGTCTAAAACACAAAAAGAACGTATCTTGCAAACTGCTCTGCTGGGTGTTCGCTCAGCTAAGGGAGTTGAATCCGCCTTCAGAATCAGAGAGGGAGAAGCACGGTTCTTCCAGGAGCTGGGTTTCGTTATACCCGGGTGCATTGGAACAAACGCGGTATTGAGAAATATCTGCTTCTAAAACCAAAACGGAGCTACCTAACAGAACGGTCTTCAATGTGTGCATTCAACTTACGGAGTAAAACTGATGTGTGTTTGCAGGAGTTTCTAAACCCTTTCTGTGAAGAAGTGGAAAACGCATTTTCCCAGCCAAATCCAGGCATTCAAGAAATAGCTGGAAATCTCCGTCTAAAACACAAAAAGAACGTATCTTGCAAACTGCTCTGCTGGGTGTTCGCTCAGCTAAGAAAGTGGAATCCGCCTTCAGAATCAGAGAGTGAGAAGCACGGTTCTTCCAGGAGCTGGATTTCGTTATACCCGGGTGCATTGGAACAAACGCGGTATTGAGAAATACCTGCTTCTAAAACCAAAACGGAGCTACCTAACAGAACGGTCTTCAATGTGTGCATTCAACTTACGGAGTTAAACTGATGTGTGTTTGCAGGAGTTTCTAAACCATTTCTGTGAAGAAGTGGAAAACGCATTTTCCCAGCCAAATCCAGGCATTCAAGAAATAGCTGGAAATCTCCGTCTAAAACACAAAAAGAACGTATCTTGCAAACTGCTCTGCTGGGTGTTCGCTCAGCTAAGGGAGTTGAATCCGCCTTCAGAATCAGAGAGTGAGAAGCACGGTTCTTCCAGGAGCTGGGTTTCGTTATACCCGGGTGCATTGGAACAAACGCGGTATTGAGAAATATCTGCTTCTAAAACCAAAACGGAGCTACCTAACAGAACGGTCTTCAATGTGTGCATTCAACTTACGGAGTTAAACTGATGTGTGTTTGCAGGAGTTTCTAAACCCTTTCTGTGAAGAAGTGGAAAACGCATTTTCCCAGCCAAATCCAGGCATTCAAGAAATAGCTGGAAATCTCCGTCTAAAACACAAAAAGAACGTATCTTGCAAACTGCTCTGCTGGGTGTTCGCTCAGCTAAGGGAGTTGAATCCGCCTTCAGAATCAGAGAGTGAGAAGCACGGTTCTTCCAGGAGTTGGGTTTCGTAATACCCGGGTGAATTGGAACAAACGCGGTATTGAGAAATATCTGCTTCTAAAACCAAAACGGAGCTACCTAACAGAACGGTCTTCAATGTGTGCATTCAACTTACAAAGTTAAACTGATGTCTGTTTGCAGGAGTTTCTAAACCCTTTCTGTGAAGAAGTGGAAAACGCATTTTCCCAGCCAAATCCAGGCATTCAAGAAATAGCTGGAAATCTCCGTCTAAAACACAAAAAGAACGTATCTTGCAAACTGCTCTGCTGGGTGTTCGCTCAGCTAAGGGAGTTGAATCCGCCTTCAGAATCAGAGAGTGAGAAGCACGGTTCTTCCAGGAGCTGGGTTTCGTTATACCCGGGTGCATTGGAACAAACGCGGTATTGAGAAATATCTGATTCTAAAACCAAAACGGAGCTACCTAACAGAACGGTCTTCAATGTGTGCATTCAACTTATGGAGGTAAACTGATGTGTGTTTGCAGGAGTTTCTAAACCCTTTCTGTGAAGAAGTGGAAAACGCATTTTCCCAGCCAAATCCAGGCATTCAAGAAATAGCTGGAAATCTCCGTCTAAAAAACAAAAAGAACGTATCTTGCAAACTGCTCTGCTGGGTGTTCGCTCAGCTAAGGGAGTTGAATCCGCCTTCAGAATCAGAGAGGGAGAAGCACGGTTCTTCCAGGAGCTGGGTTTCGTTATACCCGGGTGCATTGGAACAAACGCGGTATTGAGAAATATCTGCTTCTAAAACCAAAACGGAGCTACCTAACAGAACGGTCTTCAATGTGTGCATTCAACTTACGGAGTTAAACTGATGTGTGTTTGCAGGAGTTTCTAAACCCTTTCTGTGAAGAAGTGGAAAACGCATTTTCCCAGCCAAATCCAGGCATTCAAGAAATAGCTGGAAACCTCCGTCTAAAAAACAAAAAGAACGTATCTTGCAAACTGCTCTGCTGGGTGTTCGCTCGGCTAAGGGAGTTGAATCCGCCTTCAGAATCAGAGAGGGAGAAGCACGGTTCTTCCAGGAGCTGGGTCTCGTTATACCCGGGTGCATTGGAACAAACGCGGTATTGAGAAATATCTGCTTCTAAAACCAAAACGGAGCTACCTAACAGAACGGTCTTCAATGTGTGCATTCAACTTACGGAGTTAAACTGATGTGTGTTTGCAGGAGTTTCTAAACCCTTTCTGTGAAGAAGTGGAAAACGCATTTTCCCAGCCAAATCCAGGCATTCAAGAAATAGCTGGAAATCTCCGTCTAAAACACAAAAAGAACGTATCTTGCAAACTGCTCTGCTGGGTGTTCGCTCAGCTAAGGGAGTTGAATCCGCCTTCACAATCAGAGAGTGAGAAGCACGGTTCTTCCAGGAGCTGGGTTTCGTAATACCCGGGTGCATTGGAACAAACGCGGTATTGAGAAATATCTGCTTCTAAAACCAAAACGGAGCTACCTAACAGAACGGTCTTCAATGTGTGCATTCAACTTACAAAGTTAAACTGATGTCTGTTTGCAGGAGTTTCTAAACCCTTTCTGTGAAGAAGTGGAAAACGCATTTTCCCAGCCAAATCCAGGCATTCAAGAAATAGCTGGAAATCTCCGTCTAAAACACAAAAAGAACGTATCTTGCAAACTGCTCTGCTGGGTGTTCGCTCAGCTAAGGGAGTTGAATCCGCCTTCAGAATTAGAGAGTGAAAAGCACGGTTCTTCCAGGAGCTGGGTTTCGTTATACCCGGGTGCTTTGGAACAAACGCGGTATTGAGAAATATCTGATTCTAAAAGCAAAACGGAGCTACCTAACAGAACGGTCTTCAATGTGTGCATTCAACTTACGGAGGTAAACTGATGTGTGTTTGCAGGAGTTTCTAAACCCTTTCTGTGAAGAAGTGGAAAACGCATTTTCCCAGCCAAATCCAGGCATTCAAGAAATAGCTGGAAATCTCCGTCTAAAAAACAAAAAGAACGTATCTTGCAAACTGCTCTGCTGGGTGTTCGCTCAGCTAAGGGAGTTGAATCCGCCTTCAGAATCAGAGAGGGAGAAGCACGGTTCTTCCAGGAGCTGGGTTTCGTTATATCCGGGTGCATTGGAACAAACGCGGTATTGAGAAATATCTGCTTCTAAAACCAAAACGGAGCTACCTAACAGAACGGTCTTCAATGTGTGCATTCAACTTACGGAGTTAAACTGATGTGTGTTTGCAGGAGTTTCTAAACCCTTTCTGTGAAGAAGTGGAAAACGCATTTTCCCAGCCAAATCCAGGCATTCAAGAAATAGCTGGAAACCTTTGTCTAAAAAACAAAAAGAACGTATCTTGCAAACTGCTCTGCTGGGTGTTCGCTCGGCTAAGGGAGTTGAATCCGCCTTCAGAATCAGGGAGGGAGAAGCACGGTTCTTCCAGGAGCTGGGTTTCGTTATACCCGGGTGAATTGGAACAAACGCGGTATTGAGAAATATCTGCTTCTAAAACCAAAACGGAGCTACCTAACAGAACGGTCTTCAATGTGTGCATTCAACTTACGGAGTTAAACTGATGTGTGTTTGCAGGAGTTTCTAAACCCTTTCTGTGAAGAAGTGGAAAACGAATTTTCCCAGCCAAATCCAGGCATTCAAGAAATAGCTGGAAATCTCCGTCTAAAACACAAAAAGAACGTATCTTGCAAACTGCTCTGCTGGGTGTTCGCTCAGCTAAGGGAGTTGAATCCGCCTTCAGAATCAGAGAGTGAGAAGCACGGTTCTTCCAGGAGCTGGGTTTCGTTATACCCGGGTGCATTGGAACAAACGCGGTATTGAGAAATATCTGCTTCTAAAACCAAAACGGAGCTACCTAACAGAACGGTCTTCAGTGTGTGCATTCAACTTACGGAGTTAAACTGATGTGTGTTTGCAGGAGTTTCTAAACCCTTTCTGTGAAGAAGTGGAAAACGCATTTTCCCAGCCAAATCCAGGCATTCAAGAAATAGCTGGAAATCTCCGTCTAAAACACAAAAAGAACGTATCTTGCAAACTGCTCTGCTGGGTGTTCGCTCAGCTAAGGGAGTTGAATCCGCCTTCAGAATCAGAGAGTGAGAAGCACGGTTCTTCCAGGAGCTGGGTTTCGTTATACCCGGGTGAATTGGAACAAACGCGGTATTGAGAAATATCTGCTTCTAAAACCAAAACGGAGCTACCTAACAGAACGGTCTTCAATGTGTTCATTCAACTTACGGAGTTAAACTGATGTGTGTTTGCAGGAGTTTCTAAACCCTTTCTGTGAAGAAGTGGAAAACGCATTTTTCCAGCCAAATCCAGGCATTCAAGAAATAGCTGGAAATCTCCGTCTAAAACACAAAAAGAACGTATCTTGCAAACTGCTCTGCTGGGTGTTCGCTCAGCTAAGGGAGTTGAATCCGCCTTCAGAATCAGAGAGTGAGAAGCACGGTTCTTCCAGGAGCTGGGTTTCGTTATACCCGGGTGCATTGGAACAAACGCGGTATTGAGAAATATCTCCTTCTAAAACCAAAACGGAGCTACCTAACAGAACGGTCTTCAATGTGTGCATTCAACTTACGGAGTAAAACTGATGTGTGTTTGCAGGAGTTTCTAAACCCTTTCTGTGAAGAAGTGGAAAACGCATTTTCCCAGCCAAATCCAGGCATTCAAGAAATAGCTGGAAATCTCCGTCTAAAACACAAAAAGAACGTATCTTGCAAACTGCTCTGCTGGGTGTTCGCTCAGCTAAGGGAGTGGAATCCGCCTTCAGAATCAGAGAGTGAGAAGCACGGTTCTTCCAGGAGCTGGATTTCGTTATACCCGGGTGCATTGGAACAAACGCGGTATTGAGAAATACCTGCTTCTAAAACCAAAACGGAGCTACCTAACAGAACGGTCTTCAATGTGTGCATTCAACTTACGGAGTTAAACTGATGTGTGTTTGCAGGAGTTTCTAAACCATTTCTGTGAAGAAGTGGAAAACGCATTTTCCCAGCCAAATCCAGGCATTCAAGAAATAGCTGGAAATCTCCGTCTAAAACACAAAAAGAACGTATCTTAAAAACTGCTCTGCTGGGTGTTCGCTCAGCTAAGGGAGTTGAATCCGCCTTCAGAATCAGAGAGTGAGAAGCACGGTTCTTCCAGGAGCTGGGTTTCGTTATACCCGGGTGCATTGGAACAAACGCGGTATTGAGAAATATCTGCTTCTAAAACCAAAACGGAGCTACCTAACAGAACGGTCTTCAATGTGTGCATTCAACTTACGGAGTTAAACTGATGTGTGTTTGCAGGAGTTTCTAAACCCTTTCTGTGAAGAAGTGGAAAACGCATTTTCCCAGCCAAATCCAGGCATTCAAGAAATAGCTGGAAATCTCCGTCTAAAACACAAAAAGAACGTATCTTGCAAACTGCTCTGCTGGCTGTTCGCTCAGCTAAGGGAGTTGAATCCGCCTTCAGAATCAGAGAGTGAGAAGCACGGTTCTTCCAGGAGCTGGGTTTCGTAATACCCGGGTGAATTGGAACAAACGCGGTATTGAGAAATATCTGTTTCTAAAACCAAAACGGAGCTACCTAACAGAACGGTCTTCAATGTGTGCATTCAACTTATAAAGTTAAACTGATGTCTGTTTGCAGGAGTTTCTAAACCCTTTCTGTGAAGAAGTGGAAAACGCATTTTCCCAGCCAAATCCAGGCATTCAAGAAATAGCTGGAAATCTCCGTCTAAAACACAAAAAGAACGTATCTTGCAAACTGCTCTGCTGGGTGTTCGCTCAGCTAAGGGAGTTGAATCCGCCTTCAGAATCAGAGAGTGAGAAGCACGGTTCTTCCAGGAGCTGGGTTTCGTTATACCCGGGTGCATTGGAACAAACGCGGTATTGAGAAATATCTGATTCTAAAACCAAAACGGAGCTACTTAACAGAACGGTCTTCAATGTGTGCATTCAACTTACGGAGGTAAACTGATGTGTGTTTGCAGGAGTTTCTAAACCCTTTCTGTGAAGAAGTGGAAAACGCATTTTCCCAGCCAAATCCAGGCATTCAAGAAATAGCTGGAAATCTCCGTCTAAAAAACAAAAAGAACGTATCTTGCAAACTGCTCTGCTGGGTGTTCGCTCAGCTAAGGGAGTTGAATCCGCCTTCAGAATCAGAGAGGGAGAAGCACGGTTCTTCCAGGAGCTGGGTTTCGTTATACCCGGGTGCATTGGAACAAACGCGGTATTGAGAAATATCTGCTTCTAAAACCAAAACGGAGCTACCTAACAGAACGGTCTTCAATGTGTGCATTCAACTTACGGAGTTAAACTGATGTGTGTTTTCAGGAGTTTCTAAACCCTTTCTGTGAAGAAGTGGAAAACGCATTTTCCCAGCCAAATCCAGGCATTCAAGAAATAGCTGGAAATCTCCGTCTAAAACACAAAAAGAACGTATCTTGCAAACTGCTCTGCTGGGTGTTCGCTCAGCTAAGGGAGTTGAATCCGCCTTCAGAATCAGAGAGTGAGAAGCACGGTTCTTCCAGGAGCTGGGTTTCGTTATACCCGGGTGCATTGGAACAAACGCGGTATTGAGAAATATCTCCTTCTAAAACCAAAACGGAGCTACCTAACAGAACGGTCTTCAATGTGTGCATTCAACTTACGGAGTAAAACTGATGTGTGTTTGCAGGAGTTTCTAAACCCTTTCTGTGAAGAAGTGGAAAACGCATTTTCCCAGCCAAATCCAGGCATTCAAGAAATAGCTGGAAATCTCCGTCTAAAACACAAAAAGAACGTATCTTGCAAACTGCTCTGCTGGGTGTTCGCTCAGCTAAGGGAGTGGAATCCGCCTTCAGAATCAGAGAGTGAGAAGCACGGTTCTTCCAGGAGCTGGATTTCGTTATACCCGGGTGCATTGGAACAAACGCGGTATTGAGAAATACCTGCTTCTAAAACCAAAACGGAGCTACCTAACAGAACGGTCTTCAATGTGTGCATTCAACTTACGGAGTTAAACTGATGTGTGTTTGCAGGAGTTTCTAAACCATTTCTGTGAAGAAGTGGAAAACGCATTTTCCCAGCCAAATCCAGGCATTCAAGAAATAGCTGGAAATCTCCGTCTAAAACACAAAAAGAACGTATCTTAAAAACTGCTCTGCTGGGTGTTCGCTCAGCTAAGGGAGTTGAATCCGCCTTCAGAATCAGAGAGTGAGAAGCACGGTTCTTCCAGGAGCTGGGTTTCGTTATACCCGGGTGCATTGGAACAAACGCGGTATTGAGAAATATCTGCTTCTAAAACCAAAACGGAGCTACCTAACAGAACGGTCTTCAATGTGTGCATTCAACTTACGGAGTTAAACTGATGTGTGTTTGCAGGAGTTTCTAAACCCTTTCTGTGAAGAAGTGGAAAACGCATTTTCCCAGCCAAATCCAGGCATTCAAGAAATAGCTGGAAATCTCCGTCTAAAACACAAAAAGAACGTATCTTGCAAACTGCTCTGCTGGGTGTTCGCTCAGCTAAGGGAGTTGAATCCGCCTTCAGAATCAGAGAGTGAGAAGCACGGTTCTTCCAGGAGCTGGGTTTCGTTATACCCGGGTGCATTGGAACAAACGCGGTATTGAGAAATATCTGATTCTAAAACCAAAACGGAGCTACTTAACAGAACGGTCTTCAATGTGTGCATTCAACTTACGGAGGTAAACTGATGTGTGTTTGCAGGAGTTTCTAAACCCTTTCTGTGAAGAAGTGGAAAACGCATTTTCCCAGCCAAATCCAGGCATTCAAGAAATAGCTGGAAATCTCCGTCTAAAACACAAAAAGAACGTATCTTAAAAACTGCTCTGCTGGCTGTTCGCTCAGCTAAGGGAGTTGAATCCGCCTTCAGAATCAGAGAGTGAGAAGCACGGTTCTTCCAGGAGCTGGGTTTCGTAATACCCGGGTGAATTGGAACAAACGCGGTATTGAGAAATATCTGTTTCTAAAACCAAAACGGAGCTACCTAACAGAACGGTCTTCAATGTGTGCATTCAACTTATAAAGTTAAACTGATGTCTGTTTGCAGGAGTTTCTAAACCCTTTCTGTGAAGAAGTGGAAAACGCATTTTCCCAGCCAAATCCAGGCATTCAAGAAATAGCTGGAAATCTCCGTCTAAAACACAAAAAGAACGTATCTTGCAAACTGCTCTGCTGGGTGTTCGCTCAGCTAAGGGAGTTGAATCCGCCTTCAGAATCAGAGAGTGAGAAGCACGGTTCTTCCAGGAGCTGGGTTTCGTTATACCCGGGTGCATTGGAACAAACGCGGTATTGAGAAATATCTGATTCTAAAACCAAAACGGAGCTACTTAACAGAACGGTCTTCAATGTGTGCATTCAACTTACGGAGGTAAACTGATGTGTGTTTGCAGGAGTTTCTAAACCCTTTCTGTGAAGAAGTGGAAAACGCATTTTCCCAGCCAAATCCAGGCATTCAAGAAATAGCTGGAAATCTCCGTCTAAAAAACAAAAAGAACGTATCTTGCAAACTGCTCTGCTGGGTGTTCGCTCAGCTAAGGGAGTTGAATCCGCCTTCAGAATCAGAGAGGGAGAAGCACGGTTCTTCCAGGAGCTGGGTTTCGTTATACCCGGGTGCATTGGAACAAACGCGGTATTGAGAAATATCTGCTTCTAAAACCAAAACGGAGCTACCTAACAGAACGGTCTTCAATGTGTGCATTCAACTTACGGAGTTAAACTGATGTGTGTTTTCAGGAGTTTCTAAACCCTTTCTGTGAAGAAGTGGAAAACGCATTTTCCCAGCCAAATCCAGGCATTCAAGAAATAGCTGGAAATCTCCGTCTAAAACACAAAAAGAACGTATCTTGCAAACTGTTCTGCTGGGTGTTCGCTCAGCTAAGGGAGTTGAATCCGCCTTCAGAATCAGAGAGTGAGAAGCACGGTTCTTCCAGGAGCTTTGTATCGTTATACACGGGTGAACTGGAACAAACGCGGTATTGAGAAATATCTGCTTCTAAAACCAAAACGGAGCTACCTAACAGAATGGTCTTCAATGTGTGCATTCAACTTACGGAGTTAAACTGATGTGTGTTTGCAGGAGTTTCTAAACCCTTTCTGTGAAGAAGTGGAAAACGCATTTTCCCAGCCAAATCCAGGCATTCAAGAAATAGCTGGAAATCTCCGTCTAAAACACAAAAAGAACGTATCTTGCAAACTGCTCTGCTGGGTGTTCGCTCAGCTAAGGGAGTTGAATCCGCCTTCAGAATCAGAGAGTGAGAAGCACGGTTCTTCCAGGAGCTGGGTTTCGTTATACCCGGGTGAATTGGAACAAACGCGGTATTGAGAAATATCTGCTTCTAAAACCAAAACGGAGCTACCTAACAGAACGGTCTTCAATGTGTGCATTCAACTTACGGAGTTAAACTGATGTGTGTTTGCAGGAGTTTCTAAACCCTTTCTGTGAAGAAGTGGAAAACGCATTTTCCCAGCCAAATCCAGGCATTCAAGAAATAGCTGGAAATCTCCGTCTAAAACACAAAAAGAACGTATCTTGCAAACTGCTCTGCTGGGTGTTCGCTCAGCTAAGGGAGTTGAATCCGCCTTCAGAATCAGAGAGTGAGAAGCACGGTTCTTCCAGGAGCTGGGTTTCGTTATACCCGGGTGAATTGGAACAAACGCGGTATTGAGAAATATCTGCTTCTAAAACCAAAACGGAGCTACCTAACAGAACGTTCTTCAATGTGTGCATTCAACTTACGGAGTTAAACTGATGTTTGTTTGCAGGAGTTTCTAAACCCTTTCTGTGAAGAAGTGGAAAACGCATTTTCCCAGCCAAATCCAGGCATTCAAGAAATAGCTGGAAATCTCCGTCTAAAACACAAAAAGAACGTATCTTGAAAACTGCTCTGCTGGGTGTTCGCTCAGCTAAGGGAGTTGAATCCGCCTTCAGAATCAGAGAGTGAGAAGCACGGATCTTCCAGGAGCTGGGTTTCGTTATACCCGGGTGCATTGGAACAAACGCGGTATTGAGAAATATCTGCTTCTAAAACCAAAACGGAGCTACCTAACAGAACGGTCTTCAATGTGTGCTTTCAACTTACGGAGTTAAACTGATGTGTGTTTGCAGGAGTTTCTAAACCCTTTCTGTGAAGAAGTGGAAAACGCATTTTCCCAGCCAAATCCAGGCATTCAAGAAATAGCTGGAAATCTCCGTCTAAAACACAAAAGGAACGTATCTTGCAAACTGCTCTGCTGGGTGTTCGCTCAGCTAAGGGAGATGAATCCGCCTTCAGAATCAGAGAGTGAGAAGCACGGTTCTTCCAGGAGCTGGGTTTCGTAATACCCGGGTGAATTGGAACAAACGCGGTATTGAGAAATATCTGCTTCTAAAACCAAAACGGAGCTACCTAACAGAACGGTCTTCAATGTGTGCATTCAACTTACGGAGTTAAACTGATGTGTGTTTGCAGGAGTTTCTAAACCCTTTCTGTGAAGAAGTGGAAAACGCATTTTCCCAGCCAAATCCAGGCATTCAAGAAATAGCTGGAAATCTCCGTCTAAAACACAAAAAGAACGTATCTTGCAACCTGCTCTCCTGGCTGTTTGCTCAGCTAAGGGAGTTGAATCCGCCTTCAGAATCAGAGAGTGAGGAGCACGGTTCTTCCAGGAGCTGGGTTTCGTTATACCCGGGTGCATTGGAACAAACGCGGTATTGAGAAATATCTGCTTCTAAAACCAAAACGGAGCTACCTAACAGAACGGTCTTCAATGTGTGCATTCAACTTACGGAGTTAAACTGATGTGTGTTTGCAGGAGTTTCTAAACCCTTTCTGTGAAGAAGTGGAAAACGCATTTTCCCAGCCAAATCCAGGCATTCAAGAAATAGCTGGAAATCTCCGTCTAAAACACAAAAAGAACGTATCTTGCAAACTGCTCTGCTGGGTGTTCGCTCAGCTAAGGGAGTTGAATCCACCTTCAGAATCAGAGAGTGAGAAGCACGGTTCTTCCAGGAGCTGGGTTTCGTTATACCAGGGTGCATTGGAACAAACGCGGTATTGAGAAATATCTGCTTCTATAACCAAAACGGAGCTACCTAACAGAACGGTCTTCAATGTGTGCATTCAACTTACGGAGTTAAACTGATGTGTGTTTGCAAAAGTTTCTAAACCCTTTCTGTGAAGAAGTGGAAACCGCATTTTCCCAGCCAAATGCAGGCATTCAAGAAATAGCAGGAAATCTCCGTCTAAAACACAAAAAGAACGTATCTTGCAAACTGCTCTGCTGGGTGTTCGCTCAGCTAAGAGAGTTGAATCCGCCTTCAGAATCAGAGAGTGCGAAGCACGGTTCTTCCATGAGCTGGGTTTCGTTATACCCGGGTGCATTGGAACAAACGCGGTATAGATAAATATCTGCTTCTAAAACCAAAACGGAGCTACCTAACAGAACGGTCTTCAACGTGTGCATTCAACTTACGGAGTTAAACTGATGTGTGTTTGCAGGAGTTTCTAAACCCTTTCTGTGAAGAAGTGGAAAACGCATTTTCCCAGCCAAATCCAGGCATTCAAGAAATAGCTGGAAATCTCCGTCTAAAACACAAAAAGAACGTATCTTGCAAACTGCTCTGCTGGGTGTTCGCTCAGCTAAGGGAGTTGAATCCGCCTTCAGAATCAGAGAGTGAGAAGCACGGTTCTTCCAGGAGCTGGGTTTCGTTATACCCGGGTGAATTGGAACAAACGCGGTATTGAGAAATATCTGCTTCTAAAACCAAAACGGAGCTACCTAACAGAACGGTCTTCAATGTGTGCATTCAACTTACAAAGTTAAACTGATGTGTGTTTGCAGGAGTTTCTAAACCCTTTCTGTGAAGAAGTGGAAAACGCATTTTCCCAGCCAAATCCAAGCATTCAAGAAATAGCTGGAAATCTCCGTCTAAAACACAAAAAGAACGTATCTTGCAAACTGCTCTGCTGGGTGTTCGCTCAGCTAAGGGAGTTGAATCCGCCTTCAGAATCAGAGAGTGAGAAGCACGGATCTTCCAGGAGCTGGGTTTCGTTATACCCGGGTGAATTGGAACAAACGCGGTATTGAGAAATATCTGTTTCTAAAACCAAAACGGAGCTACCTAACAGAACGGTCTTCAATGTGTTCATTCAACTTACGGAGTTAAACTGATGTGTGTTTGCAGGAGTTTCTAAACCCTTTCTGTGAAGAAGTGGAAAACGCATTTTCCCAGCCAAATCCAGGCATTCAAGAAATAGCTGGAAATCTCCGTCTGAAACACAAAAAGAACGTATCTTGCATACTGCTCTGCTGGGTGTTCGCTCAGCTAAGGGAGTTGAATCCGCCTTCAGAATCAGAGAGTGAGAAGCACGGTTCTTCCAGGAGCTGGGTTTTGTAATACACGGGTGCATTGGAAAAAACGCGGTATTGAGAAATATCTGCTTCTAAAACCAAAACGGAGCTACCTAACAGAACGGTCTTCAATGTGTGCATTCAACTTACGGAGTTAAACTGATGTGTGTTTGCAGGAGTTTCTAAACCCTTTCTGTGAAGAAGTGGAAAACGCATTTTCCCAGCCAAATCCAGGCATTCATGAAATAGCTGGAAATCTCCGTCTAAAACACAAAAAGAACGTATCTTGCAAACTGCTCTGCTGGGTGTTCGCTCAGCTAAGGGAGTTGAATCCGCCTTCAGAATCAGAGAGTGAGAAGCACGGTTCTTCCAGGAGTTGGGTTTCCTTATACCCTGGTGAATTGGAACAAACGCGGTATTGAGAAATATTTGCTTCTAAAACCAAAACGGAGCTACCTAACAGAACGGTCTTCAATGTGTGCATTCAACTTACGGAGTTAAACTGATGTGTGTTTGCAGGAGTTTCTAAACCCTTTCTGTGAAGAAGTGGAAAACGCATTTTCCCAGCCAAATCCAGGCATTCCAGAAATAGCTGGAAATCTCCGTCTAAAACACAAAAAGAACGTATCTTGCAAACTGCTCTGCTGGGTGTTCGCTCAGCTAAGGGAGTTGAATCCGCCTTCAGAATCAGAGAGTGAGAAGCACGGTTCTTCCAGGAGCTGGGTTTCGTTATACCCGGGTGAATTGGAACAAACGCGGTATTGAGAAATATCTGCTTCTGAAACCAAAACGGAGCTACCTAACAGAACGGTCTTCAATGTGTGCATTCAACTTACGGAGTTAAACTGATGTGTGTTTGCAGGAGTTTCTAAACCCTTTCTGTGAAGAAGTGGAAAACGCATTTTCCCAGCCAAATCCAGGCATTCAAGAAATAGCTGGAAATCTCCGTCTAAAACACAAAAAGAACGTATCTTGCAAACTGTTCTGCTGGGTGTTCGCTCAGCTAAGGGAGTTGAATCCGCCTTCAGAATCAGAGAGTGAGAAGCACGGTTCTTCCAGGAGCTTTGTATCGTTATACACGGGTGAACTGGAACAAACGCGGTATTGAGAAATATCTGCTTCTAAAACCAAAACGAAGCTACCTAACAGAATGGTCTTCAATGTGTGCATTCAACTTACGGAGTTAAACTGATGTGTGTTTGCAGGAGTTTCTAAACCCTTTCTGTGAAGAAGTGGAAAACGCATTTTCCCAGCCAAATCCAGGCATTCAAGAAATAGCTGGAAATCTCCGTCTAAAACACAAAAAGAACGTATCTTGCAAACTGCTCTGCTGGGTGTTCGCTCAGCTAAGGGAGTTGAATCCGCCTTCAGAATCAGAGAGTGAGAAGCACGGTTCTTCCAGGAGCTGGGTTTCGTTATACCCGGGTGAATTGGAACAAACGCGGTATTGAGAAATATCTGCTTCTAAAACCAAAACGGAGCTACCTAACAGAACGGTCTTCAATGTGTGCATTCAACTTACGGAGTTAAACTGATGTGTGTTTGCAGGAGTTTCTAAACCCTTTCTGTGAAGAAGTGGAAAACGCATTTTCCCAGCCAAATCCAGGCATTCAAGAAATAGCTGGAAATCTCCGTCTAAAACACAAAAAGAACGTATCTTGCAAACTGCTCTGCTGGGTGTTCGCTCAGCTAAGGGAGTTGAATCCGCCTTCAGAATCAGAGAGTGAGAAGCACGGTTCTTCCAGGAGCTGGGTTTCGTTATACCCGGGTGCATTGGAACAAACGCGGTATTGAGAAATATCTGCTTCTAAAACCAAAACGGAGCTACCTAACAGAACGGTCTTCAATGTGTGCATTCAACTTACGGAGTTAAACTGATGTTTGTTTGCAGGAGTTTCTAAACCCTTTCTGTGAAGAAGTGGAAAACGCATTTTCCCAGCCAAATCCAGGCATTCAAGAAATAGCTGGAAATCTCCGTCTAAAACACAAAAAGAACGTATCTTGAAAACTGCTCTGCTGGGTGTTCGCTCAGCTAAGGGAGTTGAATCCGCCTTCAGAATCAGAGAGTGAGAAGCACGGTTATTCCAGGAGCTGGGTTTCGTTATACCCGGGTGAATTGGAACAAACGCGGTATTGAGAAATATCTGCTTCTAAAACCAAAACGGAGCTACCTAACAGAACGGTCTTCAATGTGTGCATTCAACTTACGGAGTTAAACTGATGTGTGTTTGCAGGAGTTTCTAAACCCTTTCTGTGAAGAAGTGGAAAACGCATTTTCCCAGCCAAATCCAGGCATTCAAGAAATAGCTGGAAATCTCCGTCTAAAACACAAAAAGAACGTATCTTGCAAACTGCTCTGCTGGGTGTTCGCTCAGCTAAGGGAGTTGAATCCGCCTTCAGAATCAGAGAGTGAGAAGCACGGTTCTTCCAGGAGCTGGGTTTCGTAATACTCGGGTGAATAGGAACAAACGCGGTATTGAGAAATATCTGCTTCTAAAAACAAAACGGAGCTACCTAACAGAACGGTCTTCAATGTGTGCATTCAACTTACGGAGTTAAACTGATGTGTGTTTGCAGGAGTTTCTAAACCCTTTCTGTGAAGAAGTGGAAAACGCATTTTCCCAGCCAAATCCAGGCATTCAATAAATATCTGGAAATCTCCGTCTAAAACAAAAAAGAACGTATCTTGCAAACTGCTCTGCTGGCTGTTCGCTCAGCTAAGTGAGTTGAATCCGCCTTCAGAATCAGAGAGTGAGAAGCACGGTTCTTCCAGGAGCTGGGTTTCGTTATACCCAGGTGAATTGGAACAAACGCGGTATTGAGAAATATCTTTTTCTAAAACCAAAACGGAGCTACCTAACAAAACGGTCTTCAATGTGTTCATTCAACTTACGGAGTTAAACTGATGTGTGTTTGCAGGAGTTTCTAAACCCTTTCTGTCAAGAAGTGGAAAACGCATTTTCCCAGCCAAATCCAGGCATTCAAGAAATAGCTGGAAATCTCCGTCTTAAACACAAAAAGAACGTATCTTGCAAACTGCTCTGCTGGGTGTTCGCTCAGCTAAGGGAGTTGAATCCGCCTTCAGAATCAGAGAGTGAGAAGCACGGTTCTTCCAGGAGCTGGGTTTCGTAATACCCGGGTGCATTGGATCAAACGCGGTATTGAGAAATATCTGCTTCTAAAACCAAAACGGAGCTACCTAACAGAACGGTCTTCAATGTGTGCATTCAACTTACGGAGTTAAACTGACGTGTGTTTGCAGGAGTTTTTAAACCCTTTCTGTGAAGAATTGGAAAACGCATTTTCCCAGCCAAATCCAGGCATTCAAGAAATAGCTGGAAATCTCCGTCTAAAACACAAAAAGAACGTATCTTGCAAACTGCTCTGCTGGGTGTTCGCTCAGCTAAGGGAGTTGAATCCGCCTTCAGAATCAGAGAGTGAGAAGCACGGTTCTTCCAGGAGCTGGGTTTCGTTATACCCGGGTAAATTGGAACAAACGCGGTATTGAGAAATATCTGCTTCTAAAACCAAGACGGAGCTACCTAACAGAACGGTCTTCAATGTGTGCATTCAACTTACGGAGTTAAACTGATGTGTGTTTGCAGGAGTTTCTAAACTTTTTCTGTGAAGAAGTGGAAAACGCATTTTCCCTGCCAAATCCAGGCATTCAAGAAATAGCTGGAAATCTCCGTCTAAAACACAAAAAGAACGTATCTTGCAAACTGCTGTGCTGGGTGTTCGCTCAGCTAAGGGAGTTGAATCCGCCTTCAGAATCAGAGAGTGAGAAGCACGGTTCTTCCAGGAGCTGGGTTTCGTTATACCCGGGTGCATTGGAACAAACGCGGTATTGAGAAATATCTGCTTCTAAAACCAAAACGGAGCTACCTAACAGAACGGTCTTCAATGTGTGCATTCAACTTACGGAGTTAAACTGATGTGTGTTTGCAGGAGTTTCTAAACCCTTTCTGTGAAGAAGTGGAAAACGCATTTTCCCAGCCAAATCCAGGCATTCAAGAAATAGCTGGAAATCTCCGTCTAAAACACAAAAAGAACGTATCTTGCAAACTGCTCTGCTGGGTGTTCGCTCAGCTAAGGGAGTTGAATCCGCCTTTAGAATCAGAGAGTGAGAAGCACGGTTCTTCCAGGAGCTGGGTTTCGTTATACCAGGGTGCATTGGAACAAACGCGGTATTGAGAAATATCTGCTTCTAAAACCAAAACGGAGGTACCTAACAGAACGGCCTTCAATGTGTGCATTTAACTTACGGAGGTAAACTGATGTGTGTTTGCAGGAGTTTCTAAACCCTTTCTGTGAAGAAGTGGAAAACGCATTTTCCCAGCCAAATCAAGTCATTCAAGAAATAGCTGGAAATCTCCGTCTAAAACACAAATAGAATGTATCTTGCAAACTGCTCTGCTGGGTGTTCGCTCAGCTAAGGGAGTTGAATCCGCCTTCAGAATCAGAGAGTGAGAAGCACGGTTCTTCCAGGAGCTGGGTTTCGTTATACCCGGGTGCATTGGAACAAACGCGGTATTGAGAAATATCTGCTTCTAAAACCAAAACGGAGCTACCTAACAGAACGGTCTTCAATGTGTGCATTCAACTTAGGGAGTTAAACTGATTTGTGTTTGCAGGAGTTTCTAAACCCTTTCTGTGAAGAAGTGGAAAACGCATTTTCCCAGCCAAATCAAGTCATTCAAGAAATAGCTGGAAATCTCCGTCTAAAACACAAAAAGAACGTATCTTGCAAACTGCTCTGCTGGGTGTTCGCTCAGCCAAAGGAGTTGAATCCGCCTTCAGAATCAGAGAGTGAGAAGCACGGTTCTTCCAGGAGCTGGGTTTCGTAATACTCGGGTGAATTGGAACAAACGCGGTATTGAGAAATATCTGCTTCTAAAAACAAAACGGAGCTACCTAACAGAACGGTCTTCAATGTGTGCATTCAACTTACCGAGTTAAACTGATGTGTGTTTGCAGGAGTTTCTAAACCCTTTCTGTGAAGAAGTGGAAAACGCATTTTCCCAGCCAAATCCAGGCATTCAAGAAATAGCTGGAAATCTCCGTCTAAAACACAAAAAGAACGTATCTTGCAAACTGCTCTGCTGGCTGTTCGCTCAGCTAAGGGAGTTGAATCCGCCTTCAGAATCAGAGAGTGAGAAGCACGGTTCTTCCAGGAGCTGGGTTTCGTTATACTTGGGTGAATTGGAACAAACGCGGTATTGAGAAATATCTGTTTCTAAAACCAAAACGGAGCTACCTAACAGAACGGTCTTCAATGTGTTCATTCAACTTACGGAGTTAAACTGATGTGTGTTTGCAGGAGTTTCTAAACCCTTTCTGTGAAGAAGTGGAAAACGCATTTTCCCAGCCAAATCCAGGCATTCAAGAAATAGCTGGAAATCTCCGTCTGAAACACAAAAAGAACGTATCTTGCATACTGCTCTGCTGGGTGTTCGCTCAGCTAAGGGAGTTGAATCCGCCTTCAGAATCAGAGAGTGAGAAGCACGGTTATTCCAGGAGCTGGGTTTCGTAATACCCGGGTGCATTGGAACAAACGCGGTATTGAGAAATATCTGCTTCTAAAACCAAAACGGAGCTACCTAACAGAACGGTCTTCAATGTGTGCATTCAACTTACGGAGTTAAACTGATGTGTGTTTGCAGGAGTTTCTAAACCCTTTCTGTGAAGAAGTGGAAAACGCATTTTCCCAGCCAAATCCAGGCATTCATGAAATAGCTGGAAATCTCCGTCTAAAACACAAAAAGAACGTATCTTGCAAACTGCTCTGCTGGGTGTTCGCTCAGCTAAGGGAGTTGAATCCGCCTTCAGAATCAGAGAGTGAGAAGCACGGTTCTTCCAGGAGCTGGGTTTCGTTATACCCGGGTGAATTGGAACAAACGCGGTATTCAGAAATATCTGCTTCTAAAACCAAAACGGAGCTACCTAACAGAACGGTCTTCAATGTGTGCATTCAACTTACGGAGTTAAACTGATGTGTGTTTGCAGGAGTTTCTAAACCCTTTCTGTGAAGAAGTGGAAAACGCATTTTCCCAGCCAAATCCAGGCATTCAAGAAATAGCTGGAAATCTCCGTCTAAAACACAAAAAGAACGTATCTTGCAAACTGCTCTGCTGGGTGTTCGCTCAGCTAAGGGAGTTGAATCCGCCTTCAGAATCAGAGAGTGAGAAGCACGGTTCTTCCAGGAGCTGGGTTTCGTTATACCCGGGTGAATTGGAACAAACGCGGTATTGAGAAATATCTGCTTCTAAAACCAAAACGGAGCTACCTAACAGAACGGTCTTCAATGTGTGCATTCAACTTACGGAGTTAAACTGATGTGTGTTTGCAGGAGTTTCTAAACCCTTTCTGTGAAGAAGTGGAAAACGCATTTTCCCAGCCAAATCCAGGCATTCAAGAAATAGCTGGAAATCTCCGTCTAAAACACAAAAAGAACGTATCTTGCAAACTGCTCTGCTGGGTGTTCGCTCAGCTAAGGGAGTTGAATCCGCCTTCAGAATCAGAGAGTGAGAAGCACGGTTCTTCCAGGAGCTGGGTTTCGTTATACCCGGGTGAATTGGAACAAACGCGGTATTGAGAAATATCTGCTTCTAAAACCAAAACGGAGCTACCTAACAGAACGTTCTTCAATGTGTGCATTCAACTTACGGAGTTAAACTGATGTTTGTTTGCAGGAGTTTCTAAACCCTTTCTGTGAAGAAGTGGAAAACGCATTTTCCCAGCCAAATCCAGGCATTCAAGAAATAGCTGGAAATCTCCGTCTAAAACACAAAAAGAACGTATCTTGAAAACTGCTCTGCTGGGTGTTCGCTCAGCTAAGGGAGTTGAATCCGCCTTCAGAATCAGAGAGTGAGAAGCACGGATCTTCCAGGAGCTGGGTTTCGTTATACCCGGGTGCATTGGAACAAACGCGGTATTGAGAAATATCTGCTTCTAAAACCAAAACGGAGCTACCTAACAGAACGGTCTTCAATGTGTGCTTTCAACTTACGGAGTTAAACTGATGTGTGTTTGCAGGAGTTTCTAAACCCTTTCTGTGAAGAAGTGGAAAACGCATTTTCCCAGCCAAATCCAGGCATTCAAGAAATAGCTGGAAATCTCCGTCTAAAACACAAAAGGAACGTATCTTGCAAACTGCTCTGCTGGGTGTTCGCTCAGCTAAGGGAGATGAATCCGCCTTCAGAATCAGAGAGTGAGAAGCACGGTTCTTCCAGGAGCTGGGTTTCGTAATACCCGGGTGAATTGGAACAAACGCGGTATTGAGAAATATCTGCTTCTAAAACCAAAACGGAGCTACCTAACAGAACGGTCTTCAATGTGTGCATTCAACTTACGGAGTTAAACTGATGTGTGTTTGCAGGAGTTTCTAAACCCTTTCTGTGAAGAAGTGGAAAACGCATTTTCCCAGCCAAATCCAGGCATTCAAGAAATAGCTGGAAATCTCCGTCTAAAACACAAAAAGAACGTATCTTGCAACCTGCTCTCCTGGCTGTTTGCTCAGCTAAGGGAGTTGAATCCGCCTTCAGAATCAGAGAGTGAGGAGCACGGTTCTTCCAGGAGCTGGGTTTCGTTATACCCGGGTGCATTGGAACAAACGCGGTATTGAGAAATATCTGCTTCTAAAACCAAAACGGAGCTACCTAACAGAACGGTCTTCAATGTGTGCATTCAACTTACGGAGTTAAACTGATGTGTGTTTGCAGGAGTTTCTAAACCCTTTCTGTGAAGAAGTGGAAAACGCATTTTCCCAGCCAAATCCAGGCATTCAAGAAATAGCTGGAAATCTCCGTCTAAAACACAAAAAGAACGTATCTTGCAAACTGCTCTGCTGGGTGTTCGCTCAGCTAAGGGAGTTGAATCCACCTTCAGAATCAGAGAGTGAGAAGCACGGTTCTTCCAGGAGCTGGGTTTCGTTATACCAGGGTGCATTGGAACAAACGCGGTATTGAGAAATATCTGCTTCTATAACCAAAACGGAGCTACCTAACAGAACGGTCTTCAATGTGTGCATTCAACTTACGGAGTTAAACTGATGTGTGTTTGCAAAAGTTTCTAAACCCTTTCTGTGAAGAAGTGGAAACCGCATTTTCCCAGCCAAATGCAGGCATTCAAGAAATAGCAGGAAATCTCCGTCTAAAACACAAAAAGAACGTATCTTGCAAACTGCTCTGCTGGGTGTTCGCTCAGCTAAGAGAGTTGAATCCGCCTTCAGAATCAGAGAGTGCGAAGCACGGTTCTTCCATGAGCTGGGTTTCGTTATACCCGGGTGCATTGGAACAAACGCGGTATAGATAAATATCTGCTTCTAAAACCAAAACGGAGCTACCTAACAGAACGGTCTTCAACGTGTGCATTCAACTTACGGAGTTAAACTGATGTGTGTTTGCAGGAGTTTCTAAACCCTTTCTGTGAAGAAGTGGAAAACGCATTTTCCCAGCCAAATCCAGGCATTCAAGAAATAGCTGGAAATCTCCGTCTAAAACACAAAAAGAACGTATCTTGCAAACTGCTCTGCTGGGTGTTCGCTCAGCTAAGGGAGTTGAATCCGCCTTCAGAATCAGAGAGTGAGAAGCACGGTTCTTCCAGGAGCTGGGTTTCGTTATACCCGGGTGAATTGGAACAAACGCGGTATTGAGAAATATCTGCTTCTAAAACCAAAACGGAGCTACCTAACAGAACGGTCTTCAATGTGTGCATTCAACTTACAAAGTTAAACTGATGTGTGTTTGCAGGAGTTTCTAAACCCTTTCTGTGAAGAAGTGGAAAACGCATTTTCCCAGCCAAATCCAAGCATTCAAGAAATAGCTGGAAATCTCCGTCTAAAACACAAAAAGAACGTATCTTGCAAACTGCTCTGCTGGGTGTTCGCTCAGCTAAGGGAGTTGAATCCGCCTTCAGAATCAGAGAGTGAGAAGCACGGATCTTCCAGGAGCTGGGTTTCGTTATACCCGGGTGAATTGGAACAAACGCGGTATTGAGAAATATCTGTTTCTAAAACCAAAACGGAGCTACCTAACAGAACGGTCTTCAATGTGTTCATTCAACTTACGGAGTTAAACTGATGTGTGTTTGCAGGAGTTTCTAAACCCTTTCTGTGAAGAAGTGGAAAACGCATTTTCCCAGCCAAATCCAGGCATTCAAGAAATAGCTGGAAATCTCCGTCTGAAACACAAAAAGAACGTATCTTGCATACTGCTCTGCTGGGTGTTCGCTCAGCTAAGGGAGTTGAATCCGCCTTCAGAATCAGAGAGTGAGAAGCACGGTTCTTCCAGGAGCTGGGTTTTGTAATACACGGGTGCATTGGAAAAAACGCGGTATTGAGAAATATCTGCTTCTAAAACCAAAACGGAGCTACCTAACAGAACGGTCTTCAATGTGTGCATTCAACTTACGGAGTTAAACTGATGTGTGTTTGCAGGAGTTTCTAAACCCTTTCTGTGAAGAAGTGGAAAACGCATTTTCCCAGCCAAATCCAGGCATTCATGAAATAGCTGGAAATCTCCGTCTAAAACACAAAAAGAACGTATCTTGCAAACTGCTCTGCTGGGTGTTCGCTCAGCTAAGGGAGTTGAATCCGCCTTCAGAATCAGAGAGTGAGAAGCACGGTTCTTCCAGGAGTTGGGTTTCCTTATACCCTGGTGAATTGGAACAAACGCGGTATTGAGAAATATTTGCTTCTAAAACCAAAACGGAGCTACCTAACAGAACGGTCTTCAATGTGTGCATTCAACTTACGGAGTTAAACTGATGTGTGTTTGCAGGAGTTTCTAAACCCTTTCTGTGAAGAAGTGGAAAACGCATTTTCCCAGCCAAATCCAGGCATTCCAGAAATAGCTGGAAATCTCCGTCTAAAACACAAAAAGAACGTATCTTGCAAACTGCTCTGCTGGGTGTTCGCTCAGCTAAGGGAGTTGAATCCGCCTTCAGAATCAGAGAGTGAGAAGCACGGTTCTTCCAGGAGCTGGGTTTCGTTATACCCGGGTGAATTGGAACAAACGCGGTATTGAGAAATATCTGCTTCTGAAACCAAAACGGAGCTACCTAACAGAACGGTCTTCAATGTGTGCATTCAACTTACGGAGTTAAACTGATGTGTGTTTGCAGGAGTTTCTAAACCCTTTCTGTGAAGAAGTGGAAAACGCATTTTCCCAGCCAAATCCAGGCATTCAAGAAATAGCTGGAAATCTCCGTCTAAAACACAAAAAGAACGTATCTTGCAAACTGTTCTGCTGGGTGTTCGCTCAGCTAAGGGAGTTGAATCCGCCTTCAGAATCAGAGAGTGAGAAGCACGGTTCTTCCAGGAGCTTTGTATCGTTATACACGGGTGAACTGGAACAAACGCGGTATTGAGAAATATCTGCTTCTAAAACCAAAACGAAGCTACCTAACAGAATGGTCTTCAATGTGTGCATTCAACTTACGGAGTTAAACTGATGTGTGTTTGCAGGAGTTTCTAAACCCTTTCTGTGAAGAAGTGGAAAACGCATTTTCCCAGCCAAATCCAGGCATTCAAGAAATAGCTGGAAATCTCCGTCTAAAACACAAAAAGAACGTATCTTGCAAACTGCTCTGCTGGGTGTTCGCTCAGCTAAGGGAGTTGAATCCGCCTTCAGAATCAGAGAGTGAGAAGCACGGTTCTTCCAGGAGCTGGGTTTCGTTATACCCGGGTGAATTGGAACAAACGCGGTATTGAGAAATATCTGCTTCTAAAACCAAAACGGAGCTACCTAACAGAACGGTCTTCAATGTGTGCATTCAACTTACGGAGTTAAACTGATGTGTGTTTGCAGGAGTTTCTAAACCCTTTCTGTGAAGAAGTGGAAAACGCATTTTCCCAGCCAAATCCAGGCATTCAAGAAATAGCTGGAAATCTCCGTCTAAAACACAAAAAGAACGTATCTTGCAAACTGCTCTGCTGGGTGTTCGCTCAGCTAAGGGAGTTGAATCCGCCTTCAGAATCAGAGAGTGAGAAGCACGGTTCTTCCAGGAGCTGGGTTTCGTTATACCCGGGTGCATTGGAACAAACGCGGTATTGAGAAATATCTGCTTCTAAAACCAAAACGGAGCTACCTAACAGAACGGTCTTCAATGTGTGCATTCAACTTACGGAGTTAAACTGATGTTTGTTTGCAGGAGTTTCTAAACCCTTTCTGTGAAGAAGTGGAAAACGCATTTTCCCAGCCAAATCCAGGCATTCAAGAAATAGCTGGAAATCTCCGTCTAAAACACAAAAAGAACGTATCTTGAAAACTGCTCTGCTGGGTGTTCGCTCAGCTAAGGGAGTTGAATCCGCCTTCAGAATCAGAGAGTGAGAAGCACGGTTATTCCAGGAGCTGGGTTTCGTTATACCCGGGTGAATTGGAACAAACGCGGTATTGAGAAATATCTGCTTCTAAAACCAAAACGGAGCTACCTAACAGAACGGTCTTCAATGTGTGCATTCAACTTACGGAGTTAAACTGATGTGTGTTTGCAGGAGTTTCTAAACCCTTTCTGTGAAGAAGTGGAAAACGCATTTTCCCAGCCAAATCCAGGCATTCAAGAAATAGCTGGAAATCTCCGTCTAAAACACAAAAAGAACGTATCTTGCAAACTGCTCTGCTGGGTGTTCGCTCAGCTAAGGGAGTTGAATCCGCCTTCAGAATCAGAGAGTGAGAAGCACGGTTCTTCCAGGAGCTGGGTTTCGTAATACTCGGGTGAATAGGAACAAACGCGGTATTGAGAAATATCTGCTTCTAAAAACAAAACGGAGCTACCTAACAGAACGGTCTTCAATGTGTGCATTCAACTTACGGAGTTAAACTGATGTGTGTTTGCAGGAGTTTCTAAACCCTTTCTGTGAAGAAGTGGAAAACGCATTTTCCCAGCCAAATCCAGGCATTCAATAAATATCTGGAAATCTCCGTCTAAAACAAAAAAGAACGTATCTTGCAAACTGCTCTGCTGGCTGTTCGCTCAGCTAAGTGAGTTGAATCCGCCTTCAGAATCAGAGAGTGAGAAGCACGGTTCTTCCAGGAGCTGGGTTTCGTTATACCCAGGTGAATTGGAACAAACGCGGTATTGAGAAATATCTTTTTCTAAAACCAAAACGGAGCTACCTAACAAAACGGTCTTCAATGTGTTCATTCAACTTACGGAGTTAAACTGATGTGTGTTTGCAGGAGTTTCTAAACCCTTTCTGTCAAGAAGTGGAAAACGCATTTTCCCAGCCAAATCCAGGCATTCAAGAAATAGCTGGAAATCTCCGTCTTAAACACAAAAAGAACGTATCTTGCAAACTGCTCTGCTGGGTGTTCGCTCAGCTAAGGGAGTTGAATCCGCCTTCAGAATCAGAGAGTGAGAAGCACGGTTCTTCCAGGAGCTGGGTTTCGTAATACCCGGGTGCATTGGATCAAACGCGGTATTGAGAAATATCTGCTTCTAAAACCAAAACGGAGCTACCTAACAGAACGGTCTTCAATGTGTGCATTCAACTTACGGAGTTAAACTGACGTGTGTTTGCAGGAGTTTTTAAACCCTTTCTGTGAAGAATTGGAAAACGCATTTTCCCAGCCAAATCCAGGCATTCAAGAAATAGCTGGAAATCTCCGTCTAAAACACAAAAAGAACGTATCTTGCAAACTGCTCTGCTGGGTGTTCGCTCAGCTAAGGGAGTTGAATCCGCCTTCAGAATCAGAGAGTGAGAAGCACGGTTCTTCCAGGAGCTGGGTTTCGTTATACCCGGGTAAATTGGAACAAACGCGGTATTGAGAAATATCTGCTTCTAAAACCAAGACGGAGCTACCTAACAGAACGGTCTTCAATGTGTGCATTCAACTTACGGAGTTAAACTGATGTGTGTTTGCAGGAGTTTCTAAACTTTTTCTGTGAAGAAGTGGAAAACGCATTTTCCCAGCCAAATCCAGGCATTCAAGAAATAGCTGGAAATCTCCGTCTAAAACACAAAAAGAACGTATCTTGCAAACTGCTGTGCTGGGTGTTCGCTCAGCTAAGGGAGTTGAATCCGCCTTCAGAATCAGAGAGTGAGAAGCACGGTTCTTCCAGGAGCTGGGTTTCGTTATACCCGGGTGCATTGGAACAAACGCGGTATTGAGAAATATCTGCTTCTAAAACCAAAACGGAGCTACCTAACAGAACGGTCTTCAATGTGTGCATTCAACTTACGGAGTTAAACTGATGTGTGTTTGCAGGAGTTTCTAAACCCTTTCTGTGAAGAAGTGGAAAACGCATTTTCCCAGCCAAATCCAGGCATTCAAGAAATAGCTGGAAATCTCCGTCTAAAACACAAAAAGAACGTATCTTGCAAACTGCTCTGCTGGGTGTTCGCTCAGCTAAGGGAGTTGAATCCGCCTTTAGAATCAGAGAGTGAGAAGCACGGTTCTTCCAGGAGCTGGGTTTCGTTATACCAGGGTGCATTGGAACAAACGCGGTATTGAGAAATATCTGCTTCTAAAACCAAAACGGAGGTACCTAACAGAACGGCCTTCAATGTGTGCATTTAACTTACGGAGGTAAACTGATGTGTGTTTGCAGGAGTTTCTAAACCCTTTCTGTGAAGAAGTGGAAAACGCATTTTCCCAGCCAAATCAAGTCATTCAAGAAATAGCTGGAAATCTCCGTCTAAAACACAAATAGAATGTATCTTGCAAACTGCTCTGCTGGGTGTTCGCTCAGCTAAGGGAGTTGAATCCGCCTTCAGAATCAGAGAGTGAGAAGCACGGTTCTTCCAGGAGCTGGGTTTCGTTATACCCGGGTGCATTGGAACAAACGCGGTATTGAGAAATATCTGCTTCTAAAACCAAAACGGAGCTACCTAACAGAACGGTCTTCAATGTGTGCATTCAACTTAGGGAGTTAAACTGATTTGTGTTTGCAGGAGTTTCTAAACCCTTTCTGTGAAGAAGTGGAAAACGCATTTTCCCAGCCAAATCAAGTCATTCAAGAAATAGCTGGAAATCTCCGTCTAAAACACAAAAAGAACGTATCTTGCAAACTGCTCTGCTGGGTGTTCGCTCAGCCAAAGGAGTTGAATCCGCCTTCAGAATCAGAGAGTGAGAAGCACGGTTCTTCCAGGAGCTGGGTTTCGTAATACTCGGGTGAATTGGAACAAACGCGGTATTGAGAAATATCTGCTTCTAAAAACAAAACGGAGCTACCTAACAGAACGGTCTTCAATGTGTGCATTCAACTTACCGAGTTAAACTGATGTGTGTTTGCAGGAGTTTCTAAACCCTTTCTGTGAAGAAGTGGAAAACGCATTTTCCCAGCCAAATCCAGGCATTCAAGAAATAGCTGGAAATCTCCGTCTAAAACACAAAAAGAACGTATCTTGCAAACTGCTCTGCTGGCTGTTCGCTCAGCTAAGGGAGTTGAATCCGCCTTCAGAATCAGAGAGTGAGAAGCACGGTTCTTCCAGGAGCTGGGTTTCGTTATACTTGGGTGAATTGGAACAAACGCGGTATTGAGAAATATCTGTTTCTAAAACCAAAACGGAGCTACCTAACAGAACGGTCTTTAATGTGTTCATTCAACTTACGGAGTTAAACTGATGTGTGTTTGCAGGAGTTTCTAAACCCTTTCTGTGAAGAAGTGGAAAACGCATTTTCCCAGCCAAATCCAGGCATTCAAGAAATAGCTGGAAATCTCCGTCTGAAACACAAAAAGAACGTATCTTGCATACTGCTCTGCTGGGTGTTCGCTCAGCTAAGGGAGTTGAATCCGCCTTCAGAATCAGAGAGTGAGAAGCACGGTTATTCCAGGAGCTGGGTTTCGTAATACCCGGGTGCATTGGAACAAACGCGGTATTGAGAAATATCTGCTTCTAAAACCAAAACGGAGCTACCTAACAGAACGGTCTTCAATGTGTGCATTCAACTTACGGAGTTAAACTGATGTGTGTTTGCAGGAGTTTCTAAACCCTTTCTGTGAAGAAGTGGAAAACGCATTTTCCCAGCCAAATCCAGGCATTCATGAAATAGCTGGAAATCTCCGTCTAAAACACAAAAAGAACGTATCTTGCAAACTGCTCTGCTGGGTGTTCGCTCAGCTAAGGGAGTTGAATCCGCCTTCAGAATCAGAGAGTGAGAAGCACGGTTCTTCCAGGAGCTGGGTTTCGTTATACCCGGGTGAATTGGAACAAACGCGGTATTCAGAAATATCTGCTTCTAAAACCAAAACGGAGCTACCTAACAGAACGGTCTTCAATGTGTGCATTCAACTTACGGAGTTAAACTGATGTGTGTTTGCAGGAGTTTCTAAACCCTTTCTGTGAAGAAGTGGAAAACGCATTTTCCCAGCCAAATCCAGGCATTCAAGAAATAGCTGGAAATCTCCGTCTAAAACACAATAAGAACGTATCTTGCAAACTGCTCTGCTGGGTGTTCGCTCAGCTAAGGGAGTTGAATCCGCCTTCAGAATCAGAGAGTGAGAAGCACGGTTATTCCAGGAGCTGGGTTTCGTTATACCCGGGTGAATTGGAACAAACGCGGTATTGAGAAATATCTGCTTCTAAAACCAAAACGGAGCTACCTAACAGAACGGTCTTCAATGTGTTCATTTAACTTATAAAGTTAAACTGATGTGTGTTCGCAGGAGTTTCTAAACCCTTTCTGTGAAGAAGTGGAAAACGCATTTTCCCAGCCAAATCAAGTCATTCAAGAAATAGCTGGATATATCCGTCTAAAACACAAATAGAACGTATCTTGCAAACTGCTCTGCTGGGTGTTCGCTCAGCTAAGGGAGTTGAATCCGCCTTCAGAATCAGAGAGTGAGAAGCACGGTTCTTCCAGGAGCTGGGTTTCGTTATACCCGGGTGCATTGGAACAAACGCGGTATTGAGAAATATCTGCTTCTAAAACCAAAACGGAGCTACCTAACAGAACGGTCTTCAATGTGTGCATTCAACTTACGGAGTTAAACTGATGTGTGTTTGCAGGAGTTTCTAAACCCTTCCTGTGAAGAAGTGGAAAACGCATTTTCCCAGCCAAATCCAGGATTTCAAGAAATAGCTGGAAATCTCCGTCTAAAACACAAAAAGAACGTATCTTGCAAACTGCTCTGCTGGGTGTTCGCTCAGCTAAGGGAGTGGAATCCGCCTTCAGAATCAGAGAGTGAGAAGCACGGATCTTCCAGGAGCTGGGTTTCGTTATACCCGGGTGCATTGGAACAAACGCGGTATTGAGAAATATCTGCTTCTAAAAACAAAACGGAGCTACCTAACAGAACGGTCTTCAATGTGTGCATTCAACTTACGGAGTTAAACTGATGTGTGTTTGCAGGAGTTTCTAAACCCTTCCTGTGAAGAAGTGGAAAACGCATTTTCCCAGCCAAATCCAGGATTTCAAGAAATAGCTGGAAATCTCCGTCTAAAACACAAAAAGAACGTATCTTGCAAACTGCTCTGCTGGGTGTTCGCTCAGCTAAGGGAGTTGAATCCGCCTTCAGAATCAGAGAGTGAGAAGCACGGATCTTCCAGGAGCTGGGTTTCGTTATACCCGGGTGCATTGGAACAAACGCGGTATTGAGAAATATCTGCTTCTAAAAACAAAACGGAGCTACCTAACAGAACGGTCTTCAATGTGTGCATTCAACTTACGGAGTTAAACTGATGTGTGTTTGCAGGAGTTTCTAAACCCTTTCTGTGAAGAAGTGGAAAACGCATTTTCCCAGCCAAATCCAGGCATTCAAGAAATAGCTGGAAATCTCCGTCTAAAACACAAAAAGAACGTATCTTGCAAACTGCTCTGCTGGGTGTTCGCTCAGCTAAGGGAGTTGAATCCGCCTTCAGAATCAGAGAGTGAGAAGCACGGTTCTTCCAGGAGCTGGGTTTCGTTATACCCGGGTGCATTGGAACAAACGCGGTATTGAGAAATATCTGCTTCTAAAACCAAAACGGAGCTACCTAACAGAACGGTCTTCAATGTGTGCATTGAACTTACGGAGTTAAACTGATGTGTGTTTGCAGGAGTTTCTAAACCCTTTCTGTGAAGAAGTGGAAAACGCATTTTCCCAGCCAAATCCAGGCATTCAAGAAATAGCTGGAAATCTCCGTCTAAAACACAAAAAGAACGTATCTTGCAAACTGCTCTGCTGGGTGTTCGCTCAGCTAAGGAAGTTGAATCCGCCTTCAGAATCAGAGAGTGAGAAGCACGGTTCTTCCAGGAGCTGGGTTTCGTTATACCCGGGTGCATTGGAACAAACGCGGTATTGAGAAATATCTGCTTCTAAAACCAAAACGGAGCTACCTAACAGAACGGTCTTCAATGTGTGCATTGAACTTTCGGAGTTAAACTGATGTGTGTTTGCAGGAGTTTCTAAACCCTTTCTGTGAAGAAGTGGAAAACGCATTTTCCCAGCCAAATCCAGGCATTCAAGAAATAGCTGGAAATCTCCGTCTAAAACACAAAAAGAACGTATCTTGCAAACTGCTCTGCTGGGTGTTCGCTCAGCTAAGGGAGTTGAATCCGCCTTCAGAATCAGAGAGTGAGAAGCACGGTTTTTCCAGGAGCTGGGTTTCGTTATACCAGGGTGCATTGGAACAAACGCGGTATTGAGAAATATCTGCTTCTAAAACCAAAACGGAGCTACCTAACAGAACGGTCTTCAATGTGTGCATTCAACTTACAAACTTAAACTGATGTGTGTTTGCAGACGTCTCTAAACCCTTTCTGTGAAGAAGTGGAAAACGCATTTTCCCAGCCAAATCCAGGCATTCAAGAAATAGCTGGAAATCTCCGTCTAAAACACAAAAAGAACGTATCTTGCAAACTGCTCTGCTGGGTGTTCGCTCAGCTAAGGGAGTTGAATCCGCCTTCAGAATCAGAGAGTGAGAAGCATGGTTCTTCCAGGAGCTGGGTTTCGTTATACCCGGGTGCATTGGAACAAACGCGGTATTGAGAAATATCTGCTTCTAAAACCAAAACGGAGCTACCTAACAGAACGGTCTTCAATGTGTGCATTCAACTTACGGAGTTAAACTGATGTGTGTTTGCAGGAGTTTCTAAACCCTTTCTGTGAAGAAGTGGAAAACGCATTTTCCCAGCCAAATCCAGGCATTCAAGAAATAGCTGGAAATCTCCGTCTAAAACACAAAAAGAACGTGTCTTGCAAACTGCTCTGCTGGGTGTTCGCTCAGCTAAGGGAGTTGAATCCGCCTTCAGAATCAGAGAGTGAGAAGCACGGTTTTTCCAGGAGCTGGGTTTCGTTATACCCGGGTGCATTGGAACAAACGCGGTATTGAGAAATATCTGCTTCTAAAACCAAAACGGAGCTACCTAACAGAACGGTCTTCAATGTGTGCATTCAACTTACGGACTTAAACTGATGTGTGTTTGCAGACGTCTCTAAACCCTTTCTGTGAAGAAGTGGAAAACGCATTTTCCCAGCCAAATCCAGGCATTCAAGAAATAGCTGGAAATCTCCGTCTAAAACACAAAAAGAAGGTATCTTGCAAACTGCTCTGCTGGGTGTTCGCTCAGCTAAGGGAGTTGAATCCGCCTTCAGAATCAGAGAGTGAGAAGCATGGTTCTTCCAGGAGCTGGGTTTCGTTATACCCGGGTGCATTGGAAGAAACGCGGTATTGAGAAATATCTGCTTCTAAAACCAAAACGAAGCTACCTAACAGAACGGTCTTCAATGTGTGCATTCAACTTACGGACTTAAACTGATGTGTGTTTGCAGATGTCTCTAAACCCTTTCTGTGAAGAAGTGGAAAACGCATTTTCCCAGCCAAATCCAGGCATTCAAGAAATAGCTGGAAATCTCCGTCTAAAACACAAAAAGAACGTATCTTGCAAACTGCTCTGCTGGGTGTTCGCTCAGCTAAGGGAGTTGAATCCGCCTTCAGAATCAGAGAGTGAGAAGCACGGTTCTTCCAGGAGCTGGGTTTCGTTATACCCGGGTGCATTGGAACAAACGCGGTATTGAGAAATATCTGCTTCTAAAACCAAAACGGAGCTACCTAACAGAACGGTTTTCAGTGTGTGCATTCAACTTACGGAGTTAAACTGATGTGTGTTTGCAGGAGTTTCTAAACGCTTTCTGTGAAGAAGTGGAAAACGCATTTTCCCAGCCAAATCCAGGCATTCAAGAAATAGCTGGAAATCTCCGTCTAAAACACAAAAGGACGTATCTTGCAAACTGCTCTGCTGGGTGTTCGCTCAGCTAAGGGAGTTGAATCCGCCTTCAGAATCAGAGAGTGAGAAGCACGGTTCTTCCAGGAGCTGGGTTTCGTTATACCCGGGTGCATTGGAACAAACGCGGTATTGAGAAATATCTCCTTCTAAAACCAAAACGGAGCTACCTAACAGAACGGTCTTCAATGTGTGCATTCAACTTACGGAGTAAAACTGATGTGTGTTTGCAGGAGTTTCTAAACCCTTTCTGTGAAGAAGTGGAAAACGCATTTTCCCAGCCAAATCCAGGCATTCAAGAAATAGCTGGAAATCTCCGTCTAAAACACAAAAAGAACGTATCTTGCAAACTGCTCTGCTGGGTGTTCGCTCAGCTAACGGAGTTGAATCCGCCTTCAGAATCAGAGAGTGAGAAGCACGGTTCTTCCAGGAGCTGGATTTCGTTATACCCGGGTGCATTGGAACAAACGCGGTATTGAGAAATACCTGCTTCTAAAACCAAAACGGAGCTACCTAACAGAACGGTCTTCAATGTGTGCATTCAACTTACGGAGTTAAACTGATGTGTGTTTGCAGGAGTTTCTAAACCATTTCTGTGAAGAAGTGGAAAACGCATTTTCCCAGCCAAATCCAGGCATTCAAGAAATAGCTGGAAATCTCCGTCTAAAACACAAAAAGAACGTATCTTGCAAACTGCTCTGCTGGGTGTTCGCTCAGCTAAGGGAGTTGAATCCGCCTTCAGAATCAGAGAGTGAGAAGCACGGTTCTTCCAGGAGCTGGGTTTCGTTATACCCGGGTGCATTGGAACAAACGCGGTATTGAGAAATATCTGCTTCTAAAACCAAAACGGAGCTACCTAACAGAACGGTCTTCAATGTGTGCATTCAACTTACGGAGTAAAACTGATGTGTGTTTGCAGGAGTTTCTAAACCCTTTCTGTGAAGAAGTGGAAAACGCATTTTCCCAGCCAAATCCAGGCATTCAAGAAATAGCTGGAAATCTCCGTCTAAAACACAAAAAGAACGTATCTTGCAAACTGCTCTGCTGGGTGTTCGCTCAGCTAAGGGAGTTGAATCCGCCTTCAGAATCAGAGAGTGAGAAGCACGGTTCTTCCAGGAGCTGGGTTTCGTTATACCCGGGTGCATTGGAACAAACGCGGTATTGAGAAATATCTCCTTCTAAAACCAAAACGGAGCTACCTAACAGAACGGTCTTCAATGTGTGCATTCAACTTACGGAGTAAAACTGATGTGTGTTTGCAGGAGTTTCTAAACCCTTTCTGTGAAGAAGTGGAAAACGCATTTTCCCAGCCAAATCAAGTCATTCAAGAAATAGCTGGATATATCCGTCTAAAACACAAATAGAACGTATCTTGCAAACTGCTCTGCTGGGTGTTCGCTCAGCTAAGGGAGTTGAATCCGCCTTCAGAATCAGAGAGTGAGAAGCACGGTTCTTCCAGGAGCTGGGTTTCGTTATACCCGGGTGCATTGGAACAAACGCGGTATTGAGAAATATCTGCTTCTAAAACCAAAACGGAGCTACCTAACAGAACGGTCTTCAATGTGTGCATTCAACTTACGGAGTTAAACTGATGTGTGTTTGCAGGAGTTTCTAAACCCTTCCTGTGAAGAAGTGGAAAACGCATTTTCCCAGCCAAATCCAGGATTTCAAGAAATAGCTGGAAATCTCCGTCTAAAACACAAAAAGAACGTATCTTGCAAACTGCTCTGCTGGGTGTTCGCTCAGCTAAGGGAGTGGAATCCGCCTTCAGAATCAGAGAGTGAGAAGCACGGATCTTCCAGGAGCTGGGTTTCGTTATACCCGGGTGCATTGGAACAAACGCGGTATTGAGAAATATCTGCTTCTAAAAACAAAACGGAGCTACCTAACAGAACGGTCTTCAATGTGTGCATTCAACTTACGGAGTTAAACTGATGTGTGTTTGCAGGAGTTTCTAAACCCTTCCTGTGAAGAAGTGGAAAACGCATTTTCCCAGCCAAATCCAGGATTTCAAGAAATAGCTGGAAATCTCCGTCTAAAACACAAAAAGAACGTATCTTGCAAACTGCTCTGCTGGGTGTTCGCTCAGCTAAGGGAGTTGAATCCGCCTTCAGAATCAGAGAGTGAGAAGCACGGATCTTCCAGGAGCTGGGTTTCGTTATACCCGGGTGCATTGGAACAAACGCGGTATTGAGAAATATCTGCTTCTAAAAACAAAACGGAGCTACCTAACAGAACGGTCTTCAATGTGTGCATTCAACTTACGGAGTTAAACTGATGTGTGTTTGCAGGAGTTTCTAAACCCTTTCTGTGAAGAAGTGGAAAACGCATTTTCCCAGCCAAATCCAGGCATTCAAGAAATAGCTGGAAATCTCCGTCTAAAACACAAAAAGAACGTATCTTGCAAACTGCTCTGCTGGGTGTTCGCTCAGCTAAGGGAGTTGAATCCGCCTTCAGAATCAGAGAGTGAGAAGCACGGTTCTTCCAGGAGCTGGGTTTCGTTATACCCGGGTGCATTGGAACAAACGCGGTATTGAGAAATATCTGCTTCTAAAACCAAAACGGAGCTACCTAACAGAACGGTCTTCAATGTGTGCATTGAACTTACGGAGTTAAACTGATGTGTGTTTGCAGGAGTTTCTAAACCCTTTCTGTGAAGAAGTGGAAAACGCATTTTCCCAGCCAAATCCAGGCATTCAAGAAATAGCTGGAAATCTCCGTCTAAAACACAAAAAGAACGTATCTTGCAAACTGCTCTGCTGGGTGTTCGCTCAGCTAAGGAAGTTGAATCCGCCTTCAGAATCAGAGAGTGAGAAGCACGGTTCTTCCAGGAGCTGGGTTTCGTTATACCCGGGTGCATTGGAACAAACGCGGTATTGAGAAATATCTGCTTCTAAAACCAAAACGGAGCTACCTAACAGAACGGTCTTCAATGTGTGCATTGAACTTACGGAGTTAAACTGATGTGTGTTTGCAGGAGTTTCTAAACCCTTTCTGTGAAGAAGTGGAAAACGCATTTTCCCAGCCAAATCCAGGCATTCAAGAAATAGCTGGAAATCTCCGTCTAAAACACAAAAAGAACGTATCTTGCAAACTGCTCTGCTGGGTGTTCGCTCAGCTAAGGGAGTTGAATCCGCCTTCAGAATCAGAGAGTGAGAAGCACGGTTTTTCCAGGAGCTGGGTTTCGTTATACCAGGGTGCATTGAAACAAACGCGGTATTGAGAAATATCTGCTTCTAAAACCAAAACGGAGCTACCTAACAGAACGGTCTTCAATGTGTGCATTCAACTTACAAACTTAAACTGATGTGTGTTTGCAGACGTCTCTAAACCCTTTCTGTGAAGAAGTGGAAAACGCATTTTCCCAGCCAAATCCAGGCATTCAAGAAATAGCTGGAAATCTCCGTCTAAAACACAAAAAGAACGTATCTTGCAAACTGCTCTGCTGGGTGTTCGCTCAGCTAAGGGAGTTGAATCCGCCTTCAGAATCAGAGAGTGAGAAGCATGGTTCTTCCAGGAGCTGGGTTTCGTTATACCCGGGTGCATTGGAACAAACGCGGTATTGAGAAATATCTGCTTCTAAAACCAAAACGGAGCTACCTAACAGAACGGTCTTCAATGTGTGCATTCAACTTACGGAGTTAAACTGATGTGTGTTTGCAGGAGTTTCTAAACCCTTTCTGTGAAGAAGTGGAAAACGCATTTTCCCAGCCAAATCCAGGCATTCAAGAAATAGCTGGAAATCTCCGTCTAAAACACAAAAAGAACGTGTCTTGCAAACTGCTCTGCTGGGTGTTCGCTCAGCTAAGGGAGTTGAATCCGCCTTCAGAATCAGAGAGTGAGAAGCACGGTTTTTCCAGGAGCTGGGTTTCGTTATACCCGGGTGCATTGGAACAAACGCGGTATTGAGAAATATCTGCTTCTAAAACCAAAACGGAGCTACCTAACAGAACGGTCTTCAATGTGTGCATTCAACTTACGGACTTAAACTGATGTGTGTTTGCAGACGTCTCTAAACCCTTTCTGTGAAGAAGTGGAAAACGCATTTTCCCAGCCAAATCCAGGCATTCAAGAAATAGCTGGAAATCTCCGTCTAAAACACAAAAAGAAGGTATCTTGCAAACTGCTCTGCTGGGTGTTCGCTCAGCTAAGGGAGTTGAATCCGCCTTCAGAATCAGAGAGTGAGAAGCATGGTTCTTCCAGGAGCTGGGTTTCGTTATACCCGGGTGCATTGGAAGAAACGCGGTATTGAGAAATATCTGCTTCTAAAACCAAAACGGAGCTACCTAACAGAACGGTCTTCAATGTGTGCATTCAACTTACGGACTTAAACTGATGTGTGTTTGCAGATGTCTCTAAACCCTTTCTGTGAAGAAGTGGAAAACGCATTTTCCCAGCCAAATCCAGGCATTCAAGAAATAGCTGGAAATCTCCGTCTAAAACACAAAAACCACGTATCTTGCAAACTGCTCTGCTGGGTGTTCGCTCAGCTAAGGGAGTTGAATCCGCCTTCAGAATCAGAGAGTGAGAAGCATGGTTCTTCCAGGAGCTGGGTTTCGTTATACCCGGGTGCATTGGAACAAACGCGGTATTGAGGAATATCTGCTTCTAAAACCAAAACGGAGCTACCTAACAGAACGGTCTTCAATGTGTGCATTCAACTTACGGAGTTAAACTGATGTGTGTTTGCAGGAGTTTCTAAACCCTTTCTGTGAAGAAGTGGAAAACGCATTTTCCCAGCCAAATCCAGGCATTCAAGAAATAGCTGGAAATCTCCGTCTAAAACACAAAAAGAACGTATCTTGCAAACTGCTCTGCTGGGTGTTCGCTCAGCTAAGGGAGTTGAATCCGCCTTCAGAATCAGAGAGTGAGAAGCACGGTTCTTCCAGGAGCTGGGTTTCGTTATACCCGGGTGCATTGGAACAAACGCGGTATTGAGAAATATCTGCTTCTAAAACCAAAACGGAGCTACCTAACAGAACGGTCTTCAATGTGTGCATTCAACTTACGGAGTTAAACTGATGTGTGTTTGCAGGAGTTTTTAAACCCTTTCTGTGAAGAAGTGGAAAACGCATTTTCCCAGCCAAATCCAGGCATTCAAGAAATAGCTGGAAATCTCCGTCTAAAACACAAAAAGAACGTATCTTGCAAACTGCTCTGCTGGGTGTTCGCTCAGCTAAGGGAGTTGAATCCGCCTTCAGAATCAGAGAGTGAGAAGCACGGTTCTTCCAGGAGCTGGGTTTCGTTATACCCGGGTGCATTGGAACAAACGCGGTATTGAGAAATATCTGCTTCTAAAACCAAAACGGAGCTACCTAAAAGAACGGTCTTCAATGTGTGCATTCAACTTACGGAGTTAAACTGATGTGTGTTTGCAGGAGTTTCTAAACCCTTTCTGTGAAGAAGTGGAAAACGCATTTTCCCAGCCAAATCCAGGCATTCAAGAAATAGCTGGAAATCTCCGTCTAAAACACAAAAAGAACGTATCTTGCAAACTGCTCTGCTGGGTGTTCGCTCAGCTAAGGGAGTTGAATCCGCCTTCAGAATCAGAGAGTGAGAAGCACGGTTCTTCCAGGAGCTGGGTTTCTTAATACCCGGGTGAATTGGAACAAACGCGGTATTGAGAAATATCTGCTTCTAAAACCAAAACGGAGCTACCTAACAGAACGGTCTTCAATGTGTGCATTGAACTTACGGAGTTAAACTGATGTGTGTTTGCAGGAGTTTCTAAACCCTTTCTGTGAAGAAGTGGAAAACGCATTTTCCCAGCCAAATCCAGGCATTCAAGAAATAGCTGGAAATCTCCGTCTAAAACACAAAAAGAACGTATCTTGCAAACTGCTCTGCTGGGTGTTCGCTCAGCTAAGGGAGTTGAATCCGCCTTCAGAATCAGAGAGTGAGAAGCACGGTTCTTCCAGGAGCTGGGTTTCGTTATACCCGGGTGCATTGGAACAAACGCGGTATTGAGAAATATCTGCTTCTAAAACCAAAACGGAGCTACCTAACAGAACGGTCTTCAGTGTGTGCATTCAACTTACGGAGTTAAACTGATGTGTGTTTGCAGGAGTTTCTAAACCCTTTCTGTGAAGAAGTGGAAAACGCATTTTCGCAGCCAAATCCAGGCATTCAAGAAATAGCTGGAAATCTCCGTCTAAAACACAAAAGGACGTATCTTGCAAACTGCTCTGCTGGGTGTTCGCTCAGCTAAGGGAGTTGAATCCGCCTTCAGAATCAGAGAGTGAGAAGCACGGTTCTTCCAGGAGCTGGGTTTCGTTATACCCGGGTGCATTGGAACAAACGCGGTATTGAGAAATATCTCCTTCTAAAACCAAAACGGAGCTACCTAACAGAACGGTCTTCAATGTGTGCATTCAACTTACGGAGTGAAACTGATGTGTGTTTGCAGGAGTTTCTAAACCCTTTCTGTGAAGAAGTGGAAAACGCATTTTCCCAGCCAAATCCAGGCATTCAAGAAATAGCTGGAAATCTCCGTCTAAAACACAAAAAGAACGTATCTTGCAAACTGCTCTGCTGGGTGTTCGCTCAGCTAACGGAGTTGAATCCGCCTTCAGAATCAGAGAGTGAGAAGCACGGTTCTTCCAGGAGCTGGATTTCGTTATACCCGGGTGCATTGGAACAAACGCGGTATTGAGAAATACCTGCTTCTAAAACCAAAACGGAGCTACCTAACAGAACGGTCTTCAATGTGTGCATTCAACTTACGGAGTTAAACTGATGTGTGTTTGCAGGAGTTTCTAAACCATTTCTGTGAAGAAGTGGAAAACGCATTTTCCCAGCCAAATCCAGGCATTCAAGAAATAGCTGGAAATCTCCGTCTAAAACACAAAAAGAACGTATCTTGCAAACTGCTCTGCTGGGTGTTCGCTCAGCTAAGGGAGTTGAATCCGCCTTCAGAATCAGAGAGTGAGAAGCACGGTTCTTCCAGGAGCTGGGTTTCGTTATACCCGGGTGCATTGGAACAAACGCGGTATTGAGAAATATCTGCTTCTAAAACCAAAACGGAGCTACCTAACAGAACGGTCTTCAATGTGTGCATTCAACTTACGGAGTAAAACTGATGTGTGTTTGCAGGAGTTTCTAAACCCTTTCTGTGAAGAAGTGGAAAACGCATTTTCCCAGCCAAATCCAGGCATTCAAGAAATAGCTGGAAATCTCCGTCTAAAACACAAAAAGAACGTATCTTGCAAACTGCTCTGCTGGGTGTTCGCTCAGCTAAGGGAGTGGAATCCGCCTTCAGAATCAGAGAGTGAGAAGCACGGTTCTTCCAGGAGCTGGGTTTCGTTATACCCGGGTGCATTGGAACAAACGCGGTATTGAGAAATATCTCCTTCTAAAACCAAAACGGAGCTACCTAACAGAACGGTCTTCAATGTGTGCATTCAACTTACGGAGTAAAACTGATGTGTGTTTGCAGGAGTTTCTAAACCCTTTCTGTGAAGAAGTGGAAAACGCATTTTCCCAGCCAAATCCAGGCATTCAAGAAATAGCTGGAAATCTCCGTCTAAAACACAAAAAGAACGTATCTTGCAAACTGCTCTGCTGGGTGTTCGCTCAGCTAAGAAAGTGGAATCCGCCTTCAGAATCAGAGAGTGAGAAGCACGGTTCTTCCAGGAGCTGGATTTCGTTATACCCGGGTGCATTGGAACAAACGCGGTATTGAGAAATACCTGCTTCTAAAACCAAAACGGAGCTACCTAACAGAACGGTCTTCAATGTGTGCATTCAACTTACGGAGTTAAACTGATGTGTGTTTGCAGGAGTTTCTAAACCATTTCTGTGAAGAAGTGGAAAACGCATTTTCCCAGCCAAATCCAGGCATTCAAGAAATAGCTGGAAATCTCCGTCTAAAACACAAAAAGAACGTATCTTGCAAACTGCTCTGCTGGGTGTTCGCTCAGCTAAGGGAGTTGAATCCGCCTTCAGAATCAGAGAGGGAGAAGCACGGTTCTTCCAGGAGCTGGGTTTCGTTATACCCGGGTGCATTGGAACAAACGCGGTATTGAGAAATATCTGCTTCTAAAACCAAAACGGAGCTACCTAACAGAACGGTCTTCAATGTGTGCATTCAACTTACGGAGTAAAACTGATGTGTGTTTGCAGGAGTTTCTAAACCCTTTCTGTGAAGAAGTGGAAAACGCATTTTCCCAGCCAAATCCAGGCATTCAAGAAATAGCTGGAAATCTCCGTCTAAAACACAAAAAGAACGTATCTTGCAAACTGCTCTGCTGGGTGTTCGCTCAGCTAAGAAAGTGGAATCCGCCTTCAGAATCAGAGAGTGAGAAGCACGGTTCTTCCAGGAGCTGGATTTCGTTATACCCGGGTGCATTGGAACAAACGCGGTATTGAGAAATACCTGCTTCTAAAACCAAAACGGAGCTACCTAACAGAACGGTCTTCAATGTGTGCATTCAACTTACGGAGTTAAACTGATGTGTGTTTGCAGGAGTTTCTAAACCATTTCTGTGAAGAAGTGGAAAACGCATTTTCCCAGCCAAATCCAGGCATTCAAGAAATAGCTGGAAATCTCCGTCTAAAACACAAAAAGAACGTATCTTGCAAACTGCTCTGCTGGGTGTTCGCTCAGCTAAGGGAGTTGAATCCGCCTTCAGAATCAGAGAGTGAGAAGCACGGTTCTTCCAGGAGCTGGGTTTCGTTATACCCGGGTGCATTGGAACAAACGCGGTATTGAGAAATATCTGCTTCTAAAACCAAAACGGAGCTACCTAACAGAACGGTCTTCAATGTGTGCATTCAACTTACGGAGTTAAACTGATGTGTGTTTGCAGGAGTTTCTAAACCCTTTCTGTGAAGAAGTGGAAAACGCATTTTCCCAGCCAAATCCAGGCATTCAAGAAATAGCTGGAAATCTCCGTCTAAAACACAAAAAGAACGTATCTTGCAAACTGCTCTGCTGGGTGTTCGCTCAGCTAAGGGAGTTGAATCCGCCTTCAGAATCAGAGAGTGAGAAGCACGGTTCTTCCAGGAGCTGGGTTTCGTAATACCCGGGTGAAATGGAACAAACGCGGTATTGAGAAATATCTGCTTCTAAAACCAAAACGGAGCTACCTAACAGAACGGTCTTCAATGTGTGCATTCAACTTACAAAGTTAAACTGATGTCTGTTTGCAGGAGTTTCTAAACCCTTTCTGTGAAGAAGTGGAAAACGCATTTTCCCAGCCAAATCCAGGCATTCAAGAAATAGCTGGAAATCTCCGTCTAAAACACAAAAAGAACGTATCTTGCAAACTGCTCTGCTGGGTGTTCGCTCAGCTAAGGGAGTTGAATCCGCCTTCAGAATCAGAGAGTGAGAAGCACGGTTCTTCCAGGAGCTGGGTTTCGTTATACCCGGGTGCATTGGAACAAACGCGGTATTGAGAAATATCTGATTCTAAAACCAAAACGGAGCTACCTAACAGAACGGTCTTCAATGTGTGCATTCAACTTATGGAGGTAAACTGATGTGTGTTTGCAGGAGTTTCTAAACCCTTTCTGTGAAGAAGTGGAAAACGCATTTTCCCAGCCAAATCCAGGCATTCAAGAAATAGCTGGAAATCTCCGTCTAAAAAACAAAAAGAACGTATCTTGCAAACTGCTCTGCTGGGTGTTCGCTCAGCCAAGGCAGTTGAATCCGCCTTCAGAATCAGAGAGTGAGAAGCACGGTTATTCCAGGAGCTGGGTTTCGTTATACCCGGGTGAATTGGAACAAACGCGGTATTGAGAAATATCTGCTTCTAAAACCAAAACGGAGCTACCTAACAGAACGGTCTTCAATGTGTGCATTCAACTTACGGAGTTAAACTGATGTGTGTTTGCAGGAGTTTCTAAACCCTTTCTGTGAAGAAGTGGAAAACGCATTTTCCCAGCCAAATCCAGGCATTCAAGAAATAGCTGGAAATCTCCGTCTAAAACACAAAAAGAACGTATCTTGCAAACTGCTCTGCTGGGTGTTCGCTCAGCTAAGGGAGTTGAATCCGCCTTCAGAATCAGAGAGTGAGAAGCACGGTTCTTCCAGGAGCTGGGTTTCGTAATACTCGGGTGAATAGGAACAAACGCGGTATTGAGAAATATCTGCTTCTAAAAACAAAACGGAGCTACCTAACAGAACGGTCTTCAATGTGTGCATTCAACTTACGGAGTTAAACTGATGTGTGTTTGCAGGAGTTTCTAAACCCTTTCTGTGAAGAAGTGGAAAACGCATTTTCCCAGCCAAATCCAGGCATTCAATAAATATCTGGAAATCTCCGTCTAAAACAAAAAAGAACGTATCTTGCAAACTGCTCTGCTGGCTGTTCGCTCAGCTAAGTGAGTTGAATCCGCCTTCAGAATCAGAGAGTGAGAAGCACGGTTCTTCCAGGAGCTGGGTTTCGTTATACCGAGGTGAATTGGAACAAACGCGGTATTGAGAAATATCTTTTTCTAAAACCAAAACGGAGCTACCTAACAAAACGGTCTTCAATGTGTTCATTCAACTTACGGAGTTAAACTGATGTGTGTTTGCAGGAGTTTCTAAACCCTTTCTGTCAAGAAGTGGAAAACGCATTTTCCCAGCCAAATCCAGGCATTCAAGAAATAGCTGGAAATCTCCGTCTTAAACACAAAAAGAACGTATCTTGCAAACTGCTCTGCTGGGTGTTCGCTCAGCTAAGGGAGTTGAATCCGCCTTCAGAATCAGAGAGTGAGAAGCACGGTTCTTCCAGGAGCTGGGTTTCGTAATACCCGGGTGCATTGGATAAAACGCGGTATTGAGAAATATCTGCTTCTAAAACCAAAACGGAGCTACCTAACAGAACGGTCTTCAATGTGTGCATTCAACTTACGGAGTTAAACTGACGTGTGTTTGCAGGAGTTTCTAAACCCTTTCTGTGAAGAATTGGAAAACGCATTTTCCCAGCCAAATCCAGGCATTCAAGAAATAGCTGGAAATCTCCGTCTAAAACACAAAAAGAACGTATCTTGCAAACTGCTCTGCTGGGTGTTCGCTCAGCTAAGGGAGTTGAATCCGCCTTCAGAATCAGAGAGTGAGAAGCACGGTTCTTCCAGGAGCTGGGTTTCGTTATACCCGGGTAAATTGGAACAAACGCGGTATTGAGAAATATCTGCTTCTAAAACCAAGACGGAGCTACCTAACAGAACGGTCTTCAATGTGTGCATTCAACTTACGGAGTTAAACTGATGTGTGTTTGCAGGAGTTTCTAAACTTTTTCTGTGAAGAAGTGGAAAACGCATTTTCCCAGCCAAATCCAGGCATTCAAGAAATAGCTGGAAATCTCCGTCTAAAACACAAAAAGAACGTATCTTGCAAACTGCTGTGCTGGGTGTTCGCTCAGCTAAGGGAGTTGAATCCGCCTTCAGAATCAGAGAGTGAGAAGCACGGTTCTTCCAGGAGCTGGGTTTCGTTATACCCGGGTGCATTGGAACAAACGCGGTATTGAGAAATATCTGCTTCTAAAACCAAAACGGAGCTACCTAACAGAACGGTCTTCAATGTGTGCATTCAACTTACGGAGTTAAACTGATGTGTGTTTGCAGGAGTTTCTAAACCCTTTCTGTGAAGAAGTGGAAAACGCATTTTCCCAGCCAAATCCAGGCATTCAAGAAATAGCTGGAAATCTCCGTCTAAAACACAAAAAGAACGTATCTTGCAAACTGCTCTGCTGGGTGTTCGCTCAGCTAAGGGAGTTGAATCCGCCTTTAGAATCAGAGAGTGAGAAGCACGGTTCTTCCAGGAGCTGGGTTTCGTTATACCAGGGTGCATTGGAACAAACGCGGTATTGAGAAATATCTGCTTCTAAAACCAAAACGGAGGTACCTAACAGAACGGCCTTCAATGTGTGCATTTAACTTACGGAGGTAAACTGATGTGTGTTTGCAGGAGTTTCTAAACCCTTTCTGTGAAGAAGTGGAAAACGCATTTTCCCAGCCAAATCAAGTCATTCAAGAAATAGCTGGAAATCTCCGTCTAAAACACAAATAGAATGTATCTTGCAAACTGCTCTGCTGGGTGTTCGCTCAGCTAAGGGAGTTGAATCCGCCTTCAGAATCAGAGAGTGAGAAGCACGGTTCTTCCAGGAGCTGGGTTTCGTAATACTCGGGTGAATTGGAACAAACGCGGTATTGAGAAATATCTGCTTCTAAAAACAAAACGGAGCTACCTAACAGAACGGTCTTCAATGTGTGCATTCAACTTACCGAGTTAAACTGATGTGTGTTTGCAGGAGTTTCTAAACCCTTTCTGTGAAGAAGTGGAAAACGCATTTTCCCAGCCAAATCCAGGCATTCAAGAAATAGCTGGAAATCTCCGTCTAAAACACAAAAAGAACGTATCTTGCAAACTGCTCTGCTGGCTGTTCGCTCAGCTAAGGGAGTTGAATCCGCCTTCAGAATCAGAGAGTGAGAAGCACGGTTCTTCCAGGAGCTGGGTTTCGTTATACCCGGGTGAATTGGAACAAACGCGGTATTGAGAAATATCTGTTTCTAAAACCAAAACGGAGCTACCTAACAGAACGGTCTTCAATGTGTGCATTCAACTTACGGAGTTAAACTGATGTGTGTTTGCAGGAGTTTCTAAACCCTTTCTGTGAAGAAGTGGAAAACGCATTTTCCCAGCCAAATCCAGGCATTCAAGAAATAGCTGGAAATCTCCGTCTGAAACACAGAAAGAACGTATCTTGCATACTGCTCTGCTGGGTGTTCGCTCAGCTAAGGGAGTTGAATCCGCCTTCAGAATCAGAGAGTGAGAAGCACGGTTATTCCAGGAGCTGGGTTTCGTAATACCCGGGTGCATTGGAACAAACGCGGTATTGAGAAATATCTGCTTCTAAAACCAAAACGGAGCTACCTAACAGAACGGTCTTCAATGTGTGCATTCAACTTACGGAGTTAAACTGATGTGTGTTTGCAGGAGTTTCTAAACCCTTTCTGTGAAGAAGTGGAAAACGCATTTTCCCAGCCAAATCCAGGCATTCATGAAATAGCTGGAAATCTCCGTCTAAAACACAAAAAGAACGTATCTTGCAAACTGCTCTGCTGGGTGTTCGCTCAGCTAAGGGAGTTGAATCCGCCTTCAGAATCAGAGAGTGAGAAGCACGGTTCTTCCAGGAGCTGGGTTTCGTTATACCCGGGTGAATTGGAACAAACGCGGTATTCAGAAATATCTGCTTCTAAAACCAAAACGGAGCTACCTAACAGAACGGTCTTCAATGTGTGCATTCAACTTACGGAGTTAAACTGATGTGTGTTTGCAGGAGTTTCTAAACCCTTTCTGTGAAGAAGTGGAAAACGCATTTTCCCAGCCAAATCCAGGCATTCAAGAAATAGCTGGAAATCTCCGTCTAAAACACAATAAGAACGTATCTTGCAAACTGCTCTGCTGGGTGTTCGCTCAGCTAAGGGAGTTGAATCCGCCTTCAGAATCAGAGAGTGAGAAGCACGGTTATTCCAGGAGCTGGGTTTCGTTATACCCGGGTGAATTGGAACAAACGCGGTATTGAGAAATATCTGCTTCTAAAACCAAAACGGAGCTACCTAACAGAACGGTCTTCAATGTGTTCATTTAACTTATAAAGTTAAACTGATGTGTGTTCGCAGGAGTTTCTAAACCCTTTCTGTGAAGAAGTGGAAAACGCATTTTCCCAGCCAAATCAAGTCATTCAAGAAATAGCTGGATATATCCGTCTAAAACACAAATAGAACGTATCTTGCAAACTGCTCTGCTGGGTGTTCGCTCAGCTAAGGGAGTTGAATCCGCCTTCAGAATCAGAGAGTGAGAAGCACGGTTCTTCCAGGAGCTGGGTTTCGTTATACCCGGGTGCATTGGAACAAACGCGGTATTGAGAAATATCTGCTTCTAAAACCAAAACGGAGCTACCTAACAGAACGGTCTTCAATGTGTGCATTCAACTTACGGAGTTAAACTGATGTGTGTTTGCAGGAGTTTCTAAACCCTTCCTGTGAAGAAGTGGAAAACGCATTTTCCCAGCCAAATCCAGGATTTCAAGAAATAGCTGGAAATCTCCGTCTAAAACACAAAAAGAACGTATCTTGCAAACTGCTCTGCTGGGTGTTCGCTCAGCTAAGAGAGTGGAATCCGCCTTCAGAATCAGAGAGTGAGAAGCACGGATCTTCCAGGAGCTGGGTTTCGTTATACCCGGGTGCATTGGAACAAACGCGGTATTGAGAAATATCTGCTTCTAAAAACAAAACGGAGCTACCTAACAGAACGGTCTTCAATGTGTGCATTCAACTTACGGAGTTAAACTGATGTGTGTTTGCAGGAGTTTCTAAACCCTTCCTGTGAAGAAGTGGAAAACGCATTTTCCCAGCCAAATCCAGGATTTCAAGAAATAGCTGGAAATCTCCGTCTAAAACACAAAAAGAACGTATCTTGCAAACTGCTCTGCTGGGTGTTCGCTCAGCTAAGGGAGTTGAATCCGCCTTCAGAATCAGAGAGTGAGAAGCACGGATCTTCCAGGAGCTGGGTTTCGTTATACCCGGGTGCATTGGAACAAACGGGGTATTGAGAAATATCTGCTTCTAAATACAAAACGGAGCTACCTAACAGAACGGTCTTCAATGTGTGCATTCAACTTACGGAGTTAAACTGATGTGTGTTTGCAGGAGTTTCTAAACCCTTTCTGTGAAGAAGTGGAAAACGCATTTTCCCAGCCAAATCCAGGCATTCAAGAAATAGCTGGAAATCTCCGTCTAAAACACAAAAAGAACGTATCTTGCAAACTGCTCTGCTGGGTGTTCGCTCAGCTAAGGGAGTTGAATCCGCCTTCAGAATCAGAGAGTGAGAAGCACGGTTCTTCCAGGAGCTGGGTTTCGTTATACCCGGGTGCATTGGAACAAACGCGGTATTGAGAAATATCTGCTTCTAAAACCAAAACGGAGCTACCTAACAGAACGGTCTTCAATGTGTGCATTGAACTTACGGAGTTAAACTGATGTGTGTTTGCAGGAGTTTCTAAACCCTTTCTGTGAAGAAGTGGAAAACGCATTTTCCCAGCCAAATCCAGGCATTCAAGAAATAGCTGGAAATCTCCGTCTAAAACACAAAAAGAACGTATCTTGCAAACTGCTCTGCTGGGTGTTCGCTCAGCTAAGGAAGTTGAATCCGCCTTCAGAATCAGAGAGTGAGAAGCACGGTTCTTCCAGGATCTGGGTTTCGTTATACCCGGGTGCATTGGAACAAACGCGGTATTGAGAAATATCTGCTTCTAAAACCAAAACGGAGCTACCTAACAGAACGGTCTTCAATGTGTGCATTGAACTTACGGAGTTAAACTGATGTGTGTTTGCAGGAGTTTCTAAACCCTTTCTGTGAAGAAGTGGAAAACGCATTTTCCCAGCCAAATCCAGGCATTCAAGAAATAGCTGGAAATCTCCGTCTAAAACACAAAAAGAACGTATCTTGCAAACTGCTCTGCTGGGTGTTCGCTCAGCTAAGGGAGTTGAATCCGCCTTCAGAATCAGAGAGTGAGAAGCACGGTTTTTCCAGGAGCTGGGTTTCGTTATACCAGGGTGCATTGGAACAAACGCGGTATTGAGAAATATCTGCTTCTAAAACCAAAACGGAGCTACCTAACAGAACGGTCTTCAATGTGTGCATTCAACTTACAAACTTAAACTGATGTGTGTTTGCAGACGTCTCTAAACCCTTTCTGTGAAGAAGTGGAAAACGCATTTTCCCAGCCAAATCCAGGCATTCAAGAAATAGCTGGAAATCTCCGTCTAAAACACAAAAAGAACGTATCTTGCAAACTGCTCTGCTGGGTGTTCGCTCAGCTAAGGGAGTTGAATCCGCCTTCAGAATCAGAGAGTGAGAAGCATGGTTCTTCCAGGAGCTGGGTTTCGTTATACCCGGGTGCATTGGAACAAACGCGGTATTGAGAAATATCTGCTTCTAAAACCAAAACGGAGCTACCTAACAGAACGGTCTTCAATGTGTGCATTCAACTTACGGAGTTAAACTGATGTGTGTTTGCAGGAGTTTCTAAACCCTTTCTGTGAAGAAGTGGAAAACGCATTTTCCCAGCCAAATCCAGGCATTCAAGAAATAGCTGGAAATCTCCGTCTAAAACACAAAAAGAACGTGTCTTGCAAACTGCTCTGCTGGGTGTTCGCTCAGCTAAGGGAGTTGAATCCGCCTTCAGAATCAGAGAGTGAGAAGCACGGTTTTTCCAGGAGCTGGGTTTCGTTATACCCGGGTGCATTGGAACAAACGCGGTATTGAGAAATATCTGCTTCTAAAACCAAAACGGAGCTACCTAACAGAACGGTCTTCAATGTGTGCATTCAACTTACGGACTTAAACTGATGTGTGTTTGCAGACGTCTCTAAACCCTTTCTGTGAAGAAGTGGAAAACGCATTTTCCCAGCCAAATCCAGGCATTCAAGAAATAGCTGGAAATCTCCGTCTAAAACACAAAAAGAAGGTATCTTGCAAACTGCTCTGCTGGGTGTTCGCTCAGCTAAGGGAGTTGAATCCGCCTTCAGAATCAGAGAGTGAGAAGCATGGTTCTTCCAGGAGCTGGGTTTCGTTATACCCGGGTGCATTGGAAGAAACGCGGTATTGAGAAATATCTGCTTCTAAAACCAAAACGGAGCTACCTAACAGAACGGTCTTCAATGTGTGCATTCAACTTACGGACTTAAACTGATGTGTGTTTGCAGATGTCTCTAAACCCTTTCTGTGAAGAAGTGGAAAACGCATTTTCCCAGCCAAATCCAGGCATTCAAGAAATAGCTGGAAATCTCCGTCTAAAACACAAAAACCACGTATCTTGCAAACTGCTCTGCTGGGTGTTCGCTCAGCTAAGGGAGTTGAATCCGCCTTCAGAATCAGAGAGTGAGAAGCATGGTTCTTCCAGGAGCTGGGTTTCGTTATACCCGGGTGCATTGGAACAAACGCGGTATTGAGGAATATCTGCTTCTAAAACCAAAACGGAGCTACCTAACAGAACGGTCTTCAATGTGTGCATTCAACTTACGGAGTTAAACTGATGTGTGTTTGCAGGAGTTTCTAAACCCTTTCTGTGAAGAAGTGGAAAACGCATTTTCCCAGCCAAATCCAGGCATTCAAGAAATAGCTGGAAATCTCCGTCTAAAACACAAAAAGAACGTATCTTGCAAACTGCTCTGCTGGGTGTTCGCTCAGCTAAGGGAGTTGAATCCGCCTTCAGAATCAGAGAGTGAGAAGCACGGTTCTTCCAGGAGCTGGGTTTCGTTATACCCGGGTGCATTGGAACAAACGCGGTATTGAGAAATATCTGCTTCTAAAACCAAAACGGAGCTACCTAACAGAACGGTCTTCAATGTGTGCATTCAACTTACGGAGTTAAACTGATGTGTGTTTGCAGGAGTTTTTAAACCCTTTCTGTGAAGAAGTGGAAAACGCATTTTCCCAGCCAAATCCAGGCATTCAAGAAATAGCTGGAAATCTCCGTCTAAAACACAAAAAGAACGTATCTTGCAAACTGCTCTGCTGGGTGTTCGCTCAGCTAAGGGAGTTGAATCCGCCTTCAGAATCAGAGAGTGAGAAGCACGGTTCTTCCAGGAGCTGGGTTTCGTTATACCCGGGTGCATTGGAACAAACGCGGTATTGAGAAATATCTGCTTCTAAAACCAAAACGGAGCTACCTAAAAGAACGGTCTTCAATGTGTGCATTCAACTTACGGAGTTAAACTGATGTGTGTTTGCAGGAGTTTCTAAACCCTTTCTGTGAAGAAGTGGAAAACGCATTTTCCCAGCCAAATCCAGGCATTCAAGAAATAGCTGGAAATCTCCGTCTAAAACACAAAAAGAACGTATCTTGCAAACTGCTCTGCTGGGTGTTCGCTCAGCTAAGGGAGTTGAATCCGCCTTCAGAATCAGAGAGTGAGAAGCACGGTTCTTCCAGGAGCTGGGTTTCTTAATACCCGGGTGAATTGGAACAAACGCGGTATTGAGAAATATCTGCTTCTAAAACCAAAACGGAGCTACCTAACAGAACGGTCTTCAATGTGTGCATTGAACTTACGGAGTTAAACTGATGTGTGTTTGCAGGAGTTTCTAAACCCTTTCTGTGAAGAAGTGGAAAACGCATTTTCCCAGCCAAATCCAGGCATTCAAGAAATAGCTGGAAATCTCCGTCTAAAACACAAAAAGAACGTATCTTGCAAACTGCTCTGCTGGGTGTTCGCTCAGCTAAGGGAGTTGAATCCGCCTTCAGAATCAGAGAGTGAGAAGCACGGTTCTTCCAGGAGCTGGGTTTCGTTATACCCGGGTGCATTGGAACAAACGCGGTATTGAGAAATATCTGCTTCTAAAACCAAAACGGAGCTACCTAACAGAACGGTCTTCAGTGTGTGCATTCAACTTACGGAGTTAAACTGATGTGTGTTTGCAGGAGTTTCTAAACGCTTTCTGTGAAGAAGTGGAAAACGCATTTTCCCAGCCAAATCCAGGCATTCAAGAAATAGCTGGAAATCTCCGTCTAAAACACAAAAGGACGTATCTTGCAAACTGCTCTGCTGGGTGTTCGCTCAGCTAAGGGAGTTGAATCCGCCTTCAGAATCAGAGAGTGAGAAGCACGGTTCTTCCAGGAGCTGGGTTTCGTTATACCCGGGTGCATTGGAACAAACGCGGTATTGAGAAATATCTCCTTCTAAAACCAAAACGGAGCTACCTAACAGAACGGTCTTCAATGTGTGCATTCAACTTACGGAGTAAAACTGATGTGTGTTTGCAGGAGTTTCTAAACCCTTTCTGTGAAGAAGTGGAAAACGCATTTTCCCAGCCAAATCCAGGCATTCAAGAAATAGCTGGAAATCTCCGTCTAAAACACAAAAAGAACGTATCTTGCAAACTGCTCTGCTGGGTGTTCGCTCAGCTAACGGAGTTGAATCCGCCTTCAGAATCAGAGAGTGAGAAGCACGGTTCTTCCAGGAGCTGGATTTCGTTATACCCGGGTGCATTGGAACAAACGCGGTATTGAGAAATACCTGCTTCTAAAACCAAAACGGAGCTACCTAACAGAACGGTCTTCAATGTGTGCATTCAACTTACGGAGTTAAACTGATGTGTGTTTGCAGGAGTTTCTAAACCATTTCTGTGAAGAAGTGGAAAACGCATTTTCCCAGCCAAATCCAGGCATTCAAGAAATAGCTGGAAATCTCCGTCTAAAACACAAAAAGAACGTATCTTGCAAACTGCTCTGCTGGGTGTTCGCTCAGCTAAGGGAGTTGAATCCGCCTTCAGAATCAGAGAGTGAGAAGCACGGTTCTTCCAGGAGCTGGGTTTCGTTATACCCGGGTGCATTGGAACAAACGCGGTATTGAGAAATATCTGCTTCTAAAACCAAAACGGAGCTACCTAACAGAACGGTCTTCAATGTGTGCATTCAACTTACGGAGTAAAACTGATGTGTGTTTGCAGGAGTTTCTAAACCCTTTCTGTGAAGAAGTGGAAAACGCATTTTCCCAGCCAAATCCAGGCATTCAAGAAATAGCTGGAAATCTCCGTCTAAAACACAAAAAGAACGTATCTTGCAAACTGCTCTGCTGGGTGTTCGCTCAGCTAAGGGAGTTGAATCCGCCTTCAGAATCAGAGAGTGAGAAGCACGGTTCTTCCAGGAGCTGGGTTTCGTTATACCCGGGTGCATTGGAACAAACGCGGTATTGAGAAATATCTCCTTCTAAAACCAAAACGGAGCTACCTAACAGAACGGTCTTCAATGTGTGCATTCAACTTACGGAGTAAAACTGATGTGTGTTTGCAGGAGTTTCTAAACCCTTTCTGTGAAGAAGTGGAAAACGCATTTTCCCAGCCAAATCAAGTCATTCAAGAAATAGCTGGATATATCCGTCTAAAACACAAATAGAACGTATCTTGCAAACTGCTCTGCTGGGTGTTCGCTCAGCTAAGGGAGTTGAATCCGCCTTCAGAATCAGAGAGTGAGAAGCACGGTTCTTCCAGGAGCTGGGTTTCGTTATACCCGGGTGCATTGGAACAAACGCGGTATTGAGAAATATCTGCTTCTAAAACCAAAACGGAGCTACCTAACAGAACGGTCTTCAATGTGTGCATTCAACTTACGGAGTTAAACTGATGTGTGTTTGCAGGAGTTTCTAAACCCTTCCTGTGAAGAAGTGGAAAACGCATTTTCCCAGCCAAATCCAGGATTTCAAGAAATAGCTGGAAATCTCCGTCTAAAACACAAAAAGAACGTATCTTGCAAACTGCTCTGCTGGGTGTTCGCTCAGCTAAGGGAGTGGAATCCGCCTTCAGAATCAGAGAGTGAGAAGCACGGATCTTCCAGGAGCTGGGTTTCGTTATACCCGGGTGCATTGGAACAAACGCGGTATTGAGAAATATCTGCTTCTAAAAACAAAACGGAGCTACCTAACAGAACGGTCTTCAATGTGTGCATTCAACTTACGGAGTTAAACTGATGTGTGTTTGCAGGAGTTTCTAAACCCTTCCTGTGAAGAAGTGGAAAACGCATTTTCCCAGCCAAATCCAGGATTTCAAGAAATAGCTGGAAATCTCCGTCTAAAACACAAAAAGAACGTATCTTGCAAACTGCTCTGCTGGGTGTTCGCTCAGCTAAGGGAGTTGAATCCGCCTTCAGAATCAGAGAGTGAGAAGCACGGATCTTCCAGGAGCTGGGTTTCGTTATACCCGGGTGCATTGGAACAAACGCGGTATTGAGAAATATCTGCTTCTAAAAACAAAACGGAGCTACCTAACAGAACGGTCTTCAATGTGTGCATTCAACTTACGGAGTTAAACTGATGTGTGTTTGCAGGAGTTTCTAAACCCTTTCTGTGAAGAAGTGGAAAACGCATTTTCCCAGCCAAATCCAGGCATTCAAGAAATAGCTGGAAATCTCCGTCTAAAACACAAAAAGAACGTATCTTGCAAACTGCTCTGCTGGGTGTTCGCTCAGCTAAGGGAGTTGAATCCGCCTTCAGAATCAGAGAGTGAGAAGCACGGTTCTTCCAGGAGCTGGGTTTCGTTATACCCGGGTGCATTGGAACAAACGCGGTATTGAGAAATATCTGCTTCTAAAACCAAAACGGAGCTACCTAACAGAACGGTCTTCAATGTGTGCATTGAACTTACGGAGTTAAACTGATGTGTGTTTGCAGGAGTTTCTAAACCCTTTCTGTGAAGAAGTGGAAAACGCATTTTCCCAGCCAAATCCAGGCATTCAAGAAATAGCTGGAAATCTCCGTCTAAAACACAAAAAGAACGTATCTTGCAAACTGCTCTGCTGGGTGTTCGCTCAGCTAAGGAAGTTGAATCCGCCTTCAGAATCAGAGAGTGAGAAGCACGGTTCTTCCAGGAGCTGGGTTTCGTTATACCCGGGTGCATTGGAACAAACGCGGTATTGAGAAATATCTGCTTCTAAAACCAAAACGGAGCTACCTAACAGAACGGTCTTCAATGTGTGCATTGAACTTACGGAGTTAAACTGATGTGTGTTTGCAGGAGTTTCTAAACCCTTTCTGTGAAGAAGTGGAAAACGCATTTTCCCAGCCAAATCCAGGCATTCAAGAAATAGCTGGAAATCTCCGTCTAAAACACAAAAAGAACGTATCTTGCAAACTGCTCTGCTGGGTGTTCGCTCAGCTAAGGGAGTTGAATCCGCCTTCAGAATCAGAGAGTGAGAAGCACGGTTTTTCCAGGAGCTGGGTTTCGTTATACCAGGGTGCATTGGAACAAACGCGGTATTGAGAAATATCTGCTTCTAAAACCAAAACGGAGCTACCTAACAGAACGGTCTTCAATGTGTGCATTCAACTTACAAACTTAAACTGATGTGTGTTTGCAGACGTCTCTAAACCCTTTCTGTGAAGAAGTGGAAAACGCATTTTCCCAGCCAAATCCAGGCATTCAAGAAATAGCTGGAAATCTCCGTCTAAAACACAAAAAGAACGTATCTTGCAAACTGCTCTGCTGGGTGTTCGCTCAGCTAAGGGAGTTGAATCCGCCTTCAGAATCAGAGAGTGAGAAGCATGGTTCTTCCAGGAGCTGGGTTTCGTTATACCCGGGTGCATTGGAACAAACGCGGTATTGAGAAATATCTGCTTCTAAAACCAAAACGGAGCTACCTAACAGAACGGTCTTCAATGTGTGCATTCAACTTACGGAGTTAAACTGATGTGTGTTTGCAGGAGTTTCTAAACCCTTTCTGTGAAGAAGTGGAAAACGCATTTTCCCAGCCAAATCCAGGCATTCAAGAAATAGCTGGAAATCTCCGTCTAAAACACAAAAAGAACGTGTCTTGCAAACTGCTCTGCTGGGTGTTCGCTCAGCTAAGGGAGTTGAATCCGCCTTCAGAATCAGAGAGTGAGAAGCACGGTTTTTCCAGGAGCTGGGTTTCGTTATACCCGGGTGCATTGGAACAAACGCGGTATTGAGAAATATCTGCTTCTAAAACCAAAACGGAGCTACCTAACAGAACGGTCTTCAATGTGTGCATTCAACTTACGGACTTAAACTGATGTGTGTTTGCAGACGTCTCTAAACCCTTTCTGTGAAGAAGTGGAAAACGCATTTTCCCAGCCAAATCCAGGCATTCAAGAAATAGCTGGAAATCTCCGTCTAAAACACAAAAAGAAGGTATCTTGCAAACTGCTCTGCTGGGTGTTCGCTCAGCTAAGGGAGTTGAATCCGCCTTCAGAATCAGAGAGTGAGAAGCATGGTTCTTCCAGGAGCTGGGTTTCGTTATACCCGGGTGCATTGGAAGAAACGCGGTATTGAGAAATATCTGCTTCTAAAACCAAAACGGAGCTACCTAACAGAACGGTCTTCAATGTGTGCATTCAACTTACGGACTTAAACTGATGTGTGTTTGCAGATGTCTCTAAACCCTTTCTGTGAAGAAGTGGAAAACGCATTTTCCCAGCCAAATCCAGGCATTCAAGAAATAGCTGGAAATCTCCGTCTAAAACACAAAAACCACGTATCTTGCAAACTGCTCTGCTGGGTGTTCGCTCAGCTAAGGGAGTTGAATCCGCCTTCAGAATCAGAGAGTGAGAAGCATGGTTCTTCCAGGAGCTGGGTTTCGTTATACCCGGGTGCATTGGAACAAACGCGGTATTGAGGAATATCTGCTTCTAAAACCAAAACGGAGCTACCTAACAGAACGGTCTTCAATGTGTGCATTCAACTTACGGAGTTAAACTGATGTGTGTTTGCAGGAGTTTCTAAACCCTTTCTGTGAAGAAGTGGAAAACGCATTTTCCCAGCCAAATCCAGGCATTCAAGAAATAGCTGGAAATCTCCGTCTAAAACACAAAAAGAACGTATCTTGCAAACTGCTCTGCTGGGTGTTCGCTCAGCTAAGGGAGTTGAATCCGCCTTCAGAATCAGAGAGTGAGAAGCACGGTTCTTCCAGGAGCTGGGTTTCGTTATACCCGGGTGCATTGGAACAAACGCGGTATTGAGAAATATCTGCTTCTAAAACCAAAACGGAGCTACCTAACAGAACGGTCTTCAATGTGTGCATTCAACTTACGGAGTTAAACTGATGTGTGTTTGCAGGAGTTTTTAAACCCTTTCTGTGAAGAAGTGGAAAACGCATTTTCCCAGCCAAATCCAGGCATTCAAGAAATAGCTGGAAATCTCCGTCTAAAACACAAAAAGAACGTATCTTGCAAACTGCTCTGCTGGGTGTTCGCTCAGCTAAGGGAGTTGAATCCGCCTTCAGAATCAGAGAGTGAGAAGCACGGTTCTTCCAGGAGCTGGGTTTCGTTATACCCGGGTGCATTGGAACAAACGCGGTATTGAGAAATATCTGCTTCTAAAACCAAAACGGAGCTACCTAAAAGAACGGTCTTCAATGTGTGCATTCAACTTACGGAGTTAAACTGATGTGTGTTTGCAGGAGTTTCTAAACCCTTTCTGTGAAGAAGTGGAAAACGCATTTTCCCAGCCAAATCCAGGCATTCAAGAAATAGCTGGAAATCTCCGTCTAAAACACAAAAAGAACGTATCTTGCAAACTGCTCTGCTGGGTGTTCGCTCAGCTAAGGGAGTTGAATCCGCCTTCAGAATCAGAGAGTGAGAAGCACGGTTCTTCCAGGAGCTGGGTTTCGTTATACCCGGGTGCATTGGAACAAACGCGGTATTGAGAAATATCTGCTTCTAAAACCAAAACGGAGCTACCTAAAAGAACGGTCTTCAATGTGTGCATTCAACTTACGGAGTTAAACTGATGTGTGTTTGCAGGAGTTTCTAAACCCTTTCTGTGAAGAAGTGGAAAACGCATTTTCCCAGCCAAATCCAGGCATTCAAGAAATAGCTGGAAATCTCCGTCTAAAACACAAAAAGAACGTATCTTGCAAACTGCTCTGCTGGGTGTTCGCTCAGCTAAGGGAGTTGAATCCGCCTTCAGAATCAGAGAGTGAGAAGCACGGTTCTTCCAGGAGCTGGGTTTCTTAATACCCGGGTGAATTGGAACAAACGCGGTATTGAGAAATATCTGCTTCTAAAACCAAAACGGAGCTACCTAACAGAACGGTCTTCAATGTGTGCATTGAACTTACGGAGTTAAACTGATGTGTGTTTGCAGGAGTTTCTAAACCCTTTCTGTGAAGAAGTGGAAAACGCATTTTCCCAGCCAAATCCAGGCATTCAAGAAATAGCTGGAAATCTCCGTCTAAAACACAAAAAGAACGTATCTTGCAAACTGCTCTGCTGGGTGTTCGCTCAGCTAAGGGAGTTGAATCCGCCTTCAGAATCAGAGAGTGAGAAGCACGGTTCTTCCAGGAGCTGGGTTTCGTTATACCCGGGTGCATTGGAACAAACGCGGTATTGAGAAATATCTGCTTCTAAAACCAAAACGGAGCTACCTAACAGAACGGTCTTCAGTGTGTGCATTCAACTTACGGAGTTAAACTGATGTGTGTTTGCAGGAGTTTCTAAACCCTTTCTGTGAAGAAGTGGAAAACGCATTTTCCCAGCCAAATCCAGGCATTCAAGAAATAGCTGGAAATCTCCGTCTAAAACACAAAAGGACGTATCTTGCAAACTGCTCTGCTGGGTGTTCGCTCAGCTAAGGGAGTTGAATCCGCCTTCAGAATCAGAGAGTGAGAAGCACGGTTCTTCCAGGAGCTGGGTTTCGTTATACCCGGGTGCATTGGAACAAACGCGGTATTGAGAAATATCTCCTTCTAAAACCAAAACGGAGCTACCTAACAGAACGGTCTTCAATGTGTGCATTCAACTTACGGAGTAAAACTGATGTGTGTTTGCAGGAGTTTCTAAACCCTTTCTGTGAAGAAGTGGAAAACGCATTTTCCCAGCCAAATCCAGGCATTCAAGAAATAGCTGGAAATCTCCGTCTAAAACACAAAAAGAACGTATCTTGCAAACTGCTCTGCTGGGTGTTCGCTCAGCTAACGGAGTTGAATCCGCCTTCAGAATCAGAGAGTGAGAAGCACGGTTCTTCCAGGAGCTGGATTTCGTTATACCCGGGTGCATTGGAACAAACGCGGTATTGAGAAATACCTGCTTCTAAAACCAAAACGGAGCTACCTAACAGAACGGTCTTCAATGTGTGCATTCAACTTACGGAGTTAAACTGATGTGTGTTTGCAGGAGTTTCTAAACCATTTCTGTGAAGAAGTGGAAAACGCATTTTCCCAGCCAAATCCAGGCATTCAAGAAATAGCTGGAAATCTCCGTCTAAAACACAAAAAGAACGTATCTTGCAAACTGCTCTGCTGGGTGTTCGCTCAGCTAAGGGAGTTGAATCCGCCTTCAGAATCAGAGAGTGAGAAGCACGGTTCTTCCAGGAGCTGGGTTTCGTTATACCCGGGTGCATTGGAACAAACGCGGTATTGAGAAATATCTGCTTCTAAAACCAAAACGGAGCTACCTAACAGAACGGTCTTCAATGTGTGCATTCAACTTACGGAGTAAAACTGATGTGTGTTTGCAGGAGTTTCTAAACCCTTTCTGTGAAGAAGTGGAAAACGCATTTTCCCAGCCAAATCCAGGCATTCAAGAAATAGCTGGAAATCTCCGTCTAAAACACAAAAAGAACGTATCTTGCAAACTGCTCTGCTGGGTGTTCGCTCAGCTAAGGGAGTTGAATCCGCCTTCAGAATCAGAGAGTGAGAAGCACGGTTCTTCCAGGAGCTGGGTTTCGTTATACCCGGGTGCATTGGAACAAACGCGGTATTGAGAAATATCTCCTTCTAAAACCAAAACGGAGCTACCTAACAGAACGGTCTTCAATGTGTGCATTCAACTTACGGAGTAAAACTGATGTGTGTTTGCAGGAGTTTCTAAACCCTTTCTGTGAAGAAGTGGAAAACGCATTTTCCCAGCCAAATCCAGGCATTCAAGAAATAGCTGGAAATCTCCGTCTAAAACACAAAAAGAACGTATCTTGCAAACTGCTCTGCTGGGTGTTCGCTCAGCTAAGAAAGTGGAATCCGCCTTCAGAATCAGAGAGTGAGAAGCACGGTTCTTCCAGGAGCTGGATTTCGTTATACCCGGGTGCATTGGAACAAACGCGGTATTGAGAAATACCTGCTTCTAAAACCAAAACGGAGCTACCTAACAGAACGGTCTTCAATGTGTGCATTCAACTTACGGAGTTAAACTGATGTGTGTTTGCAGGAGTTTCTAAACCATTTCTGTGAAGAAGTGGAAAACGCATTTTCCCAGCCAAATCCAGGCATTCAAGAAATAGCTGGAAATCTCCGTCTAAAACACAAAAAGAACGTATCTTGCAAACTGCTCTGCTGGGTGTTCGCTCAGCTAAGGGAGTTGAATCCGCCTTCAGAATCAGAGAGGGAGAAGCACGGTTCTTCCAGGAGCTGGGTTTCGTTATACCCGGGTGCATTGGAACAAACGCGGTATTGAGAAATATCTGCTTCTAAAACCAAAACGGAGCTACCTAACAGAACGGTCTTCAATGTGTGCATTCAACTTACGGAGTAAAACTGATGTGTGTTTGCAGGAGTTTCTAAACCCTTTCTGTGAAGAAGTGGAAAACGCATTTTCCCAGCCAAATCCAGGCATTCAAGAAATAGCTGGAAATCTCCGTCTAAAACACAAAAAGAACGTATCTTGCAAACTGCTCTGCTGGGTGTTCGCTCAGCTAAGAAAGTGGAATCCGCCTTCAGAATCAGAGAGTGAGAAGCACGGTTCTTCCAGGAGCTGGATTTCGTTATACCCGGGTGCATTGGAACAAACGCGGTATTGAGAAATACCTGCTTCTAAAACCAAAACGGAGCTACCTAAGAGAACGGTCTTCAATGTGTGCATTCAACTTACGGAGTTAAACTGATGTGTGTTTGCAGGAGTTTCTAAACCATTTCTGTGAAGAAGTGGAAAACGCATTTTCCCAGCCAAATCCAGGCATTCAAGAAATAGCTGGAAATCTCCGTCTAAAACACAAAAAGAACGTATCTTGCAAACTGCTCTGCTGGGTGTTCGCTCAGCTAAGGGAGTTGAATCCGCCTTCAGAATCAGAGAGTGAGAAGCACGGTTCTTCCAGGAGCTGGGTTTCGTTATACCCGGGTGCATTGGAACAAACGCGGTATTGAGAAATATCTGCTTCTAAAACCAAAACGGAGCTACCTAACAGAACGGTCTTCAATGTGTGCATTCAACTTACGGAGTTAAACTGATGTGTGTTTGCAGGAGTTTCTAAACCCTTTCTGTGAAGAAGTGGAAAACGCATTTTCCCAGCCAAATCCAGGCATTCAAGAAATAGCTGGAAATCTCCGTCTAAAACACAAAAAGAACGTATCTTGCAAACTGCTCTGCTGGGTGTTCGCTCAGCTAAGGGAGTTGAATCCGCCTTCAGAATCAGAGAGTGAGAAGCACGGTTCTTCCAGGAGCTGGGTTTCGTAATACCCGGGTGAAATGGAACAAACGCGGTATTGAGAAATATCTGCTTCTAAAACCAAAACGGAGCTACCTAACAGAACGGTCTTCAATGTGTGCATTCAACTTACAACGTTAAACTGATGTCTGTTTGCAGGAGTTTCTAAACCCTTTCTGTGAAGAAGTGGAAAACGCATTTTCCCAGCCAAATCCAGGCATTCAAGAAATAGCTGGAAATCTCCGTCTAAAACACAAAAAGAACGTATCTTGCAAACTGCTCTGCTGGGTGTTCGCTCAGCTAAGGGAGTTGAATCCGCCTTCAGAATCAGAGAGTGAGAAGCACGGTTCTTCCAGGAGCTGGGTTTCGTTATACCCGGGTGCATTGGAACAAACGCGGTATTGAGAAATATCTGATTCTAAAACCAAAACGGAGCTACCTAACAGAACGGTCTTCAATGTGTGCATTCAACTTATGGAGGTAAACTGATGTGTGTTTGCAGGAGTTTCTAAACCCTTTCTGTGAAGAAGTGGAAAACGCATTTTCCCAGCCAAATCCAGGCATTCAAGAAATAGCTGGAAATCTCCGTCTAAAAAACAAAAAGAACGTATCTTGCAAACTGCTCTGCTGGGTGTTCGCTCAGCCAAGGGAGTTGAATCCGCCTTCAGAATCAGAGAGGGAGAAGCACGGTTCTTCCAGGAGCTGGGTTTCGTTATACCCGGGTGCATTGGAACAAACGCGGTATTGAGAAATATCTGCTTCTAAAACCAAAACGGAGCTACCTAACAGAAAGGTCTTCAATGTGTGCATTCAACTTACGGAGTTAAACTGATGTGTGTTTGCAGGAGTTTCTAAACCCTTTCTGTGAAGAAGTGGAAAACGCATTTTCCCAGCCAAATCCAGGCATTCAAGAAATAGCTGGAAACCTCCGTCTAAAAAACAAAAAGAACGTATCTTGCAAACTGCTCTGCTGGGTGTTCGCTCGGCTAAGGGAGTTGAATCCGCCTTCAGAATCAGAGAGGGAGAAGCACGGTTCTTCCAGGAGCTGGGTTTCGTTATACCCGGGTGCATTGGAACAAACGCGGTATTGAGAAATATCTGCTTCTAAAACCAAAACGGAGCTACCTAACAGAACGTTCTTCAATGTGTGCATTCAACTTACGGAGTTAAACTGATGTGTGTTTGCAGGAGTTTCTAAACCCTTTCTGTGAAGAAGTGGAAAACGCATTTTCCCAGCCAAATCCAGGCATTCAAGAAATAGCTGGAAATCTCCGTCTAAAACACAGAAAGAACGTATCTTGCAAACTGCTCTGCTGGGTGTTCGCTCAGCTAAGGGAGTTGAATCCGCCTTCAGAATCAGAGAGTGAGAAGCACGGTTCTTCCAGGAGCTGGGTTTCGTAATACCCGGGTGCATTGGAACAAACGCGGTATTGAGAAATATCTGCTTCTAAAACCAAAACGGAGCTACCTAACAGAACGGTCTTCAATGTGTGCATTCAACTTACAAAGTTAAACTGATGTCTGTTTGCAGGAGTTTCTAAACCCTTTCTGTGAAGAAGTGGAAAACGCATTTTCCCAGCCAAATCCAGGCATTCAAGAAATAGCTGGAAATCTCCGTCTAAAACACAAAAAGAACGTATCTTGCAAACTGCTCTGCTGGGTGTTCGCTCAGCTAAGGGAGTTGAATCCGCCTTCAGAATCAGAGAGTGAAAAGCACGGTTCTTCCAGGAGCTGGGTTTCGTTATACCCGGGTGCTTTGGAACAAACGCGGTATTGAGAAATATCTGATTCTAAAAGCAAAACGGAGCTACCTAACAGAACGGTCTTCAATGTGTGCATTCAACTTACGGAGGTAAACTGATGTGTGTTTGCAGGAGTTTCTAAACCCTTTCTGTGAAGAAGTGGAAAACGCATTTTCCCAGCCAAATCCAGGCATTCAAGAAATAGCTGGAAATCTCCGTCTAAAAAACAAAAAGAACGTATCTTGCAAACTGCTCTGCTGGGTGTTCGCTCAGCTAAGGGAGTTGAATCCGCCTTCAGAATCAGAGAGGGAGAAGCACGGTTCTTCCAGGAGCTGGGTTTCGTTATACCCGGGTGCATTGGAACAAACGCGGTATTGAGAAATATCTGCTTCTAAAACCAAAACGGAGCTACCTAACAGAACGGTCTTCAATGTGTGCATTCAACTTACGGAGTTAAACTGATGTGTGTTTGCAGGAGTTTCTAAACCCTTTCTGTGAAGAAGTGGAAAACGCATTTTCCCAGCCAAATCCAGGCATTCAAGAAATAGCTGGAAACCTCCGTTTAAAAAACAAAAAGAACGTATCTTGCAAACTGCTCTGCTGGGTGTTCGCTCGGCTAAGGGAGTTGAATCCGCCTTCAGAATCAGAGAGGGAGAAGCACGGTTCTTCCAGGAGCTGGGTTTCGTTATACCCGGGTGAATTGGAACAAACGCGGTATTGAGAAATATCTGCTTCTAAAACCAAAACGGAGCTACCTAACAGAACGGTCTTCAATGTGTGCATTCAACTTACGGAGTTAAACTGATGTGTGTTTGCAGGAGTTTCTAAACCCTTTCTGTGAAGAAGTGGAAAACGCATTTTCCCAGCCAAATCCAGGCATTCAAGAAATAGCTGGAAATCTCCGTCTAAAACACAAAAAGAACGTATCTTGCAAACTGCTCTGCTGGGTGTTCGCTCAGCTAAGGGAGTTGAATCCGCCTTCAGAATCAGAGAGTGAGAAGCACGGTTCTTCCAGGAGCTGGGTTTCGTTATACCCGGGTGCATTGGAACAAACGCGGTATTGAGAAATATCTGCTTCTAAAACCAAAACGGAGCTACCTAACAGAACGGTCTTCAGTGTGTGCATTCAACTTACGGAGTTAAACTGATGTGTGTTTGCAGGAGTTTCTAAACCCTTTCTGTGAAGAAGTGGAAAACGCATTTTCCCAGCCAAATCCAGGCATTCAAGAAATAGCTGGAAATCTCCGTCTAAAACACAAAAAGAACGTATCTTGCAAACTGCTCTGCTGGGTGTTCGCTCAGCTAAGGGAGTTGAATCCGCCTTCAGAATCAGAGAGTGAGAAGCACGGTTCTTCCAGGAGCTGGGTTTCGTTATACCCGGGTGAATTGGAACAAACGCGGTATTGAGAAATATCTGCTTCTAAAACCAAAACGGAGCTACCTAACAGAACGGTCTTCAATGTGTTCATTCAACTTACGGTGTTAAACTGATGTGTGTTTGCAGGAGTTTCTAAACCCTTTCTGTGAAGAAGTGGAAAACGCATTTTCCCAGCCAAATCGAGGCATTCAAGAAATAGCTGGAAATCTCCGTCTAAAACACAAAAAGAACGTATCTTGCAAACTGCTCTGCTGGGTGTTCGCTCAGCTAAGGGAGTTGAATCCGCCTTCAGAATCAGAGAGTGAGAAGCACGGTTCTTCCAGGAGCTGGGTTTCGTTATACCCGGGTGCATTGGAACAAACGCGGTATTGAGAAATATCTCCTTCTAAAACCAAAACGGAGCTACCTAACAGAACGGTCTTCAATGTGTGCATTCAACTTACGGAGTAAAACTGATGTGTGTTTGCAGGAGTTTCTAAACCCTTTCTGTGAAGAAGTGGAAAACGCATTTTCCCAGCCAAATCCAGGCATTCAAGAAATAGCTGGAAATCTCCGTCTAAAACACAAAAAGAACGTATCTTGCAAACTGCTCTGCTGGGTGTTCGCTCAGCTAAGGGAGTGGAATCCGCCGTCAGAATCAGAGAGTGAGAAGCACGGTTCTTCCAGGAGCTGGATTTCGTTATACCCGGGTGCATTGGAACAAACGCGGTATTGAGAAATACCTGCTTCTAAAACCAAAACGGAGCTACCTAACAGAACGGTCTTCAATGTGTGCATTCAACTTACGGAGTTAAACTGATGTGTGTTTGCAGGAGTTTCTAAACCATTTCTGTGAAGAAGTGGAAAACGCATTTTCCCAGCCAAATCCAGGCATTCAAGAAATAGCTGGAAATCTCCGTCTAAAACACAAAAAGAACGTATCTTGCAAACTGCTCTGCTGGGTGTTCGCTCAGCTAAGGGAGTTGAATCCGCCTTCAGAATCAGAGAGTGAGAAGCACGGTTCTTCCAGGAGCTGGGTTTCGTTATACCCGGGTGCATTGGAACAAACGCGGTATTGAGAAATATCTGCTTCTAAAACCAAAACGGAGCTACCTAACAGAACGGTCTTCAATGTGTGCATTCAACTTACGGAGTTAAACTGATGTGTGTTTGCAGGAGTTTCTAAACCCTTTCTGTGAAGAAGTGGAAAACGCATTTTCCCAGCCAAATCCAGGCATTCAAGAAATAGCTGGAAATCTCCGTCTAAAACACAAAAAGAACGTATCTTGCAAACTGCTCTGCTGGCTGTTCGCTCAGCTAAGGGAGTTGAATCCGCCTTCAGAATCAGAGAGTGAGAAGCACGGTTCTTCCAGGAGCTGGGTTTCGTAATACCCGGGTGAATTGGAACAAACGCGGTATTGAGAAATATCTGCTTCTAAAACCAAAACGGAGCTACCTAACAGAACGGTCTTCAATGTGTGCATTCAACTTATAAAGTTAAACTGATGTCTGTTTGCAGGAGTTTCTAAACCCTTTCTGTGAAGAAGTGGAAAACGCATTTTCCCAGCCAAATCCAGGCATTCAAGAAATAGCTGGAAATCTCCGTCTAAAACACAAAAAGAACGTATCTTGCAAACTGCTCTGCTGGGTGTTCGCTCAGCTAAGGGAGTTGAATCCGCCTTCAGAATCAGAGAGTGAGAAGCACGGTTCTTCCAGGAGCTGGGTTTCGTTATACCCGGGTGCATTGGAACAAACGCGGTATTGAGAAATATCTGATTCTAAAACCAAAACGGAGCTACCTAACAGAACGGTCTTCAATGTGTGCATTCAACTTACGGAGGTAAACTGATGTGTGTTTGCAGGAGTTTCTAAACCCTTTCTGTGAAGAAGTGGAAAACGCATTTTCCCAGCCAAATCCAGGCATTCAAGAAATAGCTTGAAATCTCCGTCTAAAAAACAAAAAGAACGTATCTTGCAAACTGCTCTGCTGGGTGTTCGCTCAGCTAAGGGAGTTGAATCCGCCTTCAGAATCAGAGAGGGAGAAGCACGGTTCTTCCAGGAGCTGGGTTTCGTTATACCCGGGTGCATTGGAACAAACGCGGTATTGAGAAATATCTGCTTCTAAAACCAAAACGGAGCTACCTAACAGAACGGTCTTCAATGTGTGCATTCAACTTACGGAGTTAAACTGATGTGTGTTTGCAGGAGTTTCTAAACCCTTTCTGTGAAGAAGTGGAAAACGCATTTTCCCAGCCAAATCCAGGCATTCAAGAAATAGCTGGAAATCTCCGTCTAAAACACAAAAAGAACGTATCTTGCAAACTGCTCTGCTGGCTGTTCGCTCAGCTAAGGGAGTTGAATACGCCTTCAGGATCAGAGAGTGAGAAGCACGGTTCTTCCAGGAGCTGGGTTTCGTAATACACGGGTGAATTGGAACAAACGCGGTATTGAGAAATATCTGCTTCTAAAACCAAAACGGAGCTACCTAACAGAACGGTCTTCAATGTGTGCATTCAACTTACGGAGTTAAACTGATGTGTGTTTGCAGGAGTTTCTAAACCCTTTCTGTGAAGAAGTGGAAAACGCATTTTCCCAGCCAAATCCAGGCATTCAAGAAATAGCTGGAAATCTCCGTCTAAAACACAAAAAGAACGTATCTTGCAAACTGCTCTGCTGGGTGTTCGCTCAGCTAAGGGAGTTGAATCCGCCTTCACAATCAGAGAGTGAGAAGCACGGTTTTTCCAGGAGCTGGGTTTCGTGATACCCGGGTGCATTGGAACAAACGCGGTATTGAGAAATATCTGCTTCTAAAACCAAAACGGAGCTACCTAACAGAACGGTCTTCAATGTGTGCATTCAACTTACGGAGTTAAACTGATGTGTGTTTGCAGGAGTTTCTAAACCCTTTCTGTGAAGAAGTGGAAAACGCATTTTCCCAGCCAAATCCAGGCATTCAAGAAATAGCTGGAAATCTCCGTCTAAAACACAAAAAGAACGTATCTTGCAAACTGCTCTGCTGGGTGTTCGCTCAGCTAAGGGAGTTGAATCCGCCTTCAGAATCAGAGAGTGAGAAGCACGGATCTTCCAGGAGCTGGGTTTCGTTATACCCGGGTGCATTGGAACAAACGCGGTATTGAGAAATATCTGCTTCTAAAACCAAAACGGAGCTACCTAACAGAACGGTCTTCAATGTGTGCATTCAACTTACGGAGTTAAACTGATTTGTGTTTGCAGGAGTTTCTAAACCCTTTCTGTGAAGAAGTGGAAAACGCATTTTCCCAGCCAAATCCAGGCATTCAAGAAATAGCTGGAAATCTCCGTCTAAAACACAAAAAGAACGTATCTTGCAACCTGCTCTACTGGCTGTTCGCTCAGCTAAGGGAGTTGAATCCGCCTTCAGAATCAGAGAGTGAGAATCATGGTTCTTCCAGGAGCTGGGTTTCGTTATACCCGGGTGCATTGGAACAAACGCGGTATTGAGAAATATCTGCTTCTAAAACCAAAACGGAGCTACCTAACAGAACGGTCTTCAATGTGTGCATTCAACTTACGGAGTTAAACTGATGTGTGTTTGCAGGAGTTTCTAAACCCTTTCTGTGAAGAAGTGGAAAACGCATTTTCCCAGCCAAATCCAGGCATTCAAGAAATAGCTGGAAATCTCCGTCTAAAACACAAAAGGAACGTATCTTGCAAACTGCTCTGCTGGGTGTTCGCTCAGCTAAGGGAGATGAATCCGCCTTCAGAATCAGAGAGTGAGAAGCACGGTTCTTCCAGGAGCTGGGTTTCGTAATACCCGGGTGAATTGGAACAAACGCGGTATTGAGAAATATCTGCTTCTAAAACCAAAACGGAGCTACCTAACAGAACGGTCTTCAATGTGTGCATTCAACTTACGGAGTTAAACTGATGTGTGTTTGCAGGAGTTTCTAAACCCTTTCTGTGAAGAAGTGGAAAACGCATTTTCCCAGCCAAATCCAGGCATTCAAGAAATAGCTGGAAATCTCCGTCTAAAACACAAAAAGAACGTATCTTGCAACCTGGTCTCCTGGCTGTTTGCTCAGCTAAGGGAGTTGAATCCGCCTTCAGAATCAGAGAGTGAGGAGCACGGTTCTTCCAGGAGCTGGGTTTCGTTATACCCGGGTGCATTGGAACAAACGCGGTATTGAGAAATATCTGCTTCTAAAACCAAAACGGAGCTTCCTAACAGAACGGTCTTCAATGTGTGCATTCAACTTACGGAGTTAAACTGATGTGTGTTTGCAGGAGTTTCTAAACCCTTTCTGTGAAGAAGTGGAAAACGCATTTTCCCAGCCAAATCCAGGCATTCAAGAAATAGCTGGAAATCTCCGTCTAAAACACAAAAAGAACGTATCTTGCAAACTGCTCTGCTGGGTGTTCGCTCAGCTAAGGGAGTTGAATCCACCTTCAGAATCAGAGAGTGAGAAGCACGGTTCTTCCAGGAGCTGGGTTTCGTTATACCAGGGTGCATTGGAACAAACACGGTATTGAGAAATATCTGCTTCTATAACCAAAACGGAGCTACCTAACAGAACGGTCTTCAATGTGTGCATTCAACTTACGGAGTTAAACTGATGTGTGTTTGCAAAAGTTTCTAAACCCTTTCTGTGAAGAAGTGGAAACCGCATTTTCCCAGCCAAATGCAGGCATTCAAGAAATAGCAGGAAATCTCCGTCTAAAACACAAAAAGAACGTATCTTGCAAACTGCTCTGCTGGGTGTTCGCTCAGCTAAGAGAGTTGAATCCGCCTTCAGAATCAGAGAGTGCGAAGCACGGTTCTTCCATGAGCTGGGTTTCGTTATACCCGGGTGCATTGGAACAAACGCGGTATAGATAAATATCTGCTTCTAAAACCAAAACGGAGCTACCTAACAGAACGGTCTTCAACGTGTGCATTCAACTTACGGAGTTAAACTGATGTGTGTTTGCAGGAGTTTCTAAACCCTTTCTGTGAAGAAGTGGAAAACGCATTTTCCCAGCCAAATCCAGGCATTCAAGAAATAGCTGGAAATCTCCGTCTAAAACACAAAAAGAACGTATCTTGCAAACTGCTCTGCTGGGTGTTCGCTCAGCTAAGGGAGTTGAATCCGCCTTCAGAATCAGAGAGTGAGAAGCACGGTTCTTCCAGGAGCTGGGTTTCGTTATACCCGGGTGAATTGGAACAAACGCGGTATTGAGAAATATCTGCTTCTAAAACCAAAACGGAGCTACCTAACAGAACGGTCTTCAATGTGTGCATTCAACTTACAAAGTTAAACTGATGTGTGTTTGCAGGAGTTTCTAAACCCTTTCTGTGAAGAAGTGGAAAACGCATTTTCCCAGCCAAATCCAGGCATTCAAGAAATAGCTGGAAATCTCCGTCTAAAACACAAAAAGAACGTATCTTGCAAACTGCTCTGCTGGGTGTTCGCTCAGCTAAGGGAGTTGAATCCGCCTTCAGAATCAGAGAGTGAGAAGCACGGTTCTTCCAGAAGCTGGGTTTCGTTATACCCGGGTGAATTGGAACAAACGCGGTATTGAGAAATATCTGCTTCTAAAACCAAAACGGAGCTACCTAACAGAACGGTCTTCAATGTGTGCATTCAACTTACGGAGTTAAACTGATGTGTGTTTGCAGGAGTTTCTGAACCCTTTCTGTGAAGAAGTGGAAAACGCATTTTCCCAGCCAAATCCAGGCATTCAAGAAATAGCTGGAAACCTCCGTCTAAAAAACAAAAAGAACGTATCTTGCAAATTGCTCTGCTGGGTGTTCGCTCAGCTAAGGGAGTTGAATCCGCCTTCAGAATCAGAGAGGGAGAAGCACGGTTCTTCCAGGAGCTGGGTTTCGTTATACCCGGGTGCATTGGAACAAACGCGGTATTGAGAAATATCTGCTTCTAAAACCAAAACGGAGCTACCTAACAGAACGGTCTTCAATGTGTGCATTCAACTTACGGAGTTAAACTGATGTGTGTTTGCAGGAGTTTCTAAACCCTTTCTGTGAAGAATTGGAAAACGCATTTTCCCAGCCGAATTTAGGCATTCAAGAAATAGCTGGAAATCTCCGTCTAAAACACAAGAAGAACGTATCTTGCAAACTGCTCTGCTGGCTGTTCGCTCAGCTAAGGGAGTTGAATCCGCCTTCAGAATCAGAGAGTGAGAAGCACGGTTCTTCCAGGAGCTGGGTTTCGTAATACCCGGGTGAATTGGAACAAACGCGGTATTGAGAAATATCTGCTTCTAAAACCAAAACGGAGCTACCTAACAGAACGGTCTTCAATGTGTGCATTCAACTTACGGAGTTAAACTGATGTGTGTTTGCAGGAGTTTCTAAACCCTTTCTGTGAAGAAGTGGAAAACGCATTTTCCCAGCCAAATCCAGGCATTCCAGAAATAGCTGGAAATCTCCGTCTAAAACACAAAAAGAACGTATCTTGCAAACTGCTCTGCTGGGTGTTCGCTCAGCTAAGGGAGTTGAATCCGCCTTCAGAATCAGAGAGTGAGAAGCACGGTTCTTCCAGGAGCTGGGTTTCGTTATACCCGGGTGAATTGGAACAAACGCGGTATTGAGAAATATCTGCTTCTGAAACCAAAACGGAGCTACCTAACAGAACGGTCTTCAATGTGTGCATTCAACTTACGGAGTTAAACTGATGTGTGTTTGCAGGAGTTTCTAAACCCTTTCTGTGAAGAAGTGGAAAACGCATTTTCCCAGCCAAATCCAGGCATTCAAGAAATAGCTTGAAATCTCCGTCTAAAACACAAAAAGAACGTATCTTGCAAACTGTTCTGCTGGGTGTTCGCTCAGCTAAGGGAGTTGAATCCGCCTTCAGAATCAGAGAGTGAGAAGCACGGTTCTTCCAGGAGCTTTGTATCGTTATACACGGGTGAACTGGAACAAACGCGGTATTGAGAAATATCTGCTTCTAAAACCAAAACGGAGCTACCTAACAGAATGGTCTTCAATGTGTGCATTCAACTTACGGAGTTAAACTGATGTGTGTTTGCAGGAGTTTCTAAACCCTTTCTGTGAAGAAGTGGAAAACGCATTTTCCCAGCCAAATCCAGGCATTCAAGAAATAGCTGGAAATCTCCGTCTAAAACACAAAAAGAACGTATCTTGCAAACTGCTCTGCTGGGTGTTCGCTCAGCTAAGGGAGTTGAATCCGCCTTCAGAATCAGAGAGTGAGAAGCACGGTTCTTCCAGGAGCTGGGTTTCGTTATACCCGGGTGAATTGGAACAAACGCGGTATTGAGAAATATCTGCTTCTAAAACCAAAACGGAGCTACCTAACAGAACGGTCTTCAATGTGTGCATTCAACTTACGGAGTTAAACTGATGTGTGTTTGCAGGAGTTTCTAAACCCTTTCTGTGAAGAAGTGGAAAACGCATTTTCCCAGCCAAATCCAGGCATTCAAGAAATAGCTGGAAATCTCCGTCTAAAACACAAAAAGAACGTATCTTGCAAACTGCTCTGCTGGGTGTTCGCTCAGCTAAGGGAGTTGAATCCGCCTTCAGAATCAGAGAGTGAGAAGCACGGTTCTTCCAGGAGCTGGGTTTCGTTATACCCGGGTGAATTGGAACAAACGCGGTATTGAGAAATATCTGCTTCTAAAACCAAAACGGAGCTACCTAACAGAACGGTCTTCAATGTGTGCATTCAACTTACGGAGTTAAACTGATGTGTGTTTGCAGGAGTTTCTAAACCCTTTCTGTGAAGAAGTGGAAAACGCATTTTCCCAGCCAAATCCAGGCATTCAAGAAATAGCTGGAAATCTCCGTCTAAAACACAAAAAGAACGTATCTTGCAAACTGCTCTGCTGGGTGTTCGCTCAGCTAAGGGAGTTGAATCCGCCTTCAGAATCAGAGAGTGAGAAGCACGGTTCTTCCAGGAGCTGGGTTTCGTAATACTCGGGTGAATAGGAACAAACGCGGTATTGAGAAATATGTGCTTCTAAAAACAAAACGGAGCTACCTAACAGAACGGTCTTCAATGTGTGCATTCAACTTACGGAGTTAAACTGATGTGTGTTTGCAGGAGTTTCTAAACCCTTTCTGTGAAGAAGTGGAAAACGCATTTTCCCAGCCAAATCCAGGCATTCAAGAAATATCTGGAAATCTCCGTCTAAAACACAAAAGAACGTATCTTGCAAACTGCTCTGCTGGCTGTTCGCTCAGCTAAGTGAGTTGAATCCGCCTTCAGAATCAGAGAGTGAGAAGCACGGTTCTTCCAGGAGCTGGGTTTCGTTATACCCAGGTGAATTGGAACAAACGCGGTATTGAGAAATATCTTTTTCTAAAACCAAAACGGAGCTACCTAACAAAACGGTCTTCAATGTGTTCATTCAACTTACGGAGTTAAACTGATGTGTGTTTGCAGGAGTTTCTAAACCCTTTCTGTCAAGGAGTGGAAAACGCATTTTCCCAGCCAAATCCAGGCATTCAAGAAATAGCTGGAAATCTCCGTCTTAAACACAAAAAGAACGTATCTTGCAAACTGCTCTGCTGGGTGTTCGCTCAGCTAAGGGAGTTGAATCCGCCTTCAGAATCAGAGAGTGAGAAGCACGGTTCTTCCAGGAGCTGGGTTTCGTAATACCCGGGTGCATTGGATCAAACGCGGTATTGAGAAATATCTGCTTCTAAAACCAAAACGGAGCTACCTAACAGAACGGTCTTCAATGTGTGCATTCAACTTACGGAGTTAAACTGACGTGTGTTTGCAGGAGTTTCTAAACCCTTTCTGTGAAGAAGTGGAAAACGCATTTTCCCAGCCAAATCCAGGCATTCAAGAAATAGCTGGAAATCTCCGTCTAAAACACAAAAAGAACGTATCTTGCAAACTGCTCTGCTGGGTGTTCGCTCAGCTAAGGGAGTTGAATCCGCCTTCAGAATCAGAGAGTGAGAAGCACCGTTCTTCCAGGAGCTGGGTTTCGTTATACCCGGGTAAATTGGAACAAACGCGGTATTGAGAAATATCTGCTTCTAAAACCAAGACGGAGCTACCTAACAGAACGGTCTTCAATGTGTGCATTCAACTTACGGAGTTAAACTGATGTGTGTTTGCAGGAGTTTCTAAACTTTTTCTGTGAAGAAGTGGAAAACGCATTTTCCCAGCCAAATCCAGGCATTCAAGAAATAGCTGGAAATCTCCGTCTAAAACACAAAAAGAACGTATCTTGCAAACTGCTGTGCTGGGTGTTCGCTCAGCTAAGGGAGTTGAATCCACCTTCAGAATCAGAGAGTGAGAAGCACGGTTCTTCCAGGAGCTGGGTTTCGTTATACCCGGGTGCATTGGAACAAACGCGGTATTGAGAAATATCTGCTTCTAAAACCAAAACGGAGCTACCTAACAGAACGGTCTTCAATGTGTGCATTCAACTTACGGAGTTAAACTGATGTGTGTTTGCAGGAGTTTCTAAACCCTTTCTGTGAAGAAGTGGAAAACGCATTTTCCCAGCCAAATCCAGGCATTCAAGAAATAGCTGGAAATCTCCGTCTAAAACACAAAAAGAACGTATCTTGCAAACTGCTCTGCTGGGTGTTCGCTCAGCTAAGGGAGTTGAATCCGCCTTTAGAATCAGAGAGTGAGAAGCACGGTTCTTCCAGGAGCTGGGTTTCGTTATACCAGGGTGCATTGGAACAAACGCGGTATTGAGAAATATCTGCTTCTAAAACCAAAACGGAGGTACCTAACAGAACGGTCTTCAATGTGTGCATTCAACTTACGGAGTTAAACTGATTTGTGTTTGCAGGAGTTTCTAAACCCTTTCTGTGAAGAAGTGGAAAACGCATTTTCCCAGCCAAATCAAGTCATTCAAGAAATAGCTGGAAATCTCCGTCTAAAACACAAAAAGAACGTATCTTGCAAACTGCTCTGCTGGGTGTTCGCTCAGCTAAGGGAGTTGAATCCGCCTTCAGAATCAGAGAGTGAGAAGCACGGTTCTTCCAGGAGCTGGGTTTCGTAATACTCGGGTGAATTGGAACAAACGCGGTATTGAGAAATATCTGCTTCTAAAAACAAAACGGAGCTACCTAACAGAACGGTCTTCAATGTGTGCATTCAACTTACCGAGTTAAACTGATGTGTGTTTGCAGGAGTTTCTAAACCCTTTCTGTGAAGAAGTGGAAAACGCAATTTCCCAGCCAAATCCAGGCATTCAAGAAATAGCTGGAAATCTCCGTCTAAAACACAAAAAGAACGTATCTTGCAAACTGCTCTGCTGGCTGTTCGCTCAGCTAAGGGAGTTGAATCCGCCTTCAGAATCAGAGAGTGAGAAGCACGGTTCTTCCAGGAGCTGGGTTTCGTTATACCCGGGTGAATTGGAACAAACGCGGTATTGAGAAATATCTGTTTCTAAAACCAAAACGGAGCTACCTAACAGAACGGTCTTCAATGTGTTCATTCAACTTACGGAGTTAAACTGATGTGTGTTTGCAGGAGTTTCTAAACCCTTTCTGTGAAGAAGTGGAAAACGCATTTTCCCAGCCAAATCCAGGCATTCAAGAAATAGCTGGAAATCTCCGTCTGAAACAGAAAAAGAACGTATCTTGCATACTGCTCTGCTGGGTGTTCGCTCAGCTAAGGGAGTTGAATCCGCCTTCAGAATCAGAGAGTGAGAAGCACGGTTCTTCCAGGAGCTGGGTTTCGTAATACCCGGGTGCATTGGAACAAACGCGGTATTGAGAAATATCTGCTTCTAAAACCAAAACGGAGCTACCTAACAGAACGGTCTTCAATGTGTGCATTCAACTTACGGAGTTAAACTGATGTGTGTTTGCAGGAGTTTCTAAACCCTTTCTGTGAAGAAGTGGAAAACGCATTTTCCCAGCCAAATCCAGGCATTCATGAAATAGCTGGAAATCTCCGTCTAAAACACAAAAAGAACGTATCTTGCAAACTGCTCTGCTGGGTGTTCGCTCAGCTAAGGGAGTTGAATCCGCCTTCAGAATCAGAGAGTGAGAAGCACGGTTCTTCCAGGAGCTGGGTTTCGTTATACCCGGGTGAATTGGAACAAACGCGGTATTCAGAAATATCTGCTTCTAAAACCAAAACGGAGCTACCTAACAGAACGGTCTTCAATGTGTGCATTCAACTTACGGAGTTAAACTGATGTGTGTTTGCAGGAGTTTCTAAACCCTTTCTGTGAAGAAGTGGAAAACGCATTTTCCCAGCCAAATCCAGGCATTCAAGAAATAGCTGGAAATCTCCGTCTAAAACACAATAAGAACGTATCTTGCAAACTGCTCTGCTGGGTGTTCGCTCAGCTAAGGGAGTTGAATCCGCCTTCAGAATCAGAGAGTGAGAAGCACGGTTATTCCAGGAGCTGGGTTTCGTTATACCCGGGTGAATTGGAACAAACGCGGTATTGAGAAATATCTGCTTCTAAAACCAAAACGGAGCTACCTAACAGAACGGTCTTCAATGTGTTCATTTAACTTATGGAGTTAAACTGATGTGTGTTCGCAGGAGTTTCTAAACCCTTTCTGTGAAGAAGTGGAAAACGCATTTTCCCAGCCAAATCAAGTCATTCAAGAAATAGCTGGATATATCCGTCTAAAACACAAATAGAACGTATCTTGCAAACTGCTCTGCTGGGTGTTCGCTCCGCTAAGGGAGTTGAATCGGCCTTCAGAATCAGAGAGTGAGAAGCACGGTTCTTCCAGGAGCTGGGTTTCGTTATACCCGGGTGCATTGGAACAAACGCGGTATTGAGAAATATCTGCTTCTGAAACCAAAACGGAGCTACCTAACAGAACGGTCTTCAATGTGTGCATTCAACTTACAAAGTTAAACTGATGTCTGTTTGCAGGAGTTTCTAAACCCTTTCTGTGAAGAAGTGGAAAACGCATTTTCCCAGCCAAATCCAGGCATTCAAGAAATAGCTGGAAATCTCCGTCTGAAACACAAAAAGAACGTATCTTGCATACTGCTCTGCTGGGTGTTCGCTCAGCTAAGGGAGTTTAATCCGCCTTCAGAATCAGAGAGTGAGAAGCACGGTTCTTCCAGGAGCTGGGTTTCGTAATACCCGGGTGCATTGGAACAAACGCGGCATTGAGAAATATCTGCTTCTAAAACCAAAACGGAGCTACCTAACAGAACGGTCTTCAATGTGTGCATTCAACTTACGGATTTAAACTGATGTGTGTTTGCAGGAGTTTCTAAACCCTTTCTGTGAAGAAGTGGAAAACGCATTTTCCCAGCCAAATCCAGGCATTCATGAAATAGCTGGAAATCTCCGTCTAAAACACAAAAAGAACGTATCTTGCAAACTGCTCTGCTGGGTGTTCGCTCAGCTAAGGGAGTTGAATCCGCCTTCAGAATCAGAGAGTGAGAAGCACAATTCTTCCAGGAGTTGGGTTTCCTTATACCCTGGTGAATTGGAACAAACGCGGTATTGAGAAATATTTGCTTCTAAAACCAAAACGGAGCTACCTAACACAACGGTCTACAATGTGTGCATTCAACTTAAGGAGTTAAACTGATGTCTGTTTGCAGGAGTTTCTAAACCCTTTCTGTGAAGAAGTGGAAAACGCATTTTCCCAGCCAAATCCAGGCATTCAAGAAATAGCTGGAAATCTCCGTCTAAAACACAAAAAGAACGTATCTTGCAAACTGCTCTGCTGGGTGTTCGCTCAGCTAAGGGAGTTGAATCCGCCTTCAGAATCAGAGAGTGAGAAGCACGGTTCTTCCAGGAGCTGGGTTTCGTTATACCCGGGTGAATTGGAACAAACGCGGTATTGAGAAATATCTGCTTCTGAAACCAAAACGGAGCTACCTAACAGAACGGTCTTCAATGTGTACATTCAACTTACGGAGTTAAACTGATGTGTGTTTGCAGGAGTTTCTAAACCCTTTCTGTGAAGAAGTGGAAAACGCATTTTCCCAGCCAAATCCAGGCATTCAAGAAATAGCTGGAAATCTCCGTCTAAAACACAAAAAGAACGTATCTTGCAAACTGCTCTGCTGGGTGTTCGCTCAGCTAAGGGAGTTTAATCCGCCTTCAGAATCAGAGAGTGAGAAGCACGGATCTTCCAGGAGCTGGGTTTCGTAATACCCGGGTGCATTGGAACAAACGCGGTATTGAGAAATATCTGCTTCTAAAACCAAAACGGAGCTACCTAACAGAACGGTCTTCAATGTGTGCATTCAACTTACGGAGTTAAACTGATGTGTGTTTGCAGGAGTTTCTAAACCCTTTCTGTGAAGAAGTGGAAAACGCATTTTCCCAGCCAAATCCAGGCATTCATGAAATAGCTGGAAATCTCCGTCTAAAACACAAAAAGAACGTATCTTGCAAACTGCTCTGCTGGGTGTTCGCTCAGCTAAGGGAGTTGAATCCGCCTTCAGAATCAGAGAGTGAGAAGCACGGTTCTTCCAGGAGTTGGGTTTCCTTATACCCTGGTGAATTGGAACAAACGCGGTATTGAGAAATATTTGCTTCTAAAACCAAAACGGAGCTACCTAACACAACGGTCTTCAATGTGTGCATTCAACTTAAGGAGTTAAACTGATGTGTGTTTGCAGGAGTTTCTAAACCCTTTCTGTGAAGAAGTGGAAAACGCATTTTCCCAGCCAAATCCAGGCATTCAAGAAATAGCTGGAAATCTCCGTCTAAAACACAAAAAGAACGTATCTTGCAAACTGCTCTGCTGGGTGTTCGCTCAGCTAAGGGAGTTGAATCCGCCTTCAGAATCAGAGAGTGAGAAGCACGGTTCTTCCAGGAGCTGGGTTTCGTTATACCCGGGTGAATTGGAACAAACGCGGTATTGAGAAATATCTGCTTCTGAAACCAAAACGGAGCTACCTAACAGAACGGTCTTCAATGTGTGCATTCAACTTACGGAGTTAAACTGATGTGTGTTTGCAGGAGTTTCTAAACCCTTTCTGTGAAGAAGTGGAAAACGCATTTTCCCAGCCAAATCCAGGCATTCAAGAAATAGCTGGAATTCTCCGTCTAAAACACAAAAAGAACGTATCTTGCAAACTGTTCTGCTGGGTGTTCGCTCAGCTAAGGGAGTTGAATCCGCCTTCAGAATCAGAGAGTGAGAAGCACGGTTCTTCCAGGAGCTGGGTTTCGTTATACCCGGGTGAATTGGAACAAACGCGGTATTGAGAAATATCTGTTTCTAAAACCAAAACGGAGCTACCTAACAGAACGGTCTTCAATGTGTGCATTCAACTTACGGAGTTAAACTGATGTGTGTTTGCAGGAGTTTCTAAACCCTTTCTGTGAAGAAGTGGAAAACGCATTTTCCCAGCCAAATCCAGGCATTCAAGAAATAGCTGGAAATCTCCGTCTAAAACACAAAAAGAACGTATCTTGCAAACTGCTCTGCTGGGTGTTCGCTCAGCTAAGGGAGTTGAATCCGCCTTCAGAATCAGAGAGTGAGAAGCACGGTTCTTCCAGGAGCTGGGTTTCGTAATACCCGAGTGAATTGGAACAAACGCGGTATTGAGAAATATCTGCTTCTAAAACCAAAACGGAGCTACATAACAGAACGGTCTTCAATGTGTGCATTCAACTTACGGAGTTAAACTGATGTGTGTTTGCAGGAGTTACTAAACCCTTTCTGTGAAGAAGTGGAAAACGCATTTTCCCAGCCAAATCCAGGCATTCAAGAAATAGCTGGAAATCTCCGTCTAAAACACAAAAAGAACGTATCTTGCAAACTGCTCTGCTGGGTGTTCGCTCAGCTAAGGGAGTTGAATCCGCCTTCAGAATCAGAGAGTGAGAAGCACGGTTCTTCCAGGAGCTGGGTTTCGTTATACCCGGGTGCATTGGAACAAACGCGGTATTGAGAAATATCTGCTTCTAAAACCAAAACGGAGCTACCTAACAGAACGGTCTTCAATGTGTGCATTCAACTTACGGAGTTAAACTGATGTGTGTTTGCAGGAGTTTCTAAACCCTTTCTGTGAAGAAGTGGAAAACGCATTTTCCCAGCCAAATCCAGGCATTCAAGAAATAGCTGGAAATCTCCGTCTAAAACACAAAAAGAACGTATCTTGCAAACTGCTCTGCTGGGTGTTCGCTCAGCTAAGGGAGTTGAATCCGCCTTCAGAATCAGAGAGTGAGAAGCACGGTTCTTCCAGGAGCTGGGTTTCGTTATACCCGGGTGAATTGGAACAAACGCGGTATTGAGAAATATCTGCTTCTAAAACCAAAACGGAGCTACCTAACAGAACGGTCTTCAATGTGTGCATTCAACTTACGGAGTTAAACTGATGTGTGTTTGCAGGAGTTTCTAAACCCTTTCTGTGAAGAAGTGGAAAACGCATTTTCCCAGCCAAATCCAGGCATTCAAGAAATAGCTGGAAATCTCCGTCTAAAACACAAAAAGAACGTATCTTGCAAACTGCTCTGCTGGGTGTTCGCTCAGCTAAGGGAGTTGAATCCGCCTTCAGAATCAGAGAGTGAGAAGCACGGTTCTTCCAGGAGCTGGGTTTCGTAATACCCGAGTGAATTGGAACGAACGCGGTATTCAGAAATATCTGCTTCTAAAACCAAAACGGAGCTACATAACAGAACGGTCTTCAATGTGTGCATTCAACTTACGGAGTTAAACTGATGTGTGTTTGCAGGAGTTGCTAAACCCTTTCTGTGAAGAAGTGGAAAACGCATTTTCCCAGCCAAATCCAGGCATTCAAGAAATAGCTGGAAATCTCCGTCTAAAACACAAAAAGAACGTATCTTGCAAACTGCTCTGCTGGGTGTTCGCTCAGCTAAGGGAGTTGAATCCGCCTTCAGAATCAGAGAGTGAGAAGCACGGTTCTTCCAGGAGCTGGGTTTCGTAATACCCGAGAGAATTGGAACAAACGCGGTATTGAGAAATATCTGCTTCTAAAACCAAAACGGAGCTACATAACAGAACGGTCTTCAATGTGTGCATTCAACTTACGGAGTTAAACTGATGTGTGTTTGCAGGAGTTGCTAAACCCTTTCTGTGAAGAAGTGGAAAACGCATGTTCCCAGCCAAATCCAGGCATTCAAGAAATAGCTGGAAATCTCCGTCTAAAACACAAAAAGAACGTATCTTGCAAACTGCTCTGCTGGCTGTTCGCTCAGCTAAGGGAGTTGAATCCGCCTTCAGAATCAGAGAGTGAGAAGCACGGTTCTTCCAGGAGCTGGGTTTCGTTATACCCGGGTGAATTGGAACAAACGCGGTATTGAGAAATATCTGCTTCTAAAACCAAAACGGAGCTACCTAACAGAACGGTCTTCAATGTGTGCATTCAACTTACGGAGTTAAACTGATGTGTGTTTGCAGGAGTTTCTAAAACCTTTCTGTGAAGAAGTGGAAAACGCATTTTCCCAGCCAAATCCAGGCATTCAAGAAATAGCTGGAAATCTCCGTCTAAAACACAAAAAGAACGTATCTTGCAAACTGCTCTGCTGGGTGTTCGCTCAGCTAAGGGAGTTGAATCCGCCTTCAGAATCAGAGAGTGAGAAGCAGGGTTCTTCCAGGAGCTGGGTTTCGTAATACCCGAGTGAATTGGAACAAACGCGGTATTGAGAAATATCTGCTTCTAAAACCAAAACGGAGCTACATAACAGAACGGTCTTCAATGTGTGCATTCAACTTACGGAGTTAAACTGATGTGTGTTTGCAGGAGTTGCTAAACCCTTTTTGTAAAGAAGTGGAAAACGCATTTTCCCAGCCAAATCCAGGCATTCAAGAAATAGCTGGAAATCTCCGTCTAAAACACAAAAAGAACGTATCTTGCAAACTGCTCTGCTGGGTGTTCGCTCAGCTAAGGGAGTTGAATCCGCCTTCAGAATCAGAGAGTGAGAAGCACGGTTCTTCCAAGAGCGGGGTTTCGTTATACCCGGGTGCATTGGAACAAACGCGGTATTGAGAAATATCTGCTTCTAAAACCAAAACGGAGCTACCTAACAGAACGGTCTTCAATGTGTGCATTCAACTTACGGAGTTAAACTGATGTGTGTTTGCAGGAGTTTCTAAACCCTTTCTGTGAAAAAGTGGAAAACGCATTTTCCCAGCCAAATCCAGGCATTCAAGAAATAGCTGGAAATCTCCGTCTAAAACACAAAAAGAACGTATCTTGCAAACTGCTCTGCTGGGTGTTCGCTCAGCTAAGGGAGTTGAATCCGCCTTCAGAATCAGAGAGTGAGAAGCACGGTTCTTCCAGGAGCTGGGTTTCGTAATACCCGAGTGAATTGGAACAAACGCGGTATTGAGAAATATCTGCTTCTAAAACCAAAACGGAGCTACATAACAGAACGGTCTTCAATGCGTGCATTCAACTTACGGAGTTAAACTGATGTGTGTTTGCAGGAGTTGCTAAACCCTTTCTGTGAAGAAGTGGAAAACGCATTTTCCCAGCCAAATCCAGGCATTCAAGAAATAGCTGGAAATCTCCGTCTAAAACACAAAAAGAACGTATCTTGCAAACTGCTCTGCTGGGTGTTCGCTCAGCTAAGGGAGTTGAATCCGCCTTCAGAATCAGAGAGTGAGAAGCACGGTTCTTCCAGGAGCTGGGTTTCGTTATACCCGGGTGAATTGGAACAAACGCGGTATTGAGAAATATCTGCTTCTAAAACCAAAACGGAGCTACCTAACAGAACGGTCTTCAATGTGTGCATTCAACTTACGGAGTTAAACTGATGTGTGTTTGCAGGAGTTTCTAAACCCTTTCTGTGAAGAAGTGGAAAACGCATTTTCCCAGCCAAATCCAGGCATTCAAGAAATAGCTGGAAATCTCCGTCTAAAACACAAAAACAACGTATCTTGCAAACTGCTCTGCAGGGTGTTCGCTCAGCTAAGGGAGTTGAATCCGCCTTCAGAATCAGAGAGTGAGAAGCACGGTTCTTCCAGGAGCTGGGTTTCGTTATACCCGGGTGAATTGGAACAAACGCGGTATTGAGAAATATCTGCTTCTAAAACCAAAACGGAGCTGCCTAACAGAACGGTCTTCAATGTGTGCATTCAACTTACGGAGTTAAACTGATGTGTGTTTGCAGGAGTTTCTAAACCCTTTCTGTGAAGAAGTGGAAAACGCATTTTCCCAGCCAAATCCAGGCATTCAAGAAATAGCTGGAAATCTCCGTCTAAAACACAAAAACAACGTATCTTGCAAACTGCTTTGCTGGGTGTTCGCTCAGCTAAGGGAGTTGAATCCGCCTTCAGAATCAGAGAGTGAGAAGCACGGTTCTTCCAGGAGCTGGGTTTCGTTATACCCGGGTGCATTGAAACAAACGCGGTATTGAGAAATATCTGCTTCTAAAACCAAATCGGAGCTACCTAACAGAACGGTCTTCAATGTGTGCATTCAACGGAGTTAAACTGATGTGTGTTTGCAGGAGTTTCTAAACCCTTTCTGTGGAGAAGTGGAAAACGCATTTTTTCAGCCAAATCCAGGCATTCAAGAAATAGCTGGAAATCTCCGTCTAAAACACAAAAAGAACGTATCTTGCAAACTGCACTGCTGGGTGTTCGCTCAGCTAAGGGAGTTGAATCCGCCTTCAGAATCAGAGAGTGAGAAGCACGGTTCTTCCAGGAGCTGGGTTTCGTTATACCCGGGTGAATTGGAACAAACGCGGTATTGAGAAATATCTGCTTCTAAAACCAAAACGGAGCTACCTAACCGAACGGTCTTCAATGTGTGCATTCAACTTACGGAGTTCAAATGATGTGTGTTTGCAGGAGTTTCTAAACCCTTTCTGTGAAGAAGTGGAAAACGCATTTTCCCAGCCAAATCCAGGCATTCAAGAAATAGCTGGAAATCTCCGTCTAAAACACAAAAGGAACGTATCTTGCAAACTGCTCTGCTGGGTGTTCGCTAAGCTAAGGGAGTTGAATCCGCCTTCAGAATCAGAGAGTGAGAAGCACGGTTCTTCCAGGAGCTGGGTTTCGTTATACCCTGGTGAATTGCAACAAACGCGGTATTGCGAAATATCTGCTTCTAATACCAAAACGGAGCTACCTAACAGAACGGTCTTCAATGTGTGCATTCAACTTACGGAGTTAAACTGATGTGTGTTTGCAGGAGTTTCTAAACCTTTTCTGTGAAGAAGTGGAAAACGCATTTTCCCAGCCAAATCCAGGCATTCAAGAAATAGCTGGAAATCTCCGTCTGAAACACAAAAAGAACGTATCTTGCAAACTGCTCTGCTGGGTGTTCGCTCAGCTAAGGGAGTTGAATCCGCCTTCAGAATCAGAGAGTGAGAAGCACGGTTCTTCCAGTAGCTGGGTTTCGTTATACCTGGGTGCATTGGAACAAACGCGGTATTGAGAAATATCTGCTTCTAAAGCCAAAACGGAGCTACCTAACAGAACGGTCTTCAATGAGTGCATTCAACTTACGGAGCTAAACTGATGTGTGTTTGCAGGAGTTTCTAAACCCTTTCTGTGAAGAAGTGGAAAACGCATTTTCCCAGCCAAATCTAGGCATTCAAGAAATAGCTGGAAATCTCCGTCTAAAACACAAAAAGAACGTATCTTGCAAACTGCTCTGCTGGGTGTTCGCTCAGCTAAGGGAGTTGAATCCGCCTTCAGAATCAGAGAGTGAGAAGCACGGTTCTTCCAGGAGCTGGGTTTCGTTATACCCGGGTGAATTGGAACAAACGCGGTATTGAGAAATATCTGCTTCTAAAACCAAAACGGAGCTACCTAACAGAACGGTCTTCAATGTGTGCATTCAACTTACGGAGTTAAACTGATGTGTGTTTGCAGGAGTTTCTAAACCCTTTCTGTGAAGAAGTGGAAAACGCATTTTCCCAGCCAAATCCAGGCATTCAAGAAATAGCTTTAAATCTCCCTCTAAAACACAAAAAGAACGTATCTTGCAAACTGCTCTGCTGGGTGTTCGCTAAGCTAAGGGAGTTGAATCCGCCTTCAGAATCAGAGAGTGAGAAGCACGGTTCTTCCAGGAGCTGGGTTTCGTTATACCCTGGTGAATTGCAACAAACGCGGTATTGAGAAATATCTGCTTCTAATACCAAAACGGAGCTACCTAACAGAACGGTCTTCAATGTGTGCATTCACCTTACGGAGTTAAACTGATGTGTGTTTGCAGGAGTTTCTAAACCCTTTCTGTGAAGAAGTGGAAAACGCATTTTCCCAGCCAAATCCAGGCATTCATGAAACAGCTGGAAATCTCCGTCTAAAACACAAAAAGAACGTATCTTGCAAACTGCTCTGCTGGGTGTTCGCTCAGCTAAGGGAGTTGAATCCGCCTTCAGAATCAGAGAGTGAGAAGCACGGTTCTTCCAGGAGCTGGGTTTCGTAATACCCGGGTGAATTGGAACAAACGCGGTATTGAGAAATATCTGCTTCTAAATCCAAAACGGAGCTACCTAACAGAACGGTCTTCAATGTGTGCATTCAACTTACGGAGTTAACCTGATGTGTGTTTGCAGGAGTTTCTAAACCCTTTCTGTGAAGAAGTGGAAAACGCATTTTCCCAGCCAAATCCAGGCATTCAAAAAATAGCTGGAAATCTCCGTCTAAAACACAAAAGGAACGTATCTTGCAAACTGCTCTGCTGGGTGTTCGCTAAGCTAAGGGAGTTGAATCCGCCTTCAGAATCAGAGAGTGAGAAGCACGGTTCTTCCAGGAGCTGGGTTTCGTTATACCTGGGTGCATTGGAACAAACGCGGTATTGCGAAATATCTGCTTCTAATACCAAAACGGAGCTACCTAACAGAACGGTCTTCAATGTGTGCATTCAACTTACGGAGTTAAACTGATGTGTGTTTGCAGGAGTTTCTAAACCTTTTCTGTGAAGAAGTGGAAAACGCATTTTCCCAGCCAAATCCAGGCATTCAAGAAATAGCTGGAAATCTCCGTCTGAAACACAAAAAGAACGTATCTTGCAAACTGCTCTGCTGGGTGTTCGCTCAGCTAAGGGAGTTGAATCCGCCTTCAGAATCAGAGAGTGAGAAGCACGGTTCTTCCAGGAGCTGGGTTTCGTTATACCCTGGTGAATTGCAACAAACGCGGTATTGAGAAATATCTGCTTCTAAAGCCAAAACGGAGCTACCTAACAGAACGGTCTTCAATGTGTGCATTCAACATACGGAGTTAAACTGATGTGTGTTTGCAGGAGTTTCTAAACCCTTTCTGTGAAGAAGTGGAAAACGCATTTTCGCAGCCAAATCCAGGCATTCAACAAATAGCTGGAAATCTCCGTCTAAAACACAAAAAGAACGTATCTTGCAAACTGCACTGCTGGGTGTTCGCTCAGCTAAGGGAGTTGAATCCGCCTTCAGAATCAGAGAGTGAGAAGCACGGTTCTTCCAGGACCTGGGTTTCGTAATACCCGGGTGAATTGGAACAAACGCGGTATTGAGAAATATCTGCTTCTAAAACCAAAACGGAGCTACCTAACCGAACGGTCTTCAATGTGTGCATTCAACATACGGAGTTAAACTGATGTGTGTTTGCAGGAGTTTCTAAACCCTTTCTGTGAAGAAGTGGAAAACGCATTTTCGCAGCCAAATCCAGGCATTCAAGAAATAGCTGGAAATCTCCGTCTAAAACACAAAAAGAACGTATCTTGCAAACTGCACTGCTGGGTGTTCGCTCAGCTAAGGGAGTTGAATCCGCCTTCAGAATCAGAGAGTGAGAAGCACGGTTCTTCCAGGACCTGGGTTTCGTTATACCCGGGTGAATTGGAACAAACGCGGTATTGAGAAATATCTGCTTTTAAAACCAAAACGGAGCTACCTAACAGAACGGTCTTCAATGTGTGCATTCAACTTACGGAGTTAAACGGATGTGTGTTTGCAGGAGTTTCTAAACCCTTTCTGTGAAGAAGTGGAAAACGCATTTTCCCAGCCAAATCCAGGCATTCAAAAAATAGTTGGAAATTTCCGTCTAAAACACAAAAAGAACATATCTTGCAAACTGCTCTGCTGGGTGTTCGCTCAGCTAAGGGAGTTGAATCCGCCTTCAGAATCAGAGAGTGAGAAGCACAATACTTTCAGGAGCTGGATTTCGTAGTACCCGGGTGAATTGGAACAAACGCGGTATTGAGAAATATCTGCTTCTAAAACCAAAACTGAGCTACCTAACAGAACGGTCTTCAATGTGTGCATTCAACTTACGGAGTTAAACTGATGTGTGTTTGCAGGAGTTTCTAAACCCTTTCTGTGAAGAAGCGGAAAACGCATTTTCCCAGCCAAATCCAGGCATTCAAGAAATAGCTGGAAATCTCCGTCTAAAACACAAAAAAAACGTATCTTGCAAACTGCTCTGCTGGGTGTTCGCTCAGCTAAGGGAGTTGAATCCGCCTTCAGAATCAGAGAGTGAGAAGCACGGTTCTTCCAGGAGCTGGCTTTCGTAATACCCGGGTGAATTGGAACAAACGCGGTATTGAGAAATATCTGCTTCTAAAACCAAAACGGAGCTACCTAACAGAACGGTCTTCAATGTGTGCATTCAACTTACGGAGTTAAACTGATGTGTGTTTGCAGGAGTTTCTAAACCCTTTCTGTGAAGAAGTGGAAAACGCATTTTCCCAGCCAAATCCAGGCATTCAAGAAATAGCTGGAAATCTCCGTCTAAAACACAAAAAGAACGTATCTTGCAAACTGCTCTGCTGGGTGTTCGCTAAGCTAAGGGAGTTGAATCCGCCTTCAGAATCAGAGAGTGAGAAGCACGGTTCTTCCAGGAGCTGGGTTTCATTATACCCTGGTGAATTGCAACAAAGGCGGTATTGAGAAATATCTGCTTCTAATACCAAAACGGAGCTACCTAACAGAACGGTCTTCAATGTGTGCATTCAACTTACGGAGTTAAACTGATGTGTGTTTGCAGGAGTTTCTAAACCTTTTCTGTGAAGAAGTGGAAAACGCATTTTCCCAGCCAAATCCAGGCATTCAAGAAACAGCTGGAAATCTCCGTCTAAAACACAAAAAGAACGTATCTTGCAAACTGCTCTGCTGGGTGTTCGCTCAGCTAAGGGAGTTGAATCCGCCTTCAGAATCAGAGAGTGAGAAGCACGGTTCTTCCAGGAGCTGGGTTTCTTAATACCCGGGTGAATGGGACAAACGCGATATTGAGAAATATCTGCTTATAAAACCATAACGGAACTACCTAACGGAACGGTCTGTAATGTGTGCATTCAACGTACGGAATTAAACTGATGTGTGTTTGCAGGAGTTTCTAAACCCTTTCTGTGAAGAAGTGGAAAACGCATTTTCCCAGCCAAATCCAGTCATTCAAGAAATAGCAGGAAATCTCCGTCTAAAACACAAAAAGAACGTATCTTGCAAACTGCTCTGCTGGGTGTTCGCTCAGCTAAGGGAGTTGAATCCACCTTCAGAATCAGAGAGTGAGAAGCACGGTTCTTCCAGGAGCTGGGTTTCGTTATACCCGGGTGAATTGAAACAAACGCGGTATTGAAAAATATCTGCTTCTAAAACCAAAACGGAGCTACCTAACAGAACGGTCTTCAATGTGTGCATTCAACTTATGGAGTTAAACTGATGTGTGTTTGCAGGAGTTTCTAAACCCTTTCTTTGAAGAAGTGGAAAACGAATTTCCCAGCCAAATCAAGTCATTCAAGAAATATCTGGAAATCTCCGTCTAGAACACCAAAAGAACGTATCTTGCAAACTGCTCTGCTGGGTGTTCGCTCAGCTAAGGGAGTTGAATCCGCCTTCAGAATCAGAGAGTGAGAAGCACGGTTCTTCCAGGAGCTGGGTTTCGATATACACGGGTGAATTGGAACAAACGCGGTATTGAGAAATATCTGCTTTTAAAACCAAAACGGAGCTACCGAACATAACTATCTTCAATGTGTGCATTAAACTTAGGGAGTTCAACTGATGTGTGTTTGCAGGAGTTGCTAAACCCTTTCTGTGAAGAAGTGGAAAACGTATTTTCCCAGCCAAATCCAGGCATTCAAAAAATAGAAGGAAATCTCCGTCTAAAACACAAAAAGAACGTATCTTGCAAACTGTTGTGCTGGGTGTTCGCTCAGCTAAGGGAGTTGAATCCGCCTTCATAATCAGTGAGAAGCACGGTTCTTCCAGGAGCTGGGTTTCGTTATACCCGGGTGAATTGGAACAAACGCGGTATTGAGAAATATCTGCTTCTAAAACCATAACGGAGCTACCTAACTAAACGGTCTTCAATGTGTGCATTCAACGTACGAAGTTAAAGTGATGTGTGTTTGCAGGAGTTTCTAAACCCTTTCTGTGAAGATGTGGAAAACGCATATTCCCAGCCAAATGCAGGCATTCATGAAATAGCTGGAAATCTCCGTCTAAAACACAAAAAGAACGTATCTTGCAAACTGCTCTGCTGGGTGTTCCCTCAGCTAAGGGAGTTGAATCCGCCTTCAGAATCAGAGAGTGAGAAGCACGGTTCTTCCAGGAGCTGGGTTTCGTAATACCCGGGTGGATGGGACAAACGCGATATTGAGAAATATCTGCTTATAAAACCAAAACGGAGCTACCTAACAGAAGGGACTTCAACGTGTGCATTCAACGTACTGAGTTAAACTGATGTGTGTTTGCAGCAGTTTCTAAACCCTTTCTGTGAAGAAGTGGAAAAGGCATTTTCCCAGCCAAATCCAGGCATTCAAGAAATAGCTGGAAATCTCCGTTTAAACACCAAAAGAACGTATCTCGCAAACTGCTCTGCTGGCTGTTCGCTCAGCTAAGGAAGTTGAATCCGCCTTCAGAATCAGAGAGTGAGAAGCACTGTTCTTCCAGGAATTGGGTTTCGTTATACCCGGGTGAATTAGAACAAACGCGGAACTGAGAAATATCTGGTTCTGAAACCAAAACGGAGCTATCTAACAGAAGGGTCTTCAATGTGTGCATTCACCTTACGGAGTTAAACTGATGTGTGTTTGCAGGAGTTTCTAAACCCTTTCTGTGAAGAAGTGGAAAACGCATTTTCCCAGCCAAATCCAGGCATTCAAGAAATAGCTGGAAATCTCCGTTTAAACACAAAAAGAACGTATCTTGCAAACTGCTCTGCTGGGTGTTCGCTCAGCTAAGGGAGTTGAATCCGCCTTCAGAATCAGAGAGTGAGAAGCACGGTTCTTTTATGAGCTGTGTTTGGTTATATTCGGGTGAATGGGACTAACGCGATATTGAGAAATATCTGCTTCTAAAACCACAACGGAGCTACCTAACAGAACGGTCTTCAATGTGTGCATTCAACTTACGGAGTTAAACTGATGTGTGATGGCAGGAGTTTCTAAACCCTTTCTGTGAAGAAGTGGAAAACGCATTTTCCCAGCCAAATCAAGTCATTCAAGAAATAGCTGGAAATCTCCGTCTAAAACACAAAAAGAACGTATCTTGCAAACTGCTCTGCTGGGTGTTCGCTAAGCTAAGGGAGTTGAATCCGCCTTCAGAATCAGAGAGTGAGAAGCACGGTTCTTCCAGGAGCTGGGTTTGGTTATACCTGGGTGAATGGGACAAACGCGATATTGAGAAATATCTGCTTATATAACAAAAACGGAGCTACCTAACAGAACGGTCTTCAATGTGTCCATTCAACTTACGGAGTTAAACTGATGTGTGTTTGCAGGAGTTTCTAAACCCTTTCTGGAAAGAAGTGGAAAACGCATTTTCCCAGCCAAATCCAGGCATTCAAGAAATAGCTGGAAATCTCCGTTTAAACACAAAAGGAACGTAGCTTGCAAACTGCTCTGCTGGGTGTTCGCTCAGCTAAGGGAGTTGAATCCGCCTTCACAATCAGAGAGTGAGAAGCACGGTTCTTCCATGAGCTGTGTTTGGTTATACCCGGGTGAATGGGACAACCGCGATATTGAGAAATATCTGCTTATAAAACTAAAACGGAGCTAACTAACAGAACGGTCTTCAATGTGTCCATTTAACTTACGGAGTTAAACTGACGTGTGTTTGCAGGAGTTTCTAAATTCTTTCTGTGAAGAAGTGGAAAACGCATTTTCCCAGCCAAATCAGGACATTCAAGAAATATCTGGAAATCTCCGTCTATAACACAAAAAGCACGTATCTTGCAAACTGCTCTGGTGGGTGTTCGCTCAGCTAAGGGAGTTGAATCCGCCTTCAGAATCAGAGATTGAGAAGCACGGTTCTTCAAGGAGCTGGGTTTCCTTATACCCGGGTGAATTGGAACGAACGCGGTATTGAGAAATATCTGCTTCTAAAACCAAAACGGAGCTACATAACAGAACGGTCTTCAATGTGTGCATTCAACTTACGGAGTTTAACTGATGTGTGTTTTCAGGAGTTTCTAAACACTTTCTGTGAAGAAGTGGAAAACGCATTTTCCCAGCCAAATCAACTCATTCAAGAAATAGCAGGAAATCTCCGTCTAAAACACAAAAAGAACGTATTTTGCAAACTGCTCTTCTGGGTGTTCGCTCAGCGAAGGGAGTATAATCCGCCTTCAGAATCAGAGAGTGAGAAGCACGGTTCTTCCAGGAGCTGGGTTTCGTTATACCCGGGTGATTGGAACAAACGCGGTATTGAGAAATATCTGCTTCTAAAACCACAACGGAGCTACCTAACTGAACGGGCTTCAATGTGTGCATTCAACTTACGGAGTTAAACTGATGTGTGTTTGCAGGAGTTTCTAAACCCTTTCTGTGAAGAAGTGGAAAACGCATTTCCCAGCCAAATTAAGTCATTCAAGAAATAGCTGGAAATCTCCGTCTAAAACACCAAAAGAATGTATCTTGCAAACTGCTCTGCTGGGTGTTCGCTCAGCTAAGGGAGTCGAATCCGCTTTCAGAATCAGAGAGTGAGAAGCACGGTTCTTCCAGGTGCTGGGTTTCGTTATACCCGGGTGAATAGGAACAAACGCAATATTTAGAAATATCTGCTTCTAAAACCAAAACGGAGCTACCTAACAGAACGGTCTTCAATGTGTCCATTCAACTTACGGAGTTAAACTGATGTGTGTTTGCAGGAATTTCTAAACCATTTTTGTGAAGAATTGGAAAACGCAATTTCCCAGCCAAATTAAGTCATTCAAGACATAGCTGGAAATCTCCGTCTAAAACACAAAAAGGACGTATCGTGCAAACTGCTCTGCTGGGTTTTCGCTCAGCTAAGCAAGTTGAATCCGCCTTCAGAATCAGAGAGTGAGAAGCACGGTTCTTCCAGGAGCTGGGTTTCGTTATACCCCGGTGATTTGGAACAAACGCCGTATTGAGAAATATCTGCTTCTAAAACCAAAACGGAGATACCTAACAGAACGGTCTTCAATGTGTGCATTCAACGTACGGAGTTAAATTGATGTGTGTTTGCAGGAGTTTCTAAACACTTTCTGTGAAGAAGTGGAAAACGCATTTTCCCAGGCAAATCAAGTCATTCAAGAAATAGCTGGAAATCTCCGTCTTAAACACAAAAAGAACGTATTTTGCAAACTGCTCTTCTGGGTGTTCGCTCAGCTAAGGGAGTTGAATCCGCCTTCAGAATCAGAGAGTGAGAAGCACGGTTCTTCCAGGAGCTGGGTTTCGTTATACCCGGGTGAATTGGAAAAAACGCGGTATTGAGAAATATCTGCTTCTAAAACCACAACGGAGCTACCTAACTGAACGGGCTTCAATGTGTGCATTCAACTTACGGAGTTAAACTGATGTGTGTTTGCAGGAGTTTCTAAACCCTTTCTGTGAAGAAGTGGAAAACGCATTTTCCCAGCCAAATCAAGTCATTCAAGAAATAGCTGGAAATCTCCGTCTAAAACACCAAAAGAACGTACCTTGCAAACTGCTCTGCTGGGTGTTCGCTCAGCTAAGGGAGTTGAATCCGCCTTCACAATCAGAGAGTGAGAAGCACGGTTCTGCCATGAGCTGTGTTTGGTTATACCCGGTTGAATGGGACAACCGCGATATTGAGAAATATCTGCATATAAAACCAAAACGGAGCTAACTAACAGAACGGTCTTCAATGTGTCCATTTAACTTACGGAGTTAAACTGACGTGTGTTTGCAGGAGTTTCTAAATTCTTTCTGTGAAGAAGTGGAAAACGCATGTCCCCAGCCAAATCAGGACATTCGAGAAATATCTGGAAATCTCCGTCTATAACACAAAAAGCACGTATCTTGCAAACTGCTCTGGTGGGTGTTCGCTCAGCTAAGGGAGTTGAATCCGCCTTCAGAATCAGAGAGTGAGAAGCACGGTTCTTCCAGGAGCTGGGTTTCGTTATACCCGGGTGAATTGGAACGAACGCGGTATTAAGAAATATCTGCTTCTAAAACTAAAACGGAGCTACATAACAGAACGGTCTTCAATGTGTGCATTCAACTTACGGAGTTTAACTGATGTGTGTTTTCAGGAGTTTCTAAACCCTTTCTGTGAAGAAGTGGAAAACGCATTTTCCCAGCCAAATCAACTCATTCAAGAAATAGCAGGAAATCTCCGTCTAAAACACAAAAAGAACGTATTTTGCAAACTGCTCTTCTGGGTGTTCGCTAAGCTAAAGGAGTTGAATCCGCCTTCAGAATCAGAGAGTGAGAAGCACGGTTCTTCCAGGAGCTGGGTTTCGTTATACCCGTTTGAATTGGAACAAACGCGGTATTGAGAAATATCTGCTTCTAAAACCACAACGGAGCTACCTAACTGAACGGGCTTCAATGTGTGCATTCAACTTACGGAGTTAAACTGATGTGTGTTTGCAGGAGTTTCTAAACCCTTTCTGTGAAGAAGTGGAAAACGCATTTTCCGAGCCAAATTAAGTCATTCAAGAAATAGCTGGAAATCTCCGTCTAAAACACCAAAAGAATGTATCTTGCAAACTGCTCTGCTGGGTGTTCGCTCAGCTAAGGGAGTTGAATCCGCTTTCAGAATCAGAGAGTGAGAAGCACGGTTCTTCCAGGTGCTGGGTTTCGTTATACCCGGGTGAATAGGAACAAACGCAATATTTAGAAATATCTGCTTCTAAAACCAAAACGGAGCTACCTAACAGAACGGTCTTCAATGTGTCCATTCAACTTACGGAGTTAAACTGATGTGTGTTTGCAGGAGTTTCTAAACCATTTTTGTGAAGAATTGGAAAACGCAATTTCCCAGCCAAATTAAGTCATTCAAGACATAGCTGGAAATCTCCGTCTAAAACACAAAAAGGACGTATCGTGCAAACTGCTCTGCTGGGTTTTCGCTCAGCTAAGGGAGTTGAATCCGCCTTCAGAATCAGAGAGTGAGAAGCACGGTTCTTCCAGGAGCTGGGTTTCGTTATACCCGGGTGATTTGGAACAAACGCCGTATTGAGAAATATCTGCTTCTAAAACCAAAACGGAGATACCTAACAGAACGGTCTTCAATGTGTGCATTCAACTTACGGAGTAAAACTGATGTGTGTTTGCAGGAGTTTCTAAACCCTTTCTGTGAAGAAGTGGAAAACGCATTTTCCCAGCCAAATCCAGGCATTCAAGAAATAGCTGGAAATCTCCGTCTAAAACACAAAAAGAACGTATCTTGCAAACTGCTCTGCTGGGTGTTCGCTCAGCTAAGGGAGTTGAATCCGCCTTCAGAATCAGAGAGTGAGAAGCACGGTTCTTCCAGGAGCTGGGTTTCGTAATACCCGGGTGAATTGGAACAAACGCGGTATTGAGAAATATCTGCTTCTAAAACCAAAACGGAGCTACCTAACAGAACGGTCTTCAATGTGTGCATTCAACTTACGGAGTTAAACTGATGTGTGTTTGCAGGAGTTTCTAAACCCTTTCTGTGAAGAAGTGGAAAACGCATTTTCCCAGCCAAATCCAGGCATTCAAGAAATAGCTGGAAATCTCCGTCTAAAACACAAAAAGAACGTATCTTGCAAACTGCTCTGCTGGGTGTTCGCTCAGCTAAGGGAGTTGAATCCGCCTTCAGAATCAGAGAGTGAGAAGCACGGTTCTTCCAGGAGCTGGGTTTCGTTATACCCGGGTGAATTGGAACAAACGCGGTATTGAGAAATATCTGCTTCTAAAACCAAAACGGAGCTACCTAACAGAACGGTCTTCAATGTGTGCATTCAACTTACGGAGTTAAACTGATGTGTGTTTGCAGGAGTTTCTAAACCCTTTATGTGAAGAAGTGGAAAACGCATTTTCCCAGCCAAATCCAGGCATTCAAGAAATAGCTGGAAATCTCCGTCTAAAACACAAAAAGAACGTATCTTGCAAACTGCTCTGCTGGGTGTTCGCTCAGCTAAGGGAGTTGAATCCGCCTTCAGAATCAGAGAGTGAGAAGCACGGTTCTTCCAGGAGCTGGGTTTCGTAATACCCGAGTGAATTGGAACGAACGCGGTATTGAGAAATATCTGCTTCTAAAACCAAAACGGAGCTACATAACAGAACGGTCTTCAATGTGTGCATTCAACTTACGGAGTTAAACTGATGTGTGTTTGCAGGAGTTGCTAAACCCTTTCTGTGAAGAAGTGGAAAACGCATTTTCCCAGCCAAATCCAGGCATTCAAGAAATAGCTGGAAATCTCCGTCTAAAACACAAAAAGAACGTATCTTGCAAACTGCTCTGCTGGGTGTTCGCTCAGCTAAGGGAGTTGAATCCGCCTTCAGAATCAGAGAGTGAGAAGCACGGTTCTTCCAGGAGCTGGGTTTTGTAATACCCGAGAGAATTGGAACAAACGCGGTATTGAGAAATATCTGCTTCTAAAACCAAAACGGAGCTACATAACAGAACGGTCTTCAATGTGTGCATTCAACTTACGGAGTTAAACTGATGTGTGTTTGCAGGAGTTGCTAAACCCTTTCTGTGAAGAAGTGGAAAACGCATGTTCCCAGCCAAATCCAGGCATTCAAGAAATAGCTGGAAATCTCCGTCTAAAACACAAAAAGAACGTATCTTGCAAACTGCTCTGCTGGCTGTTCGCTCAGCTAAGGGAGTTGAATCCGCCTTCAGAATCAGAGAGTGAGAAGCACGGTTCTTCCAGGAGCTGGGTTTCGTTATACCCGGGTGAATTGGAACAAACGCGGTATTGAGAAATATCTGCTTCTAAAACCAAAACGGAGCTACCTAACAGAACGGTCTTCAATGTGTGCATTCAACTTACGGAGTTAAACTGATGTGTGTTTGCAGGAGTTTCTAAAACCTTTCTGTGAAGAAGTGGAAAACGCATTTTCCCAGCAAAATCCAGGCATTCAAGAAATAGCTGGAAATCTCCGTCTAAAACACAAAAAGAACGTATCTTGCAAACTGCTCTGCTGGGTGTTCGCTCAGCTAAGGGAGTTGAATCCGCCTTCAGAATCAGAGAGTGAGAAGCAGGGTTCTTCCAGGAGCTGGGTTTCGTAATACCCGAGTGAATTGGAACAAACGCGGTATTGAGAAATATCTGCTTCTAAAACCAAAACGGAGCTACATAACAGAACGGTCTTCAATGTGTGCATTCAACTTACGGAGTTAAACTGATGTGTGTTTGCAGGAGTTGCTAAACCCTTTTTGTAAAGAAGTGGAAAACGCATTTTCCCAGCCAAATCCAGGCATTCAAGAAATAGCTGGAAATCTCCGTCTAAAACACAAAAAGAACGTATCTTGCAAACTGCTCTGCTGGGTGTTCGCTCAGCTAAGGGAGTTGAATCCGCCTTCAGAATCAGAGAGTGAGAAGCACGGTTCTTCCAAGAGCTGGGTTTCATTATACCCGGGTGCATTGGAACAAACGCGGTATTGAGAAATATCTGCTTCTAAAACCAAAACGGAGCTACCTAACAGAACGGTCTTCAATGTGTGCATTCAACTTACGGAGTTAAACTGATGTGTGTTTGCAGGAGTTTCTAAACCCTTTCTGTGGAGACGTGGAAAACGCATTTTTTCAGCCAAATCCAGGCATTCAAGAAATAGCTGGAAATCTCCGTCTAAAACACAATAAGAACGTATCTTGCAAACTGCACTGCTGGGTGTTCGCTCAGCTAAGGGAGTTGAATCCGCCTTCAGAATCAGAGAGTGAGAAGCACGGTTCTTCCAGGAGCTGGGTTTCGTTATACCCGGGTGAATTGGAACAAACGCGGTATTGAGAAATATCTGCTTCTAAAACCAAAACGGAGCTACCTAACCGAACGGTCTTCAATGTGTGCATTCAACTTACGGAGTTCAAATGATGTGTGTTTGCAGGAGTTTCTAAACCCTTTCTGTGAAGAAGTGGAAAACGCATTTTCCCAGCCAAATCCAGGCATTCAAGAAATAGCTGGAAATCTCCGTCTAAAACACAAAAGGAACGTATCTTGCAAACTGCTCTGCTGGGTGTTCGCTAAGCTAAGGGAGTTGAATCCGCCTTCAGAATCAGAGAGTGAGAAGCACGGTTCTTCCAGGAGCTGGGTTTCGTTATACCCTGGTGAATTGCAACAAACGCGGTATTGCGAAATATCTGCTTCTAATACCAAAACGGAGCTACCTAACAGAACGGTCTTCAATGTGTGCATTCAACTTACGGAGTTAAACTGATGTGTGTTTGCAGGAGTTTCTAAACCTTTTCTGTGAAGAAGTGGAAAACGCATTTTCCCAGCCAAATCCAGGCATTCAAGAAATAGCTGGAAATCTCCGTCTGAAACACAAAAAGAACGTATCTTGCAAACTGCTCTGCTGGGTGTTCGCTCAGCTAAGGGAGTTGAATCCGCCTTCAGAATCAGAGAGTGAGAAGCACGGTTCTTCCAGTAGCTGGGTTTCGTTATACCTGGGTGCATTGGAACAAACGCGGTATTGAGAAATATCTGCTTCTAAAGCCAAAACGGAGCTACCTAACAGAACGGTCTTCAATGAGTGCATTCAACTTACGGAGTTAAACTGATGTGTGTTTGCAGGAGTTTCTAAACCCTTTCTGTGAAGAAGTGGAAAACGCATTTTCCCAGCCAAATCTAGGCATCCAAGAAATAGCTGGAAATCTCCGTCTAAAACACAAAAAGAACGTATCTTGCAAACTGCTCTGCTGGGTGTTCGCTCAGCTAAGGGAGTTGAATCCGCCTTCAGAATCAGAGAGTGAGAAGCACGGTTCTTCCAGGAGCTGGGTTTCGTTATACCCGGGTGAATTGGAACAAACGCGGTATTGAGAAATATCTGCTTCTAAAACCAAAACGGAGCTACCTAACAGAACGGTCTTCAATGTGTGCATTCAACTTACGGAGTTAAACTGATGTGTGTTTGCAGGAGTTTCTAAACCCTTTCTGTGAAGAAGTGGAAAACGCATTTTCCCAGCCAAATCCAGGCATTCAAGAAATAGCTTTAAATCTCCCTCTAAAACACAAAAAGAACGTATCTTGCAAACTGCTCTGCTGGGTGTTCGCTAAGCTAAGGGAGTTGAATCCGCCTTCAGAATCAGAGAGTGAGAAGCACGGTTCTTCCAGGAGCTGGGTTTCGTTATACCCTGGTGAATTGCAACAAACGCGGTATTGAGAAATATCTGCTTCTAATACCAAAACGGAGCTACCTAACAGAACGGTCTTCAATGTGTGCATTCACCTTACGGAGTTAAACTGATGTGTGTTTGCAGGAGTTTCTAAACCCTTTCTGTGAAGAAGTGGAAAACGCATTTTCCCAGCCAAATCCAGGCATTCATGAAACAGCTGGAAATCTCCGTCTAAAACACAAAAAGAACGTATCTTGCAAACTGCTCTGCTGGGTGTTCGCTCAGCTAAGGGAGTTGAATCCGCCTTCAGAATCAGAGAGTGAGAAGCACGGTTCTTCCAGGAGCTGGGTTTCGTAATACCCGGGTGAATTGGAACAAACGCGGTATTGAGAAATATCTGCTTCTAAATCCAAAACGGAGCTACCTAACAGAACGGTCTTCAATGTGTGCATTCAACTTACGGAGTTAACCTGATGTGTGTTTGCAGGAGTTTCTAAACCCTTTCTGTGAAGAAGTGGAAAACGCATTTTCCCAGCCAAATCCAGGCATTCAAAAAATAGCTGGAAATCTCCGTCTAAAACACAAAAGGAACGTATCTTGCAAACTGCTCTGCTGGGTGTTCGCCAAGCTAAGGGAGTTGAATCCGCCTTCAGAATCAGAGAGTGAGAAGCACGGTTCTTCCAGGAGCTGGGTTTCGTTATACCTGGGTGCATTGGAACAAACGCGGTATTGCGAAATATCTGCTTCTAATACCAAAACGGAGCTACCTAACAGAACGGTCTTCAATGTGTGCATTCAACTTACGGAGTTAAACTGATGTGTGTTTGCAGGAGTTTCTAAACCTTTTCTGTGAAGAAGTGGAAAACGCATTTTCCCAGCCAAATCCAGGCATTCAAGAAATAGCTGGAAATCTCCGTCTGAAACACAAAAAGAACGTATCTTGCAAACTGCTCTGCTGGGTGTTCGCTCAGCTAAGGGAGTTGAATCCGCCTTCAGAATCAGAGAGTGAGAAGCACGGTTCTTCCAGGAGCTGGGTTTCGTTATACCCTGGTGAATTGCAACAAACGCGGTATTGAGAAATATCTGCTTCTAAAGCCAAAACGGAGCTACCTAACAGAACGGTCTTCAATGTGTGCATTCAACATACGGAGTTAAACTGATGTGTGTTTGCAGGAGTTTCTAAACCCTTTCTGTGAAGAAGTGGAAAACGCATTTTCGCAGCCAAATCCAGGCATTCAAGAAATAGCTGGAAATCTCCGTCTAAAACACAAAAAGAACGTATCTTGCAAACTGCACTGCTGGGTGTTCGCTCAGCTAAGGGAGTTGAATCCGCCTTCAGAATCAGAGAGTGAGAAGCACGGTTCTTCCAGGACCTGGGTTTCGTAATACCCGGGTGAATTGGAACAAACGCGGTATTGAGAAATATCTGCTTCTAAAACCAAAACGGAGCTACCTAACCGAACGGTCTTCAATGTGTGCATTCAACATACGGAGTTAAACTGATGTGTGTTTGCAGGAGTTTCTAAACCCTTTCTGTGAAGAAGTGGAAAACGCATTTTCGCAGCCAAATCCAGGCATTCAAGAAATAGCTGGAAATCTCCGTCTAAAACACAAAAAGAACGTATCTTGCAAACTGCACTGCTGGGTGTTCGCTCAGCTAAGGGAGTTGAATCCGCCTTCAGAATCAGAGAGTGAGAAGCACGGTTCTTCCAGGACCTGGGTTTCGTTATACCCGGGTGAATTGGAACAAACGCGGTATTGAGAAATATCTGCTTTTAAAACCAAAACGGAGCTACCTAACAGAACGGTCTTCAATGTGTGCATTCAACTTACGGAGTTAAACGGATGTGTGTTTGCAGGAGTTTCTAAACCCTTTCTGTGAAGAAGTGGAAAACGCATTTTCCCAGCCAAATCCAGGCATTCAAAAAATAGTTGGAAATTTCCGTCTAAAACACAAAAAGAACATATCTTGCAAACTGCTCTGCTGGGTGTTCGCTCAGCTAAGGGAGTTGAATCCGCCTTCAGAATCAGAGAGTGAGAAGCACAATACTTTCAGGAGCTGGATTTCGTAGTACCCGGGTGAATTGGAACAAACGCGGTATTGAGAAATATCTGCTTCTAAAACCAAAACTGAGCTACCTAACAGAACGGTCTTCAATGTGTGCATTCAACTTACGGAGTTAAACTGATGTGTGTTTGCAGGAGTTTCTAAACCCTTTCTGTGAAGAAGCGGAAAACGCATTTTCCCAGCCAAATCCAGGCATTCAAGAAATAGCTGGAAATCTCCGTCTAAAACACAAAAAAAACGTATCTTGCAAACTGCTCTGCTGGGTGTTCGCTCAGCTAAGGGAGTTGAATCCGCCTTCAGAATCAGAGAGTGAGAAGCACGGTTCTTCCAGGAGCTGGCTTTCGTAATACCCGGGTGAATTGGAACAAACGCGGTATTGAGAAATATCTGCTTCTAAAACCAAAACGGAGCTACCTAACAGAACGGTCTTCAATGTGTGCATTCAACTTACGGAGTTAAACTGATGTGTGTTTGCAGGAGTTTCTAAACCCTTTCTGTGAAGAAGTGGAAAACGCATTTTCCCAGCCAAATCCAGGCATTCAAGAAATAGCTGGAAATCTCCGTCTAAAACACAAAAAGAACGTATCTTGCAAACTGCTCTGCTGGGTGTTCGCTAAGCTAAGGGAGTTGAATCCGCCTTCAGAATCAGAGAGTGAGAAGCACGGTTCTTCCAGGAGCTGGGTTTCATTATACCCTGGTGAATTGCAACAAAGGCGGTATTGAGAAATATCTGCTTCTAATACCAAAACGGAGCTACCTAACAGAACGGTCTTCAATGTGTGCATTCAACTTACGGAGTTAAACTGATGTGTGTTTGCAGGAGTTTCTAAACCTTTTCTGTGAAGAAGTGGAAAACGCATTTTCCCAGCCAAATCCAGGCATTCAAGAAACAGCTGGAAATCTCCGTCTAAAACACAAAAAGAACGTATCTTGCAAACTGCTCTGCTGGGTGTTCGCTCAGCTAAGGGAGTTGAATCCGCCTTCAGAATCAGAGAGTGAGAAGCACGGTTCTTCCAGGAGCTGGGTTTCTTAATACCCGGGTGAATGGGACAAACGCGATATTGAGAAATATCTGCTTATAAAACCATAACGGAACTACCTAACGGAACGGTCTGTAATGTGTGCATTCAACGTACGGAATTAAACTGATGTGTGTTTGCAGGAGTTTCTAAACCCTTTCTGTGAAGAAGTGGAAAACGCATTTTCCCAGCCAAATCCAGTCATTCAAGAAATAGCAGGAAATCTCCGTCTAAAACACAAAAAGAACGTATCTTGCAAACTGCTCTGCTGGGTGTTCGCTCAGCTAAGGGAGTTGAATCCACCTTCAGAATCAGAGAGTGAGAAGCACGGTTCTTCCAGGAGCTGGGTTTCGTTATACCCGGGTGAATTGAAACAAACGCGGTATTGAAAAATATCTGCTTCTAAAACCAAAACGGAGCTACCTAACAGAACGGTCTTCAATGTGTGCATTCAACTTATGGAGTTAAACTGATGTGTGTTTGCAGGAGTTTCTAAACCCTTTCTTTGAAGAAGTGGAAAACGAATTTCCCAGCCAAATCAAGTCATTCAAGAAATATCTGGAAATCTCCGTCTAGAACACCAAAAGAACGTATCTTGCAAACTGCTCTGCTGGGTGTTCGCTCAGCTAAGGGAGTTGAATCCGCCTTCAGAATCAGAGAGTGAGAAGCACGGTTCTTCCAGGAGCTGGGTTTCGATATACACGGGTGAATTGGAACAAACGCGGTATTGAGAAATATCTGCTTTTAAAACCAAAACGGAGCTACCGAACATAACTATCTTCAATGTGTGCATTAAACTTAGGGAGTTCAACTGATGTGTGTTTGCAGGAGTTGCTAAACCCTTTCTGTGAAGAAGTGGAAAACGTATTTTCCCAGCCAAATCCAGGCATTCAAAAAATAGAAGGAAATCTCCGTCTAAAACACAAAAAGAACGTATCTTGCAAACTGTTGTGCTGGGTGTTCGCTCAGCTAAGGGAGTTGAATCCGCCTTCATAATCAGTGAGAAGCACGGTTCTTCCAGGAGCTGGGTTTCGTTATACCCGGGTGAATTGGAACAAACGCGGTATTGAGAAATATCTGCTTCTAAAACCATAACGGAGCTACCTAACTAAACGGTCTTCAATGTGTGCATTCAACGTACGAAGTTAAAGTGATGTGTGTTTGCAGGAGTTTCTAAACCCTTTCTGTGAAGATGTGGAAAACGCATATTCCCAGCCAAATGCAGGCATTCATGAAATAGCTGGAAATCTCCGTCTAAAACACAAAAAGAACGTATCTTGCAAACTGCTCTGCTGGGTGTTCCCTCAGCTAAGGGAGTTGAATCCGCCTTCAGAATCAGAGAGTGAGAAGCACGGTTCTTCCAGGAGCTGGGTTTCGTAATACCCGGGTGGATGGGACAAACGCGATATTGAGAAATATCTGCTTATAAAACCAAAACGGAGCTACCTAACAGAAGGGACTTCAACGTGTGCATTCAACGTACTGAGTTAAACTGATGTGTGTTTGCAGCAGTTTCTAAACCCTTTCTGTGAAGAAGTGGAAAAGGCATTTTCCCAGCCAAATCCAGGCATTCAAGAAATAGCTGGAAATCTCCGTTTAAACACCAAAAGAACGTATCTCGCAAACTGCTCTGCTGGCTGTTCGCTCAGCTAAGGGAGTTGAATCCGCCTTCAGAATCAGAGAGTGAGAAGCACTGTTCTTCCAGGAATTGGGTTTCGTTATACCCGGGTGAATTAGAACAAACGCGGAACTGAGAAATATCTGGTTCTGAAACCAAAACGGAGCTATCTAACAGAAGGGTCTTCAATGTGTGCATTCACCTTACGGAGTTAAACTGATGTGTGTTTGCAGGAGTTTCTAAACCCTTTCTGTGAAGAAGTGGAAAACGCATTTTCCCAGCCAAATCCAGGCATTCAAGAAATAGCTGGAAATCTCCGTTTAAACACAAAAAGAACGTATCTTGCAAACTGCTCTGCTGGGTGTTCGCTCAGCTAAGGGAGTTGAATCCGCCTTCAGAATCAGAGAGTGAGAAGCACGGTTCTTTTATGAGCTGTGTTTGGTTATATTCGGGTGAATGGGACTAACGCGATATTGAGAAATATCTGCTTCTAAAACCACAACGGAGCTACCTAACAGAACGGTCTTCAATGTGTGCATTCAACTTACGGAGTTAAACTGATGTGTGTTTGCAGGAGTTTCTAAACCCTTTCTGTGAAGAAGTGGAAAACGCATTTTCCCAGCCAAATCAAGTCATTCAAGAAATAGCTGGAAATCTCCGTCTAAAACACAAAAAGAACGTATCTTGCAAACTGCTCTGCTGGGTGTTCGCTAAGCTAAGGGAGTTGAATCCGCCTTCAGAATCAGAGAGTGAGAAGCACGGTTCTTCCAGGAGCTGGGTTTGGTTATACCTGGGTGAATGGGACAAACGCGATATTGAGAAATATCTGCTTATATAACAAAAACGGAGCTACCTAACAGAACGGTCTTCAATGTGTCCATTCAACTTACGGAGTTAAACTGATGTGTGTTTGCAGGAGTTTCTAAACCCTTTCTGGAAAGAAGTGGAAAACGCATTTTCCCAGCCAAATCCAGGCATTCAAGAAATAGCTGGAAATCTCCGTTTAAACACAAAAGGAACGTAGCTTGCAAACTGCTCTGCTGGGTGTTCGCTCAGCTAAGGGAGTTGAATCCGCCTTCACAATCAGAGAGTGAGAAGCACGGTTCTTCCATGAGCTGTGTTTGGTTATACCCGGGTGAATGGGACAACCGCGATATTGAGAAATATCTGCTTATAAAACTAAAACGGAGCTAACTAACAGAACGGTCTTCAATGTGTCCATTTAACTTACGGAGTTAAACTGACGTGTGTTTGCAGGAGTTTCTAAATTCTTTCTGTGAAGAAGTGGAAAACGCATTTTCCCAGCCAAATCAGGACATTCAAGAAATATCTGGAAATCTCCGTCTATAACACAAAAAGCACGTATCTTGCAAACTGCTCTGGTGGGTGTTCGCTCAGCTAAGGGAGTTGAATCCGCCTTCAGAATCAGAGATTGAGAAGCACGGTTCTTCAAGGAGCTGGGTTTCCTTATACCCGGGTGAATTGGAACGAACGCGGTATTGAGAAATATCTGCTTCTAAAACCAAAACGGAGCTACATAACAGAACGGTCTTCAATGTGTGCATTCAACTTACGGAGTTTAACTGATGTGTGTTTTCAGGAGTTTCTAAACACTTTCTGTGAAGAAGTGGAAAACGCATTTTCCCAGCCAAATCAACTCATTCAAGAAATAGCAGGAAATCTCCGTCTAAAACACAAAAAGAACGTATTTTGCAAACTGCTCTTCTGGGTGTTCGCTCAGCGAAGGGAGTATAATCCGCCTTCAGAATCAGAGAGTGAGAAGCACGGTTCTTCCAGGAGCTGGGTTTCGTTATACCCGGGTGAATTGGAACAAACGCGGTATTGAGAAATATCTGCTTCTAAAACCACAACGGAGCTACCTAACTGAACGGGCTTCAATGTGTGCATTCAACTTACGGAGTTAAACTGATGTGTGTTTGCAGGAGTTTCTAAACCCTTTCTGTGAAGAAGTGGAAAACGCATTTCCCAGCCAAATTAAGTCATTCAAGAAATAGCTGGAAATCTCCGTCTAAAACACCAAAAGAATGTATCTTGCAAACTGCTCTGCTGGGTGTTCGCTCAGCTAAGGGAGTCGAATCCGCTTTCAGAATCAGAGAGTGAGAAGCACGGTTCTTCCAGGTGCTGGGTTTCGTTATACCCGGGTGAATAGGAACAAACGCAATATTTAGAAATATCTGCTTCTAAAACCAAAACGGAGCTACCTAACAGAACGGTCTTCAATGTGTCCATTCAACTTACGGAGTTAAACTGATGTGTGTTTGCAGGAATTTCTAAACCATTTTTGTGAAGAATTGGAAAACGCAATTTCCCAGCCAAATTAAGTCATTCAAGACATAGCTGGAAATCTCCGTCTAAAACACAAAAAGGACGTATCGTGCAAACTGCTCTGCTGGGTTTTCGCTCAGCTAAGCAAGTTGAATCCGCCTTCAGAATCAGAGAGTGAGAAGCACGGTTCTTCCAGGAGCTGGGTTTCGTTATACCCCGGTGATTTGGAACAAACGCCGTATTGAGAAATATCTGCTTCTAAAACCAAAACGGAGATACCTAACAGAACGGTCTTCAATGTGTGCATTCAACGTACGGAGTTAAATTGATGTGTGTTTGCAGGAGTTTCTAAACACTTTCTGTGAAGAAGTGGAAAACGCATTTTCCCAGGCAAATCAAGTCATTCAAGAAATAGCTGGAAATCTCCGTCTTAAACACAAAAAGAACGTATTTTGCAAACTGCTCTTCTGGGTGTTCGCTCAGCTAAGGGAGTTGAATCCGCCTTCAGAATCAGAGAGTGAGAAGCACGGTTCTTCCAGGAGCTGGGTTTCGTTATACCCGGGTGAATTGGAAAAAACGCGGTATTGAGAAATATCTGCTTCTAAAACCACAACGGAGCTACCTAACTGAACGGGCTTCAATGTGTGCATTCAACTTACGGAGTTAAACTGATGTGTGTTTGCAGGAGTTTCTAAACCCTTTCTGTGAAGAAGTGGAAAACGCATTTTCCCAGCCAAATCAAGTCATTCAAGAAATAGCTGGAAATCTCCGTCTAAAACACCAAAAGAACGTACCTTGCAAACTGCTCTGCTGGGTGTTCGCTCAGCTAAGGGAGTTGAATCCGCCTTCACAATCAGAGAGTGAGAAGCACGGTTCTGCCATGAGCTGTGTTTGGTTATACCCGGTTGAATGGGACAACCGCGATATTGAGAAATATCTGCATATAAAACCAAAACGGAGCTAACTAACAGAACGGTCTTCAATGTGTCCATTTAACTTACGGAGTTAAACTGACGTGTGTTTGCAGGAGTTTCTAAATTCTTTCTGTGAAGAAGTGGAAAACGCATGTCCCCAGCCAAATCAGGACATTCGAGAAATATCTGGAAATCTCCGTCTATAACACAAAAAGCACGTATCTTGCAAACTGCTCTGGTGGGTGTTCGCTCAGCTAAGGGAGTTGAATCCGCCTTCAGAATCAGAGAGTGAGAAGCACGGTTCTTCCAGGAGCTGGGTTTCGTTATACCCGGGTGAATTGGAACGAACGCGGTATTAAGAAATATCTGCTTCTAAAACTAAAACGGAGCTACATAACAGAACGGTCTTCAATGTGTGCATTCAACTTACGGAGTTTAACTGATGTGTGTTTTCAGGAGTTTCTAAACCCTTTCTGTGAAGAAGTGGAAAACGCATTTTCCCAGCCAAATCAACTCATTCAAGAAATAGCAGGAAATCTCCGTCTAAAACACAAAAAGAACGTATTTTGCAAACTGCTCTTCTGGGTGTTCGCTAAGCTAAAGGAGTTGAATCCGCCTTCAGAATCAGAGAGTGAGAAGCACGGTTCTTCCAGGAGCTGGGTTTCGTTATACCCGTTTGAATTGGAACAAACGCGGTATTGAGAAATATCTGCTTCTAAAACCACAACGGAGCTACCTAACTGAACGGGCTTCAATGTGTGCATTCAACTTACGGAGTTAAACTGATGTGTGTTTGCAGGAGTTTCTAAACCCTTTCTGTGAAGAAGTGGAAAACGCATTTTCCGAGCCAAATTAAGTCATTCAAGAAATAGCTGGAAATCTCCGTCTAAAACACCAAAAGAATGTATCTTGCAAACTGCTCTGCTGGGTGTTCGCTCAGCTAAGGGAGTTGAATCCGCTTTCAGAATCAGAGAGTGAGAAGCACGGTTCTTCCAGGTGCTGGGTTTCGTTATACCCGGGTGAATAGGAACAAACGCAATATTTAGAAATATCTGCTTCTAAAACCAAAACGGAGCTACCTAACAGAACGGTCTTCAATGTGTCCATTCAACTTACGGAGTTAAACTGATGTGTGTTTGCAGGAGTTTCTAAACCATTTTTGTGAAGAATTGGAAAACGCAATTTCCCAGCCAAATTAAGTCATTCAAGACATAGCTGGAAATCTCCGTCTAAAACACAAAAAGGACGTATCGTGCAAACTGCTCTGCTGGGTTTTCGCTCAGCTAAGGGAGTTGAATCCGCCTTCAGAATCAGAGAGTGAGAAGCACGGTTCTTCCAGGAGCTGGGTTTCGTTATACCCGGGTGATTTGGAACAAACGCCGTATTGAGAAATATCTGCTTCTAAAACCAAAACGGAGATACCTAACAGAACGGTCTTCAATGTGTGCATTCAACTTACGGAGTAAAACTGATGTGTGTTTGCAGGAGTTTCTAAACCCTTTCTGTGAAGAAGTGGAAAACGCATTTTCCCAGCCAAATCCAGGCATTCAAGAAATAGCTGGAAATCTCCGTCTAAAACACAAAAAGAACGTATCTTGCAAACTGCTCTGCTGGGTGTTCGCTCAGCTAAGGGAGTTGAATCCGCCTTCAGAATCAGAGAGTGAGAAGCACGGTTCTTCCAGGAGCTGGGTTTCGTAATACCCGGGTGAATTGGAACAAACGCGGTATTGAGAAATATCTGCTTCTAAAACCAAAACGGAGCTACCTAACAGAACGGTCTTCAATGTGTGCATTCAACTTACGGAGTTAAACTGATGTGTGTTTGCAGGAGTTTCTAAACCCTTTCTGTGAAGAAGTGGAAAACGCATTTTCCCAGCCAAATCCAGGCATTCAAGAAATAGCTGGAAATCTCCGTCTAAAACACAAAAAGAACGTATCTTGCAAACTGCTCTGCTGGGTGTTCGCTCAGCTAAGGGAGTTGAATCCGCCTTCAGAATCAGAGAGTGAGAAGCACGGTTCTTCCAGGAGCTGGGTTTCGTTATACCCGGGTGAATTGGAACAAACGCGGTATTGAGAAATATCTGCTTCTAAAACCAAAACGGAGCTACCTAACAGAACGGTCTTCAATGTGTGCATTCAACTTACGGAGTTAAACTGATGTGTGTTTGCAGGAGTTTCTAAACCCTTTCTGTGAAGAAGTGGAAAACGCATTTTCCCAGCCAAATCCAGGCATTCAAGAAATAGCTGGAAATCTCCGTCTAAAACACAAAAAGAACGTATCTTGCAAACTGCTCTGCTGGGTGTTCGCTCAGCTAAGGGAGTTGAATCCGCCTTCAGAATCAGAGAGTGAGAAGCACGGTTCTTCCAGGAGCTGGGTTTCGTAATACCCGAGTGAATTGGAACGAACGCGGTATTGAGAAATATCTGCTTCTAAAACCAAAACGGAGCTACATAACAGAACGGTCTTCAATGTGTGCATTCAACTTACGGAGTTAAACTGATGTGTGTTTGCAGGAGTTGCTAAACCCTTTCTGTGAAGAAGTGGAAAACGCATTTTCCCAGCCAAATCCAGGCATTCAAGAAATAGCTGGAAATCTCCGTCTAAAACACAAAAAGAACGTATCTTGCAAACTGCTCTGCTGGGTGTTCGCTCAGCTAAGGGAGTTGAATCCGCCTTCAGAATCAGAGAGTGAGAAGCACGGTTCTTCCAGGAGCTGGGTTTTGTAATACCCGAGAGAATTGGAACAAACGCGGTATTGAGAAATATCTGCTTCTAAAACCAAAACGGAGCTACATAACAGAACGGTCTTCAATGTGTGCATTCAACTTACGGAGTTAAACTGATGTGTGTTTGCAGGAGTTGCTAAACCCTTTCTGTGAAGAAGTGGAAAACGCATGTTCCCAGCCAAATCCAGGCATTCAAGAAATAGCTGGAAATCTCCGTCTAAAACACAAAAAGAACGTATCTTGCAAACTGCTCTGCTGGCTGTTCGCTCAGCTAAGGGAGTTGAATCCGCCTTCAGAATCAGAGAGTGAGAAGCACGGTTCTTCCAGGAGCTGGGTTTCGTTATACCCGGGTGAATTGGAACAAACGCGGTATTGAGAAATATCTGCTTCTAAAACCAAAACGGAGCTACCTAACAGAACGGTCTTCAATGTGTGCATTCAACTTACGGAGTTAAACTGATGTGTGTTTGCAGGAGTTTCTAAAACCTTTCTGTGAAGAAGTGGAAAACGCATTTTCCCAGCAAAATCCAGGCATTCAAGAAATAGCTGGAAATCTCCGTCTAAAACACAAAAAGAACGTATCTTGCAAACTGCTCTGCTGGGTGTTCGCTCAGCTAAGGGAGTTGAATCCGCCTTCAGAATCAGAGAGTGAGAAGCAGGGTTCTTCCAGGAGCTGGGTTTCGTAATACCCGAGTGAATTGGAACAAACGCGGTATTGAGAAATATCTGCTTCTAAAACCAAAACGGAGCTACATAACAGAACGGTCTTCAATGTGTGCATTCAACTTACGGAGTTAAACTGATGTGTGTTTGCAGGAGTTGCTAAACCCTTTTTGTAAAGAAGTGGAAAACGCATTTTCCCAGCCAAATCCAGGCATTCAAGAAATAGCTGGAAATCTCCGTCTAAAACACAAAAAGAACGTATCTTGCAAACTGCTCTGCTGGGTGTTCGCTCAGCTAAGGGAGTTGAATCCGCCTTCAGAATCAGAGAGTGAGAAGCACGGTTCTTCCAAGAGCTGGGTTTCATTATACCCGGGTGCATTGGAACAAACGCGGTATTGAGAAATATCTGCTTCTAAAACCAAAACGGAGCTACCTAACAGAACGGTCTTCAATGTGTGCATTCAACTTACGGAGTTAAACTGATGTGTGTTTGCAGGAGTTTCTAAACCCTTTCTGTGGAGACGTGGAAAACGCATTTTTTCAGCCAAATCCAGGCATTCAAGAAATAGCTGGAAATCTCCGTCTAAAACACAATAAGAACGTATCTTGCAAACTGCACTGCTGGGTGTTCGCTCAGCTAAGGGAGTTGAATCCGCCTTCAGAATCAGAGAGTGAGAAGCACGGTTCTTCCAGGAGCTGGGTTTCGTTATACCCGGGTGAATTGGAACAAACGCGGTATTGAGAAATATCTGCTTCTAAAACCAAAACGGAGCTACCTAACCGAACGGTCTTCAATGTGTGCATTCAACTTACGGAGTTCAAATGATGTGTGTTTGCAGGAGTTTCTAAACCCTTTCTGTGAAGAAGTGGAAAACGCATTTTCCCAGCCAAATCCAGGCATTCAAGAAATAGCTGGAAATCTCCGTCTAAAACACAAAAGGAACGTATCTTGCAAACTGCTCTGCTGGGTGTTCGCTAAGCTAAGGGAGTTGAATCCGCCTTCAGAATCAGAGAGTGAGAAGCACGGTTCTTCCAGGAGCTGGGTTTCGTTATACCCTTGTGAATTGCAACAAACGCGGTATTGCGAAATATCTGCTTCTAATACCAAAACGGAGCTACCTAACAGAACGGTCTTCAATGTGTGCATTCAACTTACGGAGTTAAACTGATGTGTGTTTGCAGGAGTTTCTAAACCTTTTCTGTGAAGAAGTGGAAAACGCATTTTCCCAGCCAAATCCAGGCATTCAAGAAATAGCTGGAAATCTCCGTCTGAAACACAAAAAGAACGTATCTTGCAAACTGCTCTGCTGGGTGTTCGCTCAGCTAAGGGAGTTGAATCCGCCTTCAGAATCAGAGAGTGAGAAGCACGGTTCTTCCAGTAGCTGGGTTTCGTTATACCCGGGTGCATTGGAACAAACGCGGTATTGAGAAATATCTGCTTCTAAAGCCAAAACGGAGCTACCTAACAGAACGGTCTTCAATGAGTGCATTCAACTTACGGAGTTAAACTGATGTGTGTTTGCAGGAGTTTCTAAACCCTTTCTGTGAAGAAGTGGAAAACGCATTTTCCCAGCCAAATCTAGGCATTCAAGAAATAGCTGGAAATCTCCGTCTAAAACACAAAAAGAACGTATCTTGCAAACTGCTCTGCTGGGTGTTCGCTCAGCTAAGGGAGTTGAATCCGCCTTCAGAATCAGAGAGTGAGAAGCACGGTTCTTCCAGGAGCTGGGTTTCGTTATACCCGGGTGAATTGGAACAAACGCGGTATTGAGAAATATCTGCTTCTAAAACCAAAACGGAGCTACCTAACAGAACGGTCTTCAATGTGTGCATTCAACTTACGGAGTTAAACTGATGTGTGTTTGCAGGAGTTTCTAAACCCTTTCTGTGAAGAAGTGGTAAACGCATTTTCCCAGCCAAATCCAGGCATTCAAGAAATAGCTTTAAATCTCCCTCTAAAACACAAAAAGAACGTATCTTGCAAACTGCTCTGCTGGGTCTTCGCTAAGCTAAGGGAGTTGAATCCGCCTTCAGAATCAGAGAGTGAGAAGCACGGTTCTTCCAGGAGCTGGGTTTCGTTATACCCTGGTGAATTGCAACAAACGCGGTATTGAGAAATATCTGCTTCTAATACCAAAACGGAGCTACCTAACAGAACGGTCTTCAATGTGTGCATTCACCTTACGGAGTTAAACTGATGTGTGTTTGCAGGAGTTTCTAAACCCTTTCTGTGAAGAAGTGGAAAACGCATTTTCCCAGCCAAATGCAGGCATTCAAGAAATAGCTGGAAATCTCCGTCTGAAACACAAAAAGAACGTATCTTGCAAACTGCTCTGCTGGGTGTTCGCTCAGCTAAGGGAGTTGAATCCGCCTTCAGAATCAGAGAGTGAGAAGCACGGTTCTTCCAGGAGCTGGGTTTCGTTATACCCTGGTGAATTGCAACAAACGCGGTATTGAGAAATATCTGCTTCTAAAGCCAAAACGGAGCTACCTAACAGAACGGTCTTCAATGTGTGCATTCAACATACGGAGTTAAACTGATGTGTGTTTGCAGGAGTTTCTAAACCCTTTCTGTGAAGAAGTGGAAAACGCATTTTCGCAGCCAAATCCAGGCATTCAAGAAATAGCTGGAAATCTCCGTCTAAAACACAAAAAGAACGTATCTTGCAAACTGCACTGCTGGGTGTTCGCTCAGCTAAGGGAGTTGAATCCGCCTTCAGAATCAGAGAGTGAGAAGCACGGTTCTTCCAGGACCTGGGTTTCGTAATACCCGGGTGAATTGGAACAAACGCGGTATTGAGAAATATCTGCTTCTAAAACCAAAACGGAGCTACCTAACCGAACGGTCTTCAATGTGTGCATTCAACATACGGAGTTAAACTGATGTGTGTTTGCAGGAGTTTCTAAACCCTTTCTGTGAAGAAGTGGAAAACGCATTTTCGCAGCCAAATCCAGGCATTCAAGAAATAGCTGGAAATCTCCGTCTAAAACACAAAAAGAACGTATCTTGCAAACTGCACTGCTGGGTGTTCGCTCAGCTAAGGGAGTTGAATCCGCCTTCAGAATCAGAGAGTGAGAAGCACGGTTCTTCCAGGACCTGGGTTTCGTTATACCCGGGTGAATTGGAAAAAACGCGGTATTGAGAAATATCTGCTTTTAAAACCAAAACGGAGCTACCTAACAGAACGGTCTTCAATGTGTGCATTCAACTTACGGAGTTAAACGGATGTGTGTTTGCAGGAGTTTCTAAACCCTTTCTGTGAAGAAGTGGAAAACGCATTTTCCCAGCCAAATCCAGGCATTCAAGAAATAGTTGGAAATTTCCGTCTAAAACACAAAAAGAACATATCTTGCAAACTGCTCTGCTGGGTGTTCGCTCAGCTAAGGGAGTTGAATCCGCCTTCAGAATCAGAGAGTGAGAAGCACAATTCTTTCAGGAGCTGGATTTCGTAGTACCCGGGTGAATTGGAACAAACGCGGTATTGAGAAATATCTGCTTCTAAAACCAAAACGGAGCTACCTAACAGAACGGTCTTCAATGTGTGCATTCAACTTACGGAGTTAAACTGATGTGTGTTTGCAGGAGTTTCTAAACCCTTTCTGTGAAGAAGCGGAAAACGCATTTTCCCAGCCAAATCCAGGCATTCAAGAAATAGCTGGAAATCTCCGTCTAAAACACAAAAAAAACGTATCTTGCAAACTGCTCTGCTGGGTGTTCGCTCAGCTAAGGGAGTTGAATCCGCCTTCAGAATCAGAGAGTGAGAAGCACGGTTCTTCCAGGAGCTGGCTTTCGTAATACCCGGGTGAATTGGAACAAACGCGGTATTGAGAAATATCTGCTTCTAAAACCAAAACGGAGCTACCTAACAGAACGGTCTTCAATGTGTGCATTCAACTTACGGAGTTAAACTGATGTGTGTTTGCAGGAGTTTCTAAACCCTTTCTGTGAAGAAGTGGAAAACGCATTTTCCCAGCCAAATCCAGGCATTCAAGAAATAGCTGGAAATCTCCGTCTAAAACACAAAAAGAACGTATCTTGCAAACTGCTCTGCTGGGTGTTCGCTAAGCTAAGGGAGTTGAATCCGCCTTCAGAATCAGAGAGTGAGAAGCACGGTTCTTCCAGGAGCTGGGTTTCATTATACCCTGGTGAATTGCAACAAAGGCGGTATTGAGAAATATCTGCTTCTAATACCAAAACGGAGCTACCTAACAGAACGGTCTTCAATGTGTGCATTCAACTTACGGAGTTAAACTGATGTGTGTTTGCAGGAGTTTCTAAACCTTTTCTGTGAAGAAGTGGAAAACGCATTTTCCCAGCCAAATCCAGGCATTCAAGAAACAGCTGGAAATCTCCGTCTAAAACACAAAAAGAACGTATCTTGCAAACTGCTCTGCTGGGTGTTCGCTCAGCTAAGGGAGTTGAATCCGCCTTCAGAATCAGAGAGTGAGAAGCACGGTTCTTCCAGGAGCTGGGTTTCTTAATACCCGGGTGAATGGGACAAACGCGATATTGAGAAATATCTGCTTATAAAACCATAACGGAACTACCTAACGGAACGGTCTGTAATGTGTGCATTCAACGTACGGAATTAAACTGATGTGTGTTTGCAGGAGTTTCTAAACCCTTTCTTTGAAGAAGTGGAAAACGAATTTCCCAGCCAAATCAAGTCATTCAAGAAATATCTGGAAATCTCCGTCTAAAACACCAAAAGAACGTATCTTGCAAACTGCTCTGCTGGGTGTTCGCTCAGCTAAGGGAGTTGAATCCGCCTTCAGAATCAGAGAGTGAGAAGCACGGTTCTTCCAGGAGCTGGGTTTCGACATACACGGGTGAATTGGAACAAACGCGGTATTGAGAAATATCTGCTTTTAAAACCAAAACGGAGCTACCGAACATAACTATCTTCAATGTGTGCATTAAACTTAGGGAGTTCAACTGATGTGTGTTTGCAGGAGTTGCTAAACCCTTTCTGTGAAGAAGTGGAAAACGTATTTTCCCAGCCAAATCCAGGCATTCAAAAAATAGAAGGAAATCTCCGTCTAAAACACAAAAAGAACGTATCTTGCAAACTGTTGTGCTGGGTGTTCGCTCAGCTAAGGGAGTTGAATCCGCCTTCATAATCAGTGAGAAGCACGGTTCTTCCAGGAGCTGGGTTTCGTTATACCCGGGTGAATTGGAACAAACGCGGTATTGAGAAATATCTGCTTCTAAAACCATAACGGAGCTACCTAACTAAACGGTCTTCAATGTGTGCATTCAACGTACGAAGTTAAAGTGATGTGTGTTTGCAGGAGTTTCTAAACCCTTTCTGTGAAGATGTGGAAAACGCATTTTCCCAGCCAAATGCAGGCATTCATGAAATAGCTGGAAATCTCCGTCTAAAACACAAAAAGAACGTATCTTGCAAACTGCTCTGCTGGGTGTTCCCTCAGCTAAGGGAGTTGAATCCGCCTTCAGAATCAGAGAGTGAGAAGCACGGTTCTTCCAGGAGCTGGGTTTCGTAATACCCGGGTGGATGGGACAAACGCGATATTGAGAAATATCTGCTTATAAAACCAAAACGGAGCTACCTAACAGAAGGGACTTCAACGTGTGCATTCAACGTACTGAGTTAAACTGATGTGTGTTTGCAGCAGTTTCTAAACCCTTTCTGTGAAGAAGTGGAAAAGGCATTTTCCCAGCCAAATCCAGGCATTCAAGAAATAGCTGGAAATCTCCGTTTAAACACCAAAAGAACGTATCTCGCAAACTGCTCTGCTGGCTGTTCGCTCAGCTAAGGGAGTTGAATCCGCCTTCAGAATCAGAGAGTGAGAAGCACTGTTCTTCCAGGAATTGGGTTTCGTTATATCCGGGTGAATTAGAACAAACGCGGAACTGAGAAATATCTGGTTCTGAAACCAAAACGGAGCTATCTAACAGAAGGGTCTTCAATGTGTGCATTCACCTTACGGAGTTAAACTGATGTGTGTTTGCAGGAGTTTCTAAACCCTTTCTGTGAAGAAGTGGAAAACGCATTTTCCCAGCCAAATCCAGGCATTCAAGAAATAGCTGGAAATCTCCGTTTAAACACAAAAAGAACGTATCTTGCAAACTGCTCTGCTGGGTGTTCGCTCAGCTAAGGGAGTTGAATCCGCCTTCAGAATCAGAGAGTGAGAAGCACGGTTCTTTTATGAGCTGTGTTTGGTTATATTCGGGTGAATGGGACTAACGCGATATTGAGAAATATCTGCTTCTAAAACCACAACGGAGCTACCTAACAGAACGGTCTTCAATGTCTGCATTCAACGTACGGAGTTAAACTGATGTGTGTTTGCAGGAGTTTCTAAACCCTTTCTGTGAAAAAGTGGAAAACGCATTTTCCCAGCCAAATCAAGTCATTCAAGAAATAGCTGGAAATCTCCGTCTAAAACACAAAAAGAACGTATCTTGCAAACTGCTCTGCTGGGTGTTCGCTCAGCTAAGGGAGTTGAATCCGCCTTCACAATCAGAGAGTGAGAAGCACGGTTCTTCCATGAGCTGTGTTTGGTTATACCCGGGTGAATGGGACAACCGCGATATTGAGAAATATCTGCTTATAAAACTAAAACGGAGCTAACTAACAGAACGGTCTTCAATGTGTCCATTTAACTTACGGAGTTAAACTGACGTGTGTTTGCAGGAGTTTCTAAATTCTTTCTGTGAAGAAGTGGAAAACGCATTTTCCCAGCCAAATCAGGACATTCAAGAAATATCTGGAAATCTCCGTCTATAACACAAAAAGCACGTATCTTGCAAACTGCTCTGGTGGGTGTTCGCTCAGCTAAGGGAGTTGAATCCGCCTTCAGAATCAGAGATTGAGAAGCACGGTTCTTCAAGGAGCTGGGTTTCCTTATACCCGGGTGAATTGGAACGAACGCGGTATTGAGAAATATCTGCTTCTAAAACCAAAACGGAGCTACATAACAGAACGGTCTTCAATGTGTGCATTCAACTTACGGAGTTTAACTGATGTGTGTTTTCAGGAGTTTCTAAACACTTTCTGTGAAGAAGTGGAAAACGCATTTTCCCAGCCAAATCAACTCATTCAAGAAATAGCAGGAAATCTCCGTCTAAAACACAAAAAGAACATATTTTGCAAACTGCTCTTCTGGGTGTTCGCTCAGCGAAGGGAGTATAATCCGCCTTCAGAATCAGAGAGTGAGAAGCACGGTTCTTCCAGGAGCTGGGTTTCGTTATACCCGGGTGAATTGGAACAAACGCGGTATTGAGAAATATCTGCTTCTAAAACCACAACGGAGCTACCTAACTGAACGGGCTTCAATGTGTGCATTCAACTTACGGAGTTAAACTGATGTGTGTTTGCAGGAGTTTCTAAACCCTTTCTGTGAAGAAGTGGAAAACGCATTTCCCAGCCAAATTAAGTCATTCAAGAAATAGCTGGAAATCTCCGTCTAAAACACCAAAAGAATGTATCTTGCAAACTGCTCTGCTGGGTGTTCGCTCAGCTAAGGGAGTTGAATCCGCTTTCAGAATCAGAGAGTGAGAAGCACGGTTCTTCCAGGTGCTGGGTTTCGTTATACCCGGGTGAATAGGAACAAACGCAATATTGAGAAATATCTGCTTCTAAAACCAAAACGGAGCTACCTAACAGAACGGTCTTCAATGTGTCCATTCAACTTACGGAGTTAAACTGATGTGTGTTTGCAGGAGTTTCTAAACCATTTTTGTGAAGAATTGGAAAACGCAATTTCCCAGCCAAATTAAGTCATTCAAGACATAGCTGGAAATCTCCGTCTAAAACACAAAAAGGACGTATCGTGCAAACTGCTCTGCTGGGTTTTCGCTCAGCTAAGCAAGTTGAATCCGCCTTCAGAATCAGAGAGTGAGAAGCACGGTTCTTCCAGGAGCTGGGTTTCGTTATACCCGGGTGATTTGGAACAAACGCCGTATTGAGAAATATCTGCTTCTAAAACCAAAACGGAGATACCTAACAGAACGGTCTTCAATGTGTGCATTCAACGTACGGAGTTAAATTGATGTGTGTTTGCAGGAGTTTCTAAACACTTTCTGTGAAGAAGTGGAAAACGCATTTTCCCAGGCAAATCAAGTCATTCAAGAAATAGCTGGAAATCTCCGTCTTAAACACAAAAAGAACGTATTTTGCAAACTGCTCTTCTGGGTGTTCGCTCAGCTAAGGGAGTTGAATCCGCCTTCAGAATCAGAGAGTGAGAAGCACGGTTCTTCCAGGAGCTGGGTTTCGTTATACCCGGGTGAATTGGAAAAAACGCGGTATTGAGAAATATCTGCTTCTAAAACCACAACGGAGCTACCTAACTGAACGGGCTTCAATGTGTGCATTCAACTTACGGAGTTAAACTGATGTGTGTTTGCAGGAGTTTCTAAACCCTTTCTGTGAAGAAGTGGAAAACGCATTTTCCCAGCCAAATCAAGTCATTCAAGAAATAGCTGGAAATCTCCGTCTAAAACACAAAAAGAACGTATCTTGCAAACTGCTCTGCTGGCTGTTCGCTCAGCTAAGGGAGTTGAATCCGCCTTCAGAATCAGAGAGTGAGAAGCACGGTTCTTCCAGGAGCTGGGTTTCGTTATACCCGGGTGAATTGGAACAAACGCGGTATTGAGAAATATCTGCTTCTAAAACCAAAACGGAGCTACCTAACAGAACGGTCTTCAATGTGTGCATTCAACTTACGGAGTTAAACTGATGTGTGTTTGCAGGAGTTTCTAAAACCTTTCTGTGAAGAAGTGGAAAACGCATTTTCCCAGCAAAATCCAGGCATTCAAGAAATAGCTGGAAATCTCCGTCTAAAACACAAAAAGAACGTATCTTGCAAACTGCTCTGCTGGGTGTTCGCTCAGCTAAGGGAGTTGAATCCGCCTTCAGAATCAGAGAGTGAGAAGCAGGGTTCTTCCAGGAGCTGGGTTTCGTAATACCCGAGTGAATTGGAACAAACGCGGTATTGAGAAATATCTGCTTCTAAAACCAAAACGGAGCTACATAACAGAACGGTCTTCAATGTGTGCATTCAACTTACGGAGTTAAACTGATGTGTGTTTGCAGGAGTTGCTAAACCCTTTTTGTAAAGAAGTGGAAAACGCATTTTCCCAGCCAAATCCAGGCATTCAAGAAATAGCTGGAAATCTCCGTCTAAAACACAAAAAGAACGTATCTTGCAAACTGCTCTGCTGGGTGTTCGCTCAGCTAAGGGAGTTGAATCCGCCTTCAGAATCAGAGAGTGAGAAGCACGGTTCTTCCAAGAGCTGGGTTTCATTATACCCGGGTGCATTGGAACAAACGCGGTATTGAGAAATATCTGCTTCTAAAACCAAAACGGAGCTACCTAACAGAACGGTCTTCAATGTGTGCATTCAACTTACGGAGTTAAACTGATGTGTGTTTGCAGGAGTTTCTAAACCCTTTCTGTGGAGACGTGGAAAACGCATTTTTTCAGCCAAATCCAGGCATTCAAGAAATAGCTGGAAATCTCCGTCTAAAACACAAAAAGAACGTATCTTGCAAACTGCACTGCTGGGTGTTCGCTCAGCTAAGGGAGTTGAATCCGCCTTCAGAATCAGAGAGTGAGAAGCACGGTTCTTCCAGGAGCTGGGTTTCGTTATACCCGGGTGAATTGGAACAAACCCGGTATTGAGAAATATCTGCTTCTAAAACCAAAACGGAGCTACCTAACCGAACGGTCTTCAATGTGTGCATTCAACTTACGGAGTTCAAATGATGTGTGTTTGCAGGAGTTTCTAAACCCTTTCTGTGAAGAAGTGGAAAACGCATTTTCCCAGCCAAATCCAGGCATTCAAGAAATAGCTGGAAATCTCCGTCTAAAACACAAAAGGAACGTATCTTGCAAACTGCTCTGCTGGGTGTTCGCTAAGCTAAGGGAGTTGAATCCGCCTTCAGAATCAGAGAGTGAGAAGCACGGTTCTTCCAGGAGCTGGGTTTCGTTATACCCTTGTGAATTGCAACAAACGCGGTATTGCGAAATATCTGCTTCTAATACCAAAACGGAGCTACCTCACAGAACGGTCTTCAATGTGTGCATTCAACTTACGGAGTTAAACTGATGTGTGTTTGCAGGAGTTTCTAAACCTTTTCTGTGAAGAAGTGGAAAACGCATTTTCCCAGCCAAATCCAGGCATTCAAGAAATAGCTGGAAATCTCCGTCTGAAACACAAAAAGAACGTATCTTGCAAACTGCTCTGCTGGGTGTTCGCTCAGCTAAGGGAGTTGAATCCGCCTTCAGAATCAGAGAGTGAGAAGCACGGTTCTTCCAGTAGCTGGGTTTCGTTATACCCGGGTGCATTGGAACAAACGCGGTATTGAGAAATATCTGCTTCTAAAGCCAAAACGGAGCTACCTAACAGAACGGTCTTCAATGAGTGCATTCAACTTACGGAGTTAAACTGATGTGTGTTTGCAGGAGTTTCTAAACCCTTTCTGTGAAGAAGTGGAAAACGCATTTTCCCAGCCAAATCTAGGCATTCAAGAAATAGCTGGAAATCTCCGTCTAAAACACAAAAAGAACGTATCTTGCAAACTGCTCTGCTGGGTGTTCGCTCAGCTAAGGGAGTTGAATCCGCCTTCAGAATCAGAGAGTGAGAAGCACGGTTCTTCCAGGAGCTGGGTTTCGTTATACCCGGGTGAATTGGAACAAACGCGGTATTGAGAAATATCTGCTTCTAAAACCAAAACGGAGCTACCTAACAGAACGGTCTTCAATGTGTGCATTCAACTTACGGAGTTAAACTGATGTGTGTTTGCAGGAGTTTCTAAACCCTTTCTGTGAAGAAGTGGAAAACGCATTTTCCCAGCCAAATCCAGGCATTCAAGAAATAGCTTTAAATCTCCCTCTAAAACACAAAAAGAACGTATCTTGCAAACTGCTCTGCTGGGTCTTCGCTAAGCTAAGGGAGTTGAATCCGCCTTCAGAATCAGAGAGTGAGAAGCACGGTTCTTCCAGGAGCTGGGTTTCGTTATACCCTGGTGAATTGCAACAAACGCGGTATTGAGAAATATCTGCTTCTAATACCAAAACGGAGCTACCTAACAGAACGGTCTTCAATGTGTGCATTCACCTTACGGAGTTAAACTGATGTGTGTTTGCAGGAGTTTCTAAACCCTTTCTGTGAAGAAGTGGAAAACGCATTTTCCCAGCCAAATGCAGGCATTCAAGAAATAGCTGGAAATCTCCGTCTGAAACACAAAAAGAACGTATCTTGCAAACTGCTCTGCTGGGTGTTCGCTCAGCTAAGGGAGTTGAATCCGCCTTCAGAATCAGAGAGTGAGAAGCACGGTTCTTCCAGGAGCTGGGTTTCGTTATACCCTGGTGAATTGCAACAAACGCGGTATTGAGAAATATCTGCTTCTAAAGCCAAAACGGAGCTACCTAACAGAACGGTCTTCAATGTGTGCATTCAACATACGGAGTTAAACTGATGTGTGTTTGCAGGAGTTTCTAAACCCTTTCTGTGAAGAAGTGGAAAACGCATTTTCGCAGCCAAATCCAGGCATTCAAGAAATAGCTGGAAATCTCCGTCTAAAACACAAAAAGAACGTATCTTGCAAACTGCACTGCTGGGTGTTCGCTCAGCTAAGGGAGTTGAATCCGCCTTCAGAATCAGAGAGTGAGAAGCACGGTTCTTCCAGGACCTGGGTTTCGTAATACCCGGGTGAATTGGAACAAACGCGGTATTGAGAAATATCTGCTTCTAAAACCAAAACGGAGCTACCTAACCGAACGGTCTTCAATGTGTGCATTCAACATACGGAGTTAAACTGATGTGTGTTTGCAGGAGTTTCTAAACCCTTTCTGTGAAGAAGTGGAAAACGCATTTTCGCAGCCAAATCCAGGCATTCAAGAAATAGCTGGAAATCTCCGTCTAAAACACAAAAAGAACGTATCTTGCAAACTGCACTGCTGGGTGTTCGCTCAGCTAAGGGAGTTGAATCCGCCTTCAGAATCAGAGAGTGAGAAGCACGGTTCTTCCAGGACCTGGGTTTCGTTATACCCGGGTGAATTGGAACAAACGCGGTATTGAGAAATATCTGCTTTTAAAACCAAAACGGAGCTACCTAACAGAACGGTCTTCAATGTGTGCATTCAACTTACGGAGTTAAACGGATGTGTGTTTGCAGGAGTTTCTAAACCCTTTCTGTGAAGAAGTGGAAAACGCATTTTCCCAGCCAAATCCAGGCATTCAAGAAATAGTTGGAAATTTCCGTCTAAAACACAAAAAGAACATATCTTGCAAACTGCTCTGCTGGGTGTTCGCTCAGCTAAGGGAGTTGAATCCGCCTTCAGAATCAGAGAGTGAGAAGCACAATTCTTTCAGGAGCTGGATTTCGTAGTACCCGGGTGAATTGGAACAAACGCGGTATTGAGAAATATCTGCTTCTAAAACCAAAACGGAGCTACCTAACAGAACGGTCTTCAATGTGTGCATTCAACTTACGGAGTTAAACTGATGTGTGTTTGCAGGAGTTTCTAAACCCTTTCTGTGAAGAAGCGGAAAACGCATTTTCCCAGCCAAATCCAGGCATTCAAGAAATAGCTGGAAATCTCCGTCTAAAACACAAAAAAAACGTATCTTGCAAACTGCTCTGCTGGGTGTTCGCTCAGCTAAGGGAGTTGAATCCGCCTTCAGAATCAGAGAGTGAGAAGCACGGTTCTTCCAGGAGCTGGCTTTCGTAATACCCGGGTGAATTGGAACAAACGCGGTATTGAGAAATATCTGCTTCTAAAACCAAAACGGAGCTACCTAACAGAACGGTCTTCAATGTGTGCATTCAACTTACGGAGTTAAACTGATGTGTGTTTGCAGGAGTTTCTAAACCCTTTCTGTGAAGAAGTGGAAAACGCATTTTCCCAGCCAAATCCAGGCATTCAAGAAATAGCTGGAAATCTCCGTCTAAAACACAAAAAGAACGTATCTTGCAAACTGCTCTGCTGGGTGTTCGCTAAGCTAAGGGAGTTGAATCCGCCTTCAGAATCAGAGAGTGAGAAGCACGGTTCTTCCAGGAGCTGGGTTTCATTATACCCTGGTGAATTGCAACAAAGGCGGTATTGAGAAATATCTGCTTCTAATACCAAAACGGAGCTACCTAACAGAACGGTCTTCAATGTGTGCATTCAACTTACGGAGTTAAACTGATGTGTGTTTGCAGGAGTTTCTAAACTTTTTCTGTGAAGAAGTGGAAAACGCATTTTCCCAGCCAAATCCAGGCATTCAAGAAACAGCTGGAAATCTCCGTCTAAAACACAAAAAGAACGTATCTTGCAAACTGCTCTGCTGGGTGTTCGCTAAGCTAAGGGAGTTGAATCCGCCTTCAGAATCAGAGAGTGAGAAGCACGGTTCTTCCAGGAGCTGGGTTTCGTTATACCTGGGTGCATTGGAACAAACGCGGTATTGCGAAATATCTGCTTCTAATACCAAAACGGAGCTACCTAACAGAACGGTCTTCAATGTGTGCATTCAACTTACGGAGTTAAACTGATGTGTGTTTGCAGGAGTTTCTAAACCTTTTCTGTGAAGAAGTGGAAAACGCATTTTCCCAGCCAAATCCAGGCATTCAAGAAATAGCTGGAAATCTCCGTCTGAAACACAAAAAGAACGTATCTTGCAAACTGCTCTGCTGGGTGTTCGCTCAGCTAAGGGAGTTGAATCCGCCTTCAGAATCAGAGAGTGAGAAGCACGGTTCTTCCAGGAGCTGGGTTTCGTTATACCCTGGTGAATTGCAACAAACGCGGTATTGAGAAATATCTGCTTCTAAAGCCAAAACGGAGCTACCTAACAGAACGGTCTTCAATGTGTGCATTCAACATACGGAGTTAAACTGATGTGTGTTTGCAGGAGTTTCTAAACCCTTTCTGTGAAGAAGTGGAAAACGCATTTTCGCAGCCAAATCCAGGCATTCAAGAAATAGCTGGAAATCTCCGTCTAAAACACAAAAAGAACGTATCTTGCAAACTGCACTGCTGGGTGTTCGCTCAGCTAAGGGAGTTGAATCCGCCTTCAGAATCAGAGAGTGAGAAGCACGGTTCTTCCAGGACCTGGGTTTCGTAATACCCGGGTGAATTGGAACAAACGCGGTATTGAGAAATATCTGCTTCTAAAACCAAAACGGAGCTACCTAACCGAACGGTCTTCAATGTGTGCATTCAACATACGGAGTTAAACTGATGTGTGTTTGCAGGAGTTTCTAAACCCTTTCTGTGAAGAAGTGGAAAACGCATTTTCGCAGCCAAATCCAGGCATTCAAGAAATAGCTGGAAATCTCCGTCTAAAACACAAAAAGAACGTATCTTGCAAACTGCACTGCTGGGTGTTCGCTCAGCTAAGGGAGTTGAATCCGCCTTCAGAATCAGAGAGTGAGAAGCACGGTTCTTCCAGGACCTGGGTTTCGTTATACCCGGGTGAATTGGAAAAAACGCGGTATTGAGAAATATCTGCTTTTAAAACCAAAACGGAGCTACCTAACAGAACGGTCTTCAATGTGTGCATTCAACTTACGGAGTTAAACGGATGTGTGTTTGCAGGAGTTTCTAAACCCTTTCTGTGAAGAAGTGGAAAACGCATTTTCCCAGCCAAATCCAGGCATTCAAGAAATAGTTGGAAATTTCCGTCTAAAACACAAAAAGAACATATCTTGCAAACTGCTCTGCTGGGTGTTCGCTCAGCTAAGGGAGTTGAATCCGCCTTCAGAATCAGAGAGTGAGAAGCACAATTCTTTCAGGAGCTGGATTTCGTAGTACCCGGGTGAATTGGAACAAACGCGGTATTGAGAAATATCTGCTTCTAAAACCAAAACGGAGCTACCTAACAGAACGGTCTTCAATGTGTGCATTCAACTTACGGAGTTAAACTGATGTGTGTTTGCAGGAGTTTCTAAACCCTTTCTGTGAAGAAGCGGAAAACGCATTTTCCCAGCCAAATCCAGGCATTCAAGAAATAGCTGGAAATCTCCGTCTAAAACACAAAAAAAACGTATCTTGCAAACTGCTCTGCTGGGTGTTCGCTCAGCTAAGGGAGTTGAATCCGCCTTCAGAATCAGAGAGTGAGAAGCACGGTTCTTCCAGGAGCTGGCTTTCGTAATACCCGGGTGAATTGGAACAAACGCGGTATTGAGAAATATCTGCTTCTAAAACCAAAACGGAGCTACCTAACAGAACGGTCTTCAATGTGTGCATTCAACTTACGGAGTTAAACTGATGTGTGTTTGCAGGAGTTTCTAAACCCTTTCTGTGAAGAAGTGGAAAACGCATTTTCCCAGCCAAATCCAGGCATTCAAGAAATAGCTGGAAATCTCCGTCTAAAACACAAAAAGAACGTATCTTGCAAACTGCTCTGCTGGGTGTTCGCTCAGCTAAGGGAGTTGAATCCGCCTTCAGAATCAGAGAGTGAGAAGCACGGTTCTTCCAGGAGCTGGGTTTCATTATACCCTGGTGAATTGCAACAAAGGCGGTATTGAGAAATATCTGCTTCTAATACCAAAACGGAGCTACCTAACAGAACGGTCTTCAATGTGTGCATTCAACTTACGGAGTTAAACTGATGTGTGTTTGCAGGAGTTTCTAAACCTTTTCTGTGAAGAAGTGGAAAACGCATTTTCCCAGCCAAATCCAGGCATTCAAGAAACAGCTGGAAATCTCCGTCTAAAACACAAAAAGAACGTATCTTGCAAACTGCTCTGCTGGGTGTTCGCTCAGCTAAGGGAGTTGAATCCGCCTTCAGAATCAGAGAGTGAGAAGCACGGTTCTTCCAGGAGCTGGGTTTCTTAATACCCGGGTGAATGGGACAAACGCGATATTGAGAAATATCTGCTTATAAAACCATAACGGAACTACCTAACGGAACGGTCTGTAATGTGTGCATTCAACGTACGGAATTAAACTGATGTGTGTTTGCAGGAGTTTCTAAACCCTTTCTGTGAAGAAGTGGAAAACGCATTTTCCCAGCCAAATCCAGTCATTCAAGAAATAGCAGGAAATCTCCGTCTAAAACACAAAAAGAACGTATCTTGCAAACTGCTCTGCTGGGTGTTCGCTCAGCTAAGGGAGTTGAATCCACCTTCAGAATCAGAGAGTGAGAAGCACGGTTCTTCCAGGAGCTGGGTTTCGTTATACCCGGGTGAATTGAAACAAACGCGGTATTGAAAAATATCTGCTTCTAAAACCAAAACGGAGCTACCTAACAGAACGGTCTTCAATGTGTGCATTCAACTTATGGAGTTAAACTGATGTGTGTTTGCAGGAGTTTCTAAACCCTTTCTTTGAAGAAGTGGAAAACGAATTTCCCAGCCAAATCAAGTCATTCAAGAAATATCTGGAAATCTCCGTCTAAAACACCAAAAGAACGTATCTTGCAAACTGCTCTGCTGGGTGTTCGCTCAGCTAAGGGAGTTGAATCCGCCTTCAGAATCAGAGAGTGAGAAGCACGGTTCTTCCAGGAGCTGGGTTTCGACATACACGGGTGAATTGGAACAAACGCGGTATTGAGAAATATCTGCTTTTAAAACCAAAACGGAGCTACCGAACATAACTATCTTCAATGTGTGCATTAAACTTAGGGAGTTCAACTGATGTGTGTTTGCAGGAGTTGCTAAACCCTTTCTGTGAAGAAGTGGAAAACGTATTTTCCCAGCCAAATCCAGGCATTCAAAATATAGAAGGAAATCTCCGTCTAAAACACAAAAAGAACGTATCTTGCAAACTGTTGTGCTGGGTGTTCGCTCAGCTAAGGGAGTTGAATCCGCCTTCATAATCAGTGAGAAGCACGGTTCTTCCAGGAGCTGGGTTTCGTTATACCCGGGTGAATTGGAACAAACGCGGTATTGAGAAATATCTGCTTCTAAAACCATAACGGAGCTACCTAACTAAACGGTCTTCAATGTGTGCATTCAACGTACGAAGTTAAAGTGATGTGTGTTTGCAGGAGTTTCTAAACCCTTTCTGTGAAGATGTGGAAAACGCATTTTCCCAGCCAAATGCAGGCATTCATGAAATAGCTGGAAATCTCCGTCTAAAACACAAAAAGAACGTATCTTGCAAACTGCTCTGCTGGGTGTTCCCTCAGCTAAGGGAGTTGAATCCGCCTTCAGAATCAGAGAGTGAGAAGCACGGTTCTTCCAGGAGCTGGGTTTCGTAATACCCGGGTGGATGGGACAAACGCGATATTGAGAAATATCTGCTTATAAAACCAAAACGGAGCTACCTAACAGAAGGGACTTCAACGTGTGCATTCAACGTACTGAGTTAAACTGATGTGTGTTTGCAGCAGTTTCTAAACCCTTTCTGTGAAGAAGTGGAAAAGGCATTTTCCCAGCCAAATCCAGGCATTCAAGAAATAGCTGGAAATCTCCGTTTAAACACCAAAAGAACGTATCTCGCAAACTGCTCTGCTGGCTGTTCACTCAGCTAAGGGAGTTGAATCCGCCTTCAGAATCAGAGAGTGAGAAGCACTGTTCTTCCAGGAATTGGGTTTCGTTATACCCGGGTGAATTAGAACAAACGCGGAACTGAGAAATATCTGGTTCTGAAACCAAAACGGAGCTATCTAACAGAAGGGTCTTCAATGTGTGCATTCACCTTACGGAGTTAAACTGATGTGTGTTTGCAGGAGTTTCTAAACCCTTTCTGTGAAGAAGTGGAAAACGCATTTTCCCAGCCAAATCCAGGCATTCAAGAAATAGCTGGAAATCTCCGTTTAAACACAAAAAGAACGTATCTTGCAAACTGCTCTGCTGGATGTTCGCTCAGCTAAGGGAGTTGAATCCGCCTTCAGAATCAGAGAGTGAGAAGCACGGTTCTTTTATGAGCTGTGTTTGGTTATATTCGGGTGAATGGGACTAACGCGATATTGAGAAATATCTGCTTCTAAAACCACAACGGAGCTACCTAACAGAACGGTCTTCAATGTCTGCATTCAACGTACGGAGTTAAACTGATGTGTGTTTGCAGGAGTTTCTAAACCCTTTCTGTGAAGAAGTGGAAAACGCATTTTCCCAGCCAAATCAAGTCATTCAAGAAATAGCTGGAAATCTCCGTCTAAAACACAAAAAGAACGTATCTTGCAAACTGCTCTGCTGGGTGTTCGCTCAGCTAAGGGAGTTGAATCCGCCTTCACAATCAGAGAGTGAGAAGCACGGTTCTTCCATGAGCTGTGTTTGGTTATACCCGGGTGAATGGGACAACCGCGATATTGAGAAATATCTGCTTATAAAACTAAAACGGAGCTAACTAACAGAACGGTCTTCAATGTGTCCATTTAACTTACGGAGTTAAACTGACGTGTGTTTGCAGGAGTTTCTAAATTCTTTCTGTGAAGAAGTGGAAAACGCATTTTCCCAGCCAAATCAGGACATTCAAGAAATATCTGGAAATCTCCGTCTATAACACAAAAAGCACGTATCTTGCAAACTGCTCTGGTGGGTGTTCGCTCAGCTAAGGGAGTTGAATCCGCCTTCAGAATCAGAGATTGAGAAGCACGGTTCTTCAAGGAGCTGGGTTTCCTTATACCCGGGTGAATTGGAACGAACGCGGTATTGAGAAATATCTGCTTCTAAAACCAAAACGGAGCTACATAACAGAACGGTCTTCAATGTGTGCATTCAACTTACGGAGTTTAACTGATGTGTGTTTTCAGGAGTTTCTAAACACTTTCTGTGAAGAAGTGGAAAACGCATTTTCCCAGCCAAATCAACTCATTCAAGAAATAGCAGGAAATCTCCGTCTAAAACACAAAAAGAACATATTTTGCAAACTGCTCTTCTGGGTGTTCGCTCAGCGAAGGGAGTATAATCCGCCTTCAGAATCAGAGAGTGAGAAGCACGGTTCTTCCAGGAGCTGGGTTTCGTTATACCCGGGTGAATTGGAACAAACGCGGTATTGAGAAATATCTGCTTCTAAAACCACAACGGAGCTACCTAACTGAACGGGCTTCAATGTGTGCATTCAACTTACGGAGTTAAACTGATGTGTGTTTGCAGGAGTTTCTAAACCCTTTCTGTGAAGAAGTGGAAAACGCATTTCCCAGCCAAATTAAGTCATTCAAGAAATAGCTGGAAATCTCCGTCTAAAACACCAAAAGAATGTATCTTGCAAACTGCTCTGCTGGGTGTTCGCTCAGCTAAGGGAGTTGAATCCGCTTTCAGAATCAGAGAGTGAGAAGCACGGTTCTTCCAGGTGCTGGGTTTCGTTATACCCGGGTGAATAGGAACAAACGCAATATTTAGAAATATCTGCTTCTAAAACCAAAACGGAGCTACCTAACAGAACGGTCTTCAATGTGTCCATTCAACTTACGGAGTTAAACTGATGTGTGTTTGCAGGAGTTTCTAAACCATTTTTGTGAAGAATTGGAAAACGCAATTTCCCAGCCAAATTAAGTCATTCAAGACATAGCTGGAAATCTCCGTCTAAAACACAAAAAGGACGTATCGTGCAAACTGCTCTGCTGGGTTTTCGCTCAGCTAAGCAAGTTGAATCCGCCTTCAGAATCAGAGAGTGAGAAGCACGGTTCTTCCAGGAGCTGGGTTTCGTTATACCCGGGTGATTTGGAACAAACGCCGTATTGAGAAATATCTGCTTCTAAAACCAAAACGGAGATACCTAACAGAACGGTCTTCAATGTGTGCATTCAACGTACGGAGTTAAATTGATGTGTGTTTGCAGGAGTTTCTAAACACTTTCTGTGAAGAAGTGGAAAACGCATTTTCCCAGGCAAATCAAGTCATTCAAGAAATAGCTGGAAATCTCCGTCTTAAACACAAAAAGAACGTATTTTGCAAACTGCTCTTCTGGGTGTTCGCTCAGCTAAGGGAGTTGAATCCGCCTTCAGAATCAGAGAGTGAGAAGCACGGTTCTTCCAGGAGCTGGGTTTCGTTATACCCGGGTGAATTGGAAAAAACGCGGTATTGAGAAATATCTGCTTCTAAAACCACAACGGAGCTACCTAACTGAACGGGCTTCAATGTGTGCATTCAACTTACGGAGTTAAACTGATGTGTGTTTGCAGGAGTTTCTAAACCCTTTCTGTGAAGAAGTGGAAAACGCATTTTCCCAGCCAAATCAAGTCATTCAAGAAATAGCTGGAAATCTCCGTCTAAAACACAAAAAGAACGTATCTTGCAAACTGCTCTGCTGGGTGTTCGCTCAGCTAAGGGAGTTGAATCCGCCTTCAGAATCAGAGAGTGAGAAGCACGGTTCTTCCAGGAGCTGGGTTTGGTTATACCTTGGTGAATGGGAGAAACGCGATATTGAGAAATATCTGCTTATATAACAAAAACGGAGCTACCTAACAGAACGGTCTTCAATGTGTCCATTCAACTTACGGAGTTAAACTGATGTGTGTTTGCAGGAGTTTCTAAACCCTTTCTGGAAAGAAGTGGAAAACGCATTTTCCCAGCCAAATCCAGGCATTCAAGAAATAGCTGGAAATCTCCGTTTAAACACAAAAGGAACGTACCTTGCAAACTGCTCTGCTGGGTGTTCGCTCAGCTAAGGGAGTTGAATCCGCCTTCACAATCAGAGAGTGAGAAGCACGGTTCTTCCATGAGCTGTGTTTGGTTATACCCGGGTGAATGGGACAACCGCGATATTGAGAAATATCTGCTTATAAAACCAAAACGGAGCTAACTAACAGAACGGTCTTCAATGTGTCCATTTAACTTACGGAGTTAAACTGACGTGTGTTTGCAGGAGTTTCTAAATTCTTTCTGTGAAGAAGTGGAAAACGCATTTCCCCAGCCAAATCAGGACATTCGAGAAATATCTGGAAATCTCCGTCTATAACACAAAAAGCACGTATCTTGCAAACTGCTCTGGTGGGTGTTCGCTCAGCTAAGGGAGTTGAATCCGCCTTCAGAATCAGAGAGTGAGAAGCACGGTTCTTCCAGGAGCTGGGTTTCGTTATACCCGGGTGAATTGGAACGAACGCGGTATTGAGAAATATCTGCTTCTAAAACTAAAACGGAGCTACATAACAGAACGGTCTTCAATGTGTGCATTCAACTTACGGAGTTTAACTGATGTGTGTTTTCAGGAGTTTCTAAACCCTTTCTGTGAAGAAGTGGAAAACGCATTTTCCCAGCCAAATCAACTCATTCAAGAAATAGCAGGAAATCTCCGTCTAAAACACAAAAAGACCGTATTTTGCAAACTGCTCTTCTGGGTGTTCGCTAAGCTAAAGGAGTTGAATCCGCCTTCAGAATCAGAGAGTGAGAAGCACGGTTCTTCCAGGAGCTGGGTTTCGTTATACCCGTTTGAATTGGAACAAACGCGGTATTGAGAAATATCTGCTTCTAAAACCACAACGGAGCTACCTAACTGAACGGGCTTCAATGTGTGCATTCAACTTACGGAGTTAAACTGATGTGTGTTTGCAGGAGTTTCTAAACCCTTTCTGTGAAGAAGTGGAAAACGCATTTTCCGAGCCAAATTAAGTCATTCAAGAAATAGCTTGAAATCTCCGTCTAAAACACCAAAAGAATGTATCTTGCAAACTGCTCTGCTGGGTGTTCGCTCAGCTAAGGGAGTTGAATCCGCTTTCAGAATCAGAGAGTGAGAAGCACGGTTCTTCCAGGTGCTGGGTTTCGTTATACCCGGGTGAATAGGAACAAACGCAATATTTAGAAATATCTGCTTCTAAAACCAAAACGGAGCTACCTAACAGAACGGTCTTCAATGTGTCCATTCAACTTACGGAGTTAAACTGATGTGTGTTTGCAGGAGTTTCTAAACCATTTTTGTGAAGAATTGGAAAACGCAATTTCCCAGCCAAATTAAGTCATTCAAGACATAGCTGGAAATCTCCGTCTAAAACACAAAAAGGACGTATCGTGCAAACTGCTCTGCTGGGTTTTCGCTCAGCTAAGGGAGTTGAATCCGCCTTCAGAATCAGAGAGTGAGAAGCACGGTTCTTCCAGGAGCTGGGTTTGGTTATACCTGGGTGAATGGGACAAACGCGATATTGAGAAATATCTGCTTATATAACAAAAACGGAGCTACCTAACAGAACGGTCTTCAATGTGTGCATTCAACTTACGGAGTTAAACTGATGTGTGTTTGCAGGAGTTTCTAAACCCTTTCTGGAAAGAAGTGGAAAACGCATTTTCCCAGCCAAATCAAGTCATTTAAGAAATAGCTGGAAATCTCCGTCTAAAACACAAAAAGAACGTATCTTGCACACTGCTCTGCTAGGTGTTCGATCAGCTAAGGGAGTTGAATCCGCCTTCAGAATCAGAGAGTGAGAAGCACGGTTCTTCCAGGAACTGGGTTTCGTTATACCCAGGTGAATTGGAACAAACGCGGTACTGAGAAATATCTGCTTCTAAAACCAAAACGGAGCTATCTAACAGAACGGTCTTCAATGTGTCCATTCAACTTTCGGAGTTAAACTGATGTGTGTTTGCAGGAGTTTCTAAACCCTTTCTGTGAAGAAGAGGAAAACGCATTTTCCAAGCCAAATCCAGGCATTCAAGAAATAGCTGGAAATCTCCGTTTAAACACAACAAGAACGTATCTTGCAAACTTCTCTGCTGGGTGTTCGCTCAGCTAAAAGAGTTGAATCCGCATTTACAATCAGAGAGTGAGAAACACGTTTCTTCCAGGAGCTGCGTTTCTTTATACCCAAGTAAATGGGAGCAAACGCGGTATTGAGAAATATCTGCTTCTAAAACCGAAACGGAGGTATCTAACCAAACGGTCTTCAATGTGTCCATTCAACTTACGGAGTTAAACTGATGTGTGTTTGCAGGAGTTTCTAAACACTTTTTGTGAAGAAGTGGAAAACGCATTTTCCCAGCCAAATCAAGTCATTCAAGAAATACCTGGAAATCTCGGTCTAAAACACAAAGAGAACGTATCTTGCAAACTGCTCTGCTGGGTGTTCGCTCAGCTAAGGGAGTTGAATCCGCCTTCAGAATGAGAGATTGAGAAGCACGGTTCTTCCAGGAGCTGGGTTTCGTTATACCCGGGTGAATTAAAACAAACGCGGTATTGAGAAATATCTGCTTCTAAAACCACAACGGAGCTACCTAACAGAACGGTCTTCAATGTGTGCATTCAACTGACGGAGTTAAACTGATGTGTGTTTGCAGGAGGTTCTACACCCTTTCTGTGAAAAATAGGAAAACGCATTTTCCCAGCCAAATCCAGGCATTCAAGAAATAGATGGAAATCTTTGTTTAAACACAAAAAGAACGTATCTTGCAAACTGCTCTGCTGGGTGTTCGCTCAGCTAAGGGAGTTGAATCCGCCTTCAGAATCAGAGACTGAGAAGCACCGTTCTTCCATGAGCTGTGTTTCCTTATACCCGGGTAAATGGAACAAACGGGATATTGAGAAATATCTGCTTCTAAAACTAAAACGGAGCTACCTAAAAGAACGGTCTTCAATGTGTGCATTCAACTTACGGAGGTAAACTGATTTGTGTTTGCAGGAGTTTCTAAACCCTTTCTGTGAAGAAGTGGAAAACGCATTTTCCCAGCCAAATCCAGGCATTCAAGAAATAGCTGGAAATCTCCGTCTAAAACACAAAAAGAACGTATCTTGCAAACTGCTCTGCTGGGTGTTCGCTCAGCTAAGGGAGTTGAATCCGCCTTCAGAATCAGAGAGTAAGAAGCACGGTTCTTTCAGGAGCTGGGTTTCTTTATACTCGGGTGAATTGGAACAAACGCGGTATTGAGAAATATCTGCTTCTAAAATTACAACGGAGCGACATAACAGAACCGTCTTCAATGTGTGCATTCAACATACGGAGTTAAACTGATGTGGGTTTGCAGGAGTTTCTAAACCCTTTCTGTGAAGCAGTGGAAAACCCATTTTTTCAAGCCAAATCCAGTCATTCAAGAAATACCTGGAAATCTCCGTCTAAAACACAAAAAGAACGTATATTGCAAACTGCTCTGCTGGGTGTTCGCTCAGCTAAGGGAGTTGAATCCGCCTTCAGAATCAGAGAGTGAGAAGCACAGTTCTTCCATGAGCTGTGTTTGGTTATACCCGGGTGAATGGGACAAACGCGATATTGAGAAATATCTGCTTCTAAAACCACAACGGAGCTACCTAACAGAACGGTCTTCAATGTGTGCATTCAACTTACAAAGTTAAACTGATGTGTGTTTGCAGGAGTTTCTAAACCCTTTCTGTGAAGAAGTGGAAAACGCATTTTCCCAGCCAAATCAAGTCATTTAAGAAATAGCTGGAAATCTCCGTCTAAAACACAAAAAGAACGTATCTTGCACACTGCTCTGCTGGGTGTTCGATCAGCTAAGGGAGTTGAATCCGCCTTCAGAATCAGAGAGTGAGAAGCACGGTTCTTCCAGGAGCTGGGTTTCGTTATACCTGGTTGAATTGGAACAAAAGCGGTATTGAGAAATATCTGCTTCTAAAACCAAAACGGAGCTACCTAACAGAACGGTCTTCAATGTGTGCATTCATCTTACGGAGTTAAACTGATGTGTGTTTGCAGGAGTTTCTAAACCCTTTCTGTGAAGAAGTGGAAAACGCATTTTCCCAGCCAAATCAAATCATTCAAGAAATACCTGGAAATCTCCGTCTAAAACACAAAAAGAACGTATCTTGCAAACTGCTCTGCTGGGTGTTCGCTCAGCTAAGGGAGTTGAATCCGCCTTCAGAATCAGAGAGTGAGAAGCACGGTTCTTCCAGGAGCTGGGTTTCTTTATACCCGGGTGAATTGGAACAAAAGCGGTATTGAGAAATATCTGCTTCTAAAACCAAAACGGAGCTACCTAACAGAACGGTCTTCAATGTGTGCATTCAACTTACGGAGTTAAACTGATGTGTGTTTGCAGGAGTTTCTAAACCCTTTCTGTGAAGAAGTGGAAAACGCATTTTCCCAGCCAAATCCAGGCATTCAAGAAATAGCTGGAAATCTCCGTCTAAAACACAAAAAGAACGTATCTTGCAAACTGCTCTGCTGGGTGTTCGCTAAGCTAAGGGAGTTGAATCCGCCTTCAGAATCAGAGAGTGAGAAGCACGGTTCTTCCAGGAGCTGGGTTTCATTATACCCTGGTGAATTGCAACAAAGGCGGTATTGAGAAATATCTGCTTCTAATACCAAAACGGAGCTACCTAACAGAACGGTCTTCAATGTGTGCATTCAACTTACGGAGTTAAACTGATGTGTGTTTGCAGGAGTTTCTAAACCTTTTCTGTGAAGAAGTGGAAAACGCATTTTCCCAGCCAAATCCAGGCATTCAAGAAACAGCTGGAAATCTCCGTCTAAAACACAAAAAGAACGTATCTTGCAAACTGCTCTGCTGGGTGTTCGCTCAGCTAAGGGAGTTGAATCCGCCTTCAGAATCAGAGAGTGAGAAGCACGGTTCTTCCAGGAGCTGGGTTTCTTAATACCCGGGTGAATGGGACAAACGCGATATTGAGAAATATCTGCTTATAAAACCATAACGGAACTACCTAACGGAACGGTCTGTAATGTGTGCATTCAACGTACGGAATTAAACTGATGTGTGTTTGCAGGAGTTTCTAAACGCTTTCTGTGAAGAAGTGGAAAACGCATTTTCCCAGCCAAATCCAGTCATTCAAGAAATAGCAGGAAATCTCCGTCTAAAACACAAAAAGAACGTATCTTGCAAACTGCTCTGCTGGGTGTTCGCTCAGCTAAGGGAGTTGAATCCACCTTCAGAATCAGAGAGTGAGAAGCACGGTTCTTCCAGGAGCTGGGTTTCGTTATACCCGGGTGAATTGAAACAAACGCGGTATTGAAAAATATCTGCTTCTAAAACCAAAACGGAGCTACCTAACAGAACGGTCTTCAATGTGTGCATTCAACTTATGGAGTTAAACTGATGTGTGTTTGCAGGAGTTTCTAAACCCTTTCTTTGAAGAAGTGGAAAACGAATTTCCCAGCCAAATCAAGTCATTCAAGAAATATCTGGAAATCTCCGTCTAGAACACCAAAAGAACGTATCTTGCAAACTGCTCTGCTGGGTGTTCGCTCAGCTAAGGGAGTTGAATCCGCCTTCATAATCAGTAAGAAGCACGGTTCTTCCAGGAGCTGGGTTTCGTTATACCCGGGTGAATTGGAACAAACGCGGTATTGAGAAATATCTGCTTCTAAAACCATAACGGAGCTACCTAACTAAACGGTCTTCAATGTGTGCATTCAACGTACGAAGTTAAAGTGATGTGTGTTTGCAGGAGTTTCTAAACCCTTTCTGTGAAGATGTGGAAAACGCATTTTCCCAGCCAAATGCAGGCATTCATGAAATAGCTGGAAATCTCCGTCTAAAACACAAAAAGAACGTATCTTGCAAACTGCTCTGCTGGGTGTTCCCTCAGCTAAGGGAGTTGAATCCGCCTTCAGAATCAGAGAGTGAGAAGCACGGTTCTTCCAGGAGCTGGGTTTCGTAATACCCGGGTGGATGGGACAAACGCGATATTGAGAAATATCTGCTTATAAAACCAAAACGGAGCTACCTAACAGAAGGGACTTCAACGTGTGCATTCAACGTACTGAGTTAAACTGATGTGTGTTTGCAGCAGTTTCTAAACCCTTTCTGTGAAGAAGTGGAAAAGGCATTTTCCCAGCCAAATCCAGGCATTCAAGAAATAGCTGGAAATCTCCGTTTAAACACCAAAAGAACGTATCTCGCAAACTGCTCTGCTGGCTGTTCGCTCAGCTAAGGGAGTTGAATCCGCCTTCAGAATCAGAGAGTGAGAAGCACTGTCCTTCCAGGAATTGGGTTTCGTTATACCCGGGTGAATTAGAACAAACGCGGAACTGAGAAATATCTGGTTCTGAAACCAAAACGGAGCTATCTAACAGAAGGGTCTTCAATGTGTGCATTCACCTTACGGAGTTAAACTGATGTGTGTTTGCAGGAGTTTCTAAACCCTTTCTGTGAAGAAGTGGAAAACGCATTTTCCCAGCCAAATCCAGGCATTCAAGAAATAGCTGGAATCTCCGTTTAAACACAAAAAGAACGTATCTTGCAAACTGCTCTGCTGGGTGTTCGCTCAGCTAAGGGAGTTGAATCCGCCTTCAGAATCAGAGAGTGAGAAGCACGGTTCTTTTATGAGCTGTGTTTGGTTATATTCGGGTGAATGGGACTAACGCGATATTGAGAAATATCTGCTTCTAAAACCACAACGGAGCTACCTAACAGAACGGTCTTCAATGTCTGCATTCAACGTACGGAGTTAAACTGATGTGTGTTTGCAGGAGTTTCTAAACCCTTTCTGTGAAGAAGTGGAAAACGCATTTTCCCAGCCAAATCAAGTCATTCAAGAAATAGCTGGAAATCTCCGTCTAAAACACAAAAAGAACGTATCTTACAAACTGCTCTGCTGGGTGTTCGCTAAGCTAAGGGAGTTGAATCCGCCTTCAGAATCAGAGAGTGAGAAGCACGGTTCTTCCAGGAGCTGGGTTTGGTTAAACCTGGGTGAATGGGACAAACGCGATATTGAGAAATATCTGCTTATATAACAAAAACGGAGCTACCTAACAGAACGGTCTTCAATGTGTCCATTCAACTTACGGAGTTAAACTGATGTGTGTTTGCAGGAGTTTCTAAACCCTTTCTGGAAAGAAGTGGAAAACGCATTTTCCCAGCCAAATCCAGGCATTCAAGAAATAGCTGGAAATCTCCGTTTAAACACAAAAGGAACGTAGCTTGCAAACTGCTCTGCTGGGTGTTCGCTCAGCTAAGGGAGTTGAATCCGCCTTCACAATCAGAGAGTGAGAAGCACGGTTCTTCCATGAGCTGTGTTTGGTTATACCCGGGTGAATGGGACAACCGCGATATTGAGAAATATCTGCTTATAAAACTAAAACGGAGCTAACTAACAGAACGGTCTTCAATGTGTCCATTTAACTTACGGAGTTAAACTGACGTGTGTTTGCAGGAGTTTCTAAATTCTTTCTGTGAAGAAGTGGAAAACGCATTTTCCCAGCCAAATCAGGACATTAAAGAAATATCTGGAAATCTCCGTCTATAACACAAAAAGCACGTATCTTGCAAACTGCTCTGGTGGGTGTTCGCTCAGCTAAGGGAGTTGAATCCGCCTTCAGAATCAGAGATTGAGAAGCACGGTTCTTCAAGGAGCTGGGTTTCCTTATACCCGGGTGAATTGGAACGAACGCGGTATTGAGAAATATCTGCTTCTAAAACCAAAACGGAGCTACATAACAGAACGGTCTTCAATGTGTGCATTCAACTTACGGAGTTTAACTGATGTGTGTTTTCAGGAGTTTCTAAACACTTTCTGTGAAGAAGTGGAAAACGCATTTTCCCAGCCAAATCAACTCATTCAAGAAATAGCAGGAAATCTCCGTCTAAAACACAAAAAGAACATATTTTGCAAACTGCTCTTCTGGGTGTTCGCTCAGCGAAGGGAGTATAATCCGCCTTCAGAATCAGAGAGTGAGAAGCACGGTTCTTCCAGGAGCTGGGTTTCGTTATACCCGGGTGAATTGGAACAAACGCGGTATTGAGAAATATCTGCTTCTAAAACCACAACGGAGCTACCTAACTGAAAGGGCTTCAATGTGTGAATTCAACTTACGGAGTTAAACTGATGTGTGTTTGCAGGAGTTTCTAAACCCTTTCTGTGAAGAAGTGGAAAACGCATTTCCCAGCCAAATTAAGTCATTCAAGAAATAGCTGGAAATCTCCGTCTAAAACACCAAAAGAATGTATCTTGCAAACTGCTCTGCTGGGTGTTCGCTCAGCTAAGGGAGTTGAATCCGCTTTCAGAATCAGAGAGTGAGAAGCACGGTTCTTCCAGGTGCTGGGTTTCGTTATACCCGGGTGAATAGGAACAAACGCAATATTTAGAAATATCTGCTTCTAAAACCAAAACGGAGCTACCTAACAGAACGGTCTTCAATGTGTCCATTCAACTTACGGAGTTAAACTGATGTGTGTTTGCAGGAGTTTCTAAACCATTTTTGTGAAGAATTGGAAAACGCAATTTCCCAGCCAAATTAAGTCATTCAAGACATAGCTGGAAATCTCCGTCTAAAACACAAAAAGGACGTATCGTGCAAACTGCTCTGCTGGGTTTTCGCTCAGCTAAGCAAGTTGAATCCGCCTTCAGAATCAGAGAGTGAGAAGCACGGTTCTTCCAGGAGCTGGGTTTCGTTATACCCGGGTGATTTGGAACAAACGCCGTATTGAGAAATATCTGCTTCTAAAACCAATACGGAGATACCTAACAGAACGGTCTTCAATGTGTGCATTCAACGTACGGAGTTAAATTGATGTGTGTTTGCAGGAGTTTCTAAACACTTTCTGTGAAGAAGTGGAAAACGCATTTTCCCAGGCAAATCAAGTCATTCAAGAAATAGCTGGAAATCTCCGTCTTAAACAAAAAAAGAACGTATTTTGCAAACTGCTCTTCTGGGTGTTCGCTCAGCTAAGGGAGTTGAATCCGCCTTCAGAATCAGAGAGTGAGAAGCACGGTTCTTCCAGGAGCTGGGTTTCGTTATACCCGGGTGAATTGGAAAAAACGCGGTATTGAGAAATATCTGCTTCTAAAACCACAACGGAGCTACCTAACTGAACGGGCTTCAATGTGTGCATTCAACTTACGGAGATAAACTGATGTGTGTTTGCAGGAGTTTCTAAACCCTTTCTGTGAAGAAGTGGAAAACGCATTTTCCCAGCCAAATCAAGTCATTCAAGAAATAGCTGGAAATCTCCGTCTAAAACACAAAAAGAACGTATCTTGCAAACTGCTCTGCTGGGTGTTCGCTCAGCTAAGGGAGTTGAATCCGCCTTCAGAATCAGAGAGTGAGAAGCACGGTTCTTCCAGGAGCTGGGTTTGGTTATACCTTGGTGAATGGGACAAACGCGATATTGAGAAATATCTGCTTATATAACAAAAACGGAGCTACCTAACAGAACGGTCTTCAATGTGTCCATTCAACTTACGGAGTTAAACTGATGTGTGTTTGCAGGAGTTTCTAAACCCTTTCTGGAAAGAAGTGGAAAACGCATTTTCCCAGCCAAATCCAGGCATTCAAGAAATAGCTGGAAATCTCCGTTTAAACACAAAAGGAACGTACCTTGCAAACTGCTCTGCTGGGTGTTCGCTCAGCTAAGGGAGTTGAATCCGCCTTCACAATCAGAGAGTGAGAAGCACGGTTCTTCCATGAGCTGTGTTTGGTTATACCCGGGTGAATGGGACAACCGCGATATTGAGAAATATCTGCTTATAAAACCAAAACGGAGCTAACTAACAGAACGGTCTTCAATGTGTCCATTTAACTTACGGAGTTAAACTGACGTGTGTTTGCAGGAGTTTCTAAATTCTTTCTGTGAAGAAGTGGAAAACGCATTTCCCCAGCCAAATCAGGACATTCGAGAAATATCTGGAAATCTCCGTCTATAACACAAAAAGCACGTATCTTGCAAACTGCTCTGGTGGGTGTTCGCTCAGCTAAGGGAGTTGAATCCGCCTTCAGAATCAGAGAGTGAGAAGCACGGTTCTTCCAGGAGCTGGGTTTCGTTATACCCGGGTGAATTGGAACGAACGCGGTATTGAGAAATATCTGCTTCTAAAACTAAAACGGAGCTACATAACAGAACGGTCTTCAATGTGTGCATTCAACTTACGGAGTTTAACTGATGTGTGTTTTCAGGAGTTTCTAAACCCTTTCTGTGAAGAAGTGGAAAACGCATTTTCCCAGCCAAATCAACTCATTCAAGAAATAGCAGGAAATCTCCGTCTAAAACACAAAAAGAACGTATTTTGCAAACTGCTCTTCTGGGTGTTCGCTAAGCTAAAGGAGTTGAATCCGCCTTCAGAATCAGAGAGTGAGAAGCACGGTTCTTCCAGGAGCTGGGTTTCGTTATACCCGTTTGAATTGGAACAAACGCGGTATTGAGAAATATCTGCTTCTAAAACCACAACGGAGCTACCTAACTGAACGGGCTTCAATGTGTGCATTCAACTTACGGAGTTAAACTGATGTGTGTTTGCAGCAGTTTCTAAACCCTTTCTGTGAAGAAGTGGAAAACGCATTTTCCGAGCCAAATTAAGTCATTCAAGAAATAGCTGGAAATCTCCGTCTAAAACACCAAAAGAATGTATCTTGCAAACTGCTCTGCTGGGTGTTCGCTCAGCTAAGGGAGTTGAATCCGCTTTCAGAATCAGAGAGTGAGAAGCACGGTTCTTCCAGGTGCTGGGTTTCGTTATACCCGGGTGAATAAGAACAAACGCAATATTTAGAAATATCTGCTTCTAAAACCAAAACGGAGCTACCTAACAGAACGGTCTTCAATGTGTCCATTCAACTTACGGAGTTAAACTGATGTGTGTTTGCAGGAGTTTCTAAACCATTTTTGTGAAGAATTGGAAAACGCAATTTCCCAGCCAAATTAAGTCATTCAAGACATAGCTGGAAATCTCCGTCTAAAACACAAAAAGGACGTATCGTGCAAACTGCTCTGCTGGGTTTTCGCTCAGCTAAGGGAGTTGAATCCGCCTTCAGAATCAGAGAGTGAGAAGCACGGTTCTTCCAGGAGCTGGGTTTCGTTATACCCGGGTGATTTGGAACAAACGCCGTATTGAGAAATATCTGCTTCTAAAACCAAAACGGAGATACCTAACAGAACGGTCTTCAATGTGTGCATTCAACGTACGGAGTTAAATTGATGTGTGTTTGCAGGAGTTTCTAAACACTTTCTGTGAAGAAGTGGAAAACGCATTTTCCCAGGCAAATCAAGTCATTCAAGAAATAGCTGGAAATCTCCATCTTAAACACAAAATGAACGTATTTTGCAAACTGCTCTTCTGGGTGTTCGCTCAGCTAAGGGAGTTGAATCCGCCTTCAGAATCAGAGAGTGAGAAGCACGGTTCTTCCAGGAGCTGGGTTTCGTTATACCCGGGTGAATTGGAAAAAACGCGGTATTGAGTAATATCTGCTTCTAAAACCACAACGGAGCTACCTAACTGAACGGGCTTCAATGTGTGCATTCAACTTACGGAGTTAAACTGATGTGTGTTTGCAGGAGTTTCTAAACCCTTTCTGTGAAGAAGTGGAAAACGCATTTTCCCAGCCAAATCAAGTCATTCAAGAAATAGCTGGAAATCTCCGTCTAAAACACAAAAAGAACGTATCTTGCAAACTGCTCTGCTGGGTGTTCGCTCAGCTAAGGGAGTTGAATCCGCCTTCAGAATCAGAGAGTGAGAAGCACGGTTCTTCCAGGAGCTGGGTTTGGTTATACCTGGGTGAATGGGACAAACGCGATATTGAGAAATATCTGCTTATATAACAAAAACGGAGCTACCTAACAGAACGGTCTTCAATGTGTGCATTCAACTTACGGAGTTAAACTGATGTGTGTTTGCAGGAGTTTCTAAACCCTTTCTGGAAAGAAGTGGAAAACGCATTTTCCCAGCCAAATCAAGTCATTTAAGAAATAGCTGGAAATCTCCGTCTAAAACACAAAAAGAACGTATCTTGCACACTGCTCTGCTAGGTGTTCGATCAGCTAAGGGAGTTGAATCCGCCTTCAGAATCAGAGAGTGAGAAGCACGGTTCTTCCAGGAACTGGGTTTCGTTATACCCAGGTGAATTGGAACAAACGCGGTACTGAGAAATATCTGCTTCTAAAACCAAAACGGAGCTATCTAACAGAACGGTCTTCAATGTGTCCATTCAACTTTCGGAGTTAAACTGATGTGTGTTTGCAGGAGTTTCTAAACCCTTTCTGTGAAGAAGAGGAAAACGCATTTTCCAAGCCAAATCCAGGCATTCAAGAAATAGCTGGAAATCTCCGTTTAAACACAACAAGAACGTATCTTGCAAACTTCTCTGCTGGGTGTTCGCTCAGCTAAAAGAGTTGAATCCGCATTTAGAATCAGAGAGTGAGAAACACGTTTCTTCCAGGAGCTGCGTTTCTTTATACCCAAGTGAATGGGAGCAAACGCGGTATTGAGAAATATCTGCTTCTAAAACCAAAACGGAGGTATCTAACCAAACGGTCTTCAATGTGTCCATTCAACTTACGGAGTTAAACTGATGTGTGTTTGCAGGAGTTTCTAAACACTTTTTGTGAAGAAGTGGAAAACGCATTTTCCCAGCCAAATCAAGTCATTCAAGAAATACCTGGAAATCTCGGTCTAAAACACAAAGAGAACGTATCTTGCAAACTGCTCTGCTGGGTGTTCGCTCAGCTAAGGGAGTTGAATCCGCCTTCAGAATGAGAGATTGAGAAGCACGGTTCTTCCAGGAGCTGGGTTTCGTTATACCCGGGTGAATTAAAACAAACGCGGTATTTGGAAATATCTGCTTCTAAAACCACAACGGAGCTACCTAACAGAACGGTCTTCAATGTGTGCATTCAACTGACGGAGTTAAACTGATGTGTGTTTGCAGGAGGTTCTACACCCTTTCTGTGAAAAATAGGAAAACGCATTTTCCCAGCCAAATCCAGGCATTCAAGAAATAGATGGAAATCTTTGTTTAAACACAAAAAGAACGTATCTTGCAAACTGCTCTGCTGGGTGTTCGCTCAGCTAAGGGAGTTGAATCCGCCTTCACAATCAGAGAGTGAGAAGCACGGTTCTTCCATGAGCTGTGTTTGGTTATACCCGGGTGAATGGGACAACCGCGATATTGAGAAATATCTGCTTATAAAACCAAAACGGAGCTAACTAACAGAACGGTCTTCAATGTGTCCATTTAACTTACGGAGTTAAACTGACGTGTGTTTGCAGGAGTTTCTAAATTCTTTCTGTGAAGAAGTGGAAAACGCATTTCCCCAGCCAAATCAGGACATTCGAGAAATATCTGGAAATCTCCGTCTATAACACAAAAAGCACGTATCTTGCAAACTGCTCTGGTGGGTGTTCGCTCAGCTAAGGGAGTTGAATCCGCCTTCAGAATCAGAGAGTGAGAAGCACGGTTCTTCCAGGAGCTGGGTTTCGTTATACCCGGGTGAATTGGAACGAACGCGGTATTGAGAAATATCTGCTTCTAAAACTAAAACGGAGCTACATAACAGAACGGTCTTCAATGTGTGCATTCAACTTACGGAGTTTAACTGATGTGTGTTTTCAGGAGTTTCTAAACCCTTTCTGTGAAGAAGTGGAAAACGCATTTTCCCAGCCAAATCAACTCATTCAAGAAATAGCAGGAAATCTCCGTCTAAAACACAAAAAGACCGTATTTTGCAAACTGCTCTTCTGGGTGTTCGCTAAGCTAAAGGAGTTGAATCCGCCTTCAGAATCAGAGAGTGAGAAGCACGGTTCTTCCAGGAGCTGGGTTTCGTTATACCCGTTTGAATTGGAACAAACGCGGTATTGAGAAATATCTGCTTCTAAAACCACAACGGAGCTACCTAACTGAACGGGCTTCAATGTGTGCATTCAACTTACGGAGTTAAACTGATGTGTGTTTGCAGGAGTTTCTAAACCCTTTCTGTGAAGAAGTGGAAAACGCATTTTCCGAGCCAAATTAAGTCATTCAAGAAATAGCTTGAAATCTCCGTCTAAAACACCAAAAGAATGTATCTTGCAAACTGCTCTGCTGGGTGTTCGCTCAGCTAAGGGAGTTGAATCCGCTTTCAGAATCAGAGAGTGAGAAGCACGGTTCTTCCAGGTGCTGGGTTTCGTTATACCCGGGTGAATAGGAACAAACGCAATATTTAGAAATATCTGCTTCTAAAACCAAAACGGAGCTACCTAACAGAACGGTCTTCAATGTGTCCATTCAACTTACGGAGTTAAACTGATGTGTGTTTGCAGGAGTTTCTAAACCATTTTTGTGAAGAATTGGAAAACGCAATTTCCCAGCCAAATTAAGTCATTCAAGACATAGCTGGAAATCTCCGTCTAAAACACAAAAAGGACGTATCGTGCAAACTGCTCTGCTGGGTTTTCGCTCAGCTAAGGGAGTTGAATCCGCCTTCAGAATCAGAGAGTGAGAAGCACGGTTCTTCCAGGAGCTGGGTTTGGTTATACCTGGGTGAATGGGACAAACGCGATATTGAGAAATATCTGCTTATATAACAAAAACGGAGCTACCTAACAGAACGGTCTTCAATGTGTGCATTCAACTTACGGAGTTAAACTGATGTGTGTTTGCAGGAGTTTCTAAACCCTTTCTGGAAAGAAGTGGAAAACGCATTTTCCCAGCCAAATCAAGTCATTTAAGAAATAGCTGGAAATCTCCGTCTAAAACACAAAAAGAACGTATCTTGCACACTGCTCTGCTAGGTGTTCGATCAGCTAAGGGAGTTGAATCCGCCTTCAGAATCAGAGAGTGAGAAGCACGGTTCTTCCAGGAACTGGGTTTCGTTATACCCAGGTGAATTGGAACAAACGCGGTACTGAGAAATATCTGCTTCTAAAACCAAAACGGAGCTATCTAACAGAACGGTCTTCAATGTGTCCATTCAACTTTCGGAGTTAAACTGATGTGTGTTTGCAGGAGTTTCTAAACCCTTTCTGTGAAGAAGAGGAAAACGCATTTTCCAAGCCAAATCCAGGCATTCAAGAAATAGCTGGAAATCTCCGTTTAAACACAACAAGAACGTATCTTGCAAACTTCTCTGCTGGGTGTTCGCTCAGCTAAAAGAGTTGAATCCGCATTTACAATCAGAGAGTGAGAAACACGTTTCTTCCAGGAGCTGCGTTTCTTTATACCCAAGTAAATGGGAGCAAACGCGGTATTGAGAAATATCTGCTTCTAAAACCGAAACGGAGGTATCTAACCAAACGGTCTTCAATGTGTCCATTCAACTTACGGAGTTAAACTGATGTGTGTTTGCAGGAGTTTCTAAACACTTTTTGTGAAGAAGTGGAAAACGCATTTTCCCAGCCAAATCAAGTCATTCAAGAAATACCTGGAAATCTCGGTCTAAAACACAAAGAGAACGTATCTTGCAAACTGCTCTGCTGGGTGTTCGCTCAGCTAAGGGAGTTGAATCCGCCTTCAGAATGAGAGATTGAGAAGCACGGTTCTTCCAGGAGCTGGGTTTCGTTATACCCGGGTGAATTAAAACAAACGCGGTATTGAGAAATATCTGCTTCTAAAACCACAACGGAGCTACCTAACAGAACGGTCTTCAATGTGTGCATTCAACTGACGGAGTTAAACTGATGTGTGTTTGCAGGAGGTTCTACACCCTTTCTGTGAAAAATAGGAAAACGCATTTTCCCAGCCAAATCCAGGCATTCAAGAAATAGATGGAAATCTTTGTTTAAACACAAAAAGAACGTATCTTGCAAACTGCTCTGCTGGGTGTTCGCTCAGCTAAGGGAGTTGAATCCGCCTTCAGAATCAGAGACTGAGAAGCACCGTTCTTCCATGAGCTGTGTTTCCTTATACCCGGGTAAATGGAACAAACGGGATATTGAGAAATATCTGCTTCTAAAACTAAAACGGAGCTACCTAAAAGAACGGTCTTCAATGTGTGCATTCAACTTACGGAGGTAAACTGATTTGTGTTTGCAGGAGTTTCTAAACCCTTTCTGTGAAGAAGTGGAAAACGCATTTTCCCAGCCAAATCCAGGCATTCAAGAAATAGCTGGAAATCTCCGTCTAAAACACAAAAAGAACGTATCTTGCAAACTGCTCTGCTGGGTGTTCGCTCAGCTAAGGGAGTTGAATCCGCCTTCAGAATCAGAGAGTAAGAAGCACGGTTCTTTCAGGAGCTGGGTTTCTTTATACTCGGGTGAATTGGAACAAACGCGGTATTGAGAAATATCTGCTTCTAAAATTACAACGGAGCGACATAACAGAACCGTCTTCAATGTGTGCATTCAACATACGGAGTTAAACTGATGTGGGTTTGCAGGAGTTTCTAAACCCTTTCTGTGAAGCAGTGGAAAACCCATTTTTTCAAGCCAAATCCAGTCATTCAAGAAATACCTGGAAATCTCCGTCTAAAACACAAAAAGAACGTATATTGCAAACTGCTCTGCTGGGTGTTCGCTCAGCTAAGGGAGTTGAATCCGCCTTCAGAATCAGAGAGTGAGAAGCACAGTTCTTCCATGAGCTGTGTTTGGTTATACCCGGGTGAATGGGACAAACGCGATATTGAGAAATATCTGCTTCTAAAACCACAACGGAGCTACCTAACAGAACGGTCTTCAATGTGTGCATTCAACTTACAAAGTTAAACTGATGTGTGTTTGCAGGAGTTTCTAAACCCTTTCTGTGAAGAAGTGGAAAACGCATTTTCCCAGCCAAATCAAGTCATTTAAGAAATAGCTGGAAATCTCCGTCTAAAACACAAAAAGAACGTATCTTGCACACTGCTCTGCTGGGTGTTCGATCAGCTAAGGGAGTTGAATCCGCCTTCAGAATCAGAGAGTGAGAAGCACGGTTCTTCCAGGAGCTGGGTTTCGTTATACCTGGTTGAATTGGAACAAAAGCGGTATTGAGAAATATCTGCTTCTAAAACCAAAACGGAGCTACCTAACAGAACGGTCTTCAATGTGTGCATTCATCTTACGGAGTTAAACTGATGTGTGTTTGCAGGAGTTTCTAAACCCTTTCTGTGAAGAAGTGGAAAACGCATTTTCCCAGCCAAATCAAATCATTCAAGAAATACCTGGAAATCTCCGTCTAAAACACAAAAAGAACGTATCTTGCAAACTGCTCTGCTGGGTGTTCGCTCAGCTAAGGGAGTTGAATCCGCCTTCAGAATCAGAGAGTGAGAAGCACGGTTCTTCCAGGAGCTGGGTTTCTTTATACCCGGGTGAATTGGAACAAAAGCGGTATTGAGAAATATCTGCTTCTAAAACCAAAACGGAGCTACCTAACAGAACGGTCTTCAATGTGTGCATTCAACTTACGGAGTTAAACTGATGTGTGTTTGCAGGAGTTTCTAAACCCTTTCTGTGAAGAAGTGGAAAACGCATTTTCCCAGCCAAATCCAGGCATTCAAGAAATAGCTGGAAATCTCCGTCTAAAACACAAAAAGAACGTATCTTGCAAACTGCTCTGCTGGGTGTTCGCTAAGCTAAGGGAGTTGAATCCGCCTTCAGAATCAGAGAGTGAGAAGCACGGTTCTTCCAGGAGCTGGGTTTCATTATACCCTGGTGAATTGCAACAAAGGCGGTATTGAGAAATATCTGCTTCTAATACCAAAACGGAGCTACCTAACAGAACGGTCTTCAATGTGTGCATTCAACTTACGGAGTTAAACTGATGTGTGTTTGCAGGAGTTTCTAAACCTTTTCTGTGAAGAAGTGGAAAACGCATTTTCCCAGCCAAATCCAGGCATTCAAGAAACAGCTGGAAATCTCCGTCTAAAACACAAAAAGAACGTATCTTGCAAACTGCTCTGCTGGGTGTTCGCTCAGCTAAGGGAGTTGAATCCGCCTTCAGAATCAGAGAGTGAGAAGCACGGTTCTTCCAGGAGCTGGGTTTCTTAATACCCGGGTGAATGGGACAAACGCGATATTGAGAAATATCTGCTTATAAAACCATAACGGAACTACCTAACGGAACGGTCTGTAATGTGTGCATTCAACGTACGGAATTAAACTGATGTGTGTTTGCAGGAGTTTCTAAACGCTTTCTGTGAAGAAGTGGAAAACGCATTTTCCCAGCCAAATCCAGTCATTCAAGAAATAGCAGGAAATCTCCGTCTAAAACACAAAAAGAACGTATCTTGCAAACTGCTCTGCTGGGTGTTCGCTCAGCTAAGGGAGTTGAATCCACCTTCAGAATCAGAGAGTGAGAAGCACGGTTCTTCCAGGAGCTGGGTTTCGTTATACCCGGGTGAATTGAAACAAACGCGGTATTGAAAAATATCTGCTTCTAAAACCAAAACGGAGCTACCTAACAGAACGGTCTTCAATGTGTGCATTCAACTTATGGAGTTAAACTGATGTGTGTTTGCAGGAGTTTCTAAACCCTTTCTTTGAAGAAGTGGAAAACGAATTTCCCAGCCAAATCAAGTCATTCAAGAAATATCTGGAAATCTCCGTCTAGAACACCAAAAGAACGTATCTTGCAAACTGCTCTGCTGGGTGTTCGCTCAGCTAAGGGAGTTGAATCCGCCTTCATAATCAGTAAGAAGCACGGTTCTTCCAGGAGCTGGGTTTCGTTATACCCGGGTGAATTGGAACAAACGCGGTATTGAGAAATATCTGCTTCTAAAACCATAACGGAGCTACCTAACTAAACGGTCTTCAATGTGTGCATTCAACGTACGAAGTTAAAGTGATGTGTGTTTGCAGGAGTTTCTAAACCCTTTCTGTGAAGATGTGGAAAACGCATTTTCCCAGCCAAATGCAGGCATTCATGAAATAGCTGGAAATCTCCGTCTAAAACACAAAAAGAACGTATCTTGCAAACTGCTCTGCTGGGTGTTCCCTCAGCTAAGGGAGTTGAATCCGCCTTCAGAATCAGAGAGTGAGAAGCACGGTTCTTCCAGGAGCTGGGTTTCGTAATACCCGGGTGGATGGGACAAACGCGATATTGAGAAATATCTGCTTATAAAACCAAAACGGAGCTACCTAACAGAAGGGACTTCAACGTGTGCATTCAACGTACTGAGTTAAACTGATGTGTGTTTGCAGCAGTTTCTAAACCCTTTCTGTGAAGAAGTGGAAAAGGCATTTTCCCAGCCAAATCCAGGCATTCAAGAAATAGCTGGAAATCTCCGTTTAAACACCAAAAGAACGTATCTCGCAAACTGCTCTGCTGGCTGTTCGCTCAGCTAAGGGAGTTGAATCCGCCTTCAGAATCAGAGAGTGAGAAGCACTGTCCTTCCAGGAATTGGGTTTCGTTATACCCGGGTGAATTAGAACAAACGCGGAACTGAGAAATATCTGGTTCTGAAACCAAAACGGAGCTATCTAACAGAAGGGTCTTCAATGTGTGCATTCACCTTACGGAGTTAAACTGATGTGTGTTTGCAGGAGTTTCTAAACCCTTTCTGTGAAGAAGTGGAAAACGCATTTTCCCAGCCAAATCCAGGCATTCAAGAAATAGCTGGAATCTCCGTTTAAACACAAAAAGAACGTATCTTGCAAACTGCTCTGCTGGGTGTTCGCTCAGCTAAGGGAGTTGAATCCGCCTTCAGAATCAGAGAGTGAGAAGCACGGTTCTTTTATGAGCTGTGTTTGGTTATATTCGGGTGAATGGGACTAACGCGATATTGAGAAATATCTGCTTCTAAAACCACAACGGAGCTACCTAACAGAACGGTCTTCAATGTCTGCATTCAACGTACGGAGTTAAACTGATGTGTGTTTGCAGGAGTTTCTAAACCCTTTCTGTGAAGAAGTGGAAAACGCATTTTCCCAGCCAAATCAAGTCATTCAAGAAATAGCTGGAAATCTCCGTCTAAAACACAAAAAGAACGTATCTTACAAACTGCTCTGCTGGGTGTTCGCTAAGCTAAGGGAGTTGAATCCGCCTTCAGAATCAGAGAGTGAGAAGCACGGTTCTTCCAGGAGCTGGGTTTGGTTATACCTGGGTGAATGGGACAAACGCGATATTGAGAAATATCTGCTTATATAACAAAAACGGAGCTACCTAACAGAACGGTCTTCAATGTGTCCATTCAACTTACGGAGTTAAACTGATGTGTGTTTGCAGGAGTTTCTAAACCCTTTCTGGAAAGAAGTGGAAAACGCATTTTCCCAGCCAAATCCAGGCATTCAAGAAATAGCTGGAAATCTCCGTTTAAACACAAAAGGAACGTAGCTTGCAAACTGCTCTGCTGGGTGTTCGCTCAGCTAAGGGAGTTGAATCCGCCTTCACAATCAGAGAGTGAGAAGCACGGTTCTTCCATGAGCTGTGTTTGGTTATACCCGGGTGAATGGGACAACCGCGATATTGAGAAATATCTGCTTATAAAACTAAAACGGAGCTAACTAACAGAACGGTCTTCAATGTGTCCATTTAACTTACGGAGTTAAACTGACGTGTGTTTGCAGGAGTTTCTAAATTCTTTCTGTGAAGAAGTGGAAAACGCATTTTCCCAGCCAAATCAGGACATTAAAGAAATATCTGGAAATCTCCGTCTATAACACAAAAAGCACGTATCTTGCAAACTGCTCTGGTGGGTGTTCGCTCAGCTAAGGGAGTTGAATCCGCCTTCAGAATCAGAGAGTGAGAAGCACGGTTCTTCAAGGAGCTGGGTTTCCTTATACCCGGGTGAATTGGAACGAACGCGGTATTGAGAAATATCTGCTTCTAAAACCAAAACGGAGCTACATAACAGAACGGTCTTCAATGTGTGCATTCAACTTACGGAGTTTAACTGATGTGTGTTTTCAGGAGTTTCTAAACACTTTCTGTGAAGAAGTGGAAAACGCATTTTCCCAGCCAAATCAACTCATTCAAGAAATAGCAGGAAATCTCCGTCTAAAACACAAAAAGAACATATTTTGCAAACTGCTCTTCTGGGTGTTCGCTCAGCGAAGGGAGTATAATCCGCCTTCAGAATCAGAGAGTGAGAAGCACGGTTCTTCCAGGAGCTGGGTTTCGTTATACCCGGGTGAATTGGAACAAACGCGGTATTGAGAAATATCTGCTTCTAAAACCACAACGGAGCTACCTAACTGAAAGGGCTTCAATGTGTGAATTCAACTTACGGAGTTAAACTGATGTGTGTTTGCAGGAGTTTCTAAACCCTTTCTGTGAAGAAGTGGAAAACGCATTTCCCAGCCAAATTAAGTCATTCAAGAAATAGCTGGAAATCTCCGTCTAAAACACCAAAAGAATGTATCTTGCAAACTGCTCTGCTGGGTGTTCGCTCAGCTAAGGGAGTTGAATCCGCTTTCAGAATCAGAGAGTGAGAAGCACGGTTCTTCCAGGTGCTGGGTTTCGTTATACCCGGGTGAATAGGAACAAACGCAATATTTAGAAATATCTGCTTCTAAAACCAAAACGGAGCTACCTAACAGAACGGTCTTCAATGTGTCCATTCAACTTACGGAGTTAAACTGATGTGTGTTTGCAGGAGTTTCTAAACCATTTTTGTGAAGAATTGGAAAACGCAATTTCCCAGCCAAATTAAGTCATTCAAGACATAGCTGGAAATCTCCGTCTAAAACACAAAAAGGACGTATCGTGCAAACTGCTCTGCTGGGTTTTCGCTCAGCTAAGCAAGTTGAATCCGCCTTCAGAATCAGAGAGTGAGAAGCACGGTTCTTCCAGGAGCTGGGTTTCGTTATACCCGGGTGATTTGGAACAAACGCCGTATTGAGAAATATCTGCTTCTAAAACCAATACGGAGATACCTAACAGAACGGTCTTCAATGTGTGCATTCAACGTACGGAGTTAAATTGATGTGTGTTTGCAGGAGTTTCTAAACACTTTCTGTGAAGAAGTGGAAAACGCATTTTCCCAGGCAAATCAAGTCATTCAAGAAATAGCTGGAAATCTCCGTCTTAAACAAAAAAAGAACGTATTTTGCAAACTGCTCTTCTGGGTGTTCGCTCAGCTAAGGGAGTTGAATCCGCCTTCAGAATCAGAGAGTGAGAAGCACGGTTCTTCCAGGAGCTGGGTTTCGTTATACCCGGGTGAATTGGAAAAAACGCGGTATTGAGAAATATCTGCTTCTAAAACCACAACGGAGCTACCTAACTGAACGGGCTTCAATGTGTGCATTCAACTTACGGAGATAAACTGATGTGTGTTTGCAGGAGTTTCTAAACCCTTTCTGTGAAGAAGTGGAAAACGCATTTTCCCAGCCAAATCAAGTCATTCAAGAAATAGCTGGAAATCTCCGTCTAAAACACAAAAAGAACGTATCTTGCAAACTGCTCTGCTGGGTGTTCGCTCAGCTAAGGGAGTTGAATCCGCCTTCAGAATCAGAGAGTGAGAAGCACGGTTCTTCCAGGAGCTGGGTTTGGTTATACCTTGGTGAATGGGACAAACGCGATATTGAGAAATATCTGCTTATATAACAAAAACGGAGCTACCTAACAGAACGGTCTTCAATGTGTCCATTCAACTTACGGAGTTAAACTGATGTGTGTTTGCAGGAGTTTCTAAACCCTTTCTGGAAAGAAGTGGAAAACGCATTTTCCCAGCCAAATCCAGGCATTCAAGAAATAGCTGGAAATCTCCGTTTAAACACAAAAGGAACGTACCTTGCAAACTGCTCTGCTGGGTGTTCGCTCAGCTAAGGGAGTTGAATCCGCCTTCACAATCAGAGAGTGAGAAGCACGGTTCTTCCATGAGCTGTGTTTGGTTATACCCGGGTGAATGGGACAACCGCGATATTGAGAAATATCTGCTTATAAAACCAAAACGGAGCTAACTAACAGAACGGTCTTCAATGTGTCCATTTAACTTACGGAGTTAAACTGACGTGTGTTTGCAGGAGTTTCTAAATTCTTTCTGTGAAGAAGTGGAAAACGCATTTCCCCAGCCAAATCAGGACATTCGAGAAATATCTGGAAATCTCCGTCTATAACACAAAAAGCACGTATCTTGCAAACTGCTCTGGTGGGTGTTCGCTCAGCTAAGGGAGTTGAATCCGCCTTCAGAATCAGAGAGTGAGAAGCACGGTTCTTCCAGGAGCTGGGTTTCGTTATACCCGGGTGAATTGGAACGAACGCGGTATTGAGAAATATCTGCTTCTAAAACTAAAACGGAGCTACATAACAGAACGGTCTTCAATGTGTGCATTCAACTTACGGAGTTTAACTGATGTGTGTTTTCAGGAGTTTCTAAACCCTTTCTGTGAAGAAGTGGAAAACGCATTTTCCCAGCCAAATCAACTCATTCAAGAAATAGCAGGAAATCTCCGTCTAAAACACAAAAAGAACGTATTTTGCAAACTGCTCTTCTGGGTGTTCGCTAAGCTAAAGGAGTTGAATCCGCCTTCAGAATCAGAGAGTGAGAAGCACGGTTCTTCCAGGAGCTGGGTTTCGTTATACCCGTTTGAATTGGAACAAACGCGGTATTGAGAAATATCTGCTTCTAAAACCACAACGGAGCTACCTAACTGAACGGGCTTCAATGTGTGCATTCAACTTACGGAGTTAAACTGATGTGTGTTTGCAGCAGTTTCTAAACCCTTTCTGTGAAGAAGTGGAAAACGCATTTTCCGAGCCAAATTAAGTCATTCAAGAAATAGCTGGAAATCTCCGTCTAAAACACCAAAAGAATGTATCTTGCAAACTGCTCTGCTGGGTGTTCGCTCAGCTAAGGGAGTTGAATCCGCTTTCAGAATCAGAGAGTGAGAAGCACGGTTCTTCCAGGTGCTGGGTTTCGTTATACCCGGGTGAATAAGAACAAACGCAATATTTAGAAATATCTGCTTCTAAAACCAAAACGGAGCTACCTAACAGAACGGTCTTCAATGTGTCCATTCAACTTACGGAGTTAAACTGATGTGTGTTTGCAGGAGTTTCTAAACCATTTTTGTGAAGAATTGGAAAACGCAATTTCCCAGCCAAATTAAGTCATTCAAGACATAGCTGGAAATCTCCGTCTAAAACACAAAAAGGACGTATCGTGCAAACTGCTCTGCTGGGTTTTCGCTCAGCTAAGGGAGTTGAATCCGCCTTCAGAATCAGAGAGTGAGAAGCACGGTTCTTCCAGGAGCTGGGTTTCGTTATACCCGGGTGATTTGGAACAAACGCCGTATTGAGAAATATCTGCTTCTAAAACCAAAACGGAGATACCTAACAGAACGGTCTTCAATGTGTGCATTCAACGTACGGAGTTAAATTGATGTGTGTTTGCAGGAGTTTCTAAACACTTTCTGTGAAGAAGTGGAAAACGCATTTTCCCAGGCAAATCAAGTCATTCAAGAAATAGCTGGAAATCTCCATCTTAAACACAAAATGAACGTATTTTGCAAACTGCTCTTCTGGGTGTTCGCTCAGCTAAGGGAGTTGAATCCGCCTTCAGAATCAGAGAGTGAGAAGCACGGTTCTTCCAGGAGCTGGGTTTCGTTATACCCGGGTGAATTGGAAAAAACGCGGTATTGAGTAATATCTGCTTCTAAAACCACAACGGAGCTACCTAACTGAACGGGCTTCAATGTGTGCATTCAACTTACGGAGTTAAACTGATGTGTGTTTGCAGGAGTTTCTAAACCCTTTCTGTGAAGAAGTGGAAAACGCATTTTCCCAGCCAAATCAAGTCATTCAAGAAATAGCTGGAAATCTCCGTCGAAAACACAAAAAGAACGTATCTTGCAAACTGCTCTGCTGGGTGTTCGCTCAGCTAAGGGAGTTGAATCCGCCTTCAGAATCAGAGAGTGAGAAGCACGGTTCTTCCAGGAGCTGGGTTTGGTTATACCTGGGTGAATGGGACAAACGCGATATTGAGAAATATCTGCTTATATAACAAAAACGGAGCTACCTAACAGAACGGTCTTCAATGTGTGCATTCAACTTACGGAGTTAAACTGATGTGTGTTTGCAGGAGTTTCTAAACCCTTTCTGGAAAGAAGTGGAAAACGCATTTTCCCAGCCAAATCAAGTCATTTAAGAAATAGCTGGAAATCTCCGTCTAAAACACAAAAAGAACGTATCTTGCACACTGCTCTGCTAGGTGTTCGATCAGCTAAGGGAGTTGAATCCGCCTTCAGAATCAGAGAGTGAGAAGCACGGTTCTTCCAGGAACTGGGTTTCGTTATACCCAGGTGAATTGGAACAAACGCGGTACTGAGAAATATCTGCTTCTAAAACCAAAACGGAGCTATCTAACAGAACGGTCTTCAATGTGTCCATTCAACTTTCGGAGTTAAACTGATGTGTGTTTGCAGGAGTTTCTAAACCCTTTCTGTGAAGAAGAGGAAAACGCATTTTCCAAGCCAAATCCAGGCATTCAAGAAATAGCTGGAAATCTCCGTTTAAACACAACAAGAACGTATCTTGCAAACTTCTCTGCTGGGTGTTCGCTCAGCTAAAAGAGTTGAATCCGCATTTAGAATCAGAGAGTGAGAAACACGTTTCTTCCAGGAGCTGCGTTTCTTTATACCCAAGTGAATGGGAGCAAACGCGGTATTGAGAAATATCTGCTTCTAAAACCAAAACGGAGGTATCTAACCAAACGGTCTTCAATGTGTCCATTCAACTTACGGAGTTAAACTGATGTGTGTTTGCAGGAGTTTCTAAACACTTTTTGTGAAGAAGTGGAAAACGCATTTTCCCAGCCAAATCAAGTCATTCAAGAAATACCTGGAAATCTCGGTCTAAAACACAAAGAGAACGTATCTTGCAAACTGCTCTGCTGGGTGTTCGCTCAGCTAAGGGAGTTGAATCCGCCTTCAGAATGAGAGATTGAGAAGCACGGTTCTTCCAGGAGCTGGGTTTCGTTATACCCGGGTGAATTAAAACAAACGCGGTATTTGGAAATATCTGCTTCTAAAACCACAACGGAGCTACCTAACAGAACGGTCTTCAATGTGTGCATTCAACTGACGGAGTTAAACTGATGTGTGTTTGCAGGAGGTTCTACACCCTTTCTGTGAAAAATAGGAAAACGCATTTTCCCAGCCAAATCCAGGCATTCAAGAAATAGATGGAAATCTTTGTTTAAACACAAAAAGAACGTATCTTGCAAACTGCTCTGCTGGGTGTTCGCTCAGCTAAGGGAGTTGAATCCGCCTTCAGAATCAGAGACTGAGAAGCACCGTTCTTCCATGAGCTGTGTTTCCTTATACCCGGGTAAATGGAACAAACGGGATATTGAGAAATATCTGCTTCTAAAACTAAAACGGAGCTACCTAAAAGAACGGTCTTCAATGTGTGCATTCAACTTACGGAGGTAAACTGATTTGTGTTTGCAGGAGTTTCTAAACCCTTTCTGTGAAGAAGTGGAAAACGCATTTTCCCAGCCAAATCCAGGCATTCAAGAAATAGCTGGAAATCTCCGTCTAAAACACAAAAAGAACGTATCTTGCAAACTGCTCTGCTGGGTGTTCGCTCAGCTAAGGGAGTTGAATCCGCCTTCAGAATCAGAGAGTAAGAAGCACGGTTCTTTCAGGAGCTGGGTTTCTTTATACTCGGGTGAATTGGAACAAACGCGGTATTGAGAAATATCTGCTTCTAAAATTACAACGGAGCGACATAACAGAACCGTCTTCAATGTGTGCATTCAACATACGGAGTTAAACTGATGTGGGTTTGCAGGAGTTTCTAAACCCTTTCTGTGAAGCAGTGGAAAACCCATTTTTTCAAGCCAAATCCAGTCATTCAAGAAATACCTGGAAATCTCCGTCTAAAACACAAAAAGAACGTATATTGCAAACTGCTCTGCTGGGTGTTCGCTCAGCTAAGGGAGTTGAATCCGCCTTCAGAATCAGAGAGTGAGAAGCACAGTTCTTCCATGAGCTGTGTTTGGTTATACCCGGGTGAATGGGACAAACGCGATATTGAGAAATATCTGCTTCTAAAACCACAACGGAGCTACCTAACAGAACGGTCTTCAATGTGTGCATTCAACTTACAAAGTTAAACTGATGTGTGTTTGCAGGAGTTTCTAAACCCTTTCTGTGAAGAAGTGGAAAACGCATTTTCCCAGCCAAATCAAGTCATTTAAGAAATAGCTGGAAATCTCCGTCTAAAACACAAAAAGAACGTATCTTGCACACTGCTCTGCTGGGTGTTCGATCAGCTAAGGGAGTTGAATCCGCCTTCAGAATCAGAGAGTGAGAAGCACGGTTCTTCCAGGAGCTGGGTTTCGTTATACCTGGTTGAATTGGAACAAAAGCGGTATTGAGAAATATCTGCTTCTAAAACCAAAACGGAGCTACCTAACAGAACGGTCTTCAATGTGTGCATTCATCTTACGGAGTTAAACTGATGTGTGTTTGCAGGAGTTTCTAAACCCTTTCTGTGAAGAAGTGGAAAACGCATTTTCCCAGCCAAATCAAATCATTCAAGAAATACCTGGAAATCTCCGTCTAAAACACAAAAAGAACGTATCTTGCAAACTGCTCTGCTGGGTGTTCGCTCAGCTAAGGGAGTTGAATCCGCCTTCAGAATCAGAGAGTGAGAAGCACGGTTCTTCCAGGAGCTGGGTTTCTTTATACCCGGGTGAATTGGAACAAAAGCGGTATTGAGAAATATCTGCTTCTAAAACCAAAACGGAGCTACCTAACAGAACGGTCTTCAATGTGTCCATTCAACTTACGGAGTTTAACTGATGTGTGTTTGCAGGAGTTTCTAAACCCTTTCTGTGAAGAAGTGGAAAACGCATTTTCCCAGCCAAATCCAGGCATTCAAGAAATAGCTGGAAATCTCCGTCTATAACACAAAAAGAACGTATCTTGCAAACTGCTCTGCTGGGTGTTCCCTAAGCTAAGGGAGTTGAATCCGCCTTCAGAATCAGAGAGTGAGAAGCACGGTTCTTCCAGGAGCTGGGTTTCGTTATACCCGGGTGAATTGGAACAAACGCGGTATTGAGAAATATCAGCTTCTAAAACCAAAACGGAGCTACCTAACAGAACGGTCTTCAATGTGTGCATTCAACTTACGGAGTTAAACTGATGTGTGTTTGCAGGAGTTTCTAAACCCTTCCTGTGAAGAAGTGGAAAACGCATTTTCCCAGCCAAATCAAGTCATTTAAGAAATAGCTGGAAATCTCCGTCTAAAACACAAAAAGAACGTATCTTGCACACTGCTCTGCTAGGTGTTCGATCAGCTAAGGGAGTTGAATCCGCCTTCAGAATCAGAGAGTGAGAAGCACGGTTCTTCCAGGAACTGGGTTTCGTTATACCCAGGTGAATTGGAACAAACGCGGTACTGAGAAATATCTGCTTCTAAAACCAAAACGGAGCTACCTAACAGAACGGTCTTCAATGTGTGCATTCATCTTACGTAGTTAAACTGATGTGTGTTTGCAGGAGTTTCTAAACCCTTTCTGTGAAGAAGTGGAAAACGCATTTTCCCAGCCAAATCAAATCATTCAAGAAATACCTGGAAATCTCCGTCTAAAACAAAAAAAGAACGTATCTTGCAAACTGCTCTGCTGGGTGTTCGCTCAGCTAAGGGAGTTGAATCCGCCTTCAGAATCAGAGAGTGAGAAGCACGGTTCTTCCAGGAGCTGGGTTTCTTTATACCCGGGTGAATTGGAACAAAAGCGGTATTGAGAAATATCTGCTTCTAAAACCAAAACGGAGCTACCTAACAGAACGGTCTTCAATGTGTCCATTCAACTTACGGAGTTAAACTGATGTGTGTTTGCAGGAGTTTCTAAACCCTTTCTGTGAAGAAGTGGAAAACGCATTTTCCCAGCCAAATCCAGGCATTCAAGAAATAGCTGGAAATCTCCGTCTATAACACAAAAAGAACGTATCTTGCAAACTGCTCTGCTGGGTGTTCCCTCAGCTAAGGGAGTTGAATCCGCCTTCAGAATCAGAGAGTAAGAAGCACGGTTCTTCCAGGAGCTGGGTTTCGTTATACCCGGGTGAATTGGAACAAACGCGGTATTGAGAAATATCTGCTTCTAAAACCAAAACGGAGCTACCTAACAGAACGGTCTTCAATGTGTGCATTCAACTTACGGAGTTAAACTGATGTGTGTTTGCAGGAGTTTCTAAACCCTTTCTGTGAAGAAGTGGAAAACGCATTTTCCCAGCCAAATCCAGACATTCAAGAAATAGCTGGAAATCTCCGTCTAAAACACAAAAAGAACGTATCTAGCAAACTGCTCTGCTGGGTGTTCGCTCAGCTAAGGGAGTTGAATCCGCCTTCAGAATCAGAGAGTGAGAAGCACGGTTCTTCCAGAAGCTGGGTTTCGTAATACCCGGGTGCATTGGAACAAAGGCGGTATTGAGAAATATCTGCTTCTAAAACCAAAACGGAGCTACCTAAGAGAACGGTCTTCAATGTGTGCATTCAACTTACGGAGTTAAACTGATGTGTGTTTGCAGGAGTTTCTAAACCCTTTCTGTGAAGAAGTGGAAAACGCATTTTCCCAGCCAAATCCAGGCATTCAAGAAATAGCTGGAAATCTCCGTCTAAAACACAAAAAGAACGTATCTTGCAAACTGCTCTGCTGGGTGTTCGCTCGGCTAAGGGAGTTGAATCCGCCTTCAGAATCAGAGAGTGAGAAGCACGGTTCTTCCAGGAGCTGGGTTTCGTAATACCCGGGTGCATTGGAACAAACGCGGTATTGAGAAATATCTGCTTCTAAAACCAAAACGGAGCTACCTAACAGAACGGTCTTCAATGTGTGCATTCAACTTACGGAGTTAAACTGATGTGTGTTTGTATGAGTTTCTAAACCCTTTCTGTGAAGAAGTGGAAAACGCATTTTCCCAGCCAAATCCAGGCATTCAAGAAATAGCTGGAAATCTCCGTCTAAAACACAAAAAGAACGTATCTTGCAAACTGCTCTGCTGGGTGTTCGCTCAGCTAAGGGAGTTGAATCCGCCTTCAGAATCAGAGAGTGAGAAGCACGGTTCTTCCAGGAGCTGTGTTTCGTAATACCCGGGTGAATTGGAACAAACGCGGTATTGAGAAATATCTGCTTCTAAAACCAAAACGGAGCTACCTAACAGAACGGTCTTCAATGTGTGCATTCAACTTACGGAGTTAAACTGATGTGTGTTTGCAGGAGTTTCTAAACCCTTTCTGTGAAAAAGTGGAAAACGCATTTTCCCAGGCAGATCCAGGCATTCAACTAATAGCTGGAAATCTCCGTCTAAAACACAAAAAGAACGTATCTTGCAAACTGCTCTGCTGGGTGTTCGCTCAGCTAAGGGAGTTGAATCCGCCTTCAGAATCAGAGAGTGAGAAGCACGGTTCTTCCAGGAGCTGGGTTTCGTCATACCCGGGTGAATTGGAACAAACGCGGTATTGAGATATATCTGCTTCTGAAACCAAAACGGAGCTACCTAACATAACTGTCTTCAATGTGTGCATTCAACTTACGGAGTTAAACTGATGTGTGTTTGCAGGAGTTTCTAAACCCTTTCTGTGAAGAAGTGGAAAACGCATTTTCCCAGCCAAATCCAGGCATTCAAGAAATAGCTGGAAATCTCCGTCTAAAACACAAAAAGAACGTATCTTGCAAACTGCTCTGCTGGGTGTTCGCTCAGCTAAGGGAGTTGAATCCGCCTTCAGAATCAGAGAGTGAGAAGCACGGTTCTTCCAGGAGCTGGGTTTCGTTATACCCGGGTGAATTGGAACAAACGCGGTATTGAAAAATATCTGCTTCTAAAACCATAACGGAGCTACGTAACAGAACGGTCTTCAATGTGTGCATTCAACTTATGGAGTTAAACTGATGTGTGTTTGCAGGAGTTTCTAAACCCTTTCTGTGAAGAAGTGGAAAACGCATTTTCCCAGCCAAATCAAGTCATTCAAGAAATAGCTGGATATATCCGTCTAAAACACAAATAGAACGTATCTTGCAAACTGCTCTGCTGGGTGTTCGCTCAGCTAAGGGAGTTGAATCGGCCTTCAGAATCAGAGAGGGAGAAGCACGGTTCTTCCAGGAGCTGGGTTTCGTTATACCCGGGTGCATTGGAACAAACGCGGTATTGAGAAATATCTGCTTCTAAAACCAAAACGGAGCTACCTAACAGAACGGTCTTAAATGTGTGCATTCATCTTACGGAGTTAAACTGATGTGTCTTTGCAGGAGTTTCTAAACCCTTTCTGTGAAGAAGTGGAAAACGCATTTTCCCAGCCAAATCAAGTCATTCAAGAAATAGCTGGATATATCCGTCTAAAACACAAATAGAACGTATCTTGCAAACTGCTCTGCTGGGTGTTCGCTCAGCTAAGGGAGTTGAATCGGCCTTCAGAATCAGAGAGTGAGAAGCACGGTTCTTCCAGGAGCTGTGTTTCGTAATACCCGGGTGAATTGAAACAAACGCGGTATTGAGAAATATCTGCTTCTAAAACCAAAACGGAGCTACCTAACAGAACGGTCTTCAATGTGTGCATTCAACTTACGGAGTTAAACTGATGTGTGTTTGCAGGAGTTTCTAAACCCTTTCTGTGAAAAAGTGGAAAACGCATTTTCCCAGGCAGATCCAGGCATTCAACTAATAGCTGGAAATCTCCGTCTAAAACACAAAAGAACGTATCTTGCAAACTGCTCTGCTGGGTGTTCGCTCAGCTAAGGGAGTTGAATCCGCCTTCAGAATCAGAGAGTGAGAAGCACGGTTCTTCCAGGAGTTGGGTTTCCTTATACCCTGGTGAATTGGAACAAACGCGGTATTGAGAAATATCTGCTTCTAAAACCAAAACGGAGCTACCTAACAGAACGGTCTTCAATGTGTGCATTCAACTTAAGGAGTTAAACTGATGTGTGTTGGCAGGAGTTTCTAAACCCTTTCTGTGAAGAAGTGGAAAACGCATTTTCCCAGCCAAATCCAGGCATTCAAGAAATAGCTGGAAATCTCCGTCTAAAACACAAAAAGAACGTATCTTGCAAACTGCTCTGCTGGGTGTTCGCTCAGCTAAGGGAGTTGAATCCGCCTTCAGAATCAGAGAGTGAGAAGCACGGTTCTTCCAGGAGCTGGGTTTCGTTATACCCGGGTGAATTGGAACAAACGCGGTATTGAGAAATATCTGCTTCTGAAACCAAAACGGAGCTACCTAACAGAACTGTCTTCAATGTGTGCATTCAACTTACGGAGTTAAACTGATGTGTGTTTGCAGGAGTTTCTAAACCCTTTCTGTGAAGAAGTAGAAAACGCATTTTTCCAGCCAAATCCAGGCATTCAAGAAATAGCTGGAAATCTCCGTCTAAAACACAAAAAGAACGTATCTTGCAAACTGCTCTGCTGGGTGTTCGCTCAGCTAAGGGAGTTGAATCCGCCTTCAGAATCAGAGAGTGAGAAGCACGGTTCTTCCAGGAGCTGGGTTTCGTTATACCCGGGTGAATTGGAACAAACGCGGAATTGAAAAATATCTGCTTCTAAAACCATAACGGAGCTACGTAAAAGAACGGTCTTCAATGTGTGCATTCAACTTATGGAGTTAAACTGATGTGTGTTTGCAGGAGTTTCTAAACCCTTTCTGTGAAGAAGTGGAAAACGCATTTTCCCAGCGAAATCAAGTCATTCAAGAAATAGCTGGATATATCCGTCTAAAACACAAATAGAACGTATCTTGCAAACTGCTCTGCTGGGTGTTCGCTCAGCTAAGGGAGTTGAATCGGCCTTCAGAATCAGAGAGTGAAAAGCACGGTTCTTCCAGGAGCTGGGTTTCGTTATACCCGGGTTCATTGGAACAAACGCGGTATTGAGAAATATCTGCTTCTAAAACCAAAACGGAGCTACCTAACAGAACGGTCTTCAATGTGTGCATTCAACTTACGGACTTAAACTGATGTGTGTTTGCAGGAGTTTCTAAACCCTTTCTGTGAAGAAGTGGAAAACGCATTTTCCCAGCCAAATCCAGGCATTCAAGAAATAGCTGGAAATTTCCGTCTAAAACACAAAAAGAACGTATCTTGCAAACTGCTCTGCTGGGTGTTCGCTCAGCTAAGGGAGTTGAATCCGCCTTCAGAATCAGAGAGTGAGAAGCACGGTTCTTCCAGGAGCTGGGTTTCGTAATACCCGGGTGATTTGGAACAAACGCGGTATTGAGAAATATCTGCTTCTAAAACCAAAACGGAGATACCTAACAGAACGGTCTTCAATGTGTGCATTCAACTTACGGAGTTAAACTGATGTGTGTTTGCAGGAGTTTCTAAACCCTTTCTGTGAAGAAGTGGAAAACGCATTTTCCCAGCCAAATCCAGGCATTCAAGAAATAGCTGGAAATCTCCGTCTAAAACACAAAAACCACGTATCTTGCAAACTGCTCTGCTGGGTGTTCGCTCAGCTAAGGGAGTTGAATCCGCCTTCAGAATCAGAGAGTGAGAAGCACGGTTCTTCCAGGAGCTGGGTTTCGTTATACCCGGGTGCATTGGAACAAACGCGGTATTGAGAAATATCTGCTTCTAAAACCAAAACGGAGCTACCTAACAGAACGGTCTTCAATGTGTGCATTCAACTTACGGAGTTAAACTGATGTGTGTTTGCAGGAGTTTCTAAACCGTTTCTGTGAAGAAGTGTAAAACGCATTTTCCCAGCCAAATCCAGGCATTCAAAAAATAGCTGGAAATCTCCGTCTAAAACACAAAAAGAACGTATCTTGCAAACTGCTCTGCTGGGTGTTCGCTCAGCTAAGGGAGTTGAATCCGCCTTCAGAATCAGAGAGTGAGAAGCACGGTTCTTCCAGGAGCTGGGTTTCGTTATACCCGGGTGAATTGGAACAAACGCGGTATTGAGAAATATCTGCTTCTAAAACCAAAACGGAGCTACCTAACAGAACGGTCTTCAATGTGTGCATTCAACTTACGGAGTTAAACTGATGTGTGTTTGCAGGAGTTTCTAAACCGTTTCTGTGAAGAAGTGGAAAACGCATTTTCCCAGCCAAATCCAGGCATTCAAAAAATAGCTGGAAATCTCCGTCTAAAACACAAAAAGAACGTATCTTGCAAACTGCTAGCTGGCTGTTCGCTCAGCTAAGGGAGTTGAATCCGCCTTCAGAATCAGAGAGTGAGAAGCACGGTTCTTCCAGGAGCTGGGTTTCTTTATACCCGGGTGAATTGGAAGAAACGCGGTATTGAGAAATATCTGCTTCTAAAACCAAAACGGAGCTACCTAACAGAACGGTCTTCAACGTGTGCATTCAACTTACGGAGTTAAACTGACGTGTGTTTGCAGGAGTTTCTAAACCCTTTCTGTGAAGAAGTGGAAAACGCATTTTACCAGCCAAATCCAGGCATTCAAGAAATAGCTGGAAATCTCCGTCTAAAACACAAAAAGAACGTATCTTGCAAACTGCTCTGCTGGGTGTTCGCTCAGCTAAGGGAGTTGAATCCGCCTTCAGAATCAGAGAGTGAGAAGCACGGTTCTTCCAGGAGCTGGGTTTCGTTATACCCGGGTGCATTGGAACAAACGCGGTCTTGAGAAATATCTGCTTCTAAAACCAAAACGGAGCTACCTAACAGAACGGTCTTCAATGTGTGCATTCAACTTACGGAGTTAAACTGATGTGTGTTTGCAGGAGTTTCTAAACCCTTTCTGTGAAGAAGTGGAAAACGCATTTTACCAGCCAAATCCAGGCATTCAAGAAATATTTGGAAATCTCCGTCTAAAACACAAAAAGAACGTATCTTGCAAACTGCTCTGCTGGGTGTTCGCTCAGCTAAGGGAGTTGAATCCGCCTTCAGAATCAGAGAGTGAGAAGCACGGTTCTTCCAGGAGCTGGGTTTCGTTATACCCGGGTGCATTGGAACAAACGCGGTATTGAGAAATATCTGCTTCTAAAACAAAAACGGAGCTACCTAACCGAAAGGTCTTCAATGTGAGCATTCAACTTACAAAGTTAAACTGATGTGTGTTTGCAGGAGTTTCTAAACCCTTTCTGTGAAGAAGTGGAAAACGCATTTTCCCAGCCAAATCAAGTCATTCAAGAAATAGCTGGATATATCCGTCTAAAACACAAATAGAACGTATCTTGCAAACTGCTCGGCTGGGTGTTCGCTCAGCTAAGGGAGTTGAATCGGCCTTCAGATTCAGAGAGTGAGAAGCACGGTTCTTCCAGGAGCTGGGTTTCGTAATACCCGGGTGGATGGGACAAACGCGATATTGAGAAATATCTGCTTATAAAACCAAAACGGAGCTACCTAACAGAAGGGACTTCAACGTGTGCATTCAACGTACTGAGTTAAACTGATGTGTGTTTGCAGCAGTTTCTAAACCCTTTCTGTGAAGAAGTGGAAAAGGCATTTTCCCAGCCAAATCCAGGCATTCAAGAAATAGCTGGAAATCTCCGTTTAAACACCAAAAGAACGTATCTCGCAAACTGCTCTGCTGGCTGTTCGCTCAGCTAAGGGAGTTGAATCCGCCTTCAGAATCAGAGAGTGAGAAGCACTGTTCTTCCAGGAATTGGGTTTCGTTATACCCGGGTGAATTAGAACAAACGCGGAACTGAGAAATATCTGGTTCTGAAACCAAAACGGAGCTATCTAACAGAAGGGTCTTCAATGTGTGCATTCACCTTACGGAGTTAAACTGATGTGTGTTTGCAGGAGTTTCTAAACCCTTTCTGTGAAGAAGTGGAAAACGCATTTTCCCAGCCAAATCCAGGCATTCAAGAAATAGCTGGAAATCTCCGTTTAAACACAAAAAGAACGTATCTTGCAAACTGCTCTGCTGGGTGTTCGCTCAGCTAAGGGAGTTGAATCCGCCTTCAGAATCAGAGAGTGAGAAGCACGGTTCTTTTATGAGCTGTGTTTGGTTATATTCGGGTGAATGGGACTAACGCGATATTGAGAAATATCTGCTTCTAAAACCACAACGGAGCTACCTAACAGAACGGTCTTCAATGTCTGCATTCAACGTACGGAGTTAAACTGATGTGTGTTTGCAGGAGTTTCTAAACCCTTTCTGTGAAGAAGTGGAAAACGCATTTTCCCAGCCAAATCAAGTCATTCAAGAAATAGCTGGAAATCTCCGTCTAAAACACAAAAAGAACGTATCTTACAAACTGCTCTGCTGGGTGTTCGCTAAGCTAAGGGAGTTGAATCCGCCTTCAGAATCAGAGAGTGAGAAGCACGGTTCTTCCAGGAGCTGGGTTTGGTTATACCTGGGTGAATGGGACAAACGCGATATTGAGAAATATCTGCTTATATAACAAAAACGGAGCTACCTAACAGAACGGTCTTCAATGTGTCCATTCAACTTACGGAGTTAAACTGATGTGTGTTTGCAGGAGTTTCTAAACCCTTTCTGGAAAGAAGTGGAAAACGCATTTTCCCAGCCAAATCCAGGCATTCAGGAAATAGCTGGAAATCTCCGTTTAAACACAAAAGGAACGTAGCTTGCAAACTGCTCTGCTGGGTGTTCGCTCAGCTAAGGGAGTTGAATCCGCCTTCACAATCAGAGAGTGAGAAGCACGGTTCTTCCATGAGCTGTGTTTGGTTATACCCGGGTGAATGGGACAACCGCGATATTGAGAAATATCTGCTTATAAAACTAAAACGGAGCTAACTAACAGAACGGTCTTCAATGTGTCCATTTAACTTACGGAGTTAAACTGACGTGTGTTTGCAGGAGTTTCTAAATTCTTTCTGTGAAGAAGTGGAAAACGCATTTTCCCAGCCAAATCAGGACATTCAAGAAATATCTGGAAATCTCCGTCTATAATACAAAAAGCACGTATCTTGCAAACTGCTCTGGTGGGTGTTCGCTCAGCTAAGGGAGTTGAATCCGCCTTCAGAATCAGAGATTGAGAAGCACGGTTCTTCAAGGAGCTGGGTTTCCTTATACCCGGGTGAATTGGAACGAACGCGGTATTGAGAAATATCTGCTTCTAAAACCAAAACGGAGCTACATAACAGAACGGTCTTCAATGTGTGCATTCAACTTACGGAGTTTAACTGATGTGTGTTTTCAGGAGTTTCTAAACACTTTCTGTGAAGAAGTGGAAAACGCATTTTCCCAGCCAAATCAACTCATTCAAGAAATAGCAGGAAATCTCCGTCTAAAACACAAAAAGAACATATTTTGCAAACTGCTCTTCTGGGTGTTCGCTCAGCGAAGGGAGTATAATCCGCCTTCAGAATCAGAGAGTGAGAAGCACGGTTCTTCCAGGAGCTGGGTTTCGTTATACCCGGGTGAATTGGAACAAACGCGGTATTGAGAAATATCTGCTTCTAAAACCACAACGGAGCTACCTAACTGAAAGGGCTTCAATGTGTGAATTCAACTTACGGAGTTAAACTGATGTGTGTTTGCAGGAGTTTCTAAACCCTTTCTGTGAAGAAGTGGAAAACGCATTTCCCAGCCAAATTAAGTCATTCAAGAAATAGCTGGAAATCTCCGTCTAAAACACCAAAAGAATGTATCTTGCAAACTGCTCTGCTGGGTGTTCGCTCAGCTAAGGGAGTTGAATCCGCTTTCAGAATCAGAGAGTGAGAAGCACGGTTCTTCCAGGTGCTGGGTTTCGTTATACCCGGGTGAATAGGAACAAACGCAATATTTAGAAATATCTGCTTCTAAAACCAAAACGGAGCTACCTAACAGAACGGTCTTCAATGTGTCCATTCAACTTACGGAGTTAAACTGATGTGTGTTTGCAGGAGTTTCTAAACCATTTTTGTGAAGAATTGGAAAACGCAATTTCCCAGCCAAATTAAGTCATTCAAGACATAGCTGGAAATCTCCGTCTAAAACACAAAAAGGACGTATCGTGCAAACTGCTCTGCTGGGTTTTCGCTCAGCTAAGCAAGTTGAATCCGCCTTCAGAATCAGAGAGTGAGAAGCACGGTTCTTCCAGGAGCTGGGTTTCGTTATACCCGGGTGATTTGGAACAAACGCCGTATTGAGAAATATCTGCTTCTAAAACCAAAACGGAGATACCTAACAGAACGGTCTTCAATGTGTGCATTCAACGTACGGAGTTAAATTGATGTGTGTTTGCAGGAGTTTCTAAACACTTTCTGTGAAGAAGTGGAAAACGCATTTTCCCAGGCAAATCAAGTCATTCAAGAAATAGCTGGAAATCTCCGTCTTAAACACAAAAAGAACGTATTTTGCAAACTGCTCTTCTGGGTGTTCGCTCAGCTAAGGGAGTTGAATCCGCCTTCAGAATCAGAGAGTGAGAAGCACGGTTCTTCCAGGAGCTGGGTTTCGTTATACCCGGGTGAATTGGAAAAAACGCGGTATTGAGAAATATCTGCTTCTAAAACCACAACGGAGCTACCTAACTGAACGGGCTTCAATGTGTGCATTCAACTTACGGAGATAAACTGATGTGTGTTTGCAGGAGTTTCTAAACCCTTTCTGTGAAGAAGTGGAAAACGCATTTTCCCAGCCAAATCAAGTCATTCAAGAAATAGCTGGAAATCTCCGTCTAAAACACAAAAAGAACGTATCTTGCAAACTGCTCTGCTGGGTGTTCGCTCAGCTAAGGGAGTTGAATCCGCCTTCAGAATCAGAGAGTGAGAAGCACGGTTCTTCCAGGAGCTGGGTTTGGTTATACCTTGGTGAATGGGACAAACGCGATATTGAGAAATATCTGCTTATATAACAAAAACGGAGCTACCTAACAGAACGGTCTTCAATGTGTCCATTCAACTTACGGAGTTAAACTGATGTGTGTTTGCAGGAGTTTCTAAACCCTTTCTGGAAAGAAGTGGAAAACGCATTTTCCCAGCCAAATCCAGGCATTCAAGAAATAGCTGGAAATCTCCGTTTAAACACAAAAGGAACGTACCTTGCAAACTGCTCTGCTGGGTGTTCGCTCAGCTAAGGGAGTTGAATCCGCCTTCACAATCAGAGAGTGAGAAGCACGGTTCTTCCATGAGCTGTGTTTGGTTATACCCGGGTGAATGGGACAACCGCGATATTGAGAAATATCTGCTTATAAAACCAAAACGGAGCTAACTAACAGAACGGTCTTCAATGTGTCCATTTAACTTACGGAGTTAAACTGACGTGTGTTTGCAGGAGTTTCTAAATTCTTTCTGTGAAGAAGTGGAAAACGCATTTCCCCAGCCAAATCAGGACATTCGAGAAATATCTGGAAATCTCCGTCTATAACACAAAAAGCACGTATCTTGCAAACTGCTCTGGTGGGTGTTCGCTCAGCTAAGGGAGTTGAATCCGCCTTCAGAATCAGAGAGTGAGAAGCACGGTTCTTCCAGGAGCTGGGTTTCGTTATACCCGGGTGAATTGGAACGAACGCGGTATTGAGAAATATCTGCTTCTAAAACTAAAACGGAGCTACATAACAGAACGGTCTTCAATGTGTGCATTCAACTTACGGAGTTTAACTGATGTGTGTTTTCAGGAGTTTCTAAACCCTTTCTGTGAAGAAGTGGAAAACGCATTTTCCCAGCCAAATCAACTCATTCAAGAAATAGCAGGAAATCTCCGTCTAAAACACAAAAAGAACGTATTTTGCAAACTGCTCTTCTGGGTGTTCGCTAAGCTAAAGGAGTTGAATCCGCCTTCAGAATCAGAGAGTGAGAAGCACGGTTCTTCCAGGAGCTGGGTTTCGTTATACCCGTTTGAATTGGAACAAACGCGGTATTGAGAAATATCTGCTTCTAAAACCACAACGGAGCTACCTAACTGAACGGGCTTCAATGTGTGCATTCAACTTACGGAGTTAAACTGATGTGTGTTTGCAGCAGTTTCTAAACCCTTTCTGTGAAGAAGTGGAAAACGCATTTTCCGAGCCAAATTAAGTCATTCAAGAAATAGCTGGAAATCTCCGTCTAAAACACCAAAAGAATGTATCTTGCAAACTGCTCTGCTGGGTGTTCGCTCAGCTAAGGGAGTTGAATCCGCTTTCAGAATCAGAGAGTGAGAAGCACGGTTCTTCCAGGTGCTGGGTTTCGTTATACCCGGGTGAATAAGAACAAACGCAATATTTAGAAATATCTGCTTCTAAAACCAAAACGGAGCTACCTAACAGAACGGTCTTCAATGTGTCCATTCAACTTACGGAGTTAAACTGATGTGTGTTTGCAGGAGTTTCTAAACCATTTTTGTGAAGAATTGGAAAACGCAATTTCCCAGCCAAATTAAGTCATTCAAGACATAGCTGGAAATCTCCGTCTAAAACACAAAAAGGACGTATCGTGCAAACTGCTCTGCTGGGTTTTCGCTCAGCTAAGGGAGTTGAATCCGCCTTCAGAATCAGAGAGTGAGAAGCACGGTTCTTCCAGGAGCTGGGTTTCGTTATACCCGGGTGATTTGGAACAAACGCCGTATTGAGAAATATCTGCTTCTAAAACCAAAACGGAGATACCTAACAGAACGGTCTTCAATGTGTGCATTCAACGTACGGAGTTAAATTGATGTGTGTTTGCAGGAGTTTCTAAACACTTTCTGTGAAGAAGTGGAAAACGCATTTTCCCAGGCAAATCAAGTCATTCAAGAAATAGCTGGAAATCTCCATCTTAAACACAAAATGAACGTATTTTGCAAACTGCTCTTCTGGGTGTTCGCTCAGCTAAGGGAGTTGAATCCGCCTTCAGAATCAGAGAGTGAGAAGCACGGTTCTTCCAGGAGCTGGGTTTCGTTATACCCGGGTGAATTGGAAAAAACGCGGTATTGAGAAATATCTGCTTCTAAAACCACAACGGAGCTACCTAACTGAACGGGCTTCAATGTGTGCATTCAACTTACGGAGTTAAACTGATGTGTGTTTGCAGGAGTTTCTAAACCCTTTCTGTGAAGAAGTGGAAAACGCATTTTCCCAGCCAAATCAAGTCATTCAAGAAATAGCTGGAAATCTCCGTCTAAAACACAAAAAGAACGTATCTTGCAAACTGCTCTGCTGGGTGTTCGCTCAGCTAAGGGAGTTGAATCCGCCTTCAGAATCAGAGAGTGAGAAGCACGGTTCTTCCAGGAGCTGGGTTTGGTTATACCTGGGTGAATGGGACAAACGCGATATTGAGAAATATCTGCTTATATAACAAAAACGGAGCTACCTAACAGAACGGTCTTCAATGTGTGCATTCAACTTACGGAGTTAAACTGATGTGTGTTTGCAGGAGTTTCTAAACCCTTTCTGGAAAGAAGTGGAAAACGCATTTTCCCAGCCAAATCAAGTCATTTAAGAAATAGCTGGAAATCTCCGTCTAAAACACAAAAAGAACGTATCTTGCACACTGCTCTGCTAGGTGTTCGATCAGCTAAGGGAGTTGAATCCGCCTTCAGAATCAGAGAGTGAGAAGCACGGTTCTTCCAGGAACTGGGTTTCGTTATACCCAGGTGAATTGGAACAAACGCGGTACTGAGAAATATCTGCTTCTAAAACCAAAACGGAGCTATCTAACAGAACGGTCTTCAATGTGTCCATTCAACTTTCGGAGTTAAACTGATGTGTGTTTGCAGGAGTTTCTAAACCCTTTCTGTGAAGAAGAGGAAAACGCATTTTCCAAGCCAAATCCAGGCATTCAAGAAATAGCTGGAAATCTCCGTTTAAACACAACAAGAACGTATCTTGCAAACTTCTCTGCTGGGTGTTCGCTCAGCTAAAAGAGTTGAATCCGCATTTAGAATCAGAGAGTGAGAAACACGTTTCTTCCAGGAGCTGCGTTTCTTTATACCCAAGTGAATGGGAGCAAACGCGGTATTGAGAAATATCTGCTTCTAAAACCAAAACGGAGGTATCTAACCAAACGGTCTTCAATGTGTCCATTCAACTTACGGAGTTAAACTGATGTGTGTTTGCAGGAGTTTCTAAACACTTTTTGTGAAGAAGTGGAAAACGCATTTTCCCAGCCAAATCAAGTCATTCAAGAAATACCTGGAAATCTCGGTCTAAAACACAAAGAGAACGTATCTTGCAAACTGCTCTGCTGGGTGTTCGCTCAGCTAAGGGAGTTGAATCCGCCTTCAGAATGAGAGATTGAGAAGCACGGTTCTTCCAGGAGCTGGGTTTCGTTATACCCGGGTGAATTAAAACAAACGCGGTATTTGGAAATATCTGCTTCTAAAACCACAACGGAGCTACCTAACAGAACGGTCTTCAATGTGTGCATTCAACTGACGGAGTTAAACTGATGTGTGTTTGCAGGAGGTTCTACACCCTTTCTGTGAAAAATAGGAAAACGCATTTTCCCAGCCAAATCCAGGCATTCAAGAAATAGATGGAAATCTTTGTTTAAACACAAAAAGAACGTATCTTGCAAACTGCTCTGCTGGGTGTTCGCTCAGCTAAGGGAGTTGAATCCGCCTTCAGAATCAGAGACTGAGAAGCACCGTTCTTCCATGAGCTGTGTTTCCTTATACCCGGGTAAATGGAACAAACGGGATATTGAGAAATATCTGCTTCTAAAACTAAAACGGAGCTACCTAAAAGAACGGTCTTCAATGTGTGCATTCAACTTACGGAGGTAAACTGATTTGTGTTTGCAGGAGTTTCTAAACCCTTTCTGTGAAGAAGTGGAAAACGCATTTTCCCAGCCAAATCCAGGCATTCAAGAAATAGCTGGAAATCTCCGTCTAAAACACAAAAAGAACGTATCTTGCAAACTGCTCTGCTGGGTGTTCGCTCAGCTAAGGGAGTTGAATCCGCCTTCAGAATCAGAGAGTAAGAAGCACGGTTCTTTCAGGAGCTGGGTTTCTTTATACTCGGGTGAATTGGAACAAACGCTGTATTGAGAAATATCTGCTTCTAAAATTACAACGGAGCGACATAACAGAACCGTCTTCAATGTGTGCATTCAACATACGGAGTTAAACTGATGTGGGTTTGCAGGAGTTTCTAAACCCTTTCTGTGAAGCAGTGGAAAACCCATTTTTTCAAGCCAAATCCAGTCATTCAAGAAATACCTGGAAATCTCCGTCTAAAACACAAAAAGAACGTATATTGCAAACTGCTCTGCTGGGTGTTCGCTCAGCTAAGGGAGTTGAATCCGCCTTCAGAATCAGAGAGTGAGAAGCACAGTTCTTCCATGAGCTGTGTTTGGTTATACCCGGGTGAATGGGACAAACGCGATATTGAGAAATATCTGCTTCTAAAACCACAACGGAGCTACCTAACAGAACGGTCTTCAATGTGTGCATTCAACTTACAAAGTTAAACTGATGTGTGTTTGCAGGAGTTTCTAAACCCTTTCTGTGAAGAAGTGGAAAACGCATTTTCCCAGCCAAATCAAGTCATTTAAGAAATAGCTGGAAATCTCCGTCTAAAACACAAAAAGAACGTATCTTGCACACTGCTCTGCTGGGTGTTCGATCAGCTAAGGGAGTTGAATCCGCCTTCAGAATCAGAGAGTGAGAAGCACGGTTCTTCCAGGAGCTGGGTTTCGTTATACCTGGTTGAATTGGAACAAAAGCGGTATTGAGAAATATCTGCTTCTAAAACCAAAACGGAGCTACCTAACAGAACGGTCTTCAATGTGTGCATTCATCTTACGGAGTTAAACTGATGTGTGTTTGCAGGAGTTTCTAAACCCTTTCTGTGAAGAAGTGGAAAACGCATTTTCCCAGCCAAATCAAATCATTCAAGAAATACCTGGAAATCTCCGTCTAAAACACAAAAAGAACGTATCTTGCAAACTGCTCTGCTGGCTGTTCGCTCAGCTAAGGGAGTTGAATCCGCCTTCAGAATCAGAGAGTGAGAAGCACGGTTCTTCCAGGAGCTGGGTTTCTTTATACCCGGGTGAATTGGAACAAAAGCGGTATTGAGAAATATCTGCTTCTAAAACCAAAACGGAGCTACCTAACAGAACGGTCTTCAATGTGTCCATTCAACTTACGGAGTTTAACTGATGTGTGTTTGCAGGAGTTTCTAAACCCTTTCTGTGAAGAAGTGGAAAACGCATTTTCCCAGCCAAATCCAGGCATTCAAGAAATAGCTGGAAATCTCCGTCTATAACACAAAAAGAACGTATCTTGCAAACTGCTCTGCTGGGTGTTCCCTAAGCTAAGGGAGTTGAATCCGCCTTCAGAATCAGAGAGTGAGAAGCACGGTTCTTCCAGGAGCTGGGTTTCGTTATACCCGGGTGAATTGGAACAAACGCGGTATTGAGAAATATCAGCTTCTAAAACCAAAACGGAGCTACCTAACAGAACGGTCTTCAATGTGTGCATTCAACTTACGGAGTTAAACTGATGTGTGTTTGCAGGAGTTTCTAAACCCTTTCTGTGAAGAAGTGGAAAACGCATTTTCCCAGCCAAATCAAGTCATTTAAGAAATAGCTGGAAATCTCCGTCTAAAACACAAAAAGAACGTATCTTGCACACTGCTCTGCTAGGTGTTCGATCAGCTAAGGGAGTTGAATCCGCCTTCAGAATCAGAGAGTGAGAAGCACGGTTCTTCCAGGAACTGGGTTTCGTTATACCCAGGTGAATTGGAACAAACGCGGTACTGAGAAATATCTGCTTCTAAAACCAAAACGGAGCTACCTAACAGAACGGTCTTCAATGTGTGCATTCATCTTACGTAGTTAAACTGATGTGTGTTTGCAGGAGTTTCTAAACCCTTTCTGTGAAGAAGTGGAAAACGCATTTTCCCAGCCAAATCAAATCATTCAAGAAATACCTGGAAATCTCCGTCTAAAACAAAAAAAGAACGTATCTTGCAAACTGCTCTGCTGGGTGTTCGCTCAGCTAAGGGAGTTGAATCCGCCTTCAGAATCAGAGAGTGAGAAGCACGGTTCTTCCAGGAGCTGGGTTTCTTTATACCCGGGTGAATTGGAACAAAAGCGGTATTGAGAAATATCTGCTTCTAAAACCAAAACGGAGCTACCTAACAGAACGGTCTTCAATATGTCCATTCAACTTACGGAGTTTAACTGATGTGTGTTTGCAGGAGTTTCTAAACCCTTTCTGTGAAGAAGTGGAAAACGCATTTTCCCAGCCAAATCCAGGCATTCAAGAAATAGCTGGAAATCTCCGTCTATAACACAAAAAGAACGTATCTTGCAAACTGCTCTGCTGGGTGTTCCCTCAGCTAAGGGAGTTGAATCCGCCTTCAGAATCAGAGAGTAAGAAGCACGGTTCTTCCAGGAGCTGGGTTTCGTTATACCCGGGTGAATTGGAACAAACGCGGTATTGAGAAATATCTGCTTCTAAAACCAAAACGGAGCTACCTAACAGAACGGTCTTCAATGTGTGCATTCAACTTACGGAGTTAAACTGATGTGTGTTTGCAGGAGTTTCTAAACCCTTTCTGTGAAGAAGTGGAAAACGCATTTTCCCAGCCAAATCCAGACATTCAAGAAATAGCTGGAAATCTCCGTCTAAAACACAAAAAGAACGTATCTAGCAAACTGCTCTGCTGGGTGTTCGCTCAGCTAAGGGAGTTGAATCCGCCTTCAGAATCAGAGAGTGAGAAGCACGGTTCTTCCAGAAGCTGGGTTTCGTAATACCCGGGTGCATTGGAACAAAGGCGGTATTGAGAAATATCTGCTTCTAAAACCAAAACGGAGCTACCTAAGAGAACGGTCTTCAATGTGTGCATTCAACTTACGGAGTTAAACTGATGTGTGTTTGCAGGAGTTTCTAAACCCTTTCTGTGAAGAAGTGGAAAACGCATTTTCCCAGCCAAATCCAGGCATTCAAGAAATAGCTGGAAATCTCCGTCTAAAACACAAAAAGAACGTATCTTGCAAACTGCTCTGCTGGGTGTTCGCTCGGCTAAGGGAGTTGAATCCGCCTTCAGAATCAGAGAGTGAGAAGCACGGTTCTTCCAGGAGCTGGGTTTCGTAATACCCGGGTGCATTGGAACAAACGCGGTATTGAGAAATATCTGCTTCTAAAACCAAAACGGAGCTACCTAACAGAACGGTCTTCAATGTGTGCATTCAACTTACGGAGTTAAACTGATGTGTGTTTGTATGAGTTTCTAAACCCTTTCTGTGAAGAAGTGGAAAACGCATTTTCCCAGCCAAATCCAGGCATTCAAGAAATAGCTGGAAATCTCCGTCTAAAACACAAAAAGAACGTATCTTGCAAACTGCTCTGCTGGGTGTTCGCTCAGCTAAGGGAGTTGAATCCGCCTTCAGAATCAGAGAGTGAGAAGCACGGTTCTTCCAGGAGCTGTGTTTCGTAATACCCGGGTGAATTGGAACAAACGCGGTATTGAGAAATATCTGCTTCTAAAACCAAAACGGAGCTACCTAACAGAACGGTCTTCAATGTGTGCATTCAACTTACGGAGTTAAACTGATGTGTGTTTGCAGGAGTTTCTAAACCCTTTCTGTGAAAAAGTGGAAAACGCATTTTCCCAGGCAGATCCAGGCATTCAACTAATAGCTGGAAATCTCCGTCTAAAACACAAAAAGAACGTATCTTGCAAACTGCTCTGCTGGGTGTTCGCTCAGCTAAGGGAGTTGAATCCGCCTTCAGAATCAGAGAGTGAGAAGCACGGTTCTTCCAGGAGCTGGGTTTCGTCATACCCGGGTGAATTGGAACAAACGCGGTATTGAGATATATCTGCTTCTGAAACCAAAACGGAGCTACCTAACATAACTGTCTTCAATGTGTGCATTCAACTTACGGAGTTAAACTGATGTGTGTTTGCAGGAGTTTCTAAACCCTTTCTGTGAAGAAGTGGAAAACGCATTTTCCCAGCCAAATCCAGGCATTCAAGAAATAGCTGGAAATCTCCGTCTAAAACACAAAAAGAACGTATCTTGCAAACTGCTCTGCTGGGTGTTCGCTCAGCTAAGGGAGTTGAATCCGCCTTCAGAATCAGAGAGTGAGAAGCACGGTTCTTCCAGGAGCTGGGTTTCGTTATACCCGGGTGAATTGGAACAAACGCGGTATTGAAAAATATCTGCTTCTAAAACCATAACGGAGCTACGTAACAGAACGGTCTTCAATGTGTGCATTCAACTTATGGAGTTAAACTGATGTGTGTTTGCAGGAGTTTCTAAACCCTTTCTGTGAAGAAGTGGAAAACGCATTTTCCCAGCCAAATCAAGTCATTCAAGAAATAGCTGGATATATCCGTCTAAAACACAAATAGAACGTATCTTGCAAACTGCTCTGCTGGGTGTTCGCTCAGCTAAGGGAGTTGAATCGGCCTTCAGAATCAGAGAGGGAGAAGCACGGTTCTTCCAGGAGCTGGGTTTCGTTATACCCGGGTGCATTGGAACAAACGCGGTATTGAGAAATATCTGCTTCTAAAACCAAAACGGAGCTACCTAACAGAACGGTCTTAAATGTGTGCATTCATCTTACGGAGTTAAACTGATGTGTCTTTGCAGGAGTTTCTAAACCCTTTCTGTGAAGAAGTGGAAAACGCATTTTCCCAGCCAAATCAAGTCATTCAAGAAATAGCTGGATATATCCGTCTAAAACACAAATAGAACGTATCTTGCAAACTGCTCTGCTGGGTGTTCGCTCAGCTAAGGGAGTTGAATCGGCCTTCAGAATCAGAGAGTGAGAAGCACGGTTCTTCCAGGAGCTGTGTTTCGTAATACCCGGGTGAATTGAAACAAACGCGGTATTGAGAAATATCTGCTTCTAAAACCAAAACGGAGCTACCTAACAGAACGGTCTTCAATGTGTGCATTCAACTTACGGAGTTAAACTGATGTGTGTTTGCAGGAGTTTCTAAACCCTTTCTGTGAAAAAGTGGAAAACGCATTTTCCCAGGCAGATCCAGGCATTCAACTAATAGCTGGAAATCTCCGTCTAAAACACAAAAAGAACGTATCTTGCAAACTGCTCTGCTGGGTGTTCGCTCAGCTAAGGGAGTTGAATCCGCCTTCAGAATCAGAGAGTGAGAAGCACGGTTCTTCCAGGAGTTGGGTTTCCTTATACCCTGGTGAATTGGAACAAACGCGGTATTGAGAAATATCTGCTTCTAAAACCAAAACGGAGCTACCTAACAGAACGGTCTTCAATGTGTGCATTCAACTTAAGGAGTTAAACTGATGTGTGTTGGCAGGAGTTTCTAAACCCTTTCTGTGAAGAAGTGGAAAACGCATTTTCCCAGCCAAATCCAGGCATTCAAGAAATAGCTGGAAATCTCCGTCTAAAACACAAAAAGAACGTATCTTGCAAACTGCTCTGCTGGGTTTTCGCTCAGCTAAGGGAGTTGAATCCGCCTTCAGAATCAGAGAGTGAGAAGCACGGTTCTTCCAGGAGCTGGGTTTCGTTATACCCGGGTGAATTGGAACAAACGCGGTATTGAGAAATATCTGCTTCTGAAACCAAAACGGAGCTACCTAACAGAACTGTCTTCAATGTGTGCATTCAACTTACGGAGTTAAACTGATGTGTGTTTGCAGGAGTTTCTAAACCCTTTCTGTGAAGAAGTAGAAAACGCATTTTTCCAGCCAAATCCAGGCATTCAAGAAATAGCTGGAAATCTCCGTCTAAAACACAAAAAGAACGTATCTTGCAAACTGCTCTGCTGGGTGTTCGCTCAGCTAAGGGAGTTGAATCCGCCTTCAGAATCAGAGAGTGAGAAGCACGGTTCTTCCAGGAGCTGGGTTTCGTTATACCCGGGTGAATTGGAACAAACGCGGAATTGAAAAATATCTGCTTCTAAAACCATAACGGAGCTACGTAAAAGAACGGTCTTCAATGTGTGCATTCAACTTATGGAGTTAAACTGATGTGTGTTTGCAGGAGTTTCTAAACCCTTTCTGTGAAGAAGTGGAAAACGCATTTTCCCAGCGAAATCAAGTCATTCAAGAAATAGCTGGATATATCCGTCTAAAACACAAATAGAACGTATCTTGCAAACTGCTCTGCTGGGTGTTCGCTCAGCTAAGGGAGTTGAATCGGCCTTCAGAATCAGAGAGTGAAAAGCACGGTTCTTCCAGGAGCTGGGTTTCGTTATACCCGGGTTCATTGGAACAAACGCGGTATTGAGAAATATCTGCTTCTAAAACCAAAACGGAGCTACCTAACAGAACGGTCTTCAATGTGTGCATTCAACTTACGGACTTAAACTGATGTGTGTTTGCAGGAGTTTCTAAACCCTTTCTGTGAAGAAGTGGAAAACGCATTTTCCCAGCCAAATCCAGGCATTCAAGAAATAGCTGGAAATCTCCGTCTAAAACACAAAAAGAACGTATCTTGCAAACTGCTCTGCTGGGTGTTCGCTCAGCTAAGGGAGTTGAATCCGCCTTCAGAATCAGAGAGTGAGAAGCACGGTTCTTCCAGGAGCTGGGTTTCGTAATACCCGGGTGATTTGGAACAAACGCGGTATTGAGAAATATCTGCTTCTAAAACCAAAACGGAGATACCTAACAGAACGGTCTTCAATGTGTGCATTCAACTTACGGAGTTAAACTGATGTGTGTTTGCAGGAGTTTCTAAACCCTTTCTGTGAAGAAGTGGAAAACGCATTTTCCCAGCCAAATCCAGGCATTCAAGAAATAGCTGGAAATCTCCGTCTAAAACACAAAAACCACGTATCTTGCAAACTGCTCTGCTGGGTGTTCGCTCAGCTAAGGGAGTTGAATCCGCCTTCAGAATCAGAGAGTGAGAAGCACGGTTCTTCCAGGAGCTGGGTTTCGTTATACCCGGGTGCATTGGAACAAACGCGGTATTGAGAAATATCTGCTTCTAAAACCAAAACGGAGCTACCTAACAGAACGGTCTTCAATGTGTGCATTCAACTTACGGAGTTAAACTGATGTGTGTTTGCAGGAGTTTCTAAACCGTTTCTGTGAAGAAGTGGAAAACGCATTTTCCCAGCCAAATCCAGGCATTCAAAAAATAGCTGGAAATCTCCGTCTAAAACACAAAAAGAACGTATCTTGCAAACTGCTCTGCTGGGTGTTCGCTCAGCTAAGGGAGTTGAATCCGCCTTCAGAATCAGAGAGTGAGAAGCACGGTTCTTCCAGGAGCTGGGTTTCGTTATACCCGGGTGAATTGGAACAAACGCGGTATTGAGAAATATCTGCTTCTAAAACCAAAACGGAGCTACCTAACAGAACGGTCTTCAATGTGTGCATTCAACTTACGGAGTTAAACTGATGTGTGTTTGCAGGAGTTTCTAAACCGTTTCTGTGAAGAAGTGGAAAACGCATTTTCCCAGCCAAATCCAGGCATTCAAAAAATAGCTGGAAATCTCCGTCTAAAACACAAAAAGAACGTATCTTGCAAACTGCTAGCTGGCTGTTCGCTCAGCTAAGGGAGTTGAATCCGCCTTCAGAATCAGAGAGTGAGAAGCACGGTTCTTCCAGGAGCTGGGTTTCTTTATACCCGGGTGAATTGGAAGAAACGCGGTATTGAGAAATATCTGCTTCTAAAACCAAAACGGAGCTACCTAACAGAACAATCTTCAACGTGTGCATTCAACTTACGGAGTTAAACTGACGTGTGTTTGCAGGAGTTTCTAAACCCTTTCTGTGAGGAAGTGGAAAACGCATTTTACCAGCCAAATCCAGGCATTCAAGAAATAGCTGGAAATCTCCGTCTAAAACACAAAAAGAACGTATCTTGCAAACTGCTCTGCTGGGTGTTCGCTCAGCTAAGGGAGTTGAATCCGCCTTCAGAATCAGAGAGTGAGAAGCACGGTTCTTCCAGGAGCTGGGTTTCGTTATACCCGGGTGCATTGGAACAAACGCGGTCTTGAGAAATATCTGCTTCTAAAACCAAAACGGAGCTACCTAACAGAACGGTCTTCAATGTGTGCATTCAACTTACGGAGTTAAACTGATGTGTGTTTGCAGGAGTTTCTAAACCCTTTCTGTGAAGAAGTGGAAAACGCATTTTACCAGCCAAATCCAGGCATGCAAGAAATATTTGGAAATCTCCGTCTAAAACACAAAAAGAACGTATCTTGCAAACTGCTCTGCTGGGTGTTCGCTCAGCTAAGGGAGTTGAATCCGCCTTCAGAATCAGAGAGTGAGAAGCACGGTTCTTCCAGGAGCTGGGTTTCGTTATACCCGGGTGCATTGGAACAAACGCGGTATCGAGAAATATCTGCTTCTAAAACAAAAACGGAGCTACCTAACCGAAAGGTCTTCAATGTGAGCATTCAACTTACAAAGTTAAACTGATGTGTGTTTGCAGGAGTTTCTAAACCCTTTCTGTGAAGAAGTGGAAAACGCATTTTCCCAGCCAAATCAAGTCATTCAAGAAATAGCTGGATATATCCGTCTAAAACACAAATAGAACGTATCTTGCAAACTGCTCGGCTGGGTGTTCGCTCAGCTAAGGGAGTTGAATCGGCCTTCAGATTCAGAGAGTGAGAAGCACGGTTCTTCCAGGAGCTGGGTTTCGTTATACCCGGGTGCATTGGAACAAACGCGGTATTGAGAAATATCTGCTTCTAAAACCAAGACGGAGTTACATAACAGAACGGTCTTCTATGTGTGCATTCAACTTACGGAGTTAAACTGATGTGTGTTTGCAGGAGTTGCTAAACCCTTTCTGTGAAGAAGTGGAAAACGCATTTTCCCAGCCAAATCCAGGCATTCAAGAAATAGCTGGAAATCTCCGTCTAAAACACAAAAAGAACGTATCTTGCAAACTGCTCTGCTGGGTGTTCGCTCAGCTAAGGGAGTTGAATCCGCCTTCAGAATCAGAGAGTGAGAAGCACGGTTCTTCCAGGAGCTGGGTTTCGTAATACCCGGGTGAATTGGAACAAACGCGGTATTGAGAAATATCTGCTTCTAAAACCAAAACGGAGCTACCTAACAGAACGGTCTTCAATGTGTGCATTCAACTTACGGAGTTAAACTGATGTGTGTTTGCAGGAGTTTCTAAACCCTTTCTGTGAAGAAGTGGAAAACGCATTTTCCCAGCCAAATCCAGGCATTCAAGAAATAGCTGGAAATCTCCGTCTAAAACACAAAAAGAACGTATCTTGCAAACTGCTCTGCTGGGTGTTCGCTCAGCTAAGGGAGTTGAATCCGCCTTCAGAATCAGAGAGTGAGAAGCACGGTTCTTCCAGGAGCTGGGTTTCGTTATACCCGGGTGAGTTGGACAAATACGGTATTGAGAAATATCTGCTTCTAAAACCAAAACGGAGCTACCTAACAGAACGGTCTTCAATGTGTGCATTCAACTTACGGAGTTAAACTGACGTGTGTTTGCAGGAGTTTCTAAACCCTTTCTGTGAAGAAGTGGAAAACGCATTTTCCCAGCCAAATCCAGGCATTCAAGAAATAGCTGGAAATCTCCGTCTAAAACACAAAAAGAACGTATCTTGCAAACTGCTCTGCTGGGTGTTCGCTCAGCTAAGGGAGTTGAATCCGCCTTCAGAATCAGAGAGTGAGAAGCACGGTTCTTCCAGGAGCTGGGTTTCGTTGTACCTGGGTGCATTGGAACAAACGCGTTATTGAGAAATATCTGCTTCTAAAACCAAAACGGAGCTACCTAACAGAACGGTCTTCAATGTGTGCATTCAACTTACGGAGTTAAACTGATGTGTGTTTGCAGGAGTTTCTAAACACTTTCTGTGAAGAAGTGGAAAACGCATTTTCCCAGCCAAATCCAGGCATTAAAGAAATAGCTGGAAATCTCCGTCTAAAACACAAAAAGAACGTATCTTGCAAACTGCTCTGCTGGGTGTTCGCTCAGCTAAGGGAGTTGAATCCGCCTTCAGAATCAGAGAGTGAGAAGCACGGTTCTTCCAGGAGCTGGGTTTCGTTATACCCGGGTGAGTTGGAACAAATACGGTATTGAGAAATATCTGCTTCTAAAACCAAAACGGAGCTACCTAACAGAACGGTCTTCAATGTGTGCATTCAACTTACGGAGTTAAACTGACGTGTGTTTGCAGGAGTTTCTAAACCCTTTCTGTGAAGAAGTGGAAAACGCATTTTCCCAGCCAAATCCAGGCATTCAAGAAATAGCTGGAAATCTCCGTCTAAAACACAAAAAGAACGTATCTTGCAAACTGCTCTGCTGGGTGTTCGCTCAGCTAAGGGAGTTGAATCCGCCTTCAGAATCAGAGAGTGAGAAGCACGGTTCTTCCAGGAGCTGGGTTTCGTTGTACCTGGGTGCATTGGAACAAACGCGTTATTGAGAAATATCTGCTTCTAAAACCAAAACGGAGCTACCTAACAGAACGGTCTTCAATGTGTGCATTCAACTTACGGAGTTAAACTGATGTGTGTTTGCAGGAGTTTCTAAACCCTTTCTGTGAAGAAGTGGAAAACGCATTTTCCCAGCCAAATCCAGGCATTCAAGAAATAGCTGGAAATCTCCGTCTAAAACACAAAAAGAACGTATCTTGCAAACTGATCTGCTGGGTGTTCGCTCAGCTAAGGGAGTTGAATCCGCCTTCAGAATCAGAGAGTGAGAAGCACGGTTCTTCCAGGAGCTGGGTTTCGTTATACCCGGGTGCATTGGAACAAACGCGGTATTGAGAAATATCTGCTTCTAAAACCAAAACGGAGCTACCTAACAGAACGGTCTTCAATGTGTGCATTCAACTTACGGAGTTAAACTGATGTGTGTTTGCAGGAGTTTCTAAACCCTTTCTGTGAAGAAGTGGAAAACGCATTTTCCCAGCCAAATCCAGGCATTCAAGAAATAGCTGGAAATCTCCGTCAAAAACACAAAAACCACGTATCTTGCAAACTGCTCTGCTGGGTGTTCGCTCAGCTTAGGGAGTTGAATCCGCCTTCAGAATCAGAGAGTCAGAAGCACGGTTCTTCCAGGAGGTGGGTTTCGTTATACCCGGGTGAATTGGAACTAACGCGGTATTGAGAAATATCTGCTTCTAAAACCAAAACGGAGCTACCTAACACAACGGTCTTCAATGTGTGCATTCAACTTACGGAGTTAAACTGATGTGTGTTTGCAGGAGTTTCTAAACCCTTTCTGTGAAGAAGTGGAAAACGCATTTTCCCTGCCAAATCCAGGCATTCAAGAAATAGCTGGAAATCTCCGTCTATAACACAAAAAGAACGTATCTTGCAAACTGCTCTGCTTGGTGTTCGCTCAGCTAAGGGAGTTGAATCCGCCTTCAGAATCAGAGAGTGAGAAGCACGGTTCTTCCAGGAGCTGTGTTTCGTAATACCCGGGTGAATTGTAACAAACGCGGTATTGAGAAATATCTGCGTCTAAAACCAAAACGGAGCTACCTAACAGAACGGTCTTCAATGTGTGCATTCAACTTACGGAGTTAAACTGATGTGTGTTTGCAGGAGTTTCTAAACCCTTTCTGTGAAAAAGTGGAAAACGCATTTTCCCAGGCAGATCCAGGCATTCAACTAATAGCTGGAAATCTCCGTCTAAAACACAAAAAGAACGTATCTTGCAAACTGCTCTGCTGGGTGTTCGCTCAGCTAAGGGAGTTGAATCCGCCTTCAGAATCAGAGAGTGAGAAGCACGGTTCTTCCAGGAGCTGGGTTTTGTAATACCCGGGTGAATTGGAACAAACGCAGTATTGAGAAATATCTGCTTCTAAAACCAAAACGGAGCTACCTAACAGAACGGTCTTCAATGTGTGCATTCAACTTACGGAGTTAAACTGATGTGTGTTTGCAGGAGTTTCTAAACCCTTTCTGGAAAGAAGTGGAAAACGCATTTTCCCAGCCAAATCCAGGCATTCAAGAAATAGCTGGAAATCTCCGTTTAAACACAAAAGGAACGTACCTTGCAAACTGCTCTGCTGGGTGTTCGCTCAGCTAAGGGAGTTGAATCCGCCTTCACAATCAGAGAGTGAGAAGCACGGTTCTTCCATGAGCTGTGTTTGGTTATACCCGGGTGAATGGGACAACCGCGATATTGAGAAATATCTGCTTATAAAACCAAAACGGAGCTAACTAACAGAACGGTCTTCAATGTGTCCATTTAACTTACGGAGTTAAACTGACGTGTGTTTGCAGGAGTTTCTAAATTCTTTCTGTGAAGAAGTGGAAAACGCATTTCCCCAGCCAAATCAGGACATTCGAGAAATATCTGGAAATCTCCGTCTATAACACAAAAAGCACGTATCTTGCAAACTGCTCTGGTGGGTGTTCGCTCAGCTAAGGGAGTTGAATCCGCCTTCAGAATCAGAGAGTGAGAAGCACGGTTCTTCCAGGAGCTGGGTTTCGTTATACCCGGGTGAATTGGAACGAACGCGGTATTGAGAAATATCTGCTTCTAAAACTAAAACGGAGCTACATAACAGAACGGTCTTCAATGTGTGCATTCAACTTACGGAGTTTAACTGATGTGTGTTTTCAGGAGTTTCTAAACCCTTTCTGTGAAGAAGTGGAAAACGCATTTTCCCAGCCAAATCAACTCATTCAAGAAATAGCAGGAAATCTCCGTCTAAAACACAAAAAGAACGTATTTTGCAAACTGCTCTTCTGGGTGTTCGCTAAGCTAAAGGAGTTGAATCCGCCTTCAGAATCAGAGAGTGAGAAGCACGGTTCTTCCAGGAGCTGGGTTTCGTTATACCCGTTTGAATTGGAACAAACGCGGTATTGAGAAATATCTGCTTCTAAAACCACAACGGAGCTACCTAACTGAACGGGCTTCAATGTGTGCATTCAACTTACGGAGTTAAACTGATGTGTGTTTGCAGCAGTTTCTAAACCCTTTCTGTGAAGAAGTGGAAAACGCATTTTCCGAGCCAAATTAAGTCATTCAAGAAATAGCTGGAAATCTCCGTCTAAAACACCAAAAGAATGTATCTTGCAAACTGCTCTGCTGGGTGTTCGCTCAGCTAAGGGAGTTGAATCCGCTTTCAGAATCAGAGAGTGAGAAGCACGGTTCTTCCAGGTGCTGGGTTTCGTTATACCCGGGTGAATAAGAACAAACGCAATATTTAGAAATATCTGCTTCTAAAACCAAAACGGAGCTACCTAACAGAACGGTCTTCAATGTGTCCATTCAACTTACGGAGTTAAACTGATGTGTGTTTGCAGGAGTTTCTAAACCATTTTTGTGAAGAATTGGAAAACGCAATTTCCCAGCCAAATTAAGTCATTCAAGACATAGCTGGAAATCTCCGTCTAAAACACAAAAAGGACGTATCGTGCAAACTGCTCTGCTGGGTTTTCGCTCAGCTAAGGGAGTTGAATCCGCCTTCAGAATCAGAGAGTGAGAAGCACGGTTCTTCCAGGAGCTGGGTTTCGTTATACCCGGGTGATTTGGAACAAACGCCGTATTGAGAAATATCTGCTTCTAAAACCAAAACGGAGATACCTAACAGAACGGTCTTCAATGTGTGCATTCAACGTACGGAGTTAAATTGATGTGTGTTTGCAGGAGTTTCTAAACACTTTCTGTGAAGAAGTGGAAAACGCATTTTCCCAGGCAAATCAAGTCATTCAAGAAATAGCTGGAAATCTCCATCTTAAACACAAAATGAACGTATTTTGCAAACTGCTCTTCTGGGTGTTCGCTCAGCTAAGGGAGTTGAATCCGCCTTCAGAATCAGAGAGTGAGAAGCACGGTTCTTCCAGGAGCTGGGTTTCGTTATACCCGGGTGAATTGGAAAAAACGCGGTATTGAGTAATATCTGCTTCTAAAACCACAACGGAGCTACCTAACTGAACGGGCTTCAATGTGTGCATTCAACTTACGGAGTTAAACTGATGTGTGTTTGCAGGAGTTTCTAAACCCTTTCTGTGAAGAAGTGGAAAACGCATTTTCCCAGCCAAATCAAGTCATTCAAGAAATAGCTGGAAATCTCCGTCTAAAACACAAAAAGAACGTATCTTGCAAACTGCTCTGCTGGGTGTTCGCTCAGCTAAGGGAGTTGAATCCGCCTTCAGAATCAGAGAGTGAGAAGCACGGTTCTTCCAGGAGCTGGGTTTGGTTATACCTGGGTGAATGGGACAAACGCGATATTGAGAAATATCTGCTTATATAACAAAAACGGAGCTACCTAACAGAACGGTCTTCAATGTGTGCATTCAACTTACGGAGTTAAACTGATGTGTGTTTGCAGGAGTTTCTAAACCCTTTCTGGAAAGAAGTGGAAAACGCATTTTCCCAGCCAAATCAAGTCATTTAAGAAATAGCTGGAAATCTCCGTCTAAAACACAAAAAGAACGTATCTTGCACACTGCTCTGCTAGGTGTTCGATCAGCTAAGGGAGTTGAATCCGCCTTCAGAATCAGAGAGTGAGAAGCACGGTTCTTCCAGGAACTGGGTTTCGTTATACCCAGGTGAATTGGAACAAACGCGGTACTGAGAAATATCTGCTTCTAAAACCAAAACGGAGCTATCTAACAGAACGGTCTTCAATGTGTCCATTCAACTTTCGGAGTTAAACTGATGTGTGTTTGCAGGAGTTTCTAAACCCTTTCTGTGAAGAAGAGGAAAACGCATTTTCCAAGCCAAATCCAGGCATTCAAGAAATAGCTGGAAATCTCCGTTTAAACACAACAAGAACGTATCTTGCAAACTTCTCTGCTGGGTGTTCGCTCAGCTAAAAGAGTTGAATCCGCATTTAGAATCAGAGAGTGAGAAACACGTTTCTTCCAGGAGCTGCGTTTCTTTATACCCAAGTGAATGGGAGCAAACGCGGTATTGAGAAATATCTGCTTCTAAAACCAAAACGGAGGTATCTAACCAAACGGTCTTCAATGTGTCCATTCAACTTACGGAGTTAAACTGATGTGTGTTTGCAGGAGTTTCTAAACACTTTTTGTGAAGAAGTGGAAAACGCATTTTCCCAGCCAAATCAAGTCATTCAAGAAATACCTGGAAATCTCGGTCTAAAACACAAAGAGAACGTATCTTGCAAACTGCTCTGCTGGGTGTTCGCTCAGCTAAGGGAGTTGAATCCGCCTTCAGAATGAGAGATTGAGAAGCACGGTTCTTCAAGGAGCTGGGTTTCGTTATACCCGGGTGAATTAAAACAAACGCGGTATTTGGAAATATCTGCTTCTAAAACCACAACGGAGCTACCTAACAGAACGGTCTTCAATGTGTGCATTCAACTGACGGAGTTAAACTGATGTGTGTTTGCAGGAGGTTCTACACCCTTTCTGTGAAAAATAGGAAAACGCATTTTCCCAGCCAAATCCAGGCATTCAAGAAATAGATGGAAATCTTTGTTTAAACACAAAAAGAACGTATCTTGCAAACTGCTCTGCTGGGTGTTCGCTCAGCTAAGGGAGTTGAATCCGCCTTCAGAATCAGAGACTGAGAAGCACCGTTCTTCCATGAGCTGTGTTTCCTTATACCCGGGTAAATGGAACAAACGGGATATTGAGAAATATCTGCTTCTAAAACTAAAACGGAGCTACCTAAAAGAACGGTCTTCAATGTGTGCATTCAACTTACGGAGGTAAACTGATTTGTGTTTGCAGGAGTTTCTAAACCCTTTCTGTGAAGAAGTGGAAAACGCATTTTCCCAGCCAAATCCAGGCATTCAAGAAATAGCTGGAAATCTCCGTCTAAAACACAAAAAGAACGTATCTTGCAAACTGCTCTGCTGGGTGTTCGCTCAGCTAAGGGAGTTGAATCCGCCTTCAGAATCAGAGAGTAAGAAGCACGGTTCTTTCAGGAGCTGGGTTTCTTTATACTCGGGTGAATTGGAACAAACGCGGTATTGAGAAATATCTGCTTCTAAAATTACAACGGAGCGACATAACAGAACCGTCTTCAATGTGTGCATTCAACATACGGAGTTAAACTGATGTGGGTTTGCAGGAGTTTCTAAACCCTTTCTGTGAAGCAGTGGAAAACCCATTTTTTCAAGCCAAATCCAGTCATTCAAGAAATACCTGGAAATCTCCGTCTAAAACACAAAAAGAACGTATATTGCAAACTGCTCTGCTGGGTGTTCGCTCAGCTAAGGGAGTTGAATCCGCCTTCAGAATCAGAGAGTGAGAAGCACAGTTCTTCCATGAGCTGTGTTTGGTTATACCCGGGTGAATGGGACAAACGCGATATTGAGAAATATCTGCTTCTAAAACCACAACGGAGCTACCTAACAGAACGGTCTTCAATGTGTGCATTCAACTTACAAAGTTAAACTGATGTGTGTTTGCAGGAGTTTCTAAACCCTTTCTGTGAAGAAGTGGAAAACGCATTTTCCCAGCCAAATCAAGTCATTTAAGAAATAGCTGGAAATCTCCGTCTAAAACACAAAAAGAACGTATCTTGCACACTGCTCTGCTGGGTGTTCGATCAGCTAAGGGAGTTGAATCCGCCTTCAGAATCAGAGAGTGAGAAGCACGGTTCTTCCAGGAGCTGGGTTTCGTTATACCTGGTTGAATTGGAACAAAAGCGGTATTGAGAAATATCTGCTTCTAAAACCAAAACGGAGCTACCTAACAGAACGGTCTTCAATGTGTGCATTCATCTTACGGAGTTAAACTGATGTGTGTTTGCAGGAGTTTCTAAACCCTTTCTGTGAAGAAGTGGAAAACGCATTTTCCCAGCCAAATCAAATCATTCAAGAAATACCTGGAAATCTCCGTCTAAAACACAAAAAGAACGTATCTTGCAAACTGCTCTGCTGGGTGTTCGCTCAGCTAAGGGAGTTGAATCCGCCTTCAGAATCAGAGAGTGAGAAGCACGGTTCTTCCAGGAGCTGGGTTTCTTTATACCCGGGTGAATTGGAACAAAAGCGGTATTGAGAAATATCTGCTTCTAAAACCAAAACGGAGCTACCTAACAGAACGGTCTTCAATGTGTCCATTCAACTTACGGAGTTTAACTGATGTGTGTTTGCAGGAGTTTCTAAACCCTTTCTGTGAAGAAGTGGAAAACGCATTTTCCCAGCCAAATCCAGGCATTCAAGAAATAGCTGGAAATCTCCGTCTATAACACAAAAAGAACGTATCTTGCAAACTGCTCTGCTGGGTGTTCCCTAAGCTAAGGGAGTTGAATCCGCCTTCAGAATCAGAGAGTGAGAAGCACGGTTCTTCCAGGAGCTGGGTTTCGTTATACCCGGGTGAATTGGAACAAACGCGGTATTGAGAAATATCAGCTTCTAAAACCAAAACGGAGCTACCTAACAGAACGGTCTTCAATGTGTGCATTCAACTTACGGAGTTAAACTGATGTGTGTTTGCAGGAGTTTCTAAACCCTTCCTGTGAAGAAGTGGAAAACGCATTTTCCCAGCCAAATCAAGTCATTTAAGAAATAGCTGGAAATCTCCGTCTAAAACACAAAAAGAACGTATCTTGCACACTGCTCTGCTAGGTGTTCGATCAGCTAAGGGAGTTGAATCCGCCTTCAGAATCAGAGAGTGAGAAGCACGGTTCTTCCAGGAACTGGGTTTCGTTATACCCAGGTGAATTGGAACAAACGCGGTACTGAGAAATATCTGCTTCTAAAACCAAAACGGAGCTACCTAACAGAACGGTCTTCAATGTGTGCATTCATCTTACGTAGTTAAACTGATGTGTGTTTGCAGGAGTTTCTAAACCCTTTCTGTGAAGAAGTGGAAAACGCATTTTCCCAGCCAAATCAAATCATTCAAGAAATACCTGGAAATCTCCGTCTAAAACAAAAAAAGAACGTATCTTGCAAACTGCTCTGCTGGGTGTTCGCTCAGCTAAGGGAGTTGAATCCGCCTTCAGAATCAGAGAGTGAGAAGCACGGTTCTTCCAGGAGCTGGGTTTCTTTATACCCGGGTGAATTGGAACAAAAGCGGTATTGAGAAATATCTGCTTCTAAAACCAAAACGGAGCTACCTAACAGAACGGTCTTCAATGTGTCCATTCAACTTACGGAGTTTAACTGATGTGTGTTTGCAGGAGTTTCTAAACCCTTTCTGTGAAGAAGTGGAAAACGCATTTTCCCAGCCAAATCCAGGCATTCAAGAAATAGCTGGAAATCTCCGTCTATAACACAAAAAGAACGTATCTTGCAAACTGCTCTGCTGGGTGTTCCCTCAGCTAAGGGAGTTGAATCCGCCTTCAGAATCAGAGAGTAAGAAGCACGGTTCTTCCAGGAGCTGGGTTTCGTTATACCCGGGTGAATTGGAACAAACGCGGTATTGAGAAATATCTGCTTCTAAAACCAAAACGGAGCTACCTAACAGAACGGTCTTCAATGTGTGCATTCAACTTACGGAGTTAAACTGATGTGTGTTTGCAGGAGTTTCTAAACCCTTTCTGTGAAGAAGTGGAAAACGCATTTTCCCAGCCAAATCCAGACATTCAAGAAATAGCTGGAAATCTCCGTCTAAAACACAAAAAGAACGTATCTAGCAAACTGCTCTGCTGGGTGTTCGCTCAGCTAAGGGAGTTGAATCCGCCTTCAGAATCAGAGAGTGAGAAGCACGGTTCTTCCAGAAGCTGGGTTTCGTAATACCCGGGTGCATTGGAACAAAGGCGGTATTGAGAAATATCTGCTTCTAAAACCAAAACGGAGCTACCTAAGAGAACGGTCTTCAATGTGTGCATTCAACTTACGGAGTTAAACTGATGTGTGTTTGCAGGAGTTTCTAAACCCTTTCTGTGAAGAAGTGGAAAACGCATTTTCCCAGCCAAATCCAGGCATTCAAGAAATAGCTGGAAATCTCCGTCTAAAACACAAAAAGAACGTATCTTGCAAACTGCTCTGCTGGGTGTTCGCTCGGCTAAGGGAGTTGAATCCGCCTTCAGAATCAGAGAGTGAGAAGCACGGTTCTTCCAGGAGCTGGGTTTCGTAATACCCGGGTGCATTGGAACAAACGCGGTATTGAGAAATATCTGCTTCTAAAACCAAAACGGAGCTACCTAACAGAACGGGCTTCAATGTGTGCATTCAACTTACGGAGTTAAACTGATGTGTGTTTGCAGCAGTTTCTAAACCCTTTCTGTGAAGAAGTGGAAAACGCATTTCCCAGCCAAATTAAGTCATTCAAGAAATAGCTGGAAATCTCCGTCTAAAACACCAAAAGAATGTATCTTGCAAACTGCTCTGCTGGGTGTTCGCTCAGCTAAGGGAGTTGAATCCGCTTTCAGAATCAGAGAGTGAGAAGCACGGTTCTTCCAGGTGCTGGGTTTCGTTATACCCGGGTGAATAGGAACAAACGCAATATTGAGAAATATCTGCTTCTAAAACCAAAACGGAGCTACCTAACAGAACGGTCTTCAATGTGTCCATTCAACTTACGGAGTTAAACTGATGTGTGTTTGCAGGAGTTTCTAAACCATTTTTGTGAAGAATTGGAAAACGCAATTTCCCAGCCAAATTAAGTCATTCAAGACATAGCTGGAAATCTCCGTCTAAAACACAAAAAGGACGTATCGTGCAAACTGCTCTGCTGGGTTTTCGCTCAGCTAAGCAAGTTGAATCCGCCTTCAGAATCAGAGAGTTAGAAGCACGGTTCTTCCAGGAGCTGGGTTTCGTTATACCCGGGTGATTTGGAACAAACGCCGTATTGAGAAATATCTGCTTCTAAAACCAAAACGGAGATACCTAACAGAACGGTCTTCAATGTGTGCATTCAACGTACGGAGTTAAATTGATGTGTGTTTGCAGGAGTTTCTAAACACTTTCTGTGAAGAAGTGGAAAACGCATTTTCCCAGGCAAATCAAGTCATTCAAAAAATAGCTGGAAATCTCCGTCTTAAACACAAAAAGAACGTATTTTGCAAACTGCTCTTCTGGGTGTTCGCTCAGCTAAGGGAGTTGAATCCGCCTTCAGAATCAGAGAGTGAGAAGCACGGTTCTTCCAGGAGCTGGGTTTCGTTATACCCGGGTGAATTGGAAAAAACGCGGTATTGAGAAATATCTGCTTCTAAAACCACAACGGAGCTACCTAACTGAACGGGCTTCAATGTGTGCATTCAACTTACGGAGATAAACTGATGTGTGTTTGCAGGAGTTTCTAAACCCTTTCTGTGAAGAAGTGGAAAACGCATTTTCCCAGCCAAATCAAGTCATTCAAGAAATAGCTGGAAATCTCCGTCTAAAACACAAAAAGAACGTATCTTGCAAACTGCTCTGCTGGGTGTTCGCTCAGCTAAGGGAGTTGAATCCGCCTTCAGAATCAGAGAGTGAGAAGCACGGTTCTTCCAGGAGCTGGGTTTGGTTATACCTTGGTGAATGGGACAAACGCGATATTGAGAAATATCTGCTTATATAACAAAAACGGAGCTACCTAACAGAACGGTCTTCAATGTGTCCATTCAACTTACGGAGTTAAACTGATGTGTGTTTGCAGGAGTTTCTAAACCCTTTCTGGAAAGAAGTGGAAAACGCATTTTCCCAGCCAAATCCAGGCATTCAAGAAATAGCTGGAAATCTCCGTTTAAACACAAAAGGAACGTACCTTGCAAACTGCTCTGCTGGGTGTTCGCTCAGCTAAGGGAGTTGAATCCGCCTTCACAATCAGAGAGTGAGAAGCACGGTTCTTCCATGAGCTGTGTTTGGTTATACCCGGGTGAATGGGACAACCGCGATATTGAGAAATATCTGCTTATAAAACCAAAACGGAGCTAACTAACAGAACGGTCTTCAATGTGTCCATTTAACTTACGGAGTTAAACTGACGTGTGTTTGCAGGAGTTTCTAAATTCTTTCTGTGAAGAAGTGGAAAACGCATTTCCCCAGCCAAATCAGGACATTCGAGAAATATCTGGAAATCTCCGTCTATAACACAAAAAGCACGTATCTTGCAAACTGCTCTGGTGGGTGTTCGCTCAGCTAAGGGAGTTGAATCCGCCTTCAGAATCAGAGAGTGAGAAGCACGGTTCTTCCAGGAGCTGGGTTTCGTTATACCCGGGTGAATTGGAACGAACGCGGTATTGAGAAATATCTGCTTCTAAAACTAAAACGGAGCTACATAACAGAACGGTCTTCAATGTGTGCATTCAACTTACGGAGTTTAACTGATGTGTGTTTTCAGGAGTTTCTAAACCCTTTCTGTGAAGAAGTGGAAAACGCATTTTCCCAGCCAAATCAACTCATTCAAGAAATAGCAGGAAATCTCCGTCTAAAACACAAAAAGAACGTATTTTGCAAACTGCTCTTCTGGGTGTTCGCTAAGCTAAAGGAGTTGAATCCGCCTTCAGAATCAGAGAGTGAGAAGCACGGTTCTTCCAGGAGCTGGGTTTCGTTATACCCGTTTGAATTGGAACAAACGCGGTATTGAGAAATATCTGCTTCTAAAACCAAAACGGAGCTACCTAACTGAACGGGCTTCAATGTGTGCATTCAACTTACGGAGTTAAACTGATGTGTGTTTGCAGCAGTTTCTAAACCCTTTCTGTGAAGAAGTGGAAAACGCATTTTCCGAGCCAAATTAAGTCATTCAAGAAATAGCTGGAAATCTCCGTCTAAAACACCAAAAGAATGTATCTTGCAAACTGCTCTGCTGGGTGTTCGCTCAGCTAAGGGAGTTGAATCCGCTTTCAGAATCAGAGAGTGAGAAGCACGGTTCTTCCAGGTGCTGGGTTTCGTTATACCCGGGTGAATAAGAACAAACGCAATATTTAGAAATATCTGCTTCTAAAACCAAAACGGAGCTACCTAACAGAACGGTCTTCAATGTGTCCATTCAACTTACGGAGTTAAACTGATGTGTGTTTGCAGGAGTTTCTAAACCATTTTTGTGAAGAATTGGAAAACGCAATTTCCCAGCCAAATTAAGTCATTCAAGACATAGCTGGAAATCTCCGTCTAAAACACAAAAAGGACGTATCGTGCAAACTGCTCTGCTGGGTTTTCGCTCAGCTAAGGGAGTTGAATCCGCCTTCAGAATCAGAGAGTGAGAAGCACGGTTCTTCCAGGAGCTGGGTTTCGTTATACCCGGGTGATTTGGAACAAACGCCGTATTGAGAAATATCTGCTTCTAAAACCAAAACGGAGATACCTAACAGAACGGTCTTCAATGTGTGCATTCAACGTACGGAGTTAAATTGATGTGTGTTTGCAGGAGTTTCTAAACACTTTCTGTGAAGAAGTGGAAAACGCATTTTCCCAGGCAAATCAAGTCATTCAAGAAATAGCTGGAAATCTCCATCTTAAACACAAAATGAACGTATTTTGCAAACTGCTCTTCTGGGTGTTCGCTCAGCTAAGGGAGTTGAATCCGCCTTCAGAATCAGAGAGTGAGAAGCACGGTTCTTCCAGGAGCTGGGTTTCGTTATACCCGGGTGAATTGGAAAAAACGCGGTATTGAGAAATATCTGCTTCTAAAACCACAACGGAGCTACCTAACTGAACGGGCTTCAATGTGTGCATTCAACTTACGGAGTTAAACTGATGTGTGTTTGCAGGAGTTTCTAAACCCTTTCTGTGAAGAAGTGGAAAACGCATTTTCCCAGCCAAATCAAGTCATTCAAGAAATAGCTGGAAATCTCCGTCTAAAACACAAAAAGAACGTATCTTGCAAACTGCTCTGCTGGGTGTTCGCTCAGCTAAGGGAGTTGAATCCGCCTTCAGAATCAGAGAGTGAGAAGCACGGTTCTTCCAGGAGCTGGGTTTGGTTATACCTGGGTGAATGGGACAAACGCGATATTGAGAAATATCTGCTTATATAACAAAAACGGAGCTACCTAACAGAACGGTCTTCAATGTGTGCATTCAACTTACGGAGTTAAACTGATGTGTGTTTGCAGGAGTTTCTAAACCCTTTCTGGAAAGAAGTGGAAAACGCATTTTCCCAGCCAAATCAAGTCATTTAAGAAATAGCTGGAAATCTCCGTCTAAAACACAAAAAGAACGTATCTTGCACACTGCTCTGCTAGGTGTTCGATCAGCTAAGGGAGTTGAATCCGCCTTCAGAATCAGAGAGTGAGAAGCACGGTTCTTCCAGGAACTGGGTTTCGTTATACCCAGGTGAATTGGAACAAACGCGGTACTGAGAAATATCTGCTTCTAAAACCAAAACGGAGCTATCTAACAGAACGGTCTTCAATGTGTCCATTCAACTTTCGGAGTTAAACTGATGTGTGTTTGCAGGAGTTTCTAAACCCTTTCTGTGAAGAAGAGGAAAACGCATTTTCCAAGCCAAATCCAGGCATTCAAGAAATAGCTGGAAATCTCCGTTTAAACACAACAAGAACGTATCTTGCAAACTTCTCTGCTGGGTGTTCGCTCAGCTAAAAGAGTTGAATCCGCATTTAGAATCAGAGAGTGAGAAACACGTTTCTTCCAGGAGCTGCGTTTCTTTATACCCAAGTGAATGGGAGCAAACGCGGTATTGAGAAATATCTGCTTCTAAAACCAAAACGGAGGTATCTAACCAAACGGTCTTCAATGTGTCCATTCAACTTACGGAGTTAAACTGATGTGTGTTTGCAGGAGTTTCTAAACACTTTTTGTGAAGAAGTGGAAAACGCATTTTCCCAGCCAAATCAAGTCATTCAAGAAATACCTGGAAATCTCGGTCTAAAACACAAAGAGAACGTATCTTGCAAACTGCTCTGCTGGGTGTTCGCTCAGCTAAGGGAGTTGAATCCGCCTTCAGAATGAGAGATTGAGAAGCACGGTTCTTCCAGGAGCTGGGTTTCGTTATACCCGGGTGAATTAAAACAAACGCGGTATTTGGAAATATCTGCTTCTAAAACCACAACGGAGCTACCTAACAGAACGGTCTTCAATGTGTGCATTCAACTGACGGAGTTAAACTGATGTGTGTTTGCAGGAGGTTCTACACCCTTTCTGTGAAAAATAGGAAAACGCATTTTCCCAGCCAAATCCAGGCATTCAAGAAATAGATGGAAATCTTTGTTTAAACACAAAAAGAACGTATCTTGCAAACTGCTCTGCTGGGTGTTCGCTCAGCTAAGGGAGTTGAATCCGCCTTCAGAATCAGAGACTGAGAAGCACCGTTCTTCCATGAGCTGTGTTTCCTTATACCCGGGTAAATGGAACAAACGAGATATTGAGAAATATCTGCTTCTAAAACTAAAACGGAGCTACCTAAAAGAACGGTCTTCAATGTGTGCATTCAACTTACGGAGGTAAACTGATTTGTGTTTGCAGGAGTTTCTAAACCCTTTCTGTGAAGAAGTGGAAAACGCATTTTCCCAGCCAAATCCAGGCATTCAAGAAATAGCTGGAAATCTCCGTCTAAAACACAAAAAGAACGTATCTTGCAAACTGCTCTGCTGGGTGTTCGCTCAGCTAAGGGAGTTGAATCCGCCTTCAGAATCAGAGAGTAAGAAGCACGGTTCTTTCAGGAGCTGGGTTTCTTTATACTCGGGTGAATTGGAACAAACGCGGTATTGAGAAATATCTGCTTCTAAAATTACAACGGAGCGACATAACAGAACGGTCTTCAATGTGTGCATTCATCTTACGGAGTTAAACTGATGTGTGTTTGCAGGAGTTTCTAAACCCTTTCTGTGAAGAAGTGGAAAACGCATTTTCCCAGCCAAATCCAGGCATTCAAGAAATAGCTGGAAATCTCCGTCTAAAACACAAAAAGAACGTATCTTGCAAACTGCTCTGCTGGGTGTTCGCTCAGCTAAGGGAGTTGAATCCGCCTTCAGAATCAGAGAGTGAGAAGCACGGTTCTTCCAGGAGCTGGGTTTCTTTATACCCGGGTGAATTGGAACAAAAGCGGTATTGAGAAATATCTGCTTCTAAAACCAAAACGGAGCTACCTAACAGAACGGTCTTCAATGTGTCCATTCAACTTACGGAGTTTAACTGATGTGTGTTTGCAGGAGTTTCTAAACCCTTTCTGTGAAGAAGTGGAAAACGCATTTTCCCAGCCAAATCCAGGCATTCAAGAAATAGCTGGAAATCTCCGTCTATAACACAAAAAGAACGTATCTTGCAAACTGCTCTGCTGGGTGTTCCCTAAGCTAAGGGAGTTGAATCCGCCTTCAGAATCAGAGAGTGAGAAGCACGGTTCTTCCAGGAGCTGGGTTTCGTTATACCCGGGTGAATTGGAACAAACGCGGTATTGAGAAATATCAGCTTCTAAAACCAAAACGGAGCTACCTAACAGAACGGTCTTCAATGTGTGCATTCAACTTACGGAGTTAAACTGATGTGTGTTTGCAGGAGTTTCTAAACCCTTTCTGTGAAGAAGTGGAAAACGCATTTTCCCAGCCAAATCAAGTCATTTAAGAAATAGCTGGAAATCTCCGTCTAAAACACAAAAAGAACGTATCTTGCACACTGCTCTGCTAGGTGTTCGATCAGCTAAGGGAGTTGAATCCGCCTTCAGAATCAGAGAGTGAGAAGCACGGTTCTTCCAGGAACTGGGTTTCGTTATACCCAGGTGAATTGGAACAAACGCGGTACTGAGAAATATCTGCTTCTAAAACCAAAACGGAGCTACCTAACAGAACGGTCTTCAATGTGTGCATTCATCTTACGTAGTTAAACTGATGTGTGTTTGCAGGAGTTTCTAAACCCTTTCTGTGAAGAAGTGGAAAACGCATTTTCCCAGCCAAATCAAATCATTCAAGAAATACCTGGAAATCTCCGTCTAAAACAAAAAAAGAACGTATCTTGCAAACTGCTCTGCTGGGTGTTCGCTCAGCTAAGGGAGTTGAATCCGCCTTCAGAATCAGAGAGTGAGAAGCACGGTTCTTCCAGGAGCTGGGTTTCTTTATACCCGGGTGAATTGGAACAAAAGCGGTATTGAGAAATATCTGCTTCTAAAACCAAAACGGAGCTACCTAACAGAACGGTCTTCAATATGTCCATTCAACTTACGGAGTTTAACTGATGTGTGTTTGCAGGAGTTTCTAAACCCTTTCTGTGAAGAAGTGGAAAACGCATTTTCCCAGCCAAATCCAGGCATTCAAGAAATAGCTGGAAATCTCCGTCTATAACACAAAAAGAACGTATCTTGCAAACTGCTCTGCTGGGTGTTCCCTCAGCTAAGGGAGTTGAATCCGCCTTCAGAATCAGAGAGTAAGAAGCACGGTTCTTCCAGGAGCTGGGTTTCGTTATACCCGGGTGAATTGGAACAAACGCGGTATTGAGAAATATCTGCTTCTAAAACCAAAACGGAGCTACCTAACAGAACGGTCTTCAATGTGTGCATTCAACTTACGGAGTTAAACTGATGTGTGTTTGCAGGAGTTTCTAAACCCTTTCTGTGAAGAAGTGGAAAACGCATTTTCCCAGCCAAATCCAGACATTCAAGAAATAGCTGGAAATCTCCGTCTAAAACACAAAAAGAACGTATCTAGCAAACTGCTCTGCTGGGTGTTCGCTCAGCTAAGGGAGTTGAATCCGCCTTCAGAATCAGAGAGTGAGAAGCACGGTTCTTCCAGAAGCTGGGTTTCGTAATACCCGGGTGCATTGGAACAAAGGCGGTATTGAGAAATATCTGCTTCTAAAACCAAAACGGAGCTACCTAAGAGAACGGTCTTCAATGTGTGCATTCAACTTACGGAGTTAAACTGATGTGTGTTTGCAGGAGTTTCTAAACCCTTTCTGTGAAGAAGTGGAAAACGCATTTTCCCAGCCAAATCCAGGCATTCAAGAAATAGCTGGAAATCTCCGTCTAAAACACAAAAAGAACGTATCTTGCAAACTGCTCTGCTGGGTGTTCGCTCGGCTAAGGGAGTTGAATCCGCCTTCAGAATCAGAGAGTGAGAAGCACGGTTCTTCCAGGAGCTGGGTTTCGTAATACCCGGGTGCATTGGAACAAACGCGGTATTGAGAAATATCTGCTTCTAAAACCAAAACGGAGCTACCTAACAGAACGGTCTTCAATGTGTGCATTCAACTTACGGAGTTAAACTGATGTGTGTTTGTATGAGTTTCTAAACCCTTTCTGTGAAAAAGTGGAAAACGCATTTTCCCAGCCAAATCCAGGCATTCAAGAAATAGCTGGAAATCTCCGTCTAAAACACAAAAAGAACGTATCTTGCAAACTGCTCTGCTGGGTGTTCGCTCAGCTAAGGGAGTTGAATCCGCCTTCAGAATCAGAGAGTGAGAAGCACGGTTCTTCCAGGAGCTGTGTTTCGTAATACCCGGGTGAATTGGAACAAACGCGGTATTGAGAAATATCTGCTTCTAAAACCAAAACGGGGCTACCTAACAGAACGGTCTTCAATGTGTGCATTCAACTTACGGAGTTAAACTGATGTGTGTTTGCAGGAGTTTCTAAACCCTTTCTGTGAAAAAGTGGAAAACGCATTTTCCCAGGCAGATCCAGGCATTCAACTAATAGCTGGAAATCTCCGTCTAAAACACAAAAAGAACGTATCTTGCAAACTGCTCTGCTGGGTGTTCGCTCAGCTAAGGGAGTTGAATCCGCCTTCAGAATCAGAGAGTGAGAAGCACGGTTCTTCCAGGAGCTGGGTTTCGTCATACCCGGGTGAATTGGAACAAACGCGGTATTGAGATATATCTGCTTCTGAAACCAAAACGGAGCTACCTAACATAACTGTCTTCAATGTGTGCATTCAACTTACGGAGTTAAACTGATGTGTGTTTGCAGGAGTTTCTAAACCCTTTCTGTGAAGAAGTGGAAAACGCATTTTCCCAGCCAAATCCAGGCATTCAAGAAATAGCTGGAAATCTCCGTCTAAAACACAAAAAGAACGTATCTTGCAAACTGCTCTGCTGGGTGTTCGCTCAGCTAAGGGAGTTGAATCCGCCTTCAGAATCAGAGAGTGAGAAGCACGGTTCTTCCAGGAGCTGGGTTTCGTTATACCCGGGTGAATTGGAACAAACGCGGTATTGAAAAATATCTGCTTCTAAAACCATAACGGAGCTACGTAACAGAACGGTCTTCAATGTGTGCATTCAACTTATGGAGTTAAACTGATGTGTGTTTGCAGGAGTTTCTAAACCCTTTCTGTGAAGAAGTGGAAAACGCATTTTCCCAGCCAAATCAAGTCATTCAAGAAATAGCTGGATATATCCGTCTAAAACACAAATAGAACGTATCTTGCAAACTGCTCTGCTGGGTGTTCGCTCAGCTAAGGGAGTTGAATCGGCCTTCAGAATCAGAGAGGGAGAAGCACGGTTCTTCCAGGAGCTGGGTTTCGTTATACCCGGGTGCATTGGAACAAACGCGGTATTGAGAAATATCTGCTTCTAAAACCAAAACGGAGCTACCTAACAGAACGGTCTTAAATGTGTGCATTCATCTTACGGAGTTAAACTGATGTGTCTTTGCAGGAGTTTCTAAACCCTTTCTGTGAAGAAGTGGAAAACGCATTTTCCCAGCCAAATCAAGTCATTCAAGAAATAGCTGGATATATCCGTCTAAAACACAAATAGAACGTATCTTGCAAACTGCTCTGCTGGGTGTTCGCTCAGCTAAGGGAGTTGAATCGGCCTTCAGAATCAGAGAGTGAGAAGCACGGTTCTTCCAGGAGCTGTGTTTCGTAATACCCGGGTGAATTGAAACAAACGCGGTATTGAGAAATATCTGCTTCTAAAACCAAAACGGAGCTACCTAACAGAACGGTCTTCAATGTGTGCATTCAACTTACGGAGTTAAACTGATGTGTGTTTGCAGGAGTTTCTAAACCCTTTCTGTGAAAAAGTGGAAAACGCATTTTCCCAGGCAGATCCAGGCATTCAACTAATAGCTGGAAATCTCCGTCTAAAACACAAAAAGAACGTATCTTGCAAACTGCTCTGCTGGGTGTTCGCTCAGCTAAGGGAGTTGAATCCGCCTTCAGAATCAGAGAGTGAGAAGCACGGTTCTTCCAGGAGTTGGGTTTCCTTATACCCTGGTGAATTGGAACAAACGCGGTATTGAGAAATATCTGCTTCTAAAACCAAAACGGAGCTACCTAACAGAACGGTCTTCAATGTGTGCATTCAACTTAAGGAGTTAAACTGATGTGTGTTGGCAGGAGTTTCTAAACCCTTTCTGTGAAGAAGTGGAAAACGCATTTTCCCAGCCAAATCCAGGCATTCAAGAAATAGCTGGAAATCTCCGTCTAAAACACAAAAAGAACGTATCTTGCAAACTGCTCTGCTGGGTGTTCGCTCAGCTAAGGGAGTTGAATCCGCCTTCAGAATCAGAGAGTGAGAAGCACGGTTCTTCCAGGAGCTGGGTTTCGTTATACCCGGGTGAATTGGAACAAACGCGGTATTGAGAAATATCTGCTTCTGAAACCAAAACGGAGCTACCTAACAGAACTGTCTTCAATGTGTGCATTCAACTTACGGAGTTAAACTGATGTGTGTTTGCAGGAGTTTCTAAACCCTTTCTGTGAAGAAGTAGAAAACGCATTTTTCCAGCCAAATCCAGGCATTCAAGAAATAGCTGGAAATCTCCGTCTAAAACACAAAAAGAACGTATCTTGCAAACTGCTCTGCTGGGTGTTCGCTCAGCTAAGGGAGTTGAATCCGCCTTCAGAATCAGAGAGTGAGAAGCACGGTTCTTCCAGGAGCTGGGTTTCGTTATACCCGGGTGAATTGGAACAAACGCGGAATTGAAAAATATCTGCTTCTAAAACCATAACGGAGCTACGTAAAAGAACGGTCTTCAATGTGTGCATTCAACTTATGGAGTTAAACTGATGTGTGTTTGCAGGAGTTTCTAAACCCTTTCTGTGAAGAAGTGGAAAACGCATTTTCCCAGCGAAATCAAGTCATTCAAGAAATAGCTGGATATATCCGTCTAAAACACAAATAGAACGTATCTTGCAAACTGCTCTGCTGGGTGTTCGCTCAGCTAAGGGAGTTGAATCGGCCTTCAGAATCAGAGAGTGAAAAGCACGGTTCTTCCAGGAGCTGGGTTTCGTTATACCCGGGTTCATTGGAACAAACGCGGTATTGAGAAATATCTGCTTCTAAAACCAAAACGGAGCTACCTAACAGAACGGTCTTCAATGTGTGCATTCAACTTACGGACTTAAACTGATGTGTGTTTGCAGGAGTTTCTAAACCCTTTCTGTGAAGAAGTGGAAAACGCATTTTCCCAGCCAAATCCAGGCATTCAAGAAATAGCTGGAAATCTCCGTCTAAAACACAAAAAGAACGTATCTTGCAAACTGCTCTGCTGGGTGTTCGCTCAGCTAAGGGAGTTGAATCCGCCTTCAGAATCAGAGAGTGAGAAGCACGGTTCTTCCAGGAGCTGGGTTTCGTAATACCCGGGTGATTTGGAACAAACGCGGTATTGAGAAATATCTGCTTCTAAAACCAAAACGGAGATACCTAACAGAACGGTCTTCAATGTGTGCATTCAACTTACGGAGTTAAACTGATGTGTGTTTGCAGGAGTTTCTAAACCCTTTCTGTGAAGAAGTGGAAAACGCATTTTCCCAGCCAAATCCAGGCATTCAAGAAATAGCTGGAAATCTCCGTCTAAAACACAAAAACCACGTATCTTGCAAACTGCTCTGCTGGGTGTTCGCTCAGCTAAGGGAGTTGAATCCGCCTTCAGAATCAGAGAGTGAGAAGCACGGTTCTTCCAGGAGCTGGGTTTCGTTATACCCGGGTGCATTGGAACAAACGCGGTATTGAGAAATATCTGCTTCTAAAACCAAAACGGAGCTACCTAACAGAACGGTCTTCAATGTGTGCATTCAACTTACGGAGTTAAACTGATGTGTGTTTGCAGGAGTTTCTAAACCGTTTCTGTGAAGAAGTGGAAAACGCATTTTCCCAGCCAAATCCAGGCATTCAAAAAATAGCTGGAAATCTCCGTCTAAAACACAAAAAGAACGTATCTTGCAAACTGCTCTGCTGGGTGTTCGCTCAGCTAAGGGAGTTGAATCCGCCTTCAGAATCAGAGAGTGAGAAGCACGGTTCTTCCAGGAGCTGGGTTTCGTTATACCCGGGTGAATTGGAACAAACGCGGTATTGAGAAATATCTGCTTCTAAAACCAAAACGGAGCTACCTAACAGAACGGTCTTCAATGTGTGCATTCAACTTACGGAGTTAAACTGATGTGTGTTTGCAGGAGTTTCTAAACCGTTTCTGTGAAGAAGTGGAAAACGCATTTTCCCAGCCACATCCAGGCATTCAAAAAATAGCTGGAAATCTCCGTCTAAAACACAAAAAGAACGTATCTTGCAAACTGCTAGCTGGCTGTTCGCTCAGCTAAGGGAGTTGAATCCGCCTTCAGAATCAGAGAGTGAGAAGCACGGTTCTTCCAGGAGCTGGGTTTCTTTATACCCGGGTGAATTGGAAGAAACGCGGTATTGAGAAATATCTGCTTCTAAAACCAAAACGGAGCTACCTAACAGAACAATCTTCAACGTGTGCATTCAACTTACGGAGTTAAACTGACGTGTGTTTGCAGGAGTTTCTAAACCCTTTCTGTGAAGAAGTGGAAAACGCATTTTACCAGCCAAATCCAGGCATTCAAGAAATAGCTGGAAATCTCCGTCTAAAACACAAAAAGAACGTATCTTGCAAACTGCTCTGCTGGGTGTTCGCTCAGCTAAGGGAGTTGAATCCGCCTTCAGAATCAGAGAGTGAGAAGCACGGTTCTTCCAGGAGCTGGGTTTCGTTATACCCGGGTGCATTGGAACAAACGCGGTCTTGAGAAATATCTGCTTCTAAAACCAAAACGGAGCTACCTAACAGAACGGTCTTCAATGTGTGCATTCAACTTACGGAGTTAAACTGATGTGTGTTTGCAGGAGTTTCTAAACCCTTTCTGTGAAGAAGTGGAAAACGCATTTTACCAGCCAAATCCAGGCATGCAAGAAATATTTGGAAATCTCCGTCTAAAACACAAAAAGAACGTATCTTGCAAACTGCTCTGCTGGGTGTTCGCTCAGCTAAGGGAGTTGAATCCGCCTTCAGAATCAGAGAGTGAGAAGCACGGTTCTTCCAGGAGCTGGGTTTCGTTATACCCGGGTGCATTGGAACAAACGCGGTATTGAGAAATATCTGCTTCTAAAACAAAAACGGAGCTACCTAACCGAAAGGTCTTCAATGTGAGCATTCAACTTACAAAGTTAAACTGATGTGTGTTTGCAGGAGTTTCTAAACCCTTTCTGTGAAGAAGTGGAAAACGCATTTTCCCAGCCAAATCAAGTCATTCAAGAAATAGCTGGATATATCCGTCTAAAACACAAATAGAACGTATCTTGCAAACTGCTCGGCTGGGTGTTCGCTCAGCTAAGGGAGTTGAATCGGCCTTCAGATTCAGAGAGTGAGAAGCACGGTTCTTCCAGGAGCTGGGTTTCGTTATACCCGGGTGCATTGGAACAAACGCGGTATTGAGAAATATCTGCTTCTAAAACCAAGACGGAGTTACATAACAGAACGGTCTTCTATGTGTGCATTCAACTTACGGAGTTAAACTGATGTGTGTTTGCAGGAGTTGCTAAACCCTTTCTGTGAAGAAGTGGAAAACGCATTTTCCCAGCCAAATCCAGGCATTCAAGAAATAGCTGGAAATCTCCGTCTAAAACACAAAAAGAACGTATCTTGCAAACTGCTCTGCTGGGTGTTCGCTCAGCTAAGGGAGTTGAATCCGCCTTCAGAATCAGAGAGTGAGAAGCACGGTTCTTCCAGGAGCTGGGTTTCGTAATACCCGGGTGAATTGGAACAAACGCGGTATTGAGAAATATCTGCTTCTAAAACCAAAACGGAGCTACCTAACAGAACGGTCTTCAATGTGTGCATTCAACTTACGGAGTTAAACTGATGTGTGTTTGCAGGAGTTTCTAAACCCTTTCTGTGAAGAAGTGGAAAACGCATTTTCCCAGCCAAATCCAGGCATTCAAGAAATAGCTGGAAATCTCCGTCTAAAACACAAAAAGAACGTATCTTGCAAACTGCTCTGCTGGGTGTTCGCTCAGCTAAGGGAGTTGAATCCGCCTTCAGAATCAGAGAGTGAGAAGCACGGTTCTTCCAGGAGCTGGGTTTCGTTATACCCGGGTGAGTTGGACAAATACGGTATTGAGAAATATCTGCTTCTAAAACCAAAACGGAGCTACCTAACAGAACGGTCTTCAATGTGTGCATTCAACTTACGGAGTTAAACTGACGTGTGTTTGCAGGAGTTTCTAAACCCTTTCTGTGAAGAAGTGGAAAACGCATTTTCCCAGCCAAATCCAGGCATTCAAGAAATAGCTGGAAATCTCCGTCTAAAACACAAAAAGAACGTATCTTGCAAACTGATCTGCTGGGTGTTCGCTCAGCTAAGGGAGTTGAATCCGCCTTCAGAATCAGAGAGTGAGAAGCACGGTTCTTCCAGGAGCTGGGTTTCGTTATACCCGGGTGCATTGGAACAAACGCGGTATTGAGAAATATCTGCTTCTAAAACCAAAACGGAGCTACCTAACAGAACGGTCTTCAATGTGTGCATTCAACTTACGGAGTTAAACTGATGTGTGTTTGCAGGAGTTTCTAAACCCTTTCTGTGAAGAAGTGGAAAACGCATTTTCCCAGCCAAATCCAGGCATTCAAGAAATAGCTGGAAATCTCCGTCAAAAACACAAAAACCACGTATCTTGCAAACTGCTCTGCTGGGTGTTCGCTCAGCTTAGGGAGTTGAATCCGCCTTCAGAATCAGAGAGTCAGAAGCACGGTTCTTCCAGGAGGTGGGTTTCGTTATACCCGGGTGAATTGGAACTAACGCGGTATTGAGAAATATCTGCTTCTAAAACCAAAACGGAGCTACCTAACACAACGGTCTTCAATGTGTGCATTCAACTTACGGAGTTAAACTGATGTGTGTTTGCAGGAGTTTCTAAACCCTTTCTGTGAAGAAGTGGAAAACGCATTTTCCCTGCCAAATCCAGGCATTCAAGAAATAGCTGGAAATCTCCGTCTATAACACAAAAAGAACGTATCTTGCAAACTGCTCTGCTTGGTGTTCGCTCAGCTAAGGGAGTTGAATCCGCCTTCAGAATCAGAGAGTGAGAAGCACGGTTCTTCCAGGAGCTGTGTTTCGTAATACCCGGGTGAATTGTAACAAACGCGGTATTGAGAAATATCTGCGTCTAAAACCAAAACGGAGCTACCTAACAGAACGGTCTTCAATGTGTGCATTCAACTTACGGAGTTAAACTGATGTGTGTTTGCAGGAGTTTCTAAACCCTTTCTGTGAAAAAGTGGAAAACGCATTTTCCCAGGCAGATCCAGGCATTCAACTAATAGCTGGAAATCTCCGTCTAAAACACAAAAAGAACGTATCTTGCAAACTGCTCTGCTGGGTGTTCGCTCAGCTAAGGGAGTTGAATCCGCCTTCAGAATCAGAGAGTGAGAAGCACGGTTCTTCCAGGAGCTGGGTTTTGTAATACCCGGGTGAATTGGAACAAACGCGGTATTGAGAAATATCTGCTTCTAAAACCAAAACGGAGCTACCTAACAGAACGGTCTTCAATGTGTGCATTCAACTTACGGAGTTAAACTGATGTGTGTTTGCAGGAGTTTCTAAACCCTTTCTGTGAAGAAGTGGAAAACGCATTTTCCCAGCCAAATCCAGACATTCAAGAAATAGCTGGAAATCTCCGTCTAAAACACAAAAAGAACGTATCTAGCAAACTGCTCTGCTGGGTGTTCGCTCAGCTAAGGGAGTTGAATCCGCCTTCAGAATCAGAGAGTGAGAAGCACGGTTCTTCCAGGAGCTGGGTTTCGTTATACCCGGGTGAGTTGGAACAAATACGGTATTGAGAAATATCTGCTTCTAAAACCAAAACGGAGCTACCTAACAGAACGGTCTTCAATGTGTGCATTCAACTTACGGAGTTAAACTGACGTGTGTTTGCAGGAGTTTCTAAACCCTTTCTGTGAAGAAGTGGAAAACGCATTTTCCCAACCAAATCCAGGCATTCAAGAAATAGCTGGAAATCTCCGTCTAAAACACAAAAAGAACGTATCTTGCAAACTGCTCTGCTGGGTGTTCGCTCAGCTAAGGGAGTTGAATCCGCCTTCAGAATCAGAGAGTGAGAAGCACGGTTCTTCCAGGAGCTGGGTTTCGTTGTACCTGGGTGCATTGGAACAAACGCGTTATTGAGAAATATCTGCTTCTAAAACCAAAACGGAGCTACCTAACAGAACGGTCTTCAATGTGTGCATTCAACTTACGGAGTTAAACTGATGTGTGTTTGCAGGAGTTTCTAAACCCTTTCTGTGAAGAAGTGGAAAACGCATTTTCCCAGCCAAATCCAGGCATTCAAGAAATAGCTGGAAATCTCCGTCTAAAACACAAAAAGAACGTATCTTGCAAACTGATCTGCTGGGTGTTCGCTCAGCTAAGGGAGTTGAATCCGCCTTCAGAATTAGAGAGTGAGAAGCACGGTTCTTCCAGGAGCTGGGTTTCGTTATACCCGGGTGCATTGGAACAAACGCGGTATTGAGAAATATCTGCTTCTAAAACCAAAACGGAGCTACCTAACAGAACGGTCTTCAATGTGTGCATTCAACTTACGGAGTTAAACTGATGTGTGTTTGCAGGAGTTTCTAAACCCTTTCTGTGAAGAAGTGGAAAACGCATTTTCCCAGCCAAATCCAGGCATTCAAGAAATAGCTGGAAATCTCCGTCAAAAACACAAAAACCACGTATCTTGCAAACTGCTCTGCTGGGTGTTCGCTCAGCTTAGGGAGTTGAATCCGCCTTCAGAATCAGAGAGTCAGAAGCACGGTTCTTCCAGGAGGTGGGTTTCGTTATACCCGGGTGAATTGGAACTAACGCGGTATTGAGAAATATCTGCTTCTAAAACCAAAACGGAGCTACCTAACACAACGGTCTTCAATGTGTGCATTCAACTTACGGAGTTAAACTGATGTGTGTTTGCAGGAGTTTCTAAACCCTTTCTGTGAAGAAGTGGAAAACGCATTTTCCCTGCCAAATCCAGGCATTCAAGAAATAGCTGGAAATCTCCGTCTATAACACAAAGAGAACGTATCTTGCAAACTGCTCTGCTTGGTGTTCGCTCAGCTAAGGGAGTTGAATCCGCCTTCAGAATCAGAGAGTGAGAAGCACGGTTCTTCCAGGAGCTGTGTTTCGTAATACCCGGGTGAATTGGAACAAACGCGGTATTGAGAAATATCTGCGTCTAAAACCAAAACGGAGCTACCTAACAGAACGGTCTTCAATGTGTGCATTCAACTTACGGAGTTAAACTGATGTGTGTTTGCAGGAGTTTCTAAACCCTTTCTGTGAAAAAGTGGAAAACGCATTTTCCCAGGCAGATCCAGGCATTCAACTAATAGCTGGAAATCTCCGTCTAAAACACAAAAAGAACGTATCTTGCAAACTGCTCTGCTGGGTGTTCGCTCAGCTAAGGGAGTTGAATCCGCCTTCAGAATCAGAGAGTGAGAAGCACGGTTCTTCCAGGAGCTGGGTTTTGTAATACCCGGGTGAATTGGAACAAACGCGGTATTGAGAAATATCTGCTTCTAAAACCAAAACGGAGCTACCTAACAGAACGGTCTTCAATGTGTGCATTCAACTTACGGAGTTAAACTGATGTGTGTTTGCAGGAGTTTCTAAACCCTTTCTGTGAAGAAGTGGAAAACGCATTTTCCCAGCCAAATCCAGACATTCAAGAAATAGCTGGAAATCTCCGTCTAAAACACAAAAAGAACGTATCTAGCAAACTGCTCTGCTGGGTGTTCGCTCAGCTAAGGGAGTTGAATCCGCCTTCAGAATCAGAGAGTGAGAAGCACGGTTCTTCCAGAAGCTGGGTTTCGTAATACCCGGGTGCATTGGAACAAAGGCGGTATTGAGAAATATCTGCTTCTAAAACCAAAACGGAGCTACCTAAGAGAACGGTCTTCAATGTGTGCATTCAACTTACGGAGTTAAACTGATGTGTGTTTGCAGGAGTTTCTAAACCCTTTCTGTGAAGAAGTGGAAAACGCATTTTCCCAGCCAAATCCAGGCATTCAAGAAATAGCTGGAAATCTCCGTCTAAAACACAAAAAGAACGTATCTTGCAAACTGCTCTGCTGGGTGTTCGCTCGGCTAAGGGAGTTGAATCCGCCTTCAGAATCAGAGAGTGAGAAGCACGGTTCTTCCAGGAGCTGGGTTTCGTAATACCCGGGTGCATTGGAACAAACGCGGTATTGAGAAATATCTGCTTCTAAAACCAAAACGGAGCTACCTAACAGAACGGTCTTCAATGTGTGAATTCAACTTACGGAGTTAAACTGATGTGTGTTTGTATGAGTTTCTAAACCCTTTCTGTGAAGAAGTGGAAAACGCATTTTCCCAGCCAAATCCAGGCATTCAAGAAATAGCTGGAAATCTCCGTCTAAAACACAAAAAGAACGTATCTTGCAAACTGCTCTGCTGGGTGTTCGCTCAGCTAAGGGAGTTGAATCCGCCTTCAGAATCAGAGAGTGAGAAGCACGGTTCTTCCAGGAGCTGGGTTTCGTCATACCCGGGTGAATTGGAACAAACGCGGTATTGAGATATATCTGCTTCTAAAACCAAAACGGAGCTGCCTAACAGAACGGTCTTCAATGTGTGCATTCAACTTACGGAGTTAAACTGATGTGTGTTTGCAGGAGTTTCTAAACCCTTTCTGTGAAGAAGTGGAAAACGCATTTTCCCAGCCAAATCCAGGCATTCAAGAAATAGCTGGAAATCTCCGTCTAAAACACAAAAAGAACGTATCTTGCAAACTGCTCTGCTGGGTGTTCGCTCAGCTAAGGGAGTTGAATCCGCCTTCAGAATCAGAGAGTGAGAAGCACGGTTCTTCCAGGAGCTGGGTTTCGTTATACCCGGGTGAATTGGAACAAACGCGGTATTGAAAAATATCTGCTTCTAAAACCATAACGGAGCTACGTAACAGAACGGTCTTCAATGTGTGCATTCAACTTATGGAGTTAAACTGATGTGTGTTTGCAGGAGTTTCTAAACCCTTTCTGTGAAGAAGTGGAAAACGCATTTTCCCAGCCAAATCAAGTCATTCAAGAAATAGCTGGATATATCCGTCTAAAACACAAATAGAACGTATCTTGCAAACTGCTCTGCTGGGTGTTCGCTCAGCTAAGGGAGTTGAATCGGCCTTCAGAATCAGAGAGGGAGAAGCACGGTTCTTCCAGGAGCTGGGTTTCGTTATACCCGGGTGCATTGGAACAAACGCGGTATTGAGAAATATCTGCTTCTAAAACCAAAACGGAGCTACCTAACAGAACGGTCTTAAATGTGTGCATTCATCTTACGGAGTTAAACTGATGTGTGTTTGCAGGAGTTTCTAAACCCTTTCTGTGAAGAAGTGGAAAACGCATTTTCCCAGCCAAATCAAGTCATTCAAGAAATAGCTGGATATATCCGTCTAAAACACAAATAGAACGTATCTTGCAAACTGCTCTGCTGGGTGTTCGCTCAGCTAAGGGAGTTGAATCGGCCTTCAGAATCAGAGAGTGAGAAGCACGGTTCTTCCAGGAGCTGTGTTTCGTAATACCCGGGTGAATTGAAACAAACGCGGTATTGAGAAATATCTGCTTCTAAAACCAAAACGGAGCTACCTAACAGAACGGTCTTCAATGTGTGCATTCAACTTACGGAGTTAAACTGATGTGTGTTTGCAGGAGTTTCTAAACCCTTTCTGTGAAAAAGTGGAAAACGCATTTTCCCAGGCAGATCCAGGAATTCAACTAATAGCTGGAAATCTCCGTCTAAAACACAAAAAGAACGTATCTTGCAAACTGCTCTGCTGGGTGTTCGCTCAGCTAAGGGAGTTGAATCCGCCTTCAGAATCAGAGAGTGAGAAGCACGGTTCTTCCAGGAGTTGGGTTTCCTTATACCCTGGTGAATTGGAACAAACGCGGTATTGAGAAATATCTGCTTCTAAAACCAAAACGGAGCTACCTAACAGAACGGTCTTCAATGTGTGCATTCAACTTAAGGAGTTAAACTGATGTGTGTTGGCAGGAGTTTCTAAACCCTTTCTGTGAAGAAGTGGAAAACGCATTTTCCCAGCCAAATCCAGGCATTCAAGAAATAGCTGGAAATCTCCGTCTAAAACACAAAAAGAACGTATCTTGCAAACTGCTCTGCTGGGTGTTCGCTCAGCTAAGGGAGTTGAATCCGCCTTCAGAATCAGAGAGTGAGAAGCACGGTTCTTCCAGGAGCTGGGTTACGTTATACCCGGGTGAATTGGAACAAACGCGGTATTGAGAAATATCTGCTTCTGAAACCAAAACGGAGCTACCTAACAGAACTGTCTTCAATGTGTGCATTCAACTTACGGAGTTAAACTGATGTGTGTTTGCAGGAGTTTCTAAACCCTTTCTGTGAAGAAGTAGAAAACGCATTTTTCCAGCCAAATCCAGGCATTCAAGAAATAGCTGGAAATCTCCGTCTAAAACACAAAAAGAACGTATCTTGCAAACTGCTCTGCTGGGTGTTCCCTCAGCTAAGGGAGTTGAATCCGCCTTCAGAATCAGAGAGTCAGAAGCACGGTTCTTCCAGGAGGTGGGTTTCGTTATACCCGGGTGAATTGGAACTAACGCGGTATTGAGAAATATCTGCTTCTAAAACCAAAACGGAGCTACCTAACACAACGGTCTTCAATGTGTGCATTCAACTTACGGAGTTAAACTGATGTGTGTTTGCAGGAGTTTCTAAACCCTTTCTGTGAAGAAGTGGAAAACGCATTTTCCCTGCCAAATCCAGGCATTCAAGAAATAGCTGGAAATCTCCGTCTATAACACAAAGAGAACGTATCTTGCAAACTGCTCTGCTTGGTGTTCGCTCAGCTAAGGGAGTTGAATCCGCCTTCAGAATCAGAGAGTGAGAAGCACGGTTCTTCCAGGAGCTGTGTTTCGTAATACCCGGGTGAATTGGAACAAACGCGGTATTGAGAAATATCTGCGTCTAAAACCAAAACGGAGCTACCTAACAGAACGGTCTTCAATGTGTGCATTCAACTTACGGAGTTAAACTGATGTGTGTTTGCAGGAGTTTCTAAACCCTTTCTGTGAAAAAGTGGAAAACGCATTTTCCCAGGCAGATCCAGGCATTCAACTAATAGCTGGAAATCTCCGTCTAAAACACAAAAAGAACGTATCTTGCAAACTGCTCTGCTGGGTGTTCGCTCAGCTAAGGGAGTTGAATCCGCCTTCAGAATCAGAGAGTGAGAAGCACGGTTCTTCCAGGAGCTGGGTTTTGTAATACCCGGGTGAATTGGAACAAACGCGGTATTGAGAAATATCTGCTTCTAAAACCAAAACGGAGCTACCTAACAGAACGGTCTTCAATGTGTGCATTCAACTTACGGAGTTAAACTGATGTGTGTTTGCAGGAGTTTCTAAACCCTTTCTGTGAAGAAGTGGAAAACGCATTTTCCCAGCCAAATCCAGACATTCAAGAAATAGCTGGAAATCTCCGTCTAAAACACAAAAAGAACGTATCTAGCAAACTGCTCTGCTGGGTGTTCGCTCAGCTAAGGGAGTTGAATCCGCCTTCAGAATCAGAGAGTGAGAAGCACGGTTCTTCCAGAAGCTGGGTTTCGTAATACCCGGGTGCATTGGAACAAAGGCGGTATTGAGAAATATCTGCTTCTAAAACCAAAACGGAGCTACCTAAGAGAACGGTCTTCAATGTGTGCATTCAACTTACGGAGTTAAACTGATGTGTGTTTGCAGGAGTTTCTAAACCCTTTCTGTGAAGAAGTGGAAAACGCATTTTCCCAGCCAAATCCAGGCATTCAAGAAATAGCTGGAAATCTCCGTCTAAAACACAAAAAGAACGTATCTTGCAAACTGCTCTGCTGGGTGTTCGCTCGGCTAAGGGAGTTGAATCCGCCTTCAGAATCAGAGAGTGAGAAGCACGGTTCTTCCAGGAGCTGGGTTTCGTAATACCCGGGTGCATTGGAACAAACGCGGTATTGAGAAATATCTGCTTCTAAAACCAAAACGGAGCTACCTAACAGAACGGTCTTCAATGTGTGAATTCAACTTACGGAGTTAAACTGATGTGTGTTTGTATGAGTTTCTAAACCCTTTCTGTGAAGAAGTGGAAAACGCATTTTCCCAGCCAAATCCAGGCATTCAAGAAATAGCTGGAAATCTCCGTCTAAAACACAAAAAGAACGTATCTTGCAAACTGCTCTGCTGGGTGTTCGCTCAGCTAAGGGAGTTGAATCCGCCTTCAGAATCAGAGAGTGAGAAGCACGGTTCTTCCAGGAGCTGGGTTTCGTCATACCCGGGTGAATTGGAACAAACGCGGTATTGAGATATATCTGCTTCTAAAACCAAAACGGAGCTGCCTAACAGAACGGTCTTCAATGTGTGCATTCAACTTACGGAGTTAAACTGATGTGTGTTTGCAGGAGTTTCTAAACCCTTTCTGTGAAGAAGTGGAAAACGCATTTTCCCAGCCAAATCCAGGCATTCAAGAAATAGCTGGAAATCTCCGTCTAAAACACAAAAAGAACGTATCTTGCAAACTGCTCTGCTGGGTGTTCGCTCAGCTAAGGGAGTTGAATCCGCCTTCAGAATCAGAGAGTGAGAAGCACGGTTCTTCCAGGAGCTGGGTTTCGTTATACCCGGGTGAATTGGAACAAACGCGGTATTGAAAAATATCTGCTTCTAAAACCATAACGGAGCTACGTAACAGAACGGTCTTCAATGTGTGCATTCAACTTATGGAGTTAAACTGATGTGTGTTTGCAGGAGTTTCTAAACCCTTTCTGTGAAGAAGTGGAAAACGCATTTTCCCAGCCAAATCAAGTCATTCAAGAAATAGCTGGATATATCCGTCTAAAACACAAATAGAACGTATCTTGCAAACTGCTCTGCTGGGTGTTCGCTCAGCTAAGGGAGTTGAATCGGCCTTCAGAATCAGAGAGGGAGAAGCACGGTTCTTCCAGGAGCTGGGTTTCGTTATACCCGGGTGCATTGGAACAAACGCGGTATTGAGAAATATCTGCTTCTAAAACCAAAACGGAGCTACCTAACAGAACGGTCTTAAATGTGTGCATTCATCTTACGGAGTTAAACTGATGTGTGTTTGCAGGAGTTTCTAAACCCTTTCTGTGAAGAAGTGGAAAACGCATTTTCCCAGCCAAATCAAGTCATTCAAGAAATAGCTGGATATATCCGTCTAAAACACAAATAGAACGTATCTTGCAAACTGCTCTGCTGGGTGTTCGCTCAGCTAAGGGAGTTGAATCGGCCTTCAGAATCAGAGAGTGAGAAGCACGGTTCTTCCAGGAGCTGTGTTTCGTAATACCCGGGTGAATTGAAACAAACGCGGTATTGAGAAATATCTGCTTCTAAAACCAAAACGGAGCTACCTAACAGAACGGTCTTCAATGTGTGCATTCAACTTACGGAGTTAAACTGATGTGTGTTTGCAGGAGTTTCTAAACCCTTTCTGTGAAAAAGTGGAAAACGCATTTTCCCAGGCAGATCCAGGAATTCAACTAATAGCTGGAAATCTCCGTCTAAAACACAAAAAGAACGTATCTTGCAAACTGCTCTGCTGGGTGTTCGCTCAGCTAAGGGAGTTGAATCCGCCTTCAGAATCAGAGAGTGAGAAGCACGGTTCTTCCAGGAGTTGGGTTTCCTTATACCCTGGTGAATTGGAACAAACGCGGTATTGAGAAATATCTGCTTCTAAAACCAAAACGGAGCTACCTAACAGAACGGTCTTCAATGTGTGCATTCAACTTAAGGAGTTAAACTGATGTGTGTTGGCAGGAGTTTCTAAACCCTTTCTGTGAAGAAGTGGAAAACGCATTTTCCCAGCCAAATCCAGGCATTCAAGAAATAGCTGGAAATCTCCGTCTAAAACACAAAAAGAACGTATCTTGCAAACTGCTCTGCTGGGTGTTCGCTCAGCTAAGGGAGTTGAATCCGCCTTCAGAATCAGAGAGTGAGAAGCACGGTTCTTCCAGGAGCTGGGTTACGTTATACCCGGGTGAATTGGAACAAACGCGGTATTGAGAAATATCTGCTTCTGAAACCAAAACGGAGCTACCTAACAGAACTGTCTTCAATGTGTGCATTCAACTTACGGAGTTAAACTGATGTGTGTTTGCAGGAGTTTCTAAACCCTTTCTGTGAAGAAGTAGAAAACGCATTTTTCCAGCCAAATCCAGGCATTCAAGAAATAGCTGGAAATCTCCGTCTAAAACACAAAAAGAACGTATCTTGCAAACTGCTCTGCTGGGTGTTCCCTCAGCTAAGGGAGTTGAATCCGCCTTCAGAATCAGAGAGTGAGAAGCACGGTTCTTCCAGGAGCTGGGTTTCGTTATACCCGGGTGAATTGGAACAAACGCGGTATTGAGAAATATCTGCTTCTAAAACCAAAACGGAGCTACCTAACAGAACGGTCTTCAATGTGTGCATTCAACTTACGGAGTTAAACTCATGTGTGTTTGCAGGAGTTTATAAACCCTTTCTGTGAAGAAGTGGAAAACGCATTTTCCCAGCCAAATCCAGGCATTCAAGAAATAGCTGGAAATCTCCGTCTAAAACATAAAAAGAACGTATCTTTCAAACTGCTCTGCTGGGTGTTCGCTCAGCTAAGGAAGTTGAATCCGCGTTCAGAATCAGAGAGTGAGAAGCACGGTTCTTCCAGGAGCTGAATTTCGTTATACCCGGGTGCATTGGAACAAACGCGGTATTGAGAAATATCTGCTTCTAAAACCGAAACGGAGCTACCTAACAGAACGGTCTTCAATGTGTGCATTCAACTTACGGAGTTAAACTGATGTGTGTTTGCAGGAGTTTCTAAACCCTTTCTGTGAAGAAGTGGAAAACGCATTTTCCCAGCCAAATCCAGGCATTCAAGAAATAGCTGGAAATCTCCGTCTAAAACACAAAAAGAACGTATCTTGCAAACTGCTCTGCTGGGTGTTCGCTCAGCTAAGGGAGTTGAATCCGCCTTCAGAATCAGAGAGTGAGAAGCACGGTTTTTCCAGGAGCTGGGTTTCGTTATACCCGGGTGAATTGGAACAAACGCGGTATTGAGAAATATCTGCTTCTAAAACCAAAACGGAGCTACCTAACAGAACGGTCTTCAATGTGTGCATTCAACTTACGGAGTTAAACTGATGTGTGTTTGCAGGAGTTTCTAAACCCTTTCTGTGAAGAAGTGGAAAACGCATTTTCCCAGCCAAATCCAGGCATTCAAGAAATAGCTGGAAATCTCCGTCTAAAACACAAAAAGAACGTATCTTGCAAACTGCTCTGCTGGGTGTTCGCTCAGCTAAGGGAGTTGAATCCGCCTTCAGAATCAGAGAGTGAGAAGCACGGTTTTTCCAGGAGCTGGGTTTCGTTATACCCGGGTGAATTGGAACAAACGCGGTATTGAGAAATATCTGCTTCTAAAACCAAAACGGAGCTACCTAACAGAACGGTCTTCAATGTGTGCATTCAACTTACGGAGTTAAACTGATGTGTGTTTGCAGGAGTTTCTAAACCCTTTCTGTGAAGAAGTGGAAAACGCATTTTCCCAGCCAAATCCAGGCATTCAAGAAATAGCTGGAAATCTCCGTCTAAAACACAAAAAGAACGTATCTTGCAAACTGCTCTGCTGGGTGTTCGCTCAGCTAAGGGAGTTGAATCCGCCTTCAGAATCAGAGAGTGAGAAGCACGGTGCTTCCAGGAGCTGGGTTTCGTTATATTCGGGTGAATTGGAACAAACGCGGTATTGAGAAATATCTGCTTCTAAAACCAAAACGGAGCTACCTAACAGAACGGTCTTCAATGTGTGCATTCAACTTACGGAGTTAAACTGATGTGTGTTTGCAGGAGTTTCTAAACCCTTTCTGTGAAGAAGTGGAAAACGCATTTTCCCAGCCAAATCCAGGCATTCAAGAAATAGCTGGAAATCTCCGTCTAAAACACAAAAAGAACGTATCTTGCAAACTGTTCTGCTGGGTGTTCGCTCAGCTAAGGGAGTTGAATCCGCCTTCAGAATCAGAGAGTGAGAAGCACGGTTCTTCCAGGAGCTGGGTTTCGTAATACCCGGGTGAATTGGAACAAACGCGATATTGAGAAATATTTGCTTCTAAAACCAAAACGGAGCTACCTAACAGAACGGTCTTCAATGTGTGCATTCAACTTACGGAGTTAAACTGATGTGTGTTTGCAGCAGTTTCTAAACCCTTTCTGTGAAGAAGTGGAAAATGCATTTTCCCAGCCAAATCCAGGCATTTAAGAAATAGCTGGAAATCTCCGTCTAAAACACAAAAAGAACGTATATTGCAAACTGCTCTGCTGGGTGTTCGCTCAGCTAAGGGAGTTGAATCCGCCTTCAGAATCAGAGAGTGAGAAGCACGGTTCTTCCAGGAGCGGGGTTTCGTTATACCCGGGTGAATTGGAACAAACGCGGTATTGAGAAATATCTGCTTCTAAAACCAAAACGGAGCTACCTAACAGAACGGTCTTCAATGTGTGCATTCAACTTACGGAGTTAAACTGATGTGTGTTTGCAGGAGTTTCTAAACCCTTTCTGTGATGAAGTGGAAAACGCATTTTCCCAGCCAAATCCAGGCATTCAAGAAATAGCTGGAAGTCTCCGTCTAAAACACAAAAAGAACGTATCTTGCAAACTGCTCTTCTGGGTGTTCGCTCAGCTAAGAAAGTTGAATCCGCCTTCAGAATCAGAGAGTGAGAAGCCCGGTTCTTCCAGGAGCTTGGTTTCATTATACCCGGGTGAATTGGAGAAAACGCGGTATTGAGAAATATCTGCTTCTAAAACCAAACCGGAGCTACCTAACAGAACGGTCTTCAATGTGTGCATTCAACTTACGGAGTTAAACTGATGTGTGTTTGCGGGAGTTTCTAAACCCTTTCTGTGAATAAGTGGAAAACGCATTTTCCCAGCCAAATCCAGGCATTCAAGAAATAGCTGGAAATCTTCGTCTAAAACACAAAAAGAACGTATCTTGCAAACTGCTCTGCTGGGTGTTCGCTCAGCTAAGGGAGTTGAATCCGCCTTCAGAATCAGAGAGTGAGAAGCACGGTTCTTCCAGGAGCTGGGTTTCATTATACCCGGGTGAATTGAAACAAACACGGTATTGAGAAATATCTGCTTCTAAAACCAAATCGGAGCTACCTAACAGAACGGTCTTCAATGTGTTCATTCAACGGAGTTAAACTGATGTGTGTTTGCAGGAGTTTCTAAACCCTTTCTGTGAAGAAGTGGAAAACGCATTTTCCCAGCCAAATCCAAGCATTCAAGAAATAGCTGGAAATCTCCGTCTAAAACACAAAAAGAACGTATCTTGCAAACTGCTCTGCTGGGTGTTCGCTCAGCTAAGGGAGTTGAATCCGCCTTCAGAATCAGAGAGTGAGAAGCACGGTTCTTCCAGAAGCTGGGTTTCAGTATACCCGGGTGAATTGGAACAAACGCGGTATTGAGAAATATCTGCTTCTAAAACCAAAACGGAGCTACCTAACAGAACGGTCTTCAATGTGTGCATTCAACTTACGGAGTTAAACTGATGTGTGTTTGCAGGAGTTTCTAAACCCTTTCTGTGAAGAAGTGGAAAACGCATTTTCCCAGCCAAATCCAGGCATTCAAGAAATAGCTGGAAACCTCCGTCTAAAAAACAAAAAGAACGTATCTTGCAAATTGCTCTGCTGGGTGTTCGCTCAGCTAAGGGAGTTGAATCCGCCTTCAGAATCAGAGAGGGAGAAGCACGGTTCTTCCAGGAGCTGGGTTTCGTTATACCCGGGTGCATTGGAACAAACGCGGTATTGAGAAATATCTGCTTCTAAAACCAAAACGGAGCTACCTAACAGAACGGTCTTCAATGTGTGCATTCAACTTACGGAGTTAAACTGATGTGTGTTTGCAGGAGTTTCTAAACCCTTTCTGTGAAGAATTGGAAAACGCATTTTCCCAGCCGAATCCAGGCATTCAAGAAATAGCTGGAAATCTCCGTCTAAAACACAAAAAGAACGTATCTTGCAAACTGCTCTGCTGGCTGTTCGCTCAGCTAAGGGAGTTGAATCCGCCTTCAGAATCAGAGAGTGAGAAGCACGGTTCTTCCAGGAGCTGGGTTTCGTAATACCCGGGTGAATTGGAACAAACGCGGTATTGAGAAATATCTGCTTCTAAAACCAAAACGGAGCTACCTAACAGAACGGTCTTCAATGTGTGCATTCAACGTACGGAGTTAAACTGATGTGTGTTTGCAGGAGTTTCTAAACCCTTTCTGTGAAGAAGTGGAAAACGCATTTTCCCAGCCAAATCCAGGCATTCAAGAAATAGCTGGAAATCTCCGTCTAAAACACAAAAAGAATGTATCTTGCAAACTGCTCTGTTGGGTGTTCGCTCGGCTAAGGGAGTTGAATCCGCCTTCAGAATCAGAGAGTGAGAAGCACGGTTCTTCCAGGAGCTGGGTTTCGTAATACTCGGGTGAATTGGAACAAACGCGATATTGAGAAATATCTGCTTCTAAAAACAAAACGGAGCTACCTAACAGAACGGTCTTCAATGTGTGCATTCAACTTACGGAGTTAAACTGATGTGTGTTTGCAGGAGTTTCTAAACCCTTTCTGTGAAGAAGTGGAAAACGCATTTTCCCAGCCAAATCCAGGCATTCAAGAAATAGCTGGAAATCTCCGTCTAAAACACAAAAAGAACGTATCTTGCAAACTGCTCTGCTGGGTGTTCGCTCAGCTAAGGGAGTTGAATCCGCCTTCAGAATCAGAGAGTGAGAAGCACGGTTTTTCCAGGAGCTGGGTTTCGTTATACCCGGGTGAATTGGAACAAACGCGGTATTGAGAAATATCTGCTTCTAAAACCAAAACGGAGCTACCTAACAGAACGGTCTTCAATGTGTGCATTCAACTTACGGAGTTAAACTGATGTGTGTTTGCAGGAGTTTCTAAACCCTTTCTGTGAAGAAGTGGAAAACGCATTTTCCCAGCCAAATCCAGGCATTCAAGAAATAGCTGGAAATCTCCGTCTAAAACACAAAAAGAACGTATCTTGCAAACTGCTCTGCTGGGTGTTCGCTCAGCTAAGGGAGTTGAATCCGCCTTCAGAATCAGAGAGTGAGAAGCACGGTTTTTCCAGGAGCTGGGTTTCGTTATACCCGGGTGAATTGGAACAAACGCGGTATTGAGAAATATCTGCTTCTAAAACCAAAACGGAGCTACCTAACAGAACGGTCTTCAATGTGTGCATTCAACTTACGGAGTTAAACTGATGTGTGTTTGCAGGAGTTTCTAAACCCTTTCTGTGAAGAAGTGGAAAACGCATTTTCCCAGCCAAATCCAGGCATTCAAGAAATAGCTGGAAATCTCCGTCTAAAACACAAAAAGAACGTATCTTGCAAACTGCTCTGCTGGGTGTTCGCTCAGCTAAGGGAGTTGAATCCGCCTTCAGAATCAGAGAGTGAGAAGCACGGTGCTTCCAGGAGCTGGGTTTCGTTATATTCGGGTGAATTGGAACAAACGCGGTATTGAGAAATATCTGCTTCTAAAACCAAAACGGAGCTACCTAACAGAACGGTCTTCAATGTGTGCATTCAACTTACGGAGTTAAACTGATGTGTGTTTGCAGGAGTTTCTAAACCCTTTCTGTGAAGAAGTGGAAAACGCATTTTCCCAGCCAAATCCAGGCATTCAAGAAATAGCTGGAAATCTCCGTCTAAAACACAAAAAGAACGTATCTTGCAAACTGTTCTGCTGGGTGTTCGCTCAGCTAAGGGAGTTGAATCCGCCTTCAGAATCAGAGAGTGAGAAGCACGGTTCTTCCAGGAGCTGGGTTTCGTAATACCCGGGTGAATTGGAACAAACGCGATATTGAGAAATATTTGCTTCTAAAACCAAAACGGAGCTACCTAACAGAACGGTCTTCAATGTGTGCATTCAACTTACGGAGTTAAACTGATGTGTGTTTGCAGCAGTTTCTAAACCCTTTCTGTGAAGAAGTGGAAAATGCATTTTCCCAGCCAAATCCAGGCATTTAAGAAATAGCTGGAAATCTCCGTCTAAAACACAAAAAGAACGTATATTGCAAACTGCTCTGCTGGGTGTTCGCTCAGCTAAGGGAGTTGAATCCGCCTTCAGAATCAGAGAGTGAGAAGCACGGTTCTTCCAGGAGCGGGGTTTCGTTATACCCGGGTGAATTGGAACAAACGCGGTATTGAGAAATATCTGCTTCTAAAACCAAAACGGAGCTACCTAACAGAACGGTCTTCAATGTGTGCATTCAACTTACGGAGTTAAACTGATGTGTGTTTGCAGGAGTTTCTAAACCCTTTCTGTGATGAAGTGGAAAACGCATTTTCCCAGCCAAATCCAGGCATTCAAGAAATAGCTGGAAGTCTCCGTCTAAAACACAAAAAGAACGTATCTTGCAAACTGCTCTTCTGGGTGTTCGCTCAGCTAAGAAAGTTGAATCCGCCTTCAGAATCAGAGAGTGAGAAGCCCGGTTCTTCCAGGAGCTTGGTTTCATTATACCCGGGTGAATTGGAGAAAACGCGGTATTGAGAAATATCTGCTTCTAAAACCAAACCGGAGCTACCTAACAGAACGGTCTTCAATGTGTGCATTCAACTTACGGAGTTAAACTGATGTGTGTTTGCGGGAGTTTCTAAACCCTTTCTGTGAATAAGTGGAAAACGCATTTTCCCAGCCAAATCCAGGCATTCAAGAAATAGCTGGAAATCTTCGTCTAAAACACAAAAAGAACGTATCTTGCAAACTGCTCTGCTGGGTGTTCGCTCAGCTAAGGGAGTTGAATCCGCCTTCAGAATCAGAGAGTGAGAAGCACGGTTCTTCCAGGAGCTGGGTTTCATTATACCCGGGTGAATTGAAACAAACACGGTATTGAGAAATATCTGCTTCTAAAACCAAATCGGAGCTACCTAACAGAACGGTCTTCAATGTGTTCATTCAACGGAGTTAAACTGATGTGTGTTTGCAGGAGTTTCTAAACCCTTTCTGTGAAGAAGTGGAAAACGCATTTTCCCAGCCAAATCCAAGCATTCAAGAAATAGCTGGAAATCTCCGTCTAAAACACAAAAAGAACGTATCTTGCAAACTGCTCTGCTGGGTGTTCGCTCAGCTAAGGGAGTTGAATCCGCCTTCAGAATCAGAGAGTGAGAAGCACGGTTCTTCCAGAAGCTGGGTTTCAGTATACCCGGGTGAATTGGAACAAACGCGGTATTGAGAAATATCTGCTTCTAAAACCAAAACGGAGCTACCTAACAGAACGGTCTTCAATGTGTGCATTCAACTTACGGAGTTAAACTGATGTGTGTTTGCAGGAGTTTCTAAACCCTTTCTGTGAAGAAGTGGAAAACGCATTTTCCCAGCCAAATCCAGGCATTCAAGAAATAGCTGGAAACCTCCGTCTAAAAAACAAAAAGAACGTATCTTGCAAATTGCTCTGCTGGGTGTTCGCTCAGCTAAGGGAGTTGAATCCGCCTTCAGAATCAGAGAGGGAGAAGCACGGTTCTTCCAGGAGCTGGGTTTCGTTATACCCGGGTGCATTGGAACAAACGCGGTATTGAGAAATATCTGCTTCTAAAACCAAAACGGAGCTACCTAACAGAACGGTCTTCAATGTGTGCATTCAACTTACGGAGTTAAACTGATGTGTGTTTGCAGGAGTTTCTAAACCCTTTCTGTGAAGAATTGGAAAACGCATTTTCCCAGCCGAATCCAGGCATTCAAGAAATAGCTGGAAATCTCCGTCTAAAACACAAAAAGAACGTATCTTGCAAACTGCTCTGCTGGCTGTTCGCTCAGCTAAGGGAGTTGAATCCGCCTTCAGAATCAGAGAGTGAGAAGCACGGTTCTTCCAGGAGCTGGGTTTCGTAATACCCGGGTGAATTGGAACAAACGCGGTATTGAGAAATATCTGCTTCTAAAACCAAAACGGAGCTACCTAACAGAACGGTCTTCAATGTGTGCATTCAACGTACGGAGTTAAACTGATGTGTGTTTGCAGGAGTTTCTAAACCCTTTCTGTGAAGAAGTGGAAAACGCATTTTCCCAGCCAAATCCAGGCATTCAAGAAATAGCTGGAAATCTCCGTCTAAAACACAAAAAGAATGTATCTTGCAAACTGCTCTGTTGGGTGTTCGCTCGGCTAAGGGAGTTGAATCCGCCTTCAGAATCAGAGAGTGAGAAGCACGGTTCTTCCAGGAGCTGGGTTTCGTAATACTCGGGTGAATTGGAACAAACGCGATATTGAGAAATATCTGCTTCTAAAAACAAAACGGAGCTACCTAACAGAACGGTCTTCAATGTGTGCATTCAACTTACGGAGTTAAACTGATGTGTGTTTGCAGGAGTTTCTAAACCCTTTCTGTGAAGAAGTGGAAAACGCATTTTCCCAGCCAAATCCAGGCATTCAAGAAATAGCTGGAAATCTCCGTCTAAAACACAAAAAGAACGTATCTTGCAAACTGCTCTGCTGGGTGTTCGCTCAGCTAAGGGAGTTGAATCCGCCTTCAGAATCAGAGAGTGAGAAGCACGGTTTTTCCAGGAGCTGGGTTTCGTTATACCCGGGTGAATTGGAACAAACGCGGTATTGAGAAATATCTGCTTCTAAAACCAAAACGGAGCTACCTAACAGAACGGTCTTCAATGTGTGCATTCAACTTACGGAGTTAAACTGATGTGTGTTTGCAGGAGTTTCTAAACCCTTTCTGTGAAGAAGTGGAAAACGCATTTTCCCAGCCAAATCCAGGCATTCAAGAAATAGCTGGAAATCTCCGTCTAAAACACAAAAAGAACGTATCTTGCAAACTGCTCTGCTGGGTGTTCGCTCAGCTAAGGGAGTTGAATCCGCCTTCAGAATCAGAGAGTGAGAAGCACGGTTTTTCCAGGAGCTGGGTTTCGTTATACCCGGGTGAATTGGAACAAACGCGGTATTGAGAAATATCTGCTTCTAAAACCAAAACGGAGCTACCTAACAGAACGGTCTTCAATGTGTGCATTCAACTTACGGAGTTAAACTGATGTGTGTTTGCAGGAGTTTCTAAACCCTTTCTGTGAAGAAGTGGAAAACGCATTTTACCAGCCAAATCCAGGCATTCAAGAAATAGCTGGAAATCTCCGTCTAAAACACAAAAAGAACGTATCTTGCAAACTGCTCTGCTGGGTGTTCGCTCAGCTAAGGGAGTTGAATCCGCCTTCAGAATCAGAGAGTGAGAAGCACGGTGCTTCCAGGAGCTGGGTTTCGTTATATTCGGGTGAATTGGAACAAACGCGGTATTGAGAAATATCTGCTTCTAAAACCAAAACGGAGCTACCTAACAGAACGGTCTTCAATGTGTGCATTCAACTTACGGAGTTAAACTGATGTGTGTTTGCAGGAGTTTCTAAACCCTTTCTGTGAAGAAGTGGAAAACGCATTTTCCCAGCCAAATCCAGGCATTCAAGAAATAGCTGGAAATCTCCGTCTAAAACACAAAAAGAACGTATCTTGCAAACTGTTCTGCTGGGTGTTCGCTCAGCTAAGGGAGTTGAATCCGCCTTCAGAATCAGAGAGTGAGAAGCACGGTTCTTCCAGGAGCTGGGTTTCGTAATACCCGGGTGAATTGGAACAAACGCGATATTGAGAAATATTTGCTTCTAAAACCAAAACGGAGCTACCTAACAGAACGGTCTTCAATGTGTGCATTCAACTTACGGAGTTAAACTGATGTGTGTTTGCAGCAGTTTCTAAACCCTTTCTGTGAAGAAGTGGAAAATGCATTTTCCCAGCCAAATCCAGGCATTTAAGAAATAGCTGGAAATCTCCGTCTAAAACACAAAAAGAACGTATATTGCAAACTGCTCTGCTGGGTGTTCGCTCAGCTAAGGGAGTTGAATCCGCCTTCAGAATCAGAGAGTGAGAAGCACGGTTCTTCCAGGAGCGGGGTTTCGTTATACCCGGGTGAATTGGAACAAACGCGGTATTGAGAAATATCTGCTTCTAAAACCAAAACGGAGCTACCTAACAGAACGGTCTTCAATGTGTGCATTCAACTTACGGAGTTAAACTGATGTGTGTTTGCAGGAGTTTCTAAACCCTTTCTGTGATGAAGTGGAAAACGCATTTTCCCAGCCAAATCCAGGCATTCAAGAAATAGCTGGAAGTCTCCGTCTAAAACACAAAAAGAACGTATCTTGCAAACTGCTCTTCTGGGTGTTCGCTCAGCTAAGAAAGTTGAATCCGCCTTCAGAATCAGAGAGTGAGAAGCCCGGTTCTTCCAGGAGCTTGGTTTCATTATACCCGGGTGAATTGGAGAAAACGCGGTATTGAGAAATATCTGCTTCTAAAACCAAACCGGAGCTACCTAACAGAACGGTCTTCAATGTGTGCATTCAACTTACGGAGTTAAACTGATGTGTGTTTGCGGGAGTTTCTAAACCCTTTCTGTGAATAAGTGGAAAACGCATTTTCCCAGCCAAATCCAGGCATTCAAGAAATAGCTGGAAATCTTCGTCTAAAACACAAAAAGAACGTATCTTGCAAACTGCTCTGCTGGGTGTTCGCTCAGCTAAGGGAGTTGAATCCGCCTTCAGAATCAGAGAGTGAGAAGCACGGTTCTTCCAGGAGCTGGGTTTCATTATACCCGGGTGAATTGAAACAAACACGGTATTGAGAAATATCTGCTTCTAAAACCAAATCGGAGCTACCTAACAGAACGGTCTTCAATGTGTTCATTCAACGGAGTTAAACTGATGTGTGTTTGCAGGAGTTTCTAAACCCTTTCTGTGAAGAAGTGGAAAACGCATTTTCCCAGCCAAATCCAAGCATTCAAGAAATAGCTGGAAATCTCCGTCTAAAACACAAAAAGAACGTATCTTGCAAACTGCTCTGCTGGGTGTTCGCTCAGCTAAGGGAGTTGAATCCGCCTTCAGAATCAGAGAGTGAGAAGCACGGTTCTTCCAGAAGCTGGGTTTCAGTATACCCGGGTGAATTGGAACAAACGCGGTATTGAGAAATATCTGCTTCTAAAACCAAAACGGAGCTACCTAACAGAACGGTCTTCAATGTGTGCATTCAACTTACGGAGTTAAACTGATGTGTGTTTGCAGGAGTTTCTAAACCCTTTCTGTGAAGAAGTGGAAAACGCATTTTCCCAGCCAAATCCAGGCATTCAAGAAATAGCTGGAAACCTCCGTCTAAAAAACAAAAAGAACGTATCTTGCAAATTGCTCTGCTGGGTGTTCGCTCAGCTAAGGGAGTTGAATCCGCCTTCAGAATCAGAGAGGGAGAAGCACGGTTCTTCCAGGAGCTGGGTTTCGTTATACCCGGGTGCATTGGAACAAACGCGGTATTGAGAAATATCTGCTTCTAAAACCAAAACGGAGCTACCTAACAGAACGGTCTTCAATGTGTGCATTCAACTTACGGAGTTAAACTGATGTGTGTTTGCAGGAGTTTCTAAACCCTTTCTGTGAAGAATTGGAAAACGCATTTTCCCAGCCGAATCCAGGCATTCAAGAAATAGCTGGAAATCTCCGTCTAAAACACAAAAAGAACGTATCTTGCAAACTGCTCTGCTGGCTGTTCGCTCAGCTAAGGGAGTTGAATCCGCCTTCAGAATCAGAGAGTGAGAAGCACGGTTCTTCCAGGAGCTGGGTTTCGTAATACCCGGGTGAATTGGAACAAACGCGGTATTGAGAAATATCTGCTTCTAAAACCAAAACGGAGCTACCTAACAGAACGGTCTTCAATGTGTGCATTCAACGTACGGAGTTAAACTGATGTGTGTTTGCAGGAGTTTCTAAACCCTTTCTGTGAAGAAGTGGAAAACGCATTTTCCCAGCCAAATCCAGGCATTCAAGAAATAGCTGGAAATCTCCGTCTAAAACACAAAAAGAATGTATCTTGCAAACTGCTCTGTTGGGTGTTCGCTCGGCTAAGGGAGTTGAATCCGCCTTCAGAATCAGAGAGTGAGAAGCACGGTTCTTCCAGGAGCTGGGTTTCGTAATACTCGGGTGAATTGGAACAAACGCGATATTGAGAAATATCTGCTTCTAAAAACAAAACGGAGCTACCTAACAGAACGGTCTTCAATGTGTGCATTCAACTTACGGAGTTAAACTGATGTGTGTTTGCAGGAGTTTCTAAACCCTTTCTGTGAAGAAGTGGAAAACGCATTTTCCCAGCCAAATCCAGGCATTCAAGAAATAGCTGGAAATCTCCGTCTAAAACACAAAAAGAACGTATCTTGCAAACTGCTCTGCTGGCTGTTCGCTCAGCTAAGGGAGTTGAATCCGCCTTCAGAATCAGAGAGTGAGAAGCACGGTTCTTCCAGGAGCTGGGTTTCGTTATACCCGGGTGAATTGGAACAAACGCGGTATTGAGAAATATCTGTTTCTAAAACCAAAACGGAGCTACCTAACAGAACGGTCTTCAATGTGTTCATTCAACTTACGGAGTTAAACTGATGTGTGTTTGCAGGAGTTTCTAAACCCTTTCTGTGAAGAAGTGGAAAACGCATTTTCCCAGCCAAACCCAGGCATTCAAGAAATAGCTGGAAATCTCCGTCTGAAACACAAAAAGAACGTATCTTGCATACTGCTCTGCTGGGTGTTCGCTCAGCTAAGGGAGTTGAATCCGCCTTCAGAATCAGAGAGTGAGAAGCACGGTTCTTCCAGGAGCTGGGTTTCGTAATACCCGGGTGCATTGGAAAAAACGCGGTATTGAGAAATATCTGCTTCTAAAACCAAAACGGAGCTACCTAACAGAACGGTCTTCAATGTGTGCATTCAACTTACGGAGTTAAACTGATGTGTGTTTGCAGGAGTTTCTAAACCCTTTCTGTGAAGAAGTGGAAAACGCATTTTCCCAGCCAAATCCAGGCATTCATGAAATAGCTGGAAATCTCCGTCTAAAACACAAAAAGAACGTATCTTGCAAACTGCTCTGCTGGGTGTTCGCTCAGCTAAGGGAGTTGAATCCGCCTTCAGAATCAGAGAGTGAGAAGCACGGTTCTTCCAGGAGTTGGGTTTCCTTATACCCTGGTGAATTGGAACAAACGCGGTATTGAGAAATATTTGCTTCTAAAACCAAAACGGAGCTACCTAACAGAACGGTCTTCAATGTGTGCATTCAACTTAAGGAGTTAAACTGATGTGTGTTTGCAGGAGTTTCTAAACCCTTTCTGTGAAGAAGTGGAAAACGCATTTTCCCAGCCAAATCCAGGCATTCCAGAAATAGCTGGAAATCTCCGTCTAAAACACAAAAAGAACGTATCTTGCAAACTGCTCTGCTGGGTGTTCGCTCAGCTAAGGGAGTTGAATCCGCCTTCAGAATCAGAGAGTGAGAAGCACGGTTCTTCCAGGAGCTGGGTTTCGTTATACCCGGGTGAATTGGAACAAACGCGGTATTGAGAAATATCTGCTTCTGAAACCAAAACGGAGCTACCTAACAGAACGGTCTTCAATGTGTGCATTCAACTTACGGAGTTAAACTGATGTGTGTTTGCAGGAGTTTCTAAACCCTTTCTGTGAAGAAGTGGAAAACGCATTTTCCCAGCCAAATCCAGGCATTCAAGAAATAGCTGGAAATCTCCGTCTAAAACACAAAAAGAACGTATCTTGCAAACTGTTCTGCTGGGTGTTCGCTCAGCTAAGGGAGTTGAATCCGCCTTCAGAATCAGAGAGTGAGAAGCACGGTTCTTCCAGGAGCTTTGTATCGTTATACACGGGTGAACTGGAACAAACGCGGTATTGAGAAATATCTGCTTCTAAAACCAAAACGGAGCTACCTAACAGAATGGTCTTCAATGTGTGCATTCAACTTACGGAGTTAAACTGATGTGTGTTTGCAGGAGTTTCTAAACCCTTTCTGTGAAGAAGTGGAAAACGCATTTTCCCAGCCAAATCCAGGCATTCAAGAAATAGCTGGAAATCTCCGTCTAAAACACAAAAAGAACGTATCTTGCAAACTGCTCTGCTGGGTGTTCGCTCAGCTAAGGGAGTTGAATCCGCCTTCAGAATCAGAGAGTGAGAAGCACGGTTCTTCCAGGAGCTGGGTTTCGTTATACCCGGGTGAATTGGAACAAACGCGGTATTGAGAAATATCTGCTTCTAAAACCAAAACGGAGCTACCTAACAGAACGGTCTTCAATGTGTGCATTCAACTTACGGAGTTAAACTGATGTGTGTTTGCAGGAGTTTCTAAACCCTTTCTGTGAAGAAGTGGAAAACGCATTTTCCCAGCCAAATCCAGGAATTCAAGAAATAGCTGGAAATCTCCGTCTAAAACACAAAAAGAACGTATCTTGCAAACTGCTCTGCTGGGTGTTCGCTCAGCTAAGGGAGTTGAATCCGCCTTCAGAATCAGAGAGTGAGAAGCACGGTTCTTCCAGGAGCTGGGTTTCGTTATACCCGGGTGAATTGGAACAAACGCGGTATTGAGAAATATCTGCTTCTAAAACCAAAACGGAGCTACCTAACAGAACGGTCTTCAATGTGTGCATTCAACTTACGGAGTTAAACTGATGTTTGTTTGCAGGAGTTTCTAAACCCTTTCTGTGAAGAAGTGGAAAACGCATTTTCCCAGCCAAATCCAGGCATTCAAGAAATAGCTGGAAATCTCCGTCTAAAACACAAAAAGAACGTATCTTGAAAACTGCTCTGCTGGGTGTTCGCTCAGCTAAGGGAGTTGAATCCGCCTTCAGAATCAGAGAGTGAGAAGCACGGTTATTCCAGGAGCTGGGTTTCGTTATACCCGGGTGAATTGGGACAAACGCGGTATTGAGAAATATCTGCTTCTAAAACCAAAACGGAGCTACCTAACAGAACGGTCTTCAATGTGTGCATTCAACTTACGGAGTTAAACTGATGTGTGTTTGCAGGAGTTTCTAAACCCTTTCTGTGAAGAAGTGGAAAACGCATTTTCCCAGCCAAATCCAGGCATTCAAGAAATAGCTGGAAATCTCCGTCTAAAACACAAAAAGAACGTATCTTGCAAACTGCTCTGCTGGGTGTTCGCTCAGCTAAGGGAGTTGAATCCGCCTTCAGAATCAGAGAGTGAGAAGCACGGTTCTTCCAGGAGCTGGGTTTCGTAATACTCGGGTGAATAGGAACAAACGCGGTATTGAGAAATATCTGCTTCTAAAAACAAAACGGAGCTACCTAACAGAACGGTCTTCAATGTGTGCATTCAACTTACGGAGTTAAACTGATGTGTGTTTGCAGGAGTTTCTAAACCCTTTCTGTGAAGAAGTGGAAAACGCATTTTCCCAGCCAAATCCAGGCATTCAAGAAATATCTGGAAATCTCCGTCTAAAACACAAAAGAACGTATCTTGCAAACTGCTCTGCTGGCTGTTCGCTCAGCTAAGTGAGTTGAATCCGCCTTCAGAATCAGAGAGTGAGAAGCACGGTTCTTCCAGGAGCTGGGTTTCGTTATACCCAGGTGAATTGGAACAAACGCGGTATTGAGAAATATCTTTTTCTAAAACCAAAACGGAGCTACCTAACAAAACGGTCTTCAATGTGTTCATTCAACTTACGGAGTTAAACTGATGTGTGTTTGCAGGAGTTTCTAAACCCTTTCTGTCAAGAAGTGGAAAACGCATTTTCCCAGCCAAATCCAGGCATTCAAGAAATAGCTGGAAATCTCCGTCTTAAACACAAAAAGAACGTATCTTGCAAACTGCTCTGCTGGGTGTTCGCTCAGCTAAGGGAGTTGAATCCGCCTTCAGAATCAGAGAGTGAGAAGCACGGTTCTTCCAGGAGCTGGGTTTCGTAATACCCGGGTGCATTGGATCAAACGCGGTATTGAGAAATATCTGCTTCTAAAACCAAAACGGAGCTACCTAACAGAACGGTCTTCAATGTGTGCATTCAACTTACGGAGTTAAACTGACGTGTGTTTGCAGGAGTTTCTAAACCCTTTCTGTGAAGAAGTGGAAAACGCATTTTCCCAGCCAAATCCAGGCATTCAAGAAATAGCTGGAAATCTCCGTCTAAAACACAAAAAGAACGTATCTTGCAAACTGCTCTGCTGGGTGTTCGCTCAGCTAAGGGAGTTGAATCCGCCTTCAGAATCAGAGAGTGAGAAGCACGGTTCTTCCAGGAGCTGGGTTTCGTTATACCCGGGTAAATTGGAACAAACGCGGTATTGAGAAATATCTGCTTCTAAAACCAAGACGGAGCTACCTAACAGAACGGTCTTCAATGTGTGCATTCAACTTACGGAGTTAAACTGATGTGTGTTTGCAGGAGTTTCTAAACTTTTTCTGTGAAGAAGTGGAAAACGCATTTTCCCAGCCAAATCCAGGCATTCAAGAAATAGCTGGAAATCTCCGTCTAAAACACAAAAAGAACGTATCTTGCAAACTGCTGTGCTGGGTGTTCGCTCAGCTAAGGGAGTTGAATCCGCCTTCAGAATCAGAGAGTGAGAAGCACGGTTCTTCCAGGAGCTGGGTTTCGTTATACCCGGGTGCATTGGAACAAACGCGGTATTGAGAAATATCTGCTTCTAAAACCAAAACGGAGCTACCTAACAGAACGGTCTTCAATGTGTGCATTCAACTTACGGAGTTAAACTGATGTGTGTTTGCAGGAGTTTCTAAACCCTTTCTGTGAAGAAGTGGAAAACGCATTTTCCCAGCCAAATCCAGGCATTCAAGAAATAGCTGGAAATCTCCGTCTAAAACACAAAAAGAACGTATCTTGCAAACTGCTCTGCTGGGTGTTCGCTCAGCTAAGGGAGTTGAATCCGCCTTTAGAATCAGAGAGTGAGAAGCACGGTTCTTCCAGGAGCTGGGTTTCGTTATACCAGGGTGCATTGGAACAAACGCGGTATTGAGAAATATCTGCTTCTAAAACCAAAACGGAGCTACCTAACAGAACGGTCTTCAATGTGTGCATTCAACTTACGGAGTTAAACTGATGTGTGTTTGCAGGAGTTTCTAAACCCTTTCTGTGAAAAAGTGGAAAACGCATTTTCCCAGGCAGATCCAGGAATTCAACTAATAGCTGGAAATCTCCGTCTAAAACACAAAAAGAACGTATCTTGCAAACTGCTCTGCTGGGTGTTCGCTCAGCTAAGGGAGTTGAATCCGCCTTCAGAATCAGAGAGTGAGAAGCACGGTTCTTCCAGGAGTTGGGTTTCCTTATACCCTGGTGAATTGGAACAAACGCGGTATTGAGAAATATCTGCTTCTAAAACCAAAACGGAGCTACCTAACAGAACGGTCTTCAATGTGTGCATTCAACTTAAGGAGTTAAACTGATGTGTGTTGGCAGGAGTTTCTAAACCCTTTCTGTGAAGAAGTGGAAAACGCATTTTCCCAGCCAAATCCAGGCATTCAAGAAATAGCTGGAAATCTCCGTCTAAAACACAAAAAGAACGTATCTTGCAAACTGCTCTGCTGGGTGTTCGCTCAGCTAAGGGAGTTGAATCCGCCTTCAGAATCAGAGAGTGAGAAGCACGGTTCTTCCAGGAGCTGGGTTACGTTATACCCGGGTGAATTGGAACAAACGCGGTATTGAGAAATATCTGCTTCTGAAACCAAAACGGAGCTACCTAACAGAACTGTCTTCAATGTGTGCATTCAACTTACGGAGTTAAACTGATGTGTGTTTGCAGGAGTTTCTAAACCCTTTCTGTGAAGAAGTAGAAAACGCATTTTTCCAGCCAAATCCAGGCATTCAAGAAATAGCTGGAAATCTCCGTCTAAAACACAAAAAGAACGTATCTTGCAAACTGCTCTGCTGGGTGTTCCCTCAGCTAAGGGAGTTGAATCCGCCTTCAGAATCAGAGAGTGAGAAGCACGGTTCTTCCAGGAGCTGGGTTTCGTTATACCCGGGTGAATTGGAACAAACGCGGTATTGAGAAATATCTGCTTCTAAAACCAAAACGGAGCTACCTAACAGAACGGTCTTCAATGTGTGCATTCAACTTACGGAGTTAAACTCATGTGTGTTTGCAGGAGTTTATAAACCCTTTCTGTGAAGAAGTGGAAAACGCATTTTCCCAGCCAAATCCAGGCATTCAAGAAATAGCTGGAAATCTCCGTCTAAAACATAAAAAGAACGTATCTTTCAAACTGCTCTGCTGGGTGTTCGCTCAGCTAAGGAAGTTGAATCCGCGTTCAGAATCAGAGAGTGAGAAGCACGGTTCTTCCAGGAGCTGAATTTCGTTATACCCGGGTGCATTGGAACAAACGCGGTATTGAGAAATATCTGCTTCTAAAACCGAAACGGAGCTACCTAACAGAACGGTCTTCAATGTGTGCATTCAACTTACGGAGTTAAACTGATGTGTGTTTGCAGGAGTTTCTAAACCCTTTCTGTGAAGAAGTGGAAAACGCATTTTCCCAGCCAAATCCAGGCATTCAAGAAATAGCTGGAAATCTCCGTCTAAAACACAAAAAGAACGTATCTTGCAAACTGCTCTGCTGGGTGTTCGCTCAGCTAAGGGAGTTGAATCCGCCTTCAGAATCAGAGAGTGAGAAGCACGGTTTTTCCAGGAGCTGGGTTTCGTTATACCCGGGTGAATTGGAACAAACGCGGTATTGAGAAATATCTGCTTCTAAAACCAAAACGGAGCTACCTAACAGAACGGTCTTCAATGTGTGCATTCAACTTACGGAGTTAAACTGATGTGTGTTTGCAGGAGTTTCTAAACCCTTTCTGTGAAGAAGTGGAAAACGCATTTTCCCAGCCAAATCCAGGCATTCAAGAAATAGCTGGAAATCTCCGTCTAAAACACAAAAAGAACGTATCTTGCAAACTGCTCTGCTGGGTGTTCGCTCAGCTAAGGGAGTTGAATCCGCCTTCAGAATCAGAGAGTGAGAAGCACGGTTTTTCCAGGAGCTGGGTTTCGTTATACCCGGGTGAATTGGAACAAACGCGGTATTGAGAAATATCTGCTTCTAAAACCAAAACGGAGCTACCTAACAGAACGGTCTTCAATGTGTGCATTCAACTTACGGAGTTAAACTGATGTGTGTTTGCAGGAGTTTCTAAACCCTTTCTGTGAAGAAGTGGAAAACGCATTTTCCCAGCCAAATCCAGGCATTCAAGAAATAGCTGGAAATCTCCGTCTAAAACACAAAAAGAACGTATCTTGCAAACTGCTCTGCTGGGTGTTCGCTCAGCTAAGGGAGTTGAATCCGCCTTCAGAATCAGAGAGTGAGAAGCACGGTGCTTCCAGGAGCTGGGTTTCGTTATATTCGGGTGAATTGGAACAAACGCGGTATTGAGAAATATCTGCTTCTAAAACCAAAACGGAGCTACCTAACAGAACGGTCTTCAATGTGTGCATTCAACTTACGGAGTTAAACTGATGTGTGTTTGCAGGAGTTTCTAAACCCTTTCTGTGAAGAAGTGGAAAACGCATTTTCCCAGCCAAATCCAGGCATTCAAGAAATAGCTGGAAATCTCCGTCTAAAACACAAAAAGAACGTATCTTGCAAACTGTTCTGCTGGGTGTTCGCTCAGCTAAGGGAGTTGAATCCGCCTTCAGAATCAGAGAGTGAGAAGCACGGTTCTTCCAGGAGCTGGGTTTCGTAATACCCGGGTGAATTGGAACAAACGCGATATTGAGAAATATTTGCTTCTAAAACCAAAACGGAGCTACCTAACAGAACGGTCTTCAATGTGTGCATTCAACTTACGGAGTTAAACTGATGTGTGTTTGCAGCAGTTTCTAAACCCTTTCTGTGAAGAAGTGGAAAATGCATTTTCCCAGCCAAATCCAGGCATTTAAGAAATAGCTGGAAATCTCCGTCTAAAACACAAAAAGAACGTATATTGCAAACTGCTCTGCTGGGTGTTCGCTCAGCTAAGGGAGTTGAATCCGCCTTCAGAATCAGAGAGTGAGAAGCACGGTTCTTCCAGGAGCGGGGTTTCGTTATACCCGGGTGAATTGGAACAAACGCGGTATTGAGAAATATCTGCTTCTAAAACCAAAACGGAGCTACCTAACAGAACGGTCTTCAATGTGTGCATTCAACTTACGGAGTTAAACTGATGTGTGTTTGCAGGAGTTTCTAAACCCTTTCTGTGATGAAGTGGAAAACGCATTTTCCCAGCCAAATCCAGGCATTCAAGAAATAGCTGGAAGTCTCCGTCTAAAACACAAAAAGAACGTATCTTGCAAACTGCTCTTCTGGGTGTTCGCTCAGCTAAGAAAGTTGAATCCGCCTTCAGAATCAGAGAGTGAGAAGCCCGGTTCTTCCAGGAGCTTGGTTTCATTATACCCGGGTGAATTGGAGAAAACGCGGTATTGAGAAATATCTGCTTCTAAAACCAAACCGGAGCTACCTAACAGAACGGTCTTCAATGTGTGCATTCAACTTACGGAGTTAAACTGATGTGTGTTTGCGGGAGTTTCTAAACCCTTTCTGTGAATAAGTGGAAAACGCATTTTCCCAGCCAAATCCAGGCATTCAAGAAATAGCTGGAAATCTTCGTCTAAAACACAAAAAGAACGTATCTTGCAAACTGCTCTGCTGGGTGTTCGCTCAGCTAAGGGAGTTGAATCCGCCTTCAGAATCAGAGAGTGAGAAGCACGGTTCTTCCAGGAGCTGGGTTTCATTATACCCGGGTGAATTGAAACAAACACGGTATTGAGAAATATCTGCTTCTAAAACCAAATCGGAGCTACCTAACAGAACGGTCTTCAATGTGTTCATTCAACGGAGTTAAACTGATGTGTGTTTGCAGGAGTTTCTAAACCCTTTCTGTGAAGAAGTGGAAAACGCATTTTCCCAGCCAAATCCAAGCATTCAAGAAATAGCTGGAAATCTCCGTCTAAAACACAAAAAGAACGTATCTTGCAAACTGCTCTGCTGGGTGTTCGCTCAGCTAAGGGAGTTGAATCCGCCTTCAGAATCAGAGAGTGAGAAGCACGGTTCTTCCAGAAGCTGGGTTTCAGTATACCCGGGTGAATTGGAACAAACGCGGTATTGAGAAATATCTGCTTCTAAAACCAAAACGGAGCTACCTAACAGAACGGTCTTCAATGTGTGCATTCAACTTACGGAGTTAAACTGATGTGTGTTTGCAGGAGTTTCTAAACCCTTTCTGTGAAGAAGTGGAAAACGCATTTTCCCAGCCAAATCCAGGCATTCAAGAAATAGCTGGAAACCTCCGTCTAAAAAACAAAAAGAACGTATCTTGCAAATTGCTCTGCTGGGTGTTCGCTCAGCTAAGGGAGTTGAATCCGCCTTCAGAATCAGAGAGGGAGAAGCACGGTTCTTCCAGGAGCTGGGTTTCGTTATACCCGGGTGCATTGGAACAAACGCGGTATTGAGAAATATCTGCTTCTAAAACCAAAACGGAGCTACCTAACAGAACGGTCTTCAATGTGTGCATTCAACTTACGGAGTTAAACTGATGTGTGTTTGCAGGAGTTTCTAAACCCTTTCTGTGAAGAATTGGAAAACGCATTTTCCCAGCCGAATCCAGGCATTCAAGAAATAGCTGGAAATCTCCGTCTAAAACACAAAAAGAACGTATCTTGCAAACTGCTCTGCTGGCTGTTCGCTCAGCTAAGGGAGTTGAATCCGCCTTCAGAATCAGAGAGTGAGAAGCACGGTTCTTCCAGGAGCTGGGTTTCGTAATACCCGGGTGAATTGGAACAAACGCGGTATTGAGAAATATCTGCTTCTAAAACCAAAACGGAGCTACCTAACAGAACGGTCTTCAATGTGTGCATTCAACGTACGGAGTTAAACTGATGTGTGTTTGCAGGAGTTTCTAAACCCTTTCTGTGAAGAAGTGGAAAACGCATTTTCCCAGCCAAATCCAGGCATTCAAGAAATAGCTGGAAATCTCCGTCTAAAACACAAAAAGAATGTATCTTGCAAACTGCTCTGTTGGGTGTTCGCTCGGCTAAGGGAGTTGAATCCGCCTTCAGAATCAGAGAGTGAGAAGCACGGTTCTTCCAGGAGCTGGGTTTCGTAATACTCGGGTGAATTGGAACAAACGCGATATTGAGAAATATCTGCTTCTAAAAACAAAACGGAGCTACCTAACAGAACGGTCTTCAATGTGTGCATTCAACTTACGGAGTTAAACTGATGTGTGTTTGCAGGAGTTTCTAAACCCTTTCTGTGAAGAAGTGGAAAACGCATTTTCCCAGCCAAATCCAGGCATTCAAGAAATAGCTGGAAATCTCCGTCTAAAACACAAAAAGAACGTATCTTGCAAACTGCTCTGCTGGGTGTTCGCTCAGCTAAGGGAGTTGAATCCGCCTTCAGAATCAGAGAGTGAGAAGCACGGTTTTTCCAGGAGCTGGGTTTCGTTATACCCGGGTGAATTGGAACAAACGCGGTATTGAGAAATATCTGCTTCTAAAACCAAAACGGAGCTACCTAACAGAACGGTCTTCAATGTGTGCATTCAACTTACGGAGTTAAACTGATGTGTGTTTGCAGGAGTTTCTAAACCCTTTCTGTGAAGAAGTGGAAAACGCATTTTCCCAGCCAAATCCAGGCATTCAAGAAATAGCTGGAAATCTCCGTCTAAAACACAAAAAGAACGTATCTTGCAAACTGCTCTGCTGGGTGTTCGCTCAGCTAAGGGAGTTGAATCCGCCTTCAGAATCAGAGAGTGAGAAGCACGGTTTTTCCAGGAGCTGGGTTTCGTTATACCCGGGTGAATTGGAACAAACGCGGTATTGAGAAATATCTGCTTCTAAAACCAAAACGGAGCTACCTAACAGAACGGTCTTCAATGTGTGCATTCAACTTACGGAGTTAAACTGATGTGTGTTTGCAGGAGTTTCTAAACCCTTTCTGTGAAGAAGTGGAAAACGCATTTTCCCAGCCAAATCCAGGCATTCAAGAAATAGCTGGAAATCTCCGTCTAAAACACAAAAAGAACGTATCTTGCAAACTGCTCTGCTGGGTGTTCGCTCAGCTAAGGGAGTTGAATCCGCCTTCAGAATCAGAGAGTGAGAAGCACGGTGCTTCCAGGAGCTGGGTTTCGTTATATTCGGGTGAATTGGAACAAACGCGGTATTGAGAAATATCTGCTTCTAAAACCAAAACGGAGCTACCTAACAGAACGGTCTTCAATGTGTGCATTCAACTTACGGAGTTAAACTGATGTGTGTTTGCAGGAGTTTCTAAACCCTTTCTGTGAAGAAGTGGAAAACGCATTTTCCCAGCCAAATCCAGGCATTCAAGAAATAGCTGGAAATCTCCGTCTAAAACACAAAAAGAACGTATCTTGCAAACTGTTCTGCTGGGTGTTCGCTCAGCTAAGGGAGTTGAATCCGCCTTCAGAATCAGAGAGTGAGAAGCACGGTTCTTCCAGGAGCTGGGTTTCGTAATACCCGGGTGAATTGGAACAAACGCGATATTGAGAAATATTTGCTTCTAAAACCAAAACGGAGCTACCTAACAGAACGGTCTTCAATGTGTGCATTCAACTTACGGAGTTAAACTGATGTGTGTTTGCAGCAGTTTCTAAACCCTTTCTGTGAAGAAGTGGAAAATGCATTTTCCCAGCCAAATCCAGGCATTTAAGAAATAGCTGGAAATCTCCGTCTAAAACACAAAAAGAACGTATATTGCAAACTGCTCTGCTGGGTGTTCGCTCAGCTAAGGGAGTTGAATCCGCCTTCAGAATCAGAGAGTGAGAAGCACGGTTCTTCCAGGAGCGGGGTTTCGTTATACCCGGGTGAATTGGAACAAACGCGGTATTGAGAAATATCTGCTTCTAAAACCAAAACGGAGCTACCTAACAGAACGGTCTTCAATGTGTGCATTCAACTTACGGAGTTAAACTGATGTGTGTTTGCAGGAGTTTCTAAACCCTTTCTGTGATGAAGTGGAAAACGCATTTTCCCAGCCAAATCCAGGCATTCAAGAAATAGCTGGAAGTCTCCGTCTAAAACACAAAAAGAACGTATCTTGCAAACTGCTCTTCTGGGTGTTCGCTCAGCTAAGAAAGTTGAATCCGCCTTCAGAATCAGAGAGTGAGAAGCCCGGTTCTTCCAGGAGCTTGGTTTCATTATACCCGGGTGAATTGGAGAAAACGCGGTATTGAGAAATATCTGCTTCTAAAACCAAACCGGAGCTACCTAACAGAACGGTCTTCAATGTGTGCATTCAACTTACGGAGTTAAACTGATGTGTGTTTGCGGGAGTTTCTAAACCCTTTCTGTGAATAAGTGGAAAACGCATTTTCCCAGCCAAATCCAGGCATTCAAGAAATAGCTGGAAATCTTCGTCTAAAACACAAAAAGAACGTATCTTGCAAACTGCTCTGCTGGGTGTTCGCTCAGCTAAGGGAGTTGAATCCGCCTTCAGAATCAGAGAGTGAGAAGCACGGTTCTTCCAGGAGCTGGGTTTCATTATACCCGGGTGAATTGAAACAAACACGGTATTGAGAAATATCTGCTTCTAAAACCAAATCGGAGCTACCTAACAGAACGGTCTTCAATGTGTTCATTCAACGGAGTTAAACTGATGTGTGTTTGCAGGAGTTTCTAAACCCTTTCTGTGAAGAAGTGGAAAACGCATTTTCCCAGCCAAATCCAAGCATTCAAGAAATAGCTGGAAATCTCCGTCTAAAACACAAAAAGAACGTATCTTGCAAACTGCTCTGCTGGGTGTTCGCTCAGCTAAGGGAGTTGAATCCGCCTTCAGAATCAGAGAGTGAGAAGCACGGTTCTTCCAGAAGCTGGGTTTCAGTATACCCGGGTGAATTGGAACAAACGCGGTATTGAGAAATATCTGCTTCTAAAACCAAAACGGAGCTACCTAACAGAACGGTCTTCAATGTGTGCATTCAACTTACGGAGTTAAACTGATGTGTGTTTGCAGGAGTTTCTAAACCCTTTCTGTGAAGAAGTGGAAAACGCATTTTCCCAGCCAAATCCAGGCATTCAAGAAATAGCTGGAAACCTCCGTCTAAAAAACAAAAAGAACGTATCTTGCAAATTGCTCTGCTGGGTGTTCGCTCAGCTAAGGGAGTTGAATCCGCCTTCAGAATCAGAGAGGGAGAAGCACGGTTCTTCCAGGAGCTGGGTTTCGTTATACCCGGGTGCATTGGAACAAACGCGGTATTGAGAAATATCTGCTTCTAAAACCAAAACGGAGCTACCTAACAGAACGGTCTTCAATGTGTGCATTCAACTTACGGAGTTAAACTGATGTGTGTTTGCAGGAGTTTCTAAACCCTTTCTGTGAAGAATTGGAAAACGCATTTTCCCAGCCGAATCCAGGCATTCAAGAAATAGCTGGAAATCTCCGTCTAAAACACAAAAAGAACGTATCTTGCAAACTGCTCTGCTGGCTGTTCGCTCAGCTAAGGGAGTTGAATCCGCCTTCAGAATCAGAGAGTGAGAAGCACGGTTCTTCCAGGAGCTGGGTTTCGTAATACCCGGGTGAATTGGAACAAACGCGGTATTGAGAAATATCTGCTTCTAAAACCAAAACGGAGCTACCTAACAGAACGGTCTTCAATGTGTGCATTCAACGTACGGAGTTAAACTGATGTGTGTTTGCAGGAGTTTCTAAACCCTTTCTGTGAAGAAGTGGAAAACGCATTTTCCCAGCCAAATCCAGGCATTCAAGAAATAGCTGGAAATCTCCGTCTAAAACACAAAAAGAATGTATCTTGCAAACTGCTCTGTTGGGTGTTCGCTCGGCTAAGGGAGTTGAATCCGCCTTCAGAATCAGAGAGTGAGAAGCACGGTTCTTCCAGGAGCTGGGTTTCGTAATACTCGGGTGAATTGGAACAAACGCGATATTGAGAAATATCTGCTTCTAAAAACAAAACGGAGCTACCTAACAGAACGGTCTTCAATGTGTGCATTCAACTTACGGAGTTAAACTGATGTGTGTTTGCAGGAGTTTCTAAACCCTTTCTGTGAAGAAGTGGAAAACGCATTTTCCCAGCCAAATCCAGGCATTCAAGAAATAGCTGGAAATCTCCGTCTAAAACACAAAAAGAACGTATCTTGCAAACTGCTCTGCTGGCTGTTCGCTCAGCTAAGGGAGTTGAATCCGCCTTCAGAATCAGAGAGTGAGAAGCACGGTTCTTCCAGGAGCTGGGTTTCGTTATACCCGGGTGAATTGGAACAAACGCGGTATTGAGAAATATCTGTTTCTAAAACCAAAACGGAGCTACCTAACAGAACGGTCTTCAATGTGTTCATTCAACTTACGGAGTTAAACTGATGTGTGTTTGCAGGAGTTTCTAAACCCTTTCTGTGAAGAAGTGGAAAACGCATTTTCCCAGCCAAACCCAGGCATTCAAGAAATAGCTGGAAATCTCCGTCTGAAACACAAAAAGAACGTATCTTGCATACTGCTCTGCTGGGTGTTCGCTCAGCTAAGGGAGTTGAATCCGCCTTCAGAATCAGAGAGTGAGAAGCACGGTTCTTCCAGGAGCTGGGTTTCGTAATACCCGGGTGCATTGGAAAAAACGCGGTATTGAGAAATATCTGCTTCTAAAACCAAAACGGAGCTACCTAACAGAACGGTCTTCAATGTGTGCATTCAACTTACGGAGTTAAACTGATGTGTGTTTGCAGGAGTTTCTAAACCCTTTCTGTGAAGAAGTGGAAAACGCATTTTCCCAGCCAAATCCAGGCATTCATGAAATAGCTGGAAATCTCCGTCTAAAACACAAAAAGAACGTATCTTGCAAACTGCTCTGCTGGGTGTTCGCTCAGCTAAGGGAGTTGAATCCGCCTTCAGAATCAGAGAGTGAGAAGCACGGTTCTTCCAGGAGTTGGGTTTCCTTATACCCTGGTGAATTGGAACAAACGCGGTATTGAGAAATATTTGCTTCTAAAACCAAAACGGAGCTACCTAACAGAACGGTCTTCAATGTGTGCATTCAACTTAAGGAGTTAAACTGATGTGTGTTTGCAGGAGTTTCTAAACCCTTTCTGTGAAGAAGTGGAAAACGCATTTTCCCAGCCAAATCCAGGCATTCCAGAAATAGCTGGAAATCTCCGTCTAAAACACAAAAAGAACGTATCTTGCAAACTGCTCTGCTGGGTGTTCGCTCAGCTAAGGGAGTTGAATCCGCCTTCAGAATCAGAGAGTGAGAAGCACGGTTCTTCCAGGAGCTGGGTTTCGTTATACCCGGGTGAATTGGAACAAACGCGGTATTGAGAAATATCTGCTTCTGAAACCAAAACGGAGCTACCTAACAGAACGGTCTTCAATGTGTGCATTCAACTTACGGAGTTAAACTGATGTGTGTTTGCAGGAGTTTCTAAACCCTTTCTGTGAAGAAGTGGAAAACGCATTTTCCCAGCCAAATCCAGGCATTCAAGAAATAGCTGGAAATCTCCGTCTAAAACACAAAAAGAACGTATCTTGCAAACTGTTCTGCTGGGTGTTCGCTCAGCTAAGGGAGTTGAATCCGCCTTCAGAATCAGAGAGTGAGAAGCACGGTTCTTCCAGGAGCTTTGTATCGTTATACACGGGTGAACTGGAACAAACGCGGTATTGAGAAATATCTGCTTCTAAAACCAAAACGGAGCTACCTAACAGAATGGTCTTCAATGTGTGCATTCAACTTACGGAGTTAAACTGATGTGTGTTTGCAGGAGTTTCTAAACCCTTTCTGTGAAGAAGTGGAAAACGCATTTTCCCAGCCAAATCCAGGCATTCAAGAAATAGCTGGAAATCTCCGTCTAAAACACAAAAAGAACGTATCTTGCAAACTGCTCTGCTGGGTGTTCGCTCAGCTAAGGGAGTTGAATCCGCCTTCAGAATCAGAGAGTGAGAAGCACGGTTCTTCCAGGAGCTGGGTTTCGTTATACCCGGGTGAATTGGAACAAACGCGGTATTGAGAAATATCTGCTTCTAAAACCAAAACGGAGCTACCTAACAGAACGGTCTTCAATGTGTGCATTCAACTTACGGAGTTAAACTGATGTGTGTTTGCAGGAGTTTCTAAACCCTTTCTGTGAAGAAGTGGAAAACGCATTTTCCCAGCCAAATCCAGGAATTCAAGAAATAGCTGGAAATCTCCGTCTAAAACACAAAAAGAACGTATCTTGCAAACTGCTCTGCTGGGTGTTCGCTCAGCTAAGGGAGTTGAATCCGCCTTCAGAATCAGAGAGTGAGAAGCACGGTTCTTCCAGGAGCTGGGTTTCGTTATACCCGGGTGAATTGGAACAAACGCGGTATTGAGAAATATCTGCTTCTAAAACCAAAACGGAGCTACCTAACAGAACGGTCTTCAATGTGTGCATTCAACTTACGGAGTTAAACTGATGTTTGTTTGCAGGAGTTTCTAAACCCTTTCTGTGAAGAAGTGGAAAACGCATTTTCCCAGCCAAATCCAGGCATTCAAGAAATAGCTGGAAATCTCCGTCTAAAACACAAAAAGAACGTATCTTGAAAACTGCTCTGCTGGGTGTTCGCTCAGCTAAGGGAGTTGAATCCGCCTTCAGAATCAGAGAGTGAGAAGCACGGTTATTCCAGGAGCTGGGTTTCGTTATACCCGGGTGAATTGGGACAAACGCGGTATTGAGAAATATCTGCTTCTAAAACCAAAACGGAGCTACCTAACAGAACGGTCTTCAATGTGTGCATTCAACTTACGGAGTTAAACTGATGTGTGTTTGCAGGAGTTTCTAAACCCTTTCTGTGAAGAAGTGGAAAACGCATTTTCCCAGCCAAATCCAGGCATTCAAGAAATAGCTGGAAATCTCCGTCTAAAACACAAAAAGAACGTATCTTGCAAACTGCTCTGCTGGGTGTTCGCTCAGCTAAGGGAGTTGAATCCGCCTTCAGAATCAGAGAGTGAGAAGCACGGTTCTTCCAGGAGCTGGGTTTCGTAATACTCGGGTGAATAGGAACAAACGCGGTATTGAGAAATATCTGCTTCTAAAAACAAAACGGAGCTACCTAACAGAACGGTCTTCAATGTGTGCATTCAACTTACGGAGTTAAACTGATGTGTGTTTGCAGGAGTTTCTAAACCCTTTCTGTGAAGAAGTGGAAAACGCATTTTCCCAGCCAAATCCAGGCATTCAAGAAATATCTGGAAATCTCCGTCTAAAACACAAAAGAACGTATCTTGCAAACTGCTCTGCTGGCTGTTCGCTCAGCTAAGTGAGTTGAATCCGCCTTCAGAATCAGAGAGTGAGAAGCACGGTTCTTCCAGGAGCTGGGTTTCGTTATACCCAGGTGAATTGGAACAAACGCGGTATTGAGAAATATCTTTTTCTAAAACCAAAACGGAGCTACCTAACAAAACGGTCTTCAATGTGTTCATTCAACTTACGGAGTTAAACTGATGTGTGTTTGCAGGAGTTTCTAAACCCTTTCTGTCAAGAAGTGGAAAACGCATTTTCCCAGCCAAATCCAGGCATTCAAGAAATAGCTGGAAATCTCCGTCTTAAACACAAAAAGAACGTATCTTGCAAACTGCTCTGCTGGGTGTTCGCTCAGCTAAGGGAGTTGAATCCGCCTTCAGAATCAGAGAGTGAGAAGCACGGTTCTTCCAGGAGCTGGGTTTCGTAATACCCGGGTGCATTGGATCAAACGCGGTATTGAGAAATATCTGCTTCTAAAACCAAAACGGAGCTACCTAACAGAACGGTCTTCAATGTGTGCATTCAACTTACGGAGTTAAACTGACGTGTGTTTGCAGGAGTTTCTAAACCCTTTCTGTGAAGAAGTGGAAAACGCATTTTCCCAGCCAAATCCAGGCATTCAAGAAATAGCTGGAAATCTCCGTCTAAAACACAAAAAGAACGTATCTTGCAAACTGCTCTGCTGGGTGTTCGCTCAGCTAAGGGAGTTGAATCCGCCTTCAGAATCAGAGAGTGAGAAGCACGGTTCTTCCAGGAGCTGGGTTTCGTTATACCCGGGTAAATTGGAACAAACGCGGTATTGAGAAATATCTGCTTCTAAAACCAAGACGGAGCTACCTAACAGAACGGTCTTCAATGTGTGCATTCAACTTACGGAGTTAAACTGATGTGTGTTTGCAGGAGTTTCTAAACTTTTTCTGTGAAGAAGTGGAAAACGCATTTTCCCAGCCAAATCCAGGCATTCAAGAAATAGCTGGAAATCTCCGTCTAAAACACAAAAAGAACGTATCTTGCAAACTGCTGTGCTGGGTGTTCGCTCAGCTAAGGGAGTTGAATCCGCCTTCAGAATCAGAGAGTGAGAAGCACGGTTCTTCCAGGAGCTGGGTTTCGTTATACCCGGGTGCATTGGAACAAACGCGGTATTGAGAAATATCTGCTTCTAAAACCAAAACGGAGCTACCTAACAGAACGGTCTTCAATGTGTGCATTCAACTTACGGAGTTAAACTGATGTGTGTTTGCAGGAGTTTCTAAACCCTTTCTGTGAAGAAGTGGAAAACGCATTTTCCCAGCCAAATCCAGGCATTCAAGAAATAGCTGGAAATCTCCGTCTAAAACACAAAAAGAACGTATCTTGCAAACTGCTCTGCTGGGTGTTCGCTCAGCTAAGGGAGTTGAATCCGCCTTTAGAATCAGAGAGTGAGAAGCACGGTTCTTCCAGGAGCTGGGTTTCGTTATACCAGGGTGCATTGGAACAAACGCGGTATTGAGAAATATCTGCTTCTAAAACCAAAACGGAGGTACCTAACAGAACGGCCTTCAATGTGTGCATTTAACTTACGGAGGTAAACTGATGTGTGTTTGCAGGAGTTTCTAAACCCTTTCTGTGAAGAAGTGGAAAACGCATTTTCCCAGCCAAATCAAGTCATTCAAGAAATAGCTGGAAATCTCCGTCTAAAACACAAATAGAATGTATCTTGCAAACTGCTCTGCTGGGTGTTCGCTCAGCTAAGGGAGTTGAATCCGCCTTCAGAATCAGAGAGTGAGAAGCACGGTTCTTCCAGGAGCTGGGTTTCGTTATACCCGGGTGCATTGGAACAAACGCGGTATTGAGAAATATCTGCTTCTAAAACCAAAACGGAGCTACCTAACAGAACGGTCTTCAATGTGTGCATTCAACTTACGGAGTTAAACTGATGTGTGTTTGCAGGAGTTTCTAAACCCTTTCTGTGAAGAAGTGGAAAACGCATTTTCCCAGCCAAATCAAGTCATTCAAGAAATAGCTGGAAATCTCCGTCTAAAACACAAAAAGAACGTATCTTGCAAACTGCTCTGCTGGGTGTTCGCTCAGCTAAGGGAGTTGAATCCGCCTTCAGAATCAGAGAGTGAGAAGCACGGTTCTTCCAGGAGCTGGGTTTCGTAATACTCGGGTGAATTGTAACAAACGCGGTATTGAGAAATATCTGCTTCTAAAAACAAAACGGAGCTACCTAACAGAACGGTCTTCAATGTGTGCATTCAACTTACCGAGTTAAACTGATGTGTGTTTGCAGGAGTTTCTAAACCCTTTCTGTGAAGAAGTGGAAAACGCATTTTCCCAGCCAAATCCAGGCATTCAAGAAATAGCTGGAAATCTCCGTCTAAAACACAAAAAGAACGTATCTTGCAAACTGCTCTGCTGGCTGTTCGCTCAGCTAAGGGAGTTGAATCCGCCTTCAGAATCAGAGAGTGAGAAGCACGGTTCTTCCAGGAGCTGGGTTTCGTTATACCCGGGTGAATTGGAACAAACGCGGTATTGAGAAATATCTGTTTCTAAAACCAAAACGGAGCTACCTAACAGAACGGTCTTCAATGTGTTCATTCAACTTACGGAGTTAAACTGATGTGTGTTTGCAGGAGTTTCTAAACCCTTTCTGTGAAGAAGTGGAAAACCCATTTTCCCAGCCAAATCCAGGCATTCAAGAAATAGCTGGAAATCTCCGTCTGAAACACAAAAAGAACGTATCTTGCATACTGCTCTGCTGGGTGTTCGCTCAGCTAAGGGAGTTGAATCCGCCTTCAGAATCAGAGAGTGAGAAGCACGGTTCTTCCAGGAGCTGGGTTTCGTGATACCCGGGTGCATTGGAACAAACGCGGTATTGAGAAATATCTGCTTCTAAAACCAAAACGGAGCTACCTAACAGAACGGTCTTCAATGTGTGCATTCAACTTACGGAGTTAAACTGATGTGTGTTTGCAGGAGTTTCTAAACCCTTTCTGTGAAGAAGTGGAAAACGCATTTTCCCAGCCAAATCCAGGCATTCATGAAATAGCTGGAAATCTCCGTCTAAAACACAAAAAGAACGTATCTTGCAAACTGCTCTGCTGGGTGTTCGCTAAGCTAAGGGAGTTGAATCCGCCTTCAGAATCAGAGAGTGAGAAGCACGGTTCTTCCAGGAGCTGGGTTTCGTTATACCCGGGTGAATTGGAACAAACGCGGTATTCAGAAATATCTGCTTCTAAAACCAAAACGGAGCTACCTAACAGAACGGTCTTCAATGTGTGCATTCAACTTACGGAGTTAAACTGATGTGTGTTTGCAGGAGTTTCTAAACCCTTTCTGTGAAGAAGTGGAAAACGCATTTTCCCAGCCAAATCCAGGCATTCATGAAATAGCTGGAAATCTCCGTCTAAAACACAAAAAGAACGTATCTTGCAAACTGCTCTGCTGGGTGTTCGCTCAGCTAAGGGAGTTGAATCCGCCTTCAGAATCAGAGAGTGAGAAGCACGGTTCTTCCAGGAGCTGGGTTTCGTTATACCCGGGTGAATTGGAACAAACGCGGTATTGAAAAATATCTGCTTCTAAAACCATAACGGAGCTACGTAACAGAACGGTCTTCAATGTGTGCATTCAACTTATGGAGTTAAACTGATGTGTGTTTGCAGGAGTTACTAAACCCTTTCTGTGAAGAAGTGGAAAACGCATTTTCCCAGCCAAATCAAGTCATTCAAGAAATAGCTGGATATATCCGTCTAAAACACAAATAGAACGTATCTTGCAAACTGCTCTGCTGGGTGTTCGCTCAGCTAAGGGAGTTGAATCGGCCTTCAGAATCAGAGAGTGAGAAGCACGGTTCTTCCAGGAGCTGGGTTTCGTTATACCCGGGTGCATTGGAACAAACGCGGTATTGAGAAATATCTGCTTCTAAAACCAAAACGGAGCTACCTAACAGAACGGTCTTCAATGTGTGCATTAAACTTACGGAGTTAAACTGATGTGTGTTTGCAGGAGTTTCTAAACCCTTTCTGTGAAGAAGTGGAAAACGCATTTTCCCAGCCAAATCCTGGTATTCAAGAAATAGCTGGAAATCTCCGTCTAAAACACAAAAAGAACGTATCTTGCAAACTACTCTGCTGGCTGTTCGCTCAGCTAAGGGAGTTGAATCCGCCTTCAGAATCAGAGAGTGAGAAGCACGGTTCTTCCAGGAGCTGGGTTTCGTTATACCCGGGTGAATTGGAACAAACGCGGTATTGAGAAATATCTGCTTCTAAAACCAAAACGGAGCTACCTAACAGAACGGTCTTCAATGTGTGCATTCAACTTACGGAGTTAAACTGATGTGTGTTTGCAGGAGTTTCTAAACCCTTTCTGTGAAGAAGTGGAAAACGCATTTTCCCAGCCAAATCCAGACATTCAAGAAATAGCTGGAAATCTCCGTCTAAAACACAAAAAGAACGTATCTAGCAAACTGCTCTGCTGGGTGTTCGCTCAGCTAAGGGAGTTGAATCCGCCTTCAGAATCAGAGAGTGAGAAGCACGGTTCTTCCAGGAGCTGGGTTTCGTAATACCCGGGTGCATTGGAACAAAGGCGGTATTGAGAAATATCTGCTTCTAAAACCAAAACGGAGCTACCTAAGAGAACGGTCTTCAATGTGTGCATTCAACTTACGGACTTAAACTGATGTGTGTTTGCAGGAGTTTCTAAACCCTTTCTGTGAAGAAGTGGAAAACGCATTTTCCCAGCCAAATCCAGGCATTCAAGAAATAGCTGGAAATCTCCGTCTAAAACACAAAAAGAACGTATCTTGCAAACTGCTCTGCTGGGTGTTCGCTCGGCTAAGGGAGTTGAATCCGCCTTCAGAATCAGAGAGTGAGAAGCACGGTTCTTCCAGGAGCTGGGTTTCGTAATACCCGGGTGCATTGGAACAAACGCGGTATTGAGAAATATCTGCTTCTAAAACAAAAACGGAGCTACCTAACAGAACGGTCTTCAATGTGTGCATTCAACTTACGGAGTTAAACTGATGTGTGTTTGTATGAGTTTCTAAACCATTTCTGTGAAGAAGTGGAAAACGCATTTTCCCAGCCAAATCCAGGCATTCAAGAAATAGCTGGAAATCTCCGTCTAAAACACAAAAAGAACGTATCTTGCAAACTGCTCTGCTGGGTGTTCGCTCAGCTAAGGGAGTTGAATCCGCCTTCAGAATCAGAGAGTGTGAAGCACGGTTCTTCCAGGAGCTGGGTTTCGTTATACCCGGGTGAATTGGAACAAACGTGGTATTGAGAAATATCTGCTTCTAAAACCAAAACGGAGCTACCTAACAGAACGGTCTTCAATGTGTGCATTCAACTTACGGAGTTAAACTGATGTGTGTTTGCAGGAGTTTCTAAACCCTTTCTGTGAAAAAGTGGAAAACGCATTTTCCCAGCCAAATCCAGGCATTCAAGAAATAGCTGGAAATCTCCGTCTAAAACACAAAAAGAACGTATCTTGCAAACTGCTCTGCTGGGTGTTCGCTCAGCTAAGGGAGTTGAATCCGCCTTCAGAATCAGAGAGTGAGAAGCACGGTTCTTCCAGGAGCTGGGTTTTGTAATACCCGGGTGAATTGGAACAAACGCGGTATTGAGAAATATCTGCTTCTAAAACCAAAACGGAGCTACCTAACAGAACGGTCTTCAATGTGTGCATTCAACTTACGGAGTTAAACTGATGTGTGTTTGCAGGAGTTTCTAAACCCTTTCTGTGAAGAAGTGGAAAACGCATTTTCCCAGCCAAATCCAGACATTCAAGAAATAGCTGGAAATCTCCGTCTAAAACACAAAAAGAACGTATCTAGCAAACTGCTCTGCTGGGTGTTCGCTCAGCTAAGGGAGTTGAATCCGCCTTCAGAATCAGAGAGTGAGAAGCACGGTTCTTCCAGAAGCTGGGTTTCGTAATACCCGGGTGCATTGGAACAAAGGCGGTATTGAGAAATATCTGCTTCTAAAACCAAAACGGAGCTACCTAAGAGAACGGTCTTCAATGTGTGCATTCAACTTACGGAGTTAAACTGATGTGTGTTTGCAGGAGTTTCTAAACCCTTTCTGTGAAGAAGTGGAATACGCATTTTCCCAGCCAAATCCAGGCATTCAAGAAATAGCTGGAAATCTCCGTCTAAAACACAAAAAGAACGTATCTTGCAAACTGCTCTGCTGGGTGTTCGCTCGGCTAAGGGAGTTGAATCCGCCTTCAGAATCAGAGAGTGAGAAGCACGGTTCTTCCAGGAGCTGGGTTTCATAATACCCGGGTGCATTGGAACAAACGCGGTATTGAGAAATATCTGCTTCTAAAACCAAAACGGAGCTACCTAACAGAACGGTCTTCAATGTGTGCATTCAACTTACGGAGTTAAACTGATGTGTGTTTGTATGAGTTTCTAAACCCTTTCTGTGAAGAAGTGGAAAACGCATTTTCCCAGCCAAATCCAGGCATTCAAGAAATAGCTGGAAATCTCCGTCTAAAACACAAAAAGAACGTATCTTGCAAACTGCTCTGCTGGGTGTTCGCTCAGCTAAGGGAGTTGAATCCGCCTTCAGAATCAGAGAGTGAGAAGCACGGTTCTTCCAGGAGCTGTGTTTCGTAATACCCGGGTGAATTGGAACAAACGCGGTATTGAGAAATATCTGCTTCTAAAACCAAAACGGAGCTACCTAACAGAACGGTCTTCAATGTGTGCATTCAACTTACGGAGTTAAACTGATGTGTGTTTGCAGGAGTTTCTAAACCCTTTCTGTGAAAAAGTGGAAAACGCATTTTCCCAGGCAGATCCAGGCATTCAACTAATAGCTGGAAATCTCCGTCTAAAACACAAAAAGAACGTATCTTGCAAACTGCTCTGCTGGGTGTTCGCTCAGCTAAGGGAGTTGAATCCGCCTTCAGAATCAGAGAGTGAGAAGCACGGTTCTTCCAGGAGCTGGGTTTCGTCATACCCGGGTGAATTGGAACAAACGCGGTATTGAGATATATCTGCTTCTGAAACCAAAACGGAGCTACCTAACAGAACTGTCTTCAATGTGTGCATTCAACTTACGGAGTTAAACTGATGTGTGTTTGCAGGAGTTTCTAAACCCTTTCTGTGAAGAAGTGGAAAACGCATTGTCCCAGCCAAATCCAGGCATTCAAGAAATAGCTGGAAATCTCCGTCTAAAACACAAAAAGAACGTATCTTGCAAACTGCTCTGCTGGGTGTTCGCTCAGCTAAGGGAGTTGAATCCGCCTTCAGAATCAGAGAGTGAGAAGCACGGTTCTTCCAGGAGCTGGGTTTCGTTATACCCGGGTGAATTGGAACAAACGCGGTATTGAAAAATATCTGCTTCTAAAACCATAACGGAGCTACGTAACAGAACGGTCTTCAATGTGTGCATTCAACTTATGGAGTTAAACTGATGTGTGTTTGCAGGAGTTTCTAAACCCTTTCTGTGAAGAAGTGGAAAACGCATTTTCGCAGCCAAATCAAGTCATTCAAGAAATAGCTGGATATATCCGTCTAAAACACAAATAGAACGTATCTTGCAAACTGCTCTGCTGGGTGTTCGCTCAGCTAAGGGAGTTGAATCGGCCTTCAGAATCAGAGAGGGAGAAGCACGGTTCTTCCAGGAGCTGGGTTTCGTTATACCCGGGTGCATTGGAACAAACGCGGTATTGAGAAATATCTGCTTCTAAAACCAAAACGGAGCTACCTAACAGAACGGTCTTAAATGTGTGCATTCATCTTACGGAGTTAAACTGATGTGTGTTTGCAGGAGTTTCTAAACCCTTTCTGTGAAGAAGTGGAAAACGCATTTTCCCAGCCAAATCAAGTCATTCAAGAAATAGCTGGATATATCCGTCTAAAACACAAATAGAACGTATCTTGCAAACTGCTCTGCTGGGTGTTCGCTCAGCTAAGGGAGTTGAATCGGCCTTCAGAATCAGAGAGTGAGAAGCACGGTTCTTCCAGGAGCTGTGTTTCGTAATACCCGGGTGAATTGAAACAAACGCGGTATTGAGAAATATCTGCTTCTAAAACCAAAACGGAGCTACCTAACAGAACGGTCTTCAATGTGTGCATTCAACTTACGGAGTTAAACTGATGTGTGTTTGCAGGAGTTTCTAAACCCTTTCTGTGAAAAAGTGGAAAACGCATTTTCCCAGGCAGATCCAGGCATTCAACTAATAGCTGGAAATCTCCGTCTAAAACACAAAAAGAACGTATCTTGCAAACTGCTCTGCTGGGTGTTCGCTCAGCTAAGGGAGTTGAATCCGCCTTCAGAATCAGAGAGTGAGAAGCACGGTTCTTCCAGGAGTTGGGTTTCCTTATACCCTGGTGAATTGGAACAAACGCGGTATTGAGAAATATCTGCTTCTAAAACCAAAACGGAGCTACCTAACAGAACGGTCTTCAATGTGTGCATTCAACTTAAGGAGTTAAACTGATGTGTGTTGGCAGGAGTTTCTAAACCCTTTCTGTGAAGAAGTGGAAAACGCATTTTCCCAGCCAAATCCAGGCATTCAAGAAATAGCTGGAAATCTCCGTCTAAAACACAAAAAGAACGTATCTTGCAAACTGCTCTGCTGGGTGTTCGCTCAGCTAAGGGAGTTGAATCCGCCTTCAGAATCAGAGAGTGAGAAGCACGGTTCTTCCAGGAGCTGGGTTTCGTTATACCCGGGTGAATTGGAACAAACGCGGTATTGAGAAATATCTGCTTCTGAAACCAAAACGGAGCTACCTAACAGAACTGTCTTCAATGTGTGCATTCAACTTACGGAGTTAAACTGATGTGTGTTTGCAGGAGTTTCTAAACCCTTTCTGTGAAGAAGTAGAAAACGCATTTTTCCAGCCAAATCCAGGCATTCAAGAAATAGCTGGAAATCTCCGTCTAAAACACAAAAAGAACGTATCTTGCAAACTGCTCTGCTGGGTGTTCGCTCAGCTAAGGGAGTTGAATCCGCCTTCAGAATCAGAGAGTGAGAAGCACGGTTCTTCCAGGAGCTGGGTTTCGTTATACCCGGGTGAATTGGAACAAACGCGGAATTGAAAAATATCTGCTTCTAAAACCATAACGGAGCTACGTAAAAGAACGGTCTTCAATGTGTGCATTCAACTTATGGAGTTAAACTGATGTGTGTTTGCAGGAGTTTCTAAACCCTTTCTGTGAAGAAGTGGAAAACGCATTTTCCCAGCGAAATCAAGTCATTCAAGAAATAGCTGGATATATCGGTCTAAAACACAAATAGAACGTATCTTGCAAACTGCTCTGCTGGGTGTTCGCTCAGCTAAGGGAGTTGAATCGGCCTTCAGAATCAGAGAGTGAAAAGCACGGTTCTTCCAGGAGCTGGGTTTCGTTATACCCGGGTTCATTGGAACAAACGCGGTATTGAGAAATATCTGCTTCTAAAACCAAAACGGAGCTACCTAACAGAACGGTCTTCAATGTGTGCATTCAACTTACGGACTTAAACTGATGTGTGTTTGCAGGAGTTTCTAAACCCTTTCTGTGAAGAAGTGGAAAACGCATTTTCCCAGCCAAATCCAGGCATTCAAGAAATAGCTGGAAATCTCCGTCTAAAACACAAAAAGAACGTATCTTGCAAACTGCTCTGCTGGGTGTTCGCTCAGCTAAGGGAGTTGAATCCGCCTTCAGAATCAGAGAGTGAGAAGCACGGTTCTTCCAGGAGCTGGGTTTCGTAATACCCGGGTGATTTGGAACAAACGCGGTATTGAGAAATATCTGCTTCTAAAACCAAAACGGAGATACCTAACAGAACGGTCTTCAATGTGTGCATTCAACTTACGGAGTTAAACTGATGTGTGTTTGCAGGAGTTTCTAAACCCTTTCTGTGAAGAAGTGGAAAACGCATTTTCCCAGCCAAATCCAGGCATTCAAGAAATAGCTGGAAATCTCCGTCTAAAACACAAAAACCACGTATCTTGCAAACTGCTCTGCTGGGTGTTCGCTCAGCTAAGGGAGTTGAATCCGCCTTCAGAATCAGAGAGTGAGAAGCACGGTTCTTCCAGGAGCTGGGTTTCGTTATACCCGGGTGCATTGGAACAAACGCGGTATTGAGAAATATCTGCTTCTAAAACCAAAACGGAGCTACCTAACAGAACGGTCTTCAATGTGTGCATTCAACTTACGGAGTTAAACTGATGTGTGTTTGCAGGAGTTTCTAAACCGTTTCTGTGAAGAAGTGGAAAACGCATTTTCCCAGCCAAATCCAGGCATTCAAAAAATAGCTGGAAATCTCCGTCTAAAACACAAAAAGAACGTATCTTGCAAACTGCTCTGCTGGGTGTTCGCTCAGCTAAGGGAGTTGAATCCGCCTTCAGAATCAGAGAGTGAGAAGCACGGTTCTTCCAGGAGCTGGGTTTCGTTATACCCGGGTGAATTGGAACAAACGCGGTATTGAGAAATATCTGCTTCTAAAACCAAAACGGAGCTACCTAACAGAACGGTCTTCAATGTGTGCATTCAACTTACGGAGTTAAACTGATGTGTGTTTGCAGGAGTTTCTAAACCGTTTCTGTGAAGAAGTGGAAAACGCATTTTCCCAGCCAAATCCAGGCATTCAAAAAATAGCTGGAAATCTCCGTCTAAAACACAAAAAGAACGTATCTTGCAAACTGCTAGCTGGCTGTTCGCTCAGCTAAGGGAGTTGAATCCGCCTTCAGAATCAGAGAGTGAGAAGCACGGTTCTTCCAGGAGCTGGGTTTCGTTATACCCGGGTGAATTGGAAGAAACGCGGTATTGAGAAATATCTGCTTCTAAAACCAAAACGGAGCTACCTAACAGAACGGTCTTCAACGTGTGCATTCAACTTACGGAGTTAAACTGACGTGTGTTTGCAGGAGTTTCTAAACCCTTTCTGTGAAGAAGTGGAAAACGCATTTTACCAGCCAAATCCAGGCATTCAAGAAATAGCTGGAAATCTCCGTCTAAAACACAAAAAGAACGTATCTTGCAAACTGCTCTGCTGGGTGTTCGCTCAGCTAAGGGAGTTGAATCCGCCTTCAGAATCAGAGAGTGAGAAGCACGGTTCTTCCAGGAGCTGGGTTTCGTTATACCCGGGTGCATTGGAACAAACGCGGTCTTGAGAAATATCTGCTTCTAAAACCAAAACGGAGCTACCTAACAGAACGGTCTTCAATGTGTGCATTCAACTTACGGAGTTAAACTGATGTGTGTTTGCAGGAGTTTCTAAACCCTTTCTGTGAAGAAGTGGAAAACGCATTTTACCAGCCAAATCCAGGCATTCAAGAAATATTTGGAAATCTCCGTCTAAAACACAAAAAGAACGTATCTTGCAAACTGCTCTGCTGGGTGTTCGCTCAGCTAAGGGAGTTGAATCCGCCTTCAGAATCAGAGAGTGAGAAGCACGGTTCTTCCAGGAGCTGGGTTTCGTTATACCCGGGTGCATTGGAACAAACGCGGTATTGAGAAATATCTGCTTCTAAAACAAAAACGGAGCTACCTAACCGAAAGGTCTTCAATGTGAGCATTCAACTTACAAAGTTAAACTGATGTGTGTTTGCAGGAGTTTCTAAACCCTTTCTGTGAAGAAGTGGAAAACGCATTTTCCCAGCCAAATCAAGTCATTCAAGAAATAGCTGGATATATCCGTCTAAAACACAAATAGAACGTATCTTGCAAACTGCTCGGCTGGGTGTTCGCTCAGCTAAGGGAGTTGAATCGGCCTTCAGATTCAGAGAGTGAGAAGCACGGTTCTTCCAGGAGCTGGGTTTCGTTATACCCGGGTGCATTGGAACAAACGCGGTATTGAGAAATATCTGCTTCTAAAACCAAGACGGAGTTACATAACAGAACGGTCTTCTATGTGTGCATTCAACTTACGGAGTTAAACTGATGTGTGTTTGCAGGAGTTGCTAAACCCTTTCTGTGAAGAAGTGGAAAACGCATTTTCCCAGCCAAATCCAGGCATTCAAGAAATAGCTGGAAATCTCCGTCTAAAACACAAAAAGAACGTATCTTGCAAACTGCTCTGCTGGGTGTTCGCTCAGCTAAGGCAGTTGAATCCGCCTTCAGAATCAGAGAGTGAGAAGCACGGTTCTTCCAGGAGCTGGGTTTCGTAATACCCGGGTGAATTGGAACAAACGCGGTATTGAGAAATATCTGCTTCTAAAACCAAAACGGAGCTACCTAACAGAACGGTCTTCAATGTGTGCATTCAACTTACGGAGTTAAACTGATGTGTGTTTGCAGGAGTTTCTAAACCCTTTCTGTGAAGAAGTGGAAAACGCATTTTCCCAGCCAAATCCAGGCATTCAAGAAATAGCTGGAAATCTCCGTCTAAAACACAAAAAGAACGTATCTTGCAAACTGCTCTGCTGGGTGTTCGCTCAGCTAAGGGAGTTGAATCCGCCTTCAGAATCAGAGAGTGAGAAGCACGGTTCTTCCAGGAGCTGGGTTTCGTTATACCCGGGTGAGTTGGACAAATACGGTATTGAGAAATATCTGCTTCTAAAACCAAAACGGAGCTACCTAACAGAACGGTCTTCAATGTGTGCATTCAACTTACGGAGTTAAACTGACGTGTGTTTGCAGGAGTTTCTAAACCCTTTCTGTGAAGAAGTGGAAAACGCATTTTCCCAGCCAAATCCAGGCATTCAAGAAATAGCTGGAAATCTCCGTCTAAAACACAAAAAGAACGTATCTTGCAAACTGCTCTGCTGGGTGTTCGCTCAGCTAAGAAAGTTGAATCCGCCTTCAGAATCAGAGAGTGAGAAGCACGGTTCTTCCAGGAGCTGGGTTTCGTAATACCCGGGTGAATTGGAACAAACGCGGTATTGAGAAATATCTGCTTCTAAAACCAAAACGGAGCTACCTAACAGAACGGTCTTCAATGTGTGCATTCAACTTACGGAGTTAAACTGATGTGTGTTTGCAGGAGTTTCTAAACCCTTTCTGTGAAGAAGTGGAAAACGCATTTTCCCAGCCAAATCCAGGCATTAAAGAAATAGCTGGAAATCTCCGTCTAAAACACAAAAAGAACGTATCTTGCAAACTGCTCTGCTGGGTGTTCGCTCAGCTAAGGGAGTTGAATCCGCCTTCAGAATCAGAGAGTGAGAAGCACGGTTCTTCCAGGAGCTGGGTTTCGTTATACCCGGGTGAGTTGGAACAAATACGGTATTGAGAAATATCTGCTTCTAAAACCAAAACGGAGCTACCTAACAGAACGGTCTTCAATGTGTGCATTCAACTTACGGAGTTAAACTGACGTGTGTTTGCAGGAGTTTCTAAACCCTTTCTGTGAAGAAGTGGAAAACGCATTTTCCCAGCCAAATCCAGGCATTCAAGAAATAGCTGGAAATCTCCGTCTAAAACACAAAAAGAACGTATCTTGCAAACTGCTCTGCTGGGTGTTCGCTCAGCTAAGGGAGTTGAATCCGCCTTCAGAATCAGAGAGTGAGAAGCACGGTTCTTCCAGGAGCTGGGTTTCGTTGTACCTGGGTGCATTGGAACAAACGCGTTATTGAGAAATATCTGCTTCTAAAACCAAAACGGAGCTACCTAACAGAACGGTCTTCAATGTGTGCATTCAACTTACGGAGTTAAACTGATGTGTGTTTGCAGGAGTTTCTAAACCCTTTCTGTGAAGAAGTGGAAAACGCATTTTCCCAGCCAAATCCAGGCATTAAAGAAATAGCTGGAAATCTCCGTCTAAAACACAAAAAGAACGTATCTTGCAAACTGCTCTGCTGGGTGTTCGCTCAGCTAAGGGAGTTGAATCCGCCTTCAGAATCAGAGAGTGAGAAGCACGGTTCTTCCAGGAGCTGGGTTTCGTTATACCCGGGTGAGTTGGAACAAATACGGTATTGAGAAATATCTGCTTCTAAAACCAAAACGGAGCTACCTAACAGAACGGTCTTCAATGTGTGCATTCAACTTACGGAGTTAAACTGACGTGTGTTTGCAGGAGTTTCTAAACCCTTTCTGTGAAGAAGTGGAAAACGCATTTTCCCAGCCAAATCCAGGCATTCAAGAAATAGCTGGAAATCTCCGTCTAAAACACAAAAAGAACGTATCTTGCAAACTGCTCTGCTGGGTGTTCGCTCAGCTAAGGGAGTTGAATCCGCCTTCAGAATCAGAGAGTGAGAAGCACGGTTCTTCCAGGAGCTGGGTTTCGTTGTACCTGGGTGCATTGGAACAAACGCGTTATTGAGAAATATCTGCTTCTAAAACCAAAACGGAGCTACCTAACAGAACGGTCTTCAATGTGTGCATTCAACTTACGGAGTTAAACTGATGTGTGTTTGCAGGAGTTTCTAAACCCTTTCTGTGAAGAAGTGGAAAACGCATTTTCCCAGCCAAATCCAGGCATTAAAGAAATAGCTGGAAATCTCCGTCTAAAACACAAAAAGAACGTATCATGCAAACTGCTCTGCTGGGTGTTCGCTCAGCTAAGGGAGTTGAATCCGCCTTCAGAATCAGAGAGTGAGAAGCACGGTTCTTCCAGGAGCTGGGTTTCGTTATACCCGGGTGAGTTGGAACAAATACGGTATTGAGAAATATCTGCTTCTAAAACCAAAACGGAGCTACCTAACAGAACGGTCTTCAATGTGTGCATTCAACTTACGGAGTTAAACTGACGTGTGTTTGCAGGAGTTTCTAAACCCTTTCTGTGAAGAAGTGGAAAACGCATTTTCCCAGCCAAATCCAGGCATTCAAGAAATAGCTGGAAATCTCCGTCTAAAACACAAAAAGAACGTATCTTGCAAACTGCTCTGCTGGGTGTTCGCTCAGCTAAGGGAGTTGAATCCGCCTTCAGAATCAGAGAGTGAGAAGCACGGTTCTTCCAGGAGCTGGGTTTCGTTGTACCTGGGTGCATTGGAACAAACGCGTTATTGAGAAATATCTGCTTCTAAAACCAAAACGGAGCTACCTAACAGAACGGTCTTCAATGTGTGCATTCAACTTACGGAGTTAAACTGATGTGTGTTTGCAGGAGTTTCTAAACCCTTTCTGTGAAGAAGTGGAAAACGCATTTTCCCAGCCAAATCCAGGCATTCAAGAAATAGCTGGAAATCTCCGTCTAAAACACAAAAAGAACGTATCTTGCAAACTGATCTGCTGGGTGTTCGCTCAGCTAAGGGAGTTGAATCCGCCTTCAGAATCAGAGAGTGAGAAGCACGGTTCTTCCAGGAGCTGGGTTTCGTTATACCCGGGTGCATTGGAACAAACGCGGTATTGAGAAATATCTGCTTCTAAAACCAAAACGGAGCTACCTAACAGAACGGTCTTCAATGTGTGCATTCAACTTACGGAGTTAAACTGATGTGTGTTTGCAGGAGTTTCTAAACCCTTTCTGTGAAGAAGTGGAAAACGCATTTTCCCAGCCAAATCCAGGCATTCAAGAAATAGCTGGAAATCTCCGTCAAAAACACAAAAACCACGTATCTTGCAAACTGCTCTGCTGGGTGTTCGCTCAGCTTAGGGAGTTGAATCCGCCTTCAGAATCAGAGAGTCAGAAGCACGGTTCTTCCAGGAGGTGGGTTTCGTTATACCCGGGTGAATTGGAACTAACGCGGTATTGAGAAATATCTGCTTCTAAAACCAAAACGGAGCTACCTAACACAACGGTCTTCAATGTGTGCATTCAACTTACGGAGTTAAACTGATGTGTGTTTGCAGGAGTTTCTAAACCCTTTCTGTGAAGAAGTGGAAAACGCATTTTCCCTGCCAAATCCAGGCATTCAAGAAATAGCTGGAAATCTCCGTCTATAACACAAAAAGAACGTATCTTGCAAACTGCTCTGCTTGGTGTTCGCTCAGCTAAGGGAGTTGAATCCGCCTTCAGAATCAGAGAGTGAGAAGCACGGTTCTTCCAGGAGCTGTGTTTCGTAATACCCGGGTGAATTGGAACAAACGCGGTATTGAGAAATATCTGCGTCTAAAACCAAAACGGAGCTACCTAACAGAACGGTCTTCAATGTGTGCATTCAACTTACGGAGTTAAACTGATGTGTGTTTGCAGGAGTTTCTAAACCCTTTCTGTGAAATAGTGGAAAACGCATTTTCCCAGGCAGATCCAGGCATTCAACTAATAGCTGGAAATCTCCGTCTAAAACACAAAAAGAACGTATCTTGCAAACTGCTCTGCTGGGTGTTCGCTCAGCTAAGGGAGTTGAATCCGCCTTCAGAATCAGAGAGTGAGAAGCACGGTTCTTCCAGGAGCTGGGTTTTGTAATACCCGGGTGAATTGGAACAAACGCGGTATTGAGAAATATCTGCTTCTAAAACCAAAACGGAGCTACCTAACAGAACGGTCTTCAATGTGTGCATTCAACTTACGGAGGTAAAATGATGTGTGTTTGCAGGAGTTTCTAAACCCTTTCTGTGAAGAAGTGGAAAACGCATTTTCCCAGCCAAATCCAGACATTCAAGAAATAGCTGGAAATCTCCGTCTAAAACACAAAAAGAACGTATCTTGCAAACTGATCTGCTGGGTGTTCGCTCAGCTAAGGGAGTTGAATCCGCCTTCAGAATCAGAGAGTGAGAAGCACGGTTCTTCCAGGAGCTGGGTTTCGTTATACCCGGGTGCATTGGAACAAACGCGGTATTGAGAAATATCTGCTTCTAAAACCAAAACGGAGCTACCTAACAGAACGGTCTTCAATGTGTGCATTCAACTTACGGAGTTAAACTGATGTGTGTTTGCAGGAGTTTCTAAACCCTTTCTGTGAAGAAGTGGAAAACGCATTTTCCCAGCCAAATCCAGGCATTCAAGAAATAGCTGGAAATCTCCGTCAAAAACACAAAAACCACGTATCTTGCAAACTGCTCTGCTGGGTGTTCGCTCAGCTTAGGGAGTTGAATCCGCCTTCAGAATCAGAGAGTCAGAAGCACGGTTCTTCCAGGAGGTGGGTTTCGTTATACCCGGGTGAATTGGAACTAACGCGGTATTGAGAAATATCTGCTTCTAAAACCAAAACGGAGCTACCTAACACAACGGTCTTCAATGTGTGCATTCAACTTACGGAGTTAAACTGATGTGTGTTTGCAGGAGTTTCTAAACCCTTTCTGTGAAGAAGTGGAAAACGCATTTTCCCTGCCAAATCCAGGCATTCAAGAAATAGCTGGAAATCTCCGTCTATAACACAAAAAGAACGTATCTTGCAAACTGCTCTGCTTGGTGTTCGCTCAGCTAAGGGAGTTGAATCCGCCTTCAGAATCAGAGAGTGAGAAGCACGGTTCTTCCAGGAGCTGTGTTTCGTAATACCCGGGTGAATTGGAACAAACGCGGTATTGAGAAATATCTGCGTCTAAAACCAAAACGGAGCTACCTAACAGAACGGTCTTCAATGTGTGCATTCAACTTACGGAGTTAAACTGATGTGTGTTTGCAGGAGTTTCTAAACCCTTTCTGTGAAAAAGTGGAAAACGCATTTTCCCAGGCAGATCCAGGCATTCAACTAATAGCTGGAAATCTCCGTCTAAAACACAAAAAGAACGTATCTTGCAAACTGCTCTGCTGGGTGTTCGCTCAGCTAAGGGAGTTGAATCCGCCTTCAGAATCAGAGAGTGAGAAGCACGGTTCTTCCAGGAGCTGGGTTTTGTAATACCCGGGTGAATTGGAACAAACGCGGTATTGAGAAATATCTGCTTCTAAAACCAAAACGGAGCTACCTAACAGAACGGTCTTCAATGTGTGCATTCAACTTACGGAGGTAAAATGATGTGTGTTTGCAGGAGTTTCTAAACCCTTTCTGTGAAGAAGTGGAAAACGCATTTTCCCAGCCAAATCCAGACATTCAAGAAATAGCTGGAAATCTCCGTCTAAAACACAAAAAGAACGTATCTAGCAAACTGCTCTGCTGGGTGTTCGCTCAGCTAAGGGAGTTGAATCCGCCTTCAGAATCAGAGAGTGAGAAGCACGGTTCTTCCAGAAGCTGGGTTTCGTAATACACGGGTGCATTGGAACAAAGGCGGTATTGAGAAATATCTGCTTCTAAAACCAAAACGGAGCTACCTAAGAGAACGGTCTTCAATGTGTGCATTCAACTTACGGAGTTAAACTGATGTGTGTTTGCAGGAGTTTCTAAACCCTTTCTGTGAAGAAGTGGAAAACGCATTTTCCCAGCCAAATCCAGGCATTCAAGAAATAGCTGGAAATCTCCGTCTAAAACACAAAAAGAACGTATCTTGCAAACTGCTCTGCTGGGTGTTCGCTCGGCTAAGGGAGTTGAATCCGCCTTCAGAATCAGAGAGTGAGAAGCACGGTTCTTCCAGGAGCTGGGTTTCGTAATACCCGGGTGCATTGGAACAAACGCGGTATTGAGAAATATCTGCTTCTAAAACCAAAACGGAGCTACCTAACAGAACGGTCTTCAATGTGTGCATTCAACTTACGGAGTTAAACTGATGTGTGTTTGTATGAGTTTCTAAACCCTTTCTGTGAAGAAGTGGAAAACGCATTTTCCCAGCCAAATCCAGGCATTCAAGAAATAGCTGGAAATCTCCGTCTAAAACACAAAAAGAACGTATCTTGCAAACTGCTCTGCTGGGTGTTCGCTCAGCTAAGGGAGTTGAATCCGCCTTCAGAATCAGAGAGTGTGAAGCACGGTTCTTCCAGGAGCTGGGTTTCGTTATACCCGGGTGAATTGGAACAAACGTGGTATTGAGAAATATCTGCTTCTAAAACCAAAACGGAGCTACCTAACAGAACTGTCTTCAATGTGTGCATTCAACTTACGGAGTTAAACTGATGTGTGTTTGCAGGAGTTTCTAAACCCTTTCTGTGAAGAAGTGGAAAACGCATTTTCCCAGCCAAATCCAGGCATTCAAGAAATAGCTGGAAATCTCCGTCTAAAACACAAAAAGAACGTATCTTGCAAACTGCTCTGCTGGGTGTTCGCTCAGCTAAGGGAGTTTAATCCGCCTTCAGAATCAGAGAGGGAGAAGCACGGTTCTTCCAGGAGCTGGGTTTCGTAATACCCGGGTGCATTGGAACAAACGCGGTATTGAGAAATATCTGCTTCTAAAACCAAAACGGAGCTACCTAACAGAACGGTCTTCAATGTGTGCATTCAACTTACAGAGTTAAACTGATGTGTGTTTGCAGGAGTTTCTAAACCCTTTCTGTGAAGGAGTGGAAAACGCATTTTCCCAGCCAAATCCAGGCATTCAAGAAATAGCTGGAAATCTCCGTCTAAAACACAAAAAGAACGTATCTTGCAAACTGCTCTGCTGGGTGTTCGCTCAGCTAAGGGAGTTGAATCCGCCTTCAGAATCAGAGAGTGAGAAGCACGGTTCTTCCAGGAGCTGTGTTTCGTAATACCCGGGTGAATTGGAACAAACGCGGTATTGAGAAATATCTGCTTCTAAAACCAAAACGGAGCTACCTAACAGAACGGTCTTCAATGTGTGCATTCAACTTACGGAGTTAAACTGATGTGTGTTTGCAGGAGTTTCTAAACCCTTTCTGTGAAAAAGTGGAAAACGCATTTTCCCAGGCAGATCCAGGCATTCAACTAATAGCTGGAAATCTCCGTCTAAAACACAAAAAGAACGTATCTTGCAAACTGCTCTGCTGGGTGTTCGCTCAGCTAAGGGAGTTGAATCCGCCTTCAGAATCAGAGAGTGAGAAGCACGGTTCTTCCAGGAGCTGGGTTTCGTCATACCCGGGTGAATTGGAACAAACGCGGTATTGAGATATATCTGCTTCTGAAACCAAAACGGAGCTACCTAACAGAACTGTCTTCAATGTGTGCATTCAACTTACGGAGTTAAACTGATGTGTGTTTGCAGGAGTTTCTAAACCCTTTCTGTGAAGAAGTGGAAAACGCATTTTCCCAGCCAAATCCAGGCATTCAAGAAATAGCTGGAAATCTCCGTCTAAAACACAAAAAGAACGTATCTTGCAAACTGCTCTGCTGGGTGTTCGCTCAGCTAAGGGAGTTGAATCCGCCTTCAGAATCAGAGAGTGAGAAGCACGGTTCTTCCAGGAGCTGGGTTTCGTTATACCCGGGTGAATTGGAACAAACGCGGTATTGAAAAATATCTGCTTCTAAAACCATAACGGAGCTACGTAACAGAACGGTCTTCAATGTGTGCATTCAACTTATGGAGTTAAACTGATGTGTGTTTGCAGGAGTTTCTAAACCCTTTCTGTGAAGAAGTGGAAAACGCATTTTCCCAGCCAAATCAAGTCATTCAAGAAATAGCTGGATATATCCGTCTAAAACACAAATAGAACGTATCTTGCAAACTGCTCTGCTGGGTGTTCGCTCAGCTAAGGGAGTTGAATCGGCCTTCAGAATCAGAGAGGGAGAAGCACGGTTCTTCCAGGAGCTGGGTTTCGTTATACCCGGGTGCATTGGAACAAACGCGGTATTGAGAAATATCTGCTTCTAAAACCAAAACGGAGCTACCTAACAGAACGGTCTTAAATGTGTGCATTCATCTTACGGAGTTAAACTGATGTGTGTTTGCAGGAGTTTCTAAACCCTTTCTGTGAAGAAGTGGAAAACGCATTTTCCCAGCCAAATCAAGTCATTCAAGAAATAGCTGGATATATCCGTCTAAAACACAAATAGAACGTATCTTGCAAACTGCTCTGCTGGGTGTTCGCTCAGCTAAGGGAGTTGAATCGGCCTTCAGAATCAGAGAGTGAGAAGCACGGTTCTTCCAGGAGCTGTGTTTCGTAATACCCGGGTGAATTGAAACAAACGCGGTATTGAGAAATATCTGCTTCTAAAACCAAGACGGAGTTACATAACAGAACGGTCTTCTATGTGTGCATTCAACTTACGGAGTTAAACTGATGTGTGTTTGCAGGAGTTGCTAAACCCTTTCTGTGAAGAAGTGGAAAACGCATTTTCCCAGCCAAATCCAGGCATTCAAGAAATAGCTGAAAATCTCCGTCTAAAACACAAAAAGAACGTATCTTGCAAACTGCTCTGCTGGGTGTTCGCTCAGCTAAGGGAGTTGAATCCGCCTTCAGAATCAGAGAGTGAGAAGCACGGTTCTTCCAGGAGCTGGGTTTCGTAATACCCGGGTGAATTGGAACAAACGCGGTATTGAGAAATATCTGCTTCTAAAACCAAAACGGAGCTACCTAACAGAACGGTCTTCAATGTGTGCATTCAACTTACGGAGTTAAACTGATGTGTGTTTGCAGGAGTTTCTAAACCCTTTCTGTGAAGAAGTGGAAAACGCATTTTCCCAGCCAAATCCAGGCATTCAAGAAATAGCTGGAAATCTCCGTCTAAAACACAAAAAGAACGTATCTTGCAAACTGCTCTGCTGGGTGTTCGCTCAGCTAAGGGAGTTGAATCCGCCTTCAGAATCAGAGAGTGAGAAGCACGGTTCTTCCAGGAGCTGGGTTTCGTTATACCCGGGTGAGTTGGAACAAATACGGTATTGAGAAATATCTGCTTCTAAAACCAAAACGGAGCTACCTAACAGAACGGTCTTCAATGTGTGCATTCAACTTACGGAGTTAAACTGACGTGTGTTTGCAGGAGTTTCTAAACCCTTTCTGTGAAGAAGTGGAAAACGCATTTTCCCAGCCAAATCCAGGCATTCAAGAAATAGCTGGAAATCTCCGTCTAAAACACAAAAAGAACGTATCTTGCAAACTGCTCTGCTGGGTGTTCGCTCAGCTAAGGGAGTTGAATCCGCCTTCAGAATCAGAGAGTGAGAAGCACGGTTCTTCCAGGAGCTGGGTTTCGTTGTACCTGGGTGCATTGGAACAAACGCGTTATTGAGAAATATCTGCTTCTAAAACCAAAACGGAGCTACCTAACAGAACGGTCTTCAATGTGTGCATTCAACTTACGGAGTTAAACTGATGTGTGTTTGCAGGAGTTTCTAAACCCTTTCTGTGAAGAAGTGGAAAACGCATTTTCCCAGCCAAATCCAGGCATTAAAGAAATAGCTGGAAATCTCCGTCTAAAACACAAAAAGAACGTATCTTGCAAACTGCTCTGCTGGGTGTTCGCTCAGCTAAGGGAGTTGAATCCGCCTTCAGAATCAGAGAGTGAGAAGCACGGTTCTTCCAGGAGCTGGGTTTCGTTATACCCGGGTGAGTTGGAACAAATACGGTATTGAGAAATATCTGCTTCTAAAACCAAAACGGAGCTACCTAACAGAACGGTCTTCAATGTGTGCATTCAACTTACGGAGTTAAACTGACGTGTGTTTGCAGGAGTTTCTAAACCCTTTCTGTGAAGAAGTGGAAAACGCATTTTCCCAGCCAAATCCAGGCATTCAAGAAATAGCTGGAAATCTCCGTCTAAAACACAAAAAGAACGTATCTTGCAAACTGCTCTGCTGGGTGTTCGCTCAGCTAAGGGAGTTGAATCCGCCTTCAGAATCAGAGAGTGAGAAGCACGGTTCTTCCAGGAGCTGGGTTTCGTTGTACCTGGGTGCATTGGAACAAACGCGTTATTGAGAAATATCTGCTTCTAAAACCAAAACGGAGCTACCTAACAGAACGGTCTTCAATGTGTGCATTCAACTTACGGAGTTAAACTGATGTGTGTTTGCAGGAGTTTCTAAACCCTTTCTGTGAAGAAGTGGAAAACGCATTTTCCCAGCCAAATCCAGGCATTAAAGAAATAGCTGGAAATCTCCGTCTAAAACACAAAAAGAACGTATCATGCAAACTGCTCTGCTGGGTGTTCGCTCAGCTAAGGGAGTTGAATCCGCCTTCAGAATCAGAGAGTGAGAAGCACGGTTCTTCCAGGAGCTGGGTTTCGTTATACCCGGGTGAGTTGGAACAAATACGGTATTGAGAAATATCTGCTTCTAAAACCAAAACGGAGCTACCTAACAGAACGGTCTTCAATGTGTGCATTCAACTTACGGAGTTAAACTGACGTGTGTTTGCAGGAGTTTCTAAACCCTTTCTGTGAAGAAGTGGAAAACGCATTTTCCCAGCCAAATCCAGGCATTCAAGAAATAGCTGGAAATCTCCGTCTAAAACACAAAAAGAACGTATCTTGCAAACTGCTCTGCTGGGTGTTCGCTCAGCTAAGGGAGTTGAATCCGCCTTCAGAATCAGAGAGTGAGAAGCACGGTTCTTCCAGGAGCTGGGTTTCGTTGTACCTGGGTGCATTGGAACAAACGCGTTATTGAGAAATATCTGCTTCTAAAACCAAAACGGAGCTACCTAACAGAACGGTCTTCAATGTGTGCATTCAACTTACGGAGTTAAACTGATGTGTGTTTGCAGGAGTTTCTAAACCCTTTCTGTGAAGAAGTGGAAAACGCATTTTCCCAGCCAAATCCAGGCATTCAAGAAATAGCTGGAAATCTCCGTCTAAAACACAAAAAGAACGTATCTTGCAAACTGATCTGCTGGGTGTTCGCTCAGCTAAGGGAGTTGAATCCGCCTTCAGAATCAGAGAGTGAGAAGCACGGTTCTTCCAGGAGCTGGGTTTCGTTATACCCGGGTGCATTGGAACAAACGCGGTATTGAGAAATATCTGCTTCTAAAACCAAAACGGAGCTACCTAACAGAACGGTCTTCAATGTGTGCATTCAACTTACGGAGTTAAACTGATGTGTGTTTGCAGGAGTTTCTAAACCCTTTCTGTGAAGAAGTGGAAAACGCATTTTCCCAGCCAAATCCAGGCATTCAAGAAATAGCTGGAAATCTCCGTCAAAAACACAAAAACCACGTATCTTGCAAACTGCTCTGCTGGGTGTTCGCTCAGCTTAGGGAGTTGAATCCGCCTTCAGAATCAGAGAGTCAGAAGCACGGTTCTTCCAGGAGGTGGGTTTCGTTATACCCGGGTGAATTGGAACTAACGCGGTATTGAGAAATATCTGCTTCTAAAACCAAAACGGAGCTACCTAACACAACGGTCTTCAATGTGTGCATTCAACTTACGGAGTTAAACTGATGTGTGTTTGCAGGAGTTTCTAAACCCTTTCTGTGAAGAAGTGGAAAACGCATTTTCCCTGCCAAATCCAGGCATTCAAGAAATAGCTGGAAATCTCCGTCTATAACACAAAAAGAACGTATCTTGCAAACTGCTCTGCTTGGTGTTCGCTCAGCTAAGGGAGTTGAATCCGCCTTCAGAATCAGAGAGTGAGAAGCACGGTTCTTCCAGGAGCTGTGTTTCGTAATACCCGGGTGAATTGGAACAAACGCGGTATTGAGAAATATCTGCGTCTAAAACCAAAACGGAGCTACCTAACAGAACGGTCTTCAATGTGTGCATTCAACTTACGGAGTTAAACTGATGTGTGTTTGCAGGAGTTTCTAAACCCTTTCTGTGAAAAAGTGGAAAACGCATTTTTCCAGGCAGATCCAGGCATTCAACTAATAGCTGGAAATCTCCGTCTAAAACACAAAAAGAACGTATCTTGCAAACTGCTCTGCTGGGTGTTCGCTCAGCTAAGGGAGTTGAATCCGCCTTCAGAATCAGAGAGTGAGAAGCACGGTTCTTCCAGGAGCTGGGTTTTGTAATACCCGGGTGAATTGGAACAAACGCGGTATTGAGAAATATCTGCTTCTAAAACCAAAACGGAGCTACCTAACAGAACGGTCTTCAATGTGTGCATTCAACTTACGGAGTTAAACTGATGTGTGTTTGCAGGAGTTTCTAAACCCTTTCTGTGAAGAAGTGGAAAACGCATTTTCCCAGCCAAATCCAGACATTCAAGAAATAGCTGGAAATCTCCGTCTAAAACACAAAAAGAACGTATCTAGCAAACTGCTCTGCTGGGTGTTCGCTCAGCTAAGGGAGTTGAATCCGCCTTCAGAATCAGAGAGTGAGAAGCACGGTTCTTCCAGAAGCTGGGTTTCGTAATACACGGGTGCATTGGAACAAAGGCGGTATTGAGAAATATCTGCTTCTAAAACCAAAACGGAGCTACCTAAGAGAACGGTCTTCAATGTGTGCATTCAACTTACGGAGTTAAACTGATGTGTGTTTGCAGGAGTTTCTAAACCCTTTCTGTGAAGAAGTGGAAAACGCATTTTCCCAGCCAAATCCAGGCATTCAAGAAATAGCTGGAAATCTCCGTCTAAAACACAAAAAGAACGTATCTTGCAAACTGCTCTGCTGGGTGTTCGCTCGGCTAAGGGAGTTGAATCCGCCTTCAGAATCAGAGAGTGAGAAGCACGGTTCTTCCAGGAGCTGGGTTTCGTAATACCCGGGTGCATTGGAACAAACGCGGTATTGAGAAATATCTGCTTCTAAAACCAAAACGGAGCTACCTAACAGAACGGTCTTCAATGTGTGCATTCAACTTACGGAGTTAAACTGATGTGTGTTTGTATGAGTTTCTAAACCCTTTCTGTGAAGAAGTGGAAAACGCATTTTCCCAGCCAAATCCAGGCATTCAAGAAATAGCTGGAAATCTCCGTCTAAAACACAAAAAGAACGTATCTTGCAAACTGCTCTGCTGGGTGTTCGCTCAGCTAAGGGAGTTGAATCCGCCTTCAGAATCAGAGAGTGTGAAGCACGGTTCTTCCAGGAGCTGGGTTTCGTTATACCCGGGTGAATTGGAACAAACGTGGTATTGAGAAATATCTGCTTCTAAAACCAAAACGGAGCTACCTAACAGAACTGTCTTCAATGTGTGCATTCAACTTACGGAGTTAAACTGATGTGTGTTTGCAGGAGTTTCTAAACCCTTTCTGTGAAAAAGTGGAAAACGCATTTTCCCAGCCAAATCCAGGCATTCAAGAAATAGCTGGAAATCTCCGTCTAAAACACAAAAAGAACGTATCTTGCAAACTGCTCTGCTGGGTGTTCGCTCAGCTAAGGGAGTTTAATCCGCCTTCAGAATCAGAGAGGGAGAAGCACGGTTCTTCCAGGAGCTGGGTTTCGTAATACCCGGGTGCATTGGAACAAACGCGGTATTGAGAAATATCTGCTTCTAAAACCAAAACGGAGCTACCTAACAGAACGGTCTTCAATGTGTGCATTCAACTTACAGAGTTAAACTGATGTGTGTTTGCAGGAGTTTCTAAACCCTTTCTGTGAAGGAGTGGAAAACGCATTTTCCCAGCCAAATCCAGGCATTCAAGAAATAGCTGGAAATCTCCGTCTAAAACACAAAAAGAACGGATCTTGCAAACTGCTCTGCTGGGTGTTCGCTCAGCTAAGGGAGTTGAATCCGCCTTCAGAATCAGAGAGTGAGAAGCACGGTTCTTCCAGGAGCTGTGTTTCGTAATACCCGGGTGAATTGGAACAAACGCGGTATTGAGAAATATCTGCTTCTAAAACCAAAACGGAGCTACCTAACAGAACGGTCTTCAATGTGTGCATTCAACTTACGGAGTTAAACTGATGTGTGTTTGCAGGAGTTTCTAAACCCTTTCTGTGAAAAAGTGGAAAACGCATTTTCCCAGGCAGATCCAGGCATTCAACTAATAGCTGGAAATCTCCGTCTAAAACACAAAAAGAACGTATCTTGCAAACTGCTCTGCTGGGTGTTCGCTCAGCTAAGGGAGTTGAATCCGCCTTCAGAATCAGAGAGTGAGAAGCACGGTTCTTCCAGGAGCTGGGTTTCGTCATACCCGGGTGAATTGGAACAAACGCGGTATTGAGATATATCTGCTTCTGAAACCAAAACGGAGCTACCTAACAGAACTGTCTTCAATGTGTGCATTCAACTTACGGAGTTAAACTGATGTGTGTTTGCAGGAGTTTCTAAACCCTTTCTGTGAAGAAGTGGAAAACGCATTTTCCCAGCCAAATCCAGGCATTCAAGAAATAGCTGGAAATCTCCGTCTAAAACACAAAAAGAACGTATCTTGCAAACTGCTCTGCTGGGTGTTCGCTCAGCTAAGGGAGTTGAATCCGCCTTCAGAATCAGAGAGTGAGAAGCACGGTTCTTCCAGGAGCTGGGTTTCGTTATACCCGGGTGAATTGGAACAAACGCGGTATTGAAAAATATCTGCTTCTAAAACCATAACGGAGCTACGTAACAGAACGGTCTTCAATGTGTGCATTCAACTTATGGAGTTAAACTGATGTGTGTTTGCAGGAGTTTCTAAACCCTTTCTGTGAAGAAGTGGAAAACGCATTTTCCCAGCCAAATCAAGTCATTCAAGAAATAGCTGGATATATCCGTCTAAAACACAAATAGAACGTATCTTGCAAACTGCTCTGCTGGGTGTTCGCTCAGCTAAGGGAGTTGAATCGGCCTTCAGAATCAGAGAGGGAGAAGCACGGTTCTTCCAGGAGCTGGGTTTCGTTATACCCGGGTGCATTGGAACAAACGCGGTATTGAGAAATATCTGCTTCTAAAACCAAAACGGAGCTACCTAACAGAACGGTCTTAAATGTGTGCATTCATCTTACGGAGTTAAACTGATGTGTGTTTGCAGGAGTTTCTAAACCCTTTCTGTGAAGAAGTGGAAAACGCATTTTCCCAGCCAAATCCAGGCATTCAAGAAATAGCTGGATATATTGGTCTAAAACACAAATAGAACGTATCTTGCAAACTGCTCTGCTGGGTGTTCGCTCAGCTAAGGGAGTTGAATCGGCCTTCAGAATCAGAGAGTGAGAAGCACGGTTCTTCCAGGAGCTGTGTTTCGTAATACCCGGGTGAATTGAAACAAACGCGGTATTGAGAAATATCTGCTTCTAAAACCAAAACGGAGCTACCTAACAGAACGGTCTTCAATGTGTGCATTCAACTTACGGAGTTAAACTGATGTGTGTTTGCAGGAGTTTCTAAACCCTTTCTGTGAAAAAGTGGAAAACGCATTTTCCCAGGCAGATCCAGGCATTCAACTAATAGCTGGAAATCTCCGTCTAAAACACAAAAAGAACGTATCTTGCAAACTGCTCTGCTGGGTGTTCGCTCAGCTAAGGGAGTTGAATCCGCCTTCAGAATCAGAGAGTGAGAAGCACGGTTCTTCCAGGAGTTGGGTTTCCTTATACCCTGGTGAATTGGAACAAACGCGGTATTGAGAAATATCTGCTTCTAAAACCAAAACGGAGCTACCTAACAGAACGGTCTTCAATGTGTGCATTCAACTTAAGGAGTTAAACTGATGTGTGTTGGCAGGAGTTTCTAAACCCTTTCTGTGAAGAAGTGGAAAACGCATTTTCCCAGCCAAATCCAGGCATTCAAGAAATAGCTGGAAATCTCCGTCTAAAACACAAAAAGAACGTATCTTGCAAACTGCTCTGCTGGGTGTTCGCTCAGCTAAGGGAGTTGAATCCGCCTTCAGAATCAGAGAGTGAGAAGCACGGTTCTTCCAGGAGCTGGGTTTCGTTATACCCGGGTGAATTGGAACAAACGCGGTATTGAGAAATATCTGCTTCTGAAACCAAAACGGAGCTACCTAACAGAACTGTCTTCAATGTGTGCATTCAACTTACGGAGTTAAACTGATGTGTGTTTGCAGGAGTTTCTAAACCCTTTCTGTGAAGAAGTAGAAAACGCATTTTTCCAGCCAAATCCAGGCATTCAAGAAATAGCTGGAAATCTCCGTCTAAAACACAAAAAGAACGTATCTTGCAAACTGCTCTGCTGGGTGTTCGCTCAGCTAAGGGAGTTGAATCCGCCTTCAGAATCAGAGAGTGAGAAGCACGGTTCTTCCAGGAGCTGGGTTTCGTTATACCCGGGTGAATTGGAACAAACGCGGTATTGAGAAATATCTGCTTCTAAAACCAAAACGGAGCTACCTAACAGAACGGTCTTCAATGTGTGCATTCAACTTACGGAGTTAAACTGATGTGTGTTTGCAGGAGTTTCTAAACCGTTTCTGTGAAGAAGTGGAAAACGCATTTTCCCAGCCAAATCCAGGCATTCAAAAAATAGCTGGAAATCTCCGTCTAAAACACAAAAAGAACGTATCTTGCAAACTGCTAGCTGGCTGTTCGCTCAGCTAAGGGAGTTGAATCCGCCTTCAGAATCAGAGAGTGAGAAGCACGGTTCTTCCAGGAGCTGGGTTTCCTTATACCCGGGTGAATTGGAAGAAACGCGGTATTGAGAAATATCTGCTTCTAAAACCAAAACGGAGCTACCTAACAGAACGGTCTTCAACGTGTGCATTCAACTTACGGAGTTAAACTGACGTGTGTTTGCAGGAGTTTCTAAACCCTTTCTGTGAAGAAGTGGAAAACGCATTTTACCAGCCAAATCCAGGCATTCAAGAAATAGCTGGAAATCTCCGTCTAAAACACAAAAAGAACGTATCTTGCAAACTGCTCTGCTGGGTGTTCGCTCAGCTAAGGGAGTTGAATCCGCCTTCAGAATCAGAGAGTGAGAAGCACGGTTCTTCCAGGAGCTGGGTTTCGTTATACCCGGGTGCATTGGAACAAACGCGGTCTTGAGAAATATCTGCTTCTAAAACCAAAACGGAGCTACCTAACAGAACGGTCTTCAATGTGTGCATTCAACTTACGGAGTTAAACTGATGTGTGTTTGCAGGAGTTTCTAAACCCTTTCTGTGAAGAAGTGGAAAACGCATTTTACCAGCCAAATCCAGGCATTCAAGAAATATTTGGAAATCTCCGTCTAAAACACAAAAAGAACGTATCTTGCAAACTGCTCTGCTGGGTGTTCGCTCAGCTAAGGGAGTTGAATCCGCCTTCAGAATCAGAGAGTGAGAAGCACGGTTCTTCCAGGAGCTGGGTTTCGTTATACCCGGGTGCATTGGAACAAACGCGGTATTGAGAAATATCTGCTTCTAAAACAAAAACGGAGCTACCTAACCGAAAGGTCTTCAATGTGAGCATTCAACTTACAAAGTTAAACTGATGTGTGTTTGCAGGAGTTTCTAAACCCTTTCTGTGAAGAAGTGGAAAACGCATTTTCCCAGCCAAATCAAGTCATTCAAGAAATAGCTGGATATATCCGTCTAAAACACAAATAGAACGTATCTTGCAAACTGCTCTGCTGGGTGTTCGCTCAGCTAAGGGAGTTGAATCGGCCTTCAGATTCAGAGAGTGAGAAGCACGGTTCTTCCAGGAGCTGGGTTTCGTTATACCCGGGTGCATTGGAACAAACGCGGTATTGAGAAATATCTGCTTCTAAAACCAAGACGGAGTTACATAACAGAACGGTCTTCTATGTGTGCATTCAACTTACGGAGTTAAACTGATGTGTGTTTGCAGGAGTTGCTAAACCCTTTCTGTGAAGAAGTGGAAAACGCATTTTCCCAGCCAAATCCAGGCATTCAAGAAATAGCTGGAAATCTTCGTCTAAAACACAAAAAGAACGTATCTTGCAAACTGCTCTGCTGGGTGTTCGCTCAGCTAAGGGAGTTGAATCCGCCTTCAGAATCAGAGAGTGAGAAGCACGGTTCTTCCAGGAGCTGGGTTTCGTAATACCCGGGTGAATTGGAACAAACGCGGTATTGAGAAATATCTGCTTCTAAAACCAAAACGGAGCTACCTAACAGAACGGTCTTCAATGTGTGCATTCAACTTACGGAGTTAAACTGATGTGTGTTTGCAGGAGTTTCTAAACACTTTCTGTGAAGAAGTGGAAAACGCATTTTCCCAGCCAAATCCAGGCATTCAAGAAATAGCTGGAAATCTCCGTCTAAAACACAAAAAGAACGTATCTTGCAAACTGCTCTGCTGGCTGTTCGCTCAGCTAAGGGAGTTGAATCCGCCTTCAGAATCAGAGAGTGAGAAGCACGGTTATTCCAGGAGCTGGGTTTCGTAATACCCGAATGCATTGGAACAAACGCGGTATTGAGAAATATCTGCTTCTAAAACCAAAACGGAGCTACCTAACAGAACGGTCTTCAATGTGTGCATTCAACTTACGGAGATAAACTGATGTGTGTTTGCAGGAGTTTCTAAACCCTTTCTGTGAAGAAGTGGAAAACGCATTTTCCCAGCCAAATCCAGGCATTAAAGAAATAGCTGGAAATCTCCGTCTAAAACACAAAAAGAACGTATCTTGCAAACTGCTCTGCTGGGTGTTCGCTCAGCTAAGGGAGTTGAATCCGCCTTCAGAATCAGAGAGTGAGAAGCACGGTTCTTCCAGGAGCTGGGTTTCGTTATACCCGGGTGAGTTGGAACAAATACGGTATTGAGAAATATCTGCTTCTAAAACCAAAACGGAGCTACCTAACAGAACGGTCTTCAATGTGTGCATTCAACTTACGGAGTTAAACTGACGTGTGTTTGCAGGAGTTTCTAAACCCTTTCTGTGAAGAAGTGGAAAACGCATTTTCCCAGCCAAATCCAGGCATTCAAGAAATAGCTGGAAATCTCCGTCTAAAACACAAAAAGAACGTATCTTGCAAACTGCTCTGCTGGGTGTTCGCTCAGCTAAGGGAGTTGAATCCGCCTTCAGAATCAGAGAGTGAGAAGCACGGTTCTTCCAGGAGCTGGGTTTCGTTGTACCTGGGTGCATTGGAACAAACGCGTTATTGAGAAATATCTGCTTCTAAAACCAAAACGGAGCTACCTAACAGAACGGTCTTCAATGTGTGCATTCAACTTACGGAGTTAAACTGATGTGTGTTTGCAGGAGTTTCTAAACCCTTTCTGTGAAGAAGTGGAAAACGCATTTTCCCAGCCAAATCCAGGCATTCAAGAAATAGCTGGAAATCTCCGTCTAAAACACAAAAAGAACGTATCTTGCAAACTGATCTGCTGGGTGTTCGCTCAGCTAAGGGAGTTGAATCCGCCTTCAGAATCAGAGAGTGAGAAGCACGGTTCTTCCAGGAGCTGGGTTTCGTTATACCCGGGTGCATTGGAACAAACGCGGTATTGAGAAATATCTGCTTCTAAAACCAAAACGGAGCTACCTAACAGAACGGTCTTCAATGTGTGCATTCAACTTACGGAGTTAAACTGATGTGTGTTTGCAGGAGTTTCTAAACCCTTTCTGTGAAGAAGTGGAAAACGCATTTTCCCAGCCAAATCCAGGCATTCAAGAAATAGCTGGAAATCTCCGTCAAAAACACAAAAACCACGTATCTTGCAAACTGCTCTGCTGGGTGTTCGCTCAGCTTAGGGAGTTGAATCCGCCTTCAGAATCAGAGAGTCAGAAGCACGGTTCTTCCAGGAGGTGGGTTTCGTTATACCCGGGTGAATTGGAACTAACGCGGTATTGAGAAATATCTGCTTCTAAAACCAAAACGGAGCTACCTAACACAACGGTCTTCAATGTGTGCATTCAACTTACGGAGTTAAACTGATGTGTGTTTGCAGGAGTTTCTAAACCCTTTCTGTGAAGAAGTGGAAAACGCATTTTCCCTGCCAAATCCAGGCATTCAAGAAATAGCTGGAAATCTCCGTCTATAACACAAAAAGAACGTATCTTGCAAACTGCTCTGCTTGGTGTTCGCTCAGCTAAGGGAGTTGAATCTGCCTTCAGAATCAGAGAATGAGAAGCACGGTTCTTCCAGGAGCTGGGTTTCGTTATACCCGGGTGCATTGGAACAAACGCGGTATTGAGAAATATCTGCTTCTAAAACCAAAACGGAGCTACCTAACAGAACGGTCTTCAATGTGTGCATTCAACTTACGGAGTTAAACTGATGTGTGTTTGCAGGAGTTTCTAAACCCTTTCTGTGAAGAAGTGGAAAACGCATTTTCCCAGCCAAATCCAGGCATTCAAGAAATAGCTGGAAATCTCCGTCTAAAACACAAAAAGAACGTATCTTGCAAACTGCTCTGCTGGCTGTTCGCTCAGCTAAGGGAGTTGAATCCGCCTTCAGAATCAGAGAGTGAGAAGCACGGTTCTTCCAGGAGCTGGGTTTCGTTATACCCGGGTGAATTGGAACAAACGCGGTATTGAGAAATATCTGTTTCTAAAACCAAAACGGAGCTACCTAACAGAAAGGTCTTCAATGTGTTCATTCAACTTACGGAGTTAAACTGATGTGTGTTTGCAGGAGTTTCTAAACCCTTTCTGTGAAGAAGTGGAAAGCGCATTTTCCCAGCCAAATCAAGTCATTCAAGAAATAGCTGGAAATCTCCGTCTAAAACACAAAAAGTACGTATCTTGCAAACTGCTCTGCTGGGTGTTCGCTCGGCTAAGGGAGTTGAATCCGCCTTCAGAATCAGAGAGTGAGAAGCACGGTTCTTCCAGGAGCTGGGTTTCGTAATACCCGGGTGCATTGGAACAAACGCGGTATTGAGAAATATCTGCTTCTAAAACCAAAACGGAGCTAACTAACAGAACGGTCTTCAATGTGTGCATTCAACTTACGGAGTTAAACTGATGTGTGTTTGCAGGAGTTTCTAAACCCTTTCTGTGAAGAAGTGGAAAACGCATTTTCCCAGCCAAATCCAGGCATTCAAGAAATAGCTGGAAATCTCCGTCTAAAACACAAAAAGAACGTATCTTGCAAACTGCTCTGCTGGGTGTTCGCTCAGCTAAGGGAGTTGAATCCGCCTTCAGAATCAGAGAGTGAGAAGCACGGTTCTTCCAGGAGCTGGGTTTCGTCATACCCGGGTGAATTGGAACAAACGCGGTATTGAGAAATATCTGCTTCTAAAACCAAAACGGAGCTACTTAACAGAACGGTCTTCAATGTGTGCATTCAACTTACGGAGTTAAACTGATGTGTGTTTGCAGGAGTTTCTAAATTCTTTCTGTGAAGAAGTGGAAAACGCATTTTCCCAGCCAAATCCAGGCATTCAAGAAATAGCTGGAAATCTCCGTCTAAAACACAAAAAGAACGTATCTTGCAAACTGCTCTGCTGGGTGTTCGCTCAGCTAAGGGAGTTAAATCCGCCTTCAGAATCAGAGAGTGAGAAGCACGGTTCTTCCAGGAGATGGGTTTCGTAATACCCGGGTGCATTGGAACAAACGCGGTATTGAGAAATATCTGCTTCTAAAACCAAAACGGAGCTACCTAACAGAACGGTCTTCAATGTGTGCATTCAACTTATGGAGTTAAACTGATGTGTGTTTGCAGGAGTTTCTAAACCCTTTCTGTGAAGAAGTGGAAAACGCATTTTCCCAGCCAAATCCAGGCATTCAAGAAATAGCTGGAAATCTCCGTCTAAAACACAAAAAGAACGTATCTTGCAAACTGCTCTGCTGGGTGTTCGCTCAGCTAAGGGAGTTGAATCCGCCTTCAGAATCAGAGAGTGAGAAGCACGGTTCTTCCAGGAGTTGGGTTTCCTTATACCCTGGTGAATTGGAACAAACGCGGTATTGAGAAATATCTGCTTCTAAAACCAAAACGGAGCTACCTAACAGAACGGTCTTCAATGTGTGCATTCAACTTAAGGAGTTAAACTGATGTGTGTTTGCAGGAGTTTCTAAACCCTTTCTGTGAAGAAGTGGAAAACGCATTTTCCCAGCCGAATCCAGGCATTTAAGAAATAGCTGGAAATCTCCGTCTAAAACACAAAGAGAACGTATCTTGCAAACTGCTCTGCTGGGTGTTCGCTCAGCTAAGGGAGTTGAATCCGCCTTCAGAATCAGAGAGTGAGAAGCACGGTTCTTCCAGGAGCTGGGTTTCTTAATACCCGGGTGAATTGGAACAAACGCGGTATTGAGAAATATCTGCTTCTGAAACCAAAACGGAGCTACCTAACAGAACGGTCTTCAATGTGTGCATTCAACTTACGGAGTTAAACTGATGTGTGTTTACAGGAGTTTCTAAACCCTTTCTGTGAAGAAGTGGAAAACGCATTTTCCCAGCCAAATCCAGGCATTCAAGAAATAGCTGGAAATCTCCGTCTAAAACACAAAAAGAACGTATCTTGCAAACTGCTCTGCTGGGTGTTCGCTCAGCTAAGGGAGTTGAATCCGCCTTCAGAATCAGAGAGTGAGAAGCACGGTTCTTCCAGGAGCTGGGTTTCTTAATACCCGGGTGAATTGGAACAAACGCGGTATTGAGAAATATCTGCTTCTGAAACCAAAACGGAGCTACCTAACAGAACGGTCTTCAATGTGTGCATTCAACTTACGGAGATAAACTGATGTGTGTTTGCAGGAGTTTCTAAACCCTTTCTGTGAAGAAGTGGAAAACGCATTTTCCCAGCCAAATCCAGGCATTCAAGAAATAGCTGGAAATCTCCGTCTAAAACACAAAAAGAACGTATCTTGCAAACTGCTCTGCTGGCTGTTCGCTCAGCTAAGGGAGTTGAATCCGCCTTCAGAATCAGAGAGTGAGAAGCACGGTTATTCCAGGAGCTGGGTTTCGTAATACCCGAATGCATTGGAACAAACGCGGTATTGAGAAATATCTGCTTCTAAAACCAAAACGGAGCTACCTAACAGAACGGTCTTCAATGTGTGCATTCAACTTACGGAGTTAAACTGATGTGTGTTTGCAGGAGTTTCTAAACCCTTTCTGTGAAGAAGTGGAAAACGCATTTTCCCAGCCAAATCCAGGCATTAAAGAAATAGCTGGAAATCTCCGTCTAAAACACAAAAAGAACGTATCTTGCAAACTGCTCTGCTGGGTGTTCGCTCAGCTAAGGGAGTTGAATCCGCCTTCAGAATCAGAGAGTGAGAAGCACGGTTCTTCCAGGAGCTGGGTTTCGTTATACCCGGGTGAGTTGGAACAAATACGGTATTGAGAAATATCTGCTTCTAAAACCAAAACGGAGCTACCTAACAGAACGGTCTTCAATGTGTGCATTCAACTTACGGAGTTAAACTGACGTGTGTTTGCAGGAGTTTCTAAACCCTTTCTGTGAAGAAGTGGAAAACGCATTTTCCCAGCCAAATCCAGGCATTCAAGAAATAGCTGGAAATCTCCGTCTAAAACACAAAAAGAACGTATCTTGCAAACTGCTCTGCTGGGTGTTCGCTCAGCTAAGGGAGTTGAATCCGCCTTCAGAATCAGAGAGTGAGAAGCACGGTTCTTCCAGGAGCTGGGTTTCGTTGTACCTGGGTGCATTGGAACAAACGCGTTATTGAGAAATATCTGCTTCTAAAACCAAAACGGAGCTACCTAACAGAACGGTCTTCAATGTGTGCATTCAACTTACGGAGTCAAACTGATGTGTGTTTGCAGGAGTTTCTAAACCCTTTCTGTGAAGAAGTGGAAAACGCATTTTCCCAGCCAAATCCAGGCATTCAAGAAATAGCTGGAAATCTCCGTCTAAAACACAAAAAGAACGTATCTTGCAAACTGATCTGCTGGGTGTTCGCTCAGCTAAGGGAGTTGAATCCGCCTTCAGAATCAGAGAGTGAGAAGCACGGTTCTTCCAGGAGCTGGGTTTCGTTATACCCGGGTGCATTGGAACAAACGCGGTATTGAGAAATATCTGCTTCTAAAACCAAAACGGAGCTACCTAACAGAACGGTCTTCAATGTGTGCATTCAACTTACGGAGTTAAACTGATGTGTGTTTGCAGGAGTTTCTAAACCCTTTCTGTGAAGAAGTGGAAAACGCATTTTCCCAGCCAAATCCAGGCATTCAAAAAATAGCTGGAAATCTCCGTCAAAAACACAAAAACCACGTATCTTGCAAACTGCTCTGCTGGGTGTTCGCTCAGCTTAGGGAGTTGAATCCGCCTTCAGAATCAGAGAGTCAGAAGCACGGTTCTTCCAGGAGGTGGGTTTCGTTATACCCGGGTGAATTGGAACTAACGCGGTATTGAGAAATATCTGCTTCTAAAACCAAAACGGAGCTACCTAACACAACGGTCTTCAATGTGTGCATTCAACTTACGGAGTTAAACTGATGTGTGTTTGCAGGAGTTTCTAAACCCTTTCTGTGAAGAAGTGGAAAACGCATTTTCCCAGCCAAATACAGCCATTCAACAAATAGTTGGAAATCTCCGTCTAAAACACAAAAAGAACGTATCTTGCAAACTGCTCTGCTGGGTGTTCGCTCAGCTAAGGGAGTTGAATCCGCCTTCAGAATCCGAGAGTGAGAAGCACGGTTCTTCCAGGAGCTGGGTTTCGTAATACCCGGGTGAATTGGAACAAACGCGGTATTGAGAAATATCTGCTTCTAAAACCAAAACGGAGCTACCTAACAGAACGGTCTTCAATGTGTGCATTCAACTTACGGAGTTAAACTGATGTGTGTTTGCAGGAGTTTCTAAACCCTTTCTGTGAAGAAGTGGAAAACGCATTTTCCCAGCCAAATCCAGGCATTCAAGAAATAGCTGGAAATCTCCGTCTAAAACAGAAAAAGAACGTATCTTGCAAACTGCTCTGCTTTGTGTTCGCTCAGCTAAGGGAGTTGAATCCGCCTTTAGAATCAGAGAGTGAGAAGCACGGTTCTTCCAGGAGCTGGGTTTCGTTATACCAGGGTGAATTGGAAAAAACGCGGTATTGAGAAATATCTGCTTCTAAAACCAAAACGGAGGTACCTAACAGAACGGCCTTCAATGTGTGCATTCAACTTACGGAGGTAAACTGGTGTGTGTTTGCAGGAGTTTCTAAACCCTTTCTGTGAAGAAGTGGAAAACGCATTTTCCCAGCCAAATCAAGTCATTCAAGAAATAGATGGAAATCTCCGTCTAAAACACAAAAAGAATGTATCTTGCAAACTGCTCTGCTGGGTGTTCGCTCAGCTAAGGGAGTTGAATCCGCCTTCAGAATCAGAGAGTGAGAAGCACGGTTCTTCCAGGAGGTGGGTTTCGTTATACCCGGGTGAATTGGAACAAACGAGGTATTGAGAAATATCTGCTTCTAAAACCAAAACGGAGCTACCTAACAGAACGGTCTTCAATGTGTGCATTCAACTTACGGAGTTAAACTGATTTGTGTTTGCAGGAGTTTCTAAACTCTTTCTGTGAAGAAGTGGAAAACGAATTTTCCCACCCAAATCAAGTCATTCAAGAAATAGCTGGAAATCTCCGTCTAAAACACAAAAAGAACGTATCTTGCAAACTTCTCTGCTGGATGTTCGCTCAGCTAAGGGAGTTGAATCCGCCTTCAGAATCAGAGAGTCAGAAGCACGGTTCTTCCAGGAGCTGGGTTTCGTAATACCCGGGTGATTTGGAACAAACGCGGTATTGAGAAATATCTGCTTCTAAAACCAAAACGGAGCTACCTAACAGAACGGTCTTCAATGTGTGCATTCAACTTACGGAGTTAAACTGATGTGTGTTTGCAGGAGTTTCTAAACCCTTTCTGTGAAGAAGTGGAAAACGCATTTTCCCAGCCAAATCCAGGCATTCAAGAAATAGCTGGAAATCTCCGTCTAAAACACAAAAACCACGTATCTTGCAAACTGCTCTGCTGGGTGTTCGCTCAGCTAAGGGAGTTGAATCCGCCTTCAGAATCAGAGAGTGAGAAGCACGGTTCTTCCAGGAGCTGGGTTTCGTTATACCCGGGTGAATTGGAACAAACGCGGTATTGAGAAATATCTGCTTCTAAAACCAAAACGGAGATACCTAACAGAACGGTCTTCAATGAGTGCATTCAACTTACGGAGTTAAACTGATGTGTGTTTGCAGGAGTTTCTAAACCCTTTCTGTGAAGAAGTGGAAAACGCATTTTCCCAGCCAAATCCAGGCATTCAAGAAATAGCTGGAAATCTCCGTCTAAAACACAAAAACCACGTATCTTGCAAACTGCTCTGCTGGGTGTTCGCTCAGCTAAGGGAGTTGAATCCGCCTTCAGAATCAGAGAGTGAGAAGCACGGTTCTTCCAGGAGCTGGGTTTCGTTATACCCGGGTGCATTGGAACAAACGCGGTATTGAGAAATATCTGCTTCTAAAACCAAAACGGAGCTACCTAACAGAACGGTCTTCAATGTGTGCATTCAACTTACAGAGTTAAACTGATGTGTGTTTGCAGGAGTTTCTAAACCCTTTCTGTGAACAAGTGGAAAACGCATTTTCCCAGCCAAATCCAGGCATTCAAGAAATAGCTGGAAATCTCCGTCTAAAACACAAAAAGAACGTATCTTGCAAACTGCTCTGCTGGGTGTTCGCTCCGCTAAGGGAGTTGAATCCGCCTTCAGAATCAGAGAGTGAGAAGCACGGTTCTTCCAGGACCTGGATTTCGTTATACCCGGGTGAATTTGAACAAACGCGGTATTGAGAAATATCTGCTTCTGAAACCAAAACGGAGCTACCTAACAGAACGGTCTTCAATGTGTGCATTCAACTTACGGAGTTAAACTGATGTGTGTTTGCAGGAGTTTCTAAACCCTTTCTGTGAAGAAGTGGAAAACGCATTTTCCCAGCCAAATCCAGGCATTCAAGAAATAGCTGGAAATCTCCGTCTAAAACACAAAAAGAACGTATCTCGCAAACTGATCTGCTGGGTTTTCGATCAGCTAAGGGAGTTGAATCCGCCTTCAGAATCAGAGAGTGAGAAGCACGGTTCTTTTAGGAGCTGGGTTTCGTTATACCCGGGTGCATTGGAACAAACGCTGTATTGAGAAATATCTGCTTCTAAAACCAAAACGGAGCTACCTAACAGAACGGTCTTCAATGTGTGCATTCAACTTACGGAGGTAAACTGATGTGTGTTTGCAGGAGTTTCTAAACCCTATCTGTGAAGAAGTGGAAAACGCATTTTCCCAGCCAAATCCAGGCATTCAAGAAATAGCTGGAAATCTCCGTCTAAAACACAAAAAGAACGTATCTTGCAAACTGCTCTGCTGGGTGTTCGCTCAGCTAAGGGAGTTGAATCTGCCTTCAGAATCAGAGAGTGAGAAGCACGGTTCTTCCAGGAGCTGGGTTTCGTTATACCCGGGTGCATTGGAACAAACGCGGTATTGAGAAATATCTGCTTCTAAAACCAAAACGGAGCTACCTAACAGAACGGTCTTCAATGTGTGCATTCAACTTACGGAGTTAAACTGATGTGTGTTTGCAGGAGTTTCTAAACCCTTTCTGTGAAGAAGTGGAAAACGCATTTTCCCAGCCAAATCCAGGCATTCAAGAAATAGCTGGAAATCTCCGTCTAAAACACAAAAAGAACGTATCTTGCAAACTGCTCTGCTGGGTGTTCGCTCAGCTAAGGGAGTTGAATCCGCCTTCAGAATCAGAGAGTGAGAAGCACGGTTCTTCCAGGAGCTGGGTTTCGTTATACCCGGGTGCATTGGAACAAACGCGGTATTGAGAAATATCTGCTTCTAAAACCAAAACGGAGCTACCTAACAGAACGGTCTTCAATGTGTGCATTCAACTTACGGAGTTAAACTGATGTGTGTTTGCAGGAGTTTCTAAACCCTTTCTGTGAAGAAGTGGAAAACGCATTTTCCCAGCCAAATCCAGGCATTCAAGAAATAGCTGGAAATTTCCGTCTAAAACACAAAAAGAACGTATCTTGCAAACTGCTCTGCTGGGTGTTCGCTCAGCGAAGGGAGTATAATCCGCCTTCAGAATCAGAGAGTGAGAAGCACGGTTCTTCCAGGAGCTGGGTTTCGTTATACCCGGGTGAATTGGAACAAACGCGGTATTGAGAAATATCTGCTTCTAAAACCAAAACGGAGCTACCTAACAGAACGGTCTTCAATGTGTGCATTCAACTTACGGAGTTAAACTGATGTGTGTTTGCAGGAGTTTCTAAACCCCTTCTGTGAAGAAGTGGAAAACGCATTTTCCCAGCCAAATCCAGGCATTCAAGAAATAGCTGGAAATCTCCGTCTAAAACACAAAAACCACGTATCTTGCAAACTGCTCTGCTGGGTGTTCGCTCAGCTAAGGGAGTTGAATCCGCCTTCAGAATCAGAGAGTGAGAAGCACGGTTATTCCAGGAGCTGGGTTTCGTTATACCCGTGTGCATTGGAACAAACGCGGTATTGAGAAATATCTGCTTCTAAAAACAAAACGGAGCTACCTAACAGAACGGTCTTCAATGTGTGCATTCAACATACGGAGGTAAACTGATGTGTGTTTGCAGGAGTTTCTAAACCCTTTCTGTGAAGAAGTGGAAAACGCATTTTCCCAGCCAAATCCAGGCATTCGAGAAATAGCTGGAAATCTTGGTCTAAAACAAAAAAAGAACGTATCTTGCAAACTGCTCTGCTGGGTGTTCGCTCAGCTAAGGGAGTTGAATCCGCCTTCAGAATCAGAGAGTGAGAAGCACGGTTCTTCCAGGAGCTGGGTTTCGTTATACCCGGGTGCATTGAAACAAACGCGGTATTGAGAAATATCTGCTTCTAAAACCAAAACGGAGCTACCTAACAGAACGGTCTTCAATGTGTGCATTCAACTTACGGAGTTAAACTGATGTGTGTTTGCAGGAGTTTCTAAACCCTTTCTGTGAAGAAGTGGAAAACGCATTTTCCCAGCCAAATCCAGGCATTCAAGAAATAGCTGGAAATCTCCGTCTAAAACACAAAAACCACGTATTTTGCAAACTGCTCTGCTGGGTGTTCGCTCAGCTAAGGGAGTTGAATCCGCCTTCAGAATCAGAGAGTGAGAAGCACGGTTCTTCCAGGAGCTGGGTTTCGTTATACCCGGGTGAATTGGAACAAACGGGGTATTGAGAAATATCTGCTTCTAAAACCAAAACGGAGCTACCTAACAGAACGGTCTTCAATGTGTGCATTCAACTTACGGAGTTAAACTGATGTGTGTTTGCAGGAGTTTCTAAACCCCTTCTGTGAAGAAGTGGAAAACGCATTTTCCCAGCCAAATCCAGGCATTCAAGAAATAGCTGGAAATCTCCGTCTAAAACACAAAAAGAACGTATCTTGCAAACTGCTCTGCTGGGTGTTCGCTCAGCTAAGGGAGTTGAATCCGCCTTCAGAATCAGAGAGTGAGAAGCACGGTTCTTCCAGGAGCTGGGTTTCGTTATACCCGGGTGCATTGGAACAAACGCGGTATTGAGAAATATCTGCTTCTAAAACCAAAACGGAGCTACCTAACAGAACGGTCTTCAATGTGTGCATTCAACTTACGGAGTTAAACTGATGTGTGTTTGCAGGAGTTTCTAAACCCTTTCTGTGAAGAAGTGGAAAACGCATTTTCCCAGCCAAATCCAGGCATTCAAGAAATAGCTGGAAATCTACGTCTAAAACACAAAAAGAACGTATCTTGCAAACTGCTCTGCTGGCTGTTCGCTCAGCTAAGGGAGTTGAATCCGCCTTCAGAATCAGAGAGTGAGAAGCACGGTTCTTCCAAGAGCTGGGTTTCCTTATACCCGGGTGCATTGGAACAAACGCGGTATTGAGAAATATCTGCTTCTAAAACCAAAACGGAGCTACCTAACAGAACGGTCTTCAATGTGTGCATTCAACTTACGGAGTTAAACTGATGTGTGTTTGCAGGAGTTTCTAAACCCTTTCTGTGAAGAAGTGGAAAACGCATTTTCCCAGCCAAATCCAGGCATTCAAGAAATAGCTGGAAATCTCCGTCTAAAACACAAAAAGAACGTATCTTGCAAACTGCTCTGCTGGGTGTTCGCTCAGCTAAGGGAGTTGAATCCGCCTTCAGAATCAGAGAGTGAGAAGCACGGTTCTTCCAGGACCTGGATTTCGTTATACCCGGGTGAATTTGAACAAACGCGGTATTGAGAAATATCTGCTTCTAAAACCAAAACGGAGCTACCTAACAGAACGGTCTTCAATGTGTGCATTCAACTTACGGAGGTAAACTGATGTGTGTTTGCAGGAGTTTCTAAACCCTTTCTGTGAAGAAGTGGAAAACGCATTTTCCCAGCCAAATCCAGGCATTCAAGAAATAGCTGGAAATCTCCGTCTAAAACACAAAAAGAACGTATCTCGCAAACTGATCTGCTGGGTGTTCGATCAGCTAAGGGAGTTGAATCCGCCTTCAGAATCAGAGAGTGAGAAGCACGGTTCTTTTAGGAGCTGGGTTTCGTTATACCCGGGTGCATTGGAACAAACGCTGTATTGAGAAATATCTGCTTCTAAAACCAAAACGGAGCTACCTAACAGAACGGTCTTCAATGTGTGCATTCAACTTACGGAGTTAAACTGATGTGTGTTTGCAGGAGTTTCTAAACCCTTTCTGTGAAGAAGTGGAAAACGCATTTTCCCAGCCAAATCCAGGCATTCAAGAAATAGCTGGAAATTTTCGTCTAAAACACAAAAAGAACGTATCTTGCAAACTGCTCTGCTGGGTGTTCGCTCAGCTAAGAAAGTTGAATCCGCCTTCAGAATCAGAGAGTGAGAAGCACGGTTCTTCCAGGAGCTGGGTTTCGTTATACCCGGGTGAATTGGAACAAACGCGGTATTGAGAAATATCTGCTTCTAAAACCAAAACGGAGCTACCTAACAGAACGGTCTTAAATGTGTGCATTCAACTTACGGAGTTAAACTGATGTGTGTTTGCAGGAGTTTCTAAACCCCTTCTGTGAAGAAGTGGAAAACGCATTTTCCCAGCCAAATCCAGGCATTCAAGAAATAGCTGGAAATCTCCGTCTAAAACACAAAAACCACGTATCTTGCAAACTGCTCTGCTGGGTGTTCGCTCAGCTAAGGGAGTTGAATCCGCCTTCAGAATCAGAGAGTGAGAAGCACGGTTATTCCAGGAGCTGGGTTTCGTTATACCCGTGTGCATTGGAACAAACGCGGTATTGAGAAATATCTGCTTCTAAAAACAAAACGGAGCTACCTAACAGAACGGTCTTCAATGTGTGCATTCAACATACGGAGGTAAACTGATGTGTGTTTGCAGGAGTTTCTAAACATTTTCTGTGAAGAAGTGGAAAACGCATTTTCCCAGCCAAATCCAGGCATTCGAGAAATAGCTGGAAATCTTGGTCTAAAACACAAAAAGAACGTATCTTTCAAACTGCTCTGCTGGGTGTTCGCTCAGCTAAGGGAGTTGAATCCGCCTTCAGAATCAGAGAGTGAGAAGCACGGTTCTTCCAGGAGCTGGGTTTCGTTATACCCGGGTGCATTGGAACAAACGCGGTATTGAGAAATATCTGCTTCTAAAACCGAAACGGAGCTACCTAACAGAACGGTCTTCAATGTGTGCATTCAACTTACGGAGTTAAACTGATGTGTGTTTGCAGGAGTTTCTAAACCCTTTCTGTGAAGAAGTGGAAAACGCATTTTCCCAGCCAAATCCAGGCATTCAAGAAATAGCTGGAAATTTTTGTCTAAAACACAAAAAGAACGTATCTTGCAAACTGCTCTGCTGGGTGTTCGCTCAGCTAAGGGAGTTGAATCCGCCTTCAGAATCAGAGAGTGAGAAGTACGGTTCTTCCAGGAGCTGGATTTCGTTATACCCGGGTGAATTGGAACAAACGCGGTATTGAGAAATATCTGCTTCTAAAACCAAAACTGAGCTACCTAACAGAACGGTCTTCAATGTGTGCATTCAACTTACGGAGTTAAACTGATGTGTGTTTGCAGGAGTTTCTAAACCCTTTCTGTGAAGAAGTGGAAAACGCAGTTTCCCAGCCAAATCCAGGCATTCAAGAAATAGCTGGAAATCTCCGTCTAAAACACAAAAAGAACGTATCTTGCAAACTGCTCTACTGGCTGTTCGCTCTGCTAAAGGAGTTGAATCCGCCTTCAGAATCAGAGAGTGAGAAGCACGGTTCTTCCAGGAGCTGGGTTTCGTTATACCCGGGTGAATTGGAACAAACGCGGTATTGAGAAATATCTGCTTCTAAAACCAAAACGGAGCTACCTAACAGAACGGTCTTCAATGTGTGCATTCAACTTACGGAGTTAAACTGATGTGTGTTTGCAGGAGTTTCTAAACCCTTTCTGTGAAATAGTGGAAAACGCATTTTCCCAGCCAAATCCAGGCATTCAAGAAATAGCTGGAAATCTCCGTCTAAAACACAAAAAGAACGTATCTTGCAAACTGCTCTGCTGGGTGTTCGCTCAGCTAAGGGAGTTCAATCCGCCTTCAGAATCAGAGAGTGAGAAGCACGGTTCTTCCAGGAGCTGGGTTTCGTAATACCCGGGTGAATTGGAACAAACGCGGTATTGAGAAATATCTGCCTCTAAAACCAAAACGGAGCTACCTAACAGAACGGTCTTCAATGTGTGCATTCAACTTATGGAGTTGAACTGATGTGTGTTTGCAGGAGTTGCTAAACCCTTTCTGTGAAGAAGTGGAAAACGCATTTTCCCAGCCAAATCCAGGCATTCAAGAAATAGCTGGAAATCTCCGTCTAAAACACAAAAAGAACGTATCTTGCAAACTGCTCTGCTGGGTGTTCGCTCAGCTAAGGGAGTTGAATCCGCCTTCAGAATCAGAGAGTGAGAAGCACGGTTCTTCCAGGAGCTGGGTTTCGTAATACCCGGGTGAATTGGAACAAACGCGGTATTGAGAAATATCTGCTTCTAAAACCAAAACGGAGCTACCTAACAGAACGGTCTTCAATGTGTGCATTCAACTTACGGAGTTAAACTGATGTGTGTTTGCAGGAGTTTCTAAACCCTTTCTGTGAAGAAGTGGAAAACGCATTTTCCCAGCCAAATCCAGGCATTCAAGAAATAGCTGGAAATCTCCGTCTAAAACACAAAAACCACGTATCTTGCAAACTGCTCTGCTGGGTGTTCGCTCAGCTAAGGGAGTTGAATCCGCCTTCAGAATCAGAGAGTCAGAAGCACGGTTCTTCCAGGAGGTGGGTTTCGTTATACCCGGGTGAATTGGAACAAACGCGGTATTGAGAAATATCTGCTTCTAAAACCATAACGGAGCTACCTAACAGAACGGTCTTTAATGTGTGCATTCAACTTATGGAGTTAAAATGATGTGTGTTTGCAGGAGTTTCTAAACCCTTTCTGTGAAGAAGTGGAAAACGCATTTTCCCAGCCAAATCAAGTCATTCAAGAAATAGCTGGATATATCCGTCTAAAACACAAATAGAACGTATCTTGCAAACTGCTCTGCTGGGTGTTCGCTCAGCTAAGGAAGTTGAATCGGCCTTCAGAATCAGAGAGTGAGAAGCACGGTTCTTCCAGGAGCTGGGTTTCGTTATACCCGGGTGAATTGGAACAAACGCGGTATTGAGAAATATCTGCTTCTAAAACCAAAACGGAGCTACCTAACAGAACGGTCTTCAATGTGTGCATTCAACTTACGGAGTTAAACTGATGTGTGTTTGCAGGAGTTTCTAAACCCTTTCTGTGAAGAAGTGGAAAACGCATTTTCCCAGCCAAATCCAGGCATTCAAGAAATAGCTGGAAATCTCCGTCTAAAACACTAAAAGAACGTATCTTGCAAACTGCTCTGCTGGGTGTTCGCTCAGCTAAGGGAGTTGAATCCGCCTTCAGAATCAGAGAGTGAGAAGCACGGTTCTTCCAGGAGCTGGGTTTCGTAATACCCGGGTGAATTGGAACAAACGCGGTATTGAGAAATATCTGCTTCTAAAACCAAAACGGAGCTACCTAACAGAACGGTCTTCAATGTGTGCATTCAACTTACGGAGTTGAACTGATGTGTGTTTGCAGGAGTTTCTAAACCCTTTCTGTGAAGAAGTGGAAAACGCATTTTCCCAGCCAAATCCAGGCATTCAAGAAATAGCTGGAAAACTCCGTCTAAAACACAAAAAGAACGTATCTTGCAAACTGCTCTGCTGGGTGTTCGCTCAGCTAAGGGAGTTGAATCCGCCTTTAGAATCAGAGAGTGAGAAGCACGGTTTTTCCAGGAGCTGGGTTTCGTTATACCCGGGTGCATTGGAACAAACGCGGAATTGAGAAATATCTGCTTCTAAAACCAAAACGGAGCTACCTAACAGAACGGTCTTCAATGTGTGCATTCAACTTACGGAGATAAACTGATGTGTGTTTGCAGGAGTTTCTAAACCCTTTCTGTGAAGAAGTGGAAAACGCATTTTCCCAGCCAAATCCAGGCATTCAAGAAATAGCTGGAAATTTTTGTCTAAAACACAAAAAGAACGTATCTTGCAAACTGCTCTGCTGGGTGTTCGCTCAGCTAAGGGAGTTGAATCCGCCTTCAGAATCAGAGAGTGAGAAGCACGGTTCTTCCAGGAGCTGGGTTTCGTTATACCCGGGTGCACTGGAACAAACGCGGTATTGAGAAATATCTGCTTCTAAAACCAAAACGGAGCTACCTAACAGAAAGGTCTTCAATGTGTGCATTCAACTTATGGAGTTGAACTGATGTGTGTTTGCAGGAGTTGCTAAACCCTTTCTGTGAAGAAGTGGAAAACGCATTTTCCCAGCCAAATCCAAGCATTCAAGAAATAGATGGAAATCTCCGTCTAAAACACAAAAAGAACGTATCTTGCAAACTGCTCTGCTGGGTGTTCGCTCAGCTAAGGGAGTTGAATCCGCCTTCAGAATCAGAGAGTGAGAAGCACGGTTCTTCCAGGAGCTGGGTTTCGTAATACCCGGGTGAATTGGAACAAACGCGGTATTGAGAAATATCTGCTTCTAAAACCAAAACGGAGCTACCTAACAGAACGGTCTTCAATGTGTGCATTCAACTTACGGAGTTAAACTGATGTGTGTTTGCAGGAGTTTCTAAACCCTTTCTGTGAAGAAGTGGAAAACGCATTTTCCCAGCCAAATCCAGGCATTCAAGAAATAGCTGGAAATCTCCGTCTAAAACACAAAAACCACGTATCTTGCAAACTGCTCTGCTGGGTGTTCGCTCAGCTAAGGGAGTTGAATCCGCCTTCAGAATCAGAGAGTCAGAAGCACGGTTCTTCCAGGAGGTGGGTTTCGTTATACCCGGGTGAATTGGAACAAACGCGGTATTGAGAACTATCTGCTTCTAAAACCATAACGGAGCTACCTAACAGAACGGTCTTTAATGTGTGCATTCAACTTATGGAGTTAAACTGATGTGTGTTTGCAGGAGTTTCTAAACCCTTTCTGTGAAGAAGTGGAAAACGCATTTTCCCAGCCAAATCAAGTCATTCAAGAAATAGCTGGATATATCCGTCTAAAACACAAATAGAACGTATCTTGCAAACTGCTCTGCTGGGTGTTCGCTCAGCTAAGGAAGTTGAATCGGCCTTCAGAATCAGAGAGTGAGAAGCACGGTTCTTCCAGGAGCTGGGTTTCCTTATACCCGGGTGAATTGGAACAAACGCGGTATTGAGAAATATCTGCTTCTAAAACCAAAACGGAGCTACCTAACAGAACGGTCTTCAATGTGTGCATTCAACTTACGGAGTTAAACTGATGTGTGTTTGCAGGAGTTTCTAAACCCTTTCTGTGAAGAAGTGGAAAACGCATTTTCCCAGCCAAATCCAGGCATTCAAGAAATAGCTGGAAATCTCCGTCTAAAACACTAAAATAACGTATCTTGCAAACTGCTCTGCTGGGTGTTCGCTAAGCTAAGGGAGTTGAATCCGCCTTAAGAATCAGAGAGTGAGAAGCACGGTTCTTCCAGGAGCTGGGTTTCGTAATACCCGGGTGAATTGGAACAAACGCGGTATTGAGAAATATCTGCTTCTAAAACCAAAACGGAGCTACCTAACAGAACGGTCTTCAATGTGTGCATTCAACTTACAAAGTTGAAGTGATGTGTGTTTGCAGGAGTTTCTAAACCCTTTCTGTGAAGAAGTGGAAAACGCATTTTCCCAGCCAAATCCAGGCATTCAAGAAATAGCTGGAAAACTCCGTCTAAAACACAAAAAGAACGTATCTTGCAAACTGCTCTGCTGGGTGTTCGCTCAGCTAAGGGAGTTGAATCCGCCTTTAGAATCAGAGAGTGAGAAGCACGGTTTCTCCAGGAGCTGGGTTTCGTTATACCCGGGTGCATTGGAACGAACGCGGAATTGAGAAATATCTGCTTCTAAAACCAAAACGGAGCTACCTAACAGAACGGTCTTCAATGTGTGCATTCAACTTACGGAGTTAAACTGATGTGTGTTTGCAGGAGTTTCTAAACCCTTTCTGTGAAGAAGTGGAAAACGCATTTTCCCAGCCAAATCCAGGCATTCAAGAAATAGCTGGAAATTTCCGTCTAAAACACAAAAAGAACGTATCTTGCAAACTGCTCTGCTGGGTGTTCGCTCAGCTAAGGGAGTTGAATCCGCCTTCAGAATCAGAGAGTGAGAAGCACGGTTCTTCCAGGAGCTGGGTTTCGTTATACCCGGGTGCATTGGAACAAACGCGGTATTGAGAAATATCTGCTTCTAAAACCAAAACGGAGCTACCTAACAGAACGGTCTTCAATGTGTGCATTAAACTTACGGAGTTAAACTGATGTGTGTTTGCAGGAGTTTCTAAAAACTTTCTGTGAAGAAGTGGAAAACGCATTTTCCCAGCCAAATCCAGGCATTCAAGAAATAGCTGGAAATCTCCGTCTAAAACACAAGAAGAACGTATCTTGCAAACTGCTCTGCTGGGTGTTCGCTCAGCTAAGGGAGTTGAATCCGCCTTCAGAATCAGAGAGTGAGAAGCACGGTTCTTCCAGGAGCTGGGTTTCGTTATACCCGGGTGCATTGGAACAAACGCGCTATTGAGAAATATCTGCTTCTAAAACCAAAACGGAGCTACCTAACAGAACGGTCTTCAATGTGTGCATTCAACTTACGGAGTTAAACTGATGTGTGTTTGCAGGAGTTTCTAAACCCTTTCTGTGAAGAAGTGGAAAACGCATTTTACCAGCCAAATCCAGGCATTCAAGAAATAGCTGGAAATCTCCGTCTAAAACACAAAAAGAACGTATCTTGCAAACTGCTCTGATGGGTGTTCGCTCAGCTAAGGGAGTTGAATCCGCCTTCAGAATCAGAGAGTGAGAAGCACGGTTCTTCCAGGAGCTGGGTTTCGTAATACCCGAATGAATTGGAACAAACGCGGTATTGAGAAATATCTGCTTCTAAAACCAAAACGGAGCTACCTAACAGAACGGTCTTCAATGTGTGCATTCAACTTACGGAGTTAAACTGATGTGTTATGCAGGAGTTTCTAAACCCTTTCTGTGAAGAAGTGGAAAACGCATTTTCCCAGCCAAATCCAGGCATTCAAGAAATAGCTGGAAATCTCCGTCTAAAACACAAAAAGAACGTATCCTGCAAACTGCTCTGCTGGGTGTTCGCTCAGCTAAGGGAGTTGAATCCGAATTCAGAATCTGAGAGTGAGAAGCACGGTTTTTCCAGGAGCTGGGTTTCGTTATACCCGGGTGCATTGGAACGAACGCGGAATTGAGAAATATCTGCTTCTAAAACCAAAACGGAGCTACTTAACAGAACGGTCTTCAATGTGTGCATTCAACTTACGGAGTTAAACTGATGTGTGTTTGCAGGAGTTTCTAAACCCTTTCTGTGAAGAAGTGGAAAACGCATGTTCCCAGCCAAATCCAGGCATTCAAGAAATAGCTGGAAATCTCCGTCTAAAACACAAAAAAAAACGTATCTCGCAAACTGAACTGCTGGGTGTTCGCTCAGCTAAGGGAGTTGAATCCGCCTTCAGAATCAGAGAGCGAGAAGCACGGTTCTTCCAGGAGCTGGGTTTCGTTATACCCGGGTGCATTGGAACAAACGCTGTATTGAGAAATATCTGCTTCTAAAACCAAAACGAAGCTACCTAAAAGAACGGTCTTCAATGTGTGCATTCAACTTACGGAGTTGAACTGATGTGTGTTTGCAGGAGTTTCTAAACCATTTCTGTGAAGAAATGGAAAACGCATTTTCCCAGCCAAATCCAGGCATTCAAGTAATAGCTGGAAATCTCCGTCTAAAACACAAAAAGAACGTATCTTGCAAACTGCTCTGCTGGGTGTTCGCTCAGCTAAGGGAGTTGAATCCGCCTTCAGAATCAGAGAGTGAGAAGCACGGTTTTTCCAGGAGCTGGGTTTCGTTATACCCGGGTGCATTGGAACAAACGCGGAATTGAGAAATATCTGCTTCTAAAACCAAAACGGAGCTACCTAACAGAACGGTCTTCAATGTGTGCATTCAACTTACGGAGGTTAACTGATGTGTGTTTGCAGGAGTTTCTAAACCCTTTCTGTGAAGAAGTGGAAAACGCATTTTCCCAGCCAAATCCAGGGATTCAAGAAATAGCTGGAAATTTCCGTCTAAAACACAAAAAGAACGTATCTTTCAAACTGCTCTGCTGGGTGTTCGCTCAGCTAAGGGAGTTGAATCCGCCTTCAGAATCAGAGAGTGAGAAGCACGGTTCTTCCAGGAGCTGGGTTTCGTTATACCCGGGTGAATTGGAACAAACGCGGTATTGAGAAATATCTGCTTCTAAAACCAAAACGGAGCTACCTAACAGAACGGTCTTCAATGTGTGCATTCAACTTACGGAGTTAAACTGATGTGTGTTTGCAGGAGTTTCTAAACCCCTTCTGTGAAGAAGTGGAAAACGCATTTTCCCAGCCAAATACAGGCATTCAAGAAATAGCTGGAAATCTCCGTCTAAAACACAAAAAGAACGTATCTCGCAAACTGATCTGCTGGGTGTTCGATCAGCTAAGGGAGTTGAATCCGCCTTCAGAATCAGAGAGTGAGAAGCACGGTTCTTTTAGGAGCTGGGTTTCGTTATACCAGGGTGCACTGGAACAAACGCTGTATTGAGAAATATCTGCTTCTAAAACCAAAACGGAGCTACCTAACAGAACGGTCTTCAATGTGTGCATTCAACTTACGGAGTTAAACTGATGTGTGTTTGCAGGAGTTTCTAAACCCTTTCTGTGAAGAAGTGGAAAACGCATTTTCCCAGCCAAATCCAGGCATTCAAGAAATAGCTGGAAATCTCCGTCTAAAACACAAAAAGAATGTATCTTGCAAACTGTTCTGCTGGGTGTTCGCTCAGCTAAGGGAGTTGAATCCGCCTTCAGAATCAGAGAGTGAGAAGCACGGTTATTCCCGGAGCTGGGTTTCGTTATACCCGGGTGCATTGAAACAAACGCGGTATTGAGAAATATCTGCTTCTAAAACCAAAACGGAGCTACCTAACAGAACGGTCTTCAATGTGTGCATTCAACTTACGGAGGTAAACTGATGTGTGTTTGCAGGAGTTTCTAAACCCTTTCTGTGAAGAAGTGGAAAACGCATTTTCCCAGCCAAATCCAGGCATTCAAGAAATAGCTGGAAATCTCCGTCTAAAACACAAAAAGAACGTATCTTGCAAACTGCTCTGCTGGGTGTTCGCTCAGCTAAGGGAGTTGAATCCGCCTTCAGAATCAGAGAGTGAGAAGCACGGTTCTTCCAAGAGCTGGGTTTCGTTATACCCGGGTGCATTGGAACAAACGCGGTATTGAGAAATATCTGCTTCTAAAACCAAAACGGAGCTACCTAACAGAACGGTCTTCAATGTGTGCATTCAACTTACGGAGTTAAACTGATGTGTGTTTGCAGGAGTTTCTAAACCCTTTCTGTGAAGAAGTGGAAAACGCATTTTCCCTGCCAAATCCAGGCATTCAAGAAATAGCTGGAAATCTCCGTCTAAAACACAAAAACCACGTATCTTGCAAACTGCTCTGCTGGGTGTTCGCTCAGCTAAGGGAGTTGAATCCGCCTTCAGAATCAGAGAGTCAGAAGCACGGTTCTTCCAGGAGGTGGGTTTCGTTATACCCGGGTGAATTGGAACAAACGCGGTATTGAGGACTATCTGCTTCTAAAACCATAACGGAGCTACCTAACAGAACGGTCTTTAATGTGTGCATTCAACTTATGGAGTTAAACTGATGTGTGTTTGCAGGAGTTTCTAAACCCTTTCTGTGAAAAAGTGGAAAACGCATTTTCCCAGCCAAATCAAGTCATTCAAGAAATAGCTGGATATATCCGTCTAAAACACAAATAGAACGTATCTTGCAAACTGCTCTGCTGGGTGTTCGCTCAGCTAAGGGAGTTGAATCGGCCTTCAGAATCAGAGAGTGAGAAGCACGGTTCTTCCAGGAGCTGGGTTTCGTTATACCCGGGTGAATTGGAACAAACGCGGTATTGAGAAATATCTGCTTCTAAAATTAAAACGGAGCTACCTAACAGAACGGTCTTCAATGTGTGCATTCAACTTACGGAGTTAAACTGACGTGTGTTTGCAGGAGTTTCTAAACCCTTTCTGTGAAGAAGTGGAAAACGCATTTTCCCAGCCAAATCCAGGCATTCAAGAAATAGCTGGAAATTTCCGTCTAAAACACTAAAAGAACGTATCTTGCAAACTGCTCTGCTGGGTGTTCGCTCAGCTAAGGGAGTTGAATCCGCCTTCAGAATCAGAGAGTCAGAAGCACGGTTCTTCCAGGAGCTGGGTTTCGTTATACCCCGGTGAATTGGAACAAACGCGGTATTGAGAAATATCTGCTTCTAAAACCCAAACGGAGCTACCTAACAGAACGGTCTTCAATGTGTGCATTCAACTTACGGAGTTAAACTGATGTGTGTTTGCAGGAGTTTCTAAACCCTTTCTGTGAAGAAGTGGAAAACGCATTTTCCCAGCCAAATCCAGGCATTCAAGAAATAGCTGGAAATCTCCGTCTAAAACACAAAAAGAACGTATCTTGCAAACTGCTCTGCTGGGTGTTCGCTCAGCTAAGGGAGTTGAATCCGCCTTCAGAATCAGAGAGTGAGAAGCACGGTTTTTCCAGGAGCTGGGTTTCGTTATACCCGGGTGCATTGGAACAAACGCGGTATTGAGAAATATCTGCTTCTAAAACCAAAACGGAGCTACCTAACAGAACGGTCTTCAATGTGTGCATTCAACTTACGGAGGTTAACTGATGTGTGTTTGCAGGAGTTTCTAAACCCTTTCTGTGAAGAAGTGGAAAACGCATTTTCCCAGCCAAATCCAGGCATTCAAGAAATAGCTGGAAATTTCCGTCTAAAACACAAAAAGAACGTATCTTGCAAACTGCTCTGCTGGGTGTTCGCTCAGCTAAGGGAGTTGAATCCTCCTTCAGAATCAGAGAGTGAGAAGCATGGTTCTTCCAGGAGCTGGGTTTCGTTATACCCGGGTGAATTGGAACAAACGCGGTATTGAGAAATATCTGCTTCTAAAACCAAAACGGAGCTACCTAACAGAACGGTCTTCAATGTGTGCATTCAACTTACAAAGTTAAACTGATGTGTGTTTGCAGGAGTTTCTAAACCCCTTCTGTGAAGAAGTGGAAAACGCATTTTCCCAGCCAAATACAGGCATTCAAGAAATAGCTGGAAATCTCCGTCTAAAACACAAAAAGAACGTATCTCGCAGACTGATCTGCTGGGTGTTCGTTCAGCTAAGGGAGTTGAATCCGCCTTCAGAATCAGAGAGTGAGAAGCACGGTTCTTTTAGGAGCTGGGTTTCGTTATACCAGGGTGCACTGGAACAAACGCTGTATTGAGAAATATCTGCTTCTAAAACCAAAACGGAGCTACCTAACAGAACGGTCTTCAATGTGTGCATTCAACTTACGGAGTTAAACTGATGTGTGTTTGCAGGAGTTTCTAAACCCTTTCTGTGAAGAAGTGGAAAACGCATTTTCCCAGCCAAATCCAGGTATTCAAAAAATAGCTGGAAATCTCCGTCTAAAACACAAAAAGAATGTATCTTGCAAACTGTTCTGCTGGGTGTTCGCTCAGCTAAGGGAGTTGAATCCGCCTTCAGAATCAGAGAGTGAGAAGCACGGTTATTCCAGGAGCTGGGTTTCGTTATACCCGGGTGAATTGGAACAAACGCGGTATTGAGAAATATCTGCTTCTAAAACCAAAACGGAGCTACCTAACAGAACAGTCTTCAATGTGTGCAGTCAACTTACGGAGGTAAACTGATGTGTGTTTGCAGGAGTTTCTAAACCCTTTCTGTGAAGAAGTGGAAAACGCATTTTCCCAGCCAAATCCAGGCATTCAAGAAATAGCTGGAAATCTCCGTCTAAAACACAAAAAGAACGTATCTTGCAAACTGCTCTGCTGGGTGTTCGCTCAGCTAAGGGAGTTTAATCCGCCTTCAGAATCAGAGAGTGAGAAGCACGGTTCTTCCAAGAGCTGGGTTTCGTTATACCCGGGTGCATTGGAACAAACGCGGTATTGAGAAATATCTGCTTCTAAAACCAAAACGGAGCTACCTAACAGAACGGTCTTCAATGTGTGCATTCAACTTACGGAGTTAAACTGATGTGTGTTTGCAGGAGTTTCTAAACCCTTTCTGTGAAGAAGTGGAAAACGCATTTTCCCTGCCAAATCCAGGCATTCAAGAAATAGCTGGAAATCTCCGTCTAAAACACAAAAAGAACGTATCTTGCAAACTGTTCTGCTGGGTGTTCGCTCAGCTAAGGAAGTTGAATTCGCCTTCAGAATCAGAGAGTGAGAAGCACGGTTCTTCCAGGAGCTTGGTTTCGTTATACCCGGGTTAATTGGAACAAACGCGGTATTGAGAAATATCTGCTTCTAAAACCAAAACGGAGCTACCTAACAGAACGGTCTTCAATGTGTGCATTCAACTTACGGAGTTAAACTGATGTGTGTTTGCAGGAGTTTCTAAACCCTTCCTGTGAAGAAGTGGAAAACGCATTTTCCCAGCCAAATCCAGGCATTCAAGAAATAGCTGGAAATCTCCGTCTAAAACACAAAGAGAACGTATCTTGCAAACTGCTCTGCTGGGTGTTCGCTCAGCTAAGGGAGTTGAATCCGCCTTAAGAATCAGAGAGTGGGAAGCACGGTTCTTCCAGGAGCTGGGTTTCTTTATACCCGGGTGCATTGGAACAAACGCGGTGTTGAAAAATATCTGCTTCTAAAACCAAAACGGAGCTACCTAACAGAACGGTCTTCAATGTGTGCATTCATCTTATGGAGTTAAACTGATGTGTGTTTGCAGGAGTTTCTAAACCCTTTCTGTGAAGAAGTGGAAAACGCATTTTCCCAGCAAAATCCAGGCATTCAAGAAATAGCTGGAAATCTCCGTCTAAAACACAAAAAGAACGTATCTTGCAAACTGCTCTGCTGGGTGTTCGCTCAGCTAAGGGAGTTGAATCCGACTTCAGAATCAGAGAGTGAGAAGCACGGTTCTTCCAGGAGCTGGGTTTCGTAATACCCGGGTGCATTGGAACAAACGCGGTATTGAGAAATATCTGCTTCTAAAACCAAAACGGAGCTACCTAACAGAACGGTCTTCAATGTGTGCATTGAACTTACGGAGTTAAACTGATGTGTGTTTGCAGGAGTTTCTAAACCCTTTCTGTGAAGAAGTGGAAAACGCATTTTCCCAGCCAAATCCAGGCATTCAAGAAATAGCTGGAAATCTCCGTCTAAAACACAAAAAGAACGTATCTTGCAAACTGCTCTGCTGGGTGTTCGCTCAGCTAAGGGAGTTGAATCCGCCTTCAGAATCAGAGAGTGAGAAGCACGGTTCTTCCAGGAGCTGGGTTTCGTTATACCCGGGTGAATTGGAACAAACGCGGTATTGAGAAATATCTTCTTCTAAAACCAAAACGGAGCTACGTAACAGAACCGTCTTCAATGTGTGCATTCAACTTACCGAGTTAAACTGATGTGTGTTTGCAGGAGTTTCTAAACTCTTTCTGTGAAGAAGTGGAAAACGCATTTTCCCAGCCAAATCCAGGCATTCAAGAAATAGCTGGAAATCTCCGTCTAAAACACAAAAAGAACGTATCTTGCAAACTGCTCTGCTGGGTGTTCGCTCAGCTAAGGGAGTTGAATCCGCCTTCAGAATCAGAGAGTGAGAAGCACGGTTCTTCCAGGAGCTGGGTTTCGTTATACCCGGGTGCATTGGAACAAACGCGGTATTGAGAAATATCTGCTTCTAAAACCAAAACGGAGCTACCTAACAGAACGGTCTTCAATGTGTGCATTCAACGTACGGAGTTAAACTGATGTGTGTTTGCAGGAGTTTCTAAACCCTTTCTTTGAAGAAGTGGAAAACGCATTTTCCCAGCCAAATCCAGGCATTCAAGAAATAGCTGGAAATCTCCGTCTAAAACACAAAAAGAACGTATCTTGCAAACTGCTCTACTGGCTGTTCGCTCTGCTAAGGGAGTTGAATCCGCCTTCAGAATCAGAGAGTGAGGAGCACGGTTCTTCCAGGAGCTGGGTTTCGTTATACCCGGGTGCATTGGAACAAACGCGGTATTGAGAAATATCTGCTTCTAAAACCAAAACGGAGCTACCTAACAGAACGGCCTTCAATGTGTGCATTCAACTTACGGAGTTAAACTGACGTGTGTTTGCAGGAGTTTCTAAACTCTTTCTGTGAAGAAGTGGAAAACGCATTTTCCCAGCCAAATCCAGGCATTCAAGAAATAGCTGGAAATCTCCGTCTAAAACACAAAAAGAACGTATCTTGCAAACTGCTCTGCTGGGTGTTCGCTCAGCTAAGGGAGTTGAATCCGCCTTCAGAATCAGAGAGTGAGAAGCACGGTTCTTCCAGGAGCTGGGTTTCGTAATACCCGGGTGAATTGGAACAAACGCGGTATTGAGAAATATCTGCTTCTAAAACCAAAACGGAGCTACCTAACAGAACGGTCTTCAATGTGTGCATTCAACTTACGGAGTTAAACTGATGTGTGTTTGCAGGAGTTTGTAAACCCTTTCTGTGAAGAAGTGGAAAACGCATTTTCCCAGCCAAATCCAGGCATTCAAGAAATAGCTGGAAATCTTTGTCTAAAACACAAAAAGAACGTATCTTGCAAACTGCTCTGCTGGGTGCTCGCTCAGCTAAGGGAGTTGAATCCGCCTTCAGAATCAGTGAGTGAGAATCACGGTTCTTCCAGGAGCTGGGTTTCGTTATACCCGGGTGAATTGGAACAAACGCGGTATTGAGAAATATCTGCTTCTAAAACCAAAACGGAGCTACCTAACAGAACGGTCTTCAATGTGTGCATTCAACTTACGGAGTTAAACTGATGTGTGTTTGCAGGAGTTTCTAAACCCTTTCTGTGAAGAAGCGGAAAACGCATTTCCCCAGCCAAATCCAGGCATTCAAGAAATAGCTGGAAATCTCCGTCTAAGACACAAAAAGAACGTATCTTGCAAACTGCTCTGCTGGGTGTTCGCTCAGCTAAGGGAGTTGAATCCGCCTTCAGAATCAGAGAGTGAGAAGCACGGTTCTTCCAGGAGCTGGGTTTCATTATACACGGGTGAATTGCAACAAACGCAGTATTGAGAAATATCTGCTTCTAAAACCAAATCGGAGCTACCTAACAGAACGGTCTTCAATGTGTGCATTCAACGGAGTTAAACTGATGTGTGTTTGCAGGAGTTTCTAAACCCTTTCTGTGGAGAAGTTGAAAACGCATTTTTTCAGCCAAATCCAGGCATTCAAGAAATAGCTGGAAATCTCCGTCTAAAACACAAAAAGAACGTATCTTGCAAACTGCACTGCTGGGTGTTCGCTCAGCTAAGGGAGTTGAATCCGCCTTCAGAATCAGAGAGTGAGAAGCACGGTTCTTCCAGGAGCTGGGTTTCGTTATACCCGGGTGAATTGGAACAAACGCGGTATTGAGAAATATCTGCTTCTAAAACCAAAACGGAGCTACCTAACCGAACGGTCTTCAATGTGTGCATTCAACTTACGGAGTTCAACTGATGTGTGTTGGCAGGAGTTTCTAAACCCTTTCTGTGAAGAAGTGGAAAACGCATTTTCCCAGCCAAATCCAGGCATTCAAAAAATAGCTGGAAATCTCCGTCTAAAACACAAAAAAAACGTATCTTGCAAACTGCTCTGCTGGGTGTTCGCTCAGCTAAGGGAGTTGAATCCGCCTTCAGAATCAGAGAGTGAGAAGCACGGTTCTTCCAGGAGCTGGGTTTCGTTATACCCGGGTGAATTGGAACAAATGCTGTATTGAGAAATATCTGCTTCTAAAACCAAAACGGAGCTACCTAACAGAACGGTCTTCAATTTGTGCATTCAACTTACGGAGTTAAACTGATGTGTGTTTGCAGGAGTTTCTAAACCCTTTCTGTGAAGAAGTGGAAAACGCATTTTCCCAGCCAAATCCAGGCATTCAAGAAATAGCTGGAAATCTCCGTCTAAAACACAAAAAGAACGTATCTTGCAAACTGCTCTGCTGGGTGTTCGCTAGGCTAAGGGAGTTGAATCCGCCTTCAGAATCAGAGAGTGAGAAGCACGGTTCTTCCAGGAGCTGGGTTTCGTAATACCCGGGTGAATTGGAACAAACGCGGTATTGAGAAATATCTGCTTCTAAAACCAAAACGGAGCTACGTAACAGAACGGTCTTCAATGTTTGCATTCAACTTACGGAGTTAAACTGATGTGTGTTTGCAGGAGTTTATAAACCCTTTCTGTGAAGAAGTGGAAAACGCATTTTCCCAGCCAAATCCAGGCATTCAAGAAATAGCTGGAAATCTCCGTCTAAAACACAAAAAGAACGTATCTTGCAAACTGCTCTGCTGGGTGTTCGCTCAGCTAAGGGAGTTGAATCCGCCTTCAGAATCAGAGAGTGAGAAGCACGGTTCTTCCAGGAGCTGGGTTTCGTAATACCCGGGTGAATTGGAACAAACGCGGTATTGAGAAATATCTGCTTCTAAAACCAAAACGGAGCTACCTAACAGAACGGTCTTCAATGTGTGCATTCAACTTACGGAGTTAAACTGATGTGTGTTTGCAGGAGTTTCTAAACCCTCTCTGTGAAGAAGTGGAAAACGCATTTTCCCAGCCAAATCCAGGCATTCAAGAAATAGCTGGAAATCTCCGTCTAAAACACAAGAACCACGTATCTTGCAAACTGCTCTGCTGGGTGTTCGCTCAGCTAAGGGAGTTGAATCCGCCTTCAGAATCAGAGAGTCAGAAGCACGGTTCTTCCAGGAGGTGGGTTTCGTTATACCCGGGTGAATTGGAACAAACGCGGTATTGAGAACTATCTGCTTCTAAAACCATAACGGAGCTACCTAACGAAACGGTCTTTAATGTGTGCATTCAACTTATGGAGTTAAACTGATGTGTGTTTGCAGGAGTTTCTAAACCCTTTCTGTGAAGAAGTGGAAAACGCATTTTCCCAGCCAAATCAAGTCATTCAAGAAATAGCTGGATATATCCGTCTAAAACACAAATAGAACGTATCTTGCAAACTGCTCTGCTGGGTGTTCGCTCAGCTAAGGATGTTGAATCGGCCTTCAGAATCAGAGAGTGAGAAGCACGGTTCTTCCAGGAGCTGGGTTTCGTTATACCCGGGTGAATTGGAACAAACGCGGTATTGAGAAATATCTGCTTCTAAAACCAAAACGGAGCTACCTAACAGAACGGTCTTCAATGTGTGCATTCAACTTACGGAGTTAAACTGATGTGTGTTTGCAGGAGTTTCTAAACCCTTTCTGTGAAGAAGTGGAAAACGCATTTTCCCAGCCAAATCCAGGCATTCAAGAAATAGCTGGAAATCTCCGTCTAAAACACTAAAAGAACGTATCTTGCAAACTGCTCTGCTGGGTGTTCGCTCAGCTAAGGGAGTTGAATCCGCCTTCAGAATCAGAGAGTGAGAAGCACGGTTCTTCCAGGAGCTGGGTTTCGTAATACCCGGGTGAATTGGAACAAACGCGGTATTGAGAAATATCTGCTTCTAAAACCAAAACGGAGCTACCTAACAGAACGGTCTTCAATGTGTGCATTCAACTTACGGAGTTGAACTGATGTGTGTTTGCAGGAGTTTCTAAACCCTTTCTGTGAAGAAGTGGAAAACGCATTTTCCCAGCCAAATCCAGGCATTCAAGAAATAGCTGGAAAACTCCGTCTAAAACACAAAAAGAACGTATCTTGCAAACTGCTCTGCTGGGTGTTCGCTCAGCTAAGGGAGTTGAATCCGCCTTTAGAATCAGAGAGTGAGAAGCACGGTTTTTCCAGGAGCTGGGTTTCGTTATACCCGGGTGCATTGGAACAAACGCGGAATTGAGAAATATCTGCTTCTAAAACCAAAACGGAGCTACCTAACAGAACGGTCTTCAATGTGTGCATTCAACTTACGGAGTTAAACTGATGTGTGTTTGCAGGAGTTTCTAAACCCTTTCTGTGAAGAAGTGGAAAACGCATTTTACCAGCCAAATCCAGGCATTCAAGAAATAGCTGGAAATTTCCGTCTAAAACACAAAAAGAACGTATCTTGCAAACTGCTCTGCTGGGTGTTCGCTCAGCTAAGGGAGTTGAATCCGCCTTCAGAATCAGAGAGTGAGAAGCACGGTTCTTCCAGGAGCTGGGTTTCGTTATACCCGGGTGCACTGGAACAAACGCGGTATTGAGAAATATCTGCTTCTAAAACCAAAACGGAGCTACCTAACAGAACGGTCTTCAATGTGTGCATTCAACTTACGGAGTTAAACTGATGTGTGTTTGCAGGAGTTTCTAAAAACTTTCTGTGAAGAAGTGGAAAACGCATTTTCCCAGCCAAATCCAGGCATTCAAGAAATAGCTGGAAATCTCCGTCTAAAACACAAGAAGAACGTATCTTGCAAACTGCTCTGCTGGGTGTTCGCTCAGCTAAGGGAGTTGAATCCGCCTTCAGAATCAGAGAGTGAGAAGCACGGTTCTTCCAGGAGCTGGGTTTCGTTATACCCGGGTGCATTGGAACAAACGCGCTATTGAGAAATATCTGCTTCTAAAACCAAAACGGAGCTACCTAACAGAACGGTCTTCAATGTGTGCATTCAACTTACGGAGTTAAACTGATGTGTGTTTGCAGGAGTTTCTAAACCCTTTCTGTGAAGAAGTGGAAAACGCATTTTACCAGCCAAATCCAGGCATTCAAGAAATAGCTGGAAATATCCGTCTAAAACACAAAAAGAACGTATCTTGCAAACTGCTCTGATGGGTTTTCGCTCAGGTAAGGGAGTTGAATCCGCCTTCAGAATCAGAGAGTGAGAAGCACGGTTCTTCCAGGAGCTGGGTTTCGTAATACCCGAATGAATTGGAACAAACGCGGTATTGAGAAATATCTGCTTCTAAAACCAAAACGGAGCTACCTAACAGAACGGTCTTCAATGTGTGCATTCAACTTACGGAGTTAAACTGATGTGTTATGCAAAAGTTTCTAAACCCTTTCTGTGAAGAAGTGGAAAACGCATTTTCCCAGCCAAATCCAGGCATTCAAGAAATAGCTGGAAATCTCCGTCTAAAACACAAAAAGAACGTATCCTGCAAACTGCTCTGCTGGGTGTTCGCTCAGCTAAGGGAGTTGAATCCGAATTCAGAATCTGAGAGTGAGAAGCACGGTTTTTCCAGGAGCTGGGTTTCGTTATACCCGGGTGCATTGGAACGAACGCGGAATTGAGAAATATCTGCTTCTAAAACCAAAACGGAGCTACCTAACAGAACGGCCTTCAATGTGTGCATTCAACTTACGGAGTTAAACTGATGTGTGTTTGCAGGAGTTTCTAAACCCTTTCTGTGAACAAGTGGAAAACGCATGTTCCCAGCCAAATCCAGGCATTCAAGAAATAGCTGGAAATCTCCGTCTAAAACACAAAAAAAAACGTATCTCGCAAACTGAACTGCTGGGTGTTCGCTCAGCTAAGGGAGTTGAATCCGCCTTCAGAATCAGAGAGTGAGAAGCACGGTTCTTCCAGGAGCTGGGTTTCGTAATACCCGAATGAATTGGAACAAACGCGGTATTGAGAAATATCTGCTTCTAAAACCAAAACGGAGCTACCTAACAGAACGGTCTTCAATGTGTGCATTCAACTTATGGAGTTGAACTGATGTGTGTTTGCAGGAGTTGCTAAACCCTTTCTGTGAAGAAGTGGAAAACGCATTTTCCCAGCCAAATCCAAGCATTCAAGAAATAGCTGGAAATCTCCGTCTAAAACACAAAAAGAACGTATCTTGCAAACTGCTCTGCTGGGTGTTCGCTCAGCTAAGGGAGTTGAATCCGCCTTCAGAATCAGAGAGTGAGAAGCACGGATCTTCCAGGAGCTGGGTTTCGTAATACAAGGGTGAATTGGAACAAACGCGGTATTGAGAAATATCTGCTTCTAAAACCAAAACGGAGCTACCTAACAGAACGGTCTTCAATGTGTGCATTCAACTTACGGAGTTAAACTGATGTGTGTTTGCAGGAGTTTCTAAACCCTTTCTGTGAAGAAGTGGAAAACGCATTTTCCCAGCCAAATCCAGGCATTCAAGAAATAGCTGGAAATCTCCGTCTAAAACACAAAAACCACGTATCTTGCAAACTGCTCTGCTGGGTGTTCGCTCAGCTAAGGGAGTTGAATCCGCCTTCAGAATCAGAGAGTGAGAAGCACGGTTCTTCCAGGAGCTGGGTTTCGTTATACCCGGGTGAATTGGAACAAACGCGGTATTGAGAACTATCTGCTTCTAAAACCATAACGGAGCTACCTAACAGAACGGTCTTTAATGTGTGCATTCAACTTATGGAGTTAAACTGATGTGTGTTTGCAGGAGTTTCTAAACCCTTTCTGTGAAGAAGTGGAAAACGCATTTTCCCAGCCAAATCAAGTCATTCAAGAAATAGCTGGATATATCCGTCTAAAACACAAATAGAACGTATCTTGCAAACTGCTCTGCTGGGTGTTCGCTCAGCTAAGGAAGTTGAATCGGCCTTCAGAATCAGAGAGTGAGAAGCACGGTTCTTCCAGGAGCTGGGTTTCGTTATACCCGGGTGAATTGGAACAAACGCGGTATTGAGAAATATCTGCTTCTAAAACCAAAACGGAGCTACCAAACAGAACGGTCTTCAATGTGTGCATTCAACTTACGGAGTTAAACTGATGTGTGTTTGCAGGAGTTTCTAAACCCTTTCTGTGAAGAAGTGGAAAACGCATTTTCCCAGCCAAATCCAGGCATTCAAGAAATAGCTGGAAATCTCCGTCTAAAACACTAAAATAACGTATCTTGCAAACTGCTCTGCTGGGTGTTCGCTAAGCTAAGGGAGTTGAATCCGCCTTAAGAATCAGAGAGTGAGAAGCACGGTTCTTCCAGGAGCTGGGTTTCGTAATACCCGGGTGAATTGGAACAAACGCGGTATTGAGAAATATCTGCTTCTAAAACCAAAACGGAGCTACCTAACACAACGGTCTTCAATGTGTGCATTCAACTTACGGAGTTGAAGTGATGTGTGTTTGCAGGAGTTTCTAAACCCTTTCTGTGAAGAAGTGGAAAACGCATTTTCCCAGCCAAATCCAGGCATTCAAGAAATAGCTGGAAAACTCCGTCTAAAACACAAAAAGGACGTATCTTGCAAACTGCTCTGCTGGGTGTTCGCTCAGCTAAGGGAGTTGAATCCGCCTTTAGAATCAGAGAGTGAGAAGCACGGTTTTTCCAGGAGCTGGGTTTCGTTATACCCGGGTGCATTGGAACAAACGCGGAATTGAGAAATATCTGCTTCTAAAACCAAAACGGAGCTACCTAACAGAACGGTCTTCAATGTGTGCATTCAACTTACGGAGTTAAACTGATGTGTGTTTGCAGGAGTTTCTAAACCCTTTCTGTGAAGAAGTGGAAAACGCATTTTCCCAGCCAAATCCAGGCATTCAAGAAATAGCTGGAAATTTCCGTCTAAAACACAAAAAGAACGTATCTTGCAAACTGCTCTGCTGGGTGTTCGCTCAGCTAAGGGAGTTGAATCCGCCTTCAGAATCAGAGAGTGAGAAGCACGGTTCTTCCAGGAGCTGGGTTTCGTTATACCCGGGTGCATTGGAACAAACGCGGTATTGAGAAATATCTGCTTCTAAAACCAAAACGGAGCTACCTAACAGAACGGTCTTCAATGTGTGCATTCAACTTACGGAGTTAAACTGATGTGTGTTTGCAGGAGTTTCTAAAAACTTTCTGTGAAGAAGTGGAAAACGCATTTTCCCAGCCAAATCCAGGCATTCAAGAAATAGCTGGAAATCTCCGTCTAAAACACAAGAAGAACGTATCTTGCAAACTGCTCTGCTGGGTGTTCGCTCAGCTAAGGGAGTTGAATCCGCCTTCAGAATCAGAGAGTGAGAAGCACGGTTCTTCCAGGAGCTGGGTTTCGTTATACCCGGGTGCATTGGAACAAACGCGCTATTGAGAAATATCTGCTTCTAAAACCAAAACGGAGCTACCTAACAGAACGGTCTTCAATGTGTGCATTCAACTTACGGAGTTAAACTGATGTGTGTTTGCAGGAGTTTCTAAACCCTTTCTGTGAAGAAGTGGAAAACGCATTTTACCAGCCAAATCCAGGCATTCAAGAAATAGCTGGAAATCTCCGTCTAAAACACAAAAAGAACGTATCTTGCAAACTGCTCTGATGGGTGTTCGCTCAGCTAAGGGAGTTGAATCCGCCTTCAGAATCAGAGAGTGAGAAGCACGGTTCTTCCAGGAGCTGGGTTTCGTAATACCCGAATGAATTGGAACAAACGCGGTATTGAGAAATATCTGCTTCTAAAACAAAAACGGAGCTACCTAACAGAACGGTCTTCAATGTGTGCATTCAACTTACGGAGTTAAACTGATGTGTTATGCAGGAGTTTCTAAACCCTTTCTGTGAAAAAGTGGAAAACGCATTTTCCCAGCCAAATCCAGGCATTCAAGAAATAGCTGGAAATCTCCGTCTAAAACACAAAAAGAACGTATCCTGCAAACTGTTCTGCTGGGTGTTCGTTCAGCTAAGGGAGTTGAATCCGAATTCAGAATCTGAGAGTGAGAAGCACGGTTTTTCCAGGAGCTGGGTTTCGTTATACCCGGGTGCATTGGAACGAACGCGGAATTGAGAAATATCTGCTTCTAAAACCAAAACGGAGCTACTTAACAGAACGGTCTTCAATGTGTGCATTCAACTTACGGAGTTAAACTGATGTGTGTTTGCAGGAGTTTCTAAACCCTTTCTGTGAAGAAGTGGAAAACGCATGTTCCCAGCCAAATCCAGGCATTCAAGAAATAGCTGGAAATCTCCGTCTAAAACACAAAAAAAAACGTATCTCGCAAACTGAACTGCTGGGTGTTCGCTCAGCTAAGGGAGTTGAATCCGCCTTCAGAATCAGAGAGTGAGAAGCACGGTTCTTCCAGGAGCTGGGTTTCGTTATACCCGGGTGCATTGGAACAAACGCTGTATTGAGAAATATCTGCTTCTAAAACCAAAACGGAGCTACCTAAAAGAACGGTCTTCAATGTGTGCATTCAACTTACGGAGTTGAACTGATGTGTGTTTGCAGGAGTTTCTAAACCCTTTCTGTGAAGAAGTGGAAAACGCATTTTCCCAGCCAAATCCAGGCATTCAAGAAATAGCTGGAAATCTCCGTCTAAAACACAAAAAGAACGTATCTTGCAAACTGCTCTGCTGGGTGTTCGCTCAGCTAAGGGAGTTGAATCCGCCTTCAGAATCAGAGAGTGAGAAGCACGGTTTTTCCAGGAGCTGGGTTTCGTTATACCCGGGTGCATTGGAACAAACGCGGAATTGAGAAATATCTGCTTCTAAAACCAAAACGGAGCTACCTAACAGAACGGTCTTCAATGTGTGCATTCAACTTACGGAGGTTAACTGATGTGTGTTTGCAGGAGTTTCTAAACCCTTTCTGTGAAGAAGTGGAAAACGCATTTTCCCAGCCAAATCCAGGGATTCAAGAAATAGCTGGAAATTTCCGTCTAAAACACAAAAAGAACGTATCTTGCAAACTGCTCTGCTGGGTGTTCGCTCAGCTAAGGGAGTTGAATCCGCCTTCAGAATCAGAGAGTGAGAAGCACGGTTCTTCCAGGAGCTGGGTTTCGTTATACCCGGGTGAATTGGAACAAACGCGGTATTGAGAAATATCTGCTTCTAAAACCAAAACGGAGCTACCTAACAGAACGGTCTTCAATGTGTGCATTCAACTTACGGAGTTAAACTGATGTGTGTTTGCAGGAGTTTCTAAACCCCTTCTGTGAAGAAGTGGAAAACGCATTTTCCCAGCCAAATACAGGCATTCAAGAAATAGCTGGAAATCTCCGTCTAAAACACAAAAAGAACGTATCTCGCAAACTGATCTGCTGGGTGTTCGATCAGCTAAGGGAGTTGAATCCGCCTTCAGAATCAGAGAGTGAGAAGCACGGTTCTTTTAGGAGCTGGGTTTCGTTATACCAGGGTGCACTGGAACAAACGCTGTATTGAGAAATATCTGCTTCTAAAACCAAAACGGAGCTACCTAACAGAACGGTCTTCAATGTGTGCATTCAACTTACGGAGTTAAACTGATGTGTGTTTGCAGGAGTTTCTAAACCCTGTCTGTGAAGAAGTGGAAAACGCATTATCCCAGCCAAATCCAGGCATTCAAGAAATAGCTGGAAATCTCCGTCTAAAACACAAAAAGAATGTATCTTGCAAACTGTTCTGCTGGGTGTTCGCTCAGCTAAGGGAGTTGAATCCGCCTTCAGAATCAGAGAGTGAGAAGCACGGTTATTCCCGGAGCTGGGTTTCGTTATACCCGGGTGCATTGAAACAAACGCGGTATTGAGAAATATCTGCTTCTAAAACCAAAACGGAGCTACCTAACAGAACGGTCTTCAATGTGTGCATTCAACTTACGGAGGTAAACTGATGTGTGTTTGCAGGAGTTTCTAAACCCTTTCTGTGAAGAAGTGGAAAACGCATTTTCCCAGCCAAATCCAGGCATTCAAGAAATAGCTGGAAATCTCCGTCTAAAACACAAAAAGAACGTATCTTGCAAACTGCTCTGCTGGGTGTTCGCTCAGCTAAGGGAGTTGAATCCGCCTTCAGAATCAGAGAGTGAGAAGCACGGTTCTTCCAAGAGCTGGGTTTCGTTATACCCGGGTGCATTGGAACAAACGCGGTATTGAGAAATATCTGCTTCTAAAACCAAAACGGAGCTACCTAACAGAACGGTCTTCAATGTGTGCATTCAACTTACGGAGTTAAACTGATGTGTGTTTGCAGGAGTTTCTAAACCCTTTCTGTGAAGAAGTGGAAAACGCATTTTCCCTGCCAAATCCAGGCATTCAAGAAATAGCTGGAAATCTCCGTCTAAAACACAAAAACCACGTATCTTGCAAACTGCTCTGCTGGGTGTTCGCTCAGCTAAGGGAGTTGAATCCGCCTTCAGAATCAGAGAGTCAGAAGCACGGTTCTTCCAGTAGGTGGGTTTCGTTATACCCGGGTGAATTGGAACAAACGCGGTATTGAGGACTATCTGCTTCTAAAACCATAACGGAGCTACCTAACAGAACGGTCTTTAATGTGTGCATTCAACTTATGGAGTTAAACTGATGTGTGTTTGCAGGAGTTTCTAAACCCTTTCTGTGAAGAAGTGGAAAACGCATTTTCCCAGCCAAATCAGGTCATTCAAGAAATAGCTGGATATATCCGTCTAAAACACAAATAGAACGTATCTTGCAAACTGCTCTGCTGGGTGTTCGCTCAGCTAAGGGAGTTGAATCGGCCTTCAGAATCAGAGAGTGAGAAGCACGGTTCTTCCAGGAGCTGGGTTTCGTTATACCCGGGTGAATTGGAACAAACGCGGTATTGAGAAATATCTGCTTCTAAAACCAAAACGGAGCTACCTAACAGAACGGTCTTCAATGTGTGCATTCAACTTACGGAGTTAAACTGATGTGTGTTTGCAGGAGTTTCTAAACCCTTTCTGTGAAGAAGTGGAAAACGCATTTTCCCAGCCAAATCCAGGCATTCAAGAAATAGCTGGAAATCTCCGTCTAAAACACTAAAAGAACGTATCTTGCAAACTGCTCTGCTGGGTGTTCGCTCAGCTAAGGGAGTTGAATCCGCCTTCAGAATCAGAGAGTCAGAAGCACGGTTCTTCCAGGAGCTGGGTTTCATTATACCCCGGTGAATTGGAACAAACGCGGTATTGAGAAATATCTGCTTCTAAAACCAAAACGGAGCTACCTAACAGAACGGTCTTCAATGTGTGCATTCAACTTACGGAGTTAAACTGATGTGTGTTTGCAGGAGTTTCTAAACCCTTTCTGTGAAGAAGTGGAAAACGCATTTTCCCAGCCAAATCCAGGCATTGAAGAAATAGCTGGAAATCTCCGTCTAAAACACAAAAAGAACGTATCTTGCAAACTGCTCTGCTGGGTGTTCGCTCAGCTAAGGGAGTTGAATCCGCCTTCAGAATCAGAGAGTGAGAAGCACGGTTTTTCCAGGAGCTGGGTTTCGTTATACCCGGGTGCATTGGAACAAACGCGGTATTGAGAAATATCTGCTTCTAAAACCAAAACGGAGCTACCTAACAGAACGGTCTTCAATGTGTGCATTCAACTTACGGAGGTTAACTGATGTGTGTTTGCAGGAGTTTCTAAACCCTTTCTGTGAAGAAGTGGAAAACGCATTTTCCCAGCCAAATCCAGGCATTCAAGAAATAGCTGGAAATTTCCGTCTAAAACACAAAAAGAACGTATCTTGCAAACTGCTCTGCTGGGTGTTCGCTCAGCTAAGGGAGTTGAATCCTCCTTCAGAATCAGAGAGTGAGAAGCATGGTTCTTCCAGGAGCTGGGTTTCGTTATACCCGGGTGAATTGGAACAAACGCGGTATTGAGAAATATCTGCTTCTAAAACCAAAACGGAGCTACCTAACAGAACGGTCTTCAATGTGTGCATTCAACTTACAAAGTTAAACTGATGTGTGTTTGCAGGAGTTTCTAAACCCCTTCTGTGAAGAAGTGGAAAACGCATTTTCCCAGCCAAATACAGGCATTCAAGAAATAGCTGGAAATCTCCGTCTAAAACACAAAAAGAACGTATCTCGCAAACTGATCTGCTGGGTGTTCGTTCAGCTAAGGGAGTTGAATCCGCCTTCAGAATCAGAGAGTGAGAAGCACGGTTCTTTTAGGAGCTGGGTTTCGTTATACCAGGGTGCACTGGAACAAACGCTGTATTGAGAAATATCTGCTTCTAAAACCAAAACGGAGCTACCTAACAGAACGGTCTTCAATGTGTGCATTCAACTTACGGAGTTAAACTGATGTGTGTTTGCAGGAGTTTCTAAACCCTTTCTGTGAAGAAGTGGAAAACGCATTTTCCCAGCCAAATCCAGGCATTCAAAAAATAGCTGGAAATCTCCGTCTAAAACACAAAAAGAATGTATCTTGCAAACTGTTCTGCTGGGTGTTCGCTCAGCTAAGGGAGTTGAATCCGCCTTCAGAATCAGAGAGTGAGAAGCACGGTTATTCCAGGAGCTGGGTTTCGTTATACCCGGGTGCATTGGAACAAACGCGGTATTGAGAAATATCTGCTTCTAAAACCAAAACGGAGCTACCTAACAGAACGGTCTTCAATGTGTGCATTCAACTTACGGAGGTAAACTGATGTGTGTTTGCAGGAGTTTCTAAACCCTTTCTGTGAAGAAGTGGAAAACGCATTTTCCCAGCCAAATCCAGGCATTCAAGAAATAGCTGGAAATCTCCGTCTAAAACACAAAAAGAACGTATCTTGCAAACTGCTCTGCTGGGTGTTCGCTCAGCTAAGGGAGTTGAATCCGCCTTCAGAATCAGAGAGTGAGAAGCACGGTTCTTCCAAGAGCTGGGTTTCGTTATACCCGGGTGCATTGGAACAAACGCGGTATTGAGAAATATCTGCTTCTAAAACCAAAACGGAGCTACCTAACAGAACGGTCTTCAATGTGTGCATTCAACTTACGGAGTTAAACTGATGTGTGTTTGCAGGAGTTTCTAAACCCTTTCTGTGAAGAAGTGGAAAACGCATTTTCCCTGCCAAATCCAGGCATTCAAGAAATAGCTGAAAATCTCCGTCTAAAACACAAAAAGAACGTATCTTGCAAACTGTTCTGCTGGGTGCTCGCTCAGCTAAGGAAGTTGAATTCGCCTTCAGAATCAGAGAGTGAGAAGCACGGTTCTTCCAGGAGCTTGGTTTCGTTATACCCGGGTTAATTGGAACAAACGCGGTATTGAGAAATATCTGCTTCTAAAACCAAAACGGAGCTACCTAACAGAACGGTCTTCAATGTGTGCATTCAACTTACGGAGTTAAACTGATGTGTGTTTGCAGGAGTTTCTAAACCCTTCCTGTGAAGAAGTGGAAAACGCATTTTCCCAGCCAAATCCAGGCATTCAAGAAATAGCTGGAAATCTCCGTCTAAAACACAAAGAGAACGTATCTTGCAAACTGCTCTGCTGGGTGTTCGCTCAGCTAAGGGAGTTGAATCCGCCTTAAGAATCAGAGAGTGGGAAGCACGGTTCTTCCAGGAGCTGGGTTTATTTATACCCGGGTGCATTGGAACAAACGCGGTGTTGAAAAATATCTGCTTCTAAAACCAAAACGGAGCTACCTAACAGAACGGTCTTCAATGTGTGCATTCATCTTATGGAGTTAAACTGATGTGTGTTTGCAGGAGTTTCTAAACCCTTTCTGTGAAGAAGTGGAAAACGCATTTTCCCAGCAAAATCCAGGCATTCAAGAAATAGCTGGAAATCTTCGTCTAAAACACAAAAAGAACGTATCTTGCAAACTGCTCTGCTGGGTGTTCGCTCAGCTAAGGGAGTTGAATCCGCCTTCAGAATCAGAGAGTGAGAAGCACGGTTCTTCCAGGAGCTGGGTTTCCTTATACCCGGGTGAATTGGAACAAACGCGGTACTGAGAAATATCTGCTTCTAAAACCATAACGGAGCTACCTAACCGAACGGTCTTCAATGTGTGCATTCAACTTATGGAGTTAAACTTATGTGTGTTTGCAGGAGTTTCTAAACCCTTTCTGTGAAGAAGTGGTAAACGCATTTTCCCAGCCAAATCAAGTCATTCAAGAAATAGCTGGAAATCTCCGTCTAAAACACAAAAAGAGCGTATCTTGCAAACTGCTCTGCTGGCTGTTCGCTCAGCTAAGGGAGTTGAATCCGCCTTCAGAATCAGAGAGTGAGAAGCACGGTTCTTCCAGGAGCTGGGTCTCGTTATACCCGGGTGAATTGGAACAAACGCGGTATTGAGAAATATCTGCTTCTAAAACCAAAACGGAGCTACCTAACAGAACGGTCTTCAATGTGTGCATTCATCTTACGGAGTTAAACTGATGTGTGTTTGCAGGAGTTTCTAAACCCTTTCTGTGAAGAAGTGGAAAACGCATTTTCCCAGCCAAATCCAGGCATTCAAAAAATAGCTGGAAATCTCCGTCTAAAACACAAAAAGAACGTATCTTGCAAACTGCTCTGCTGGCTGTTCGCTCAGCTAAGGGAGTTGAATCCGCCTTCAGAATCAGAGAGTGAGAAGCACGGTTCTTCCAGGAGCTGGGTTTCGTTATACCCGGGTGCATTGGAACAAACGCGGTATTGAGAAATATCTGCTTCTAAAACCAAAACGGAGCTACCTAACAGAACGGTCTTCAATGTGTGCATTCAACTTACGGAGTTAAACTGATGTGTGTTTGCAGGAGTTTCTAAACCCTTTCTGTGAAGAAGTGGAAAACGCAATTTCCCAGCCAAATCCAGGCATTCAAGAAATAGCTAAAAATCTCCGTCTAAAACACAAAAACCACGTATCTTGCAAACTGCTCTGCTGGGTGTTCGCTCAGCTAAGGGAGTAGAATCCGCCTTCAGAATCAGAGAGTGAGAAGCACGGTTCTTCCAGGAGCTGGGTTTCGTAATACCCGAGTGAATTGGAACAAACGCGGTATTGAGAAATATCTGCTTCTAAAACCAAAACGGAGCTACATAACAGAACGGTCTTCAATGTGTGCATTCAACGTACGGAGTTAAACTGATGTGTGTTTGCAGGAGTTGCTAAACCCTTTCTGTGAAGAAGTGGAAAACGCATTTTCCCAGCCAAATCCAGGCATTCAAGAAATAGCTGGAAATCTCCGTCTAAAACACAAAAAGAACGTATCTTGCAAACTGCTCTGCTGGGTGTTCGCTCAGCTAAGGGAGTTGAATCCGCCTTCAGAATCAGAGAGTGAGAAGCACGGTTCTTCCAGGAGCTGGGTTTCGTTATACCCGGGTGCATTGGAACAAACGCGGTATTGAGAAATATCTGCTTCTAAAACCAAAACGGAGCTACCTAACAGAACGGTCTTCAATGTGTGCATTCAACTTACGGAGTTAAACTGATGTGTGTTTGCAGGAGTTTCTAAACCCTTTCTGTGAAGAAGTGGAAAACGCATTTTCCCAGCCAAATCCAGGCATTCAAGAAATAGCTGGAAATCTCCGTCTAAAACACAAAAAGAACGTATCTTGCAAACTGCTCTGCTGGGTGTTCGCTCAGCTAAGGGAGTTGAATCCGCCTTCAGAATCAGAGAGTGAGAAGCACGGTTCTTCCAGGAGCTGGGTTTCGTAATACCCGGGTGCATTGGAACAAACGCGGTATTGAGAAATATCTGCTTCCAAAACCAAAACGGAGCTACCTAACAGAACGGTCTTCAATGTGTGCATTCAACTTACGGAGTTAAACTGATGTGTGTTTGCAGGAGTTTCTAAACCCTTTCTGTGAAGAAGTGGAAAACGCATTTTCCCAGCCAAATCCAGGCATTCAAGAAATAGCTGGAAATCTCCGTCTAAAACACAAAAAGAACGTATCTTGCAAACTGCTCTGCTGGGTGTTCGCTCAGCTAAGGGAGTTGAATCCGCCTTCAGAATCAGAGAGTGAGAAGCACGGTTCTTCCAGGAGCTGGGTTTCGTTATACCCGGGTGAATTGGAACAAACGCGGTATTGAGAAATATCTTCTTCTAAAACCAAAACGGAGCTACGTAACAGAACCGTCTTCAATGTGTGCATTCAACTTACCGAGTTAAACTGATGTGTGTTTGCAGGAGTTTCTAAACTCTTTCTGTGAAGAAGTGGAAAACGCATTTTCCCAGCCAAATCCAGGCATTCAAGAAATAGCTGGAAATCTCCGTCTAAAACACAAAAAGAACGTATCTTGCAAACTGCTCTGCTGGGTGTTCGCTCAGCTAAGGGAGTTGAATCCGCCTTCAGAATCAGAGAGTGAGAAGCACGGTTCTTCCAGGAGCTGGGTTTCGTTATACCCGGGTGCATTGGAACAAACGCGGTATTGAGAAATATCTGCTTCTAAAACCAAAACGGAGCTACCTAACAGAACGGTCTTCAATGTGTGCATTCAACGTACGGAGTTAAACTGATGTGTGTTTGCAGGAGTTTCTAAACCCTTTCTTTGAAGAAGTGGAAAACGCATTTTCCCAGCCAAATCCAGGCATTCAAGAAATAGCTGGAAATCTCCGTCTAAAACACAAAAAGAACGTATCTTGCAAACTGCTCTACTGGCTGTTCGCTCTGCTAAGGGAGTTGAATCCGCCTTCAGAATCAGAGAGTGAGGAGCACGGTTCTTCCAGGAGCTGGGTTTGGTTATACCCGGGTGCATTGGAACAAACGCGGTATTGAGAAATATCTGCTTCTAAAACCAAAACGGAGCTACCTAACAGAACGGTCTTCAATGTGTGCATTCAACTTACGGAGTTAAACTGACGTGTGTTTGCAGGAGTTTCTAAACTCTTTCTGTGAAGAAGTGGAAAACGCATTTTCCCAGCCAAATCCAGGCATTCAAGAAATAGCTGGAAATCTCCGTCTAAAACACAAAAAGAACGTATCTTGCAAACTGCTCTGCTGGGTGTTCGCTCAGCTAAGGGAGTTGAATCCGCCTTCAGAATCAGAGAGTGAGAAGCACGGTTCTTCCAGGAGCTGGGTTTCGTAATACCCGGGTGAATTGGAACAAACGCGGTATTGAGAAATATCTGCTTCTAAAACCAAAACGGAGCTACCTAACAGAACGGTCTTCAATGTGTGCATTCAACTTACGGAGTTAAACTGATGTGTGTTTGCAGGAGTTTGTAAACCCTTTCTGTGAAGAAGTGGAAAACGCATTTTCCCAGCCAAATCCAGGCATTCAAGAAATAGCTGGAAATCTTTGTCTAAAACACCAAAAGAACGTATCTTGCAAACTGCTCTGCTGGGTGCTCGCTCAGCTAAGGGAGTTGAATCCGCCTTCAGAATCAGTGAGTGAGAATCACGGTTCTTCCAGGAGCTGGGTTTCGTTATACCCGGGTGAATTGGAACAAACGCGGTATTGAGAAATATCTGCTTCTAAAACCAAAACGGAGCTACCTAACAGAACGGTCTTCAATGTGTGCATTCAACTTACGGAGTTAAACTGATGTGTGTTTGCAGGAGTTTCTAAACCCTTTCTGTGAAGAAGCGGAAAACGCATTTTCCCAGCCAAATCCAGGCATTCAAGAAATAGCTGGAAATCTCCGTCTAAAACACAAAAAGAACGTATCTTGCAAACTGCTCTGCTGGGTGTTCGCTCAGCTAAGGGAGTTGAATCCGCCTTCAGAATCAGAGAGTGAGAAGCACGGTTCTTCCAGGAGCTGGGTTTCATTATACACGGGTGAATTGCAACAAACGCGGTATTGAGAAATATCTGCTTCTAAAACCAAATCGGAGCTACCTAACAGAACGGTCTTCAATGTGTGCATTCAACGGAGTTAAACTGATGTGTGTTTGCAGGAGTTTCTAAACCCTTTCCGTGGAGAAGTTGAAAACGCATTTTTTCAGCCAAATCCAGGCATTCAAGAAATAGCTGGAAATCTCCGTCTAAAACACAAAAAGAACGTATCTTGCAAACTGCACTGCTGGGTGTTCGCTCAGCTAAGGGAGTTGAATCCGCCTTCAGAATCAGAGAGTGAGAAGCACGGTTCTTCCAGGAGCTGGGTTTCGTTATACCCGGGTGAATTGGAACAAACGCGGTATTGAGAAATATCTGCTTCTAAAACCAACACGGAGCTACCTAACCGAACGGTCTTCAATGTGTGCATTCAACTTACGGAGTTCAACTGATGTGTGTTTGCAGGAGTTTCTAAACCCTTTCTGTGAAGAAGTGGAAAACGCATTTTCCCAGCCAAATCCAGGCATTCAAAAAATAGCTGGAAATCTCCGTCTAAAACACAAAAAAAACGTATCTTGCAAACTGCTCTGCTGGGTGTTCGCTCAGCTAAGGGAGTTGAATCCGCCTTCAGAATCAGAGAGTGAGAAGCACGGTTCTTCCAGGAGCTGGGTTTCGTTATACCCGGGTGAATTGGAACAAATGCTGTATTGAGAAATATCTGCTTCTAAAACCAAAACGGAGCTACCTAACAGAACGGTCTTCAATGTGTGCATTCAACTTACGGAGTTAAACTGATGTGTGTTTGCAGGAGTTTCTAAACCCTTTCTGTGAAGAAGTGGAAAACGCATTTTCCCAGCCAAATCCAGGCATTCAAGAAATAGCTGGAAATCTCCGTCTAAAACACAAAAAGAACGTATCTTGCAAACTGCTCTGCTGGGTGTTCGCTAGGCTAAGGGAGTTGAATCCGCCTTCAGAATCAGAGAGTGAGAAGCACGGTTCTTCCAGGAGCTGGGTTTCGTAATACCCGGGTGAATTGGAACAAACGCGGTATTGAGAAATATCTGCTTCTAAAACCAAAACGGAGCTACGTAACAGAACGGTCTTCAATGTTTGCATTCAACTTACGGAGTTAAACTGATGTGTGTTTGCAGGAGTTTATAAACCCTTTCTGTGAAGAAGTGGAAAACGCATTTTCCCAGCCAAATCCAGGCATTCAAGAAATAGCTGGAAATCTCCGTCTAAAACACAAAAAGAACGTATCTTGCAAACTGCTCTGCTGGGTGTTCGCTCAGCTAAGGGAGTTGAATCCGCCTTCAGAATCAGAGAGTGAGAAGCACGGTTCTTCCAGGAGCTGGGTTTCGTTATACCCGGGTGAATTGGAACAAACGCGGTATTGAGAAATATCTGCTTCTAAAACCAAAACGGAGCTACCTAACAGAACGGTCTTCAATGTGTGCATTCAACTTACGGAGTTAAACTGATGTGTGTTTGCAGGAGTTTCTAAACCCTTTCTGTGAAGAAGTGGAAAACGCATATTCCCAGCCAAATCCAGGCATTCAAGAAATAGCTGGAAATCTCCGTCTAAAACACAAAAAGAACGTATCTTGCAAACTGCTCTGCTGGGTGTTCGCTCAGCTAAGGGAGTTGAATCCGCCTTCAGAATCAGAGAGTGAGAAGCACGGTTCTTCCAGGAGCTGGGTTTCGTAATACCCGGGTGAATTGGAACAAACGCGGTATTGAGAAATATCTGCTTCTAAAACCAAAACGGAGCTACCTAACAGAACGGTCTTCAATGTGTGCATTCAACTTACGGAGTTAAACTGATGTGTGTTTGCAGGAGTTTCTAAACCCTTTCTGTGAAGAAGTGGAAAACGCATTTTCCCAGCCAAATCCAGGCATTCAAGAAATAGCTGGAAATCTCCGTCTAAAACACAAAAAGAACGTATCTTGCAAACTGCTCTGCTGGGTGTTCGCTCAGCTAAGGGAGTTGAATCCGCCTTCAGAATCAGAGAGTGAGAAGCACGGTTGTTCCAGGAGGTGGGTTTCGTTATACCCGGGTGAATTGGAACAAACGCGGTATTGAGAAATATCTGCTTCTAAAACCAAAACGGAGCTACCTAACAGAACGGTCTTCAATGTGTGCATTCAACTTACGGAGTTAAACTGATGTGTGTTTGCAGGAGTTTCTAAACCCTTTCTGTGAAGAAGTGGAAAACGCATTTTCCCAGCCAAATCCAGGCATTCAAGAAATAGCTGGAAATCTCCGTCTAAAACACAAAAAGAACGTATCTTGCAAACTGCTCTGCTGGGTGTTCGCTCAGCTAAGGGAGTTGAATCCGCCTTCAGAATCAGAGAGTGAGAAGCACGGTTCTTCCAGGAGCTGGGTTTCATTATACACGGGTGAATTGCAACAAACGCGGTATTGAGAAATATCTGCTTCTAAAACCAAATCGGAGCTACCTAACAGAACGGTCTTCAATGTGTGCATTCAACGGAGTTAAACTGATGTGTGTTTGCAGGAGTTTCTAAACCCTTTCTGTGGAGAAGTGGAAAACGCATTTTTTCAGCCAAATCCAGGCATTCAAGAAATAGCTGGAAATCTCCGTCTAAAACACAAAAAGAACGTATCCTGCAAACTGCACTGCTGGGTGTTCGCTCAGCTAAGGGAGTTGAATCCGCCTTCAGAATCAGAGAGTGAGAAGCACGGTTCTTCCAGGAGCTGGGTTTCGTTATACCCGGGTGAATTGGAACAAACGCGGTATTGAGAAATATCTGCTTCTAAAACCAAAACGGAGCTACCTAACCGAACGGTCTTCAATGTGTGCATTCAACTTACGGAGTTCAACTGATGTGTGTTTGCAGGAGTTTCTAAACCCTTTCTGTGAAGAAGTGGAAAACGCATTTTCCCAGCCAAATCCAGGCATTCAAGAAATAGCTATAAATCTCCCTCTAAAACACAAAAAGAACGTATCTTGCAAACTGCTCTGCTGGGTGTTCGCTAAGCTAAGGGAGTTGAATCCGCCTTCATAATCAGAGAGTGAGAAGCACGGTTCTTCCAGGAGCTGGGTTTCGTTATACCCTGGTGAATTGCAACAAACGCGGTATTGAGAAATATCTGCTTCTAATACCAAAACGGAGCTACCTAACAGAACGGTCTTCAATGTGTGCATTCACCTTACGGAGTTAAACTGATGTGTGTTTGCAGGAGTTTCTAAACCCTTCCTGTGAAGAAGTGGAAAACGCATTTTCCCAGCCAAATCCAGGCATTCAAGAAATAGCTGGAAATCTCCGTCTAAAACACAAAGAGAACGTATCTTGCAAACTGCTCTGCTGGGTGTTCGCTCAGCTAAGGGAGTTGAATCCGCCTTAAGAATCAGAGAGTGGGAAGCACGGTTCTTCCAGGAGCTGGGTTTATTTATACCCGGGTGCATTGGAACAAACGCGGTGTTGAAAAATATCTGCTTCTAAAACCAAAACGGAGCTACCTAACAGAACGGTCTTCAATGTGTGCATTCATCTTATGGAGTTAAACTGATGTGTGTTTGCAGGAGTTTCTAAACCCTTTCTGTGAAGAAGTGGAAAACGCATTTTCCCAGCAAAATCCAGGCATTCAAGAAATAGCTGGAAATCTTCGTCTAAAACACAAAAAGAACGTATCTTGCAAACTGCTCTGCTGGGTGTTCGCTCAGCTAAGGGAGTTGAATCCGCCTTCAGAATCAGAGAGTGAGAAGCACGGTTCTTCCAGGAGCTGGGTTTCCTTATACCCGGGTGAATTGGAACAAACGCGGTACTGAGAAATATCTGCTTCTAAAACCATAACGGAGCTACCTAACCGAACGGTCTTCAATGTGTGCATTCAACTTATGGAGTTAAACTTATGTGTGTTTGCAGGAGTTTCTAAACCCTTTCTGTGAAGAAGTGGTAAACGCATTTTCCCAGCCAAATCAAGTCATTCAAGAAATAGCTGGAAATCTCCGTCTAAAACACAAAAAGAGCGTATCTTGCAAACTGCTCTGCTGGCTGTTCGCTCAGCTAAGGGAGTTGAATCCGCCTTCAGAATCAGAGAGTGAGAAGCACGGTTCTTCCAGGAGCTGGGTCTCGTTATACCCGGGTGAATTGGAACAAACGCGGTATTGAGAAATATCTGCTTCTAAAACCAAAACGGAGCTACCTAACAGAACGGTCTTCAATGTGTGCATTCATCTTACGGAGTTAAACTGATGTGTGTTTGCAGGAGTTTCTAAACCCTTTCTGTGAAGAAGTGGAAAACGCATTTTCCCAGCCAAATCCAGGCATTCAAAAAATAGCTGGAAATCTCCGTCTAAAACACAAAAAGAACGTATCTTGCAAACTGCTCTGCTGGCTGTTCGCTCAGCTAAGGGAGTTGAATCCGCCTTCAGAATCAGAGAGTGAGAAGCACGGTTCTTCCAGGAGCTGGGTTTCGTTATACCCGGGTGCATTGGAACAAACGCGGTATTGAGAAATATCTGCTTCTAAAACCAAAACGGAGCTACCTAACAGAACGGTCTTCAATGTGTGCATTCAACTTACGGAGTTAAACTGATGTGTGTTTGCAGGAGTTTCTAAACCCTTTCTGTGAAGAAGTGGAAAACGCAATTTCCCAGCCAAATCCAGGCATTCAAGAAATAGCTAAAAATCTCCGTCTAAAACACAAAAACCACGTATCTTGCAAACTGCTCTGCTGGGTGTTCGCTCAGCTAAGGGAGTAGAATCCGCCTTCAGAATCAGAGAGTGAGAAGCACGGTTCTTCCAGGAGCTGGGTTTCGTAATACCCGAGTGAATTGGAACAAACGCGGTATTGAGAAATATCTGCTTCTAAAACCAAAACGGAGCTACATAACAGAACGGTCTTCAATGTGTGCATTCAACGTACGGAGTTAAACTGATGTGTGTTTGCAGGAGTTGCTAAACCCTTTCTGTGAAGAAGTGGAAAACGCATTTTCCCAGCCAAATCCAGGCATTCAAGAAATAGCTGGAAATCTCCGTCTAAAACACAAAAAGAACGTATCTTGCAAACTGCTCTGCTGGGTGTTCGCTCAGCTAAGGGAGTTGAATCCGCCTTCAGAATCAGAGAGTGAGAAGCACGGTTCTTCCAGGAGCTGGGTTTCGTTATACCCGGGTGCATTGGAACAAACGCGGTATTGAGAAATATCTGCTTCTAAAACCAAAACGGAGCTACCTAACAGAACGGTCTTCAATGTGTGCATTCAACTTACGGAGTTAAACTGATGTGTGTTTGCAGGAGTTTCTAAACCCTTTCTGTGAAGAAGTGGAAAACGCATTTTCCCAGCCAAATCCAGGCATTCAAGAAATAGCTGGAAATCTCCGTCTAAAACACAAAAAGAACGTATCTTGCAAACTGCTCTGCTGGGTGTTCGCTCAGCTAAGGGAGTTGAATCCGCCTTCAGAATCAGAGAGTGAGAAGCACGGTTCTTCCAGGAGCTGGGTTTCGTAATACCCGGGTGCATTGGAACAAACGCGGTATTGAGAAATATCTGCTTCCAAAACCAAAACGGAGCTACCTAACAGAACGGTCTTCAATGTGTGCATTCAACTTACGGAGTTAAACTGATGTGTGTTTGCAGGAGTTTCTAAACCCTTTCTGTGAAGAAGTGGAAAACGCATTTTCCCAGCCAAATCCAGGCATTCAAGAAATAGCTGGAAATCTCCGTCTAAAACACAAAAAGAACGTATCTTGCAAACTGCTCTGCTGGGTGTTCGCTCAGCTAAGGGAGTTGAATCCGCCTTCAGAATCAGAGAGTGAGAAGCACGGTTCTTCCAGGAGCTGGGTTTCGTTATACCCGGGTGAATTGGAACAAACGCGGTATTGAGAAATATCTTCTTCTAAAACCAAAACGGAGCTACGTAACAGAACCGTCTTCAATGTGTGCATTCAACTTACCGAGTTAAACTGATGTGTGTTTGCAGGAGTTTCTAAACTCTTTCTGTGAAGAAGTGGAAAACGCATTTTCCCAGCCAAATCCAGGCATTCAAGAAATAGCTGGAAATCTCCGTCTAAAACACAAAAAGAACGTATCTTGCAAACTGCTCTGCTGGGTGTTCGCTCAGCTAAGGGAGTTGAATCCGCCTTCAGAATCAGAGAGTGAGAAGCACGGTTCTTCCAGGAGCTGGGTTTCGTTATACCCGGGTGCATTGGAACAAACGCGGTATTGAGAAATATCTGCTTCTAAAACCAAAACGGAGCTACCTAACAGAACGGTCTTCAATGTGTGCATTCAACGTACGGAGTTAAACTGATGTGTGTTTGCAGGAGTTTCTAAACCCTTTCTTTGAAGAAGTGGAAAACGCATTTTCCCAGCCAAATCCAGGCATTCAAGAAATAGCTGGAAATCTCCGTCTAAAACACAAAAAGAACGTATCTTGCAAACTGCTCTACTGGCTGTTCGCTCTGCTAAGGGAGTTGAATCCGCCTTCAGAATCAGAGAGTGAGGAGCACGGTTCTTCCAGGAGCTGGGTTTGGTTATACCCGGGTGCATTGGAACAAACGCGGTATTGAGAAATATCTGCTTCTAAAACCAAAACGGAGCTACCTAACAGAACGGTCTTCAATGTGTGCATTCAACTTACGGAGTTAAACTGACGTGTGTTTGCAGGAGTTTCTAAACTCTTTCTGTGAAGAAGTGGAAAACGCATTTTCCCAGCCAAATCCAGGCATTCAAGAAATAGCTGGAAATCTCCGTCTAAAACACAAAAAGAACGTATCTTGCAAACTGCTCTGCTGGGTGTTCGCTCAGCTAAGGGAGTTGAATCCGCCTTCAGAATCAGAGAGTGAGAAGCACGGTTCTTCCAGGAGCTGGGTTTCGTAATACCCGGGTGAATTGGAACAAACGCGGTATTGAGAAATATCTGCTTCTAAAACCAAAACGGAGCTACCTAACAGAACGGTCTTCAATGTGTGCATTCAACTTACGGAGTTAAACTGATGTGTGTTTGCAGGAGTTTGTAAACCCTTTCTGTGAAGAAGTGGAAAACGCATTTTCCCAGCCAAATCCAGGCATTCAAGAAATAGCTGGAAATCTTTGTCTAAAACACCAAAAGAACGTATCTTGCAAACTGCTCTGCTGGGTGCTCGCTCAGCTAAGGGAGTTGAATCCGCCTTCAGAATCAGTGAGTGAGAATCACGGTTCTTCCAGGAGCTGGGTTTCGTTATACCCGGGTGAATTGGAACAAACGCGGTATTGAGAAATATCTGCTTCTAAAACCAAAACGGAGCTACCTAACGGAACGGTCTTCAATGTGTGCATTCAACTTACGGAGTTAAACTGATGTGTGTTTGCAGGAGTTTCTAAACCCTTTCTGTGAAGAAGCGGAAAACGCATTTTCCCAGCCAAATCCAGGCATTCAAGAAATAGCTGGAAATCTCCGTCTAAAACACAAAAAGAACGTATCTTGCAAACTGCTCTGCTGGGTGTTCGCTCAGCTAAGGGAGTTGAATCCGCCTTCAGAATCAGAGAGTGAGAAGCACGGTTCTTCCAGGAGCTGGGTTTCATTATACACGGGTGAATTGCAACAAACGCGGTATTGAGAAATATCTGCTTCTAAAACCAAATCGGAGCTACCTAACAGAACGGTCTTCAATGTGTGCATTCAACGGAGTTAAACTGATGTGTGTTTGCAGGAGTTTCTAAACCCTTTCTGTGGAGAAGTTGAAAACGCATTTATTCAGCCAAATCCAGGCATTCAAGAAATAGCTGGAAATCTCCGTCTAAAACACAAAAAGAACGTATCTTGCAAACTGCACTGCTGGGTGTTCGCTCAGCTAAGGGAGTTGAATCCGCCTTCAGAATCAGAGAGTGAGAAGCACGGTTCTTCCAGGAGCTGGGTTTCGTTATACCCGGGTGAATTGGAACAAACGCGGTATTGAGAAATATCTGCTTCTAAAACCAACACGGAGCTACCTAACCGAACGGTCTTCAATGTGTGCATTCAACTTACGGAGTTCAACTGATGTGTGTTTGCAGGAGTTTCTAAACCCTTTCTGTGAAGAAGTGGAAAACGCATTTTCCCAGCCAAATCCAGGCATTCAAAAAATAGCTGGAAATCTCCGTCTAAAACACAAAAAAAACGTATCTTGCAAACTGCTCTGCTGGGTGTTCGCTCAGCTAAGGGAGTTGAATCCGCCTTCAGAATCAGAGAGTGAGAAGCACGGTTCTTCCAGGAGCTGGGTTTCGTTATACCCGGGTGAATTGGAACAAATGCTGTATTGAGAAATATCTGCTTCTAAAACCAAAACGGAGCTACCTAACAGAACGGTCTTCAATGTGTGCATTCAACTTACGGAGTTAAACTGATGTGTGTTTGCAGGAGTTTCTAAACCCTTTCTGTGAAGAAGTGGAAAACGCATTTTCCCAGCCAAATCCAGGCATTCAAGAAATAGCTGGAAATCTCCGTCTAAAACACAAAAAGAACGTATCTTGCAAACTGCTCTGCTGGGTGTTCGCTAGGCTAAGGGAGTTGAATCCGCCTTCAGAATCAGAGAGTGAGAAGCACGGTTCTTCCAGGAGCTGGGTTTCGTAATACCCGGGTGAATTGGAACAAACGCGGTATTGAGAAATATCTGCTTCTAAAACCAAAACGGAGCTACGTAACAGAACGGTCTTCAATGTTTGCATTCAACTTACGGAGTTAAACTGATGTGTGTTTGCAGGAGTTTATAAACCCTTTCTGTGAAGAAGTGGAAAACGCATTTTCCCAGCCAAATCCAGGCATTCAAGAAATAGCTGGAAATCTCCGTCTAAAACACAAAAAGAACGTATCTTGCAAACTGCTCTGCTGGGTGTTCGCTCAGCTAAGGGAGTTGAATCCGCCTTCAGAATCAGAGAGTGAGAAGCACGGTTCTTCCAGGAGCTGGGTTTCGTTATACCCGGGTGAATTGGAACAAACGCGGTATTGAGAAATATCTGCTTCTAAAACCAAAACGGAGCTACCTAACAGAACGGTCTTCAATGTGTGCATTCAACTTACGGAGTTAAACTGATGTGTGTTTGCAGGAGTTTCTAAACCCTTTCTGTGAAGAAGTGGAAAACGCATATTCCCAGCCAAATCCAGGCATTCAAGAAATAGCTGGAAATCTCCGTCTAAAACACAAAAAGAACGTATCTTGCAAACTGCTCTGCTGGGTGTTCGCTCAGCTAAGGGAGTTGAATCCGCCTTCAGAATCAGAGAGTGAGAAGCACGGTTCTTCCAGGAGCTGGGTTTCGTAATACCCGGGTGAATTGGAACAAACGCGGTATTGAGAAATATCTGCTTCTAAAACCAAAACGGAGCTACCTAACAGAACGGTCTTCAATGTGTGCATTCAACTTACGGAGTTAAACTGATGTGTGTTTGCAGGAGTTTCTAAACCCTTTCTGTGAAGAAGTGGAAAACGCATTTTCCCAGCCAAATCCAGGCATTCAAGAAATAGCTGGAAATCTCCGTCTAAAACACAAAAAGAACGTATCTTGCAAACTGCTCTGCTGGGTGTTCGCTCAGCTAAGGGAGTTGAATCCGCCTTCAGAATCAGAGAGTGAGAAGCACGGTTGTTCCAGGAGGTGGGTTTCGTTATACCCGGGTGAATTGGAACAAACGCGGTATTGAGAAATATCTGCTTCTAAAACCAAAACGGAGCTACCTAACAGAACGGTCTTCAATGTGTGCATTCAACTTACGGAGTTAAACTGATGTGTGTTTGCAGGAGTTTCTAAACCCTTTCTGTGAAGAAGTGGAAAACGCATTTTCCCAGCCAAATCCAGGCATTCAAGAAATAGCTGGAAATCTCCGTCTAAAACACAAAAAGAACGTATCTTGCAAACTGCTCTGCTGGGTGTTCGCTCAGCTAAGGGAGTTGAATCCGCCCTCAGAATCAGAGAGTGAGAAGCACGGTTCTTCCAGGAGCTGGGTTTCATTATACACGGGTGAATTGCAACAAACGCGGTATTGAGAAATATCTGCTTCTAAAACCAAATCGGAGCTACCTAACAGAACGGTCTTCAATGTGTGCATTCAACGGAGTTAAACTGATGTGTGTTTGCAGGAGTTTCTAAACCCTTTCTGTGGAGAAGTGGAAAACGCATTTTTTCAGCCAAATCCAGGCATTCAAGAAATAGCTGGAAATCTCCGTCTAAAACACAAAAAGAACGTATCCTGCAAACTGCACTGCTGGGTGTTCGCTCAGCTAAGGGAGTTGAATCCGCCTTCAGAATCAGAGAGTGAGAAGCACGGTTCTTCCAGGAGCTGGGTTTCGTTATACCCGGGTGAATTGGAACAAACGCGGTATTGAGAAATATCTGCTTCTAAAACCAAAACGGAGCTACCTAACCGAACGGTCTTCAATGTGTGCATTCAACTTACGGAGTTCAACTGATGTGTGTTTGCAGGAGTTTCTAAACCCTTTCTGTGAAGAAGTGGAAAACGCATTTTCCCAGCCAAATCCAGGCATTCAAGAAATAGCTATAAATCTCCCTCTAAAACACAAAAAGAACGTATCTTGCAAACTGCTCTGCTGGGTGTTCGCTAAGCTAAGGGAGTTGAATCCGCCTTCAGAATCAGAGAGTGAGAAGCACGGTTCTTCCAGGAGCTGGGTTTCGTTATACCCTGGTGAATTGCAACAAACGCGGTATTGCGAAATATCTGCTTCTAATACCAAAACGGAGCTACCTAACAGAACGGTCTTCAATGTGTGCATTCAACTTACGGAGTTAAACTGATGTGTGTTTGCAGGAGTTTCTAAACCTTTTCTGTGAAGAAGTGGAAAACGCATTTTCCCAGCCAAATCCAGGCATTCAAGAAATAGCTGGAAATCTCCGTCTGAAACACAAAAAGAACGTATCTTGCAAACTGCTCTGCTGGGTGTTCGCTCAGCTAAGGGAGTTGAATCCGCCTTCAGAATCAGAGAGTGAGAAGCACGGTTCTTCCAGGAGCTGGGTTTCGTTATACCCTGGTGAATTGCAACAAACGCGGTATTGAGAAATATCTGCTTCTAAAGCCAAAACGGAGCTACCTAACAGAACGGTCTTCAGTGTGTGCATTCAACATACGGAGTTAAACTGATGTGTGTTTGCAGGAGTTTCTAAACCCTTTCTGTGAAGAAGTGGAAAACGCATTTTCGCAGCCAAATCCAGGCATTCAAGAAATAGCTGGAAATCTCCGTCTAAAACACAAAAAGAACGTATCTTGCAAACTGCACTGCTGGGTGTTCGCTCAGCTAAGGGAGTTGAATCCGCCTTCAGAATCAGAGAGTGAGAAGCACGGTTCTTCCAGGACCTGGGTTTCGTAATACCCGGGTGAATTGGAACAAACGCGGTATTGAGAAATATCTGCTTCTAAAACCAAAACGGAGCTACCTAACCGAACGGTCTTCAATGTGTGCATTCAACATACGGAGTTAAACTGATGTGTGTTTGTAGGAGTTTCTAAACCCTTTCTGTGAAGAAGTGGAAAACGCATTTTCGCAGCCAAATCCAGGCATTCAAGAAATAGCTGGAAATCTCCGTCTAAAACACAAAAAGAACGTATCTTGCAAACTGCACTGCTGGGTGTTCGCTCAGCTAAGGGAGTTGAATCCGCCTTCAGAATCAGAGAGTGAGAAGCACGGTTCTTCCAGGACCTGGGTTTCGTTATACCCGGGTGAATTGGAACAAACGCGGTATTGCGAAATATCTGCTTCTAAAACCAAAACGGAGCTACCTAACAGAACGGTCTTCAATGTGTGCATTCAACTTACGGAGTTAAACGGATGTGTGTTTGCAGGAGTTTCTAAACCCTTTCTGTGAAGAAGTGGAAAACGCATTTTCCCAGCCAAATCCAGGCATTCAAGAAATAGTTGGAAATTTCCGTCTAAAACACAAAAAGAACATATCTTGCAAACTGCTCTGCTGGGTGTTCGCTCAGCTAAGGGAGTTGAATCCGCCTTCAGAATCAGAGAGTGAGAAGCACAATTCTTTCAGGAGCTGGATTTCGTAGTACCCGGGTGAATTGGAACAAACGCGGTATTGAGAAATATCTGCTTCTAAAACCAAAACGGAGCTACCTAACAGAACGGTCTTCAATGTGTGCATTCAACTTACGGAGTTAAACTGATGTGTGTTTGCAGGAGTTTCTAAACCCTTTCTGTGAAGAAGCGGAAAACGCATTTTCCCAGCCAAATCCAGGCATTCAAGAAATAGCTGGAAATCTCCGTCTAAAACACAAAAAAAACGTATCTTGCAAACTGCTCTGCTGGGTGTTCGCTCAGCTAAGGGAGTTGAATCCGCCTTCAGAATCAGAGAGTGAGAAGCACGGTTCTTCCAGGAGCTGGCTTTCGTAATACCCGGGTGAATTGGAACAAAAACGGTATTGAGAAATATCTGCTTCTAAAACCAAAACGGAGCTACCTAACAGAACGGTCTTCAATGTGTGCATTCAACTTACGGAGTTAAACTGATGTGTGTTTGCAGGAGTTTCTAAACCCTTTCTGTGAAGAAGTGGAAAACGCATTTTCCCAGCCAAATCCAGGCATTCAAGAAATAGCTGGAAATCTCCGTCTAAAACACAAAAAGAACGTATCTTGCAAACTGCTCTGCTGGGTGTTCGCTAAGCTAAGGGAGTTGAATCCGCCTTCAGAATCAGAGAGTGAGAAGCACGGTTCTTCCAGGAGCTGGGTTTCATTATACCCTGGTGAATTGCAACAAAGGCGGTATTGAGAAATATCTGCTTCTAATACCAAAACGGAGCTACCTAACAGAACGGTCTTCAATGTGTGCATTCAACTTACGGAGTTAAACTGATGTGTGTTTGCAGGAGTTTCTAAACCTTTTCTGTGAAGAAGTGGAAAACGCATTTTCCCAGCCAAATCCAGGCATTCAAGAAACAGCTGGAAATCTCCGTCTAAAACACAAAAAGAACGTATCTTGCAAACTGCTCTGCTGGGTGTTCGCTCAGCTAAGGGAGTTGAATCCGCCTTCAGAATCAGAGAGTGAGAAGCACGGTTCTTCCAGGAGCTGGGTTTCTTAATACCCGGGTGAATGGGACAAACGCGATATTGAGAAATATCTGCTTATAAAACCATAACGGAACTACCTAACGGAACGGTCTGTAATGTGTGCATTCAACGTACGGAATTAAACTGATGTGTGTTTGCAGGAGTTTCTAAACACTTTGTGTGAAGAAGTGGAAAACGCATTTTCCCAGCCAAATCCAGTCATTCAAGAAATAGCAGGAAATCTCCGTCTAAAACACAAAAAGAACGTATCTTGCAAACTGCTCTGCTGGCTGTTCGCTCAGCTAAGGGAGTTGAATCCACCTTCAGAATCAGAGAGTGAGAAGCACGGTTCTTCCAGGAGCTGGGTTTCGTTATACCCGGGTGAATTGAAACAAACGCGGTATTGAAAAATATCTGCTTCTAAAACCAAAACGGAGCTACCTAACAGAACGGTCTTCAATGTGTGCATTCAACTTATGGAGTTAAACTGATGTGTGTTTGCAGGAGTTTCTAAACCCTTTCTTTGAAGAAGTGGAAAACGAATTTCCCAGCCAAATCAAGTCATTCAAGAAATATCTGGAAATCTCCGTCTAGAACACCAAAAGAACGTACCTTGCAAACTGCTCTGCTGGGTGTTCGCTCAGCTAAGGGAGTTGAATCCGCCTTCAGAATCAGAGAGTGAGAAGCACGGTTCTTCCAGGAGCTGGGTTTCGATATACACGGGTGAATTGGAACAAACGCGGTATTGAGAAATATCTGCTTTTAAAACCAAAACGGAGCTACCGAACATAACTATCTTCAATGTGTGCATTAAACTTAGGGAGTTCAACTGATGTGTGTTTGCAGGAGTTGCTAAACCCTTTCTGTGAAGAAGTGGAAAACGTATTTTCCCAGCCAAATCCAGGCATTCAAAAAATAGAAGGAAATCTCCGTCTAAAACACAAAAAGAACGTATCTTGCAAACTGTTGTGCTGGGTGTTCGCTCAGCTAAGGGAGTTGAATCCGCCTTCATAATCAGTGAGAAGCACGGTTCTTCCAGGAGCTGGGTTTCGTTATACCCGGGTGAATTGGAACAAACGCGGTATTGAGAAATATCTGCTTCTAAAACCATAACGGAGCTACCTAACTAAACGGTCTTCAATGTGTGCATTCAACGTACGAAGTTAAAGTGATGTGTGTTTGCAGGAGTTTCTAAACCCTTTCTGTGAAGATGTGGAAAACGCATTTTCCCAGCCAAATGCAAGCATTCATGAAATAGCTGGAAATCTCCGTCTAAAACACAAAAAGAACGTATCTTGCAAACTGCTCTGCTGGGTGTTCCCTCAGCTAAGGGAGTTGAATCCGCCTTCAGAATCAGAGAGTGAGAAGCACGGTTCTTCCAGGAGCTGGGTTTCGTAATACCCGGGTGGATGGGACAAACGCGATATTGAGAAATATCTGCTTATAAAACCAAAACGGAGCTACCTAACAGAAGGGACTTCAACGTGTGCATTCAACGTACTGAGTTAAACTGATGTGTGTTTGCAGCAGTTTCTAAACCCTTTCTGTGAAGAAGTGGAAAAGGCATTTTCCCAGCCAAATCCAGGCATTCAAGAAATAGCTGGAAATCTCCGTTTAAACACCAAAAGAACGTATCTCGCAAACTGCTCTGCTGGCTGTTCGCTCAGCTAAGGGAGTTGAATCCGCCTTCAGAATCAGAGAGTGAGAAGCACGGTTCTTCCAGGTGCTGGGTTTCGTTATACCCGGGTGAAGAGGAACAAACGCAATATTTAGAAATATCTGCTTCTAAAACCAAAACGGAGCTACCTAACAGAACGGTCTTCAATGTGTCCATTCAACTTACGGAGTTAAACTGATGTGTGTTTGCAGGAGTTTCTAAACCATTTTTGTGAAGAATTGGAAAACGCAATTTCCCAGCCAAATTAAGTCATTCAAGACATAGCTGGAAATCTCCGTCTAAAACACAAAAATGACGTATCGTGCAAACTGCTCTGCTGGGTTTTCGCTCAGCTAAGCAAGTTGAATCCGCCTTCAGAATCAGAGAGTGAGAAGCACGGTTCTTCCAGGAGCTGGGTTTCGTTATACCCGGGTGATTTGGAACAAACGCCGTATTGAGAAATATCTGCTTCTAAAACCAAAACGGAGATACCTAACAGAACGGTCTTCAATGTGTGCATTCAACGTACGGAGTTAAATTGATGTGTGTTTGCAGGAGTTTCTAAACACTTTCTGTGAAGAAGTGGAAAACGCATTTTCCCAGGCAAATCAAGTCATTCAAGAAATAGCTGGAAATCTCCGTCTTAAACACAAAAAGAACGTATCTTGCAAACTGCTCTGCTGGGTGTTCGCTAAGCTAAGGGAGTTGAATCCGCCTTCAGAATCAGAGAGTGAGAAGCACGGTTCTTCCAGGAGCTGGGTTTCATTATACCCTGGTGAATTGCAACAAAGGCGGTATTGAGAAATATCTGCTTCTAATACCAAAACGGAGCTACCTAACAGAACGGTCTTCAATGTGTGCATTCAACTTACGGAGTTAAACTGATGTGTGTTTGCAGGAGTTTCTAAACCTTTTCTGTGAAGAAGTGGAAAACGCATTTTCCCAGCCAAATCCAGGCATTCAAGAAACAGCTGGAAATCTCCGTCTAAAACACAAAAAGAACGTATCTTGCAAACTGCTCAGCTGGGTGTTCGCTCAGCTAAGGGAGATGAATCCGCCTTCAGAATCAGAAAGTGAGAAGCACGGTTCTTCCAGGAGCTGGGTTTCGTAATACCCGGGTGAATTGGAACAAAGGCGGTATTGAGAAATATATGCTTCTAAAACCAAAACGGAGCTACCTAACAGAACGGTCTTCAATATGTGCATTCAACTTACGGAGTTAACCTGATGTGTGTTTGCAGGAGTTTCTAAACGCTTTCTGTGAAGAAGTGGAAAACGCATTTTCCCAGCCAAATCCAGGCATTCAAGAAATAGCTGGAAATCTCCGTCTAAAACACAAAAAGAACGTATCTTGCAAACTGCTCTGCTGGGTGTTCGCTAAGCTAAGGGAGTTGAATCCGCCTTCAGAATCAGAGAGTGAGAAGCACGGTTCTTCCAGGAGCTGGGTTTCGTTATACCCTGGTGAATTGCAACAAACGCGGTATTGAGAAATATCTGCTTCTAATACCAAAACGGAGCTACCTAACAGAACGGTCTTCAATGTGTGCATTCAACTTACGGAGTTAAACTGATGTGTGTTTGCAGGAGTTTCTAAACCCTTTCTGTGAAGATGTGGAAAACGCATTTTCCCAGCCAAATGCAGGCATTCATGAAATAGCTGGAAATCTCCGTCTAAAACACAAAAAGAACGTATCTTGCAAACTGCTCTGCTGGGTGTTCCCTCAGCTAAGGGAGTTGAATCCGCCTTCAGAATCAGAGAGTGAGAAGCACGGTTCTTCCAGGAGCTGGGTTTCGTAATACCCGGGTGGATGGGACAAACGCGATATTGAGAAATATCTGCTTATAAAACCAAAACGGAGCTACCTAACAGAAGGGACTTCAACGTGTGCATTCAACGTACTGAGTTAAACTGATGTGTGTTTGCAGCAGTTTCTAAACCCTTTCTGTGAAGAAGTGGAAAAGGCATTTTCCCAGCCAAATCCAGGCATTCAAGAAATAGCTGGAAATCTCCGTTTAAACACCAAAAGAACGTATCTCTCAAACTGCTCTGCTGGCTGTTCGCTCAGCTAAGGGAGTTGAATCCGCCTTCAGAATCAGAGAGTGAGAAGCACGGTTCTTCCAGGAGCTGGGTTTCGTTATACCCGGGTGAATTGAAACAAACGCGGTATTGAAAAATATCTGCTTCTAAAACCAAAACGGAGCTACCTAACAGAACGGTCTTTAATGTGTGCATTCAACTTATGGAGTTAAACTGATGTGTGTTTGCAGGAGTTTTTAAACCCTTTCTTTGAAGAAGTGGAAAACGAATTTCCCAGCCAAATCAAGTCATTCAAGAAATATCTGGAAATCTCCGTCTAGAACACCAAAAGAACCTATCTTGCAAACTGCTCTGCTGGGTGTTCGCTCAGCTAAGGGAGTTGAATCCGCCTTCAGAATCAGAGAGTGAGAATCACGGTTCTTCCAGGAGCTGGGTTTCGATATACACGGGTGAATTGGAACAAACGCGGTATTGAGAAATATCTGCTTCTAAAACCAAAACGGAGCTACCGAACATAACTATCTTCAATGTGTGCATTCAACTTAGGGAGTTCAACTGATGTGTGTTTGCAGGAGTTGCTTAACCCTTTCTGTGAAGAAGTGGAAAACGTATTTTCCCAGCCAAATCCAGGCATTCAAAAAATAGCAGGAAATCTCCGTCTGAAACACAAAAAGAACGTATCTTGCAAACTGTTGTGCTGGGTGTTCGCTCAGCTAAGGGAGTTGAATCCGCTTTCATAATCAGTGAGAAGCACGGTTCTTCCAGGAGCTGGGTTTCGTTATACCCGGGTGAATTGGAACAAACGCGGTATTGAGAAATATCTGCTTCTAAAACCATAACGGAGCTACCTAACTAAACGGTCTTCAATGTGTGCATTCAACGTACGAAGTTAAAGTGATGTGTGTTTGCAGGGGTTTCTAAACCCTTTCTGTGAAGATGTGGAAAACGCATTTTCCCAGCCAAATCCAGGCATTCATGAAATAGCTGGAAATCTCCATCTAAAACACAAAAAGAACGTATCTTGCAAACTGCTCTGCTGGGTGTTCCCTCAGCTAAGGGAGTTGAATCCGCCTTCAGAATCAGAGAGTGAGAAGCACGGTTCTTCCAGGAGCTGGGTTTCGTAATACCCGGGTGGATGGGAAAAACGCGATATTGAGAAATATCTGCTTATAAAACCAAAACGGAGCTACCTAACAGAAGGGACTTCAACGTGTGCATTCAACGTACGGAGTTAAACTGATGTGTGTTTGCAGGAGTTTCTAAACCCTTTCTGTGAAGAAGTGGAAAACGCATTTTCCCAGCCAAATCCAGGCATTCAAGAAATAGCTGGAAATCTCCGTCTAAAACACAAAAAGAACGTATCTTGCAAACTGCTCTGCTGGGTGTTCGCTCAGCTAAGGGAGTTGAATCCGCCTTCAGAATCAGAGAGTGAGAAGCACGGTTCTTCCAGGAGCTGGGTTTCGTTATACCCGGGTGAATTGGAACAAACGCGGTATTGAGAAATATCTGCTTCTAAAACCAAAACGGAGCTACCTAACAGAACGGTCTTCAATGTGTGCATTCAACTTACAAAGTTAAACTGATGTGTGTTTGCAGGAGTTTCTAAACCCTTTCTGTGAAGAAGTGGAAAACGCATTTTCCCAGCCAAATCCAAGCATTCAAGAAATAGCTGGAAATCTCCGTCTAAAACACAAAAAGAACGTATCTTGCAAACTGCTCTGCTGGGTGTTCGCTCAGCTAAGGGAGTTGAATCCGCCTTCAGAATCAGAGAGTGAGAAGCACGGTTCTTCCAGAAGCTGGGTTTCGTTATACCCGGGTGAATTGGAACAAACGCGGTATTGAGAAATATCTGCTTCTAAAACCAAAACGGAGCTACCTAACAGAACGGTCTTCAATGTGTGCATTCAACTTACGGAGTTAAACTGATGTGTGTTTGCAGGAGTTTCTAAACCCTTTCTGTGAAGAAGTGGAAAACGCATTTTCCCAGCCAAATCCAGGCATTCAAGAAATAGCTGGAAACCTCCGTCTAAAAAACAAAAAGAACGTATCTTGCAAATTGCTCTGCTGGGTGTTCGCTCAGCTAAGGGGGTTGAATCCGCCTTCAGAATCAGAGAGGGAGAAGCACGGTTCTTCCAGGAGCTGGGTTTCGTTATACCCGGGTGCATTGGAACAAACGCGGTATTGAGAAATATCTGCTTCTAAAACCAAAACGGAGCTACCTAACAGAACGGTCTTCAATGTGTGCATTCAACTTACGGAGTTAAACTGATGTGTGTTTGCAGGAGTTTCTAAACCCTTTCTGTGAAGAATTGGAAAACGCATTTTCCCAGCCGAATTTAGGCATTCAAGAAATAGCTGGAAATCTCCGTCTAAAACACAAAAAGAACGTATCTTGCAAACTGCTCTGCTGGCTGTTCGCTCAGCTAAGGGAGTTGAATCCGCCTTCAGAATCAGAGAGTGAGAAGCACGGTTCTTCCAGGAGCTGGGTTTCGTAATACCCGGGTGAATTGGAACAAACGCGGTATTGAGAAATATCTGCTTCTAAAACCAAAACGGAGCTACCTAACAGAACGGTCTTCAATGTGTGCATTCAACTTACGGAGTTAAACTGATGTGTGTTTGCAGGAGTTTCTAAACCCTTTCTGTGAAGAAGTGGAAAACGCATTTTCCCAGCCAAATCCAGGCATTCAAGAAATAGCTGGAAATCTCCGTCTAAAACACAAAAAGAACGTATCTTGCAAACTGCTCTGCTGGCTGTTCGCTCAGCTAAGGGAGTTGAATCCGCCTTCAGAATCAGAGAGTGAGAAGCACGGTTCTTCCATGAGCTGGGTTTCGTTATACCCGGGTGAATTGGAACAAACGCGGTATTGAGAAATATCTGTTTCTAAAACCAAAACGGAGCTACCTAACAGAACGGTCTTCAATGTGTTCATTCAACTTACGGAGTTAAACTGATGTGTGTTTGCAGGAGTTTCTAAACCCTTTCTGTGAAGAAGTGGAAAACGCATTTTCCCAGCCAAATCCAGGCATTCAAGAAATAGCTGGAAATCTCCGTCTGAAACACAAAAAGAACGTATCTTGCATACTGCTCTGCTAAGTGTTCGCTCAGCTAAGGGAGTTGAATCCGCCTTCAGAATCAGAGAGTGAGAAGCACGGTTCTTCCAGGAGCTGGGTTTCGTAATACACGGGTGCATTGGAAAAAACGCGGTATTGAGAAATATCTGCTTCTAAAACCAAAACGGAGCTACCTAACAGAACGGTCTTCAATGTGTGCATTCAACTTACGGAGTTAAACTGATGTGTGTTTGCAGGAGTTTCTAAACCCTTTCTGTGAAGAAGTGGAAAACGCATTTTCCCAGCCAAATCCAGGCATTCATGAAATAGCTGGAAATCTCCGTCTAAAACACAAAAAGAACGTATCTTGCAAACTGCTCTGCTGGGTGTTCGCTCAGCTAAGGGAGTTGAATCCGCCTTCAGAATCAGAGAGTGAGAAGCACGGTTCTTCCAGGAGTTGGGTTTCCTTATACCCTGGTGAATTGGAACAAACGCGGTATTGAGAAATATCTGCTTCTAAAACCAAAACGGAGCTACCTAACAGAACGGTCTTCAATGTGTGCATTCAACTTACGGAGTTAAACTGATGTGTGTTTGCAGGAGTTTCTAAACCCTTTCTGTGAAGAAGTGGAAAACGCATTTTCCCAGCCAAATCCAGGCATTCCAGAAATAGCTGGAAATCTCCGTCTAAAACACAAAAAGAACGTATCTTGCAAACTGCTCTGCTGGGTGTTCGCTCAGCTAAGGGAGTTGAATCCGCCTTCAGAATCAGAGAGTGAGAAGCACGGTTCTTCCAGGAGCTGGGTTTCGTTATACCCGGGTGAATTGGAACAAACGCGGTATTGAGAAATATCTGCTTCTGAAACCAAAACGGAGCTACCTAACAGAACGGTCTTCAATGTGTGCATTCAACTTACGGAGTTAAACTGATGTGTGTTTGCAGGAGTTTCTAAACCCTTTCTGTGAAGAAGTGGAAAACGCATTTTCCCAGCCAAATCCAGGCATTCAAGAAATAGCTGGAAATCTCCGTCTAAAACACAAAAAGAACGTATCTTGCAAACTGTTCTGCTGGGTGTTCGCTCAGCTAAGGGAGTTGAATCCGCCTTCAGAATCAGAGAGTGAGAAGCACGGTTCTTCCAGGAGCTTTGTATCGTTATACACGGGTGAACTGGAACAAACGCGGTATTGAGAAATATCTGCTTCTAAAACCAAAACGGAGCTACCTAACAGAATGGTCTTCAATGTGTGCATTCAACTTACGGAGTTAAACTGATGTGTGTTTGCAGGAGTTTCTAAACCCTTTCTGTGAAGAAGTGGAAAACGCATTTTCCCAGCCAAATCCAGGCATTCAAGAAATAGCTGGAAATCTCCGTCTAAAACACAAAAAGAACGTATCTTGCAAACTGCTCTGCTGGGTGTTCGCTCAGCTAAGGGAGTTGAATCCGCCTTCAGAATCAGAGAGTGAGAAGCACGGTTCTTCCAGGAGCTGGGTTTCGTTATACCCGGGTGAATTGGAACAAACGCGGTATTGAGAAATATCTGCTTCTAAAACCAAAACGGAGCTACCTAACAGAACGGTCTTCAATGTGTGCATTCAACTTACGGAGTTAAACTGATGTGTGTTTGCAGGAGTTTCTAAACCCTTTCTGTGAAGAAGTGGAAAACGCATTTTCCCAGCCAAATCCAGGCATTCAAGAAATAGCTGGAAATCTCCGTCTAAAACACAAAAAGAACGTATCTTGCAAACTACTCTGCTGGGTGTTCGCTCAGCTAAGGGAGTTGAATCCGCCTTCAGAATCAGAGAGTGAGAAGCACGGTTCTTCCAGGAGCTGGGTTTCGTTATACCCGGGTGAATTGGAACAAACGCGGTATTGAGAAATATCTGCTTCTAAAACCAAAACGGAGCTACCTAACAGAACGGTCTTCAATGTGTGCATTCAACGTACGGAGTTAAACTGATGTTTGTTTGCAGGAGTTTCTAAACCCTTTCTGTGAAGAAGTGGAAAACGCATTTTCCCAGCCAAATCCAGGCATTCAAGAAATAGCTGGAAATCTCCGTCTAAAACACAAAAAGAACGTATCTTGAAAACTGCTCTGCTGGGTGTTCGCTCAGCTAAGGGAGTTGAATCCGCCTTCAGAATCAGAGAGTGAGAAGCACGGTTATTCCAGGAGCTGGGTTTCGTTATACCCGGGTGATTTGGAACAAACGCGGTATTGAGAAATATCTGCTTCTAAAACCAAAACGGAGCTACCTAACAGAACGGTCTTCAATGTGTGCATTCAACTTACGGAGTTAAACTGATGTGTGTTTGCAGGAGTTTCTAAACCCTTTCTGTGAAGAAGTGGAAAACGCATTTTCCCAGCCAAATCCAGGCATTCAAGAAATAGCTGGAAATCTCCGTCTAAAACACAAAAACCACGTATCTTGCAAACTGCTCTGCTGGGTGTTCGCTCAGCTAAGGGAGTTGAATCCGCCTTAAGAATCAGAGAGTGAGAAGCACGGTTCTTCCAGGAGCTGGGTTTCGTTATACCCGGGTGAATTGGAACAAACGCGGTATTGAGAAATATCTGCTTCTAAAACCAAAACGGAGCTACCTAACAGAACGGTCTTCAATGTGTGCATTCAACTTACGGAGTTAAACTGATGTGTGTTTGCAGGAGTTTCTAAACCCTTTCTGTGAAGAAGTGGAAAACGCATTTTCCCAGCCAAATCCAGGCATTCAAGAAATAGCTGGAAATCTCCGTCTAAAACACAAAAAGAACGTATCTTGCAAACTGCTCTGCTGGGTGTTCGCTCAGCTAAGGGAGTTGAATCCACCTTCAGAATCAGAGAGTGAGAAGCACGGTTCTTCCAGGAGCTGGGTTTCGTTATACCAGGGTGCATTGGAACAAACGCGGTATTGAGAAATATCTGCTTCTAAAACCAAAACGGAGCTACCTAACAGAACGGTCTTCAATGTGTGCATTCAACTTACGGAGTTAAACTGATGTGTGTTTGCAGGAGTTTCTAAACCCTTTCTGTGAAGAAGTGGAAACCGCATTTTCCCAGCCAAATGCAGGCATTCAAGAAATAGCAGGAAATCTCCGTCTAAAACACAAAAAGAACGTATCTTGCAAACTGCTCTGCTGGGTGTTCGCTCAGCTAAGAGAGTTGAATCCGCCTTCAGAATCAGAGAGTGCGAAGCACGGTTCTTCCAGGAGCTGGGTTTGGTTATACCCGGGTGCATTGGAACAAACGCGGTATAGATAAATATCTGCTTCTAAAACCAAAACGGAGCTACCTAACAGAACGGTCTTCAACGTGTGCATTCAACTTACGGAGTTAAACTGATGTGTGTTTGCAGGAGTTTCTAAACCCTTTCTGTGAAGAAGTGGAAAACGCATTTTCCCAGCCAAATCCAGGCATTCAAGAAATAGCTGGAAATCTCCGTCTAAAACACAAAAAGAACGTATCTTGCAAACTGCTCTGCTGGGTGTTCGCTCAGCTAAGGGAGTTGAATCCGCCTTCAGAATCAGAGAGTGAGAAGCACGGTTCTTCCAGGAGCTGGGTTTCGTTATACCCGGGTGAATTGGAACAAACGCGGTATTGAGAAATATCTGCTTCTAAAACCAAAACGGAGCTACCTAACAGAACGGTCTTCAATGTGTGCATTCAACTTACGGAGATAAACTGATGTGTGTTTGCAGGAGTTTCTAAACCCTTTCTGTGAAGAAGTGGAAAACGCATTTTCCCAGCCAAATCCAAGCATTCAAGAAATAGCTGGAAATCTCCGTCTAAAACACAAAAAGAACGTATCTTGCAAACTGCTCTGCTGGGTGTTCGCTCAGCTAAGGGAGTTGAATCCGCCTTCAGAATCAGAGAGTGAGAAGCACGGTTCTTCCAGAAGCTGGGTTTCGTTATACCCGGGTGAATTGGAACAAACGCGGTATTGAGAAATATCTGCTTCTAAAACCAAAACGGAGCTACCTAACAGAACGGTCTTCAATGTGTGCATTCAACTTACGGAGTTAAACTGATGTGTGTTTGCAGGAGTTTCTAAACCCTTTCTGTGAAGAAGTGGAAAACGCATTTTCCCAGCCAAATCCAGGCATTCAAGAAATAGCTGGAAACCTCCGTCTAAAAAACAAAAAGAACGTATCTTGCAAACTGCTCTGCTGGGTGTTCGCTCAGCTAAGGGAGTTGATTCCGCCTTCAGAATCAGAGAGGGAGAAGCACGGTTCTTCCAGGAGCTGGGTTTCGTTATACCCGGGTGCATTGGAACAAACGCGGTATTGAGAAATATCTGCTTCTAAAACCAAAACGGAGCTACCTAACAGAACGGTCTTCAATGTGTGCATTCAACTTACGGAGTTAAACTGATGTGTGTTTGCAGGAGTTTCTAAACCCTTTCTGTGAAGAATTGGAAAACGCATTTTCCCAGCCGAATCCAGGCATTCAAGAAATAGCTGGAAATCTCCGTCTAAAACACAAAAAGAACGTATCTTGCAAACTGCTCTGCTGGCTGTTCGCTCAGCTAAGGGAGTTGAATCCGCCTTCAGAATCAGAGAGTGAGAAGCACGGTTCTTCCAGGAGCTGGGTTTCGTAATACCCGGGTGAATTGGAACAAACGCGGTATTGAGAAATATCTGCTTCTAAAACCAAAACGGAGCTACCTAACAGAACGGTCTTCAATGTGTGCATTCAACTTACGGAGTTAAACTGATGTGTGTTTGCAGGAGTTTCTAAACCCTTTCTGTGAAGAAGTGGAAAACGCATTTTCCCAGCCAAATCCAGGCATTCAAGAAATAGCTGGAAATCTCCGTCTAAAACACAAAAAGAACGTATCTTGCAAACTGCTCTGCTGGGTGTTCGCTCAGCTAAGGGAGTTGAATCCGCCTTCAGAATCAGAGAGTGAGAAGCACGGTTCTTCCAGGAGCTGGGTTTCGTAATACCCGGGTGAATTAGAACAAACGCGGTATTGAGAAATATCTGCTTCTAAAACCAAAACGGAGCTACCTAACAGAACGGTCTTCAATGTGTGCATTCAACTTACGGAGTTAAACTGATGTGTGTTTGCAGGAGTTTCTAAACCCTTTCTGTGAAGAAGTGGAAAACGCATTTTCCCAGCCAAATCCAGGCATTCAAGAAATAGCTGGAAATCTCCGTCTAAAACACAAAAAGAACGTATCTTGCAAACTGCTCTGCTGGGTGTTCGCTCAGCTAAGGGAGTTGAATCCGCCTTCACAATCAGAGAGTGAGAAGCACGGTTTTTCCAGGAGCTGGGTTTCGTGATACCCGGGTGCATTGGAACAAACGCGGTATTGAGAAATATCTGCTTCTAAAACCAAAACGGAGCTACCTAACAGAACGGTCTTCAATGTGTGCATTCAACTTACGGAGTTAAACTGATGTGTGTTTGCAGGAGTTTCTAAACCCTTTCTGTGAAGAAGTGGAAAACGCATTTTCCCAGCCAAATCCAGGCATTCAAGAAATAGCTGGAAATCTCCGTCTAAAACACAAAAAGAACGTATCTTGCAAACTGCTCTGCTGGGTGTTCGCTCAGCTAAGGGAGTTGAATCCGCCTTCAGAATCAGAGAGTGAGAAGCACGGTTCTTCCAGGAGCTGGGTTTCGTTATACCCGGGTGCATTGGAACAAACGCGGTATTGAGAAATATCTGCTTCTAAAACCAAAACGGAGCTACCTAACAGAACGGTCTTCAATGTGTGCATTCAACTTACGGAGTTAAACTGATTTGTGTTTGCAGGAGTTTCTAAACCCTTTCTGTGAAGAAGTGGAAAACGCATTTTCCCAACCAAATCCAGGCATTCAAGAAATAGCTGGAAATCTCCGTCTAAAACACAAAAGGAACGTATCTTGCAACCTGCTCTGCTGGCTGTTCGCTCAGCTAAGGGAGTTGAATCCGCCTTCAGAATCAGAGAGTGAGAAGCACGGTTCTTCCAGGAGCTGGGTTTCGTTATACCCGGGTGAATTGGAACAAACGCGGTATTGAGAAATATCTGCTTCTAAAACCAAAACGGAGCTACCTAACAGAACGGTCTTCAATGTGTGCATTCAACTTACGGAGTTAAACTGATGAGTGTTTGCAGGAGTTCCTAAACCCTTTCTGTGAAGAAGTGGAAAACGCATTTTCCCAGCCAAATCCAGGCATTCAAGAAATAGCTGGAAATCTCCGTATAAAACACAAAAAGAACGTATCTTGCAAACTGCTCTGCTGGGTGTTCGCTCAGCTAAGGGAGTTGAATCCGCCTTCAGAATCAGAGAGTGAGAAGCATGGTTCTTCCAGGAGCTGGGTTTCGTTATAAACGGGTGCATTGGGAAAAACGCGGTATTGAGAAATATCTGCTTCTAAAACCAAAACGGAGCTACCTAACAGAACGGTCTTCAATGTGTGCATTCAACTTACGGACTTAAACTGATGTGTGTTTGCAGGAGTTTTTAACCCTTTCTGTGAAGAAGTGGAAAACGCATTTTCCCAGCCAAATCCAGGCATTCAAGAAGTAGCTGGAAATCTCCGTCTAAAACACAAAAAGAACGTATCTTGCAAACTGCTCTGCTGGGTGTTCGCTCAGCTAAGGGAGTTGAATCCGCCTTCAGAATCAGAGAGTGAGAAGCACGGTTCTTCCAGGAGCTGGGTTTCGTTATACCAGGGTGCATTGGAACAAACGCGGTATTGAGAACTATCTGCTTCTAAAACCAAAACGGAGCTACCTAACAGAACGGCCTTCAATGTGTCCATTCAACTTACGGAGGTAAACTGATGTGTGTTTGCAGGAGTTTCTAAACCCTTTCTGTGAAGAAGTGGAAAACGCATTTTCCCAGCCAAATCCAGGCATTCAAGAAATAGCTGGAAATCTCCGTCTAAAACACAAAAAGAACGTATCTTGCAAACTGCTCTGCTGGGTGTTCGCTAAGCTAAGGGAGTTGAATCCGCCTTCAGAATCAGAGAGTGAGAAGCACGGTTCTTCCAGGAGCTGGGTTTCGTAATACTCGGGTGAATTGGAACAAACGCGGTATTGAGAAATATCTGCTTCTAAAACCAAAACGGAGCTACCTAACAGAACGGTCTTCAATGTGTGCATTCAACTTACGGAGTTAAACTGATGTGTGTTTGCAGGAGTTTATAAACCCTTTCTGTGAAGAAGTGGAAAACGCATTTTCCCAGCCAAATCCAGGCATTCAAGAAATAGCTGGAAATCTCCGTCTAAAACACAAAAAGAACGTATCTTGCAAACTGCTCTGCTGGGTGTTCGCTCACCTAAGGGAGTTGAATCCGCCTTCAGAATCAGAGAGTGAGAAGCACGGTCCTTCCAGGAGCTGGGTTTCATTATACCCGGGTGCATTGGAACAAACGTGGTATTGAGAAATATCTGCTTCTAAAACCAAAACGGAGCTACCTAACAGAACGGTCTTCAATGTGTGCATTCAACTTACGGAGTTAAACTGATGTGTGTTTGCAGGAGTTTCTAAACCCTTTCTGTGAAGAAGTGGAAAACGCATTTTCCCAGCCAAATCCAGGCATTCAAGAAATAGCTGGAAATCTCCGTCTAAAACACAAAAAGAACGTATCTTGCAAACTGCTCTGCTGGGTGTTCGCTCAGCTAAGGGAGTTGAATCCGCCTTCAGAATCAGAGAGTGAGAAGCACGGTTCTTCCAGGAGCTGGGTTTCGTAATACCCGGGTGAATTGGAACAAACGCGGTATTGAGAAATATCTGCTTCTAAAACCAAAACGGAGCTACCTAACAGAACGGTCTTCAATGTGTGCATTCAACTTACGGAGTTAAACTGATGTGTGTTTGCAGGAGTTTCTAAACCCTTTCTGTGAAGAAGTGGAAAACGCATTTTCCCAGCCAAATCCAGGCATTCAAGAAATAGCTGGAAATCTCCGTCTAAACCACAAAAAGAACGTATCTTGCAAACTGCTCTGCTGGGTGTTCGCTCAGCTAAGGGAGTTGAATCCGCCTTCAGAATCAGAGTGAGAAGCACGGTTCTTCCAGGAGCTGGGTTTCGTAATACCCGGGTGAATTGGAACAAACGCGGTATTGAGAAATATCTGCTTCTAAAACCAAAACGGAGCTACCTAACAGAACGGTCTTCAATGTGTGCATTCAACTTACGGAGTTAAACTGATGTGTGTTTGCAGGAGTTTCTTAACCCTTTCTGTGAAGAAGTGGAAAACGCATTTTCCCAGCCAAATCCAGGCATTCAAGAAATAGCTGGAAATCTCCGTCTAAAACACAAAAAGAACGTATCTTGCAAACTGCTCTGCTGGGTGTTCGCTCAGCTAAGGGAGTTGAATCCGCCTTCAGAATCAGAGTGAGAAGCACGGTTCTTCCAGGAGCTGGGTTTCGTAATACCCGGGTGAATTGGAACAAACGCGGTATTGAGAAATATCTGCTTCTAAAACCAAAACGGAGCTACCTAACAGAACGGTCTTCAATGTGTGCATTCAACTTACGGAGTTAAACTGATGTGTGTTTGCAGGAGTTTCTAAACCCTTTCTGTGAAGAAGTGGAAATCGCATTTTCCCAGCCAAATCCAGGCATTCAAGAAATAGCTGGAAATCTCCGTCTAAAACACAAAAAGAATGTATCTTGCAAACTGCTCTGCTGGGTGTTCGCTCAGCTAAGAAAGTTGAATCCGCCTTCAGAATCAGAGAGTGAGAAGCACGGTTCTTCCAGGAGCTGGGTTTCGTTATACCCGGGTGCCTTGGAACAAACGCGGTATTGAGAATTATCTGCTTCTAAAACCAAAACGGAGCTACCTAACAGAACGGTCTTCAATGTGTGCATTCAACTTACGGAGTTAAACTGATGTGTGTTTGCAGGAGTTACTAAACCCTTTCTGTGAAGAAGTGGAAAACGCATTTTCCCAGCCAAATCCAGGCATTCAAGAAATAGCTGGAAATCTCCGTCTAAAACACAAAAAGAACGTATCTTGCAAACTGCTCTGCTGGGTGTTCGCTCAGCTAAGGGAGTTGAATCCGCCTTCAGAATCAGAGTGAGAAGCACGGTTCTTCCAGGAGCTGGGTTTCGTAATACCCGGGTGAATTGGAACAAACGCGGTATTGAGAAATATCTGCTTCTAAAACCAAAACGGAGCTACCTAACAGAACGGTCTTCAATGTGTGCATTCAACTTACGGAGTTAAACTGATGTGTGTTTGCAGGAGTTTCTAAACCCTTTCTGTGAAGAAGTGGAAATCGCATTTTCCCAGCCAAATCCAGGCATTCAAGAAATAGCTGGAAATCTCCGTCTAAAACACAAAAAGAATGTATCTTGCAAACTGCTCTGCTGGGTGTTCGCTCAGCTAAGAAAGTTGAATCCGCCTTCAGAATCAGAGAGTGAGAAGCACGGTTCTTCCAGGAGCTGGGTTTCGTAATACCCGGGTGAATTAGAACAAACGCGGTATTGAGAAATATCTGCTTCTAAAACCAAAACGGAGCTACCTAACAGAACGGTCTTCAATGTGTGCATTCAACTTACGGAGTTAAACTGATGTGTGTTTGCAGGAGTTTCTAAACCCTTTCTGTGAAGAAGTGGAAAACGCATTTTCCCAGCCAAATCCAGGCATTCAAGAAATAGCTGGAAATCTCCGTCTAAAACACAAAAAGAACGTATCTTGCAAACTGCTCTGCTGGGTGTTCGCTCAGCTAAGGGAGTTGAATCCGCCTTCACAATCAGAGAGTGAGAAGCACGGTTTTTCCAGGAGCTGGGTTTCGTGATACCCGGGTGCATTGGAACAAACGCGGTATTGAGAAATATCTGCTTCTAAAACCAAAACGGAGCTACCTAACAGAACGGTCTTCAATGTGTGCATTCAACTTACGGAGTTAAACTGATGTGTGTTTGCAGGAGTTTCTAAACCCTTTCTGTGAAGAAGTGGAAAACGCATTTTCCCAGCCAAATCCAGGCATTCAAGAAATAGCTGGAAATCTCCGTCTAAAACACAAAAAGAACGTATCTTGCAAACTGCTCTGCTGGGTGTTCGCTCAGCTAAGGGAGTTGAATCCGCCTTCAGAATCAGAGAGTGAGAAGCACGGTTCTTCCAGGAGCTGGGTTTCGTTATACCCGGGTGCATTGGAACAAACGCGGTATTGAGAAATATCTGCTTCTAAAACCAAAACGGAGCTACCTAACAGAACGGTCTTCAATGTGTGCATTCAACTTACGGAGTTAAACTGATTTGTGTTTGCAGGAGTTTCTAAACCCTTTCTGTGAAGAAGTGGAAAACGCATTTTCCCAACCAAATCCAGGCATTCAAGAAATAGCTGGAAATCTCCGTCTAAAACACAAAAGGAACGTATCTTGCAACCTGCTCTGCTGGCTGTTCGCTCAGCTAAGGGAGTTGAATCCGCCTTCAGAATCAGAGAGTGAGAAGCACGGTTCTTCCAGGAGCTGGGTTTCGTTATACCCGGGTGAATTGGAACAAACGCGGTATTGAAAAATATCTGCTTCTAAAACCAAAACGGAGCTACCTAACAGAACGGTCTTCAATGTGTGCATTCAACTTACGGAGTTAAACTGATGAGTGTTTGCAGGAGTTCCTAAACCCTTTCTGTGAAGAAGTGGAAAACGCATTTTCCCAGCCAAATCCAGGCATTCAAGAAATAGCTGGAAATCTCCGTATAAAACACAAAAAGAACGTATCTTGCAAACTGCTCTGCTGGGTGTTCGCTCAGCTAAGGGAGTTGAATCCGCCTTCAGAATCAGAGAGTGAGAAGCATGGTTCTTCCAGGAGCTGGGTTTCGTTATAAACGGGTGCATTGGGAAAAACGCGGTATTGAGAAATATCTGCTTCTAAAACCAAAACGGAGCTACCTAACAGAACGGTCTTCAATGTGTGCATTCAACTTACGGACTTAAACTGATGTGTGTTTGCAGGAGTTTTTAACCCTTTCTGTGAAGAAGTGGAAAACGCATTTTCCCAGCCAAATCCAGGCATTCAAGAAGTAGCTGGAAATCTCCGTCTAAAACACAAAAAGAACGTATCTTGCAAACTGCTCTGCTGGGTGTTCGCTCAGCTAAGGGAGTTGAATCCGCCTTCAGAATCAGAGAGTGAGAAGCACGGTTCTTCCAGGAGCTGGGTTTCGTTATACCAGGGTGCATTGGAACAAACGCGGTATTGAGAACTATCTGCTTCTAAAACCAAAACGGAGCTACCTAACAGAACGGCCTTCAATGTGTCCATTCAACTTACGGAGGTAAACTGATGTGTGTTTGCAGGAGTTTCTAAACCCTTTCTGTGAAGAAGTGGAAAACGCATTTTCCCAGCCAAATCCAGGCATTCAAGAAATAGCTGGAAATCTCCGTCTAAAACACAAAAAGAACGTATCTTGCAAACTGCTCTGCTGGGTGTTCGCTAAGCTAAGGGAGTTGAATCCGCCTTCAGAATCAGAGAGTGAGAAGCACGGTTCTTCCAGGAGCTGGGTTTCGTAATACTCGGGTGAATTGGAACAAACGCGGTATTGAGAAATATCTGCTTCTAAAACCAAAACGGAGCTACCTAACAGAACGGTCTTCAATGTGTGCATTCAACTTACGGAGTTAAACTGATGTGTGTTTGCAGGAGTTTCTAAACCCTTTCTGTGAAGAAGTGGAAAACGCATTTTCCCAGCCAAATCCAGGCATTCAAGAAATAGCTGGAAATCTCCGTCTAAAACACAAAAAGAACGTATCTTGCAAACTGCTCTGCTGGGTGTTCGCTCACCTAAGGGAGTTGAATCCGCCTTCAGAATCAGAGAGTGAGAAGCACGGTCCTTCCAGGAGCTGGGTTTCATTATACCCGGGTGCATTGGAACAAACGTGGTATTGAGAAATATCTGCTTCTAAAACCAAAACGGAGCTACCTAACAGAACGGTCTTCAATGTGTGCATTCAACTTACGGAGTTAAACTGATGTGTGTTTGCAGGAGTTTCTAAACCCTTTCTGTGAAGAAGTGGAAAACGCATTTTCCCAGCCAAATCCAGGCATTCAAGAAATAGCTGGAAATCTCCGTCTAAAACACAAAAAGAACGTATCTTGCAAACTGCTCTGCTGGGTGTTCGCTCAGCTAAGGGAGTTGAATCCGCCTTCAGAATCAGAGAGTGAGAAGCACGGTTCTTCCAGGAGCTGGGTTTCGTAATACCCGGGTGAATTGGAACAAACGCGGTATTGAGAAATATCTGCTTCTAAAACCAAAACGGAGCTACCTAACAGAACGGTCTTCAATGTGTGCATTCAACTTACGGAGTTAAACGGATGTGTGTTTGCAGGAGTTTCTAAACCCTTTCTGTGAAGAAGTGGAAAACGCATTTTCCCAGCCAAATCCAGGCATTCAAGAAATAGCTGGAAATCTCCGTCTAAACCACAAAAAGAACGTATCTTGCAAACTGCTCTGCTGGGTGTTCGCTCAGCTAAGGGAGTTGAATCCGCCTTCAGAATCAGAGTGAGAAGCACGGTTCTTCCAGGAGCTGGGTTTCGTAATACCCGGGTGAATTGGAACAAACGCGGTATTGAGAAATATCTGCTTCTAAAACCAAAACGGAGCTACCTAACAGAACGGTCTTCAATGTGTGCATTCAACTTACGGAGTTAAACTGATGTGTGTTTGCAGGAGTTTCTTAACCCTTTCTGTGAAGAAGTGGAAAACGCATTTTCCCAGCCAAATCCAGGCATTCAAGAAATAGCTGGAAATCTCCGTCTAAAACACAAAAAGAACGTATCTTGCAAACTGCTCTGCTGGGTGTTCGCTCAGCTAAGGGAGTTGAATCCGCCTTCAGAATCAGAGTGAGAAGCACGGTTCTTCCAGGAGCTGGGTTTCGTAATACCCGGGTGAATTGGAACAAACGCGGTATTGAGAAATATCTGCTTCTAAAACCAAAACGGAGCTACCTAACAGAACGGTCTTCAATGTGTGCATTCAACTTACGGAGTTAAACTGATGTGTGTTTGCAGGAGTTTCTAAACCCTTTCTGTGAAGAAGTGGAAATCGCATTTTCCCAGCCAAATCCAGGCATTCAAGAAATAGCTGGAAATCTCCGTCTAAAACACAAAAAGAATGTATCTTGCAAACTGCTCTGCTGGGTGTTCGCTCAGCTAAGAAAGTTGAATCCGCCTTCAGAATCAGAGAGTGAGAAGCACGGTTCTTCCAGGAGCTGGGTTTCGTTATACCCGGGTGCCTTGGAACAAACGCGGTATTGAGAAATATCTGCTTCTAAAACCAAAACGGAGCTACCTAACAGAACGGTCTTCAATGTGTGCATTCAACTTACGGAGTTAAACTGATGTGTGTTTGCAGGAGTTACTAAACCCTTTCTGTGAAGAAGTGGAAAACGCATTTTCCCAGCCAAATCCAGGCATTCAAGAAATAGCTGGAAATCTCCGTCTAAAACACAAAAAGAACGTATCTTGCAAACTGCTCTGCTGGGTGTTCGCTCAGCTAAGGGAGTTGAATCCGCCTTCAGAATCAGAGTGAGAAGCACGGTTCTTCCAGGAGCTGGGTTTCGTAATACCCGGGTGAATTGGAACAAACGCGGTATTGAGAAATATCTGCTTCTAAAACCAAAACGGAGCTACCTAACAGAACGGTCTTCAATGTGTGCATTCAACTTACGGAGTTAAACTGATGTGTGTTTGCAGGAGTTTCTAAACCCTTTCTGTGAAGAAGTGGAAAACGCATTTTCCCAGCCAAATCCAGGCATTCAAGAAATAGCTGGAAATCTCCGTCTAAAACACAAAAAGAACGTATCTTGCAAACTGCTCTGCTGGGTGTTCGCTCAGCTAAAGGAGTTGAATCCGCCTTCAGAATCAGAGAGTGAGAAGCACGGTTCGTCCAGGAGCTGGGTTTCGTAATACCCGGGTGCATTGGAACAAACGCGGTATTGAGAAATATCTGCTTCTAAAACCAAAACGGAGCTACCTAACAGAACGGTCTTCAATGTGTGCATTCAACTTACTGAGTTAAACTGATGTGTGTTTGCAGGAGTTTCTAAACCCTTTCTGTGAAGAAGTGGAAACCGCATTTTCCCAGCCAAATGCAGGCATTCAAGAAATAGCAGGAAATCTCCGTCTAAAACACAAAAAGAACGTATCTTGCAAACTGCTCTGCTGGGTGTTCGCTCAGCTAAGGGAGTTGAATCCGCCTTCAGAATCAGAGAGTGAGAAGCACGGTTCTTCCAGAAGCTGGGTTTCGTTATACCCGGGTGAATTGGAACAAACGCGGTATTGAGAAATATCTGCTTCTAAAACCAAAACGGAGCTACCTAATAGAACGGTCTTCAATGTGTGCATTCAACTTACGGAGTTAAACTGATGTGTGTTTGCAGGAGTTTCTAAACCCTTTCTGTGAAGAAGTGGAAAACGCATTTTCCCAGCCAAATCCAGGCATTCAAGAAATAGCTGGAAACCTCCGACTAAAAAACAAAAAGAACGTATCTTGCTAACTGCTCTGCTGGGTGTTCGCTCAGCTAAGGGAGTTGAATCCGCCTTCAGAATCAGAGAGGGAGAAGCACGGTTCTTCCAGGAGCTGGGTTTCGTTATACCCGGGTGCATTGGAACAAACGCGGTATTGAGAAATATCTGCTTCTAAAACCAAAACGGAGCTACCTAACAGAACGGTCTTCAATGTGTGCATTCAACTTACGGAGTTAAACTGATGTGTGTTTGCAGGAGTTTCTTAACCCTTTCTGTGAAGAAGTGGAAAACGCATTTTCCCAGCCAAATCCAGGCATTCAAGAAATAGCTGGAAATCTCCGTCTAAAACACAAAAAGAACGTATCTTGCAAACTGCTCTGCTGGGTGTTCGCTCAGCTAAGGGAGTTGAATCCGCCTTCAGAATCAGAGTGAGAAGCACGGTTCTTCCAGGAGCTGGGTTTCGTAATACCCGGGTGAATTGGAACAAACGCGGTATTGAGAAATATCTGCTTCTAAAACCAAAACGGAGCTACCTAACAGAACGGTCTTCAATGTGTGCATTCAACTTACGGAGTTAAACTGATGTGTGTTTGCAGGAGTTTCTAAACCCTTTCTGTGAAGAAGTGGAAATCGCATTTTCCCAGCCAAATCCAGGCATTCAAGAAATAGCTGGAAATCTCCGTCTAAAACACAAAAAGAATGTATCTTGCAAACTGCTCTGCTGGGTGTTCGCTCAGCTAAGAAAGTTGAATCCGCCTTCAGAATCAGAGAGTGAGAAGCACGGTTCTTCCAGGAGCTGGGTTTCGTTATACCCGGGTGCCTTGGAACAAACGCGGTATTGAGAAATATCTGCTTCTAAAACCAAAACGGAGCTACCTAACAGAACGGTCTTCAATGTGTGCATTCAACTTACGGAGTTAAACTGATGTGTGTTTGCAGGAGTTACTAAACCCTTTCTGTGAAGAAGTGGAAAACGCATTTTCCCAGCCAAATCCAGGCATTCAAGAAATAGCTGGAAATCTCCGTCTAAAACACAAAAAGAACGTATCTTGCAAACTGCTCTGCTGGGTGTTCGCTCAGCTAAGGGAGTTGAATCCGCCTTCAGAATCAGAGTGAGAAGCACGGTTCTTCCAGGAGCTGGGTTTCGTAATACCCGGGTGAATTGGAACAAACGCGGTATTGAGAAATATCTGCTTCTAAAACCAAAACGGAGCTACCTAACAGAACGGTCTTCAATGTGTGCATTCAACTTACGGAGTTAAACTGATGTGTGTTTGCAGGAGTTTCTAAACCCTTTCTGTGAAGAAGTGGAAATCGCATTTTCCCAGCCAAATCCAGGCATTCAAGAAATAGCTGGAAATCTCCGTCTAAAACACAAAAAGAATGTATCTTGCAAACTGCTCTGCTGGGTGTTCGCTCAGCTAAGAAAGTTGAATCCGCCTTCAGAATCAGAGAGTGAGAAGCACGGTTCTTCCAGGAGCTGGGTTTCGTAATACCCGGGTGAATTAGAACAAACGCGGTATTGAGAAATATCTGCTTCTAAAACCAAAACGGAGCTACCTAACAGAACGGTCTTCAATGTGTGCATTCAACTTACGGAGTTAAACTGATGTGTGTTTGCAGGAGTTTCTAAACCCTTTCTGTGAAGAAGTGGAAAACGCATTTTCCCAGCCAAATCCAGGCATTCAAGAAATAGCTGGAAATCTCCGTCTAAAACACAAAAAGAACGTATCTTGCAAACTGCTCTGCTGGGTGTTCGCTCAGCTAAGGGAGTTGAATCCGCCTTCACAATCAGAGAGTGAGAAGCACGGTTTTTCCAGGAGCTGGGTTTCGTGATACCCGGGTGCATTGGAACAAACGCGGTATTGAGAAATATCTGCTTCTAAAACCAAAACGGAGCTACCTAACAGAACGGTCTTCAATGTGTGCATTCAACTTACGGAGTTAAACTGATGTGTGTTTGCAGGAGTTTCTAAACCCTTTCTGTGAAGAAGTGGAAAACGCATTTTCCCAGCCAAATCCAGGCATTCAAGAAATAGCTGGAAATCTCCGTCTAAAACACAAAAAGAACGTATCTTGCAAACTGCTCTGCTGGGTGTTCGCTCAGCTAAGGGAGTTGAATCCGCCTTCATAATCAGAGAGTGAGAAGCACGGTTCTTCCAGGAGCTGGGTTTCGTTATACCCGGGTGCATTGGAACAAACGCGGTATTGAGAAATATCTGCTTCTAAAACCAAAACGGAGCTACCTAACAGAACGGTCTTCAATGTGTGCATTCAACTTACGGAGTTAAACTGATTTGTGTTTGCAGGAGTTTCTAAACCCTTTCTGTGAAGAAGTGGAAAACGCATTTTCCCAACCAAATCCAGGCATTCAAGAAATAGCTGGAAATCTCCGTCTAAAACACAAAAGGAACGTATCTTGCAACCTGCTCTGCTGGCTGTTCGCTCAGCTAAGGGAGTTGAATCCGCCTTCAGAATCAGAGAGTGAGAAGCACGGTTCTTCCAGGAGCTGGGTTTCGTTATACCCGGGTGAATTGGAACAAACGCGGTATTGAAAAATATCTGCTTCTAAAACCAAAACGGAGCTACCTAACAGAACGGTCTTCAATGTGTGCATTCAACTTACGGAGTTAAACTGATGAGTGTTTGCAGGAGTTCCTAAACCCTTTCTGTGAAGAAGTGGAAAACGCATTTTCCCAGCCAAATCCAGGCATTCAAGAAATAGCTGGAAATCTCCGTATAAAACACAAAAAGAACGTATCTTGCAAACTGCTCTGCTGGGTGTTCGCTCAGCTAAGGGAGTTGAATCCGCCTTCAGAATCAGAGAGTGAGAAGCATGGTTCTTCCAGGAGCTGGGTTTCGTTATAAACGGGTGCATTGGGAAAAACGCGGTATTGAGAAATATCTGCTTCTAAAACCAAAACGGAGCTACTTAACAGAACGGTCTTCAATGTGTGCATTCAACTTACGGACTTAAACTGATGTGTGTTTGCAGGAGTTTTTAACCCTTTCTGTGAAGAAGTGGAAAACGCATTTTCCCAGCCAAATCCAGGCATTCAAGAAGTAGCTGGAAATCTCCGTCTAAAACACAAAAAGAACGTATCTTGCAAACTGCTCTGCTGGGTGTTCGCTCAGCTAAGGGAGTTGAATCCGCCTTCAGAATCAGAGAGTGAGAAGCACGGTTCTTCCAGGAGCTGGGTTTCGTTATACCAGGGTGCATTGGAACAAACGCGGTATTGAGAACTATCTGCTTCTAAAACCAAAACGGAGCTACCTAACAGAACGGCCTTCAATGTGTCCATTCAACTTACGGAGGTAAACTGATGTGTGTTTGCAGGAGTTTCTAAACCCTTTCTGTGAAGAAGTGGAAAACGCATTTTCCCAGCCAAATCCAGGCATTCAAGAAATAGCTGGAAATCTCCGTCTAAAACACAAAAAGAACGTATCTTGCAAACTGCTCTGCTGGGTGTTCGCTAAGCTAAGGGAGTTGAATCCGCCTTCAGTATCAGAGAGTGAGAAGCACGGTTCTTCCAGGAGCTGGGTTTCGTAATACTCGGGTGAATTGGAACAAACGCGGTATTGAGAAATATCTGCTTCTAAAACCAAAACGGAGCTACCTAACAGAACGGTCTTCAATGTGTGCATTCAACTTACGGAGTTAAACTGATGTGTGTTTGCAGGAGTTTCTAAATTCTTTCTGTGAAGAAGTGGAAAACGCATTTTCCCAGCCAAATCCAGGCATTCAAGAAATAGCTGGAAATCTCCGTCTAAAACACAAAAAGAACGTATCTTGCAAACTGCTCTGCTGGGTGTTCGCTCACCTAAGGGAGTTGAATCCGCCTTCAGAATCAGAGAGTGAGAAGCACGGTCCTTCCAGGAGCTGGGTTTCATTATACCCGGGTGCATTGGAACAAACGTGGTATTGAGAAATATCTGCTTCTAAAACCAAAACGGAGCTACCTAACAGAACGGTCTTCAATGTGTGCATTCAACTTACGGAGTTAAACTGATGTGTGTTTGCAGGAGTTTCTAAACCCTTTCTGTGAAGAAGTGGAAAACGCATTTTCCCAGCCAAATCCAGGCATTCAAGAAATAGCTGGAAATCTCCGTCTAAAACACAAAAAGAACGTATCTTGCAAACTGCTCTGCTGGGTGTTCGCTCAGCTAAGGGAGTTGAATCCGCCTTCAGAATCAGAGAGTGAGAAGCACGGTTCTTCCAGGAGCTGGGTTTCGTAATACCCGGGTGAATTGGAACAAACGCGGTATTGAGAAATATCTGCTTCTAAAACCAAAACGGAGCTACCTAACAGAACGGTCTTCAATGTGTGCATTCAACTTACGGAGTTAAACTGATGTGTGTTTGCAGGAGTTTCTAAACCCTTTCTGTGAAGAAGTGGAAAACGCATTTTCCCAGCCAAATCCAGGCATTCAAGAAATAGCTGGAAATCTCCGTCTAAACCACAAAAAGAACGTATCTTGCAAACTGCTCTGCTGGGTGTTCGCTCAGCTAAGGGAGTTGAATCCGCCTTCAGAATCAGAGTGAGAAGCACGGTTCTTCCAGGAGCTGGGTTTCGTAATACCCGGGTGAATTGGAACAAACGCGGTATTGAGAAATATCTGCTTCTAAAACCAAAACGGAGCTACCTAACAGAACGGTCTTCAATGTGTGCATTCAACTTACGGAGTTAAACTGATGTGTGTTTGCAGGAGTTTCTTAACCCTTTCTGTGAAGAAGTGGAAAACGCATTTTCCCAGCCAAATCCAGGCATTCAAGAAATAGCTGGAAATCTCCGTCTAAAACACAAGAAGAACGTATCTTGCAAACTGCTCTGCTGGGTGTTCGCTCAGCTAAGGGAGTTGAATCCGCCTTCAGAATCAGAGTGAGAAGCACGGTTCTTCCAGGAGCTGGGTTTCGTAATACCCGGGTGAATTGGAACAAACGCGGTATTGAGAAATATCTGCTTCTAAAACCAAAACGGAGCTACCTAACAGAACGGTCTTCAATGTGTGCATTCAACTTACGGAGTTAAACTGATGTGTGTTTGCAGGAGTTTCTAAACCCTTTCTGTGAAGAAGTGGAAATCGCATTTTCCCAGCCAAATCCAGGCATTCAAGAAATAGCTGGAAATCTCCGTCTAAAACACAAAAAGAATGTATCTTGCAAACTGCTCTGCTGGGTGTTCGCTCAGCTAAGAAAGTTGAATCCGCCTTCAGAATCAGAGAGTGAGAAGCACGGTTCTTCCAGGAGCTGGGTTTCGTTATACCCGGGTGCCTTGGAACAAACGCGGTATTGAGAAATATCTGCTTCTAAAACCAAAACGGAGCTACCTAACAGAACGGTCTTCAATGTGTGCATTCAACTTACGGAGTTAAACTGATGTGTGTTTGCAGGAGTTACTAAACCCTTTCTGTGAAGAAGTGGAAAACGCATTTTCCCAGCCAAATCCAGGCATTCAAGAAATAGCTGGAAATCTCCGTCTAAAACACAAAAAGAACGTATCTTGCAAACTGCTCTGCTGGGTGTTCGCTCAGCTAAGGGAGTTGAATCCGCCTTCAGAATCAGAGTGAGAAGCACGGTTCTTCCAGGAGCTGGGTTTCGTAATACCCGGGTGAATTGGAACAAACGCGGTATTGAGAAATATCTGCTTCTAAAACCAAAACGGAGCTACCTAACAGAACGGTCTTCAATGTGTGCATTCAACTTACGGAGTTAAACTGATGTGTGTTTGCAGGAGTTTCTAAACCCTTTCTGTGAAGAAGTGGAAAACGCATTTTCCCAGCCAAATCCAGGCATTCAAGAAATAGCTGGAAATCTCCGTCTAAAACACAAAAAGAACGTATCTTGCAAACTGCTCTGCTGGGTGTTCGCTCAGCTAAAGGAGTTGAATCCGCCTTCAGAATCAGAGAGTGAGAAGCACGGTTCGTCCAGGAGCTGGGTTTCGTAATACCCGGGTGCATTGGAACAAACGCGGTATTGAGAAATATCTGCTTCTAAAACCAAAACGGAGCTACCTAACAGAACGGTCTTCAATGTGTGCATTCAACTTACTGAGTTAAACTGATGTGTGTTTGCAGGAGTTTCTAAACCCTTTCTGTGAAGAAGTGGAAACCGCATTTTCCCAGCCAAATGCAGGCATTCAAGAAATAGCAGGAAATCTCCGTCTAAAACACAAAAAGAACGTATCTTGCAAACTGCTCTGCTGGGTGTTCGCTCAGCTAAGGGAGTTGAATCCGCCTTCAGAATCAGAGAGTGAGAAGCACGGTTCTTCCAGAAGCTGGGTTTCGTTATACCCGGGTGAATTGGAACAAACGCGGTATTGAGAAATATCTGCTTCTAAAACCAAAACGGAGCTACCTAATAGAACGGTCTTCAATGTGTGCATTCAACTTACGGAGTTAAACTGATGTGTGTTTGCAGGAGTTTCTAAACCCTTTCTGTGAAGAAGTGGAAAACGCATTTTCCCAGCCAAATCCAGGCATTCAAGAAATAGCTGGAAACCTCCGACTAAAAAACAAAAAGAACGTATCTTGCTAACTGCTCTGCTGGGTGTTCGCTCAGCTAAGGGAGTTGAATCCGCCTTCAGAATCAGAGAGGGAGAAGCACGGTTCTTCCAGGAGCTGGGTTTCGTTATACCCGGGTGCATTGGAACAAACGCGGTATTGAGAAATATCTGCTTCTAAAACCAAAACGGAGCTACCTAACAGAACGGTCTTCAATGTGTGCATTCAACTTACGGAGTTAAACTGATGTGTGTTTGCAGGAGTTTCTAAACCCTTTCTGTGAAGAATTGGAAAACGCATTTTCCCAGCCGAATCCAGGCATTCAAGAAATAGCTGGAAATCTCCGTCTAAAACACAAAAAGAACGTATCTTGCAAACTGCTCTGCTGGCTGTTCGCTCAGCTAAGGGAGTTGAATCCGCCTTCAGAATCAGAGAGTGAGAAGCACGGTTCTTCCAGGAGCTGGGTTTCGTAATACCCGGGTGAATTGGAACAAACGCGGTATTGAGAAATATCTGCTTCTAAAACCAAAACGGAGCTACCTAACAGAACGGTCTTCAATGTGTGCATTCAACTTACGGAGTTAAACTGATGTGTGTTTGCAGGAGTTTCTAAACCCTTTCTGTGAAGAAGTGGAAAACGCATTTTCCCAGCCAAATCCAGGCATTCAAGAAATAGCTGGAAATCTCCGTCTAAAACACAAAAAGAACGTATCTTGCAAACTGCTCTGCTGGGTGTTCGCTCAGCTAAGGGAGTTGAATCCGCCTTCAGAATCAGAGAGTGAGAAGCACGGTTCTTCCAGGAGCTGGGTTTCGTAATACCCGGGTGAATTAGAACAAACGCGGTATTGAGAAATATCTGCTTCTAAAACCAAAACGGAGCTACCTAACAGAACGGTCTTCAATGTGTGCATTCAACTTACGGAGTTAAACTGATGTGTGTTTGCAGGAGTTTCTAAACCCTTTCTGTGAAGAAGTGGAAAACGCATTTTCCCAGCCAAATCCAGGCATTCAAGAAATAGCTGGAAATCTCCGTCTAAAACACAAAAAGAACGTATCTTGCAAACTGCTCTGCTGGGTGTTCGCTCAGCTAAGGGAGTTGAATCCGCCTTCACAATCAGAGAGTGAGAAGCACGGTTTTTCCAGGAGCTGGGTTTCGTGATACCCGGGTGCATTGGAACAAACGCGGTATTGAGAAATATCTGCTTCTAAAACCAAAACGGAGCTACCTAACAGAACGGTCTTCAATGTGTGCATTCAACTTACGGAGGTAAACTGATGTGTGTTTGCAGGAGTTTCTAAACCCTTTCTGTGAAGAAGTGGAAAACGCATTTTCCCAGCCAAATCCAGGCATTCAAGAAATAGCTGGAAATCTCCGTCTAAAACACAAAAAGAACGTATCTTGCAAACTGCTCTGCTGGGTGTTCGCTCAGCTAAGGGAGTTGAATCCGCCTTCAGAATCAGAGAGTGAGAAGCACGGTTCTTCCAGGAGCTGGGTTTCGTTATACCCGGGTGCATTGGAACAAACGCGGTATTGAGAAATATCTGCTTCTAAAACCAAAACGGAGCTACCTAACAGAACGGTCTTCAATGTGTGCATTCAACTTACGGAGTTAAACTGATGTGTGTTTGCAGGAGTTTCTAAACCCTTTCTGTGAAGAAGTGGAAAACGCATTTTCCCAGCCAAATCCAGGCATTCAAGAAATAGCTGGAAATCTCCGTCTAAAACACAAAAAGAACGTATCTTGCAACCTGCTCTCCTGGCTGTTTGCTCAGCTAAGGGAGTTGAATCCGCCTTCAGAATCAGAGAGTGAGGAGCACGGTTCTTCCAGGAGCTGGGTTTCGTTATACCCGGGTGCATTGGAACAAACGCGGTATTGAGAAATATCTGCTTCTAAAACCAAAACGGAGCTACCTAACAGAACGGTCTTCAATGTGTGCATTCAACTTACGGAGTTAAACTGATGTGTGTTTGCAGGAGTTTCTAAACCCTTTCTGTGAAGAAGTGGAAAACGCATGTTCCCAGCCAAATCCAGGCATTCAAGAAATAGCTGGAAATCTCCGTCTAAAACACAAAAAGAACGTATCTTGCAAACTGCTCTGCTGGGTGTTCGCTCAGCTAAGGGAGTTGAATTTACCTTCAGAATCAGAGAGTGAGAAGCACGGTTCTTCCAGGAGCTGGGTTTCGTTATACCAGGGTGCATTGGAACAAACGCGGTATTGAGAAATATCTGCTTCTATAACCAAAACGGAGCTACCTAACAGAACGGTCTTCAATGTGTGCATTCAACTTACGGAGTTAAACTGATGTGTGTTTGCAGGAGTTTCTAAACCCTTTCTGTGAAGAAGTGGAAACGGCATTTTCCCAGCCAAATGCAGGCATTCAAGAAATAGCAGGAAATCTCCGTCTAAAACACAAAAAGAACGTATCTTGCAAACTGCTCTGCTGGGTGTTCGCTCAGCTAAGAGAGTTGAATCCGCCTTCAGAATCAGAGAGTGCGAAGCACGGTTCTTCCAGGAGCTGGGTTTCGTTATACCCGGGTGCATTGGAACAAACGCGGTATAGATAAATATCTGCTTCTAAAACCAAAACGGAGCTACCTAACAGAACGGTCTTCAACGTGTGCATTCAACTTACGGAGTTAAACTGATGTGTGTTTGCAGGAGTTTCTAAACCCTTTCTGTGAAGAAGTGGAAAACGCATTTTCCCAGCCAAATCCAGGCATTCAAGAAATAGCTGGAAATCTCCGTCTAAAACACAAAAAGAACGTATCTTGCAAACTGCTCTGCTGGGTGTTCGCTCAGCTAAGGGAGTTGAATCCGCCTTCAGAATCAGAGAGTGAGAAGCACGGTTCTTCCAGGAGCTGGGTTTCGTTATACCCGGGTGCATTGGAACAAACGCGGTATTGAGAAATATCTGCTTCTAAAACCAAAACGGAGCTACCTAACAGAACGGTCTTCAATGTGTGCATTCAACTTACGGAGTTAAACTGATGTGTGTTTGCAGGAGTTTCTAAACCCTTTCTGTGAAGAAGTGGAAAACGCATTTTCCCAGCCAAATCCAGGCATTCAAGAAATAGCTGGAAATCTCCGTCTAAAACACAAAAAGAACGTATCTTGCAACCTGCTCTCCTGGCTGTTTGCTCAGCTAAGGGAGTTGAATCCGCCTTCAGAATCAGAGAGTGAGGAGCACGGTTCTTCCAGGAGCTGGGTTTCGTTATACCCGGGTGCATTGGAACAAACGCGGTATTGAGAAATATCTGCTTCTAAAACCAAAACGGAGCTACCTAACAGAACGGTCTTCAATGTGTGCATTCAACTTACGGAGTTAAACTGATGTGTGTTTGCAGGAGTTTCTAAACCCTTTCTGTGAAGAAGTGGAAACCGCATTTTCCCAGCCAAATGCAGGCATTCAAGAAATAGCAGGAAATCTCCGTCTAAAACACAAAAAGAACGTATCTTGCAAACTGCTCTGCTTGGTGTTCGCTCAGCTAAGAGAGTTGAATCCGCCTTCAGAATCAGAGAGTGCGAAGCACGGTTCTTCCAGGAGCTGGGTTTCGTTATACCCGGGTGCATTGGAACAAACGCGGTATAGATAAATATCTGCTTCTAAAACCAAAACGGAGCTACCTAACAGAACGGTCTTCAACGTGTGCATTCAACTTACGGAGTTAAACTGATGTGTGTTTGCAGGAGTTTCTAAACCCTTTCTGTGAAGAAGTGGAAAACGCATTTTCCCAGCCAAATCCAGGCATTCAAGAAATAGCTGGAAATCTCCGTCTAAAACACAAAAAGAACGTATCTTGCAAACTGCTCTGCTGGGTGTTCGCTCAGCTAAGGGAGTTGAATCCGCCTTCAGAATCAGAGAGTGAGAAGCACGGTTCTTCCAGGAGCTGGGTTTCGTAATACCCGGGTGAATTAGAACAAACGCGGTATTGAGAAATATCTGCTTCTAAAACCAAAACGGAGCTACCTAACAGAACGGTCTTCAATGTGTGCATTCAACTTACGGAGTTAAACTGATGTGTGTTTGCAGGAGTTTCTAAACCCTTTCTGTGAAGAAGTGGAAAACGCATTTTCCCAGCCAAATCCAGGCATTCAAGAAATAGCTGGAAATCTCCGTCTAAAACACAAAAAGAACGTATCTTGCAAACTGCTCTGCTGGGTGTTCGCTCAGCTAAGGGAGTTGAATCCGCCTTCACAATCAGAGAGTGAGAAGCACGGTTTTTCCAGGAGCTGGGTTTCGTGATACCCGGGTGCATTGGAACAAACGCGGTATTGAGAAATATCTGCTTCTAAAACCAAAACGGAGCTACCTAACAGAACGGTCTTCAATGTGTGCATTCAACTTACGGAGTTAAACTGATGTGTGTTTGCAGGAGTTTCTAAACCCTTTCTGTGAAGAAGTGGAAAACGCATTTTCCCAGCCAAATCCAGGCATTCAAGAAATAGCTGGAAATCTCCGTCTAAAACACAAAAAGAACGTATCTTGCAAACTGCTCTGCTGGGTGTTCGCTCAGCTAAGGGAGTTGAATCCGCCTTCAGAATCAGAGAGTGAGAAGCACGGTTCTTCCAGGAGCTGGGTTTCGTTATACCCGGGTGCATTGGAACAAACGCGGTATTGAGAAATATCTGCTTCTAAAACCAAAACGGAGCTACCTAACAGAACGGTCTTCAATGTGTGCATTCAACTTACGGAGTTAAACTGATGTGTGTTTGCAGGAGTTTCTAAACCCTTTCTGTGAAGAAGTGGAAAACGCATTTTCCCAGCCAAATCCAGGCATTCAAGAAATAGCTGGAAATCTCCGTCTAAAACACAAAAAGAACGTATCTTGCAACCTGCTCTCCTGGCTGTTTGCTCAGCTAAGGGAGTTGAATCCGCCTTCAGAATCAGAGAGTGAGGAGCACGGTTCTTCCAGGAGCTGGGTTTCGTTATACCCGGGTGCATTGGAACAAACGCGGTATTGAGAAATATCTGCTTCTAAAACCAAAACGGAGCTACCTAACAGAACGGTCTTCAATGTGTGCATTCAACTTACGGAGTTAAACTGATGTGTGTTTGCAGGAGTTTCTAAACCCTTTCTGTGAAGAAGTGGAAAACGCATTTTCCCAGCCAAATCCAGGCATTCAAGAAATAGCTGGAAATCTCCGTCTAAAACACAAAAAGAACGTATCTTGCAAACTGCTCTGCTGGGTGTTCGCTCAGCTAAGGGAGTTGAATCCACCTTCAGAATCAGAGAGTGAGAAGCACGGTTCTTCCAGGAGCTGGGTTGCGTTATACCAGGGTGCATTGGAACAAACGCGGTATTGAGAAATATCTGCTTCTAAAACCAAAACGGAGCTACCTAACAGAACGGTCTTCAATGTGTGCATTCAACTTACGGAGTTAAACTGATGTGTGTTTGCAGGAGTTTCTAAACCCTTTCTATGAAGAAGTGGAAACCGCATTTTCCCAGCCAAATGCAGGCATTCAAGAAATAGCAGGAAATCTCCGTCTAAAACACAAAAAGAACGTATCTTGCAAACTGCTCTGCTGGGTGTTCGCTCAGCTAAGAGAGTTGAATCCGCCTTCAGAATCAGAGAGTGCGAAGCACGGTTCTTCCAGGAGCTGGGTTTCGTTATACCCGGGTGCATTGGAACAAACGCGGTATAGATAAATATCTGCTTCTAAAACCAAAACGGAGCTACCTAACAGAACGGTCTTCAACGTGTGCATTCAACTTACGGAGTTAAACTGATGTGTGTTTGCAGGAGTTTCTAAACCCTTTCTGTGAAGAAGTGGAAAACGCATTTTCCCAGCCAAATCCAGGCATTCAAGAAATAGCTGGAAATCTCCGTCTAAAACACAAAAAGAACGTATCTTGCAAACTGCTCTGCTGGGTGTTCGCTCAGCTAAGGGAGTTGAATCCGCCTTCAGAATCAGAGAGTGAGAAGCACGGTTCTTCCAGGAGCTGGGTTTCGTTATACCCGGGTGCATTGGAACAAACGCGGTATTGAGAAATATCTGCTTCTAAAACCAAAACGGAGCTACCTAACAGAACGGTCTTCAATGTGTGCATTCAACTTACGGAGTTAAACTGATGTGTGTTTGCAGGAGTTTCTAAACCCTTTCTGTGAAGAAGTGGAAAACGCATTTTCCCAGCCAAATCCAAGCATTCAAGAAATAGCTGGAAATCTCCGTCTAAAACACAAAAAGAACGTATCTTGCAAACTGCTCTGCTGGGTGTTCGCTCAGCTAAGGGAGTTGAATCCGCCTTCAGAATCAGAGAGTGAGAAGCACGGTTCTTCCAGAAGCTGGGTTTCGTTATACCCGGGTGAATTGGAACAAACGCGGTATTGAGAAATATCTGCTTCTAAAACCAAAACGGAGCTACCTAACAGAACGGTCTTCAATGTGTGCATTCAACTTACGGAGTTAAACTGATGTGTGTTTGCAGGAGTTTCTAAACCCTTTCTGTGAAGAAGTGGAAAACGCATTTTCCCAGCCAAATCCAGGCATTCAAGAAATAGCTGGAAACCTCCGTCTAAAAAACAAAAAGAACGTATCTTGCAAACTGCTCTGCTGGGTGTTCGCTCAGCTAAGGGAGTTGAATCCGCCTTCAGAATCAGAGAGGGAGAAGCACGGTTCTTCCAGGAGCTGGGTTTCGTGATACCCGGGTGCATTGGAACAAACGGGGTATTGAGAAATATCTGCTTCTAAAACCAAAACGGAGCTACCTAACAGAACGGTCTTCAATGTGTGCATTCAACTTACGGAGTTAAACTGATGTGTGTTTGCAGGAGTTTCTAAACCCTTTCTGTGAAGAATTGGAAAACGCATTTTCCCAGCCGAATCCAGGCATTCAAGAAATAGCTGGAAATCTCCGTCTAAAACACAAAAAGAACGTATCTTGCAAACTGCTCTGCTGGCTGTTCGCTCAGCTAAGGGAGTTGAATCCGCCTTCAGAATCAGAGAGTGAGAAGCACGGTTCTTCCAGGAGCTGGGTTTCGTAATACCCGGGTGAATTGGAACAAACGCGGTATTGAGAAATATCTGCTTCTAAAACCAAAACGGAGCTACCTAACAGAACGGTCTTCAATGTGTGCATTCAACTTACGGAGTTAAACTGATGTGTGTTTGCAGGAGTTTCTAAACCCTTTCTGTGAAGAAGTGGAAAACGCATTTTCCCAGCCAAATCCAGGCATTCAAGAAATAGCTGGAAATCTCCGTCTAAAACACAAAAAGAACGTATCTTGCAAACTGCTCTGCTGGGTGTTCGCTCAGCTAAGGGAGTTGAATCCGCCTTCAGAATCAGAGAGTGAGAAGCACGGTTCTTCCAGGAGCTGGGTTTCGTAATACCCGGGTGAATTAGAACAAACGCGGTATTGAGAAATATCTGCTTCTAAAACCAAAACGGAGCTACCTAACAGAACGGTCTTCAATGTGTGCATTCAACTTACGGAGTTAAACTGATGTGTGTTTGCAGGAGTTTCTAAACACTTTCTGTGAAGAAGTGGAAAACGCATTTTCCCAGCCAAATCCAGGCATTCAAGAAATAGCTGGAAATCTCCGTCTAAAACACAAAAAGAACGTATCTTGCAAACTGCTCTGCTGGGTGTTCGCTCAGCTAAGGGAGTTGAATCCGCCTTCACAATCAGAGAGTGAGAAGCACGGTTTTTCCAGGAGCTGGGTTTCGTGATACCCGGGTGCATTGGAACAAACGCGGTATTGAGAAATATCTGCTTCTAAAACCAAAACGGAGCTACCTAACAGAACGGTCTTCAATGTGTGCATTCAACTTACGGAGTTAAACTGATGTGTGTTTGCAGGAGTTTCTAAACCCTTTCTGTGAAGAAGTGGAAAACGCATTTTCCCAGCCAAATCCAGGCATTCAAGAAATAGCTGGAAATCTCCGTCTAAAACACAAAAAGAACGTATCTTGCAAACTGCTCTGCTGGGTGTTCGCTCAGCTAAGGGAGTTGAATCCGCCTTCAGAATCAGAGAGTGAGAAGCACGGTTCTTCCAGGAGCTGGGTTTCGTTATACCCGGGTGCATTGGAACAAACGCGGTATTGAGAAATATCTGCTTCTAAAACCAAAACGGAGCTACCTAACAGAACGGTCTTCAATGTGTGCATTCAACTTACGGAGTTGAACTGATTTGTGTTTGCAGGAGTTTCTAAACCCTTTCTGTGAAGAAGTGGAAAACGCATTTTCCCAACCAAATCCAGGCATTCAAGAAATAGCTGGAAATCTCCGTCTAAAACACAAAAGGAACGTATCTTGCAACCTGCTCTGCTGGCTGTTCGCTCAGCTAAGGGAGTTGAATCCGCCTTCAGAATCAGAGAGTGAGAATCATGGTTCTTCCAGGAGCTGGGTTTCGTTATACCCGGGTGCATTGGAACAAACGCGGTATTGAGAAATATCTGCTTCTAAAACCAAAACGGAGCTACCTAACAGAACGGTCTTCAATGTGTGCATTCAACTTACGGAGTTAAACTGATGTGTGTTTGCAGGAGTTTCTAAACCCTTTCTGTGAAGAAGTGGAAAACGCATTTTCCCAGCCAAATCCAGGCATTCAAGAAATAGCTGGAAATCTCCGTCTAAAACACAAAAAGAACGTATCTTGCAAACTGCTCTGCTGGGTGTTCGCTCAGCTAAGGGAGTTGAATCCGCCTTCAGAATCAGAGAGTGAGAAGCACGGTTCTTCCAGGAGCTGGGTTTCGTTATACCCGGGTGAATTGGAACAAACGCGGTATTGAGAAATATCTGCTTCTAAAACCAAAACGGAGCTACCTAACAGAACGGTCTTCAATGTGTGCATTCAACTTACGGAGTTAAACTGATGTGTGTTTGCAGGAGTTTCTAAACCCTTTCTTTGAAGAAGTGGAAAACGCATTTTCCCAGCCAAATCCAGGCATTCAAGAAATAGCTGGAAACCTCCGTCTAAAACACAAAAAGAACATATCTTGCAAACTGCTCTGCTGGGTGTTCGCTCAGCTAAGGGAGTTGAATCCGCCTTCAGAATCAGAGAGTGAGAAGCACGGTTCTTCCAGGAGCTGGGTTTCGTAATACCCGGGTGAATTGGAACAAACGCGGTATTGAGAAATATCTGCTTCTAAAACCAAAACGGAGCTACCTAACAGAACGGTCTTCAATGTGTGCATTCAACTTACAGAGTTAAACTGATGTGTGTTTGCAGGAGTTTCTAAACCCTTTCTGTGAAGAAGTGGAAAACGCATTTTCCCAGCCAAATCCAGGCATTCAAGAAATAGCTGGAAATCTCCGTCTAAAACACAAAAAGAACGTATCTTGCAAACTGCTCTGCTGGGTGTTCGCTCAGCTAAGGGAGTTGAATCCGCCTTCACAATCAGAGAGTGAGAAGCACGGTTTTTCCAGGAGCTGGGTTTCGTGATACCCGGGTGCATTGGAACAAACGCGGTATTGAGAAATATCTGCTTCTAAAACCAAAACGGAGCTACCTAACAGAACGGTCTTCAATGTGTGCATTCAACTTACGGAGTTAAACTGATGTGTGTTTGCAGGAGTTTCTAAACCCTTTCTGTGAAGAAGTGGAAAACGCATTTTCCCAGCCAAATCCAGGCATTCAAGAAATAGCTGGAAATCTCCGTCTAAAACACAAAAAGAACGTATCTTGCAAACTGCTCTGCTGGGTGTTCGCTCAGCTAAGGGAGTTGAATCCGCCTTCAGAATCAGAGAGTGAGAAGCACGGTTCTTCCAGGAGCTGGGTTTCGTTATACCCGGGTGCATTGGAACAAACGCGGTATTGAGAAATATCTGCTTCTAAAACCAAAACGGAGCTACCTAACAGAACGGTCTTCAATGTGTGCATTCAACTTACGGAGTTAAACTGATTTGTGTTTGCAGGAGTTTCTAAACCCTTTCTGTGAAGAAGTGGAAAACGCATTTTCCCAACCAAATCCAGGCATTCAAGAAATATCTGGAAATCTCCGTCTAAAACACAAAAGGAACGTATCTTGCAACCTGCTCTGCTGGCTGTTCGCTCAGCTAAGGGAGTTGAATCCGCCTTCAGAATCAGAGAGTGAGAATCATGGTTCTTCCAGGAGCTGGGTTTCGTTATACCCGGGTGCATTGGAACAAACGCGGTATTGAGAAATATCTGCTTCTAAAACCAAAACGGAGCTACCTAACAGAACGGTCTTCAATGTGTGCATTCAACTTACGGAGTTAAACTGATGTGTGTTTGCAGGAGTTTCTAAACCCTTTCTGTGAAGAAGTGGAAAACGCATTTTCCCAGCCAAATCCAGGCATTCAAGAAATAGCTGGAAATCTCCGTCTAAAACACAAAAAGAACGTATCTTGCAAACTGCTCTGCTGGGTGTTCGCTCAACTAAGGGAGTTGAATCCGCCTTCAGAATCAGAGAGTGAGAAGCACGGTTCTTCCAGGAGCTGGGTTTCGTTATACCCGGGTGCATTGGAACAAACGCGGTATTGAGAAATATCTGCTTCTAAAACCAAAACGGAGCTACCTAACAGAACGGTCTTCAATGTGTGCATTCAACTTACGGAGTTAAACTGATGTGTGTTTGCAGGAGTTTCTAAACCCTTTCTTTGAAGAAGTGGAAAACGCATTTTCCCAGCCAAATCCAGGCATTCAAGAAATAGCTGGAAACCTCCGTCTAAAACACAAAAAGAACGTATCTTGCAAACTGCTCTGCTGGGTGTTCGCTCAGCTAAGGGAGTTGAATCCGCCTTCAGAATCAGAGAGTGAGAAGCACGGTTCTTCCAGGAGCTGGGTTACGTAATACCCGGGTGAATTGGAACAAACGCGGTATTGAGAAATATCTGCTTCTAAAACCAAAACGGAGCTACCTAACAGAACGGTCTTCAATGTGTGCATTCAACTTACGGAGTTAAACTGATGTGTGTTTGCAGGAGTTTCTAAACCCTTTCTGTGAAGAAGTGGAAAACGCATTTTCCCAGCCAAATCCAGGCATTCAAGAAATAGCTGGAAATCTCCGTCTAAAACACAAAAAGAATGTATCTTGCAAACTGCTCTGTTGGGTGTTCGCTCGGCTAAGGGAGTTGAATCCGCCTTCAGAATCAGAGAGTGAGAAGCATGGTTCTTCCAGGAGCTGGGTTTCGTTATACCCGGGTGAATTGGAACAAACGCGGTATTGAGAAATATCTGCTTCTAAAACCAAAACGGAGCTACCTAACAGAACGGTCTTCAATGTGTGCATTCAACTTACGGAGTTAAACTGATGTGTGTTCTCAGGAGTTTCTAAACCCTTTCTGTGAAGAAGTGGAAAACGCATTTTCCCAGCCAAATCCAGGCATTCAAGAAATAGCTGGAAATCTCCGTCTAAAACACAAAAAGAACGTATCTTGCAAACTGCTCTGCTGGCTGTTCGCTCAGCTAAGGGAGTTGAATCCGCCTTCAGAATCAGAGAGTGAGAAGCACGGTTCTTCCAGGAGCTGGGTTTCGTAATACCCGGGTGAATTGGAACAAACGCGGTATTGAGAAATATCTGCTTCTAAAACCAAAACGGAGCTACCTAAGAGAACGGTCTTCAATGTGTGCATTCAACTTACAAAGTTAAACTGATATCTGTTTGCAGGAGTTTCTAAACCCTTTCTGTGAAGAAGTGGAAAACGCATTTTCCCAGCCAAATCCAGGCATTCAAGAAATAGCTGGAAATCTCCGTCTAAAACACAAAAAGAACGTATCTTGCAAACTGCTCTGCTGGGTGTTCGCTCAGCTAAGGGAGTTGAATCCGCCTTCAGAATCAGAGAGTGAGAAGCACGGTTCTTCCAGGAGCTGGGTTTCGTTATACCCGGGTGCATTGGAACAAACGCGGTATTGAGAAATATCTGATTCTAAAACCAAAACGGAGCTACCTAACAGAACGGTCTTCAATGTGTGCATTCAACTTACGGAGGTAAACTGATGTGTGTTTGCAGGAGTTTCTAAACCCTTTCTGTGAAGAAGTGGAAAACGCATTTTCCCAGCCAAATCCAGGCATTCAAGAAATAGCTGGAAATCTCCGTCTAAAAAACAAAAAGAACGTATCTTGCAAACTGCTCTGCTGGGTGTTCGCTCAGCTAAGGGAGTTGAATCCGCCTTCAGAATCAGAGAGGGAGAAGCACGGTTCTTCCAGGAGCTGGGTTTCGTTATACCCGGGTGCATTGGAACAAACGCGGTATTGAGAAATATCTGCTTCTAAAACCAAAACGGAGCTACCTAACAGAACGGTCTTCAATGTGTGCATTCAACTTACGGAGTTAAACTGATGTGTGTTTGCAGGAGTTTCTAAACCCTTTCTGTGAAGAAGTGGAAAACGCATTTTCCCAGCCAAATCCAGGCATTCAAGAAATAGCTGGAAATCTCCGTCTAAAACACAAAAAGAACGTATCTTGCAAACTGCTCTGCTGGCTGTTCGCTCAGCTAAGGGAGTTGAATCCGCCTTCAGAATCAGAGAGTGAGAAGCACGGTTCTTCCAGGAGCTGGGTTTCCTAATACCCGGGTGAATTGGAACAAACGCGGTATTGAGAAATATCTGCTTCTAAAACCAAAACGGAGCTACCTAACAGAACGGTCTTCCATGTGTGCATTCAACTTACGGAGTTAAACTGATGTGTGTTTGCAGGAGTTTCTAAACCCTTTCTGTGAAGAAGTGGAAAACGCATTTTCCCAGCCAAATCCAGGCATTCAAGAAATAGCTGGAAATCTCCGTCTAAAACACAAAAAGAACGTATCTTGCAAACTGCTCTGCTGGGTGTTCGCTCAGCTAAGGGAGTTGAATCCACCTTCAGAATCAGAGAGTGAGAAGCACGGTTCTTCCAGGAGCTGGGTTTCGTAATACCCGGGTGAATTGGAACAAACGCGGTATTGAGAAATATCTGCTTCTAAAACCAAAACGGAGCTACCTAACAGAACGGTCTTCAATGTGTGCATTCAACTTACGGAGTTAAACTGATGTGTGTTTGCAGGAGTTTCTAAACCCTTTCTGTGAAGAAGTGGAAAACGCATTTTCCCAGCCAAATCCAGGCATTCAAGAAATAGCTGGAAATCTCCGTCTAAAACACAAAAAGAACGTATCTTGCAAACTGCTCTGCTGGGTGTTCGCTCAGCTAAGGGAGTTGAATCCGCCTTCACAATCAGAGAGTGAGAAGCACGGTTTTTCCAGGAGCTGGGTTTCGTGATACCCGGGTGCATTGGAACAAACGCGGTATTGAGAAATATCTGCTTCTAAAACCAAAACGGAGCTACCTAACAGAACGGTCTTCAATGTGTGCATTCAACTTACGGAGTTAAACTGATGTGTGTTTGCAGGAGTTTCTAAACCCTTTCTGTGAAGAAGTGGAAAACGCATTTTCCCAGCCAAATCCAGGCATTCAAGAAATAGCTGGAAATCTCCGTCTAAAACACAAAAAGAACGTATCTTGCAAACTGCTCTGCTGGGTGTTCGCTCAGCTAAGGGAGTTGAATCCGCCTTCAGAATCAGAGAGTGAGAAGCACGGTTCTTCCAGGAGCTGGGTTTCGTAATACCCGGGTGAATTGGAACAAACGCGGTATTGAGAAATATCTGCTTCTAAAACCAAAACGGAGCTACCTAACAGAACGGTCTTCAATGTGTGCATTCAACTTACGGAGTTAAACTGATGTGTGTTTGCAGGAGTTTCTAAACCCTTTCTGTGAAGAAGTGGAAAACGCATTTTCCCAGCCAAATCCAGGCATTCAAGAAATAGCTGGAAATCTCCGTCTAAACCACAAAAAGAACGTATCTTGCAAACTGCTCTGCTGGGTGTTCGCTCAGCTAAGGGAGTTGAATCCGCCTTCAGAATCAGAGTGAGAAGCACGGTTCTTCCAGGAGCTGGGTTTCGTAATACCCGGGTGAATTGGAACAAACGCGGTATTGAGAAATATCTGCTTCTAAATCCAAAACGGAGCTACCTAACAGAACGGTCTTCAATGTGTGCATTCAACTTACGGAGTTAAACTGATTTGTGTTTGCAGGAGTTTCTAAACCCTTTCTGTGAAGAAGTGGAAAACGCATTTTCCCAGCCAAATCCAGGCATTCAAGAAATAGCTGGAAATCTCCGTCTAAAACACAAAAAGAACGTATCTTGCAACCTGCTCTGCTGGCTGTTCGCTCAGCTAAGGGAGTTGAATCCGCCTTCAGAATAAGAGAGTGAGAATCATGGTTCTTCCAGGAGCTGGGTTTCGTTATACCCGGGTGCATTGGAACAAACGCGGTATTGAGAAATATCTGCTTCTAAAACCAAAACGGAGCTACCTAACAGAACGGTCTTCAATGTGTGCATTCAACTTACGGAGGTAAACTGATGTGTGTTTGCAGGAGTTTCTAAACCCTTTCTGTGAAGAAGTGGAAAACGCATTTTCCCAGCCAAATCCAGGCATTCAAGAAATAGCTGGAAATCTCCGTCTAAAACACAAAAAGAACGTATCTTGCAAACTGCTCTGCTGGGTGTTCGCTCAGCTAAGGGAGTTGAATCCGCCTTCAGAATCAGAGAGTGAGAAGCACGGTTCTTCCAGGAGCTGGGTTTCGTTATACCCGGGTGAATTGGAACAAACGCGGTATTGAGAAATATCTGCTTCTAAAACCAAAACGGAGCTACCTAACAGAACGGTCTTCAATGTGTGCATTCAACTTACAAAGTTAAACTGATGTGTGTTTGCAGGAGTTTCTAAACCCTTTCTGTGAAGAAGTGGAAAACGCATTTTCCCAGCCAAATCCAAGCATTCAAGAAATAGCTGGAAATCTCCGTCTAAAACACAAAAAGAACGTATCTTGCAAACTGCTCTGCTGGGTGTTCGCTCAGCTAAGGGAGTTGAATCCGCCTTCAGAATCAGAGAGTGAGAAGCACGGATCTTCCAGGAGCTGGGTTTCGTTATACCCGGGTGAATTGGAACAAACGCGGTATTGAGAAATATCTGTTTCTAAAACCAAAACGGAGCTACCTAACAGAACGGTCTTCAATGTGTTCATTCAACTTACGGAGTTAAACTGATGTGTGTTTGCAGGAGTTTCTAAACCCTTTCTGTGAAGAAGTGGAAAACGCATTTTCCCAGCCAAATCCAGGCATTCAAGAAATAGCTGGAAATCTCCGTCTGAAACACAAAAAGAACGTATCTTGCATACTGCTCTGCTGGGTGTTCGCTCAGCTAAGGGAGTTGAATCCGCCTTCAGAATCAGAGAGTGAGAAGCACGGTTCTTCCAGGAGCTGGGTTTTGTAATACACGGGTGCATTGGAAAAAACGCGGTATTGAGAAATATCTGCTTCTAAAACCAAAACGGAGCTACCTAACAGAACGGTCTTCAATGTGTGCATTCAACTTACGGAGTTAAACTGATGTGTGTTTGCAGGAGTTTCTAAACCCTTTCTGTGAAGAAGTGGAAAACGCATTTTCCCAGCCAAATCCAGGCATTCATGAAATAGCTGGAAATCTCCGTCTAAAACACAAAAAGAACGTATCTTGCAAACTGCTCTGCTGGGTGTTCGCTCAGCTAAGGGAGTTGAATCCGCCTTCAGAATCAGAGAGTGAGAAGCACGGTTCTTCCAGGAGTTGGGTTTCCTTATACCCTGGTGAATTGGAACAAACGCGGTATTGAGAAATATTTGCTTCTAAAACCAAAACGGAGCTACCTAACAGAACGGTCTTCAATGTGTGCATTCAACTTACGGAGTTAAACTGATGTGTGTTTGCAGGAGTTTCTAAACCCTTTCTGTGAAGAAGTGGAAAACGCATTTTCCCAGCCAAATCCAGGCATTCCAGAAATAGCTGGAAATCTCCGTCTAAAACACAAAAAGAACGTATCTTGCAAACTGCTCTGCTGGGTGTTCGCTCAGCTAAGGGAGTTGAATCCGCCTTCAGAATCAGAGAGTGAGAAGCACGGTTCTTCCAGGAGCTGGGTTTCGTTATACCCGGGTGAATTGGAACAAACGCGGTATTGAGAAATATCTGCTTCTGAAACCAAAACGGAGCTACCTAACAGAACGGTCTTCAATGTGTGCATTCAACTTACGGAGTTAAACTGATGTGTGTTTGCAGGAGTTTCTAAACCCTTTCTGTGAAGAAGTGGAAAACGCATTTTCCCAGCCAAATCCAGGCATTCAAGAAATAGCTGGAAATCTCCGTCTAAAACACAAAAAGAACGTATCTTGCAAACTGTTCTGCTGGGTGTTCGCTCAGCTAAGGGAGTTGAATCCGCCTTCAGAATCAGAGAGTGAGAAGCACGGTTCTTCCAGGAGCTTTGTATCGTTATACACGGGTGAACTGGAACAAACGCGGTATTGAGAAATATCTGCTTCTAAAACCAAAACGGAGCTACCTAACAGAATGGTCTTCAATGTGTGCATTCAACTTACGGAGTTAAACTGATGTGTGTTTGCAGGAGTTTCTAAACCCTTTCTGTGAAGAAGTGGAAAACGCATTTTCCCAGCCAAATCCAGGCATTCAAGAAATAGCTGGAAATCTCCGTCTAAAACACAAAAAGAACGTATCTTGCAAACTGCTCTGCTGGGTGTTCGCTCAGCTAAGGGAGTTGAATCCGCCTTCAGAATCAGAGAGTGAGAAGCACGGTTCTTCCAGGAGCTGGGTTTCGTTATACCCGGGTGAATTGGAACAAACGCGGTATTGAGAAATATCTGCTTCTAAAACCAAAACGGAGCTACCTAACAGAACGGTCTTCAATGTGTGCATTCAACTTACGGAGTTAAACTGATGTGTGTTTGCAGGAGTTTCTAAACCCTTTCTGTGAAGAAGTGGAAAACGCATTTTCCCAGCCAAATCCAGGCATTCAAGAAATAGCTGGAAATCTCCGTCTAAAACACAAAAAGAACGTATCTTGCAAACTGCTCTGCTGGGTGTTCGCTCAGCTAAGGGAGTTGAATCCGCCTTCAGAATCAGAGAGTGAGAAGCACGGTTCTTCCAGGAGCTGGGTTTCGTTATACCCGGGTGCATTGGAACAAACGCGGTATTGAGAAATATCTGCTTCTAAAACCAAAACGGAGCTACCTAACAGAACGGTCTTCAATGTGTGCATTCAACTTACGGAGTTAAACTGATGTTTGTTTGCAGGAGTTTCTAAACCCTTTCTGTGAAGAAGTGGAAAACGCATTTTCCCAGCCAAATCCAGGCATTCAAGAAATAGCTGGAAATCTCCGTCTAAAACACAAAAAGAACGTATCTTGAAAACTGCTCTGCTGGGTGTTCGCTCAGCTAAGGGAGTTGAATCCGCCTTCAGAATCAGAGAGTGAGAAGCACGGTTATTCCAGGAGCTGGGTTTCGTTATACCCGGGTGAATTGGAACAAACGCGGTATTGAGAAATATCTGCTTCTAAAACCAAAACGGAGCTACCTAACAGAACGGTCTTCAATGTGTGCATTCAACTTACGGAGTTAAACTGATGTGTGTTTGCAGGAGTTTCTAAACCCTTTCTGTGAAGAAGTGGAAAACGCATTTTCCCAGCCAAATCCAGGCATTCAAGAAATAGCTGGAAATCTCCGTCTAAAACACAAAAAGAACGTATCTTGCAAACTGCTCTGCTGGGTGTTCGCTCAGCTAAGGGAGTTGAATCCGCCTTCAGAATCAGAGAGTGAGAAGCACGGTTCTTCCAGGAGCTGGGTTTCGTAATACTCGGGTGAATAGGAACAAACGCGGTATTGAGAAATATCTGCTTCTAAAAACAAAACGGAGCTACCTAACAGAACGGTCTTCAATGTGTGCATTCAACTTACGGAGTTAAACTGATGTGTGTTTGCAGGAGTTTCTAAACCCTTTCTGTGAAGAAGTGGAAAACGCATTTTCCCAGCCAAATCCAGGCATTCAATAAATATCTGGAAATCTCCGTCTAAAACAAAAAAGAACGTATCTTGCAAACTGCTCTGCTGGCTGTTCGCTCAGCTAAGTGAGTTGAATCCGCCTTCAGAATCAGAGAGTGAGAAGCACGGTTCTTCCAGGAGCTGGGTTTCGTTATACCCAGGTGAATTGGAACAAACGCGGTATTGAGAAATATCTTTTTCTAAAACCAAAACGGAGCTACCTAACAAAACGGTCTTCAATGTGTTCATTCAACTTACGGAGTTAAACTGATGTGTGTTTGCAGGAGTTTCTAAACCCTTTCTGTCAAGAAGTGGAAAACGCATTTTCCCAGCCAAATCCAGGCATTCAAGAAATAGCTGGAAATCTCCGTCTTAAACACAAAAAGAACGTATCTTGCAAACTGCTCTGCTGGGTGTTCGCTCAGCTAAGGGAGTTGAATCCGCCTTCAGAATCAGAGAGTGAGAAGCACGGTTCTTCCAGGAGCTGGGTTTCGTAATACCCGGGTGCATTGGATCAAACGCGGTATTGAGAAATATCTGCTTCTAAAACCAAAACGGAGCTACCTAACAGAACGGTCTTCAATGTGTGCATTCAACTTACGGAGTTAAACTGACGTGTGTTTGCAGGAGTTTCTAAACCCTTTCTGTGAAGAAGTGGAAAACGCATTTTCCCAGCCAAATCCAGGCATTCAAGAAATAGCTGGAAATCTCCGTCTAAAACACAAAAAGAACGTATCTTGCAAACTGCTCTGCTGGGTGTTCGCTCAGCTAAGGGAGTTGAATCCGCCTTCAGAATCAGAGAGTGAGAAGCACGGTTCTTCCAGGAGCTGGGTTTCGTTATACCCGGGTAAATTGGAACAAACGCGGTATTGAGAAATATCTGCTTCTAAAACCAAGACGGAGCTACCTAACAGAACGGTCTTCAATGTGTGCATTCAACTTACGGAGTTAAACTGATGTGTGTTTGCAGGAGTTTCTAAACTTTTTCTGTGAAGAAGTGGAAAACGCATTTTCCCAGCCAAATCCAGGCATTCAAGAAATAGCTGGAAATCTCCGTCTAAAACACAAAAAGAACGTATCTTGCAAACTGCTGTGCTGGGTGTTCGCTCAGCTAAGGGAGTTGAATCCGCCTTCAGAATCAGAGAGTGAGAAGCACGGTTCTTCCAGGAGCTGGGTTTCGTTATACCCGGGTGCATTGGAACAAACGCGGTATTGAGAAATATCTGCTTCTAAAACCAAAACGGAGCTACCTAACAGAACGGTCTTCAATGTGTGCATTCAACTTACGGAGTTAAACTGATGTGTGTTTGCAGGAGTTTCTAAACCCTTTCTGTGAAGAAGTGGAAAACGCATTTTCCCAGCCAAATCCAGGCATTCAAGAAATAGCTGGAAATCTCCGTCTAAAACACAAAAAGAACGTATCTTGCAAACTGCTCTGCTGGGTGTTCGCTCAGCTAAGGGAGTTGAATCCGCCTTTAGAATCAGAGAGTGAGAAGCACGGTTCTTCCAGGAGCTGGGTTTCGTTATACCAGGGTGCATTGGAACAAACGCGGTATTGAGAAATATCTGCTTCTAAAACCAAAACGGAGGTACCTAACAGAACGGCCTTCAATGTGTGCATTTAACTTACGGAGGTAAACTGATGTGTGTTTGCAGGAGTTTCTAAACCCTTTCTGTGAAGAAGTGGAAAACGCATTTTCCCAGCCAAATCAAGTCATTCAAGAAATAGCTGGAAATCTCCGTCTAAAACACAAATAGAATGTATCTTGCAAACTGCTCTGCTGGGTGTTCGCTCAGCTAAGGGAGTTGAATCCGCCTTCAGAATCAGAGAGTGAGAAGCACGGTTCTTCCAGGAGCTGGGTTTCGTTATACCCGGGTGCATTGGAACAAACGCGGTATTGAGAAATATCTGCTTCTAAAACCAAAACGGAGCTACCTAACAGAACGGTCTTCAATGTGTGCATTCAACTTAGGGAGTTAAACTGATTTGTGTTTGCAGGAGTTTCTAAACCCTTTCTGTGAAGAAGTGGAAAACGCATTTTCCCAGCCAAATCAAGTCATTCAAGAAATAGCTGGAAATCTCCGTCTAAAACACAAAAAGAACGTATCTTGCAAACTGCTCTGCTGGGTGTTCGCTCAGCTAAGGGAGTTGAATCCGCCTTCAGAATCAGAGAGTGAGAAGCACGGTTCTTCCAGGAGCTGGGTTTCGTAATACTCGGGTGAATTGGAACAAACGCGGTATTGAGAAATATCTGCTTCTAAAAACAAAACGGAGCTACCTAACAGAACGGTCTTCAATGTGTGCATTCAACTTACCGAGTTAAACTGATGTGTGTTTGCAGGAGTTTCTAAACCCTTTCTGTGAAGAAGTGGAAAACGCATTTTCCCAGCCAAATCCAGGCATTCAAGAAATAGCTGGAAATCTCCGTCTAAAACACAAAAAGAACGTATCTTGCAAACTGCTCTGCTGGCTGTTCGCTCAGCTAAGGGAGTTGAATCCGCCTTCAGAATCAGAGAGTGAGAAGCACGGTTCTTCCAGGAGCTGGGTTTCGTTATACCCGGGTGAATTGGAACAAACGCGGTATTGAGAAATATCTGTTTCTAAAACCAAAACGGAGCTACCTAACAGAACGGTCTTCAATGTGTTCATTCAACTTACGGAGTTAAACTGATGTGTGTTTGCAGGAGTTTCTAAACCCTTTCTGTGAAGAAGTGGAAAACGCATTTTCCCAGCCAAATCCAGGCATTCAAGAAATAGCTGGAAATCTCCGTCTGAAACACAAAAAGAACGTATCTTGCATACTGCTCTGCTGGCTGTTCGCTCAGCTAAGGGAGTTGAATCCGCCTTCAGAATCAGAGAGTGAGAAGCACGGTTCTTCCAGGAGCTGGGTTTCGTTATACCCGGGTGAATTGGAACAAACGCGGTATTGAGAAATATCTGTTTCTAAAACCAAAACGGAGCTACCTAACAGAACGGTCTTCAATGTGTTCATTCAACTTACGGAGTTAAACTGATGTGTGTTTGCAGGAGTTTCTAAACCCTTTCTGTGAAGAAGTGGAAAACGCATTTTCCCAGCCAAATCCAGGCATTCAAGAAATAGCTGGAAATCTCCGTCTGAAACACAAAAAGAACGTATCTTGCAAACTGCTCTGCTGGGTGTTCGCTCAGCTAAGGGAGTTGAATCCGCCTTCAGAATCAGAGAGTGAGAAGCACGGTTATTCCAGGAGCTGGGTTTCGTAATACCCGGGTGCATTGGAACAAACGCGGTATTGAGAAATATCTGCTTCTAAAACCAAAACGGAGCTACCTAACAGAACGGTCTTCAATGTGTGCATTCAACTTACGGAGTTAAACTGATGTGTGTTTGCAGGAGTTTCTAAACCCTTTCTGTGAAGAAGTGGAAAACGCATTTTCCCAGCCAAATCCAGGCATTCATGAAATAGCTGGAAATCTCCGTCTAAAACACAAAAAGAACGTATCTTGCAAACTGCTCTGCTGGGTGTTCGCTCAGCTAAGGGAGTTGAATCCGCCTTCAGAATCAGAGAGTGAGAAGCACGGTTCTTCCAGGAGCTGGGTTTCGTTATACCCGGGTGAATTGGAACAAACGCGGTATTCAGAAATATCTGCTTCTAAAACCAAAACGGAGCTACCTAACAGAACGGTCTTCAATGTGTGCATTCAACTTACGGAGTTAAACTGATGTGTGTTTGCAGGAGTTTCTAAACCCTTTCTGTGAAGAAGTGGAAAACGCATTTTCCCAGCCAAATCCAGGCATTCAAGAAATAGCTGGAAATCTCCGTCTAAAACACAATAAGAACGTATCTTGCAAACTGCTCTGCTGGGTGTTCGCTCAGCTAAGGGAGTTGAATCCGCCTTCAGAATCAGAGAGTGAGAAGCACGGTTATTCCAGGAGCTGGGTTTCGTTATACCCGGGTGAATTGGAACAAACGCGGTATTGAGAAATATCTGCTTCTAAAACCAAAACGGAGCTACCTAACAGAACGGTCTTCAATGTGTTCATTTAACTTATAAAGTTAAACTGATGTGTGTTCGCAGGAGTTTCTAAACCCTTTCTGTGAAGAAGTGGAAAACGCATTTTCCCAGCCAAATCAAGTCATTCAAGAAATAGCTGGATATATCCGTCTAAAACACAAATAGAACGTATCTTGCAAACTGCTCTGCTGGGTGTTCGCTCAGCTAAGGGAGTTGAATCCGCCTTCAGAATCAGAGAGTGAGAAGCACGGTTCTTCCAGGAGCTGGGTTTCGTTATACCCGGGTGCATTGGAACAAACGCGGTATTGAGAAATATCTGCTTCTAAAACCAAAACGGAGCTACCTAACAGAACGGTCTTCAATGTGTGCATTCAACTTACGGAGTTAAACTGATGTGTGTTTGCAGGAGTTTCTAAACCCTTCCTGTGAAGAAGTGGAAAACGCATTTTCCCAGCCAAATCCAGGATTTCAAGAAATAGCTGGAAATCTCCGTCTAAAACACAAAAAGAACGTATCTTGCAAACTGCTCTGCTGGGTGTTCGCTCAGCTAAGGGAGTGGAATCCGCCTTCAGAATCAGAGAGTGAGAAGCACGGATCTTCCAGGAGCTGGGTTTCGTTATACCCGGGTGCATTGGAACAAACGCGGTATTGAGAAATATCTGCTTCTAAAAACAAAACGGAGCTACCTAACAGAACGGTCTTCAATGTGTGCATTCAACTTACGGAGTTAAACTGATGTGTGTTTGCAGGAGTTTCTAAACCCTTCCTGTGAAGAAGTGGAAAACGCATTTTCCCAGCCAAATCCAGGATTTCAAGAAATAGCTGGAAATCTCCGTCTAAAACACAAATAGAATGTATCTTGCAAACTGCTCTGCTGGGTGTTCGCTCAGCTAAGGGAGTTGAATCCGCCTTCAGAATCAGAGAGTGAGAAGCACGGTTCTTCCAGGAGCTGGGTTTCGTTATACCCGGGTGCATTGGAACAAACGCGGTATTGAGAAATATCTGCTTCTAAAACCAAAACGGAGCTACCTAACAGAACGGTCTTCAATGTGTGCATTCAACTTAGGGAGTTAAACTGATTTGTGTTTGCAGGAGTTTCTAAACCCTTTCTGTGAAGAAGTGGAAAACGCATTTTCCCAGCCAAATCAAGTCATTCAAGAAATAGCTGGAAATCTCCGTCTAAAACACAAAAAGAACGTATCTTGCAAACTGCTCTGCTGGGTGTTCGCTCAGCTAAGGGAGTTGAATCCGCCTTCAGAATCAGAGAGTGAGAAGCACGGTTCTTCCAGGAGCTGGGTTTCGTAATACTCGGGTGAATTGGAACAAACGCGGTATTGAGAAATATCTGCTTCTAAAAACAAAACGGAGCTACCTAACAGAACGGTCTTCAATGTGTGCATTCAACTTACCGAGTTAAACTGATGTGTGTTTGCAGGAGTTTCTAAACCCTTTCTGTGAAGAAGTGGAAAACGCATTTTCCCAGCCAAATCCAGGCATTCAAGAAATAGCTGGAAATCTCCGTCTAAAACACAAAAAGAACGTATCTTGCAAACTGCTCTGCTGGCTGTTCGCTCAGCTAAGGGAGTTGAATCCGCCTTCAGAATCAGAGAGTGAGAAGCACGGTTCTTCCAGGAGCTGGGTTTCGTTATACCCGGGTGAATTGGAACAAACGCGGTATTGAGAAATATCTGTTTCTAAAACCAAAACGGAGCTACCTAACAGAACGGTCTTCAATGTGTTCATTCAACTTACGGAGTTAAACTGATGTGTGTTTGCAGGAGTTTCTAAACCCTTTCTGTGAAGAAGTGGAAAACGCATTTTCCCAGCCAAATCCAGGCATTCAAGAAATAGCTGGAAATCTCCGTCTGAAACACAAAAAGAACGTATCTTGCATACTGCTCTGCTGGCTGTTCGCTCAGCTAAGGGAGTTGAATCCGCCTTCAGAATCAGAGAGTGAGAAGCACGGTTCTTCCAGGAGCTGGGTTTCGTTATACCCGGGTGAATTGGAACAAACGCGGTATTGAGAAATATCTGTTTCTAAAACCAAAACGGAGCTACCTAACAGAACGGTCTTCAATGTGTTCATTCAACTTACGGAGTTAAACTGATGTGTGTTTGCAGGAGTTTCTAAACCCTTTCTGTGAAGAAGTGGAAAACGCATTTTCCCAGCCAAATCCAGGCATTCAAGAAATAGCTGGAAATCTCCGTCTGAAACACAAAAAGAACGTATCTTGCAAACTGCTCTGCTGGGTGTTCGCTCAGCTAAGGGAGTTGAATCCGCCTTCAGAATCAGAGAGTGAGAAGCACGGTTATTCCAGGAGCTGGGTTTCGTAATACCCGGGTGCATTGGAACAAACGCGGTATTGAGAAATATCTGCTTCTAAAACCAAAACGGAGCTACCTAACAGAACGGTCTTCAATGTGTGCATTCAACTTACGGAGTTAAACTGATGTGTGTTTGCAGGAGTTTCTAAACCCTTTCTGTGAAGAAGTGGAAAACGCATTTTCCCAGCCAAATCCAGGCATTCATGAAATAGCTGGAAATCTCCGTCTAAAACACAAAAAGAACGTATCTTGCAAACTGCTCTGCTGGGTGTTCGCTCAGCTAAGGGAGTTGAATCCGCCTTCAGAATCAGAGAGTGAGAAGCACGGTTCTTCCAGGAGCTGGGTTTCGTTATACCCGGGTGAATTGGAACAAACGCGGTATTCAGAAATATCTGCTTCTAAAACCAAAACGGAGCTACCTAACAGAACGGTCTTCAATGTGTGCATTCAACTTACGGAGTTAAACTGATGTGTGTTTGCAGGAGTTTCTAAACCCTTTCTGTGAAGAAGTGGAAAACGCATTTTCCCAGCCAAATCCAGGCATTCAAGAAATAGCTGGAAATCTCCGTCTAAAACACAATAAGAACGTATCTTGCAAACTGCTCTGCTGGGTGTTCGCTCAGCTAAGGGAGTTGAATCCGCCTTCAGAATCAGAGAGTGAGAAGCACGGTTATTCCAGGAGCTGGGTTTCGTTATACCCGGGTGAATTGGAACAAACGCGGTATTGAGAAATATCTGCTTCTAAAACCAAAACGGAGCTACCTAACAGAACGGTCTTCAATGTGTTCATTTAACTTATAAAGTTAAACTGATGTGTGTTCGCAGGAGTTTCTAAACCCTTTCTGTGAAGAAGTGGAAAACGCATTTTCCCAGCCAAATCAAGTCATTCAAGAAATAGCTGGATATATCCGTCTAAAACACAAATAGAACGTATCTTGCAAACTGCTCTGCTGGGTGTTCGCTCAGCTAAGGGAGTTGAATCCGCCTTCAGAATCAGAGAGTGAGAAGCACGGTTCTTCCAGGAGCTGGGTTTCGTTATACCCGGGTGCATTGGAACAAACGCGGTATTGAGAAATATCTGCTTCTAAAACCAAAACGGAGCTACCTAACAGAACGGTCTTCAATGTGTGCATTCAACTTACGGAGTTAAACTGATGTGTGTTTGCAGGAGTTTCTAAACCCTTCCTGTGAAGAAGTGGAAAACGCATTTTCCCAGCCAAATCCAGGATTTCAAGAAATAGCTGGAAATCTCCGTCTAAAACACAAAAAGAACGTATCTTGCAAACTGCTCTGCTGGGTGTTCGCTCAGCTAAGGGAGTGGAATCCGCCTTCAGAATCAGAGAGTGAGAAGCACGGATCTTCCAGGAGCTGGGTTTCGTTATACCCGGGTGCATTGGAACAAACGCGGTATTGAGAAATATCTGCTTCTAAAAACAAAACGGAGCTACCTAACAGAACGGTCTTCAATGTGTGCATTCAACTTACGGAGTTAAACTGATGTGTGTTTGCAGGAGTTTCTAAACCCTTCCTGTGAAGAAGTGGAAAACGCATTTTCCCAGCCAAATCCAGGATTTCAAGAAATAGCTGGAAATCTCCGTCTAAAACACAAAAAGAACGTATCTTGCAAACTGCTCTGCTGGGTGTTCGCTCAGCTAAGGGAGTTGAATCCGCCTTCAGAATCAGAGAGTGAGAAGCACGGATCTTCCAGGAGCTGGGTTTCGTTATACCCGGGTGCATTGGAACAAACGCGGTATTGAGAAATATCTGCTTCTAAAAACAAAACGGAGCTACCTAACAGAACGGTCTTCAATGTGTGCATTCAACTTACGGAGTTAAACTGATGTGTGTTTGCAGGAGTTTCTAAACCCTTTCTGTGAAGAAGTGGAAAACGCATTTTCCCAGCCAAATCCAGGCATTCAAGAAATAGCTGGAAATCTCCGTCTAAAACACAAAAAGAACGTATCTTGCAAACTGCTCTGCTGGGTGTTCGCTCAGCTAAGGGAGTTGAATCCGCCTTCAGAATCAGAGAGTGAGAAGCACGGTTCTTCCAGGAGCTGGGTTTCGTTATACCCGGGTGCATTGGAACAAACGCGGTATTGAGAAATATCTGCTTCTAAAACCAAAACGGAGCTACCTAACAGAACGGTCTTCAATGTGTGCATTGAACTTACGGAGTTAAACTGATGTGTGTTTGCAGGAGTTTCTAAACCCTTTCTGTGAAGAAGTGGAAAACGCATTTTCCCAGCCAAATCCAGGCATTCAAGAAATAGCTGGAAATCTCCGTCTAAAACACAAAAAGAACGTATCTTGCAAACTGCTCTGCTGGGTGTTCGCTCAGCTAAGGAAGTTGAATCCGCCTTCAGAATCAGAGAGTGAGAAGCACGGTTCTTCCAGGAGCTGGGTTTCGTTATACCCGGGTGCATTGGAACAAACGCGGTATTGAGAAATATCTGCTTCTAAAACCAAAACGGAGCTACCTAACAGAACGGTCTTCAATGTGTGCATTGAACTTACGGAGTTAAACTGATGTGTGTTTGCAGGAGTTTCTAAACCCTTTCTGTGAAGAAGTGGAAAACGCATTTTCCCAGCCAAATCCAGGCATTCAAGAAATAGCTGGAAATCTCCGTCTAAAACACAAAAAGAACGTATCTTGCAAACTGCTCTGCTGGGTGTTCGCTCAGCTAAGGGAGTTGAATCCGCCTTCAGAATCAGAGAGTGAGAAGCACGGTTTTTCCAGGAGCTGGGTTTCGTTATACCAGGGTGCATTGGAACAAACGCGGTATTGAGAAATATCTGCTTCTAAAACCAAAACGGAGCTACCTAACAGAACGGTCTTCAATGTGTGCATTCAACTTACAAACTTAAACTGATGTGTGTTTGCAGACGTCTCTAAACCCTTTCTGTGAAGAAGTGGAAAACGCATTTTCCCAGCCAAATCCAGGCATTCAAGAAATAGCTGGAAATCTCCGTCTAAAACACAAAAAGAACGTATCTTGCAAACTGCTCTGCTGGGTGTTCGCTCAGCTAAGGGAGTTGAATCCGCCTTCAGAATCAGAGAGTGAGAAGCATGGTTCTTCCAGGAGCTGGGTTTCGTTATACCCGGGTGCATTGGAACAAACGCGGTATTGAGAAATATCTGCTTCTAAAACCAAAACGGAGCTACCTAACAGAACGGTCTTCAATGTGTGCATTCAACTTACGGAGTTAAACTGATGTGTGTTTGCAGGAGTTTCTAAACCCTTTCTGTGAAGAAGTGGAAAACGCATTTTCCCAGCCAAATCCAGGCATTCAAGAAATAGCTGGAAATCTCCGTCTAAAACACAAAAAGAACGTGTCTTGCAAACTGCTCTGCTGGGTGTTCGCTCAGCTAAGGGAGTTGAATCCGCCTTCAGAATCAGAGAGTGAGAAGCACGGTTTTTCCAGGAGCTGGGTTTCGTTATACCCGGGTGCATTGGAACAAACGCGGTATTGAGAAATATCTGCTTCTAAAACCAAAACGGAGCTACCTAACAGAACGGTCTTCAATGTGTGCATTCAACTTACGGACTTAAACTGATGTGTGTTTGCAGACGTCTCTAAACCCTTTCTGTGAAGAAGTGGAAAACGCATTTTCCCAGCCAAATCCAGGCATTCAAGAAATAGCTGGAAATCTCCGTCTAAAACACAAAAAGAAGGTATCTTGCAAACTGCTCTGCTGGGTGTTCGCTCAGCTAAGGGAGTTGAATCCGCCTTCAGAATCAGAGAGTGAGAAGCATGGTTCTTCCAGGAGCTGGGTTTCGTTATACCCGGGTGCATTGGAAGAAACGCGGTATTGAGAAATATCTGCTTCTAAAACCAAAACGGAGCTACCTAACAGAACGGTCTTCAATGTGTGCATTCAACTTACGGACTTAAACTGATGTGTGTTTGCAGATGTCTCTAAACCCTTTCTGTGAAGAAGTGGAAAACGCATTTTCCCAGCCAAATCCAGGCATTCAAGAAATAGCTGGAAATCTCCGTCTAAAACACAAAAACCACGTATCTTGCAAACTGCTCTGCTGGGTGTTCGCTCAGCTAAGGGAGTTGAATCCGCCTTCAGAATCAGAGAGTGAGAAGCATGGTTCTTCCAGGAGCTGGGTTTCGTTATACCCGGGTGCATTGGAACAAACGCGGTATTGAGGAATATCTGCTTCTAAAACCAAAACGGAGCTACCTAACAGAACGGTCTTCAATGTGTGCATTCAACTTACGGAGTTAAACTGATGTGTGTTTGCAGGAGTTTCTAAACCCTTTCTGTGAAGAAGTGGAAAACGCATTTTCCCAGCCAAATCCAGGCATTCAAGAAATAGCTGGAAATCTCCGTCTAAAACACAAAAAGAACGTATCTTGCAAACTGCTCTGCTGGGTGTTCGCTCAGCTAAGGGAGTTGAATCCGCCTTCAGAATCAGAGAGTGAGAAGCACGGTTCTTCCAGGAGCTGGGTTTCGTTATACCCGGGTGCATTGGAACAAACGCGGTATTGAGAAATATCTGCTTCTAAAACCAAAACGGAGCTACCTAACAGAACGGTCTTCAATGTGTGCATTCAACTTACGGAGTTAAACTGATGTGTGTTTGCAGGAGTTTATAAACCCTTTCTGTGAAGAAGTGGAAAACGCATTTTCCCAGCCAAATCCAGGCATTCAAGAAATAGCTGGAAATCTCCGTCTAAAACACAAAAAGAACGTATCTTGCAAACTGCTCTGCTGGGTGTTCGCTCAGCTAAGGGAGTTGAATCCGCCTTCAGAATCAGAGAGTGAGAAGCACGGTTCTTCCAGGAGCTGGGTTTCGTTATACCCGGGTGCATTGGAACAAACGCGGTATTGAGAAATATCTGCTTCTAAAACCAAAACGGAGCTACCTAAAAGAACGGTCTTCAATGTGTGCATTCAACTTACGGAGTTAAACTGATGTGTGTTTGCAGGAGTTTCTAAACCCTTTCTGTGAAGAAGTGGAAAACGCATTTTCCCAGCCAAATCCAGGCATTCAAGAAATAGCTGGAAATCTCCGTCTAAAACACAAAAAGAACGTATCTTGCAAACTGCTCTGCTGGGTGTTCGCTCAGCTAAGGGAGTTGAATCCGCCTTCAGAATCAGAGAGTGAGAAGCACGGTTCTTCCAGGAGCTGGGTTTCTTAATACCCGGGTGAATTGGAACAAACGCGGTATTGAGAAATATCTGCTTCTAAAACCAAAACGGAGCTACCTAACAGAACGGTCTTCAATGTGTGCATTGAACTTACGGAGTTAAACTGATGTGTGTTTGCAGGAGTTTCTAAACCCTTTCTGTGAAGAAGTGGAAAACGCATTTTCCCAGCCAAATCCAGGCATTCAAGAAATAGCTGGAAATCTCCGTCTAAAACACAAAAAGAACGTATCTTGCAAACTGCTCTGCTGGGTGTTCGCTCAGCTAAGGGAGTTGAATCCGCCTTCAGAATCAGAGAGTGAGAAGCACGGTTCTTCCAGGAGCTGGGTTTCGTTATACCCGGGTGCATTGGAACAAACGCGGTATTGAGAAATATCTGCTTCTAAAACCAAAACGGAGCTACCTAACAGAACGGTCTTCAGTGTGTGCATTCAACTTACGGAGTTAAACTGATGTGTGTTTGCAGGAGTTTCTAAACCCTTTCTGTGAAGAAGTGGAAAACGCATTTTCCCAGCCAAATCCAGGCATTCAAGAAATAGCTGGAAATCTCCGTCTAAAACACAAAAGGACGTATCTTGCAAACTGCTCTGCTGGGTGTTCGCTCAGCTATGGGAGTTGAATCCGCCTTCAGAATCAGAGAGTGAGAAGCACGGTTCTTCCAGGAGCTGGGTTTCGTTATACCCGGGTGCATTGGAACAAACGCGGTATTGAGAAATATCTCCTTCTAAAACCAAAACGGAGCTACCTAACAGAACGGTCTTCAATGTGTGCATTCAACTTACGGAGTAAAACTGATGTGTGTTTGCAGGAGTTTCTAAACCCTTTCTGTGAAGAAGTGGAAAACGCATTTTCCCAGCCAAATCCAGGCATTCAAGAAATAGCTGGAAATCTCCGTCTAAAACACAAAAAGAACGTATCTTGCAAACTGCTCTGCTGGGTGTTCGCTCAGCTAACGGAGTTGAATCCGCCTTCAGAATCAGAGAGTGAGAAGCACGGTTCTTCCAGGAGCTGGATTTCGTTATACCCGGGTGCATTGGAACAAACGCGGTATTGAGAAATACCTGCTTCTAAAACCAAAACGGAGCTACCTAACAGAACGGTCTTCAATGTGTGCATTCAACTTACGGAGTTAAACTGATGTGTGTTTGCAGGAGTTTCTAAACCATTTCTGTGAAGAAGTGGAAAACGCATTTTCCCAGCCAAATCCAGGCATTCAAGAAATAGCTGGAAATCTCCGTCTAAAACACAAAAAGAACGTATCTTGCAAACTGCTCTGCTGGGTGTTCGCTCAGCTAAGGGAGTTGAATCCGCCTTCAGAATCAGAGAGTGAGAAGCACGGTTCTTCCAGGAGCTGGGTTTCGTTATACCCGGGTGCATTGGAACAAACGCGGTATTGAGAAATATCTGCTTCTAAAACCAAAACGGAGCTACCTAACAGAACGGTCTTCAATGTGTGCATTCAACTTACGGAGTAAAACTGATGTGTGTTTGCAGGAGTTTCTAAACCCTTTCTGTGAAGAAGTGGAAAACGCATTTTCCCAGCCAAATCCAGGCATTCAAGAAATAGCTGGAAATCTCCGTCTAAAACACAAAAAGAACGTATCTTGCAAACTGCTCTGCTGGGTGTTCGCTCAGCTAAGGGAGTTGAATCCGCCTTCAGAATCAGAGAGTGAGAAGCACGGTTCTTCCAGGAGCTGGGTTTCGTTATACCCGGGTGATTTGGAACAAACGCGGTATTGAGAAATATCTCCTTCTAAAACCAAAACGGAGCTACCTAACAGAACGGTCTTCAATGTGTGCATTCAACTTACGGAGTAAAACTGATGTGTGTTTGCAGGAGTTTCTAAACCCTTTCTGTGAAGAAGTGGAAAACGCATTTTCCCAGCCAAATCAAGTCATTCAAGAAATAGCTGGATATATCCGTCTAAAACACAAATAGAACGTATCTTGCAAACTGCTCTGCTGGGTGTTCGCTCAGCTAAGGGAGTTGAATCCGCCTTCAGAATCAGAGAGTGAGAAGCACGGTTCTTCCAGGAGCTGGGTTTCGTTATACCCGGGTGCATTGGAACAAACGCGGTATTGAGAAATATCTGCTTCTAAAACCAAAACGGAGCTACCTAACAGAACGGTCTTCAATGTGTGCATTCAACTTACGGAGTTAAACTGATGTGTGTTTGCAGGAGTTTCTAAACCCTTCCTGTGAAGAAGTGGAAAACGCATTTTCCCAGCCAAATCCAGGATTTCAAGAAATAGCTGGAAATCTCCGTCTAAAACACAAAAAGAACGTATCTTGCAAACTGCTCTGCTGGGTGTTCGCTCAGCTAAGGGAGTGGAATCCGCCTTCAGAATCAGAGAGTGAGAAGCACGGATCTTCCAGGAGCTGGGTTTCGTTATACCCGGGTGCATTGGAACAAACGCGGTATTGAGAAATATCTGCTTCTAAAAACAAAACGGAGCTACCTAACAGAACGGTCTTCAATGTGTGCATTCAACTTACGGAGTTAAACTGATGTGTGTTTGCAGGAGTTTCTAAACCCTTCCTGTGAAGAAGTGGAAAACGCATTTTCCCAGCCAAATCCAGGATTTCAAGAAATAGCTGGAAATCTCCGTCTAAAACACAAAAAGAACGTATCTTGCAAACTGCTCTGCTGGGTGTTCGCTCAGCTAAGGGAGTTGAATCCGCCTTCAGAATCAGAGAGTGAGAAGCACGGATCTTCCAGGAGCTGGGTTTCGTTATACCCGGGTGCATTGGAACAAACGCGGTATTGAGAAATATCTGCTTCTTAAAACAAAACGGAGCTACCTAACAGAACGGTCTTCAATGTGTGCATTCAACTTACGGAGTTAAACTGATGTGTGTTTGCAGGAGTTTCTAAACCCTTTCTGTGAAGAAGTGGAAAACGCATTTTCCCAGCCAAATCCAGGCATTCAAGAAATAGCTGGAAATCTCCGTCTAAAACACAAAAAGAACGTATCTTGCAAACTGCTCTGCTGGGTGTTCGCTCAGCTAAGGGAGTTGAATCCGCCTTCAGAATCAGAGAGTGAGAAGCACGGTTCTTCCAGGAGCTGGGTTTCGTTATACCCGGGTGCATTGGAACAAACGCGGTATTGAGAAATATCTGCTTCTAAAACCAAAACGGAGCTACCTAACAGAACGGTCTTCAATGTGTGCATTGAACTTACGGAGTTAAACTGATGTGTGTTTGCAGGAGTTTCTAAACCCTTTCTGTGAAGAAGTGGAAAACGCATTTTCCCAGCCAAATCCAGGCATTCAAGAAATAGCTGGAAATCTCCGTCTAAAACACAAAAAGAACGTATCTTGCAAACTGCTCTGCTGGGTGTTCGCTCAGCTAAGGAAGTTGAATCCGCCTTCAGAATCAGAGAGTGAGAAGCACGGTTCTTCCAGGAGCTGGGTTTCGTTATACCCGGGTGCATTGGAACAAACGCGGTATTGAGAAATATCTGCTTCTAAAACCAAAACGGAGCTACCTAACAGAACGGTCTTCAATGTGTGCATTGAACTTACGGAGTTAAACTCATGTGTGTTTGCAGGAGTTTCTAAACCCTTTCTGTGAAGAAGTGGAAAACGCATTTTCCCAGCCAAATCCAGGCATTCAAGAAATAGCTGGAAATCTCCGTCTAAAACACAAAAAGAACGTATCTTGCAAACTGCTCTGCTGGGTGTTCGCTCAGCTAAGGGAGTTGAATCCGCCTTCAGAATCAGAGAGTGAGAAGCACGGTTTTTCCAGGAGCTGGGTTTCGTTATACCAGGGTGCATTGGAACAAACGCGGTATTGAGAAATATCTGCTTCTAAAACCAAAACGGAGCTACCTAACAGAACGGTCTTCAATGTGTGCATTCAACTTACAAACTTAAACTGATGTGTGTTTGCAGACGTCTCTAAACCCTTTCTGTGAAGAAGTGGAAAACGCATTTTCCCAGCCAAATCCAGGCATTCAAGAAATAGCTGGAAATCTCCGTCTAAAACACAAAAAGAACGTATCTTGCAAACTGCTCTGCTGGGTGTTCGCTCAGCTAAGGGAGTTGAATCCGCCTTCAGAATCAGAGAGTGAGAAGCATGGTTCTTCCAGGAGCTGGGTTTCGTTATACCCGGGTGCATTGGAACAAACGCGGTATTGAGAAATATCTGCTTCTAAAACCAAAACGGAGCTACCTAACAGAACGGTCTTCAATGTGTGCATTCAACTTACGGAGTTAAACTGATGTGTGTTTGCAGGAGTTTCTAAACCCTTTCTGTGAAGAAGTGGAAAACGCATTTTCCCAGCCAAATCCAGGCATTCAAGAAATAGCTGGAAATCTCCGTCTAAAACACAAAAAGAACGTGTCTTGCAAACTGCTCTGCTGGGTGTTCGCTCAGCTAAGGGAGTTGAATCCGCCTTCAGAATCAGAGAGTGAGAAGCACGGTTTTTCCAGGAGCTGGGTTTCGTTATACCCGGGTGCATTGGAACAAACGCGGTATTGAGAAATATCTGCTTCTAAAACCAAAACGGAGCTACCTAACAGAACGGTCTTCAATGTGTGCATTCAACTTACGGACTTAAACTGATGTGTGTTTGCAGACGTCTCTAAACCCTTTCTGTGAAGAAGTGGAAAACGCATTTTCCCAGCCAAATCCAGGCATTCAAGAAATAGCTGGAAATCTCCGTCTAAAACACAAAAAGAAGGTATCTTGCAAACTGCTCTGCTGGGTGTTCGCTCAGCTAAGGGAGTTGAATCCGCCTTCAGAATCAGAGAGTGAGAAGCATGGTTCTTCCAGGAGCTGGGTTTCGTTATACCCGGGTGCATTGGAAGAAACGCGGTATTGAGAAATATCTGCTTCTAAAACCAAAACGGAGCTACCTAACAGAACGGTCTTCAATGTGTGCATTCAACTTACGGACTTAAACTGATGTGTGTTTGCAGATGTCTCTAAACCCTTTCTGTGAAGAAGTGGAAAACGCATTTTCCCAGCCAAATCCAGGCATTCAAGAAATAGCTGGAAATCTCCGTCTAAAACACAAAAACCACGTATCTTGCAAACTGCTCTGCTGGGTGTTCGCTCAGCTAAGGGAGTTGAATCCGCCTTCAGAATCAGAGAGTGAGAAGCATGGTTCTTCCAGGAGCTGGGTTTCGTTATACCCGGGTGCATTGGAACAAACGCGGTATTGAGGAATATCTGCTTCTAAAACCAAAACGGAGCTACCTAACAGAACGGTCTTCAATGTGTGCATTCAACTTACGGAGTTAAACTGATGTGTGTTTGCAGGAGTTTCTAAACCCTTTCTGTGAAGAAGTGGAAAACGCATTTTCCCAGCCAAATCCAGGCATTCAAGAAATAGCTGGAAATCTCCGTCTAAAACACAAAAAGAACGTATCTTGCAAACTGCTCTGCTGGGTGTTCGCTCAGCTAAGGGAGTTGAATCCGCCTTCAGAATCAGAGAGTGAGAAGCACGGTTCTTCCAGGAGCTGGGTTTCGTTATACCCGGGTGCATTGGAACAAACGCGGTATTGAGAAATATCTGCTTCTAAAACCAAAACGGAGCTACCTAACAGAACGGTCTTCAATGTGTGCATTCAACTTACGGAGTTAAACTGATGTGTGTTTGCAGGAGTTTTTAAACCCTTTCTGTGAAGAAGTGGAAAACGCATTTTCCCAGCCAAATCCAGGCATTCAAGAAATAGCTGGAAATCTCCGTCTAAAACACAAAAAGAACGTATCTTGCAAACTGCTCTGCTGGGTGTTCGCTCAGCTAAGGGAGTTGAATCCGCCTTCAGAATCAGAGAGTGAGAAGCACGGTTCTTCCAGGAGCTGGGTTTCGTTATACCCGGGTGCATTGGAACAAACGCGGTATTGAGAAATATCTGCTTCTAAAACCAAAACGGAGCCACCTAAAAGAACGGTCTTCAATGTGTGCATTCAACTTACGGAGTTAAACTGATGTGTGTTTGCAGGAGTTTCTAAACCCTTTCTGTGAAGAAGTGGAAAACGCATTTTCCCAGCCAAATCCAGGCATTCAAGAAATAGCTGGAAATCTCCGTCTAAAACACAAAAAGAACGTATCTTGCAAACTGCTCTGCTGGGTGTTCGCTCAGCTAAGGGAGTTGAATCCGCCTTCAGAATCAGAGAGTGAGAAGCACGGTTCTTCCAGGAGCTGGGTTTCTTAATACCCGGGTGAATTGGAACAAACGCGGTATTGAGAAATATCTGCTTCTAAAACCAAAACGGAGCTACCTAACAGAACGGTCTTCAATGTGTGCATTGAACTTACGGAGTTAAACTGATGTGTGTTTTCAGGAGTTTCTAAACCCTTTCTGTGAAGAAGTGGAAAACGCATTTTCCCAGCCAAATCCAGGCATTCAAGAAATAGCTGGAAATCTCCGTCTAAAACACAAAAAGAACGTATCTTGCAAACTGCTCTGCTGGGTGTTCGCTCAGCTAAGGGAGTTGAATCCGCCTTCAGAATCAGAGAGTGAGAAGCACGGTTCTTCCAGGAGCTGGGTTTCGTTATACCCGGGTGCATTGGAACAAACGCGGTATTGAGAAATATCTGCTTCTAAAACCAAAACGGAGCTACCTAACAGAACGGTCTTCAGTGTGTGCATTCAACTTACGGAGTTAAACTGATGTGTGTTTGCAGGAGTTTCTAAACCCTTTCTGTGAAGAAGTGGAAAACGCATTTTCCCAGCCAAATCCAGGCATTCAAGAAATAGCTGGAAATCTCCGTCTAAAACACAAAAGGACGTATCTTGCAAACTGCTCTGCTGGGTGTTCGCTCAGCTAAGGGAGTTGAATCCGCCTTCAGAATCAGAGAGTGAGAAGCACGGTTCTTCCAGGAGCTGGGTTTCATTATACACGGGTGAATTGCAACAAACGCGGTATTGAGAAATATCTGCTTCTAAAACCAAATCGGAGCTACCTAACAGAACGGTCTTCAATGTGTGCATTCAACGGAGTTAAACTGATGTGTGTTTGCAGGAGTTTCTAAACCCTTTCTGTGGAGAAGTTGAAAACGCATTTTTTCAGCCAAATCCAGGCATTCAAGAAATAGCTGGAAATCTCCGTCTAAAACACAAAAAGAACGTATCTTGCAAACTGCACTGCTGGGTGTTCGCTCAGCTAAGGGAGTTGAATCCGCCTTCAGAATCAGAGAGTGAGAAGCACGGTTCTTCCAGGAGCTGGGTTTCGTTATACCCGGGTGAATTGGAACAAACGCGGTATTGAGAAATATCTGCTTCTAAAACCAACACGGAGCTACCTAACCGAACGGTCTTCAATGTGTGCATTCAACTTACGGAGTTCAACTGATGTGTGTTTGCAGGAGTTTCTAAACCCTTTCTGTGAAGAAGTGGAAAACGCATTTTCCCAGCCAAATCCAGG